>NC_134538.1:7500000-10000000 GCF_050624435.1 Tenrec ecaudatus
TGTGCCCAGCAGAATGGCCAAATTGACCAATCATGGAGTCAGAGCCCGACACCTTCCACGTATGCTCCCACCTAATTATTTGGATGGACGATGGATAGAAGAGTCATACCAATCAGGTGCACCTTAAGGTGTTAAATAGCAGAGCTGTCCCTTTGAGAATTAAAGCGGGCCTTCCTCAAGCTGTGGTGTTTTCAGTGACTACTGAAGACCGATGCATTTGCCTTATGGCGATGGCAAAGAATATTGAATATACCGTAGACGGCTAGAAGAACAAACACATTTATTTTGGAAGAAGTGCAACCAGAATGGTCCTTCGAATTGAGGAGATGAGATATCCCAAGAACGTCCAGCCAACAGTTTTACCCAAATGGGAACATCTGTCAAGGATATTTCTGTTTCAGTTACTTCGCTTCCACATAGCAGGGCGTGGCTGAATAATGGTCTGTGGGAATCTGTATTTTTAGCGAGCTATTTCGGAGTGTTTGAAATGCAGGCAGATATATTTGAATCCCAGAGTTGGAAACTCGCTTTCATGTAATCATAACTTCTCGTCCACTTGGCCCAGGAGGAGGGCATGTCCCTTTGCTTACCCTCCTGAGATTGCTGTTCCGCTGTCTCAGTTATCACGATGTGGCCCATTATGAAAAGACAGCCGATCCCTTTAGCAAGCATCACTCCCACCTCTAGATTGTTCACTGTCACATAAAAGGCCCAAGGTGGTTGCCTGGCCTCGTGTATACTTAATGAGTCTCTCTCTTCAACACTGAACTCTCTTCAACAGTGAGTGGTCACCTTAGCCTCTGATCTAATTGAGCTGCAAAACTTCTGTTCAGGGGATTGGTGTCACTCAACTGTGACTCAAGACGGATGTCCCTGAAGCCCCTGAGAGGCCACAAACCAGAGAGGGGAAGGAGGGGAAGGCCCTCTCTCTTTCTGTGACCCTGAAAAGAGGAACATGGAGCCAGGAGCCCTCCGGCTCAGGAGCTGTCTCTCCTCATAGCTGATTGCTTTTTGTTTTGCCCACAGCTGTCTCTCTCCCCGCCACCCTTATCTGCCATCATAAATGCGCACACCTGCGTGGTATTTTATGATGGGGTGCACCTGCTGAAACGGAGCTCGGCTGTGTGTTTCAAACATCCTGCCTAGGATGGAGGCGATTAAGCCTCCCGGCAGAAATAAAATGTGCCTTTTGTTCCAACTCTCTACCCTCCTCCCCCACCTCGCTGACTCCTATTGCCCTCCATTCTGGGGGGTGGCAGGGTCGCTGGACCAAAGACCCATCAGCTTGTTACGTGTCTTGTTTCTGCCTCATGCCTGCATCCAGAAAGTCCCTGGCCTCTCTCCTGACTGAAGCTCCCCAGAGCTCTCCACCCCGGGCAGTTAGCCCTCCACCCCGGGCAGTTAGCCGTCCACCGCAGGCAGTTAGCCGTCCACCCTGGGCAGTTAGCCGTCCACCGCGGGCAGTTAGCCCTCCACCCTGGGCAGTTAGCCCTCCACCCCGGCCAGTTAGCCGTCCACCGCGGGCAGTTAGCCCTCCACCCCGGCCAGTTAGCCCTCCACCCCGGCCAGTTAGCCGTCCACCGCGGGCAGTTAGCCCTCCACCGCGGGCAGTTAGCCCTCCACCGCGGGCAGTTAGCCCTCCACCCCGGCCATTTTACCCACCTGCCTTGAGGTCATCAGGGTCACAAGAAGTAAGAAAGAAAGAAGGGGGTAAACAAAGAATTTTCATTTGCTCAGACTTTTCGGAAAGGGTTCTCTGGGAGTATTTGAGGGGCAAGCTCATGAGGACAGGCTCCACCAAACGTCTTTCCCAGATGAGGCCGAACACTGAGTTTGACAAATAACAATCTCTAATCACAGCTGAAGGACATGTGTGTGCTGGCCTTGACTTGGTTCGAAAGCACAAGGAAAAAGGAATTGGAATTAGGATGCGGCACAGAGATGTCCTGTGTGCCAAGATCATTGGCAGCACCTGGATTAGAACCTTGCTGTGCTGCTCGCCCCCCACCCCCCTTGGGATCATCTTTACAAACTCCCAGGGCCCCAGCCCCTCCCAGGCCAATTATTTAACAAAACTCTGGAGTGAGGCCAAGGCATCTAAACTTTTTAATAGTTACCCTTGAGTTGGCCTGATTCATAGCAACCTTATGTACACCAGAAAGTGCTGTTGCCAGGTCCTGTGCCATCTGCTTGCCCATTGGCATACTTTGAGTTCGTTATTGTAGCTGTTGGGTTGGTCCAGCTCCTCGACTGGGCTGCCCGTGCTCCTCCGAAGCTGCCGGTGTGCCAGCTTTCTGCCGAAAGGTACGGGCTTGAAGATGCAGCTAGGTGGAGTCATTCTTAGAACAAAGTAAATGGAATCATCACAAACCTAACCCTCTTCCTTAGTCGATTCTGACTCATGGTAATCCATATGACTTAGAAAATTCACCTATAAGGTTTCCTGGGCAGAGATCCTCATAGAGATAGCTCCCCAGACCTCTCGTCCAGGTGTCTGGGTGCTCTGTGACGCGCAGGCAGCTAATAGAGGCATGTCCGTCACCACGGGTCTCCGTGTGTGCATGGACAGTGCAGCGAGGTCGTGTGGATCTGCGTGTTTGCAAGCATGCACACAACTCTGTCGTGAAGGAAGGCTGGATCGTTGTGATTATCCAGCATGCCTTGCCCTGATGCCCTGTGTCCCATTGATGGCAGACCAAGCCCAGTCTCCCCTAAAGTGTTACTCTGTCTCTAAAATGCTCCCCAAATCTGTTCCTATCACTGGACTGGGCTCTGTTCTTCTTCCTTCCCTTAGCCACAACCTTTAAGGGCTTTTTCTGCTGTCCTTCAGTTTCCCCTCTCCCACGAACCAGACTGTCACGGTTGCCGCACCTTGTCCCTCTTGAATTTCACGTTGCTCAGGTCTTGATGCATGACGACGATGATGGTGCCAGGTAACCCTTACCCAGCCTTTGTACATGCATGCCATTTACTCCCAACACCAGCACCGGGGACCCCCATAGAACAGATGGCACAGCTAGAACATGGGCTAGGCTACCCAAGGCGACACAGAGCCAGGCTGAACCCAGTATTGTGGCTCCAGAGCTCAGGTCATGGCCCTGCTCCCTCTCACTGGGCTCTCCTGCCACAGAGGAAGAGGCTGCTGTGGGCCAGAGGGTTTCCCAAGCATTCCCTCCAGGCTTCACCCCGTGTTTCCGGCTGTGGGAATTGTTGGCTGTGGCGTTGCTGAGTCATGCAGACCCAGTGCTCCACAGAATGCGATGCTGCCCAGTCCTATGCTGCCCTGGGGCCAAGGTCGCTCTGATCTTTGTGAAGCAGGGGGCTTCCACTGGCTGATTTTTAGGGGTAGATCGCCTCGCCTGACTCGGTCTGGAGCCTCTGCTGCAACCGGGTCTTCCCAGAGCAACAGGCAAGCCTGCACTGACTTCAGGCTGGGAGAAGTTAAACTAATTTGATGGAGGTCATGCCACTAAGTAAGGGACTAATGGGCAGGGTTAAAGCGGGACTAATGGGCAGGGTTAACGCCTGGTACAACTCACTCCATAATCCACGTTCTTTACACCACACTGCCCTGAGGTGTCTAAATTCATTAAGGGGGTACTTGCAGCTCCTTATAACGTGTCCCCAACCTCCCTGTCAGGCATTTTTTCTTCCATTACGTAGGCACGCCACCCTGATTTTGCTCCTGCTCCTCTGCTCCCTGGCCTGCCCTTTCCTGTGCAGCTTAGGGCCTTGCTCAGCACTCAAAGCTGCCCCGCCAGGGTCTCTTGCCTTGTTCACTTGCATGAAACCCACATACAGCAGGAGGTGGAGACCCTCCTCACCGCCCTACCTCAGGAAGCCCTGTGCGTCCTCCTCTTGATTGCGGGGGGTTGGGGGGGTAGTGGTGTTGGCAGGGGGAATGCCTACTACCGCCTGCTGTGTGCCGGTTCCAGGCAGGGTGTGATGTCTAACGCAGACATAAACATCAAGTCACTGTGTACTGTATGGTTGGGTACATATCTCTCTTCCCTGTTGGACCGCCTCCAAGACAGGGCTCTGTCCTTTCCTCATTTTCATATCCTTCGTGTCTCAGACATTAGCAGACAAATAGCAGCTAAGGGTAAGAAGGTGGAGAAAATGATAAACACATTTCATTCAAGGAGCGTTGGTGGGGCTCTAATGTATATTTACTGATCTAAGCTTAATTTACCTGATGGTCCCCGGGGAAAGCTACTTCCTTGGAAAAATCCAGAAGGCGGGGCAGAGAGTGGCTGCCAGTTTCATGAGCCGATCGTGTCCTTCCTTTCCACCACTTGGTTTTTGTTTGGTTTTGATGAATTTGTTTATTTTACTTTAAGGATGCCCAGATAACCTCCTGATACAAAGTTCCTGGCTCCTATGCCCTTCCAGCATGGACTTTATAAATAGATATAGTATGGAGTGTGGAAAAATGATGGAATCCAGGACTTTTTACCACTCATTGCAAGGGTGGGCGGTGTGTCCGGGGAGGTGGCTGTGCAGGGCATCCAGCCTCCGGGAGAGACGTGGAAACATTCAGGGTAGAAACAGATGCCAAGAAAGGCTTATCTGGGGTCGGGCAAGGCGATTCCCTAACAGTGACGTTAGAGTTATAGCGGCTGTAAATGCCTTCCGATTCCTTGACTTTAAATACATTTGCACTCATGCCTTCCATTATCGCCGTTAACATGTACTGTGGAGAAATGCACAGAGCAGAAGATCGGTCATTTTCACCATTCTCAGCATGCGACTCAGTGACCTTAATTATGCCTACGTTATGCAGTTCTCACCACTGTCCATGTAAATGTTTCACATGACCCTCAATAAACTCAGCGCCTCTTTATAAGCCGTAACTCCCGTTCTCCCATCCCTGCTCCCCACCCCAGCCCCTAGTAACCACTAAGCCTTGGTCTCTAGAGGTAGACACTGGCTTGTTCTAGATATTCGGGTAAGCGGGGTTATAATCCAATTGTCCTTTTAGCTGGCTGATTTCACACCGCATACTGTTTTTAAGGCCCATCCATGTTGAAGCCCGTATGAGAACTCCATTTTTCCTGATGGCAAGAGGACAATGTCCTTTGGAGACCCACCCTGGGTGGTACAAACAGGTAGTGGGTGCCTCACACCCACCCTTGGGTGCCTCAGCAACAGCCCTGGTGGCCTGCCTCCCACAGGTTACAGCCTGGAAGGTCCTACGGGACGTAGTTCTACTCCTCTCATAGGAAGCCACCAGGAGTCGGAATGCCTGGGACTGGAAATCACGCTATGACAGTCGTCCATTTGTCCGACTATAGAATATTTTATCTGTTCATCTGTCGGTATCTACTTGAGCTATTTCCAATCCAAATGTCTTTTATTATTATTATTATTTTGGCATATCATGAAAATGTAGATGGGGTCGGTCAGGGGACCGTGCACCGCGTCCTCTAGTTCCCATCAACGTTGCTTTTAACACGTGTCCTGCTTCCCACAGGTCAGCGTCCTGACCACGCTGGAGCGGAGGTTCAACCTGCAGAGCGCTGATGTGGGCGTGATCGCCAGCAGCTTCGAGATCGGGAACCTGGCGCTCATCCTCTTCGTGAGCTACTTCGGCGCCCGCGGGCACCGGCCGCGCCTCATCGGCTGCGGGGGCATCGTCATGGCCCTGGGCGCGCTGCTCTCGGCGCTGCCTGAGTTCCTGACGCACCAGTACAAGTACGAGGCGGGCGAGATCCGCTGGGGCGCCGAGGGCAGGGACGTGTGCGCCACCAATGGCTCGGGCGGCGGCGAGGGCCCAGACCCAGACCTCATCTGCCGGAACCGGACGGCCACCAACATGATGTACTTGCTGCTCATTGGGGCCCAGGTGCTGCTGGGCATCGGTGCTACCCCCGTGCAGCCCCTGGGGGTCTCCTACATCGACGATCACGTGCGCAGGAAGGACTCCTCGCTCTACATAGGTAGGCACTGCCCTAACGTTGGCATTTGTGTCGTGTGAGTCACCCGGGAATGTGGACCACAAGAATCGTGGCCCTCTGCTTCTGTTCGCTCAGAGTATTGGCTATTAGGCTTGTCTGCCTGCGGACCCAGGGTCGTTTGGAAACGTCAAATGCTTGGGTTGGTTGGTCTGGAATGCGAATTATTAAGTTCTGGCTGGGAGCAGGACACACACACACACACACACACACACACACACACACACGATGCTGTGTATTGGAAATCCAGCCAGGGGTCCTCAAACTACAGCCCGCGGGCCACAGGTGGCCCGCCGAGGACATTTATCCAGCCCACCAAGTGTTTTTGCCCCCCTCCCCTTTTTTACCTCAAAATAAGATATGTGCAGTGTGCATAGGAATTCGTTCATATTTTATTTTTAAACTATAGTCTGGCCCTCCAACCGGTCTGTGGGTCAATGAACTGACCCCCTGTTTAAAAAGTTTCACCAATTGGACTCTCTGTGTATTTGGTATCCCTGAAAATAGTTTCTAGTAGTTGGGTTTTTTTCTTTCTCTTACTCTCTCTAAGGGAATTGTGCACTGAGTATTAAGAAGAAGCAGAGGTTTTGACACCTGTTTTATGTTTTAATATGTGGTGCTATTATCTGCAAAGATGGTGGCCACATGGAGGTTTTGGCTTAGGAAGCATCCGAGGGTGGAGTTGCTTGTGGAGAAAAGTTGGATGGGCGTTTTTAGGATGAGGGCTGGCCTGCCCAGTGCCTGCCTCTCCTGCTCACCACGCATCATCTAGTCTCCCTCAAGCTTCTGGCTCTTTTGGGCGTATCCCCAGTCACAGATTGCTAGCCCTAAATAAATTACTTTTACCTGGGGAAACTTCGTGGCCCGCTTTATGAAAGCAGTGTGCCTTGGGGTATAAAGTTAATTATAATTTGGAAGTTTCAGTTAAAAGAAAATTTGAAATGAATTGGACATGAAGTTTTGTATCTGCCAAATTCCCACCGGGCACGGTCCAAGCAGTTTCGATGTGGAATGTGGACTTTCCTTTGTGTTGTTTTTTCCCAGGTCTGGGGGGGAAATGACTTTCTGGAGCAAATGGGTTTCTCTTTCAGCCCTTGGGAAGCAAGGTTGTCTATGTAAACGGATGCACCTCCCACACCCCCACCCGGGCATGGAGCATTAACAAGCCTGGCCATGCCCAATTTGTGGGTTTCCAACTAGAAGAGAAGATTTGGTGACATGGATTCATAGCCACTCCATAGGATGGGTGGAACTACTCCAGCAGGTTCCTGAGACTCTTTACGGGAGGAGAAAGCCTTGTCTTTCTCCTAAGGGATGGCTGGTGTTTTGAACTAGTGACCTTGTGGTTTGAGGCTCAATGTGTAACCATGGTTTACCAGTTGCCGTCAAATCTGTTTCAACTCTTGGTGCCCTTAAGGCAGAACTGTGTTCCATAAGGCTGGTAGTGGCTGGTTGTATGTGTGTGCCCCCCCCCCCCCTGCCACAGAAATAAGCCTTTCTTCCAAGGGGCCTCTGGGTGGATTCAAACCTCCAACCTTTTGGTTAGCAGCCATGCTAGCCCCTTGTACCACCCTTCACGGAGGAAGATGTCCATGACTGGGTTTGAGGGTGGGTAGATTTGGGGAAGGGGAGGATGATGAAGAAATTACTTCGATTTTCTTGTATTTTAAACATTGAGTGAAAGGCACTGCCTGTGAGTTCATTGCAGATGAAGACATGCCTTCAGCATGGAGCCAAAAGGTCTCCTGAGGGCCAGGTAGAATTTGGTTTCTGCCTTAACTTAGGTTATCCGGGGATATGTGTTTGCTGATACCTGTAGCAACATGTGGACCAATCAGAGCACAGGAGGAAATGATGGATGACAAGTTGAGTTCTTGTTTCCGATGATAAAATAAGTTTGGAAAGTATCTCCCCAGAATCCTCCTGGAGTTATCCCAGTGCTGAATGTCTTCAGCTTGGGGATCCCTTCTGGAGCAGCTGACTCCGACACCCCTTCCGGAAGGATTCCCTGAGGAGTTAGGCTGTTGGTAGCTGGAGCATGGTTTGTAGCAACATTAGGCATTTTTATTTGGGGTGTGAGGATGAGAAGTGGAGACATTGGCAATTGGGCTAACCATTCAAGGCAAATACTCTCTCAAATTCTGGCGTCTTATCTGTGGAATTGCAGTGACATATTCGTAGAAGGAATAGGACTTTGGTCCTTATTCTATTTGGATGCTCAGTTTGCCCGATGACAGTTCATCAGTGAGGGAGTTGGGCAAGTGCCTGTTTGCATGGGCATCTTGGCAGCTCTGATGTCTGGCCAAATTCCCCAACTGGAGTGCATACCACAATGGAAATGGCTGTTCTAATATTCTCTGCACCACCTCCAACTCTCAGAACTGGTGTCCTGGGTCTATATTTATCGGGAGCATTTGAGGAGCCTTGATGCAGGTGGACTGTCAGAGGGGGCCTTTGATTTATTTTTTTATCATGCACATTTTGCAGTCTCCAGAAGCAATCTAAGAAGACCGAAGAGTACACAGGGCTAACGTGGCTTCTTCATTATTGTCCAGGTCAGCAACAGCCTTCTTGATCGTGACAATATTTCATTATGTAACAACTCTGAACAGAGTTAGCTCCCGAAGACCCTTCACTGTGCTTCAGGAAATATTTGAGGGAGCCTGCCGCTTAGGAGTAATACAACTTTATGGCATCTGAACTGGATAGGGTTTATGCCCAATTGCTAACCTTAAGGGTGAACCCACTCAGTATCACCATGAAAGAAAGGCCCGGAAATCAGCTTCCTTATGGATTCGAACCAAGGAAACCATGGAGAGCTGTTCTACTCTGACACACACACACACACACACACACACGCACACATGCACACGCACACGCACACATTCTCACTTACTCACATTCTAATTCACACACACACATTCTAGTTCATACCATGAACCGTGAATTAGCATCAGCTCTACAGAATGCATGTTACCTCCTTCCAGAGAGGGAGGGATGTATAAGAGAACTGATACTGAAGGATTGGGGTGTTACCTCTGGAAAGAAGGGACTGTGGGTGCCAAGGCATATTGAATGTGGCCTTGGCTGAAAGCAGAGAAGACCAGAAAGATATTTACCTGTGTTCCATTGACTCCGCAATAGCACTCAACCGTGTAGGTCCTAGCAAATTCTGGATATAACAGCGCAGAATGGGAGTTCAACAACTCTTCGCTGTACGTAGGTGGAAACTGCACATAACTCAAATGGTAGTTGTCTTAGTAGAACAAGGAGCTGTGGTGTGGTATAAAATCAGGAAAGGCGTGCATCAAGGTTGAATCCTTTCACTATGCTTATTCAAGCTGTACACTGGACGAATTAAGACAAATACCTGGACTCTATCCGGAGAGGTGGAAGACTCATCAACAACCTGCGATATGCAGGTGACACCCCTTTGCTTGTTGCAAGTGGAAAGGGCTTGAAGCATTTGCTGATAAAGATCTAGGGCTACCGCCTTCAATATGGATTACACCCCAGCACGAAACGAAAAGTCCTCACAGCTGGACTGGTAAACAATATAATGATAAACAGAGAAAACATTGAAATTGCCAAGGATTTCATTTTGCTTAGATCCATAATCGCCACCTCTGGAATCAGCTGTCGGGAAATCCAATGATAAAAGCAAGGGACAACACATGGAGGACTAATGTGTACCGACCTGAACCATGGTGTTTTCATTCGCCTCATATGTATGTGAAAGCTGGACACTGAATCAGGAAGGCCAACGAAGAATGGATGCCTTTGAATTGGGGTGCTGGTGAATGGACGACCACAGATGACCAGAAGAACCAACACACCTGTCTTAGAAGAAGTATAGCTGAAATGCTCCTGAGAGGCGAGAATGGCGGATCTGCGTCACGTACTTTGAACGTGTGATCAGGAGGAACCGATCTGCGGAGAAGAACACCGTGCTTGATAAAGTGGAGGGTCGGTGAAAGGAGGAAGACCCTCGAGTTGATGGTTTGTCACAATGGGCTCACACAGAGGAAGGGTTTTGAGGATGGCTCTGGACTAGGCAGGGGTTTGTTCTGTTTTTCCTCGGGTCCATATGAGTCAGAACCAACTCAAGGTCACCTACACCACCACCAACAACATCCCCTAGAGTCCAGCTCCAACCAAGTTGACCCACAGTGAGAGCCCTTCTACAAGCTGCCCTGATCAGAGGCCTAACCTGTCACTACAGCGATTGCACAAGTTTGATTGGTGACCCTGTAGAGGTTGGGAGGGAAGGGTCAACTGGCATGTAGGCTCGGGTCACAGGTTTTGGGGGGAGGCGGCCTGCTGCTATGCACGTCGTCCATCATCACCTGAGGAGTGTTGTCTGTGCCCTCTTGTGCCCTGTCATAGACCCTTCCCCAACCCGGGACAGAGTAAAGCCAACTGCCTTGAGGCAGGCTGGGTTGTCCAATGCATCGCTGTTTGCTTTGGCCTCTTGTGGCCCAGCCACTGCCAGCGCCTGGTTTCCTCGATGGACCATTCACAAGGGGCTTCTCCGGCTGGCACCACTCTGAGGCCACTCCGTTTCCACATGGCCTGGAGCCGAGGGAGCTCATTACCAGGGGACAAAACTAATGAATGGGGACTCTGCTCTGCTGGCAGGCTTTTCACTAGGGCATAATGTGGAGTTGAGCCTCCCTCAGCCGCTAGGCAGTGACCCGTGGGTGGCACGCATGGCACACTTGCTTCCTAAAGAGCAGGCAGGGACACCTTTTGATGTGGTGGGCGTGACTGGGATCCAAGAATTCATCTACCCGGGCCTCCTGTTCAGTGTCTGTGGGCCTGCACTCGCCCAGTTTTCTTCTTCCTTTTGTTCCTGCACGTTCATTCAACACACAGTGAGTTCTAGTTGCTTTTTATGAATCAGTAGGATGCTGGGACAGGCTCACGGTGTCCTTCCAGTTGTTGCTATGTAGCGAGGGTGTTGTGTTATGTTTGGAGGAGGAGGAGGAACTAGAGGAAAGAGAGTGATAAAAACATTTTCATTATCACTGTGGTGTAGCGGTTACATATTGAACAGCCATCCACGTGGTTGGCGGTTTGAAACCACCACCAGCTCTGCAGGAGAGAGACTGGGCTTTTGACCCATCAACAGTTTCAGTCTTGGAAACCCACTGGGGTGGCTGTGAGCCAACATTGACTCGGTGGCAGTGAGTGAGTTGAACTTCCTCATTGAAACGTATTACTTGCTCACCGTCTGCAATTTTGGAAGTGTTGAAAGAGAAAAGTTACTCTTAACATTGCAGGCTGTAGAATGCCAGTCTTATTTTTCCTTCTGTGTTGGCATGGTGTTCCATAGTGATGTGTTTATAATAACTAGCAACTTGTACCTTAATATTTCTCTTAATATTTCATAAGCATGTTCCCAGGCCATTAAATCTTCTTGTATGACATCATGGCTCCTGCAGTCATAATCTTCCCTAATGGGGATTAGAAGCTAACACGCTCTCTTACTGGACTTGGAGTCCCCAGGGCATGTAAATGGTTACTGCTCCAGGCTGCTGACCACCAAGTGCAGGTCCGAGTCTGCCCAGAGATGCCCCCAGAAGATCAGCCGAGCAATATCCTTTGAAAATCCAGCCCCTGAGAAAGGTGGCTTCCCAGGGCTGCTCTGACACACCTAGGCACGCCACGAGGGAGAGTGGATCCCATGGAAACACCTTCAAATGATCGGCCATGTTGGTGTAAACGTTTTGCTCTTAGAGACAAGCCGGTCTGTGAGCAGAAATCCCAAAATATTAAGGAACTTGCCCAACAACCTTCACCTGCTTGGAGCTGGACTCTGAGCCCAGGGTGTCAGGACTGATCCACCAGGCTGGAGGGAGGGTACAGATTGCTGGTGGATGGCCCAGGGACTCGGCCTTAGAAAGCCAGAAGCCTTGATAAGGAAAATCGTCGGAGGCAGCATAGTGGAAACAGGATGATGTGCTTGAAATACATGGCGTACGGTGATTTTAGGAATGGGAAATGAGCGTTGAAGCCAGAATGGAAAAGTAGGAGTAGGACAGAGGGCTCTTGCTAGCAGCTCGGGTAAAACGGATGGGTCTGGAAGGAGGGTGAATAGAAATGGGCATTGACCTGAGCGCTGAGGCTTGTGGGATTGAGGCCCTTCGACCCCTCTCTTTCCCCCAGGGCTGTTGGGTCCATGTTGGAGCAATCAGGAACGTTTGTTCTCCTTTTGCTGTCTTTGAGCCAGGCTTCCTCGTAACCAGATCGTGGCTCTAGTTCTGCCTCCTATGTGCACCCTGAAAATGCTCATCTCTCGTCCACCTGTTGGTTCACTCTCCAGACAGCTGGGCACTCCAGCCTCTTATGGACAGAGGGGGTTGCTTAAAGCTTAGCTTTTCTGTGCCTAGACCTTTAATTCTTCCTAACTCGGTGAGGTTTCCCTCCGAAAGAGGAAAGCCAATGGGGCTAGGCCCAAACCAAGCCATGATCTTGCCTCTTTTGACCAACCGTTCTATAAGGATCTGCATTTTCAATGCTTTCAAGGTGCTGAAGGCATTTTTTGAGGAAGTTGGATTTATTTAAAGCTGTTATTTTGATATAATCATAGAATCCCTGGATGCTGCAGAATATGAGGGAGTCCGTGTGCTTTTCAGCTCATTTCCCCCAGTCCCCTAGACATGTGTGTCGGGTCCTCTGCAAGTTTAGCCCCCAGCTCTGTTGCCCACAGCAGGCTCTCACAGACAGCGCTCATGACGATGGGATTTTTTTTTAATTTGAGGGAAGTTAACAAGTTACAATTCAAGTGAGAAATGCTGAGGATACAGTTGCTCAGTCAGGACAGTTTCTTCTCTGCGCTGCCCAGAGGCCGGCTGGCCTCTCTCTGACCCTCAGCCTCTTGCCCTGGTTTCTGCTGTGCTTGGGCAATGTTCCAACTCTTTTAGGGCTGCCCACAAATGCCCTAAAGGCATACCACTCTTCTGTCAGCCTCAACTTGCAAGCACACAGCTCCAGCACCATGGGTCAGCAAACCTGGCTCTGCCAATTAAGTGCCCAGAGGTACCCGACTCCCCAAGCCAGCATCCTGCCCCAGAGCACTCAGCTTTTTGTTGTTCTGTGGGCCGGGGAGTCCTCCACTCTGTTTCTTGCTCTGTCTTCTGGCTCTATTGCTGCAGCTCTTTTGTTGTCAAAGCTGTCTTCTGGATGAAAGAGGTGCACATTGAACAGGGATCTCAGAGCCTGAAGGCTCCGCTTTTCTCTCATGTTGGCAGGGAGATCCCACTCCCTGCTTCTGAGATGGCTCACTTCATACCCAGGAGGGTGACAATTGCAGTGACTTTCACAATCACTCACAACGGAGGCATAATCCGATTGGTATCTTCCCCACCTTCTTACCCAGATCCATCAGGAAGACAAAGGTCACTTGATGAGAGTCACTTGATGAGAGTCGCAAAGGCTCTGGCTAGAAGAGCCCTAATGAATAATTCACGACACTGTGCATATGTCGAGGCTTTAGTTTTATAGACGCAAACTGAAATCAGGGTGAAACCAAACCATTTTGATTTTGGAAGTATACACCTGCAGAGACACACAGCTGGACGCACCCATAGATAAAACACACAGGGAGACATGCACACCCAGAGAAAGCGTACAGAAGACACCCTGACCGTGCACCCTCCGTCACAGAAACAGACAAATGCACTCGCAGAGAAAGAACAAGACAGCAGCCTAGGCATTGAGACACACACACACACACACACGCACGCACACACGCACGCACACACACGCATTAGCATGGGTGGAGAGACAGAGACAGAGAAGCCTGGAAATTCTCCTGTGAACAGGCAGAACTGGCTCCCAGAAGGGACATCCTTCAGGAAGGTTTCCTGTAGGTTGAGGGTGAGGTGGGGCCAGGAGCATCGGTGCCTCTCCAGAGAAATGGGACCTGCAGGCTTGCCTGAACACAGTGAGCAATTACTCCTGATCTGGTGGCACATGTCTTAGACACAAATGTGTCCTTTTTCAATCACTTATGTTGGAACCCAACGGGGCCCTCTGTGTTCCAGTTAATGATGCAAAGAGAATGATGTTCAGATTTTATCTGCCAAGTGTTTGCGTAGCAAAAAGTTCACAGTAATACCAGCCAGCAACCAACGGGGAACCGAGTTTCTTGTCAGGACCCTGGGAGTGAAGAGCTATTTTGCTTCTGATGAGATTCTGTTTTATTTATTTAGGTGAATGCAACATAGGGTAAAATGCATTTGAACTCTCCAAGGAGTGGGGTCGGATATGGATCAAATGCACAGTGGCTGCAGTTCATCTGAGAAAATAATTAAAAAGCTAACCCTCGTGGGAACAAGCACAGCTCATTATATTCTTGCGACTTCATTGGTATTGAAGTTTCCCTGATTTCATTTTCTGAAATAAATGGCTCCATGCTACTGGTGGCTTTGTCTTGGCCGTATTCCATCCTGCCTCCCAGCCGCCCAGTCACGTGCCACGGCATTGTGTTCCGAGCAGCCGGCTTAGGAAATGTCCCTGTGGCTCTTATCTCTGTTTCCCATATTGTTTGGGCTGGTGGGTCCTCGCATTCACTTCCAGCCACTTGTAATTCATGCCCATGGTTTGCAGACTCACTGCTGAGCTCACTGCGAGAGTGACCTTGGGCAAAGCAATCCCACCACAGAAATCGGAGTCTGATCAGGTTGAGATGCCCATTGTGGCCGCTCTGTGGACCTCTTTGCAGGGTCTTGCATACATTCCCAACTGCCCTCAGGTTGTGCCTCCATCAGTCAAATGATGCCGGTGTCTGACTCGCAAGGCTCTGCCCTGTGCATCAGATCCCGTGCACATTTGCTGCCGTTGTGAGTTGACCTGGGTCAGAACCCACCTCATGGTGACCCCAAGCACAACACTGTCCAGTCATGGATCATGCCCACGGTCAGTTGTAGAACAGATCACCGCGAGAGGGGCACTGATGGTTCCATGGTGCATTTTTCCCCTTCCACGCGGTACATCTCGGCTCGGTTTTAGGCCACTGCATGTCATGCGCAGTCACCACTCATCTGTCAGTGGAGGCTCTCTGTTGCTAGGATTGTGCGCAGTGGAGCTTTCAGACCAAGACAGTGTAGGAAGCAAGGCCTGGTGATCTTACTACAGAAAAACAGCCAGTGAATACCCCATCGGTCATGTACCCATTGGGACTCCATCATTGCCGTTCAGTTCATCTTTATGGGACTGTCATCTGCCATGCGAGGTGCATAAACTGAGGTTTGAAGAAGTGACCAACTTAGTCAAACAGCAGCATGGCGTTTGACAAGAGGAACGGCATTCCTATTTCGGCCTGAGATGTTCTCCATCTTGCACAACTGAGATACTTCCGGTTGCCTGACAGTTTATTGTACTGGGGTGGCTTGCCTGTTTCTGTGACACTGGAAGCGATGCCATCGGTCTTTGAAATAGGAAAAGCATGGAATGACTTACGGTGGGCAAGTTTCAGCAGCGTTTTCACACTAAGCCAGAGCAGGAGGAAGGACCCAGAGATTTCATTCTAACGCACGTGGACATTGGACACCTTGTGAGCAGCAGAGCGTTGTCTGACACAGTGCCAGGCGACGAGCCCCTTAGATCGGAAGGCCCGCAAAATCGGAACCAGGAGGTAGAGCAGGGGGACAGCTGCCTCTTCAAAGAACAGTGGGCCTTAATTTCCTGAGTAAAGTCTTTGGGACCTTCGTTTGCTGATGGGGCATGACTTGAAGTGCAAAAGCAACGGCTGCAAAATGCCAATTAAAAACCAGAACTTGGAATGTACAGAGCAGGAATGTAGAAACATTGGGATTCATCAAAAGTTAGATGGGATGCTTGAAGATAGATATTCTAGGCAGTAGTGAGCTGAAATGGCCTGCTGGCAATTTTAAATAAGGCAATCTTAGGATTTACTGTGCTGGGAATGGTACGTTGAAGAGGAACAGAATGGTAGTTATGTGTTCTATTGTCAATTTGAGAGGATTAAGAGTGAAGGAGTCGAGTTTGATGATCTCATTTAGAGGCGCTAGGGAGATAGATAGCTCATTGGAGTTGGGACGCATGCTCAGTCCCGGGAGGCAATGCAGTTGACAAGCCACATGGAGACAGGCTGGGGGCAGCCAGAGCCTTGGAGCTGGAGAAGCCACATGGTGGCCCCTGCCAGCACTGAGATGCTAATACTACCACTGCATCCACATGACTTCCTACCCAGACTTCCTGCATTCATCTTCATTGCATGTGTTTTTTGAATCTGAAGAGGGCTTTATAGATTGCAGACATATGGGCTAATATTGGACTTATGGACTTGATATGGACTGGGCTGGCATGTTTTCTCAATATTCAACTGCTCTTGTATATAAAACTCCTTCTTATACACATATGAGTCTCCCTGAACTTGTTTCTCTAGTCTGCCCAGACTACCACAAATACCATGGTATCACATTCATCATGATAAAGAGTATTTCAAGGTCTTTCCTGAAGTACAACATTGCCAGTAGCAGGATAGAAACCATGCATCTACAAAGAGAGACCTATTAGTAATATAACTATTCCTGTCACATATGTCTCTGAAAGCTGGACAATGAAGAAAGCTGGACTAAAGGAGAAATGATGTATTTGATCGCGTTGATGTATTGACGGTGTCGGGGAAGAATATTGAACATATCGTGGACTTCCAGAAGAGTGAACAATCCTATCTTGGTAGCGGAACAGCCAGAATGGCCCTCCGAAGCGCAGATAGTGAGATTCCTCTAATGTACTTTGGATATGCTCAGTTTCTGGACAAGGACATCATGCTTAGGTAAGCAGAGGAAGACTCTCAATGTGATGGGTTAAGAGTGGCTGCAGCAATGGGATCAAACACAGCACTGGTTGTCAGGTGAGCACAGGACTGGGCCCTGTTTGGTTTGGTCATGTCTATAGGGTCTCTGGGAAAACTGGCTCAGCGATACCTAGCAGCAGCAGCAGCAGCAGCAGGACTGAGAATAGAATTCTCTACCTTCCTGAATTGAGCCAGCAGGTCTCGTCTTTTTCCACAGACCCATCCTGCAGCTCTTTTAAAAGTACAGAAAGTGCTTTTGTAGTCCCTATGAGAATAGGGATTGATTGTTGGAGACACCCAAAGTATGGTCATTGCCCCTGGCTCTCTGGATTCCAACCAAGGCTGGGCTTCTTGATTTGGGAAGATTTGGGTTCAATGTGTAAAATGATACATTCTCATTGTCGTGAAGTTGGGAAAAATGACATTCTATCAATATATTTTATGAACTGCGCAACACTGTCATCTCTGCATTAAGCGTGTCCACCTTTGCCAAATGCATGCACAGCATGGGGTAGTTCACACAGACTTCTTGTGAGCTGAAAGTTAGCTATTTGGCCTTGCGCTGCCTTTCTCTAGCACAGCGGTTCTCAACCTGTGGGCTGTGACCCCTTTGGGGGTCGAACGACCCTTTCACAGGGGTCGCCTGATTCATAACCGTAGTAGAATTTCAGTTATGAAGTAGCAATGACAATAATTTTATGGTTGGGGGAACTGTCCTAAAGGGTCGCAGCATTAGGAAGGTTGAGAACCTCTGCTAGCAGATAAGTAATCAAGCCACAATAGTGCCATGAGACAGGCTTTGAGTTGGGTACGTTGGCCGTATGTCTTTTCACCTCCCTCTCCTGTCTGCTTCTCAGGTGGCGGTTGTGTTAGCTACTCTTGAGTTGCCCCTGACTCCTCGCCACCCCACGCATATGGCACAAAGTGCTGCTTGACCCTGCGCCATGCCCATGATTCATTGTGGATGGGATCATTTAGGAAGGCAAAAATCACTCTTAATAGATCATTTGATTACTAAGAGAGACTCCAAAAACTAAACCCATTGCTGCATAGTCAATTCTGACGCATAGCTGCCCTGGTGGCAGAGTCAGTTATGCGCTGGTCTGTAACTGCAAGCAGTTTGAAGCCACTAGGCCGTCTGCATGAGGAAAACGAGGCTTTCTAATCCAGTAACGAGTTACAGGCCCAGGAACCCACAGGGCCAGTTCTACCCTGCCCTATAGGGTCGCTATGATGAACAGAGACTGGGGAGACATGTTTGTCAAGTAAACGGACATGACAGTTTATTCCAATCTCCCCCAAAGGCTCTACCCAGGCCAACTCCAATGCGTTGGCGCCTTGTCTGGTGGTCTGTTTGCCCCAGGCCACCAAGATCGGTCTGTGTTTGCCTCCAAATAGCAAATGGAAGTGACAGAGGAGGATTGGGAGGCTGTTGGACATGGGGACCACCGTTGTCAGGGTCAATGGCATTGTCCCCTGTGGCTAGGCACTGGGTGTGGGGGAAGGGCCTAGGGGGTTCTCGTGCTGAAACAGGCCATCACGGCAAGAATGAACAGACACCAACTGCCGAACGGACCTCACCCGTGTTAGTGTAGCACGCACTTTGCACACAGCCTTGAAAAACTGCGAATCTGGGAACAGAGGAAAGTAAACCATTTCTACCAAGCTAAGCCTGGGCAGAGGGCGGAAAATGCTGCAAAGACTCACAGCCTCAGAAATTCTAGAGGGTCCCCCCACTCGGTCCTGAAGTCTCCCTGTGAGTCAGAATCGACTTGATGGCGGTGGGGTTGGGTTCTCTGGTTTATAAAGCTTGGTTGGATGAAGAAAAATGCAGTTCACAGTGCCCTTGAAGGGAGCATTGGCATGCAGCAGCCAGCAGTGTGATTGGGGCTCATGGCTGTCTGGTGCTTGTGAAAGAAACTTTGCAAGGAGACTTCGACCATAGCCTTGAAGGGTCTGATAGGAAGGGTGCGGGGCCAGAGAAGATGTGTGGGAAGGTAAATATGCACAAGAGAGATTTCCTTCACTAAGGGGCTCACAGACGCTACTCGGAGGGAGAAATCCAGAGCCTATGAACAAAATTAAAAATGCCCGATGAAAGTTGTAGGTTAGCTCTTCATTTCAGTATTTGTAGAGGCATTTATGGTAAGTCGATGGGCAGGAACTGAAAAACCATAAGTAATGGTTATGGATTCAAGTATCTCTCCCCCAAATAGGTTTTGTCATTCGTAACCGCTGTGCTTGTGATCCCATTTGGATATTTGGTGTTTTCTTTGTTATATGAATGAGGCAGGGTTACTGTTGGGGGTGTTCTGAGTAGCTCTCTTTGAAGATTAAGAAAATGACTAAACAAACAAGCTGAGAGTTGGAGGAAGGGAGTGAAAAAGAAGGATGGATGGATG
Organism: Tenrec ecaudatus; assembly: GCF_050624435.1. Taxonomy (NCBI): domain Eukaryota; kingdom Metazoa; phylum Chordata; class Mammalia; order Afrosoricida; family Tenrecidae; genus Tenrec; species Tenrec ecaudatus. The sequence continues at coordinate 7,519,185 of NC_134538.1, forward strand.
GATATTTTTTAAAAATCCAAACCCACTGCCACTAAGTCCATTCTAACTCATAGCTACTCAGGGCAGAAGAGAGCTGCCTTTATGGGTTTCTGAGACTAACTCTTTACAGGAGGAGAAAGCCTTATCTTCCTCCCTCAGCGCGACTGGTGGGTTTGAACTTCTGACCTTGCAGTTAGCAGCCCAGTACATAATATACTGTTCACCAGAGCCCCCGAGATAGGTCCATATGGGGCAAGCTCGATGCTAAGCTATGAGGAGACTTCCAGGAGCCAGGGAATAGAAACTGAAGGAACGAAGACCTTCCTTCAGAGCCAACATCGAGAGGAAACTTTCCCCTGGCCCTGGCCCTGTGAATTCAGACGTTTAGCCTTCCAACTCTGAGAAAATAAATGTGTCTGTTAAAACAAAGTCACCTGACTGTAGGATTTTTTTTTATAGCTTCACTAGATAACTAAGACAGTATTGCTTCCCCTCCTTTCCCCTTCAGCGACAAGCAAACAAACATGGAAACACAAACAAGCATAAACCCCATGGCAGGAGCACTGAGCATTTCCTAGCAAATTGTTTGTGTGGGCAGGAGCGCAGTGAGCACACTCAGCCAATTCAATGGCTCAGTGTATTGAATGGAAAAAAGACCTCACCCACCCTGGCGCCTTGACATGACTGCGATTGCCAGCGCGACTTTAGCTCCTTCCTAATGACTTCATGTTGTCAAGAACGAATAAGCTAAACTAATATGTTCCACTCCCAGTTTGGCTTTGCCATTTCAAGCCCGACAAGCCTGTGTGTGTGTGTGTGTGTATTTGCCCACATATAAGATATGATCTGAAAATACCAAAGTATTAAGTGACTAATGGACCCTTATAAATACTTAAGTGCAGTCTTTGGAACGCCACTCAGGAATTTGGAGTGAGCAATCATGGTAAAGACTCTTGGCTGCTCACTGAAAGGTGGGGTATGTGAAACCACCGGCCACTCTTTGGGAGAAAAACGAGGCCCTTTGCGGGTGATTCTGCTCTGACCTACAGGGTGGCTGTGAGTTGGAATCAATTCAGCAGAAATGGGGCATTTGAAACTGAGGGTTCTGGGATGTACTTGAGAGGGAATCCGCCACTTTCTAAAACGATATGGGGTTGATGGCTATGTGAACTTTTGTAGGGGAATGTGGATTCTCATAAAAGCTCATAGTCCAAAAAAAGTTCGAGTCACCTCAATTTATAGAGCCCCAATGCTGGAGCCCTGGTGGTGTTATGGCTCTGTGTTGGGCTGCTCACCGTAAGATCAGGAGTTCTAAGCCACCCAGGGGGAAAGTTCCAAGTTCCAAGGGGGAAAGATGGGGCTTTTTACTCCATGAAAGAGTTACATTTTTGGACGTCCACGGGGTTCCTGTGGGTTGGCTTTGACTCAATGGCAGTCGGTCAGTCAGTCGGTCAGTCAGTCCGCCAGGCAATGTTGGATAGCTACTCTCGTAGAGAAAGGTAAGGTTATTTGCTCTTATAAAGATTTAGAGTCTCAGAAACCTTATATTGAATCGATCTGAGTCACAGCCGCCTCCACGGCTGTGCGTTCGCTGTTGGACAGGAGTCGCGCTCGATAGTGCAAACATTAACACTCTCAGTTGCTAACTGCAAGTTGGAGGTTCGCGTCTCCCCAGCAATGCCTTGCTCAGCTTATGACTAACCAGCCCTTGAGAATCCTGTGGAGCTCAGTTCTCTGACACTGAGCCAGGGTCGGTGTGAACCAAGCCCAGTTCCCGTGGCAGCTGGTTTGGTATCTTGGCGAATGTTCGAGAGACCCAGGATGGCGGCTTTCAGGGGGCTACCGGGGGAGGGGGGGGAGGGGGGTGAGCTAAGCTAGGCCCAAATAGTTGAAGTGAGATATGCTGTGTATAGTGTCAAATAGCCCTTGGGATGTGGAATTTTGTTCTTTGTGCAGCTTTAAACTTGACTTGCTCCTCGGAGACTGCTGGATCGACACCAGCAAATCACTTCAGAATGCATTCCTTGGGCCAGCTCACCCTCTCTGGGCCTTTCTTTTCCTGCGCCGCCGCCTCCAGGTCTCTTCCTACCCACCCCAAATTCCTTGGGGCCTGAAATTTTCCATCCTTCCTCTTCATCCCTCCTTTGAGCCTAACAGTGGGTGGTTTGGATTAATATTCAGCAGATTTCCTGCGCCAGTTGGACCTGAGGCACAGATAGGAAAATGAAAATGTTTGGTTCGTTTTTTCCCATCGAAAAGCAAATATGAATGTTATTGGATCTTCAATGGACTTTGATCTCTCAAAGTAAAAAAATTTCCACATGTATTTACTAGAAAAAAATTTCTGGAGACAATAATACATATTAAAAAATAGACAGAAAGTTATGGAAAAAAATCCCTCAAAACACACTGCCATAGAGTCAATGCTGACTCATAGTGACCCACTGTGGGTTTCTGACATGGTAACGGGATAAGGGAGTAGAAAGCTCAGTCTTTTTCTCTCAGAGAACTGCTGGTGGTTTTGAACTGCCGACCATGTGGATCACAGCCCAATGCTTAATTACAACACCCCCAGGGACCCCAGAAATTTGGGGGAGATGAGGACCGAGTAAACTTATTGTGGCCATTCAAACAATGGTTTCTTGCTTGCTGCATTTGGGGTACCTGTTGGTCACACCGTCTTCTTTCAAGGAGTGAGGTGAGTTTCGCCAAATCTCCAAGGAGAAACGCCTCTTGCCCTTGCGGTAATGCTCCAGGCATGTGGTGCCAATAGCCTTGATTGCCTCCTTTCTCGGCAAGGCCTGATTACCAGAGAACGTTCACATCTGCCCACGTGCCTTGTGGGTTGGATTCCCAGCAAGGGCCCTCATTTAGCACAGCAAGGATCTAATAGATTCTCAAATTGTGTGTGGACACTCGGAACCTTGTGAAATCCAGTGGTGTTTATTATGAGGTCCAAGTCATTTCACCCACCCCCGGCTCAGTTTGTACATTTGTTTCACGGAAAAGCAGTGCCTTGCTTGATCCATCGTGATCTACTGTGTTTATTTAAGAGCAAATTAATCCCCTGGAGTGCTGGCGCTCAAGACAAGATTCAAAGACCATCAGACAGTTTAAGAAACAAAATGACTCCCACACTGGTGATTGAATTTTCTTTTTTTAAGACTGGCCTTGTTACTGGTGTTGAACGTGTATTTAATTTTAGGACTGAGTGCTGTAGCAAAGAAAATGTAACCGCTGTCTGCATTGTAGAACAGTGCATTAAGCACATGCACGTTTGAATAATGACCGTAATAACACAAACTACACTAGAGGCCCTTCATGGGGCCTGCTGTATGGCAGGCCCTCGCTTGCCCCTCCGCATAAAGCCCGGTGAGCTCCTGGCTGTGTCTTCTCGTTGGATTCTTCGAGACACTGAAGCTGTGGGAGGTTAAGCAATTTGCCTGGGATTGTACAGCTAGTGAGGGATGGGCCTGGATTATAACCCCATTATTCCAAAGGCCTCAGGGAGCCTGGTGGTATGGTATGGTGGGTTACTTCCTGGGCTGCTAACCACAAGGTTAACAGTTCAAAACCACCAGCCACTCTGCAGGAGAAAGAGGAGGCTTTATGCTCCCATAAAGATTTACAGTCTCGGAAACCCACAGGGGCCCACTGAACTTCAGACTTGGCTTGATAGAAGTGAGTTTGCCTTCGGTTTATGCCTAAGTCTGCATCTTTCCCACATGTTTTTCCACTATCTGCTACCCTCATATCCTTAAACACCTTTGTCTCCACCAGGATAATTGTAGGACCACGAACGTTAAAGGTGAAAAGTGACTTAACTACTGAAGTATTGCACATCCATTTTTGGTGCATGAAACTTTGCTGACTGGCTGTTTCAAGCCAATACTAGCCCATGCAACCGGCTCCTATAGACACTTATATTGCTTTCAGGCATACAAACTGTATACACGAATGAAGTGTGAACCCAATTTAACTTGTGACCAGTCAGCACTGCCTTAAAGACCTTGGGAGGATCCCTGGCGGATGCTGCAGACTATTAGCCTAAAGGTTGGCAGTGGAGGCCCCTCATGGGCACCTTGGAAGAAAGGCCTGGCAGTCTGCTTCCATTAAGATGACAGCCAGGAAAGCCTGACTCTTGGGTGGCACCGGGTTGCCCTAAGTCAGAACCCACTCACTGGAAACCTTTGTAGGTTATAGGTTCCTTTCTGAAAGGCCAGGAAGAAGTGTTGGATAGTTGAGCAGTACAGGAATTTGCAGGCAAGGAAGATGTCTGATGGATGGGGGAGGTTCAGGGCCTAGTTTTGCCGTGGGAATTTGTAAGACTCTTCATCAGATAGACGTTTGCTAATACCGAAGCATGAAGCACGTGCGTTGTGTTCTAAATCTCCCTGAAGCCAACTGAGAGAAACGGACTCTCCGGAGGACTCTGTTTTCATTTCAGGCCTAGCAACATTGTTAATTGGTTGACGTTCATTGCCGTGATGCAACTGAGACTCCAGTTTCCCAGCTCCGGGACCTGGTTGCGTTGGCACTCGTTTCTGTGCCAGCCTGGGAGTGACTTTAAAACCTGCTCAACCGCAGCCGGGAGGGCCACAGTACGAAAGTAGGGTAACAGAGCCTGCGTGGAGGAAGACATGGAGAAGAACGAGGAGAGACCCCTAAGTTACTGTGATTCCCACGGCCTTTCCACACGGGTAAAAGATTTGGCATCCACGTTGATTCGGTTATGCAGTGTTTTAAAGACTTCCAAAAGTACCCAATGACAATGATTGATGTTAGCACCCTACAAAACCCCAATGAAACAAAAACCCAACCCCAATTCAAACACCGCTGTGACCTTGACTCAAAGCAACCCCATGCAAAGCAAAGTAGAACTGGATTCTACAGGGTTTTCAATGATGGATTTTCCAGAAGCCGACCTTTTGAAGGTGTCTCTGGGTGGATCTGAACCACCAACCTTACTGTTAGCCACCGAATGTATTGAACTGTTTGCACCACACGGATCACTGTGTCGGCAAAAGGGAGTTGGTTACAGCATGCATCAGAGGTGCTGAAGGCCTCCTTAGAGCTCCCCAGAGGACCTCTGGTCCCAGTAGGGAGCACTCTTCCCAAGACATGTCATCAAGCCATACTTTCTGGAAGTCAAGTAGAGGCTGTCGCTTTTGGTGGCCTATGGAGAACTGAAGAGATGCCTGGGTGGTGGGATGGATGAGGTGTTGGGCTACTAACCTCGATGTGAGCAGTTTGAAACCACCAGCTGTTCCACAGGAGAAAAATGAGACGAAGTTTCTGTAAAGATATATGGCCTCGGAATCCTATGGGACCGAGTAGAAAGCTCGGGGGGCGGGGTGGGGGGAAGGAAGCTCTCCTCTTGTCAGGATCACCTTGATAGCGGTGGGTTGGTTAGACGTTGTAGAGAAATGAGGACCCCTGATGACTTTGGGGATTAGGTGGATCAGGCTGCTAACTGTACGGCTGGCAGTTCAAGCACACCAGTCACTGCCAGGCAGACGGTCAGCTCCCACGATGTCTTGCAGTCTCAGACACCCTGTGGAATGTTGTTGTTAATTGGAATGGAGGGAACAACAGTGGATTTTGGTTTGGGTGAGCAAACAGCAATCTCTTACTGGTCTGTCCTGGGGGATCGAGAGAGGGGCCACAAAAAAGGAAGACCAGGAACTCTGAGGGGAACTTGGCGGTCTGAGCGCATCCATCTAGCCAGTTAAAAACATATGCACTTGGAGGACCGTAGACATATTCACCTTAGTCCAGCATTCAACGACTTCATTTCCACTCAAGTTGGCTCCATCATCGGCTGCCCTTTGACCTTCAGCTTCTGAACAGCCATCCCTCTGAATGACAAGCCTCCAGGGCAGCTCTTGTGTCTGGCTCTGCAGCCTGTTACCCTTCTGAGCCAGCTCTTGGCACCTCTGACCCAGACGGTGCAGCTCCCTCTGAGCAGTCTCTGTGTGCCCAGTCTGCCCCGCCTTCAGGTGGCCCTCCTCATTGCTACTCCAAGCAGGCCCGGAACCTCTGTCCCACTGGAGAGATGAGCATTGCTCTGGAGCCCTTGTTAGAAAAAAGTCTAAGAATGCTTGCCTGGCATTTCATTTTATTTTATTACACATCCTACGAATAATAGCCGTGTCATTGTGGGTATCGTGTAATGTGTATAGAAAGATAACAAGATTGCATTTTTTGAGAGACTCGATAAGTTGGTCCCTTTTCTACCAATATGGTGGTCAGGAGTCAGCCAGTTGGTTCTGACTCATAGCCATCCGATGAAAAACAACAGAATGCCTGGTTTTGTGCCACGGTATTTCTGGCAGCTGCTGTGTGAATCCGTCTTCTTGATGGTCTTCTTCCTCTTCCCCGACCTTCTGTGAGATGCAGTCCTACCCTGCTTGCTTCTAAGGAGCATCCTGGCTGTACATCTTCCACGATAGATTATTTGTGGTTCTGGTAGTCCGTGGTACTTGGTGTATTTTTCACCAGCACCACAATTCAAATGCATCGATTGTTCTTCCATCTTCTCTACTCACTGTCCAACTTTCACAATCTTTGGAAATGATGGGAAATATTATGGCTGGGGCCAGGCACGTCTTTAGCTCCAAAGTGACATCCTTGCCCTTCAGCACTTTAAAGGGTCTTGTACAGTGTAATGTAATGCGCTGGTTGATTCTTTCGAATTTTGCTTCCATGGCCATTGGCTGTGTCTATGCGTAAAATAAAATCAGTGACAACTGCAAATATTTTCTCGATCGATCATGATTTTGTCAGTTGTGAGGATTTTGTTGTTGCTTTTTTTTTTTATTAACATCGACTTGCAATCCATGTTGAAGGCCGCAATCCTTAATCTTTGTTTTTCAAAAGTGGAGGCAAGGTAAATTTAATTGTCCGCATTTTACCCATTGGCTCCACACAGAGTAAGAGAGAATTTGCCTCAAGACAGTGCCCGGGCCAGGTATTATAGTGATGCACGGATGAATCAGACGCAGCACCTGCTTATAAAGGCAGTTTCGTCATTATATCAGCATACATTTTTAAAAACACTTATGAACACCAGAAATGGCCCTAACTTTTATATGTCTTTTAGCTCACTCAATTCTCAAAACAGCTCTGTGGGCTATGTTTGGTTACATCCAGTTTACAAGAGGAAATCCAGACTCCAAAACCCCACTCACTGCCATGAAGCCAGCGCCGACTCAGAGTGACCCTTCAGGACAGTGTAGGACTGTCCTAAGTCTCCAAGATGGTCACAACCCTCTACAGGAGGAGAAAGCCCCCCTCTTTCCCCCTAGGAGAGAATTGCTGACCCAGGCTGGCAGCCCAACGGGGAGCCCATTTCACTCCAGGACTCAGAGAGATTAAGTAAAGGGCCCTCGTGTTCCTACTCTGAAGGAAGGTGCTCTTCACGGCCGTGTCCCTGCTGCCCAGCAAACGATGTCAGGGACTATCAGAAACACGAGTGTTTGAAATGTAAACAGGGACATGTGAAAGACCAGGCTAATGGAAACACACATATGCATGTGTACAGGTGGAGTTGGAGAAGATTAGCCAAATGTGATTGGGAATATTTTATAAGCACGCCTAATGACTCATCCCCTTGCAAGGGGACCTGCTTTCTTCCAAATCACAGCTTCCGAAAGCAAAAAGGAACAGCGTTCTGCGTGTCCTCAAAGCAAGGATTTGTATACATTTTTTTTGCACAGGTGAAAAAGGAAAGACCCTGAAGTGCAGGGTTCCGGGCAAAGATGATGAGAAAGTGTTTCACCTAGCCTCACCAGGGAAGGCCCTCTCTGTCCTGAACTGTCCATCTGGACATCTGGGGGAACGCTCTGGGGACTTGTGAAGGTTCTCTTCTCGTGGTGGGAAAGCTGGTGAGTAATTGAGTCATGGAGGGGTCACGGCTGGCTGCCCGCTGAGCCTCATCTTTCCAGGAGGTCTGCTCCTTTTGACCGGCTGAACTTTTGTTTGCTTCTTTATGTAGTTTGTTTGGAGGTTTGCACATCCTCCTGACGTGGGCACCTTTGTGTCCACGAAGGGGGAAGATGGGGGTGGCTTTTCTTCCCACAGAAGACAAGCATGTTCTTTTAAGAATACACTCCATTCTTTCTGGAAGCTCTCAATCAAATGATCTGTGAGCATTCAATGGGAGCTTCGTTTAATGTCTGGGTGGGAGATTAGGCGCTGTAGATTGTCTTGGGCAGGTGATGGGCATGCCCCATTGGTCAGGTGCAGGCTTCAGGCCAGACACTGAGCTCAGCGTCATACTTACACTGTCCCACTTACTGTTCACAGTGCAGTGGCCATTTTTCTTTAAATCATTTTATTGGGGGCTCGTACAATTCTTATCACAACCCAAATATACATCCATTGTGTCAAGCACATTTATACATTTGTTGCCATCATCATCCTCAAAACATTTGCCTTCTACCTGAACCCTTGGTATCAGCTCCTCGTTTTTTATCCTCCCTCCTCGCTCCTCCCTCCCTCATGAACCCTTGATAATTTATAAATTATTTTTATTTTGTCATATCTTACACTGTCCGATATCTTGCCCCCCACTTCTCTGTTGTCCGTCCCCCAGGGAGGAGTCTATACATCGGTCCCCCCTTTCACCCCACATTCCCTCCACTTTCCAGGCATCGCCACTCTTACCACTGGTCCTGAAGGGGTTATCTGTCCTGGATTCCTTGTGTTTCCAGTTGTTATTTGTTAGGTAGAATTGGGAGCATGATAGTGGGTGGCGGGGAGGAAGCATGTAAGAACTAGAGGAAAGTTATACGTTTCATCGTTGCTACCCTGCACCCTGATTCATTCATCTCCTCCCCACAACCCTTCAGTAAGGGGGTGTCCAGTTGCCTGCCGATGGGCTTTGTGTCTCCACTCTGCACTCACCCTCATTTACAATGATATGATCTTTTGTTCTTTGATGCTTGATACCTGATCCATTCGACAGTCCATGGTCACACAGGCTGGTGTGCTTCTTCCATGTGGGCTTTGTTACTTCTGAGCTAGAAGGCTGCTTTTTTATCTTCAAGCCTTTGAGACCCCAAGGCGCTATTTCTTTTGATAGCCGGACACCATCAGCTTTCTTCACCACATTTGCTTATGCACATGTTTGTCTTCAGTGATCCTGTCGGGAAAGTGTGCATGATGGAATGCCAGTTTACTAGAACAACATGTTCCTTCATTGAGTAAGTACTTGAGTGGAGGCCCAATGTCTATCGGCAGTGGCCATTTTACAGAGGAGGGAAGCCGTGGTCCCTTGGAATGACAGCACCTCATCTGAAGTCCTGTCTCTAGTAAGCCCATGGCATATTTGAACACAATGTGTGCGGACTATGTGTGAGTTAAATGTGGAGATTTCACAGAATGATTACTGGAAGCATGTACAAACATGGGAAGAGTGCCTAATAAACCCAGTGTGCCCACGGCTGACTTCACCAAGTTCCCTCCTTACTTCCACTCACTGAGCCCTCTTCGGTCAGCACACGCCCAATGCAATCATTTATTTAGATCCTCCTTGGTGTTTTCACCTAAATATGCACCCACAAGTAAATGGCTATTCAAATGAATTAAAAATCAACTGAAAGGAAGCATTCAGCTCCTTGGTTACACAATCTAAATCTCAAGACGGAAACACATAGCCCCATTTTGGGAGAGTGCCAGCTTTTGAGTAAGTCCATTCTCTTGGACAGCTCTGGCCTGGGAGTTTCCACTTGGAGAGGCAGGGCGGAGTGCAGGGTCTGAGTGAGTCTTTCTGGATCATGTTTCTTGAGACCAGTCCCTTTCCTCTGGCCTAGTCTGCAAACAGCAACGGATTGCAGGAGTGCTCCTTAAGGGACAGACAATTCCATGGCAGACTCCAAGGGTGGAATGGCGCCCACACGTCAGGCTGAGGAGTGTCATCAGCACCCCAGCCCATGGAATCTCCCTGCGAGCCGGCTTCCTTGGCTGGCATGGCTTGCCACTTTCACAACCCTGTGCCCAGACACTCCCAGGCAAGGGGTCTGACTTTCCTATTTGACTGCACCCCTAAGATTCCACCCAGCACCAAATGTTCCCATCCGGGTTCCAAAAATATGACCTCTGCGATCAGGAGCTGCAAAAGGCCTCCTTCGTTGCTCGGAAAGGTGGCTAATGTGGCCCAAGCTCTTCTCCCCGGAACTGCATGGAGGAAACCTCGATCCTGAAAGGGCTGGGGAGCCACAGCCTCGCTGCCTTTGGGATGTGTCTCCACGTGGGGCGGGAGCAGAGTGCCAACCGGCAGTCTTCCCAGCTGAGGCTGGAAAAGGAAACCGCCCACTTGCATTAGAAAGCTTTTCTGCCCCTGGGCTCTTGGGGCTCATTAGGGACGGTGTGAATAAGGACCCCTGCGCTCAGCTGTCATCCTTCTTCCCTACCTACTGGGCAGGTAGTGCAAGGGAGGCGGGAGTTCTCCCTGCCCCTCTCTCTGTAGGCGCTAGGCCCTGTGGAGAGCACGCGCCGCCAGGTAGAAACTGTGCCTGCTCCCTACCCTCACGGCCACTACGGGCACAGGGGTGGCAGCCTGGCAGAAGACCGATGCTGAGCTGCCTTTACAGAGGGGTGGGAAGAGTCAGTAAATGCATGGGAAGAGGAGAAGGGGAGGGGGCTGCGCGAAATTGTCATCTGAGGCAGTGAGCAAAGTATTCGGACAACTCCACGATTTCCTAGCCACGTGGCCGTAAGTACGGAGATACTCGTGCAGAACCCGGCGGTTTCAGCACATTTCTTTCATGCAGTTTTGGTGATAAAATGAGGTGCCTCTGCTAAGACTTGGGTTGGCTTATACTTGAGTATATACGGTCAGTTCCTCTGCTCTCGCATCTCTTCCACGGGATTGTGCCCGTCAAATAAAGCCCACGGCTGTCCGTGGCCCTGCGAGCACGGAGCAAAACTGCCCCTCAGGGTACCCAGCGCGGGGCTGCAACTCTATCAGGCAGACCACTACGTCTTTCTCCCACGGAATGGCCTGGGGAGTTAGGGCCTCTGAATATTTGGTTCACAGCCAAGCTGTTGCCCCTTGGTACCACCAGGGCTTGATTGAGACAATTAAGTCTGAGAATTAGTGAGTTCACACCTGTGAAGTGTATGTTCAGACTATGGCCAGGAACAGAGTAAGAACTCAGTGAAAACTACTAGGTCTCCCCCCCCCCCCCCCCCCCCCGTCCTCCTGGTATTATTATTCAAGAAGAAGTAGGCTTCTGGTTGAAATCAAAGGCCAGGTCTGTACTTGACCGTGGAGGAGCCCCTTCAGCCCTCTGACCTTCCCTTTCCTCATCATTCCAGTGCAGTGGGGCTGCCTGCTCTGTGGGGCTTCTCGTGATGGTTGGATGAGGGATCGTCTCTAGAGGCCACGACAGCACCGGGCACACAGAGGGTGCTCAGTGCACATTAGCTTCCTCTTTTCCTTCCCCTCCCCCGGCCCCCATTCAACATTTTTGGTTGTCAGCTGGCCAATGCATCTCGTAGAAAATGATGGGTGGGATGGAACAGCGTCTGAGGAAAATTAATTCAACAGCTGTGTGTAGGTTGGATTAGCCCATGCGCATTAAAATAGAAATTTACACAGAAAACTCCAAACATTGCCTTTCAGGATCTAGGTATTTGTGTCGTCGTTCCAGGATACAATAGCTCTCTCTGTGCCAGCCTGCCTCTAAGTGTTTGCAGCCCTTCATGGGTTTAACGCTCGAGAGAAGCATGAGAGGCAGGACTAGGGTTTCCATCTTACAGACGGAGGAAACTGAGACGCAGATGAAATCATTTAGCTCTTACGTGTGTGCACTTGGGGCAGGGGTTCCAACCAACGCTCACTTAATCCATAAGCTGTGCCCTTCCTCCAGCGACTAGGCATGGACAGTCCGGCCTCTGCAGGAGGCTGCACTTTGCATTCATGTGGAGTAGAAAAATTGTACATTGAGGAGCCGCCGCTATAGACAGAGGGTCAAATCATGAAGTGACCAGTAGATTTCTGCTTTCTCCAGAGAGATGGGCTGAGGGAATGCAGGCCCCAGAGCTTCTCAAGCTTCCGTCCTCTTCCTTCCGGTGTGTTCTCCGATGATACCCCATCCTAGGGAAAATCAGAGGTTTGCAACTGTGAAGAGAGTGTACAATTTGATAAGGGAGTCTTTAAAAGACGCGTGGCCGGCTATTCTGTGTTAACTGTGGAGCGTGGAGTAAATATGTCACAGAACATTGGCTGGGTGCCTGTGGCATTCCAGGCAGCTGCCAGAAACGTGGTGGAGGGAGAAGGTCCCTTGGCTGCTGGACGCCCACATCCCTGGTGTGCAGGGTCCCAACTTTTCCTCCTGTTCCATTGCCCACTGGCTCCAGCCTTGCCCGGGGAAGGCAGGACTCCAGCTACTCCTCCATCTGGTTGTCAACTCCAATGTTTCCTGATAGGGTGGAACCGGGGCAGGCGGGGGGGTTGTTGAGCAGGGGGTGCCAGTGGGGCCCCTAGCATTCTTTGTTTAAAAAATTTAGTATTGATTGGGAGTTAATACATCTATCATATTGCCCCATAGTTCAATAACATCGAGCAGAATTGTACAATTGCTACCACAATCCATTCCCAAACATTCTTTTTCTTCCTGGACTCCTTGACATTGTCTCCCTTTTACGCCCCCACTACTGTACCTCCTCCCCATCCGAAACCTTCATTCTATTTGCTGTCCCTGTAGGCTCATCAATCCTGGGTTCCATGCACCAAAACCCATAAAAACATCTAAGACAACGTCATGTGGGTGACCTCCAATGACGTAACCCCTCTGAGAAACACCCTAATACGAACAAACAAAAACGAAACAAACCAATAATACAGAAAATGTTGAAAATCGAATGAGGTCCAGGGTGCATCGGAGGTGATGAACTTACAACGTTTTAACTGTCCAAGTCAGGTTTGTCTTCTTTGATCTTCTGTATTCATTTCTTCAATGCACTCCGTTGAAACTGCATTTCTCTCATCTTTTAATGGTGGATAGAGGGAGTTCATCGGAGGCTTATTTCCTAGGAAGTTCCCACAAATGAATCTTGGCCTCTCACTGTCATCTGGAGCCTTCTGCAAACCCTCCTTCGACTTCAGATGAGATGATTTGCCATCCTTCCGTGACTGATGATGGTGTGCTTCTTCCATGTGGACTTAGCCAACATCTCACCTAGATGGCTGCTTGTTTAGAGACAAGCCTTTAAGACCCCAGATGCTATTTTCTCTGATAGCCAGGCACCATCTCATTCTTGCTCAGAGCATGTGTCCTCCATCCAGCCCCCTGTTCCCCACCTTCCCGACCATCTGTCACCTTCCTCTACAGCTCTGCCAGAACCTCCCCCAGGCTACACAAGCCTTAGCAGCCCTCCACAGCCCCAAAGAGTTTGGCCCGGACTTACTGCCATTGAGTCACTGTTGACTCACAGCACTGACCCCCCCCCCCGCCCTGTGGGTTTCTGAGACTGAAAAGCAGTGGTTCTCAACCTTCCTAATGTCGCAACCCTTTCACACAGTTCCTCGTGTGGTGGTGAGCACCAACCATAAAAATTATTTTTGTTGCTACTTCATCACTGTCACTTTGCTGCTTTTTTTTGAATCTGACAGCCCCCGTGAAAGGATTGGTCAACCCCCAAAGGGGTTGCGACCCACAGGTTGAGAACTGCTGCTGTAAAGGTTTATGGGAGTAGAAAGCCCAGTCTTTCTCTATGGAGCTGCTTGTGGTTTTGAACTGCTGACCTTGAAGATCACAGCTCAATGGGGAACCACTCTACCACCAGGACTCCTAGTGACCCTATACAGAAGCTGCTATAGGCTGGTGAAAGATCAGGGGATCAAGGGGAGGGACCCCTTGACCTCTGGTCTTAGGCTTTACAATCCTGCCTTTTTAGGAGAGGTGTTTATTGCAGAAGAGGGAGAGGTGGGAAGCAAAGGACTCTTAAATTTATGGGAAGCTTTGCCTGCATTAATGTGAAGCCTCCAGCCATGCTATTAGAGGTCGTTAGGTAGCTATGAGGAGAAATTAATTCCACTGGGCTCCCCTGCATGATTGTGAGTGAAACTGCCCCAGGGCTGGGGGGAAGGTTGAGAAGGTTGCTCTGTGCTCTGTTCCCCCAGAAGGGCCTGAGAACTTGTTCAGGTGCTAGGAGTGGGGGTTAATCAGAGGTGGGCAGGGAAAAGGCAAGGACGTTTTGAATAAGGGAGTAGGTGACCAGCTAGATCCATTGCCCAGGTGCCTGAGAGCCCAGGAGAGAGAGGGGCTAGCCCCCCAGAGGATTCCATCAGTGGGATTGGCTTCCAGATCCCACCGGATACTCTTCGCCTTCAACACAACAACCAAGTCCACCACCACGGTGCCATGGTCGGACAGCTGGAGGGCACATCTCCAAAGTGGAAGTGAGTCGGCCCTTCCTGCGCATCCACTTTCTGGTGCCTCCCTTATTTATCTTGCACAGATACAATTCCAAAGGCCCGGCATGCGTCCCCAAGCACCATCTGAAACCTTGTGAAACAAGTGTGCGAATCGAAGGAGACAGGCCACCGCCAAGCAGCTCCAGGACCGCCCTGCTCAAACCATGGCCCTGGGATGCGGTCAGGGGAGCTGGAACGTGACAGCACAGAGGTGGGCAGTTGTGTCTGTGCAGCTTGGAAGGGCGCCCAAATCATCGGTCACACCTGGATCTGAGATATAGTCAGAAGGTCCCCTCACCGGGAGAGCTGAGTCCTTATAATATTGTATCAGGATGCTGGGCCTTTTTGCCACTGATAACGATCAGAAAAATATTCTGTTGCTTTGGGATGCGTGTGATAGGCAGCCAAATGAACCCAGTGGTACTGAAACCACTGGTTCTGAAGCCAAGTGGTTCAGAATGGGTATATAAGGAACTAAGGAAGAAGACTCGGAAGAATTATACTTGTTCCAGATCCCCCCCAACCCCACTTGAAAGGCAGGAGCAAGGGCAATAGGAGAGTTACCCAGGTCCCCTCTGAGGTGCCCTTCCACCAGCATTTCAACCAGGGGGACCCCTGCCGTCTAATTGCAACGGGGAACAACTTGCGGTGAAGGCTGTGGGTGGAGGTCACATCCTGAGATGTGTCTGTGAGTCCGAAGCAAAATTGGCCAGTGAGTGTTCATGGAGCACCCTTGGGTCCTTGTAAAGCAACAGTGAAGGAAGCTCCACACTGGACCCCTGATGGACAGGCTGACCAATGGCTGCCTTGTAGGAGAGATGGCTGCGTGCTTGGGCCTTTGCCCCCCGTGTAGTCCCTTCTCGGCCTGTGGCGGAGCTGTGGACGACACTGGGACACACATGGGAAGTTCTGCTGCGGGCGATAGTTGTAATCCCCCCCTTGGGGCTCTCTCTCGTGGATGCAATCTCTCGTGATTAGACTCTGAGCAGAGCAGGGCTGCTTCAGAACGCCCTGCTGTAGAGTGGCCTCTCTCGGGCAACAGGAGCAGCGGATCTTTGCCTCAGAAGCACCGGATCTTTGCCTCTATTTTTCTTCAGTCATCTTAGGGGTGGCCTTTCGCAAACAGGTTCCAAGATCCCGGCAAAGCGGAACATCTTGCCTTGTTTCTCAGGGGGCAGTCACTGTGTCTGAGCCTCCTGCCCCTCTTCTTGCCTGTGTCTTCTCTGCCCCTGCCGTGTTGTGGTGGTCCTCTTGGACTCTCTCAAGCCTCTGTAATCCTGGAGACACTGGTGCTAGGAACCTGGTGATCGCAAGCAGGAAGTGGACACTATCTCGAGGGGGGCCGTGTCCTTCTCACCTGGGGCCAGCCGACCACCTGTAGCCTGTAGCAATTGCACTTGGCCACTTTTGTATTTATGAAAAGTAGAAAGTCCTCCACTGTAGGTCAGCTTGTGGGCTTCTCTTGCAGCTGGAGTGATTCAACAGGGTCTGGGAAGGGCTCTCCTGTAGAGGGGCCACGCTCACTAGCACCATTTGCCCCAGTGCCCACCAGGCTGCCCTCCTGCTTGGCCTTGGCAGGCAGGTGAGTTCAGCGACTGGTCCCATGATGGCATAAATGGTTGATGCTTAACTGCCAACCTAAAGGCTAGTGGTCCGGCCCCACTTAGCAGGACAAGGCAAGAAAAGGCCTGGTGATTTGCCAATGGAGACCATCCCCCGGAGCCGTCCTCTTCAGTTGTGCACATGGCATTGCCATGACTCAGCGTGGGCCCTGAGGGGTGTCATTTTTGGTTGGCCCTTACACTGCAAAGAGTGGGCCTCGTTCGAGGCTTCTACCATCCCACGTGGCTGGTGGTACGTCCCCTCTGACTCCCCGACCACACACGCTCCCACCCTGGGGAGGGGCTGCAGCCGAGTTGTCAGCACCTCTTCCAGTGTGATGTGTGCTTGGATCATCCACCCCCCATGAGGCGTTCCAGGACGACCATGGGAGCAGAAGTAGAATTTCAATGGCAACGGTGTGCTGCCGAATAGAGATCCCATTGAGATTGACTTCTTGGTCCCTTGCTCAATTTTCCACACCCGGGGAAAAGCATTAGCCAGCCAGTGGGTGTGAAGCCTCACAAGATTACCTACTTCTTGTCGACATGCCATCTGCTTGGCAGGTCCTTGCTCTGTTTCTTCTTGGCGTGTGAGGCTCATATGTGGCCAGCCTGTACACGGCAGACCCAGAAAAGACCCTGTGTCCTGAATGCCCCCAAAGAAGTGCTATTTAGCAGACAGGGTTTTGAGTGCTGGAGCTGAAGCCAAGTTTAGTTTAGAAGAAGAGGCACCGTGTGAAGCCCACCATCCTATTTCTGAAAATGAGTATGCTGACAGTAGCCTGCGCCCAGCACCGCTGTGATGGAAAGCAGGCGTCATTTGTTGGGAGCTCGGGGCGCATTTCCCGATGTTGACTCACACGGGAACCGGGCTGTAGACACATGTTTGCATGTCTTTGTGCTCCAGGTTGTTGCTGATAAGGCGTGTTAGTTGTCCCCAGCATGGAGAAGCCTTTCATGCAGTGTGGGGACGCACAGGAGGGGCCTCCTGTCTGGGGCACTCACTGGTGCTCTGTGCTTGTTGCCTCAGGTCTTGGGGTTTGACTTCAAAGGGGCGGCCTCCTAAGAAGCGGCACAAGGAGCAGAAAGTGAGGCAGGTATCTAAAGCTGGAGGAGCGCGGAAAGTCAGTGCTGGATGTAAGCTCCGAGTGCAGCCACTGCTTCCTGTGGCCTGTGTCCTTGCTGACGGTCCCCAAATAGTCTTGGTAGAATGTGCCCAACCTTCTTGTCAGGGGTCTCCGAACCTAACAAGTCCCCCTCTGTGACTTCAACATCTGCGGTGGGGGGTGGATTTGAAACAAGATCAACGTAAGAAACATTTCTCTGACTTTTCCCAGCTTTTGACAGATGAGCTGATGTGTCCTCGGAGGGTAGGGAAGTGTCCCATGAGTGATTGGCAGGAACTGCACAGGGCTAGGGAAGCGGAAATAAGCCTGGGCCAGCAGGGGTGGGGGGGCTTCTGTGGTTTCAGAGCGGTCAGCGTGGTTCCTCATGGAGCTTGCGTCCAGCCTCGCCACAGGCCCTTGAAGTGGGCAGTGACCAAATTGGGTGTGAAATCCCTGACCGTCAGGTAGGGGCGTAGGGAAGGACAGGCCAGCTAATACAGGTGGGCCTTGTGCAGGGAAGTGGCTCACTCAACACACATCTAGATTCCATCCACCTTCGGTGTCCCTGTATTTCACAGTCTTATTGTTCTTGCCCCTGCCCCTGCCCCTGCTCCTTGGGTGGGGGCCGCCGGGCATGTTATCGTTGGCGATGCCGGCCTATCTGATATGTGGGAAACGGATATTGCTGTCAGTAATTTGATGGCAAATGACTTCTTGGGAAATATAGCAAGGGAGTCATGCTTGGTGACTTCAACAGGTAACTAATTTCCAACCTGCTGGTGTGAGGGTGGATGGGAATTAGAAACAAAATAAAAGTAAGAACTATTTCTCCAATTTTTCCCAGCTTTTGACAAATGAGCTGAGGCTCCCTCAGGTCCCTGTTGTTTTGTGGTAGTTGCTGAGTCTCATCTCAGTCATTCGTATCCTGAAACAAAAACCAAACTCACTGCCGTTGAGCTGACTCCTAGCCACCCTATAGAACAGAGTAGAATGCTGCCTGCGAGCTCTTTAGGAGACTGGAAAATTGTCGTTCCTCGCCAGAGTGGCTGGTGGTTTCAAACTGCTGACCTTGTGATCAGAAGCACAGTCTCTAACCACTATGCCAATACAGCCCCCCACCTCCTTAAAGGAATGCTTAATTCCATTTCCCCCAGGAACTTTTAAAAGCCTCTTCGTATAAATTAACCAGTTGCTGCTGAATGAACTCCACCTCCTACCAGCGCCATGTGTCCTGTGGGTTCCAGCGTTAATGTTTTGGAAGTGGGCCGCCAGGCCTTTCTTACAAGGTGACTCAGGGTAGACTCAAGCCTCCAACCTTCAGATTAGCCGCACAAATTTGTTAACCAGTGCGTGCCACCAGAGAGCAGCCCCCAAAAGCTCAGTCTCCAAAACGCCACCTGAAAACAATGGCGCCTGGGTCCCACCAGCACCACATACAATGCCCGGCCTACAGCCTGTCCTGGTGCCAGGCCTTCAGGAATGCATGCTGTGTGCGCTCCCCTTCGGAGAACAGAGGTGGATCTGGGGCAGGGAAGCCAACATGGGTAATAACAGCTGAGCAAAACTGCTGAGCCCAATGGAGCCTGACTGTGCAGAGGCCCTGCCTGACTGGCAGGATGTAGGAAGGGCAAGTGGAGAGCTGAGCCGGCACCTACCCTCCTCACAAGAAGAGAATGCCCTTCTCCAGCATCAATAGGGTGATTCTGCAAAGCCCTGGACACATGGTGTCATTGTCGTGCTGACAATGACAGTTGTCATCTGTCGATTCAGTCCTCTCAGCAGGTAGGCACGCATTTCTTGTGCCCTCATGCCACTCCACCCCTGCTCCCTGGGTCTAATTCTTATTGACACTCCCCTCCCCCAGTTGAATGAGTCCTAGGAAGAAGAGGGAGGGAGACCCAGGAGAGGGGGCTCTGGCTGTATCGTTAGCTTGGGTCCGGGCAGGTATAGCTGGAAAGGTCTCAGATTGAGGGGCAAGGCAGGCCATTGTCACCCTAACCCATGGCCTTGAAGAAGACTAGATGGAAAATGGGGAGGAGCTCACTTCAGTGGAGACCGCCTCAGGATATAATGCCCTGAGAATTCCCCTTTGGGAGTGAAGGCCTGGACAGAGGCCACCTTAGTCCTGGAAAGAGGAGCTAGGTCATTGCTGAGAAAGAAGGCATCTATTTATAAAGTGATCAATATACAATAAGCTTAGAAAGTAGACTCACTTTTTACCCATTCATTCATTCATTGACCAAGCACTTGTTGAGTTCTGCACTAGGGCTGCAAAGATTCCCAAAGCACAGCCCCGTTCCTGCAGCAGCTCCCGGTCTCCTGGGGTCTCCTGACTGGAAGGCATGTCATTCCAAAGAAGAAGCAAAGGGAGGTGTGTGGTGTGGGAGTGGTGGGTAGTCGAAGGAGGGTCAGCGGCCTCCAGAGTGAGGCTGAGAGGGCCCGGGCCTGGGCCTGCAAGGAAGAGAGGGTGTTGATTGAGCAGATGGGTGTTACAGCAGAGGGGCCACTTCATGCTGAGGCCTGCACTCTGAAACCACAGGGCAGGGGCGGGACGGGAGGGAAGCACAGGGCGTCTGGTATGATGGAGGTGGGAGGGCCATCAGGGCCTGGTGCCAGGAAAGTAGGGCAGGCCCGGTTGGCAGTGGGAATTTCCCACCCAGTGACTGAGGCAGGCTGCTCTTTGATGCAGGGACGGGCCAGGCTGGACTGACTAGAATGGTGACTCTTCTCAGAACCATTCCACTCTTCAAACTCCCCGGGGCTTCACAGACCCTGCGACTAGGTGGGTGTTATACTCACTCACGGCCATGGCGCCAACACTGGCTCATAAAGACCCCCTGTGGGTTTCGGAGACTGTAACGATGCACGGAGTAGATCGAACGCCCAGTCTGTCTCCCGTGGAGCTTCTGGTGGTTTGGAACTGCTGACCATGCAGATCGCAGCCCAGTATAGAACCACACTGCCGGGGCTCCATCAGTTTTATACATACTCATCATAGTAGATGATGTCAAAATGAAGAAATCTCAAAAAACACAAGAAGACGCGCACATGGGTTTCCTCAGGCAACGATGAGCATGCTGTCTTTGGGAGCCCCCTCCCCTCTTGCACATGTAATGGGGGTGAGAGACAAGTAAGGACTGAGTAGCACCATGAAAGCGATGTGGACTTCATAGACCCCTCAGAAGGGTTGGCCCCAGATTTCAGGACTTCGCTTTGAGAACCACACAGGTTGAGTAGCTATTGATGTCCAGGTTGTACTCTGTCCCTGAATCTCTTGTGAGTTGACCAGCTTCCCTTCACCCGCTTGGTTTAATGTAAACACATCCTTGGGCTGTGGCCCTGTGCTAGTCTTGGCCAGGTGACGGGCAGGGTGGTACTGTACTGAATCCCACTGCTAGCCAGTTGGACACAGAGCAACTCCATAGACAAAGGAGAACTCTTCCATAAAGTATTGGGGCTGTGAATCTTGATGGAAGCAGCCTGCCTCATGGTTCTCCCATGAGGCTCCTGGTGGATTTGAACATCGGACCTTGTGGATGTGGACCAGTGCTGATCCACTGTACCACGCAGGCTCCCTTCACGCGATGTGGCCTGCTGACTTTTCCTCCAGAGTTCTCAGAGACTCAACCCAAACCCAAGTCCACTGCCATCAAGTCTACTGCAGCTCATGGTGACCTGTGGGCAGGAGGAAAAATTCTCAGAGTGTAATCTGTCTGAAAACAAGCAGCCATATCTTTCTCTGTAGATAGGCTGCTAGGTTTGAGCCACCAACCTTTGGGTAGAGACCCTAGACTTCAATAAATAATGACAAAAGCTAATATTTTAAGGCAACTGAAATAAAGGCCATGAGAGAAGGCGACAAGGACACCCCATCCTTGCTTCTGGGGAAGCAAGTACTTGGGTGGAGCTGAAGAGGAAGTAAGGGTTGGCTGGTTGAGGAGGGTGGCAGCTCATTGATGATTTTTACCTGGATCGAGGTCCACGGGGTTGGCGGATGAATAGAGGGGCCAGAACAGAGGGGGGCGCTCTGTGTACTAAGTACCTTTCTCCTCCTGCTTCTTCTCCAACACAGTAAGGAGTTCATTGATGACCTAGAGGCCACAATTTAAATTACTCCTCAACCCTACTGAACAGTATTGCCCCTCCCAGTGGTAAGACAGACCCTTCGCTGCATGCTCGTGGACTCTAGTCTAGCCTCCTTCCATGACCTTCATACCCCACTTCAATCATTATTCCTCCATAGTTCCACCCCTGCCCCCACACCATCACCTGGTTGAAATGCTGTACAAGCCTTCATCATTCAGTGTCTACAACAGCCCTGCCAACTCTGCATGACAAGTGAGGAAACTAAGGCCCAGAGAAGGTGAACTACTCCCACAGGAACCAGCAGGGTGGGGTTGGCACCCCAGCAGTCTGACTCATGCCTGACCTCAGCACTCCTGGTGCTTCCGTCCCTGTGTGGATTCGTTCCGGGCCTGCACCACATGTTCGGATCCTCTGGGCCTAGCACCTAGTACTCATTAGAGGTTTGACAAATGAATTCATCTTCAGCTGCTCCCACGTATGTCCTTCATCAGGAGTAACCGAGCCAATGGCCCGGCCATGGATCAAACGCATGGCTTCTTGGAGGCTGTAATTGCCCATCCGTTTGAAAGCCACAGCAGGAAGCCATAATGACTAGACAGACCCCCACCCCCACTATCCCAGCCTCTGATGGATGCTCTCCTGAAATGACTGTAAATTGTCAAAAAGCCTCTTGTCAATAGGAAGCATTGTTTTTAATATCCAAAGAAAGTTCCCTTGTGGTGGCACTGGGCTGGCGCCATTGGTATACAGGGAAGGACAAGAGCGGCACCCCCGAGGCTGGTGATCAGAAGGGCCGGCTTTTGGAGGATGGGGATGAGCTGAGGACAGGTTGCTCTTAGAGCCTCCTAGCTCTGACTTCCTGCAGGGGCTGCTCTGTTTCTGAGGGCCACAGGCGCCGGCGTGACCTGTCCCCGGCAGGCTGGGGATCCAGAACTGGTGTACATGCTTGTGCGCTCATGATTGAGGGTGACTTTCCGCGATTAGAGGCACCGTGGGGATGTCGGTTGTTAGCATTTTGGCCACTTCCGGGCAGCCCCAGTTGACCCACATTGTGGATTTTCCCCTCCAGCTCTGCACTTCTGCTGGCACTTATTTGTGAGGGGAGTAAGCGGAATTTTTCAAAAAGAAGCCGTTTGCAATAGATGAAAGGGGAAAAAAACCGACTTGAGATAAATAGCTCTTCTGGCAGTGGGGATAGCCCCTGGCACTGAGAGGTCTTTCACCTTGTCTGAGCAAGCAGAAAGGAATTTGGTTTCTGTTTCATCTCAGAGACAGAAAGAACCTTCCCACCTCCCTGCTCGGGCGGGCTAGACACTGAGAAAGAGCCTAACACCCAACCCAGTGTCACTTCAGTCATTGCCTTTCCCTCTCCAGCCAAAGGTTAGGGACCACCTTGTCTCCGCTTCTCTGGAAGATTGGTTTACCTCCCACCTGGTCGCTACCTCCTGCCCCAGCAACCTTGCAGTCTCCTCTCCAGACCACATTCCCTAGTGCTGAAGATGCAGACTGAGTCTGGTTGTCACGGCGGCGCTGCAGCAGCCTCCAGGGCAGTGGTCCTCAACCTTCCTCACGCAGTGACCCTTTCATATAGTTCCTCGTGTTATGGTGACACCCCCAACCATAACATTATTTTCGTTGCTACTTCATCACTGTCATTTTGCTTCTGTTATGAGTCGGGCGACCCCTGTGAAAGGGTTGCTCGGTCCCCAGAGGGGTCGCGACCCGTTGCTCCAGTGTCTCCCACCTCAGTAGAGAAACCTCACTTCTGGCCACACACCTGAAGACCCTGTGTGGTCAGTTGCGACTTCCTGGACACGTTTCCTATGGGTCCATGGCCTGTTTTCTCGGCTGCAGACACCCTTTTGATGTTTCATGTGTAATTCAAGTTTGGTCCCACCCCAGGGCCTTTGCACATGCTTTTCCTGCCATTTGCGTCAGTCTGTCCTGAGGTATAATCACAGTTCACTCCTCCCTTGGGTCAAGGCTTTGAGCCAATATTGTTGGGCGTTGCTGTGGGGTTGGCCCTCTACACATGCCCACTGGGGTACAAAGCTTCCTCATCCTGCATCACTCAGGATTGGCTGCATATCGATCCACTGTGACCGTAGGGTTTTCATTGTTGTCTGTTTTTACTTCTCTTCATCTTCTTCATTTTAAAATAATTCACGCATCATGCAATTTGATTGCTCAATCATATTAAAGTTTGTGAACTCATCCCCCCAATCAATTTCAGAACATTTTCTTCTCATATTCCTTGCTGTTAGCATTCCATTTCCGAAACCTCGCCCGCTTTGACAATGACCAGTCCAGTCACTGGCTCCATAGATCTACCTATCCTGGACCTCCTACACAAAAAATAATAGAAAACACAGGTAGGTAGCAAGCAAACAAACAAAAATAACCTACAACAGTTAATAGACAAAACATAGAAAAGCTTTAATCAAAAAGGAAGCAGGAAATATTAACTGAAACAACTTTCAAATATGTGAAAAGGGAAATCAAATGACAAGGTGTTACATTTTAACCTAACTCCATCTGCCATTATCAACTGTATAATCCTGTCTCATAATAAGACAATTCCTATCTCTGGGCTGTGATCAGAGGGAAGTCTCTGGAGACTTAATCCACGTTGGGACTCTGCGAGTGCGTTTTGGGCCTCCGCCATCATTCATAACTTTCGACAAACCAGATGTTCAGAATTTAAGCTCTGATAGCATTCTCTCCTTTGGATTTGGATTTTTATTCTTTATAATCTCTGGATCAGACAGGCTTCGCCGGCCCTTGTTTATAGCACATGTTACTATGGAAGCTCCACCGGCCCAGTTCACCATCCTAGCAACACACAGTCTCTGCTGACAGACGGAGGAGGTTGTGCATGACGTGCAATGGCCAGGAATTGAACTTGAGTTTCCCGTGCGGGCAGCAGGCAGGAGTGGGGCAAGAATTCTCCCACTGGACCACCAGTGCCTCCTACCGAAACTTTACCTTCTCAGAAAGATCTAATCTAAAGTAATACCCCTTCGCCAGCCTCTGCACTTTCCCCGCACCAGGTTTGATTTTATTTCCCTGCATAGAACTTGGCACCGACAGACATGGCACCTATTTAGTTACTTACATGTCTGTTTCCGTATCTGACAACTGTAAAGGCCGCAGAGACATGGATCTTGTTGAGCTCGCGCTGTATTTCCAGTGTGCGGAGCCGTGCCTGACATGTAGCAGGCACACACCGAGTCCTGGTTGTGTCATGAGAGTGCCTGGCTGAGTCTCCATAGATCCCATGTCAGAGTTGCCTGTTACATGAATGGACAGAGGCACTCAGCATCACACGTTACCTGGCCTGGAGCAAAGGTGCGCTTTGGATATGCACAGCCATACATTTCAATTCTGCTGGCTAAGTTAACTTCCTGATGAGCCTGAATTCCATCACCTGGAAAGCAGGGAGTGCCTGAATGACCCCAAAGAGCTATTGACTAAACAGAATTTGGGGGTCCTCAGTATAAACTCCCTGCCATTAAGTTGATTGCATCTCTCGTAGTAACCCGATGTAGGGTTTCTGGAACTCTCTATCTGCACGGGAGCAGATACCCTGAAGTTTAGCCCATGAAGCAGCTGGTGGGCTGAACCACTGACCTTGCAGTGTTAGCACTCCCACACCTACTGCTCAGTGCTTCCAGGATTAGTCCTTATGCTGTAATAGTTAAACGTGAGGCAAGCAGAGGAAAGCCTTTATGCCGAGATGTATGTGTAAATTTGCACATACAAAATGTAGTACAACCATCTGCTCAGTCTAATATTAGAACATTTTCCTTGTTCCAGAAAGAAACTTTATACCCCTTACCGATCACTATCTTTAACCACCACTAATCTAGTGCTGTCTCTCTATAAAGCCCTGTGCCATCCAGCTGCTTCTGATTGTAAAACTCGCGGGCAGCCGCATCTCCCCCTGGAACGTCTGGTAGGCACAATCCGCTGACTTCAAGCTGTGGGTATTGGATGGCAGTGCCACCGGGGCTCAGACGGGCTGTGACCTCTAGACTGATTTATTCTGGACAGGCTGTGTAAATGGAGTCATACAATACGTGAGTCTCATGTGTCTGGCTTCTTTCCGCTTAGTGTTTTCAGTGTTTACCTATTAGCATCATCGGACTCTGGTTGATTTTAATGACTGAGTGACGTGCGGTTGTACGGACCTTGTGGTTATGCTTCCGCCAGCGGCTGGTGTGGGATGTTTTTTGTTTTTGCCTGTTACACCTAATGCTCCTACAAGCACCTGAGTGCCGGTGTTAGTGTGAGCCCTCCTTGCCCACCTGCAGCCCACTTGAGAGAGGGTTTCCTTGACTTGCGCTTCTAGCTTAGCCAGAGGGCAGACCCTCCAGGAGCCCCTGAACTCATTCCTTTCCGGTTAAGATGGCATATTCAGAGGGCTCTGAAAGGCGTGGCCACCTGCTTCTGAAACATCAGCCTTTGAAAGCCCTCTGAGAGCAGTTCTGCGCTGAGGTCCGTGGGTTGCCATGAGCGAGAATCGACTGAGAGCAATGAGGGGGGTTGTTGTTGTTGTTATTATTTATTATTATTACTGATCTCATCAGACAGTGTTTGGCCCAGGATTATTGTTTTCTTATCCTTAATTTTTTCATTTTCTTATATGACTGGCTAGTCACTTGATTTTGCTCCCAGCAATACCCTTCCTTGGCCCATAATGCTCCGCGCTTGGCGGGGCTGCCCAGCACCTTCTCCAGCCGGCACACCGGTCCCTTGCGCTCCTTTCCCTTCGCAGTGAAAATTGCCATTCTCTTCTGAGAACGCTTGGCTTTAAGCAGACTTGTCTGAAACCGGATTTTGGAGTTCACCCCGTTCCATGCAATGTCTGCATCTCCCATTCGCATTACCCACGGTCCCAGGAGAATTACAAAAAGTGTTTCTAGATGTTTTTTGCAGTCTTGGCCCCAGTGAGGGAGTGACAGCAAGGGCAGCTTCGGGATATCGGGCTGTTTCAAACCTCTCTGGCTTGCTCATCTTTTCCCAAAGGCGGACGCGGCTTCCCCAGTTCTGCTCCAAAGGGCAGAGGACATCATGGCATATGTTCCTGAAGGGGTGTGTGCTGAGCCAGGAATCGGCTGTCTGGTTCTGATCCAAGGAAAGGAGGGCATGTGTCAGGCATGGCTGTCGCTTGCATGAGATCCTGGAGATGAATGAGAGCTCGCCTTTGTAGAGTGCGTTTCCGTCCCTATTTCCTGGGCCTTCTATCATGGCTCGTGCCTCTGGGCCTTCCCAGCGACTCTTCAGCTCCATTCAGGCCATTGTGCATGCACTGGCTCCTCAGGCTTTCTCCGAACACCCCCTAACACCCACTCACCAGCTGCCTTCGGCCCTGCAGTTCCCTTTTTCCTCAGAGCTCCACTTAGCCGAGTACAGGTTTATTTGCTGTTGCTCCTCCCAGAATGCAGGCTGCAGACTGTTTATGGGGGAAGCGCTGGAGCTGGCATATGGGACGGTACTCAGAAAGGGTGTGCTGAGGAAATGAGCACCCATGCTTGTTTTCCAGGAGTGCCCTGGGACAGCCGATGCGTGCAGAAACCCAGACTCTTGGGAGTTGCGAGATTTGCTCAAGGTCACAAGCTGGGGGTGCATGGCTGAACCCTGAGCCGAGCCCAGCTCCATGGTGTTGCCTCTGTTGTGTGTAGGGTCATTGTGGTCTGACTGACGCCATGCGCCTACCCACCAATGATGCACAATTTCCCAGGACAGAATCTCAGGCTGCCAGAGGCCTGGAAGGTTCTTTGTAAGCCGTTGGGAAGTGTTGGCAACACACCAAGGATTGTGGCAGAAGGTGGCCCATGCAGTAGTGCCTGAAGTGGGAATTCTAAGCGTTATAGAGCAAGGATTTCCTATGAAATGGGAAGGGGGGGCATGGAAAGGAAGCAAGGGGAGCCAGGCAACATGGCTGTAGGAGAGACTGTGCTGAGGGCAAGTAACTGACAGCGGAGCTGGGGAAGGTTCCAGTGGGAACATCTCTGGAGGTCACTGGGGCTAACAAAGCCTCCCTCACAGGGACATGGGAGGAGCCCTGTGATGGGTACCTGCAAACCAGCCCGTTGGAGTCAGCTCAGGCCGGCAGTACAGACCACCTCCCAGCGACACAGCAGACATTGCGCTAAGGGAGGAGTGGCACTTGGCGGGTGGCAGCCTAGGGATGCCTAACTGCCAAGTGTTGGGCTCACAGGAAACGGTGACATTGGCAATGAGCAAAGGTGCCCAAGTTACACTGGATCTGAGGGCGGAATGCATTGCATGCTTTCTTCACAGTAGATGTTCACTGGATGCATGGAAAACCAGCAGTGGGGGGGGGGGGGTGTTTCCGTTTTCTAAAAATACGTTTGCAGCCAAAGGAAATCCACGTTGGCATTACAAAATGTATGCCAGACAATAAATGGACCAGGCATGATCCACAGGTCCTGTGGCCTTTGGGTGCAGAAGCAGAAGTCCTTGGGTGATGTGATGTGAAATGTGTTTATTGTCAATCACAGGGTTGGGAATTTGAGCCCACCCCTCGGAAGAAAGGCCTGGTGATCACTTTACAAAACAAAACAAAATAAAACAAAAAAACCAGACACTGAAAACCCTCCGGTGCTCAGAGCTCAGTGTCACTTTGATATAGGGGAAGCCGCCTCATCAGCATCATGTCTGGAGACGCAGTGGGGATATCATGCTGTGCTCATTCGCAGGTGCAATGTTTAATTGTGGCTTCCGGGCCCTGACGTTTTTGTGTGTGTCAAGCCAGTGGCAGCTGCTGTAACAAGCAAAACTTCCCAAGCACCACATGCTCACCACGTGTTCCTGTAATGTTCTAAACAGGCTTTCCTTATATGCGTGTCTCTTCCCTTCCACGCGGACGCGCTGTCTCCCTTGCACTGCCACCTTGTCACTTCCCAGGGATGTGGGGACTTCTATGGGCTGGCTCTGAAGTGATGTTCTTCTCTTCCACTGTGTTCTACTGGCCAGAGGTCACTTATAAAGGACAACTCAGAAGATGGGGGAAACGCAGTGCAGCGAGGAGGAGGCAGAAGCAGGCCTCATCAACAGCCCCGTCTCTGCAACAGTCAGCAGTTTAAGAGACAGGAATGATTTTGTGAGGACAGGCAGTGAATGCTGAGGGTTTATTTGCATATATATTTTTTCATATAAAGTATGCATTGAAATGCAGTGCCCACAAATGCAGGATGATCATGGAGAAAGGCACACGATCTGTAGGGTATGGGATCTACCTCCATTCCAGGGTACTCCAGTTCCATGGGATCTCCAGAGCTAAAGCTTCTCTACCCAGGTTCCCTTTGGGGAGATGCTCAGCCCCCTGATGGTTAGCTGTCCCATAATGGGTTAGAAAGCCAAGGTCTGCTCAAATCCCTGGATATCCTGGGGACTGAAGACAGACTTTTAAAACTAGACTTGACCAGTCCAAATACATGTTCTCCAGTCTGAGGAGCAATCTCCTGCGGGCCCCTGTGTCTTTCTCAGCTTTGGGCACTTTACAAATATCCTTTCCTGACTCTTCATTTTGGAATCCTGAGCCAGCTGTGCACCAACTCCCCATCACCTTTCCTTTGCTGTGTTGCCACCTCTTTCTTCCGCTTCACATCAGCCTGGCCTTACTGATGGGATCAGCGTTGATAGGCTTTCCCACAGGGAGGACCGTGTCCACATGCACAGATTTGGAAAGGGATGCTTTGCCGGTGGTGCACTTGGAATGTGAGAATTTAGCAGGGATATGTGAGGTGTGTGTGTGTGTGTGTGTGTGTGTGTGTGTGTGTGTGTGTAACTATGTATTGGAGTGAGTGTGTGCATATGTTTCAGTGTTGTGTAAATAAGTGTGTGAGCATGTGTTGGGATATGCATGCCTGTCTTGGTGCACATCGAAGGTGGTTGTTAAGAGTAGGGTGTGCATTTGTCTGCTTTAAGTGCCGTCCACTACCAGCACATGCTGGACTGAATCATTCACTTGAGCCCCATGCCCAGTGCTGAGGACATGCAGTCCAGCCCCTGACTCTCGTTAAGGGTGGGGGTAGGTGAGACCTGGAGAGGATTTTTCTGTGTTCAATCAATTCCCTTAAGAATCCATGCATTTCAACCGTGTCTAGCTCCTTCAGTGAGTCACCCTGGAGGCATCATGACCTCGCCATTCTCACAGCTGCAGGGCACCCGTGCCAGCTAATTATGGGCAGTTCTGATTCCAAGTAACACAGTTGAATTGCGACGGATGGAGGAGCGGACCTGGTGGCCGCCGTGGCTAGAGCAGCAGCTCCAGCAGCACGGTGGCCACGCCGACGCTTGAGAGGAGGCCTGGGCATTTTGCGTGGTGACAGATTGGGGACGCCTAGAAAAGAGAGCATGCACTTTGCACTGAGCGAGGCCTGGGCTGGTGCCGGTGCATGGAGGGAGGTCCAGAGCGAGGGAGAGGAGAGGCAGCGTGGACGCGGGGGAAGATTCTGATCCCCAGACTGCAGCTTTGCATTGAGAGCCAAAACCCGGGCATCCAAATACAGTGCCCCGGGGCAGGCAGCAGATGAGAGCAAAGCACATAATTGTCATTGGGTGTGGTTCAGCAGAGACCAGTGTTGGGCCCAGAACCCACATTTTGTTAGGCAGAAGTGTGCTTTTCAAATGCACATTGTAGAAACCCTCGAAGCAGAAACCGTCTCCAAAACCAAACTCAACAGCCATCGTGGGGAGTCCGACTCAGTGACCTTACAGGACAGGGCAGAACTCCTTCCCTGGGTTTCTGAGACGGGAACTCTTTACGGAAGTAGATAAGCCTATGTTTTCTCCTGAAGAAACGATTCCATTACTGGACCTCAATTAACCTGGGGCTATTCAAATGCTTCAGCAATGGAAGTCCCATTCCTGGGACTCTGTGACACTTCAGAAACTGAGCAGCCTGGTCTACCTCCTGTGAGGAAATTGCTTGACCCCCGTGCTGGGCAAGAAGCAGCACTTTGCTGAATGTCTGTGATCCCGCACCTTTACAAAGAGCTTGGCTGCTGCCCACACATCATATTTTGCATGGCAGGTTCCTTCCAAAGGCCAGCTCTGGCCATCAAGAAGACGAAGGCTGTACAATTTGCTTGTTTTATTTTTTGATTGAAGCTCATGCGAGATGAAATTTTGTGTGTGTTTTTTTGAACTCTTATTTCAGGTATCTGTATAAAAAGCTTTAAAAGGATCTTTGCAAATGAGCCAGAAAAGTAGGCGCCTTCTGAAGAAGCTTTAGAATCAAAATCTATTGATGCAACTTAGGAGTTCTTGGGAGGTATAAACTGTTAATGCCCTCGGCCGCTGACTGAAATGTGAGGAGTTCAAGGATAACCAGAGGTGCCTCAGAAGAAAGGCCTGGCAGTCTAATTCTCCAGCGTCAGCCGCTGAAGACCCTCTGTGAAGCATCATTCTGCTCTGCTCGATGCACATGAGGGTCACTGCGACACAGAGTAGACCTGACCGCAATTCGTTTCCTTGCTTTCTGCATTGTCCTTTCAACAGAGGCAGCGCATGATTCCATGGTGGACTTCTAAGTCTACATCATGCATGCTAACTTGAAGCA
This sequence comes from Tenrec ecaudatus, assembly GCF_050624435.1. NCBI lineage: Eukaryota > Metazoa > Chordata > Mammalia > Afrosoricida > Tenrecidae > Tenrec > Tenrec ecaudatus. The sequence continues at coordinate 7,549,974 of NC_134538.1, forward strand.
TAAAGCAGGAATTCCACGTGACCAAAAAGCTTTGTCATTACCAGAGTCTACGTATAAGGTAAAAGCAGAAATGAGGCTCTCTGGTCTACTTGAGCTACAGAGAAGTGACCACAGGAAAACTGAGTCACGATTCCATATGAAATAAGCTACACCCATGATACAGATGTACTATCTCCTACAAACCGGAAGGCCTGATGGATTCAGATCCTATTTGTGGATGTTCAAGAAACCAAATACCAAAGCACCGGTTTAGAAGGTGCTGCTTTCAATTAGCAAGCCACGTAGGAGCTGCTCAGACACAATGAGGTTCCTGGTTGCTGGTGGCCTGAGTACTCCACTACTCTCCGGAATACTGGCAGTCCGAAAACGGGACTAGCCACCGGCTTTCATGAGACTCTAACCAAGAAGCCCCCCAGGAGTAGTTCTGCTCTGGAATGCATAGTCGGTTAGATTAGGGTAGGGTAGGCTAGCACACCCTGGCAGGGATGACTGTCAAGGTCAGTTCTTCTGAGGTCTCCTAAACCCCACTGGCAGACAATTGTCTTTCTGCCTCATTTGTAAGACTTGATGCCAAGAGCTTTTAGGGACAGATTCGCCAGAAGTAAACTCAAGGGAAGGCTTCCCTTTCCGTGCTCCTTCCTGCCAGAGACAAGGGCATTTTGAAATGCAAATATCCTTCTTCTCTTCTGATTGCTTTATTTGTTCGGATGCATCTATTGGGAGCATCTTGATTTCCCTGCCCTGTTGCCTGGGACATCCCTCAGAGCGCAGTCAGCGCACAGTGACTTTCTCAGGCATCCTCAGAAATGCCAGCCCAGGAGAGCATGCACCCAGTGCTGCAGGATCTCCCTCCTTTTCTCCTTTCCCTTCCCTACCTGGGAAAAGCAGCAGGCAGCAGGAGAAGGAAGACTCATTAAGAAGAGATGGTTTCTAGCTTCCCGTGAGATTGCCCTCATGTAAACTCTGCCAAGCTCTGCTGGGACTGCTGGAGATAAAGTGAGCACTAGACTGGCCTCCAGGCTTCTCTGGACTATCTTCACTATGCAGCATGCGGTCTCTAAGTGCTCGGAGCTTTTAATTCATCTCCTCTGGGCACCGGGTGAGGCGAAACAAACCCAGCCCAATGCTGTCAGCCAGCACCGCCTCACAGCGTTACCAGGGCTGTCCTCATTCTGGGAATAGATGGACACGTCTTTCTCCTGTGGGGAGACTGATGGCTCCAAACTGCCACCCTTTCCCATTTCAGCCGAGTGCTTTAATCGCTGCATCCCCACAGCGCATCACACGAGGAGAACAGAACCCCCAGCAACACCCCTAAGGACCGGTTGTACCACCTTCTGGTGCCTGTGCAGGATGCTCCGCACAGACGGGGCGCGAGGTTGCAGAGTGGTGATCCTGACAGACATTTGCAGCTTCACTTCCCTACATTGTCTTCCCCCTCCTCCCCCTCTAGCACAACCCAGGCACAGCATCGACGCACCCCCACCCCCACACGCACACCCACCCTCATTCAGAATAAGAAACCCTGGTGGTGCTGTGGGCTAAGTGTTGGACTCCCAGCGGCAAGGTCAGCAGTTCAAGTTCACCAGCAGCTCCTAGGGAGAAAGATAAATCTCTTGGCTTCTAAAAATATTCACAGCCTCGGGAACGCCAAGAAGCAGTTCAGTGTGCCGTGAGTGGTTGCTATGAGTCAGAAATCATTGAGAAGCATCCTTTCTTATTTTATTTGTCCTGCTGAGCCTCGACTGAGCATGACACCCTTTTCCAAGGGACTAGTTCCTCCTGATGGCAAGACCAAAGCACCCCTCTTTTTGTGTTTCACACTGTACATAGCGAATATACGGCCTACCAGATGTAGGCGGTTAGTCGATATTTATTCAACAAATGAGTGAGCAAATGAATCTTACATTTCTCTGTTTATTGCAGGGGGGCGCTGTGATATATATGGACACTAAGAACCCGTTGTTCTTGTGGCATAATGTTTCTTTCATTTTATGGCGGAATACACCGCATCTTCTTTTACTTGGTTCTGGGAGAGTTGGTCCACATCGAGCCTGGCACACTCCAGCCTCAGCATGAGATTCTCCCCAGGGAAGCATCGATGTTCCTATCAAAGAATTTCCCTGCTGGCTGATACAGATGACTCATACACTCAGCTACTAACCAGACAGCTGGAAATTAGATGCTCTGCAGAGCTGCCTTGGAAAAAGAGGCCTAGCGATGGACTTCTGAAAAACTAGCCATCGGAAGCTCCAGGGAGCAGTTCTACTCTGATAAGCAAATCAGAGCCAACCGATGGCAAATGATGAAGGCAGCTGGTGAGGGGCTCCATCTTCCTTCCTCATTCTTCTCCACGTGGGGACAGCCCCTGGCATGGCATTTGCCTGGGTAACTTAGTGCAGCATTCTTGTCGCTCTGCTAAATGCAAACAGGCAATAAAATAAAACAGCTGTGCAGCTCACCCTGAAAGACCTTTAGCTTCAACAGGGAAAAAAAATTTTTTTAAAGAGCGTGAAGTCATAGTAAAAGGCATTGGCATCGGAATAGTGAATCATTTCCCAAACTGCTCAAAACACTTTGTAACAAGGCCCTCCTAGCCCATCTGTGAGAGAGGGAGAGTATGTTCTGAATGCCAGCTCCGGAGCATGATTAGAAGGATAGCCACAGAGCAGTGGTTGTGCACACCTGTCTGTAGGCGCTGTCTCTGACACCAGGAGACTTGTGACTGGTGTCTGTAGCAGTGTGCTGGCCATGAGCCTGGGCTGTCCTGGCTCCATCACTCCATGGAGAGGCAGGCAGAGCTTCTGGAGTCGCCTCTGTGAGGGCCCTTTCCTTTCCCGGCACCCTCCATACCAAGCAGGGCTGCCGTGGAATTCCAGGTCAGTGGTCACGTGCTGAGCCAGAGGGAGTGGGCAGCCTTCTCGAAGAGTGAGAGCAGGTAGCTAGGAGACAAACAGACAGGGACTCCCAGAGATCCTGCAGGGTCCTTTTAAAGCAAACTCTAGAACTTTCTGCTCCCATGAAGCCTTGTGAGTCTCCAGGTTACTTTGGGGTTGAAAACAGTCAAGGAGCATCCATCCGGCCACCATCTGGCCTCTTGCCTTGGCTAGCATGCCCTACTGCTTCAGGGCTTCCTCTAGCAGCCAGCAGCTCCCTGGGCCTGAAGGGCAGGCAGCCAGGGGACCTGCTTGCCTGACTCAGGACACTGTGCTTGGGACTCTTGCTAGCAGAGCTCTCAGAGTGAGCCCACATTTATTTGTCTAACTAGGTTGGGTGCTGAGACACGGGTAGACATGGAGGAGTGTGTGTGTGTGTGTGTGTGTGTGTGTGTGTGTCCGTAGATAAGTGGCACAACCATAAATAAAGCGCTTCGATAAAGAATTCTCCGTAGTATGGTTGTCTCTCTCGACTGCTAAGGTGACTTAGTTGGGAGGTTTCCATCTCCCCCAAAGAAAGGCATGGCAAGTGACTTCAGAAGAATCAGCTACTGGTGGGTTTGGACCACAAACTGTGCCATTAGCAGCCCAGGCCCAGCCCTTGGTGTCACCATAGCTCCTTGGATTCTGCCTAGGAGCTCCATTATTTCCGTGACAGCAGGAGCCCTCGTGCCTTAGTGGTTATGCAATGGCTGTTAACCACAAGGTGCAAGGTTCGAAACCCCTAGTTTCTCTTCAGAGAAAAGGGGGCCTTTCCACTCCCGTAAAGAGTTAGCAGCGTCTGGCAAACTCACAAGAGCAGTTCTACCCTGTCTAAAGAGTCACTATTAATTGGCAGTGAGATTGAGGGTTTGGGGCTCCAAGACAGCAGGTTTGAGGCACCCTGAAAATTTCCAACACCTGGCGGGACTGTGGGCTGGCCTGACCAGCCAGTCATGTCTAACCCTTTGCTCTAAACAAAATCACCCAGCACCCCCCCCCCACTCAATAAAGGAGCTGGGTGCAGCTTCAGGCTTAATAGTGCTTTCCCTAGAACTCCTTCCTGACTCCCCATTTCCTGGGGAGAGGGGCACCAGGGACCGCAGATGCGGTCATCACTGGGCGGCACACATGGTTACGTTTCTGCTAACCAGAAGGCGAGTGGTCATGGTCTGTCTCTTTGAGATCACAGCATTGGGAAATGTCTACGGAGGGCAGTTCTGTTTGCAACTCTGGGGTCTCCATGAGTCGGAATATATGAGGTAGCAACAGTCCCCCTCCCCCCTCAAAAGGATAAGATACCTACTGATCCAATCTCCAAAGCAGTGGGAGCTTCAAGCAAGAACGGACGGTCTTACCTCTTCTTGGTTCGCTGAAGCCTAGGGACCCAGACTGCAGTCGGACTGTGGACAAGCCACTTCACCATCTCCTGTCTTCCCCATCTTCTGCACAGGGGCACCCTGTGTGTGGGCACCCTGTGTGATTTTTGGAATGCTAGAGTGGCATCATCATGTGTGTAGACATGAGGGGTATTGTTGTCCTCGGAGTAAGGTATGCTGCACATTAAAACCAGTTGCCCACAGGTGACCCTGACTCCGATCAACCACCTGTGTGCCAGGAGAGGACTCTGCTCCTTGGAACTCTCAATGGGCTGTGCAATGGATTTCTCCAACACAGAGAATGCTTCAACTTGAATGGTTCCAGAGGACGTGCATCAGAGGATCGTTCTTTAAAGCATCTTATCCTTATCCACTATGTGAAGGTCTGAGGAGCCCTTTAAATGCTTCATCCGATGATAGACAGGTTCAGCGTGTGCCCATGGAACACTGTGAATAGGGACCCAAACGAACATGTGAAGAAATGTATTTGTATGTTTATGTAAGGTCTGTTGGGGGCACATTGTATTGTGTGTGCTGATCGATGAGAAACAGTGGTATTTCTAAAGGTGTGAATTTTTAGGTCTACTTAACTACGTGATTTGTCAGAGATTGAACCCAAAACCATTGATGGTAAAAATATATGCTCCCAAGGAAGTACACCCTCGCACTGTTCCAGGCTTACAGCTAAAAGTTATCAGGATGGACTTGTCACCTTCATGACAGCTGAGCTAGCTCTGAATCCTTGTGTCACCGGTGGTGAGACCAGTGCCAGATGCCTATTATGAATCTTAGATTCTTTATCTGCCAAACGGGCGCAATGGCCATCTGACAGAATTATTCTAACCAGGAACAAAGCGGGAACACCTGAAGTAAAGACACTCAACTCATTCTCAGATTTTCAGTTGGTGGAGTTCACATTATTGTTTGCTTTGGGGTTGTTCATTTACCATCTGGAGTAGCGATTCTCAGGGGGATTTGCTTTGTTTGCTTTGCGATTGGCTTGGTCAGCCAGAAAGTGAACGAGAACTAGTATGAGGCTGTCCCCTCAGATGGCGTCCTCATCCCTCTGTCAGCTCTTCGTTTAAGGAAAATCCCTTCTCTGTAGAGTTTGTCATACATTAAAAACTGACCATGTTGGTTGCCATCAGTTTCCATTTTCTCTCTTTGGCAATGTGAGGTTTATTGAAAACAAAGCCAAGCAGAACACTGCCTTCGATTCGAGGCCGACTCAAGTGACCCCATAGGACCCAGCAGAACTGCCCCCTGTGGGTGTCTGAGTCTCTACGTCCTCACAGGGCTTTCTCTTAGTTTATTGAACCTTACATAAACACAGTGGACTTTATCTGCTCAGGTGTAAGGGAGGCTGTGCTTTGTGAAGGTGTGCCGCCATGCGATGCCACTGTAGTAACGGGGGCTTGGGGACAGGTTCTTCACTCCTTCACGTATCCTGGCTTCTCTTTAGCTTACATTCCTCTCCCCCCAGTTTCTAGCAATCATCAATCTGGTTCCCATCACTGGGAAAACCAGTTTCTATCAGAGTAGAGTGTGACTCCCACAGACCCGTTGTGTGTGGACTAGAACTCAGAGCCAAGAGGTTTGCGGTGGCTGATTGTTTTTTTTAATTAGATCCCCGGGCCATCCTTCCTAGAGTGGACTTGAACCTCTAATGTGAATGTGCTAACTGAGTGCACCTGTTATATCCCTTTAGCTGTGCTTTCGCTGGAATGTCCTGTAAATGGGAGTGAGCAGCCTTCTGTAGCTGTCTTCTTTCACTCACGTTAATGCTTTTCAGATTCAACCACACTGGCTCGTGTAGGGTTTGTCCCTTTTCATTACTGAATGGGATTGTATGGTTGAACGAAAATTTGTTTATCCATTTATTAGTTGATGGGCACTTGGGTTCTTGCCAGTTTTTGCTTCTTGGGAATAATGCAGCTACACACTTTCATGCTTCCATCTCTCTGCGGAAATGTCCTTTTCAGTTCACTTGGTGAATGCCAGGAGTTAGATGGCTGAGCCTGGCGTTGGCTAATGCTTTTAACATGAATTTTACCTTATCTCACCTTAATATTGTTCTCGTTCCTGTTTATATTTATATTGCCTGGTGTTTCTCTGGCCATTCTTTTATCTTTATACTTTACTAACTGCGGCTTCCTTGTGGCACGGAGTGATAAGCGTTTCAGTTGCTAACCTGTAAGTCGACTCTTCTTTTTTTTTTTATTAATAAATGATTTTTATTGGGGGCTCTTATAGCTCTTAGAACAATCGTACAATAGGGTAGGATTGCCCCTGTGGGTTTCTGAGACCGTAATTCGTTTTTGTTTTTTTTTTTAGATTTTATTTATTTATTTATTTATTATTTTAAACGTTTTATTAGGGGCTCATACAACTCTTATCACAATCCATACATATACATACATCAATTGTATAAAGCACATCTGTACCTTCTTTGCCCTAATCATTTTCTTTTTCTTTTTTTTTTAATTTTAACAATTTATTGGGGTTCATACAATTCTTTTCACAGTTCATGCATATACATACATCAATTGTATAAAGCACATCTGTACAGTCTTTGCCCTAATCATTTTTTTCTCTTTTCTTCTTTTACATTTTATTAGGGACTCATACAACTCTTACCACAATCCATACATACACATACATCAATTGTATAAAGCACATCCATACATTCCCTGCCCCAATCATTCTCAAGGCATTTGCTCTCCACTTAAGCCCCTTGCATCAGGTCCTCTTTCCCCCCCCCCTCCCTCCCCATTCCCCCCTCCCTCATATGCCCTTGGTAATTTATACATCGTTGTTTTGTCATATCTTGCCCTATCCGGAGTCTCCCTTCCCCCCTTCTCTGCTGTCCCTCTCCCAGGGAAGAGGTCACATGTGGATCCTTGTAATCAGTTCCCCCTTTCCAACCCACTCACCCTCCACTCTCCCAGCATCGTCCCTCACACCCTTGGTCCTGAAGGTATCATCCACTCTGGATTCCCTGTACCTCCAACCCTCATATGCACCAGTGTACAGCCTCTGTCCTATCCAGCCCTGCAAGGTAGAATTCGGATCATGGTAGTTGGGGGGAGGAAGCATCCAGGATCCGGGGGAAAGCTGTGTTCTTCATCGATACTACCTCACACCCTAATTAACCCATCTCCTCTCCTAAATCCCTGTATGAGGGGATCTCCATTGGTTGGTAAGTCGACTCTTCAAACCCACCCGCCTCTCTGTGGCGGGAAGACGAGGCTGTCATGGAGATTGACAGGGTTGCAAACCCTAAGGAGCAGCTCTGCCATGTCCTACAGGGCTGTCATGAATAGATTTCACGGCAGTGGGTTCATTATTGATTTTCAGATGTATTGTTGAGCAGTTTATACTTGAATTACGTGTTTTGTTGTTGTTGTTGTTATCATGCTGGTGTTTTAGGATTTTTACCAACCTTTCTAATCACTCGGTTTTAGTTTTGCCCAATTATTCTGAAAAATGCTTCCTAGGGTCTCAAAGACTGTAAATCACATGGGAGCAGACAGCCTCATCTTGCTCCCATGGAATGGCTGGTGGGTTGGACCCACTGACCTTGCAGTTAGCAGCCCAGTTTCTTACCCACAGCACCACCAAGGTGCCTTATCTTGCGCATCATCAAACCAAATGCACCGCCATCGAGTCGGTGCTGACTCATGGCTCTGTAACTTTTGAATGAGTAGAAAGCCCAGTCTTTCCCCGTGGAGCTGCTGGTGGTTTTGAACTGCCCACCATGTGGATAACAGCCCAGCTTGTCACCATGACACCACAAGGGCCCCATACCTGGCACATAGTAAGCATTTCCCAGATAACTTGACTGTTAACAATACTGTTGTCATGCCTATTATTGCTAAAATGTTTTGCTTTGCTAAATTGAAGTGAAGCAGAGACATATGCCTTATAGTCTTTGAAGGCCTAGAGATCCTATCTCATCTGCCCTCTAGGGTTGCCACGAGTGAGTGGGGATGTGCCAGGTACTGTTTTAAGCACCGGGCATGAATGTCTTCATTTAACCCTCACGACGCACCTGAGGCAGGTATGTGAATATAAGGATGGAACAAATGCAGGATTGGAAAGCTGCCTGCTGAAGGTTACCTCCTCAGGAAGTGGCTGGGCCCACATTCAAACTCAGGCATCCCGTGAACAGGAAGCAAGTCAGAAAGGAGGAGAGGAGTGGAAAAGAGAGTAGCCATCCTCATTCCCCAGATGTCATCCTTAAGCAAGGCAGTGGATGGAGGTGCCAACAGCAGCCAAGGAAACGGGTGAGCGGCAGAAGGGTACTGCTAGCTGACTACTACCTTTCTGTATTATTGATGTCGGGGTGCATAAAACAAGTCGTTTGACTTTTCAGCATTCTTCACGTGTGGAATTCACTACCGCTGAATGAGTTCTGACTCACATCAACCGTATAGGACGGAGTCGAACTGTCCCTGTGGGTTTCTGAGGCTTGTAATGATCTACAGAAATAGAAAGTTTCCCCTTTCTCTCACCTTCATGGGTATAATTCAGTGATATTAGCTATGTCTATCATGTTCAACCATTACTATTACCCATCTCCGAATTTAACAGAAGGTTGGGGCCCCCTCTGCATTGAGACCTCCTTTCCATCTGCCTCTGGTCACCACTAAATGAACCCTGGTCTTTCTACCCTAGCCCAGTGGTTCTCAACCTTGCTCATGCCACGACCCTTTCATACAGTTCCTCATGTGCTGGTCCCCCCCACCCACCCATAACATGATTTTTGTTGCTACTTCATAACTGTCATTTTGCTACTGTTATGAAACATAATGTAAATATCTGACATGCAGGATATATTTTCATTGTTGCAAATTGAACATAATTAGAGCATAGTGATTAATCACAAAAACAATCCGTAATTATATATTGTGAATCATTTATTTCAAATTCCAAATAAATGAAATTTTGTCTTGAAGCATGGTGTAGCATGGCTAACAGTCTTCACGCCGGGTACTCATAGGGGGTGTATCTGTATGTGGGCAGACCTACCTGGAGACGGATGGAGGAGCGGTGTCTCGGTTACTGAGACCATTGGGAATACCCGTGAGTTAGTTAGTTTATTGTGCCAACCTGGCCGATAAACACGTGTGAGATTAATTGAAGGGCAGATGGATAAATGGCTCGGTGAGCCTCACCTTTCTAGTTCTCAGGGTTTCTTGCTTTGTGATGGTTGGGTGCAGGGTGCAGCTGCCTTAGCAAGTTCCCTGCTTCAGCTGGCAAGCCTCACTTCCTGCAAGACATCCCCAAGGAGAAGCCACATGGACCTACCCCGATGATGCAGCCCTGGGTGCTCGTGTGGAGACCCCTGCCAGCACTGAGATGTCTACACTCTCATTAACTCGGCTTTCTTCCTGCAGTCAGCATCATTGCGTCTGTTTTGTGAGATGGAGGAGGACTTTGTGGACTGGTGTTGGGCATATGAGTTAATGGATTAATGTTGGACTTGTGGGCTCGGGCAGCACTGGGTTGGGGTATTTTCTTGATGCGCACTTAACCTTTACATAAAACTCTCCTATACACGAGTTTCTGTGGATTTGTTTCTCTAAAGTACTCAGACTAACACAATGTGTTCTTTAGTGGTCTTAGGGGACCCTGGTGAATGTGTCACAGGTTGAGAACCAGAGGGGTCGTGACCCACAGGTTGAGAACCGCTGCCCTAGCCTATCGTGGAACTATACATTATCTGTTTCTTTCTGACTGAGTACTCTTTTAATACCGGCATCTGGCACTCCTTTTAACGGTGTATCTGAAATATACTAGATGCCCAAACATGCTTACTGAGCATTAGCGGATGTTGTGATGTGTGTGAGGACTTCATTTCTTTTTGACGGCCGGGTAGCACTGTCATACATGCATTTTCTCCATTCCCAACCATCTGTTGGGCATCTAAGGGGTTTTCACTTCTTTGTGGTGACAAGCAGTGCTGTAGGGCACATTGGTGCACACCTGCCCACCTGTTTACATTCCAGCCTTTTCAGTTCTTTCCGATATACACCAACCTGAGGGACCTTGAGAACATTATACTAAATTATTCACAACAGGAACACTGTTGTGCCTCTAGGAAGTAGGTAGGATCGGTGAGCGCATACTTCAAAGCAGGTACCACCTGCATTTCCTGCCAGTGAAATGGACTGGCTCTGAGTCCCTGGCTGCCCCTGGAGGAGACATGCCACCCAGGCCCCTGGTCTATCTCCACCCGACTGACCACCTGGGCTTTGTCGTGGGTTCATTGGAGAAGTGACAGAGCTGGCTGGAGATTTCATGCTTAGGGTGGCTCGCTTTGAGGTGGCATCTCTGGATCCTTCCAGCAAAGGCAAGCTTGTTCGGAGGTTGACCTCATGAAGGAGGAAGAAAGAGGAAAGCCTTGGGGGGCCATGGAGTCCGAAGATGTCTCAAGAAAGAGGGACCGGAGGGAAGCATTTCTTTGGCAAACAGATCTGACTGGAAGCACCTTTGAAAGCCTGAGGTGAAACCGGAGGGAAACCTTTCTTTGGCAAACAGATCTGACTGGAAGCACCTTTGAAAGCCTGAGGTGAAACCGGAGGGAAACCTTTCTTTGGCAAACAGATCTGACTGGAAGCACCTTTGAAAGCCTGAGGTGAAACCGGAGGGAAACCTTTCTTTGGCAAACAGATCTGCCTGGAAGCACCTTTGAAAGCCTGAGGTGAAAATGGCGATTATCTAAGTGCTCCTTCCCAGGTGACAGCTCCTTGAGGCCAGGGACCTGGGCCGTCTCGCTCATCACGGTCCCCCTGCTCTTTGCAGACCCAGCTGCAGAGTGGGCTCTTGGTCAGCACTGTGAGTGTCTCAGATAGTGACCATCAAACCACCAAATACAGAATCACATCCTCAACCAGACTGTCTTCTAAGCAGAAGAGCATCCCCATGCACCTCTTGTGGGTTGTTGCCCCCCCCATCATTCACCTCTCGGGAGGCTGCAGGCTCCTGGGGGCTCACGAGGACTCGCCAGTATGTGTACTGAAGCCACTTGGCAAAGTCAGTCAGTCACATACCTGAGGGACTTTTCTCACCTGTAAGTGACTCAGTCCTGCGACCCGTCCCCGCCTCACCCGCTTGTCCTGGCCGGGCCCTCCATTGCTGTTTCGGAAGGTGGATTCTTTCTGATTCAGATGATTTCCAATCCCTTACTTCTGTGGTCTCCCTGATGAAATAAGCTCCTTCATCCTTCGGTAAAAATGGCAGTAGGCATTAGGACCTGGCATGCACACACACAAAAAGCCCTCTGTGAACAAGAGTCCTTTAGGGAGGAAGCCAGTGACCTTTAGAGCTTTTAATTAGCCAAGCCACCAAGTAACTGAAGCTCCAGTCCATATTCCACAGAGGAAGGACATATTTGGATGTCAGTTGAAGCCACAATATCTGTTCTGTGTTCAGGGCTTAGAGCAGGGGAATGTACACTTTTTATCCCCCTCAGTGAAAAACATTTTCCTTTCTGCTTCTCCTTGGTTGAGTTCTAGGCGTTTCCAAATGCAATCAATTTTAATAATTATCCAGGGCTTGGCCTTTCGAAACTATTTGCTTATAATTCTCAATGCGGAGAAGAAAGCAAACTCCCGAACACTCTGCACGCATTAATGTGGGATGCTCGTCATGGGACCGGAGAGTCCATCTTTCCGTGATTATTTGAATCGTCATCTAGGGCAACTGTCTGCAAACGCCGGGCCATGGACCAGATTGTACTTGTATAATTCTGTAAGGGAACACAGCCACCGCTCTGTATATTTGCAGACGTCTATGGCTGCTTCCCCACGACAAGGGAAAAGCCGAATATTTACAACAGAGATATGGCATCTAAAATCTAGAATACATGCTTTCTGACTTCACATAGGAAAAAAATTCGACCAGCTCTTGCTCCAGTTCAATATTCACAGTAAGCGGCCGGCCTGTTGGTCAGCTGGTACTCTCTCACTGGGTACGAAACTTCGTCTGCCGTTCTCAAGTTCCCTCGTGTGGACTCATTAGCATATAGGACAACCAGCATCCTGTTTCCCTGCTCTGAGATACAGATGCCTCGTCTGTGACAAGGAGACCTCAGGTATTTCTTAGTGCTCAGCGTTGCATCGAGGTGAGTCTACATATATGCTGTCGGGCAGAGAGCAGGCCCATGGTAGGTATGTTTCTTCCTTCTTTCCGTTTCCGAAAAAGGATGGCTTCCAAAAAGTTAAGGACACTAACCCCAAAATCAAACCAGATCCAAACCAAACTCACTGCTCTGGAGTTGAGTCTGGCGTCCAGTGAGCCTACAGGACAGGATGGAGCTGCTCCCATGGGTTCCCGAGACGAACTCCTCACTGGAGTAGAAAGCCTTGTCTTTCTCAGGCAAAACCCAAGCCAGCTGCCGTTCATCCAGCTGATAGCCCACTTGTGGTGAACCCACATGCATCAGAGCAGAACTGTGCTCCATCTGCTTTCCAGGCTTTTGTGTCGTTCCCAGTGGATAGCTAGACCTTTTTTCCAAGACTCCTCTGGGTTGACTCAAACCTCTAACCTTTCAATTAGTCATCAAGCGCTTACCTGTGCCCCCTGAGGGACTAGAATGGTATTATTGTGCCATGGTACCTGCCAGTCAGACAGAGAGCCTGGGTTTGAAGCACTACCAGCTGTGTACTTGAACAAGACATTTGCTCTTACTAAGTCATCTTTTCAGAATTATTGTATCCTTCTCTAGAAGGAGGCTGATGGCGCTATGACTTAGCTCTTTGACCTCTAACCATAGACCAGCATTAACACCCACTGGAGCAAGACCTGGATGTTGGCTCCTCCAGAGGGGGACAATCTGGGAAACCATATCTGGGGGTTGCTGTGAGTCAGCCTTGGCTCAGGGTGCTGTGTTTGGGCTGGTCCTCCTAAAGAGCCCTGAGGATGTTGTGTTCTGCACTTGGCTAGTAACCAAAGGAGCAAGCCGTGGCAGTCTGCCGGCGTAAGGAACACGGCTTTAGAAATGCTGGAGGGCACTTCTGTGTGCTACAGGGTCTCTGCGAGTCGGAATTGCCTCCGTGGTTTTGCTGCTCGTGGCAGGAGTGGTTTGGGCTTCTCAAACAGTAGGTTGACTACTAAAACCCATCTCCTGGCAGCACTGTCAACCTTTAGGACGTGGTGCAAATGCTCATAAAGAGCTGGCATGACGGATTCTCCACATGCACGGACAATGAGGGTGTTGGAGCCCATTTGCAGGGAGTTCATACCAGCTTGTGGGGGCCCCCGTGTGTGTTGGAGTCGAACGATGGGCCATAGGGTGTGCGATGGCCGTTTTGGTGGTCAGGAAGTAGATTGCCAGGCCTGTCTTCAAAGGTGTGTCTGGTGAACTTTTGGTTAGCCGCTGAGCACGTGAATTGTTTGCATCACCCACGGAATTCAGTAGGGGACATTGATGATGTGTTATCATTATCAGGCTGCTACTCAGAGCCCCAGTGATTGGTGAAGGCCATGACATCTGCCAGTCCCCACAGTCATATCAAGTTGGTGAAGGCCATGACATCTGCCAGTCCCCACAGTCATATCAAGTCTCTAGCAAGGAGCCCCAGTTTTGTCAATAAGGACAAACATGCATCTTGCTGGGAAATAGACCATTCAGTTTAACTTTTCACATACGGTGCCCTCCAAACACTCCCAAAAGACAAGCAGCAGAGGGGAAGAATTTACATATTTCTTATAGATCTGCTGCTCAGTTCTTCTGGAGTTGTCTAGGAATCCCCAGCAACAGGCTCGTGGCTGTTCTGTGTACAGTCTTCAGGGGTTGGTATGGTGAGAGGACACACACACTCAGAAAGTGCTCCCTGAATGACTAACTTTTCCCATCCATCCATCCATCCATCCATCCATCCATCCATCCATCCATCCCTCCATTGTACTGGGTACAGAAATAGCAAGGAAGTACCTAACCCTCCTATTAAGGGCTCATACCTAAGTTTTCAATTTTGAGGATGGATAAGAAACAAGAGCTTGGGGCCTGAGTAAGGAAAAGTTGTAAAATAATCCAAGCAGAAAACGGCTAGATTAAGGGGGAGAATAAAGTGCTTGGGATGACATATTCAAGTTCCTCCTTGTTTTGTGATTGTCCATCCTAAACATGACTTCATGAGAGTAAAGCCCCTGTACGTCAGAGGACATTCGGCAAGAGATTTAAACCCAACTCCTTTCACATGCCTGGAACACAATCCCAGGAACAACTACTGCTCCATGTCGGCATGTCCAGGACAAAGGCCATTGGTTTACTTTTTCCAGGCTTGGAAGGATGAGGGTGTGTCGCCACTTTAAAGCAGGGGTCTCCAGGTGACCATAATTCACACAGAGAAACGGACGTGACCCTTCATGGTACAGCGAGTCCTACTGGGGCAGAGAACCAGGCAGCTGTGCTTGTCTTGTCAAGCCCTGGCCTGGGAGGCACAAAAATAGCTCGTGCTGTGACCACTGCGAGTGCAGAAGTGGTGGAGCGGTCGCCTCCTGATTAGGGAGAGGGAGCCAGCCTTCCTCAGAGGGATTGGCAAGACAGGAGGGGAGGGACCAGGTCATAGCAGGACTGGGCGGAGCAATTTGGATGCCAGACCCCTGGTGCCTAGAACTTGTGTCGCACCTGCCAGTCTCTCCTTCTTCTTTTTGCTCTTTCTTCCTCCTTGCTAGCCACTCTCTCCCAGAACAAACTGCCTCCTGCTCTCAGAGCTCAGCAGAATACCAGCGTCAGCTGGGCGGCTGTAAGAAAATACCACAAAGCGGTGACTTTGAGAACAGTCGTTTACTAGCTAGCAGTTTGGGTGACAGGAAGTCCACATTGTGGTGTCAACACTGGCCAGGCTCTCCCACCATTCTCTCTAGAGGAAAAGCCTAGTGTCATGTAGCTGCTCCTGCTCCAGGTGTGTCTTGGTAAGTCGCAGGCTGTAGAGCATCCTCACCTGGGCCTTCCGGCCTGTCTCTGCCTTGTCTCTTTTTACAAGACCCTGCTCAGAAGCGATTAGGGTTAGCTTTGTACTGCCAACCAGGAGATCAGCCATTCTAAACCACCTGTGGATCCTTGGGTGGGGGTGGGGGAGGCGGGGGAAATGAGGTTTTCTACTGCCATAAAGAGTTCCAGTCTCAGAAATCCACCGGGGACGTTCTTGTCTGTCCTGTAAGGTCACTATGAGGCAGAATTGACCATGACAGTGAGTTTGGTTTGGTATTCTAGTATGACCTCATTGATCAAAGAAAATCCCTAGTCCCAAACAGGCGCATATTTACAGATCTGTAAGTTTGGATTTATGCATACATTTGGGGGGTGAGGGTGGAGGAAACAGCTCAGTTGAAGGAGAGGGCGAACACAGTGTTCCCACGGCTCCTCGCCTCTCTCCTTTGACTCACCCTCTGGTCCAGCCCTTCTGGTTCAGCTAAACTGAACTCTGAGATTGCCCCAATATGCCCACGCACCCCTACCTCGCCACTCCCACCCTATGGACCACTCCTCCTCTGGTACTATTGTCCAATCCTTCAAGGCACTGCTCGCCTGCCCAGACTTCCCTACTTAGGGTGACCTTGAAACTCAGTCATCCAAACTGGGAGCATCTTGTCACAAGATTCATAAACAAGGACCGCCTGGACAAGCCAGCTCCTGAAGCTACCCTCTCCCAAACCTGTAGGTAAAATAACAGGTCCCTCCTGTCTTTGGGCCCCTTAGTTCATTCTTAGTAAAGCTGTTGCCATGAAGCAGAGTCTGGAAATCAGTGTCTTAGTTCCCGCCCCAGGTCCCCAGCTCCTTTGTGGTCAGAGCCCTGCCTCTTGGCGATGATTGTCATCTCCCCAGGAGCTCACTCAGCCTTTGCCTAAAAGCCATCCCACCTGTGTGCGGGTACCCCTCATCTTATGCAGGTGCACGTCTCCATTTGGGGAGGATGCTTTGATGCTGTTCTGATTCGCCCAGCACACACACACTCAGGAGGTTATACAGACCCCAGAGTAGGAGAGAGGTGGCCAGTGGCCACAAGGACCACGGCACGCAGTGTGCAGACCTGGCATCAGCTGCAACCAAACATCAGCAGCTGATGGAAAGGAGGCCACCACAGTCGTGGTTGGAATCATCGATGGCTGCGGAGGAAGGAGACCACTTACGGCTCACGCCAACCGCATGTCCTTTCAGACAGGAAACCAAGGGTGGCTCCTTTTTGCCTTCGATGAGATTAACCATAAAAAGGGGAGCCATGGCCTAGATTTAACACCGTGGCCCACAGAGTAATGGTTATACATGACAAGCTCGTAGTCTAGTCTTGGCTTTGAGAAGGGCCCAGCTGGGAGCTGGGTGATGTCAGGTCATAGAGTAGACCTGCAACATAGGGTGCTCCGGGCTGTACTCCGAGCAGGAGCAGACATACCAGGAGCCTCTGGGTGGGTACAAACTGCCATCCTTTCCATTAGCTGCCAAGCACTGAGTCATCTGCATCCCCACGGCTCCCCATAGTTGCAAGGAATCGTTTCCCTGTAGACTGCCATGAGAATTCCCCAAGGGCTCAGGAAATCATCCTCTCCACCTCCTCAAGCAGATGCATTTGTGAGTGTGCATGTACACACACACACACACACACACACACACCACCTGTGGTTTTCATACAGTTTCTGAACCAGAAAATCCTTTGCTCATGCAAAATCGTAGGCGGAAGTACAAAATGAAAACTCACAAAGCAGAGCTATTCTAAGTGAAAGGAAAACTGTGGCTGGGAGCTTGGCGCACCCACCCTGGCCCTCTTCTGAGACAGCAGGTCGCCGAAAAGCCCAGCTCAAGCAGGCAGCAAGGAAGCTGAGTGTCCTGGGCTCACAAGTGGCTTCAGGCGCTGACAGGTGAAGACAGAGCGGCAGCAGAGGTGGGACAGGTGCCGCCGGCCGGCTGCCCTCGTGAAGCTGTGGAGCACATGTGGGTGGTCGGCTGGCTGAGCGCAGGCTAAAGAAGCCGCCCAGGAGCACAGAGCTAGATCAAGAACCCAGAGACCTGGAGAGCCAGATGGAGTTGGGGCCCCGACAGGCAGTGCACCTGGGCCAGAGGATCAGGAGCTATGTGTGACTTACCTGCCCCATCAGACCCACAGCAGGCTCACAGAAATTGGGAGGTGCTGGAGGTGCTGTAGATGAAGCTTTGGGTTACTTAAAGCCATCGGGTCAAACCCCTGAACCGCTCTGTGGGAGCAAGAAGATGCTCCCTGCTCCCACGAGGAGTTTCAGCCTTCGGTTCCCATTCAAGCAGTTCTGGGTTGCTGGGAGTGGAAGGGACTCTGTGGCGCTGGGCAGATGGTGGGTGGCCCATCATGGAATAGCACCCTGTGCTTGGGACTGCGGCAGGAGCAGTAAGAACCTGGCTTTGTCCAGAGGGGAGTATCTTCCCAGGCATCCAGGGTTACTTCCGCTAAGCCAAGGATAAAGGGACAGTCCGCGGTCACAGTTGTGATTGGGCAACTCTGCTGCACCAGATGCACTCAGCTCTTTCCTGTCATGATCAATAAGCCAGCACGCACTTCCCCCAGACCGCCCACGCCTTACTTCCTTTGCCCAGTGTCCGGTTTGCAAAAGACCATCCCTGTTAATGAAGCCCAGTCCATTCCCCCCAAATTTTTCTGGAAGTATGGTTCCCAGGGTTACTGGGTGCTGGTCTTTTAATATCTAGAGTCCCTCTATGGCCACCCCTCTGGGAACACTGGGCCAGGAGCGCACCGAACAACACCCTTGGCCCTTCCTCTGAGGAAGGGCCTGTGCTCTGCCTACCTGGAAGTTTCCCTGCAGTTCCAACTTGATCTTTAATGGACTCTCCTGCTCGGCTCAAGAGCCAACACCGCCTAGAAGTCCACACCCTATGGATGTCCCCTGAGTGCACCCCACACTTGCAAAAGTAAATTGCTTACTACAATCGTGAAGCAGCGGTAGCCCATTTGTTTTGACTGTGACATGGGGAGGCCGCGGGGACTGTAACTTTGTGAAATTCAAAGTGGAGGATTTGTGACCCAGAGCAATAACATCTCTTGATGGATGTAAGAGTGAGCTCAACATGAATTTGGCCCTGTGAGCAATCACAGATGCCTCTACCCAGATGCTCTGCCAGTCCTGCACTCCTGAACCCAAGCATAGACCCAACTCGGGGTCAGGAGCCCCAGGGTGATGCAGAGGGTGCAGTATTCCACCAGTAGCGGAGAGATTGGCCATCTGCACACACACACACACACACACACACACACACACACACACACACACACACACCCCCAGAGGTACCTCCGCAGAAAGGCCTCCTGATCAGCTTCTGGAAGATCATGGCCCGGAGCACTCTATTAGACTGAACTCTACACTGAAACTCCTAGTTATCAAAATCATCTCAGCCACAGCGAACCACAACTTTGGCCCAGATATTGCCCGCACCTTTCAGAGGCATTGCGTGGTGTTCCCTTGGCCAGTAAATCGAGGAGCAAAGGGGTTGTTATGAAAGTGGTGAGGTGGCAAGGGTGGGGGGCGAACAACAGAAAGGTGGGTGGAGAATGACAGAGGATGGTGTAAGATATTAAAATAATAGTCTATAACTTATCAAGGGTCCAAGAGGGAGGGAGGGCAAGGAGGGAGGGGGGGGGGAAACAAGGAGCTGATACCAAGGGCTCAAGTAGAAAGAAAATGCTTTGAAAATGATGATGGCAACAGAAGTACAAATGTGCTTGACACGATGGATGGATGGATAGATTGTGATAAGAGATGTAAGAGCCCAGATAAAAGTATGTAATATAAATAAAGAAAATGTAAAAAAGAAAAAGAAAGTGGTGAGGTGCTTTAGAAAAGCCTGCTCTGGTGACCCTCAGAAGTCTGGGAGGCTAGCTAGAGGGCAGCCCCCTGAAGTTGTAGTGGTCGGTATTGCTGGGTGTGGCAGTGACCGCATCTCACCTCGCAGTGGCGCACAGGTGCAGAGGGAACCTCTCGGTGAGGATTGCAAGCTCCTGAGCTTGCAGAAGCGGAGGTCCTCTGGGCAGCTAGTAGGGGAGCACTTACCCACTAGTGTCACCCTGTTCAAAAGGCCACCAGACCATTCTCAGGCCAGCATATTCTACAGAAGTGTCTAGACCTAGATGGAGGATATGTCCAAAAAAAAAAAACCCAATAGCTTCACATTTTGATACTTTTGTTTAATAAAGGTTTGCATGCTTTTGACTTACCCCCGTACTTGTAAAAGTAGGGCTGAGCAATACTTTAGCTATTGAATAGTACGCTCTCTTGATCCCGACTGTTTGTAATGCATGCATAGGTGTGCACGCATGTGGAACGTGTGTCTGCAGTGGTACTTTTGTCAGCAGATAGCTACAGAGGTCAGGGGGACATAAAAAGGTGGGCTCTGGGCAGTGGATCTCATGCCCTGTTTATCTGTCTGTGGTTGTGCAGGGGTGCAGGCAGGGACGAATTTCCCACTTACCTGGGGGCCCCGTAGCGTCCAGGTCCTTGGTGTGCGTCATGTAGGTGCTGCATGAAGGAAAGTAAGGGGCCTTTCTCCTTCTCCTCAGAAGCGTGGAGCCTGGTGTGTAGGAGGGGGGCCGTGGTGGTTCAGTGGTAGAATTCTGATCTCCCATGCAGGAGGCCCGAGTTCAAGCCCGGGCCGATACACTTCATGTGCAACTGTACCCCACTGTCTTGGGGGCTTGCATATTGCTCTGATACGGGTTTCAGGGGCCATTCCAGACTGAGGTAGACAAGGAAGAAAGGCCGGGCAGTCTGCTGCTGAAAATCAGCCAGTGAACACCGTACATGTCACAGTGTTACTGTACGGATCCCGGAACATGACTTGATGTGCAGCCCATCATTGAGATGGCACAGGACAAGTCCGTCTTTTGCTACATGGTGCACAGAGTCCCCAGAAGTCAGAGGCTAACTCAACAGTAGCCACAGGACACGTTCAGGTGAACAATGCGAGAGTTAGGGGTTCCAGCCCCTCCATATAGTTTCAAATCCACATATAATTCTTGTCTCTCCTTCAAATGACCTTCTAATAGCCTGTGGTTGACTGAAAGCCTCATTGATAACATAAGCAGTCGACTGACACACATTTTACATGTTCCATGTGTTGGATGCTGCATTTTTCAGTACGAGATAAAGGGCATCTCACAAAAGTCCGTGATTTGCATGCTCTCTGGGAAAGTTGCAGCAAAGCCTTTTTGTGACCTTCAATTGATTGATTGATTGATTTACTTACTTACTTACTTACTTACTTACTTACTTACTTACTTAAAACGGTCCTTAGACTGGATTCAGAATTGACCTTGAAGCGGATGGCAATTGCAGCTGCAGACCTCACTTCGGCTGGTGTGAGTCCAGGTGTCTAATGTTGCACTAAATCTGAGGCAGCCTGCGCAGCCACCGCCGGGGATCACTTTGCAGTGTGATATGCAACCGACCGGAGAGACTCGTTGCTCACATGGAGGTGGTTATCATCACAAGGCATTAGCCGGTGTTATCTTTGGATACAAGTGGCCCCATGTCATTCAAATCGTCGTTGTTCAAGGGCAAATTCTATTTATCGACAGCCAGTTATGTGTCTGCTGCTAGGCACAGTTTTAGGTTCTGGGGATACAATGGTGAACCTAGCTGTTCCCACTCTGGTGGAAGTTCCAGGTCGCTAACGGGAAACCTGCTTGCTGGTTAATAATGACAGTGAATCAGCCACACATGCAGTGCAAACGGTTACCTGGCTTACTCAGAGGAAAAGCAGCCGTTACCCCAGTCATTGAAAATACAATTAGTCAGAAGGCACATCGATATTTAAGTACCTTCTGGGAGTGCCCCCCTGCCTATCCTGGGGGATGTGGGATTTGGTGGCAAGGGATTAAGGTGACCCTTCCAAGGGCTCTTGTCTCAAATGGATTTTAGCTCTGAAACTCACTTCAGTGTGGGTGCCTGGCACCTGAGTAATCGCTTCTTATCTTTTACAGTCTGGTGGCGATTCGTACAGAATCTAAAACCAGACCCCACGGCCAGTGAGTCCATTCTAACTCACAGCAGACCTGTTCAGGGTTTCCCAATCTGTATGGGAGCAAGGAGCCCCCTCTTTCCCCTCGGCCTGCCTAGTGGGGTTAAACTCCCAATCATGTGCTTAACAGGCCAATGTTTACTACCCTGCGAAGATTCCTTGGTGTCCCCTGGGTGGTACAGGGACAGACGGACAAGCGTGATGGTAACTTGGGGGGAAATAGGGATGAGAGGGTCTTCAGCCCACTCAGAGGCACCTTGGAAGAAAGGTCTGATAAGCAACTTTTGAAAAATCAGCTTTTCCAAACTCTACGGAGCAGTTCTTCTTGGACACATGTGATGTGTCTGTGGGCTCGCCCCCTGGACAGCAGTTGATTTTTCTACCCTGTCGTCCACCATAACTATGTGCCTCTGCTCCACGTGATTAATGCAAGGTGGTACTGTAAATGCTACCATGCAGAAAGAGACAGGATGGAGTCTATTCATGAAGGCAACAAGAGTTAGAGACAAAGCCCATCAGCTTTATGCCTGTTTTCCTCCCCTCCTCCCCCTGATTCTCCCTCCCAATGGAGAGAGCCAGCCTGCCTGCCCTGAGCCTACTACTCCCCACCCTGTCCATCACTGAGTGTCAGGGTACTACCTCTCCCCCGCAGGACTTGCCAGAGCCCTCCGGCAATGTGCTCCAGGTTCATCACCTTTCTGTGCCTTCCAAATCTCTCTTGTATAAACTGTGTCCTCTGGAATGTTCTCCTAGTTTTCCTCCCTGGAGGATTTTATTCTTTCAGGTGCTTGGGGGCTTCTCCCATCTTCCCCGTCCCTGCCTCTTCTGGACCTCAGATGGAGTCCCGCTGCAGCGTGTGCCGAACTATGTTAGAAGTCCTGCTAGGCACATTCTGCCCGATAGCCCGGGTGGTGCAACAGTGACGTGCCTGGCTGCTAACAAGCTTGGCATCCCCGTGGAAGAAAGACCAAGGAGATCTACTCCCATAAAAAGTAGCCTCTGTTCCCTGGCCCATTTTGACTCCTAATGACCATGTAAGACAGAGTAGACCTGTTCAGAGGGTATCTGACATGGTATATCTGGACAGCCAGGTTTACCTTCCTCCCTTGGTGCTGGACAGCCAGCTTTACCTTCCTGGACATATGGACAGCCAGCGTTACCTTCCTCCCTTGGAGCTGCTGCCATGTTTGAATTACGTGTGGCTCATGTCCAATGTGCCACCTGTGTGCCACCAGGAAACCAAGGACACCCCCACAGGGCTGTTTGACTCTGGCAGATAGGTCCCCACCACATGCTTCTCACTAGTGTGTGAGCTGTGCTGGGTAAGCACCCCTACCGCTCCCACTGTGTGGCCCTCACGTCCAGCGTGTGCCTGATGGGTGGACAGTGAGTGTTTGCGGACTGCGGGGCTGCATGAACGCAACCCGAGTTCTCTGCCTATCAAGAGGATAAAAAGGCTGCAATCCTAAGCAGGAGAAGGCATGCAGGGTTAAAATAGCTGCTATTTGGAGAAGAGCTGCAGGACCGTGACGCAAATCAGATGGTAATGAGACGTCCTGAGGTTTCCATCGCCAGGCGCTGCCTCTCAGTGAAGGCAGGCCCTGACGCTGCTTATATCGTTCTGTGGAAGAACCGATGTGCTATTTACCCACTAATGAAAACTCACTTGCAGGTACCACCCCAGAAGCATGAGCGAATGTTGAAAAGCAGTTATCTCAGAGCATCTCTAATCTCCTTTCTATTTTCATCACAGGGGCGGGCAGGGGAGTGGATCAGAGGACCAGTAGGCTGAATGGGCAGCTCTCACATAATCACCTGGGGGAAATATTGGCTGAGAACATACAAAGGTTTTAAGGATGAAAACTCCCATTTACGTAGAAAAGAGTAGCTACAGAATCATCGGAACAATTCAGAATCCAAAGTCTTGATGCTTACAGATATCCACAATGGCAGGTCCATCGTTTTTCTTCGCTTCCTGCAATGCTGTTGATAGAAGGCACCTTCCAGCCCATTTCAACTCATGGCAACACCGTGCTTCTGAGGGGGGCTGTTTGGGGGTAACCTTTCCAGAAGCAAATCGCCAGGCGGTTGGCTATTTTTCAATGTGAGGAGGAGAGTGGTGGATGGAGAGAACGATGGGTGGTTTCCTTCTTTGGGTACAGACACTGGATAGTTGGGTCGTGTGGGCCATGGTTTAGGCTGATATGTTTGCAAGGAAATTGTGGGAGTCTAGACTTTTGTGATCGTAATTGTTTTATAATGTTTTCCTTCTTTTTAAGTCGATTTGCAGATAAAGCAAGAACCTTGTTTAAGAGGATGGGGCAGCCTTCGGATAGACCTACCTGGTGCCATGAAGTCCAGTGTAACTCTTGGCAACCCAATAGGATGGAACAGGGGTTTCAAGACTGTAACTGCTTACAGGCACAGACAGCTTTGTTTTTCTCTTGAGAGGTCACTGATGGCTTCGTATTGCTGACTCTGCATTAGAAGACCAAAGCATAACTGACCACCCCACTAGGACAACTCCTTCTATCAGAGGACCAGTGTAATGGATGCTCAGCTTTCTGGAGACAACGGCTCTCCTAGTGCCCCTGCCTCTTGTGTCTGACCCATTCTCCCTAGATACTGTACCTGGTTTCATTTCCTCTTTGTCCCCACACCCTATATGTCCTTAACCTCTAGCCCGTAGGTGTATGCATCTACGTTTGGCATCTACGCTTAGATGTACACATGCACACACACACACACACACAATCCTCAAACGGAACACATCTCCCTGAAACCCTGTTCTCTTCCCAGATACTTTCTCTTCGCACATTCCCCAGCCCTGTCTCCCGTTTACCTTGGCTCTTGCCTCGACTCTCTCCTACCCGGCTCTGGAATAGAACTGCCAGCCCAACGCTGAAACAGCATCTCTAACTCCAAGCATCCAGAAGTAACTGGGAGGAGGATTTGCCCATGTGAAGCTGGTCGGATTGGGTGGAGGATGCAGCTGAGTGTCACCTCCCTGCTGGGAAGACTGAGCATGGACGAGTACAGAGAGATGAATTGCAATCTGTCCCCAGCTTTCAAATTGCTGAAGGCTTTTCTGTGTGGTGCTCATGAGGGGTTTACAATTGCTGTTGTAATCTGCAATGTTTGGATCCTTCCACGTGTTCGCCCTTTTAAAAGAAAAGTGTCAAGGTGAGATTTTGTCTCAAAGCCTTTCAAACAGAAGTCCTGTCAATGAAAAATCAAAACCCAGGCTCACTGCTATCGGGTTGATTCTTGCCCGTACCGACCCTATTGTAACCCTGTAGACGGAGGAGACTGCCCCTGGGGGTTTCTAAGAGTATACTTTTTTAACAGTTTTATTGGCGTAGAATTGATCTCGCATACAATCAGCTGCCTTCAGTCGTATTAAGAAGAGCTGTACAGTCATCACCACAATCAATTCTTGAGCATTTCTTTCTCCTTATCCCAACGTCCCCTGCCTTCCCTTGCCGTGCTCCCAAGAAACCATGAATCCAGCTTCGTCTCCGTAGATTTGCTTATCCGGAAAAGCACACAAAACAAACGAACAAAAACCAGCGACAATAACAGAGTAAACAAAAACCCAAACTGAAAAGAAAGAGGAGAAGATTAAACACTAGAACAATTTAAAACGACTCAAAAGGGAGATAAAATAATAAGGCACTACATTTTAACCGAATTGCATCTGCAATAACCCACTTTTATGGGAGTAGAAGGCCTTATCTTTCTTCCGAACATCCAAGAAGCCCTGGTGAAATAAGGGAGACGGTTCTAAAACCAGTGGTGATGTCATCTGATCAAGATTTGGCAAATACATGTGCTGTTGGTGGGGAACATCCCAATGTTGGGGGTAGCGTGCCGGGATTGTTGTCAGTTTTAACCTAGTCAAGATTCTCTCTTGACCCCAATTACATTATGGTAAACTGAGGCACTGAGGAGAATGTCATGCAGCTCAATCATCCGTGCTCAGAACTACGGGTCTGGAAAGCCAACGCTGGTGGGGGAAGACGCACAGTTATGAGATGTAAATAAATCTTAATATACTTTCTCATGACTGGACACAGTCCCTCCAATAACTCCCCATAAAGGAATTGTCATAGAAGAGCTACCGTATAAGATGAATCATTTCTGTGTCTGGCTACTTCACCATGCCTAATGGTTTTCTGTAGATAAATGCTATCAGATTAGCACACTGTGTCTTAGCACCTCTTGCTGAGACTGATCAGAAATGACTCCCCCTGGGGAGGGCTCGGGGGGCTTTGAGGTCAGCTAACACTGGGTCAGGACACTGACTCATCTTATTGCTTATTATGTTACCTGCTTATGATACTACCTATTGGTTATGTCTCATGTTAACTGTATGACGTGGTGCGTGCCTTAGGAAAGATCTGTAAGCCCCCCTTCTGTACCCATTGGAAAACACTTTCTTGCTTTCAGTTCTGACATGGGACGGGAAGTCTCTTTGCCCTGCCGTCTATCTGTCTGTCTTTAATATTTTCCACAATTGCAAAGTCACTCCGTTGGAGTGCCGGGGACCCCCTCACCCCGACACTACATAGTTTTGTTTTATGTGTCCGTATAATTGCTCAAGGACCTAGCAAGGCTGTCAACAATATGGAGCTGCTGGGCACAGAGCTCATGTTGCTGTCTTTCAATAGAAGGCCCTCAAGACATGGCAGAGAGTGGTGTGTCCTCTGTGTACCCTGTGCTCCTGCCAGCTCCCGCATCCTCCCAAAGGCCCAAGTTGCCTGGAAATGTGTCATCACTGATGTCATAGTTTCTGCTCCTTTCCAGTTGGCAGGAACAAAGGAAAGTATAGTAGCTGCTCTGGACTGTCAGAGATGCCTGTAGATCATGACTAACGTCTTCTTCGGTGACAACTTTCACCTTGTGGAAGACTCGCGTCAGCAATGATACCAGGGGCCACTGTTGCCTCACTTGTAAGTCAGAACGCTGGCGCAGTTGAGAATCTCATTCTGCAATGATACCAGCACTGGTGGAAAGGTCACCCTAGGGCTCAGTGGGAATCCCTTGGTCCATTGCAGTGACCTGTCTACCGTGAGCCGTAGGTGGTAAAACTACCAACAAAGATGCTCTTGAGAAACCTTGATGGTCTTGAGGGACTTTGAAGGATGTCTTGGGCCCGCCTTCCTGGACTGTTTGTATTCTCATTGGCTTCAGTGAGCAGACATCCATTGGGTTTCAGCCTGTCCTATCACCTACGTGCAGTCTTGCTGGGGAGAAGAGGAAGAGTGTGCCTTTGTGTAAAGGAGAACTTTCCACAATTGTCTTGGGGTGTCCCCTAGTCCTTGTACCATTATATTAGGAGTGCAGACATTTCAACAAGGGCATAAAATTCCGTTCAGCCTTTTTTGTTTTGAGCATGCCAAATTCAAAGGAAGTGTTTCATATTGATACACATGAATAGAAGAGTACATTACATAGCACTTTTGGTTTGAGGTTACCACTCCAAGCACTGCTCTGTGGGGATGCTATTCGAGGGCTAATTTATAGGGATAATGATGTGGGGTAGACAATGAAAGCAAATCCTTCCTCCCTTGGAAATGTTTCAGAAGTGGAGAGCGGTTCGGAAAGAGCTCAAGTGGAACTTGGCCAGGATGGCTTGGGCATTTCCTCTTGCTTATCCATTCACCTGATAAATGTTTATTGATTGTCTCGTTAGGTGCCAACCGCTTAGAATGCAAGCATGGTTAAGCTTGATTTTCTGTTTTTATTTAACACATTCTTACATGGTCTACGGGTTCCTGGTAGGATAAATGGTTTGCACTTCACTGCTACCCTGAAGGTTGGCAGTTTGAAGTCACCAAGGGACATCACAGAAGGCAGGCCTGGTGATCTTATTCCATGACGATGACAGCCCGAAAACTCTTGCAGCCGTTTTGCTCTTGGGTTTCCATGCGTTGGAGTGGATTCATTGGCCACGGATTTGGTTTTAGTTAGTTGCATTGTCTGTAGTAGGCAGATGCCTGAGTGATTTCGAATGACCTTTGCCTACTAGTATTTGCCCCATTAGGCCATTGCCTTCCATAGTAAATAAGGCTGACTTGTAGAACCAATAAGATATTGTGGAAGGGACCCGGCGTGACATCGGGGCCTTGGACATTACTTCTGTCAGTTGCTTCCACCTTCTTCTCTTGGATCATGTGCTCTGCCGAGAAGCTGTCCGTCATGTGGTGAGGATACTCAAGCTCCAGAGGGGTCTACATGGCAAAGAAACAAGTCCTCCTGTCAAGAGCCGCACCGACTTGCCCGTCAGGTCAAGAGGACGCTGTTGAAGCCGATCTTGCAGCGCTAGTCAAGCCGTCATAATCGCAGCCCGCTCTACACTATATTTTGATTGTAGGCTCATGAAAGATGTAAGCCAGAGACGCCCCAACTTTTCCTCTCTAGGGCCTGTGTGGAATGCTAAATGTTTATTGCTGTTTTCAGTCTCTAGGAGTCCAGGTAATTTGCTATGCAGCAGTATATAGATAACCATCATGCATAATGTGCCAGGCAGTGTTTTAAGGCCCTTAAATTATTAAATCATTAATCAACCCTTTGAAGTCAGTACTGTGGTTTTTCTCAAGTTACTCATGTAGCCACTGAGGCACAGGGACATTTAAATAATTTTCTCTAAATCACAGTTTTTAAAGGTGGGGCTGGGATTTGAATGAAAGAGCATGGCGACTGGGTCCAGGTTCTCAACAGCTGCCTTGTGTTGTCCTTGAATGGGGCATGGGGCGGGGGGGCGGGGGCGGGGGAGGGTGTATCTTAAGCATTCAGCTGTCATATCAGATTGAAGACAGGCTTTAGATGATATGCGAGGAAAGAACTAGGTTTTGAATCCAGCTCTATCATCAGGTGGGGCCTTGAACAAAGCAGCTCCCTGAGCCTTTTCTACTCAGCTGTAAAGCTGGGATAATGTTTTGCTGTTGAGTCAGCTTTGACCCATGGCAAAGACCCATGGAATTCTGTACAGCACGGTGAACTGTTGCCAAATCCTGCACCAGCTTCATAATTGTTGCCATGGGTGAGTCCATGGTTTCAACCACGCTCTGTTGTGAGTGCTCACCAGTCCAGGGAGCTCATCCCCAGCATTGTGCCAGACTGTGATCCAGCGGGTTCCCATGGAGAGTAGATCACCAGACCTTTCTTCCTGGTCTGTCTTCCTCTGAAAGCTCTGCTGAAACCCACCCACCACGTGCCAACCTGCTTGTATTTGAAATACCTGTTGTACAGCTTCTACCTTTGCAGCCGCGAGGAAGCCACCAGGGTCTGACAGGCTGATTAACCCAGATTGGGGCTTGTTTGCGAATTAAATAAGATGATGCATGCAAGCTGCCCATCAAGGCCAGTATCCGTGAGGTCCCGTCTCTTATCAGCACCTCTGTCCACTGCCCGTAAAGAGGAGCTGTGTTGCCTAGAAGACAAATGCTCTCTGTCCCAATTCTGCAGTTGTAGGCCCTGTACGGGTGCTACCTGCTTTCCAATTCTAACAGAGGGCCTAGCGTCTCAGCCTAGGCTGTCACAGGGCTCAGAAAGAGACTCCCTTTTGGGACCCTGTCCTGAATCCCAACAGGGAAAGCATCAACTTCCTGTGCATCCCTTGACCTTTCTTGTTAGGTTCCACAGTAACAACAATGAACCATTTCCTGTGCTTAATTACATTATTCACAGCACTCTGCAGAGTGGGTGGTTTGGAACCCCAACCATTAATTTACAAAGTAGTTGGAAAGACAAAAATAAAACAAAGGAAGGAGAGCGGCTCTGTGGCTAGCTCTCTGAGGGCAGCCGTAATTCTGCGGGATGATTTTGATGGGGCCTGAGGAGGAGTTCCTTATGCAGTGGGAAGAGCTACTGGGCTTCAAAGACCTGACTTTGAATCCCAGCTCCATCACTTTCTGACGTCGGACTTTGGACAAGCTATTCACCCCCATGACATCTGTTCCCTTGAGTGGACAATAAATATAATGGAACCGAACTTATTCTTGGTAAGGAACTTGCAGGTATTTTAGGCTTAAGTTCTATTGAGAAGAAAAACTGGTAAACTCTGTGTGTGTGTGTGTGTGTGTGTGTGTGTGTGTGTGTAAGTGCAAGTTTACATTAACGTGACACAGTTGAAGCACAAAAGTCCAGAAGTTTAGACAGGGTCAGAGGTTAGGCTGGAGGCTTCTCCTGACTTAGTTGCGGAGTTGGCAGGGTGGATGAACTCCAAGATTTGCAGGAGGACAAAGGTTGGTGGCTCTCGAGGGTAATGAATTCACAGCCACCAGGTCAGAAGGCAGGCCACTGGTGGCACACAGCATTGCCAGGCAATACAGCAGGCCAAAGAACTGGAGGTCAATAAGCCAGATGCAGGATCCACACCCACACACAAAAAAACCATACAAACATTTCCAGTGTCCACTTATATTGGAAGCAGTCCATACCCCAAGCAAATGTTGTTGCAGTTGATTGGTCAGGGCTGTAATCTGAGTAAGTGTGTTGCATCCCAGAATACTCTTTTACAACTGATCGACTACTCACCTGAGTGACCATTACGAAGGTGACTAGTTGTGTTGAGTCACATCATGGGTGATTACTAGGTCTTTACTGCCACTGAGATTCCTGGCCCAGTCAAGTTGACGTACAACCTCACTATCACACAGATGACACAAGTGTTCTATATAACATGTGACAGGCCCTCAGTACCCATTTCCTTTCTCTTCCTTCAGGATAATGACCATCATGTGTAACTCATTCATTGGTTGCCTATGCTTAAAGTTCTGAACTCATATATCTATATATATACACTTCCCTGAAGGACAGTTAGGAATAAATTCTGGCCAGAGTGTCTAGGTATCTAGACAGAAAACCATAGAGAAGTTGCCGTCCTTTGGGGTCATTGGAGGTCTCTGAGGAGGTGGGTCACTTGTGGGGGGTGCTGGAGGCCAGCTTTCCTGGGAGACTATTTTTGTTAGGTGCCATAGAGTCGGGTATGACCCATTGTGACCCTGTGCACAACTGAAGGAAACACTACTCAATCTTGTTCCATCCTCACAATTGGCCCATGGTTGCTTAGCATTTGGGAAATGAAGTTATGTGAATGCTGACAAGTTATTTTGGAATTCGGAAATTAAGTTATTTTCAAGTGAACAATGAGTACATTTCTGACTTCTGATGTCCTAGGGGTTGTACATATCACGAACACTTGTATTTAAATAATTTGCACCTCTGAATATACACAAGGTGGAAAAAAAGGCAATATACATGCATGATTACAGCAACAAATCACAGGGGAGAAAACTAGAATCTCTTGTCAACTTAGAAACATCAGAGGACTGCCTGAGTGGCATAGGATACTTGGCGGCGCAGCTTTAGAAGTGTTCCAATAAAAGGAGAATTTAAGGATATTGTCTTTCTTTTATTCCCCACTACTACCCTGGGTGTTGCAGTTAATTAACTACCGATGAGCAAGAGCACACAAACTTGTCAGTATTCGCAGACAATATAATCACTGATGTGAGATAAAATTACGGAGGAATTTATCCTTTGCTTTTTAAGAGTTTAAATGTTATGGCTACCAGATCAGTGTTCAAAAGTCAATATCATTTCACAGAGGGGAAAACAAAACAAAAACACCAAGTAAATACACAGAAAGAACCATTCACACAATCAACAAAAACGAAAGATTCCTAATGACCCAAAAAATGGTTGGCCATTCTGTTAGACAATAAGGAAAGTGCAAATTTGTAGCAGAAACTTAAAAAAAAAAAAAAAAAGCTCTTTTGATGGACATAAAAGAAGACTTTAAACAAAGTGTAAAATATACTATGTTCATGGATGGTATCATCAAGATATCATTTCTCCCAAAATTTAATCTTTATTTTTTGTGTCTTTGCAGTAAATTTGTGTGTGTATATGAAGCTATATGAAATAATTGTAAAGTTTATATAGAAAAATAAACAAAATTAATTAATATCGTTTTTTTATAAGGGAGTTAAACAAGGAAGGAAACTGCCCTAACAGTTACTAAGATTATAAATTAGAATAATTAAAGAATCTTTGTGTAATTTATAAAGTATCAAGGGCTCATGAGGGAGGGGGGAATGGGGAGGGAGGGGGAAAAAAAGAGGACCTGATGCAAAGGGCTTAAGTGGAGAGCAAATGCTTTGAAAATGATGAGGGTAAAGAATATACAGATGTGCTTTACACATTTGATGTATGTATGGATTGTGATAGTTGTATGAATCCCTAAAAAATGTTGAGGAAAAAAAGAATATCTTAATAAAAATTTTTTAAATAGAAATATATAGGGGAAAAAAAGAATCTATGTGTTAGTCTGGGTAGAGTAAAGAAACAAATCCATGGACACACATATGTGTAGAAGAAAGAGATTTATATACAAGAGCAATTGAACATTGAGAAAACACCCCAGCCCAGTCCAGATCAAGTCCATAAGTGTGATATTAGCCCACATGCCTGATACCATGCAATGCCACCGAATGTAGAAAGTCACAGGCCAGTGGGTAGAAAGTCTTTGGCTCCAGTAGCATTGGAAACATCTCAGTGCTGGCAGGGGTCTCTGCGTGGCTTCTCCAGCACCCAGGGCTGCATCAGGGTGGGTCCATGTGTCTTGTCAGCTGCTATGTCTCCCAGGGTGTGAGCAGAGAGTCTCCCACTTCCAAGGAGGAAAATACTAGAATTCCCAGAATCTTTTTTTTTAACATTTTATTAGGGGCTCATACAACTCTTATCACAATCCACACGTATACATACATCAATTGTATAAAGCACATCTGCACATTCTTTGCCCTAATCATTTTCAAAGCATTTGCTCTCCACTTAAGCTCTTTACATCAGGTCCTTTTTTTTCCCCCTCCCTCCCTGCTCCCCCCTCCCTCATGAGCCCTTGATAATTTATAGATTGTTATTTTGTCATATCTTGCCCCATCCGGAGTCTCCCTTCACCCCCTTCTCTGCTGTCCGTCTCCCAGGGAGGTGGTCATATGTGGATCCTTATAATCGGTTCCCTCTTTCCATCCCAGAATCTTTAAGAGAAGGCTATACCAACACAGAATCCTCACCTGATTGGCAGGCTAGATTCCACCATTGCATGCTTAATCTTCACATTGACAATTACATAATGACCACACTCTAGCATGAAGATATAAATATAAATACACACATACACCAGGAAAAAGATTCTATTCAATGAGCGGTGCTTAACTATTAGTACATCAAAAGGGGTGGGGTGGAAAGCATGCAGAGTAGTGCTGTGGGTTAGACACTGGACAATGCTTGATGCTTTGTGGGCGAAGGATGAGGCTGGCTTCTCCCACAAAGATTTATAGTCTCAGAAACCCTTTATAGGGCCACTATGAGTCAGAGGCCTTTTGATGGCAGTGGGTGAGGATATAGTAAGTAAATGAATGTATTTGATAAGTCTGTGTAAAATACTGTTGAGTCAGAAAATAAGTGAAGTTGTATTCTATTTATGTAACTTTAAAAAAAACCCACAGAGTAATTATTTATGGTAATAGCTGTAGCAAAACTGTAAAATTTCACGCAGAAAAAGCAACCATGTTCTTTAGGACAGTAGCTTCCAATAGGAACGAGAGGAAGGGAAGTTGGGATTGGACTGGGATAGAGGAGGCTCAACTCTGGAGTGTCGTATTTCTTAAAGGGAGGAGAAAGAGAGAGGAATGAAGTAAGTGAAAAGTAAGGGTGCGGAAGGAAGGGTGCTACAGTATAAAAATGGGCAAGAAAGGAGTGAGTACTGTGGAGCAGCATCTTGGGGGCTAATTAAAGTACAGATGGGGAGCATCCAGCCCTCAGAATGCATAAGGCCTGACCCATCAAAGCAGCTAACATCACGTGTCTCACCAAAGAGAAGCCGTCTCAACCGTCGCATTAGGGGTGAGCTGAGTAAATGTTTGGCCAGTGTGGTCCCCAAATGATGTTATCAATATCTAAATGGTCCTTGGTAGATAAAAGGTGCCCCACCCCTGACTTATAGTAAAAGCCATAGAGGTTTATTGCGACCATTGTTCTAAGACCCTGTTCAAATTCAGAGGGAAAATGAGCACTCCATTAGAGAATAAGGAAAATAACAATTTTGTAGCAGGAGCTAAAAGTTACAGAGCATAATTGGCCAAAAGACAATTGGGGAAATCAAAGGCGAGATATCCAAAAGTGGGCATTCAGCCCACTGAGGTGGGGTTCCGTGTTGGTAAAAGGTACGTGTCCTTCGACAGGATGGCCCTCTAACGGTGGTGGGTCAGGCTTTACTGGGAACCGGCTGGGATACTGCTGCCTCAGTCATGTCTGTTTCTGGGGGTCCCTTGCAAAGATGGATCAATCATACTGTGCAGCAAGACGCTTCCAGTTGGCGAGCGTTGACTCTGTCCCTCCAGAAAGGATGCTCTGGAAATGGCTTGTGATGTCCTGCGTGGGCCAGACCCCAGAGTAAAGGAAATTCTCCTTGGGGTAAGTGGTGAGGGCGGCATCAAAGTTACAGTATATGCTATTAGCTTTTAACATTCAGTGTGAATTCTGAATCCCTGTCAAGACTTTGTGTCAACATCGGGGTTGACAAAAATGTGGGGGCGTTAAGGCGCCGGCTTCCACTTATGTACATCAAGGGCCTTCGATTTTAAACTCGCGTACAGTAATTATTATTTTTGACCTCATCTGGGTGCTAGAAGTCTTTCACCCAAGCCACAGCCATCAGTAACTTGCAGATTTGCCCAGAGCAGCTGCGTGGAAATCAGTCCCTCCCGACTGGGGAGTATGCTCCTTACATCTGATCCGGGTGGGCGTGACCAGGGATGTGTTTGCACAGGTGCCCGGGCCCATGTGTGTACACACTCGGCAATCTGGGATGCTGTGTGTTCCGTTGAATCCTGGCTCCGTGGGTGGCTTTGCATATCGTCTGCTTAGTTCCTGATTATGGAAACTGTAATCGGGAGCTC
Organism: Tenrec ecaudatus; assembly: GCF_050624435.1. Taxonomy (NCBI): domain Eukaryota; kingdom Metazoa; phylum Chordata; class Mammalia; order Afrosoricida; family Tenrecidae; genus Tenrec; species Tenrec ecaudatus. Next base: position 7,584,241 of record NC_134538.1, read on the forward strand.
GGCCGAACCTGTTCACACTGGTTCGCTTTGTCTGCCATTGCACCTGTTTCCCAAGAACAAGATTCACCTTTGCACGATCATATTGTAGTTCCTCTCTCCAGCTCATTTCCAGCCATTCATTCCTATGGCCTAACCATGAATGCACATTCAAGCACAGTTTACGCCTGGAAGTGGGGCCTCAAAAGGAACAGTCGTATGCTTTCATAGCAGAAACAGGGGTAAAGTGCCGAGTGTACATGGATGCAGTAGGCCATCTCTCACCTCAGGGAGGCAAGCTAGAATCCCCAACTGGTGGATTGCCACTAACATGTGCCATGATAGGGCTTTGTTAATGCTTGCTGAGAGCCTGCCGCAGGTCACTGACGTTGATTGGGGGATGGATCATCTAGCTATAACCACACCCTGCCTTTCAGGGAACCTCAGTACCTGCCACTCCACTGCAGCATTCTGGGCTCATGTGCTTTCTCCCTGTCTCTGACCTGCTGTGCCACGCTTCCTGGCTTTCAATGGAGCCCTTGAGGCCTGTGCTCAGCGGTGATGGGCAGAAACTCATGAGAGAAGGCCAGTAACATGCTGGTTAGGGCTGTGTTGTTGTTGTTGTTGTTGTTGTTGTTAGCGGCTATCAGGTCAGCCCCCAACTCAGTGACCCCAGGCACAGCAGCATCCAATGTCCAGCCCTGCTGCACATCCTCATGCCCATGTGTGGATCAGGGTAGTGACCCAGGGGTTTTCCATTTTTCCAAATTTGACAAGGAGATCACAGAGCTTCCATTCTAGTCCGTCTTTGTCTAGAAGCTCCACTGAAACCTGTTCTGCATCCCGGCAGCATGCGCGTCTCCACTTACAGATGGATGGTAGCTGCACATGAGACGCATTGACTGGGGAACTAATCTAGATCTCTGCATGGAAGGTGGAATTTCTACCACCGAAACCCCGGCGTACCCCGCTCCACACCACCACCACTCCCTACCCTCTCCCCAGTTAGGCTCAGGGTCTCAGATACGTCCTTAGGAACTTTCTTACTTGGAAGCTGTGTAGCTGAAAACTGCATAAAGGGCAGAAAACCAAACATGCCTGTCTTTCGTCAGCACAAAATCTCACTGCCACTGAGTCTATTCTGAAATCATAGCTACCCTATTCGACAGGGCAGACTTGCCCTTGTGGGTTCACAAAGAGACTGTCACTCTTTAACGGAGTAGAAAGCCTCATCTTTCTCCCAAGAGACTGCTGGTGGTTTCGAACCGACTATGTTGCCGGCTGCCCCAATGTGTAACAGCCACTCCTCCCAGGCTCCCGTTTATCAGCACCAAACTCAAAGCAAAGTGCGCTGCCATTGAGTCAATGCAGACTCATAGCAACCCTGTAGGACAGCCCTCATCAGTTTCCATGACTGAAGCTCTTCACGGGGCTAGAAAGCCCCAAAGTGACCAACTTTTGTGATGCTAAAGCTGGTCCCGTGTTAAGGAGCCCCAGTCAAATCGAACCAGGCAGCCAGCCAGCCAATATTTATTGAGCTCCTTGCCAAGCATCTCAGAACTACAACTGAAGTCCTAGAAGGTTGTGTAACTTCGCTCCTCTTAGCTGCTCGGGTTCTCTTCCTAGATCCAGCTGCCTGCTCTCTTTCCTGCTCCTGAAGTCCCTTCAACCCTCCGCTTTCCCTCCCTCACCTCTGGGACCGCGACCCAGGGACGTTGGTGTAAGTAATGTGTAATCAGGACTGCACCCACCGCTACTAGAAATCAGGATCTCTGACCCGCCAGCACGCGTATTTCTGTCTTCTATTTTTAATGCAACAACCGACACCACCTCCAGAATTTCTAAATGTGCAGTTCAGTAACACTGACTGTGCCTTCAGGTCCTGCTAGCATCCCGAAGGTGCTTTTTCAGTCTCTTCCACCTCCGTTCACACAGACTCCCCTCAAAACCTCCCTCTTCGATCTCCCTTCCACTCCTGGTAACCGCCAATGAGCTTTCATTTCTCCATCTTCGCTGAGTTGTACAACTGAGATCATAGAGTATTCTCCCTCTTGTGACGGACTTATTTTGCATAGCATGCTGTTTTCAAGGCGTATCTATGTTGTAGCCCAATGACAAAAATATTATTTTTTAATCATTTGATTGAGGACTCTGACAACTCTTGTTACAATCCATACATTAATTGTATCCAACAGATTCGTGTGTGTGTGTGTGTGTATGTGTGTGTGTGTGTGTGTGTGTGTGTGTGTGTATATTCCATGGCTATTTTCTAGACATTTACTTTCCATTGAGCCCTTGGGAGCAGTTCCTCTTTTGTTTCCTCCCTCCTCCCCAATCCTCGTGGGCCCTTGATAGATTATAGATTGTTACTTATTTTCAAATATTACACTGACCACTGTCTCTCTTCCCCTCTGGTTTCTGTTGTTCTTCCCCCTGGCTGTGGGTGTGTGGTTATGTGCCATTCATTGTGATTGGTGCCCCCCCTTCCTCTCCACCTCTCTTCCCCGCTTCCCCTTATCCTTTTGGCATGTCTATTCCCATTCCTGTTCCTGGGTTCCATGTGTTGTGGGTTTTATCTCTTTCCTGTACCTATGTACATGCTCCCATCTAGTCTAGATTGGGAAGCGGCACTGGGGTCATGATAGCGGGGGTGGGGAGGTCAGGCGAGGAGGCCTCAAGGGATCAGAGGTATATTGTGTGATCCATTAGTGCTCTACTGCACCCTGATTGACTCACCCCCCTCCTTGTAGCCCCTCTGTGGGTGGATGTGCCATTGTCCATAGATGGGCTTTGGGTCTCCGCTCCAACCCCCTTCCATTCTCACCAATGCATTTGCGTTTGTTTACTGTTTGTTGTGAATCTTCTGATGCCTGTTGCCTGGTCTCGATGACACCTCACGATCCCACTGGCTTATGTGCTTCTTCCATGTGGGCTTGTTGCTTCACTATTGGATGGCTGTTTGTTTAACTTCAAGCCTTTCAGACCCCAGACACTTTATCTTTTAATAACCGGGCACCTCCTCTGTCTTCACCACATCTACTTATACAACCATTTTGTCTTCAGCAACAGTGTAGGGGGGTGGGGGGTGAGCATCACAGAAAGCCAATTTGTTAGAACAAAGTGTTCTTGTATTGAGGGAAGGCATGAGCCAAGGCCCAAGACCCATCTGCAGCCTCAGTGTAGTTCCTTTTAAACATATATAAAAAAACATAGGCCAATACCATTATTGTTATGGATTGATATATTTATATAAGTGCACACCTCTGCTCATCTCCCTATCTATGCCTTTGCTTCCTAGAACTTGCCTCTGTTTCCCGTGGTGTAGATGTGTGGTCTTCAGATCAGCCTCCACCCAGATACCTATTCACAGGGCAACAAGATCAACCTCCACCCAGGTACCTATTCACAGGGCAACAAGATCAACCTCCACCCAGGTACCTATTCACAGGGCAACAAGATCAACCTCCACCCAGGTACATATTCACAGGGCAACAAGATCAACCTCCACCCAGGTACATATTCACAGGGCAACAAGATCAACCTCCACCCAGGTACATATTCACAGGGCAACAAGAAGCCAGCACCCACTGTTCCCCTCACAGGAGACAACCCATGGGGAGAAGCCACCAGCTACAGGGGTACCACACTGACAAATCAAGTTAACAAAGCACTTGCTCAAACCCAGCTGGGGACGTGGTGTGGTGTAGGAGTTGGCAGCAGTTTTTCTCCTTCTCTAAAGTCCGGGCGAGGAAGAGGGCACAGCCTGAACCCCTATGCAGCGCTGCTTCTCTTCCCCATTGAGAGAAAAGCAGGGATGCGGGCCTGTGGGCTGCGGCTCGTCACCTGAGAGTTGTTTTCCTTTCCAGCATTTCCAGATAGCTTAGTGGCTTGACGTCCACATAGTCGATTTCTAAAGTTTCATCGTAAAACTATTCCAGGAAATTGATCATAGCATTTACCTTTCTGGAAGTGCCTCGGGTGGGCAAGAGACTTGGTTTTTAGCCTGTATTTGAATCAAAATGTCCCTAGGGAATATACGTTTCAAAGACAAAACCAAAGCAAAAAAAGGTAGTCAACAAAAATAAAGTTTCCATGGTAGAGTGGACAAGTTTCCTGTGCTGCATATAGTGATGTTAACTCCTCACAGAACCAGATGAATCGCCATGTTGCAGTCGTGGACTTGCTAGTTGACGGTGATGCCAGTAACGGAAACCCTGTGCTTAAATTGTTAGATCTGTGAAATAGATATGAGGATGAATATAGATATTCATATAATAGATATGAATGTATAATTCATATATAATTCATTATATATAATTCATAATATATATTCACTGTATAGAGAAAGGGCCAGGAAGGAGAAATGAAATCTATATATTATTCTCCACTGTGTTAAAATCATACTGCCTGATTCTCTTCTGGCCTGTAAATGCCTCTATAGCAGGAAATGCATCTTACTTGTCTGTAATTACTACCCCCCTCCACCCCAGCTGCCTGCAGACTTGGCAACGTCTTGGTGGGAAGACCCATTCTGTCACACTGGCTGCCCCCTATATGTCAGAACAGAACTGTGCTTTGGCGGGTTTTCCGTGGGTGGTACCCTGGGAGCCACAACCCCATGGTCTTTCTTCTGGATGGCTCCTCTGGATGGACATGAGCTGCCAGCCTTAGCATTAACAACCAGACAGGAAAACGTTTGCACCACGCTGGGTCTGCTACAGGAGCTTGTGCACTGGGTTGCCAGTTACATGGTCAGCAGTTCAACTCCACTGATGGCTCTGTGGGCGAAAGATGAGGCGTTCTACTTCTGGAATGATTGACAGCCAAGGGAGGCAGTGGGCTCTGCTCTAGACAGTGCCTGTATAGGGCACTCAATGGCAATGGGTTGGGTGGGGTTGGGGACTGCTATATCTCGAATTCCTGGGATCATGTCGAGTACAGTGTTCCAAAAAGGTCAACAACAACAGCCACAACAAAATCAGTTATCACCAGGACACGGCTGACGCATGGCATGTCCATGTAGGAGCTACTCCTTAGGTTTCCTTGGCTGTAATCTTTATGGAAACTGATTGACAGGCCTTTCTTCCATGGAGTAGCTAAGGAAGGATTCAAACCGCCAACCTTTAGATTAGCAGCTGAGAAAAGAGCCTGAGGCAGGAAGGCACATCTGACCTACTCTGACCACAAGGCCCCAACCTTCTTTGCCTATGACGACAGCACCCCGGGTCTCCCGTGGCCCTCGCTTGTGTGCTGAGTCACATGATTCATCGCAATGGCGACCCAGCACTCACAGACTGTACTCTCAATTAAAGGGGTTTATTAGAAGTCATTAGAATAGAAAACATATTCCTTGGCATAACTCTCCAGGCTTTTTTCTCTCTCATAAATACAGTTTTCAATAAACCAACAACAACAAAACCCAATCTTTATAATAAGCCCCTGTGATTATTCTGGGTCTGTTGAGAATTCAAGAAATAAAAACAAAGCATAAATGCCCTTAAGCTCCTGAGCGGATCTGGCTCTTTTCAGTGGCCTGACCTATCCCCTGAGAGCCAATGCGATCTTGTGAAGGCCCCGTAGGGAGCTGGAGAAGAGAAGTGTGTTCTCCAAGAGAATGTGCCTGCAGCCATGTGCTGCTCACAGACACGTCCAGGCCTGCTGAGGGCAAGCGCAGGTACATGTGAACCAGGACCCTCGTAGTAATGGTCTGACGCACCCCGTGTCATACTGCCCTCATCTCTCCTGCCTGTTTCAACGCATCTGGACAATGCTCGGGATGCAAGGCTGGGGGGCAGCTGTAGGAACAGAGCAGGGGTGAACAAGCACCCCATGGGAACATGTGGCTGGTGCCCAGTCCTTCCTGATGGATAGCCCTGCCTGACCTCATGCCACTTTAGACCAGCCTCCTGCCGCAGCTGCCATCTGACCTCCAGTGAGCCCGGTCAGCTGGCCAATGAGATCTGCTCGGGCTCGTTGGTTATTCTTAGTCCTATACATAGCTGGAACATAGGCGAGCAAGTAGGGAAAACTCTCGCCCCATAGAAAGTCCAGCACATGTAACGATTGGACCCTGTCTTACTCTCACTCCGTACCTCACGACCTGTCCTCTGAGGTCGGGGTCCCCTTACCACCCCAGAGACACTCAGCGAGCCTGCTGAAGGCCTCGCGGGCTGTCCACTGATGGCCACTGCAGGTGGCTGTGAAGGCCAGGTGCAACAGCTCAGTGGATGACAGCTGAGAACCAAGAACGGACTGATAAGCAAAGGAGGTGCCTTCCGCCCTCACCTCAGCACTCGCCAGATCCAACAACACCCCTGGATTGTCAGGTGCAAACCACTGGAGACAGAAGCCTGGGAGACACACACACACACACACACACACATACATACAACACACACACACATACACATGATCTGACTGGCTACGGAGATGTAGGCCATTGAGGTGACCCTTTGGTAATGTCAAGCTAGCCTCTCTGTCTGTGGTTAAAATCCCATCTGTGGAGGAGTTCTGTGTTACAGGACTAAGGTGCACTATATACCGAGTCTCTACCTTACTCAAGGGTGGGACTCAAGTCTCCACCTCTCGTTCCTTTGGGGGTCTAGTTTGCTGAAGATAAAAACACACCTCCTTTTCAGAATGTGCCATCTCAGAAGCAGAGAGACAAAAACAACCCTCATAACCACTGGAAGAAGAGCCACCAGTGGCAACCGCTCCCGATCTCGTTCAGAGTGGTGGAGGCCACGAGCAGAGTGACCATGGCCGTGGCACAGAGACCATGGGATACAGCAAGGGAGTGGAGCCAAGGTCAGGGCTGGGCAAGGAACCATGACACAGAGCAAAGGAGCAGCACCGAGACTGTGAGACAAGCAGCAGGCTGACTTGCTGGCCCACAGAGGCAGAGGCCAAGGGCCCATGTGGCTGAGAGAGGAGGCCAAGAGCGGGCCTGGGCTGCTGGCTGAGGAGAGAGGTGATGCTGTGGGCTAGTGACTGTATCCGTACTGCTTGCTGATGACCCTGGCTTGTGGTGACCTCTAAACCTCCTCTCATTCGTCAAGGGCTGGCCTGCAGAAAAGTTTTTGGGAGCTCTTCCTCCGTTTCCTTCCCACCCTGCCTGACCTTGCCCCTTTCGACTTCTTCTTGCTCTCAAAACTCAATGGATACGTCAAAGAAACGAGATTTGAGTCTCTGAAGTATCCCACCCTTGCCGTTCTGACACGGTGGGCTCCAAAGGGCATCGCGTTCTTGGGAGGGGAAACTTACAGAGATGGAAGCATTTTAAGTTTCATAGCTTTGTTTGATACAGATTTCAATGAGTTTTTTTAGTGATATTTTTTACTGACCCCCATGGGCACTTGTTAAAAATGCAGAATCCTAGATGCGTATCCCCCGATCTTCTGAGAGAGGCTTTCGGAGGTGGGTCCCGAGGATGGAGCGCCAGCCATCTGGCTTTCAGAATCAAGCTTGGCTGCCTGCAAGGTGGGAGGCCCGTGGTGTGCAACCGCTCTGAGTCTCCTCCGTAGTTGAGGATGATAATGAGTCTTTCTCCCCGGGTTGCTGGGATGAGGTCACATGTGGCATGTCAGGGCCGTAGCACAGGCGCTGATCCTTGACAAGTGTAGGGTGCGTTCCCCACAGCAAGCACTTAAGAGGGTTCACTGGTGAGCTCATGGCCACAAGGATGCTGGTGATGGTAACCTGGAGGGCAGGGTTTGGGAATTCTCTTCACCACGGGTCCCAGGATGTGGTTGACCTTTGAGCAGTGTGAAATCAGTGCATATGATATTTGGACAGTTTATTGAAAGTTAAACACTAAAAGCCAAACGCATTAGCTCCCCGAGTCAGATGTCACCGTATTCCGTGCATCAGCACTCTCCCCAGTATCCTCTGCTGGGAGGGGGGTATGCTGAGCGCACCTAGCAGCCTAGAGTGCTGGCTGGTGACTTGGGAGTAGAAAGTAGTCCCAGCCCCCAGCAGTAATCCCTGGTGCCCCCTAGAGAGCACTCTCTGTGAAGCTCTGTCACAAAAAGCTAGGTGCTCTTAACTATCATCTGCTGAGCTCAGACCCAGCCCTGCCCCACTGTCACAATCCCAAACACACCTTTCTGTCAAGCGCTTTAAGGTATGTTGAGTTATAGATTAAAAACATAATAATCCACAAGAAAGAAAAACAGCAGTTCATTGACATTCCTCCCGTGGTTGGTTAAGAACGGACTCTCTTCAAAGCTGTATTCTCAGAGCGCACAAAACAAAACGCAGGGAACTTGATAAACAGGATCGGTGCGTTCAGTGCAGGGCGAGTCCTCTGCAGTCCTGACCGAAACTGGCTCTTCAAATCGCCGCCTCTCTACGGGAGCTCCCTTCCCGGGAAAGTTCTGGTTAAAGTGTCTGTCATGCTCTTAATTTGCCCTCTGAGTGGCATCTGCCTGTCCTTGATCTCTGTTGTAGAGGACTAGAGCCCCTGACCCAAATGAACGCATTTCTAAGGGAGGTCGGAGAAAGCGCGTTCATTGATAGTTTGAGAATTGTGCTCCATCTAGTTACATGTAACTTAAACGATACCAGTAGTGATTAAGCACCGGTGTATCTTGTACACGAGTTAAAGAACAAATGATAAGCATCCCAGCACACATGCCAAAGGCTTCTGTATGTCTGGGGGGAAATATTCAGGATGACACATTTATACGTATACTCTTCCCTGGCAAAAACCCGAATCAGGCCCACTGCCGTTGAGTGGATTCTGACTCACAGCGTCCGGTCATAGCCAGCCTCGTCTTTTCCCCTCAGCGAAGTTGGTGGGTTTGAGCCACCAACCTTGTGGATAACAGCTTAGCGCTTGCCCGATAGAGCCCCCAGAACTTCTGCTCGTGTTCAATGTAGCTGAAAGTAAGAGAGATACGGCTGCTTCTCCTACAACCCGCCTGCGTGGCGTCCAGGCGAGCTGGATAACCAGATTGTATCATCTTTGACTGTAGCATAAACAGATCATGCTGCCGATGAGCCCCAGTGAGAAGCCCCCTCGGGCCCTGGTGGTAAATGTGCACTGGAGCTGGTGCGTGTCTGGAGCATGTGGCGGAGTTGCCTCTCTGATGTTGCCCCAAGGAAGACCCTAGGGAGAAGGGGTGCCAGAGGGTCAGGGAAGCCTTTGGCGACAGAAAGAGCGATGTAAGGGAGCCTTTCGAGAATCTTCTCAGCACCCACGCTTGTAGAACGGCCTTGGGTTGTGTCTAAGGGGGTAGCAGGAGGGAAGTATTGGAGTCCATGTTACGAACTTCTCACCGATTCCTAGACACTTGGGGATGAGAAGATTCTTCTGAGGATCATAGGGGGTAGAGGGCTGCTGTCCTTTGATCGCTACTAAGAATTCCTAGGTGTCACAAGCTCAGTAGATTCAAATAAGCCACCAGAGCATAAAAGAAGGGTTTCTTGAGTTCAATTACATGAGTATTGAACCCAAAGAGGGGACAGTACTTGCTTACAGGAATGTAGTGTATGTATTTCCTAGATCTCTGAAAGACCCTCTCTGACAGTGACATTGGGTCTATCAGAAGGAGACAACTGGATAACCTTGGGGACTTGCTCTTCCTGGACCAAGGTACCAAACACCAATCCCTAAAAGTCACCTCCATAGGTGCCGAATGCTGAGGAAACTGGGAAATAGCATACTTGCTCTCCTAATCCACAGGCAAAAGAAGAGGACTTCTTCTCTCTGTGAAAACAACAACTGGGAGCGTGTTTACATCAGAGTTTCTTGGACCCTACTTTACCCACATACTATTCTGAGGGCTATACCACATGCCTTCGGGTTGCTGCCATTTGGATTCAAATGGGGCCAACCAAAACCTAGACCTGGGAATTGAAAACTCCAGGAGCAAGCTCTCAGCCCCTGCACCGAGGCTCATCTCCAGGGCCGCCAGCCCCTGCAGCCCCAGGGAGCACTAGCAGCTTTCCTGAGCCCCGGCTTTCCTGAGCCCCGGCTTGGTCTTCTTTCGTCACCCTTATGTTACAAGCAAATTGTTTCTAAAGAACACAGCTGAGCGGTGCATTGAATAGACTTTGAACTTGGTGGTTAACGAGTTTGTATTTTAAACTTCTTGACCTGTGACCTCCTTCCTGACCTATCTACATTCATTTTCGCCGGTTTGGGAGAAGCAACATTCACAGAATAATGGATTGGGTTTAGAGTATTTTGCTGACATTGATATAAGACAAGGCCGTGCACATACAGACCCCCCCTACTGCCCCCACACATGTGAGCGCACACACACATGCACACACACAGACAAAACAGGTATAGGTTGATTTCTCCATGATATTGACTGATGTGGTTATTGGTTATGGAAAACATTAATTAGTTATTTTGTACCTGCATGTATAGAACTGAAGCTCAATATCAATCTTTTTATAAACAAATTCTGTTCTGAATAGTACCAGCCGAGGTCCAGGAAGGGGGGAGATAAACTCCCAGTCGACCACGAAGAGCAATATTTCAGCAGTAGAGACTCTATTTGAAAAGGTTTTATGGATTTCTGATGTGTAAAATTATTTTGTGCCAGCTCATCAATGGAATCATTTGTAGGGGGAATGAAAGATATATTATTTTTGACACTTTTTAAAAAAGTGACATTTGTCCATGCTGACATTTTTCTACGTCAATTTGTTTCCTCCTCGGTGACCCCAGCCGCCGAGTCCAGGTCAGGGTTGCCTATTTTCTCGCTAGTCTACAAAGCCATGTACCTATTTGGCTCATGCCTACGGTATTTTAAATAGCTTTACTTCTGGATGAGGTTCCATTCAAAGTAAAACATGTGTGTGTATATATATATACATATTAGACACACACATCCCTTTTGCAGAATGAAGCTGCATATTAACATTTTCAGGCCTGAGAAATCCTCTGGAGAAACCAGTTTAACTTCCATTGGGACCACAGTTGTTCATCCGTTTGGTCTGGGGAACCTTTCCTTTTCCTGATTGGAAAACATCCTTTGTTCATGGTGGTTATGTTATATGAAGTCCCTGCCGTCATGAACTTGGCAAACATGAAACCAGCCTTGATCAGCATCTCTCAGCCCTCTGTGCTACAGCGTGACAGCTTCATGGACCAGAATCCGTCAACCAGGGGGGTCGACTCCGGGTACCATGTTGTTCACAAGTGGCCTGTCCACGCATAAAACACGTGGTTTGCCCCAGGGAGACGAAATTGTCAGTAGGTTAAGTGACTTGTCCCCCTCACAAAAAAGAAACCAGAGCTCTACACTTACAATACCCATGTTACATATGTAAAACATAGTACTTAGCTATCTGCCCAGTGCTTCTTTCTCCCCACTGAGATGTCCAATCTGTGAGGACAGGGCTGTGGGGTGGCTGCCCACCGTGGCCCCAGCTCCTGGAACAGCATGTAGGCCGAGCTGAGTATCTGGCGATCTAATGGCCAAAAGATGACTAAGGGAGGGTGCCACCAGACCTAGTTATACGCAAGAAGTTGTGAATGCCAGCGAACTTTTCTTGGTAATGCTGTTGAACCTGGCAAATGTTCTCAGGCGCCACAGTTGCTCTTTTCCCGACTAAACTTGTCACAGGCAAAGGTGCCAGCCGGAGAATCACCCGCCCATGAGTGGGGACGGAAACCAGCTTAAGAGGAAGACGTAGCCAAAGACACACCCTTACAGAGCCCAAGCAGTAATGCAAGCAGCCTTTGTCACCGTGGGGGAGTGACCACGAGTGGCACAAGTGCTTTTGTGCCAGAGTTTCTTCGTGTGGCCTCAAAGACGCACCCGTGTCATTCAATCTTCCCGGTTACAAACCTTTGACGTTCTCGTGATTTGCACTCAGACTGCTCACCAGTCGGCATGTGTACAGAGCAGAGAGGGGCCCCTTCTTGCCTGGGTGTTCCACTCTTCTGGGACTAGGGTCACCTGGAAGCCAAAGGACCACAGAGCCCTTGATTCAATGACTTCCAGTACTTAAGAGATACAGAGCTGCACCCAACGACGGTGCCGGCCTTGTGGCCCATATGGTCCGGTCACCGCACATTTGGGTTCCACGAAGGGCCAAGCCAAGAGAATATTGTTTCTGGTGGAAAGGGCTTCCATCCTGTGATAAGACATCTTCCAATCTCAACCAGTGGCTGACGGGCCCGTGATAGCTCTTATGCAACTGAGGTGCCAGGGCCCTTGGAGACTGCCCAGGGAGGTAGAGAAAATAAGAGTAAGTCAGAGGTGGTATACTTTTAAGGACGCTCTTTAGGGAAAGGTTATTTGTTGCACGTGAAAGTCCGCTGTGGCAGCAGGGTGGGGAACCCAGGCCGCCGCCGTTTGTAAACAGAAAGGCCCAACGTCACAGCATCTGCCCCAAACACATAGGCGGTAGGCCAGCAGTTCTCACAACGTGACGGGGTCCAAAGAAAGATTGAGGACTGGCTTGGGCCGGCAGTGGACAGGGAGCCAGGGAAGCTCCTCAAAGTGCAGCAGAGAGCTGCCCCCTCGGACTGCATCTGTTCGTGCCCACGAGACTGCCCTGCACTCCGCACAGAGGCTGTGAGAAGTCTGATCTCAGGCCTCCTTGGACAGTGTTTATGTTCAGGGTCCAGTGTTCTCGGCAGCACTGCCAGGTTGACCCTGGGTCCCTCGAAAAGATAGGTTGCTCTCCTCACCTCTAGGGCCTGTGAAACAGAGCACTGAGAGATGTAGTCAACTTAAGGTGAGGTCAGGAGGGTGGGTCCTTATCCAATCTGACTGCTGGTTTTTAGCCAAAAGGATGTGGCAAAGAGAGACAAGGTGAGAAGTGGCAGGCTCTGTAATACCAACCAACCAGTAGAACCAGCCCAGAGCTGTTCCCTAAGGGCCAGAGGTCAAAAGCACACCCATTCTCCTTTGTGTCTCCAGCCACCCTCTCATGGTATAAGCATTCTCTACTGAGTTCAATAGCACACCCCAGCAGTCACAGAGAGCCAGCAGAAAGAACTTGTCTGCGATCACAACTTTGATGTAATACAGCATTTAAGCAGAAATAAAGGTATTCACGGGGTGAGAGGATCAGGAGGGGTCCCCACATGGGATCTCAAGAGTTCAGGGAGATCCACTTTTGTTTCAGAGGGGGCCCACTTACTCCTCTGAAAAAAACAATGTTAATTCTCACCCACTAGGAGACTTTCAACCTACACACTCAGTGAGGCCCCTCGGCAGACTCAGCCATCGGCCAGTCCTCTCATGGGACTCCAGGCAGCTCTAGGACACCTTCCGGTCAACCTTTGCCTCTCAGATGGCCCCTCCTGAGAGCACCCCAGCTCTGAGCATATTATAATTCTTGGCCCAGGTTAGGTGTGTGCCACCTACGGGATCTGCTTACCACCTCTGCCTCTTTGGGCAGCCTCTCAGCCTTGGACTCACTTTCTCACAGATTTTCCCAATCTGGGAGCTTCTCAGTGAAGGGTCCCCAAAAGATGCACTCTGCTCCTGCCTCTAGTCTAACAGGGACCCCCTTTCAGGCACTTTGTTCCACGGTTTCTATCAGGCACCGAAAGGCCCCCGCCAACCCATCCCAGCCATGCAGATGTCAGCTACAGGGTGAGAGCCTCCCAACCAATCCTGGTAAGTCTGACTGGGCAGCTCCTGCCACCCCAGTCCCCCACCCCCCAGCCAGTATGTGTCCAGTTAACTACGAGTCAGGGCCTCTAGCCAATACAGGGAAAGGTTAGTTCCAGAATGGGGCTTCTCGATTAATCCAGATTAAGCATCAACCCTTGAAAAACTCAGAAACCAGGTTCAATGGGAGACCATGTTGCTTTTTGAGAAGGCAGCTCCACACAAGGTGTGGGGACATGCTGTGGGGGGGACATGCTACGTGGCAATGAAGACAGAGCTTGAGATGATGTCTGCAAGACAAGGAAAGAGAGTCAAGGATTTCGGGAAACGCCCCAAGTAGAGAGAAAGAGTGGAACCGATTCTTTGCTGGTAGTGTTGGAGGGAGCACAGCTCTGTGGACCCCTTTCAGACTCGCAGCCTCTAGAGCAGCGGTTCTCCGCCTTCCTGATGCTGCGACCCTTTCTTACAGTTCCTCCTGTGGCGGCCCCAACCATACAACCATTACCATTGCTGCTCGATCACTGTCATTTTGCTGCTACTTCATCACTGTCATTTGCTACTGTGATGAATCGTCATGTAAATATCTGACGTGCAGGATGTATTTTCATTGTGACAAATTCAACATAATGAAAGCATAGTGATTCATCACAAAAACAAGATGCACGTATATGTGGTGAAATATTTATTTCTGATGACAAATAAATGAAATTTTGTCTTGGAGCGTGGTATAGCATGGGGAACATTCTTCATGCCTGATACTCAGATGTGGATGTGTCTGCATATGGGCGGACCCGCCTGGACACGGAGAGAGGAGCGGTGTCTCCGTGTCTCGGTTCCTAAAACCATCAGAAATATGTATTTTGCGGTGGTCTTAGGCGACCCCTATGAAAGAGTCGTTCGACCCCCCAAAGGGGTCACGACCCACAGGTTGAGAACCACGGCTTTAGCACTGTGAGTGAATTGAATCCCATGATTGTGGGCAGCGGGTGCACAGTTGCTGTCGTTTGTAGAGTTGTACAGTTGTACAGTTGCTGTAGTTTGTAGTGCCTGGGCCACAGCTGTGTTTCACACCACCATGCCCGTGTGACAGATGAGTAGGTACCCAGGAAGGGTACCGCTCACCCTGGGGCGCACAAGACTGCAGCTGGTATGTGCACAGTGCACGGCCTGTGCTGTGTGCCACATGCTATTATATGGCTGCTTGCGTGATCGCAGGGCTTTAGTCCAACCGTCATGCCTTCCGGGGCTGAGACTCAGTGATGGCAAAGCTGGAAGGAAGTGTACCTTCACCCCCCGCCCCCACCCAGGACAGAGGAGGGCCTTCATCAGTGAGGCATGCCTTGCCTACCATCTGAGTTGGATGATTATATGTCTCAGCTGAGAACACAAACAATTAGTAGGCAACAGGGCATTTTTCAGTGATACAGAAAATGTCTCTCTTAAACTCCAACCATCAGTCTTAAATCCAGCCTAGATATGCACGAAAAATAGTGAGATCCAACAGGATCTCATACAGTGGACCCCTCTGCTGGCAGACAGTGGCACATCAGAGCTCAGACTTGCGATTTCTGAACCTGTCCCGTGCCGCTCTGTGAGCTTGGGTGAGACGTGGCCATCTCTGAGCCCCTTCCTCTCTTGGTCAAATGATGTAAGAAACGTGCTCACCTCCCGGGTGGCAGAGGTGCGGCAGGGCTTGAGCAGGTGACCGTTTATAAAGTTTGGCGTTTCCTTGTGTCGCTGTCTCCCAGCAACAATATCTGTGGCTTTAAAGAAAAGAAGTTCCTTTTCTCCCAGTTCAGGAGTCTAAAAGAGAGTCTTGACTGTGTTTCTTCCTTCTGTGAGCTGCTCGCCTAGTTTCTGGAGTCTGCCAGCAACCCTGTTCCTTTGCCTGAGGATGATCCTGCCCTCCCCTGAGTGGGTTGTGGCTCTATATGTCCACTCTGGGGGTTTTATAGAGCAGAGTGATTAGGTTTAGGAACCACTGTACACTGGCATGATGTGCCATGTTGCATTCTGGAAGGTTATTGAATTAGATTACATTATGGAAAGGTATTACAATACATGGCGTTACCATACAGGACACGGGGACAGAAGATTCATCTGACATAAGGCAAGCTGACTGATTCACTTGTAACTACTGCAATGACCACCATTAGATTAACATTTGCCTAAATCACTGTGGACCATACCTTAGCCAAGGTGACCCTTAAAATTACCCATCGCACTAAGTTTATGCTGCCCGCCCTCCCCCATCCCCCACCCTTGGTTTGAGGGAATTTTAGAGAGAGTGGTGGTGAAACCACCCAGTCACCCACTCATCTTTTGGACATCATAAGGGAGACTGAGGGAGAGAGTCTGCAGTCTTGCCTTACCCCCGATCCAATCCTGGCTCCAGCTTCAACATTTCCCCACTTCCCTTCATCGGCCCTTGGCAGGAGAGAAGCATGGGGAAGAATATCCGGATCCTATTATTTCTAACGCTTCAGATTAAAGAAAGGAAAATCAAATGCCTGACCCTGCTCTTCCGCAGTTCCTGGGCTGTGTGGGCAGCTAGCCACCTGCTGGCTCTCTGAAGTACAATTCCAGGGCAAGCCAAATGACCTGGGCCTGGAGGGCCGGCAGCCTGGGTCGCAGAGAGGCAGAGAAAGAACTGGGCAGGCCTCTGGTCCTCTTTGCTGGGTGGCAGGAATAAGACTGTCCCACAGTGAACGGTCCCTTGCAGGCTTGTGTTTCAAAATCACCATCCTAATTTATGGCTATTATGGGCACTGAGCTGTGCTTGCCCTGGGCTCTGTAAACACAGGAAACCAGCCAGGCCTGGGAGAAGCTCTGTTCACATGGCGCTGAGTGCCACGCCTTTCTGGTTCAAGTGGAAGAAAAGGCAAGCCCTCTTCTTCCCCATTGTGGTGACAGAAAACCCCACCTCCCTCTCTCTCGGCCCACTCAGACGCTTCCCTTTGAAGGCAAAGTCGCAAAAAGTAAGGAACATTCAGTGTCCCGGGCTGTCCAAGGGAAACGGAGAGAAACAGAGACTTCTAGGCCGTCCTCTATGGGGGGCTTCCAGTTTCCATTGTTCAGAGGTGGTGGGGGGGCAGTTCAGGCTCAAAGTTTTCTAGGCATTCCGAAACATGTCCTGGAGGTGATGCATCTGATATGAATGGAGCCAGCCGGGCAGGGGGCCAGGTCTGCGGGGAGAAAGCCCCTGGGACCACTATGTGGCCCCCAACTGTCACTGCCTTTGGGTTTGGTTCACAGTGGAAGCAAGCAGGGCCGCTGGAACCCTTGAGCAATGGGAGGTACTTGAAGGCTGGGTTCCGTAGAAAAGCAAAATCAGGGAAACATATATGGCTGCTTCAAAAGGCTCACGGACAAAGTCCAATGTGTCTGAGTTTCATTTTTCCATATGTTTTTCGAAGTGTGCGCGCGCGCATGTGTGTGTGTGTGTGTGTGTGTGTGTGTGTGTGTGTGTGTGGGTGTGCGTGTGCGTATGTACACAAAGCAGACCATCTCCCTGAGGAGATTGGCTGCTCAAAGCACATCTCATCAGGCTCCATCGGGAGAGAGGATTACATCGCCACTTGCCAAATTGCTGCGACTCGTAGCCCTGCTAAGTTGACAGATAGCTGCCCCATCACGGCAGCTGAGGAGCCGCTTCTGCTTCCGGCAGGATAGCCATTTAGGACTGGTCCGTTAGGAAACATGCCTGCCTTTTGGATGACTCAGCAAGCTAGAGTTAGGCCTCGCGGATGTACGTGAGGCGTAGTTCATGTCTGGGACTTCAGGTAAACTTTGGTCGGTGGCGTTCAGTCCCATAACAGAATAGAGTCCCCAGGGAGCCGGAAGCTGGGGCAGAAACCAGCGCTCAGATACAGTGTCCTCATCGAGCAAGTGCATGATGAGATCTGCTTTGAGCAGCCAGTCTCCTCAGGGAGATGATCTTCTTCATGTTCAGTTCGGTAGTTTGTGGCGCACTGAAAAGAGACCATCGAAGTCACCTGCATGGTGAATATAAAACAGAGCCCAGTCCTTGCTTGCCAGCCAGAGAAGGGGAACCGACCTCCTGACCACTTCTTCTCATGAACTGGGAGGGCCTGATCTGATTGGTGAACAGATTCAGAAACATGGGCGCTCTCGGAAGTTGCCGTATGATTAATAGCCCTGTGATTCATGAGGACACTCACTGTTATAGGATCAAAGCACCCGGAACATGTTCTCAAGCTGCCACACGGCTAAGGAGGAGGCAGAATGTCTGCTGAGCCTTAGAGGGATTTTGTCAGGTTCGGTGGAGGGAGCTGGACTTCTGGACCGAAGGGCCCAGGGATATAAGACTCATCGACAGCAAGCAAGATTCTGATGTGGAAGGCATTTGAGGCGTGATCGGGGACGATGAAAAGCCAAAGGAAAAATCCCCTGGCCCCATAGGAGTTGGGCATTGTGAATCTGATGGCCTTTTCAGGTGGATGTGCGTGGCATGGACTGAAGAGGTGAGCAGCGGGGAGGGTGAAGAATTCGTGTACGGCTTGAAGAGCGAGTTGTACTAGCTTGAACTGGGACGGGACACTAAAAATGGAGGCAAAGAAATGGGTTGCAGGGATTTATCAAAACAAGGGTGAAGGGGGTGTGAGGAAAGAGCAAAGGCCGCAGAGACAAGGGGAAGGCAGGTGACATATGATCATGATTCTAAGAGTAGAGGAGGGAAAGATGGGGGAGATGTGGACAGGTGGATTTGAGGTGACCGTGGGCATCCAAGGTTTGATACCTTGTGTTAGTCTGGGTAGACTAGAGAAACAAATTCATGGACACACATATGTGTGTAAGAAAGAGATTTATATGCAAGAGCAATTGAATATTGAGCAAACATCCCAGCCCAGTCCAGATCAAGTCCATAAGTCCAATATTAGCCCATATGTCCAATACCAATCCATAAAGTCCTCTTCAGACTCACAAAACACATGCAATGACACCGAACACAGAAGATCACAGGCCAGTGGGTAGAAAGTCTTTGGATCCAGTGGCATTGGAAACATCTCAGTGCTGGCAGGGGTCTCTGCAGCAGGGTGGGTTTTTATGTCTTGTCAGCTGCTATGTCTCCCAGGGCGTGTCAGTAAGAGAGTGTGTCTCCTGCCTCCAAGGAAGAAGTCCTGGATTTCCCAGAATTCGCAGGAAAAGGCCGTGCCTACACAGAGGCCTCATTGGCTATGATCTGATTGGCAAGCTAGACCCCACCCCTACACTTGTAAGCCCCAAATTGACAAATGATTATATATCTACCACATACCTCAAAGTCGGTTCGGTCAGTCGGGCTGAGATTTTCAATGAACTGTGTTGATGGTGTAGCTCCCACAGTGGACTGAAATGAGCAACGATCGTGACAATGGCATGGCCTTGGCAGTGAGCATTATCCTGTTACATAGGTAAGGTTGCCGTGAGCCAGAGCCAACTCACTGGCAACTACTCACAGCCAGGAGACGTAGCAGACATCTGAGCTGGAGTGTATATTTTGAACATTTCCTCCAGAATCGGATTCTTAGTGGAGACCACATCCTTTGGGGAAAGTAAAGGGAGAGAACACAGAAAGTCAGACACTTGGCACCCAGGTGACAGCAGCCTCAGAAGAAAAAGAAGCAGATGACTGGGAAGCCCAAGGCTATGAAGGATCCCTGAACACCCATGTGTGGCCTTAGCGACAGAGAAAGGCATTGCAGGTTCAGATGATGCGGAAGTTCAGGAGCAAGAGGGCTAAGATCTGGCTTTTTGATCTGCTCCCTCCAATGTCTAGAGGAGTTCCACAGAGGTGGAGAAGCTGGAATGAAAGAAGCAGGGAAAAGGTAGGTGGAGGCAAAAAGTCTCTGTGTCGTGAGAGGAAGCAGAGGCTTATGCGAATGTTGAAAACCATCAGTGGAACCAAATCATGTTTCCTGACAGCAAAGAGAGTAAGGCGCTGAGGCTGAGCCTTGTGGAAACGAAAGCAGGGGGCGCATGAGAGACACTCCGGAGTCTTTGGGGAAAGGTAGACATGAGGAGGGTGGTTATCGTTGGAAGGGTTGGGGCATCCTGTTCTCAACTGTAAGGCAGGAGACAAAGCCAGGTGAACAAGTGAGCACTTGGCGTGGAGGTGGGAAGAGCCGGAGCTGCCTTCAGGAGGTATGATGAGAGGTTGATTGTGGTGGGTACTGGAAAAGAGGAGGAAAGGGCACAGGGAATGTTATGGGAGGGGACATTCTGGATATTGGCTCAGGAGATGGAAGGGGTGAGTGAAAGGATTAGGTGAGCCAAGAGGGATCCGGGACTCTCCCCTACATGCTCTGGAACCCAAGAGACCAATGGGGAACTGTGTACAGGAGACCATAGGGAGATGTGGCCAACAGACCAGGCTGAAGGGTTAGATTAGGGGTCCTCAAACTATGGCCCGCAGGCCACATGTGGCCCGCCGAGGACATTTATCCTGCCGCCGGGTGTTTTTGGTGCCACTGCCTGTCTTGCTTAGCAGCCGACTTGTCCCAGGCCTATAGGAATTCGTTCATAGTTTTGTTTTGTTTTTTTAAATTACAGTCCGGCCCTCCTATGGTCTGAGGGACAGTGAACTGGCCCCCTGTTTTAAAAGTTTGAAGACCCCTAGGTTAGAGGCTTATAGCAGAGTCAGGCAGACCTACAAATAAACTCACTGCAATGGGGAAGGGTGTGCTCCAAACAGCCAGAAGTGTGGGTAAGTTGGAAGTTGATCATTGGTGGAGAAGGCTGAGTGTGAGGTGTGAGGTGAGTCTTCCTTGAGCTCACAGAAAGTGAGCGGAGAAAGTGTTGACCTGGACCTGGGATGGACTAGACCAGGGGTCCTCAAACTTTTTAAACAGGGGGCCAGTTCACTGTCCCTCAGACATGTTGGAGGGCTGGAGTATAGTTAAAAAAAAACAACAAAACTATGCATAAGTTCCTATACACACTGCACAGATCTTATTTTGAAGTCAAAAAACAAATGGGGCAAAAACACCCAGCGGACCGGATAAATGTCCTCAGTGGGCCGCATGTGGCCCGCAGGGCCATAGTTTGAGGATGCTTGGACTAGACCTATGCAGAGGGGAGAAGGAGGAGCTGAGGTCCCTGGGGAACTTGGGGCATGCTGAAGTTTCCTACTGAGAAGAGGGGGTGGTACAGAGGACTGGAAGTTGTTATTATTATTGAGATGAAGTACACATCTGTCCATACCATCCAGAACAACCAGGGTCTGGCTAAGTCCTCAGAAAGGCAGCCCCCTCGCTCCCTGGCAGCCTGGCAGTCTCTTTTCTTTAAATGCCCCCATCCTCCTTGTTGCTAGAGTCAGTGGGAGCAGCAGGCAGCCATCCCCTGCGACTGTGCCATTCCCCTTCTGTAAAAACTGGAAGCTCTGAATGTCACCGCCTGGCTTAAGGAAGTGCCCCCAACAGCCTCCTGCAGCTGGACCTGGCAATCAGGCCCAGATTGATGCTTTAGGCCAGGATGGAGGGAATGCATTGGTCAGGACACCTGGGGACTGTCTCGCTGTGGACTTACCTGATTGGGTGAATCCAGGTGGAATCTGGGTGGTGTCTGAATGCAGGGCAGGGCCCTGTCTTCTTCTCCTTCGTGGCTGTGTCTGCCAGGTGGGCCCGGGCACCCTGGGCTACAGTAATGTGACGGCAGCATCTGATGCTCCCTGTGCCAGGCCTGATATGGGGACATTTTCTCCCCAGGATGTTATTTATAGAGCGAACCAGCCAAACCTCTGCTGTGAACTGTGTGTCTTAACTTGGAGTGGCAGCGTCATTCGGGAAGCAGGTGTGCGCCTCCTGGGGTCAGGCTGCCCACTGTTGGCTACTTAGGGGGGTGGGTCAGCTGGGCTCACTGAGTCTTGTTCCTGTGGGCAGAAGTTATGCGCCTGGGTATGACTCGGGCCGGGGTGTGATTCTGCTGCCTGGGACTCATTTTCTTTCTGCTATGAGTGGGAAGCAACAGGGCTAGAGACTTTGGTCCCCTCAGCATCCTGGAGTTCTGTGGGGCCCTTTGATCGGCTGCTACAATGCGAACCTCAAGTATGTGTGGTGCAGAATTAGGGAGGCAGACTGCTTGGCCTGGGGTCTTGGCTCTCGTCACTTCTTAGCTTGGAGATCTTGGTCAGAGGGCACACTTGACCTTCCTCTTCAGTCCTCAGTATGCTCAGACTTAACCTGGGTGATGAGAGACCTGATTTCATGAAGGCCATGAGTAAGCGAAGGATCTGACGATGATATGATTAAACATTATTAATGATGGTATAATTAAATATGTTTGTGAAATCTGATCAAATGTAGTTCTTAGAAACATTTTAAATATATAAAGTCAAGTTTTACTTTTTTAGTCAAAGGGGGTATTAGATGGTATTTAACTGCCCTCCCCCAACTCCCACCCCTCAAAATAGCTATGAGAAAACTTTACGTCTGAATCACTAAAAATCAAATCGCTTTTTAAATTGTGTGTTTAACTTGGAGCCATTACAGACTTAAATCCGCTACTATTTATGTCTTGGTCACACGATGGTGGCTTAGGCGTTGCTAGAATGCTAGAAACTATGCTAATGGTTATGCATGACAGACAGGCTTCAGCAGAGCTTCAGACTGAGACAGACTAGAAAAGAAGACCTGGAAATCCATTTGTGGGGGGGAGGGGCACAGCTGCTGGCCAGAGTGAAAAACCTTCTGAATGGAAGTAGAACACCCTTTGACACGTGGCTAGAAGAGGAGTCCCTAGGGTGGAAGGCACCAAAAATAGACCTGGGGGGAGATTTTTGACTCCTTGAAGTTGAGTCAACCTTAAGGAGGTAGATGGAGCAAGATTCTCAGGAATTTTATTTGCTGCTGGGGCATGAGACAAAATGAGAAACAGTGGCTCTAAATGTCCACTATTCATTGGAATGTGGATTTCACAAAGTGGGAATCTAGGACAACTGGAAGTCCTCAAAAACAGAATGGAAGCCATAAGATAAACATCCTAGGCATCTGTGAGCGGAAGTGGATTGAGGCATTTTGAATCAGGCCACCCCATGGTCTACTATGCAAGGAATGACTAACTGAAGAGGCATGGCTTCACATTCATCCTCGACGTTTTGATTGCAAGATCTACCCAGAAATAAAATGCTGTCAGTGATCTGATAATATGTATAAACCTACAGAAGTCCAGTTAATAGAACTATTGTTCAGATTTATGTATCAATCTATTATGCTAAAGATAAAGAAATGGGATTCTTACTAACTTTAGCAGGTCTGAAATTGATCAAGCATGCGATCCGGATACATTGATAATTACTAGTAATTGGAACGCCAAAGTTGGAAGCAAGGTTTGGAAGCTGGAAAATAAAGGCTCTGGTGATGAAAATGGCAATGGAGATTGCGTGATTGAATTTTGCGAAACCGCAGACATATTCATTCATATTTTCAAACCATAAACGCCAACTAGACACATAGATTTCACCAGATGGAATATAAAGGAATTTCATCCACATCTACGGAATGAGAAGATGGAGACTCTCAATAGCATCACTCAAACCAAGGCCAGGAGCTGACTGGGTAGCAGACCATCAGTTGCTTATATACCGGGTCAAGTGGAAACTGAAGAAAATTAAAGTAAGTTCAGAGGAGACAACATATGACCTTGAGCATATTCTGCCTGAATTTAGAGACAATGTCAAGTATAGATTGGATGCATTGAACACTGATTACCAAAATCCAGGCGAGTTGTGGGATAGCGTCAACAATATGATCAACGTGAAGATAGCAGGGGGTCATTAAAAAGAGAGGAAAGAAAGAAAAGACAAAAACAGATGCCAGAAACACTGAAACATGCTCTTGAATGTGGAGTATTTCAAGCAAATGAAAGATACAATGAAGCCAAAGAGCACAGATTCCAAAGGGCAGCTAGAGAAGACAAAGCATTCTAATGAAATGATCAGAGACCTGGAGTTAGGAAACCAAAAGAAAGAATATTAAACAGTTTGATGCGTGAGATATTGATTGATGCAGGAAACCTCCAAGAGCAGATGGGAGGCGTAATACACAGTCACTGTACCAAAAATAATTGGTCAAACTTCAGCCCTTTGGGATGGTAACATGTGATCGAGAACTGATGGTCTTGAAGGAAGAATTCCAAGCTGCACTGAAAGCTATGGTGGGAAGCATTGCTCCAGGAATTGTCAGAATACCAGTTGATATGTTTCAACGGGCAGATGAAATGCTAGACGTGTTAAACCCCTATGCCAAGACATTTGGAAGACTGCTACATAATAATTCAACTGGAAGAGACCCATAGGTGTGCTCATTCCAAAGGTAGGAGATCCAACAGAGTGTGGAAATAACCAAACAATATTATTAATGTGACACATGGTAAATTTTTCACACAACATAATTAAGAAATGGGCACAGAAGTACATGGACAGAGAGCTACCAGAAATTCCAGTTGAGTTCAGAAGAGAGTGTAGAAGTCGATATCTTGTCACTGAAATCGCTGGAACTTAACGTGAAAACAGAAAACATACTTGTGTTTCACTGGCTATGCAAAGGCAGCTGGCAGTGTGGATCACAATAAATTAAGGATAAATTCGCAAAGAGTCAAATTTCAGAGTGCTTGATTGTACTCATGCTGAACCCGGGTGTAGACTGAGAGGCGTTTATTCAGACAGAGCAAGGGGATGCAGCATGGCTTAACATTGGGAACGGAGTCGTCCAGGGTGGTAGCATTTGACCACACGCATTCAATCGGTACGCCGAGGGGACACTGCAGGCTACTGGACTCTCTGAAGAAGGATGCGGCATGGGGATTGGAGGAAGGCTTATTAAGGACTTTGATACTCGGATGACACACCAGCGAAGAGGACTTAAAGCACTTGCTGATGAATATCAAACAAAAGAAAAATCCTCGCCACTAGGACCAAAAGACAAAACCATGTTAAACTGAAAATACCGACATTGTCAAGGATTTAATTTCACGGTAACTCACAGTCAGTGCTCATGGAAGCAGAAGTCAAGAAAGCAAATGCTATATTGCACTGAGCAAATTGCTGCACAAGACCCTCTTGAAGTATTCAAGGGCAGAGGTGTTGCTTTGAGGACTAAGGTGTGCCCGACCCAAGCCACGATGTTTTTCATCTTTTTATCTGCATGGGAAAGCTGGATAATGAATCAGGAAGACTGAAGAAGATTTGATGCATTTGAATTATGGTGAGGTATGGCAAACATGTTTGAACGTCTCATGGACTGCCAGAAAACCAAATCTGTCTTAGAGGAAGTGCTACCAGAATGCTTTTTAGAAGCAAGCATGGTGAGACTTCATCTCATGTACATCAGACATGGGATCAGGAAGGACCAGTCTTGGGAAAAGAACCTGATGCTTCCCAAAGTAGAAGGTAAGCCAAAAAGGTGACCCTTAATGATATGAATGGACACAGAGGCTGAAAGAATGTTCCCAAACCTATCAATCGTGAGGATGGCTCAGGACCGGGCAGTATTTCATTCTGCCATCACATGGGGTTGCCCTGAGTCAGAGCTGACTCTATGATGCCTAACACTGTCAACAATATTATTTAAATGCAGGTTAAAAATCAAAAGGCAAAGGGAAAGTCTATGCAGACCAAACATACAGAATTATTATATTTGAAGTCATAAAAAGCATTGTTTCAAAACAAAACTCATGAAAAGCCAAAAACAAAAAACAATAAGGGCTCCTATTTCGTGGTTCTAATTCTCATGTTTCATTTCCAAATCATGAGACAAGTTGGTTTCTAGCTGTTGGCTTCACACAGGACCGGAGTGGCTACAATCTTCCCGGTGAATGAGAAGCCTCATTTGAACTTCATGACCCATAATGTGTCATCGTCAGGCATGTTTAAGAATTCCAATCAGAATCATGGAAGCTCTGGATCTGGTCAAGATGACCTTGAGGCTCATGGAAAGCATTCTTGTCTGTTTGTCCTCTGCTTTACCTGATGGCCTTTCACTCTCAGTATTGTCCCAGGCTCCCGCTCTGACCTACACTCTGTTGTGTGCACAAGTTGAAGAATAGGTGTGCAAGAGTGAAAAGCATCTGTAACAGAACCCCGTGTGTGAGCTAGGAATGGTCTCAGAATTCAGGAGGACACCACCTGCCTTCAGAGGGACTGCAACTCAGGTGGCTCCCGGAGTGGCCCTCACACTGTGCTCCACGGACTTTTCAATGTCTGATTGCTCAGGAGTGGAGTGTCGGTCTCTCCTCACATGGGCCTCGGAGTAAGCGCTGACTCCTGAGCTTGCTTTCAACAGCGGAACACAGTATCTATCTGCACCATGGAAGGAGGGCTCAGTGGGGGGGGGGGGGTCTATACTTGCCCACTGAGTGGATTCAACTCCTTGTGTGCAGAGTAGAACAACTGATCCACAGGATTCCCAAAGCTGTGGCATTTCTAAAGCAGATCATTACGTCTCTGAGGCTCCATCCGTTTCCTCTTGACCACATGGAGTTCAAACATGTGTGGCCAAAACGGCAGTCTGGGAAGTAGTGGCCTTTCCCTGCATCGTATCTGGAGCCCCATCTGGGTACGTTTGAAGCACACGCCCCACTCAGACACTTCGGTTTTGAAGGCTCATAGCCTGCGACCCGCGTGTCAGCAGGGCCATGCAGGAGTTCTCAACCATCCTCATGCTGTGCCCCTTTCATACAGTTCCTCATGTGGTGGTGACCCCCCAGCCATTCAGTTATTTTCCTTGTTACTTCCTAACTATGATTTTGCTACTGTAATGAATCAGGCGACCGCTGTGAAAGGGTCATTTGACCACCAAAAGGCTCACGGCCCACAGGTTAAGAACCACGGACCTAGGGGAGAATTTGCATTTGTGTCTCCCAGCTTCCGGTGGCCTCAGGTATCTCTTGACTTGCAGTTGCAGGGTCACTCCATGCTCACACCATTTTGCTGCTTCTTGGGGGTGGCAGCTCTTCTCCTCTTTTCAAAGGACACCACTCAGATGACAGGAGGACTCCCTCGGCTCCACGGGGACCTCATGTTAATTTAATACAGCTTCAAAAAATCATACTCCCACACAAAGCCAGCCTTCACGGGAGCCAGGAGTTAGACGGTGTTTTGAGAGGACACAATTCTAGGGCAGGCTCGTGACCAAATGCCATCCATGCCCCATGAGTATGCCCTTCAGGACTTCCAATCACAACTGACTTACTCTGTTTGATATGTTGATTTCAAATCAAGGGAAGAAGACATACGCTGTTTTGTGATATCTCATTGTTCACTCTAACGGCTGGGTTGATTCTGACTCATCGGAACCGTACAGGACAGGGGGGTGTCATCGACGACACCACCAGGGCACCCAGAATAGTGAAATGGTTGTTGGGTGCTGCTGGTGCCCTGGGCCAGAAGAGGCATCAGCAAATCCCCACCCCGCCCCCCTCTGTAAAGGTTCACAAGGGAAATACTTTCGTTCTGAGGGCCCAGACATCGTGGGCCCTCAATACTCAACTCTGTCATTACAACCTACAGCAGCCTTAGGCACTTGGGCATGGCTGTGTGCCAATGAAGCTTGTTTGTTGTTTGACTTTGTGTGGTCCTGTTTGCCAGTCTGGAGAGTGCGAGCCCGTGGGCTATGATGCGCTTCGGGAGGAGAGGCAGAAGAATGCTACTAGCTCTGAGTGGTGCCCATGCCAGGAGGGTTGGGCCTGAAGCCAGTCCTGAGAAACCAGTGGGAGGGCTCTGGAATTTGGGCCACATGACAGCTGGCCTGGTTGCTTGACTCAGTGCTAGGCAGAACAGAGGCTTTGCTGGGTGGAAGGACAGAGTATAGGAAGCATGACTTGTTCCGGGAGCTGAGACATCAGAAGAAAACAAACGGGGACTGCTTGCTGTTTGATGTTCTGGAATTAATGTTGATCTTCTCAGTCAGGCCTCTCCGAGTGGTTCGAGAAGGTGTTAACCGTTGGTGAATCTCGCTAAGGGTAACTAGAAGGTGCATTGTTATGAATTAGACATTTCCCCAAAGAAGAAAAGATAGAGTACACATGGGGTGAGGTGGTAGGCAATTTGAACTGTGAACTCCAAGGTTACTAGTTCAAAACCAGCAGCAGCTCTGTGGGGGAAAGACAAAGCTTTCTACTCCCACACAGAGCGAGAGCCTCAGAAGCCCAGAGGGGCAGTTCTCCTCTGGCCTGCTGGGCTGTTACAAATCGGAATAGATGGGATGGCAGTGAGTTGGAGTTTTGGGTGGGGATTTTTGGTTTTGGTTTTGGTGTTTTTGGAACAATGAGTACGAGAAGAAAATGTTCTGAAATTGATTGAACGATTAGATTATATGATATATGAAGTAAACGCCCATAAATCTATTATTTTTATTTTCTATATAGCCCATCACCTGGATAGAATAAAAATCTCTGCTTTTGCAGTTGTTCCAGCAGCCTCCCCAGGGTGGATTGCCACCCACTTTGGGAAGCGCTGATGGAGGCTGAGTTTCCACTCTCATGGTGGCTCTTAGGGATGTAGGTACTAAGGCCATGGAGAAACCAAAGGGGCCCTTGGAGGGAACCCGAGGGAGGCAGGCATCATGTCCACCGCCCCTTTCTCCCATCCCATTCTACCTATTCCAAGGAAGCCCTGACTCTAAGAAAGCAAAGGCCCAAGAGGATTTGTCATCAGAGCCTCGCACCTATTCGGGGTGGCAAGAAGCAAAAGCCTGTACGTCGGATTGCCGCGGGGCTAGAGCCAGCTACAGGACGCAGCGCGATGCAGGAAATCTTCCCTCACACCAAGGCTTGGAAAATCTCCGTCGCCTTTTGGAAAAGACAAAAGTTTGTGCCATTCCACCGATACCAAGACAGCCCTGACTTGGAAAGAACTCCATCTTAGCAAAACCCAAAACCGACCTCACTGCCAAGAAATCAACATTGCCTCATAGTGACCCCCTGGGGGCTTTTGAGACCGAAACTCTTCATAGTAGAAATCCCCTCCTGAGAAGCTGCTGATATTTTTGAACTGCCAACCCTACGGTCACAGCCTAACGTACAACCACTGCACCAACTCAGGCTCCTAGCAAAGAGAGCTGGATAGTTAAAGTGTCTTGTCCCATCTTGCCCACACCATCTCAAAAGCCTATACTTATATGTATACATATATTTACATGTCTTGCTGACTTAAGTGTGGTATATGGGCCAGACCGATTGTCTATTTGGGGAAACCACAGTAAGTCATATCCTGCTGTTAGGGTCTCCACATGTTGCAACCAGCGTCAGCGGGGCCCGCTGAGCCTTATCTTGAGAAGACTAAGACGTGACATCAGGGAGAATGTCTGTCACTGGAGACTCTAATGAAACCACGAAGGAAATCTACAGCCTTGGCCTAATGGGCAGTTCCTGGGACGGAAGAAACCACGCTTGCTCTTGCAGGAGAGTCTGTTTCTCTCTCTCTCTCTCTCTCTCCCCCCCCCCCCAGGACACAGCCAGACCTTCAGACACACAGGGAAAACAGGCTTTGATATAAGCTTATTTTGGTACATGACTAACGTTCACAGGATGGGAGAGGCTACCTCTGCTTCTTTGAGGCAAGAGGTGTTTTCCTAGCGCTGTCATGACAAAGTCCCTGAAAGTTCGGTGGCTGATGAGGTGATACGTTAATTGTCTCCTGGTTCTAAAGACAAGGAGACTGGGCCAGGGCACATCAGCAGGGCTGTTCTCACTCCAAAGGCTCCGGAGGAAGATTCTCCCCTGTCAGTTCTGGCTTCCGGTAGCGTGTAGTGTTCCTTGGCTCGTGACCGCATCACTCCATCTATGACTATGTCTTCACATCCCCATCTCCCATCGGTGTCTATATCCTGACAGGGTGGTGTGGCCTCCAGGTGTCTCTGCTGCCCCCTCTCATCAGGATTTTATTCAGCTTGATTAGGGCCCTCCCTGCAACTGCAAGGTTGGTGGTTTGAACCTACCAAGCAACTCCATGGGAAGAAGACCTGGCGATCTCGTTCTATGAAGAGCCTGTCTGTCACATAGGGTCACGGTGATTAGCTGGAATTGGCTTGAAGGCGTTGATGACCAACAACAGTAGCATCTTGGTTGATGCTGTGTCTGTGCGTGCTTTTAATGTTTAAGAGATTTTTCTCTTTTTAATTCATGAAGCACTTAAGGATAGAGGCTCAAAGGTAAGCCAAGCCAGCCCCTCGCGAAGCCTTTGGTTGTGATTTTAAGGCTGATCCTTTCTCGGTGGTTGTGAGGGACATTTGGGGACACAGAAGGACTGGGATGACTACGTAGTTAGCGACATGCCTACCACTGCTTGCAAACAGACCAGTGCTGGCCGCCGCGGGCTGGGGGCTTTCAGTATGTATCCTGGTGACTGAAGAGGCAAGGGAAGGACACGGGGCCCCAGCGGAGGTCACAGTCAATTTTCTTCCTTCCTTCATCATCTCCACAGCTGTCACCTGTCACAGCCTAGCGCTCGCCTGCCCTGTCACGAGCCTCTCTTCTCTGCGAAGGCAGGAGGGCTTGTCAGAAATCCGTGAGTGTCTCCGTCTCCTGCGCCGGATGGCGTATGAATCATTGCAGAGCGAGAGCTAATCTTTCCCAGGGGTGCTTTACAACCACAGAGCACCACAGGAGTGGTGCAGAGGATTTGAAGTTACTTAGCAGATTTTATGAACTACTAATTACCTCATGAAGGCGTTTTATGCACTGGGCTGATCTGGATTGGCACGGACAGTTTACTTAGCTCAGTCCTTTCATCGCCGCCCGTCACCTGCTTCTTCTTCTTCTCCAGCTTAGTGTGAGCCAGAAAACACGGCCCTGTGTCCAGCCGGGAGACTTGACTGGCATTCTTTAACCCACTCACGTGCACACCAGTGTCCGCCGCTACTCAGCGAACGTGGGGGCTGCTTTTATCCCCCGTGACTGCCTTAGGAAACCCAAGCGGAAGAACAACCTGGTGTTATCACCTTTCATCATTCGGTGGGCACAGATTTCAGACAGAAACCAAAGCCCTGGCTTTCTTACCTGTGGAACAGGTGAAAAAGTTTGTTCTCCATTGTTGTCTATTTTCTCTTATTAATAATGACTTCATCTCATCTAGTTTGTAGAGCAGTTGTAGGTTTGCAGACAAATTGGGCTGAATGTTTCCCTGCTGGCCCCTCTTCCCCCAGCACACCCCCAGTTGACACCCGTTAACATTTGGCTTTAGTCTGTGAGCGTGTGCCCGGTGGGTGAGCCCATAGGGACGCACTCTTAAAGTGTGTGGATTACATTAGAGCTCACTCTTATATGTCCCATGGGTTTGGCAAATGGATTATGTCACATGTCCCCCTGACAGCATCATACAGAAGAGTGTCGCTGCCCGGCAGGCCCTGTGTGCTCCACGCCTCCTTCATCACCTGGGAGCCTCCATTTTCATCTTGGAAGAAAGATGGGCCTTCTACTCCCATGAAGACTTATAATCTCCGAAACCCACAGGGGCCGTTCTACCCTGCCCTGGGCAGTGACGACGAGTTGGCATCGACTTGGTGGCAGGGAGTTTGGCTTGGGCTTGGGGATTTTTGCCTTTACCAGAATGTCATGTCATCGAGTTGGGATCCTGCAGTATTGAGATCTGTTTCACGGTTGTCTTGATAGGCTCTTCCACTTCTGGGGCTCTGAGAACTTTCTCACAGAGCGCACAGATATGATGGTTTTATCCAACAGGTGTCAGAGAGGAAGGCTTAACTACTTGGGTCCTATTTCATTTTGTATTTTCCTACTGAGAAAAGCAAGCCTTGCCTGGAACAAGTGGGGCCGACAGGTTGACCAGGCAACCGGAGTCCACAGTAATTAATAACACACTCAGGGGCCCTAGGGGCTGTCAGAGTCTGCTTTCCATCGAGAGAGGATATTTCTGATCCCCCATCTAGTTCTTTATAGTAAAAGAAAATAAAGCTACTCCTCTGTCCCCCAAAATCACGAGGCGTGAGGAAAAGGAGGGGCCGTCTTTATAAAAACAGAGATAGGACAAAATAATAATTTATAAATTATCAAGGGCTCATGAGGGAGGAGGGAGCGGGGAGGGAGGAGGAAAAAGAGGACTTGATGCAAAGGGCTTAAGTGGAGAGCAAATGCTTTGAAAATGATGAGAGCAAAGAATGTACAGATGTACTTTACACAATTGATGTATGTATATTTATGGATTGCGATAAGAGTTGTATGAGCCCCTAATAAAATATTTTAAAAACAACAAAAAAAAACCCAGAGTAGTTCTTAGTAAGCTGGGAAAGGTGGTTTCTGAAAGCTCAAGACAGACGGACAAACAGACATCCCCTACCACAAGGCTAAGGTGACCGATAAGCAGATGGTGAGCTTTGATAAAACATTATTGGGAGTAGCCACGAGCTCCCTGAAAATAAACAAAGCCAACTAAGTGCATCACCATTTGACCGGGTGGCTGTTATGGCAAGGAAATGCCCAGATGTGATTTCCTGCAGATACGTGACACGTTGCTTCCACTTAAGGAGAGATCAGTTGCGTTTTCAATGTAGGCTAGTACCTCTACCTGCCTTGTCTCTGAGAGTCCTTCTCAGAAACATGCTAGCGTGATTTTTCCTAATTTACGAGCAGTTTGAAACTCAGAAAGATTGAGTCAGTTGGCCAAGGTCACACAGCCAGCGGTGGCCGGGTGGTTTCATCCATGAGGTTCTCCTTCACTGGGGCTCTTGACCACAGGGCCTGCTGCCTCTAGGGGCCGAAGGTAACAGCACAATTTGCATGATCACAGGGACCCGTGGTGGTGGAGGGTATCATTAGATGTTCAGTTGCTCACCACCCCCAAGGCTGGCAGTTCAAGACCAGTCCCCTCCGAGGGAGAAAGATGAGTTTCCTCTCCCGTAAATAGTTACTGCCTCCAAAATCCACAAGGGCATTTCCACTCTGTCCTATGTGGCTGACATAAGTCAGGCTTGACTCAATGGCAGTGATGCAGTAGGAGCTCAACACTGGGCTAGAATGAGTTCCGGCTTAGGGTACCCAGAATCCTTTCTTCTGCTCTGCCCTAGTCGATGTGTTTATGAATGACCTCCATGAAAGCATGAATGACACACCTTTCCCAGGGAGTTAAACACAAGCAGGAGGAACAGAGAGGGCACATTGCGCAGGGGCATGGGACATATGCTCACCTGGCACAGCAAGGTGCTTAATGAGGCATGTCCATTTCTTCATCTGGTTTTTTAGGTTTGTTTGTTTTTTCTAGGTAAGCACCCACATGTACATGGGGTAGGTTTAAGAGTCGAGTGTGTGCAAAGGACATGAGCAAGGTTGAGTCCTCGTCGAAACCTTAGGTCATTGCTCTGTATGCACACCCCCCTTTTGATAGTCTTCCCTAAATGTCTGCCATGATTTAAGAGTGAGCAGACGAGCGGTCCGGTTTCCTGATTCGCTGCTGCATTGCTGGGTACTACCAGCCTGCCTTCAAGAACCATGGAGGGAATGAAGCTGTTGAGTCCTCCATAAGGAGCATCTGCATTTTAGGGACACATGATGAATTTAGAGGCTCTCTGAAATTCCTTTGGTCCCCAAGGGTGAGGCTGTGAGCCAGGCTGGACCCTCTTGATTGCTCTTAGCACCACAGTGAGGTCAGTGGGCCTGAGCCCTCCCTAACCCGGCCCTCCCTAACCTCTGCCTAAGCTTTCACGGGGCCATCTTTGTTAGGCTCGATGCAACAGATGTGTTTGTTGAAGGCCTAGGAACCCTTTAGAATGGGCTCCATGGTGGTGAATTTGTGGTTCATGTTGTTAGGTACTTTCAAGATGGCTCCCATCCATCGTACAGTACTCCCATCCTATGCACAGTACTAGCAAGGATATCCTTCATCCCCCTCACCATGGTCCCTGTGCCAGAACCCATGGATGCAGCCACGGTGTCGAACCCTCTCTGGTCCAGAGCCCTCCTTTTTTTCACTGCTTCTCCGCTCTCCACAAACATGATGCTGGTGTCTCCTAACATTATGCCCAAAGTGTGTAAGGAGAAATCTTGCCATCCTTGCCTCTAAGGAGCACTCTGGCCTTGCTCCTTCCAATACAGATCTGTTTGTCCTTCTAGACGCCCATGACACTTTCACTATTCTTCTCCAGCAGCACAATTCGAGTGCATCTATCTTTCCACAGTCTTCCTTCTTCAATATCCAACTTTGAATGTGTATGATGCGGTGGAGAATACCGTGGCTTGGGTCAGGTGCACCTTAGTCCTCACAGAAACATCCTTGCCCTTCAGAACTCTAAAGAAGTCTTATGCAGCAGATTTATAGCACCTGGTAATGTTCTAGGCCCTGGGAACATATTCCTCTTAATGAAAGAGAGAAAAGGTGGGGGTGCAAATGTTAGCCTACAATACTGGGCATATTCTAGCCCAGAGAGAAGGATATTGGGGCTCAAATACACAATCAAAAAATTGCTGCCTAGATCAATTAAAGGGAGAAACAAGAACAACAAAGCCAACAATGGATTCTGTCCCACAGTGAAGTCGCTGCTTCTAATTTCCACGGAGAAGATGTTGTGATTTGGCCTTTTTCAGCACTTTCAGAAACCAAGTCGAAAATGCCAGAAGTTTGGCATCCCCAAGAATTTTCTTGTAGGCTCTGAGAATATGAGAGTTTTGCTTGCTGCTCATGAAAAGATGTCGGCTTCTTATTTCAGGAGGTGAGTGTGTGTGTGTGTGTGTGTGTGTCTGTTTGAACATCAGAAAAAGTCCAAGCCATGGGCAAAGAACCCAGAAAACTGCCAGTTGCTTAGAAAAATAAATACTGTTTCCTTTGGGTCCCAGAGGGCATAGGTTTAACTAAATACTTTGATTAAATTACATCCTGTTGCCAAGAAGTTTCTTAAAGAAGAGGCAGTAAATGGAATCTCTTCTGGGAAGGTTATGCTATAATCTCTGGCTGGCTTTCTTCGGGAGGAGAATGTTTATTTCAAAAATCTCTAAAGCCTATTGTCTCTGCATGTCGGCTTGACCCTAGCTGGGGAGAAGGGAAATGCGCCCGCTTCCAGCCGCGGATGTTAAATTGACGCTTGTAGGTACAGCTGCCAGGGGGTTGTTGGTTCTTCATGGTCAGGTGCATTCCTGCAGTGAGCAGTAAGGCCCTGGGGTAGTTAGTTTATTGTGTCAACCTGTAGGGTTAATTGAAGGGCGGAGGGATAAATGGCTCAGTGAGCCTCACCTTTCTAGTTCTTGGGTCTCTTGCTTTCTGATGGTTGGATCAGGGTGCAGCTGCCTTAGCCAGTTCCCTACTTCAGCTGGCAAGGCTCACTTCCTGTGAGACATCCCCAAGGAGAAGCCGCATGGACCTACCCCGATGCAGCCCTGGGTGCTGGAGCAGCCATGTGGAGACCCCTGCCAGCACTGAGATGTTTGCACATTCACTGATTCAGCTTTCTCCTGCAGTTGGCATCATAGTGTGTGTTTTGTGAGATGGAGGAGGACTTTGTGGATTAGTGTTGGACATCTGGGTGAATGGGTTGATGTTGGACTTGTGGGCTTGGGCAGCACTGAGTTGGGATGTTTTCTTGATGGACACTTACCCTTTATATAAGACTCTCTCTTATACATGAGTTTCTGTGGATTTGTTTCTCTAAAGTACTCAAATCAACAGAGGCCCCTTCATGCTCATCACTAGGGACATTTGTTTTGGGTCCAAACAAGATGCTGTCAAGTCAACTCCAACCCATGGCCATCCCGTGAGTGCCGGAGTGGACCTCTGTTCCCTAAGGTCTCCAAGGGTTGGTTTCTCGGACGCAGATCACCAGACCTTTCTTCTGAGATGCTTCCAGAGGAACTCAAACCTTTGACCTTCTGGTTAGTAGCCAAGCATGGGTTTGCACATAACCTACAGACTCCACATTAAACTAAAACCAGACCCGCTGCCACAGAGTTGCTTCTGGCTCATGGTGATCCTGCTGTTACCGAGTAGCGCTGAGCTCCATCGGATGTTCACGGCTGTACGCTGCATGGATGCAGAGCGCCACCAGGCCATGCCTTCAGTGTCCTGCTGGGTGCGTTCAAACAGCCAGACTTGGGGTTAGTAGCTGAGAGCAACCCAGAGAGCTCCTTGGGTTGCAGGGGCATATTTCTGGGCTTGGTGGGTGTCCAAATACAAGCCTCCCCATGGTGTATCTTTTACCTCCACCGCAGCCATTGCCGTGGTACAGACCCATGCGGACATTTGTTTCCATTCAAACTATGTTCATGTCTTCCTATAAAGGAATTTGTGCTCCACGTAGAAAATGTGCAACCCCCAACAAAGGCTCAGCAGGAAAATACAATAAAGCCCAACAAAACGACCTTGCACTGACTCAGTGACCCCCCCCCCCAGGGCACAGCAGAACCACCCTGTGGGTTCCCAAGACTGTAACGGTGTATGGGAGTAGAAAGCCCCATCTTGCTCACAGGAGTGGCTGATGGCTTCAAACTACTGGGCTTGCGGTTATCAGCCCAAGGTGTGACTGGCTAAGCCACGAGGCTCCTAAGGCAGAAAAAATAAGAATCCCCCATTTCCCAACAATCGGGGGGGAGAAGGTATGCTTTTGTCTGTTTCGTGTTTCCCAATCCTTTTTCCCCAAGCACATGTACAAGGGAGCTTCAAAAAATCCCTGGAGACAGAAAGAATGGCAATATAATAGAATTTTCCCATGAGCCTTTGGAAGCCCCGTTATCTGTGTTTGGGCGGACGCTGTGCCGATGGATCCCTTCCGTGGGGTTTTGTTTAAAAGAAAGGTGATTGGCATCCACACCTGAGCAGCTGCGCTCCTGGCCCAGCGGAGGCCCGCTCATCTTCCTTCATGCGGTTTCATAGAAGTCTTCAGTCTCCTGTTATTCAAAGCTGACGATCTATGATTCATTCAGATACGTCTTTGGCTCCGTGGAAAGTCTGTGACCCGGCAAGACCACAGGCCAGTGACCTCAGAATGTTGACGAATCACAATCCTGTAGTCTTAATGTACCGTTCGAGGTGTGATGGCGCGAATGAGGCGTTTGCTGTGATCCCCGCGGAGCTGGACGTTTGTCTCGGTCCCTGGCTGCCCAGTCCCCCCCAGCAGAGCAGAGTGTGCTTTACCGATGCTCCCTTGAATGATTTACTGACATCCGCCGGGTGATTCTTTCTGTTGGATGCCAAAAATGCCCTCACGGGATTGGCTGGATTTCCAAAGTGACGTGTTGGACACAGTTGGATTTCCCACCCCCTTCCAATCTGTGGGCTTGAGATTTATGGACAGATGCTTTTCTTATGTAAATGCCACTGGACTAGACCATGGCCAATACAACATTTCATCCCAGGGACCCACAGTAGACGATCCTTCGCCCTCTGGTCAGCCTGCAGCAGATGCCTGTGGTGGGGAAGTGCGGGAGGTGAAGGTGGCAGAGCGTGGCAATGGGATTTGCACAGTCCTGCCTGCCCATCTGATGGCAGAGCCAGTCAAGAGACCAGTACCCACTACCCCTGAGCCTCTGGGTATCAGTGGCCATCCAGCTGATTCCCCTTTGTAGTGCAAATGGGTTAACACTGTTGGCTACTGACCGAAAGTGTGAAAAACTTCCAGTCCACCCAGAGGTGCTTTGCAAGAAAGACCTGGCGGGCAGTCTCCTTCCAAAGCATCAGTCACTGGAAGTCCTACGGGACCCAGGTCTTCTCCAACACGCAGCACCCTACCTAAGAAAAATGAAAATAAAACATGCCAGCAAAAAGCGTTATTCCTGAGGCTTGAACCAGGGACCCCTTGCCATGTCTTTGAAGAACGTTCCCATAAATCCTGCTCCGCCAAAGAGCAATGAATGACTTGGGAAACTATTCGCCTGGGCTTTCCATGTTTGAAGTCATCCCCCCCCACCACCCCCAATGTTGGTGTTATGGAGGAGGAAACAGAAACCCTCTGAGGGTTAAGCAACGCTCATTGAGTAACACCCACCTTTGCAGAGTGTGCATGAGAACCCGGGGGTCCTGAGTACAGAGCTCCGCCGTGCCCCACCCCCTCAGGGGTGCTCCTTGGTCCTGGCACATTGGGGCATCCAAGGGCTCCTGCAACAACCAGAGACTGGGGGTCACAGCTGTCTAATTCTTGGAAAGCAGATGCCAACCTATAGAGTTGGCACCCACTTTATGAATGATGGAAATGACGGTGTGGTAGTAACCGATTGGTCTTCAATTCACGAGTAGTCACACCACCAGTTGCGACCCAAATGCTTGGCATCCTATCTGAGCTGGTCTCCACCCTCCCTGTGGGGGACCTGAAAGGAAGGGCGTTTCATGCGTGTGGTCTGTGTCTGCTAGGCCTTTCAAATGGGGTTCGGCATGATTTCTCGGGATCTGCCTGGGCGTTAATGAGTTGTGCCAGGGCCCCACAAGAGAGCCAGAGACCAGAGGGGAACACAAGACGAAAGCAATTGATGGAAGTTTCGGTGAAGGAAGGGGGGAAAAAAATTACAGGCGCTAAATACAAGGAGCTTTTTCAAAGAGATGACTCAGTGGAGACATAATAGCAGTATAAAAAGAATTTTAACAGCGTAAAAGGAAAGAGTGCTAATTACGCATGGTAACCTTTCAGAACATCTCGGTACGCAGCAGGAGCGAGAGCTTGTTTTGTTTGGCTGGAACCATCAGTTTGACTAAAGACACTTCCTGGAATATCAAATGAGGGGGCTGAGCAAGGGCAGAGGACTCAGTAAGCAAGGTAAGCAGGGCCTTGCTTGTGCTTACTTCCTAATCTGTAGTGTGCTTGCCTTGTCTCTTGGGTCATCTGACCCCAGGGTGGAGTTTGCTGCCCAGTAGTTCTGCTAATAAACCCTCATCTTAAGCCAACAAGGGATAAGGACACATCATTGCTCGGCTCCCCAACGTGGACTCCATTTGGAAGATCAAGAAGCAATCTGAGGACATTGCCTGAGTCTGGTGTAACCGCCTCACCCTCTGGGCTTGTGGCTAGAGGCTGGCCATTGGAGCCAAACAGAACTGGTTCAGTTCTGAGTCAGGCTCGGGCTAACTGTGCAATCCAGATTCTGATCCACTCACCTCTTCTTTCAACTCACATGTGAAGCCATTTGTCCAGAGGCGGGGGGCGGGGGGGGGGTGTCATCTTCTCAACAGCAAACCCCACCCTTGTCTCCTGGCTTCTGTTTAGCAACCAGTCCCACCTCTTGCCTGCCCCCGGCCTCATTCAAATTCCTAAAGTTATCTTTAAATGGCCGTTGCACCCATTTTGAGTTCCCCAAATCCTGCATTCACTTGGTTCGTATTTATTCCGATGCTCTCTGTCGGCCTGACTTAGTCATGGCCACTGTTCCACCAACACCCCTGCTCCAAATGCCAGCTGGGGAGCGCAGCAAGAGTCAGGCACAGCATAGCAGAGTGCCCCAGAGACGGCAGCCCCGTGCTCAGGGCGGCCCCTTTACCGGCCTGGACGACCTGGTGTCTGCAGCGTATCTCTCCAGCCCTGCGGCTTCATTGCAAAGATGAATAGAATGATCTCAGTGTGAGCAAGCTCTTTGGTTGGCCAGTGGGAAATGTAAACTGTGTCCAAAACTACTTGGTAAATCATAAAGCGCTCTACAAACATGAGAGGCCGTTCTTTATCCTCTCTGAACAACAAAAGTGGTCTTGGGAGGAAGAGAATGCATTGGGATGAGGCGGATCCTTATAAAAACCCAGGCGTGGCACTTTGACCCCAGCATATTGTGATACCAGTTACCTCCATACGCTTCAGTCTTCTCAAGGAAACGAAGGATCGGGGCACCAAAAGCCACTAGAGCCACGTGAAGGCAAACAGAAAAGTCCGTTCTTGGACCACTTCAGCTTCCTTCCCGGTGCCCAGAAGTTGGTCATCAGCCCAAGCTGGTGCCCTGTGGAGATCTTGACTTTGACTGGGTGTTTTCTCCTCCAGGAGGCTTGGTGGAGCCGTGGTTCATTACTCGGCTTCGGCCAGTTTCAAGTCCACAGAAGAGAAGACCTGGCAGTCTGCTCCCTTAAGGCTTACAGCCTTGGACATCCTATGGGCCAGGTCTACTCTAGCTTATCAGGTTGCTAGGTAACAACAACAGCATTTGAATCTACCATACCTGGAGCTATTTCAGGGTGAAATGAGAGCCAGAGCATATCTTCCTCAATTTCCCCGTCAAGGAAATGAACCCTCTCGCTCCCTTCACCACAGTCACTGCAGGGTCTTCCCACTTAGAAGCCTCCTTCTTGAGATGCTGGTCAGGGGTGGGCATTTGAGTCAGAATAAGGAGCAGTGAGAGCCTTGCCCCCTGTGAGACAGGAACCCTCACCTCCCACGAACCCGCTGGGTGTGCTGCCCATGCAGTTCAGTCTAAAGAGGAGGTGGAGAGTACTCAAGCAATGCCACCAGCCTCTGCCGTTGCTGTGCCTTCATGAGACATCGCAGGGTGTTAGTGGAATTAGCACTCTTGGGAATGCTGCTTGAGAGGTTGGTGGTTCAAACCTACCAGCCATTACAAGGGAGAACTATGAGGCTATCTTGTCCTGTAAAGATTTACAGCCTTGGACATCTGAGTTAGGATTACTCTCATTCAGAACTGCATTGATGGCAGTGGGCTGAAAAGACCTGATAGGACAAGCCAGTGGCTCTTACAGAGAAGAGAGTAGGAATCAGTCTGCTTTTATGTTCTGCCCTTTAACTCTGGGACTCAGACAACCAGGGAACGGTTTGCATTCCACCACTGCAGACTTCTGCTTCCAGATCTCACCTCTAGGTCCTTGCATTGGTCTGACCTGAGATGAGGTCTGGGCGCCCACACTGTTGAGGAGCAGCGACATTAAGGTGGATGTTGAGACTCTTCTCCGTTGGCCTCCTCTCTGGCGATACCTGGCCCACAGGATTGCTGAGAGCATTCAGGTGACTGTGGGGAGTCGTAGACATGGTCGAGGTGACAGAGGAGTGCAGTGCATGTGAGTGTGGTCCTCTTCCCTTACAGCAACCCAGGGCAAGAAGTGTGCTTCACATTTCCTAAGCGGTGTGGCAGCTCTCTGATCAGCAGGGCAGCAGGTGTTCACAGGGGGCATTCACCTTGGCACACGTGGCGGGGAAGGAGAGGAGACACATAGGAGGTCTGAGAAACAGTTGCCTGCCAGTGGCCTGAACATCTGTTTCTGGAAGTTCTCGTGAATCAAACAACGTTGAAACGAGTAAATTCCTTAAGAAGACAGCTAACGTGCAGCAGAATAGAAGTCGCACCACCGTTTTGTGGGCAACGGAGCGATTCTACGCTGGCCTGTAGGGTTGCTATGGAGTAGCATCAACTGGATGGCAATGGGTGGTGATTAGTGTGTGTATTAGGAATTCCGAGAGGAAGCCCAATGGGAGATTATACGTGTCTGGGGTTCATGGAATGAGCTACAACAGTCTTCCTGGTGTGGATGTTTTATAGGTACGTGGAGGCAGCCAGATTTCATTGAGTGTGTGTGTGTGTGTGTGTGTGTGTGTGTGTGTGTAAAACAAAAACCAACCAGCCTCTACTTACCGTGCCGCATTCATCTATAAAGATATCCATCCCTAGGTAGCTCCCCCAGGCAAGGCTTAGCTACTAACGGAAAGGTTGATGTTACAAGCCTGTGCAGAGGTGCCTTAGAACAAAGGGCTGGTGATCCAGCTAGAAGTTCACAGCTCTGAAAATCCAACAGAGCCTGGCTCTTCTCTGGAGCACACTGGCTCTCCGTGACTTGCACTCTGCTCCCAGCATCTGGCTTGGTTTGGGTTAAGGCATAATTAGAATCGGGGAGTTATAGAATCTGAAGGAATCTACCGTGTATCTAGTTCCCTTCCTACACCTACCTTAGGTTCCAATCGGAGCCACAGAGACCCAAGGAGCTGACTTGCCTTAAGGACAAAGAGAGATTCAGAGTTTAAAACAAATCAGCAGGGAACTTAGGTGCCTGGCATTTACATTTTTTTTTCACTTTGAAAAAAATCACTCATTTATTTAAATTTTGTACTTGTAGAAAACAGACCAAAATTAGAACTCTGCGTTTCTGTGATAATAAGAAAAAAGTAAGGAAGTACTTGATTAAAAATCTAGGAACAACTGACAACACAGTTGAAATAAAAATTTGCATCTTGGAAACATCTGTATTTCAGGCTCAGAGTGAAAGTAGTTTTTTTAAAAAGCCCTTTGCAAACACTTCCCCATTCTCTTTGTCTCATTTCTTTATAAGGAATTTTCTGATCTTTTTTAAAAATCATGTTATTGGGGGTTCGTACAATTCTTATCACAATCCACACATACATCCATTGTGTCAAGAGCATATGTACATTTGTTGCCATCATCATTCTCAAAACATTTGCCTTCTACTTGGGCCCTTAATATCTGCTGCTCATTTTCCCCCTCCCTCCCCATTCCCCGCTACCTCATGAACTCTTCATGATTCATAAATTACTATTATTTTATCATATGTTACACTGTCCAACGTCTCCCCCCGCCTTCTTCTCTGCTGTCCCTCCCCCAGGGAGGAGGCTATACGTAGATTCTTGTAATCAGTTCCCCTTTCTATCCCACATTCCCTCCACTCTCCAGGCATCACCACTCTCACCACTGGTCCTGAAGGAGTCATCTGTCCTGGATTCCCTGTGTTTCCAGTTGCTATCTGTACCAGTGTACATGCTCTAGTCAAGCCAGATTTGTAAGGTAGAATTGGGATCATGATAGTGGGGCGGGGGGGAGGAAGCATTTAAGAACTAGAGGAAAGTTGTATGTTCCATATTGTATGCTCACCTTTTAGAAAACCTGCATCCTGTAGATGTGTAGCTAAGTGCTACCAAACACATTCTAGCCACTTAATTGGAGGGTTTGCTGGAAGGAGTGGGGAGAGTATTTCATTTCATGGCCACAGGGTTCAGCTTCAAACTAGACAGTAGGTACAAACGTCCCTTCTAGAGAGAGTGGGTGGGAGTGAGGATGAAGCCTAAGCTCTTGGAGGGTCCCCATGCAACCGATGCATGCCCTTTTGGGCTTGCCCTTCCTCGCTCTGCCAGACAGTTTCTCCATGCTGGGTCCCCTCTGAGCTGAGCTGCTGGCATCTCTCCGGCAGCAAACCGTGAATCCTCTTTGTACTATTACATCTAAAATTCCCACAGTGTCAACGGTATGCCAGGCAGACAGGGCAAAACCCACACAGCCGCAAACCGGCGTGCTTTCAGATTCTAAAATTAATTTTAAAAGTGGAAAGACGTTGGCTGTTGCAGACAGAATCGGAGGGTGGCTTAGGGGTGTGCTATGACTGCTTAGT
Source organism: Tenrec ecaudatus (assembly GCF_050624435.1). NCBI lineage: Eukaryota > Metazoa > Chordata > Mammalia > Afrosoricida > Tenrecidae > Tenrec > Tenrec ecaudatus. Next base: position 7,627,042 of record NC_134538.1, read on the forward strand.
ATGGGACCTAGAAAATGGAGGGCCATGATGGTGGGGGCCATGTGAGGTCTTGGAGGCAGTCTGGTGCAGAGGTTCAGTGGGAGGATTCTGGCCTCTTGGACCTCAAGTACAGTCACCACCTGTCTGTCACTGCAGGCCCACACGTGGCTGTGGTGCCGACAAGTCTCAGTGGAGCTTCCAGATTGAGATGACCTAGGGGAGAACACATGACGATCCACTTCCAAAACTCCAGCCTCTGAAACCCTATGGCTGGCAAAGAGCATATCTCATTGTGCATGGGGTCGACATGAGTCCGGGGGCCAAGTGGGTACAGCTTGAAAACACCAGGCAGCCTTCACTTACTTCCGCTCCCACCTCCAAGACCCCCATGGCCATCTGCTCAGTGGCAGGCCCTGTGCTCAGTGCTGGGAGATGCAGGAGTCGCTTTGTGATGCGGAGGAGCCACAGGGAGTCTGTGCTCTCAGAAAACACACAAGCACAGGCTGCTGACTGCACCCTGGCCGTAGGCGGGGTTGGAGGCCAGAGATGGTTTCACTGAAAGGGAACTCCTTCAGCTGAGTGTTGAGGAATGGATAGGAGTTCACCAGTAAGTAAAGAAAGAAGGCAGGCATTCCATGCAGAGGGGATCATGCATGCCAAAGGGACACCACGCAGACACGCGGAAGCCCCTGGCTCATTTAGAAGCCACCAGGCACGGGACGGGTTAAGAAGTGAAGCCCTGTTGTCACCTTTCAGGGAGCCATAGCCACCCTGCAGATGGGCTTCTGCTTGACCTTTTAGACCAGAAGAAACGGTCAGAGGATTGTAAGAGAGATGTTCTAGAAAGATAACCCAGCCGGCCATGAAGTGATTAGACAGCAAGCCAGAGAATCTAAAGTAAGGTGACCAGGATGAGCTCATCTGTGCGAATTCCGGGATTTTCTTGACCACCTTTGTGCCAGCCATGGCTGTTCCATTAACTATGAGCTGTATGCATGGCCTGTGGTCTCGGTAATTGGTCAGAGGCCTGCCATTGCCTTTTCGTCAGTACTAGTTGGCTTGGCCAGGGTCAACCTGCTAAAACTGTCTAAGGTTTAGATCCTAGGGTAAGTGGGTAAGAGGAAGTGATTTGGCCTATTTCAGCCACAGAATTCAGACAGGGAAAACCCGAGGGAAAGAGCCATGCAGGGGATGAAAGACGCCCTTGTGTCTCCCTCTGCAGGTCATAGAAACAGACAAGAGCTTAGGAGATGCCTTCCTGTGAATACTCGTGCCCCCTCCCCCCCCCCCCCCCGCCTTCATTGTGTGTCAGCGTTTGGTTGTGAATCTGCACTTGGGGACAGGCTCCAGTGAGAAGTAGTGAGAAGTAGTTTGGGGGTGAATGAGAAGTAGTTTCTGGAAGATCAGAGAGACCGATGCTCCCCTTCAGGAGGACCCCGTGAGAATTACCATCATGCTTGTGGAGACCCTTGCTCTGCCTGTGTAACCAGAAGCAGCGGCTCCTCGGGTGAGCTTCACCTGCTCTCTGAGCCCTCTGAGCCAGAAGGGCTGAGGAAGGTGCAGGTTCACCCTCTCACCTGGTTCCTGGTTCTCAGAGTTCACTGGGCTTCAGCCATCCTCTAGTTGTTTCTATAGGATGACAACCATGTACATCGATGGAGTGTCCACTGTGCTGGGCTTTGTACATGTGTTAACTTACTGGAGTCTGTCTCAGAACCCTGAGAGGTAAAAGTGATGAACTTACTTGGAGAAGACCAGTATGGTGACATTCAGAGATGTTTACACACTTGTTTCGGACAGAGTGCAAACCCGAGGGAAAGAACCATGCAGGGGATGAAAGACACCCTGTTGTCTCCCTCTGCAGGTCATGAAAACAGACAAGAGCTCAGTAGATGCCTTCCTGTGAATACCCCAGTGTCCTTCCTGCATTGGTTGTGTGCCAACATTTGGTTGTAATCTCAACTCAGGGATGTGTGAGGCGTTTCTGGAGGGTCTGCCCTGTGAATTTCTGAGACGGCAACTCTTAATGGGATTGGAAAGCTCCGCCATCAGACACTCGATCCTATTATTCCAACATCCTGTCCTAAAAGGAAGCGTTCTCTGGTTTAAGTTACTCCTTGTGTGGTGGCTTGGGCCCTGGTTCTCCTTTTTCTTACCACCGCTGGGTCTCTAGTGGCCTCATGGCCCAGGGCTTGGCCTTTGGGCTCTGCGGGGACCTGGAGTCAATCCTACCTCTCCTCCTTGCCACCCTGGGAGGGGAGGCCCTGGCTCCCTTCTTCCTTGGCGACTACTGCTTTGCCACATTCTCCTTCCCTCAGGATACCCACCTCCCCAGACCAACTCTCTAGACCCCTCTTCCTCCCTTTGGAGGAACTCAGCTCTCATCCTGTTCATATGAGCCCCAGCTCCAGGCATGTTCCCTATGCTAAATTAGTAGGTTAAAAAAAAAAACTCCCATCATGAGTTTTGATGGGGGTGGATGGCTCTGTCCCCTCCATCTCTCAGGCCAACAATCAGAAGCCACTTACAACTCCTGCAAGCCTTTCCTTCCATAACTAACCAGAAGGGAGGTCCCCATCAGACTGCATTTATAGCTGTGACTGCTCCCAGGGTCTGATGTGACCCCAACCTTAGGTAAGCGCCTATCCCAAGAACCAACACCAGCTCTGCAGCTGACCGTTAGGCCAAGTGCGGGCTGCCCGATGCTCCAGCTTCTTGCTGAACCGCCTCCCCAGCCTGCATCCTGTGAAGCCCTTTTTGCAACTCGCAGCGTGTTCTTCAGCCCCAGACAAGCAGATACCCTGGCACACCGCCTGCATTTGCCCCGAGACTGATCGCTCTCAAGTGTTGTCTGTGGTTCCGCCTGCTTCTGTACGAGGGTCTGCTCCTCCCTGACCTACACACCCTCTGCCTTCCTGTCGTACCCTCCAGCTCCCAGCCACCCAGAAGATCTGGGCTCAAATCCAGCTTCCCCTTCTAAAATTTACAAATAAGCTTTATTGTCCCACCGAAGTGCACAATACTCATGGTGAAAGATGTTTTAAAGTACATAAAAATATTCAGAAGAGATAGCCATCAATTCCAGTTCAACCACCCGGAGATTCTCGCATAATTGATGTGTTTCTTTCAGAGTTGCTGTGCAAACCCATAGATGAGCCCATGAACTTGGGATTGTGCTATTTATGCACTTGCTATCTTTCTGGATTCGACACTCACTATGTTCTGAGGTCTTTGAAATCCCGCTCCTTTGTCTTTAAACAACGCTTTTTAATAGCTGTAGAACGGCTCCATCATCGAGCTGTGCAGTCGATGTATTCGCTCGCCGTCTCCGGTAGGTCCCCTTGTGGCTTCCGGCTTCGCAACACGATAAATAACAATGTCCTTGTTGCCTCACGCTAGTCATCTGTTTTCTCCATCATGTGAAGTAGCATTTGTATAATGCAGATTTGCACTGTATTTATGGAGCTACTGCTGGTAGCCAGACCGGCTTAGAGATGTGTGTGTCCGTGTGTGTCCCTGTGTGTCCCCTAAGCCTCAGAGCCATCTCACAAAGTAGATATCCCGGCCCATTTGGTAGAGAGACCGCCAAGTAGCTGAAGTCACCCACTTACTATGCGGTGGGGGTCTGCATTTGGGCCCAGCCTGGAGCCCCGAGTCTGTCCTCATAACAGAGCCGCCTGTGTGGGGCTGTTCACAATGCAGAGCAATGTGCGGACAGGGGTCTCCATGGAGCAGGGGGAAGAGCTCTCTCCCCCTTCTGTTTCTTAAGTATAATGTTCCGAAGTGGATTCTAAGTTCCCCTTAAGTGTCTGGTGCGCACCTCGTGTCTGATGGACTCCCCAAGAGCTCCTCCGAGCAAGGAAGGACTTCCGCATATTGGAAGGAAGACTCTGAGAGGTTCCAAAGGCCGTCTGCCATTTTGGAGTCTGAGTCATCTAGCCAGCCTTTGGTCACTTGCTCATGCCTTCACTGCCATAGAGTCAATGCTGGCTCACGGCCACCCTGTAGGGGAAGGCAGAACTGGTCCTGTGGGTTTCTTGAACTATAGATCCTCCCAGGAGTAGAAAGTCTCATGATGCTGGTAGTTTTGAACTGCTGACCTTGTGTTTAGCAAGCCAACCCATCACCATTCTGCCATACATACTGAATCAAAGGAATACTGTCCTTGTTATGCAGAAATATCTTTTCTATGCTAATGTATGAAGGCTCCTGATGGGGCAGTGGTTGGCAGTTCAAACTCTCCAGGGGCTCCATGGGGGACAAGACCGTGGGGTCTGCTCACATGAAGTCACTGAGGAGGAAAAACGATGGGGCAGCTCTGTTACATATAGTCCTTGTGCGTGGACACCCACTCTGCAGTACACAACAACATGTGACACATGGGGGTCCCCCAACTGCACAAATGACCGAACACTCAACTCTGAGCTGAAAGGCTGGCAAATGGAGCTGACACAGAAGAACCTCAGAACAAAGGGTGGCCTGCAGATCCGCCTGTGAAAGGGCAAAGTCTTCAAAACCCAAAGGCACGGTGTGTTTATACTGCTCACCCCCACGGAGTCACCACCAGTCAGTGTCAGCAACTAAGCACAGCAGCAGACGCCCCTGGCACCCCCCTGTGTTCTACACTGGGGAGCCGGTGCCCCAGGGGAATAGAAGGTGGGAAAGAACATGACCCCAGTTTCCCCTGTAACTGTCTCACAATACAGTGATTAGTGAATAAAGGGAGATTAAAATGCATAAATAGCATCACACCAATTACAAGGATTTGTGGGATTCCTGAAAGGTGCATTTCCAGTGCAGTCTCTGCGTGGCAGAATTGAAAGTGATATTTTGATCTCGTCGGTAAGCTTTGGTTGTACTTTAGACCGTGAATGTACAGACAGATCTGCCCAGGGCACGGGGCCAGAGGAGGACTGGGCTCCATAAGTCAGTCGAAGGCTGATTTCTCAGAAGTAGATCAGCAGGCCTTTCTCCTGAGGCACATCTGCCTGGACTGAAGCCGCCAGCCTCTCTCTCTCTCTCTCTCTCTCTCTCTCTCTCTCTCTCTCTCTCTCTCTCTCTCTCTCTCTCTCTCTCTCTCTCTCTCTCTCTCTCTCTCTCTCTCGGCAGCTGTGTGTGCAGAACATTTGCATCATCAAGAGTTTCCAGTGTCTGTGTGCGGGTTAAAAACCTAGGGCTGAGTTGCCTGTCACCTGTTTCTCCAATTTTGTTAGGCAATCAGTTCTCAAGCAGAGTCACCTGGAGCCATTGTCCCCGCACAGATTCCTGGTATACCCCCAGCCATGCCTCGTTCCGAAAGAGACCCAGGCACTCCTGGCTCGTCACTCTGAAGAGAATCACACATTGTTTCCAAACTATCCGCCACTTCTCCAGCACGGTTGGCATCTTGTGGGTAAAGGTGTTCGTGTTGCCTCTTCCCCTGGTTATCTAGAGAAGGCCCAGATGAAGAGAGGCCGACCTAACAGGCCTGTGGAAGACGAGCCAGCCACACCGGCTGAACTAGGGTGAAGGAAAGATCCAGTGCACAAGCTGGTCCAGGCTGTTCTTCCCCACCCTCTCAGCGGGGAGAAGTGGAGGCCAGGAGAGGGGTTCTCCTGTTAGCCCCCCAACATCCTCCACTTCTTTTCAAGTCAAACATAGGCACAAACAGTGTGACGCTTTGATCTTCCGTGGGAAGAGAGAAGATGGATGGTCCCTCTTCTTTTACCGGCAGAGAGGGTCCTCACCAAGCTTCTGGCACAGGACGGGAGCACTCTCCTCTCTCCACCAGACAAGGAGGGTGAGGGCGAGGAGTGAACAGAGCCAGGGCGCCGACAGAGGGTGCGGGGAGGTGAACTTGCAAAAGGTGGTGTTGCAGGTGAGAAATACTGGGTAGAGGTTGATGCGTTGAGCAACTATTTCCTTAATACCAAACCTATAAATATATGTACATAGATCTATTTCCCCCTTGTCATATATAAATATATTTACATCTATATATACCTGTATTTAGATCTCTATAAATGTCATTTGCCCCCTAGTTCTTTCCTCTATTTCTTTGTATTTTCCTTTTGTCCCACTATCATGTTCAGCCTTCCTTTGGATTTCAGGAATTTTTCTCAGTTACATTATCCTTTATCCAGCCCTGCCAGACCTCCTACCCACTCCTTGCCACTGATTTGGATCACTTGTTGTTCCCTTGTCCCTGGGTTTGTTAACACCTACTTCTGTTTCCCTGCCTCACCCTCTCCCATGTACCCCAATCACTGTCATCCCATTGTTCTCTCTTTCGACTTGTTTATCCCGCCTATCCCTTCCAGGTAGACAAGCAGCGACAACAATATGCACCAACACAAGTCCGAGTACAATGAAGCAACAATAGAAAATAAAACATTAGCTACAACCACCACCACCACAAAAAAACCCTATAAAAAGTTCAAGGTCTATTTGTTGTCCTTTACGAGTGCTTCCAGTCGAGTGTGATGGGGTGCCATGCCCCATCTATCCCCACATCTATCCCTGCCATTCCCTGGGGACTTCATTGCTCTGTTCCCCCCACTGCTTTGCTGCATGCCCCCAGAGGCTGGCTTTGGCGTAGTGAGCTCAGGGCGGGCACAATTCCTGCCGTGTGTCTCTAGTGTTGTCTCCCGTGGTGCTATGGGTCAGCGAGGAATGCTGTGTCCTATGGTGGGGCCGGCCCTGTGGTCGTCTCTGTGCATTGCTGCTCTGAGCAGAAACATTGTCCTCAGGGCTTCGTGTCCAGGCTGTGCGTCACTCTCCCCCCCCCCGCCCCCCCCCCCGCCCTTCGTTGGCTCCTGTGTGCTCTCATCAGACCATTCCCTCTCCTTGAGCTGTCGCGTCATGCTGTCCTCTGAGTGAATTCTTCTTGGGGGAAGGGTGGTGCTGTCCACTTAGTCGGTAATGGGGCCGGCCCCTGAGGCCTCTCTGTTGGTTCCCTGCTTCATGTCAGGAGGGCTCCTTTAAAAAAATAAAATAAAATCTCATGGTGGTAGCAACATGCCCACTGCCCCCCACCCCTTTGCCCCGAGACGCCAGGTTCAGAGCAATGATTTCATTCTGCAAACCTGCCTGACTGCGGGGAGTTGGGGGGGGGGGGCGCTGTTTGAATACAATGATTCATTTAATCCACCACTCACCTCAGGGGGAATGGAGACACAAAGAGTCTAATGTGGCTGGAGAAGGCCAGGCCAAGATTGGAACCCAGGTGGGTCTGACATCTTAAGGATGTCTGGTCACCAGGAAAAGGACTGAACTTACAGGGCTCAGCTGCAGGATCCAGCTGCATGCTTGATCAGCAGCTCAGAGTGGGAACCAACGTTCCGTGGGCCAACATGAAAGCACAAGTAGAAGGCTGGGAGCCAGGGGAATGCTTTTATCCTTAAGTGCTCCAAGGCCAAGTTCTATGGGCCACTACCCACACCGTGGCCTCCCTGCCTGTTCTCTGGCCCCTCCTAGCTTCACGCTACCCTGGGGCCCCCAACCTACTAAAAAATTCTCCATCTCTGTGTCTCTAATCCAGATTCCCAGGAGAAGGCATGTGATTGGCCCATCTTGGGTGAGTCCTTTGTTCACAATCTAATCAGCTGTCTGTTGGTGGTGGAGTAGGTGGCGGACAGATGCCATTGGCCCCCCTGATGCCTCTGAGCTCTTGCCAATGCCCTGTAGCTACCCATGCTCAGCTGTCACCATGGCAACAGAGGTCAGTTTTGCCCAGCACCTTAGGGCAAAGATTCTGCCAACCAGTACCCAGGCCCCAGCGTCCACCCACAGGGAGGCTGCGGGAGATGCGAGCAGACACATCGGTCTCTTCCATTTAGCAAACAAGTGTAGGCGAATCAGCCCCCCAGAAATTGATCTTTACCAACACGTAATGAAGAAGTAGCACATTAATAGTCCATGACAAACTAAAGGCAGGGGCGTCTGACATCCCCGACATTAATAGTAGCAGCGGCTGATTCTCCAAGAAATGACTGATACTCAGGGCCTTTCAGGAAGCCATTCGGCGTGGAATACTCACCGAGTTGTTTCGGGAGGAGGAGGAGGGAGGAGGGGAAGGAGGGGAAGTTCCGCCAAGCATGGCGACGTTGGCTCAGCAAGCAAGAGCCCAGGGTGCTCTGGTCCTTTTCATAACAGACAGAGGAGCACAACTCGGGGGGCTGCCAGCATGCTCAGAACACCCTCAGACTACCTGGGGGGGTCTCTGGGGTGTTCCCGGGTTTCTGATCCCTCCACGGCCCCATTGCCGGGGCGCTGAGTGGCGGTTTGACCAATCTCTCATGAGACATCCGAGGCCTGTTGGCCTCTTGCTGCTGCATGTTGCTTGGGGGTCCCTGTGTTTTTCTCAGCGCTGCTGTCTTGTTCTCGGGGACATTCACCATCTGGAAGCCTCCAGAGCCTTAACTGTGTTAGGCTCCCTATAATGTGTTGACTGCTGGCCAACCATTGTGCCCGGGCCCTGCCCATGGGGCTGCAGAAAATGGACTGAGGACAGTGTATAGTGTGGGACTGACTTCTGGGGGGAGGGGGCAGTGGTGCAGTGCTCCTGCCCAGCCCCCCACCCCACCCCACCCCACCCCACCCAGGCGCTCCTGGAACTCACACTAGCTAGGGTAGAATGTAGCCCCAGGACCTGGCCCTCACTCCCTGCATCTTAGCCATCCGTACATCCCCTCCGGTCTCCCGCCGGATTCCACCCCACTTCGTTCCTTCCCTCACCTCCCATCACACGCGCTCGGAGCGGCTTCCTTGATGTACAAGGAGAACACAGGCTTCGTTCGACGGGGTGGAAGCATGTGAGCGGTCGGCCTTAGATTAGTGAGTAAGCTCGTGCTGACCTTGCTCACTGGGCACTCTGCTCCTGCCAGGGATTGAAAATTTGAAATGAGGCTTTAATTGGCTCGGAAGACCCTGCAGGATTGGGAGACAGACAGGGAGAAACAGTGAAATAGATCGCTACAGATGAGTAAGTAATCCTAGGTAAGCCATGCCTACTGTGTTTATTGAATGACCATCACACTAGTTTGACCATGACCCACCATGCCCCTCAGCCACCGAGTTGTCTTTGATGTGATGTCCTCATTAGCCATGTTTCGGTGGCTTCCCGGTCCACTCCCCATGAAGCCCGGCTAGGTGCCATACCTGAGTCCTGAGAGTCTGACCCTTGGCCTTCATGCCGCCCCACACACATCACAAGGCAGCTCCTTCCCATCTGAGGACTTAAGACCTGCTCTCCTCTCCTTGGGCCTCCTCCCCAACACCCCATGCCCAGTATTATCCCCCTCTCCCCGATTCCCTGATGACTCAACCCCAATTTACCTGCCACCTGTCGGGGGTTTCTGTGACAGCCCGCATTGAGTACCCCAGCCTGGGTGGCTTCAGGCAGCAGACACACACTCCCTCTGGAAAGGAGAATGGCAGGGCCCTGCTTGATGCCCCCCCGACCCCCACCCCAGAGGACACATGGCTGCACCATCTCTTTCTTGCAACTTCCTGTGATTCATGGCTCTGACCTCCACCTCTGCCTCCGTTTCCCCAGGGGTTCTCCGTGTGTGTCCCCATCTGTTGTCCTCTTATAAGGGCACCACTCAGCTTGGACGAGGGTGCATCCTACTCTGGTTTTAACCTCATCTTAACTAATTATATCTGCAGAGACGTGTTTCCCAAAGAAGGTCCCATTCACGGGCACAGAAGATAGGATGCGGGTGCTCTTTCTGGGGGACATAGTGGAACCCATTACCTTGCCCCATGTCATTCTGTGACATGTTCCTGTTCGGCTTTCTTTGTAGTACATTATCACTTCTGGACCGAGCTTTCTTAATAGAGATCCCCTTCAAAAGGACAAACAAGTAAGACATGCATTGTGCTCAGGAGACTTGCTAAGGACGAAGAGGAGCCGACACTTACGTCCGAATGCGATTTTCCAGATTGAGCCCTGGATGGAGAGAAGGAACAATGTAAAGGAAGGCCCGCTGGGTAGTGAGTGCACTCTTAGGAAACAGCTTTTGAGCCGCGTGGTGGCTGGGGCCCAGACCACACAGGAAGGATGGTAGGAATTGCTGAGGCTCAGGGCATCTGGGCTCCATCCTATGGCCAGTGGGGGTCTGCAGTGCACAGCTTGTGGTACAGGACACCCCTGGATGTGCTCAACGGTACCAAATGCTCAGTGTTTGAAAATGAAGTTGAGTTGTAAATAGACAGGTGTAGCTGGGAGCCACATCTGGTAAGGCAGGGAGGTTGTGCTGGTATCAGGGGCAATGGCTTGAAGTGAGATTCAAGGAGGGGCTTTGGGACATGCGGTGCTTTTCTCTGAACCCGTCTCCAACCAACAGCCACGAGGCAGGCCTGGATGGGCTGGGTTCCTGCTGGTCTTTGGGAGACCAGAAATGATAAGGGGGAGCAGTGATCAACCCTGCAGATGAACTCTTCCCAGAATGAATGATGCGCTGACGGGCGCGCCCCTGTCACGGAGGACACACCCACCTGGTTTCCCACTGCTGGTTCAAGGCCGACAGAAACAGCACCGCCTGACGGGGGTCAGATGTGCTCGTGATTCCTCAGTGATGACTCTTTTTCAACAGCCAGATGTCAGTGCTATTTTGGGCAGATGTTCTGAAGAGCAGTTGGTAATGACCTCACAAGGGTGTGACTTTTCAAGTCCAAGTGGCACAGCCGCTGTGTGTGAGCAAAGGAAGCGCTGGTCAGCCAGCCCCTGGTTCCAGGCCTCTCCAGTTCTGAGCCCAAACCCTGCCTGCCCCACTCTCAGCATGCCACACAGCCCCTGCCCTCCACCCTTTCTTGCCTCAAGGGGCAGACTGGCAGATCTGATCTGACCCTTGAGAGATGTGTCCTTCCACAGAGCAGTCAAACCCAGCTGCGTGTCTGTGTATCTCTCTGCTCCCTGTAGACCCGGGACAGATTCTTAGTATCACATAACCTTCAATGACCTCATCCTGGGGAAAGGGGGGACTGTGAGCTGAAAGGTTGGAAGATTGAGTCCACATAGAGGTGCCTCAGAAGAAAGGCCTTGGGGGGGAAAGCGCTCATGGAAAATCCCATAGTGCACACCGCTTCTCTGGCACGCCACAAGGCGTCACCCTGGGTCAGAGTGGACTCCGCAGCTGTGGGAGAGCGGTCCTGGCACGGGAGGTGGGTAAGCTTTTGAGCACTGTGCTGGCTTCCTGTTACAAAGCCCTGGACAGGGTGGGGAGTTGGAATTACGAGGTCACGGGGAATTACCCATGAAGTTTACGCTCAGAAAGAAAATCAACCAGAAGATGGAGATAACACCTCATGTCCCACCCCGTGAGCTCCTCCCTTCTAAGGGGGCTGGCCTGCAGACAACCAGGCCTGCAGGAAGTCAGGTGCCCCTTGGGATCTGCTTACGGTCCATTGGGTGGCCCCGTTTGGCAAATGCGGCACGTCATTCCCTCCACTAAACAAGGGACATTCTTGTAGCTAATGACCCCAAATGCACACCACATTTGCAGAATCCCCATCCAGGGCCACCTGGCTGCCGAGGCTCCTCAGTAGAACCATCGCCTCGAGCTACCAGAAGAAATGGCCACTTGAAATGGGGTGGGGCCAACGCCACCCAGACTTACTCTCTTCGGATTTTGAAGCTCTGTGACTGCTAAGTGCCCTCAAGTCTATTCCAAGTGGTCTGGTGACCCCACGTGTTACAGAACAGAACTGCAAACAGAGGGTCCAGCGCTGTGACCTTCCAGAAGCACTTAGGCAGGCCTGGCTGCTGCGCACTGACCAGCAACCTTTCAGCTATCACTCCAGCCTAACACTTAGCCACTGTGTCGCCGGGGTCTTTGGGGGACTGGACCTTTACAATTTGAAGTGTCCGTAAGGCTGGTTCCTCTTAGGAGGCTCTGAGAGTGAATGTAGTGCTTGTCTGTCCCCCAGCTTGGGTTGGTTTCTAGGAGTTCTTTGGGCATCTGGGCTTCGAGCTGCATCACTGTGCTCTCTGCCTCCACCTGTACTCGGCCTCTCCTTCTGTGTCTCCCATCGCCTGTCTTTCCTCTTCGATGGACACCTGTCTTTGGATTGAGGACCTGCCCTAAACCCAGGATGCTGCCATAGCAAGAATCTTCACTATACCTGCTAAGACCCTATTTCCAAGGAAAGCCACATGCACTGGTACCAAGCTCTAGAACAGGGGTCCTCAAACTTTTTAAACAGGGGGCCAGTTCACTGTCCCTCAGACCCATTGAAGGGCCGGACTATAGTTAAAAAATATATATGAACAAATTCCTATGCACGCTGCACGTATCTGATTTTGAATTATAAACACAAAACAGGCAAAAACACCTGGCAGGCCGGAGAAATGTCCCCGCGGGCCGTAGTCCGAGGACCCATGATCTAGAACATGGGTATATCTTTTGAAGATAGTACTATTCAATGCACTACAGGAATACTTTGGAGCCATTGAAGATTTCCATTCCAGACCACTGCAAGAAAGCAAATATTACAAATAAAGTGAGAAACACAAATATTTTAGTTTCCCTGTATGTAGATGTATGAGAGTTATGCATACACTAAACATATGTGGTTTTTTAAGTGTACAGTATTGTTGTTGTTAGATACTGTTAGACTAGTTCCTACTTCCAGCGACACTGTGCATGACAGAGTGAAACCCTGCCCAGTCCGGCACCACCTTCACGATTGTTGCTGTGTTTGACCGCACTAAGGCAGACACTGCGTGGATTCCTCTCATTGAAGGTCTACCTCCTCTTCACTGTTCTTCTCTTTTATCAAGTATGCGCTGTGAAAATTAATTAGAATAGGTCAACAGCCACCAAAATGAGATGGTGGAACATTGGTAACACTCCACTAGACTGGCTTCATACGCAGGCGTCCTCAAACTACGGCCCACGGGCTACATGCGGCCTGCCGAGCGCATTTATCTGGCCCACAGGATGTTTTTGCCCCATTTGTTTTTTATTTCAAAATAAGATAAGTGCAGTGTGTACAGGAATTTGTTCATAGTTTTTTTTTTAAACTATAGTCTGGCCCTCCAACGGGTCTGAGGGACAGTGAACTGGCCCCCTGTTTAAAAAGTTTGAGGACCCCTGTCATAAAGAGCTAGTACATATCTTCAATTTATTTTTAATAAGCCAGAAACGCCTGGTCTTTGAAGCACACTAGAAACAAGGCGTGTCTGGACCAGTGCTTCGTGCTGGTAGACCAGCAGATGGGGATGCAGTGGAGAGTTTCTGCTTAAATGAGATCCGTGCCCTCCTGCCCTGCGCTGTTTTCCAAGCACAGCAGCTACTTCCTGAGAGCGTGGGGCCCGTCAGAAGACAAAAGCCCTGGAAGAAATCTCCAGGAAGGGCTGCTTCTGGGAGCAGGGGGTGCCCTGCAGCTGGGGTGTTGAACCTTCCTTCTGCCCTGAGCAGGAGGCTGCAATCAGGGATGTCTAGAAACCTGATCCAGTCCTGAGACCCGTCACGCACCCTGTCGGCATGCCTGCTTCCTGGGAGGTTTTGCCCAGCCCCTGGCTCCATCCTTGTGCCCACTGCCTCTCTTCAGGGCTTGGCAGGGCATATGCCTGTCCCTCTGGGAAGCTTGCAGCTTCCCTTTGCCAGACTGTGAGGAGCAGCATGCCATGTATCCACTGCGGGTTCTGTGCCCCTGACCAGATGGCACAGGAAAGGAACCCTGGGCCTCATTGGCCCTGGCTTCGTTGTTCCACGGTAAGCCTTGTGGCTAGATTCCCTGGATCGGGAAAACAGAGACTTGGAGGGTGAGGGGAGGGATGCACAGATCAGCAGTGTCCACCCTGCAGCGCCAACACAAGACTGCCTGGGGCAGGACAGGCTCCTGCATGACTGCTCCCTTCCATGTGGTCTCCTTTATGACAGCCGGGAAACCCACAGGGCTGGTTCCACTGCCGTGAGTCAGCGCAGAGCCCATGGCAGGGGGTTTGGTTCAGCTGAACGCCGCATGACCTACTTTCACGTGGTCCGTGAAGTGAGGTTTCTTAATCCCCCCTCTTGCCCACCCTTGTACGGAAGCAGGTATACGAATACGGTCAAACCTCTTATTGTGGAGTCAATGGCAAGCCCACGTGTGTCGAGGGAGGACAGGATTTTCAATGGCTGGTTTTCCTGAAGTAGCTGTGGGTAGACTCAAACCCTTTCCTTCAGGGTTACCTGCACCACCAAATGCCTCCCTGGCCTATGGGAGGTGCCCAACAAGCGAGTCCCACCTCCTTTGGAGACTATTTAGTGAGTAAACTCCCCTCCTGACCGGTCTGGGAAAATCTGCGGGTGGGCCAGGCTCATGCCCACAACGCCGCACTAACAGAATGCTCAGACCCACACGCATCAGGCTGTGGGCAGGCAGGAATGAAGGCAGATGTGGGTGAGAGGGTGAGCCATGTCGGACACCACCCAGGGACCAGAGGAAGAGAACACAGCCAAAATCCCCCTAGCAGGACCCTGCCACTCATGCCTGCATCACACCTTCTGGCCCCTGAGCATTCTCGTACCTTGTTCATTGGATTGTCCAGAAGTTAGTCTTCCCACTGCATGAGCTACCAGCCATGTGGGGCGATTGGAGCTATAGGGATGGGGGGGGGGGGCTAGGAAAGCTGAGCCTTGAGCTCATAAGACAGAGCTGGAGGACCGCGGGACTGCCAGGGTGGGCCCGGAAGCCTTCTCACCCCTCCCGTCACCTCCACGAGCCTGTCTCTGAGTGAATGTGAAAAGACTCTGGCTCTGAAGGTGACAGAAATTCTTGCAAAATAATTAAGTGGTTGGGCCAACAGAACCCGAGTCTGCAAAGCCAGGCTCCAGACAGCCCGAGAATCCCTTGCTCTGAGCCCTAGAGGGTTCAGGTCAGTGGCCAGGCAGGAGTCTCTGAAGAAAAGGTCCTGCTGTGAGCAGGAATCTCAGGAATAACTTGAAAGGGGGACTCTTGAAGATAGCTGTCAGGGACTTAAGTGAAAAGGTCAGTGTTAAAAAATAGTAGAAGTCAAATCCCCCCACTAAAAAGAAGGTCCTGCCAATTCTAACGATCACAGCTACCATGGATACGATTCCCACAGGCATCCTGAAGGCCTTAGCGGGTTTTTTGTGTGTTTCATGGTGGGCTTCGTCTTACAACGGAGTACCCACTGCTGCTGAGTTAATGCCACCCTATAGGACAGAGTAAAACTTCTCCACACAGTTTCCAAGGCTACAGAGCTCTAAGGACACAGACTGCCTCATCTCTCTCCCAGAGTGTCACTGAGACCTGTGAACCCCCAGCTCTGGGGGAGCAGGGAATGCTTAACCCTCTGTACTCCCAAATAAAGAGGGTACATTTTCATTTTGGAAAGTTGTTCTACTGCTTAAGCTGAGGTGTCTAAGTGAGGGGCCAGATGGCAGGGCTGGGCCCAGGATCCCAGTTCTCTACCATCCATTCCAGCCAGTCTTAAGCCCTGTACCCCAGAATGTATACAAAGGGGGGGGGGTTCTTGCAATGCCCAGAAGAGGGGTCCTGAGACACAGTACTTGTTAGTGTCCTGGATGGATATGTCTCCAACTCCGTTGTCCCGCCATCAGACCACAGTGCCAGGTCAAAGTTCATCCAGTCCCCATGACTCCTGCTCCTCTCTGGAGGTGCACCCTTGGCCCAGGAACAAGCTGGTCAGTTTGGGGTTCCAGGTGTTTTGGAGGAGTACATCCTGGCTCTCCTGACATCAGGGGACAGCACCTGTGGCTCAGCCACTCGGTCGGACCTGTCACATGGCCCATGGTGGCCAAGGGGAGTGTGTGCTTTCCATCCAGGACTGTCATTACCCTGTGCTCCAGTCTCTTCAAAGAAACCTCAGAGGTTTCCTCTGTTTATTCATCTGTTACGAAGCAGTTAGTGCTTTTGATTCCCAATTTTTCCAGCTGAGGGAAGAGCAAAGGCAGAGATCCTTGTCTGTGTGGCCTTTTCATGTGGTTTGCTCACGCTTTCCATCCCCCAGGCTTGCTCTTCCAGGAAAAGGCAGCCCTCCAGCTTCTAAAGGGGTGCAGTGGAGGTGAGGAGCAGAGGAAACCCAGGGGGACTCCCAGCAGGAGGCATGGGTCCCGAAGAGCTGGCCGTCTCTTCCAATTCTACCAGGTCCCCAGGAGAGCACCTGTGGAGAGGTGGACAGTGTAACAGAGGACAGTGCATTCCTGAGCCCCCTCCACTATGAGGACAGCTGTGTCCTGGATGAGACTCATCACAAAGATGGTTCCAGAAGGGACAAAGAGCAAGCATGTTCCTGCTTTCCCACATCTCCATTATTCTTCACACTTGCTCTACTCCTGCTTTCCCACATCTCCATTAGTCCCAACACCAGCTACCAACCCACCACAGACAGTCAGTCAGTCTGCCTGCCTGTTTGTCTGTCTCTCTCTATATATATTCCTAGTCCCCAGGGCTATGCCAGACTTTACAAGTTAAGAGGATGCAGCCATTAGTTTCATTAATTTGTGAGAATGACTCAGAGCTCATAGAAGATATTATGTTTATGATATCTTATAAATATATATGTAAATGTTAAATATTTTAATATTTTAAATGTATAAATATAACATATATTAGATGTATAAATGTAGCATATATGTTAGATGGGTTTGAACCATCAACCATTTGGTGCCTCTACAATAGGGAAGAGATGTGCAGGAGAGAGCTGGGAGGGTTCCAATGAGGAGCTGGCCTGTCTCAGAGTTGACACATTGTTCTCGCTTTGCCACTCAGGAAGCTCTTTGAGCCTGTGCGCTGGGCTTTGTATGGCCAGTCCTGTATGTGAAGTTAAATGTGTGCTTGCTGAGACTAGTTGATGTCACCACCCCTCTTCCTACCCTCCCCTATAACCCCACGAGTCTTTCTGGCCTGGTCAGCCTCCAGCTTGCCATCATAATCCTCAGTTGTAGCCTGGAAATGCCAGGTCAATACCAAGTGTTATTTCTCCAGAGCCAAAGACAAAGACCTTCTTGCTTAGGATAAAGCTAGGCCCTTTGCCCCACAGCTCTCAACGCCTCAGGAACCTAGTAACCGTCTGTGCTCACAACTGATGGGAACATGGGCTCATAAAACCACTCATCCATAAATATGCCCACTCAGAATATGAAGGAGAAGAATGGCTGGATATGACCGACTCGTCACTTCTTGGGTAACATAGCGGTGAAGGGAACCGGTTGTACAGAGGCAAACTTCCCCAGCCCCAAGTCTTGTCTCTACCACTTGGTCTGTGTGACTCTGGGTGGGTGGTTTTACTTCTCTGAGGGTCAGTGCCTCTACTTATAAAATGTGGACAAAGATAGCCTATCTCAAATGACCTTTTGCTTATCATTTTAAATAAGATAAAGTACTTCGCATTGGACATGTGATTCATAAATGTTCATTCTTAATAGTCTATGTGGCGACTCTTGGATCGGAATCCTCTGCTGTCTCCCACATGTACTGTTCAGCTGGTCCTGAGTTATCAGTATGGCCACAAGGCCACATCCAGCCCTGGGCTGGAAAGCAGAGGAGTTCTAGAACCAATGGCAGTACTTTTTTGGTATAGCAGTGTCCTGCATGTCACCAGGCCAGTCCTGAAGTGGTTTAGCTTTCTCTAACCTCCAACCCTCTACAGACAAAAAGAGGAACCCAGGACCCTGCTCTCAGGGCTCCTTCATGCAGGTAGTGCAGTATGGAAAACCTGACTCAGAGCTCAGCCACACAAGCTTACATGCCAGTGACCACTCCTGCTGTGGACAGAGCACAGGACCCAGACCAGGAGATCTTAGTTCCCACTTAGAAGCACTCTGCTGATAAGTTATATATTCCGCTTCTTCGTCTGCCAAGAAGATAGGAAGATACTACTGTTGACTACTTGAAGTTCAAGCCTTCTGCTGCATCAGGGCACAATCTGTTCCAGAAGCTAGGTGAGGATCTTGATTCTAGTTTTAACAGAAGCACCAGCACCCCCCCCGCACCCCCCCCCAAAAGAATACCAAATCTCTGCTGTCAGGTGGTTTGGGACTCTTGTGGTGCTGAAGAACAGAGTAGAACTGCTTCTTTGGGGTTCCCAGACTGTAGATCTTGATGGGAGCAGACAGCAGCAAGAACAGTGAGCACAGACTGGAGACATCTTTTGTCAAGTGTGGTGCGGTGTGGGCTAACGACTTCCACGTCATTGCTTTGTGAAAACTGTGGTAAACTGAGGGACTGGGTGAGAATGTAATGCAGCTAAATCCTCTATGCTTGTAATTATGGATCTGGAAAGCCAACTCCGGTGGGAGAAGACCCTCACAGTTATGATATATAAATAAATCTTAATACACGGTCTCATGACTGGACACATTCGCTTTAATAACCCCCCATAAAGGAGCTACCGTAAAAGATGTCTCACATTGCGTCTGACTGTTCCCTGTGCCTGGAGGTTATCTGGAGATAAGAGCAATCAGGTTCTACAGCCAACCCACTGGAGCATGTAGCAAACCCTGGCGAGGGCTCAGGGGCATTTGAGGTCAACTAGTATTAGGTCGAGACCTGAGTCATTTCATCGTCTGGTATTGGGCTGCCTGCTTATGATATTACCCATTAACTATGTAACATGCTAGCTGTTAACCCCATTATATAGCCCCTTTGGAAAACACATTCCCTCTCTCAGCCCTGATAGCAGGTCGAGGAATTTCTGTGCCCTGCTGCCTGTCTGTCTGTCTCTATTTTATTTTCCACAATCGCCAAGTCGCTCCTGAGGACCCGTTCCAAGTGCTGGGGACCCCAGTACCTCCACAAAAGAACCAGACACAGAAGCATGCTCTCCGTAGGCAGAGCGGGGGGGGGGGGGGGAGGAGGGGGGTTGTCAACTGTCCGGTGACTGCCCTGACCTCCTCCCTCCATCACGAGGCAGCAAAGGCAGGTCTTCCAAGAGTGACGGCAGTGCTGTCCCCTGGTGACCCTTGGTGCACCACCACCATCACTTCCACTGCAGGGAAGCCCCAGCGTGATGCTCGGCACAAAAGATCATTATACTCAATGCTGTGAGTGCAGCGGGGCAGGGGCGGGCAGGGATGGGGGTGTGGGATTTTAGTTCCTGCTTCCTTCGACTGTGATGGGTTAAAGGACAAGGACAACAGGCGCAGGCCCAAGTCCCATCCAACCCACCCACTTGGGGAGTCAGGCCAATCTTCTCCAGCCTTGGTTTCCTCACCAAGGAGGGGTTCGGGTCCCCACCGTGAGAGTCATTGTGAGTAAACACTATCAAGAGACTGAACCCGATGCTGGCAGACAGGAAGGGCTCCTTAGAAGGGAGCCGCGACTGCTGAGCCTTCACACTGATGATGAAGAAAAGAGGGCATGGGGAGAAGCCGTGGGCAGTGCAGTGTGCAGGGTTATGGCCAGACGGCCTGGTGACACTCGTGAGACAGACTGGCCCTTCCACCAGGGGCGGTGAGCCTTTCCAGCACCTGGATTGGAGATTATGGGAGCGTGGGTTGTGTCCTGGGTTACACGTTGGGCTGCTAGCTATCAGGTCAGCAGTTCAAGATCACCAGCTGCTCCACGGGAGGAAGATGAGGCTTGCTGCTCCTCCTGTCGAAAGCACGGTCTCAGAAACGTATAGGGGCAGTTGTCCTCTGTCCTATAGGTTCACTTTGATAGCAAGGTGTTTGGTGGGGTTGTTTGTTTTAAGTGGGGGTTATAGATGGTGCAGTGGATTAAGTGTCAGGCTACTAAGCACAACGTCAGTGGTTTGAATCCACCAGCTGCCCTGCTGGAGCAAGAGGAGACCGTGCACCCAGACAGAGAAACAACCTGGGAACCGACGGAGCACCGCGACTCTGTTCTGCTGGTCCCCATAAGTTGGCACCCACTCGCCGGCAGTGAGGGTTTGTGTGGTTCTCAGCTGCTCGTCCGTCCCCTGCAGCTCTCTCATCATTGACACGGGCTCCTTTGTAATGTTCTGACCCACTGGCATTCTGTGGTGTCCACTTCCGGGTTCCACTCGCTGCAGCCTGACTCCCCACGTTGTAAATAACTGCCATTGCGGGCCCCTGAGGCCACCCCGGAGAAGGCACCACCCAGACCTGCAGGCGACCGGTGTCTGCTCGGGTCTGACTCTCTCCCACCCAGGATGCAGCGACAGAGAGCATGGTTTTCTTTGCACGGGGCTGGACCAACTCGGTCAGAGGGGCTCTAGAGGGGAGTGATCCCATGCCCCGCGTGGGCAGTCTAACACCTCTCAGTCATGGGTTTGACATGGCGCTGGAAGGGCCGTGGGCAGAGAGTGGGGATTCGTACCCCTTGGCTGTTTGGTGGCCTACTGTATCAGCCTGTTGCTCATCCTCCCCTCCCTCCTCTCTTACCCTTCCTCTGCACACCCACAGAGTCGCCTGCCCCTGTCATCTCCCCAGCTCCTGCCTCCTCTGACGCAGACCTGGGCTGCCGCCGCTTAGTCACTTGCAGATGCAGAATGCAGAACGGCTGCGTTTGTGCCATTCTGTGATACAAACCAGACCAGTGTGCTGTCCTGGGCTTTCTTGGCTGATCTTAGCAAGCAGGCCTTTCTTCTCCATTTGTCTCTTTCTCCTCCATTTGTCGAAGTCTGGAAGCTCCACAGAAACCTGTCCCCATTCACAGTGATGCCTGAACCTCTACTGACCTTGGGCAATGGCTGGCCATAGGTGCCTTCACCAGGATTTGAACCTGGGTCTCCACAGGGAAGGTCAGGATCCTACCACTGTACCCAGGAGGTCTCTCTGCTCTGACCCAAGCCTGATTCTTCCTCCCCTCACTTTCCAAAGCCTGGGAGCATGTCTGCTCCCCTCGGGTACCCAGCCATGTGCCCTGCCCATCTCAGCACCCGTAAGCCAGGTGACTTGACCTGGATGAAATTGGGACCTCATGGGGAACCTGTCTCTCTCTTACCCCAGTACAGCAGAGCGTTCACACTTTTGCCCTCAGAAGAAGAAATGGAAGCACAATGCAGTCAAGGGCAAGGAGGCTCACGAAGTGTAGAAACCACGTGATTCCAGCCCGCCCCTCTCCCGCCTTCCTCCCACTTCCAGAGATGAATCAGATGGTTTACTCTATTCTACTTTCCTATTCAGAACAAAGCACACCATCCACGTCTAATTAAGACAGCTCCTCCAGTCTGTACCCAGACTGAATCCAGCCACAGCCCACGCTGCGCTGGCACACCCAGCTTCCTCCGACCCCCTTGTGTGGCCACCAAGGCTCGTACTGCTCGTGTATTCACGGTGAAGCTCCAAGAGAGACGGACAGAAAGGGGACCTGCTTTTCTAATGCTCAGTCCACTGTGTGGCTCCTGTCTTGGTCCTGAGCTGCTCCGAAGGCCCACCTTGTGGAAAACCTGTGTCCGTGCCTCCTTGCTGACACACATGGAATATCTGGTTCCTTTGGCGGCCCGAGCCAGGAAGCAGATGAAGCTCCTCGTCCCAGCTCTCTCCTTGGGACTGCAGCAGGGCTTAGAAACAGTGTGCGGATTGGGGAGTTACCAGCCCTGTCACTTCTCTACTGGCTGTGTGGCCCAGGCAGACGTGTCACCTCTCGGCTGGTCCCAGGCCCACATCATAGGGCAACTTCTATGAGATCCATTGGGGTACTGGCACCCCTGTTCTGTGTCAGACACTCTCCAGGGAACAGGGTGGTCATGAGGAATAAGAATAAGACAGGCTTGACCCCCATGAAGTCTGCGCTTATTAGTCAGTGGTTCTCAGCTGGGGCCATGCCAACCCCCAGGGGACATTTGGTAGTGGCTGGAGCTACTTCGGGCTGTCACAATGAGGAGCACAGGGTGTTGTCTGTAGTTAACAGGCAAAGGCCAGAGATGCTGTTGAATACCATGCCATGTGCAGGGCAGTCCGTGCTCCCCGTCCCCCACCCCCACCAGCGATGGAAGAAGCTGCCCCCACTGCTTTAAAGGATAAGCCAATCATTGTAGGATCATGTGCTTCACATGGTTGAGAATTCTGCCACTCATCCAAAAGTTGATGGTCAGAACACCCAAGACGTGCCCAGGAAGAAAGGCCTGGTGGTGTACTTCACACGGAGCCCAGGCACAGGAGTAAGAATAGTGGTACCAGAAGGGCAGGGGGAAGGGGGGAGAGGAAGGGAGGAAGGCAGACCGATTGCAATGATCAGCACATAACCATACACCCCTCTCCAGGGAGAAGAACAACAGAAAACATGGGGGAAGGGAGACAGCCGTCGGTGTGAGGGATGAAAATAATAACAGTTTATCATCTATCGAGGCATTAGGAGGGTCGGGGTTGGGAGGGAAAAAAGAGGAGCTGATCCCAAGGGCTCAACAGAAAGTAAATGTCTAGAAAAGAATGATGGCAACATATGTACAAATTCACCTGATGCGAGCGATGTACGGGTTGTAGCAAGAGTTGTAAGAGTCCCCAATAAAGTGATCTGTTAATAAAAAATAAATAAAATAAAAAGAGAGCACGAGAGAGATTGAACCTCTCCCATGGAACATAATTCTACCCTGACATCAGTGGCATCACCGTGAGTAAGAGGTAACTTGCTGGAAACTGGTTTGCATTTTTGCGATAGAGTTTAGATTCCAGTGCAATATGTTTTACAGGCCTTGAGTGGACTGTCCTCCCTACGAGCCTGCTCCTTGCTCTCAGGCATGCAGCAAAGAGAGAGCCTCTGCACTGTGTGAGGGAGAGGACACCATTCAGTGACACATTTATACTGCAGTGTGTCCCAGCTGACACCAATCTGATCTCTCAGCTCCAGCTCTGTCAGGACCCACCCAAAATCCACAGGTCCCAGGGCCTGAGGGATAGGGAGAACCCACAGAATGATCAGGCCAGCTGAGGGCAGCCGGGGGCCGCCTTGAGCTTGAGCATGGAGCATTCATTCTCTGTCTCAGCCAAAGGCTCCCAGCCTCAATGAGCTTGGTGAGGCGGGTTTATCAATGAGTCAGCATAGCATGACTCACCAGGACACCCATGCCTGGGAGTGGTGGCTGAATTTCTGTCACCCAGCTGACATAAATCCACTCTCCCCACTCCTTGCTTTCCTCTCCCCACAGAAGACTGAAAATAAAACGTATCCTTGTCACAATGGCTAAGAAGTTCATGTAGAAATTAATGTAATTTATTTTTTAGAATGGAAACTCTGGGTGACAATTAGAGTAGAATTCACCAGGGCCAGGAAGGCCCCTCTGGTTGCCATGAACTTGGCTTCATGGGGAAAGAGCTACTGAAGCTCAGGCATCTTCTCAAAGAGGCAAAGGGGGTGTCGGGCGAGCAGAGCCCCCTGAGGGAGAAAGTCTCACTCTGCACCCAGGCTCTGGGAGCGCCAGCCTTCCAGCCTGTCTCAGTGGTGCTTCACCTAGCTGTCTGCAGGGGAGAGGCAGTCAAGGACACGAAAGGACTTCCAAAATTAAGACACCTTTTCGAAACCATGCTAGCTTTGGGGGTGCAGTGAAAGCATTGTGGCGCTGTCTTTCTCTTTTAAAGGTAGCATTCGAAACCACTGAAGGATGATAAGCAAGGATGTCTGGGACTGGCCATAAGGGAATGGAGGGCAGGGCGGTGAAAGGGGAGACTCCCTGCTTAAGGGACCCTGGGCTGGTAGGGATGATGGGAAATTTGGGAGTGGATTAGAGGAATGGCTGAACAAAGCAATCAGCATAGCTCATGTCGCTGAATTGTAGAAGGGAACGCGCTAAAATGGTGACTAGTTCTGACGTGCATCTTTACCACACCGAAAACAATAAGAAATGACACCCCGGGCGAGGGGGGTGGAGTATATCTGAAACAGCGACGGTTGTGCTGGGATACTTACGGGAGTCTCCGTGTTCCATTCTAGTCCCTGAGCTTCTGTCTTTGAATATCTTCATTACAATAAACAATTCTTTGTGCAAGTGCCAGGCCCTAGAGAAGGCCATCCTACTTGGTAAAGTAGAAGGTCGGCAAAGTTGAAATCAGGGAAAGGGGAGACCTCAATAGGATAGACTGCCACCGTGGGGATAGCATCGGCATCAAGCTCCACCCTGATTGTGAGGCTGGCACCGGACCGGGCAGTGTGCCCTTCTGTTGTACATAGTCGTGGTGAGTTGGTCCCAACGTGACAGCCCCTAGCAGCAACCTCAATCTATACACGTCAGCGATTCAGTGCATGTGGGGCCAGGGAGGACGGGGTGGCTGGAAGTGGTAAGAGGGAATCTCTCTAATGTTTTTAAACAGACGAGGTACTGCAGCCAAGTGCCCCCCGGGGTGGAGGAAGCTGCCCAGCAGTGGGTTTTACAGAAGGGAGGGGTGGGACAGCAAGCTCTCCCTGACAAATCATGCACCGCCCTGGGTGTTGGGGGACGTGTAGTTTCCTGTGGTGAGTGCTCACAGGCAGATCCAGGCTTCTCACCTGATCCCTGGGAGTCCGAGGGGCACAGCAGTGTGTCGCTCAGCCTCCTGCAGGCCCCCCTGGGAACTGAAGGGCGGAGACCACTCTGAAGACTTTGATCGCAGGGTCTGGGACTGGAGGGGTTTGTTAAGCAGGGTCTGAGACTGGAGGGGTTTGTTAAGGCTAGCAGATTGTGGCTGGGGAAGCGTGCGCCTGCCCCGAAGCAGTGCTTCCTTGTGACTTGGGAGGTCTCTTAACCAGGGGCCCACCTTTCCTCCGCTGTGACAGCAGGTGCAGGGAGAGACGACAGTCTGTTTGTGCGTGCTATGAGGAGCCCAGATCCGTAAAGGCCGTGCTTGTACATTCCCTTTTCCCTCGTGGATTCCAGTATTCTGATTCTGCCCCAGCCCGGGTTTGGAATGGTGTCCTTCGAGAGCAGTTGGTCCCACCCCTCCTGGAACAATGTTTGCCCCACTCTCACATGGCAGCAGTCTTGGGAGTCCCTGCTTTGGACCTCAGTGAGCAGGGAGAGATGGCTCGCTCGGAGGCAGTGGTCTTCAACTGTCTGCCCCCCTGTGATCTTTTCTTGAAGCAGAGCTGTGTGTTTGCTTCCTGAGACTGACATAGCATGCGATCAGAAGCTTAAGACAACAGATATTTTCCTGGTTTCCGTGTGAAGGTCAAAGCATTGAAATGAGGGTGTCTTTGAGAATCCCTCCTTGTTCTGCAGCTCCTGGGCTCCGGGGGCGTCCTTGCACTGAGGCAAATCCCTCCAAATGCTGACTCTGTTCGCATGGTTCCGCTCGCCTGCCTCCATCTTGCCTTGTCTGTCTCGCTGTGTGTTTATTGCCGGGATACCTGCCATTGGTGAGTCCAGGATGACCATACCTCAAGAGCCTTTAACTTAATTACTACCACCACCACCACCCCACTGTCAAAGACCCCTTTTCCAAATCAGGCCAAATTCACAAGCTCTGGGAGATAAACCTTGTCTGGTGGCCACCACTCAGGCAGCTGCACAAACCCGATCCAGGCATCTTCACGCCGAAAGCAGAAGGTTGTAGCAGGGTCTGGACTTAGACTTCCAGGTGCTCAGCTCCCCCCCCACCAGACCCCCAACCAGGACCCTCCGCCATGCACCCCCTGGAACCAGCAAGCCCGGTTTGCAAACTAGAACATGTGAGACTCGGAAGCCAGAGGCCCAGGCTAGGGAAGCAGGCTGCGCCACGCCCTGTCCTAGGGACCTGGTGCTCTGTTACCAGGCCAGCTGTGAACAATGACGTCTCCACGGTGATGCCACCTTACTGACGACGTGAGGTTTAAATGAGATCAGCAGTCCTTGGGTCAAAGCAGGGCCTCTACAGCCCTGGGTTCTGCCCTCCACAGCCCATGCCGCCTCACCCTGTGGGAACTGCTGATGGACGGCAGGGGAGACTCGGGCCTCCAGCAGGGCTCAGGAACCAGTGGACAGGGACATTCTGATTTCCTAAGATAATCAAGGACGGCTAGAATGATAGGGATCAGGTGTTTTGACTCTGGCAGAAAGAAAAACAGAGGCGGCTCTCCTCGAGTATATGTTGTTCTGAACTCCTGTTCTTGCTAAACAGAGCCTAGGGACTCACACCACACCCACCACTTACTCTGGTCCGCCTGCCCCACCAACAAGGGGAATGTGGGCCGAGGGAGGCTGTGAGACTCCATGCCGCTTGGTCCCTTTAGGCCCCCTGCTTCTGAGCCCCAGCATATCCACACTTGGGATCAGACACCTCTGTAGTGGGGGCCCTTCTGTTCTTCAGAGGGTGTTGATCAGCACCCCTGCCCTGAACCCATTAGTTTCCAGTAGCACCCCAGCCCTCATTGGGACAAACAAACATCTCCCCAGTCAATAGGCAAAATCGCAGCATTGCTTTAGGGCAGGGGTCCTCAAACTTTTTAAACAGGGGGCCAGTTCACTGTCCCTCAGACCTGTTGGAGGGTTGAACTATAGTTTTAAAAAGAAACTATGAACAAATTCCTATGTACACTACACATATCTCATTTTAAAGTAAAAACACAAACAGGGCAAAAACACCCGGCAGGCCGGATAACTGCCCTCAGCGGGCCTCATGTGGCCCGCGGGCCATAGATTGAGGATGCCTGCTCTAGAGAAACGAGCCTTTCCAACACAAGATGCCACGTAACAGACCGGGCCATTCCTGCCCCTTGTGAACACCAGGGGCCAGTAGCAGGAGAGATGCAAGCTCCCTGCCCCGAGCTGCCAAGTGTGAACCTGTGAGCCCCAAAGCAAGCTGGCAGCCGGAAGCGGCCCTGCTTTCTCGCCCGCACAGCCGTCACCTGCTTCTTCCCCATCCCCAAGCACACCTGGAGCAAAGCTTAGTGAGTTTACGCTGACTCCCAGGATGGGTTCTCCAGCTTTGTTCTTCCAAGGCCTGCTCCCCTTCCCTCTGTCTGTCTGATTCGTCTGTCCTGTTGTGTTTGTAAAAGGAGGAGTTACTCAGCCCATTCACCACCCTATGAGTTGGAATCCTGTCTCAGATTTCTCCAGAGAGACTTGGCGCCTGCAGGCGTGTTTATAGGGAAGCTGTCTTCCAGGATGAGGCACAGGGAGAGGGTGGCCCGATGCCACAGCTTTTGTGGGAGCGGTGTGCACAGAGTTTCAACCCCTGTGCCCTTTTGGAAGATGCTGCAGAAGATTGTGGCTGTAGAACCATCAGTGGGGGTGGGGGGGGGGAACACCCCAATCTACTGTCTGCTTGGTTGGTCCAGAAACTGCTGAATGAAAATGTCAGACTCTGGGAATTGGGGTCTCCAGTTTTCCTGCTGGAAGGCCTGTTCCTTCGCCCCTGACACATGGCAGCTCACCCTTCGCTTGACTACCTCCGGTGCCCAGGAGCTCTTAGCTTCCTAAGCCAGCCTGCCCGCCTGCACTACATTCTCCTTGCCACCACCGCCTCCTGCACCTGGAACTGTCCTCTGGGATGGACTGCACGTACTTGGCATCTTGTCCTCCCGTGAGTCAGAGATGGGAGTCCTTTAAAACAATGACAACAACAACAAGAAACAAACTCCTTGCCATCCAGTTGATCCCAACTCCCGCCTCCCACCCATTCTTCTCTTGATGGCGAAGCTTTCTCTCCCAATCCTTAAGTCAGCTCATTGCATGGCTGCTAGATCCTTCACTCTCCCAGGTGCGCTTCCAGGACTGCACGTGGCACATGGGACTGGCCACGCCGGGGCCTGACCCTGTGGGAACTGCCCCGCTGACAGCTGCCTCTATTGCAGCCACCCCCCTGGGCCTGCTGTCCTGTCAGCCATGGAGGTTTGCTGATAGGAACGCCTGCTGTGTCCCTTCCTGGTAGTCTGTGTCCATGGGCCCAGCCTGTGTTCTCAGCACCCATCAGTCTCTTTCGCTTCCCTCCCAAAGGTGACACAGCGGGCCTCACCCGCACCTACGGAATGTGGGTGAGGGAGCCCCTGGTACAGCCCGAGTCACCTCGCTCCTCGGCAGTCACACCTGTCTCAGCCAGCTGCCTCCCCGCCTGCTCCCTGAGCGAGGGTCTTTGTCCAGCCCCCACCTGTCATTTCCCACATGCGCGACTGCCCTCCGATGTCATCCGCCTGCTGACCTTATCAGAAGACCAGGACGGAAATGAAGGGGTCCAACCAGGCTGCTTCGTGGGAAAATTGTTCACTTGGGACAGACTTGACCCCAGACGCCTAGATCCCATGTTTCTCATCTTCCGTTCTCGAGTTTTAGTCAGGCTTGGAAATCAGTGGACTGCTGGGTCAGCAAGCAGCAGGCCTCTGCCACCCCACCCCCAACTCCCCCAGGTGACAAATCAGGATGAGATTTGAATTTCATTAACACCTCCTGTTTCCCAAAGTTCTTCATGCAAAGGCCCCAGGGTGCAGAGCCTGCTGGAGGGAGGAGGGAGAGGTCTGGGGTGAGAACACAGCCATCCATCAAGCCCAGCTGCCTGGCCGCCTCTCTGCAGTTACTGGTCCCTGCTGGGACATCCTGATGCCCAGCCTGTGGGGACAACCTCTGCAATCGCCTCACCAGCCTGACCTCTCATCAGAGGTGCTTCTGGGTCCTAGCACAGGTTTCAGGTACCAGTGGCGTCAGGGGTCCTGCAGCGGGCGTCCAGCCCCATCATATAGATAGCTCACAGTGTCTGCTCATCCCTGGGCCTCCTGCTCTGGGCCAGGGGGGCCAAACCCATGAGAGACCAGTAGACAGCGCTCAGGGACCTCTTGCTCACTGCTCCCAGCCTCCGTGTCAGGTTCTGGCTCTGTGCTTGCAGTCAGTACTGGGACCTGAGCCAGGTGCTCCCTCCAGAGTGTCTACTCGGTAGGTGTGCTGCCCCTGAGCCTGCGCCAGCACCGTGGATGGTCCTGCAAACTCCTGTGGCGGCCCTGTCCCTCGTGATGGCAATGTGAGGCACAGGGTTGGATTCCATGTTTGAGGCATGGAGAGAGGAGGCTGTGTCGAAAGGTTTAGGAAGATCGAGGGCCACCACCCGACCGAGTGCGCTGCCACCAGCGGTCTGTGCAGGAGGCTTGCCCGGTGCTGTGACGCCGAAGAGTGCCGCTTTCTGACTCAGGTGACCGAGGAAGAGAGGGCTGTCCATCTGCCTGTGAAACTCCCACCCACCCCATCGAGGCCATGCTGAATTGTGGCGAGCCTGTGGGAGGGCGTAGAACTGCCCCATTGGGTTTCTGAGCCCGAGCAGGATGCCCCATCTTTCGCCCATGGAGTGATGGGTTGACTCACACTGCTGACTGCAATTAGCAGCCTAACGGGTCACTCCTGACACCAGCAGGGCTCCTGGCCACCGAAAACCCCGCAGGTCACAACAGAGTCATCTTCAAGCACTGAGGGGACTTACCCTGCCCGGAAGTTGGAGGCGCTGTGGTTGGGGGTGGCCTATTAGAATCATGAAGGAGGGTCATTTGGGGACACGTACTTTCCTGACAGGTACAGCGAGGGCCTCTGCCCTTCCCTAATGACCACAGAATGCCCAGAGCCTCTTGCCCC
This sequence comes from Tenrec ecaudatus, assembly GCF_050624435.1. Classification (NCBI taxonomy): domain Eukaryota; kingdom Metazoa; phylum Chordata; class Mammalia; order Afrosoricida; family Tenrecidae; genus Tenrec; species Tenrec ecaudatus. Next base: position 7,656,398 of record NC_134538.1, read on the forward strand.
CTCTCCCCACCTTCTCCAGGTGGGGCAGCGGTTCTCTGGGAGGGATGGTTCTTCCTTAGGCCCTGAAAGCACAAAGCTTGCCCCACCTGAGAAGGTGTCTGGCTCCTTCGGGTGATGAGACCTAGGCCTGCCCCTCCAGTTCCCATGCCCAACAGCTTGGCTGAGCATGGTCAACTAAGGCCCAGAGTTCCCCCACCTGCTGTGAGTGAGGCGCGTCAGAAGAGAGGCCTGGTGAGCTACTTCTGAAGAGCAGCCCCTGAGGACCCTGGGGCTCATGGTCCCCCCTATGCCGCAGCAGGGCATGAAAGGGGCTGCTGTCGGAAGAGGTTGGGAGTTGAAAACCACCAGCCCCTCTTTTCACTCCTGCCGAGGGTGTCAGTCTTAGAAGTCCACAGGTCAGCTCTCCCCATCCTGGAGGGTTGCCATGAGCAGGAATCGACTCAACGACAATGAGCTTGTCTGTTGGCATCCACTCCTGACCCGGTGGGTTCAAATACAAATCGGGTGTGTAAGTGGCGAGGCAGAAGCAGCAGTAGGCTTTCTGCTTTCCAGCAGCCAGGACACAGACCATCTCCTCCCCTGAGTAAAGGGAACGGGAAAGACAAGAATAGCTGACCCGTGGGATCGCCGCCTCCTGGGTTTGACCTCTGCACCTGGTCCTGCTCTCCCTGTGGTTCCCAAGCCCATGGGTGACCTCCTTGGTAGCTCGCCCCAGCGGGAGTCTCCCCTCAACAGCCAACGACGCTCATTAGGCTTCTGAAGAACTTGGAAGACGTGCCCCGGGCCTCAGAGGAGAGAAAGGGTAGCCCAGGGCCAGGGGGAGCCGGTCCACTGACACCCTGAAAGCAGAGCACGCTCTGCCTCACCATGTTCACATCCCCCCTCCCCCCCTGCTTCTAAAGGGCCTCTGTTACAGGTCACTGACTATCCAGATGTCCCATCCTGCCCACATGTCCCTTCCACTGCACGGCTTCTGTGGGCATCTCCACCACCAGATGCAGTGGGCCAACGCCACAGACCTGTTGTCTCTCACTTGTAAGACCACCTCCACATCCCACCCGCTCCCACCTCCCTGCCCCCACCCCCTTCTTTGCTTGCCTCAAATCCCAGGTCTGAGCTGCCCACTTCCCATACAGCCATCCCTGGGCAGGTTACTGAATTTCTGAGTGCCCCACAGGACTGCAGAACGAGCCTGGGGACAGGTGCCCAGGATGGGACCAGAGCACCAGGGCGCTTCACCCACAGAGCTACGGGTGGCCTTGAGCTGTGAGCCTTTCAGTGAGCAGTGAGGGCTTAGCTACTGTCCCACCAGGGCTCCTTGGTGATGACCAGGTGGAACAGGGAATGGACAGGGCCAGTTTCCACCCTCCCCTGGTCGACTGGTGTCAGCGCCATCACCAGCACCGCTGCCATCATCCTCAGCTGTGTCACCGGCTTCAAAGCCCCACGTGGCCCTGTGGCATGAGCGCCAGTCTCCTTTCTGTAGCTGCTCGGCCACACACACTCCAGCGCACACCCGTCCACACAGCCCTGCGTGCAAACAGAGCCCCTGTGTGGGCAAGCAGCGAATGCTCCCCACCAAAAGATGGTGGCCAGAGTCACCCCAGAGCTGCCTCGGGAGACAGTCCTGGCACTTGACTTCTGGAAAAATCTGTCACCAAAAAAGACCACGGAGCAGAAATCTACTGGGACCCACACAGGGTGGGGGGGGGGGGGCATGAGTCCATCCATTAGACAGCAATTCCCTTATATTTTGTTTCATCTTCTGTACAACAAACAACCGAGTCACTTTCTGACAACCTGCCATCTGCTGGGCACAGGGGGCCAGAGATAGTGAGGAAGATAAGTCCCCACGAGGGCAGAGGGGCCTTGCAGGCCCCGGGTCTGCCCCCAGGGCCAGAGAATAGCACTCACCTAGCCTGCGCCACCTTGCCTAGTCTGGCCTGCTAGCTCGGGATTCAGGGAATTCCCCAGCTTGCTTGCCTCCGTGTATCTTACATTACACATGCTTCCTTCTCTCCTGCACTGGCAGGCATGAGCCTCCCACCAGGCTCAGAGGTAAGCAGGGCTACCTTGCTGCCCCGTTTTACAGATGAAGCTGGTGAGGCTGAAAGAGAGACGATGAGTCACTTGAACCCAGCCTGTCACTCAGGCCCCGCGTCTCTTTAGTGCCCCCTGCTGTAGACCTCTGGGAGGTCAGGAGGAAACCATGAAACCGCACCCACTGAGATCTGGACAATCATCCAGGCTGGGGTTCTAAGAAGAGACTTCGGGGCTGGGAAATAGGATGTGCGCTCTCCAGGAAACAAGGGGGGCAGTGGGCCGTGCAGTGTGCATGTTCTCCCAAGCATCCGAACTTCAGAATAGTGCCGATTCGATGGCCCGTTCTATGTATTGCTCTCCCGGCTCTGGGTGGTAAGCAGGCAAATTCATCCTTACTACAGGTAGGGCTGCTTGTCTTCCCCTGTGGGAAGGAGGGAGATATATATGGTTGAGACAGGGTTTCTTCCTTCTCAGACTCTGAAGGCATTGTTCTTGATGGCCCCCCGCCACCCCCCACAGAGGAACCAGGTCCACCACATGCTCCTCTGTCTCTGTGGTCAGTCTTGAATCGGACCGCTGCGATCCATAGGGTCCTTGTTGCCAGATTTTCAGAAGTTGTTCACCAGACTCTCCCTCACCTGCCCTTCATCTGTGGCATGCCAAATGCACGGCTCCTCCTGGGTACATGCAAGCTGACCATGAAGATGCTGTTTTAAAAGGCTAAGGCCAGGAAGGGCTGACCGCTCAGGGAGAGAGGGTCTAGGGAGGCCCCTGCAGGAGGGAGGTGGTCGGCAAGGCAACTTCGGATGGGAGATGGAGATTCTGGGTTGAGGACCAGCATGGCCAGAACCCGAGACTGCCTGGCACCAGAGCCACTCTGCGCGCCAGGTGAGCCCTGCTCTGTGGTGCTATGTTCCTGGCGGCAGATGGCACTGCTTTGGCTGGCTGCATGCAGAGAGAATACATGGCCGGCCGTGCTGGAGACCTCAGTCTGGCCACTCGCAGTGGCCAGCTGTCCCTCTGCCGTGTGGGGCCAATACATGTAACATCCCCATCCTCCCCTCTCCCCCATGTGTCCACATACATTTTCAGTTCCAAGCTCAAGTCCATGCTGGAAAAGGGGCTATCAGGTTTTACCCAGAAAGCAAGCTCAGCCGAGGTCAGTGAGGACAGAGGCTCTCTCTAGCCTGGGGTTCTCCATCGTGGCTGGTCCTGGAATCACCTGGAAGGCCCAGCTCCCCGCCCGCAGCCCAGCCCAGCTGCACCAGAAAAGCAGGGAAGCCGGGGCCTTAATGTGTCCCCAGTCCTCCGGAGTCTAACGTACCGGCCAGGTGGAGAACTAATGGTCCGCTTGGCCTGACAGGTGGCACAGGGCATGTGGGAAGAGGCCAAAGCAACATCCCATTTGGGTTCTGTCTCATTTTCTTCGTAGCTAACTTTGCTATGGGACCACAGAGCTTCACGCATGACATCCGTGTCAAGGAGAGAGCCATCGTGTGGTGCCTGCCACGTGTCCTGTGCTCCATCAGGGCTCTGCCCTTGCCTTCCCTTTCTCCTCGTCTCCTCCTCAACCCTGCCCAAGGTCGTTTGTGTCAAAGGCCATGGGCAGTGGGCACCGGATAAATATGCATCGTCTGTTTTGCAGGCTCCGCGCTGTTTATGGACAATGGTTTATTCATGCATGTACGATGCAGAATGTCCCTCCTTACGGGAGAACTTCCAGCCTGCGGAGTTCAAGCAGGAAGCATGCATTTGTATGAATTGAGGGCAAGCAGAAAAGCTGACGGAGGGAGGGTGTCTGCTGCTGAAGTGGAGGAGGAGGTGTTGCCACCAAGCGGGACTCCTTATTTCCAGGCCGGCCCTGCCCTCTAGTGGCGAGATGCCTCATCAGCCGGTGCTTCCGTCCACTCTTCACCAGGGTCAAAATCACTAAATCCACAGACCGGTGCCCAGGAGAGGCAGGCCGTGCAAGCCTCCCTCCTGAACGCCTGAGCGCATCATCCCCGAGGCACCAAGATCTTTCTAAGACGTAGCTAGGCTGCTCCGTGCACTAGACACTTTGTGTGTGTCCGTTATATGGAATGATCACTGCTGCTGAAGGTCATGCTCACTAATTCTCACTGCCTTTGAATGAGTCCCGGCCTCTCATGACCCTGTGGGGCAGAGCAGAACTGCCCCCTTGGGGTACGGAGGCTGTCGAGGTTTACAGCAGATCGCCGTATCTTTCTATCACAGAGCTGCTGGTGGGTTGGAACCACTGACCTGGCGCTTACACCGCCCAATACGTAAACAACGACACCACGAGGGGTCCTTGTTCCTCAAGCCAGGTAGCATTATTTCCACATTCAGAGTTGGGAAACGAGTCACCCAGAAATTGACAAGGGTGACCAAGATCCCAGTAGTCCCTGAGTGGTGCAAACAGCTAACCCCAAAGTGAAGGATTCGAATCCACCCAGGGATACCAGGAAAAAGTAATGAGCTCCGGCAAAGGGGTCACAAGCCTTGAAAGCCCACCAGAGTGTCGCTCTGGAGCACGCGGGGGGCCCAGGAGTTGGAATTGATCCATTGACACCTGTGTTGTGTTTGTTCTTGGTTTCACGGGATTCCTACCTAGGCATGACGTGGGTTAAACCCAGACCTTGATGTCCATTTGTCCTATGGGCCCAGGAGGTCCCCCTCGACCTCCAGCAGGCAAAGGCTATGTGGTTTCAGTACAATTGATAAACCTCTCCGAATCACTGTTGTTTCATCCACCAAACGATTGATGCACTTCTCCGAGTCGTCATCCACCCAGGACCGCGAGGTACCTTCTGTGAATCTCAAGTCGTGCAGAAAGGATAGGGAAAGGGGTGAAGCAAGGGACCTCCTCAGTCAGGTGGGACAACGGGGTTTACATCCCTTTTTGGAATGCCTTACTTTGATAAGCAGACGAACACAAATTCTTAGCTACACCACTTTGCTTGGAAAGTGGTCCAAGCGTTCCCGTGACAGCCCGCTGAGATAGAGCAGGAGAAAGTTTCCTCCCAGTGGAAGCAAGTCGACTTCAGGCCTCCTCCAGGGAATTTCACAGATTCCCTGTGTGATCTTTCATTTCGCCGTGCAGGCTCCTTGGCTCGGTCACCGCTCTCTGGAGACCATGTCGTCCTCCAGTGCCTCTCTTCCCAGGATGGAGCGGATCCGGGAGGGAGAGTGTGGGGACTGGGCCAGGTAGGCGTGAATCCTCAGTGTCCTGAATTGTAGGACAGCCAAGCAACCCCATGTCCCTTTGGCGCCTTGAATTCTATTGCCACAGATGAGTCCATGATTTTAAGCGATGTATTTTTTAGAAAAGCTTATCGTCTGTTCCCAGGCTTTCTGTCCTTAGGAGAGCTGTGTGGGGTCCTTTTTTAAAAAAATAAAAAGGCTCTGAAAAATAGATCATGTGTGTAGAAATAGCCTGGAGGGAAATCTAAATGGATAGCGGGATTTCTCTCCAGGTGCTGAGGAGTGGTGCTTTGTGTCACTCTATTTGTCACTGTAACAGGTAAAACTTAATGGGTTTCTACTACAAGCCAGTAAGTACTGTGTGTGCAGTCCTTGGTATCTGGACATAGTAGTTGAACCCTCCAAAAGTCCTATAAAGTGGGTCCTGTTATTATCTCCACTCTCAGACAGAAATGCAGAGGCCCAGAGAAGCTTAGTAACTGCCCCAAGGTTACACAGCGAATAAGTAGAGAACCCCTTCCACCAGCTCCTCCATCTGTGCTGTTCTGTCTCTCTACGCCTCCCTCCATCCCTCTTGGATCGCTCTCCGAGGAGCAAGCGCTGGTTTCTTTTAACATGAAGAGAATACAAGGAAACTCAAAACCTTCCTCTCGTTCCTGAACGCTTCCTCCCCCTGACTCCCCCAAGAATCATGACCCCAATTCTGCCTTACGGATCGGGTTAGACCAGAGGATGCACAGCGGTGCAGTAGGGATCTGGAAACACAGGGAATCTAGGACAGACGAACCCCTCAGGACCAGCGGTGGGAGTGGCAACACCTGGAGGGAAGGGGGTGTAGAAAGGGGGAACTGATCTGGGGGATCTACTTGTAACCTCCTCTCTGGGGGGTGGGCAACAGGAAGGTGGGTGAGGGGAGACGCTGGGCAATGTAAGATAAGATAAAATAATAATTTATAAACTATTAAGGGTTCAGGGGGGAGCGGGGAGCAGAGAGGGAAGGGGAGGGAAAAAAAGGAAAACGAGCTGATTCCAGGAACCCAAGTGGAAGGCGAATTTTGAGAATGACGAGGGCAACGAATGTATAAGGGTGCTTTACTCAATTGATGTATGTATGGATTGTGATAAGACTTGTATGCGCCCCAATAAAATGATTTATTTTTTTTAATGAAGAGAACAAAGGTTTTGCTCTAAACTGACCTTCCTGATCTCATCAAAGAAAAAAAGGCATAAACACCGATGTCGTACCAGTGACTAACAAGAAAAATGAGAAAGATTTTACACCTTTATGCAGTTTGGTACTTTCCAAATAAAGTGAACATCCATTATCTCAGCAATAGAAAATAAATCTCATTTATTTAGCAGGAAAAGAAGGCTCTGCCCTTGGAAACACCAGGGAGAAGAATAAATAGCAGCTAACACTTTGTGAAGATGCACCTCTGAAGCAGTGATCCTGGGGCCCCATTCATGTGCCTGGGACCTGTTTTCCTAGGTGCCCAACTGGCTGTGTTATAACAGCCGTGGGTCTCTGCAGATGCTGCCCACCTGTATCCAGAGTGGTGGCACCAGGTTCACTCCCACCAGCATGGGCAGGCGTGTCAGGTTGCCCGTTGCCTCACCAGCACTTGGTACGTCCAAGTCCGCCGACAGCACCAAGGCGGTTGTTAGCATTCAAGTGTGCCTGTCCCTGGATTCTAATGAGAACGAGTCTCTTGTCCCATCTTAATGTTCCTTTGGATTTCCTCGTTTCCAGCGTGCCTGTTAAGGTGTCTGCCCACTGTTCACCTGGGTTTCGTCTTTTTCTCATTCATTTCTCCACATTTCAGACAGGAGCCCTCTGATTCTTGTGTGTGTGCTGTAAAACGATCCGTGCCACTTGTTTTCATTTTCATAGAGAGTCTTGGGATGAATAGACGTTCATCATTTTAAATGCAAACCAACGTATCCATCTTCTTAGTGCTTTTTCCAGAAACCGACTTAAGAAATCTTTCTCTGCCCAATGTCGTGGAAGACTTTTCTTGTGATAGTCGTGTTGTGTTGCTGTTCGCTTTTAGGCTGCCATCCTGAATCTAGGATCCGCCCATCTTGTCACATGCATATCCCCAATCCCTCCTCTTCCTATTGTGTGTATATCCCTATATTGTCCCCCTCTCGTTGCTGTATAACCTATAGTACAACCCCTTCCTGTGACGTGTCTTTACCTGTAACTAGGGGGCTTGCACAACCCCCCAAAGGTATATAGGCCTGGGTTAGCTATAAAGAGCTCTCTCTGGCTCCACCCTTGGCCTTTCCTCAGTTCCCCCTCTCCTCTCCCACCCTCACTCCCCTGTTCCCTTTCCCCTTGTCCTCCTTCCCCGCCCCCTCTCTCCACGTGGACCACCAAGTGAGGCTGAGGTGAGCATGCTACCATGAAATGTGTCTGACTCCATTATTTCTATCTCTCTTCTATCTCTCATGTTCTCTGTGACTTTATATATATATATATATAGTTCAACCATATAATTGCGCCTATTGAACCTGTGATTAGTGGTGGGGGAGGGGTGGTGGCTGGCCCCTTACCCCACATTGGAGGCTCCACGGGCAAAAGCTCTGGGCATCTGCGTCTGAAGGATGGCGATGTAGGACCTGGCGAGGCACTTCCACGCTGTCACGTGAAACTGGACTCCAAGCCACCTAGCGGCTCCAGAGACGGAGGCCGGGGAATGAACACACGTCTAATTAAATCTTCTCAAAATATCCCTTGGCATCGGCTTTGCCATTCATTAAAGTGCGTGCTCGTTTGAGTACATTTGAAAAATAATTGGTTGCTGGGATTGCTCTCCCCGCAGGAATCTGGAGTATGCATGGTGTCCTGAGAAATCGTAGCTAACCATTAGTTCAGTGGGCGTCAAGAAGCCAAGACATGAAATCAAAATGACCAAATACCCTTTTCAAAATATTTAGGACCTAGGGCTGCCCAAAGAGCTTTGAAGACCAATTGCCTCTGCTTTCTCACAGAACAAGAAAAGCGTGTAAGCCCCCCCCCCCCAGAAAATACGTTTAGAACAAAATAGATATGTCATTAGAAATGTGGGTGTATCCACACACGTCTGTTAACATGCAGTGTGGAGGCCAGCTTCGGGTCCACACCTGCTCCACATGATCCCACTCAGAGTCTGTAGGGCCCTGGGGGTGCGGGGCGGCTGGGAGGGGGGGGGTCCAGAGGTGGGGTCACAAGATCACAGCAACCATTGTGGAGCAAAGGCATCCAAATATGATGCTGTCACTTGACGTCCCTCCCTTCCAGGTGTACAGGTTTCTGACCCTGGGGGGTGCATCTCTCTGACACACCCTGAAGGATTCTGCACCCCGATCTACCTCCCTTCCAGTCGGCAGTCTGGGCTTCCTCAGGGGACTCAGATCATGTTTCTTTTCAAATGTTCTTTGAGTTTGGGAAACAAAAAGGAAGTCTGAAAGGGCTGGCACGGGGCTGTGGGTGGGTAGGTGGGGTGAGGTACCCCAATCAAGTTCTCATTAGACAGCCCTGCTGCTCTCAACAAATGAGCAAGTGCTTTGTAGGGGCAGAAACAGAATTCCTCCGGGACACTTTCCCAGCTGCCACCTCTCTGAGGAGTGGCAGATAAGCTCTGGTACCTGGTACCTGGAGCTCCGGCGTCCGCTGCTCGGTGTAAGTTCGTCTCCTTGACCTTGGAGGAGTCTGCTCTTTCAGCGGCATTTGCGTTGTGTTGGATCTGATCGTGGTTTCATCTTCTCCTTTCAGGAATCCTGTTCACCATGCTGGTATTTGGACCAGCCTGCGGGTTTATCCTGGGCTCTTTCTGCACCAAGATCTATGTGGATGCTGTCTTCATTGACACAAGTAAGGATGACATCTGAACGTTCTACCTTCACAGCAAGCATTTCCTCCTGGCTTAAAGGAGGCTTTGGCCCATCGGTTCCAGAGCACCGGTTCTCAACCTCTGGGTCACGACCCCTTTGGGGATCAGACGACCCTTTCACAGGGGCCACCCGATTCATAACAGTCGCAAAATGACAGTGATGAAGTAGCAAGGAAAGTAATTTTAAGGTTGGGGCTCACCGCCACATGAGGAACTGTATGAAAGGGTCGCGGCCTTAGGAAGGTTGAGAGCCACTGTGCTAGAACGTTCCGACTGAGAGAGCGGCAAGGTTCACCCTTGTAGTTCATATAACTCAAAAGCTAAACTCACTGATAAAAGGTTGATGCCGACACAGGCATATTGGCCCCGCAGGACAGGGTAGAACTGTCTCCATGAGTTCTTGACTGGAACGAATCACAGGAATAGAAAGCCCCTTCCTTGTCCCAATGAGTGGCTAGTGGTTTCAAACTGCTGACCATTCAGTGAGCAGCCCTGAGGGTAATCACTGCACCACCAGGGGTCCTAAGTTCTTATAACTGCACACCTGGAATTCCCTAACATCTTCATAGCAAGCTCGCCTTATCCAGAGCCTAATTAGAACGTCATGTCGACATCCCTAGCTTAATTACACATCTCTGAATGAATCCCTGTCACCACACAGACCACCTCCCTGATCTTTCGCTCATCACCAAGCTTTGAGAAACCAGCCACCTGCATAGTTATAGCCCTCTTCACGCTCCACGCCCCAAAACTGTGGTTGTTTCTAAGCTGAAACTTTACCAGATCTCTCGAGACCATTCACCTAAAATCACTCATTCCCCTTAAATAAGGCCTCTTGGTGGACTTGCGACTCATCAGCCCAGACGCACACATACCTGCCATGCTGTGCATTTGCTGTTTTTTTTTTTTTTTAGTTTTTTTAAATCATTTTATTAGGGGCTCATACAACTCTTATCACAATCCATACATATATCAATTGTGTCCAGCACATTCGTACATATGTTGCCATCATCATTCTCTAAACACCTGCTTTCTACTTGAGCCCTTGGCATCCGCTCCGCATTTTCCCCCTCCCTCCCCATTCCCCCTTCCCCACTGAACCCTTGATAATTTATAAATTATTATTATTTTGTCATATCTCACGCCATCCAACGTCTCCCTCACCCACTTCTCCATTGTCTGTCCCCTGGGGAGGAGGGTGTATGTAAACCTTGTAATCTGTTCCCCCTTTCTCCCTTACCTTCCCCTCTACCCTCCCAATATTGCCACTCTCTCCACTGCTCCTGAGGAGTTCATCTGCCCTGGATTCCCTGTATTTCCAGTTCCTATTTGTGCCAGTGAACATCCTCTGGTCCAGCTGGTTATGTAAGGTAGAATTTGGATCATGATAGTGGCGGGAAGGAAGCATTCAAGAACTAGAGGAAAATTGCATATTTCATCATTGCTACACTGCACCCTGATTGGCTCGTCACCTCCCCCCACAGCCCTTCTGCAAGGGAATGTCCAGTTTCCCCCAGATGGGCCCAGGGTCCCCACTCTGTACTCCCCCTCATTCACAATGCTATGATTTTTTTTTTTTGTCTTTGATGCCTGATACCTGATCCCTTTGATGCCTTGTCATCTCACAGGATGGTGTGCTTCTTCCATGTGGGCTTTGATATTTCTCAGTTAGATGGCCCCTTGTTTATCTTCCAGCCTATAAGACCCCAGATTCTATATTTGGGGGATGCTGCTATCCAGCTGGGCTGTCTGAGGTCTTAACTCAACTCAGGGGTCCTCAAACTTTTAAAACAGGAGGCCAGTCCCTCAGTCCTGCTGGAGCGCCGGACTATAGTTAAAAAAAAAACAAAACAAAACCATAAACAAATTCCTATGCACACTGCACATATCTTATTTTGAAGTAAAAAACAAATGAGGCAAAAACACCTGGCTGGCCGGATAAATGTCCTCGGTGGGCCACATGTGGCCCGCGGTCCGTAGTTTGAGGATGCCTGCCTTAACTAATCAAATTCATTGTAGCCGAGCTTAAGTTGCACTGTTAATCTGGACAACTGGGATTAGAAGGCAAGACTGTCGGTCCTCCTTCACAGCACCTGGGTTCACGTTTGAGTTCTGCCCGTACCTACTTGGATTTGTAGAGTTGATTTTTGCCCGAGTGACATATTTATCTTGGGAAATTAAAGATAACAACACTTACTCTACAGTTCAGATCTACCCAGAGACTCTAGGAAGCTAGAGCTATGGTAGGACTTGAAGGAGAGGGTAGAGGTAGAAAGGCCTTCCACATGCACACACTCACTGTGTGAAGACCCTGTTTCCTAAGCGATCCATCAGAGCCTGTTGTCTGGAAGCACAGGAATGCAGATGGGACAGGAGACAGAGGCCCACGAAAAGTTCATAGAAAAATTCCAGTTTCTACCAATTTCATTTTGCCACAGCGTTTTTTCAAAGTCCCCTCATTTTGGTAATTCCTTTCTAGAAGAGACTGCTGTGGTGGCCTTAGTAATTTTAGATAAAACATCTGGTCTCTTAGCAGAAAGAACGAATATATTCCTCAGATTGAGCTGGGGCTCCCCAATTCATAACTCTGTGATTCAGTAGTGCACCGGTCAGGATGGGTTTTTATTATGTTATAGTAAAAACTGCCCCCAATTCTAAGTAGTTTTATACACCAGAAATTCATTTTCAATTTTTTTTTCAATTTTGCCGCACAACCTGCCTAACCAAACTTGGACGAAGTGGTGTAGCTAGGGGATATGGTTGCCAAATTCAGTGTGGCTCTGACCTGGAAGGAGAGAACACCAGGATGGGGTGTACTTGCGTTTGGATTAGGCTAAAGCACTTGAGTCCGTGGATGATGACAGACTCTGGTTAACACTGTGGAGAATGAGAATTCCAAAGCGCTTCCCTGTGCTCACGTGCAGTGTATCTATCCAAGGGAACATCATTCCATCCAAGCAAGGGAGTTCTGTCCAGTTTAAAATCAGTGTGAATCACCATACTTTTCCAGTTTGTGTGCTAGGGAAGCATTCTGAGGAGCTGGACTACACCGGAGTTGGAAGGAGGCTCCTTAACAACCTGTAATAAGCGGATGACCCCACGTTGCTTATGGAAAGCCAGGAGGACAGGAAGCACTTAACTGAGGAAGATCAAAGACTTGAGCTTCCAGCATAAATTACAACTCAATGTATAGAAACCCAAATCCCTACAACTGGACCAACACACAGCCTCATGATAAACGGAAGAAAGATGAAATGTCGAGGATTTCAAGTTACTTGGATCCGCAGTCAACATTAATAGGACAAGAGTTCATAAATCAAAGGACCTATTGCAGTGAGCAAATCTACTTCAAAGAACTCTGTCAAGGGTTTCCAAACAAAGAGATCACTTTGAGAACTAAGGCACCCCGGACCCAAGCCATGGTCTTTTCAATCCCCGCTGTGCACGGGAAAGATGGACAGCGAATCGGGACGACCAGAGAAGAACGGGTGCATTTGAATCACGGTGCTGCGGAAAATTCCTGAGTGTACCTCGCACGGCCAGAAGAACAGTAAGTCCAGAGAGAATGCCCCTGAGAAGTGAGGACGGCAAGACTTTGTCGCATGAACGTGGAATATGTTATCAGGATGGACTCGTCCCTGCGGAAGGACATCATAGTTGGTAGAGTAGAGGGGTCGTGGAAAAGAGGAAGCCCCGAAAGGAGACGGAATGGCACTGCGGCGGTGACAGTGGGCTCAACATAGGGATGGGTTGTGAGGATGGTGCCAGAGTGGGCAGTCGTTCCTTCTGGGTGGGCATAGACTCAAGGGCACCCAAGGACAGCAGCACATGCACAGCGCAGGATGGTGGCCGTGGGGAAGGTATGACTTGGCTTATTGTAGGCTCTTGGCAATCTCAGCCGATAGACGTTTCATCCAGCCCTTTGCTGCTACGGCGGCCCAAGTGGGACACCAGACTGTAGCAAGTTGCACGCCGATTCTAAAGCGTCTTCCCAGAAATAGGACGCATGGTTTCGTCACGTGCTTCATTGACCCAAACGAGTCGTGTGATATGTTAGCTTTCTATGCGGCACAACAAGGAGCCCCAGGGACGTGGGGTTCAGACCTAGGCTGCGAGCCACAAGGTCAGCAATTCGAATTCCCCAGGTGCTCGGTGGGAGAAAGAGGGGGCTCCGGGCTCTCGTGAACTCTCAGAGGGCAGTACTGCTCTGCTCTACAGGGTCACGGTGAGTCAGGGTTGATGGTGGCGAGGAGTGTGTTGGGGGATGCTACTAAACATTGCCCCAATGCAGGATGTCCCCGGGTGGTACAACTGGTCCAGTGCTGGACTGCTCACCCAAAGGTTGTCAGTTCAAACCCATCCGAGGGTCTTTAGGCTCAGAGCAGCTGAGTTTGAGCTGGCTCAGGTCCTAGAAGAGGCTACCATAAAGGCATGGGCCATCTCTGTAATCCTCCCAGGGCTCTTCCAAACCCACTCAGGTGACAAATCACAGAAGACCCACTTCCAGGCTCTCGTGGGCTCCTCTTCGTGACCTGCTCTGGGGCGAGTAGCCCAGGAGCGGGTGAGAGAGCACCTGAGACGGAAGGCCCCTGTCTCAAAAGGGACTGCTTCTGTTGGGTTTGGTTCCTGAGAAGGTCTGCTTTTTGTCCCTGGCCACGTTCCAGACTCAGTCAGTAGGGATTGCACGGGCCTCCGTCCCAGCAGGCAAGGCTCATTAGGTCTATCATAGGCGCTGCAGACCTCAAGTGGCCGCTAAAAGAGAACACTCCGTGTCTATATAACTCGGTAGAGACAGAAGCCATGTTCTCTCTCTCCAGAGGTCGAGAAAGCCATGCCATGGCCTTTCCGTGTGGATCTGTTCTGAGAGTCAATAAGGACCCTGGGTCCATCATGTCTCCGCAGTGCTAAATGTACTAATTCACCCCTAAGAAATAACGTGGCTTTAAATCCAATCACGTCACTTTGTGATTCACTCCATTAATCCCACGGATATATTTACTCGAAGCTAGTGATGTTACAAAATTCCAAGTTGGGAGGGGGAGGATTCCACCGCAACTTTATTTATCCTTTTGACGTGCCGAGTCTGTGCGGGAGGGCAGTGAGCTCTGCTCATTCCTTGATTTGTAGGGGGTGGCTGAGGGTGGACCCAACAGCACAGACTCAGCGGCACCTGCCACCTTCTGAGAGATACAGAAAAGCCAGCATCCACAGTTCTGAGGCGCACAGGCACACAAGACACACTAGAAAAGAGGGGTTCCGTGAGGGGCTGGTCCCAGTGCAGTGGGGCATCCGTGCAGACAGCACATGTTTGCCTCCTGGCCTATCAGTGGTGACACCATTGGGTCAGGACCCAGATTCCTAGGGATTGCCAGGGGAATGCAGGATAATGTAAAAGTTTGCGCTCAACTATTAGCCTGAAGGTTGGCAGTTCCGCACGCCTAGCAGTGCCCAGGAGCGAGTCCGGGCAAAGACTGCAGTCCGGGAAAGCCAGGGAGCAGTCCCACTCTAGAACGCACGGGGTTGCCTGGAGTTGCAGTCAGCCCTGCCGTACTGGTTTGAGTCAGAGAACTTCCAGAGTATCTGGTCCAGAATGAACCGCAGCCGTAATCCTGTGCCGGCTTTTCAGTGTAGGAGCTGAGGCTTAGAGACAGAAAGGCTCCTTCTATGGCTTGTATCTCTGCAAATACCAGGCTGCTACAACCCCACACGCATTCTCTCCTTCACACTCGCTCCTGTGAGTAAAACAGCAGTGTTTCTCCGTGCCCCCCTGGGCTTACTTTCCACACACCCTAAGCCCTGCCTTGCCTAGGTTGTGCCCAGCCTGGAATGCTGCCCCTGTCCCATTCTGTCCAATAAACCTTCCCGTCTCGTGGATGAAGCCACTTTGTCCACGGTTCGGTCCTCGGCAATGTCCCAGATGGGGGACTCTCAGCTCCGTTCCCTTCAGGTCATCTTACTGATGGCAACCTCCCCGCAAGGAGGTGGTCGCCTGCTTCTCCTTCTGTTTAAAGAAATGGAAGGGGGAGTGGGCTTGGTGGGTCCCTGCCTTCATTTGCTTCCTCACCCATCAACCAGGAGGGTTGGTGTGACTCGTGGCCACTAGAGGGCAGAAGTGCATAATCTATCAGGAGTCAGCCACCTCTAGTGTCTTCCATTTTCAGCTGCTCATCCTTTGCCTGCAACTGGTCCTGGTCTGTGAATGCATTTGGGCTGTTATGTTCGGCAGGAAGTTGTAAATCTTTTCAGGATGGTGCTCACCGGCCATTTCCTCCCCTACTAAAACAGAGCCCTGGAGTTTCCACCTAGGGCAACCCAGGTGTAGCCGTACTAACTGCAAGGTTAGCAATTCGAAGCCACCAGGCAGAACAAGGCGGCTTTCCACTCCCGTAAAGACACAGTCTTAGACACCCGCAGGGGCAGGGCTGGCCTGTCCGGCAGGGTCGCTCTGAATGGATATCTGCTCCATGGCAGGGAGTACCCCAGGGCAAATGGCCTTCAGCACAGACAGGCAGGAGGCATGCAGGCAGACAGGTGGTTTTGAAAACCTTGTTCAGAGCTGGGTGGGGGGTTGGTAAAAGCCAGTGGCCTGGGAGATATTGGGGCGGAGGGAGATGGCAGAAAGGGGATGCCCTGTCTCAGGCATGTAGTCTTGCAGCAGCGGAAGCAGCAGGATCAAAGACAGAGTCCAGTGAAGAAGTCTGGTTGGCATCTTGGCCTTAGTGCCGCTGGGTGCTGGTAGGAAGTTGCTTCTACTCCTGGGCAGTTTGTTTTGTTTTGTTTGAAGGGGGTGGGGATGAAGGGTGCAGCTTGCCTGAGGGGCTCCTCTGTCTGCCCTTAGACATGGGTATAATTCAGCAGCGGCTGCCTTTGGTCCACACTCGATCCCCATGTGGCTCCCTCAGCCCATCTTCTGCAGGAGAAAGAGATGCGTGTCCTTGTCACCGTCGTTGCTCCTTAGGTGTCTGTCCAGCAGGGTCTGAGACAAGAAGGACTTGAGAGGCCCTTGACCATGTTGCTGGCCGGCCGTAACATGGGGCGTTTATTAGAAGAAGAGTATTAATAACAGCCATGAACCAGCCCCTTATGAACGCTCTGCTTCAAACCCTTCAGCTAACTGCGCACATTCCCACGGGAGGGAAGGGCCAATCCTCAGAGGATATGTTGCAATCCGCAGTGCTCGGGAAGTCGGCCGATCTGCCGTGAAGCTCTTGAGGTCCCGGCAAGGCCAGTGCTCGGAAAGGGCATCCTGCCTGGCAGGGGACCAATGGAAAACGAGAGGAATCCCCCATGAGACAAAGTGCCACGGCCGCCACCGTCATGGATTCCGGGATGGACTTGGCGCAGGACCAGGAAACATTGTTCAGTGACACATGACCATGGACTTCATGCTCACTCACTGCTGTCTAGTCAACGCTGACTCCCAGCAATCCTGGGGCTCTCCAAGGCTCTAACTGCTTATGGGAGTAGAAAGCCCAGTCTTTCTCCCAAGGATCGGCTGGTGGTTCCCAACTGCCCACCCCACGCTCGCAGCCCAGTGAGTAACCACTGTACCACCAGGGCACTTGAACTTAACCTGCCATACGCTCAATAGAAACTAGCAGCAAGAGCTCAGGTGGAATCAGACCTCGTGTGCACCTACACTGATCTTGGGTACAGTGCCCCTTACCAGTCTGAGTGTGGTGTCTGTGAGTTAATGATGTAAAACACTCCTCCCAGCGCCTGCGCACGGTAAACATCAGGTCGTCTGTGAGCCTAAGCGCTAACCTCGTGCACACAGTTCGTCAGCGTCAGAGCAGGAACCCAAGCCGCAGGTGAGCCTGGCTCCATAGCCTCATTCATGACCGCACAGCTTGCTTCCATGAAACATCTTCAGGAATTCACCCAAAAGGCTGCCCCCATCCACGTGCACCCCCTGCCTGTGCCCAGCTGGCCGCAGACAGCATCCACAGAGACCTGCCCTAAGGCACACACTAGCCGGTCTGGCAGAGGGGGGGGGGGGACTGCCATGTGCAGCTGAAGCAAATACAGCCGTCTGCTGCCTCATGAGAGGTCAACCAGCCGCAAGCCTCCTGCTGGTGGCTGCTATTGGACTCCTCTGGCCGGCGGCCACCCTTCATATCTGCACCCCCCCCCCCGCCCCCGCCGCCAAGTAGCTTTGAAACTGCAGTTGTGCTCATCGGGGTACATCTGGTTCTGCTAAGAGAACAAATAAGCCCAACAGCTGACTTTAATAACAGAGTATTTCCTCTTGCGGATGCTGGAATGGCATTACCTGTTCCGGTCGCCAGGGAGACGTGGTTCCCTGATGGGATCTTTCAGGTCCCATCTTATGAGGACTTCCAAGCAAGGACAAGCGAGTGGGAAATCATGCACTAGCTCAAAAGTACCGCTGCTCCCATTTCAGTGGCAGAATGGGTCCTCTGACCACACGGACCGCACAGAGCAGGGAGCCAGTTCTCCTTGTCCCTGAGGAGGAGGAGCTGGCTGTAGACCTGAGCGCGTGTGCCAGACCACTCTGGGCCATTCCACCAAAATGCCCTAGAAGAATACGGTTCACTGTGGGCAGTCGCTGGTGGCGAGAACTGTTAACTGGCTGGGCTGCTAGCTGGAAGGTCGGATGTTTGAGTCTGCCCAAGAGGCAGCAGCCTGGAAGACAGGCCTGGTAGTGTGCGTCTAGCTGGTCCGTCACTGAAACCCCACTGCCCTCAGCCCTGCGGTGATGCATGAGCATCCCCTGATTTTGAGTGGGCGTGACCACAATTGTTTGTATTGTCCTTTGGCCGTGGAGATGGCCAGAAACAGGAAGTGCCTCCGAAGGATGGATCCAAGGCTGGCTTTGCCACACTGACAGCCCCCTGGGAGCCTCAGATTATTCAGACTCAGTCTCTGCTCCCTAAGCTGCCCGCTCCAAAGCGGAGGGATTTCTCCTCAGCAGGCTGCTTCTCTCCCTGCCCCAGGCTCTGGGTAATTGGAATGGAGAAGAGGAGGGGTGGGGGAACAATATCTCCTAAAATTGTTGGTCAACTACAGCTTTTTTTATATCTACCAAATCCCAGTTTTCGCCTGGTCATGCAGAGCCCTTCTCCCTTCCCTGATCCAGATGGCACCCTCCTTAGGGCCCATACCGATGGCATGCTCTTCCCTGCCCCACCGATGGCTTCCGCACACATGCCAATGCCTACAGGCAATGAGGTGGTATGTCCACACAGGCACACACACACACACACACACACACCACTACCACCCCTCTCTCTGGGATGAGCTCTCTCTCTCTCTCTCTCTCTCTCTCACACACACACACACACACACACACACACACACACCACTACCACCCCTCTCCCTGAAATGCCCTCTCTCTCTCTCTATCACACACACACACACACCCCACTACCGCCCCTCTCCCTGAAATGCCCTCTCTCTCTATCTATCTATCACACACACACACACACACACACACCACTACCGCCCCTCTCCCTGAAATGCCCTCTCTCTATCTATCTATCTCACACACACACACACACACACACACCACTACCACCCCTCTCTCTGGGATGCGCTCTCTCTCTGTCTCTCTCTCGCTCTCATTTGCTCTCTCTCTCTCTCTCTCTCTCACACACACACACACACACACACACATACACACACACCCTGTAGCCCATCTCCCTGAAATGCGCGCGCGCTCTCACACACACACACACATACACCACTACCACCCCTCTCTCTGGGATGTTCACACATGAGCGCGCACGCGCACACACACATACACACACACACACACACACCCTGAGGCCCCTCTCCCTGGGATGTTCTCTCACAGGTAGCAGTGTCACCCTCTTCCTCACTGAACTCTGACTTCTCAGGGGTGCTGGTTTGGGTCCCTCAAATAACTGCCAGCCAGGCATGCGCTCTTCCCACGCTCATATCTGCTTCCATCTGAGCCCATGAACAGGGCAGGAATACACCAGCTCGCTCCACTCACTGCCTTTGGCTGCCAGTCCTTGCTTGGCAGAAGGTGAAGGAGGAAGCCCAGTGGGGAGGAGGGAGCCCATTGTTGCTCAGCGACCCAGCCGGGGCTCTTCCTCCATTGTCTCTGCCCTTGTTTGCCCACTCTCAAGACCCGCAGCCCTTTCCCAGGCCATGCCGACGGATCAGATCCACACGCTCAAGTTCCCATCAATAGCATACAAAGCATCTGAGCTTCCCTGGGAGGAGACCCTAGATGGGTCAAATGGTTGTCACCTTCAGCTGCTGCCCAACAAAGCGGGAGGTTGGAGGCCACCGCAGGTACCGCAGAAGAAAGGTATGGTGATCTGTTTTCTGAACAATCAGCATGAAACCCCTTGTGGAACACCATCCCCCTCTGACACACGAGTTCAACCCCATGAGTGGAAATCGCTCCAGTGCTGGCCAGATGGGCTTGGCTCCCCAAAAAGACAGAGCCTGCTCTGTTCTCTGCCAAGTCATCCTTCCTCCAAGTCTTTCATCCTTACGGCCCTTCTAGGTAGATGTCGTCTTTCTTTGGCAAATGATGAAACTAAGGCTAAGGGAGGGAAAGTAGCATGCTGAGTATGGCAAGCTAGTAAATACGGAGCGGGGCTTGAACCCCAAGCCCTCCAACACGAGCATTGTAGCCTCTTTAGCAGGCAACTCCCCAAAACATTCTGGTCCACTGTAGTGTCTGGTTATTGTAGTTCAGTTTATTGTTGGGTCTCTGTCTTAATTATGTGGCACTGCCCTAAGAAACACCACTGGTGGGTGACTTTAAAGACCAAGATTTATGTTCTTATTGCTCAGGAGGCCAGAAGTGAGGACATGGTTTTGGGGGGAAGGCCCCTTCTGTCGATTTCAACTTCTAGTACTTGCCAGAAATCCGTGGCATCCTTGGGTTTGTAGACCCGTCTGTCTCCATGACCTGCCTTCCTCTTTCGCCTGTGTCCTCCCTGTGTCCCTCGCTCCATTGGTAACTCACAAGTGATTAGGTCTGGAACCCACCCTATTCAGGTGTGACTTGGTTAATATACCGAGAAGCCACCAAGCAGGACCAGATTCACAAGCATAGAGGCTAAGACTTCTGTCTGTTTTTAGAGAACACAAGTCAGCTCATTGGACTTGGTTCTGCCCTTCCCTCAGTATCCTCATCTGCGAAGTAGGGATTGAAGCCCCACCTGGTCGAGGTGTGGAGAATCATGTCAAGGGACACTTTGCATGGTGTCTTGGACAAAGCACACCTCGAATTGACAATGGCTAGCAAATATTGACTCTGTAGTTCAAGCCAAAGGACTTTGGAGAGAGCACCATCTGGTGTCTGTGGTCCTTACTTCTCACACGTCTGTCCATCCATCTGGCCCAGCCGGAAGCACTGCTCATCTCAGGCCTTGGCCCTGCCTGTGTCTCCAAGAATCTCCTGGGCTCCACGAGCACAGGTTTCCTCTCAAAGAGACATTCCCCGGCATCTTAGCTGGGAGCATAGCTCCGCAAGGCAGCTGGAGCGGTGAGCAAGGACTCCACCAACTAGTTAACGGCCCCAAGACTTCGCTGCTTTTAAAGCAAAGAAACAACCGCGGGGCAACCAAACCGCATGTGAATCAGCTGCAAGGAATGGTAAGAGGGCTGGCCCCAATCCACAAGGCCCCAACAGGGTTTGAATTCACCTCCCCACTAGCAACTTAGGAATACAGGCCCCCTGGCATGAATAATACCAGCGAGCAAGCACACACCAAGCATTCTTCTGAGGACCTCTTATATCTCCCCAAATCCCTTCTTAGATACAAAAGCATCTTGCATGGCTTATATAATCTTCCTGACAGCCATACGGTAAGTATTAGCACGGCCAGTGTTGTACGGATCAGTAAACCGCGGCACGGAGAGTTGAAATCGCTGGTCCAAGGTAACAGTGGAAGTGAGCAGAGCCAGGCACAGCACAGGCAGCTGGTCTCCCCTCCTTGAGACTGGACCGTTCGCTATGAACTGTGACCTTGATCAAAGACGGTCAGTGGGGAGTTGAATGGAATCTCAGATGGGTTGCCTTTGGGGGCTGTGGGAAGAGGTCGTGGCGGGAGTTGTTGGTAGCTGCCATGGCGTTTTCCCCGACGCACGGTAAACACACGCACAATGGAACAAATTGCTGCCTGGGCTTGCACCCACCTTAGGGTGGATTGTGGACCTGGCCATTGTGATCCACGGGGTACTCCGTGGTTTGCTTGAGTTTGGGAAATAGGATGCCTGGCATCTTCCTACTCCAGCTTGGCCTGGAAACGCTGCTGGACCTGTTCAGCATCAGAGCTACCCACGAGTCTCCACTAAGCTCCTGCTGGTGGCTGCCCATGAGGGGCATTGACTGGGCATCCACCAGAGTATCTCTCCTGGGAGCGAGGAGCACACCTGTTCAATTACCCCTCTTGAGCAATTAATCTGGTTTTGTTTCCTTGTGCCTTTGTGCGTCTTTCTTGGCAGCTCTGCTAAGCCCGTCATCCCAGGATGGCTGGCTTCTGGCTGTTTTTGTTTAGACTGATACAACACAGGGTAGACAAGAAAATTAGGGAGGAGAAAGATTCGCTTTTGACTTTGAGAGAAACCGAAGGGCCGACCTGGAATGATGAGCTTCCCAGGCCAGAACTGGTCCATTTCCAGAGTCCTCTGCCTCCCTGTGCCCCTGGCTCAGAGCCCAGTGGAGTCCTGAACCCCTCCGCACCCCCCCCCCCCACTCAGCTCTCCTCTCTCTCTGTGTAGGTAACCTGGACATCACGCCAGACGACCCCCGCTGGATCGGAGCCTGGTGGGGCGGCTTTCTGCTCTGCGGTGCCTTACTCTTCTTCTCCTCCCTGTTGATGTTCGGGTTCCCACAGTCCCTGCCCCCACACTCGGACCCTGCCCTGGAGAGCGAGCAGGCCATGCTCCCCGAAAGAGAATACGAGAGGCCCAAGCCCAGCAACGGGGTTCTGCGGCACCCCCTGGAGCCGGACAGCACTGCCTCCTGCTTCCAGCAGCTGAGAGGTACGGGTGGCCTGGCCCCCTGGAGAAAGGGTGGGGTGGCCGGGAGGCAGGGAGGGCTGGCGATCAGGCCTGGCTTCGGGCAGCTTGGGGTGGGTGTTAGCTGCCACAGCGTTGGCCTTCCTTGACCCCTTGCCCATCCATGAGTGTTTTGCCTGACATGCTTGACTTACTCCAAGACGTGAGTTACCTGCATTGCTTAATAGAAATGGAAGTGAAGTAACTGCCGGTTATGGAAGGATACAGAGAGCTTACCTTCTCCCCCGAGACATCCCCATGGTTCGCATTGGGCCCTGGCATCTAGTATGTCAATGTCGACAGAGGGAAGCAGGTCGCTAAACCTTCCATGGGTCCCTTTTTAGTTCTTTCCTCTCACTTGGAGCACTGCAGCAGAGAGCGCTTTCTGAAGTCGCCTCCCTGTGTCTCCCTTTAAAACCCAAGCAGACCCACTGCCACAGAGTCCGTTCCATCTCTCAGGTTCCCTGCAAAGGGTTATCAAGGTTCTAAGACTTTAAAAAATCATTTTAGTGAGGGTCCTTACAGCTCTTATACCATTCCGTACATCGGTTGTACCAAGCTGATTTGTACATAATGTTGCCATCATCATTTCCAAAGCATTTTCTACTTGAGCCCTTGGTGTCAGCTCCTCTTTTTTCCCCTTCCTCCCCCACCCTTCCACCCTCATGAATCCTCGATCAATTATATATTATTATTATTTTGTATCTCACACTGGCTGTTGTCTCCCTTCACCCACATTTCTGGTATTCGTCCCCTGCGGGGGGTGGGGGTGCTATATATCCATCCTTGTGATGGGCTCCCTCTTTCTCCCCCCCCTCCCTGATCATCCCACTTCCATCATGATACTGTTCCTGAGGGTTTATCCGTCCTGAGTTCCATGTGTCGAGAGCTCTTATCAGTCCCAATGTGTGTTCTCCAGTCTAGCCAGATTTGTAAGGTAGAACTGGGTCATGGTAGTGGGGGTGGGCAGATGGGGGGGGCAAGTATTCAGGAACAAGAGGAATGATGTGTGATTCACCGGTGCTATACTGCACCTTCGTGAAAGCATCACTTCCTTATAAGCCTTCTGTGGGGGTTATCCAGTTGTCTACAGATGAGCTTTGGGTCTCCACTCACCCCCCCCACCCGCCCATTCACATGGATATAGTTGTTTGCTTGGGATGTCTTAATACCTGATACCTTATCCCATGGACACCTCATGATCTTTATGGCAACAAACAGCCTCACCTTTCTCCTGCAAAGCAACCAGTGGCTTTGAACCACCAACCTTGTGATGATTCAGGCAACATCATTTCTTTTCATTTGTAGCTGGTTCGTTATGAAGTATAATCAGACATTTACCACTTGAACCTGTTCTACACACACAACTCAGTGGCCTGGCTGTACGCAGCATGGGCTATTTCCATATTATTCCACCATTTTCTTCTGAAACTCAGTGTGTCCACTGAGCAATGATTCCTCTGCCCCTCCCCATTTTCTCCCACCTGTCGGATCTACGAGAAGATTTGGTCTCCACAACCGAAATGCAGACCAAACTCACTGCCATCATTATGGGAGTGGAAAGCCCTGTCTTTCCCCCCGAGGAGCGTCTGATGGTTTTGCACCCAGAACTTGCCGTTAGTGGCCTGACGTGCAGTAACCACTGTGCCACCAGGCCTCTTTGGTCTCCATTCACCTGTTCCCCGTCAGTCAGAGCAAATGATTGTACTTCTGGGACCGGCCTGTTGGTTCCCTGACATAATGATGCCAAGAGTCATCCGCATGGTAGTGTATGTCAGAATGCCCCTCCTCTGTGTGACAGATCGTATTGCAGTGCTTGAATGGACCGCACTTGGTCTCTCCTCTCATCGATGGATGGATACTGGATTGTGTCCACCTCTTTGCTCTTGTGAGCAGCGTTGTGGTGAACGTTGGTACACCGGCTTTCCTTCAGTTGTCCGGGTTCTACACAAGTACCTGAGAGGGGAACTGCTGAATCACTCTTTAGATTGGAGCTGCCCTTCCATCCCCCTGCATTAAAGAAGAGAGGAATGATTCTCTGGAAAGAAATTCACCTCCCAGGCTCCACACTGGAGGAACCAGCAACACTGGGGCACTCCTATTTGAGAGACACACACATGCTGCTTTTCCAGCAAGCTGCGAGTCGCAGTGGGGTGTTCCAACATGTGCACCACCTTTTCAAAGCCAGGGAAACCACTGCACAGCTGGAGGGAGGACAGCATACACCTTCTCTTGAAGATGCATGCGCATCCTGGAAAGACCTTCAGACGGCTGTGGGGGTTGGAGCTCAGTTCTGCTTTCCACTAGCTCCGGTATCATTAGCTTCTCCGTGCTTCCTTCTCAGCACTGTCAAGCCGGAGCACTTTTCCCGACGGTGTCGGCATGAGACTCAGAGCACTGTGGAAAGGGCATTGTCTGCAGGAGACATTTCAGAGTACCTCTTGGTGTTACCGTTCTTGGTAGGGGCTGTCAATGTGGTTCTGACGCCCAGCCACCCTGCTTAGAGCAGAACAACAACAACAACAGCAACATGCCTGGTCCCACACCATCTTTGCATTCAGGAGGACACTTGACCCCACGGCTGCAACCATTATGTCAATTCATCTCGTTTTCATGCACCTCTGCATTCCCAAGATGATAGCCTTCTCCAGGGGGTTGGTCTCCCCTGAGGCCTTGGGCAAAGTGTGGGGGGTGAAATCGCCCCTCCTCCTGTGTAAGGAGCGCTCTGTGGTGCCGTTTCTGTGACGGGCTGGTTCCTCCTTCTGGCACACGTAGCATGTTCTGTCTTTCTCCCCAGTTCCATCCTCGAATGTTTCTTCCTTCTTCGTTGTCCAGCTTCCGCATGCAGAGACTGGCATCGAATGCGCCATGGCTTGGGTGAGGCTCATCTTAGTCCTCAGAGTGACATCTTTGCTGTGTAACTCTTTGAAGGGATCTGTGGCAGCAGATTTCTGCTGGACAATGAGTCATTCTGTTTCTTCATTGCTGTGCCCGTGGGCATGGCTTATGGATCCAAGTCCAATGCAATCCTTCCCAATGTCAGTCTTTTCTCCATTTAGCCTTATGTCACTTATTGGTTTAGTTGTGAAGATTTTTATTTTCCTAATACGGATTGATCGTCATCAGTCAGTGCTTCGCTTTTCGCTGGCTGTGCCATCTGCATCTTGCAGGTTATTAAGGAGTCGTCCTGAAGCCTCATTCTTCTTCATATAATCCAGCTCCTTGGACAATCTGCCAAGCATGCAGATTCCAGCGTGACACAGCCTATGTAGCCCTGGAACCATGTGCTGTGTCTGTGTGGGGTTCCAATGGCTGCCTCTTGGTCTGTGCATGGGGACTGCAGAAGCACAAGGTGGTGCTTTGAGATTCCTGTTCTTTGCATTGTTATCCATAATTTGTTATGATCCACCCAATCCAATACCTTTGCCTAATTAATCAAACACTGATTGATAGCTTCCTGACATGCTCAGCTTTCAGCCAAGATATACCTGATATAGCAGTGTCCCATATACTATTCTGAATCTGAATGGAATTTATAGTAGCTCCTTGTTGATGGATTATTTAATATCATTTTTAAAAATTATCTTCTTCAAAATTTTACTTACATATGATATTAATGATACACTCTTTGATACTTTTGCATTCTCTGGGATCACCTTTTTGGATTTGTGTGGCATGGGCTCCACTGTGAAGCTCCTCCAAACAGTTGGTCAGGCTATTGTCTTCCAAATGTCTTGTCATGGATGAGTGAGTGCTTCTAATGTTGTATCTATTTGGTGAAACATCCAGTTGACATCTGTCTTAGTCAGGGTGGAATTGTGAAACAAATTCATAGACACAATTGTATAAGAATGAGTTGTATGTATAAGAACAGCTGAATATTGAGAAAACATCCCAGCCCAGTCCCAAGCAAATCCATAAGGCTGATATTAGCCCATACGTCCAATACCAATCTATAAAATCCTCTTCAGACTCACGAAGCACATGCAATGACGCGGAATGCAGGATGATCACAGACCCAGTGGGTGTAAAGTCTGGTGGATCCAGTGGCAGTGTAAGCATCTCAGTGCTGGCGTGGGTCTCCACTGGCTTCTCCAACTCCCAGAGCTCTGGCTGTATCAGGGTAGGTTCATGTGGCTTTTCCTCAGGGATGTCTCTCAAGAACTGAGCACACAAAGAGTGTCTCCCTCCTCCAAGGAGGAATACAGGAGCTCCAAGAATCCTCAGGAGAAAGCCAAGCAGAGGCACACACAGAGGCATCACTGGCTATGACCTGATTGACAGATTGGCTAAGTTCCACCTCTTCACTTATAAGTCCTCTCAATTTGACAGCAGATTACTTAACTACCACAGTGTCCCTTCGATTCCTAGAGCCCTGTTTTAGCCCTTGCTTTCAGGGAATGTGCTCAGTGAAAGAATATCTTCCCAAGTCAGTAGGCTCCGTTCTTGGAGCCCTGGGGAGCTGGGATCAGTGACTACTGTTCCTCGTTCACATAGCTGGCCGTCAAGAATAGCTCAGTACCCAGAACCAAAAGAAATCAATTTGGCTGGCACAAGAGCAGGCTTTACTGGGGACACCCTGGCCTTTGGGTGACTACCTGTTCAGATCCTTCATGCTCCCGGATGTATAACCCTGTCCTCCTATGGCTCTGATTAAAACCTGTTCCAATAATCGCCTGTGTTTCATCTCTGGAGATTCCAAGATGAAGGAGACCTCGTTTTGCAATCACATAACTCATTGCTCAACGCAAGGCCAGCCCAGCAAGCCCATGAAGACAGAAGGGGCACAGGAGAAGGCAGTGAAGGTTTTGAAGACGCAGCCAATGTGCAGAGAAGAGCACATCTATGCTGGATCACAGTTGGGGGTGGGGGGTGAGGGATGAGTCAGCAGGCTGCTTCAGCGAGGAAGCCGAGCTGAGTCTTGAGACATGTGATGACATCGGAATGCTTGGACTGTGACTCGAGTGCTTATTAATTCGTTTATTCAATTCAGTCAATATTTACTGAGAATCGACTAGACCTGGGAGGCCTAGCTGTCCCCGATGCAGCTTGTATCCCAGTGTGGTCCTCGCAGCAAGGAGGTAGGGTCGGGGGTGGATGTGCTGTGGGTGTGGTGTCAGGCACGCCGTGGAGTAAATGGTCTGGGACGTGCTAACACATAAATCATCCAAGTCGCAGTTGATATGCACATAGCCTTTGCATTGGATAATAAAGGATTTCAATTTCAAATTGATAGTTATTAGGTCCATTAATTGGCATCAAAGAGGCACCAGCAGGAACAGAAGGTAGTGTGTCTAGAAAAATCCCCAGGAGCCCTAAGCCATTATGGAAATGGGACCCATGCAAGTGATGGAGAGGGGCTCAGGCAGGCCACCTCCTTTGTTTCGCCACATGGGACAAAGCTTTTGCCCTGGGGCACTTGCGCCCACAGCACCATGTTGTCCTTCCCAGGGTTCCTGGACTGTATCCCATCCACAGCCTTCAGTTACCAGGTTGTGTTCAAACAGTGAGGTTTGCACGTTAATGGGACCCAATAAGCACACCAGAGTGACAGATATCAGAAGAATTCACATTGCTCTGAAAATCTGTCTGCCAAAATTTCTCACCTGTTGGAGTTGCATTTGGGTTTCTTCTTCAGCCATCCATCTGTGCCCCGTGCGGTGCTCTGAGAGCATAAGTCCCCTGCAAAGAGCTGGTGTTGCCTGAGAGCAGCCACCTCACCCCATACCCCAATGGGGCCCGGGCAGCCATCCCCAGAGAGGATTCACCCCTCGTACAGGAAGAGGCATGTGTTAGTCCAGGTAGACTAAAGAAACAAATCCACAGAAACTCACATGTGTATAAGAGAGAGTTTTATATAAAGGTAATTATACATTAAGAAAGCATCCCAACCCAGTCCAGTCCAAGTCTATAAGTCTGATATTCATCCATATATCCAACATCAATCTATAAAGTCCTCTTCAGACTCACAAAACACATGCAATGATGCTGAATGTAGGATGACCACAGGGCAGTGAGTAGAAAGTTTTTGAACCCAGTGGTGTAGTAAGTATCTCAGCACTGGTGGGGGTCTCTACATGGCTTATACAGCTCCAGAGGTCTGGTTGCATCAGGGTAGGTCCATGTGGCTTCTCCAGCTCAGGACACTAGTGTAGTTCTATGTGTCTTGTCAGCTGCAATGTCTCCCAGGGAGTGAGCAGAGAGAGAATCTGTCTCCCGCCTCTAAGCAGGAAAATCAGATTTCCCAGAATGCTCGGGAGAAAGCTATGCCCACACAGAGGCTATGACCCAATTGACAGATTAGGCTCCACCTCTTCAATACTCTCAAATCCCAACGTGACACCAGATTCTGTAACTACCACAGAGCTTCCTGGGTTCAAATTCCAACTGAGTAACTTCATCATTTTGGAGTGAGTTACACATTGGACTGCTAGCTGCAAGGTCAACAGTTTGAAACCACCCGCTGCTCCTGGGCAGCAAGCTGAGGCTTTCTATTCCCATAAGGATTTACAGCCTCAAAAACCCACAGGGACAGTTCTGCTCTGTTCTCTAGAGTCAGGAGGGACTCAGTGGCATTACTTAACTCCCCTCTGCTCTCATGGTGGCCTCTGCTTCAGTCCTCCCCACAGCTGTGAAAGGTTGGCATTTTAGGATTAATCCCAATTACAGATGGAAAAGCTGAGCCTCGGTGCTAAGAGAGTTGGACTCTGTGGGTCTGTGTCTGGTCCACTCCTCCACAGCCTGGTCTTACAGAAAGCTCCAGACTCGCTACCATCAGGTCCATTCCAGGCCGCTCGCTAGGACAGAGTGGATCAGTGGATCTGCCCTGTCCCTCTGGACTCCCAAGGCTGAAAGTCTCTACAGAGCAGAAAACCTCATCTTTCTCCCATGGGACAGCTTGTGGCTTCAAAGTGCTGACCTTGTGGGTAGCAGGCCAACCAGTAACCCACTTCCACCGCCAGGGCTCCTTAATGTGAGGAGGTCTTATTTCCAGGGAAGCCAGCTGCCCTGTGGGATTGCAACCTGAACAAGAAGACAAGAAGATGAGGGAGGGAGTGTCCAAGGTCTTGTTCCAGAACACTGTGGGGAAACTGACACTTCTTCCAGCCTCTGACCGCCAGCTCTCACCAGGTCCTGTGTGAGTCTGGGTTCATCAGAGAAGCAAATAGATTGACACTTATATGTATAAGAGAGAACTTCCTATTAAGAAGTAATTGTGTATCCATAAAATATCCCAGCTCTGGAGCAAGTCCACACATCTGATATTAGCCCCTAAGCCCAATGTTAGCCCGTGCATTCCTCTTCAGACTCACACAGCACATGCAATGATGCAAGATGAAGGAAGATCACAGGCCAGTGGGTGCGACATCTTGTGGATCCAGTGGCAGTGGAAGCATCTTGGAGCTGGTGCGGGGGTTCACATGTCTCCTCCAGCTCTCTGAGTGTGGCTTCTCAAGAGCGAGAGAGGACGTTCCTCATGAGAAGGTCAGGCCAACAAGGAGGCATTATCAATCTGTGACCCGATTGACAGGTTAGGCTCCACCCCTTCCTTCTCAATACCTTCAAGTTGACACAAGATCGTGCAACAGAGTCCCCATGTCACCCTCATAACCATTACATAAAGGAGGCAGCAAGGGGACGAATGCGTGGCTTTGAGGAATTTTGCTCTCTCCCAGCCTGCCTTTCCAAGGTACATCTTCACATTTCATCTTGTGGCTGACATTCAGCCCCAGCTCTGAAAAGGACCTTATCTTCTGGATGCCCCATGTTGTTGCCCCATCTTTCAAGGCACACCTCCCCAATACCTTCTGCCCCTGCTCTGTGCCGGGAACCTTGTTGTCGTTCTTGGCCCTCACCTGGGTGGTCAGCCCTGTGTGGGCCATGGCCACACCACTGTGGTGCCCTGACCCCAGTAGATGCTCTGCATTTGGAGGGTCTTCTGTGAAAGGCTAGGCCTGGATAGGAGGGGCTGGCCCAGGGGACCGTCAGAATCAGCTAATGTACTGCATCTCACAGTCATGGATTTGCTTTATTGGGAAATTCTCCCTGGGGTCACTTGTCCTGAAGTCCCTCTGGAGCAAGGTGCTGGCCACCTCTGCAGCCACACGTCCATCTACTCTCCTTCTCCTGCTCTGTACAGCTCCTGAAATGTGCCACCCCCTTCTGAGCTGCTGCTTTTGAAAACATCCTGGAAGGTCCTTCTTCATCCCTCTCTGAACTGAGTGTGGTCCTCACCTTCTCCAAGAAGCCCCCTGCCCCCGTTGCACCTTTACACGCATGCCCATAGCTGGCCTTCCCCGGCTGTCCACAGAGCCCCCGCCAAGCGCTTGTCCCTCCACTGCCCTGGAGGTCTGTTTGCTTGTCTGCCAAGGACCATGGTTTCTCCAAAGAGCAAGTGCTCATTCATCTTCCACTCCCTGTGCATAGCATGATGCCTGGTCAGAGGTGATGTTAGTTGAATGAATGAAGAAATGGGAACGCTTAGTTACCCACCATAGCCCTCCCTCCACCAGTGCACATAGGCTTGAGTGTACACACACGCACTAGCAGCTCACATTTGGGTCCGATGTGCTGTGTTCCTGAATCCCATCAACCTTGTGTTGTGGGGAATTGGCAAACCAGGACAGCAGGGTGTAGGAGGAAAGGGCAGTTGAACCCTGGCTGACACCTCCGTGTTTCTGCTCTTAACCTGGGCTCATGCTGCCTCTTCTGGCAGTAAACAGACTCACGGAAAAGCAGCACCAGCAGGGGCTGACCAGCTCTTGGACCGTGTGTCTACAACCCAGCTGCCCACTCCATGACACAGATGTCCCCTAGAACAAGGGGCCTTCTGGATGAGGCATCGCCTACCAATGAGGACAGAGCCACCTCCCTGCCAGGCCTGGCAGAGCCTGATGATCTAGTGCATAGGTTCCCAAACCACTTTGGCCTAGCCTCCCTCCTCCACCTACCCCCACCCCCCAGGCAATTAAACCCTTTTGTGCTCTAGCCCATAATCAGTATCTCTTTTCCAGCCCCGCTTCATTTCTCCCACCCTCCCTGCAGAACAGTGGCGTCCATGCTGGGAAACACTGGTCTACCAGATTGTCTCAAGAGGGACCTGTGACGCAGCCTGGTACCTGGTCAGTGGATCACAGGGGTCGGCCCAGATGCTGAGGACAGCGGGCCCAGTGACCTTGAAACTAGTGTCCTTACATGCTCATCTTTTGGTCAGTTTTGCTGCCTGGGTAAAAGCCACACTCTTCCCCCCACCATAGTGTTGCTCACCACTCAGTGGGCGCTGAGACTTGGGCTGCCTGCAGGACCCAGTTCACCCCTCTGGCTTCTGTGCCTCTGCCAGGCCTCCTTCATCCTTCTATGGCCGGATCAATGCCAGGCCTCCTTCAGCCTCTTCAGATCACAGCTGGTGTTGGCCAAGCCTTTCCTAATTAGGGGCCTGTGCCTTTAAGCATACTGCTCTGTGAGGAGCCTGGTGATCTGAGAGTCCTTGTTCTGCTGGATAAACAGCTGAGTATTTTTGTTTATTTGTGTGTGTGTGTGTGAGAAAGAGAGAGAGAGAGAGAGAGAGAGAGAGAGAGAGAGAGAGAGAGAGAGAGAGAGAGAGAGAGAGACAGAGACAGAGAGAGAGAGAGAGAGAGAGAATTTGTTCTCCCTTCCTGTGGATTTTCTGTTGAAATCTTCCTTGATTCTATAGAAAATCAAATCCCTAACCTTCCAAGCACATGGGGTCCTGAGCCAGGCTGCAGCTTATAAGCTGCAGTGTCACCGGGGGTGGTTTCCCTGGGTCCCCAGGGGCCAGCCTGGTCAGTGTCTCCATTAGATGCCAGCAGCAGTGCTGATGATGGAGGCAGTGCTGGGGACACAGGAGGGCAGGCCACGGCGCTTCTTCTCGGCTGTTTCAATAGAGCAACTGACAGAAGCCCATCTGAAGATTCTTTCTTAGCTTGATACCACATGTTGTGGATGCTTATGAGTTTGTTGAGTGAATGATTGTAGAAATAACCAGAAGGCGGTATTACCCACTTAGGGCTTCTTCACGCACAGCCCTCTGAGATGCTTGAGAGAAAACAAACAACAGAAATAAGGATCACATGGCCAAATGAATGTGAGAAATTCTCTCTCTGTATACCATCTGACCTTCCTGGGGAGTCGTTGGTTGTGTTTGTGTATTGCAGGCACCGTGAAAGCCCACTGTAAAGGAAGACAGCAGACTTCACCTTAAGCCGCGTGTCTCAGAAGTGTCTGATTCACTGAGCTTAATTTTCCAGTGCTGTGTCACAGAACTGCCACGAGGGCATGGCTTTAAGGAACAGAAAGTCCGTTTCTCACCTTTCTGGTGGGCAGGGTTGCAAGTCAAGGCCTCAGTCTTGTCAGGCCCTTTCTTGTTGGGAGGCCCTGCCCTTCCTTGCTGGCTTGGCCTGTGGAGGATCTTCCCGTGACATCTGCCTCGGTTAGCATGGGTCTACTCAGAAGTGATTAGATTGAGAACCCACCCCAATGAGGTATGCCCTAATTAGCATCACCAAGAAGCCCACGTTTCCAAACAGGATGACATCCCCAGGCAGAGGCCTTAGGATTCCAGCACACATTTGAAGAGGACACAATTCAGCCAAAAACACTAACTGAAGTCTCCCCCACCCCAACCTTACCCCCAACAAACACAAGAATGCTTGGCGAATGGGGCCCTGATGGTGCAGTGGCTACACGTGTGGCAGCTGTCTGCTCCGTAAAGACATGCAACCTCCAGCATCCTGAGGGACAGTTCTTCCTGCTCTGCAGGGAAACTCGGATATGGAATCAACTCAGGGGCCATTGTCTTTGTTTATTTGATGGGTTCGTTGTTTGCTTATGTGCTCTGGATTTCCGCTGTGCTTTCCTGGCTCTGGGACCTCACTCTGCCTCACTGCTACACCGAGGATGTGAATGGCCACTGGAGCACAGGTTTGCCGTCAGGAAGGGTGGCGTGGTTTCTGTGGCAGCAACTGCACTGGTCTTGGGTACATAGTCCAGCCCTGACTCCTGCTCCAAATTGCCCTCTTCTCCTTCCGGAAGGACCCACCAGCCCAGAAAGTCCCAACCTTATGGCACCACCTACCTGTCCAGTGCCCCAGGGCTGTTGCATTGACTAAGACTTCTAGAGACCCCATAGCATCCTGTAGGATAGAGAGCTACTCCTTAGGGTTTCTGAGTTGCACATCTTTTTTTTTTTAACCTTTCAATCATTTTATTGGGGGCACGTACAATTCTTATCACAATCCATACATCCATCCATTGTGTCAAGAACATTTGTACATTTGTTGCCATCATCATTCTCAAAACATTTGCCTTCTACTTGAGCCCTTAATATCTGCTGCTCATTTTCCCCCTCCCTCCCCACTCCCCCCTACCTCATGAACCATTCATCATTCATATATTATCATTATTTTGTCATATATTACACTGTCTGACGTCTCTCCCTGCCCTCTTCTCTGCTGTCCCTCCCCCAGGGAGGAGGCTATATGTAGATTCCTGTAAACAGTTCCCCCTTCCTGCCCCACATTCTCTCCACCCTCCAGGCATCGCCACTCTCATCACTGGTTCTGGAGGAGTCATCTGTCCTGGATTCCCTGTTTCCAGTTGCTATCTGTACCAATGTACATCCTCTGGTCTAGCCAGATTTGCAAGGTAGAATTGGGATCATGATAGTCGGGGCAATTGGGGGTGGGTGAGGAGGAAGTATTTAAGAACTAGAGGAAAGTTATATGTTTCATCGTTGCTACCCTGCACCCTCCCCACAACCCCTCAGCAAGGGGTGTCCAGTTGGCTACCATTGGGCTTTGAGTCTCCACTCTGCACTCACCCACATTTTCAATGATATGATTTTTTTGTTCCTTGATGCTTGATACCTGATCCCTTCGACAGTTCGTTGTCACACAGGCTGGTGTGTTTCTTCCATGTGGGCTTTGTTGCTTCTGAGCGAGAGGGCCACTTGTTTATCTTTGCGCCTTTAAGACCCCAGACGCTATATCTTTTGATAGCTGGGCACCATCAGCTTTCTTCACCACATTTGCTTATGCACATGTTTGGCTTCATTCATCATATCAGGGAGGTGGTCACAAGGTTACCAGTTCAAAACCATCGGCTTCTCCTGAGGAGTTGCAAATCTTTATGAGAGCAGGCAGCTGCATCTTCCTCCCATGGAGAGATGGACTGATTTGCATGACGGACCTTCGGTTCACATCTAAGCACTCAGCCTGCTACACCCCCAAAACCAGCAGTAGAAAATGGGTCTTCCCGAAAGATTCTTCTCACTCACACCCCGCCCCCACCCCATGCCCCACTATGGGGCCATTGTGTAGTGGCAGCACCACGATCCCTCTGGGAGTGGGTGCTGTCCTGGCTGGTGACTGTACATCATTCAAGATCACCTGGCTGCCCCACCTCACCTCCCTTCTGAGACTCAGCTCCTAGCAGGGAGGTACAGAGCTCAGGGGCAGCTAGCTAGGTGTTCAGGGACCTGGTGTGACCTTGGTTCACAGGTGTTTTTTTTTTTTTTTTGGCCACCTCATTAGGCACTGCCTCCTGGCAAAGTCAGATTTTATGCGCTTTAAAAAAATCCATTTGAATGAAAAAGCTTGAATAACTGGGATAGCCCCAGGATCAAGCTAATAAATACCTTCTTTCAAGCAAATGGGGTCTCTGGAGAGGTGGCAGACCCTACATGCGAGGCGAGGGGTGGGGTGGGGAGGAAGCAGGAAAAAAACAACTGAACACAAGGGGGAGCTTTCCTCCTGCAGGTAAGGGCCCAAGCATAGTCCTCCGTGACCCTCAGTCAGAGGATGCTCAGGCTCGATGAGTTTCACCTCTCAGCGAAGGAGAAATGTGTCATGAGAGATTAAGACAAAAGCAGGCAGCCTCCTATCTGAATAAGGAATCCTTCCCATTGAACTTCTCCCCCCACCCCCGGAATAATTAAAGTGCTTGATGAACTATTAAAACGTGTTCTAGTAACTGGAATTGCCTGAGTTTAAGCAAGGGCCCTCCTGGAACAAACCAAGGCGACCCAGACCAAAGGCCTGGAGCTGCCGGGTTCAGACAGATTATACCATCAAACAGAATCTCCCTGGGGGTCGTTTCCAAATTCATGTGTGACTCAGCTGCCAACGTGACTGTGGGGCTTCCTTCTTCCCGAAACCGTGAACCCTTAGAGTCTCTATCCCAGCCAAGGGAATGAAGCTTGTGCTCCAAGTGGACCCAAGAATCATTTCCCTGCTTCTTTATCACGGGCCTTGTTTCTGGTGTTTACCGATCTGAATTTCAAAAGAGCCCAAAGGAGCATTATGCTATCTGCCATAATGTATAATCAGCAAGGGGCTTTAAATGCTTCCCCCTCACAGAGGTGGAAGTGATGGTGTTGTTGACACCACTTTCTCCACAGCGCTCAGTGGCCAGGGCGAGGCTTGATGTGTCATGACGTGACCAACCAGGTCACGGCATGACCTTGTCCTGGGCGCGCGACACCAACAGAGGGCACCACACACCCTAGCACATTGGCCTTTACTCGTCTGTGTTTTATGAGAAGGGATTCTGAATACCCAAGGGGTTACATGAAGTTACACACCACGCACCTTCCTCTGTCTATACCCTTTGTAGTCATCTGATAGAGGATCTGAGGTAGTTAGTTGATTGTGCCCACCTGGCTGATAAACACATGTGGGGTTAATTGAAGGGCGGAAGGATAAATGGCTCGGTGAGCCTCGCCATCTTAGTTCTCAGGTCTCTTGCTTTGTGATGGTTGTACCAGGGTGCAGCTGCCTTAGCCAGTTCCCTGCTTCAGCTGGCAAGGCTCGCTTCCTGCAAGACATCCCCAAGGAGAAGCCACATGGACCTACCCCGATGCAGCCCTGGGTGCTGGAGCAGCCATGTGGAGACCCCTGCCAGTATTTAAGAAGTAGCGCTGAGATGCTTACACATTCACTGATTTGGCTTTCCTCCTGAAGTCGGCATCATTGCGTCTGTTTTGTGAGATAGAGGAGGACTTTGTGGATTGGTGTTGGACATATGGGTTAATGTTGGACTTGTGGGCTTGGGCAGCACTGGGTTGGGATGTTTTCTTGATGTGCACTTACCTTTTCTATAAAACTCTCTCTTATACATGAGTTTCTGTGGATTTGTTTCTCTAAAGTACCCAGACAAATACAGGGTCACAATGAATCAAGATCAACTCGATGACAGTGAATTTTGGTCTATATTTGTTAAGCAAACAGTAGGTTTACACATTACAGTCAATAAAGCACCCTAAGTACTTGTATGTGCTTTACAAAAAAAGTATATTTAACAAAGGGAAAATGTCCAACATGGCAACAAAGGCCTTAAATGTAAACATGCCTAAACATGTATTAAGGAGACTTAGGGGCACAGTGGGCTATTGCCCACATTAGCAGGCGCCATCCACCAGCTGCTCCTCGGGAGGAAGATTAAACGTCTGCTTGGTAAAAATGTTCAGCCTCGGAAACCCCAGGGAGCAGTTCTACTCTGTCCTGCGGGGCCTCTGTGATTTGGAATCAACTCGATGGCACAGGGTTTAAACATTTGTTTGAAATGACTTTTGTAAGAATATTAGACCATTCCGAGTATTTGAGAACCCTGTAACAATCAGCAACACACACGGAGATCAGTACACTTAAAGCAGGATACAAGCTTAGGAACTTTATGGATTTACAGTGGTTTCTGTATTTTGGTTGTCCGAAAATACATTGTATCTTTCTTCAAATTTTAAATATTTCAACAAAATCAATAAAAATTAAAAGTCAAATACTTTAGGTATAGAAATGATCGAATTATTATCATTTATGTTGACTATTCATTTGAATAACCTTAGGTGTGGTTTCTGTATTCTGTTGGTTCTCGTCCATATCTGTCTGTAGTTTTTATTTCTGTTTATTCCAGGAGTTGGTATCCTTGCTCCCCAGTGCTACTGTCACAAAAATATCAGAAAGTGGGTGCCATAAAGAACAACAATACACTGTCTGGTAGTGCTGGAAACCAGAGTTCAACGCAGAGTCTCACCCCGTTGATGCCTTCCAAGAGACAAAGTGTCTCCCCTCTCTCCCAGCGACAAGAGGCTCTCTCGGCCTGGCGTTCTATAGCTGCAGCTGCAGCCGCCTCTGTTGTGACCTAGTCGTTCTATCCTTGTCTTTCTGTCATTCAAAAGACACCTGTCTTGTCCCTGTGTCTTTCCTAAAACTACCGTGTCTGTGGGATTTGGGCCCCCACGCTACTCTGGGATGACCTCCTGTTCACAGGCAACCTCTTGAAGACCTGGTTTCCAAACGGTCACATCAAAAGGTCTCAGGGGATAAGATTTCAGCATAGCTTTGGGAGGGACACGATTCAACGCAGAATGAGTGCCTTGTGAAGGCCTGGAGAATTTTGCAAAAAGCCATTGCAAACCCCACAAGGTCTACAATCCAATTATTGTCGGGATTGAGAGATTGTTGGTTGAGAGATCGCATCTGGTTGCTCGGTCCATGGTGGTTCCCAGGCTCCTGTCACCTGGCTCAGTCCAGTCCCTAAATGAAGCCCTGTAATTATGCCAAAGGGCTCCGAAGTTCCTATCCGTCAGGTAGATTTTCATGTGAGACGTCGTGTCTTCCTCAGGAATGAAATAGGAAGTTTTGTACATCTGCCAGTTCCTGATTCATTGTGCCGTCATGTTGATTCATTGCATCTGTCTGTTCATGTTATTAAGAACTTATGTGGTCCCTATTATTATTTTATTCTAATTAGCCGGGCCACTTAGAGGTTCCATCTCCTAGGAGATGAGATGGCGCCTGTGTAATTAGCTCTCTTCTGTGAGACAGCTGGCTAATTCATCACCTTGGAACACACTGCTGTGCTCCCTTTCCACCTGTTGAACATGGGTACGGGCCAGTTCGTCCTGAACTTGGCACTGGGACCCTGTGTCTTATCTTTTCTTTTCGACTTTCACCAATGGAAACCAATACAGCCCATGCCTCCAACTATGATTACAGCAGAACCCTCTTCCCCTAACTTTAGCGGCTCACAGGCTATCTCTGTAATTCTTGCGCTATTTGGACATCACCAACCCTATTGTTGACACAACTTGAAATAACTTTAAATCTACTGACCTGTCTTAGCCTAGCCTCTTCTTAGTCTGTGGTTCTTACTGTTCATGCCCGCGAGCTAGCCTCCAGCTCATGGCCACCCCATGTTCAAGGGAATGAAACACAGACTGCTCTGAAATCGTCTCATGATCAGACTAGGGTGACCCATGGTGTAATCATTGGCTGGTTTTTTGAAATGAGGCTGCCAGTCCTTTCTTCCTAGTCTGTCTTGGGCTGGAAATGCCACTGAAACTTGTCCCATGCCACAGCAACACAGGGCTATGAACCAGGAATCGAGCCCAGAAGTCTTTCCCAAAGCAAGAATTCTGTCGAACTAGTGCCTCGCCCTCAGAGACTCTTATAGCCATACAAGCACACATGTAGCCTGTCTGTTATGGTTCACACTCTTGCTAAAAGCATGGCACAGCTATTAAAATGAGGAGGCTCTCCTCGTCCCCCTACGTTCCCCCACCTTGCAGATTAGGGAGGGTAACCACGGGAAGAGCCAAACACTACAAAAGAATCTTATAAAACTTTCCATTTTTATAGGCCCAGGGAAGTCTTGAGACCCAGGGCCTCAGAAAGACCCGTGTCCGTTCTATTGGTATTTAATGTGGTGCAGGACCTCTGCCATCCATCAACACTCACCTGGCCATGGGGGGGGAGAGGGGGGGGGCGACTGCCATCCATCAACACTCACATGGCCATGGGCATCCAGGCCATGGGGGGCTACTGCCAGCTTTTATTGGATGACCAGAAAAGACTTCCTGAGGAGGAACAGGGAGCATGCAGGGCACAGATCAGAAAAAGGAGGGGACCCCCAAATTCCCACCTGAGTGGGAAATGACCTTTGTGCACAAGAGATGCAGCTAGGCCTGATTTGGAACCAGGGCCTCGTAGGGGG
Organism: Tenrec ecaudatus; assembly: GCF_050624435.1. NCBI lineage: Eukaryota > Metazoa > Chordata > Mammalia > Afrosoricida > Tenrecidae > Tenrec > Tenrec ecaudatus. Next base: position 7,695,538 of record NC_134538.1, read on the forward strand.
CATGAGCAGATCCCCACGGAGCAGACCACAGAGCAGCATACAAAGTGTGGGCTTCCTTTCAGATGGGACGGGGGGCCCTCGTCATAAGGGGTTATGCAGAAAAAGGCTTTGACCCAATCCCCCAGGCTGTGGGACGGGACAGGACTCTCTGGGGAAACAGAAATGAAAACAAGGTGCTAGCCAGTCTTTCAGGTTGGCCCCTAACTGAGAGCTGCTGGAGGTTCCCCTAAGAGGTTGTCATGGAGGTGGTGAGAAGCGATTATGTTTGGGATAGAGCTCGTTTTGGGGAAACCACTGTTGAATGACAAGATATCGGTTCTGTCCTGAGCAAACAGCTGGATCCTGGTGTGGGTCACGAAGGGAAGGGGCCTTAGGAGCCGGAGGCGCTGAGCTGGAAGTACCTTGCATGTGTGACCTCGGCTTTTTCTCTCTTCACAGTGATCCCCAAGGTCACCAAGCACCTACTCTCTAACCCCGTGTTCACGTGCATCATCCTGGCCGCCTGCATGGAGATTGCAGTGGTGGCTGGCTTCGCTGCCTTCTTGGGGAAGTACCTGGAGCAGCAGTTTAACCTCACCACCTCTTCTGCCAACCAGCTACTTGGTGAGTCACTTCCTCATCCACCTGAGAGGACAGTGGGAGGCTGGGACGCAGAGCGTCTCTCAGGATTACTGAGTCTGCGCCATCAGTTTACACCTGGTCCTGACACAGAAGGAATTCCGTATTACTTGCTCGAGCTGGGTTTTGTCCAAGTGAAGCAAGTACAAACCACCCACAATAATAAAGAGTCAAAATACAATGCACACGTAGGAAACCATGCAGAGTATGGCAAGTCCATAGATTGGGTTAACCTGGAAAATCCAGGTCCAATATGATAAAGGAACAATCCCTGGATGGTAAGAGCACACTTATCCATTCACTGAAAGGTTGGGGGTTCGTGTTTACCCAGGGGCACATGAGAAGAAAGCCTTAGTGATCTACTTCCACAAAAGTACAGTACAATTCTACTCCAGCACATATGGGGTCACCAAGGGTCATAATTGGCTCAGTAGCTTTTTGGATTAAGGAAGAAAGGAATAAAGATGGATCTTGAAAGGTTCGAAAGTTTGGGTTAGGTATGGAAGAAAGCAAAATTCTTTTCTTTGCAGCATAAAATCGACAGCAACTATAGAGTTTCAAATTCATTTACTGCCCGCCCCTACTCATTCCTGTGCCCATGGCAGACATAACTAATCTATCCCTAAGTTCAGGCATGAGATTGCAATCCTGCTCAGTAAGAGACACCAGACCAAAACCAAAAACTCACTGCCATCAAATCGACTCTGACTCATAGTGACCCGATAGGACTGACCTGAACCTTTAGGGTAGAATTTCCCCCCATGGCTTTGATGACATTGTATCTCTTTATAGAAGCGGAAAGCCTTTTTGTCGCGCAGAGCGGCTGGTGTGGTTTCAACGGTTCTCGTGGTTAGCAGCCTAATGCATAACGCACGGCACCACCAGAGCCCCTTCGAAGCAACAGACAGCTGCTTCCAATTAGGTGTAGTTGGTGTGCTGAAGAAAACCAATCTCCTCCCATGAGAAACTGGGTCATTTATGCCATGCATGGAGAATGGTCTCTCAGCAGGTGGAGAGGGCAGGGCCAAAGTGGCTCCCAGGTTTCTGAACTGGACAGCTGATGGCACCATTGGTGAAAACTAGAAGAGATCAGATCTGTGTGGAGGGCTTGGCATGGAAAGTTGTGTAGCTTTTACAACTTTTTGTTGTGATTTTGGTGAACGTTTACGGAACAAGTAGATGTTCCACTCAGTAGTTCCTGCAGATTTTAATTCATGGCATTGATTGTAATCCCCACGGTGTAGCAGCAGAATATGAGATGCTGTGGAGAGCCCTCCGTCATATATTTGGTTGAAGGTCAAGAAAGAGGTCTGGATTACTAATATGAATCTGGTTACCATCAGCATGGGGAGGGCGGTTGATGTGGGAGTTGAAGTTATACCAGGAAAATGTATAGAATGAGCAAATAAAGGGCCAAGTACTGACCTTGAGGAAAGAGAGGCCAAACGCTCTGCAGAAAAGTTCCAGAAGCAATCCAGAGAGGGTAGGTTGTGGGAACTGGGGGAAGAGATGGTTCCTGGAATGAAGGAGGCATTGGCAATGGGAATGCCCATGCAAGGCGAGGCTGGCATTCCACAGTGAACTTTAACACCGGGAAGACCTTTGAGCCCATGCGAGGGAATGACAGAGGCGGTGGCCAGACTGCACTATAGTGCACAATTGAGGTCAAGGAAGGAGGAGGTATCGGCTGCAGGATCCTTTCCAGAATCTTAGCTGTGGAAGAGAGGCGAGAGAATAGCATGTCAGGACCAATGTGTAGGGGTACAGACTGCTAGGACAGAAAAGGCACTAACAGAATTTCAAGTGGAGGGGAAAGAGCCGGGAGAAGATGATTTGCAATATAGGTAGGGAGGGTAGGTGGACCCACCTGGCCTGGAATCGTATCTGTTCCCCAGAAAAGGAAGAGCCATGAATGTGGCTCCTGAGAGAGCGGCAACACCCCTGGGAGTGGGAAGGTGCTCCAGCCCTATAGACTGTATCTTCCCTGGAAACAAGGTCAATGTGTCCTCTGAGAGGGACAGGCAAGGTGAGATTTTCTGATTGTCCCCTGAGACACCTGGCAAGTTACAAAATGACTAAGGAACAAATTAGTAGGCGCAACCTCCCATGAGCCACCCCTCACTAAATGTCACCTAAAACCCCCACTGAGTAAGGAGCCCTAACAGCCACAGACTGATAGCCCCAAGTGTTGACAAGAACACAGTGCAACTGAAGCCCTCCTGCTCTGAGGGTGGGAATGTACAATGGGCAGTCGCTGCGGAAAATCCTCATAGGTAGAACTTCGTAAAGCTGGGCAGATGCCCATCGCTCTGTGGTCCATTTGCTCCACACCTGAGCGTAAACCCAACAGCACTGGGGGTTTCCGTCCACCAAATGGCATTGATCAGAATCTGCAGAGTAACTTCATGCAAAATCACTCCAAAATGAAAATCAGCCAGTTTCTCAGCAGCAGAGTAGGTCAAGGGACTGTTGTGGCCCAGCATGAAAAAGAAAGAACTTGGATAGAAGTCCCAAAGCCACAACACTGGGAGTGGGGAAAATCAGACACAAAAGAGCGACATGAATTTTTAACGTGGCAGAGGTTAGTCTAACAGTTTCCTTTGGGGAAACTGACCAGGAGGGGGCACCAAGGAGCTTCCGGGAGGGCAGTCCATGTTCTGTAGCTTGTTTATTTGCCTGTTGTTGTTGTTGTTTTTAACAATGGGAACAGAAATATATACAGATGCAAGTTTTTTTTCATGCCATTTGTATTAGTCTGGGTACTTTAGAGAAACAAATCCACAGAAACTCATGTATAAGAGAGAGATTTATATAAAGGGTAAGTGCACATCAAGAAAACATCCCAGCCCAGTGCTGCCCAAGCCCAGAAGTCCAACATTAGCCCATTTGTCCGACACCAGTCCACAAAATCCTCCTCCATCTCACAAAAGACACGCAATGATGCTGACTGCAGGAGGAAAGTCGGATCCGTGAACGTGTAAGCGTCTCAGCGCTGGCAGGGGTCTCCACATGGCTGCTCCAGCACCCAGGGCTGCATCAGGGTAGGTCCATGTGGCTTCTCCTTGGGGATGTCTTGCAGGAAGTGATTCTTGCCAGCTGAAGCAGGGAACTGGCTAAGGCAGCTGCACCCTAGTCCAACCATCACAAAGCAAGAGACCTGAGAACTAGAAAGGCAAGGCTCACCGAGCCATTTATCCCTCTGTCCTTCAATTAACCCCACATGTGTTTATCGGCCAGGTTGGCCCAATAAACTAACTCACCATTCTTTTAAGATCTGTGTGCTTTAGCATATATGCCTTAGTCTATGGCCCCTCCCCTGCCCATCAAACGGTTCCTGCCCGCCAGCTGCTCCCCAGGAGAACAATGCAGCTGTGTGCTCCCACAAAGATGCCAGCCTGAGAAGCCAGGACTCAGAGTCGACTCGACAACAGTGGGGTTTGGCTTGTTTGTTTGTTTTTAAAGGTTGCTCCCTGGGAATTGTTAGAGTAGAACAAGTGTTATTTATTTATTTATTTATTTATTTGCCTTCTGTGTTAATAACTCCTTTTCCACTATTTTCTGGTTATTTTCAAAATGCAATTGGCCCTTTAATACCTGCCTGACAGAGAGAGGGCAGGATGTATCTATTTTTTAATTAAAGTTTGATATATTTGCACAGCGGCTCTGTCTTCGGGGGCTCCGTTCTATTTCAGAACAGATTTCTAACTTTTCTATCGACAAACAGATCGATCGTGTGCGGGGCAGAAGGTCAAAAAAACAATCTCACCTCCCTGTACCAGCAGCTGGGCTGCCCTTGAGAGGCCTTCGTGCTGGGGGTGGGGTGCATCGCCACCACCCAGAGACAGCCCCTCATCCTTCCTGGGCTTTCACAGCAGGCTGCACACCTGGCCTCTCCCTGTGCCCCACCGTGGTGGGTGTCACCCCACAGTGAGTGTGCACTGGGGAGCTGTCTGCCAGGAGGGCTGCCCATGGACAACAAGGCGGTGGAGAAAGGCTTTGGAAGCAGAGTGAGAATCACCTGAGAGAATACTTCACCTGCAGGGCCTGTGAGGCCCCGGGGTACAGTTTGCACTAACCTGAAAAGGAGCCCACTGGTCACCCACTGGTTGTAAGTGGTTGGCTGTTAACTGGGACGTCAGCGACTCCAACCTTCGCTCGGTGAGAGGAAAGAATTGGCCATTTGCTCCCTTAAGGATGCTGACCTTGTCAACTGCAGGGCAGTTCTGTCCTGTGCTATCAGGTCTCTTTGAGTCAGGTCGTCAGTCCACCCAAAGGTATTGCAGAAGAAAGAGCTGGCGATCTGCCTGCATAAAGATGATGATAATGAGAACCCGGTGGGGCAGGTCTACTTTGTAGCACAGGATGCAGAATCTACCCCTGAGCACTGGGTTTGGATGAGGATTCAGTGACTAGCTGGGTCAGGATGAGGGAGGGGTGGGTGAGGTCGCTTTTTTTTTTTTAACAATTTATTAGGGGCTCATACAGCTCTTATCACTGTCCATACATATACATACATCAATTGTATAAAGACAAAAGGGCTCCATTTGCATAGCCTAGGGTAAGGAGGACAGAGTTTGGGGGTGTTCTCATACCAGCCTACAGTGTTAGGAAGGCATCCCCATGAGGGACTGGGGCAGGAGGCTGAGAGTAGCTGGGAGGGGGGCACCCAAAGCCTGTCATCACTATAGCTGCCGTCACCAGAAGTCACACTCCAGGTCTCTGGCAGGAAGGTAAACAGTTCAAGTCAGTTCCCTGGGTGTGGACCTGTTGTCACTGATGTTCAGTCACCTGGATTCAATCTGTCGCTGTTTGGGTCCTTCAGAAAATGATGCCGAGTACCCAGTCTGGACACCTCTCCATTCAGACAGAGCAAGGTGGTGCTGGGCTGAGCAGGCCAGAAAGGGTCGTTGTCCTTGGGGAAGATGCATCCTAGCAGGGGACGAGAGCGTAAGAAACACGGATACTAATATTAAACAAGACATCCTCAGATGATGGGGAGAGCCAGGAAGGCAGTAGAACAAGGCAAGAAACAATGAGTCTCAAAGAGTGGGACATGGGAGCCGCTATCAGCCAGGGGTCCGGACCAGCCAAATAAAGATTTAGGTCCAGACTGTCCCAAGAAGCAGGGACAGCAAGTGCAGAACCTGGGGCCTCGAGAAAGGAAAGGGAGCAAGCATGGCTGGCTGTAGCCTCCGTGGAAGAGGCATGAGGGAATGGGTCTATAATCGCTTTTACCCCAAGGGGGAGAAGGGCAGGCACCCTGCACAGATATCCAATAGCTGCAGACAGCACACAGGATAATTGAGACGCCGGGCACTGGTTTAAAATGGACCTGTGCTGTTTTCCTGCGGCATCCCTCCCCAGTGGCCTCTTCCTTTCCCTAACGGGCGCATTAATTTACACTCCTGTAGCATAGACTAGCCAATTGATGTAGTCTACTGACCTACAGGTCTGTTGATTGGCAAGGCGGAGGCTGCTGAGACGAGAACATCAGGCATCTCTAATCTACATTGTGAATGAATGGCGCCAGTCATGAGAAGCCAGGTTTCAGAAGAGAGCAAAACCAACTAGGAGATTGGAAGCCTTGGGTCCTTTGATCTTCCCAGAATTCCCTGAGTACCTGAGAGTCAGGACTAGCAGGATTATGTTCCTGCTGCCTTGTATAAGAGGCAGAAAATAAATATGTTTATGCCAGTTATTCCCCAAAGAGACACACAACATGCTGAGTTGATGCACGCTGCTTCCTTAGGAGGAGCAGAACTGGTTCAATCGCTGTCTTTACAGACTGCTGAGTTTTGGAACCCCTGGGAGAAATGACTACCAAGCCTGTCCACAGCACTCCCTCGCCTAATTAAAAGAAGGGAGCAAAGACCCAGACTCTTTTGAGTCCTCTTACCTATTGACCTCAAGAGCACACAGTATATCACTGGTTGATGACACTGACCTTCCAGTTCACCTGGCTTTGCCTCATCTTTATTGCCTCATCGCTTGTGTGAATTTTCTGTGATTGTGCAATGTCTTTGTGTGTGTGTGTGTGTGTGTGTATGTGTTGTTGTTGTTGTGCGGGGGATTAGACCAGCTATCCCGCATCAAACTGGGTTCGAACTGAGGCATGCGGATGAAAGGAAAAGAAAGAGCTATGTACAAGCATGGGATCAGGAGGACTCCAATCTCATGGACTGAAGTCTCCAGTGTATTTGAAGCTTGGTATATATACTCTTCTTAAGCAAGGGGATTGGTTACAAAACAAACATCAAAGAACTTAAACATTCCTAAACTCTTATCTATGCAAATGTTACTTAACTAGTCACAGTTTCTTTACCTTAGAATAATAAAAGCACTAGGTTCAAAAACAATCGCACGGATATGCAAGATTTAAAAGAGCCTCAAGGAGATCATAAATAACTGAGTTAGCTCTCAATGTTTTTAGCAGCAAAGTCACAAATAACAGTCATGTGGCAATGCTTTTGTCTGCAGAGACACAGAGGCGCAGGGGACTAAATAGTCACCCATTAGTAAACACCTTGATCAGCTGGATGCTTCCTACATTGTTGTTGTTGTTGTTTGAAGCGAACTTGTTTGTCACAAGACTCCAAATCCATTTCAGTTTAACTTTCCTCCTCTTTAAGCCACTCAGACCGCTGTGTAGGTCCGAGGGCTAAGGAATTTGGAGGGTGTGCAATGTCTTAGGCTGAGCTCTCTAGATAAATATGACCAGTGAAGCTTATCCATGCATGTGGAGAAGGATTCATCTCGTGAAATGACTCAGCAAGTTATCGCGGTGGCCAGATTCCAAACTCATGGGTCAGATGTCAGGCTGGAGGTTTCTCCTAAATCACGTAGCTACAGATGTTGATGGACTCAAGATTGGCAGGTCAAATGGCCACCTGCTGGCTGTGGAGGCAAATGGATGCGAGGTTGGCTGGTAAGAGGGCAAATGGCTAACTCCGGCTGTAGAGGCTGAAGAATCCCAGGATCAGTAGGCAGTAAGACAAGCAGCTGGCTCAAGTCCAAAGGGCCAGAAGTCAGATGATGATGATTCAAATGCCAGATCTTCATTCCAAAAAGCAGAACACTGCAAGAATATTCCTATTATTAGAAGCAGGTGACGCCCCTGAGGAAACTCCCTTTCAACTGATTGGCTGCTCTTGGTTGGTCTCACTTTGGAGGTTGTTACACCATATGTCAGCATGAGGGACAGCTACATTAGAACTGCCAAACCACGAGGATCATGGCCCAGTCTAGCTGACACGCAGCCTGAGCCATCAATCACAGTGACTCACTCAGCCTAATAGGTACATGTACCGAGGCTCGTTGTAACTGGTGTTTTATATGCCTACCTCCTGTCATTTTCTACAAGCTTATTAGGGCAAAAGTAAGATAGATAGATATATAGATAGATAGATGGATGGATAGATAGGTAGATAGGTAGATGAATAGGTAGATGGATAGGTAGATGGATGGATGGATGGATGGATGGATGGATGGATGGATGGATGGATGGATGGATAGATAGATAGATAGATAGATAGATAGATAGATAGATAGATAGATAGATAGATAGATAGATAGATGGATGGATAGATAGGTAGATAGGTAGATGAATAGGTAGATGGATAGGTAGATGGATGGATGGATCGATGGATGGATGGATGGATAGATAGATAGATAGATAGATGGATGGATAGATAGGTAGATAGGTAGATGAATAGGTAGATGGATAGGTAAATGGATGGATGGATGGATGGATGGATGGATGGATGGATAGATAGATAGATAGATAGATAGATAGATAGATAGATAGATAGATAGATAGATAGATAGATAGATAGATGGATGGATAGATAGGTAGATAGGTAGATGGATAGGTAGATGGATGGATGGATGGATGGATGGATGGATGGATGGATGGATAGATAGATAGATAGATAGATAGATAGATAGATAGATAGATAGATGGATGGATGGATAGATAGGTAGATAGGTAGATGAATAGGTAGATGGATAGGTAGATGGATGGATGGATGGATGGATGGATGGATGGATGGATAGATAGATAGATAGATAGATAGATAGATAGATAGATAGATAGATAGATGGATAGATAGGTAGATAGGTAGATGAATAGGTAGATGGATAGGTAGATGGATGGATGGATGGATGGATGGATAGATAGATAGATAGATAGATAGATAGATAGATAGATAGATAGATAGATAGATGAATGATGGGTGGAGAGAGATAAAGTAAGGTAGAAGGAAACCTGGTTGGCTGTCCTGGAGGCCTAGGGTGGTATGGTGGTACACTCGACTGCTAATGTAAAGGTTAGACTTTCATTTCCATCCAAAGATGGTATCTTAGAAGAAAGGCATGCTGATCCAGTTCTGAAAAACCAGTCTTTCACAATCTCGTTCGTTTGGATTCTCAGAGAGAAGCAAAACCAGTGGTGCGCGTGTGAACAGAGAAAGAGATTTATATTAAGAAATGGCTACCTGGTTGTAGCAGTTGTTAGGCCAGGCTGGTTCAAGTCTGTAGGTCCGATGTAAGCTGGAAGCTGCCCCTGACGCGTGTAGCTGCACAAACTGATGAACAAGAAGCAGGAGGACAAAGCAGGAGGGCCACAGATGGTGGATGCGGAGCTGAGTGAACCCGGGGTCGGCCAAACCCATTTGAAGTTGGCAGTCCACTGGTGGCTCCTGAGATCCACCGGCACTGTAACAGGAGGGGAACCAGACACAGGGTCCAAAACTCGAAGGAGCAAGAGGGAGCTTGAGTCTGCTCAGGGCCTCTCTTACACAATGGCCACACCCCACAGAGATGTCACCAAGCTAACATCTGATTGGTAGATTGGGCTAGACCCAGCTATGTGACGTTTGACATAAATTCTAACCATCGCGACAGTCCCCCGATCACAGTTCTACTTGGACACCCCACGGGGTTGCTATGAGCCAGAATCCAAGTGACAGCCATTGGGCAGAAATTGTCGTTTTCAGTCACCACTGATTTGATTCCAACTCATGGTGACCCATCTACGGAGAGTAGAATGACCCCATGGGATGTCCATAGCTGCAACCTTTCAGAATCAGATCACTAGACCTTTCTACTGAGAGTCTTCCAGTTGGGTTCAAACCTCCAGCCTTTGGCTTCATACACGAGTGCTGAACCATCTGTGCCCAAGGATTTGGACAGAGACTTGGCCTCCATCAAACACTCCAGTGCACTATGGAGTACTCTGGTTGATTGGTTCCTACTTGTGGTTGGTTCCTACTCACGCTCCTCCACTCTGCGCTTGTTCCAGGAATGACTGCGATTCCATGCGCCTGCCTGGGAATCTTCCTGGGCGGTCTCCTGGTGAAGAAGCTCAGCCTGTCTGCGCTCGGCGCCATTCGGATGGCCATGCTCGTGAACCTGGTGTCCACGGCTTGCTACGTGTCCTTCCTCTTCCTGGGATGTGACACGGGCCCTGTGGCTGGAGTCACTGCTCCCTACGGAAACAAGTAAGTTCCAGAAACGTCCGCCTCAGCCCCGTCCCGCCCTCACGGACACCAGCACTCCCTCCCAGGGGTTGGTGTGAGTGCCATCGGCTTTGTCCCCAGGGGCCATGACTGGAGGAGACCAGGCACAGCTGCATCTGACTCCCTGGGGGGAAGGATCGCGATGTCCCCAGGGACCGACCGACAGACAGGACCTTCTCCCAGAGCAGCCCGGAGTGCCCGGGGAGACAAAGTCGGGTGATGTTTGGCGCTGGGCATTAGGAAGCATGTAAATATAGAAAATGAAAATGAGTTTTATTTTCAAATTCAGCTTACTATAGAAGATGGAATGTTACCAGTCCCTTAAAATATCTGCTTGTGAAAAAAAAAAAATATATATATATATATATATATCCGCTTGTGATAGTGTAGGGGGTCCAGACGGAGGGAGCTGGGGAGTCCGCAGGAGGGAGGAAAAGAGGAAGAAAGGAAGTATTCATTCTTATGGTGCACATTATGTACGTCTGAGCAGCTGGCTCACCCGTCTGTGCCCCACTTCCTTATCTGTACACGCGAGGCCACGGCTGCACACGCTCCATGGGGCGAGACTGCGCATGGGTGCAGGGGCGCATGCCGTTCCTAGAACAGGGCCGGGCACAGCCACTGTCAGATCTCGGTGGTCTTCCTCCTCTGGATCACTGTGTAAGGGCGCCGGACCCTGGCAGGCTTGATTAAAAAGCCGCAAAGGTGAAGGAGACACCTGTCCATCTTGAGTCCGAGAAGATGCCCCCTCGCCCTTGCTTTCCTGTCAGCTCCCTTGTTCTAGGCTAGGGGGCTCTGCCTTTCATGATGCAGAAGACCATCTGAACCTCTCAGTGAGGTTGTCCGGCGTGAGTCCGTCACACGGCCCCTCGGTACGGAGGGCGGGCTAGGCACGGCCACATCGTAAGCTTTATAAAGAGCCTTGCTGTCTGCTGGGGATGGATAAGAGCAAGAGAAGGGCATGAATCGAATCCAGAAGGCAGATGGGAAGGTCAACTGAGGCTTCAGCAGCAGGACAGGCTCTACCAAGAGGGTGACCATGAGCTAAGATAAGCCCTGGCTGCCACCAGCCCAGAGGGCATGTTGGCCAAAGAACAAAAAAGGGGCCTCTTGCTCTGAGAAGACCCAGCTCCCTCTCCCTGCTCACCTGGTGCTCTCGGGCAGGGCACAACCTGCACAGCCCCTGGACACCACCCGGGCCAGTCCTTGTAGGCCAGCGAGGTTTCAAACAAAATGGTGAAGGAATGGGTACCAGGTCAGGACTCCACCGGCACAGGCATGAACGGGATGCTTCCTGCCCAGGCACAGAGGGGTGCTGATGGGAGGATCTGTTTGGATGACTCTGTCTGATGGGCTGCATCTCTCCGTTCTGTTCCAGCTCAGCGCCCGGCTCAGCCCTGGACCCCTACTCGCCCTGCAATAAGAACTGTGAATGCCAAACCGACTCCTTCACCCCAGTGTGCGGAGCCGATGGGATCACCTACCTGTCTGCCTGCTTTGCTGGCTGCAGCAGCACGGTACCAGTGATTTCCTGATGGGGAGGGGGTCAACAGGGGGCCCCCAGCAGCCAAAGTAGCTTCTTACAGCCCAAGGCCAGGGCCAGGGTTGAGAGGGAGCAACTGCGCATGCTCCATTCAGTGTTCTCCTGCCCCGGGCCATTTTCTGAGCATCAGCCCGTATCTGACAGAGAGCTTTGTCGCAGGGTGGAAAGACCAGCCAGCCGTTCAGTGTAACCACTGCCCAAATCAAGTGGCCGACTTTCCCAGGAACTTCATTCGCCGAATGACAGTGAAAAGTCACCTTCACACATGTACCAGGGAAGCTGTACGCATGGAGCCCGGGAGAAATATTTCAGTCCAAGGCACTCATAAAGGGTCTGGATGGAATGAGATGCCTCTAGAGGTGGCGAGCCTCCCCAGCACCAGAAGTATGACGACCATTTGTCAAGGCAGAATTCTCTCAAGCCTAAGACTCCCTGGCACTAACTTTGCCTCTGTCCTTACTCAATTCCCTCTACTTTTTCTTCCCAACTGGCTGCCACCCGCCTTTTCCTACTCCCTCAGCACACTTTTACGAATGTGCCTGTTATTGCCGCTCGTTCCTTCCTAGCATGCATTTTACAATGGAGAAGCCAGCCCGTGACATTCCGGGTGTTCTCTTCATAAAAACTGCGACTGAGTACCTGGCCCCTCCAGCACGTTGCTCCCACCTGAGCAGTGGCTCTTCTTGCACCTGTTCTTGCACTGCATTCAGATGATGCTGGTAAAGGGGTCCCATGCTCCTGCTTGGACTAACGCAGTAGCGACCGAATCAGCCTCCTGGCTCTGGGTGGGCCGCACAGGGTCTGTCTGCTACTCTGCAGTCAGAGTGCTTTCCTATCACGGCCAAAGAGAGGTCCCAAAGGTGCCCCATGTGTTACACAGTCCGTTACCAGCTAAAAAGTGGATGGGCAAATCCTCTCAGAGGCACCTTGGAAGAAAGGCCTGCTGGTCTCCCTCCTAAAAGCTCACAGCCTTGACACACATGTGCTCGGCAGCTCCCGGGCCTGCCCTGAGTCTGATTTGGTGTATGACAACTGGTTTGGGCTTTTTGGTATTCTCCCATCCAAGTAGGCACCAGGCCCGGCCCTGCTTAGCTTCTGAGATGAGACGAGGCCGGGCACATTCAGGGGGCATGACCGTAGACAGTGTTTTGGTATTCTTTTGGTTGTGGCGGGTGTTTTAAGGGGCACAGAAATCCTTGGGTGTCAGAATCAACTGGAAGGCAAATTCTTTTTTTTTTTTTTTAATGCTACTCTCTCAGCCAGACGATGAGAGGGTAGTCACCCTGCTTCAGCCTTTCTCTCCCACTCCCCTGCTTTTCGCTTGGGGCACTCAGCTTTGCTGAAACCCGTAGCCTCATGTTTTCCCCTTGGCGAGGTAATGGCTTTGGATCACTGACATTGCTGTTAGCAGCCCCAAGCTAAGCCCAGAAGGACCCGGTACATGCCGATGTGACCCAGGAATGGAAGGAAGAGGCCATGAAGGCTGAGTGGCTGCTTTCAGGGTGGATTTATTAATTTCCCCTCTTTCCACATCCAGTATTTTTTTTTCCCGGAGGGCGGGCGGAGGGGGTCACAATAATTTCCCTGCGGAGAAGAAAAAATGGATCATTTATTTTCATTTTCTAAGATTTTGTTTTCCCTTGTTTTTAATATTTAGATTCCTGGCCAGTTAATAACAGCCTTCTGTGGAGAAAATAAATCACCATTGGGGTTAGGGGGGGCATTTATAAAAAAATTAAATTATAAAGCACTTTCCTTATGTGAATCGAAATGATTTTTAAAAAAAGATGGGGCCTTGAGAACATTTAAAATTAAGCCACAGGCTATTATTTTTCATGACAACAATTTCATTAGCATTTTAGATACAAGACCGTGGTGATTATGAATGGGTCTCCATTCTTGTCCTGTCCCAGGAATGAAATGGACTCAAGCTAGACTGGTATCCTGAGACCAAGCCAGGCTTTCTTTCAGAGAATGCACTGAACAACAACAACAAAGAAAGTATCTTAAACATTGAATTTCCCCCAAAATTGCATTTACACGTCTTATTGAATAAGAGCCTAATCAGGCCCGTGGCTGCTGAAACAGCAAAGCCGCGGAATGCAATTATCGGATTTCCAGCTCCTCGGCTTACCTCAAACATATCCTTTATTCCCCAGACACCTGCCTTTTTTTTCACATTGCTTGAGACCCCGCAGTCTCTCCCCGAGGGTGCAGGCAGGGGGTGATTCTGCTGCAATTATAAGGCAGAGGGTCAGAAACCCCAGAGCTGCTGTGGGAGACGGTGGGGTTGGGGTAACGTTCCCTGCGCATAGACACTGTGCACCAGAGAGCCCGGCTGCCGGTGATAGCAGGGCCCAGTGACGGGTCAGCCTCCCAAACAGCCACAGCCGTGACACTGTGTGGCAACAGCAAGAGCCTTTCACAGGCCAGGTAGCAAGGGCTTCCATGTGTCCCTAACAGCTCATGGCAGCTGGATACATGGTCAGAAGCCTCTCAAGTCAACACCCCACAACCAGCAAGAAGCGACGTCCATCTTTCAGATCTTTGCTGCGGCATTTTGAGAAATTGTCAAGGGGTGGAGTGTATCCCTGGAATGTTAGCTCCCCCTTTCATCCACTTTTCCTGCCTGTCTCATCTCCACGCATCTCCAACAGCATCTTCCACGGATTAAATGCTCCTTCTCCACCTCCTTTCCTTTTCTCACATATCCTTCCACTCTCCTTGGCATGGCGCACGCCCCACCAGTCGGTGCATCAACACCCTTTGCCCCATTGATCATTCTGTCTTGTGGTTCACCCTTCCAACTACCTTTTGAGGTCCTGCTTGCTCCTATCCCCTGCCTTCAGAGGAGGTTCATGACTTCTTCACGGTCACGCAGCAGAACATGGTAGAGCCAGCCTATGTGCACAGGGTCCACCTGGTACCAAAGGCAGTGTCTACCATCTGCCTTCAGCAACTTCACTTTTAGGATGAAAGTTCTGCTTAGAGCGCTTCCTTTTTAAGAAAGAACCTCTTCCTACATGTTTTCCTTAGCTGAGCGCTCCCCTTCATCCCTCACAATCTTGCCCAGGCTGCCCCTCCAGCCTTGGTTACACCACTCCCGGCAAGTCTTCTAGCAACTGCTGGATGCACCAAGCACCTCTCAGTTCCCGCCACACACCCAGACCTGGACCTGCCTGCCCACCGGGCCTGCCCACATCCCATTCTTTTACTTGCAGAAGCCAAACAGACCCGGTTCCGCTGGAGCCTGCTGACTCATGGTGACCCCAGGGGTGTCAGAGTAGAACTGTGTGCCTTTGGGTTTCCAGAGTCTGGTTATTGAAAAGGGGATCATCAGGCCTTTCTTGTGAGGCACCTCTGGATTGACTGGAATTGCCAGCCTTCCAATTAATAGTCAAGTGCTTGACTGGTTCCACTCCTCAAGGGCATTATCCCTGCGCGGAGGGCTCTGCTCCTCCGTCTTCTGCTTCTCTGGGAAACCTCCCACCATGTCGCTTCCTCTGAGTCTTCATTGCTTCCCCCCCCCCCACCTTGGAGTCCCCCAGCACCTGTACTCACCCTGCCCAGTACTTACCCAGATGTGCCAAGGGCTCCCAGACTCCAGCATCCTCAGAGAGGGTTCTGTGGTAGACGGTCAGGTGTCCATTGCCTGTCATGGCTCTGATCAGAGACCCCGTGTCTCCCAAATGCTTGACTAGTGCCCTTGTGCTGAACTCAGGAAGCCCCAGGGAGCCAAACTCCATGAATAGCCACGGGTAGGCCAGTCCGTTAAGTTAGTGCCAATTCCACCACTGCTCATCTAGCACAACTCGGGCCTTCCAGCAAGGCTTGCCAAATTGCTCACCATTTGATGAGGTTTAAATAAATCGCCGATCAAGTAATTCTGACCATTGGGAAACTTGGTTAACAGTAGGAAGTTTCTAATATTAGACTTTGCTCCTTGGTTAAAAAAAAAAAAAAGATGATGATTTTCCTGTTTCGTAGCTTCTTGAATGATAGCAATAGATATTTCCAGGATTGTATTTAATACACGATTTCCAATTCGAGGCAGGAGGGGTGACAAAAGAGCCTGCAAGTTAATTTTGTAAGCTTCCTTTGGCATGAATATATTACCCAGATTGTTTCTGTACCCTTTCGCTTTCTGAAGTAATTATTCCAGCAGAAAGCGTGTTAGCATGCTACTGATTGACTGCTGGAAGTCGTGTCCTTTCAATGTACTGAATAATTGACTTTTAGAAAAAAGGAAAAAAGGTAACAAAAGCCACCAATAAAATGTTGAAAAATCTCATATGAATCCAGCACAGCAGCTAGGAGGCGATTAATGATAGCAACTAATCTACCCCTCTCTCCAAACAAGAACCAACCCCGTTGCTGTGCAGTCAATCCTGACTGTACCGGGCAGGATGAAACTGCCCCATGGTGTTTGCAAGGCTATAATCTATGGAAGCAGACAGCCACATCTTTCTCCCACAGAATGGCTGATAGTTTCAAACCACTGACCTTTAGGGAAGCAGCCAAGCTCTTTCAACCGTGTGCCAACAGGGCTCCTTGATTTCCCTGACTCAGGCAACAGAGATTTATGGTGCATCTACTTGAGGAAAACACCAAGTAGCTTCCCTAGAAGGAAGAAAGATGACTCTCTTCTGAAATAAATAAAGGGAAAACCAAACCCACTGTCCCACAGTCAATTCTGATTCATGGCAGCCCTTTGGGACAAGGTAGCACCACCCTGGTGGGTTTCTGAGGCAAAACCACATCTTCTTCCTGGGAGGCGGCTGGTGGAATGGAACTCTTGACCTTGCGTTCACATCCCCACACGTAATCCACTATACCACCAGAGCCTTATATGCCAGAAACTCATGGTTTCATATGGATCAGAATCCTGGCTGCCCAGTAGAATTAGTAGACTTCGGAGCTTTCAAAATCTAATGTCGGAGCCTCCGTCTCAGAGATTCTGGTTTAATTGTTCCGGTGTGGGACCCAGTTATCATTTTCTTTTTCCCAAAGTGCCCCCATGTGTAACCAAGGTTGAGAAGCACCGCTGTCCTATCAGATTTCTCAAACATGCTGCTGACTCTCAGGGCAAGAGGATTCATTGTTACGGGAAGCTGTCCTATGTGCTGTAGGATGTTCAGCCACCTCCCCAGCCTCTACTCTACCCAGGATGACATAGCAACCCTTTACCCCACCCCCACGCAATCTGCCACAACCCCAAATATCTGCAAGCATGGCCTTAGCTCCCTTGGACAAAATCAGAGCATTTGGGCACCACTACCCTAATAATAGAGATGGCATGATGTGTCTTCGTGGGGATAAGCATGTGACCTGAAAGGCGGACTTGTCCTGTCATCTCCTTTCCATCTCCCCTGCTTTATTCGCAGTTAGCTGGAGAATTGCAGGCACCAGGTTAATGCACTGCAGCTGAGGGACCAGACAGGCTGCTCAGGTGCCAGCACTGCCCTGCAAATGTATTTACTGTGACTCGAATCAAGGTTTAACAGCCTGGGCAGTTCAGACATGAATTTGGATTTCCAGCCTTTCTGAAGAACTTGGAAGGTCAGCTAATGTGGGACAGTGCTGGCTGCAGTTGAAAAGAGGATGCCCCTTTGGCAGGACATTGACATGGTTCCCACAGTGGCCAAATATTGTCCCTTGGTGATTTTTCTGATTTGTGGTTTTTGGCCCCCCAAATATTTGAGTTTGGAAGCTCTGCCAGAAAGCCTGGCTACCATGGAAGCTCTAGTTGCCAGACCACATTAAAAGCCTGTCCTCACCCTGGGAATGGCCTGTCAAACGGGACTTGGGAAGATTCACAAATCAACTTATTGGGACGTTGCTACCTAAATACCTAATATAACTCAAGCCCTGTAGTGGTCATAGAAATAAGGAACTGAATGAGACGAGGGGCTATATTTGCTATTAAATGAGAGTAAAGATAGCACTTAACATGACCGTAACTGAAGAGAACACATTGTAAAACAGTGTATACATATATATGTATATATATATATCCTAATCCTTTTAAAAAAGCACATACAAATCTAAATAGGTCCCTGTCTTTGAATGAAACAAAAATTGGAGAAACTAGATGCCACTGTTGTTAGGTCCCATCGAGTCAACAGTGGCCCAGCCTCTTAAACATGGAGTAGTTCAAGCAAATGGCAGAAAGGATGAAGTAAAAGAGCAGATGAAACATTTCAAAAGGCAGCTCAAGAATGAAACATTGCCAAGACCTCTTGGATTAGACACCCCAAAGGAAGACGTGGGCAGCGTATCTCAAGTTGCAAGAACTGGTGGTGGTGGTGGTGGTGGTGGTGGTGGTGGTGGTGGTGGTGGTGGTGGTGGTGTCAGGTGCAATAGAAGTGGCTCTGACCAATAGCGACTCTCTGCACACCTGAACAAAACACTGCCAGGCCTTGTGACAGCCTCAGAGTTGTTCCTGTGCCCAAGCCCGTTGGTGCAGCCACTGTGTCAATCCATTCCGTGAAGGGCCTTACTCTTTTTCACTGTCCCTCCTCTTTACCAAATACGATGTCCTTCTCCAGGGACTGGCTTCTCCTGACAGTATAGCCAAAGTCAGCAAGACAAAGGCTTAGCATCTTTGCCTCTAAAGAGCACTCTGGTCTTACTTCTTCCAAGACAGATGGGTTTGTCCTTTCACCTACCCCACGACACTGTCAATATTCTTCTCTAGCACCGCCTTCAAATGTACCAATTCTTCTGCAGGCTTCCCTTTTCAGTGTTGAATTCACGTGCATCCATTGCCATGGAGACTACCAGGGCTTGGGTCAGGCGCACCTTAGTCCTCAAAGTAGCATCCCTTAGGCAGCGGTCTTACCCAATACAATATGTCTTTTGAACTCTTGACTGCTGTTTCTATGAGGATTGATTGTGGATCCAAGTAAGACAGAGATCTTTGACAACATCAACCTTTTCTCCATTTATCAGAAGAAGAAAAAAACCCTACTCGTCTAGTTGTGAGCATTTTGATCTTCCTTACGTTGAGTTGTCATCCACATGGAAGGCTACAATCCTTGATCTTCATCAGCAAGCGTTTCAAGTCCTCCTCACTTTCAGCAAGCAAGGTGAAGCCATCTGCACACTGCAGGTTATGTATCATCCTGCGTTCAGTCCTGATGCTGCACTGGTCTTCCTGTAAACCGGCATCTCTGGTGATTTGCTCAGCATACACATTAAACAAGTGTGGTGAGAGGATACAAGCCAAACGCACACCATCCCTGATTTTAACCAGGCAGTATTCCCATGTTCGGTTCCTACAACTGCCTCTTGATCCAAGTACAAGTTCTGAATGAGCACAATGAAGCAATCCGGGATTCCCATTCTCCACAAGGTGATCCACAGTTGACCATGGTCCACACAGTCGAATGCCTGGGCATAGTCAATGAAACACAAGCAAACATCTTTCTAGTAGCGTCTGCTTGGAGCTGAGCTCTATCTGACATCAACAATGATATCCCTTGTTCCACATCCTCTTCTGAATCCAGCCTGGACTTCTGGCAGTTCACTGTCAATGTACTGCCGTAACCATTGTTGTGGGATATTAAGCAAATTAGTACTCGTGTGCAATATCAACGATACTTTTCTATAGTTTGAGCATCCTGTTGGGTCACCTTTGAAATGGGCACAGATATGGATCTGTTCCAATCAACGGGCCAAGTAGCTGTCTTCCAAATTTCCTGGCATAGATAAGTGAGTGCTTCTAGGGCTTCTTCTAGGGCTGTCTTAAGCATTTCAATGGATAGTCCTTCAATTTCTGGAGCCTTGGTTTTGGCTAATGCATTCAGTGCGGCTTGAACTTCTTTCCTCAGCATCTTTGGTTCTTGTTCACGTGCTACTTCTAGAAATGGTGGGTTGTTGACTGGTTCATTTTGGTATGGTGATTCTGTGTATTCTTTCCTTCTTCTCTGTCTTTTTAAAATCAATTCTTCTTAAAGTCATTTCATAGCAATCCCTCCATCAGTTGTATCAAGCACATTTGTACATGTGTTGCCATCATCATTTTCTAAACAATCTTTTCTACCCGAGCCCTTGGTATCAGTTCCTCTTTTTTGCCTCCTTCCCCCACCCTCCCTCCCTTGCGAATCCTTGATAAATTAGAAATTATTATTTTCATATTTTACACTGACTGCTGTCTCCCTTCACCCACATTTCTGTTGTTCTTCCCCTTGGGGAGTAGGGCATTATGCATTGATCATTGCCATTGGTGTGAGGGGATGTCCATTTGTCTACAGATGGGTTTTGTGTCTCCACTCTGGCCTCCCTCATTCTTAACAATATGATTATTTGTTTGGGGTCTTCTGGTGCCTGTTACCTGATCTCGTCAACACCTCATGATCGCACAGGCTGGCATGCTTCTTCCATCTGGGCTTGTTGCTTATGTGCTAGATAGCCACTTATTTGACTTCAGACCTTTAAGACCCCAGATGCTATATCTTTTAATAGCCACGCACCATCAGCTTTCTTCACCATATTTTCTTATACACCCATTTTTTCTTCAGCGGTCATATCAGAAAGGTGAGCATCACAGAATGCCAGGTTAACAGAACAACGTGTTCTTTCATTGAGGGAAGCTTCCTACATTATTCAATATCTTGCCTGTAGAATCTTTCAAAATTGCAATTCTAGGTTTGAATCTTTTCTTGAATTCTTTCAGAAAATGGATAGCAGTAAACTAATTCAAAAAGGTTACTTCCCTTCCATTAGGGAATCAATTTGTGTATATTTGCTTGACATCTTACATATATTTCCACATTGTGTGGGGAATATGCCAGCCCCCCACAGCTAATCACAGCTAATCGATAGGTGCAATTATATGGTTGAGATATATATGGATTATGATAAAATCATAGAAAACATGAAAGATAGAAGAGAGATTGAAATAATGGAGTCAGACACATTTCATGGTTGCTCCTGCTCGGTGGTCCATGTGTAGATCTGAGGTCAGAGAGCAGGTCAAGACAGGGAGGGGAAGGAGGGCAAGAGGAAAAGAAACGGGGAGAGAGGACCAGAGAGGAGAGGGAGAACTGATGAGAGGCCAAGGGGGGGAGCTCGAGAGACGTCTTTATAGCTAACCCAGGCCTATATACCTTTGGGGTGAGTGCAAGCCCACTAATTACAGGTAAAGACATACATCACAGGAAGGGGTTGCACTATAGGTTATATAGCAATGAGAGGGGGACGATCTAGTAACATACATGCAATAGGAAGAGGAGGGATTGGGGGTATACATGTGATAAGACGGGCAGATTCTAGATTCAGGATGGCAGGCTGACTTTGGATGTCACTGAGCAGGTTTGACCTGTTCTCTGGATCTCCATAGAAATCATTATTAGTAGGGTGTAAACCCCACTTACAGGGACCAGGCTAATGGTCACAAGCCTTTAGGGAGAAGTAGCCCATGGTCCTTAAGAGCAGGGAGCGGGCTCTACCTGTGGTGGGAGCAGACAGTAGTCTGGCAACTGACTGCCTTCAGGGAGGATGTCTCTAAGCATCTGACCTCCCACCATATGCTGGCGAATTCCCTCTAATGTTTGACATGTCTTTGGGGGAGACAAAGCTTGGGAAAAGTCTCTTTATAATCCCACAACACATTGTTTAAAAATGAACTTGAGTCAATAAGGAGAGTATTTTTACCTTTCCGAAATAACCAACATTAAAAGTTGCGGAGCGGTATTCTAATAGAAGGAAGCAGACATGTAGTCATGAACCTGCAATGCCCTGGCTCTGAAGGCAGAAATTTGCACAAGGTATGAGACGTCTCAATGGAAGACAGATCCCTTTTCCTTGGAGGAAAAGGAATGACAGGGGATCAGGCCTTTGTGCAAGATGAGTGGGAATTTACCACGTGGATCAGGTTTGGGAGAATCTTCTAGCACCGTGCGAGCCTGGGTGTGAGTCTTGGACTGCACAATCTGGTCAGGAGTTTGGTTTACAGTAAACCATTCATTGTCAAGTGGACTCCAATGCCCGGCCAGCCCTTGTGCCCGAGTACAGCTGTGTTCCATGGGGTTTTCAGGGACTGGCTCTTCAAAGTGAGGTCACTCAAGCCTTCCACCTTTCTGTTTACCAGATGAGCTATTTGCACCGCATAGGCACCTCTGGTTTTCAAGTAAGGGGAGAGAGCGATGCGGGGGCCCTGTCTGTTCAGTCTGAGTCCACCCCTCTCGGCGCTCTCAGCTTCTCTTGTTCAGCCCACCGTTTCCTACCTACCTCGGATGAATCCTTAGCACCGGCGCTCCCCAAAGAACTGCCCTTTCCCTCCCCTTGGGCAGGAGATGACAGGATGCTCTCGGCTCCTGCAGTACAGGCTTGGGGAGTGAAAGGTGGATGCAGGTCTTGCTGTCATTTCAGAGCTTCCCTCCCTGGCTGTTATCTTGCAGTCAGGGACCCTGCAAGACAAGAAGAGGCCATATTTCTTCTTGCAGCCTTTCACTGTCTCCTTTGAGTGAGGTACGTGTGTTATCACCAGGGCTCTCTCTGAGCATTCGGAGCTTGAGTCCTTTCCCCAGAAATACCAGCTTGGATTGAGTCAATGAATGAGATGGATCTCTGCTACAAAAAGACAATAAGACATGGTAGGAGGCGGTCTCCGGCACTTCGGTGAGTCATGAAAGAATTCAGAAATGTCTCAGACCACTTGGGAGTATGCTGTCTTTCAGAGGAAGGTGCCCAGCCCTGGTAGTGCCACCAGCTCCATCAGTTATCAGGATGCTGGGCCCCCAAGACCAAAGATCTCACTGGTGAAAGCAAAACAGAGCACTTTCTACACTGGCATCTCTCTGGCAGACTCCCTCGCCCTGAGCTGCAAGATGACGGCAATGATGATCTCCTCATTTAGAAAGGATTCCTTTTGTGTGAAGAAATGCGTAGCGAAAGATCTGCCCTCTCACCAGTGTGTACATTTACAATCAACTGGCCTCAACAGCGTTTAAGTTACGCTGGCGTGGCATTCTCGCCCTCCTTTGCCAAGTTAATCCACCACCATTACCATAAAGTCACAGCTCCCAGAACTCCTCATGTAACCTCTCAGGTGGCTGTTGTCAGAACACACACAGATAGCTCTTGACAAGAGCACAATGCTTGAAGCAAGTGTTCTTTCATCATTGTCATTGTGCGAAGTTTAGTGTAAAGATGACTTTGGGAATAGATTTGATATAAGGTTTAAATGTTAGCTGTTGGCAATTGTTTCATAGGTCATCCAATCTCACTGGGTCCAGGAAATCTGGATGCAATGAGGATTTGAAATTCTGTCCCCCTGTGACACCCCCTCTTGGGTATAGCCCACCCAGATTTCGAGAACATCTGAGGAACAGATTTGATGCATTAAACACTAATGACGAAGACCTGGTGAGCTGTCGGATGACATCAAGGACACCAGTTTCAGAAAGAAAGTTAAAAGTCACTGGAAAGAGGAAAGAAGTGTTCGTTACAAGAGACTCTGACATTTGCTCTCAACCAAAGATTAGCTAAGGTAAATGGGAGGAATGATGAAGTATAAGAACTGAAGAGAAAATTCACAGAGCTGCTCGAGAAGACGAAGTAAAGTATTATCCTGAAGTGGCCAACAACCTAGAGTCAGAAAACCGAGAAAGACGAACATGTTCAGCATACCTTAAACTTGACAGAACTAAAGAAAAAAAACTCAGGCCTCCAGTTTCAGGATTGAGAGATTCTATGGACAAGACACTGCATGATGCAGCAAACATCGAAAGAAGATGCCGATAATCATAGTGTCTCTGTACCAAAAGGAGCTAGTCGACCTTCAACCATTTCAAGAGCTAGCCTATGAGTAAGACCTAACGGTACTAAAGAAAGAAGTCCAACTGCCCCGAAAGCATTAGCTAAAAGCAAGGCACCAGGAGTTGGTGGAATACCAAATGAGATGCTTCAACAAGCCGCTAAAGCACTGGAAGCATTCACTCATCCCTGCCAAGAAATTTGGAAGGCAGCTCCTTTCCATTATAGAACAGTATCATTGATATTATGTACATGTAAAAGTTTGCTGAGGATCATCCAACAACAGTTGCAGCAGTCCATTGACAAGAAGCTGCCAGTGGCTCAGGCTGGATGCAGAAGAGGATGTGGAAAGGGAAGTACCAGAGTTGAGGTCAAATGGATCTTGGCTGCAAGCAGAAGAGACCAGAAAGATGTCTACTTGTGTCTAATTGACCGTGCAGAGGCATTTGACTTTAGGGATCATCGCAAACTATGGAAAGAATTCCCGAACACGTCAGTGTGGTCAGACACAACCTGTGCATGGATCAAGAGAGAGTTCTGCGAGCAGCAAAGGGGAATACTTGGTGGTTTAAAATCAGGAAAGATGTGCGACAGGGTTGTACCCTCTCGCCATACTTATTCAATCTGTATGCGAAGCAGATAATTAGAGAATCGGATCATATGAAGAACGAGGCACCGTTTGCTGAAAGTGAGGAAGACCTGAAGCATTTATTTAGGAAGATCAAGTAATCAGTAGCAGTTACAACTCAATGTAAAGAAAACAAAAATCCTTCCAACTGGACCAGTAGGTAACATCATGATAATCAGAGAAAAGGTTGAATTTGTCAAGGATTTCACCTGGCTTGGATCCACAACCAATGCTCATAGGAGTAGCAATCAAGAGATCAAAGATTGCATTGCATTGCATCTGTCTGCTGCACAAGACCTCTTTCAAGTGCTGAAAAGCAAGGATGTTACTTTGAGGACTAAGATGAGCCTGACCCAAGCCATGGTATTTTCAGTTGCCGCATATGCAGGCGAAAGTGGGACATTGAAAATACCATGGATTACCAAGAGAGCAAACAGATCTGTCTTGGAAGAAGTACAACCAGAGTGGTCCTTAGAGGCAAGGATGGTGAGTCTTCATTTCATATACTTTGGGCATGTTAACAGGAAAAAAAAACCATTCCCCGGAGAAGGACATCATGCTTGGTAAAGTAGAGGGGCAGCGAAAAAGAGGAAGTCCCTCAACTAGACAGGTTGACACAGCAGCGGCAACAATAGGCTCCAGCATAACCACAGTGTGAGGCTGGGGCAGGCCCAGAAGGTGTTTCGTTCTGTTGCACGTAGACTGACCCAATGTCACCTCACAGCAGCCACATAGACTCTCCACTTAAGACCTTCGGCGTGGGGGGCAGGGCTTGGGTCTTCTGCTGTCATCACAAAGGTGGGAGATGCAGTTCTACTGCCTCCTCTGTTCATGACTACTTCTCTGCCGGAATAATATTTCTATGTGTCTCCACAATGCAGAGGCGGCGTGAATCTGTGCCGTTCCATGGTTTGGCTTTCCTGCATCTCGATTGATGATACAGGTGCTACAACCTTTGATCATTCATCTTTCATGTGTCGTTCCCTGGAACCAACTGCTTCAAGTTTACTGTACAACCATCGCCGATATCTTTTGCCAAATTTTCTATCTCGAGAGTACTTTTAACAAAAATAACACCATATCCACCTCTTTACAGAGCAATCTTTCAAGTTAGGAATTGGTTTCATTGATACAATTAATAGCAATTGATCTGTACCCTGAGCCTGGGAAAGTACGCAAACAAAAACAGCTTCTTTGGGCCTATGGTTTTGAAACATCGCTGAAGAATATCTTGTTCTTGTAATATGAGCTGTCAAAACCGCATGCCTCTGATTTTCTTTTTCCTTAGAAAATGATTCCAGGATTCCATAGAGGAATCTCTTGATTTTGGCGGTCTCCAGCTTATTTGTAATTAAGTAGCCCTGTCATCGTGTATGAATAGAAACCTTTCTCAATTAAAGTAATAACAGATGGCAGCCGGAGTACAGTTTTCAATGACAGTGCCCTTCTTCTTTTGTTGATTTCATCACTTTTTAATTTTTAATGTTCTGGAGGGTTTCAATGTTTTTAAACAGGTGACATATTTATGTTCTCATGGCATGGTTGAGTTAGTGTTGACCCTGCCCACAGGTCAGCCTGGTTTGAAATGCTCTCCACAAGTTCAAACCCAGCAGCTGCTCCGCGGGAGAAAGCTGAGTCTGCATTCCCGGGTAAAGATCTATAGCCCCAGAACCCTCTCATAGGGTCTCTGTGAGTCAGAGTTGGGTTCTGAGGTCATTTTGGTCTTAGATATTTATGTCATTCAAAATCACAAAAGGGAGGCAGTGAAAGCTGTCCTTTCCACCTCTGTCCCCCCCATCCGTCCACTTCTCAACTCTCTACACTGCCAGATACATAATCACTTGTATATCCTCCTGGATTTTTTTATTACACCTACAAAGTCCAGTTCTGTGTTTTGCTGTTTGGCTTTAAGTTAATCATCTATTTTGTATAGCTTCTCATATTAGTACAGAAAGGATGCTGTATAATCTTTTATCGCTACATACTCTTCCATTAATCTGCAGACCTGTAATTTCCTTAGCCTTTTCCTATCAGTGGACATAGATAAACAATGTCTTATTCATATATCGATATCATTTTGTGCTTTTACAAGTATCTCTCTTGAATACCCTTGGAGAGTTTACAAGCCATTCCCACTCTGTCTTGTGGGTCGTCTCTGGGTTGAATCTTGTCCAGCCTTCTCTTCTCAACGTGAGCCGTCACAGTACATTTCATCGAGAGTAAAACTAGAACCTACCACCCCAAGGGGATTCACCTCTTGTCGTGGCAGCAGAGCCTGAGTTCCTTCCAGGGAATGGCAGACTGGGAAGAGAAGCTCATCTCTGGAGCCTAGTGTGTTTTCTGAGCAGTCAATGCCACAGCGAGACCCACGTGGGGTATTAAAGAGTCCACAGAGAGTTTCTATGATCCAGCCACTTTTCAGACCGATCAGTGAGATTGCCGTGTGCAGAGTAGGGCAGAATTAGGTTCTAGATCTCTATCATCTTCTTTAGCAAAGTAAATAGCTTTCTCTCCCTCAAGTTATCACTAGCTCCTCAAATTGACTACTGCTGAGAGCGTCTACAGGTCTAACAGGTCCCACAGTGATGCCCAGCTGGCAATGGCTGATGGGCTACCTCTCATCTCCCTTTATCATGTGGGATGGTAGCATCAAGCCTTGCAGGTGGAAGGCATCTGCCCTTCTTCCAGGCACACTCAGAAAGATGAGACAACACTGTCTTCCCCTGAGGTTCTCCCACCACACGGTGACATCAATGTGAAGGACTCTCTGTACCTTGTGCATGCAAAGCAGCCCAGCCCCAGTAACACCCTGACCAGACAGATCAATGCCCCCACTCAGAACGTCCCCCCATCCCTTGCCGTGCAGCTGTCAGATCAGGAGTCTCCCTTGGAGTCTCTCTGCTGCCAGGCCCACAGGAATGTCCCAGCCTGCCCTCCAACCACAGGACCACCCAGAGGTCCCTGCCCACCAGGCTGGATTGACTTGTCCAGAGGGAAAGGAAAAACAATTCCAGTCCTTCCTCAGATCACACTGGTCCATCGCCTCCCACACCTTTTTCATGGCTCTTTTAAAATCAATTAAATCTGAATAAATCACTACAGGTTTGCCTCGGACCTTTGGAAGGGACCCATCGGCTTCTAGCTTTTGTTCCCTGGCATCAGCCAGCCGACAATGGCTTCTTCTATTCCGGCCTCATTCCTGGCCAGCTGGCCAGGGCGGCCCTTGGCCCAGCTCTGCACCATCCTTCGCGGTTATCCTGTGCCCTCCCACGTCTATGCCTCTTTATCTTGGTGGCCAACCCCATGGCCACGCAGCCCCACTGTCTGCACGCACAGGTTGGTTTCTGGAACACACTTGGCTCACCAGATGGGGCTGCGTAGCCAAACATAGTCTGAAATAAAGACTTTGCATTGTAGCTCGGTACTGAAAGGAATTCTTCAGGGGTGATGAGGACATTCCAGACAGGTGTCCATGGAGAAAACCAAAACACCGAATTCACTGCCATCCATTCAATGCCGACTCACCACGACCCCATAGGACAGGGTAGAACTGCCCCTGTGGGTTTCTGAGACTGCAACTCTTGGCAGGATTAGAAAGCCCCATCTTTCTCCCTTGGAAGGGGTGGTGGTTGCAAACTGCTGACCTTGCAGATGGGAGCTACTCTGCCCCCAGGGGCTGCTAAAGGCACAGAAACAGGGAATCCCAATCCATGCCCCCCCCCCCCACACACACACACCCTTGCTCTGGGGGATTGCTTCGGAAGTGGGTCTCAGAGTAGCACACCGTTTGATGAATGGGGGCAAGGACTAGCTGCTCCCTCATCCCCAGCCCCCTCTATGCTGACCACAGCACCTAGGTGACCTTTGGGGAGCCCAGGGAGGCTCACAACCTCGTCACCCCATGGAATGTCGACTAGATAAGACACCCTCTCTCCATATGCCCTCTGGGAAGAGAGAGGAGGTACGGGGAGGCAAAGTAGGAGAATTGTTTTAAAAAACAGTGTGTGTAGGGGTGTGGAGGGACTAGGGGGGCTTAGTATTTGGCCCTCGGGAGGATTTCCCTGGCTTGCTCAGAAAGCCTGTCCCTAGAAAGGGAAGCCATGAATCATTTATGATTGTTTTCATTTTGTATTCAAAGGCCTCTGCACTATTATTATGGAAGCTTAATTGAGCAGGCGCTGGGCACTGCCTCTGCCAGCCCCTGCTCTTCCCTCTGCCATCAGGAATGCCACGGGTAGGAGTGTAGGGCCCAGAGATGCTGCGCAGGCATCTCCCCGAAGATCAATGGAATGGGTTCTCAGTCCATGCGTCTCTCTGATCATTTATTCATTGGCATATCTCCTCTAAGGTTAGCAATGCCTCCCCACCCCCACCCCGTCTCAGCTACCTGGCGTCCGGAGCCCTTTCCGTTTTCTCAGTCTGTGGAGAACCTGCCCGTGAGCTCTCCCTCGCTCGGCCTTGGCTCCGTGCCTGACCGTGTGCACACCTGTGTTCTGCGAGCTCCACTGGGCAGCGGACCAGCAACAATGCAGCCTTACCTGATGTACTCCCTTTAATGCACTTCAGTGTGATTGTAACTGCATGACAGAGAGGACAAATTGGCAAGTAATGATGATGTTAATTTGGCAGCGCTTTATCATCTTGTTGGGACACGTTGGTCCACCGGCCAGCTTGCTGAGGGCTCCCAGGGAGGGGATGAAATACACGGGAGACGGGAGAAGCGCTCTTCTCCCCAGAAACAGGCCTTTGTTTGCATATGTTTTGAGGCTTCTGTAAAAAGCAAACACGTTCAGCCAGGCCTAATGAATGGAATGCCACGGAATGTATAATTAGGCAGTGGCAGCTCCCACTAAGGGATGGCTTTGGATTGGGGAACCAGAGATACGCTCGTTCTAAGGGCGGGCTGCTTCCCTTTCAGAATCTCACCGGCTGCGTGTGTCTGACCACCGTCCCAGCTGAGAATGCCACGGTGGTGCCCGGGAAATGCCCCAGCCCTGGGTGCCAGGAGGCCTTCCTCACCTTCCTCTGCGTGATGTGCGTCTGCAGCATGATAGGCGCGATGGCCCAGACCCCCTCCGTCATCATCCTCATCAGGTGAGTGTGCCAGCCCACGCCGACCGCGCGTCTGCCTTTCCCCTAGGGAGGGGGATCACGGCGAGGGCCCCAGCCTCCCGGGGCCCATGGGAAGCAATTCTCTTGGTGCAAACAGTTCAAATGTGCTCCGCTGCTAAGATGCTGGATGCAGGTCCCCCCAGCGAAGCCTCAGAAACCTCGGGAGGAAGTTAAGCTTCTGAAAATCAGCCTTTGGAACCCCTCTGTAGGTCAGTTCTAGTCTGATACGTGTGTGCCTTCCATGGACTCGTGGTGACTCAGTGGCCTCTGGTTTGGTCTGTCTCTCCCGGGACCTCTCCCCAAGAGGAGAAAGCAGGGCTCACAAGCGAAGACAACACTGGCCTGTCCTACCACGAAGAGACTGTACAGGTGTTTGAGAAGGGGACTGTGGTCCAGAGAGTAGCATGGTCGGAGCAAAGTGAGCAAGGCATTGGACTCACTGTTCACAAGTTCTGTTGCCCAGCCTGCCTGTCCAGCCACTGGTCAGCCCTCTGGCCTTGGACTTGTCAATTCCCCGTGGGCTTGTCTCTAAATCAGCAAATGGTGGTGATGCTTCCGTGTGTGCCTGTCTCCTGGCGTGGCAGGGACCAGGGAGACTGTGGGAGTGAGAGGGCATAAGACAGTGGAGAGGGGAAGCCATCCCTCCATAGCCCTGTGTCTCTCAGGACCGGCCCCAGGACAGTCAAGATGCCTGGGGATGAGTCGTTGAATCTTACTCTGTGTAACGTTTACTACCATTTCCAAAGTCATCTCAAACTCTGTGCAGAGCCTCTCAGAGTGAACAAATCGCCCCCACCTGGGTAAGAGGCAGGAGCGGCACACACACAAAGACTTCTAGGTTGGATGCAGGGATCCAAACCAGCCCCTGCCATCCACCCAGGAGGCTTGAGATCAACCTGCGAATGGAGTGCACGTCGCCAGTGGCTTCAGCTGGTTGCTCTCTTTCTCTATTCCTGCAGACACCACTTGCTGGTCTTTGTTACAAACGGCCCCAACCGGGGATTTATAAGCAGGACGTGGGCCACAAGAAGGTTGTTAGTGACGCCTTACGAATGTGCCAGCCCAATCTGCTAGTGTGCAGTTATACACCATTTGAAAAATAAAGCATTAAAGTTAGTGCTTCCAAGGCTGTGGCAAATCTAGGCAACATGTAGTGCTGGTGGAGTTGAAACTCTCACCACTTTCCAAAGGGGTGGGGGACAAAACCTGCCCTCATGAATCAAGAGCCATAACCCCATTCAGATCCCTCGATGCAAAAGCTTTACCCTTTGTCATTTATCTTAAGAAAAAAAACTTCTCTACAGGGTCGGGGGGAGGGAGTGGTCAACTCGGCACAGTTTTTTATTACAACACTATATTAGTGGGAAAGCCTGAGTTGGAATCTGAGTATAGTGATGGCCCTGCACTTCAATGGAACAGTGACACTCTGAAGAATATAGAAAAGGTTTAAGAAATGAGCTGCTGAATTTAAAATGATATCTGCGGGCTGATTCTGTCTATACCGTACATATGGACAGGACCGATCAGATATCAGGTATGGGTTTAGGGAAGAAGCTGCGTTGTAGGTCATTTACTTCTCTGATCAGAAATTCTTATGAGGTGTTATTGTGATATCCACACACGAAAGACACTAAGAAGCAGGGAAAATAGCCCTCGCTCCAATTAGCAGTGACTGCTTCCCCCCTTTTGTATTCTCCCCCATGATACTCCTGCACAAATACAGCCTCTAGGAGACCAGCAAGCGTGACAGGCAGCCCAAACACAGCAAGTACGTGGAAATCTTAATCCCTTCCAAGTCTCTGCTTGACAGGCAGCTCTTGGGGAGTTTTAGGAAGTGCTCGATCCCCTTTAAATGAATCAGCACCCCCTCCCTATCCCATGGCCCTGAGTCATTTATGACTCATGGTGGTAGAGTTGACCTCCCCCAAAGACCACCATCATGACAGAAGTAAATAGCCACCTTTCACCTATAGAGGGGCTGGACGGTGTGAACAGCCAGCCTTTGGGTTCGCGGGCCATTGCTAAACCACCATACCATCAAGTTCACCAAATGACCTAGACCTCAGCCTGGAGACCGTGCTCACGTGACGTGCAGCCTAGGAGGCCAAGCAGCCCCTCTCCCCTCTCCTTCCCAAGCTCACCTGCCATGGTAGGTATTCCAGGCAGGCCAGGAGCATGACGACCAGCCTGTGCCACAGTCCAGATGTGTGCCAGCCCATGCCCAGTCCCAGGTGAGGCACTCACACTCAGCCGCACTGCAGCTCTGACAAGCCCATGCACGAGGGAGCAAACCACTCCTTGGTCCTGCACCATCTCCGTGATTTCTTGGGGATCAGGCTGTTGTGACACGTGGAGAGGTTTCATCAGCCTCTTTTTTCCAAAGTAGATCGATCAAACAGGTCTACTTCCTTGTCCCTGGAAACCTGCCCAATCTCATAGCAACCAGGCTCTTATTTCACTTGACTACATTTCCATTTTTGTTAGTATTATACCCTGGCTACAGATTGGGGAAATGGCGAGTCAGAGAAAGATTCAATAGTCTGCTCCAGCTCGTAAGTTACAGAGGCAATGCCCCATCCCTGGGCTTCCCTGGAGCTTTGGACAGCATGCGGACCTGACTGCCTCTTCCACCTAACTCCGTCCAAGGCTTTCTGTTCCTGCCAGGACCACTTTCCCAGCAGGATCCGAAGGGAGGTGTTAGCACATTGTTCACATTGTTCCTTGGACGTTATATCCACCCACCCCCCAAAACAAACAAACTTGCTGCCATCCAGTAGACGGCTGACTCAAAGTGACCCCACAGGGCAGGGTAGACCTGCCCCTGTGAGTTTCTGAGACTGTAACTCACTTGTTCAGGGGGTAGAGAGCCCACTCTTTGTCCCAAGGATCAGCTGGTGACTTTGCATTGCCGACCTTGTCGATTTGAACCCATTGCGTAACCTCTATGCCACGTGGGTTCCTTTGGACATGATCGCGAAGAGGAAGTCAAGTTCAGGTGATATATATTCTCGGTCATTACACCAGCATGCTCTTTTGATAAGGAGGTTTGGCCTTTGTGGATGTGTCCCTCAAGCCAACACATTCGAATGAATGAAAAGGAAAAAAAATGAACCAAGGAGCCAATGGTGGCTCTGAAGAGCCTGAGTTTTGTCATGTGCACATTCTACGGACCCATCTTCCCGGGCAGACAGGGTTGAGATTATTCTGGGGTCTGGCTTAGTCAGCTCTACAATGGTTTTCCCCTCCATCCGGGGGAAAGCTGCCCTGCTGCCCCGGGGTTGCTGCTGTTTGGTGCCATCCCGTCCGTTCTGACTCAGCGTGACCCTGTGGACAGCAGAAGGAACCGCGGCCCAGTCCAGCCTCACCCTCGGAACTGTTGTTATCCCCGTACCCGTTCCGTAGCCACGCTGTTAGACCATCCCTTTTACCTACCGTGCGCTTTCCCCCGAGCCTCTGCTGTGGTCCTGGGATGACTTACCTCTCTTCCACTCGGTGGAGCCCTGGTGGGGTCACGGTGACACGTTGGGCTGTGAGCCGCATGATCGGCAGTTTGAAACCGCCAGCAGCTCTGAGGGAGAAAGACTGGACTTTCAACTCCCATAAACAGTCACAGTCTCAGAAACCCACAGGGGGCTGCTGTGAGTCAGCGTGGACTCCATGGCGGTGGATTTGGTTGGCATTATTAGGCTCTTTGTAATTGACAAAAACCAAGACAGACAAAAAGCAGATGGTTCCCTAAGAAGAGCACACCTGTAGCTTTTCCTGAGAATTCCAGAAATGCGGGCAAAGATTGGGAAAACTATACCCCTCTACACTTGGCTCAGTGGTGTCTTTGGGCCCACCACTTCCTGTGCTGTTATTGCGTGTTGTGGAGTGAAAACCAGAGATCTACCCCTGTAAGCTCAAGCCAGGCAGTAGGTCATTGGATGGATGTTTGGGGATAGTTGGGATGGACCGATACTATTAAAACATTGAAATCTCGTTGGTAATTTGACTTCTCACATGTATTTTCTGCGGAATTCCTTGCTAGGCTTTCCCTGGATCGTGTTGCTCTTTCAAGTCTCATAGCCCTACTCGAATGCTCCTGTTTGTTCCAAAAGGCTCAGCCACATCCAAACTCCGTCTGAGTCTAAGCAAGTACTTGCCAGGGCCGCACTGGTGTGCTTAGCTTGCCCATTCCTCTAGGGAAGTGGTTCTCAACCTTCCTAATGCCGCGACCCTATTTCTTCATGTTGTGGTGACCCCCAACCATCAAATTATTTTTGTTGCTACTTCATAGCTGTCATTTTGCTACTGTTATGAATCGGGTGACCCCTGTGAAAGGGTTGTTTGTCCCCCAAAGGGGTCATGACCCACAGGTTGAGAACCACTGCTCTAGGGGCTCATGATGGGACTGGGATTAGAGGCAGTCCAATGCCAGTAGTGCATGAAGCACACGAGCGTGTCCATGATCAGAGAGCTCCCACCTCACAGTCCTTCATCATCAAGCCATCAGTCAACCTGCCCGATGTCGTAGGTGGGAGGCATAGCCTGCCCATCCATCCCTGCATAATCTTACTCAGCGCATGCTAGATCCCAGATACCATACTGTTCTATGAAATTACGATAGCAAGTAATTGTGGCATAGTGGACTATGCACAGACTTGGTAACGGCAAGGTCCAGAGTTCACACCCACCAGCTCCTCTGTGGGAGAAAGACGAGACTGTCTATTCCTGTAAAGTTTTAAAATCTCAGAAACCCAAAGGGCGGTTCGCCCCTGTCACACAGCGTCACTATAAGCCAGAATGGAATCGATGGCAATGAGTTTGTTTTCCGGTCTATGACAAGAAAGATATAAATAGTCGCTGTTCTCAAGAAGAGAAAACAAGCATTGATTTCAAGCATAAGAGAAAAGTTCTTGTTACCGAGTGTGTGACCCATTCAGCACTCACTAATTAGACAAGAAAGACCCAGCGAAGACGTAGCAATAAGTTCTGTGGAAAATAAACTTCACAATTATGTCCCCAACATCAGTCAGCACTATAGTGGGCTGAATGTTGTCAAACATCCCAACCATGCGGTAGCATCTAACCAGTGACTAACCATCTGGTTTGCGCTTCTGATCACTTTACTTTGGTTTTGACTGGCCAGGCCCCAAGAACATCACACCAATGGTAAGTCAGCTCTGCTGTAGCTCTTGCGATTTCAGAAAGCAGTGCACCTGAGAATCGGCTCAAAGATGTCCCACAAGGCCCTTCTAAGGGACTTCTCCAGGGTAAGCCAAGGCCAGAAAGATTGAACTCAGTTCACAATAAAGAATTAAGACACCCACAGTAACGTCCCATTTAAAATTCTTGAAGATCCCCCCCCCCCCGCCCCAGTTTCTAAAGCATGGGAACGCTGTCTTGTTTGGCCTATAGGAAAGGTAGTGCATGAATTATCCCCATTCTACAGATGCATAAACTGAGACTAAAGCTGTCCCTGACATCCTACTTCACGCCTAACTTGGTTTTAAAGGTTGCGTGTGTTTCAATTGACTGTCTAAATGTATTTAAACCGTACAATAATTCTAAAAGGTGGGTACTGATTTGATCTTTAGTTTTCAAATGTGGAAACTGAAGCCCAATAAAGTCACATTCGTAGCTTGAGGTCATGTACTGACTTTGTTACCTGGTGCCGCTGCAGTAGGCATGGCGTGCGCGGTTGGCTTTGTGTTCGTGTGCTCTGTTTGGGTGAGAGTAGGCCCTTTGGCCTTCCTGTTCCTTTTCCCTGCCTGCCTACATATCCACTTACAGATCCGTGTTACACACACACACACACACACACACACACACACGCGCGCGCACAGATTCGCTCCCATGGTGAAGCCACTATGAACTGCCCAGGCTCGCCTCGTCATTACAGTTGTAACTTTTCTCCGAATGGAGGAAGGGAGGAAACAACAGAAATCGGTAGTCACCATCTAAAGAAGGGCTGGAATCCACAGGGTGGGGGGCATGCCGTCAGGATCTATTCAGGTGAGATGATAACAGTCTTTCCCCCCCCCCTCTCTTCTCTTCGCTCCTAGGACAGTCAGCCCGGAACTCAAATCGTACGCCCTGGGAGTTCTTTTTCTTCTCCTTCGCTTGTTGGGTATGTATATTTCCGTTATCCCCTCCATAACGAGGCAAATGCTTATTGCCAGGTGAGTCAGTATCCGTGAACTAGTTCCATGTCTTGGGTTTGTTTTTCTTTTTCTATGAGGTTCTGTTATTGGTAAACAAGTTGACTCTGCCATAGACCTGAACTCGGGCAGCCCCTACCCAAAAGTGCTTCAAGTTTGCATTCATACCCACTCTCCCTTCGCCCGGACCTGCGTGCTCAGTGCCATGAACAATCGATGGCCACAGAAGGGGAACCCGTGACGCCCTTGTCAAGGCGCCCAAGAGCAGCCTGCGTAATGCTTCACTTAGGGAGCTGCCAGTGGGAGCGAGAGGGGTCTTCTCCCATTGCCCTGCAGACAGAAATGCTTTGCCGGCTTTACATTGTCCCATACTCACTTACTTTATTTGCCTTGGGTTTCCAGGATTGAGTCCACGTGCCCTTCAT
This sequence comes from Tenrec ecaudatus, assembly GCF_050624435.1. Taxonomy (NCBI): domain Eukaryota; kingdom Metazoa; phylum Chordata; class Mammalia; order Afrosoricida; family Tenrecidae; genus Tenrec; species Tenrec ecaudatus. The sequence continues at coordinate 7,731,282 of NC_134538.1, forward strand.
GTTGGTGGGGCTTTTCCTAAGGTTTGGTCTGGATAGAAGGAATGAAGTCCAAAACCCTGTCTTTGTTAAGGTGGGCAACTGAGAGTGTGAATAGTTAACTTCTCGAGCAGGGCCCTGTGGACTGGCTAGGGGGACACTGGCATAGCGCCCCCCCAACCCCAGGGCAGCACCTTCCAAACCCCAGGGAAGCACCCCTCTGTTTCCCTAAGACCTTGCTTTGGGGACAGTCTATATGTTGCTAGAGGAACATCCCTTTTGTCAAGACCTAGGTCAAGATGGAATAACGGTGTTTTGTTTTCCCCGCCTTGGAGTGGTTTTATTAGACTTTAAATCATAATTCAGATGCAATGGGAAATGTCTGTGACTTAATAAAGTTCCTCTTTCAGAGTATCTAGTCATGGGTGAGCACATAATCTTAGTTACGATTTTTTTAAATAAAAATGCTTTCAACGGTGAAATGTTGACAACCCAAATGTCCAACAACTTAGAATTATTTAACTAAATTGTGGTACATGATCCCAGTAGATTTTATGTTACTCTTTAAACGTCTGTAGAGACAGATATAGACATACAGACTGGGAAACGGATGCGTGAGAACTACATACAGAGGGGAAGGGTGTAGAATGTATCAGATACTTTTATGTGCATGTAAACATGGAAAAACATTGGGAAGCTGAGCATCTAAATGTAAACAGTGACTGTCTTTGAATAAAGAGGTTATCCTGCAGTCCAGGTAGCACAGGGGGACTACTAACCACAGGGTCAGCAGTTCAAGGCCAGCAGCTACTCCATGGGGAAAAGATGAAGCTGTTTGCCCCACAAATTTGTACAGTTTTGGAAACTCTGGGGAGAAGCTCTATCCCACAGGGCTGCTATGAGTCAGAATCAACTTGACAAATTAATGAAGTTCTACAGCAAAACCTGAATAAAGAAGAAACCTGTCCAGGAAGGAACACTAAGGTGTTCTCCACTAATAGAAAATGACAGTGCTAAGATTGTACCTGTCAAAGGCAGAGATGCCAGAGACCCGCAGAAACAAAGCCGTACTGCCAAGTTCGGCACTCACGGATTTCATGCATGATACGTTCTAACTGTTCTTCACAATTTTTTTTCGGTTCTTCACAATTTTAAATGAATATTTCTAGCTTATACAATAATGTTGACTCCTCTGTCATATATACATATGTGTGTAGATATATACGAATGCTATCCCCCTTAGATCCACTAGTGCTATCCCCCTTAGATCCACTAGGATCGTACCTAAGGACACTATCTGTCTGGTGCATGGCTCTCTTCTATGCCAACAGTAACCAATTTCCACTCAAGCATGGTGATCATTCCTACCACGCCAGGAGCAAGGCCTCAGAATATTTCTCAGCCACTGTCAACCCATGCATGTGGGTACCAAACCAGATGGCCATCAAGTCGACTCTGGCTCCTAGCATCGCTATAGGACAGCGTTAGAACTGCCCTTGACAGGAGTAGAAAGCCTCGTCTTTCAGCCCCAGAGTGACTGGTGGTTTCAAACTGCTGACCAGGCGCCTGTGTGTTCGTGCACATAATGACAGTTCACATGGTACCTCTGTCTTATTTCTATCTCATGGAAGATAGAAATGCTATCGATCTGCGAAGACACCCATTTGACAAGGTCAGAACTCTGGCCTCAAATAGAATAAAATACGAAACAAAAATAAAAGCCTTCCTCGGAAGCTACAGTAGTCTGCAGAAACCTACCAGCCACACAGAGTTACAATTATGCTGATTACCTTGCTTATCACGTTACCAATTGTTTTGTGCATTAATGGGCCAGCTACTTTGCTTGTTGCTGTGTCACCTTGCTCCCAGAGGATGGGGTGGATGGGGAGACAGAGCAATGTGTAATACCAGCTAAACAGCTTGGGACCCTGATTTCTGAAAATGGTGAGACCTTTCCACATAGAACCCAAGCTACAAATTGACATTTATTGAACACCTAGTGTGTTCCAGCCTCCATGGAGCATACAAAGGTAAGTGGGCGTCTCTTGACCCTAAAAGCCTGCTCAGGACAGACTGAGGAGTATGGAGTGGCCCATCTGTGCCCCTCAGTGTCAATGTAACTGGACAGAAGTATTTACCCTTGAGAACTGGGTAGTGTAAATGGAAAAGTGTACACAGTGTAAAACGAAGAGTATTTCAAGCTATGTCTGAAAAGTTAAATGAAAATCATAGAACAATTAAAGGCAAACCTAAAAATTATAGCCTATGCACAGTTTGATACTAAGATCATCAACCTGGTATTGCTTCCAACAGTGTGTTTCATATATGTGACTGTAATCTAGAGCTCAAGATAACGTTTACTCTATGGCCCAGCACAAACATGCATATACATAGAACTGAAAGAAAATTTGCATGAAAAAGACCTCTTTCTTAAAGGAGCTGCTGATCCAGTTGCTTCTAACTCGTCATGTGTCAGTACACTCAGAGTAGAACTGGGCTCCACAGGGCTTGTGATGGCCAATTGGGAAGTAGATTGCCAGGCTTTTCTTCTGAGATGCCTCTGAGTAGATTCGACCCTCTAACCTTCCAATTACTAGCTGAGAACCTTCACCATTTTCTTGACCGCTCTTCCTGGTCTGGGTGCTCTGATACATATTTTCCCTCTTCTGTGTTCTCTTATTTTGTTCTCGTTCATGTTTTTTTAAAGAAAAAGCCTGCCCTGTATATCGCTCTATATGTCCCCTTATGGATCACAAATCACAGTTGGGAATGCCATGCTGCCGAAGAATTTGACACCGTTTCATCTTTCCATTAAAAGCAGCCTCTAAAATTGCTTTTGTGGATGCCCTGATTCCAATTCCCGCAACGCCCAAGAAAATTAACCACCGTTATTTTAACGAGGGACCAACCAAGAAATCTGATGGCTGACACTGGTTTAGTCACTTGTGCCAGGCTTCGTGTCGGGACGTCACAGTGGAGTGTGACAAGAATGACAGTGGAGTGAGCATAGGAGCAGGGGCCATGTAGCCCTGCGATGGTAGGGCAGGGCCACGGGCTTGGGAAGGCCACTGTGTCTGCATTCAGAGCTCAGGAGTTGTCCCAGCGAGGAGGTGGAATGGGAACGTTGGTTAGACAGAAGAACTGAAGATGAGAAACGACAGAGCGTGGTGGGCACCATGTGAAACTCCAAGGGAAAGGAAATGGTAGAGAGGTCAGAGGTAGGGACTGTCGTGGCTCTGACCACTGTGACATGAGTAGCTTCCCCAGTTGCCCTCAGCAGCTGGAAGTGGCTGTGGTTGAAGCAGGAAGTGGCTGTGGTCCCAGGGGTGTGTGGGCATTTGTGAGCAGATGCGATGGAAGCAGAGTAACTGAGCCTGGTGGCCAACGTGGGGCCAAAGTGACGGCCGTGGTGTCTAGACTGGTGGGTATGATTGAGTCTGCTCCGACTCATAGCCACACCTTGACAACAGAACGAAGCTCCACCCGGTCCCGTGCCATCCCCACAAATCCTGGTTGCACCCAGTGTAGCTGCTGGGTCAATCTGCCAACTTACGGAGAGACCCATCACTTTGTCAAGCACAATGTCCTTTTCTAGGGACTGGTCTCTCCTGGTCACATGTCGAAAGTGCATGAGACAGTGCCTCCCTGCTAAGAAGCATTCTGCCTGTCCTTCTTCTCAGACGTATCAGATGGTTTAGCCGGCAGTCCACGCCCTTTCAATGTCTCCCAGGACAGTGGCAAAAACGCTGGCTCTTGGTCTTCCAGAGTCTCCTGCTGGGAAAGCTGCAATGGGCACCTCCTCCAACATCCCTGAACAGACATGGCCCATGGTCTTGGGTTACCTGAGTTATTGGAAAAGATTAGCAACTCGGGGGCCCCTGATGGCGCTCATCGATTGTTCATCGCATGTCTGTGAACACAGGCCTAAATATGGAGACCTGCCCAGGCAAGTGGGAGCCATGTACATGTCTAGTGAGAGCAGAGTTCTCTGGGATGCCCCCCCACAGGACGAGAAGGAGGGAGGTACAACAGTAGGATTGGCCTGAAGGACCTTCTGATTCAGCACAGGTTTCTTAGGCAACAGGCCCTCTGGAGGATGTGCAGGACCTCCTGCTGCAGTTGTGTCACCGAAGAGCTGCTGTCTGACCTGTGCTAAGTGGACGTCCCATGTTCACCATGAACCCATTGGCCCAGCTGGGTGTGGATCTAAGTCCATCTTTACCCACTCAGTTCTCTCACCTGTTGGGCCTGTGAGAGAAGCAAGGTTGGGGGTTCAAATCCAACAGCCACTTTTGAGAGAGGAAGAGAGAGAAAGAGAAGCAGCCAACTCTTCCTTTAAAGATTGAAAGGAGTGAAAACGTAATCCTTTCCACATTCGCAGTAGCAGAACCTAACCACAACGAGCCCTTGCATAGCCTCCCCAAAATTCAGGGGTTCGTTCCTGCCCCTTTCTGGGGCGCTCTAGTTAACACTTACTTAGTGAGTTCTTCTGCGGGAGACTTGGGGAAAAGGAGGCCAAAGGCGAGACCTGCTTCACCAGCTCCCAGAAGGAGAGGCTGCTTTCAAAATACACAGCTTCTGAAGCAATCGCTACATCACCCCCACCTTCCCTCTGTATCCACAGGTAACTCAGGGGATGGTGTGCTAGCTGGCCTGGTAACTGAGCTCGGCTCCTAAAGGAAAGGATGGAAGTTGGAATCCATCACCCAGAAGGGGCTCTGGAGAGAAGCCTGCCAGTGCACGTCTGAAACCCCAGCCGTGAGGCCTGGAGCGCAGTTCTCCTCCAACGCTCCTGAGGGTGCATAAGTTGGAGTCGCTCCGTGGCAGCAGGAGTTTGGTGTGGTTTGGTTTTTACTAGGAGGGGTCCAGATGGCACAGTGATTAAGTGCTTGGCCACTAGCCCAAAGGCTGGCGGTTCCACACTCCCAGCCCCTCCTTGAAAGAAGGATGTGGCCGTCTGTTTACAGAAAGCGGGCAGTCAGGGAACTCCTATGGGGCAGTTCAACGCTGGCCTAAAGGGTCACTGTGAGCCGGCATCTACTCAATTGCAAGGACTAAGTTGATTCCAGAAGAATGGACACCTCATCCACTTGGCCTGCCTTCCGGACTAAAGCAAGAGAACTCACTGCCATCGAGTCGATTCTGACCCATAGTGACCCAACAGCGATTAGACAGGACAGGGCAGAACTGCCCCAGTGGGTTTCCAGGACTGTAACTATGAGAATAGAAAGCCTATCTTTCTCCTAGGGGGCAGCTGGTGGTTTTGAACAACTGACCTTGTGGTTAGTAACCCAACGTGTGACCACTGCAGCACCATGGCTCCTTTCTTCTGGAAACACTTGACAGTCCCCCAGCAGGGACTCGGACTTATTCTTAGGAAGCAAATGACCACCCTGAGTGGGGTGAATGCACCGAAAGGTTCTCCGCACCTCTTTCTCTGCAGGAAGCAACTTGAAGGGTACAGATTTTCGTTTGCCTAAAGTGGCCTAGGATGAAGCCCAAGAGGGGCGGAGGGAACACCCGTGCAGTGAATGGCTGTGAGGAGTGTTTGTTCCTCTCATAGTGCAGGGCACTACAAATCTGAATTTGGGGTGCTGCCTCCGAGAGAAGGCACTCTCTCCCTGCTGCCTCGGGGGGAAGGGGCTGTTTCCTCTTGGCATCTGTGTGCCCACCATGACTTTGAGATCTCCTATGTTTGCTTTCCCCTGGGTCTAAGAACCTCTCAGCACAGGAGCTCTGGGCCCAAAGGATGTGCTCTGCTCCCGGTCATCTTTCTCAGCGCTATTACATCCCTCTGATGTCTGTTCCCTGTCTAAACTCTTATGTTTCCCAAAGGAGAGTAGCTAATAGGTAACCTAATCCTGCAGCCTGCTTCATATCCTACTTCATCGGCATAACTGACACGAATCCTGCCTCAACATTATAGAGGTTAGGATTTACCACATATACGTACATCTGATCCCAGAATGGAGAATCGAGGCTTCAGACTGAGAATCATGGCCCAGTCAAATTGCTGCATCTTTGGGGGGTGGGGAGGGGGAGGGGCACAAGCTGAGGGGACATAGTTAATTCACAACAGGAACTAAATTTGTTAAGAGTCTTCCTCTATGTGAGGAGGCTTCAGACCAGGTATCATTTAATCGCTACTAAATCTCTGCAAGAAGGGATTGCTGGACCCATTTGGTCAACCACGAAACTGAGGCTCAGATTAGTGAGATAACTTGCCTGGGGTCCTGTAATCCCCAGGTGGCTGAGTTCGAATCCCTAAGCAGCAGTCATCTCAGATTTGGAATCTCCCATGCCTGTCTCACCAGTCAAGCAGCCACGAGCTGCACATTGGTCTCCAGAGAAGCAGCAGCTTGGTCTGGCCCATGAGCAGTAGCGGTCAGTAAACTAGAGGTCGTGTGCTAAGCACTGCCAACGTTGGTCTTCAAATTAGCGGCCTCAGAGATTCCTGGAGCATTAACTGCCAGGGAGAAGGGAGGACGCCCACACATTGCCAAGATCAAAACCACATGTCTTTTGCCCTCTGCACAAAGCCAGGCTCTGCAAGCCAGTCGCTCTCCAGAGCTTAGCTAAGGGGTAAATAGAGCACTTTCTGTAGCCCTGGAAATCCCTGGTAAGAGCTCCGAAATCTCTCCAAATCCACACTCTGGATGGGAAGAAAGGGGACTAGTGAGTTTGATATTTTGAAGTAGTAAACTTAGAACAAATAATTAATATCCCACAACCTCGGTTTTCTTTCTATGTTAAATAAGGTTTGGAGGTGGGGGGGTCAGGTGGAGATATTGACAGTTCGCCTTTGGTGCGCCGCATGCTCGGCCACTGCCATCCACTGCAGGAGGCTTGTGCGTTGCTCTGAAGCTGAACGGGCTTCTGTGGAGCTAGGATGAAAGACGTGGTCATCTACTTCTGAAAATTAGCCAAGGAAAACGCTATGGATCGCAAGAGTCTGACCTGCCACTGATCTGGGGGTGGCATGTTGGTGCCCTTGTGTATAGGGTTGCTATGGGGCTCTTATCCAGGAGGGTCTCAGCACATGAGCGGCTCCCCATCACGCACCAGTTATATAGTACACCTTCGTCGTCCTGCTAGTCTGCCTGCTGGAAAGCTCTTCCGTCGTTCTCTGGGGTGGCAGCAACTTGGAGGGAGTGTCCGTGCTATGATTTGGTCCATCCTAGTCTAAAAGGGATTCCTGGTGGCACTGTGGGTTAAGCAATGGGCTGCTAACTGAAGGTCGGCAGTTTGAATCCACCAGCAGCTCCTCAGGAGAAACATCAGGCTTCGGACTCTCTCAGTGATTCGACCTGGGACACTCCCAGGGACAGTTCAGAGCTGATGTGGTGAAAGTGAGTTTGGTTTTGGAGTTTGGATTTGTTTTAAAAATGCAAAGACAAGTGTAAGAATCACTTGTGTATGATTGGGGGCATTATCCTTCGGGGTCCAATCAGGGGGGTCTCAGCATAACTAGGGCCTCGGATGAAAGGGATCTTGTCGGTCCTTCCTCCCTGGAATTCCAGCTTCCCTTTGGGAAAGGATTTTAAGTCAGTAAGAAGGAAAAGATGAGTCTGTAAGGAAGAACGCCCATATTTTACTTAATACAGAAATATGAAAAGAAGCGCATAAAATGTATAAGATACTCAACCCAGGGTTTATTCAAAAACCACACCCTACCTCTTCATTACCACAGTGAAAAAGGCCCAGCCACGTGGTCAAACCCTGTGATTCCATTCAGATTTACTTGTGTCATTATTCACCTGAGCCTCAAAAGAGATGGCATTAGTTCCATTTTAAAGATGAAGAAACTGAGGCAGAGAGTGACTTCTTTTTGATTCCGTGAGTTTTCTTTCATATTTAAACTTTGTATCATGCATTTTGTGAGAAGCCAATCATTTTAGCTCTCGACAACTCTTACCTTGTTCAGTTCGTGGCATTGCATAACATCCCCGGCCCCACCACCTCCCCGTGTGTCCATGCCTCCTCCTTTCCTAAACCGTCCTGCATGGTGGCCTTTGACCTTGGACTCTGAATCTTGAATGGCTGATTTCTGTAAGGAGTACAAACCTCTGCAATGTTATTGCTCCACAGACAGACCTGTTTATTGTTGGCCTGGAAATAGGGCCATGAGGGTGAATTCTGTTACAGGCCTGACAGGTGACGGGGAGCCATGGTCTTGGCAGTTCTCCCAGTCCCTCTCAGTGAGCCGGACCTGTTTTATAATTTTGAGTTTGTGTCTCATTTTCGTCGTTGGCAATGGTAGCCGGGCACCATCTAGTTCATTTACCAGGGTCATGGAGACGGAGGCTCATGTGCCCCAGCAGCCCTGTGAACGAATTGTTTCTTTGTGTTTTTGGTTTTCTTCGCTCTGCTTTGCTCTGAATAAGGAGAAACCAATGGTTGCCCTAGCCACGTAATCTTGTAATCCCTCAGTGACTACTCACCAAAACAGGATGTAGGACATTTTCTATGCTGTTTGAACTTGATGTTGCCTGAGATTAAGGTCTTGAGCCTGTGGGCCTACCACTCCCTCCCTCAAGATATTTAGTTAAGACTAAGATCTTTGCCCTAGTATGCCCATTCTAGTAAGGTATATATTACACCACATGTACATACATGTGTGGAAAGATCCTTTGCCAAACCTATATTTATGCATGAATATAGTTCCATTCTGTCTCCCTACCCCCCAGACCTGTTCAGCTTTTGTGTTTTTCAAGTACCCACATGTAGACAATTGGTATCACTGTTTTTGCAGGAGTGTGTGTAAAAGAGTATGTACCTCCGTTGCCCTTAATTCCTGTATTGCTTCCAGTCTCTCCCTTTACTTTGATCACCTTCTGCCGCCACCCTCCCCCCCCCAACACACACATTTTACATTACCTTCCCCTTTCCCAGTGTTAATAACTCTCTGTTTGAAAGTTGGTGGCTAATTTTGCTGCCTCCCTTATCTGGGAAGGAATGTTTCTTTTTCTCTGAGAATCTTCTCTTGACTTTCTTTTCGCCCCCAAGTCTATGGCAGTTTTCGTTTTGTTTTGTTTCCCAAAACAATTTTATTAGAAACTAATATAGATTTTAATAGTGGACTCATACGATATGTAGCCTTTTGAGACTGATAGATTTTCCTCAACATAATGTCCCCCAGGTTAATCCATGTGATGAAGTATTTCAGAGATTCATTGTTATTCTTTCATGGTAGCTAGTATCCCCTTGTGTATGTGGACTCTAGTTTGACAATCCATTTGTCCATGACCGTACATTGAGATGTTTTATCTGGTTGCTATTATGAGTAGTCCTGTGATGAACATGGTTGTGCAGATATATACTCATGTCACAGCTCTTATTTCGCTAGGATAAATTCCAAGTAGAAGGTATCCATGCCAAGTAGAAATACCAAATATATGGTATTTTATTTCCAATTTTTTAGGAAGTATCGTACTATTTTACACAGTGGTTGTACCATTTTACAATCCCACCAGCAGCATATGAACGTCTCAGTCTCTCCTCACCCTCACCAACATTTGTTGTTTTCTGGTCTTTTGTTTAATTTCTGTTGACCTTGTTACTAATGCTGGGCCTAAATAAATATTGTCACTTTAATAGATATCTTTCTAATGTTGTTGCTGTCAGGTAGGCACTGAACTGCTAACCTCGAGGTTGGTGGTTCAAACCCTCACTCCACTCTTTAGGGAAAAAGATGAAGCTGCCAGCGTCTGTAAAGATGTCCATGTTGGAAATGTGCTGGTTTCCAAGGGTGGATTTGAGTTGCCATTGACTCAAAGGGAGCAGATTTGGTTTGGGAATGGCTGATGATCACGCATTGGATCCTATGGTTGGTAGAGAATATTGCAGGTATGATGGACTGCCAAAGTAACAAATAGGTTTGTCTTGGAAATAGTACAACTAGAATGTTCCTTAAAAATAAGGGGAGCGAGATTGATCTAATGTACTTTGGACATGTCAGGTCCTTGGGAAAGGACCTCATGCTTAGTAAAATGGGCGGGCAGCAAACCCGTCAACAAGATGGATTGGCATAGTGGCAGCAAAGATGGGCTAAAGCCATAATTGTGAGGCTGCCACAGGGCCAGGCACGTTTCATTCTTTGGCACATACGGTCTTCATGAGTGGAGCCAACTTGATGGCACCTTACAGAACCAGTGGCAGCCAGTGAACGCCTCTTCATCTCTTGGTTGGCCACTGCTTTGGTCTGTTCATGTCCTCTGCCATTTAAAAAATTAATTATTGGTCTTTTTGTTGCATTTTTGAAGTGTTCTGTACATCCTATAGATTCATCCTTTATCTGTATCTTATCTCTTTAGGAGAAAGACGGGGCTTTTTAACTCCTGTAAACAGGTATAGTCTTGGAAATCCACAGGGGAAGTTCTACGCTGGCTAATAGGGTCAGTAGGAGTCGACATCACCTGCATGACACTGAGTTTGGTTTGGTTCTCTATCTGTCTCCTGAAAGAATAATGTTGCAGTGTGGATCAGGATGAGTTACTTATAGCTCTTTGTTTGTTTTTCATGTCTTGATTGTAGAGGGCCCGGGTAACTAGTCTGCCTTGTCCACCGTCTTGCCAGAAGTGTCAACCCCTGAAGTTTAAGACGCTCATCTTTGCCCTAGTGCTCTCCAAAATATGGAGATCATATGAAGAGCTGTCTTAGGCACGTAGCTTCCTACCGGACCTCTTAGGAGGTATGGGTTGCTCTGGTAACCACTAGGTCTGCCATTTGAAACGATGAAGCTTTCTACCCATAAGGAGTTGTAGTCTTGGAATCCCACACAGTGGCAGTCTATCCTGTGGGGTCGCCAGGAGCTGTAATCGACTCAGTAGCAGTGAGGGTGGCCTTGGTTGCTAAGCTTCCTCCATTGTAATGGGATGGAAGCTTCCCAACTCTCTCCGGGATGTTGTTAGCTGACACTGGTGCATGCCAACCGGCAGGTGAAACTGCATGTTCAGTGCACACAGGCATGCCTTGCTTTAAAAACAACCCGTCCTCCTCCAGAAGCAGGCATCTGAGAGGAGTTGTTGTTATTGTTGATTTTAGCCAACATCATGGCGACCCGACGTGCCATGGAATCGCGTGCAGCTCAGCCCATTATGACCCACAGGAGTTTCATCAGTGACTTCCTATGAAGTAGATGCTCAGGGCTTTCTTCCTAGCCCAGCTTACTCTGGAACCTCTGCTGAAATCTGTTCATCCTAGCACTGCACCAGCCTCTGCTGGCAGAGGAGGGATGGATGCCGATGAGGTGCTGGGCCCGGAATCATATGTGAGCTTCCCACACGGGCAGCGAGCATTCCACCCCTGGGCTCCCAGCGCTCACATGGTGGCCCTGTACAGGGTACGTGGGTGAAACCAGTATTACGGAGGGGTTCCCTATGTTGAAAATCTCTTCTGTCATACTTGGCGGTGTAGTGGTTGCTCATTGGGCTGTGATCCACATGGTTTGCAGTTTGAAACCACCAGCAGCTCCTCAGGAGACAGACTGGCCTTTCTACTCCCATAACAGGTACATTCTCAGAAACCCACAGCGGGCTGCTATGAGTCAGCATGGACTGGGCGGCAGGGAGTGGAGGAAACATGATCTGATTTGCCAACATTGCATTTTCTCACGACTGTTTGAGAACCCTTGCACAGTGAAGCAAGAGACACCTGCATGATCCCTTGACAGCACTTCTCATCTGTATTCTTAGCTCCGGAGTGTGAAATGTCAATAAGACAGGAGAAGAGGCCAGCAGAGAGCCCTTGGATGCTAATGACAATCCTTTTTAAATGCAAAAAAAAAAAAAGCCAAAAGGTAGTTAGATTGGAGTGGTCCTAGTTGGCCAAAGGAACAGACCAAATTAGGACCTTTTCAGGCTCAAATACTCCCCTAGTTTAAATTGATTTCTGCCCTCGGTTTACATTCCTGTATGATGTGCAGTGTGCCTCATGGTCTATTACCTGCTTGCCATGGTGCTGCCTCCACGTGGGTCTGTTTCCATGAAGTGCAGAAAGGCATGTATTGATCCACAGGGGGCAAGGCAAATACCCAGGAGCAGGTGCGGAGGGTGTCCAGCACCTGGGCAGCCTGTGGACTGCACTGGATCCTGGGCATTGGGGTTCCCTTCCCAAGAATAATGTGGCCTGGCACTGGGACAGAGGGGCAGGATGGGCAGGATTTTGAGCTTGGTGTGTACTGGTGGCCTCACAAAGCTTGTGGGGAATTGCTAGGTCTTTCCAGGCATCTTCCCACAAGCTGTGTGAAAGCCTCTCTTATTTATCAAGTCGTGCTGCTTGAGAGGTTTCATGAGATTTCAGACAGAATTCCTTCCCAAGAGTTTCTCTTTGGGGTAATAAGCCAAGGTGTGAGAGAGTGCTGTGGAGCCTGGAGGATGCATCTGGGTCCAGGGGGCTGGGCCCTCTGCCAGCCTCATTAGCGCGGATTGGAGAGTGCACACACCCTCTCACCTCATTGTATGCCTGTCAGGAACCCAAAGAAGTGCTGCTTCCTTTATTAAGCCTGCCTTCCCCATTCCAGGCTGCCATTCCAGGCTGCCCTTGGAGGGCCTCCTGGGAAAGGAGGCTGGGAAGAACTGTGTAGATGCTGGCCATCATAAAGTGGGTTATAGTCTATGAAACCCGACGTGCACGTGTGTGTTGTTGGGAAGGTCTCTAGTTCATCAAATCCTCACCTTCCTGACTGAAACTGCAGCTCTGACACGCTCAGGCTAGCCCGGAGAGGTAGGGGGGCAGTGCCATCCTGCAGCTGTCCCCATCCGATTTCAAAGGTTTCTTCCAGCTTCAAAGGTCTCCCACCAAAGGTGGGGGCACCATGCTCGGCCTCAGAGGGACAATGCCTTTTGTATTTGTTTGTTTCAACAATTGGTTTGTATTAATGGCCCATCCATCGTTTTCCCTTAATACAGATTAAAGAACTCTTTTTCAAGAGGTCAGAATCTCCCTGGGGATGTTTTATTTTTTAGATGCTGATGGCTGGGTTCCAAGAACACCTGGTGGTGTACTGGTTACACAGTGGGATGCGGGCTGCAAGGCCAGGAGTTAGAAACCAGGGGAGAAAGATGTGGCTTCCTTCGCCCATAAAAAGTTACAGACTCAGAATCTCACAGGGGCAGTTCTACCCTGTCCTATGGGGTCGCCATGAGTCAGCATCCACTCGATAGCAGTGAGTGGTGAGTGAGTGAGTGAGTGAGTGAGTGAGTGAGTGAGTGAGTGAGGCGCCGCACTGTAAATGTTCTATTTGGTGGGATTGAGATGAGCCGCTCCCCACAAATGATTCCAGTTTGCAGTCAGTACTGAGACCAGGGACCCCCACTGGGGGATAGATGTGGAAAAAAGAATCACAGAGAGTAACAGAATGGAATTAAAGATGGCCAAGAGGTCTCATCTGCCCTGCCATTTTGGTGACCGGTTATAATGTTCCCAATGCTCTGTGCAGACAGTGTGAAATCCATCTTCAGCCCAGACAGTCTGACCCTGGTGGACATATCTTAGGGTGTGGACATGGTCAGCACATAGGCATGTGGATGCATATAACCAGAGTGTAGGAGAAGGTGCGTCCCACAGCCACCAAGTCCACTTCAACTTTCATTGACGTTATAAGACAGTAGAGCTGTTCCTGAGGGTTATCCATCTTTACCACAATAAGCAGCTGTATTTTTCTCCTGCAGAGCGGCTGACCTGTGGGTCTAACTGCTCACCTGTGCTCAGCAACACGTTAGCAACCCCAACTGGACATCATCATCATGATTCTAGCTGTCATTGTATATTTCCTGCATACCAGTTGTTGTTAAGTGTCATGGAGTCCATTCCGGCGCACAATGACCCTATGCACAACCAGAGCAAAACACGGCCCAGTCCTTCGCCATCCCCACGAGTGTGCTTATGTTTGAGCCCATTGCTGCAGCCACTGTGTCAGTCCATCTCCCATGCTGCCCCTCCACTGTACCAAACACGAGGTCCTCTAGGGAGTGGTCTCTGCTGACACAACATGTCCAAAGTACGTAAGATGAAATCTCCCCACCTTTACCTCTGAGGAGTACACTGGCTGTATCTCTTCCAAGACGTTCTTTTAACGACCCATGGTACTTCCAATATTTTTCTCCAGCACCACAATTCAAATGCACTGATTTCCCTTTATTCTTCTTTATTCAATGTCCAACTGTCACATGCATAGGAGGTGATGGGAAAAATCATGGCCTGGGACAGGCACACCTTAGTCCTCAAAGTAACATCCTTCCTCTTCAACCCTCGAGAGCAGTCTTGTGCAGCAGATTGACCTAATGCTATCTGTCTTTGATCTCTTGACTGCCGCTTCCCTGAGCATTGATTGTGGATCCAAGTGAGACAGAATCCTGGACAGCTTCAACCATTTCCCCATTTAATTTTGATGTTTCTGTTGGTCCAGTTGTGAGAATTTTGGTGTACCGGACCCTGTTCTAAATGGTTTTCGTGTGTTGCTTTTAGTAGCCCCCATACAGAATTACAATCTCAGGAACCCAAAGGGGCAGTTCAACCCTATCCAGTAGGGTTGCTACGAGTCAGAATAGGCTCAGTGGCAGTGAGCAAGAACCAACCTTATAAAGACTGTATTACTATGTCCATTTTGCAGATGACAAAACTCAGGCACACAGGGCTTAAGCAAAGTGCCTATCAGGCACGAAGTACGTGGCAAAGCTGGGATTTGAACCCACCAGCTGAGTGAGTGGCTCTTTTAACCACTGTGCTACTCAACCAGCGTCCCCGAATTGTACAAACAGTTAACACATTCAGCTTCTAACATAAACGTTGGTGGTTTGAGTCTACCCAAAAGTAATCTACTTCAACAAAACTTCGTCGTTAGAAAGCGTGCTTAATACAATTAAATGGATTGTTGTAAGCTTTGTAAGAGTCCCCAATATAGTGATTAATTAAAAAAGAAACCAATGGAGCACAGTTTTGCTTTGACATACATGGAGTTCTCATGAGTGACAGTCAACTGGATAGCAACTAGTGTATGGGATGGTATGTATGGGTATGGTATGGTGTACGATATGGTATGGGGTATGGCATATTGTATGGGCTATGGTCCATAGTATGATATGTTTATAGTATGGAGGATGATGGTATGGGGTATGGTATGGCACACTATGGTATGGTATAGTATGGGGTATGGTATGGTATGGGGTATGGGATGGTATGGTATGGAATGGCACACTATGGTATGGTATGGTATGGAATGGTACGCAGGCACTGAACTTGACACCGTGGCCCAGCAGTCCT
Source organism: Tenrec ecaudatus (assembly GCF_050624435.1). Classification (NCBI taxonomy): domain Eukaryota; kingdom Metazoa; phylum Chordata; class Mammalia; order Afrosoricida; family Tenrecidae; genus Tenrec; species Tenrec ecaudatus. Next base: position 7,746,519 of record NC_134538.1, read on the forward strand.
TTAACAAGAGCTAAGACCTAAAGCTGGGGGGAGGTTGCATTCATTGCTTCATAAACGTCTTCCTCAGAACCAGACCAACGCCTATCCTTTCCCCCGACAGGCTTCATCCCCCCACCCCTCATCTTCGGGGCCGGCATCGACTCCACCTGTTTGTTTTGGAGCACGTTCTGCGGGGAGCAGGGGGCCTGCGCGCTCTATGACAACGTGGTCTACCGCTACCTGTACGTCAGCATCGCCATCGCCCTCAAGTCCTTTGCGTTCATCCTCTACACCACCACGTGGCAGTGCCTGCGGAAAAACTATAAACGATACATCAAAACGCACGAAGGCGGGCTGAGCACCAGTGAGTTCTTTGCCTCTACTCTGACCCTAGACAATCTGGGGAGGGACCCCGTGCCCACGAGCCAGACCCATAGGACAAAGTTTATCTATAACCTTGAAGACCACGAGTGGTGTGAGAACATGGAATCGGTTTTATAGTGACTCAGGAGGGCTGGACTCTGTATTAGTCATGCCAGGGTCATTTTTGTTAAAAACAAAAAAAAACAAAAAGGAGTTTTAAAAAATCCACACCCAGCATCACCCACACACATCTGCACAGACACACAGAGACATACGCACCTGCGCACGCATAGGTGCGTGCTTACACACTTGCACACGTACGCCTACATGCACCCATAAGCACCCACAGGACCTTTGTCCTGTTTCTGAGAATCAGAGCCAGACAGGAAGCAGACTAAGGAGAGGCCGGGGTCTTGTGTTTGCCGTGCGGCTGGGTCACGGACGACGTGCACACTGCTAAGGCCCAGAATCGGCTCTTGGAAGGCACCGCCCGGTTTTCAAGATGCCAACAGCTGCAAGCAACAGGCACTGCCAAATTCAGGGAACGGTGGTGTCCAGCTTGGAGGAGCGAGCTTGCCGGATATACATACACAGGCAACACAAAAGCCAACATTAAGGGAAAAGAGTCTCCGCAAACAAACACACAAGCTGCCCACACAGCCAGGACAAGCACTAGTGACACACCCTGTGCCCTTCTCCTCTACTCGGGGCGGGGGTAGGAAGGGGGCATCCTCTCCAAGGAGCAGGGGCCCCATGCCCTGCACTGACTTTTGCAATATGGGGGCACTGTGTAGACCAACCACTCAGTCCGCATGTGGTTCAAGGCCCCCGCATTCTCTCCGCGATGATCGTGGGTGATCTGCGCTGGAGTCTGCAATTGACGCCTCCCACCAGCTCCATTTCCATGTTCAAGACTGAGGGTCTGGGGAGGAGTCGAGCATGGGGGTCAGCACCCATCCTCTCCACGCAGCAACCCCGTGGTGGGCGCCCACTCCCCCCCAGCCCCACAGAGTGACCTCAGGAAGCAGCGGGCCTCGCCAGGCTATGACTGACCTGCTCAGAGCCGCCGAGACCCAGCCCAGTCCAAGTCATTTGCTTACATTTGCCAAACATTCTGCCATTTTTTTAGAAAGTGAAACCATGCCTACGGATTTCCACTGTTGTCTGTATAATCCTCTGATATGGTTTTTAACAACTTCTAAAAGCCGTGTTAACCCTTCAGCCGCTGGCACAGTCCTCTAGACTGATTTACAATGCTGATGGTGTTGGAGTTCCTCCTTTCCTTTTTTTAAGTGCCCCCCCCCAAAATAGAACGGGATGCAAAGAATCTATGGTAATCTTTATCTCTTTATCCCCACTCAGATACTCTGCAGAAACAATCAGAAAATAAAATGTTATGACCGGAGGGAGGGTGGGGAGAGGGTGCTTCAAACAAGGGAGTGGGTGCCCAACCTGCCTTTCAAAGGACCTCCTTGGAGACAATGGAATAACATGATGAATTGCAAATTGGCCTTCTCTCTTTATTCCCCATGATTCAGTCATCACTGTCTTGGGAAGCTCTTTCTAGTAGGCGGGGAGACACAGGCCATAGGATTGGGGGTTGGGGGTCCGCACTGGTGAGGGGCTTCTGGGGGCCGGAAAGAGAAGTCTAGAGGACAGTCCTTTACCACAAGCTGCTGAGCAGGCTGTGACATGAATAGACCACCAGCTCCTGGAAGCTACCTCGACAGTGTCTTCAGGGTCAATCTTGACCGAATGACTTTTGTCTGTGTTTTGAAAGTAGCCGAACCTTGACCAGCTAGAGAATAAACCTGTTTTTGTTTGGGGTAAGAAGCCTGTAGGCAAACCTTTTGCAGGCAGCAGACGAAGGCATGCAAAAAGGGATTTTCTTAAGGAAACAGAGCTGAAGCTTAACAAGCTCAGCTGCTAACCAAAAGGTTCACCCCAGAGACACTTGGAAGAAAGACCTGGTAATCCTACTTCTAGAAACCGAGCTGCTAAAAACCCTCTGGAGGCCGACGCTACTCTTATACCCAGGCGAGTCACCATGAGTCAGAGCCAGCTTGGCCGCAAGGGGGATGGTATGTTGGTGTTATGTTTTCTCGGTGACCTGCAGCCCTGTCACACTTGCGCCCTGCAAAGGCTGGGAAACTTGGTTAGTTGGTCGGCTAGTGTCTTCCCCTCAGATGTGCATGTGCAGTATACCCACACAGCAGCAAAAGAACAGGGAAAGAAAGAGCAAGGACATCCGTGCCAAATTTGTACAAACAATGCAAGCAGGGAGACTTGAGCGTGAGCCCAGGTCAAGGAAAGATCCAGGAAGGGCGACCCAAAGTGCAGCCTGTGTCACGGTGCTCTGCCACCGTGAGCAGGACGCTTCTGAAACAGGCTTTTCCTGTGGTTAGTATTCGCCTGCCATTGGTTATGAAAATGGGGCCACTGGTCAATATGTTAATGAGGGGAAGGGGGCGGGGCTCCCACCAGCTCATAAACTATGTATGCTCTGTCACTTCTAAGGCTTCGGGATCATTCTGTACATGTCTTGGTTTGGTTTGGTTCTGAAAATGTACTGCTAAGAGGCCAAGGCTCTCATATTCTGTTACATAGTTCTCCAAGCTCAGCGCACACAAAGTGAGGCCCTACGATCTTGTGTTTGATGGGGCTATTTGCTATAAAAAAAAAAAAAGTTTTTTTCTGTAAAAACCCTTTGTAGTTTGGATCTTTTTTCCCCCCCCTAGAGACTCTAGGACGCTGAGTAAGAATAAGATGTCAGCCTGTCTGAGGGAAACAACGCCAAGGGCTAAGCTTTCATCAGGAATAGGATACACATCTACACACACCCCTTGCAAGATGGCTTTGAAACTTCTCATTCCGCTCTCCTACCGCAGAATGAGAACCCCAATCTAGTTTTACTTTTCCTCTGTGCTACAAGGGGACCTATTGTCCACATAAAGATAGCGCTGGCTCCTTGGTTATTTCTTTAGTTTTGAGTGGTATTTTGAATGAAAAGATGTTCGCATAAGATTGGCACTGGACTTCGAAAAAACAAACACTTGAGGATGGGCTAAACCTCAGAAGCACATGTTAGACTGCTGTCTCCTCTGCTGCAGGCTCCTCCCCCAAATAGCTGAACACAACCAACTGAGCAAAAACTCTTGAGGGGGCTGCACCATTTGATAGATCTTTTTAGCCCATACTTATTGACCAAGGCAGTTTTACCAGTTTTCTTCCAGCTTCTGCGGTAAACACCTCCTACGAAGGGTCTGTCTCCAGGGAGAAGAATGGCCATGGTCCTTCAGCTCGCTGTGTTGTCTGGAAAGAAGGTGGTGGCAAAGCACTCAGGCACCCTTGGGACCCTCGTTCCCTTAGGTCCCAAGATGTAGGCGCTCCTTGCCGCTAATGAAAGATCAAGAGAAGTTCCCTGCTGCTGAGCAGTTGAATTACTAAGGAGAAACCAAGCGGAGGCACGAATGGGAAGAGGTCCTGATGGCTTCCAAGAAAGCAGTAGTGTGCTCCTGCATATATCTAGCATATTTTTCACTGCCTTCCCGTGGGTCTCTAATGATGATTTGAGAGTGTGGTCGTACGGCGTCTGGTTAGTAGTCACGGATGAGCCCGAATCTGTGTCCTCCTGAGCCCCTTGTCCACCTCTCTGCTTTCAATACTGGCCAAAGCTTCACTCATCCATGACAAGAGTGCCCGGCCCTTCCTGCCTTAAAGCCCACAGCCCAAGGAAGCCCACAGTCATGCTCCACGGCAGGTAACCAGCAGGGCCTTGCAATTATAAGTACACGGCTCCCGGGAGATTTTTTCCCCAGGGAAATAAAAAGGACGGCTTGTAGTTGCTAATGGATATTTGCCACCCCTTCTAAGTGAGGCCACTCACTGAGGGGGAAGAAATGGGGGGTGGGGAGGTTGTATCTGTCTCAGAAAACCCCCTGGGAAAAAGCCACGGTTGGCTCCCTCCCAGAGCGCGCTGCGTACTGCTTCAGCATGCCTTGCCAGGTTCGCCAGACCTACCTACTTTGTTCTAAGCACTGTCTGGGAGTCCTGAAAGACAGTGTCCCCTTTGCACATTAAGCAAAAACATAAAATAAAGCAGGTACGCACAGCCACTGCTGCTGATCATGCGGTCAGAGAGCAGGGCGGGGCGAGCTGCTGCCCCAGCTCGGTGGCGCGACACAGTGGTGTTTTGTGTATTCCTTTTGGTTTCGTTGGAGTCCCACCTGTGGACCAGGATAAGGAGGGAGAATCTGACAGACACGTTTCCGTCCCACAGAAGGAGCATAATTGATCCCCTGTGCTGTTCGAGTCCGAGTATTCGGACAGCTTGAGATATTTGTCCAGAAGCAAGAGAAAGTTACAGATACCTCGTAGGGATTGAATTCTCCACTGCGCTCAGGATGCTGCCTGCAGCTGTGTTCCGCAGGGACTGTTTCCCTTTAGGTCTGAATCCACGTCAACTACTTAAGCCCAGTTGTCCAAGAGAAGGCACCAGTGAAGTGCAGCCTGGAAAATCGTTTGGCATCCAAATAGAGTCTCAGTGCTCTTCTTCTGCCTTTCCCTCCGCATTCATTACACGATTCTCCCAACTCTTCCAAACTCCCATCCCCTGTGCAGCTGTGGGGACCCAATCTCATAGCAGCTGACCCCTAGAGACACTCTGGATCCATGCCCCCGCAGGAGTGTTCTTGCTCCAGAGTAAATTGGAAGCAGGATCTGATTGGTGGAACGTTTGAGGAAGATATTTTTACTCAGTTTTAGGGTCTGGTGCTGAGCGCAGCCCGTGGCATCCACTCTTGAGTTCACACAGCTGCCTGTCCCTGCTTGCCCGCTTGACGTCCAGAAGGGCCCTCAACCATCTGGAGTGCTTGGCCGTCACGGCAGGGAGGACATGTGTGTCAACCCCTCACATGGGGATTTCAGCAAAGCACAGCTTTCTTCTCTACCTCAGGAACCCACAGTGGCTGTGCGCACAGTGACACCCCTCACCTCTCACATACCATCTACAGGACAGCACGGCTTCTCTGGGCAGGCTTCGTTAGTTTCGTTTGGTGTGCCTGGTATGAGCCTTGTATTTTCCAAGCCTGTCTTCTGTCGTGTCACTTGAAAATGTGTCCTGTGTGCCCAACTCTGGACTCTATACAAAGGTTAGAAAAGGCAGTATTGCTCCTCCCTCAAGCGCCCACCATTCAATACGAGAGACCCGAACACAAACATGGTAGACCATACTAAGAGCCAGAGGGTCTGTCTGGGAAGCACGCAGAGCTCCTTTATGGTAGTGATAAGTTCGGCCCGGGCAAGAGACAAGGGGGAAGGCTTTATAGAGAAAGCCGTCTGAGAGTACAGAAACAAGGGCGTGAGTGTCTGCCGGGGGAGAGAGACTGAGCGGAGGTGGACGTGTCCTTCTGGAAAGGACTTCCAGGGAGACGCTGGCAGACTTTTCTCTAAAGGCCCGAGAGTAAGCAGTTTAGGTTTTGTGGACTATATAAGGAGCCTGGTGGTCCAGTGGGCTACTAACTGCCAAGTCCACAGTTCGAACCCACCTGTGGGAATTGGCAAGTTGTATCCTCCCAGAAAGATTGATAGTTGCAGAATGCCTGGGTCGCAATTCTTCTCTGTCCCATCGAGTCCCTAAGAGTCAGAATCGATTGGATGGCAGGGGTGGGCGGGCCGTAAGGTCTGGATCATAACCACTCATCTCTGTCATTGAAGGGAAAAGCCAGCCACGCTGTGGGGTGCCTCTGAGTTGGCCCCTAACTCACGGTGGTTCCAAGTACAACAGAATGATACGCTGCCTAGCCCTGCACATGCCCGTACTCACTGCCAGGCTCACGTCCATGGTTGCCATTCAGTTCTGAGGCCTTTCCAGCCTAGGCGGTGTCCAGGCTGAGACTAGGAAAAAGGGCCGTCGAGCTCATTCTGAAAAGTTGCCGATGAAAACCCCATAGACCGGCAGCCTACACACTTCTGTTGCGTGGGCTGGACCATGTGTTAGACCAAGCCCCGCTGGGTGCTCATAACCCCCCACCTCCCTGACCATGGGAGTCCAGTCCAGATAACTTTTTTTTTCCAAGGAAGAGGTAAGTACCCCTTTATTACAATTGAAGACAACATAACAGTCCCAAATTCCCAACAAAGTGCTCTTTTTTATCTGCCCCCCCCCACCCTCCTTAATGGTGGAATTGGGCATTGGAGGGATGGATTTAGGGAAATGAGTGAATCCAGATGTTGATTAATAAGCCAAATCCCTTCATTTCCTCTCACTAGTGCAAGACATTGCCACAAAAAATTTAGTGGACAATGGACGTGCCAGGTGAAATCATGATTCACCATGACTAAGGAGTTCCTGGTGACACAAACAGTCACCTGCTTGACCCCAAACTAAAGGTGGGAGGTTCAAAACTATCCCAAGGTACCTCAGAAAGTAAGCCTGGTGACCAACTTCCAAAAGCCGTAGCCAAGAAAACTTTCTGGAACACAGTTCTACTCTCTGGGGTTGCTATGGGTCGTAATGGAATTCATAGAAGTAAAAACTTATGATGATAGCTAATATTTATCAAACATTTACTTAGAACCAGTCACTGGGCCAAGCATATAATATGCATCAGCACAATCTCCATAACCTATGAGATGAGAATGCTCATTAGCTCCAATTTGCGGAGGAGTAAAATTGGACGTGGGATTCTGTAATTGGCTCAAGGCCACAATGCTAAGAGTGACAGGTCTGATTCAAATCCAGGCCTACGGAGCCAACGCCCAAAGCCACTGTGGGTACCCCCAACTGAGGAAGACACAGGGACCCCACTACATCCCAAGGGTGTGTCATCAGGAACACTGAACCCAGTGGGCTCTGGGAACGTGCACATTCCCCCCCTGATTTAACAGGTCCAAGACACCACAGGAGCTGTCTTCTGGTGACATCACTTCCTGGCTTTAGCCCTTAGCCATCAGCCCAAGCATCCATTTATGTGAGATGTTCTACTGGAAGTGGAGAGGTTAGAAAGAAGCAGGAAATTTCATCTATTTGAATTCATACTAAAATCACCTTTAAAGCACCTGGATGCCGGGGGAGCATTTCTCTGTTGCCAGCACCAGAGGGCAAACTGCAGACTCGCAGGCAGTGCCAAGGACTTCCCTGCCATCCACCCCAGAAGAAACTCTGGCCCAGGGCCTTCGAGCACACCAAAGCTGGTGGTTGGCTGAATGCAAGTTTCCAGACTCAGATGCTAGGCTTTTAGAAATAGTTTCTTGGCATTTTTATGTTTGTAGGAATCAATCAGGTCAACAATCAGTAATTGACGATCATCAGGAATTGTGAATATTTCCCCATAAGGTAGAAAGGATTATGTTCTTTAACTGGAGACAAAAGGGAAAACCTAGCCTATTCCCTAGAGTTTAACACTAATGAAGATTGAAATTTTTGTTCTCCCATTCCCTCCTGCCTTCCAAAGCCCCACTGGCCAACTAGGAGATTTCAACTCTGACCATGTCGCCAGCGGTCCTACACGGCCCGACAATGCCATCAGAGCTCTGTGAACCATGTTCTCTTGGGTTCCTGTTAACCTAATGGAAGTTGGGTCTCATGGAGATAGTGGTCAGGACTAGTTGATTGCATAATCCGAAGCTATAAACTCAATAGGAAGCTTCATCAAAAGAGGGCCCCTGACAACATATAAAATATACTGTAGTGCACAACCTTAAAAGGGCTGGGAGGTCGTTTTGTTTGTTTGTTTTATTTTTTTTTTCACTGACATTTACATGATTCCAGTAACCATAAAGATGAAGTCCTGGGTGTTACTGGAAGACAAGCATCAGGATCTTCAAATGTCTTCTCTGAAATAAAGCAACCCTACCCTACTTCAAACAGAACTGATGGAATATTAAAGACGGGATTCAATCTCTTCAAGGAGCTCCCCAAGCCCCATTGCCATTGAATTGATGCTGACTCGTGGGGGCCCCATGTCTTGCAGAGCACAACTGCTCATTGTTGCAGCCACAGTGCCAGTCCATCTCATTGAAGGCCTCCCTCTTTTCCACCACGCCCCTACTTTACCAAACACCAGATCCTTCTCCAGGGGCGGTGCCTTCCTGACAATGCCCAAAGGATGTAAGACGAAGTCTTGCCATCCTTGCCTCTAAGGAGCACGCTGGCCTTCTTCCAATACAGCTGAGTTTGTCCAGTTAGCAGTCCATGGAACTTTCAATATTCTTCTCCAGCACCACAATTCAAATGCACCAATTCTTCTACAGTCTTCCTTATTCAGTGTTCAATTCACATGCATATGGGAAAGAAACCACCATGGCTTGGGTCAGGTGCACCTCAGTCCTCAAAGGAGCATCCTTTCTTTTCACTAGTCTGAAGAGGACTTAGGCAGCAAATTCGCCTAATGCACGCATCTTTTGATCTCCTGACTGCTGCTTCCATGAGCATTGATTGTGAATCCAAGCAAGACAAAAAACCCGAGACAACTTCAACCTTTTCTTCATCCTCTTTTTCAGCAAGCAAGGTTGGGTCATCTGCATATCACAGATTAATAAGCCTTCCCCCAGTCCTGAGGCTACATTCTTCTTCACGTAATCCAGCTTCTCTGGTGATTTGCTCAGCACACAGACTGAGCCTAATGAAGTGTTCTGGATTTCCCGTTCTTCTCAAGGTTACCCGTCGTTTATTGTGGGACACACAGAAGAATGTATTCTTTCTAGTATTCTCCGCCTTGAGCCAACATTCAATCTGACATCTGCCATGATATCCCTCATCCCATGTCCTCTTCTGAATCAGGCCAGCGCCTTATTGTACTTATTCTCTTAAAAAAAAAACAAGACACTGCAATTCAGTTGACTTTGACTCATGGCGATCCCATAGGACACAGTAGAACTGCCCCCTGTGGTTTTCTGAGACAGTAAATCCTTACAGGAGTGGAAAACCTTATCTTTCTCCTTCAGAGTAGCTGGTGGTTTTTAACTGCGGATCTTGTGGTCATCTGCCTCAGGTGTACCCCACTGCACAACCAGGGCTCAGGGCTCTATCATAGCCACCTCTCCATTATGACTGCAAGTTGACTTCCTTCTGAGGTCATTGTCTGGTGAAGTAGAGGGGCAGCCAAAGAGAGGAAGTCTGTCCATGAGGTGGATTGACACCATGACTCCAACAATGGTCTCCAGCACAGACACAGTTGTTCCTTTGTGCATGGAGTCGCTACGGGTTCGAGCCAACTGAATGGTCCCAACCATATAAATTGACTCGTTCTATAAGAACAAGGAACTCTGTTGTTCTGAGAGCTAACTACATACCCCGCTCCATAAACACGGGATCCCCCAAACTCCACGCGGTTCTCTCATTCCAGCCCTGTAAGGTAGGAATTCTGTTCCCAGTTTACACATCAGAACACTAAGGCGCAGCCAAACTAAGTGTCCTTGGGCCGCATGGCTAGTTAATCACCAGGAGCCACGTCAGATCCTCTTGCCATGATACTGATGGTCAGCCGAGTGAGCTCATAGAACCTGCCATGGAAGAAACTTCTCTGAAGCCAACAGGGCACCTACCATGGGGACCCTCACCCCCAGCAGGGTTCCAAAGCTTCAGAGAAGGGAGGGGGCGGCTAGGCTGGAGGGAAGAGCCTTTCTAAGACTGCCTGCAGGCACAGGGCTCTCAACAGAAAATGACTTTCACGGTAATGTTAGACACGAGTCCTTTCAAACACCTTATTCCTTCCTCAGCCATGGCCACATCTGTAATAGTTTCCTGGCCCCTCTGGGTTGTTCCTGATTGTCATGTGAACTCTAACTCCTGACCACCCATTCCTGCAGGACTGCTCCATGCAGGGTCCCAGGCCCGCTGTTCGAAGGCAGATTGCCAGACCTGCCTGCCAAGTTGCCCCTGGGCACATGTGAACCACCATCCTTCTGGCCAAGAGTCAACCCTGTAACCTTTGGTGCCGCTTAGCTCCTCACTCATTACACTTTCATCATCAGAGCTGTAGCTAACCCCAGCTTTCTGGATGCTACCCTCTCCCCACTGCCACCCCCAAGTCCTTGCCCCCAGAGCTTCCGGCAAAACCACCAAGAACCAGAGCCTTGTGAGAGTTGAGACAGGACGTTCCCAAGTTACCCAGAGCGCATGCACTGCATATACAGGCTCAGGCTCTGCTACCAAATCCCAAGGAAATTAGTGACATTTCCAAACTCTTGTCCCCTTTCGTAACCCCAGGTGGAAGTCTAAAAAGGCTAAGTCAATGAACTGAGACTTAACAGCCCCACCGAGCCTGCCTTTAAACAGGAACGCTGCGTGGGCTGGCCAATGGAACTGGCATGGCCTGTCAATAATCCCAGGGACCGAGCCAAGTTTGTAATGCTTTTTAAATGAAGTCGCAGCATCTATTTTGAAAGTGTGGCGTCGGCTCAGAAACCAATGCTCCAATAAGGAGATCGTTTCCCCCAGCATGTGGTGGATAGCTGTGGCTGGATGAATAGCAAGCAGCTCCAGCATGTTGGAGGAGAAAGCGGGGCATTCATGCGGGGTTTTCGCTGGCATGAAGCCACCTCTTCAGTGATGGCCCGGAGTAACACTTAGGGGCCTAACCCACAACCTCCGACCCTGGTAATCCAGAGTAAGTGAGTGGCCAGGGATAAGTGAGTGATGGGGCACATCTTATTTATCCCCATAGAAAGTGTTTCTCCTATGGATTTGGGTATGGATATGCTGGTCAGGAAAATATATATATATATATATATATATATCCTTCAGATAAATACTTGGGGCTTAGATTCTGATGCCTTGTGCCTCTCAAACCAAGCCAGCCTTGTTCTTATTGAGCCAGTTGTGACTAGGGTGGTACTGGGTAGAATTGTGATCCATGGGGTTTTCTTGGCTGTGATGTTTCTAGAAGCTGATTGCCAGGCCTTTCTTCCGTGTTGCCTCCGGGTGGGTTTGGAACACCAATCTTCAGATTATTCCTAGTTGAGCACAACCCATTTCTATCCACCCAGGGAATGCTCTCCCTTGGGTTTACATGGTGAGAAACGCAGCACTTGGTTGACATGAGCTCACCCCACCCCAAAGTGGAGGCTATTAGATAAGCCTAAGAAATAAATAGGAAAACCAGAAAAGACCGATCTCTTTTTCCTCTTGGCTCTTCTTCCCTCCTCCCCCTTTAGGCACAGAGTACCAAGACATTGAGACTGAGAAAACCTGCCCCGAGTCACACTCACCTTCAGAAGACTCCTTTGTGAGAAGCTGAGGGCCTGGCCCCCTCTCCCTGCAGAGAACAGTCTACCACCGCCCAAGAACCTGACTTAGCGTGCTCTACCCTGCCCGAGAGCCCAAGGGTCTCCCGTGTGGATTATCCTGCCAGTGGGTGGTCCTCTGAGGTCCAAGCCCAAGCCTGTGATGAGGACTTGCCAGGTGATTTGTGGTCAGGTGTCCTCCAGACTGCCCTCAAAGTAGGCTTTTTCCCTGGGATGCTTAACAGTAATGTGGACATGATGTACAAATCCCCCCTGGCCCATCCCTCCTGTGACTCCCACGGGGACGGCTTGCTGACATGCTTTAGATAACCCCTCTGTGGAATGCCTCTCTGACCCAGGCTTCCAGCAGCTCTTCCGAAATCAGCCGAGGTTGGATTTCAATAGGAAGGGATAAAAACCTCCTTTTCCACACTGAACAGAGGTGGGGTGGAGGGGGGAAGGGAGGAAAACAAAAAGCACATACTCAATAGATTTTGAGTGTGGTATTCTGTATTTTTGCAGCTTATATTTTGCAGATGAGCAGTTTAGAAAGATGTGATATAAAGTACATCCTGTATGTTTGCTGAAAATTATATTAAAGGCATTATTTTAATTCGTTGTCTGTCTTTGTGCTGCAATCTCTGTGGTTTCTTTCTTGTGTCATCTGGTGGAATGGTCCCAGTGGATCAGGAGTGTGTTTCTGACTATGTGTTCTCTGTGTCTGGGCTCTGAGATGTTCAAAAGAATTTGGGCTTGGGCACCAGCACAGACCTGAGTCCAAATCCTCATGCCAACATTTCCTTCCAGTGCAGCTTTGATCAAGCAGTCAGACTTATCTGAGTCCTAAGTTCATTCATCTTCTGTAAAATGGGGATATTAATACCTTTTTTATAGAGATGTGTGATTGGGCTAAACTGAACACGTGGCACTGAATGGGCACCTAACCGCTGATAATTGCCCATTGCTTCCCCTAGCCCTGTCTGGAATTAGATGTCCCCATGTTGCTCATCTATCCCATGCCCCGGCTTGCATGTTCCTGGGATGCTGGTAGCTATGCCACAGGTATTTCAAATAGCACCAGGGTCACCCACGTGGCAAAGGTCTGGGCAGAGCTGCCAGACTAGGAAGAAGGACGTGGCTCTCTTCTAAAAGCACTGAGCAATGCAAACATTACACGGAGCAGTGGAACATTGTCGGATGCAGAGCTGCCTGCTAAGCACCACGGGTTGGAAGGCTCTCAGAATGTGCCCAGGAAAGAGCTGCCACCTCAAAGTAGACCCAACCTCCATGACCCTGACATGGCATTACTCCAAAGGAGAAGAAGCCAGGGATGACATCCATTAAGAATTGCAAATTAGAATATGCATGGCATGAATCTAAGACAATTGGTACTTGTCAAAAATGAAGTGAAGCCCATCAGGATCGATATTCTAGATATTAATGAGCTAAAATAGAATTGGCTGCTGGAAAATCATATGATCTCCTGTGCCAGACTGACACACGGAAGAAGAATGCCACTGACGTCAGTAAAATGAGCATTTCTCGAGCTACGCTAAAGCACACTGCTGTCAGGGATAACAATGGACACACATTCACAAAGAGAGCCAGTTAACGTGACAGCGATTCAAATGTGTACACCAAACACGAATACCAGAGAGGAAGGCACTGAAGACCACTCCCAATGTCTGCTGTCTGAAATTGATCCAATGTGCAATCAATATGCCGTCAATTAATAATGGCGGGTGTTTGGACCCCCAAAGGTATAGATTTTAAAAAGGAAGATCCACTTTTGGAGAATATGGTAGTGTTTATAGAAATAATGCCAGAGATTACATGATAAAACATTGTAAGACCAATCACTTATTCATTGCAAATGCTTTCCCCCCCCAACATTACCGTTGACTATATACCTGGACCTCAACAGATGCAATATACAGTAATCAAATTGACAAATACACAGTAATCAAATCGATCTTATCTATGAAGAAAGAATGAAGCAGTTCAATATCAGTCAAACAATACCAGAGGCACTCAAGAGGAAGCATGTGATTAAGATGGTACCCAAAGGGGAGGTCCAAACTGTCATGAAGGCAAAAACAACATTCTGTGTATTAGTCTGAGTACATTAGAGAAAGAAGTCCACAGAAACTCTTATGCATAAAAGAGTTTTATATAAAGGGTAAGTGCACATCAAGAAAACTTCCCTACCCAGTGCTGCCCAAGCCCTCAAGTCCAACATTAACCCATATGCCTGACACCAATCCACAAAGTCCTCCTCCATCTCTCAAAACACATACTGTGACACTGACTGCAGGAGGAAAGCTGAATCAGTGAACGTGTAAGCATCTCAGTGCTGGCAGGGGTCTCCACACGGCTGCTCCAGCACCCAGGGCTGCATCAGGGTAGGTCCATGTGGTTTCTCCTTGGGGATGTCTTACAGGAAGTGAGCCTTGCAAGCTGAAGCAGGGAACTAGCTGAGGCAGCTGCACCCTAGTCTGACCATCACAAAGCAAGAGACCCGAGAACTAGAAAGGCGAGCCTCACGGAGCCATTTATCTCTCTGCCCTTCAATTAACCCCACATCCATTTATCGGCCAGGTTGGCACAATAATCTTTATATCAATCAGAAATGAACAGAAAACCAATTGAGATGTTTCAGCAAACTGGTGCAAACTCACTGGTCTATGCCAAGAAATTTGGAAAACAACTACTTGGAAAATCAATGGGAAGAAATCCATATACCAATTCCAAAATAGATGATCCAACAATACGGAAATTATCAAACAATGAATGTCATTAATATCACATGCAAGTAAATTTAAAGGTAATTTTAAAATGGTTTTGGCAATACATGGAGAGGAAGCTGCCAGTAATCCATGCTAGATTCAGAAGAAGTTTAACAAGGAAAGATACCGTGACTGGTGTCAGATGGATCTTGGTTGAAACTAGAGAATACCAGAAAGATATTTACTGATGTTTTATCAACTCTTCCGAAATCATTTTACTATGTGGATCATGTCCAATTGTGGATACCATGGCAAAGAATGAATTATGGAACACTTAATGTAGAATCTGTACGTAGACCTAGAGACAGATTTTTAAATAGAACAATGGGACGTTGCTTGGCTTAAAGTTAGGACAGGTGTGTGTCAAGGTTGTATTGTTTTGCCATACTGCTTTAATCTGTTATGAGCAAATCATCCACGATGCACAAGAATGCAGTAGTCGGACTGGAGAAAGGTTCATTAACCTGTGATACACAGATAATGCAACCTTGCTTGCTGAGTGGAAATAGAAATCGAAGCCCTTGCTGATGAAAATTGAAAACTGCCGTCTTCGGTATAGATTACACTTCAACACGAAGAAAACAAAAATCTTCAGAACACGAACAATAAGTCACACCACAGCAAATGGAAAAAAGATTGATTTAATTTGAACTTATAAGCAACGGCCAGGGATGTAGCAACAAGAAGTCAAACAATATATTATATTGGGAAAATCTGTTGCCAAAGACACTTTTTAGAATAGTAAAATGTGAAGATATCACTTTGAGGACTAAGATGTACTTGATCCAAACTATTGTATGTTCAACTGCTTCAATGGGCATATGAAAGCTGGACAATGAACAAGGAAGAACAAAGAACTGATGTCCTTGAAATGTAGTGTTTGTGAAGAATTTTAAATACACCGCGGGCTGCAGACAACAAAAGAATCTGTGTTGTAAGAAGTAGCCCTAGAATGTGTCTTAGAAACAGGGATGGCAAGACGTCATCTCATACTTGGGACCTGATACCAGGAGGCACCTGTCCTTGGGGAAGGGCAGCATGCTTGGCAGTGCGGAGGGCCAGTGGAAAAGAGGAAGACCCTCCAAGTGATGGACTGACACATAGGTCACAATAGACTGGATCACAGGAATGACTGCGAGGATGGGGGTCAAGTGGGCATCTTTGCATCTTGTGGTGCATAGTGTCCCTGTGAGATAGAACCAGCTCAGAAGCACCTAATAACATGTCACGATAACCCACAGGGATCCAATCGATTCTAACTTACAGGGGTTATATAGGATACAGAAGTCCAGGTCTCCAAGCCTGTAAATCCTTCGGGAAGCAGCTGGTGATTACAAAGCAGCCTTTGGGTTACTAAGCCCTTCATCACTGCACTACCAGGGCATATTTAATGGACTTGCACTGTACTTTTTCTTTTCTTTTTTTTTTTTTTAATAGTTCAAGGTCTGTTTGTTGATCTTTCGGAATATTTTCGGATCTATTTTGATGGGGTGCCATGCCCTGGACCCAAAGTCTATTTTTGGTATTTCTTCAGGACTTCCTTGATCTGCTCCCCTTGCTGTTCTGTTCCACACCCTTAGTGTTTTGCCTCAGTGTGGTGGGGTGAGATGGGGTGCAATTCCCACACTATATCTCCAGTGTTATCCCCGTAGGGCTATGGGTCAGTGAGGGATGTCGCCAACAGCATGTATTATTTGATCTCTTGACTACTGCTTCCATGAGCATTGATTGTGGATCTAAGTAAAATGAAATCCTTGACAACGGCAATCTTTTCTCCATGACATTACCTATTGGCCTAGTTGGAAGGACTTTGGTCTTTACATTGAGTTCTAATCCACACAGGAGGCTGTAATCCTTGGTCTTCCTTCATCAGCAAGTGTGTCAAGCCCTCCTCGCTGTTGGCAAGCAAGGCTGTATCCTCTGCATATCGCAGGTTGTTCATAACATGAAGTATTCCTTTGTTCTAGTCACACAACTGCCTCTTGATCTATGTACAGTTTCCGTATGATAGCAGTCATGTGTTCTGGGATTACCATTTTTTTCAACGGTATGCTTAGTCTGGTACAATCCACACAATCAAATGCTTTGACATAGTCAATACTATACAAGTAAAAATCTTTCTGGTATTTTCTACTTTCAGCCAAGATTCATCTGACACGAGCTAGTTATATCCTGTGTTCCATGTTCTCTTCTGTGTCTGGCCTCAACCTCTGGCAGCTCCCTGTCAATGTACTGCTGCTCATGTTGTTGGGTGATCTTCAGCCAAATTTTACTTGAATGTGATATTAATGATATTATTCTATAATTTGCAGCACTGTACTTTTTCTTCCTGACTTCTCACTCACTGTAAGCTCTGCGACAACAGGAAATCTCATTCATGATGATGTCCCCACTACCTCACATGGTGCATGAGAGTTGGCAGCTGCTTGATATACACCTGTTGAATTAATGAAAGAAAGAATGAATGGTGAATAAAGAACCTCAGATTCATCAGCAGGTGGTGCTTTGAATGTAGTCCAACCCCTCAGTTACAGGAGCGGCACTGAGCTCTCCTTCTCTAGGTCCATGGGTGCACCCAGTAGCCTACTCTCTGGATGAAACTTTGTCAGTAGCCCATCCCCCTCTTGCCAGGCCTTCTCCTCATTTCCCAGCGTCTTATACCCATCATTAATTCACTCACTGGACTCCTACCTCGTATGGAGAGATTGTACTCGCTTATATGCACCACATGCATGCATATTGGAATCCCTACCGCAAATAAGACACAGTATTTCCTACTTACAGTCAAGTGATGCATCCTTTCATATTTAAGCGGATCTATGAGAGATGTGTGCAGTCAATTCAGGCTAAAGAAATTACACCACCGATTTTATGTCAACAACCTCCTATCTATCACTGTACTGGTCCTTGAACTTCACAGCCCTTTGTCTGACCAGAGTGGAGACCCAGGAACTGATGCTTATTCAAATGCTGACTCTGCTTACATGTCCTTTTAGGGTAAAGGACCTGTGTTGTTAGTCTGGGTAGACTAGAGAAACAAATCCATAGAAACTCATATGTGTATAAGAGAGAGTTGTATATAAAGGGTGATTGTGCATTAAGAAAGCATCCCATCCCAGGCCAGTCCAACATCATAAGTCTGATATTAGCCCATATATCCATACCAATCTATAAAGTTCTTCTTCAGACTCACGAAACATATGCAATGATGCTGAATGCAGGATGATCCAAAGCCAGTGGGTAGAGAGTCTTTGGATCCAGTGGCATTGTAAGTTTCTCAGCGCTGGCAGGGGTCTCCATGTGGCTTCTCTGGCTCCAGAGATCTGCATCAGGGCAGGTCCATGTGGCTTCTCCTCAGGGATGCCTGGCAGGAATTGAGCAGAGCAAGAGTGTCTCCACCTCCAAGGGTGAAATACCAGAATTCCCAGAATCATTAGGGGAAGGCCATCCCACACAGAAGCCTCATTGACTACGATGCGATTGGCAGAGTAGACTCCACCCCTTCACTCTTAATTCTCTTAAGTCCCAAATTAACACCAGATTATGTAACTACCACAGGACCTAAGATGGCCCCACTCACCTTATGCCACCAACCTTGGCAAGTAAGACACTGACTTCATATCCCCATCCATTCTGGATCTTGCTCTTGACAGCCCCATCACGCTTTGTAGCTGAGCACCCCGAAACCCAAGCATGCTAAACCAATATTTCATAAGCATTCTGCATCATGTTTTCACTCTGGGATCTGATAGACAGAAAGGGTGTGTTGACGCATGGTACCTTCTCTAAGTCCCAATTGCCTGGTCTGTTGATGCCTTGAGAGTTCTCTCTTAACTGGGCTTGTTATTGATGTGATTTTTAAAAAAAGAAAAACAAAGAAACATGATTTATTCTCTCCTGCACCAAAAACCCAAGAAAATGCAATTTCCACATTCTTCTTTCTGATAGGAAAAGATGCTGAAATGGCTCAAAAATTGGTTAGTGGTTCCTCCTGGGAGCTGAGCTTCATTGGCTTTGGATATTCAGTCAGAGGCAAAAGAAAGTAGGCAGGGTTATTGCTTAAAGCATCAGTACTTCCAGTCCAACATTTCATGTTTGTTTTTCATTCACACACCCCAGTTTTTTCTACCTTAACTTTTCCTACACACACTCTCCCCACGCCTTGCCCCTAACTCCTATTCATTCAAAACACTCCAAACTCACTGCCATTGCCTCTACTCTGAATCTTAGTGCTTTTCACGGGACAGGGTAGAATGGCCCCTGGGGGTTTCCAAGTCTGCAACTCTATACAGGAGTAGAAAACCTCACCTGGCTCCCACACAAATGGATGCAGTTAAAATTATGGGTAAGTTTCTCACCCATTGCTTTGTCTTAACCTCACAAATACACAGTCTTATTTGAAGTCCAGGATGTGGCCTTCCATACTGAGCCACTCCCGGGAGATCTAAGGACTGGTGGGAACCACTTAACCATTGGGTCAAGCGCTCAGCTGTTAACTGAAATCACCTGAGCCTCGGAACACCTGCAGCTGCTCCCTAAAGGCAACTACACCTTTTCCCATGTGATCGCCCTGAGTCAGAATCCATTTGAGGGCACCTAGCAACCACAGCAGATGAGACATAGGTCCCTGGATGGTACAGTCTGGGCTCCAGAAACGAACCTACCCACCAACCCTGTGGCACCATAGGCAAAAAACGTGGACAATTACTTTGGAATCCAGTGAAGAAACGCCTATGGAAATTTTTGCTCTGTGACACGGGGGGCCGTGGATTGGAATAGCTTCAACAGCAATGGGTTGGGTTTGCCTGTTTTCTTGTTGTTGTTGTTGTTGTTGTTTATAAGCGATCTAGAGTACTTGTTAACTGAAAGGTTGGAAGTTCAAGTTTGCCTAGAGGCCCCAAGGAGTCAAGGTCTGACAATCTACTTCTAAAATATCAGCCAGTAAAAATCTTATGGATCACAAACGTTCAACCCACAACTGATGCTGAGGGTGACATCGACACTCACTACCATCTGGTCAATGCCAGCTCCTGGCGATCCTGTAGGACAGGATAGAACTGTCCTGTGAGTTCTGAAGATTGAAACTCCTTATGGGAGTAGGAAGCCCATCTTTCTCTCAAGAAGCAACTGGTGGCTTCGAACTACTGGCCTTGCAGATCGCAATCCAACTTGTAACCATTAGCCACCAGGGATCCTTTTTGAGGATGGCGTAGAAGGAGGTAAAATGCTGTCCCCTTGTGCCTAGGGCCACCATTAGTTGATGGCCAACTCAATGGTTACTAACATCGACAGTAATATGAAATGTTTTTCCCATATGTCGGTCTGACTCAGATCAAAGAGAAGACTTGGATTCATCCCCAAATGCCATCTTTCTCAAAGTTCTGCCAGCTTTTATCGGCCGTCCGGACTTTGACTCATGTATGCATTCTGCCCATTGCCATCTATATTTAAAAGCCCAACTTGGCTTTATTCATAGTCATTGTGAGAGGGCGGGTCATGCATTTGGCAGCACCCAAATGAGTGCAGGATGCTTCCAGGGTCTCGACTGTGGACTCAGCCTCCAGTTCATAAAAAAAGATGCTGCTGCTTTCCCCGCCCCCCCCCCCCCCAAAGGTTTTGCTACTTAGAACTGCCTCCATAGCTCTGTCGTTAATGCACGGGGCAGACTGGCTTGTTCCTTCAGAAAGCACGTAAGAAGTGCCTGAACCTTCCTAAGTTCAAGCGTTCTCAGCTACGAAATGTATGAACATGTATTTATCTGATCCCCAAAGAACAACTCCTCGGATCTGTGAGCGTTTGGACAAGCAATTGGTTTCACCGTTCCTCACAGGGAAATTAAGGGATAAAATAAAGAAGGCCGTGAACACAAGGAACCAAAGACAAGGTAGTAAGTCTGTGTGACCAGGAGAGAAATAGGCCTCAGGGTCTTGACTGTGTCTGAAGCCACTGGTCTCATTTGAAAGGGAGAAAAATCTTCTCTTACATAAATCCTCTTTGAAATATGCACGTGCAACAGAATAGGAAATGGACGTGGAAAGCCTTCTGTCCCAGGCTTTACATCCCCTACCCCCCACCCACCCCTGCTTAACAGCTGTCTCCTTTCCTACAGGAGGTACTGACTTACCCTGCTCCTAACTTCCACTTTCTTCAGGGAGTGACTGTACTGAGGTGATTATATCTTCCTAGTTAAACCAGCGCTTTGATAGAAGGTAAAAGAGGACAAGGCCAAAGAATCTGGTCTCACCTTTCTGTTGCTTCTAAAACAAGCATTGCCTAGACAGCGGTTCTCAACCTGTGGGCCGCGACCCCTTTGGGGTTGAACGACCCTTACACAGGGTTCGCCCAATTCATAACAATAGCAAAATGACAGTGATGCCGTAGCAATGAAAATAATTTTATGGTTGGGGGTGTCACCACCCCATGAGGAACTGCATGAAAGGGTCACGGCATGAGGAAGGCTGAGAACCACTGGTCTAGCATGTCAAGCTTTTTGCCAAGAATGAGCCAGTATGATACAATGCTAGAAGACTTGGGTCTTAAACATTGAAGATCCAGGTTGTAACTCAATTGAAACTGTGCGTATGAGTGGGACCCCTCAAAGATAATTGCCAATCATTTCTGCTTATGAGCAGATCAAACCTGACAAAGACACCCAAGGAGTCACTGTAGGAGACTGAGAGAATCAGGACCCCGGACCCATAGCAATGGGATTGATTCCAAGTCCTGGTCATCGCCTGTACATTAGAGGGCAGCTGTGCTCTCGGGGGCCTTCGAGGGCTGTGGCGTTTCCGAAGAGATCCCCACGCCTGCCTTCCAAGGTTCTGAACACTTATTCATTCGTGCCACCCAGGGACACCTCTCTTCCCAGGGCCCCTCTAGAAAGGAACCCTAGAGAAGATATCCCGATTTCAAATTGATGCACGTTTTTAATAAGCCAGGACATAAAGGATCTTAGAGTTCCCAGGACGAGGTTGGCGCCCCATAACGGGAAGCTCTAGAAGAAGGAGTGTTTCACGGAAAGAGTGTGCAGCTGCATTGTCTCAGCCAAGCCACTCACTCAATTTGCCCAGGCGGACAAGTCAGGTGACCTCTGACCCTCGGTCCTTACGGGACTCTAGATTGGGAACATTGCTGCCTGCGCCGCAGAGCTGGTGCAAACGGCAGAGCCAAGCAGCAGTCCCTGGTAGGACTCAAAGAGTAAAGTGTTTCATCGAGCAGTCTAATCTTTGGCGGTGGAAATATAAAACAGCTTGTTTTCCAACATTGGCCACCACAGTGCTCTTTGGAAACCTTCTGGGGAGCTACTCTCCTAATGACTTCTCAGTCAGTTCCTTAACTTTTGAGTGGTTTTATGTATTAAAACAGCGTGGCTTCACTGATGAAAACCCAGAAATTCACTCTCCCATTCTATTCAGAGCACACACTCTACCTTAAGGGCAGGCAGCACCTGGGCCTCCAGGGACCTGAGGCCGAAAGGACCAGTGTGCTCTGCTCTCTCACACCCTCCTCTCCTGCCAGAACTCCTCCTGACGGAGGGGTGGACATTACCACTTTCTCA
This sequence comes from Tenrec ecaudatus, assembly GCF_050624435.1. Classification (NCBI taxonomy): domain Eukaryota; kingdom Metazoa; phylum Chordata; class Mammalia; order Afrosoricida; family Tenrecidae; genus Tenrec; species Tenrec ecaudatus. Next base: position 7,768,431 of record NC_134538.1, read on the forward strand.
CCATGGAACACAGCGAAGCTTGCTGCCATCAGTGGTCCTTGCAGCTGGTTTTGCACCTCCTGTAAGCCCCTGGTATGTGGCAGAGTAGACCCAATAAGCCCAGCTGAAGTACTTAATTACAAAGAAACTCCTCATTCCCTCTTAGAGGAGAGCTCCCACTTCTGACAGGCACTCTAGTGCCTATTGTAGACTTCCTTCACCTGCAGTAACACCTGCATCCTCCACCACATGGGGTGAATGCCCAACACTGTCCTCCCTGTGCCTGCATTCTAGAATTGAGGTCTGAATGGCACCAGGCTCCCTAGGACTGTCCTTGCCCCTCTTCTGGCCAGACCCAGCCCAGCTCTCTGTATGGTTTTCACCCCTCTCATCCACGTTCACAGCTACTGATTGGTAGCAACCCAGGGTCGGAGGGACATCCAACCTGTGTGCAGCATGCCAGCTCTTGAGCTTTGCAAACAGTTCCTTTAGGAACTCCCTCTTGCTCCCGTTTTGGGGAAGGAAACTAGCCAGTGCTTCTCTTCAGGAATGTCACCAGTCTTTTCTCTCCCTAAAAAACGGTACCCTCTTATCACCCGTCTATAACCCCTTGTGTAGGTAGGGTGGAGGGAATGGTGGGGCTGATGGGGCCAGTTTTGCTCAAAAGGGCAAAGGGGAGATCTCTCCCAGCATATCACATCCCCACAGTATGCTGAAAGAAAGAGCACCCCCCCCATACTATGGCCCTAAGACATCCTCTCCTCTGCAGCTGAATCCAGTCCCCTGAATCACCTTTTAGCCAAACAATAGGCCAAACCAAACAAAACTCACTGCCCTCAAGTCAATTTCAACTCATAGCGGCCCTGCAGTACAGGGTTTTCCAAGACCAAAGCTGTTTACTGGAATAGAAAAGCTGAGCATTCTCTGGAGAAATTGAATTGTTGACCTTGTAGTTAGCAGCCCTGTACAACCCATTGCACCAAGACAAGCCCGTAAAATAACAGCAACTTCTAAGAGATACACATTTCTTAGACCAATCAGTGACTCCAGATCAAAAGGACACCTGCCCCCAAGCAAAGCTAGTCAGGCTTTGCTGTGGGGCACTTGCTGTGTCAACAATCGAATGGGGCACTCGTCTGTTCTCTAAACTTTCACATAAAGCACCATACTTTTTGTTGTTTTGTAAAGAACTCTATGGACACAAATGCAAAGATTAGATGGGACCTTCTTCGTGGACAAGGAGCCTGTGCTGGGAGAAAGGACCGAGACAAGGAACGTGAGACTGTTGCACGACTCAAAGGAATGTCATCAGCGCTACAGAATGGCACGCGCGGTGACTGTTGATTGATGCATGTTTTACAGTATGTATTTGCAACAAAACTATTTTTACAATTACGAAAGCCGATACCTATATTTCAGGTGATTTCAGGGGTTAGATAATATATGTTGGGTTCTGGCCCAGGACGGTTGCCTAGTTGGTGTTTGGTTCCTCTTGCATTCTGCACGTGGTCTTATTTAGATGGTGGTGTTGATAATAAACATGCTCCGATCTCATTGAAAATAATGATCAACGGATACCCAACCAAGAAGCAATCATGCTAAATGATCTTTCCTCAAGGACAACTTGGAGGCCTCCCCAACTTCTCACAACGAACACTTCCCTTGCACCTGAACCGCTTGATAACTCCCAGTTATTTGGAGCTTTCAGACTGAATCAAGGATATTGATCCATGGCCTGTTATGGAGCCCTCTACTCTATGGGGACCTGGGGAGATGGCCCAAAGCCCGATGATTTACAACCTAGGTTGAGGCACATAAGTCTCTGTGTAATTAAAAGACCACCAAGATACATTATATACTCAAGTTTGCTTACTGGGTGCTAGACACAGGGCAATGATGATACCACAGAGAGGAGAGGATGCCCTGAGTGGTTCTCAACCTGTGGGTCGCAACCCCTTTGGGGGTCGAATGACCTTTACACAGGGTTCACCCAATTCATCACAGTAGCAAAATGACAGTGATGAAGTAGCAACAAAAATAATTTTATGGTTGGGGAGTCATTAAAGGGTCGAGGCATTAGGAAGGTGGAGAACCACTGCCCTAAGGTCTTGAGTGGGTAGGTGAAGCATTCTCAAGGGGACAGGACATGCAAAAGGCTCAAAGAACAATCCCCCATTCATGCTTCAGCTGGGTTGGCTCCCATGTCCCCCCGCCTTATGGGAATGGGCTTCTGAAAGGCAATGAGAAGAAAAACCTCTGTGGACAGATGCTGGGATCTAAACCACAATGCATTAGATACTGGACCAAATAGATGCTTTACAAATGCGGTCTCATTCCATGCTTGTAAACACCCTCCTTTCACATCAGCCTGATGGCCTAGGTTCGAATCAGGGTTCTGCTAGTTGCTGTTAAGTGATTGCCTGATCAATAAGGTGGAGGGGATTATGCTTATGTCACAGAGGGTTATGAACTGTACGTGGGAACATACAAGTTAGGCACTTAGTTTTGTATCTGGCATTGAGAAAATGCCCCCCCAAAAAGGGGCTTGTTCTGTACTTGAGTGCGTAGAAAACTTGTTCCCTTACGTGTCCAGGTCATTTGATAGACGGTTAAGTTTCTAACAGAGCTAACTTTCTTGGGTAAATAATTATAACAGCAATTATCTCCCTGAGGACAGTGATTTGCCATCCCCATTTGCACCCACAGAAATTACATGCATAAGAAGCAGAGTCGCCCATTGGCAGATAAGCATAATTAAATTGGAAAAATGACATCCAATGGCTGATTGGATTAATAAAATAAATTTATTGCCCAGAGGCATTTCACAAATGATTCTCTAAGCTGGATCATATTTTTTAAAAACTTGTACTCTGAATTCAAATTATGTATACCTTGCTTGAAATCAAAATACATGCAACTCATATAAACATCATGTACCTCTAAGAAGCTACAGTTATAATGGTTTTATAAGACACACATGTGCATGAAAACCCATACACACACATCCTTTTGACCTTTGTCTAAAAGTAGATGTATAAAAGAAATAGTAAGTTTGTAGTAAAAATAAATCAGCGAGCATTTTAACTGAATAATGTCTCAAAATTTAAAAAAGTATATTTTAAGAAGAAAAGACGTTTCCATAATTTGATCATGTTTCACAAATCTAAATAATTTTATCATTAAATTCTACAAGTATATAATGGCAATATACATATCTGCCTCAAAAAGGCTCTAAAAAAGATGAATTTCTCATGAATTCCACAACAAAATAACATTTATTATTGGGGTCCATATGCACACATCCTTTCATGAATAATATTCTTTCATTTTCCTTGTGGTGATATTCAATAATCTCATGGTTCTTAAAGTTTTAAACACAGGTCTAAGTTTTCATTTTCACCATCTTCATCTACTGTGTACTACTCTTAAAAGAGCAACATAATTGGTGTCTGTAATTTACATGAATTTTTACACAGCTCTTCAATAATGAGTTTCAGTAACAGTCTACATCAGTGTACCTCTTAGGTGCTTGAAATACTTCTGTGTAGCAGAGATAAGAAAGGCATAAAACTTTATTTCACCACCAGAAACGTCCAGAGGACGAAAGGTGCTTTTTCCCAATGGTGCTCACTTCACTTTGTCACACTCCAAGGGACACGGAAATGATCTGGTCACTGAGTCTCACGGTGGCTGCCACGAGGGCCACCAGCTGGACACATCTGGAAGAATATTTCACACAGGAAAAAAATGACCCAAAGGTCTACAGAAGTGGGAAAGGACATTCAATAACCACTCGATAGAAACTTGAAAATACATTTGAAGTGTACACTGGGCTTAGCTTTGTGAATTTCAACCTGCACTGAAATTTTCCCCCGTATCAATCCAGGTTCACTAGTTACCAATTCAAACTCTAAAGAAATTCAGCCAAATTGCTAACATCTTTAACTCTTTGGAAGATCATTTCATGATCTTTCTAGAAATTTTTCAGAAAATGAAATTTTGGTATTAGAAAGTTCCTGACTCAAGGTCATTTTGTGTGGAGTCTAGTGTCAACCCCTGGCTCATTTTGCTCATTAGAACATCAGTAGAGCGGTGGTAGATATAGTCCAGGGAGTATTTGTAGTTATCACTCTTCTCTGAGTTTTGGCATGGGAACGCATGCTCCGCAGCAGATTGGGGCAAAAAAATCAACATCTGTTGGTTACATCATGAATTCTAACAAGAATGTAGGGCCCCCTTAAAAGCTCCCTGTAGTTCAAGGGCATCCTGAACTTCAAACTAAGACACTGGGTCCTCTTGTTTCATGGGCTACCCTTTTATTTTTTTAAATTTAAAAAATCATTTTATTGGGGGCTCTAACTACTTTTACAACAATCTGTACATCAATTGTATCAAGCACATCTGTTCATATTTTGCCATCATTATTTTCTAAACATTTTTTTTCTACTTGAGCCCTTGGGATCAGCTCATCTCCTCCCCCCTTCCCCCACTCTCATGAACCCTTGATAAATTATAAATTATTATTTTTATATCTTACACCAACTGCTGCCTCCCTTCACCCACATTTCTGTTGTTCTTTGAGGGGGGTTGGTTGTAAGTCAATTATTTGCCATCGGTTCCCCCTTTTTTTCCCTTCTCCCCCCACCTTCCCCCTACCCTCTTGGTATCAATACTCATATTTCTGTTCCTGGGGGGATTATCCATCCTGGATTCTGTGTCTCAAGAGCTCTTGTCTGAACCAGTATACATGCTCTGGTCCAGCCAGATTTGTAAGGTAGAACTGAGGTCATGCTATTGGAGGCAAGGAAACCTCAAGGAAGCAAAGGACTATTGTGTGTTTCCTCGGTGCTATACTGCACCCTGGCTGACTCATCCCTTCCTTGTGACCCTTCTGTGAGAAGATGTCCAATTGTCTACAGATGGGTTTTGGGTCTCCACTCCAACCTCCCTCAAGACCCAGAAGATTTGGGGTGTTTTGATGCCTGATACCTGGTCCTGTCAATGTCTCATAATCATACATGCTGATGTGCTTTTTCCATGTGGGCTTGTTGTTTCTCTGCTAGAGGGCCACTTGTTTAACTTCATGGGCTCCCCTTTGAGAAGGTCTACATTCTCCTAGGATGCCAATCATAGGCCGTATCACATATAGACCCCTCTGAATATGTGCAGAGCAGTAACTCTACAAAATGCAAGGTCTTCTCTCCCGAGCCACTACAAAGACCTGTTTACAGACGTGAAGGTCAGTCTACCTGGAACACTCTGAGCCTGAGATGCTACTACTTTCCTCCCAAAGTTCTGCTGTACACTGACTAGCATGGAGAGGTTGAGGTCACTTTATATTATTGTTACTTACCGTCCATTTGACTCCAATTCATGGCAACCTGAAAGTATAGCGGAAAGAAACACTGCAAGAACCATGTTCGCTGCCTTTCTTTGATAAGTGATGACTGCGGTCACCAAAGCTCTTGCGCAGCCATCTGAACTGCAGCTATTGATCTTTGTCCAGAGCAAGAAGAGTGAAGGAAACATGGAAGCGATTAGTTCACAACCTGAGACCAGAAGAAATAAACGGTGCCCACCTGCCGCTACCTACGATGAACGGGCTCACACGAGGAAGTCCTCAGTACAGGGGAATAAAAATCGTGGAACAAAATTCAAATTCACACCCAAAGAAACCCCAAAACGTCCAGGCTTACTGGTTGGATAAGAGACTGGAGGAGCTTCTGAGACCATGGCTCTTAGTCATCCTAGAAACTTTGCCATGAAACAGCACCTTGTTCTGTGACATCATCACGGCCTCAGAGCCGTTTGAGGCCACGCTCCTGCCTATTCTACCAACCATCTCGTTGAGAGTTTCTCTCATTTTTACTGACCTGCTCTTTTGGCTGAATGCTGAGTGGCACTCCTACTGTTCTATCCCAAACATTTATACAAGTGAGGACAGCATCTTTCTTCCTTTGGACACTTCGTCAGAAAGACCACTCTCAACAAGAGAACCTCCTGGCTGGAGAAGTAGATGGGGCAGTAAAGCTTAGGGAAACACTCAGTGTGGCAGACTGATAGATTCATTAGCCACAACCGTGAACATGTCCATAATGGTGAGTTAATTAGTTTATTGTGCCAACTTGCCGATAAACTCATGTGGGGTTTATTGAAAGGCGGAGGGATAAATGGCTCAGTAAGTCTCACCTTTTGAGTTCTCGGGTCTCTTGCTTTGTGATGGTCGGACCAGGGTGCAGCTGCCTTAGCAGTTCCCTGCTTCAGCTGGCAAGGCTGACTTTCTGCAAGATATCCCCAAGGAGAAGCCGCATGGACCTACCCCGATGCAGCCCTGGGTGCTGGAGCAGCCATGTGGAGACCCCTGCCAGCGCTAAGATGCTTACACATTCACTGACTCGGCTTTCCTCCTGCAGCCGGTGTCATTGCATCCGTTTTGTGAGACGGAGGAGGACTTTGTGGATTGGTGTTGGCCATATGGGCTAATGGGTTAATGTTGGCCTGTGAGCTTGGGTAGCACTGGGTTGGGATGTTTTCTTGATGCGCACTTAACCTTTATATAAAACTCTTATATATGAGTTTCTGTGGATTTGTTTCTCTAAAGTACCCAGACTAACACAAATGGGAACAAAGACAATTACACAGCTGAGGATAATCAACCCTTTGCGGCCAAAGGGGCAGCATTTTCTCCAGGACCAAGTTCAGAAAGGTTGGGAAGGAAGGCTTTATGGAAACAGGAACCACAGGGAGGATGTGGAATACCATATTACATTGGGGAGATGGCACTCAGTCCCATGAAACAAAACATGTGTGAATTGCCGAATGAAAAACTGGTTTGCTTTGTAAAATGTCACCCATTTCACTATTAAAGAGTGGCCGAAAGGAAACAAAATGACACAGCGTAGTCCCTTGTCCTATGATGTGTTCACAATCTTGGGTATATTGAGCCCATGATTGTGGTTATTCCAGCAATCCATCTCACTGAGATTTTTTCCCTCATTTTTACAAACCCCATGCTTTACTAAACAAGCTGTCCTCCTCTAGACTGCCCTTCTGATGAAACATCCAGAATGAGTGAGATGAAGTTTCAATCGCCTTCCTTCCAGTTTAATTTACTCGAAGACTGATTTGTTTTTTTCATCTGGAAGTCCACGTCCTCTGACAACATGACAGTTCAAATGCATTCATTCTTCCGTCTTCCATTTTTCATTCTACAGTTTTCAACTGCAGGAGGCGATGAAAGAGATCCCCGATTGGGTTAGACAGACACTCCCCCACTGTATTTTGACTCTTCTCTGAAGAGCTGGCTTTCATTCTCCCAAAGCCTCTCAAGGCAGACTCGCAGGATTGTCCATAAGTTCCACCTCAGAGGGGCACATAGAACCGCAGACCTGAAAGAGCAGCCCCAACATCCACCAGAGCAGACCAGGCGTAGCCTGAGGTCGGATGATGCTCTCTCAAATTAAGCAGGATGGTTTTCCTTCTGCCAGATGGCAGTGCCGGGTGACCTGCAGTGCCCAGAGCCCCTGTTTCCCTCCTACTGCTCTCCCCTACACATGCAGGTTGTACCAAAGGCCGCCTGAGGGAGAAAAACAGCAGCTGTTACTGATCAAGCTCCTATCATGTGGCAGGGCTTCCTCTGGGTGTTCCTATTTAGCACCACACTTTGATAAAGCAGTTGGAATTATTTTCACTTCGGGGGAAACCGATGCACCAAAGGGTAAGTCCCCCCTAAAATCAGGCAGGACTCGGAGCCAAGGCCAAGGCTCCTGCTTCCACCCGGCACTGACCTTTTAGTCTGAGTTGGCAAAAATGACATCCCGGGATGATGCTGACAGGACTGTTTGGGCTGAGGAGCAGAGTTGTTAAGGATCTTCGTAGAAAGCCTTCTCGTCCCTGGTGGCTGAGACAACCCTCTCCTACGGCTCCCACACAAGCCACCGTGCAATCACCCTCTACGGACGCTGATGGCATGGGCTTTCCGGTTAGTCCCCGGATACCCATTCACTAAAGCGATTCCGCCTTTACAGAGATTATGACATCGAGTCAGCTGTTGGAGAGAGGGGAAAGCAAATCTCTTGATGCCTCCCCAAGGCTCCAAGACAATGGCGGACTTGCCCTCTGTGAAAATATCAGAACGGTGGAGACAGCGAGAGCAGTTGAATAGGCGGAGGTCTTAGACCACCACCAATGGCTAGTTGTTCATGGTTATTTCCAGGGAACAGCCAGCGCAGGGGCGGACAACCCATTTGGGGGCTCAGTCATGCAAGGGGTGTGCGTGTGTGTAAGAAGATGGACACAGTTCCCATTTCCCCAGCAGGAGAGTAGCTACAAAGGCCACAGCCCTGCCCAGTAGAACTTCCTGTGATCATGGAAATGCCCTATACCGGGCTGTTCAATATGGCCGTCAGCAGTCACAAGCACGTCACCGAGAAATGGAAGTCTTATTTCACTTGGTTCCAATAACTTACCTGTAAATAGTCCCAGGTGTCCAATGACTCCTGTCTTGATTGGGCAGGACAGACCCGGGCCGTCATCATGCTCCTGCTCATGGGAGGACAAACAAGATGGGACACGGGCTTCTTCTTCCCTCCAACTCTCTAAGCTCAAACGTGTCCCTGGACACGTCACCGTGGCCCCTTTCTCTTCTCCTCGAAAAGCACATCGGCTAAAATGTTGACACTAGAATCAGGTCGACACAGCAACCCCGTGTGTCTCTACCACTGGGGGGGGGGGGGTGGAGAGTCTCTAGGGTTGGCTCTACCTCTGCTATTCCAACCTATTCTCCGCCATGCCATGCTGGCCTTACGTGGACTCCACAAAGCTTGCCAGCACTCCCCGGCTCCAGATGAGCAGGAGGATACAGCTGCCGCTCTTATATTTCCCCCTTTTGGGAGGAGGTGGGGCAGGATGCCTTCTCAGAACACACCTGAGCATTGTTTCGATGCTCTCTCATTCTCTCCTCTGCTTCCATTGTATGGGTTTTTAATGTACTTTGATTGTTTTAAGGGGGGCAGGTTCAGCTTCTGGCTGTCACCACCCACCAAGACCTTTGATGCTGATCCTCAGCGCCCAAGCCTTGCAGTGCTTTTCTCTATATCTCTCTTTGACCAATTCTTTATTAGGGCAATAGATCCATAGATGCCTCACAGGAGTGTTTGGATTAGGAAAGGCCTAAAGGTTGGAGAAAGTCAATAAAAATTAAAACATATTGGTCAGTACTGTAAAAACCTGGTGTGCCTCCACAGGCATGGAGTTTAGCATGGCTCATCTCAAAAGGTCACACCTCACGGCTGGAAAAATAGTCACTCACCTGTTCTCCTGTTCCTAAAACAAAGAAAGAACAAACATTGATCGTGTCTTTTGCTATTTTGCAATGGTATCCATCCAGCCTTGCACCTGATATAATGTGCAGCTTGTAGCCCTGACCTCTTGTTTCTCCCAGGGCTTAGCCTGGGCAATAGTCAGCTGGCATTCACTGCAACCCCATGTGAGTGTGGCTCCCGAGGGCTCCTTGCCAACTCATCATCTGATTCCCTAGGCTTTAAGGACACTGGCAGTCATCCTCTACACTACCATGTCCCCAAGAACAAAGGGACCATGTGGACGGTATGGGTTTGGAAAGGGGGGGGGGGGTGTAAGACAAACATCCAAGATTTTTGGTGAGAATCTCCTGCTTCAGGTGAAAATAAGCCACCACTGGCCTCTGAGAAGCATTTCCTTTCTAAAGGCAGCCACGTCCTTGGGAAATTAAAAATCACGTTTGTGGTGAAAGACCGCAGGTTCTGCAAGTTCTAATTCCTCCCCCCAGAGAAGGAGCAATTAGTATCCCCTGGGTGACCTATGAAAGTCTACACATAGCAGGTCATTTAGGACAAGAACCATTAGAAATGACAGATGCCAAAATAATCCGAAAAGCCAAGAGCCAAGCAGTGCAGCAGCATTGAGGAGAATTTTGTGACTCTTTTTTTGGGGGGGTGCATAGCTTAGTTTTGTATAGAGGAAAAGTCATGGTGAAATTTAAAATGAAAACTATTGCTCGGCGACCATTGAGTTTCTGAACTACAGCTGTGCTCAAGGGTTGGGCATTTAACAGGGAGGTTAGGGTACCAAACTGCCAACTCGATCGTGAAGCACAAATATGGCAAACAGGGCAGATCTTTAAGATGAGCAGCTAGAACGGTATCTGCTGAAATACAGCCTTCATGCCAGGAAGTCCGGGAGAGACTTTTTCACTACAAATTTTTCACCAAAAATTTCTATGCCCAAGACCTGGAAAATCTGTAAAGTCGGAAGTTTTTTTTTTAATTTCCCCATGGACAGGTGAAAAAGCATGTACATTCTGATTCCATGATAGTGCTCTGGTCTCACAGTGAAGGAGAGGAGAAGATGGGGGCAGACAGTGTCCCCGGGGAGCCATACTTACAAACTGGTGGACATAGCTAACTGCTATCGTTAGGTAGGTGACCAACCACATAGAGTCCACTGCCACGGGGTCAATTCTGCTCCTCGAGGGCCGATTCCAGCTGTCCCAATGGGTTTCTGAGACAGCATATCTTTCTGAACGCAGTCAGCCTCATCTCTCTCCTCCAGAGCAGGTGGTGGGTTTGAACTGCCCATTAGGCAGGTCACAGTGCAGTGCTTAACCCACTACACCACTATGACTCTTCAGATAGATGAGTCCGAAAACCAAACACACTGCCATTGAATCGATGTTGACTCATAGAGACACTACAGAGGTAATTTGGGGGTAAAACAAACCCACAGCTCTCTGTGAGTTTCGGAGACTGTACTTCCTAAGTGGAATGACTTGTGGTTTCAAGCCGCTGACTTTTCAGTTAACAACCCAATAACTGAAAACAAGGTAACTATTCATGGCAACTCCCCCCCCCACACACACACACAGGGTAAATCAGAAAGCAGTTCTTGTAGGACTATCGTTCAAACATGCACAGGTTTATTCCCAACAGAATGTGTTCAAACACATCTCTGAAACCAGGAGGGGGCTACAAACAAGATTTCTCAATATTCCACTTGTCTTTGCTTCTGTAGGTTGTCTTCACCAAAAGGATAATTTTGTGTGTGTGCCAGGGGAGCGGGCGGCATGGTGGAGACGAGATTTTGAGATCAGGATCACTATAAAAATATCTTAAATAGAATTCCAGGCAACATCTTCCTAAATCGCTGAAGTTGTGTGATGTGTTTACAGAGAAGCTACCCTGCATAAAATATCAGCCTAAGGATGGTTTAGGTGTTTTCGGAAACCCTTAAAGATGAACTGAGAGAGGCAGACTGTCAAACTTGACAGGTGAAAAATTATAGCTGAAGTTCAGAATGTGGTGGAAGCAGACCTTAGAGTTCCGAATGCTGCAAGATCAATTGGCATTGAGATCTCCCACAGTTCAACCTTTTATATCTGGGCCTTGGTGAGCTTTCAGCTCAAGAGTTGCCAAGCGTGTTACATCAAGGTCAGATCCTTCGATCAACCTTTTAAGCAAGATCAAAGCTGATGAAGACTGTTTGATAGTATGAATCATAACCAGGGACGATTTGGGATTTACCAATATTATCCAGAAAGCAAGCTCTTATCAAAACAGTGGCGTTCAAGAGGTCTGCTAGGCCACTTAAATGAAAGGTAAAGAATGCAACTCTGAAAGTTATGTGAGTGTTCTTTGAGATTCCACAGGAGGTCATCCTGATAGATTTTGTTCTCAATGGACACAGGAAATTTTCAGGAGCTTATTATAAAGAAGTTTTAAGAAAATTGAAAACTATCGATGTGATAAAAACGGAAACGGTTGCTATGAAGGAAGATGTTTGCCCCATCAGGACCACACCCCTGCTCTTTCCCTGAGGCTAGCAAGGGCTGTCTTAGGAGTATTTCCTTGGGAAATGTTAATCCATCTCCTAGACAGCCCCGATCTCTCCCTTTCAGATCTCTGCTTGTTCCTCAAACTCAGAGAAGAAGCCGAGCCTCTTGGGGATGCAAAACCTCTGTCTTGAGAAGGTGCACATCAAGGAGCCGCAAAGAATTTGGTCATTGAAAGTTTAGGGCGTAAGTTCCCAAAGTCACTTAGCCCCTTTTCAGAAAGCAAAACCCCAAACCTTACTCCCAAACCTCCCTGGCATGTTATACATCTGTACTATGACCCGTTATCCAAAATAAAGTGGAGGTATCTGCTTGGGCAACCTCTGTTCCCCATCCCTATCATTCCAGTGGCCCCAGGGGTTGATATTGCCCACTTTGGGAAGCACTGGGGCAGAGAGAAGGAAACACCTCCAACAGAAGTGGAAGGACCGAGTGGAGGATATCTCAAGGACCAGTAGCTTCACATTGTGATATTTTTGTTTAATGATTGCTTCTATAATTTTGTAGTCATGCTTTCTGACTTAACCCTTGTCCTCGAGAATGTAATGTTGCCTCCTCCTGTATGATTTTCATATCACCGGCATGTCCCAGCACTGCCCAGCTATAACCTCTGTACCAATACATCTCCCTGAAAGTCTCCCTGTCTTTGCCGGACTCCACTTCACCACACGTGATGTTCTTCTCCAGGGATAAATCCTTCCTGATGTGCCGAAGCAACCTCGCCAGACATTGCTTTATCGTGGCATGAAGAACTAATTCTACAAAGTAGATCTCCAAATGTTTCTTCCCAGTGTATCCTAGTCTGCAGGCTCTCCTAAAACCTTGTCACAGTACCTGATCCTGCTGGCCTGGGAAATAAGGGTAACGTGTCTTCCAGCATCAAAGGAACATAGGAGCCACTACAGCATGATAAACTGACAAATGAGTGGTGGACCTGTGAAGAAAAAGAAGTGGGACTCATCCGATGCAATACCTTCTCCCTGTCATACCCTGTCTCAAGCTCGTCAACAGTATTGTCTCCTTTCTCTCCCCAACAGCCTTTCAAGACACTTATGTGATAGAATAATATGTTTGGGACATATTAATGAACTTTTCTTGTGGCATTTGCTCTTCTCCCTTGACTCTTCTCTCCACTCAATCAGGTGAGGCCATTTTGTGCTAGTTGTTTAGGGAGAAGATGACAGACAAAAGGGGAGCAAGACCAGGGGCCATTGTTGTGGATGGAATTATGTCTCTAAAAATGTGTATTGGAATGGCTAGCCTCTCCCCTGGTAGAAAGGACACCCGCTGGTGGAGCGGGTTACACATTGAGCTGCTAAATGCAGTCGCTCCTTGGGAGAAAGAGAAGATTGTCTGTTCCTGTAGAAACTAAGCTCTTGGAAACACCGGGACAGTCCTACTGTGCTGCTGTTGAGTTGCTATACATCAGATTGATCCAGTGGCAGAGGGTTTGGTAGTTTTAGATGGAACCCTGTTTGGAAAATGAGTGATCGTGTTGGTGGGTTCTAAATCTAATCACTTGAGTTAACAGAAAGTTAGGCACAGAGGTAGATTAGAACCTCTAAACTTTAGCTTAGCAGAAGAGCATGGTGTGATAAACATGTTAAATCGCTAGAACTTGAAATTGGCCATCATGGAAATATTTATCCCTCAGAGATTATCATACTCATAACTGTACGCCAAAGAACCAAACGTGACCCAACCCTCTCTGCAAGGCAAGAATCCACGTGGAGAAACCCAGATGTGTAGATGTGACATTTGCTTCCATAGGGATGCACAACTTTAGCAACTCTGTAGGGCGGTCCTATCCTGTCCTGTAGGGGCTCTAGGCGGTTGGAATGGGCTCAATGCCAACAATGTTAGAATTTGTTTGTGTGTTTGGGGTGGTTGTTGGTTCAAAGCCACCCAGCCATTCGTGGTTTTTCTATTAGAGTACCACTAGGGATCTTGAGTGACAGCAATCAAAGTCAATCAAGCCTGAAATCTGGAGGAATAGTCACTGACCCATGGCTGAAAGCCATCTACCAACTAGGAAAATGTCTTCAGGTTGGAAAAGAACAAGCCAGAGAAGAAGCCCTAAGACAGGCAGAGGCACTTGGAGGTCCCTGAGTAAGTGGCTCCGTGATCTGCTCACTGAACCGAGTCTGAGCAGGTGGGAAAGTCCCACATCTGTTTCCGGATGGGAACAGCAAGAATACAGAAAAGCAGGGCCTTTTCAGAGAAGTTCTCACAAGATGTGCCAGGCACTGGTGTGTTGGCGCTAGCTTACTTGAACCAATTGCTAGATTTTCAAGAATCTTATGAATTAATTGTTAACGTTGTTGCTGTGAAATCAACTCCAACTCATGGTGAGTCCATGTGGGACGGAGTCGAATTATACATCCCAAGTTTCCCAATGACTGATCTATTTTCTAGGTAGATTAGAACCTCTAAACTTTAGCTTAGCAGAAGAGCATGATGTGATAAACAGGTGTACTGCCCAAGGCCTCTGTTAAATCTCTAGAACTTGAAATTGGCAATCATGGAAATGTTTATCCCTCAGAGATTATCAAACCATATATAACAGGGCTCCCTCTTCTTGAGCCCCAACAGTTTGTTAAACACTTACTTCCACAACATTGAATTTGGGGAAACTCTTAGTCTCTGAGGTAGTTTATTGTGATAACCTGGCCAATAAACACATGTGGGGTTAAGTGAAGGGCAGAAAGATAAATGGCTCAGTAAGCCTCGCCTTTCAAGTTCTCTGGTCTCTTGCTTTCTGATGGTCGGACCAGGGTGCTGCTGCCTTAGCCACTTCCCTGCTTCAACTGGCAAGGCTCACTTCCTGGGAGACATCCCAGAGGAGAAGTCACGTGGTGGACCTACCCTGATGCAGCCCTGTGTGCTGGAGCACCCGTGTGGAGACATTTGTTTATTATTATTTTTAATAAATCATGTTATTGGGAGCTCTTACAACTCTTATAACAATCCACAGGGGACATTTTTTAAAGGGTAGAAAATGCTTCCATTTGGCCCATCAGATTTTGCTAAGTAATTCAATAACTGGGTTTGATAGGAGTTAGGAGAGAGAATAAGATCTTGATCCAATTGAAGATCAAGTCAAAACCAAATCCATTGCCCACTGTCCCCAGGACCCAGTAAAGAAAGTCCTGGTGGCCTCTACACACACACACCACCACCACAACCCCCATCCCTGCAATGAAGGTTCCACTCAACTTTCAACCAGCCCTGGCTGCCTGTCAGCACAAAGGGAAGGCCCAGTAGCTCCTGTCCACAAATAAGGCAGGCCCTGGCCATCCCCTAGACCCGGCAATGAAGGCCTTGGGCATTCCACAGCCTGTCGAAGAACATCCCAGCCATCCCTAAGACCCAGCAAGGAAGATCTTGGCTATCCTTTCTCCCTGGCAAGGAAGACCCAGGCGTCCCAACCACCCCACAAGAAAGGTAGGCCCTGAATATCTCTCAGCCTGGCAAGGAAGGCCACAGCTATCCTGGGATCTGGCAAGGAAGTTCCCGCTGTCCCTATCCTGACATCAAGAAAGACACAGCCATCCCAAGAATCCAGCAAGAAAGGTCTGGGCTTCCCTGGCCCCTTGCAAGGTAAGTTCCAGCCATCCAGCCATTGCTGCCCACTGGCAAGGAAGACCCTTGGCCTCCCTGTGAACTACCAAGGAAGGCCCCAGCTGCACCCCGCCAAAGATGACCCCAGTGAGCCCTGTGACCCAATGAGGAAGGCCCTGTCCTCCCCACCCCAAGATAAGGAAGGCTCAGGAAATTCCCACATCCTAGCCAGAAAGGTTTAGCTGACCCAGAGCCCTGGGTAAAACGGGCTCAGAAGTCCCAGCAACCCAGCAAGGAAGTAGGGACCATTCCAGTCTCTGTGAAAGAATGCCTGAGCATGACTGGGCCAGCTCCCCAGAAGCCCGGGAGAGTGTGGGCCTGTGGTGTGGGGATCAAAGGAAAACAGTGTCCTTGCTTACAAGCGAGGAAGAACACACACACTGGACGAGCTGGAAACAGAAAGTCAGTTACTAAGGGAAAGGGAAATAAATATTCCCTGATCGCCTTCTCCCTTCCCTTGCCATCTCAGAATGGCCTGCTTCTTTCGCAGGGAGCTTATTCTTTGGAATCCATAGATCTCAGCCACGAGCTGGGGAATCTTCTCAAACCAAGCCAATGCAAGCCCCCAGAGGAAGCTTCTTCCAAGCAGCTGCATCCTCCAACGCGACCTTCCAACTGTGAGCTAGCAGCTGAATTCACTCACCCTTTGTACCATGAAGAGGCTCCCTGAGCTTCACGAAATTTGCTAATTCCTCTCTTCACACAGAAACTGTTTTTAAAAGGGAGAATTAACCTTTCAGCTAGGCACGACTGAGGCATCACCTGGCTTTGAGATACACTCTGAAGTTAGGACACCCCCTTCCCACAGGGTACTCCCAACCTTTATCTCACTGCCAATGAGTCAATGCTGACTCAGAGCAACCTTGACTGAAAATGTTTACTGTAATGCCCAGTCTTTCTCCAGAGGAGTGCTGGTGATTTCGAACTGCTGACCATGCGGATTGCAGCCGAACGCATAATCATGACGCCTCCTGGACTCCTTCCCAACCTTTATGGGTGACCATAGGACAGCGAATTACTTAATGCGGTTCTCCTAGCTCTAGTCTTAGTAACTAAGTCCCATCAAGTGACTTTTTCTTGATGGGTCTGAGTAAGCAAAGGTGAGAGAAGACATTAATAGGATTCCATTAAGCATTTGGTGAGGGATTAACACGACTAATTGTGATTCTAAAAACAGGAAGCTCAAACATGGGGCTTGGTCAATTTTTCCACGCTGCTGCTGCTGCCTGTAAAATTTAGTCATCTGAGCTGCAGTTGGGCATCTCATTACCATCAAGAGAAGAAAAGCCGGGAGTGCATCCTTTAGACCCAAAGCATTTGCACTTGAACCTCCTTGGTCCAGGGTCAGAAGACTGTGACCCTAGACAATCAGTAGAGGAGTGAGAACCATGGGAAGAGGAGGCCAAGCACAGTGGGCTTCTGCACCCCTGGAGCACATAATGCTGAGTACCTTTGGGCAGGAAGCTTAATGGTAATGTGGGGCGGTGGGAAAGTACTCAGCTGGGGGAGTTAGGTTTGTTTACCCATGGAGCTAGAGTTGAAAATCTTCGGTCTGAGACTTGTAGTAAAGTGAGGTGCCTTTAGGGTATTTATCAACAACCGTAAAAACAAAACAAAAACCCTTGTCACATTGCCTGAGCAGGACATAGGCCAATTTTCCGTATGGCTGAAAACCTGAGGATCGAAAAGAGGCACCTGCCCACGGGCATCACTGAGAAGAGGCTCTCCTGACGGAGAGAACCGTGCACTGAGCATTTCGGATCCTGAATTGTAACCTGTCAATTTCTCTAATACACCTCCTACTTGTGAGTATAGTCTGTAAGTTCTGTGTGGTCATGGCCATGAACTACGAAACCCCACTGAGAATGAGAGAGTGCTACAGGAAGGAAGGTTGGAGAACGGAGCTATGTCTGATATTCAGCCTCATAGGTATCAATTTCTGACAGCTGGTCATGGTGATTTTCCTCCTTGTGAAATTAGAAGAGGCCAGACACTGCCCCTGTCTCATAGCTTACAGTAACCAGGGGCTGCTCAGGCATCCTTGCTGGGCTTCCAGCTTGGGAAGATAAACACAATTCGGCCACAGTGTCCCAAACTCTCTTGTATTGGTCTTTCTCAGACCTGGGATTTGATTCTCAGGAAAGCCCCAGACAAGGAATCTGGGGAGTCTTGCCTATATAAAGCCTGTGTGTGAAGGGAAAAACTCAGTTTCTTCCTCCACTCCTATGCACACAATTATGTTGTAATTGTATGATATATAAATATTGTATCAAGAAAACTACTGATAAACAAACCAAACTTGACCTCTGGTTACTCTGGATGAAGATTTTTTTTGCTGGGAGGTATGGAGTTCATGTTCATGGCGGTGGAACCATTTGGAGAGAGATAACAATGGTTGTACAACACGAAGAGTAGAATCAATGGCACTGAATTATGCATGTACAAGTTGTCGAGTCGGTGACTGTTTTGTTGTGTATATTCTTGTCAAAATGGGAGCATTCACATGAATAACAATGAGTTTGGGGAAAATGAAATGTTCTAACATTGATTGTGGTAAAGTTCATACTGCGCTTCTTGATACGGTCACACTATTGAACCGTATGCTATGTGAACGAAGCGGCAATAAAACTGTTCATTTGTGGGGTTTTTATCAATCGTGTTGTAATTGTATGCCAATGTTGAGGTTGAGAAATGGCAAATTGACTTCCAAGCCCTATTGACTTCAGAATATGTTTTATCATTAGGACTCTGCACTGTAGAGCCTGGAGCATGTTTAGTTGGCCCTGTGGCTCCAGTATTCTCATTGACATGGTTGTCTTTTGCCTACTGTGAATCAAGGAATGCTTCTTGACAAAGGTGTGATGAGAAAATGGCTCAAAAAGGTCCCGAAGCTGGTCCTACGTCTTGAATCTGAACATCCCCAGACCACAAAAAAGGTCTGACTGAACAGGCTGGTTTGGAGAAATGAAACCCTGGTACCCAGATGCATCCATGGGAACATGCACCTGAGAGGAGCAGGCTCAAGCTGGTCAACTTCCACCAGTGATGTTTTATGATCCCACCTACAAGCTATCAAACGGTACCCTAGAACCCCTGCAATGAGTTCCCGCAGCCACCGTCATTCTTTATCGCTGTCATCCAGTAGAAGCCCAGTTCCCACTTCTCAATCTCCTACTGGTGACCTCAACCAACAGTTATCAAACGAGTGTGTTAGAATGTGTTTCACAAACTCTCTGTCACAACATCTTTGTTGGAGGCATCGGTTCTCACTGGTGTCTTCAAATATGATGTTCCCCTTTGCGGAGGCTGCGGTCTCCTGCATCTGGATGTGATGCGTCTCTTCTTGTAAATTATCTAAAATGCAGTGTTTATACAGTGAGTGGATCCTTCTCTACAACACGAATAATATCTGTAAAGAAAAACCTTATTTCTAAACAAGGACACATTCATATTAAAACATCACCAAATCTTTTTGGGGGGCTACAATTCAATCCAGATCACTTACCAAGAACTGGCAAGAAGCTTACGTGGTGAGCCTCAGGGTGAGCACCCAGCCCTTACATTTAGGACTTCAGTTTTTCTCACCCTTCCTTTCACCCTCCTTACAAGGATGTGGCCCAAAGATAATGGCGGACACTCCAAGCACCTACCTAACGGTCATCACCAAACTCACTGCCACTGAGTAACTTATATGCATAGCAGCGTTATAGGCCAAAGTAGAACTGCCCCCTTGGGTGCCTGAAGTTGTAAATCCTTATGGGGGGAAATAGGCTTCTCTTTCTCCCACAGAGTGGATGGTGGGGTTGAACTGTTGATTCTGTAGTTAGCAGCTCAATGCATAGCCCATTATGCTACAAGGATCCCGACTCTCGCTGCCTTCACAGGGAGGTATAAAGAGAGGCAGCACGTCCTTGAATGCTCCTGACAGTGAGCACAGCTAGACCACTGCGACTTTCCATTTCGTCAGGGAGAAACACTCTCCCCACCCTCCACGACGCCTTTCCAAATAGCTCACCGATCCCATGTGGATCACATGGCCACCTCTAAACCAGGGCACATACAATGATCTGAGTGAAAACCTCCCCTTGCTGATCTCCCCTTCCCCAAGCACATGTCTACCGCATGCCTAGTTTCTGTTCTAGACAATAAAGTGGGGATTGGCTCTCTGGTAGCCAGCCCCCATGCCTGTCACAGAAGGGCCTCTGAAATAGTCAAAGGAAGAAGAGAATAGACATCCAACTTAATGAAGTCTCCCAAATGGAATGTTTCTTAAGGTTCAAACATCCTCTGTTGCTAAGTGACCTTTGGCCTGTAGGTCTTCTTTCTTCATTCAGATTACAAATATCTTAAGGTGGGTCCTCTGATGCCTATACCCGGACTTCACAGTATTTGATCCATAAGTGTGTATGTATTGCATGATTCCTGATGAACAAATGGGCTCATGTCTACCAAACAACGTCATTGCCCTCCCAACTGTTTTTCTGTCTACCGTAGTGCTATTGAAAAGCTATGAAAGCCAAAGGAATCAGCATATTGTTGGAGAATATTTCTCAAGGCATAGGGTGTAGGTGACTAATAGTGAATAAAATAGGGCTGGGCCTACCATTACCCACATGATGTTGTTGATAGGTGTCACCGACTTCTGATTCGGTCTGACCCACACGCAGCAGAACGAAACACTCCCTGGTCCTGTGCCATCCTCACAATTGTTCTGATGTTTGAACCCCTGGTTGTAGCCTCTGCGTCAGCCCATCTTGTCAAGGGCCTTCTTCTCTAGCCCTGCCCCTCGACTTTACCAAGCACGGCGTCCTTCTATGGGCACTGGTCTCTCCTGATAACATGTGCAAAGTGTGTGAGATGAAGGCTCACCATTCTTGCCTCCAAGGGGCATTCAGGCTGCACATCTTTCAAGATAGATTTGTTGGTCCTTGTGGCAGTTCATGGTATTTTCAGTATTCTTCACCAACCCCATCATTCAGACATATATATTGTTCTTTAGTCTTCCTTATTCAATGTCCAACTTCCACTTGCATCTGAGACAATTGAAAACACCATGACTTGGGTCAGGCATTCCTTAGTCCTCAACGTAACCTCCTTGTTTGTCAACCAAAACATCTCCTTGTGCAGCAGACTTACTTAAGGAAATACATCATTTGATCTCTTAACTATGGCTTCCATGAGCATTGATCAATTCCACAATGTGTTCATTTGGAACTTGCACATGAATCAATAGGCAGTTTGGAAACGGAACAAAAGAATACTGTATGGTTTAAAATCAGGAAAGTGGTATGTTGAGGTTGTATCCTTTTCCCTACTCATTCAATCTGTATGCTGAGAAAATAATCAGAGAAGCTGGATTCTATGAAGAAGAATGCGGCATCAGGATTGAAGGAAGGTCAATTGACAACCTGAGAAATGCAGCTGACAACCTTACTTGCTGAAAGTGAGGAGGACATGAGACTCTTGCTGATGAAGATGACTAATTTCCGCCTACAGTATAGATTACAAGTCAATGTAAAAGAGACTAAAATCCTTTCAACTGGACCAAGAGGTAACATCGTGTTGAAGTTGTCGAGGATTTTGTCTTGCTTGGATCCACAGTTAATGCACATGGAAGAAGCCTTCAAGAGATCAAACGATGTATTGTATTAGGTAAATCGGCTGCACAAGACCTCTGCAGAGTACTGAAGAGCAAGGATGTTACTTTGAGGACTAAGTCACCCAGGACTCAAGCTGCGGTATTCTCCACGGCCTCATATGCACGGGAACGCTGCACGCTGAATAAGGAAGACCGTGGAAAGGTCGATGCATTTTAATTGTGGTGCTTGAGAAGAATATTGAAAGGGCCACGGACTGCTAAATGGACAAACAAATCTGTATCAGAATAAACAAGGCCACAGTGCTCCCTATCAGCAAGGAGAGCAAGACTTCATCGCCCATACTTTGGACATGTTGCTACGAGAGTCCAGTCCCTGGAGAAGGACATCGCATTGGGTACAATGGAGTGGCGGTGAAAAGGAGGAAGGCTCTCAGTGAGATGGATGGACACAGTGGCTGCATCAGTGGGCTCAGGTATCAGAACAAACGTGAGGATGGCCGGGACTGTGGGGGAGGGGGGGTTCCTTTTGCTGTGCATAAGGTCTCTATGGGTTGGAGCTGACTAGATGGTACCTAATAACAACAATATGCATGTGGGACCTAATTTAGAGCTTTTATGTCATGAGTACAGAAGCCCTGGTGGCATAGCAGTTCAATACTTGGCTGCTAGACAAAAGGTTGCCAGTTCAAACCTACCAGCCACCTCACAAGAGAAAGATGTGCCCATGGGTTTCCATAAAGTTGTATAGCCTTAGAAACCCAGTGGGGCCGCTCCATTCTTTGTTGTGGGGTCATTATAAGTCAGAAGGTGGGATCGACATTCTCTCTGTCCTGTGAATAATAAAGCATGGCATTCCGATGGTTCCTGGTTACCACCCTACAGCCATCATGACTGAATCCTTGCGCGAAGAAAGAAGCAGGAGGCCTTGAGAGCGCTGATGAGCACACTGTCTCTCCACGCCCACGGCCTCTCCACGCCCATCTAGGAGATGCTGCTGGCCCTTGTTAGCTAACTCGGCCCTGCCGGGGTATTTCTGTTACCTGCAGCTTAAAACCCCTGCTGTTGCCCCCAAATCCATTCTAACTCATAGTCACCTTGGGCACAATGGAACAAAATACTACTCAGTCCAGCCCCATGCTCACTGTCTTTGAGCCCATTGCTATATCACCTACGTCAAGTCCACTGCATGGAGAGCCTCCCTCTTTGGGGGACTGACACTCTACCTCCTTTCTTCCCTGATGACGTGTTTCAATTACATGAGACGAAATCTTCTCATCCTTGCTTCTATGGAGTATTCCGGCTAAACTTCCTCAAGACAGATTTTATTTGGTCTTCTGGCTGGCTATTCCTGGTATAGTCAGTCCTCTTTACCAACCCCATGATTCAAAGGCATCAATCAGTTCTTCAGTCTTCCTTATTCATCATCCAGCTTTCACATGCATAGGAAGCAATTGAAAACAGCCTGGATTGGATGGAGCACGCAAGCAAGTGTGGTGAAGAAGGCTGATGGTGCCCGGCTACTGAGAGATATAGCGTCTGGGGACTTAAAGGCTTGAAAGCAAACAAGCGGCCATCTAGCCCAGAAGCAACCAAGCCCACACGGAAGCAGCACACCAACATAGGTGACCATGAAGGACAGAGGAGACCAGGTCTCCAACAACAAAGGTGGGGTGGTGGTGAGAATCACATCACCGTGAAAGAGGAGGAGTGCATGATGGGGACCCAATGCCCACCTGTAGACAGCTGGACACTCCTTCCAGAGGGGTAGTGAGGAGGAGATGGGCCACTCAGGGTTCAGTGTAGCAACAATGAAACTCAAAACCTTCCTCTAGTTCCTGAACGCTTCCTCCCCTCCCAATCATCATGACCCCAATTCTACCTTGCCTTGCGGACCTGGTTATACCAGAGGATGTACAGCGGTGCAGTGGGGATCTAGAGGCACAGGGAATCTAGGACAGACGAACCCCTCAACACCAGCGGTGGGAGTGGCGACACCAGGAGGGAAGGGCATGTAGAAAGGGAGAACCAATCTCGGAGATCTATGTGTAACCTCCTCTCTGGGAGATTGGCAAGGGGGAGGCAGGTGAGGGGAGACGTCAGGGAGTGTAAGATAAGATATAATAATTATTTATAAACTATCAAGGGACCAGGGGTGGGATCGGGGAGGGAGGGGAATGGGGGGGGGAATGGGAAACCGAGCTGATTCCAGGAACCCAAGTGGAAGGTGAATTATGAGAGTGACGAGTGCAACGAATGTATAAGGGTGCTTTGCTAAATTGATGTATGTACAGATTGTGATAAGAGCCTTATGAGCCCCAATAAAAAGATTTTTTTAAAAAGTGACATATTTGTTTTTCAACACTTTAAAGTGCTAGCAGATTTGCCCTACGCAATATGTTGTTTGATTTCGTGACTGCTGCTTCCATGGGCATTGATTGCAGATACAAAGTAAAATAAAATCCTTGACAACTTCAATGTGTTTTCTTTTATCGTGATCTGGCTCATTGGCTCAGTTGTAAGACATTCTGTTTCCTTGATGTTGAGCTATGATCCATATTGAAGGCAATAGTTTTAAATTGCTATCAGTAAGTGCTTCAAGTCCTCTTGCCTTTCAATAAGCAAGGTCGTGTCAATGGTTTTTCACCGGTCCTGATGTTGCATTCTTCAGATAGTTTATTTATTTAGTTTATTTCTAGATTGTTTCTAGATTATTCGCTTTTAGTTTATTTCTAGATTATTTGCTTAGCATACAGACTAAATAGTATGTAGAAATGACCCAAGCTTGATACATCTCTTTTTTTAAATGTTAAACCATGCGGTATCTGCTTGTTCTGTATGTTAAAAAGATTGTCTCCCAATCTATATGTAGTTGCTTCATCAGCAAAATGCAGTGTTTTAGAACCTGTTCTTCTTTGCAATGTTGCACACAATTGGTTATAATCCATGCAGTCCAATGCCTTTGCATATCCAGTGAACAAAGAGAAACAGTGTTTTCCTCTTCTTTGCTTTAAGCCTGGGTTCATCTGATACCAGCAATAATGTTTCTCGTTACTCCTCACCCTCTTCTGAATCCAGCTTGAATTCCTTGAATTAGCTGGATGGCTGCCATGGTTTTAAGTTATCTGTAGTAGGGCCTTCCTGACATGTCTCCTGTTCTGATTTGAAACACTCGTACAGACATGGTTAGTTGAAGCAGGTGACAAACACATGATTGATTGCACATGTTAGTGACACAGGATTGCACATGAAGCAGGTGACAGACACATGATTGCACATGTTAGTGACACAGGATTGCACATGAATCAGGTGACAGACACATGATTGCACATGTTAGTGCGAATAACCCAAGAAGAGTACATAAAACCCCTCTTGGAAGGTAAGTCTTAATCCACCAAGAATACAGTCATGCTTGTGGAATATCTTTAACAATGGTCACACTTTTGCTTCCCCTCAACCTGGGTTTGCTGCGTGCTCTTCTTCCACCACCTTAGGGTGTGGGAAACAGAAAGATTTCTCCCAAGTTGTCTCCCCTAAATATATGCCAAACTTAGTTGCTTGCTACACATGGTAAATGACTATACACTTCGAGGTCAATGAAAGTGGGTCAGAGGTTATGCACCCTAAGAGTTATCAGTCATCTAGAGCAATCAGACTGTATTGTCTGTCCCACCCTAAGGAGGACCCACTCCCTTCTGATAAGACTAGTAGTAGATTGTTTCCCTGAAGGAGAGCCCAGGGAGGTCAAGCCCACTCAAGGGTGACCAAGATTAGGCCGCCATCATGAATCTAGGGTCCACTCATCTTGTCACAAATATGCCCCTAGCCCCTCCCCTTCCTATTATGTGTACATCCCTAGCTCATCCCCTTCCTGTTATGCCTATACCCATTGTATATGCCCCTCCTATTGCATGTATTGCCTATTGTACAGCCCTTTCCTGTGACGTTATGTCTTTACCTGTAACTAGGGGGCATGCATGCCCCTAAAGGTATATAAGCCTTGGTCAGCAATAAATTACACACTCCTCCTGCCCTCTCTGCTCACGCTGTGTGTGTGGACCTAGCTGTTGAGATCATGGCCATGCAGGAGGTGAGCATATTACCATGAAATGTGTCTGCCTTCTTTATTTTACACTCTCTTATTATTCTCTATGACTTCACTATAATCTCTATATATCTCAACCGTACAATTGCACTTACTGAACCCGTGATTAGTTGTGGGGGGCTGGCTACCCCCACATTGGGGCAGTGAGTAGCTGTTATCTCTGCCTTCTGTAGTAAGTGTTGAAGGCCATTAAGACTCAGCCTTGAAATGGCTGAGAATTCTCATGACCTACGTGTCAGTGCTTGATAATTTCTTCTGTGACTTAACATTTTGAACAGACTGTCAAGGACAAGAAAGTATGTAAGGTCTGGGAAAATAGGTTCTTTAATTTTCTCAAGGATGTATGGCTTGGCAGAAGATGGGGTTACTATGTGTATTAAATGTGCTTGCTTAACAATGAGATAATTAACCCTGGGTTGTTTCTGCGTGGATAAAAGGAGTATGTAGAATAAACTCGGGACTTCAGTATTCACTGTTTCCCTCCCAATACTTTCTGTCTCTCTCTCTTTTTTTTTTACTTAATCCTCGCTCCCCCTTTCAGGACTGTTTGACTCGTCAGCTGGCTCTGACAAGTAAGTCTCTATTTTCCCAAACATTAAAAAATGACATTAATCGGCCTCTTCATTTTTCCCTTTTTCTGACTAAATTCTTTCACTCCTTCCTCTTAGCAATCTTGTTAGATCCCTCAGAGGAGAGGTATTCTTTGGTCCTTGGCTCGGCGTGAGAAAGAATTCATGCCGAAGCCTGGTTTGTGATCCAAGTGAGTTTTATGAGAATTAGAAGAGGTTTCAGGTTTAAACAGGCACCCACAGGGCTCCTCACAGACGTGCAGACTCCCTAGAAGCTGCTCGGAAAGTCACCTGTTGGCTCCAGGATCCTGCCTTTTCAATTATTCTGTGGGGAGGCATGGTGGACGACCATGGTCAACCCCATTGGCTGAATTGAATTTACCTGGCCTAGGTGGGCCAATCCAGGTGCAGCACTCCCCCAGGTGTACCTCCCCTTCCTGGCCGGAAACCCCAGCCTCTGAGCATGCGCAGTGTACCACTCCTTCATGGACCGGTAGCTCTGACCTCTGAGCATGCGTAATGGACACCCCAGCCTCTAAGCTAAACTACCTAACATTCTCAGCCACCATATTTTGAGTACCGTTTGACTTAGTGGTTTCTTTCCCAGTACAACATTCGACAATGTTCTGTGATCCATGGTTTTTCTCAGCTGATTTTTGTAAATATGTCATCAGGTCTCATGCCGCCCCCCCCCAAACCCCCCACACCCAGTCTATCTTAGCCCAGAAGCTCTACTGAAACCCGTTCACCATAGGTCTACATTGTTGTGTTGGAGATATCAATGGCATGACTTCGAGCTTCACAACATGCAAGCCGCCACAGCACAACAAATGCACAGACGGGAGGTAGCTATCACTGTAACTTGGATGCAATCCAGACCCCCTCCCCCACCTCCACCCCCTAGTGACTCACATCCTTTGTAATAAAAATGTCCTCTGCTTCACAGTGAGATGTGAAAGAATCTGGACAGGTGAAAACACGGTGTGGCTGTAAACTGGTGAGTGCTGCACAAGTGTAAGATGCTGTGACTGAACTGAGGAGTTTGGTTAGGCTTACCATCGGTTACACTAAAGTCAAAGCCATTGGAGTCAATGATTTGCCATCGGTCTTTTTGCAAGTCAGTGCAAAGCAAGACGCTCTGGTCTGTGAATCAGGAAATCTCTGTTATAATGTCAGTGTCGCTTTAAATTCTGTTGCAAAAGTTCTATGGCAAAAGATGAAGTATCCACGTACTGAACTATATGAAGGGTCACATACAGAACTGTAGAATAGTCTGGGGATTGGGGACAAGATAAGGTATGCAGCCATTGAAAGGGCAAGGCTAGATCAGACTCTTTTTCTCCATACGTTGCAGTGGTCTCAAATCAAATCCAGGGTGCTCTATTAAAGTCAACCCAGTTTGTCCTCTTTCTTTCCCAGTACTCTGGCCATGGGGATCTTATGAGATGATTCCTCTTTGATAGCTCAGTGGGGTATGCTTGCACATGCGGTAGACCTCATGGCTCCCTTTAGCTACGTTATGACACAGCTTTCCTGGGAAGGGATTCTCTCAGCTGCAGGGAGCAGTCCTGGCTAGAAGGGAATGAGGATTAGGGACTTTAGATTGACAGTTGTGCCTGCTACATGTAACAAGGTACTACATGACACTGGGGGAAAAAAAGCCGCCAAGCTCTTCCCTGGCCTTTCTTAGCCTTCCCAGCCCATCTGCCAGGAGGCATTGTGGGAAAGCATACATTATGCATAAAGATGGATCCATACAGATGGGCGTGTCACTTATTAAAACATTGAAATACTTTCTTTTTTTTTAACAATTTATTGGGGCTCATACAATTCTTTTCACAGTTCATACATATACATACATCAATTGTATAAAGCACATCTGTACAGTCTTTGCCCTAATCATTTTTTTCTCTTTTCTTCTTTTACATTTTCTTAGGGACTCATACAACTCTTACCACAATCCATACATATACATACACCAATTGTATAAAGCACACCCATACATTCCCTGCCCCAATCATTCTCAAGGCATTTGCTCTACACTTAAGCCCCTTGCATCAGGTCCTCTTTTTTCCCCCCTCCCTCCCCATTCCCCCCTCCCTCATATGCCCTTGGTAATTTATACATCGTTATTTTGTCATATCTTGCCCTATCCGGAGTCTCCCTTCCCCCCTTCTCTGCTGTCCCTCTCCCAGGGAAGAGGTCACATGTGGATCCTTGTAATCAGTTCCCCCTTTCCAACCCACTCACCCTCCACTCTCCCAGCATCGTCCCTCACACCCTTGGTCCTGAAGGTATCATCCACCCTGGATTCCCTGTACCTCCAACCCTCATATGCACCAGTGTACAGCCTCTGTCCTATCCAGGCCTGCAAGGTAGAATTCGGATCATGGTAGTTGCGGGGAGGAAGCATCCAGGATCTGGGGGAAAGCTGTGTTCTTCATCGATACTACCTCACACCCTAATTAACCCATCTCCTCTCCTAAACCCCTCTATGAGGGGATCTCCATCTGTCGACACTTGGGCCTTGGGTCTCCAAAAACCCAAAAACATGAAATACTTTTATGACAGGTGGTAAGTAGTCTCCTCCTGGGCCCCATAAGTGCCCAGTCCCCTACTTCCTGGGCCCCAGCATATAAAGAGTGTTCACCGAGCATGATACTGATCCAGTACTAACATTGGCTCTGACTGCTCAGTATCCCATTATGCTTAGTATCCTTAATGCTTACTGTCCCATTGTTAGGATTTGGGGGGAGGGGCTACCACAAAGTTTAGTTGCTCACCCCCAAGCCTAAGATGAGTAGATAAACAAATGTGGTATATCCAGGTAGTGGAATACTATTCAGCCATGAAAAGATATGCAGTACTAATACATACCACAACACAAATGAACCTTAAAAAATGTTGGTAAATAAAAAACTAGATACAAAAAGGTGAGCCATCAGAATGAAGGGTTCATTGCATAATATCCACTAATAACACATGCAAGTAAAATTTGTTGAAGACATTTCCAAATGCTGTTATTCATAGGGAGCTGCCATAATTGAAAGCGGATTCAGAAGCGAATGGGGCCTGAGGGATGGCATTGCCGACATCAGATGGGGCTTGGTTAATAACAAAGAAAACCAGTTGGTATTTCAGAACGTGGGAATTCCAAACGACTTCATTTTTCTCACATGGGCCATACACCAAGAGGCAGTTGTTCAAACAGAACAAGGGAATACTGTGTTGAGTCAAATCAGAAGTGTGTGTCAGTGTTGCATCTTTTCACTTATTCAGCCTATGTGTGAAGCATGGAACCTGAGAAGCTGAACTACCTTGTGGGGTCCAGCCCCACAGTCCAATGAGGCTTTAGGAGTGGCATGAGCAGTTATAGGAAACATGAGACAGGAAAGCAAGGCCCTGGGAACAGATCTCCAATATCAGGAGAAGAGCAGTCTTGAGTTTATTCAACAATAAAGCTT
Organism: Tenrec ecaudatus; assembly: GCF_050624435.1. Classification (NCBI taxonomy): domain Eukaryota; kingdom Metazoa; phylum Chordata; class Mammalia; order Afrosoricida; family Tenrecidae; genus Tenrec; species Tenrec ecaudatus. The sequence continues at coordinate 7,797,631 of NC_134538.1, forward strand.
TCTAGTAATGGCATTTGCAAGCCTCTGGGAAGTACATGCAATGAAATGGGAAATATGTTCATCTTGAATATCCTGAAATCTTTAGGGGGCATTTAAAGGAAATGTCTGGTAAGCAAGAAATGAATGCTGTTAATCGCTCTTTAAGAATAAAAGACCCAGACTATCTGACCACGAGGTGTAGAAGGGACCAGGTATCAGACATCAATGAACAAAAAATCATATCAGTGGGTGGCCACCTTCCCAATACGATCACTGAAGAAAAATGCGTGCATAAGCAAATGTGGTGAAGAAAGCTGATGGTGCCCGGCTATCAACAGATATTGTGTCTGGAATATTCAAGGCTAGAAGATAAACAAGCGGCCATCTAGCTCAGAAGCAATATGGCCCACATGGAAGAAGCACACCAGCCTGTGTGACCATGAGGTGTTAAAGGGATCAGATATCAGGCATCAAAGAACAAAAAATTATATCATTGTAAATTAGGGTGAGTGCAGAGTGGAGATCCAAAGCCCATTCGTAGGCAATTGGACACCCCCATAGTGAAGGGGTGTGGGGAGGAGACGAGCCAGTCAGGGTGCAGGGTAGCAATGATGAAACAACTTTCCTCTAGTTCTTCAATGCCCATCGCCCCCCCCCCACACACACACTATCATGATCCCAATTCTATCTTACAAATCTGACTAGACCAGAGGATGTACACTGGTACAGATAGGAACTGGAAACACAGGGAATCCAAGACAGATGATCCCTTCAGGACCAGTGGTGAGAGTGGCGATACTGGGAGGGTAGAGGGAAGGTATGGTAGAAAGGAGGAGCTGATTGCAAGGATCTACATATAACCTCCTCTCTGGGGGACAGGCAACAGAAAAGTGGGAGAAGGGAGATGTCGGACAGTGTAAATATGACAAAATAATAATAATTTATGAATTATGAAAAGTTCATGAGGAAGGGGGAGGGGAAAGGGAGAGGGAAAATGAGGAGCTGATATTAAGGGCTCAGGTAGAAAGCAAATGATTTGAGAATGATGATGGCAACAAATGTACAAATGTGCTTGACACAAAGGATGTATGTATGGATTGTGATAAGAATTGTACAAGTCCTCAATAAAATGATTATAAATAAAAGAATAAAAGACAAAGGCACTGAATTTTCTTAGACAGAGGGATCCTTTAACTGTAGGCAGGCAAGCCAGCCAGCTGGCTGGAGGAGCCAGTTTATCATTTTATGGAGGGTAGACACGGAGACAACCTGGTGAAGATGTGCATCCGGCCTTATCTGTATCTTGGCACTAAGGAGGCAATCCTTTAACACTAGTGCTGGTTTTCCAAGCCCCGTGGTCACTTCCACTTCCATCCAGGTCCTCAGTTTCCCACACTACATGAAGAACATGGCATCAAGATTGGAGGGAGCTCACTAACAACGTTCGGTACGCTGATGACTCAACCTTTCTGGCTACACGGCAAGAGCACTTGAAGAACTGCTGATCAAGATCAAGATGAAGTTCATGATACAGAGCTCCATGTGAGGCTGGTGCAGAATCAGGGAGTGATTTGTTGGGTTGTCCCTTGAGGGCACTCTGACTCAGAGCCTGCTCCATGGCGGCTAAGAGCAAAAACAGACACCAAGGGCCATACCATGTATCATTCCAAGTGTAAGAAATGACCAGGCAATTCCATAGATATATATAATAGATGAATTTTTGCCTGTGGTTGGGGGACTGAAAACAGGGAGGACAGCTACTGGGGATGGAATTTACTGGGGAGGTAATGAAAATGTTCTAAAGTTGATTTTGGAGATGGATGCACGACTCTGTGAACAAACTGAAAGCCATCAAATGATATACTTTAAGTGGGGCCATTTTATAGTATGAATTATGTCTCAACAAAACTGTTAAAGATGCCCAGGGTATAACCAGATACCTATTTACTAATTAAAAATCATACGCACACACTATTGCATCAACGTATTGCATAGACTGTAAAACAAAGACTGGACATTGAAAAGCTACAGAAAACTAGGCTTTCCTAGAATGACATGAAACCTAAATAAACATTTTCATGTTTTCTCCCTGCAACCCAGAGAAGTGTTGGTTGAAATCCTGCTCTAGGCGCTGCCGCTGAGGCGCCAAATGGGTGGAGAGCCATCTGTTCGCAGGGTTTGCAGTTTCTGTTACTCTATAATGTCCCCAGGACCATGCAGTGGTCAAGAGAGGCAAGGTGTCACCGCTATACCTTGACACTCACAAAGTACCAGAAAACAGAGGAATGGCGCAACTGGGTAGAAATATCAAGAAAGATGATCATTGCTTACATTTTTTTAAATGAAGGATTTTTTTTTCTTACAGAAAAAGAATGGGATATAATAGTGCTATTCATAAGATAATTATAGCTTTTCTAGACACAAAAATTAATTCAGAGCACTCCGAGGCAGTGTCGTGTGGAAACGGAATGCAGTTCGAAGGTTGAGTGGGAGCATCTTCCAGCATCCCACTCCGGTCCCTCTGGCAGTGTGCGTAGAGCTTGGCTGGTTGTTGGCATTTGCGATAAGGGGGAAACAAAAATGTCTCTCTCCTTTATCAACAGCCCAATAGCATCGAGAGAAGAAACAAATAGCCCCTCCGTTATTTTCCTTTGCCCCCAACTTTGCAAAAGCCAGGGAACTCTAGAGAAAGGCTGGGTCAAAGTCTCTCTCCGGGTCTCAGTTCTTAGAAATTGAGTCCCTTCTTCATTTGGAGCCGCCCACTGGTTGCCATGGCAACACAACATCTGCTACCCAACTGGGCTCCAGCGGTCACTGGGTTTGGCATCCGCCAAGCTGTTGCCTGTTCTGTCTTTTGCCTGATGTGCTCCTCTGCTCCCAGAGGAGCACACCACGCTTTTTTTTTTTTTCCACAAAGGAACACTTATTCAAAAGGCCGGGTTATGGAGAGAAGGGAGGTTAAATCTATGCCAACTGCAATCCTGAGAAAGCAGGCTCTCTGCTCGTGGGCCATTACCTCTGCCAATCTGTGGATTAATGCGCTGTATCGTTTGATCTCAAATCCGACTGCACAGCATCCTCCCAGATTTATTTTGTTAAATTTTTTTTCCTGAGAAGTCTACATTATTTATCAAAACTTCTATAAGCCATGTAGTATATATAAATCCCACTCTTATTTGTCGTTTGTTATTATTTTAATACACATTGAGTTTAACTGCTTGTCTCCCATTTTTTTCTAACCCAAACCAAGCCAAACCTAGAGCCATCCAATTAGTCCAAGCTCGGTCTCCCAGTCAGCCTATGGGGTAGTGTACACGGAGACAAAGGGTTTTTAAGATACTAAGTCTTCACAGCAGCAGACAGCCTCGCTTTTCAAACTATTAACTTTCTACTTCGTAACCCAATATTTAGCACACTCTACTTCCTGGACTCCTTCCCATTTTTCCCCCTATCCACACTTTAATAAAAAAAAACCAACCTGAACAACATACAATATAAATGCAGGTTTCCTTGCCTACCACTTTCTTCTATCCATCCAGATGGCAGATTTGTTCCCATTGCCTTCCAACCCCTTCCCCGACTCGCCTGCTCCCCCACCCCCAAATACACCATGATTTGTCTTGTCTTGTACAAGAGCCGCAGAATGTACGTGGTTGGCACAAGAAAAGATTCTGCTCACAGAGCAGGCTGAATTCCATGTTTTAAAAATCTCCTCTGTAGGCTACTTCTACTTATCATTCACTTTGAGAGAAGCATCACATAGCTATTGTTTTCTGACATATTTGAAGAAGGACTTGAAAAATGGTATAGCCATTTGTTTGTCACATGTTTGCCAGTGAATGTTTGCCAAGATGCTCTCCGAAGAACGCAAGCACAGCCGGTCTAGGGAAAACGCACACACAGCTCACCAAGTTAAGCTCAACAACAACAACAACAAATCGATGTTAGAAAATCAGCTAACCATGTACAACTTCAATTTATAACCATATGGAATCCCTCCCTTCGCTGCTGTTGTTACATACTCCCTCCCCACTTTTCTCTGTAGAAACTGGCAGATCAATGACTCCACAATGGTTAGCTGTTAAACCAATTCGATTCGTTCCATTCCTTCGATAAAACCCTAGGTTTTTATTTCAGCGGAGAATCCAGTTTGCTGTCTGGCAATCACACTTTCTCTAACAGTTACAATTCTTTGCAAGGTCTTCAGAAATGAAGAGGTTTGCAGTCTAGCAAAGAGAACCCAGAGTCTGGGCCACTGATGACTAGAATCACAAGGATTAGTAGTCCATCAAGAGATCCCTTGTCCCACTTTGCCCAGGATTTTCCTGACCTTAGCACTGAAAAGCTCTCTCCCAGGACAAACGAGGATGACTCGACACCATCTCTCCTCTCTGACATCCAATTTTCTTGTTGTTTTTGAAAATGAGATTGACAATATGCTTCTCAAAGGTCCAGTATGGTTAGTGTTGGGTTAAATATGATTCAAGGGGATTCCATGTGTGTCAGAGCATAACTGGGCTCCAGAAGGTTTTCGGTGGCATTTTTTTTCAAAAGCAGGACCTCAGGCCTTTCTTCGGAAGTGTTTTGGGTTGACTCAACCTCCCACTTTTCAGTTAGCAACTGAGTACACTAAATGAGCACCCACCACTATCAAGTCAATTCCAACTCACCTTTCGTAGAATTTCCAAACCTTGCAAATCTTTACTGGACCGGCAGCCTCATCTTTCTCCCATGGACCAATTAATGGATTTGAACCACTGACATTGTGGCTAGCAGCCGGCATAAAAAGTTGAGGTGGTGGTATCTGACACCCTCTGCTTTCACAAGGGGGAAGGAGAATCCAATTCAAAATCAGCTCAAGGTCAATTCCTATGAGGTAGGAGTTGAACATGCTTCCGCCCTCTGACCTACTGGATCAATTCTAGTATATGTGCTGCCGAAGTGAGCACCCTACTGGATCAATTCTAACACTCACCATCCCTCCCAGCGGAGTCTCCACTTCTCTGCTGTGTCTGAAAATTCATTGCAGTGGCTACGGAGAACTCACATATCATACTCGTGATTATGCGGTTCATCATTGAAGCTACCAGGTTAGAGTTCAGGATCGAAAACACACAGGATGCAGTTCTTTGGTCAAGACAGCCTCTGCTTAGCCATGCCCAGTGGCACACTTACGTTTGCTCTTCGCCTCTGTGCTGCTTGAGCAATGTTACAAAACTCTTTTACTGGGTTGATTAAGTCCCAAAAGTCACTTGATGGTCTTTTAAATGTCTCAGCCTGAAGATGGCACAATTTTAGTTCTGTAGGTCTGTAAATCTAGCTCTCCCAATTAAGGCATGCTTCCTGCCTGAAGGGACTCAGCTCTGCTTGCTCTTTGGGCCTACAAGCCCACAGCTCTGTCTTGTGCTCTGGCTCTTGCTGCTGCTGTCCCTCCTCTACTGCTTCGCTGAAGTCACAGCTTTTGGTGCCTGGACCAAGAATGTTCAATGAGCAGGATTCTCAGAGTACAAAGGATATGTGTCCACGTGGGTTCGAACCCCACTCCCGGTACCAAAATGTATTAGACAGGGTTCTCTAGAGAGATAAAACCAGTTTGCTGATAATTTTATATATATATATTTATAAAGATAGATATATAACACAAGAAATGAACTGTTAAATTATATACAGATAGATATATAATACAAGAAACAAACAGTTGAATTATAAACAGATGGATATATAATACAAGAAATGAACAGTTAAATTATAAAGCAGTACAAATGGCTCGGTGCAACTCACTCCTGTGAGAGAGTTGTGAGACACGAGCAGTCCTTCAAGTCTTGAGAGCCGCCAGGTAGTCAGTCCTCTGTAGAGAGAGAGAGTTAGGCTAGTCAGCCAGGTCAATAACTGTCTTTCAAAGGGGGAGTAGTCTGCAGAGGATGGTGAGAATTTACTCCAAAATCCCAATGGTCTTCACTGTGATTCACCAATAGGGGTCTGCCAAAGACTCCACACTGCATTTTTATCTACAACTGACACCTCTAGCACCATTGGGTCAGTTGGATCATATGGTCCCAGTGGCAAAGCAGATTGCATGGCAGCCTGAACCTGTTAAAGAGCCTTTTCTTGTTCTGGGCCCCACTCAAAATTGGAGGCTTTTCATGTCACTTGATAAATAGGTCGAAGTAGAACACCCAAGTGAGGGATATGTTGCCTCCAAAATCCGAAGAGGCCCACTAGGCGTTGTGCCTCTTTTATAGTTTTTCTTCTAGCCTTCCCCAAAGGGACCTGTGGCCTTTCACAAAAGTGACTGTTCATTGGGGGAAAGAAAAAAACCAAACTTTTCAGGGGTTACTGGACACTGGCTCGGAACTGACACTAATTCCTGGAGACCCAAAGTGTTTCTAAGGCCCACCAATCAGAGTGGGAGCTTATGGAAGTCAAGTTATCAATAGAGTTTTAACTCAGGTACATCTCACTGTGGGTCCAGTGGGCCCCCGGACCCATCCTGTAGTTATTTCCCCAGTTCCAGAATGCATCATTGGAATAGACATACTTAGCAACTGGCAGAAATCCCATATTAGATCCCTGAAAATGTGAAATAAGGGTTATCATGGTAGGAAAGGCCAAGTGGACACCATTAGAATAGCCATTACCTAGGAAAATAGTAAGCCATAAGCAGTACCACATTCTTGGAGTGATTGCAGAGATCAGTGCCACCATCAAAGACTTGAAAGATGCAGGGGTGGTGATTCCTACTACATCCCCATTTAGCTTACCTATTTAGCCTGTAAAGAAGATAGATGAATCCTGGAGAATGACAGTGGATTATCGTAAGTTTAGCCAGATGGTGACTCCAATTGCAGCTGCCGTTCCAGATGTGATTACATTGCTTGAGCAAATTAATACTTCTCCTGGCACATGGTATGCGGCTATTGATCTGGCTAATGCCTTCTTCTCAATACCAGTCTCAAAGGCCACCAGAAGCAGTTTGCCTTCACCAGGCAGGGGCAACAATATACTTCACAACTCTCCCCCAGGGGTACATCAACTCTTCTGCCCTGCGCCATAATTTAGTCTGAAGGGACCTTGATCACCTGTCTATTCCACAAAATGTCACACTGGTCCATTAGTGGCTCCACTAGTGGATCTTCTTCCTTGATGGTAGTGCTTCAGACAAAAGGCCTGGAAACTTTTCCAGTTCCTAAGAAGGCTCATTTTATGTGTAGCAGGGTGGCAAATTCCCATATTAGAGTTTCAAGTTTTTACAATCACAATGAACTCTGTTAACTCTTATTCACAATTGAATCGTGTATCTCTCTCCACCTTCTCAATGTAAATCTACTGATAAACAGCCATGTGTTGGGGGTTACAAAGACTATGGCCAGAAAAGCCATATCAAGTTAACCACTGCACCATACAGCCCAGTGCTTAACCCGCAGTTGGTTGAGAGGCTAACCAGTAAAATGCCTAATGCTCAAACAGAAACAGTGTTAGTCTAGGCAGACTAGAGAAACAAATCCAGGGACACACATATGTGTATATGAAAGAAGTTGATATACAAGAGCAATTGAACATGGAGAAAACATCCCAGTCTAGTCTAGATCAAGTCCATAAGTCCGACATCAATCTATAAAGTTCTCTTGAGACTCATGAAACACATGCAATGATGCCAAATGCAGGATGATCATAATCTAGTGGGTAGAAAATCTTTGGGTCCAGTGGCGTTGTAAGCATCTCAGCGCTGGCAGGGATCTTTGTGTGGCTTCTCCAGCTTCAGAGGTCGGTTTGCATTCATGTGGCTTGTCTTCTGCAATGTCTCCCCAGGAATAGCAGAGAGAGAGTGTGTCTCCTGCCTCCAAGGAGGAATTACCAGATTTCTCAGAATTCTCAGGAGAAGGCCATGCCCACACAGAAGTCCCATTGGCTATCTCCAGATTGACAGCCTAGACTTCGCCCCTACATTCTCAAGCCTTAAATTGACACCAGATTAAGTGACTACCACAGAAACAACGTAGCTATGTATAAATCTCAGAACTAGAACTCTAGCAAGAGTCTTGTATCACTCATTCAACTTTCAGCTAAGACTCTCATCATCTGTTGGTGTTTTATAGCTTCTTAAGATTAACAGCAGGATGAGATAAGTACAATTCTTAGGGCTCAGAATGGATGGGGAAGGAGCTCTCAGGATCAGATGCTCTATGAGTATGAACAAAGTCTGCACTTGGTCCATGGCTGTTCAGCTAATGCTGCCATGGCTAGAACTCATGGTTTTCAGGCTCAGGCAGGGACACCACGCCCCTTATGAAGACACGGTCTTTGGCGAGATTAGCTTCTAATAGCAGCACCGTTCCTTACCCATCCAGAGCAGTGATGACTGCAAAATACTTTTTGTTTGTGCATCAGGTAAACAAAACACCTAGGTTCTCAGGAGACCTTGGGGAGTGAATCATTATAGTTCGCCAATTCCCAAGTAGCACCAAATGCTCTTTTAATGTTAACAACATGGATGACAATCTTTTACAAAGATAACATACATTTTACTGCCTTCTTTGAATATATACATGTATATACATTTTAAAGAAATAATTCTAGGTTTGCATTGTTCTAAGAAGCAATACAGAGAGGTTCTGCCAATTATTATTCGGTTTACAGCAGCAGCAGCAGCATTCTGCACAATGGGTACAAGACCATGACAAGGATATTGACACCAATGCAGTCAAGATATGGAATCTGTCCATCACTACAGGCTTCTTTTTCTTGCCCCTCACATTGCATTTGAAACGATATCCACTTCCTTCCCACTTTTACCTTCCCTTTAACTCCTGAAAACCGCTAAGATGTTATTACTAATCCAGAATTATAGTCATAATTTTGTCTTTTTGAGAATGCTTCATAAATAGAACCATACCCTATACCCTTTTAAGATCTATTTCCATTCAGCATAAGCCTCTGAAGATTTATCGAGGTTGTTGCATGTATCAATATTTCGTCCCATTTTATTGCTGAATGAAATGTCATTGTATGATGTACTGTAGTGTGTTTAATCACTTACTGATAGGCATTTTGGTTGTTCCCACTTTGGGGTTATTGGGAATAACATTTCTCAGAAAACTTATGTACACGTTTTGGTGACATTTCCAATCATATGGAATAAATTCCCAGAAATTCAACTGTTGGGTTGAATAGCTGTTGCTTGCTTAGCAGTTTAAGAAGTACCCCAAATTTTTGGTGTTTTATTCTTTTTCGGGAGCAGTTATACCATTTTATATTGTTATCAGCACTGTACAAGTGCACTTAACAAAATATTTTAAAGTAAAATTGACAGAACTGAGAAGAGGGGTATAGAAATCCATAATTACACTTAAATAATTCAACAAAACATACTTAAATAATTAAATATACCTCTTATAATAACTAGTGAAACCAGCAAACAAAAATTGGAAATGGAATAGAAGAGCTGAACAATACTGTTAGCTATCTTGACTTGGTAGAACTTCTCAGATAACAACAAGAAAAATGCATATTCTCTGTGTGCATGTGAAACTTTTATCAATTTATATCATATCCTGGGATCTAAAACAAATTTTATTAAATATAGTTGAAGTATTATGAAGTCTTACAAATGCTCTCTGGTCAAAACAAAATCATGTTAGAATTCAATAACAAAAAGATACCTGAAGAATTCCCAATAATTTAGGAACTCTAAATACCTCATAGATTAAAAAAATTAAAGAATTTTCAAGGGAAACTAGAAAATATTTTTACTTTATAAAAATAAAAACACAACATGCCAAAATAATGTTTAGAGGGAGATATGTAACTTACACATTACTTCCTTTTGTTAGGGGAAAAGTAAATGCTCAAAACCATTATTAAAGCTTGTACTTTTAAAAATTAAGAGAAAAGTATTCATCCAAAGCAATTAGAATGATGTAACCTAGGGAATCACTCAATAAAATTATTCATAGAAAGTAATACATAAAGCATAATTAATAAACCTCTAGACAGACTAAACAAGAAAATGATACACTGGTAGCTAATATAAATGAAACATTACATTTGGAACTGTAGACATAAAAGGATATTAAAAGAATACAATGACTGTCTTAGGTTGGATTGTCTAGAGAAACAAAACCATATGTATAAGGCATTCATATGCATAAGAAAAAATTTTATATCAAGAAGGCAGCCCAGCCCAGTCCAACTCAAGTCTATGGGCCAGAGGCTAGATGGAGCCCTCTTCAGACACACATGGCCGCAGGCCGGTGTTGCAGACAGGAGAAATGGTAGGCAGAGCACAGTCCAGGGGTGCAACTGCTCAAATCCAAGGTCAGTGGAAACATGGCAGGTCTCTGACACCTCCCAGAGTCAGAGCCCATTGGGGCTCTCTCTGGAGGCAGACACAACATTCAAGCAAACAAGAAAGGGAAGGGCAGGAAGAGCGAGAAGATTCTCACCGTCTCTCTTATCAAAAGACCACATCCCCAAGTAGGCATCACCTGATTGAGGAGTTGGGCTCCACACAAGCACCATCAAGTTGTCATAGAATCTAACCATCAATGAGAGCCGGTGCCTACATGTAAGGACAATGTAAAGGACAATGGCCAACCTTGTGAAGAACGCAAACAACAAAAACGCATTGAAGAAAAAAAGAAGATACTTTAATAGTACCATCCGTGTTCTAAAAATATATAAGCAATATGAGGGCATTCTCACAAGCTCATAGAATTCTATTGTCTTTGAATTCTAAAACACTTTTCAGAGGTCCCACCTTTTATCTATTAGTAATATATTATGAAAATAAATGTATAATAAAAAATGTTCCAACAGAGCAAATGTTGGGCATACATTTCTGCACTGTTAAACTATATTAAGCACTGGATGAAGAAATGATACCCATTCTATGCCGTGTATTCCACAAAAGAAGAGGAAGAAACATTTTCCAATAGATGTTATGAAGCCACCATTACCCGGCTGTGAACACTAAGCCCAACGACAGCACTGGGCATCTTTAGAAGCAGGACACATTGTTACAATTCATCCTCCAGACTTCCTAGAGCTACAGAAGCTGGGGGGAAGCCCTGAAAATATTACCTTGAGATAATATTTAAATTTTGCATCCAACAGAGCTCTGGATTATTCTTAAAGCCAAACAAAAGTTTAGCTTAATGCATAAGCAATGGCTGCCTTACACATTATGCTTTTTTAAAGATCATTATGGGATCAAGCTGATAACAGCAACTCAAAAGACTTAGTAAGAACTTTGGGGGACAATAAGTTCATATTAATGAGGGAGAAACAATTCAGAAAATAGAAGATGAGACTAGTTGTACAAGTCAAAGAATATAATCAATGTCACTGACCTGTACATGTACGGACTCTGGAGTTGTGTGTTTTCCTGTGCATGTTCTCGATCTCAAAATAAGACTTTATAAATATAGCAAATATATTAGTGGTGAAAGATGTCACATCATTCTTGTATGATTGAGGAGCAAATTAAGGATGTGCACTCTCAATAGTCCTACTCGGTGCAATAAAGTAAAAAGGAAAAGAAAGAAAAAGAAATAGAAGAAAAATAGACTGGAAAGGGGTGTGTGTGTGGTGTGTGTGTGTGTGTGAGTGTGTGTGTGTGAGTGTGTGTGTGAGTGTGTGTGTGTGTGTGTGGTGTGTGTGTGTGTGAGTGTGTGTTTGTGTGTGTGGTGTGTGTGTGTGAGTGTGTGTTTGTGTGTGTGTGGTGTGTGTGTGTGAGTGTGTGTTTGTGTGTGTGTGGTGTGTGTGTGTGGTGTGGTGTGTGTGTGTGTGTGAGTATGTGTTTGTGTGTGTGGTGTGTGTGTGTGAGTGTGTGTGTGTGTGGTGTGTGTGTGGTGTGTGTGTGAGTATATGTTTGTGTGTGTGTGGTGTGTGTGTGTGAGTGTGTGTGTGTGTGGTGTGTGTGGTGTGTGTGTGTGGTGTGTGTGTGTGGTGTGTGTGGTGTGTGTGTGTGTGAGAGTGTGTGTGTGGTGTGTGTGTGGTGTGTGTGTGTGTGGTGTGTGTGTGGTGTGTGTGTGTGTGAGTGTGTGTGTGTGTGAGTGTGTTTGTGTGAGTGTGTGTGTGTGTGGTGTGTGTGTGGTGTGTGTGTGTGGTGTGTGTGTGGTGTGTGTGTGAGTGTGTGTGTGTGAGTGTGTGTTTGTGTGAGTGTGTGTTTGTGTGTGTGTGTGTGTGGTGTGTGTGTGGTGTGTGTGTGTGTGTGTGGTGTGTGTGTGTGTGAGAAATAGAAATAAAAGATAATGAAGTGTTCCTAGGAACTTTTAAAACTTCCTCATATCTATCCTATTCACAGACAGTGAATGTCTAGGTAGAAAAGTTTAAAGAGATCGACAAACAAGCTTGCATAACTAATAAGTTAGCTTAGAAAAGTTTCGGCACACAAAACAATTACATAGAAATGATACATACATGTACTAGCAATTAAAAATCCAAATGTTAATGACATGTCACTTACAATAGCACTTAAATGTATGGAATACTTAAGCATAAATCTAACAAAATGCACGCAGGGTCAGTAGGTGGGAAGGTAGGCCCCTTGGATGAAGGAAATGAAATAAAGATAAGAATAAAGGAAGAAGTATACATGGATTAGAAGATTAAAAGACAGAATGCTGTTCAAGAGCTCACTTATCTATCATTTACAGAGAAAGGCAAAGGGACTATAATTGTTATTTTTCTTTTTTATTCTTTTAAAAATCATTTTATTAGGGGCTTGTATAATTCTTATCACAATCCATATATATATCCATTGTTCAAGCACATTTGTACATTTGTTGCCATCATCATTCTCAAAACATTTGCTTTCTACTTGAGCCCTTGGTATCAGCTCCAAGGGTAGAAATTTTGAGCAGAGATTTCAACAAAACAGGTAAGGATGAAAAAAAAAAACAGTAAAATAAATATCCAACATCATCATTCATTAGGGAAATACAAATTAAAACCACAACAAAATGTCACTCTACACTTTGTAGGTTATCTAAAATAAACTTAAAAAATTTAAACACCTGACAATATATCAATCAAGCACTAACAAGGATTAATAGCTATTGGAACTTTCATACATTCTTGGTAGGAAAACATAATGGTACAGCCACTTTGTAAAATCAAATATTACCAGAAAAAAATAGAAAAAAAATGTATCATCAAAGGATCCCTTTTCATTATGAATTCTTTGACATGAATAAGAATAGTAATAATTATGTAAAATAAAAATGGTAGAATGGCATGAATGAGCACTTCATGAAAAGCAAACTGCAAATGGCAAATAGACCAGTTGGGGTGGAGGGTGGGGGGATGAGAAAGCTCAAGGCCAGGATTAAGCAAAGAAAGAAAGTGAATTGCCAGAGGTACAATTATTCATGCTACCACTGGACAAGGATTTTTAAAGATAACAATTCTCAAAACTTGTGAAGGTTCAGTCAGACATGTCATCTCATTAATTACTGGTAGCAGTATAATGTGTTAAAGGCTTCCAGAAGATGATTTATAAAAATATGCCATAAGTTATAAAAAATTTCATCCTCTCTGAATCAGTAATTTTACTTCTATGAATGGATTCTAAAGAAGTAATAAGAGTGAAGATAAGATTTATCTGTAAACAAGTTTATCATGACATCATTTTCCATAAGAGAACACTGGAAACCACTTTAATACACAAAAGGCTTATATCTAATCACAGCACAACCATAAAACGGAATGGTACTTCGTCATTATACTTATGACAGCTTTTGATGATATGGGGAAATAATTCTGATGTCATATAAGCTTTAAAAAACAGAATAGAAAAGAGTATGTAATGTATTATATATGTATTTTATGAACAAATACGTATAATTCTAAGACTATTATTATTTGTGTATGGATGTGTGAGGGGGCTTCAAAAAGTTCATGGGAAAATTCCATTATCTTTTAATTAAATTTTTCTTGTTTGCCTACGTCACTAATATATCTATCTATATCTATATATATATAGATATATATATATATACGTTAAGACTGAAAAACTGTCATTCTATTATGTTTTAATTGTTTAGTATTATTTTCCTACATTTTCTGGACAGTTTACATTTCAAAATTAAATTGTACTACTATAAAATGGTGTTTCCCTTTATAGTGTATTATAAGACCTGTGTGGTTTTTGTTAGCTGCTTCAGTTAGAGACCAGCACTGATTCACAGGCAAGATGGTGTCTAAAGAGAAAGGGCCAAGGATATCGTTTGCCTTAAGATATGATACAGGGATTCAAGTTCCCTAGATAGACATGCTCTATGAACAACAAAGATGAATTTGGGGTGTAGAATCTTTTATTTGGTTTATTTGGTGTAGAATCTTTTAATGGTTTCCTATATGCACCATTTAGGGAGACAAGATGTAAGCAAGCACATTATACAAGTGGTGACATTGCCAAACACAATGAAAAGAGAATGACTAATATTTTTAACCAGTCATTAAAGACTGAACTCTGGCTGAAGAGAGAACTCTTGTGCTTATGCCTGAGTACGGGTACGAGAGAACTTTATAGCCACCTGCAGCATTGACTCACATCTCCCTGGGTACCCACAAAAAAGATTGGAGGTAAGACAAGAGTTGGCAGAGAGCACTCCTATTCTACTATAGCAGCAGCCACAGGGGACAAGGGTATGGCGCTCACCTTGGATCTTTCTCCTTTAGTTCTCCTCTAGAACAGCCACTAGCAGAGAAGAATCAACTCTATTAACCTTAACAAAACAACAGCAACAACAACAAAAAAACAAATCCAGTGCAACTGAGTCAACTCCAACACTGATTTACTCTGTATAGGGTTCCTGACGCTTTTCAAATCTCGACGGGAGCAGACAGTCTCATCATTCTCCCTAGAAGTGGTTGATGTATTTGAACCACTTACCTTGTGGTGAGCAATCCAACACTTACCTGGTCTCCTGCGGTGAGGGCACTGGTGAAACCCCATTGCAGCTGAAGGATGGGAGCAGCACAAATGAGGAGGTGAGTGCTGAGTATGAACCAGTAAGTGGGAACAGGAAAGTTTCAATGAAAAGGCCCCACCCAGAAATACCATAGACTATGGACATACGGTCGCTCCTAGCCTTTTGGCTAAGATCAAGCGTAGAATATGGACATACTTTCCCTTCAAGCTGACGGCCAGGTTAACATGCATGCAGTAATTTACTGCTAGCAACCATTACCTCTAAAGTCCTTGGATGGTCCAAACGTTTAGTGTTTGAAAGTTGCTTAAAAGTTGGCAGTTCAAACCCAACCCTGAAGAACTGCAGACCAAAGGCCTGACAATCTGCTTCTGTGAGGAGTTCAGCCAAGAAACCCTCTGGAACAATTCCACTCTCACACGCACAGTGTTGCCATTGGTTGCCATCAACTCAAAGATGCTGCTGCTGTTTGTTTGGGTTTGATTTGATCTCTGCTTTGTTTGCTTGTTTACTACTTATTGGAGAGAGGCAAGACTGTGGAGGGAGAAAAACTCTCTCTGAGCCTCAGTTAGTGTCAAGGGAAGACCTAAAGTGGAAAACAGAGGAAACACCAGGGAAAACCCTCTTACAAACCAGTTCTCACACTAAACACAATTTAACATTAGGGGAATTTGAATTCTGTGGTGCAGTGAGGGTAACCATAGCAACAATCAACCCCAAGCCCAGCTTAACTCCTGGCTTGATTGGTTTATCCTTCAACTGCTGAACACCTAGGAGAAAGAAAGGTGTGTTTATTTCCAAGTATAAGAACTACTTACCTCGGTCTCCACTTCCCAAGGCTTCCAACAGCAACAAAATCACAAGACATATAAAAATGGAGAAAACACACTATATTAAGTGATTTTGATATGCCACCACAACCCAGATGTTGGAACAATCCAAAAGGGAATTTAAATGTAAGTGATCAGATGGGGAATTTATCATAATTAGTATGCTAACACTCTTGCTGAAAAGGTAGATCGCATATATGGTCTGATGAGTCACTGAGGGTGTCGTAGGCTAGGTTCTCTAGAGAGGCAAGAGCAGAAACGAGAATTTCCTGTCAAGAAAATGGCTCTTTCTGTTGTAGAAGCAGGCAAGCTCAAGTCCATGGATCAGACATTAAACTGGAGACTTCTCCCAACTGCAGTAGCTGTGGAGGTTGATGGTTGGCAAGACAAAAAGACCACAGGCTGGTAACTGTAGAAGCAGATGTATTCAGGTCAGTAGGTCAGAAAGCAGGTCAACCACAACTCCCAGAATCAGCAAACAATATTGCAGGCTGCTGATTCAAATTCAGTCTAGGAGTCAACTAGATAGAGGACTAGATACAGACCTAGATCAGTGGTTCTCAACCTTCCTAATGCCAAGACCCTTTCATACAGTTCTTCATGTTGTGGTGACCCCCAACCATACAATTATTTTCGTTACTACTTCATAAATGTAATTTTGCTACTGTTATGACTTGTCATGTAAATATCTGATATCAGGATGTATTTTCATTGTTATAAATTGAACGTAATGAAAGCATAGTGATTCATCACAAAAACAATATGTAATTATATATTGTGAAACATTTATTTCTAATTACAAATAAATGAAATTTTGTCTTGAAGTATGGTGTAGCATGGGTAGCAAACAGTCTTCAGTCTGGGTACTCATACATGAGTGTATCTGCATGTGTGCAGACACGCCTGGAGACGGATAGAGGAGTGGTGTCTCAGTTCCCAAAACCACTGGAAATATGTGCTTTCCAGTGGTCTTAGGCGAACCCTGTGAAAAGGTCATTCAACCCCCAAAGGGGTCTCGACCCACAGGTTGAGAACCGCTGACCTAGATAAAGAGCAAACAAGCTTTCCCACAGTTTCCCCTTACATTAAAAGCAGGTCACACGCCAAGGCAATTAATTACATCAGACTGTCCTTTCCTGAGTACGGGTGTTCCGTTACTCCCCAAGCTTATCCCATTATGGAGGCTTACGACCGAATGACTATGATTACATTGTGGGGATTAGTGGACGTTCGCTGCCAAACAGCTAAGAATCCTGGCCCTGCAAGATGACGTGAAAGCTTAATGATCGCAATAGGTCATTTGAATGACGAAATGGAAATTTCAAGAAAGAAGCAAGTGGTGGGGACGCTAGAAATGAAGAATACAATGAAAACACGCATTGCCTTTTCTGTAGACTCGCCCAAAGCAGAGGAATGAATCTGTCTCCGTGAAGATAAGTAGATAGCAGCCATCCAAATGGAAATACAAAGGGGTAAGGACACTGAGCCCCATCTTGTTGAGTGAAGGGAGAAAGGAGAGCTCTCTGGAGCGGGTTTAGAAATCCTGGGAGCTGTCCTGGGTTGGCTGGGCAGGGAAGCCTCTACTGTAGAGCGTTCACACCAGGCCTTTGCCCACTGTGCAATCAGTCCCAGCATGCGTGGTTCCAGTGCTTCAAGAGTCCCTATCCATGCGGACCCCCATTCCTCCTCCCCTCTCCGAGAAAGACCCTAATCTGACATCAGTATGGGCACAACATATCTGAACTCTAGGCTTCTAACAAATAAACGTTTTTCTTTTAAGATCCCAGATGAAATCAACTACCATGAAGTCAATTATTACTCATCACCAACTATAGGGCAGAGTAGAACTGCCCTATCGGGTTTCTGAAACACTCTGACTTATATCCAAGGGTAGAGAATTAAATTCCTTTTGGAGGGGTCGGGTGGATGCAGGGTAAAAATAATTTGTGTATGTGTTTTAAAACTACCCCCATTTGTCTCTGCCCCAAAACTATCTACACTCTTCCAACATGCAAAATATGCCCAAATTCTCGCCACACTTCCCGCCAATCTCATTCACTAAAGCATCAAGCTCAGGCTCATCGTTCATCTGAATCTGGCCGTGTGTGGGTGCGGCACCTCAGGGGTAGTTCTTGAATAAAGCACCGCTTGAGCTGGACCTCTGTGAAAAATGATCTGCACCCAACTCACCGACCACCTAGAGATATAGCAGAGATAGGGCAACAACTTTTGTGCTGAGAAGGGGGTGTGGTGGGGGGAATGAGTGGCACACAGGCCTCAACCCTGGTCCACAGCAATTGTGAAATCTAGCTGAGATTCTGTGGCAGTTACTTAAACATAGATCAGTCCTTCCCCCTGTTCTCGATGGCTTCCATATTATTGAGCTTCTACTGCATAACACAACGCCCCAAAGCTTAGTGGCTTAAACCAATCACCATTATTATGCCTCGCTGTTTCTTAGGTTCAGGGCTTCAGGTGCATCTTGGTCGAGTAATTCTGTCTTGGGGCTTCTCACAAGGTTACAGTCAGACATTGGCCGGTGACGAAGTCATATGGAGGCACGACTAGCTTGGGAAATCCACTTCTAAGCTGGCTCACTCCTATGGCTAGCAACTCGTTTTTTGATGATAGAGTCCTCAGTACTTCTCCCTGTGGGCCTCTCCGTAATAGTACCTGAATGCCCTTACCCCCACGCACCTCGCTTTCCCCAGAGCAAGCACTTTGAAGGGGAGAAAGTTGGAATCCACAATGATTTGATGAACCAGGTCTGGAAATCACATGCTAGCACTGCCAATGAATGTCATTTTTAAAGAAGCACATGTCTTAAGAAGGGCATCGTCGTTCTCTAGTGCCACAAGTGGGTGATGTAATTAATAAAAATGTATTTTCTCATTGCTTAGGAGGCTAGAAATCAAAATTGAGGGTACCAGCCATAGGGAGGGCTCCCGATCTATTTCAGTTTCTAGGAGCCAGCAATCTGTGGGGTTCCGAGCCTTGTAGATTCATCGGTCTTCACGATCACCAGAAAGCATCGGTCCTTCCCTCACCCTTCCACCCCCGCCACCCCCACTTAGGTTTTCTTTTGTATCTAAGCAGTTCCTCTGACACCTCTAAAATGATTAGGTTTAGTACACATCCCATACACATATTTCCTCCTCTGCCACCAACACGCCCTGTTCCCAAACATGATCACACCCAAAGGTCTAGCGTTTAGGATTCAATCACAGACATTTTATCTCGATGGGAACACAATTCAAGCCACAACTTTGTGTGACACGGGAGGGTGGGATGGCAAGAATAATAAGGACCCATCCACAACAGTATATAACCGTGAACAATGAAGAAGCCAACCCCAATTCACTGCCATCTGGTTAGAAATGCCCACCCCGCTCTGCTGCCATGGCTCCTTCTCTAAGGATTGTTGAGCCTTGGAGATGCCACGTGCTCTAGGGTTTTCTGATCGTACATTTTTCAAAATAAAGCTGGTCATCTCATATACCTTGTGCCACTGGTATGGTGATCACCATGCAGGTCCATGACAGTTTGCTAGGCATGTACGTTCACTCCAGAGTCACTCCTGTAACTCTAGGTGTGTGCGTAGGGGGGCAGGGCCAGCAGGTGGGGAGGCTCAAAGATCCAATCTTGGAAATGGAATTGGATCTGTTAGCATACCCTGAGAATGAGCAGAGGGGACTAGATGCTCCTGTTCTGGGTGGGGTTCCATTCGGGATATTTTCACTTATAGAGCCCATAATGTCCTCATAGCACAAAAGCTGGGCTAACCCAGATGGGTCCTAACATGGAATGGGCTTAACCGGTCATATTGTTGTTGTTAACCCCTTTACATCAGCCAAGAAAAGACTAGCTAAGGGGGTGACTTCCTTACTATATTAAATAACATCTGAACCTCATTGTTGGCGACTCACTTCCAACTCATTGAGACCCCATGTGCGTCAGAGTTAACTGTGCTGTATAGAATTTTCCATGATCCATTTTTCAGAAGGTCACTGGGCCTTCCCCGCAAGCTTGCTATGGGTGAACTCGAACCGCCCACCTTTTGGCTAGCAGCTGAGTGTGCTTACCATCTGCACTGCTCAGGGACGACGCTGCCCGCATGTCCTGAGTGATTTACTCCAAGCTGCAGCCCGCTCGCGTCTTCAGCTAGTCCCTTGGGTTGAAGTCCTCAAACAATGTGGCTGAAAGGTAATAAGCCCCAAAGATAGCAAAGTTTGGTTTTGGACATTACAGAGAAAGGATTAAGATGATTAGGACAACAGCAAAAAAGTATAACCCAGGAGCCATCCCTTAGGGATAGCTGGTCCCTTGGGACCCTCACCTGACCTGAGCACGCAGCCACATTCGCCGCCACGACCATCTTTTCTGTGCAGGAGACGCCCAGCAGGCTCAGGCATGGGAGTGGAGAAGATTTACCACGGGATTTCTTTGTCTTCTTTCTTTTCTGACAAGGACATGAGACAGAGATGTGAGATTTTGTGCTTTTTTTTTTCTAAAGGAAAAAACCCCACATTTTAGGCTAATGACCATTCCATTCCTTGCACATCAAATGTCATTTGTAGGGTCAGTGAGTGGAATAAAATGGAAAATGACAGGCTTTGAGGAGAACATGGCTGGTATTTAACTGCCAAAAAGGCACATAAATGGAGGTATTTTTAAAGAGGCACCAAGTACAGACTGCAGCGAAAAAGAAAGAGAAAATGTGTCATGAACTGGGAGGAGAGACAAGGGAATGAGGGTCAGTGGTGACATGAAATAGGAGGGGAGCTGATCAGGAGAAAGAGGAAGGACATTTTCTACACTGCTTGCAAATGTTAATGAACTTCCGGTTTCAAGATGGAGATTCGATCTCAAGTGATTATCTCGCCTTTCTCCTAGGAACACATTAAATCGATGAAGGAAATATAAAAACAAACAGAGAAACGTACGAGCACTTTCCAGAAAAAAAGAAACGGAAAATATTAAAGAATAAGAAACATTAGGAGACTCCCAGATCTCAGGAGGAGATGCATCTTTCTTCCAAAGACATGCTGACTTAGGGTGTCTGGTACCTGATTTCCTAAGCGGAAGGGGTCAGGTGGCATGGGGTCATAGCTTCCTAGGGTGCTGTCACAACAACCCACACACTAGAGGTGCTTATAAGAATGGGCCTTTATTGTTTCAAAACTTGAAGATCAAAGTCAAAACTCGGCGTGGTGGCTGGGGCCGTGTGCCCTCCAAAGGCTCTCAGGAAATATCCTTTCTTGCTTCTCTCAGCTTTCTGGCAGCTCATGCATTCCTTGGCTTGGAGATGCAGCGTGCATCAGTCAGCTCCTGGCAACCGTCCCTCGGTCTGTCTTGGTCCTCCTAAAGGACAGCGCTCAGGTGGGGTTAGGATGCACCCTATTAATCTAGCAGAACCTCACGTCAGCTTAATTGAGAACAACGTAGATGACTCTATTTCCAAATAAGTCCACATTTACAGGGACTTGGAGTTAGGGCAGGAGCCTGGTGGTTTAGTAGGTACTCATTAGACTGAGACCCGCATGGTTGGCAGTTCACAACCACCAGCAGCTCCACAGGAGAAAGACGAGGCTTTCTTCTCCCACAAACAGTTGCCGTCTTGGGAACCCACAGGGGGGTCACGATGAGTCAGCATTGACTCAAGAGCAGTGAGTTTGGGGTTTTTTGGAGGGGTTAGGACCCCAGCACATCTTTTGGAGGGAGAGCGTTCAGAGCATGTCAGGGGTTCTACTTCAAGGTAAGTGTGTCTGCTAGAAACCCTAGAGCGGTGGGGCAGATGGAGGGTGGAGGGCACACCACAACACACTCACAGCCTTGGTACTAGGGGTGATGGGAAGACTAGGCATGGACAATAAGCAGGGAGCAAATATCAGATTCCTCAGAGCCTTATCAGAGCCCAGGACACAGCACTGGGTCAACTTGCCTAGTGTGGACAGGACAACTAGAAAAAGGGGGGGCGCTCACCAGGCAAGTGGACACATTCTTAGTACATTGTTCTCTTGCTGGTGGTTGCTAGCTGCCATCAAGCCTGCCACCAACGCCGCTTGGTGACCCCGTGCCCATCAGAATAAATCTCTCTCCAGTTCTGTGCCGTCTTCACGACCAGTGAGAGATAAGATCATTGTGATACGCAGAGTTCTTATTAGCCGAAGTTTTCGGAGATGTGTTGCCAGGCCTGTATTCTAGTCCATCTTAGCCTGGAGACTCTGCTGAAGTCTGGATCATAGCAACCACAAGCCTCTACTGATAAGCAGACGGCTGCCATGCATGCGGTGCGCGCGCGGATCAGACATGTAACTGGAATCTTCCATATGGAAGGCAAGATTTCCACCACCAAACGAACCCTTTAGAGTCTCTTCGAGAACTCACCGTGTGAGACGCACCGCACTAAAACGTTTGCTTCCATTTTCACATTGAATCCTCCCCGTAACCTTATTCCCACCGCTGTTGTGTCTGTCCAGGCTCACCGTGACCGTAGAGGACAGACTAAGGGCTTCTGAGGCTGTAAATCATTAAGGAAACTGCGTTCCCTTTCCCCAGCAAAATGGTTGTTCGATTCAAACTTCTCACCTTTTGCTTAGCAGCCCAGGGCTACCCCCAACAAGCCACCAGAAAGCCCCAAAACATTATTGAAACCCATTGCCCTAGAGTGAATTACACCACAATAGCACAAAGTACAGCTGCCCCTTTGGGATGCTGAGCCTGTCAATCTGTATGGGAGGAGAACATCTCATCTTTCTCCCATGGAGTGGCTGGTGGGTTTCAACTATGGTTTGCCACCCAGTGCTCCAGCCCCAAGGCTCAGGAAGCATCATATTTCCATATTGCAAAAAAAAAAAAAAAGCAACCCAGGTCTAACAAAGAGTTTCTTAGCTCTTTGGGATAGATCACCCTTTCTTTGGGGAGCTTGCCCTGTGTGTTGTGGGATGGTTAGCAGTGGCCCTGGCCTCTACCCACGAGAAGCCAGTTTCCAAACACTTTTCCGACATTTCCAAATGCCCCCGCGGCTGCAGAATCAGCCCTGTTGTGAGCCACTTTCTTGGGATGACTGAACAATTTACTCAGTTGTCTGACTCCAAATATCCCCAGGGGGTGCGGCAGTGACCACAAATGGCTGCCAAGGTGACCATCTAAGGTCATGAGCCCTCGGTTCGGTTCTAACTTTTACTCCACCACCAAATGCGTGTTACCCCGGGCTAATGTCAGGGAATCCCAAATCGTGAATGCACTTGGTTGCTAAGTTATAGGAACTTGAAACTGACAGGTTCCATTCCACTCAGATGGGCATGGGTAAAAAACCTGGTGATCTAATTCCAAAATGATCATCCCTTGAAAACTCCACGCATCACCCTGCTGCTCTGGCTGGCGTGGAGGTCGCCATGCCATGAGCCAGCACTACTTGATAGCAACTGTTTTTCTTTTGTTTGTTTGTTTAATCATTTTATTGGGGGCTCATATAATTCGTATCACAATCCATACATCTAGCCATTTTGTCAAGCACATTTGTACATTTGTTGTCCTCATCATTCTCAAAACATTTGCTTTCTACTTGAGCCCTTGATATCAGCTCCTCATTTCCCCCACCCTCCCTGTTTGTTTGTTTTTAATGGTAATGCAGGGACCAAAGTAGCTCAGAGGTGGGATCTGCCTTCCCTGCAGGCAACCCAGGTTCGATTTCCAAACCATGCCCCTCCTGCTCAGACACTGCCCATCTTTGTTGGAGGCATGTGTGTTTTATGATGGTGAACAGGCTGAGGCAGGAAGAAAGCCCTTCCTGGCAGTGTACTTGTGGAAATTGCCCATCAAAAACCTTATGGATCGCAACCGTTCCATCATAACCAAACCTCGTGGGAGCGTACGACCAGGCAGCCTTTCTTTCTCTTGTACCAGGAGCTGCAGTGAGTTGGCATCTAACAACCACGGTGCCCCCCATTCCCAGCCCCCCCCCCCACCCAGGCTTCTGAGACCCGTTTTAACAGTGGCCGATGTGAGCATTGGGCTTTGGGAACTGGAAGCTGTGTTTAGGTCGATGTCACGCAGTGTCCAGAGCCAAACTCGAGAACAAAGCGCCTTTGAACACCTGAAGCTTCATCCACATCAAAAAGGGTGTCTGTGAACTCCGGAAGGACTCACATCCGATTTCAGTCTCTCATCAAAGGAGATCTAAGCCCTCTTGCTTTAATTAGGTGAGTTGCTCAGTTAAAATGCCATTTTCCTCAGAGTGATGGTGTGACCTGGCATTACGCTAGGTACTTGCAGAAACCCAAAGAATAATTTAAAAACCCGAGTAGCACAGTTATCCACGACAACATTATGAAGCTCTCCTGCCCAAGCCGTCTAGCACACCCATTTTAGAGATCAACCCATTTTCATATTGAGCCAAAGCCAAAGAAAGTGCTTGGGTGCTCAGTCTGCTGTCTCTAAACATCTTATCGTGGTTTCCAAGACAATGAAAACCCTGACTAATTCAGAGTAACTCCAGAGACATTTCATCAGAATTATAGATCATGTTTCAAGGACTACAGCTTTACACGTTCCTGGGTATAAGAATAACTTCTATAAACAAGGGCCCCCAGGGGCGGTTCCACTACAACTACTTTAATAAATGAAGAAGACTGTTTGAAATGGCATCGATACAGTTTTCAGAGAGAGTATAAAGTTTCACATTAACTCCCGTAGAATCATCAGAAACTTCAAATTAGTGAAGTCTGGTTTCATTGGGTTTTATCTAAAATGAATTTATCCAAAAAAATATATCGTGTCAATCCCCCTCTCTAGTGTTAAAGGTTAAATATACACATTTCTAGAAATTGGCAAATATGCTCATTAAATTCCAGTGTATCTCTAATTCTTACTACTTTTTAAACCATGAGGCCTCTATTTATAATTCTTTGACCTCTCCATCTAACCAAGATGACACAAAGCCAGACCCACCAAAGGTCCTGCCATGGAGTTGGTTCCGTCTCATGGCAGCCCCACATCTGTAGGACTGCTCCCCAGAGTGTTCTTGGCTGGAATCTTTATGGAAGCAGAGCACCAGGACATCTCTGCAGTTCCACTGTTATTGTTGTTGCTCTTAGGGGCTGTCAAGACAGTTCCGATTCATCGTGAACCAAGCACCGCCCAGTTCCATGCCATCCTCACAATTGCTCTAATGCTTGAGCATAGCAGCGTCTCAGTCTCATCTTTCTAATTGGCTAGCTAAACACAAAAGGCAAACTGAGCCTCAGTTGTTTTTGTTTGTTTAAACCACTGCTTGTTACACAACACGGGATTCTTAAACGGTCTTGGTTTGAGGACTCTTACAGCTGGAGAAGGATTCTGGGATTCATTCGCTTGAGCTTTCAATGGGTTCCACAAAACCATTCACCCGTCCATTCAATGAAGCTTTGGGGAGCATTTATTTAGGTCAAGCAGAAATCTACATTCCGGAACAAGAGGCACACTCTTGCTAGCCTGCCCCCTACATGTGTCTCTCCTACAACTATCTCGGTGGTCAGAGAACTTTTTCCCCAATGGCTTTATCTTCAGGAGCAATATTTGAAATGTAAGTATTAACAGGTTCCCTGGAGGGATTCCCTAAACCAGTGGTTCTCAACCTTCCTAATGCTGTGACCCTTTAATACAGTTCCTCCTCTTGTGGTGACCTCCCAACCATAAAATTATTTTCATTGCTACTCCATCACTGTCATTGTGCTACTGTGATGAATCGGGCCACCCCTGGGAAAGGGTCGCTGAACTCCCAAAGGGCTGCAGCCCACAGATTGCGAACCCCTGCAAAGCTTCCAACAACATGCTGTCCTGGAGGTTGTGATGTCTTCATCGTCCACATGGGGGCACAGCGCCATCATGAATCCCTAGGTGAAGACCCAGTTCTCCCAGCATGAATTCTAACTCATGTTGACCCCTGTATCCCCAAGTGGAATATCACACAATGGGGTTTTCAATCGGGTGACCATTTGAGAATCGGGCCTTCCTTATGGTGTGTTTCCGGGGGGATTTGAACTACCACCACACTTGCTGCTCCAGGTGAGTGTTTAACCACTGGGGGGGAGGGGGGGCGCCCAGAAACTCTCTTTGGTTGGGGCAGGCCTGATAATCCCTTTAGGAGGCAAGAACACACCTTAACCAAGAACGTGGTCCTGAGTAAAGACCAAATTCTATAATGGCAAAATTTAACCGAATTAGTTGGGGAAAACAGTGTTGCTGCTATGAGATGTTTTCGAGGAAACTTCAATCGCTTGCTTAACATCATTAGTAAAAGAATTCACCTGTTGCATGTGTTTGGGCGTCAACCGCCATTCCTTGGACTCTTGGATAGCCATCGTGGATCCATCACCATGAATCTCAAATGCTACTTAAATCATCCTGGATGATAAATCCGTCCAAGAAAAACATTCCATACTTTCTCCTTTATAGTTTTCCATCTGTTTCATACGTTAAACACTGACGTCTGGAGTTAAAACAGTCAACTCTGAGGACTCAGCTCATTCCTTTGACATACCTCCGCACCACAGCTCCCAGCCCCACAGGGTGGCCACCATTGCTGTGGAAATCAAGATCAATGCATCCATCACCAGCAGGCTGTAATCAATCAATTCCTTTATTAATTCAACCAAAATGTCCTGATTACAGTACATGGAAACATCCGGGAGATGCAGAAGGACTAGGGCGATTTCCTATTTCCGAAGGTGTTTTCAATCTATTTGAGCAAAGAAACCTATACATAGAATATAGTAGAATAGAGAGATGGTTACTATTCAGTTGACACACTTGGTATGTTGCCATGTTCTGTGCCATCCTCAAACTGCTGGTCTCCTCAAGCCCATCATCACAACTCTTGTGCCAACCCACTTGGCCGAGGGTCTCCCTCAGCCGTGCTGGCGCTCTTCACCAAACATGATGCCCTCCTCGTAGTGATGGGTGCAAAGCCAGAAAGTCAGACAGAGATCTGCTCTGACCCACAGGTTTGCCTTGACTAGTTTTTGGAATGAGATCCCCAGGCCTTTCTCCCATGTCTGTTTTTGCCTGAAAGCTGTGCTGAGATCTATCCACTAGAGGTGACCCTGCTGGTGTTTGCAATGCCAATGGTCT
This sequence comes from Tenrec ecaudatus, assembly GCF_050624435.1. NCBI lineage: Eukaryota > Metazoa > Chordata > Mammalia > Afrosoricida > Tenrecidae > Tenrec > Tenrec ecaudatus. The sequence goes on from NC_134538.1 coordinate 7,824,485, forward strand.
ATCTTCTGAGCATCACAGCAACAAACAAAGCACTACAGGACAACAAACCAACAGATGGGCAGTGGTCTAGTCAAGTACACAGCGCTAAACACATACTAAGAGTAAGATAAAGATACAATGTAGGCACGGGGTTAGAACATCTAGCTCATCCTTTAGGAAATAGGGAATACTTTTGACCAAGTGTAAACTGAGTCTAAAGGATGAGCAGGAAAGCAACAAGCAAAGGATCTAGGAAACGGGAAGAGGAAGAAGCTGGCCCAAGTCCTGGGAGTTTGACAAGGGTAAAGCAGAGAGTGTACGTGTGAGGTGGGGGTGGCCAGCGGTACAGCAGAGGAAACAGATTCACGCAGAGCCTTGCATAGAAAGTTAGAGAATGTTGTCAATTCCAATGTATGGTAAGTTCTACAATAATAGGGAACAATAGAAAGATTCCAGGTAGGTGACTGATGGGACCGAGTTGCATTTTGTTACGGTTTGTGGTATAACATTCAGCCCAAAGCACAGGGCAAACACCGCTTGGTGCCTCTCTATACCTATTTTATTTTTCCCTACTACTGACAGAAGCTCTCTTTATTGGGAGCAGCAATCTTTCTGATTGTCAGCCTGCATTTCCTAGCCTCTCGTGCAAATAGGTGAGCTTACTGAGGGTTGTTGCCTGGGGTTTCTTGAAACACTCTGGCAGGCCTATTCATTGATCCTCATCATCTTCCTCTCCTTCCTGCGCGCTGTCATAAACAGCAGCAGCTAATTCCAACTGATAATGAAGGAAAACAAAACTCGAAGCCAGGAGCTGGAGTCACAGTTTCTGCATGTAGGTATAAAATAATAGTGGCCTAAGGCCAGTCCAGTAGCAAAGGAGACAGATGGGAGGGGATAGATCTGGGAAATAGTATTAAAGTGTGTGAATAAAATTGGTGAATGATTGGAGACAAATGATGAGGGAAAATCAGAGTTCCGAGTTTATAGCTTTATACAAGGGGGCAAACATGATCATCTATTTATAATAAGTTTCAAAATTCTTGATATGAAAAGGAATTATTGATTTTTAGACTCAGACAACCTAAAAATCCCAGCATTCTCCGACATTGCTCAGTATTAAACCATGCCTTCCACCCCAACACATGTCAGAAACTCTATGAGGTTCTAAGAAAACTTTTGAATTAATCTTATCAGATCACATCCTCAAATCCTTTGATGTTAAACATCTGTTAGCTTCAAGGGAAAATTATTTTAGCTATTTTCCTTTAAAAAATGGAATGTTCTGGTGTTAAGACTTCTAGTATGATGACAGACTAGACAGAAGTCTACCTAGACCCTCTGTAACAAAAACACAAGAGATCAAATTAAGCAGAGACAACTGATCATCTTGGAACTCTGAGCTTCCAAGGAAAATATAAAGAAGTGGATGGAACACCAGTTTGGAGAAGAAACTGGGGGAAAATGTCAAATAAGGACAAAAATGGAATAGTGAAGAGTCATCTGTCCTGACAGTGTAGTCATTTTGAGCTTTGGCTAGTATTCTGGACAAAAGGACAGTGTATTCGGGGCAGTGGCCGGATCATCTGCTCCACTTGGCCAGTACTACACAAGTGCCACATCAGTGGCTGACCACCAGGAAAATGTCATCTTCCCTTGTTCCACATATATAGCCAGTTATCAGAAAAGTAGTGTGTTAGGCTGGGTACTTTAAAGAATTTCCACAGAAATTCATTTATAAGAGAGAGGTTTATATAAAGGGTAAGTGCACATCAAGAAAACATCCCAACCCAGTGTTGCCCGAGCCCACAAGTCCAAGATTAGCCCATCTGTCCAACACCAGTCCACAAAGTCCTCCTCCATTTCACAAAACAGACTCAATGACACCGACCGCAGGGGAAAAGCCAAGTCAGTGAATGTGTAAACATCTCAGCGCTGGCAGGGATCTCCACAGGGCTGCTCCAGCACCCTGGACTGCATCAGGGTAGGTCCATGTGGCTTCTCCTCCAGGATGTCTTGCAGGAAGTGAGCCTTTCCAGCTGAAGCAGGGAACTGGCTAAGGCAGCTGCACCCTGGTGCGACCATCAGAAAGGAAGAAACCCGAGAACGTGAAAGGCGAGGCTCACTGAGCCATTTATCCCGCCGCCCTTCAATTAACCCCACATGTGTTTATCGGCCATGTTGGCACCATAAACTAACCACCTCAGTAGCCAGCCCTCTGCTGCCCCCTTATGGCAGCCTGTGACACTTCCTCACCCCTGGGCAGCTCCTCCTGCTGCTGAGGGCAGATATGCCCCTTGTGGATTGGGCAATGGGTGTGCATCTCCAATGCATTTGTAAGCACGCATTCTCTGCCTCATCGAGTCAACAGAATGCGCAGTGCCTTAGAAGGAACTTCCTTGAACAAGCACCCTAATAACACTTCTGGGGTGGCGCGAACTCCTGAAATCAGGCACCAAGTCCTCAGCTACCTTCAAAGCCACTAGAACTCCAATCAGGATTGGACACACTGCCCCACTTCCGCTCCATGGCCTTATAGGCCTGCTGAGCATGGCAACAGATCCTGGGCGCCCTGCTCCCACTTCCTCCCCACGTTTTCTCCTTGACCTTTATTTTCTGTTCATTTCCATGGTTTTCCTTTTATCCTTTCTTTTTGTATATGGCTGATGTTGTTGCTGTATTTCCATTTTTTTCTTATTTTTGTTATTCTTTTTTTTCTCTTTCCCCCTTTGAGTTTTGGTTTGTTTCCTATCTTTTTTCCCTTTGTTTCTTCTTATTTTTATTATTTTCTTTTTCTTATTTTTCACTCTTCTTTTTATTTCTTTGAAAAAAATAGTGTTTTTTCCCCCATTCTTTTTTTCTCCATTCAGTGGTAGATAGCAACCATTGTCCAACCGCACCTGTAAATCCTGGAGTCACAAACAATGAGCAAAGGCCACAATTCACTACTGAGCTACCTGATTAATTGTATACGGTAGTCAAAACCATGCTAGCACCTCCTCAGGTGCTCTATATGAACATTTAACTAAGCTCACACTTTACTTTCTATCACACCCACCAGGAAACAGATTGTGAACACCTACATCCTACCAAGCTAGTGAGAAGACTAGCAGACACAACTGTACTCACTCACATATATGAACTAATAACCAAAAGAAAGAAATGGACACGACATGCCAACATGCAATCAACAACTAAATACAAATACAACAGTGTTTCAGAGACAACAGACAACTTCAGTTCACATGAAGAAACAGAATGGCTCAATGACCAAACTACAGGACCAGAAATTCTTATTCAAGGATAACTGGCAGAAGAACTAACTGATAAGGAATTCAAAGAATGATATTTAAGACCTTTCAATAGATTGAGAGGAGCAAGATCAAGGAAAACAGATAGAATCAAGAAAATGACAGGAAAAACTCCAGAAGATTCAAGAGCATAATATAAGAAAAAACTGACAAAATGGAATATTAAAAAATATTAAACATAGAAATCCAGAAGTTTAATACTAAACAATGCATAATAATACATAAAGGAAACAGAGGAGAGAAATGGAATCTTTTCAAGACAGAGTTATCAAGATTGAAGACATTTCTCTTACCAGTAATCTGCTAGTGAAACAATCAGAAAAAATAATAAAAAGGAAAAGAGCCTAAGAATTCTGTGGGACGCCATCAGAACAGATACATGTGACTAGAGTTCCAGAACAGGAACACGCACACACACACACACAAATGTACAGAGAAAAATATTGAACATTTATTGGAAGAAAACTTCCCTAAGCATAATGAAGATATGCATTCAATAAAAGCTCAATAAGCCCCTGCAAGGATAGATTCCCAGAAGAAAATCACCAAGACATATCATAATCAACTCTCCAAAATCAGACAGGAAACGAATCCTACAAAAAGTCAATTACAAGAGAGAACCAGAGAGAGAGAGCTTTGATTGCTTGATGCTAACTATACAGTCAAGAAGGCAATGGGATATATATATAAAACCCTGAGTGGGGGTTGGGGGTGGAAGGCACCAAGAATTATAAATCAAGCCAAATTGTGCCTGTGGTAGTTATGTAATGGTCGATTTGAGAGGTTTATGAGTGAAGGTGTGGAGTCTAGTCTGTCAATCGAATCATAGCCAATGAGGCTTCTGTGTGGGCATGGCCATCTCCTGAGAATTCTGGGAAATCCTGGATTTTTCCTCCTTGGAGATGGGAGAGTTTCTGCTCACGCCCCGGGAGACAGAGCAGCTGACAAGACACATGGACCCACCCTGATGCAAAGACCCCTGCCAGCGCTGAGATGTTTCCAGTGCCACTGGATCCAAAGACTTTCTACCCACTGGCCTGTGGTCTTCTACATTCGGCATGATTGCATGTGTTTCATGAGTCTGAAGAGGACTTTATAGCTTGCTATGGGACATAGGTGCTAATATCGGACTTACGGACTTGGACTGGGTTGGGATGCTTTCTCAATGTTCAATTGCTCTTGTATATAAATCTCTTTCTTATCCACATACGTGTGTTGATGGATTTGTTTCTCTAGTCTACCCAGACTAGCACAGTGACTCAAATATGAAGAAAATTTTAATACACCTCTAAATAAGCAAAAAATGAAGGACATTAAAAAAAAACACCACTAGACCAGCCTTGCAAGAAAATCTGAAAAGAAGAATTTTCTGGCCAAAGAATCGACAGTTGCAAACGACAGCTTGAGATTTGCAGACATGACAAGATCCTGCAGAAGTCAGCCCCCATATAGAAATACCTCATAAAAGTACAATAAACATGCAGACTGAAAAGAGGGAGTCAGAGGTATCACTTTATCAATGAGGACAGGTACAAAATAAAAAGAGATAATAAATGTTATTGTTACAGAAATTGCCCATGGAGAAGACAAGATAATTTCAAGATAGAATATATTGATTTAAATTTGGTAAGGAAAAAGTAAATAGATTGCAATGTAACCTCAAAGAAATGGAATAAATCTTGCATCCAACTTTTTAAAAATGGAAAATCAGAACATTTTAAACATTAGAACAGCAACAAAAAAGAAAACTCGCAAGCAAAATGAACTCAGCACAGTATTGGGGGAGAGAGTCAGCACAGCAGAGTTTGACCATCTCATGGAGGGTCCAGGATTCAGAGTGATATTGCCCGCCTGTCTGTCAACCCACGCACAAATGGAACCCAGGCCCTGCTGTGACATACAGAGTCAGTGAAAATAGCCCAGCGGGTATACAGAAAGTGTTTAAAATAGTCTCTTCTCTCCCCCATCATGTTGGTTGTGTTATCATTGCCTAGCACCACCTGGGGTTTAGGATCCAGCCTTGAAACTAAGATTTCAATGGAGGCAATCAACATTTAGTTGTTTTCAGCCTTTGACTCAGACTGGGTGTAGGTTAGTGCCAAAGTGCCTGTCCATCCGTATCTATCTGAGATCTACAATATGTGCAAGGAGATTGCCGGGAGGACCCCCACCCCGACCCCACCCCAAACAAACCAACCCAAAATGCCATCTGTCAAAAGCAATAATCAATCTTTGCACATATCAAAAAATGAGAGAAAGCAACTCAATTAACCAGAAAAATACAGATATGAACCTGGAGAATGTCTTGGAGGAAGGGAAAGCATTGATCTTCACGTGAGGGAGTTTTGGGTGATGATATTCAGCTACTTTAAACTATTGGAGGAAAATTATGCTAGAAATACAGCAAAAACAGAAGAGATGATAAAGGAACTCAGGACACAATACAAGACCAGTCCAACACCACACACACACACACACACACACACACACACACACACACACACGAAATAATTCAACAACTTCCAACTGAAATTCAAAAGGCAAACACTAAAATATTAGAACTAGAAACACTTTGAAAGAACAGAAACCGTGCAATCAAGAATCAGTGACTTCAAAGACAAATCTCTCTAGACCAAACTACAAGAAGATCAAGCTGTAACAAGGACGAAGAAAACTGAAGAAAACCTGAGAATTCTATGGGACACTATCAAAAGGAACAGTTTATGTTTGGTAAACATTCCACAACAGAAAGAAGAACTATTACCTGCAGAGAAAATAGTTCAAAAGGTAAAAATTGGAGACATTCCCTAATATTATTATATTACACAAAGTAACTGTTCAAGAGGCCTGAAGAACTCCCAACAGAATTGATCCCAAAAGAACACCACCAGGACACATTGTAGTCCAGCTTTCTAACATCAACGAAAAGGAAAAGTCACATTTAAAGGCCAACCAATTGGAATAAGTTCATATTTTTCTATTGAAACCATTCAAGCAAGCAAGAAAGTAGTTGATTGATATAGTCAATGTGTTGAAAGAAAGAAACTGCCATCCAATAATTCTATATCCAACAAAAGTATTCCTCAAATATGAGAGAGAAATAAAATCATTCTCAGATATAAAAAAACTAATGACATTTGTATAGACAAGACCACCCTTATTTTAAAAATATTAAAAGAAGTGCTTTGGACAGAGAGCAACAACAGACAGCAACCTAAAATTACCAGACAAGACATCATTATGGAGCAAAAAATCTCCTTAAATAATAATGAAAAGTGAAACAGAACTCAATGAGCCAAAATAAAGAACACAGTAGATAATTAATAGTCGAACCAAAAAGATAGCAAGATGTTTGCAAAAGACAACAAACTGATTTGAATTTGGAAAGAAAAGCACAAACATAAAACAAAAGGCAAAGGATCTTCAAAGACAAAATGAAGACATCAACAAGAGAGAAAATAATAACATTATGTTTAGCAGTAAGACAACAAAAATCTAAGAAAGCATTGAAGGAAAATCTATAAGCAAAAATAGAGCATAAAATTGTCATGATCATTGAAACCACTAGCACCATAAAACATAACAAAATGACAGCAATAAAATCATACTTATCAATAGCAACATTGAATGTCAATGGACCAAACTCACCACTTGAGAGACAAAAACTAATAGAATGCACAAGATAACATCAGACTTTAATATTTTTCTTACAAGAAACACGCCTTAGATATAAAAACAAGCATAGACTAAAATAATCAAAGAATGGGAAAGATATCAAGCAAACAGCAGTCAAAACCAAGCAGGAGTAGCAATATTACCTAAGACCACCAGACATCCAAATGAAAGCCAGAATGAGGGACAAAGAATGACATTATAAAATCACAGAAGCTTCAATTGAACAAGTAACTATAACCATAATTAATATCTTTGCAACAAATTAATGATCTTCTAGATACATTAGTCAAATTCTTATAGAAATGAAGAGACCCAAGAGACCATAAAATGATAATACTAGGAGAATTCAACACATTACTTTCTAGCAACAATTGATCAACTAGAAAGAAAATCAACAGATACACAGAAGCACTAAACACAAGTTACTTTATCTCTTAGACATATGCAGAACATTTCATACAAAAAAAAGCATGATATACATTATTTTCTAGTGCACGTGCCACATTTTAGGTCATGGTATAAGCATTAATAAATTGAAAACATTGCGATAATGCAGACCATTTATTACGATCACAATAGGATAAAACTAGAAATCAACCACAGAACAAGCAACTCTTAAAAGACAATGGAAATTGAATGCACTTCACTCAAAACCGCTTTTGTAAGTGAAGAAATAAAGAACACAATGAAAAAATTGAAACAAATGAAAAAGAAAATGCAACATACCAAAATCACTGACCTTGTATAGCTGTACTCAGGGCCAGGTTGTAGCAATAAGTGCATACATCAAAGAGTAAGAAATAATTGAAATACACACCTTAATACATCAGCCACAAGAACTGGAATAAGATTAGAAAATAAATCCTCAGAGACTAGAAGAAAATAAATAATAGAGATTAGAGTAGAAATAATGAACAGGAAATTTCGAAACTTTTAATCAAAAGGACAAAATTTTATTTTTCAAAAGGACTGACAAAATTGACACACCCCTGGCAAATCTAGCAAAGAGAAAAGCAAATACTATGAATAAAAAAATGAAATTGACAATATTACAAAAGAATTGAGACTAAAAAATAAACAGTATTATGAAAAACTATTTTCCAACAAAGTTGAAAACCTAGGAAAAAATGGATAAATTTCTAGAAATGCATTGCCTACCCAAGTTAGCAGAGAAAAATGTAGAAAAGTTTAATAAGTCAATAACACAAGAAGAAATAGATTTGCAAGACCAGGGCACATGTCTTGGGGGGACATAAATCTCAGAACTCCTGGGACTGTGGCCTACAAATCCGGAGGAAAAGGGGCTCAAGGCATTCTCCAAAGACATTGTCCTTCAACTAGGTCAGATCTGTCTCCATGTGGCCATTGTGTTTATCATCTATGACTAGATGGTGAAGCTGCTCAACAAAGTTTGGAAGGCAGATTGAGTCTAGCATTTGCATGGGGACTTTGCTGCCACCCAAACAACCCCCATGTCTCACATGATTCCAATGTAGCATTCCAAAATGCCCCTCCCCATGTCTGTGTTGCTCTTGATTCCATGTGTTCCTGTCCTGCTGTGTGTCCCTCTGACTTGTGTCCAACCAGGTTATGACTAGGTAGCCCTGCAGCTTATGATTCTCTGTCTGTATGTCTCATGTGCTTGTAATTGATTCATTGTTCTGTCTCTGTGTTCTATGTTGTGTAACCCCACGCTCTGTCTCCCAGTGGTCCTCATATGGCCTTGGTCCACGGCCACTGTAACCATGGCCCGGTCCCAGCCTGGTGCCTTCCATCTCAGGCAGCCTGCCTAAACAGACCACAGCTGCCTCTGGACCTCAGTCTGGCCTCATCACATTCCAAAACTATGTGGCGCCTGCTTCTGCTGCTTTAACTAGCCTGGCATCTGCCACTCTCAGGGCCACCTTCCCAAAACAAAATAAACTGAATCTTATATTGTAAAAAAAAAAGAAAAGAAAGAAAGAAAGAAATAGATCTGATCATAAAACATTTCCAGCATAAAAATATCTGGGGCCAGATAGTTTTGCCAGGGAATTCTACCAAGCATTTAGAGGAGTTAACACCAATCCTCCATGAATTATTTTATAATAAGCAAACAGACCAAATTCATTTATGAAAAAAGTATAACCATGATACCTAAGCCATAAAAAGACATGACCATAATTGAAAATTATGGACCAGTATCCATGATGAGCATAGATGCCAAAAATTTCAACAAAATTCTAGCCAACAGAATTCAACAAAGCCTCAAAATATTTATACAGGATGAGCAAGTGGGATTCATCCCAGGCATGTAAGGATGGTTTAATTTTAGAAAAACCCACCACATAAAATAAGGCTAAGAATGATATGATTATGTCAATCTATGTAGAAAGGCATTTGATGAAATTCAACATCCATTCTTGATAGAAAGGAAATTCCTAAACACAATTAAGGCCATATATCCAAAGCCAATGGCTAGCAATTCACTTAATGGAGAGAAATTGAAAACGTTTCCACTTCAAATGGAAACCAGATAAGGTTGTATTTTATCAGCACTGTTATTTAATATAGTTCTGAAAGTTTTAGCCAGAGCTATAAGACATGAAAAAGACATTATAGGCATCCATATAGACACAGAAGACACAGAACTTTATATTTGCAGATGATATAATCCTATATATAGTAAAACCCAAGGATTCCATTAAAAATTGTTGGAAGTAATTGGCAATTTTGGCAGGCTATAAGATCAATATACAGAAATCAGTTGAATTCTTGTTTATTAAAGAAAATGATACTGAAAAGGAACTGAAAAGAACGGTGCCATGCATAATAACTGCCCAAGTGATAAAATGTCTAGAAATAAATCTCATCAGGGAAACAAAAGACTTATATAAAGAAAACTATAAAAACACTTCTACAAGAAACCAAGAGAGATTTATACCAATGGGAATATATTCTATGCTCCTGGATAGGAAGTCTAAATATAATTAATATGTCACTGTTACCAAAAAACACTGCATAAACTCAATGCAATTCTGATCTAAATCCCAGCAAAATTCTTCAAAGAAATGTAAAAACTAATCACCAACTTTACACAGAAGGAAAGGATACAAAGACCCTTTTAAAGAACACTACTTACACAGGCAGAGGAACCCTTTCACTCCCAGATTTTAAAAACTGTTACATAGCCACAGTAATCAAAACAACTTGGTACTGGTAGAATGATAGACTTGAGGACCAATGGATTATAATTGAGAACCCCAAAATAAACCTAAGTACAGACATCTGATCTTTGATAATGAACTGACCCACATCAAGTGAGGAAGAAATAGCCTATTCGATAGATGCTGGAAAACTAGATCTCCATCTGCCAAAGAATAAAACAGACCATCACAGGGAGAAGATGAGCCAGTTGGGGTGCAGGGTAGCAATGATGAAACATATAACTTTCCTCTAGTTCCTAAATGCTTCCTCCCCCGCACTATCACGATCCCAATTCTACCTTACAAATGTGGCTAGACCAGAGGATGTACACTGGTACAGATAGGAACTGGAAACACAGGAAATCCAGGGTGGATGATCCCTTCAGCACCAGTAGGGAGAGTGGTAATACTGGGAGGGTAGAGGGAGGGTGAGGTAGAAAGGGGACACCAATCACAAAGATCTACATACAACCCCCTCCCTGGGGGACAGAAAACAGAAAAGTGGGTGAAGGGAGATGTCAGACAGTGCAAGATATGACAAAATGATAATTAATAAATTATCAAAGTTTCATGAGGGAGAGGGGAGCGGGAAGGGAGGGGGGAAATGAGGAGCTGATGCCAGGGGCTTACGTGGAGAGCAAATGTTTTGAGAATGATGAGGGTAATGTATTTATCAATGGGCTTTATACAATTGATGTCTGTATGGATTGTGATAAGAGTTGTATGAGCCCCCAATAAAATGATTTTTTAATTGGAAAAAAGAGAATGGAACAGGACCAATACTGCACACATTGTACAAAAAGGAACTCAATATGGATTACAGACCTAAATAGAAACCCTAGAACAACAAAGGTTATCAATGAAGAATAGGGACAACCATAAGGACTCTAATCGAAGGCATAACACACTACTCAATAGAATAGAAATCACCCACACTATATATAGAAGGCAAGATAGAGGACTGACTGAGAGCCCATAAGAGCACAAGCTTTATGCATATCAAAATATTTCACAAAAAGAATAAACCAGGAACCCACAGATTGGGGGGAAATTAGAAATGATATAACAGATAATGAGCTAATTTTGAAAATCTATGGAAAAGTGCAACACCTTGATAATAATAACAGAAATAACCCAATCAAAAAATAGACACAGACATGAATAGTCAATTTACTAAAGATGATATCCAAGTGGCCAATAATCATATAAAGAAATGTTCATGTTCATTAGGTAAAAGGAAATTACAAATTAAAACAAAAAATGCAATATCAATTCACAGCAACACTCAGCAATATTACATTTAAAAAAACAAAATAATAATGCAGGAGAGGATGTGGAGAAATTGAAATGCTCTTACATTGCCGGTGGGATTGTAGAATTGTACAACCACTATGGACATCATTATGATGCTTCCTTAAATGAATGAAATACAAATACCTGATAACCCTGCAATCCCTCTACTTGGTATAGACCCTAAAGAAATAAAGAACAAGACATGAACAGACATATGCAACCTATGTGTCTTGCAGTAATTTCTATACAAGCAAAAATTTTGAAATCACCGAAAAACCTTGACCTACATAGGAATGAATAAACAAGCTCTGGTGCATTCATGCAACGGAATATTATGCATGCTCACAAACCAATAAGTCTGCCAAATCCTTTAAGATATAGACAAAAGTAGAGAACATTATGCTCAGCAGATATTCAATCTCATAAAGATAAATATAACACCATCAACATAAAGAGAAAAACTGTTTCTTTTTTTACATTAAAGGACAAGAACATCAAGGGCAGGGAGTAACAGAATAGAAAAGATCACAAGACTCACAATATGCTGTCTACAAGGAACACACCTTAGACAGAAGGACAGTATTAGACCAAAACTCAAAGGATGGAAAAACATATTAAGCAAATGGTAATCAGGAATGGCCAGGCATGGCAATAATAGACTTTAAGGCAAAACAAAAAACAAAAACAAAAAAACAGCACAAGAAACCCAGGAAGGCAGTTATAATGATCTGAAAAGAGGGTGTAGCCATAAGAAATATATAGATCCTCAAATAAAAGTAAAAACCACTGCCATCAAGTCAATTCAGACTCAAAGTATTTTTGAGACTATACATCTTTATGGGCACAAACAGCTTCATTTCTCTCTCAGAGTGTCTGATGACTTGATGGTTAGTGGTCTAATGGTTATCTGCCACAATGAGATCTTGAGAGTTCAGCATGCTTCCAATACAAGCAACTTCTGTTGAAAAATAAAAGGGGGGGGGCTTGTTTTTGGCTGGATCTGGATCCTGTATCTAATTTCTGGACTTTCAGTTCTTTGAACTTGAGTCAATAGCCTGCAAGTTTTGACTGCCATTTCATCTGATGACTGTGGGTTTAGTTTCCTCTTCATCCTGTCGTCTGTCTGCTCTTGGGTTCATTAGTCCCTGAACCTGCGCGAGTCAGGAGAAGCCTCCCATCTAACAGCTGACCCAAAGACTTGGACTAGGACCACTTCTACAACTGCGTGAACCCCTTTCTTGATATGAATCTATCCACCGTCTAGCTACATACAGGCTCCACTGGTTTCGCTTTTCTTGTGGATCTAGTTTAAGACACTCCTCAAACCAACAAAGACACGTTGAAGTAGAGCATTTGATGAGAACCGTAACAAAAGAAATTGAGCAGACCATGAAAATTTCCCAACAGCAACAATGAAAAAATTCTGAGTTGGTATTGCTTCACTGGTAAATCTCCCAAATATTCATCGACATCAATTCTACTCTATTCCAAAGTATCGAAATATGTGACTATGCAGCAAGCATAACCCTGACGTCAAATCTAGACAAGGCATCACTGAAAAGAGAAAATTATAGACCAATAGTCCTCATGAGCACAGATGCAAAAATTCCCAACAAAATCCTAGTAAATGGGATCCAACAACATATCAAAAATTGATACATAATGACTCAATGAGATATATGTCAAGCATGCAAGAATGCTTTAACATTAAAAGCATAATCAATGTGATCCACCACATAAATAAAATAAAGGAAAAGAACCAAATGATTGTGTCAATAAACACAAAGAAGTTATTTGATAACATTCAAAAGCCCTTTCTGATAAAACTTTCCATAAAATAGAAAAAGCCAGGAAATTTCTCAACATAATTAATAGCATATTTTTAATATATAGTGTAATATATAACCTTATTTATGTATATAAATGTATACAAAGACAATGGATCACATTAGTCTTAATGGAGCAAGAGGAAAGTATCCCCTGCAAACGGAAATCAGACCCAGATATCCTTTATCACCACTCCCAATATTGTATTGAAAATATAGCCATAGAAATAAACCCAAAAAAGAGAAATAAAAAAATATCCTACTTTGCAAAGAAAAAGTATAACTTTCTCTGTTTGTAGATTATATGACCTCATGTATAGAAAATCACAAAAAACTCAGCAATCCATTTTCTGGAAATAATTGAAAGATTCACCAAAGTGTACAAGATCGACAAACAATAGTAAATAGTATGATAATAGACAGTAAATGGTATACATTTATTATGTATAACTTAGCTTCCAATGCCAATTTGAAGCCACCTGTCTACCAGCGAATCAATTTAATCATTTTACTTTGCAAACTTACAGGAAATGAAAAGAAAATATGAAAGATATTTAGTCACCCCATTGCTTGAGCTAAAAAGATTAGAATGAGCGGAGGTACAGATAAGTAGTTTTCCTTGAGTTTCCACACTGAAAAATCTGAAGAATAAAAAGGGAGGTATTGATGTAGTCATATTATTAGCACTGCACCTTTAACACAAGAACTTGCTGGGCAACCTCTCCACTGCATGACATGGTAGGAGTTGTGGTAATCATGTGCTGCGGAAATCTCTACCAGCTGGGAAAATCTGAGTCTTAAGATTTCAGGTGTTTTTGTGTGTTTGTAGTGACACAGCTGGAAGCTGAAAATTGGCTGTTTACATTGCAGAAGCTGGAAAACACCACAAATTGGGACATTGTACTTTCAGGGAGCCAGCTTATTCATACACTCCTGGTAATATAGTCACAAGCAAGATGTATTCTGAATCTTCAGGAGCTGGCTTTGGGGTTGAAGAAGAGCACATATAGAACGTTGGTCGTAACACAGTGCACAACCATTGACTGGCCGTCACAGTGCACAACCATTGACTGGCCGTCACAGTGCACAACCATTGACTGGCCGTCACAGTGCACAACCATTGACTGGCCGTCACAGTGCACAACCATTGACTGGCCGTGTGCTAAATTATAATACTTAAGGCTCCAAGCAATATATTAAAAACAGAAGTGTTCTCATTGTTTACTCTACAAGAAACTAACTCTATAATAATATAATAACATATATTACTCTAAAGTGCCCGGAGCCCTGGTGGCATAGTGGATTTTACATTGGACTGCTAACACTAAGTTCAGCAGCTTGAAACCCAACGGTTCCTGAAGAGAAAGATGAAACGTTCTACTCCCGTAAAGAGCGATGATCTCAAAAGCCAACAGGGACAGTTCTACCCTGTCCAAAGGTTGCTATGAGTCAGACTCGATGACAGGGAATTGGAGAATTTTGTAGAACATAATATAGATCCAAGGACACATTATAAAACAATTCGTAGGACACTATTACTTCTAACAATATATCAGATGTTCTCCGTTAGGTTTTATCACATTGGTTCTGATTCCTGCCTGCATTATGTACAACAGAACAAAAACCACCTGGTTCTGCACTGTGGAAGTTTCATTAACTGGTGTCAATTTGAGGATTCAGAGTGAAGAAGTGGAGTCTAGCCTGTCAATCAGGCCATAGCCAATGAGGCCTCTGTGTAGGCATGGCCTTCTCCTGAGGATTATGGGAACTCCTTCATTCCTCCTTGGAGGCAGGAGACAAACTCTCTCTTTGCTCACTCCCTGCGAGACAAGCTTACTGACAAGCCACATGGAGACAGGCTGATAACTACCAGAGTCTCAGAGCTGGAGAAGTCATGTGCAGACCCCTGCCAGCGCTGAGAGGCTTCCACCGCCACTAGATCCACAAGACTTTCCACCCACTGGCGCGTGATCTTCCTGCATTCGGCATCATTGCATATGTTACGTGAGTCTGAAGAGGAATTTATGCATTGATATCAGATATATGAGCTAATAACGGACTTGTGAAATGGATCTGAATTGGGCTGGGATGTTTTCTCAATATTCAATTGCTCTTGTGTGTAAAGCTCTTTCTTATACCCATATGAGTGTCTCTGAATTTGTCTCACTAGTCTACCTGTACTATATGAACAATGGTCAAAATTGTTGCTGTGTTTCAGTTCATTGTTGCAGCCATGACACCACTGAAGATCTTCCTCTTCTTTGTTGGCCCTGTATTCTATCAAGAATGATGCTGTTTCCATAGGCTTTGATTGCGGATACAAGTAAAAGGAAATACTTGACAACTTCAATTTTCTTCTATGTTAATCCTGATACTTCATATTGGTCCAGTTGTGAGGGTTTTTGTGTTTCTGATGTAGAGGTCTAATCCATACTGAAAGCTGTAGTTGTTGGTCTTCATCAATAAGTGTTTCAAGTGTTCTTCACTTTTAATAAGCAAGGTTGTTTATTTGTTAATTACGATTTGTTCATGTGTCTTCCTCCAGTCCTGAATCTGCAGTCTTATTCAGCCAGTCCAGTTCCTCAGATTATGTGCCAAGCATATAAATTGAATAAATATATTGAAGAATACACAGACCTTTTGTGCTTTTTAAACCATGTACTAGACCGTGTTCTGTGAAATCAACTGCTTCTGGCAATGTTGTCCCTGATTGGCTCGGATACACACGGCCAAATGCCTTTGACACATCTCTTAGGTATTATCAGCTTTCAATGAAGATCCATTTGATATCAGCAGTGACATTCTTATTACATGTCAGCCTCTGACTCCAGCTTGAATTTCTGGCAATACCCTGAGAAAAGATTCTGAAATTCTTCACTTGCTAATTACATGACAATTTCTGCACATCATACACACATACACACACATATTTTGAAAGTATACATGTATTTTTTTTTCAAAAAACAAGAAAGGAAGAAAAAGTGAAATCCCTTGAGGCAATAATTGATAAGGTGTGGAGGCTAAGGTGGGACCTGAGCATGACCATTTTCCACACTCAATAACCAATGCCTTATAAGTAATCATCTTGTTAAGTAAATTCTATATGCCCAGTAAAAATAATTTATACATATTAATTTCTCTTGAGGTGCTAAAATCACAAACTAGCCCATATACAAAATGTATACCAACCACTTGTGTTCTACAATGTTTCAAGGAGAACTCTTCTTAGTATGCTATCTTTGTATCAAAAATTTTACTAGAGTACTTTATATCAGTTTAGGGTCATTTAAAAAAATCTCAGTTGGTATTTCATCAGTGCCTGACTTTATTTGGTACTGGTGGCATGGTAGGTTATGCATGGGGCTGCTAACTATAAGGTTAGTAATTCGAAACCACCAGTGACTCCATGGGGATAAAAGGAGGCTTTCTGCTCCCATAAACAGTGCCAGTCCTGGAAACCCACAGGGGCAGTTCTACCCTGTCCTATAGGGTTGTTATGAGTCAGAATGGACTCAATAGCAGTGGGTTTGGTTGTGGAATGCCTTCGGTATCTCGTTGACATCTTCCTGCAATACCATCAGTTTTTGTTCAGATGCCACCTCTTGAACTGTTGGCATGTTGACAGTGACTGCGGATTCTTTTCATTTTCTCATTTTAATCATTTTATTGGGGCTCATACAATTCTTATCACAATCCATCCATCCATCCATCATGTCAAGAACATATGTACATTTGTTGCCATCATCATTCTCAAAACATTTGCCTTCTACTTGAGCCCTTAATATCTGCTGCTCACTTTCCCCCTCCCTCCCCACTCCCCCCTACCTCATGAACCTTTCATCATTCATAAATTATTATTATTTTGTCATATATTACACTGTCTGACGTCTCCCTAGCCTTCTTCTCTGCTGTCCCTCACCCAGGGAGGAGGCTATACGTAGATTCTTGTAATCAGTTCCCCCTCTCTACCCCACATTCTCTCCACCCTCCAGGCATTGCCACTCTCACCACTGGTCCTGAAGGAGTCATCTGTCCTGGATTCCCTGTGTTTCCAGTTGTTATCTGTACCAATGTACATCCTCTGGTCTAGCCAGATTTGCAAGGGAGAATTGGGATCATGATAGTGGGGGGACGGGGACGGGGAGGGGCAGAAGCCTTTAAAAACTAGAGGAAAGTTATATGTTTCATCGTTGCTACCCTGCACCCTGACTGGTTCATCTCCTTTCTTTTTAAATTGTCTTTGGGAGTTTTGTGCAGCATTCAGTATTTTCCAACAAAAATCCTTCAGTAGCCAAGACCACTCCCGGGGGAAGAGGTGTGGTCTTTATAGTGATGCAGTTGAACTGCAAAAGCAGATG
The DNA here is from genome assembly GCF_050624435.1 of Tenrec ecaudatus. Lineage (NCBI taxonomy): Eukaryota > Metazoa > Chordata > Mammalia > Afrosoricida > Tenrecidae > Tenrec > Tenrec ecaudatus. Next base: position 7,842,109 of record NC_134538.1, read on the forward strand.
CCTATACTTTATCCTGGATTATGGTCTCTCATACAAAAGTTTTTAATTTGCTGGGGGTCACTAAATAATTATTTTCTGAAAAGGGAGCAGTAAACCAAATAATTTTGGAAAGCTATGCCCTGGGTATTTTGAAATTTTATCAAGTAAAGCAATGGAATTACCTGACTGCATTAAGAATGGTTTTTTGGGTTTTTTTTTTTTTGCTTTTTAAAAAAAATATATTTTTTCTGTATGTAAAATCCAGGATAGGTAAATCTATAGAGACAGTAACTGGATTAATGGTCCCTTGGGGGAGGGGAGGTTGGGCAGTGGGGAATAACAATGAGGACAAAAACAAAGAAAATGTTCTCAAACAGATTGTGGTTGCACAACTCTTTTGTGATAGGACTATTGAATTGTGTGGCATGTGAATATTATGCCAATAAAACTGTTGGGAAATAAAAGAATGTGTCGTCCTCCCATTTGTACTATATTCTGGAACTCTCAAGATTGGGTTGTTATTTGTAATAACTGGATGGTTGTTTTTAATAATTCTGTAACAGGACTTTGGTTTAAATAAGCAAACAAAATAAAATCCCGTCTCACATAATTTTACTGAAAATAACAGGATTGGTGCTCCCTATGGATAATATATTGTGTGGAGGATAAAAAAAGAAACAACCTGAGTAATCAACCTTATGCTTGAGCATTTCCCTGTCTACTTGGATGGAACATGATAGGGCAAAATACTATAGAGCTATTCGCAATCCCTTTAAGTATCTCAATAATTTAAAACTCTTAAAATAAAAAGATATCAAAGGGAAAATGAGCCAAGAACCAAGAGAAAATAACCCATATCAGAAAACTCCAGACGAGGTTAGTTGTTCCTGTGGTCTCTGATATGTACTTAGGGTCTAATAGACCCGCACCTAAAGTTTATCCGTAATCTGCCTGTCATAGTGACTAAAATTTCACCTGAATGACAGATGGTTTCTTTACAGTCCCTTGCTAAACTAGTCCTGAACAATTTTAAGTATTGTAGATTTCCTTTTGTCCCAACAAGTAGAAGTATGTTAGCATCGACGGTTTCACGTGTGTTAATACTTCTGGAAGAGTAGAGATAGTTAAAAATATAGTTTGTGAACAAGACTGTGCTCTACCACCCCTACACCTGATTCCCTCGTTGTAGATATATTTAGCTCATTATGAAATGGAATGGGAGTCATTCTTTTATACAAACAGACTAATCATACTAGTTATTGTTATTATAATTATCTCTATTATTAACTATAAAATGAAATGTTTCTGAGTCCAGTAATATTTCTAGAGACCATGTTTTGTTTGTAAGCAAGGTATGTTAGGCACTTTCAACACCGGTCTGACTTGCAGTGACCTTATGACAACAGAACAGAACATTACCTGGTTTGGTACCACCTTCACAGAAGTTGCCATGTTTTAGCCCACTGTGGAAGCCCCTGTGGCAATCCGTTTTCGTGAGGTATTCTTTTTCATTGACCCTCTTTTCCAGGAATTGGCTCTCTTGAAACCATGTCCTTGATTCTAAGGAGCATTCTGGCTATGTATCTTTTAACATAGATTTGCTCATTTTTCTTGGAGTTCATGGTATGTTCAATATTTTTCTCCAGCACCACAATTCAAAGTCTCCAATTCTTCCCTCGTCTTCTTTATTCATTGCCTAGCTTTCATATGTGTAAGAAGCGATTGAGAATAGATTGTTCCAGGTGCCCTGTAGCCCTCATAGTAACATCTGTATTTACACTTTGAAGAACTCTTTTGCAGCAGTTTTTCCAATGTAATAAGTCATTTGATTTCTTGACTTCTGCTTCCAGGAGTGTTGATTGTGGTTTTATGTAAAATATAATTCTTAACAACTTCAAGATTTTCTCTTTTTATCATGATGTTGCTTGGGTCAATTGTGAGAATTGATATTTTCTTGCTAATGAAATAAAATCCATGAGTAATGTCTTAGTCTTTGATCTTTATCAGTAAGTGTTTCAATATTCTTCTCTTTCATTAAGCAATGTTGTGCCATGACATATCTCAGGTTATGAGACGTGCTCTTCTTTATTTAGTCCAAGTTGGGGTTATTTGATCAGCATACAGACTGAAGACACGTGGTGAGAGGATATGACCCTGACACACACCTTTCCTGATTTTAAACTGTATAGTAGCCTCTGTTTGAATATCCCAAAATGGGAAGAAAATGGAGCAGGCAGGAATAAGACAAGATATGTGGAGGGCTGATAGACTGTTTAGATTATTGAATGCAAAAATGATGATCTTATGTGTAAACTTAACATACAATCTAAAATTGAAAGTTAAAAAAGGATATACTTATAATCATGAAAAAATAAATTTATAAAAAGCTGGTGAATAGAAAATACAAAATTAAATGCTATGTTTAAAACCAAATATTTTATCAAAATACATTGGAGTTGAAGTTGAAGTTCTTGTTAAAAGTGAATGATATTCTAACTGGATTGCCACTCCCCACTGCCCTCATTAAAAAAATCCCTACATAGGGAACCCTATTTAGGGTCACAGTGAGTCAAAATCTACTCAGTGGTAATGTCCCCAAAGCCAAACTCATTGCCATTGAGTCAATGCTGACTCATAGCTATCCCTTGTAGGTTTCTGAAACTCTAACTGTTTACTGGAGTAGAAAGCCCAGTCTTTCTCCCACCATGTGGATTGCCGCCCAACATATAACCACTATGCCACCAGGGATCCTTAGTGTTAATGTAAGGAAATCTAAAAGAAACAACAGAGATGTTATAAATAAAATTGAAATATTTCACACATATATTAAGCAAAAAAGTCCATCCTCGTATTTTTTTAAAATAATTTCATTGTGGGCTCTTATCAATTTTCCATCCATTGTATCAAGTACATTTGTACATGTGTTGCCATCATTATTTTCAAAACATTTTTTTTCTACTTGAGCCTTGGTATCAGCTCATTTCCTCCCTTCCCCCATTCTCCATCCCTCATGAACCCTTGATAATTTATCAATTTTTCCATATCTTACACTCACACATTTTTCTTTTGCTCTGATGTAAATCATTGAGATTGGTTCTGCCTTTCTCCCCCCATCTTCCTCTTACCCACCTCGTATTGCTACTCTCATTATTGGTCCTGAGGGGTTTATCTGTCCTGGATTCCTTGTGTTTCCAGCTTTTATCTGTACCAGTGTAGCTCCGGTCTAGCTGGATTTGTATGGTAGAATTGGGGTCAGGACAGTTTGGTGGAGGTTGGGGGGTGGGTGAGAAGCATTAAAGAACTAGCTGTTTATCTTCAAGCCTTTAAGACCCCAGGGGCTATATCTTTTGATAGTCGGGCACCATCAGCTTTCTTCACCACATTTGCATATGCACCTGTTTTTCAACAATCATGTTGGGAAGGTGTGCATCATGTACACTGCCCTTGATCAAACCCTATCAGGCTTCCTACACCCTCCTCGCCATTAATTTTGGATCACTTGTTGTTCCCTTGTCCCTGGGGTTGTTAACATCCACTTCCTTTCCCCCACCTCCCATGTCCCCACGGAACCATCGGTCAGTTGCTTTCTCCTCCAGATTGTTTATCCCACATATCTTATCTAGATAGACCTGCAGAGATAATAACATGCACAAAAAAATGTCAGAGTAACACAAAGCAGCTTCCAAAAGAAACTTACAGGGCTTTTGGAACAAGGAGTCTTTATATTTAGTCCACAGGCATAGAGAGAAAGCTACAAACCAAATTTATTGCCACGGTATCAATTTTGACTCATGGCAGCTTTACAAGGCAGGGTAGGGTAGTGCCTGTGGCTTTCTGAGACTGGAACTCTTTCCAGGAGTAGAAAGCCTCAACTTTCTCCCAACATACTGAGTGAAGAAGGTAACAAAAACCAGAGTGAGAGTCAGTCTTGGGGGGCTTTGGATGGCTTGCTCAGAACTTAGATCTTTATTGTTTAGAACACGAGAGCTCATTAAGGGTGGCTGAGTAAGAATTGACATGACTAGTGCTCTCCCTGAAGATGTAAATGCTTAGTTCAGAGTATCTACTATGGCCAAGGAATTTCATGTGTGCAGATAGGTGGAATAAAAGTGGTATTAAACAAAAGCCATAGCCCTACTCTGTTGGTGTTGGTTACCATTCAGTCAGCTTTAATGGCGGAATGAAGAGTTGCCTGGTCTTTTGCCATCTTCGGGATCATTGGTGTGTGAGAACCCATTGTGTGGTCATTGTGTCAATCCACCTTATTGAGGATGCCCTTCCCCTCACTAACCCTCTACTTTACCAACCATAATCTCCTTTCCTGTGGTCCCTTCTTCCTGATGGACCAACCAAATAAGCGAGTTGAAGTCTCAAACAATGTCCTATGACTCAAAGGGTTTGCAATGGATACTTTTCAGAAGTAGATGATCAGGCCTTTCTTCTAGAGCTGTCCTAATCTGGAAGCTCCAGATAGATGTGTTCATCGTATATGACCCTACTGGTATTTGAAATATCAGTGACGTGACTTTCAGTTTCTCCATTGGGCTCTCAAAGGCTGATTTTTTTTTTTCAGAAAGAGATTAAATAGTATGATAAACTGACAGAAAGACCATGAGATCTCTGCTCTACTTGCTTATAATCCAGAACTAATCATAGAATGTAATCAAAGAGACAAGGTAAAAAATTAATTTCACATTCAAATTCTGTTATTGTTAACACACTGAAACAGGTTTTTAAAGCACAGTCTTATTTGGCTGGGAGCAATGGGAATCATTAGAAGTTGTACTCAGAGGATACAAAGACAAGTGATAAATTTCGGCCTGCTCAGTGCACTGTAAATTGCAGTGAGTAGTGACTGGAAAGTATCAGAGCTTGAATTGTAGCTCCTTAAAATATGTGTCAACATGATGGAGTCATGATTCTCAGTGGTTTGGCTGTTATGTGACACTTTCCGTTGTAAGGGACTTGGGGAGGAAGGCAACACCCCACTCAAGTCATGGCCCTGATCCCATGGGAAGAGTTTGACTCTAGTGTGCAACCTGCATCAGTTCTTATCTTATGTGGGATAAAGAGAGTGAGAAGTGAGCAAAGAAAGATCAGGCTCACTCCCACTAAGAAAGAAGAGTCAGGAGTGGAAAGCACTACATTGAGAACCTTTTAACCCAGGGGAAGGTTGAAGCCAAGATACCTGGTGATCTCCAGGGGACCCTAGGGCCCCCAGGCAAGAACCTTCCTCCAGAGCTGACAAAGAAAGAAGACCTTTTTTTAGAGCTTATTCCCTGAATTCAGGCTATGAGTCCCCTAAACTGGTAGAGAATAAATTTGTTTGTTAAGGCCATTCACTGGTGGTATTTCTGCTGTGACAGCACGAGCTAACTAAGGCAGGTAGTACAACAAAGAGAGGCCATTACCAATTTCCAGGAAAGTCACTTCCTGTTCAGAAGATTCACAACCAGCTCTACGTTCACAAATCCCACAGACTTGGTTTCTACGGAACGCACCACTAGGATGTGTGTGGCCACCTGCCGAATGAACCGGGGTGATAGTAGAGGATGGATTTTCCTTTCTTGGGCAGAGGTAAGCTCCGAGGAAGGAAGATACCTTCCCTTCTCCCAGAGAAGCACCCAGTTGCTGATGCCAAATGGGCCAGACAGAATCTTCTTATTCATCCTTTCAGTTTGACCCTCAAATTGCCTATATTGTGAAACACCTGATGTATCAGTTGGAAGAAATGCGGCAACCTGCCTCAGACACCTATTTATGTTTACCACTGAATATTGACTGAGCTCTTCGTGACATGAAGCAAACAGGTCTCTCTTCCTCTCTATGTACCTATCACCTTTGTACTTATCTATCACCTCCCAAGCCCCAACACAGCCTATTGAAAAGGAAGAGGCTGCCAAGACATATGCTAAAATTATAATGTAGTTCATCTTACTTTGGAAATAATGAGATCATTTGACATGAAATGTGATTTAGAAGTGCAACGGGGATTTTTTCTTTTCCCCTCCCATGGTAATAACTTCAGACTCTGTGCAGCTGATTGACACATCAGTAACAGGTATGGAATGAACCTATTCCTTTCAGAAAATGAGTGTCTTCGGAGAGCTGGATGGAAATAAGTGAGGATGCGGGTCTTTGAAGAATTAGGCTGTACCTCCAACTTATCTCCCAACACTGTCAGGACACACTTCTTTGAGACTCCCGTGAAATCAGGTCCGCAACACTCAACAGCCTTCAAAGACAAGCGTTTTCAGCTCCTGGGTTGCCCTACCTTCGAAATGAAATGCTAAGAGGCAGTGCGGCCCATCTTCTTTCTCCCTCTCCCTCTCCCCTCTTCCTGAAAATGATATCATTTGATTTCAGGACACAGAAAGATAGCCACTGAATCTGCTCCAAAGGTGTTTAAGACATTAACAGGTTCTGGTGTGTTATTAGGCTTTGAAGGAGGTAACACGAGGCGCGGACAGCACTAGACGAGGCTGGAAATGTCATCCTGTGGAAAAACTTCACGTTCATGATGAAGTCACATCTCATAAGGTAGCTAAGAGCTGTCGATTCGCATACTTAAGAAGAAAGTGGTATGATAAAATATTAGCTATAAATGATAAGTATGTTAAATAAAAGAGGAGGTGTGGCAAAGGTAGAGTGCTGTGCTTGCCTTCATTATTGTTACTTGTGTGGTAGGTTCGTGCAACGCTCAAAACCTGGTGTCAGAAGGTAGAGGGCATGGAATGTGTACAGGTAAAGAGTCAACTGTGGCTATATTTAGTCCAAAAGTAACTGGTTGGACAACCTCAGGTAAGCTACTTTACCTCTCTGGGTTTTATTTTTCTCATCTCTACAAGAGAACTAATATTAACATATAACTTATAAGCTTCTTACACAATGTGCTTTTTGTTCTTAAGTATAAATAAATTGGCCCTTGGATGAAGCAAACAGTTCATGTGATTGGGTGGTCTCAAAAGGTTAGGGGTTCAAGTCCACCCACGAGCACTTCAGAAGACAAGTCTGGTGGTCTATATCCAAAGACCAGCAGTTAAATACCCAGTGGCCCATAGTTCTACTTTGACACACGTGGCATGGCCAGGAGTCGGAGCCCATGCAACAAGAACGTTCTTCCACTTTCAGAGTTTTTATTCAAAGTGCTGTTCGCACGTCAACACCATCCACCTCATCTAAAGAACCATTAGAAATTTAGAAACTTGCACTTCACAACAAACCTACCCACCCAGAATCTGTGCTTCAGCAAGATTCATGGGATTCATGTTTCTCACAGGGTGCAGACACTGAGTCAGTAGGTCAGGGCAGGGCCTGAGATTCTGTATTTCTAACAAGCTCCCTACTGCCACTGCTAGTCTGAGGTCCACACTTTGAATGACAAAGGTACCAAAAGTATCCGTATGATCTGGCATCTTGGAGGCATGTGAGAGGTGCTGTTAAATCAGGGTAGAACTGCCCCTAAGGGTTTCTGAGATGATGAATCTTGACAGGAATGGATAGCCTCATTTTTCTCCCTTGGAGAAGCTCATGATTTTGAACTGTCGACCTTTTCGTTTACAGGCGAGTAACTGCTACACAACCAGGGCTCCTCCTACGCCACCAGGAACAGTGACTTTCAAGTTCCTCAAGTTCGGTACATCCACAAAAAATAAACCATCAGTTAAAGAAGATATGATGATAACTTATTACAGTATGAATTTTGGCTAGAGATTATCTACACGTTTAAACACCTAAAAGAAAGTATACAGTAGATATTGTTTTATGGAATTAGAACATTTAGTAACTTTAGGGGTAGTTTTTCTATTTGCCAAGTTAAGTGACAATCAGATCACTCCTTTCCAAACTGCAGTTCCAGGAGCAACACCTCGTTTGAGCTCCCTGACCTTCGGCGGTTACATGAGGAGATGACTGGATTTCATAGGTAAACAGGATGATTCAAAGGGAAACAGCGAGGAAATGGAGAAAACTAGAGAGGAAATCATTTAAAATGTAGGGATAAATGAGCAAATGGATTCAAATGATGAAGGTTGGGTCCACTGCCAGATCTAGTTAAGTGAATGTTTTCATAGCATTGACTATTATGTTGTTTATAGCCCATATATAACGAAAATGTTCCTTAGAAGTATGGAGGCTGAATCTTTGTCTCACTTTGGACATATTAGGAGGCATCAGTCCCCAGGAAGAGCACGATACATGATAATTTAGAGGGTCAACCACAATCACAACAAGAACAGAAGACTTTCAACAAGAGTAACTGCCATGATGTATATAAACAGAGCAATCAGTAGTTGCAAGGATGGTACAAGATGCGGCACCATTTCATGCTGTTGCGCATTGGATGGCTAGGCTTTGGAATCAACTGGACAGCGCCTAACACCACCAATCACCACTGGCTACACCGAGGCTACCAGGGACTGAGGGCGGTTCATTTCCTTTCTTCAGGTCAGTTTGGCTTTGGTAAAATCCAACTAGTTAGGCTCCGGTAATATAGTTTTCGTTGAGAGCAGGCCTTCGTACGGAGAATAGAAAGTTCTAGGCATATTGAAAAATGCTTATTTGCATCAGGAGAGGATTTCCCCCTGATCTTTACAGTAAGATCCTGGTGGGACTCTGGCAGCAAACCTCACTACAGCATGACTCTTCCCCAATTGCCCTTCCTCTCAGAATTGATAACCGTCATCACTGCTGACATTGGACTGTGCGGAGTATCATTTTGTTTAGGGTTGTTTTTCCCTTTTGATTATTATGTTGGTCTGTCGGGGTACAAATATATGTAACGTATGTAGCAGTGAAGATGACACGGTTCAGATGACTATGGAATGATATGACACATATATTAACTCCCAAATTACAGAAAATTAAAAAAAACATAGATTCATGAATGGGTTTGGGGCTTGCACAAAACCCTAGCTCCAACTTAAGAATAATCAGTTCTTACATCATAGCCTGGCTCAATACTCACCTTCATGAAATGATCACTGAAGATAACGGTGCGACAGCAAGTGTGGTGAAGAAAGCAGATGGTGGTTGGAAAGAGGGACCGATTACAAGGATCTACATGTGACCTCCTTCCTGGGGGAAGGACAACAGAAAAGGGAGATGCCAGATAGGGCAAGATATGACAAAATAATAATTTATAAATTATCAAGGGCTCATGAGGGAGGGGCGAGTGGGGAAGAGGGGAAAAAAGAGGACTTGATGCAAAGGGCTTAAGTGGAGAGCAAATGCTTTGAAAACGATGAGGGCAAAGAATGTACAGATGTGCTTTATACAATTGATGTATGTACGGATTGTGATATGAGTTGTATGAGTCCCTAATAAAATGTTTTTTAAAAAAAAAAGGAAAGCAGATGGTTCCAGACTATCGATCGGAATAGTGTCTGGGGACTTAAAGGCTAGTATTCACACAAGCAGTCATCTAAGAGAGGAGTCAACTAAGTCCACATGGAAGAAGCACACCAGCCTGTGTGATCCAAATATGACCATTACAAAATAGCAATATGGTATGGTGAAAAACATCAAAGCTAAAACTATGAACACCCAATTTGTAGAGGGCCAAGGGGCACAGTGGGAGCCCAAAACCCATCTGCAGAATATCTAGTCAGACTAAGCTGCTGGCAGACCCACTTCAGCCACAAGCAAGAGTGTCAAACAGTCTTACTATTAGGCAGAGATCATTGTGAAACTGGTTATGCTGGATTGAACTTGACACTTGGCCAGTTAACCACCCTATAGGCACAACCTGAATATGTTCTGGGTGCAAGTATCTCTTACTGGTTCCATGACAGAAATTTCTTCCCTGGCTTTTTGAATGTTGATGGGAGTCCTTTTCCTTCTTACACATTATTTGTATTTTTGTCTTTGTGCTATTATGGTTTTATCCTTACCATCTTAGTGCGATTTTGCTTTATATTGTTTTCTGTTGGGTCTCCCAGCTGTGAAGCACGGGAGGAGTGGGTGCATAATGAGAATAACAGACACAAGGAGATATAGAGAACACAGGACTTGGCGTGAGTGATAGGGAGGGAAGGGGGTTTAGGGAGTAACTAATTAAGAAGGGAGGGGGAGGGAGCACTAGGAAAGATTGTGATTACATAACTCATCTTACAGGAGATGTAACCATGGGATGGAGGGTAGGGGATGGAGATGCTCTAAAATTGAGGTGGTAATGATTGCACAATTCTCTTTAATATGATTGGATGACTGAACTATTGAATCGGATAATATGTAAAATATGTGCCAATAAAATGATTGGGGAAAAAAGAAATGGTGCAGATGAAATTAATTTTAAAGAGTAAGAAGTAGATAGTGATAATCAGTCTGATAACCCTCCGTAGAAAGAGTTTTTTAGAAAACAGAAAACGTTTATATTTACAAGAGTCAGTGTGTAAAAAATAGTTTAGAAATAATAAATTGCATTTTAATATTTTTAATAAAATCTCTATGATTTGTAAAGAAAAGTCGGTGAGCTACTTAAAGATCATTGAATAATATAAATCCTGGAGAAAACATTTCCCTATTTATTGATGAGCCAATAATTGTCCTTCTGGTAACATAATGAATACACAAAACAGCAAAATCTGGATACTTGGTGTAGTACAACCCCGACACACCCTTTCCTGATGTTAAACCATGCAGTAACCTCTGTTTTATTTGAATGATTATATACATTGGTCCATATACATATTACGTGTGGGCACAATTAAGTGTCTGTAATTAGCATTCTTCTCAATATCATCCATAGTTGATTATGATTCAGACAGTCAAATGCCTTTGCACAGTTAATTAAAAATAGGAGAACATCTTCCTGATAGTCTCTGCTTTTAGCAAAGAGTCTTCTGATATCAGTAATGATATCATCCATTGACTGCTTGTGAAACTAGCTTTAATTTCTGGTAGTCTCCTGTTGATGTACTTCTGCAAACATTTTAAAATTTTCTCCAGGAGAAATTTTTTACAGGCCAATATCTTTCTGATATTTTCTACTTTCAGCAAAAATACATCTGATATCATCAATGGTATTCCTCATCTCACATTCTCTACTGAATCCAACCTGAATTTCTGGCAGTTTTCTGTACATGTATCGCAATAACCATTATGAAACTACATTCAGCAAAATTATACTTGTGTGTCACACTGATTATATTGTTCAATAATTTGTGCGTTCTGTTATATCACCTTTCCTTTGGATGGGCACAACTATGGATCTCCTCTAGTCAGTTGGCCAAGTAGCTGTCCTTCAGATTTCTTGGAATAGTCAAGGGGGCATGTCAATTGGTTTTCTGGTGTTTGGGGGGTAATGGTTTCTAAGCTTGGACTTTTTCTCTCAATACTATCTGTTCTTTATACAATGCTAGCGCCTGGAATGGTTGGATATTGACCAATTGTTTGAGGTTCAGTGACTCTGTGTATTACTTCCATCTCCTTTGATATTGTCGGTGTTCAATAGCTTGCCCATGGAATCTGTTATTGTAAATTTAGGCTGACCTTTTTTCAATTTTTCTGGCCTGAAAAATGTAGTGTGTCTTTCTCTTTGGATTTTTAACTCCAAGTCTTTGTCTTCTTAAGCTACCCTTTGAAGCTTTCTGTTTAGCTTTTTTTGCTGCATAATCACTCCCCTTTTCTTTAGCTATTATGCATTCAAAAGCAAGTTTTTAGAGCTTCTTCTGGCATACATTTGAGTAGGTTTTCTTCCCTTTATTTTAAATGACCTTTCTTTTAAATGTCTCACTAAAGCCTAGGGTATCAATCTTTAAAAAAAAAACATTTTATTGGGGGCTCGGACAACTCTTATCACAATCCATCCATCCATCCATTGTGTGTCAAGCACATTTGTACATTTGTTGCCCTCATCACTCCCAAAATATTTGCTTTCTACTTGAGCCCTTAGTATCAGCTCCTCAGTTTTATCCCCTCCCTCCCCGCTCCCTCCTCCCTCATGAACCTTTGACGATTTATAAATTATTATTATTTTGTCATATCTTATGCTGTCTGATGTTTCCCTTCAATCTTTATGCATTTCATTTCATTTTGATGGCTTTGAATTTTTTTCATGAGTCGTGGTTCATACATTCCAAGTTCCCATTGTTAATGGATGTTTGCTGCTGTCTCCTTGCTCCATCCACATCAAGTCTGAGTCTACCTTGAGGAGACCAAGCTAAAACCAAGCTCACTGCCATCAAGACTGTAACTGCTAAAAGGAGTAGAAAGCTCAGTTTTTCTCCCAAGTTGCTGCTGGTGTGTTTGAACTGCTGACCATGTGGATTACAGGCCAGCATGTAACCTGAGGGAATCATCTCCCATAAGTATACCATAAAACTCTCTTCTGCTATTTGTGAGGTTATTTAAGTAGCTAAATCACGCAGGCGGGTGTGCTTCTTCCCTGTGGGCTTTGTTGTTTCTGAGTTAGATGGCTGCTTGTTTATCTTCAAACCTTTAAGACTCCAGATGCTATGTCTTTTGATAGCCGGGCACCATCAGCTTTCTTCACCACATTTGCTTATGCACCCATTTGTCTTCAGTGATCATGTCGGGAAGGTGAGTATCATGGAATGCCAGTTTAATAGAACAAAGTAGTCTTGCATTGAGGGAGTACTTGAGTGGAGGCCCAATGTCCATCTGCTACCTTAATACTAAACCTATAAATATATGCACATAGATCTGTTTCCCCATCCTTGTATACAAATATGTTTACATACATAAATGCCTTTATTTAAACTTCTATAAATGCCCTTTGCCTCCTAGTTCTTTCCTTTTACTTTCCTCTCATCCCACTCTCATGCTCAGCCTGCATTTGGGTTTCAGTAATTCCTCTCGGTTACATTACCCTTGATCATGCCCTCCCAGGCCTCTCATCAACCCAGACTAACACAGTATACAAACGGATGAGTTGAAACAGAATGTGTATAAACTATTGATTACAAAATTGATGCTCTCCTCTGTAAACATTCATCTACATCAAATTCTTTTAAAGGAGGAGACCAAAATTACTGGTATAAGGATTGAAAGCAGAGCCATCACACCGGCCATTTAAAGAATAACACGGGAATATTATGAATAACTTTATACCTCAGAGTTTGATAACTTGGATGTAATGGACCAAATCCTTGAAAGACACAGTCTTTCAGACCCCATACAGTAGAAACAGGTAATACGAATAGGTCAGTATATATTTTCAAAAGTCAATGAACAATTAATAAATTCTCAGAGCACAAGGCCTTGATGAATTCTACAAAATATGTATACAAGAATAACACAAAGTTTTTACAATTTGTTCCAGAATATGGAAGCCAAGGGAATATTTCTGAGATAGTCAATGTTGTGTTAACTTGAATAGTCTAGGTTACCCAGTTATTTAGTTGTTGAAGCCCATTAAGACTCAGCCTTGAAACGGCTGAGAAGTCTCATGACTTAAGTGTTTGCTGATTTCTTCTGTGACTTTATGCTTTGAACAGACTGTCAAGGACAAGAAAGCAAGCAAGGTCTAGGAAAAACAGGTGGTTTGATTTTCTCAAGGATGTCTGGCTTGGCAGAAGATAGAGTTGCTGTGTGTATCAAATGTGCTTGCTCAACAATGACATAATTAACCCCGGGTTGTTTCTGCATGGATATAAGGAGTGTGTAGAATCAACTCGGGTGCTTCGGTCCATCAGACTGCTGCCCTCCCAAGACTTTCTGTCTCTCTTTTTTCCCTTAATCGTCACTCCCCCTTTCAGGACTGTTCGACTTGGTGGCTGGCTCTGACATGTAGTCAAACCTTGCTCTAGATGTTGATGAATGAAGGTATTTTGTTGATATGAATAATATTTACTCCAGTTTTGTCTTAAGGGTTCATTCTCCATGATGTAGGTGGTTCTTCAATCAGCCTAAAAAGCAAACATTGAGGTTTCCAAAGGACATATGGGAAGATCCTAATAAAGCTGGGGACACTGAATCTCTATATTCTTCCGAATCATCTTTGCTTGTGGAAGAGCCAGCATTGCACCGCTGTCGGGGCTTATGGCCCTGCTTTCCCTAAGGAAACGAGTGTGGTGGCACAGCGGTTAAATGCTCATCTGATAACTGAAGGGTTCGATGGTCAAACTGACCAGACGGCTCTGAGAAAGAACGAGGTGGCCGATTGCTTCCCTAAAGAATGACACACAGCCCTATGGGATGGTTCCATCCTGTCCTGGTGGGGCTCTGTGAGTCTGTAGCTTGTCTGGGTTGTTTGATAGAGGACTCCGTACTGAAGGCCTCTCAGGTCGTTAGCTGCCCTGCAAGATATTTGCCATTTCTCCTCGGGACCCTCCCCCAGGAGCTTTCTTTGTCTCTAGACCTATGAGGAAGTTCAAGTTCCAGCAGTCTCTGAAAGAGGAAGTATACAGTGTGACCCATGTGAAAGCAGGTACAATACACTAGAGCAAAACCCAAAAAAGCGACGTGATTTTCCAAATGTGCGCAGACAGACATCCCGAGACCATGTGTGGGGAGGAATACGACGGTGGGCTAGCAGTCGGAGAACTGTCAAGTTGGACTGGGCTGAATCCATGCAGGCGGGAAGACGGAAGTGCGCGGCAGCCCGTCATGCTTTCTGTTCCGTTTTCCTCCAAACCTAAAACCGCTCTAGAAAAAAAAAAAAGGCTATTAATCTAGAAAACTATATGCTGGTGAAAACCAGGTATGGATTATGGTATTATGACAACAAGCATTTTTTAAGATGTTTGTTTTTTTTAAAGCACCAGGATATAAAATTGCATTTAGGGTTTGACGACAGGAATATCTTAAAACCCCTGCGCCCAAGAAACAGCTGAAAGAAAGTACTGCAAAATAATACGCCTTAATTCTGTTTGCATGGTAGCACTCATTTAAATTTCCCTTTTTTCTCCCAAATTTCTGTTTAATGTGCATGCATTAAATGTGTAATTTAAAAATGAACAATTTAAAAATATAGTTACCATCACATTATCTGATTGCTGATAACGTTAAGAGTACAAAGTAAGATAAGAAATTATTACTCTATAATTACAGTTAAGATAAAATGTTTGTATGTTAAAAAATGGAATTGGCTGCATTGATAGCAATTGCTTTGTCTGGGCATTGGGGTGCTGGGAAGGGAGTTTTTCTATTTGCCATATTTATTTAGTATGATTTTAGAATTAAAAAATGCAAAATTGTATGGGAAATGCATGGCTTGGGGATTAAATCCATTTGTAGTGCAAAGAAGCACCTGAAATTTGGGGGACTGATTTTATTTCAAAATCATATTAAACCATAGCTTGCTCTATGAATGGGTGAGGTGAGGAGTTCACCTGGAGTGGAGTGAGCATCTGTGAGCTGCCAAATACCAGCAGTGTGTCAGAGAGCTCAGTGATTTCCTCACCTGTACCTCAGCCCAGCAAGGGAGCATCACCCACTGCCCAGAATGCCAAGAATGGTCACAACACCTTGGAACCAGATTCCTGTCCTTTGACTTGGGTAGACCGGCTCCCCGATAGCCTCACTCTCAGAACTGTTGCCGAATAGGCCTTCGTCCATCATTTATGTCGCACTACAATTTCATGAAAGCACAAGGGACATCCCGTGACAGCTACATATTTGTTTATTGGGTCATCTGTAAAATTGGGCACATGAAAGGCAGCTACGGGTACCATGGACAAAGTGCATGCTGTATACAATTTGAATGTACAAAAATTGATGGATTGTTTATACTTTTTTTGAAGAGTGGTGTGCCCAGGAGATGATATTAAGACCTTGCTCCAAGTCGGTGGTCAGTAGCTGCAGTCTTCCTCCCCTCCCCTTCCTGTCTATCCAAGGCCCCTTGCTGGTGCTGTTAGGGGTCATACTGTTGGTTCTGACCCATAGCGACCTTATGCACAACAGAGCAAAGCACTGCCTGGTCCTGTGCCACCCTCATAGTTGTTCCCGTGCTGGAGCCCATTCCAGCAGCCACTGTGTAAATCCATTTCTCCAAGGGCCTTCTTCTCTTTGCCTGCCCCTCCACGTTACCAAGCATGATGCAGGAGCTGCTCTCGCCTAGCGACAGGTCCAGATTATGTAAAACAGTCTCACCTCATTTGTGATGATCCCCAAAAAGGGCCATAAAGGGACTATCAGGAATATTTGAACAGGAAATTTGGGACACTAGCCTGAACACTCGTTTGAGCACCTATTTTTGTCAGGCAGTATGTAACTGGTGACAAACCATACAAGTACTTTGGTCTCAGCACAGAAAAGTCCTATGGAGAGAAGTACACACAAAGGACAGAGCCCTGACGTGTGCACAAGCAGGGCCAGGAGACACAAGTACTTAGAGAAGTGTTCCTGTGTCTCCCAGCTTGGGAAGCTACCAAACTCTTCGATAGGACAAAATATCTGAAAGAGAGGTAGGATTTGGAATTTCAAATTCATGTCCCTGGGAGGGGCTTCCAGGCAGTGAAAGTTATGGGGTTTGATGGGGGCACAAGACATTAAATGAACCAGTAGGCAACTTCCCAGGAAACATGGCACATGACACAATAAGGAGTAGGGCATGGCACTCAGGAAGACCTTCAGGATAGCAGGCACGGAGATGATTGATTACAAAAATCAGTTGCATCCCGCCTGGCTTCCACTTGGAAGAATTAAGATAACACCTGTGGAAAAACAGCACCATCTTCCTTTCTACGCCTTCCGGATGACCCCAATCAACTCTACGCAGAGAAGAGAGCAAAGTATGCCGTGTGTGGCATGCTCCCCGTGAACATAAAACATGGGACATTGATCCTGGAAGCAATGTTCCTTTTATTGCTTTTCCCAAAGGATTTTTCATTTCAGCTTGCTTCCATGTCTAAATTTTAATGGCTCTTACAATTTAACTAGCCTGTGGCCAACAGCTGTCATATTCATCCTTTGTAGCTCACACTCAGGAATTTATATTTTTACCTACTTCCCAAGCCTGAAATATTTCTGATTGACGGTCATCATATTTAGCCTCTGTCAATCTTCTTTATGTCTGTAATCCATATGGCAGAAAAACTCCTCCCACCAGGGGTGGTGAATGACAGTTAAAATTATGAGATCTATTTCCAAGTGAATGCCTTGTTAAACACATACAATAAACCCCAAACAAAATGACACATTGTTGATAAGAAACCAATGGCCTTCTAGGGATTAACGCAGGAAGGAAAGTACATTCCCTGACCAAATCTCCAGCATGAGCTGTAAGGATGCACCTGCCTTTAAAACTTAGCCCATGAAATCCAACAGCGAGCGGGCGCTGAGGAAAAATAGAAATATTATTATTGCGTGATTTGAATTGTGTTCACAAAAGATGATAATAAAGAAAGTCCTGATTTATGAAAGATTTTTCATTGCAAATTGTGTAAGAAGGCAGACCTTTTCTGTCCTGTACAGATATACTTTCCTTTTATCAACAGTGTATTAAATTCTATACCATTGGTGAAATTAATGATACTATCAATAGAGTTATCAAATACCCCATAGGGATGATTTATGATGTTCTCCAGTAAAAGGATAATGACGTTTCTAAACCGGATCGGGAACAACCAGTATATGAATAGATGATGAGCTTAGACTTAATCATAGCCCTAATCTAAGAACAATTTGTTCTTATGATTTGGCCTACTCTATATTTGACCTTATGAAGACATCACTGAAGATAATGCATGCTATAGCAAAGTGTGGTGAACAAATCAGCCTTCTTTTATTTAGTTAGTTTCTAAATCATTTTATTGGGGGTTCATACAGCTCTTATGACAATCTATCCATACAGCCGTTGTGTCAAGCACATTTGTACATGTGTTACCATCATCATTTTCAAAACATTTTCTTTCTACTTCAGCCCTTGGTATTAGCTCATTTCCCCTCTCCCCAACCTGCCCACCCTCATGAAACCTTGATCATTTATACATTCTTTCCCATGTCTTACACTGACCAATGATTCCCTTCACCCACTTTTCTGTTGCCTGTCCCCCCACCCCCCGGGATGGGATTATATGTAGATCATTGTGACCAGTTCCCGTTTCTTCCCCCACCTTCCCCTTACCCACCTGGTATTGCTACTCTCATTATTGGTCCTGAAGTGTTTATCTGTCCTGGATTCCCTGTGTTTCCAGTCCTTATCTGTACCCTTGTACATGCTCTGGTCTAGCCGGATTTGTAAGGTAGAATTAGGGTCATGACAGTAGGAGAGAGGAAGCATTAAAGAACTAGAGGAGTGTTGTGTGTCTCATCAGTGCTATACTGAACCCTGACTGGCTCATCTATTCCTTGTGACACTTCTGGGTCTCCACTCTGTGATCCTCCTCATTCACATTGATATGATTTTTTGTTCTGGGTCTTTGATGCCTGCCACTTGATCCCATTGACACCTCATGATCACACAGACTGGTATGATTCTTCTATGTGGACTTTGTTGCTTCGGAGCTACATGGCCACTTGTTTACCTTTAATGCCTTTAAGATCCCAGATGCTATATCTTTTGATAGCCAAGCACCATCAGCTTTCTTCACCACATTTGCTTATGCACCTATTTTATCTTCAGCGATCATGTTAAAGTCATCTTTTAAAACAGTGGTTCTCAACCTTCCTAATGCCGTGTCCCTTTAATACAGTTCCTCATGCTGTGGTGACCCCCCCCAAACCATAAAATTATTTTCATTGCTACTTCATAACTGTCGTTTTGCTACTGTTATGAATTGGATGACCCATGTGAAAGGGTCATTCAACCCCCAAAATGGTTGCGACCCACAGGTTGAGAATTGCTGAAAAAACAAGAAGCCATCTAAGTGAGGTTTCAGCTGAGTCCATATGAAAGAAGCACATCAATCTGTGTGATCCCAGGATTCCATTAAGAACCCCAAATCCATTTATAGGGTCCCCATGGGGATTCAGCCTCCAAAAATTCCCTCCGACCACTTTTCCGGGGTGTGAGTAGCTTTGCTGTCAGACAGAGCGCATTGGAAAGTGAATGAATGCAGATGTGGTTTGGTTAAAATGCAAGACCTTGTGACTTGTTCTCCCTTTGGATCTATTTTAGATTTGTTCTAGTTTTATTATTTTCCATTTTCTTTTCTATTGAGGATCATCTGTGTTTTTTAAGTTTATTTAGCATGTTTTTCTTAGTATATGAAATCCAGGATAGGCAAGTCTATAGAGACCATAACTGGATTAATAATTCCTTAGAGTCATGGCAGGAGAAGTTGGGGAAAACAATCATGAGTACAACAATGACAAAATGTCCTAAAATTTATTGAGGTGATTATTGCACAACTCTTTTTAAAAATGTTTAAACTATTGAGTTGTAATGCTATGTAAAACACATGTTAATCGTTCTCCAATTCATTCTGTTTTCCCAGGTCCATGGTGTCCGTCCAGATGCATTCCCCGGATTCACTTTTCAGATACTACCTAAGTATCAAGACAGAACAAACATCTCAACTCCCATGAAACCTTCCTTGTTGAGCCTTTTCCTGTATCATCCTCTTTTGGAGATATCACGTTGTGCCTTATACACTGCCACACATTAAGTCAATACAAATTATGAAGTCTTTTAAAATATCACTAATCATTATAATTTTGCTGTTGTTTCTATTAATTATACTTGACACAAAGTAGAACATTTTCTTTTATTCCAAGTTAGATTTTAATTTTGCTCTTGCCTGTCTTATCTTACTGACTCTTACCCGGTTCCTGTTAGCAGTACCTGTGAAGGAGCTACTCTGCCGTCCCTCTAATTCACTCTCCGCCTTTCCCAACCTGTTCTGTGGGCTCTGCTGGGCTCCTGTATTCTATAGCTATTGGTTGGGTTCAGCCAGGGGGAAACCCTAAGGAATGTGGGAAGAAGGAAGTGGGGGAACATCATATATGAGCTTCCTGCCTACTACCCTCAGCTTATTGGTTCCTGCATTTCTCTCGAAAAGACCACGACTTCTTTTCAATGGCCCCTGTTGCAGTTTAGAGTCTGATCTATTCTGAGAACCACACCTTTCCCTTCCCACTCAGGAGTTGCAGGTGAGAGCTTGCCATTCTTACTAGTCTTAATACATTTTCTCTCGAACTCTCCCCACTCACCTTTGGGGTGTTCCTCCGGTGTCCTGGCATCTCAGACTGACCCAGAGTGTGGGTGCCAGGATGAGGTGACCCTGAAAATGGGTCTTACCTTAAGCTTTTGACTTGGTAGGGACTATGTGGCAGCTCTTAACCATTAAAGGCAAAGTGAACACTGCTGCTAAAATTAACAGTGCTACTGTGTTCCATGAAAATTGAAGTGACTCAACTTGGAGTATATATGACTTTAATAGTGACTTTAATTGTGAAGTTTCTAAAAATGAAATAGATGCATAGTTTATGCAGGTGTGCTCCATTATACAGAAGGTTCTGGAGGGTAGAATCTTAACACAGGTCACTGTAATGGGATTCGGTGACTTTTGATCTGGTTCAGAGGCAGAGCCAGTTCACAGACATGAAGATTTGGAGGAAGAACACTAGGACGTGGCCACAGGTGTATTCTGTGCATCTTCCTTACCCTGCTCCAGAAGGACCCAGCTTTATTTATAGAGTGACTGTGCACTTGGGAACGAGAAACATCTAAGTCTTCCAAGAAAGTACAGGATTCTGCCTCTGAACTGATGTAGCTCCCCAGTCAGAGTGGGGATGTGGAGGATAGATAACTGATTGCATTTGGGGCTGACCCCCTTTCCCATTGGGTGTAGTAAACCCCATCATGGTTCACTTCTCCAGTGCCGTTAGGTTGTTGTTAGGTGCCGTCATGTTGGTTCTGGCTCATAGCGACCCCTATGCACAACCGAACAAAATACTCCCAGTCCTGTGCCCGCCTCACACCTGTTTCTATATTTGAGCCCATAGATGCAGCCGCTGTGTCAATCCACCATGCCGAGGGCCTGCCTCTTTGTCGCCGTCCTTCTACTTTACAGACCTAGCAAAGAGAACCCACGATTAAAAACTTGAAAAGTGCACTGGTGAAGATGTCTACCGCATTCCCAGTTACCAGCCGATTTTACCTAAGCAAACATCAGATTGGTGCGAAGGATCGCTATGCGTTACTGCCAGCTTAGTCCGCTGGTGGCCCCAATTCCAGCTTTGGTTGTTAATGTGGTCTTTTTACTGAGAAAATCAGCACAGCTATGGGCATGCAGCTGTTGATCTTGCAAATGCCATTTCTCCAAATCCTCCGTGGGGGGAAGAAAGTTTTGAATGGCTTGCTTTCACATGCCATGTTTCGACATCAGGTTCACATGCCCGTGGCTGTGCTGTAATCGGGAGAGCCCTTGATTGTTTTTATACCTCTGCTGGGCCACTGCCTTGATGACAGCGTGCTAGTTGCCCCTGGTGAGAAAAGCAGTCCAATATCAACTGGGTGTTGTCTGAGTCACCAGATTATAAAGTTGGACACAGCATTAATTGTGAAACAGGGGCGAGAGCGCTAGTGCGTGTGCGCGAGCGGCAGGGCTTTCTCCAGAGCTGTCGGAGGGAGCGCAAGCGCTTCTCCCCAGCTGGTGATCGATCAGCTGATCAATCAATCAAGGTTCAGGATGCAGAAGTGAGTGAGCGGTGAAAATCAGCAGAGCCGATGGGTTGTGAAGATGTAAGTGCGTCTGAAGTTCACACTCTCTACTCCAGGTGTGGTAAACATGAGAACTCCAGGATTTACACAAACTGAGAGTGGCCAAAAATTAAGTAATGAACTGCTGAGTCCAAAAACCAGAAAGGAAACATCAATCTTGCTTACTAAGGAAATATCGCGTGAGAAGTCATTGAAAAAATCCTCAAATACTGAGCTTGTTCAGAGAATGGTAACGGGGCGACACACTCAAATATTATCCATCCTTTAGGGACTTCCCCACTCTCTGTAGAGACTCCTGCCTCGAGCCCTCCCGGTGGTCCACTGTTGGCTACTTTGAGATAAAACAGCTCATGCACTTCAGGACAAGAGACAGGCTCATCTTACACTTCTCTGTTAACAATTGGGGAGTTTGGGGCTTGCTTTATTTTGCTTTAATTTTGAAAATTTGAGGTGAGGATTAAAATAAATATTTTATACAATAAAAAAATTGTGAAACAGGAACGATCTAGATGAGCCCGGGCTTCTATTAGGGTTCAGAAGACACAAGGAAAGTACTGCTCCCTCCCCCAGAATCGTTGTTCTTCATGCTCCCTGCTTTACTCTCTACCCACACTGATGATGGCCTCAAAGGGAATTCCTTTGGGAACCCATTTGCAGAGAAGGAAAAATGTGAACACAGCTTATGGATGGGTTTGGTTCTATAGTAGTTAGGCATTGAGCTGCCAAGCAAAATGTCTGCAATCGAAACCATCCACTGCTCTGACAGAGACCAATGAGGCTGTCTACGCCTATAAAGAGTTAGTCTCAGAAACTCACAGGAGCAGTTCTACCCTGTCCTGTAATATCACTGTGCGCCAGAATTGATTAGATGGCCGTGAGTTTGGTTTTAGGTTTTGGTTATAGTTCAATTGTCCTCCTCACTTTCGGCAAATGAGGTCTTGAAACCCTTACTGGTGAAGATCAAAGATCGCAGCCATCAGCCTGGATCATAGTTCAAGGTAAAGAAGACAAAAATCCTCACAACTTTACCAATAGGCAACAACTTGATACATGGGGAAATGGTTGGTGTTTGCAAAGATTTCCTCCTGCTTGCTTTCACAATCCATGCTCATGTTAGCAAGCAGGGAATCAGAGGACACGCTGCATTGACTAAATCTGCTGCACAAGATCTCTTTAAAGTGTAGAAAGCGAGGATGTTAACTTGAGGACTAAGCTGTGCTTCACCCGGATGTTCGTTGCCTCCTGTGCGTGTGAAAGTTGGACATTGCAGAAGAAAGATCCAAGAAGAACTGCTGGATTTCAATGGTGGTGCTGGTGAAAAATATTGAGAGTATCATGAACTGCAAAAAAATAAAATTCAATCTGGTGTGAGAGTTAGGTGTTCTGTGCCAACTAGGCTCCCATAGGAACCTGGGGACAGAGTTTAATCAGGTCACGGCTTGATTAGAGGGCAACACAGGTAAATGACTCTCCAAGGCGGGCTTCTCCCTCTCTCTCCCTGGTGATTGGACTAGCAAGTTGCCTGAGCTAGCTGCCCTAACTCAACCAGATGCTGTGCTGCTACCTGTGAGTTGTGAGTGCTTTGTTCCACCTGGCCAAGGCAACCCATGAACCGCGGTGGACCTTGTCGCTGTGTTGTGCTGCTCCATGCTGAGATACCACCCACCCTGCCATGCCGGCTGCTGTGGGTGGACACTGCACCTCCAGCTCGCCATTGTGCATCGCTCCATCGTGAGGCTCCGCTGAGACCTGCTTCACCCTGCTGCACGACTGGCCTCTACTACACCTGACACTTCAGCTTCCCGCTGTCTGCTTTCTTGGCCTTGAGCCAGTGGCTGCTTGAGATAGAAAGACCTTCAGTATATTAACTGTCCTACAAGAGTAAACTGAACTGAGCTCTCTGTACAGCTCTGTGGACAGATTTGCTGCTGTATTCCATTTTGCTCTATAAACCTAACCTTATATAAAGGTAACCTTAAGTGTCCTGGTTTTGTTTCTCTAGAGAACCCTGACTAACACATCTGTCTTGGAAGAAGCACAGCCAGAATGCTTCTCTGAGACAAGGATGGTGAGACCTCCTGTTGCATACTTGGACATGCTGTCACTAGAGACCAGTCCTTGGAGAAGGACTTCCTGCTTGGTAAAGTAGCGGGGCAGTGACAAAGAAGAAGACCCTGGACAAGATGGATGGACACAGTGGCTCCAACAATGAGCTCAAACATACGAACAATTGTGAGGCTGGAGCCGGACTGGACGCTGTTTTGCTCTGTTGTGCATAGGGGCCACTATGATTCAGAGCACTTCTCCGTACCCTCAAAGATTACAAAAGAGCAGGACTGTTCATGGTTCCATAATTTCATCATATGTTTATGTATCATAACTCTACAGAACTGATATCCTGCTGTTCAATTTGGGGGGGGGAGCTATAAAAAATGCTATAGGGAACTTCATGGTGTTTGGCATTGATTCTTTATCATGGTACACTAGTGCCACTCTTGATTACATAGGATTAGCTATTACTGCAAATCACAAAATATATCAATGAAACAGAGGCGTTTAAAAAAAAAAGTCTTTTGGGGCAGGTTACATGATTGTTATAAAGAAAATTCTAAGGAATCTACAAAAAACCTGCCAGAACAAGTGAATTTTGAAAAATCACACAAGCATAAGGTTAATATTCAAAAATCAATTTTATTTTGTATAGTAGTGTAAATGGATTTAAATAAAGCAGTTCATTTAAAATGGAATGTTACAAAAAAGAGGCTTGTGTAGCAATAAACTGAGACCTTGACAAGAAAAAATAAAAATAAAATAAAATGGAATGTTACATGCAAAACTGTTGAGCTGGAAAGTGTTTGATAAATAAGTAAATATAGAGAGACTCATCATAATGAACAAAAAGATATGCTGCAAATATAGACTATGTAAACTTAATTTCTAAAAAGGAATACATCAAACACCTTGATTTTATAATTTTATACACTAAAAAGTATAAAACATTGTTGAGGAAAATTGAAAAAGCATAAATAAATGAAGAAACATACTATTGTCAGGTTAAGTACATGATATTGTTAATATGGCAATTCTTCTTTGACTGAGCTATAGATTAAACATAATTGTATTCCTAATCTTACCAGAAATTTTGTTGAGATTGATAAACATGATGAAATTTATGTAAAAATGCAAAGAATTTAGAAGGTTCGATAAGTCTTCAAGAAGTATAAAGAACCTGGGAGACTTTGACTTTAAGGCTTAAATCATGACAGTGTGTGGTGGCACAAAGATCAACAAGTAGATTACTAGAATAGGACATACAGCCTATTGCTAGTGGGTTGATTCTGACTCGTCGTGGCTCCGTAGGACAAAGTAATCCACTCCATGTAGAGTCCAAGGCTACGGCTACGTACACTAGCAAATTGTGACATCTGTTTCCTGCTGAGCAGCTAGTGAGCTCAAACCACTGAACTTTCGGTTAGCAGTTGAGTGCTTACTGATTGTGTAACAAGGACTCTTACACTAGGACATAGGCCCAGAATCAGGTATGCATCTAGAGTCTTTTGATCACGGTAACACAACGATGCAAAAGGAAAGCTTGTTTTCAAAAAATGGAGCTGAAACAACTACCGTTAAATCTCCACATGCAAAACCATGAACTTGACTCCTAATTTCATACCACCTAACTTAACATAGATTATAGACTTAGTTGTTAAAAAAATATCATTTTAAAACTGCTAGAAGAAATTTTGAGAGAATTATTTGCAACCCAGGGGTAGACAAAAGTTTCTTATAGAGAAGACACAGAAAGCAACAAACATAAATGAAAATGACATGATAAGCCTTATTAAATTGAAAACTTCTGGTCACCCAAAGCCATTATTAAAGGAGACGTATACCAAGATAAGTCACAAGTGTTGCTATAAAATTATAGAAACCTCTATTCAACAAAAGGATAAAAATATGAAGCTATTCCCACTAGGTCTACACTTTTGAAGGCACTGTTGTTACTTCTTGAATCTTTTCCCTCCAAAATTCTGTGCTCTCTGATTTATAGTATGTCAATGGAATCAAACCGTGCTCCTTTTAAGTGCTCTTTGAGCTTTATGAACAAGAAGAAGTCTAAAGGGACAAGACCGTGACTGTAGGGAGATGGGGCAAGGTTACCTAATGAAATTCTAATGAGACCACCCTTCCTATCCTGGAAGAATGAGTGGCTGCATTGTCATGGTGGAAAATAATTTATCAGTAAAACTTTGATTGCCTTTTTCCCCAACCAATGAAGTTTTCCCTTTTCTTAAAATATAATAAGCTCCCATAATCATCAATTGAGAAATTTTATCAAGATTATTCCTTTAGAGTCTTCCAAAACAGTCACCAGAAACCCTTTGAGCTGACCTCTCTGTCTTGAATTTAATTGGCCCAGTCAATGCCTTCAGAAGCTACTGGTTTGATTTGATCGTGCTCCTGGATTGCGTCGATAAATCCAAGACTTCTCTCCAGTTATGATTAGTTCCATAAAATCATCTTCATTAGATTAGATCTTGCTTAAAAGACTATTGGAGAGATTAGATATTTCACTAATTTATGTTCATTTGGGCATCTATTCAGCCAAGTGTGTGCTGAGACCAAATGTTGGCCTAAAATGGAAAATGTTAATCATGTGAGATCCAATTTTAGAAGCTATTGCTTTGATGGTGATTCTTCCAGTAATTTCAGGTCTTCACCCACGGTTTCTTCTGCTGTGATTAACGGTCTTCCCTCTTTGGGCTCAATTTTTTAAAATCTTCCTGACCTTTATAAAATGTTTGGTCTAACCATCCAGCTAAAGGAGATATTATTCTACAGCTATTTTTTTGGGGGGGGGGGCTGGGGGTTGGCAGGGGAATAGCATTCCCATTGTGTTAGTCTGGGTACTTTAGAGAAACAAATCCACAGAAACGCTTATGTGTAAGAGAGAGTTTTCTATAAAGGGAAAGAAGTGCACATCAAGAAAACATCCCAACCCGGTGCTGTCCAAGGCCACAAGTTCAGCATTAGCCCATATGTCCGACAGCAACCCACAAAGTCCTCCTCCATCTTACAAAACACATACAATGATGCTGACTGCAGGAGGAAAGCCAAATCAGCGAACATGTAAGCATCTCAGCGCTGGAAGGGGTCTCTACATAGCTGCTCCAGCACCCAGGGCTGCATCGTGGTAGATCCATGCGGCTTCTTCTCGGGGATATCTTGCAGGAAGTGAGCCTTGCCAGCTAAAGCAGGGAACTGACTAAAGCAGCTGCACCCTTGTCCAACCATCAGAAAACAAGAGACCCAAGAATTAGAAAGGCAAGGCTCACCGAGCCATTTATCCCTCCACCCTTCAATTAGTCCCACCTGTGTTTATTGGCCAGGTTGGCTCGATAAACTACCTCACCCATTAACTTGTTGCAGATTTTCAACGATTTAGGAAGGTGCCCACTTATGTTTTGTTAAAAAATGGAATGTGTTGCTAATTTGTTTATTTCCCTGCTTGAAACAGCAAATGTCATGAGCAGTTTAATAATTCTTTAAGCAGTTTAATAATTCAATATTAGTATGTTTTCATTATTAAAATAAATCAAGTTTCCTTAAATGTTGTTGTGGCTTTTTCACAGTCATGTCTGGTTCACATTCCACTTTCTGTAGCAACTCAATTTTATATAATATTTTAAAATGTAATTGTAAAGTTGTCTTGACAATATAAATGAAAAGCAAGACTCTGAGGCATAGAAATGTCTGTTTGCTATCTTGATTTCTGCCCTTAACTCCCTTCGGATCAGCTTTTCACCTGTCATCACTCCACCACGACTGTCTCTGACGAGTGTCATCAGTGATTGATTGTAGGTGGCTAAGTGCCATGGTCACCCCGCAGTTCCCACCTTGACTCACCTCTCCTGGAGCAGTAGACACCACACTCTTGGTTTTCCTCCTAATTTCATACACTATCTCTTGAAATGAGTGAACGTTTAAACAATCTTTTTGGTTCCGTGACTCTGTGTGTTCCTTCCATTTTCTTTTGCTTTTCGCCACAGAATCTCTTCATTTCAGAATCTCTTCGGACATCGACTTTGATCTTTCCATTCTTTCCTATCTTTTAGTGACCTTTTGCTTTCGTGTGTATGATGTTCATGATATCATCCCACAACTCATGTGAGCGTCATGCATGAGTGTTCAATGTGGGAAATCTCTTCTTCGATGGCCTGCATCACGTTAGGAATACTTAAACTCCTGTGTGGGCTCTCGTGGACTTGTTCTAATTTTCTTCAGCTTTGACCCAAACTTGTATGTGAGCAATTAAGCAGCTGATATTGAGCTTCTCCATCATCACTCTCTTTGTGGTCACTGATTCTTGAATATTCCATCTGGTGAAAACCACATGCACTCTCTCTGTTTATGCTGCTGGGAAAAAAGTATTTGTGATAAGCTATCCTCGGCAAAACTTTACTTCCCTGTGAAAGTAATGATTTTGTTCAATAATTTCACATTCTATTGTGTCAACTTTCTTTGGTGTGGACACCAATATGAATCTCTTGCGGTTAATTGGCTAAGTACCTGGTCTTGCAAATTTCTATCATATGATCTCGAGCTTCATTTCTATCACCAAGACAATATTTCCCAACTACTGATTTTTCCTGTTTCCACCTTTCTCATTCTAATTAAGAGTAATTACCAATGTCTCTTAATTGCATGTTTGAACCATTTCAGACTGCCGGATTCTTCCATTGCTTTATCATTGGCTTTAGTGGTTGGTGCATAAATTTGAATAATATTTGCATTAACTAGTCTTTGTAGGAGCAGAAACACTATTCTATCACAGATAGCATTGTACTTCAAGACATATCTTGAAACTTTCGTTTTGATGATTAATGTGACACAATTCCTTTTGAATTAGCTGTTCCTAGCAAAACGTAAGATTGTTCAATTCAAATTGTCCAATACAAGGCCATTTTAGTTAATTAATTCCTATATCTTTTTTATTATTTTAAAAATCATTTTATTAGGGGCTCATACAACTCTTATCACAATCCATACATACATCAATTCTGTAAAACATATTTGTACATTCATTGCCCTCATCATTCTCAAAACATTTACTCTCCACTTAAGCCCAAGGCATCAGGTCCTCACTTTTCCCCTCCCTCCCCACTCCCCCCTCTCTCATGAACCCTTGATAATTTATAAATTATTATTTAGTCATCTCTTGCCCTGTCTGACATCTCCCTTCATCCACTTTTCTATTGTACATCCCCCAGGGAGGAGGTCACATGTAGATCCTTGTGATCAGTTCCCTCTTTCCAACCCACTCTCGCTCTACTCTCCTAGCATCGCCACTCACACCACTGGTCCTGGAGGGATCATCTGCCCTGGATTCCCTGTGTTCCAGTTCCTATCTGTACCAGTGTACATCCTCTGGTCTAGCCAGACTTTCAAGGTAGATCATGATAGTGGAGGGGGGTGGGGAGGGAGGAAGCATTTAGGAACTAGAAGAAAGTTGTATTTTTCATCGTTGCTACATCACACCTTGACTGGCTCGTCTCCTCCCCTAGACCCCTCTTCAAGGGGATCTCCAGTGGTAGACAAATGGGCTTTGGCTCTCTACTCTGTATTCCCCCCTTCATTCACTATGGTAAGATTTTTTTTGTTGTTCTGATGATGCCTTATAACTGATCCCTTCAACACCTCGTGATCACACAGGCTGGTGTGCTTCTTTCATGTGGGCTTTGTTGCTTCTGAGCTAGATGGTCACTTGTTTACCTTCAAGCCTTTAAGACCCCAGACACTATACCTTTTGATAGCCGGTGGGGGGAAGTCAGATGCTCAGAGGCATCCTTCCTGAGGGCGACCAATTGCCAGACTGCAGTGGTCCCCATGCCCTGCTGTTAAAGACAATGGATGCCTGCAGTCATCTATTTGGTTCCAGTAGGTGGGGTTTACACCCTACTGATAATGGTTCCTATGGAGATCTAAAGAATAGGTCAAAGTTAAGCTGCCATCCCAAATCTAGGATCTGCCCATCTTGTCACATGGATATCCCCAATCCCTCCTCTTCCTATTGCGTGTATGTCCCTAGACCACCCCCTCTCATTACTGTATTACCTATGGCACAGGCCCTTCCTGTGACGTATGTCCTCACCTGTAATTAGGGGGCTTGCATGTCCCCAGAGAATGTAAAAAGCCTGGCCTAGCATTAAAGATCTCTCTCGCTCTCCCTCCACGTGGACCATCAGGCGGGGCTGAGGTGAGCATGCTACTATGAATCGTGTCTGACTCCATTTATTTCAGTACTTCACTTCTACCTCTCATGCTCTCTGTAACTTTACTATGATCTTTACTTATTATCGCTGTACAATTGCGCCTACCAGATCCGTAATGATGTGTTAGGGGCTGGCTTCCCCTGACAATAGCCAGGCACCATCAGCTATCTTCGCCACATTTGCTTATGCACCCATTTGTCTTCAGCGATCATATCATGGAGGTGTGCAGCCAATGATATGATTTTTTTGTTCTTTGATGACTGATACCTGATCCCTTCAGCACCTCGTGATCACAGGCTGGTGTGTTCTTCCATGTGGGCTTTGTTGCTTCTGAGCTAGATGGCCACTTGTTTACCCTCAAGTCCATTTTATTTTAGTTTTAATAATTTTATTGGGGGCTCATACAACCCTTATCACAATCCATGCATACATCAATTGTATAAAGCACATGTGTACATTCGTTACCCTCATTTCATTTTATTTTTGATGACTTCCAAATTTTCTAGATTCATACATACCATGTTTTTATTATGAATGAAGGATTGCAGCTGCTTCTTCTCATTTTGAGTTGTGACCCACTAGCAAATGAAGGTCCCCAAAGCTTTGGCTCAGCCATGCCATCAAGGTTGACTTGACCCCAACTCTTCCCCAGCTCTATTTTGCATGCCTTCTAACCTGAGGACCTCATCTTCTGGCATAGTATCACACAATATTCTGCCGCTAATCATAAAGTTTCATTGAGTAATCCTTCAGAAGTGGACTCCTCTTCCATTGTCCTGGTCTGTAAACTAATTTGGCAACTGTTAACTCTGGGTAAGCCTGCCGTTATTGGAAACATTGGTGACATAGCTTCTAGTATCATAAGGACACACAAATGACATTAGATAAGTGACAAAAAATATGGAGTCATTCTCTTCTTTTTCCTTTCCCTCATATTTAGCTGTCAATCCACAGGAAAACCATAAAAGCTGTACTTACAAGATATCTCCAAAAACGCATCACTTTTCACTGACTCCCTGTTGCCATCTAACTGGTAGCCCTGCTTCTGCCATTGCCCATCAAGAATCTAGTCTTCACAGAGCAGCCAGATTAATGTCCATACGCTGCCTAGAACTCTGCAGTGAGTTCCACCTTCTTCTGAGTAAAGACGGAAGATGATTCATTGCCTTCCTGACCTCCATTGCCCTCTTCCATACTGATTCCTTGTCTTCCCTGGAATGGCCTTGAGGCCTTTCCCTGGCTGTCTTTTCTGCCAGGATCATTCTTTCTGGATTGCTCCTGGAGAATGCCCCTACCTTATTCAAGTCTTTGTACAAAGCACACCTGATTGCTGTCACTCTGCCTGACCATCCAGCATAATCTGTGGCTCGTCTCCAATCCCAAACCCTCTGCTGCAGCCTAGACAATCCTGATCCTGCTCCCCATGCTTGAGTTCTTATTCATGCAGGATATGCACTGTCTAAAAGGCAATATTACTTATCATATTCAAGCTTAGTGTTTCTCCTCCATTGGAAGTTAAATTCTGGATGGATAGGGAACTTGGGCATTTGTTTGCCTGTGTTCCAAGCATACAGAACAGTGACAGTGCAGAGACCTTTACTGGTATTTACTCGTTAAATAAATAAATGAAATACACAAAACTGCCTGGTCAAGCCTCCACAAACACTTTAATCAACTACATTTTATAGTCTCATTATTTAACTTAATACAATTCCTTCCTCTAATAAAAATAGATTTTTTCTTCTGCTGCTCAACACTATATTACCAAACAAAGGGCTTTTCCATTCATCTCCACTGCCAGCCTGACAGTGTAATGAAGATCAAGTACACGATGAGAGGTGAGATTTGTTGACAAAGAAAAGAGTCTCTTCTCCAGTTAGAGGCTTACAATCCAATAGGACCTATACTCAGAAATATAAACATGAAAAATACACAGGCATTGCTCAAATGTCTATTAATGTGCCCATGGCAATTACGTAATCTCATGTCAACTTGAGGGAATTAAGAGTGAAGGGGTGGAGTTTTGCCTGTTAATCAAGGCACAGTCAGATGATGCCTCCTGTGGGCATAGCCTTCTCATGAAGATTTTGGGAGCTCTCCCCCCGCCCCCCTCTCTCTGCTTCACCTTCCTGTTGCCAAACCACATGGAGACTTGCCGAGCCTCAGCAAGTCTCTCTCTACTTCACCTTGCTGTTGAAGAGCCATGCGGAGACTGGCACCAACACTGAGATGCTTCCACCACCACTGGATCTGCAATATTTTTCACCCATCAGCCTACCATCTTCCTGCATTTGGCATCACTGCATGTGCTGTGTGAGACTGAAGAGAAATTTATAGACTAGTATTGCACCTATGAGCTATTATCAGACTTATGGACTTGATCTGGACTGAGCAGGGATGCTTTCTTAATATGTAACTGCTCTTGGGTCTAAAGTTCTCTCTTAGACATGTATGAATATCTCTCGATTTGTTTTTCTAGTCAACCCAGACTAACACAGAGCCTTAGCATCAGGTCTATTTCAAACAAAAACACCAACCAACAGCAATGTTTTTAAAAGTTTGTTTTCCTAATTCCTACCCAGCTTCTAGAGAATTAGATTCAGATCTCAATATTATTTTTTCTCTTCACTTCAGAACTGTGAGTTTATATTCTCTTTTGTGAATTTGCCTAAAGCAAAGGTAGCAATCACAACCATCTGTTGCATAATGAAGAAACTTTACTTTCAGCCAAAAGATAATTTTTCCACCGATAAAACTGCCATGTATCAAGTGTAAGTAATATATCAGGTGCAGCAGACCTGTTATCCCCTCCTGATTTCTTGGACCACCCCCTTGTTTCACAGTTATCGATGGTCAGGCATCTAACCCCAGAGGGTGGCCATGACAGTGTTGAGTTTCCTGGAATCTACAGAGTTTCTTTTTGACTGTGGGAAATTCATAGCATCTGCATAACTTGAGAAGGTATATGCATTGGAGGTCTCAAAATAGTCCATAACACCAATTCATCCATCATCTTTCACAAGTGATGCAGCCAAGGAAAAACCAAGGTCAAACCAAGTTGTCTCAAACTCATGACAATCTCTTATGTTTCAGAGTAGGACAGGACTCCATAGAATTTTCAATGGCTGGAAATAAATTTTCTTCTGAGATACTTCTTGGTGAACTTATACAGTCCGCTTTTTGGTTAGCATGAGTGCTAACCGAGTCGCACCCAGGAGCTCCACAATCAAGGACCAATTTCTTTGAGTTGATTCTGACTCACAGAGCACCCAGAAGACCAAGTGGAACTCATCTATGCCAAGAAATTTGGAAGGCCAACTGACTGGAAGAGATCCATATTTGTTCTCATTCCAAATAAGGTGACCCAACAGAATGTGCAAATTAGAGAACATCATCAGTGATATCACATGCAAGGAAAATCTTGCTGAAGATCATCTGACAGCAGTTGCGGTAGTACATGGGAGCTGCCAAAGGTTCAGGCCAGATTCGGAAAAGGACTAGGAACGAGGAATATTAGTGCTGCTGTCAGATGTATCTTCACTGAAACCAGAGAAGACCCCAAAATAGTTTACCTGTGTTTCATTGACTTTCCAAAGGCATTTGACTGTGTGTATCATAACAAACTATGGACGGCCCCAAGAAGAAGAGGAATTCCAGACACTTCATTGTGCTCATGTAGTATCTGTACAGAGACCAAGAGGAAGTTATGTAAAGAGAACAAGAGGATAGGTCAAGGTTTAAAATCAGGCGTGTGTCAGGTGGTACCCTCTCACCATACATATTCCATCTACATGCTGAGAATAAGCAGAGAAGCTGGATTATATGAAGAAGAAGGTGGCATCAGGATTGGAGGAAGGCTTAGTAACAACCTGTGATATGCAGACGACACTACCTCGCTCGCAGAAAGTGCGGAGGACTTGAAGCCCTTGCTGATGAGGCTCAAGGATTTCAGCCTTCAGTGTGGATTACAATTCAATGTACAGGAAGCAAAATCCTCACAACTGGACTATTAGGTGACATCATGATAAATTAAGAAACATTTAAAATTGTCGAGGTGTTTGTTTTGCTGGGATCCAGGAACTATGCTAATGGAAGCAATTAGTCAAGAGATTTTAAAAAATGCATTGCACCGGGTTAATTTGCTGCAAAAAAAAAAAAAACCTCTTTAAAGTGTTGAGAAACAAGGATGTTAGAAGGCAAGTACACCAGACCCAAGCCATGGAATTTTCAATTGTCTCATGCGCATGTGAAGTTGGACATGGAGTCAGGAAGACTGAAGGAAAATCGAAGCATTTGAATTATACTGTTGGCAAGGAATATTGGAAGTACGTGCCACGGACCGTCAAAAAAACAAACGTATCTGTCTTGGAAGAAGTACAACCAGAATGCTTGAGGCAAAGATGGTCAGGCTTCATCTTACAGACTTGGGACATGAACGACATCGTGCTTGGTCGTGGTCGCAAAAGGGAGGAAAGCTCTCGACAGATCGATGGACACAGTGGCTGCAACAATGGGCTAGAGCAGAGGGACAATTTTGAGGATGGCACAGGACCGGGCAGTGTCTCGCCCTCTTCTTTCCGGGGTCGCTAGCAGTCAGAACAGAGTCGATGGTTTCTAGCAGCAATCGCAGCAGCATGGAAACACGGCCTCTTGGTAGGGGTCCCCCTGGCTGCAGCGGAAGCAAACACTAGTTGGCGCAGTGATCATCTTTGCGGCGTAATTGAAGGACTCGGTGGAAGCAGAGGGGGAGGAAGACTTTAAAGAGATAAAAGCAGGCAGCCTGCGGGGAAGCACTTATCTGCCATGTGGTAAAATGTTTAGCTTTTGTCATTGCCCACGGATGTGCATCCTGACAGCGCCACCCTTGCCCCGTTTCCTCTCGCCCAGCAAGGCTGCCAAGCAGCTGGCGTTCGTTTAGGTACAGGAGGCCTTGGGCTGGGCTCCCGGAACCCAGCGCAGCGCTTTTCAAGTGTTTAGATCATCCTCCAAAGAAGCGAATCTGAGACGCAAGCTCCAGTTTGCAAGGTATTGTGTTAGAGGACTATTCTTTGAAGAAGCAGGGTTGCCCAAAAGCCTACCTGTTCCTCAGTACTTAGTTTTCTCTTCCCAGGTGTTAAGCGTTAAACCACAGGCCACTGGGCTTGTAAGGATACAGGTGGGTCCTTTTAAATCATCGTTACAGCGTGCAACTTTGTCTCTTTTATTTCCTTCCTTTCTCTATTTTCAACCACCAAGCACTTTCCCCCCACCTTTGAACACCCCATATTTGGAAACCACCTTGCATAAGTAATGAACCCATTTCTCCACCTTCAGTTATCGTGCACATGGCTGCCCAAATCAGAGCATCCGATTGGCATAAAATAACTAGAATTATCCAATAAAAAAAACCGTAATTCAAGTCCAAAGCAAAGGCACTTAACGCTCTCGTTCACATGTACAACCTTAAGGCAGGTAAGTGGGCAATTTCTGCTGGTCATTTCATCATATGGGAAGTACCTCAACAACCTCATAATTTTCTTTGTGGAACCCAAGAGACTCCCAAGTTGGAAATCATGGCTCTGATCTTTTTTTTATTTTTCATTTTCCTAATGGGGAAAGTGAGTCCTTGATCCTAGAAGTCATGCTCTACAAGTAACCGCCCCTGGACGTCATCGCTGTTGTCAGGTAGCAAGAAAAGAACATTGATGGGCAATGTCCTTAGGAAATGATGGCCACTTAGATCCAGAGAATCTGACTTAGTTGCCTTGAACTGGGGCATGAGAATCTGATTCTAATGTGGCGTGCAGTGTGGAGAGTTCATGGGGGGGGGGGGGGAAGCAATGAGAGAATAGGACCAGGGTCTTCTGTTGAGGAGTTCCAGAGCCTACGCTCACACTCCATCCAGCATGCCCTGCTGACAGAAGAAAGGTTCCC
The DNA here is from genome assembly GCF_050624435.1 of Tenrec ecaudatus. NCBI lineage: Eukaryota > Metazoa > Chordata > Mammalia > Afrosoricida > Tenrecidae > Tenrec > Tenrec ecaudatus. The sequence goes on from NC_134538.1 coordinate 7,877,842, forward strand.
ATTCAGCCATTCAGAAATGACAGGAATGAGAGGAGGTCAACCTGGACTTTCAGAGGAGGAGCCACTTTGAAGATTTTTTTTTCCAGACCATGTAGGAAATACGTAGTTGCATGTAGGAGCATGCCTGGGCCCCATGGGGAAGGGAGGAGGATCGTGGAGACTGCCAGATTGGCTGGCCTTGGAAAAGTTAATAAATATCCCCAGAGGCCAATTGGTTCATCTGCTAAGTAGATGGTAATGGGAGACATGGACATTGCTCGAAGGTAAAATGCTTTAAGCGCTAATGTCTGCAGGGATTAATAGGTAATTGAAATGAAAATGAATCAGAGGTATAATAGGCAGTCCCCTGTGCCACGGAGACGGTGGCAAGCTGGAGATCACGGGCAGCTCAGAGTGGGTCCGTTCGCAGTTGTCACGTAGGAAGAGAGACTGATGAATTGACAGTCTTCTGTTTTTTTCAAGATAAGCAAGAGACCTAGACATCATATGCCATTTCCTGAGTTTTACATTTTGGCAGCACCTTCCAATGTTTTAAACACGCCTCTGTGGATCGCCATTGGTCTCCGTTTATGATTTTCGCCCCACATTAATTCTCAGGCCTCACCCAGCTCGAACTCTCTGCGTGTTTTTGATCCAGCTGGGCCTCTTGGGGAGCTGCCCCCGGGTTAAATCAAATAGGCGCTCTGCTACGAACCGAATCACCGGTTATTTGAACCCACCCAACACCACTTGGAAGAAAAGTCTGACAGCCTGTTTCTGAAAGGTTACAGCCAGGAAAAACCTGTGGAACGCACGTGAGTCGCCATGAATTGGAACCCATCTGATGCCTACTGACTTTCCTTTTGGCTTTCAACATGAAGGTTGGGCCAATCACGACCGCCCTACAGAACACATTTGGGTAGCTCTTCTTCTTCTTCTTCTTTTTTTTTTTTTTTAACAGATGAACCGTTCCCTTTGTTCTGTGACTTGTCAGCCCCACTGGCAGCAGCATCTTTTTCCTGAAGTGCCTTGACCGGGAAGACCAGGCAGGCTTAGGTGTAGAGGCACTTGTGGATCCCTGAGTCTCAGCATCTCTTGGTGCTGAAATGGGTGGTAGCTGGAACACTGTGCGTGAAGGCTCCAGACAAGCACAAGCAGCAGTGGCTCTGGCCTTGTGACAGACATGTCTGGGGACGAGGGAGCATCTGGCAATCAATGCTGGCTGGGTCCTCTCCCCAGAGCTGAGGTCAAAAGATGATTCCAATAGGTTAAACTGCATGTCACAGAGCCTGGGAACAAAACTAAATTCTCTCTCCTTTCTCCCAGCTGGATTAGACTTCTAAAAATATCTTACACAGCAGCATACTCTATCTACCAGCTTGACACGAGCCCGTTTCCTGTTGCTACGCCAAAGGGAGTCCGTCCTTCCCTGGCCAAAGTTGTGACCTGTGACCCCTTTTCTGGGTCAAGAGAAAATGAAGGATATTTTATTCAATATAAGAGTGAACCCTTAGCTGTCCACCTGAGAATATTGCTTTCCTTGTAATAAAGATCTTAATGGAGGTGGACCAGCTCTCTATGTTAGCTTCTGACCTGTGGAGGACTTTCTGTTTTCTAGCTGTTGGGGACAGCCTGTGGGTGCTCTTGGAAAGCACTTGAGTAGGAGGCTCAAGCACCTTTAAATCCAAAACCTCACTGGCATTTTGTGGCTGCAGACCCATAGCAGCCTGATAGGGCAGAGTAGATCTGCCCCCTTTGGATTTCTAGGGCTTCAAATTTTTATGGGAGCAGAACGCCTCTTCCTTCTCTGAGGTAGTAAGTTTATTGTGCCAACCTGACCGATAAACGCATGTGGGCTTAATTGAAGGGTGGAGGAATAAATGGCTCAGTGAGTCTCGCCTTTCTAGTTCTCAGGTCTCTTGCTTTGTGATGGTCAGACCAGGGTGCAGCTGCCTTAGCCAGTTCCTTGCTTCAGCTGGCAAGGCCCACTTCCTGCAAGACATCCCCGAGGAGAAGCCACATGCACCTACCCTGATGCAGCCCAGGGTGCTGGAGCAGCCCTGTGGAGACCCCTGCCAGCACTGAGATGTTTACGCATTCACTGACTCGACTTTTCTCCTACAGGCGACTTCATTGTGTGTTTTGTGAGATGGAGGAGGACTTTGTGGATTGGTGTTGAACATATGGGTTAATGGGTTAATGTTGGGCTTGCGGGCTTGGGCAGCACTGGGTTGGGATGTTTTCTTGATGCGCGCTTATCCTTTATATAAAATTCTCTCTTATACATATGAGTTTCTGTGGATTTGTTTCTCTAAAGTACCCAGACTAACACATTCTCCCACTGAACAACTAATGGGTTTGAACTGCTGACCTCACAGTTCGCAGCCCAACACAATTAGAAACGCCACACCACCACCAGGGTTCCTTCCAAGATCCCGTAGGATGCTTATGTTGTATAATATTAAGAGGAAATGAATGCAAAGTTGCTTATACAATATCATCTCTTTATCCAGATACCATCTCTGAGGTCCCTGGATGGTAACAAAAATGTGCTGTCAGCTACTATCCCAAAATATTAGCAGTTGAGGTCCACCCATGACACTGGAGAAAGATCTTACAACTGGCTTCTATGGAGCTCCAGTCTATGGATCAGTTCTACTATGCACACATGTAGTGGTTAAGAGTGTGAATTGACTAGATGGCAGCAGGGTTATTGTATGGTTTTATGTTGTGCATTAGTAAATGGAAAAGTAAAGAAATGGAATATGCAGTGTGTTCTTTTTAATCAAGATCCCTACTCCATTAACTCTCCAAACCAAACTTACTACTCTCAAGTTGATTCTAGCTCATAGTCACCCTATCAGAAAAAGTAGAAGTGTCCCTTTGGGTTTCTGAGCCTAAATCTTTACAGGTGTAGAAAATCTTACCTTTCCTCTCCATCATCAAGACGTCTTAATTTATCTGTTAAGTGGTAGAAAAAAAGTTCCCTGAAGTATTAGAACTGACTGTCTCTGGGTGGTAGGGGGATCGTGAATGATGATTAAACTCTTTATGCTTTTCTATATTTTCTAAATTACTGACATTTTGCACTATTTTAACACACACTCATTCTGACTAGCTCATCTTAAGTAACATTTTTAGTGTTGTGTAAAAATTGTAGGTGAAATGTTATTAAGCTTTTAAAATTACCTTCCAAATGGACTCTTGTGCTCTTAGCAGGATCATCGTAGCTTCTGAAGGTGATGGGCAGCATGTCCTTTAAATTATTTTTTAAATTGTGTTGAATCAAGGGGATTCATTCCATAAGGAATATGTTGTACCTTTAACAAATGTATCCTCATATGATGCAGTAATTCCATCTGCGGGAGATTATTTTAAATATAGGGAACTAGCTTAAAGAAATCATTGTAAGCATAGATTTACATTGTGAAGATGTTCATCACGATAAAAGAAAAACTTGGAAACAACTTAAATCCTTAATAGAAATAATTTACCCAAAGCCAAAACCTAACCCACTGCCGTTGAATCGATTCTGACCAACAGCCGTCCTGCTGCAGTCCATCCAGTCATCCTGGCTCCCGGGGGCTGCCAGGTGTTATTGAGTAGAACTGCTTTAAAGAGGATGCTTGGCCGTGATCTTTCCCTCTGCGGTACCACTGCGTTAGTTCAAACCACCACTGCTTCAGTTCCATCTACCCTTGAGAAAGGAATCCTACGAGGATGTATCTTTGGAACCCTGAGATTCCTCTGCACTGATTGCCCTCAAGCCAGGAGAGAGAGCTGGGGCACCAGAGAAGTGGGGAGAAGTCAAAGGAGCAGAGGCAGCAGCAACAAGAGCACAAAACAGAATGTAGGACTTCCCACTCCGCAGAGAGAGAACACAGTGCTTACAGGTGGAGGGCTCACTGACGGAGTGGTGTGCCTCCAGACACTTTATCAGGTGCGCTTACTGACTCATGAAGCTAGAGCTGCCTGCCTTTGTCTTCAAGCTGAGTTCTATGGCAAAGTAGAGTGTCCTTTGGGCATTTATCAGAGTGTTAAAAAAAACAAACAAAACCTTTTTGAAACATTGCCCAAGAAGGGCAGAGGCTAGGACATTGAGGACCAGAAAGAGTTTTGTCAGCAGACATGACTGGAAAGAGACATGCCTAATGGGAGGAACTGAATCCTGAGGACATAGGTCAGTCATCAGTGCTCAGAACAAAGTTATTTTATGTGTGTGTGTGTGTGTGTGTGTGTGTGTGTGTGTGTGTGTGTGAAAACAGACTTAAAATTCTTAAACAGGTCCCAAGAAGGAATAATCAGAAAGAGTATAGATGGTCTAGAGAAGAATTCCCTATTCCTGCCTCCTCCTCTCAAGAGAAGTGGCTGAATGCAACATGAGAAATCTGCCTACAGAGATCATTAAAGACTTCTCCATCCACCTGATGTGCTTGATAGCAGGGAGCCAATCAGCGACAATTCACTGAGCAAGGACTGGCAAAAGTCCCCAGTGGTGGCCCTGCTGGGAATAGTGTGGAGTTGAGTGGGGAAAGAGATGGTAATGGGTCAGAATGGGCCAGGGTCAGAATACACTCCTTTAAGAAGATGGAGGTTTTCAGCAGAAACATTGGTTTCATATTCTAGAAGGCCTTTCAGCTGTGGTTTTATTCCTTCCCCCACCCCTTCTCCTTATCTGCACTTTGCTCATCCTGTGTATATAGACTACTTCAATGTCCGGGAGACCAATACTTGGGAAAAAGCCTTCTCAGTTTCATCATTTTGACAGATATTCTCCATTAAATAATCTACTCCCACTGAGAGATAGAAGGAATCAAAGGTGAGTCTACTCTGAAAAGCAGTCCCAGGCACAGGCTTTGAGCCATGCAAAACCTTCCTACCAGAGGCTGTTGGCTACACTCCAGCCAAAGATGAGGGTCTTGCTTTATTTCCCCTTCTGCACAAGTTGTGACACCAGGTCCTCCTTGGAGGTGGGAGGGAGGGCCAGAGGCAGCACTCCTGGGTCTTCCTAGAAGGATTTGCTCTGCCTGGTTGTTGAGAAGGGATGTGTTTTGTTTGGGGGCTGCCTGGGTGCACACCTTCCTGCCCTTTTCCCTTTAGGCAGTGGCGTTTGGTCCAGCCATCTGAACCATCTTAGAGTCTGATTCTCACTTTCCTGTTTTTATTTCCAGTTGACTAAATGGCTGAGGAACTAATTTCCTGCCTTGTTGAATACAGAACCCGGAGGCAGTTTAACCTTTGATGACTGAGTTAAACTCCCAAGTAGGCTGAATAATCATTAGGATTTAAATTAAGGATTAAACACTTGGAGTGTTCCCAGCGTGAGCTCAGAGCAGGCTGATGGGGAAGGTAAACAGGGATTCAGGCAACCTGTAAACAAGGTCCTCTTCCCCAAGGGCACTTTTAAAATTACCTCCACCCACACATTTTTCTTTCTTTGTTCAACGTCCAGTTTAGTATTGCTGTTATTGTCATTTGGGTAAACGTTTACTGAGGAAAGTGATTTCCCAGACAATTCAGATGCATGTGGTTTTGTGACATTGATTGCAATCTCCACAATGCAAGAGCATTCAACCAAGTCCCCCCTCCCCCGCTGTTTATTGCTTCCATTGTTCTTCTTTCCAAGCCCTTCCAACTTTCAGCACTTTATCCCTGGTCAAACACTGCTCTTTGGATCTCCTATGGTTGATTGTTCTAAAGCAGTAGTTCTCCATCTTCCTAATGCTGCGGCGACCCTTTAATATAGTTCCTCATGTTATGGTGACGACCCCCCCCCCCAACCACACAATTATTTTCATTGCTACTTCATCATCACTGTGATTTTGCTACTGTTAGGAATTGTCACTATCTGATGTGCAGGATGCATTTTCATTGTTACAAATTGAATAGAATTAAACATAATTAAAGCATAGTGATTATCACCAAACAATATGTAATATATTGTGAAATATTTGTGTTTTCCGATGGTCTTAGATGACCCCTGTGAAAGGACTATTGGACCCCCAAAGAGGTCTCGACCCACAAGTTGAGAACCGCTGCTCTGAAGGGTGTTATTTTCGCTATAAGGGCTGGTCTATTGTTCGCCTGAAACTTGAGCCTGCAGGGTGAGTTTCGGTCCAGGATTGGAAGTTTGCTGGGCGGATGGTCTTGGGAGTTCCACCAGTCTCTACCAAACCAGTAAGTGTGGTCTTTTTATTTAAAAAAAAAAAATCATTTTATGTGGGGCTCGTACAACTCATCACAATCTCATGCATCAATTGAATCAGGCACGCTTGTACATATGCTGCCCTCATTCTCTTCTAGACATTTACTTTCTATCGAGCCCTTGGTATCAGCTCTCCCCCCCGCCCTCCCCCTTCCTCCCTAAAGTTTGGTCTTTTTTTATTATTTTGTTCTAGATTTTCCCCACTCCCATCCCCACCGCCAACTCTATTCAAGATTTGCCCTCATCATCACTTCCAAAGTCGTTTTACAAGTAGGAAGGAGCTCTATCTAGTTCTACTCGCTGTAGAGCCATGGGATTAGGGGTTTGTTTTAGAGCTTGACCCCTGAGCACTCCAGTTTGCAAAAATGCTTTTGCTGGGTCATCGCGGAGATTTAGTCTTCATTGAATTCTCTCTCATCATTAACCAAGGATGTAGATAATCCTGCCCTCGGCAGTGTTAGGGACTGTAGATTAACCCCCTCCCTGCTAAAGCCAACCCAGTGAAGGGGCAGTCTCTTAGGGGCTTGCCTGGGTGTGTCCTTGATGGAGCTCATGAATATGCCACACACGGCCCAGTAGTGAGAGTCACATAGTCCTGAGTCATGCCCTATCCGTCTCACCCTGATTGCCGCGTTTGGAAATCCCTGGACCAATATTGAGTGCTACTATCTAAAACAGTGGTTCTCAACCTTCCTAATGCCGTGACCCTTTAATACAGTGCCTCATGTTGTGGTGACCCCCCCAAAAAAAAACCATAAAATAATTTTCCTTGCTACTTCATAACTGTAATTTTGCTACTGTTATGAATTGGGCAACCCCTGTGAAAGGGTGTTTCGACTCCCAAAGGGGTCGCGACCCCCAGGTTGAGAACCACTGATCTAAAACAGTGTACATGTCCCAATCATGATCCTGTTCCTGCTTCTGTAGTCCAACCTATAACTCTGAAGTATAGATCTGCCACTAATCATAAACATATATGCTGGTTTCCTTTGTGTGATGTCTTATTTAACTAGTATGCTGACTGTGAGTCTGCAGATGCCATTTGAACCCCACAGAGACACCCTCCCACCCCCACCGTCTACAAATCCACAGCCAGGCAGCACGTGCCCACTCGGCAACTTTGTTTACTGAAATACATTTCCTTCCCTCCATCTCCCCGTTACTACGCTCCTAGACCAGCAGCTGTTGACCACCCTGATGTTGTAGTGGTCCTGTTGGGAGCTGCTCACCTCACAGTCGGCAGTTTGACTTCACTAGCTGCTCCTCGGAGAGAGATGAGACTTTCTATGCCTAGAAACAGTTGCAGTCTCAGACACCCACAGGGTTGCCTGTCCTATAGGGTCACTTTGACTTGATGGCAAAGGTCTTTTGTTTTATAGTTGCCCTATGTCAAAGAGGAGCTTTCCATAAATAGATGGATTGTACTTCTGAGTTCTCAGTTGTGTGCCTTTGGTCTACCTGTCGGATACAGTACCAGTACTAGGCTGCTTTGACGATGGTAAGTTTTGAGTTCAGGACATCTGAGACCCCCTACTTTGTTCTTCAAAAATACTTTACATTTTAGTTGGTAAGCTGTGCTTGTCCAGAGTCTTCTTCCTTCCCGTGTAAAGTTGGTGATTAGACTTTCCATTTCTTCAAAGAATACTGTGGTCATCTGGGTTGGGATTGCATCACATCTATAGATCACTTTAGGACATTAGTATCGATATTTTCATAAGTCGTCTTTCTACGTGTAAGCATGGCCTATTCTTCCATTTATATAGGTTTCTTGTAATTGCATTTTATAATTTTCTATGTATAGCCCTTTTTATGTCCCTGGTTACATTTAATCCTAAATACTTCAAATTTTGAGTGATTATTGTAAGTGGCATTGTTTACTTGATTTCCATTTTAGAGTTCTCTTTGTTAGTGTGGGAATCCGACTGGTTTGGGTGTGTTGGTTTTTTTGCCCTGTCACTTTGCTTGATCCTTCTGTTAGTTCTGGTGTCTGGGATTTTCAATGTCTGGGATCATGTCTTCTGCAAATAGATAGTTTCACTTCTTCTTTACCAATATGAATGCCCTTTATTTCCCTCTCTTGCTTTTCGCTCTGACTAGAATGTAATACACTATTGAATCACTCACTCGCTACCATTGAGTCAATTCTGAGTCACACAGGTGGAGTAGAACAAAGTAAAGTAGTAAATCTACAGGAGTAGAAAGCCTCATGTTTCTCCTATGGCGCAGCTGGTAGGTTCAAACTCATGATCTTACAGTGACCAGCCCAACCCATAACCCAATATATAATTGGGATGATGATAAAGGACATCCTTGTCTGATTCCTGTCTCAGTGTCTCTGCATTGAGAGTAATGTTGGCTATTGGGTTGGAATATATGCCTTTAATTATGTGGAGGAATAGCTCCTATTTTTTTATTGTTGAACATTTTTTATCAAGCGTCAGATATTGACTTTGTCCAGTGACTTTTCTGCTGTGATTGATAGGATCATAAACTTCTTTTCCTTTGTTTTATTTATATTGTAGATTACATTGATTATTTTTCCAATGTTGAACCCTGTTTGCACATCTGGTCTGAATCTCATTCTGTAAAAAAAAAAATTTTAGTATTGTTGGATTCTATTGGCTAGAATTTTGTTGAGAATTTTTGCATCTATGTTCATGAGATATTGGTCTATACTTTTCTTTTTAGTGATGTCTTTGGATTTGGTATCAGAGATATGCTTGCTTCATAAAATGAATTTGGAAGTATCTATTTTTTAAGATACTCTGAAATAGTTCAAGTAGAGTTGTATCGGGTTTTCTCTATTTGATAGAAATTTCTAGTGAAACTGGGACTTTTTGTTGGTGTTGGAAGTTTTGAAATGACTTGTTCAATTTCTTCTCCTGTGTTGAGTGTATTCAAATTTCCTCTCTCAGACTGTGTTACTTTGGATAAGTTGTGTATATGTAGAAATTTGTTCATTTCTTCTAGGTTTTCCTATTTATTAGACCAGTGCAGTTCTTCATAGTATTCTGTTATTACTTTATAAAAATAATTCCGTTGGTTCTGGTTTCTTGTTTCTGTTATTTGCATCTTTTCCTTTGTAAAATTTACCAGTGGTTTGTCAATTGTATTGATCCTTTCAAGAACCAGTTCCTACACAAGTTAATATATTCCATTGTTTTTCCTGTTTTATTGATTTCTGCTGTAATCTTTATTATTTCCTTTTCTGGTGACTTTAGGATATGCTTGCTGTTCTTTGTCCATTTGGAGATGCTAGGTTAAGATGTTAATAGTGGTTCTTTCTTCTTTGATGTGTACATTATTGCTATAAATTGCCACATGAGTACTGCTCGTGCTATATCCCAGTGACTATGTATGTTGTGATTTCATTTAACACCCCAGTTTCTACTCACCAAGTAGGATGGAGAACATCTTTGTGGACTATGCTATGCTAATTGACTTTGATGTCTTCCAAAACTGTGATCCTGCACCCCAAGACCCAGCAGCTCATTTCCTTGCAGAGACTGGTTATGTCTATGGCATTTTATTAACTCTTCCCCCTGTGTGCTTCATGACATTCATGGATATATTTTCAGCACAAGTAAATACCCATCTACAACCATCAAGAGTCAAACCTCTGTATACTTTACTCAGATAAAGTATTTACCTCTTTAGGTAATCCCACATTACCTTTCATTTCCATTTAATCTGGGTCTTCATGTAGCTACTCATAGGGTACTATGGTGACAGGACTGTGTATCCAACATTGGTTCCCTCTCTTACTTCTGTTGACTTTACCTCTTGCACACCTTCCAGTGTCTTCCTAGCATAGTTATTGTATGTTGACTTCCCCTTCCTTCAAGCTCATGTGTGCCTACCTTCTATACAGTAAGCCCCCACCCCGCCCTGCCAGCCTTCACCCATGGTAACCATCAAAGAGTGTTTCCTTGAATGTTGAAACCATTTCTTGCCTTTGTACAATAGTGTCCTCCTGCCATATCCACCCTTTTCTAATTGACTTATTTCACTCAGCACAATGTCCTCAGGGTTTATCTATACTGTGAGGTGTTTAACAGATTCATCGGTATTCTTTAACATTGTATAGTATTCCATTGTGTCCTGCTTTTAATGGCCATTTGTTTTTATCCTTTTGATACTGTGACTTGTTCTAGTCTTAGGCACTTTTGTTATGCTTGACACCATTGCTTCAGTCACTGTGTCAATTCATCTCATCAAGGGTCTTCCTCTTTCCTAATGACCCTTTCCCTACTCAACCAAGCATAAAGTATTCTTACAGGGATGGGTCTCTCCTGATTAGTATGTTCAAAGTACTTGAGATGAAGCTTCCCCATCCTTGCTTCTAAGTAGAATTTGACTGTACATCCTCCAAGATGAATGTGTTTGTTCCTCTGGCAGTCAACAGTACTTTCAATATTCTTTGCCAACACCATAATTCAACGGAACCAATTCATCTGGAGACTGCCTTATTCATCACTCGACTTTCATGTGCATATGAGGCTATTGAAAGTATCAGGATTTGGGTCAAGCACTGGGATGTCTTCAAAGTGATATCTTTGCTCTTTAGAATTTATAACAAAGTCTTGTGCAACATATTTGCCCAATTTAATATATTGTTTGATTTCTTGACTGTTGCTTCCATGAGCCTTGGCTATGGATCCACAAAATGAAATCTCAATATTTTCCTGGTTATTCATGATGTTGTCTATTGGACCAGTTATAAAGGATTTTGGTTTTCCTCACATTAAGGTATAATCCTCAAGTGCCTCAAATTCTCCTGGATTTCAGGAAGTAAGGTGTGTCATCTGCATATTGCAGGTTGTTCACGAGCCTCCCTGTAATTCGGATGCCATGTTCTTGAGACAGTCCAAAGTCCCAGATTGTTTACTGAGCATAGAAATTGAATTGGTATTGTGAAAAGATACAACCCTAACACACATAGTTCTTTATTTTAAAACATAGTACATTCTGGATAATATTTTATGTGTACTGGAAAAGATATGTATTGTTGCTGTACATAATGTTTCTTTGGGGTTTTTTCCCCCCTATGAGGTCAAATAGACCGGATGTGCTATTTAGTTTCTCTGTGCCTTTGTTGAGTTTCTAGTTGTTATGTACTTCATCCAAAGTACTAAAGTACAAAAAAAAAAAAAAAGTACTAAAGTACATCGAAAGTATGGAAGCCTCTTACTACTCCTGTAGAGTTGTCTAGTTCTCTCTTAAATCCCATTAGAGTTTTGAAGCTCTTTCATTGGGAGCATATTTATGTGGCCATGTCCTCCAGTTCAAGTGACCCTTTCATCATTCTGACCCTTTCACCATTATGCAATGCCATCTGCATTGTCTTCTTGCCTGCAAGGTTTCTGTTACAAAAACAAGGCTTAGTGTTCTTGGTTCTCCTTTGTAGATAACTTGTGTTATTTTCAAATCACTTTCAGACTTCTTTGCTTTGCTTTTGAAAAGTTTGATTATATGTCATGGTAATCATCTTTGGGGAAATTCAACACCTTATTATTTGTTTTAGCGTTCAATGCACTATCTATTTCTAAAATCCTTGTATAAGTCTTTGTGGATTTCTATTTGTGGTTTTTGTGCGGCTTCTAAATTCTCATTATTTTATCCTGTGTTCCTATCATGTGCTCCCGAGTCTCTGTGGCTACTCCCGTGCCTCTGGTTCATCTGCAGCTTTCTCACCTTTGCTCTCAACTCTTTAAAAGTATCCCAATTAAAATTAATTAATTTGAATTTTTTTTTTCTTTACACCGGAATGTGAGTAAATCCTTTTATTAGAATGTTCTCAAGAATGGATTGGCTCACATGAGCACTGTCCCTTTTGGGGGGAGAGGACATGGCTGCCAGGCATGGTGGCAGCAGCAGCACTGGGGCTCTCAGCATCTGCACAAAATGTCCACTGAAGGAACCCACACTCGGGTTCCTGGGATTCGGCTGCCTTGGGCTGTCTGTCCCAAGTCTCCCTCGCCCAGACTGCCTCTGAACCAAGCTTGCAGGACCTCTCTAGCACGGTTGCCGCCCTGCCCCACTCATGGTCAGGGGCACACCGGTAGCTGAAGATGCCCAACAGGCTCACCAAACACAAGTCCCTCCCTTCCCCCCAAGTGACTCAGCCCCTAGAAAGCAAAGGAAGGCTAGCAATCCTTCACACGTATGTAAGGTTCTGTGTGCAGGGCACACAGGGTGCCCAGTGGCTGCTTGGAGCGGGCCCAAGCTCGAGCCAGAGCTGACTCGGTTCTACAAGGTTGCTCCTGGCCGATCCCTGCCTCTGAAAGTAGCCCACGTGCTGCTTTCCTCTAGGCACTAGCTCTGGGTCCAAAGGGAACAGGAGGAGATGGCACAGAGGAGGAGGGAGAGAAAGGGCAATGAAACAATACAAAAATTCGGAAACCAGGACAATATTTTACAATGATGAGGGAACGGCCGAGAAGACCACACACGAGCCCAGAGCATCTCCGACCCCCGCCCTGGACAGGGGCCTAGACGAGCAGCCTCTCGATGGACTGCTGGACGGACTGGATCTGCTGCTTCAGCTGCGAGCCCTCCTTGATGGTGACGGAGTAGGCGATGACAGGCCTGGACACGCCACAGGCCCGGCCCAGGGCCTGCTTGGAGCGCACAAACACATAGGGCACGTTCTTGTCCTCACACAGCAGCGGGAGGTGCAGGATGATCTCCAGTGGCTCGGCATCCGCGGCCATCACGATGAATTCCGAGATGCCTCTGTTGAGGGTTTTGGTGGCCTCATTGGCTCCTTTGCGAAGCTGCTTGTAGTTACAGGACTGCTGAACAAGGTCCAACAGCTTCTTGGTGAGGTGGGCATCTGCGAGGGGATAGGCTTTCGGATTTACATCTGCCTCAGTCATGGCTGCGGTTCCGTGGTCTCGCCACTCCGGGAGGAGCGCGGCCGAAGTTGGTGCACGAGCGGTGCCTGAGCCGGAAACGAAATTTTTTTTAAAGTATCCAATTGATCATTTTTTAAAAATTCCTTATCAGGTAGTTACAATGCCATCTCTTCCTCCCAGTAGTTTCTGGCTTTGTGTCTTGGTGACTTCCTTGAGCCTCTCTGTCCTGTTGCTCAGCTTCTTCTCCTCAGTGTTCAAGCCACTCCTTTATCCTTTCCTCTGAAACCCAGAGTGCCAGGATTATCATTGAAGTCTGTCTCATTTCGTCTATCAGGTCTTTGTTGATGGGGCAGGGGGCGGGGTAAGGGGTAAGGGTCTAGGTAGCATGTCTGTCTGGTCCATCTTTTTGTGGAAGTAAGGGTTCCCCCTTTGCCCCCCACTGGCTTACCCTTAGTATTCTAGCAACACATGTAAAGTGTGCTCAGTGTTGCTCACTAACTCATAGTATGCCTCTTCAAGATGATTCCTTATATTTTGTCATATAAATTAAATTTATCATTTGAATGTGTTCATTGTGCACACCCCAGTCCTTGGGTTACACAAATTGCTTGCATTCAATTATTTACCCAAAGATGGGCAGTTCAACCCTACCCAGTGGCATTTTCTTAGGAAAGCCTGGAGCTCTGCTTCCATGAAGATTTCACCCGAGAATACGCTATGGGGCAGTTCTGCCCTGGAAGAAATGGGGTCACCACAAGTCAGACGTGATTTGATGACAATGGTTTTTATTTTGTCTCATTCTTTTAATTACTATAATTTTAGTATTTGTTCAGCATATATTTGCTAGTTGTCCACCTTGGGCCCCGCGCTGTCTTAGCACTGCTGCTACAGGTCGTAGAAAGCATAGACCGTGACCTTGAAAGGAATAGGATTGAATAAAGGAAAAAGTCCTAAACAATCAATGTACTGTCAGATGGACCGTCACGGAAGTAAGGAGAAGCTTCTATGCATGTGGACAGGATTGTCCAGAGAGCAGTGTACATGCACAGGTTCACAGGGGCGGGAATGTGAAGGCTTGACACAATGATGGACCATGTGCTGAAGCTATTGGGTGTTGAAGTGAGAGAGGAGATGAAGCAAGAGCTGGAAGTTAAAAGAGTGGCTAGGGCCCGATCCGAAGGGTTGTAGATGTTACTGGGAAGATATCTTAGTTATCTTGTTCTGTAGTAACAGAAATTCCACCAGTGGATGTCTTTAACAAAAAGAAATTAATTTTCTTAAGGATTTAGAAGGCTAGAGTCTGAATTCACAGTGTCAGTTTTAGGCTAGAGCTTTCTGTCTCCGTGTCTCGTGGTCCTAGGAGTTTCCCAGTGCTGGGATTCCAAAGCCAAAGGAGGTGCTCAATTCCCAGCTTTTCTCGCTTGGTGGGAGTTAGTCTTTCTGATCTCGGTCTCATCACATTTAGATCTCCAAAGGAATTCATGTAACTTGATCCTATTTTTTGCATCCTTTATCATTAATGCAATCGCCACTAACTATACTTCATTAGCATGATAAAAGTTAGAATTGACAACACACAGAATAATTATATCAGATTACAAAATGGAGGACAATCATACAAGACTGAGAATCATGGCCTAATGAAGTTGACATATATATGGGGGGGGGAGGCACAGTTCAATTTGGTAATAGAAGGGTATGGATTTTATTCATTAGGCAGAGTGACCCTGAAGTTTCTATAGAGAACCATGATTGCCTCAGGTATGTTCTATACTCTGAAAACCACTTTAAGAAATGCTTTCCCTGGGAAATGAGTCATGGCCATTATCCAAACTGTTTTCCCTCCTGGGTCGAGGGAATGGGTCAAGTTCCAGCCAATGGCTGGACACCTATCATCCCTGTACCACTGCCCTCCCGTGTGTCGGTACAAACACACCCACCTGACTGAGTGAGTGCTCCTGAGAACTCCTGCAAGGAACGGTGCACCTGGGAGACTCAAGTTCGCCGAGGAACTTAAGAGGATCATTCAGTAAAATCACAAAGAAGTCACAGGGAAACATAGGGGCGAGCGATGGGAAACAAGGATCGAAAGGGTCAAACGTGCCCGTGAAGGCTTGGCGTGTATCGCGCCTCAGGAAGATGGTGATTGAATGAGAACCCACAATAACCATTTCCTAATGGAACATGATCTCACTTACAAAAAATCTCAACGTCATTATAAGAAAGGGAAAAGAATATAAAAGAAAAGGGAAGTAGATAAAAAAATGAAGAAGGCAGGGGATGACGTTGTGGGGAGTGCAACCATTCAAGGCAACAGCGGTAGATCCTATCATACACACCACCCTGAAATAATGGTGATCTACAGAGGAGAAACTGATGTGGGAGGGAGAGTGGGCGTATGCAGAAAAATACATATGAGTTTGACAGAGAATCTCTCTGCATGTGTATTTACGTTTCTTATGAATACAGCCATGAATGTGGTGGAGAAAGGGAGCGACGTTAGGAAAATGTCTTCGATATAACCAAACACCCTGAGGAAATGAGTTGCCAGAGCTAGGAGTCCAAGACCATACCATAGTCTTAGAGGACACCAAAGCCAATGGGCATGGCATAATCCACAAAGAAAAGGCTCTACATCGGAACTTGGTGAAGAGCAAATGGAATGGTAAAGCTTGTAAGTAATGGTCTAAGGGCTCTCTCTGGAGGATAAAATCATGATGAAAATCAAAGGCAAATGGAAACAATTAGTCAACTGGACAAATGAACCACGTAAGCATCAGTCCCCACAACCCTGAGACCAGAAGACTGCGAGGGTGCCCTGATTCCATTACCAACTGCACAAAAGTGGCTCACACAAGCAGGTCCTGGACGGAGTACAAGAAAAATGGGGACTAAAAGTAACAATCGTAAGAGCCCAGGCGAGCTGGTCAGACAGCCTTGAAACCGGTGGCCTTTAGTCACCAGTCAGCTATGGACCCCAGTTTACCCAGATGACTCCATTCCCTGCCAAACAGAAGAGTTAGGAAACAGGAAGGAAGGCAAACAGGAAGGAGGGGACCATAATGAATGAGATGAAACTAAATGTGTATGAACTGTTAAAGGTAAAATTGATGGTCTGCTCTGTAAACATTCGCCCCGTTCATAAGAAAAAGTTAAATATATAATAAGCAAATAAACATACTAATTAATTAAATTAAATAAGCATAGTAAAAACCATACAGGAACATCTGCAAATGGCTTTGTCAACCACTTCACAACTTGACAAAGTGGCTTTCTCCACCAACCACCGGGAAAACGAAAGAGGAGTGGATCATATCTTCCGTCTGTCTCTGTGCTCCCAGAGTATTTAGAACTCTTAGAACAGTACAGACAGACATCACAGGAGTAATTATTAGACAATATATTTGTAGTTCAGTTGCCAAACATATTTTTACACCTATCAAAAATCTACAGATAAAATTTTTTTTGTTTTTTTCTTTTTAATAGGTGAGAGTGCAAATGCAGTCCCCCACTACCACAAAGTATGCAGTCGAGTTTCCCACATTTGGGGAGATCGCAGGGATCAGCACATCCAGAGGGCAATGGAGAAGCCTCGCCCTGGGAAAACCACCTTCATGATCATGGTGTCTCCCCTGCCAGGTAAGTATACAGATAAACTATTAAAAGGCACATCAAGAGATGTTTAAAGGCATCAGGATGTCCTTAGTAATTTTACATATCCCCATGAAAAATTGGAGATGGCCAAATCACCCAATGAATTTTAACAGATAGTCATGAAGACTGAACATGTGAAGTGCTCATAATGCATTGCTAAGTAATAAAAACAGACCATAACAGTCTGAACATATATTCTGATTTTTTCTATGTAATAATGAAAATTCCCTTCCTTTAAAAGGAGAAAGAAAAAAAATCAAATATCTGTAACTCCTTATTCCCTTGCACAAACATTGTCAACTAATAGCTAATGGGAATCCTCTGGGCTAGGGATTCAGAAGTAATTGTCAAGTTCATATGACTTTCAGAATCTGACTCCTCAGCTATATTTTCGAAAAGCTATCTAGAGAATGAATATGGTAAGTCCTCCATCAGAGTGACATGCGTCTCTTTCTCTCTCACCAACCATCCAAGGGCCAATAGCAGTTGCAGTTATTTGATGTCCCAACTAGGAATCCCAAAATTATACAAAAACTCTCAGTATTCTGTCTCTGTTCTTGTCTGCCTTGTGAAAGCAGGGGTCTAGGATGATAACCATGAAGCAAAGGACTTCTCCCCTACAGTTTCTGGGGATAGCGCAGAGAAGATTCGGGCCATCTCCTTGTCCCTATGAGAATCTAGCACAAAGCAAGTTCTTAGCAAATGCTTAATAGCATTTATCGGGAGCATAAATCAATTGTATGTTGAACCAGCGACAGACACAGCAATGATCGTGAAGATAGTGCGGGACTGAGCGGCCTTCCTCTTGTTGCACAAAAAGTCGTCATGAGTCAGAGCCAACTCGAGGGCGAGTAACAACAACATTTGGGGCCAGGCTCTTGGGGTCAGCCAGATGTTGGCCACACGGAAGCCCAAGTTCACTTCAAGGGCCAAAAAAAAATTAGAATCTTTTCTTAGGCTCTATTACACCTTTCTTGGTGAAAAGAAGTTCTCGTGTTTGCGCACAGAGCAGACCTTTCCTTAACTCTGACACCATGTATGCTGTCTGATGTGGGGAGCCGAAAATGAGCATTTCCCTTTCGGGGTCAGCACCAACATCCCACTGTGCGTGGGGAAGGGTGGGAGGAGGAGTGTGGATAAGCAAGCAGAAGGACACCAGCCCTGGGGGACTGTCAACACATTCCCATAGGCCCATGTGGAGCAGGAGAATGGAGAAACCGGTTTTGTTTCCATGAGGGAGAACTGAAGTTCCTAGCCTTACGTAGGAATGGACATCAGCCTCTCACTGGACATCAACTTCTAGGAGTTTCTGCCAAGGTCGTTGGTACAACAGTCTGCTTGTGACCTGCTTCTGTCATGAGTCCTCTGGGTTTGCCAAGGGTAGTTACTACTACACGGCTGCTACCTATGTTAGCACAGAGATGGGCAGGGAGATGTATGGGGTGCAGAAAAGAAACACCAGAATAAATAAGCCTGCTTTCCAGAAGCTTCCAGTTTATAAAGGCCTCGTGGGTGACTTGAACATGCAGGTGCGTGAACTCAAATCCCAGGCTGGACCCTGATCCACCGTACAACCTCTGTTGTTAGGTGCTGTTGGGTTGGTTCTGACTCGCAGCAACCTTGTCCACCGCAGAGCCAAACACTCCCCTGGCCTGTGGCAGCCTAACGATTCTGGCTTTGTTTGAGTCCACTGCTGTAGCAACCGTGCTAATGTATCTTTTATAAGGGCCTTCCTCGTTCTTGCTATCCCTCTCCTTTGCCAAAATGATGTCTTTTTCCTGGGACTGATGTCTCCTGGGGACACATCCAAAGTCTGTGCGATGAAGTCCCCCTCACCCTTCCTTCTAAGAAGCTTTCTGACTACTTCTTCCAAGAAAGATTTGTTCGTTCTTTCGGTAGCCAGTGGTACTTTCAGTATTCTTTACCAGCACCGTGATTCACGTGCTTTATATAGTGGGTGAAGGGAGACATCGGACAGTGTAAGATAAGACAAAATAATAATAATTTGTAAATTATCAAGGGTTCATGAGGGAGGGGAGAAGGGGTAGGGAGGGGGAAAATGAGCTGATAGCAAGGGCTCAAGCAGACAGTAAATATTTTGAGAACGATGATGGCAGCAAATGTACAAATGTGCTTGACACAATGGATGTATGCATGGATTGTGATAAGACTTGTACAAGTCCCCAATAAACTAATTAAACAAAAAAAACCCTCTCAAACTCAATTTAGACTCATAGTGACTCTATAGGACCTAGTAGAACTGCCCTGTGAATTTCCCAGACTGTCACTCTTTACTAGAGTAGAAGGTAGACAGGTTTACACTCCTACCCTACCTTCCTGACATTATCTATACAAAGAAGGTAATGAAAATGGAATTCTTGCCCTTCAGGCCGCTTAGGATCAATTACAGAGTGCTTTGACATTCAAAAACTTCCTGGGGTATTACAAGGAACAAGAAGACCACAGCCAAACTTCCTTCTGGGTCAAGGGAGGCAGGAGGTGTTGGGGAACTACAACATGATTGCTGCCCCAAGGTCTATAATAATTCCATTAAAGGTTAAGCCTTCGCTGAACCCAGAAGGGCATGGTTTGTGATTTATTTATCCTAATATGCCCATTTACAGTGAGTAGGAATTTAGTCTATAAGACTCAGGTTTGCAAGAAATTTAATTTCATTTTGCTATAACTCAACTTACATCCCATTTAAGGACCCAGTCTGCCTCAGGGCAGAGAATGCAATCGTAGTCACTTCTAGATACATTTAGCATTTTAGGCTTAAAGGCAAACAATCCAGGGTTTCCCATCTCCTCCCTTCTCCCAGGAGTCATGCTCTACATTAGAGAATCTCACTACATTGGTCCTAGTTTGAGTTCATATTCCCCAGGTCTAGTTTCTTGGTATGGAAATGTGGGAAACAGATTTCTCCCAAGATGTCTCTCCTAAATATATGCCAAATTTAGTTGCTTGCTACACATGGTAAATGAGTATATACCTGTAGGTGGTGGAAAGTAGGTCAGAGGTTATTCTCCCTAAGGGTTATCAGCCATCTAGAGCAATCAGACTGTATAGTCTGCCCCACCCTAAGTAGGGGCCACTCCCTTCTGATAAGGATAGTAGAGCCCAGGGAGGTGAAGCCCACTCAAGGGTGACCAAGGTTTGGCCGCCATCATGAATCTAGGGTCTGCCCTTCTTGTCACATGTATACCCCTAGTCCCTCCCTTCCTACTTTGTGTACACCCCTAGCTCATCCCCTTCCTGTTACGCTTATGCCCATGGTATATCCCCCTCCTATTGCTTGTAATGCCTATTGTACAACCCCTTCGTGTGACATATGTCTTCACCTGTAATTAGGAGGCATGAACACCCACAGAGATATATATAAGCCTTGGTTAGCAATAAATTACTCTCTCTCCTGCTCTCTCTCCTGCCCTGTACCACCAAGAGGAGCTGAGGTGAGCATGCTACTATGAAATGTGTCTGACACCATTATTTAAATCTCTCTTCTGTCTCTCTTATTCTCCATGACTTTACTATAATCTTTATTTATTATCACTGTACAATTGTGCCTGCCAGACCCATGATGATTTGTTAGGGGCTGGCTCCCCTGACATGGACATTTTTGTCAAGTCATATTCTAGCACCCTTTCCTCACTCTTCATCGAAAACAAAGCCTGCTCAGTCTAGCTTTTCTTTCTTTCTGGCATCTGTCTGCAGAAAATACCCACTCCTCTCTCCCCTTCTAAAGACGGTCTGAAGTTGGTCTGTGTCAGCCAAGACTACACGAGTACAGCAATTCTAGTGCCCACTGTTTCCGCTGAGCTCAGCAACAGCCTCAATCCTGCCTTTCTCGGCACACACATGATATTCAGTTTTATCACTGTTCCACTTTTGTGTCTGTCTTTCAATTCTCCTGGATGTGGGCAGTAGAAAGGATGTCGATGAGTCTTCTCTCTCTCAGAGTCCTATGGTTGGTGTCGGCCTGAGCAGACATCTGCTGATGTATCTGTTTTCTTCTCTGGTCTCTGACAATGGTTCCAGCTAACCTCAGTTTGACTTGTTTTCTCCCCTTCCCTCCCAGACTCTGAGTTGAACTGGACTCAATGACAGTGAATTCTTTTATTTTTCATGTGAACCCGGACTTTGGCACTATTCTTTCATTACCCCGGATGGTCGCTGTTTCTGCCTCCACTCTTGGGTCCTTAAATTCCTCTGCAGTCTATTGTTTCAGCATTCCACCCTACTTCTGGCCATGAATTCTAGGACAGCTTCCTTCTGTTTATTTCCAATTCTCATTTGAACCTACGTTTAAAATGTGTTTTGAACTTTACTCGATTGGGAAAAAACATACCCTTTGGTGAAAGTACCATACAATCTTTTCCTTTTATGCCAGGACCAGAGTTTCACTTTTCTTTGTAACTTATAACTCAAGAAGTTGATGTTTTTACTTTCTGGCTCTGAACTATCCCTTCCTTGAGATAACAGATATCTCTCACTTCAGGACAGGAATGGAGACAGGATCATAAGGACACAAGATTGGAGGGACCCACGTATTTCTCAATAGCATTCTGACAGATGTATGTTCCTTTCAGAATATTTTCTAAGTCTTCCCTACATTTCCCTAGTTTTTTTTTAAGCCTCCTGCAAGCATTGGATATTCTGACTCTGTAAATTCTCAAGGATAGAAAAGTAAGGGACATGCCACATTTTCAGAACAGGTCCTCTTCTCCTTTATAAAGACTTGGCGTGGCTCTGTTGGGAAAGCTGGGCTTAGGGAGGCCTGACTCAAGGTCTTGAAGAACCTGAGTGAGGAAACCAGTTAAGTTTTTGGCTACTAATTGGAAGGTTGGCCATTTGAGCCCACCCAAGGATGGGAGATAGTTTTGTGGATAAAAAAAACTCAGCCACTGAAAACTATTGGGTACAATTCTACTCTGACATGACTGGGATTACTGTGAGCTGGGGTTGACTTGAAAGCTACTGACTCTGGTTCTTGTTTTACCCAAAGACTCAGTGGGCCCCCCGTTAATGGCATAACTGAAAAAGGGGAGAAGAGCCCTATGACTAAAGCTTGTCCCTGGCAGATCCCAAGATCCCACTTTAGACATTATTTTGAGGGATGTGGGTCTCACGTGTCAAGGATTCTTTTTTTTAAATGCAGACATGAATGGAAATGCAAAAGTTACTTAGGCATGACCTGCCACACTCTTTAATGCTAGTTATATCAGCATTTTCATTGCTGCCAAATGCATCCGCCCCTTTGATAGACATAAAAAAAAAAACCCACCCTGACCTTCTTTAGAGTAATTTGAAACTTCTACACAAATGCAATACTGAATCAAAACCACCAAACCTGTTGCAACCTAGTCAATTACCACTGGTGGTGACCTTGTCGTGTGCTGTGGAGTTGAACTTTCAAGAGAGCTTTCAAGGGTGTGAATGCTCATGATGCTAAACAATCCAAGGAAATTCACTCATTGTTTTATGTGTCTCCCATCAATACCTCTCCTCCAGGCCCTAGGGATGTTAACTCTTCTCTCATTCACCAATGGCAAGTAGAGTGGATTACGACTCATAGCTGCCATGCAAGGACAGGGTAGATCTGTATCATGGGGTTTCCTTATGGAAGCCATCTTGCTCTTGCAGAAGGACTGGTGAGGTCAGATTTTTTGGTTAATAGCTAATAGCTGTAATTTTTTGGTCAATAGCTACTAGCTGTAATGGCTGCACCATCAGGTCTCCTTAACGTGGAGATTCGGGGAGATAATTCTTTATTCAGTTGCTCTGTCAATGTGGAACTGCTCACATCCTCATCCTCTTTCTGATGAACCTGTTTCTTCCAATTCATTCCTTGGAGGCAAGGCAAAGCCAGCTTGACTCATGTGTCACAACAGTCTGGTTCTCATGACATTTCGTCTTTCATCTCTTCCCCAGACATGGCCCACATACTCTGGGCTTTGCTTGTCCCAATCTACTACCACAATCAAAATGTCGGTGGTTGCAGGAATGTCTCTATTGAAATACCTATGATGGAGACAAGGGAACCCACTGGGAGGTTGGCAAGAGTTAAAGGCAACAAGAGGCAAATACACAAGCTTGTAATAACTGTGATCTATGAGTAGATTAACTCAAAGAGACATATGGGCTGAGTAGGTGTGGGAGGGTGTTGTTATCTGATGACTTAGAGACTGGGATCTTCAAAGCTTGCAGGTGGGTTTCTAGGGTGCAAGTATTGGTTTCTCCCTGTTCAGGGGAATGAAGAGTGATGAGAGTCAAAAGACACATGGAAACAACAAATCCAGTGGATGATGGAACCTGCAAATATCAGTCTCCACAACCCTTAGACTGAAGAACTAGAAGGCACCCAGCTCTAACCGAAGGACCACATTAGGCGGCCTGGCTAGAGTGAGAGAAAAATGGGGAACAAAACTCAAAATCATCAGAGAGGCCAGGCTGGCTGGTCAGGTAGAGACTGGTATGGCTCTTCCCCAAGGCTATGGCCCTTCCCCATCCGTCAGGCATGGAACTGAACTCACCCCTGGGTTTTCAGATAAAAATGGCAGCATTTTCCCCAAGACGAAGTCCAGAAGAGTTAGGAAAGAAGGAGGGGGTAGAAACAGGACACACAGGGAGAACTGGGCTACGTGACGGAACACTGAGGACATTGAATTGAATGACCCGAAGCACCGTGTGTATGGATTGTTAAATATAAAACCGAAGATCTGCTCTGTCAGCCTTCACCTAATTCACCATAAAAAGCTGAAAAAGAAAAGAAAACATGACAGGCAACCTCAGAGTGAGATTTGGACAACCAGGACCATGCTGGGCCAAAGCAGCAGCATGTGCACCAGGGCACGCCAGCAGGCATCTTCACAGTAGAATGTGCTCTGGCTTCAGAATTATGCCTAGATGCGGAGGCATTTTCCTTACTCTCCATCCAGACAATGACAGATGGCTGCCTGCGTGTATTTTTCCCTTTCAGCAAAGTAGATGAAGGAGGTGCACTTAGAAGCAGAGGAAGAAATGTTCCCTTGAGACGCTCATTAGCAATACAGTTCTGGGCTGAAGGAAGGAGTTTAGCCTACTGTTAACCTTTAGAAGCAGGAAAATAATAGATGGGAGATAAGGGTGAGTTCTCCAGTTAGTGGTTTTTAAAAAAAAATGTCAGGATCAATTAAGTCATTGCAAGTGCCTTTTAAAGGTCTCTGTGCAGTTGTCCTGCATGGTTGAAGGACTTTGGTGCAAGCGGCATACAGGCCTTCGGTGGCGTGCCAACTTCAACCCATTCTCAAGCAAAAGACAGCAATCTGTCCAGTGGTGTTCCTCACCAGAGGAACTCAAAAGCCAACTGCCATGGAGCCAACTCTGACTCTATGGGACAGAGCTGAACTGTTCGTTGGGGTCCCTGAGAGTGTCCCTATATACGAGAACACATACTTTCATCTTTTCCCCACCGAGCACATGGTGGATTTCAACTGCCGACTTTGCTGTTAGCAACACAACTCCTAACTAACTGTGCTCTCCAGGCTCCTTTTATTTCAACAACAATAACAAATCCACCTCAGAACCAAGCTTACTGACAGACTAAAATTGCCCCTGTGGGTTTCTGAGATTGTAACTCTTGTATGGAATAGAAAGCCTCATCATCATCTCATGGAGTTTGTGCTAGCCTGGGTTGACTAGATAAACAAATTCATGGGCACTCATATGTGTAGAAGAATGGGCTTTGTATAAAAGAGTAATTGTCTATTAAGAAAACATCCAGCCCACTCCAGGTCAAGTCCATAAGTCTGATATTAGCACAGATGTCTGATACCAGTCTATAAATTCCTCTTCAGACTCACTCAACACATGCAATAATGCTGAGTGCAGGAAGATCACAGGTCTTGTGGATCCAGTGGTGGTGGAAGTATCTCAGCGCTGGGGTGGGTCTCTACATGACTCCTCCAGCTCCAGGGTTCTGGCTCCCTCAGCATAGCTCCATGTGGCTTGTCAACAGGAATGTGTAGCAGAGAGGGAGTGTGTCCCACCTCCAGGGAGGGAGACAGGAGTGCTCAGGATCCTCAGGAGAAGGTCATGTCCACACAGAGGTATCATTGGCTATGACCAGATTGACAGGCTAGACTCCACCCTTTTGCTCAAGTTGACAGAAGACTATGTAACTGCCAGAGTTATTGGTGGTTTTTAACTACTGACTTGTGGCTAGCAACACCCTCTACACCATCAGGATCCTTTATATAATCCCAGAAAGCCACACATGCCGAGCTGGCACCCATTCTGAGAATGAGCACAGTGCAGGACCTTGGGCAGAAAGTCTGAAACCAGCATTGTTTTCCATGGGCTGGCCTGGACTGTCTGCAAGGTTGTGTTTACATTGTGTTTGCTGATTCCTGACCTCAGTGCCTTCTTCCTTTCCATATCCCACTGCTTCATGAACAGAGCTTAAATTCCACTCTCTGATTCAAGAGATATCTGCTTTATAGGCGAAAATTGTAATAATAGCAAACACTGAATGAATATAGTCATTATTTAAGAGCCAGACCCCGTTCTGATCTTAGTGCATTATGTCCAACTATGAAACCCTACCTCACCCCACTCTCTTAATTTTAAACAGATAAATAAAGGAAACATTGAGTGGGTGTTACGTGCCAGGTGTCCTGCCTAGTATTTAGGAGGCAAAGTCTGGAGAGATTCTATTGCTCACAAGGGCTGTGTTAAGCCCATCTCTCTGCTTTTTTCTCTGTCCATTAATGTCCTCCTAGAGCAGATGCTCCCCACACTATCAATGCTCTCCTTACATGCAGAAGTCAGGGAGGCCAAGGGAGTGGAGCCTTCACCTTCCAGGGTTGGGGCGGAGAGGCCTGGCATAGCATCTTCATTATTGCCATCCGTGGCCTGTTTGAGTGGACTTGAGGGAGGCTATGATGATACACAAAGACTCCCGTCTTGCTGGTGCAACAAGTTTCAGGACAGCAGTATTCACTGGCTCATCTGAGTGACGGCTTGCTTGCCATTGGATGAGATCTGAAGCAGTCTGTTTCCTGGGGAAAAGCTTATGTTGTATGGGTTTGATATGACAATCCTCCTTGAAGGAAGACAAGGACTAGAGAATCATATTGACCCATCCTTTGGCAACAGATACCTAACACCGTGGTTTAACCAAGAGAGATTTAGTTCTTCCCCTAACGAGGATCCAGAATTCCCAGGTGGTGAAAATATTTGGCTGCCCACAGAAAGATTTGGCGTTCCAATTTCCCCAAGGAGACCTCAGAGGAAAGGCTTGGCCATCTACTTCTAATAAATCTACTATTTACAACATTTCTACTCTGACGTACATGAGGTGGCCATGAGACAGAGTCACTTAACAGCCGCTGGTGTTACTGGTAATAACATCCCAGGAGAGGTGTCCATAAAGAAAGAGGGCACACTATGGTGTCCTCACTGCCCCAGGCTCATGAAAGAGTGATTGGCTTGCTTCCTGGGTGTCACCTCATGGTCAGAGCATGGTGGCTCCACCTGCAGCCTCCCTTCAGTATTCCTGGCCAGAAGAAACAAAAAGGAAGCAGAAAGGTGAGATGCCTGCAAAGCACAGACTTCCTGTGAAATTCAATCTGTCCTGGCCAGACCAGTCAATCACACTAGTCACGGGGTTGGAATCCTGGCTTCACTATTGAAGAGTTGTGTGGACTTCGGCCAGTCCCTTAACTTCTATTTATCTCAGTTTCCACATCAGTAAAATAAGAACAATAATAGTAGCTGCCTCATTGATATACAGTGATTAAATTTCAAGAACCATGCCTAATCCTTGGTAAGGTGAAATATAAATTTGCCCAGGTTAGGCAATTCGGATATCCCCCGACTACATCCTTGTAACCTAAAAAGACTTACAGTGGTCAAGTTAAAGGAAAGATCTGTGCTGATATAAGAGGGGACCTTTGTATGCTAACTGGAGGTTGCTTCTATTTTAAGTAAGTGTTGGTTGACTAAGCATTTGGCTCTCTCTCTTTCAAAAGTGTTTGGGAAGATGAGTATATTACTGTCCGGAAAAACAAAAATGAAAAACAAACAAACAAAAAAAACACACCCAAAAGCACTATCATTTAGTCAGTTCTGACTCATGGTGATTCCGTATAAGGTCTCTGAGGGACTGATGGGTTTGACCTGCCAACCTTGTGATTAGCAACCCAACCCCTGACCTACAGTGCCATGAGGGGTCCTGGACAAAAGCAGGGATTTTTTAGCAGGAAGGTAAGAGTGAGTGTAAGTACCTGGAAGCCTCTTCCACTGCTCACAAGATGATAGGGACGTGGGTTTGAATCTGAGGCGTGAGCTGACTAGAAAGAGTCAGAAGTTCTAACTGAACCAAACCCTTTAGCAGAGACAGCCAATGTATCTGAGAAAGGAAGACCCCACGTGAGTCCTGAGAGACACAGGCTGAGCTGCTACAGAAGAAGAGGGCTATATTACAATGTGTCGCAGGAGTTCCCACTTATCGATTACTTCTATGCCCAAAGCAAGGACACTTGACAAGCACTTTAATGCTCAGTTCACCTTTGACAGGATGGCATAATTTGCCTCATTTCATAGATGAGCAAATGGAGGCTCAAAGGAACTCTAAATCACCAGAAGTTAGTCAGCTCCCATCTGCTAGATTAAGCTACTTGTGGAAGTTATCCACCAACCCCTAAGACTTTACCTTTGACCCTCTGATGCTCGTATTTTCATCACCTGCACTGAGTGAAGGGTCTCACCTCACCACTGAGCCACCCAAGATTATCCTACCCAACACGTTTGTGCTCACTCCAATACGCTTGGCTGTCAGGCTCTGCTGGCCAGGTGATGGTGTTGGGGTGGGAACCAGGACTCAGCAGGGCCTGGTTGGGGTGGACCGGGTGGTGGGAAATCGAAGGATAGGTCCCAGAAAGAGGAGAGGAGGGAGGTGGGATAAAGATCAGACGCCAGCTTCCGAGACAGCGCTCATCCTTCTGGGAATTAGCAGCAGGACAGAAATCTTTTAGGAGGAAAGCCTTGGCTCCCTGATGGTGGATGGCATTCAACACATGTTCACTAGCAAGGAAGAGCACCCTGACAGGCCTGCACTGGAGCAGGGGACCTAGAGCTTCCTGCGTGGCCCAATACATCAACCCTTTAGCTACCAGATCATGAAGAGACCTGCGCTATCCAAGGGGATCCCAGGACAGAAGCTGTCGGGATAGTTATGCTGTAATTCCTGCACAAGAATTCGGGATTTTGACAACCAATCCATTGACCCAAAGGAGCCCTGGTGGCACAAGGGTTAGGCATTTGGCAGCTAAAGAGCAGTGATTTGAGCCCGCCAGGCGCTCCATGGAAGAACGATGTGGCAGTCTGCTTCCATGAAGATGTATGGTCTCGGACACTCTATTGGGCAGTTTTACTTTGTCCTGTGTAGTCATTAAGGATATGACTTAATAGTATAATATATAATGGTTATGTATTGGGCTACTAACCAGTAGGTCCATAATTCAAAACCACCAAAAGCTCCGAGGGAGGAAGAAGAGACTTTCTACTCCTGTAAAGAGCTACAGCCTTGGAAACTCACAAGGGAAATGCTTTGCAGTCTTATAGGGGCACGGGGAGCTGGACTCAACTGAGAAATCAATTCTACTTCGTTGTACCCACACCCCTTCCCCCAGATTTCCCTGCCTAGTCTCCTTTCCACCTCCACAAACTGCTTTCCATCAACAACAGTTTTAAAATTGATCTTTGATAATGATTCCTCACTTAAATCGGCGTCTGAGTTTTAAAGGGTAGGAAAATGTCTCTTACTCATTCAGACTGAAATAATGTGCCCATTAACTGTGCTAGAGACATGTGAAGTCTACTGCCTAGAAATGATCCATTAGTTTCATTTCAGGCTCACCCACCTGCCAGTCTTCCCCCAAGCTGCTGTCGATTTCTAAATCTCAAATGTTAGCGTGACATTGTCTTCCTTTTCAGAAAGCTTGTTTTCAGTGGTCTGTGTACTGCAATGCCTATGGAGTCACGCCTTGTGACCTCCTAACTTTGTCCACTACTTTTATCTTTCTTCCCCCTGTCATTCACCCAGACAGTCCTTCGCTCCTAATCTAGAAACTCCAAGCTCCGTTTCTTTTTTTAGTTTACTAATGAATTGGGAGTTAATTCATATATCATAGCATTCTATAGTTCAATCATATCAAGCAGTATTGTACAATTGCAACCATTCTTTTTCTTCCTGGATTCCTTGACATTGTCTCCCTTTAATGTCCCTCCACCCCCCACCCACCCCACAGTGTACCCCCATCCGCTGAAATCCTTATTCTACTTGGTGTCATTTTTATTAAGAGTTACTGTTGGGCTTAGTTGCCAGCAAGTCATCCCTGTTGGCAACCCGACGTACAACAAAGCCAAACCTAACCTCCTCGGGCACCATCTTCATGATGCTGCTCCCTCAAACCTACGGGTGTCCATGCCCTTATTGGTCTCCAATTCAGCAAACAGGACGCCCTCCTCTCATGACTGATCCCTCTGAGTGACATGTCCAAGGCAAGTGAGTTTGGACAGTGTTCTGTTGTGATCCACAAGGTTTTCATTCGTTATTTTTCAGCAGTGGCTCATCAGGCCATTCTTGTTAGTTTGCCTGTAAGCTCCCCTGAAACCTGTCCACCATCATATTTGAATCCCTCTGAACTACCAGTGGCTTCATTTCCAGTATCACAGCAACACACACCACCACCGCATAATCTTTCCTTTTCTGGCTGAACAAACTTTGCGCCATTTCTACCAGTCGACTCATAATTGTCGTTCAAGGAAGAGATTTAAATCTAACCATCTCTTTCCAAATCTGCCAGGCTTAGAGAATTAAATTCCCTATGCTTCGTTCCAAGGGGTCTTCTTCCCACATCTACTCTAGGAGTCATGCCCCACAACACCAGTTACTATTTGAATCTCCACTTAAGTCTCGTCTTGGTTGCTCCTTGAGCACATCTTTCCTACCAAGCTGTCATACCTATGTGTTTAATCCCTGCATCATCTTCTCTCTCCTTCTCTGCCCAGCAAGTTCAAAGTCACCCTCCTAGAACAAGGCTTCTCACCCTTGACTGCACATCAGAATCAACTGGGGAACTTTGTAAAGGTCCAAAGCAATGCACAGGGTACATTCCACAGCACTCGAATAAGAGTCTCTGCACATGGGTTTCAGACATCTGCACTTTTTTTATAGCTCCCCAAATGGATCGAGTGCATTGCCAAATTTGAACCAATTTTCACCGACTCTCTTCAAGTTATCGTACTTCTATCTACTGCTTGGCACTGAGATTGAAACAAAGCACGTATCGGATACATAAATGAATGGATGGGTAGTGGGTGGGGGGAGTGGATGGATGAGTGCGTGGCATGGATGGAGAGGTAGGAAGATAGATGGAAGGATAAAAGAGAGAATGGAACAAAGAATAGAGGATGGAAGGGAGGAAGAGTGGAAGAAAGGAAGGGCTATTGGAATATCACACCTAATTACCTCGGAGTTTTAAGAGTCTCCACAGGAACAGATGCCAGGTGAGGGAACCAAGGAAGGCTAGGACTGACCATGACTTGAACTTTTAGCTTCCAGAATGGTGAAAACATGTATGTCTATTCTTTAAATCCCTCTACCTGTATTTCTATGAGCACCAGCTAATTAAGAAAGATGGAATTAAGGATGGATGATGGATGGATGGGTGGATGGATGGATGGGTGTGCTATTCAGGAATAATCATAGTCTGCCTTCCACTCCTAGATTTACCCGCTGGAAAGAAGGTGGCAGTGCCACACCTCTTGACTATGCACCTTCCATACTTGACATGGATCCTGAGTAAAGATTTACAAGCTTAAATTGAGCAGTGGCTTCACTCAGTTATCACGTTAGCCGTGAAGAACACAGATTCTCCGATTTTACCCCCAAAATTCCTAAAATTCTCAAGAGGACTTGGAATTTTCTGTGTCTTAGGTTTTTCTCCTAAAATGTTCCTTAAAAGTGACCTCTGCAGTAGGTTGAGTAATGTCTCCCACCCCAAGAAAACGAAATGTCCACCCAGAGCTTCAAAATGCAACCTTATTTTGGAATGAGTCCTTGCAGATATAAGTAAGGATGTGGACATGAAGTAATTCTGTGCTGGAGCGGGCCCTACCTCCAATGACTGGAGAGACACGAGAGGGAAAGAGCCACAGAGATTCCAAAAAGGAGGTGTGTAAAGGCTGCAGTTGGAGGACAGGTCCACCAGTCAAGGGAACACCAAGCATTATTATTTACCACCAGGAACCAGGAACATGTATCCAATCAGAGCCTTGAAGGCTTCACTCCAGTTTGGACCCCTGCTGGGAATTTGCATTTTCACCTTAAATAATCGGAAATCGGAATCTTAGTGTAACAAGAGCCCCACTGAGATGATAACATTTCTCAGCAAAGGGCTGATCCAGAGTAAATCTCTCTGAAGCCCTGTGTGAAACAGCATCTCCCGGGCCAACCCCTTGATGTCAGACTTCTAGCTTCTAAAATTGTGAGAAATGAGTTATTGCTGTTTCTAGTCACCTGGATGGTGGTAATTTCTTAAGGCAGCCCTAGGAAATGAATACAGATCCTTACTACTGCCTCTCTGACAAGTATTGGCAAATCAATAGCGTGAATAAACATAATAATAGCAAGCCAATAAAGGAAATGCTCTACGATATGATCAATGTTTCTTCTGGCTAAATCGCCCTTCCTTCCTGTCCTCCTTCTCCCGTCCCCTCTACTCCTCCTTCCTTCTTTTTCTCTTCCCACCCCCTCCCTCCTTCCTTCCAACAAAGAGTGGCTAAGCATATACTAGGTGCCTGGCGCTGTCCTAGAAGTAAGGGCACAATATGGCTATGGTTCTTTTCACAAGAAATGAAAGTGAATACTGGAAGTTTCCTTCATTCTCACAAGCTATGCTATGAGTTGTAGAAATGTCACCACCTTGAAACGGTTAAGTGAAACATTTAAATTTAAAAATAAAACAAAAAAGTTACCATTAAATTAATTCTGATTCATGACAATGCCATGTGCTTCATAAGCGTTACATATACTCGTGTATGTAGTTTATCTTATTTTTGTTGTTGCTGAGACTATGCAGAGTCGGTCAGACATAAATTGAACGATTTCTACATGTTCGATTCAGTCAAGTTGATTATGGTAGGTTTCTGGATTGGGTTTACCCCGGTTCTTTGCTTCACGGCGCTGAAAGAATTCACGCAGCAGAAGGACTTTTGTAATCCAAGGGAGGAAAGGGAAAATTTCAGGTATTACAGTCTGGAAAGATACACGCTATTTCTGGAAAGCATGCAGGCTGGCCCGAAACTGCAAAGGGTTTGCAACCGGGCCAAAAAACCACGTGAAAAGAATGCCAAGATGTGGAGCTCAAAACCCACACGTGCGGAACTGGGGGAGCCCCAGAGGCCCAGGGGCTTGTGGAGCCCAAGCAGGCTTTCGGAAGGCCAGGGGGGCCCTCGGCAGTCCCTCTGCTTACAGCAGGCACCTGAGGGGAGGGAGAAAGAGTGGAGCACAGCCTGGGCCACCAAGCCTTGAGGACAATATCCCCATTCAGAGCAGCTAATGCACAGAGAGGACCATATAACCCACCCCACTATGAGACAGGACATCCCTCACTGACCATAGCCCTACAGGGGACAACACTGGAGACACAGTGTGGGAATTGCGTCCAATCTGACCCCATCACACTGAGGAAAACACTGAGGGCATGCAACAGAACAGCAAGGGGAGCAGAACAAGGAAGTCCCAAGGGAGTACCAAAAATAATCTTTGGGGCTAGAGCGTGGCACCCCATCAGACATGACAGGAAATCACTCCTAAAGGCCAACAAACAGACCTTGAACTATTTACAGGCTTTCCTTTTTTTCTGTTATTGGTTTTGTTGTTGTTGTTTTGTTTTGTTTTCTTTGGTCGCTTTGTTTTGCTCTGTCTTGTTTTTTGGTGCATATTATTATCTCTGCAGATCTATCTCGATAAGATAGGCTGGATAAACAATCTAGAGGAAAAAACAATGGGACCAATGGTTTCTGGGGGACATGGGAGAAGGGGAGGTAGGGGGAAAGGAAGTGGTGTTAACAAACCCAGGGAAAAGGGAACAACAAGTGATCCAAAATCAGTAGCAAGAGGGTATAAAAGGCCTGGTAGGGCTTGATCAAGGACAGTGTATCCGAGAGGAATTACTGAAACCAAAATGAAGGCTGAGCATGATAGTGGGACAAGAGGAAAGTAAAAGGAAAGAGAGGAAAGAACTAGGAGACAAAGGGAATTTATAGAGGTCTACATACAGGCATGTACATATGTGAATATATTTGGGGAAGTAGATTGGGGAAATATATTGGAGAAATAGATCTATGTGCATATATTTGTAGGGTTAGTATCAAGGTAGCAGATGGACATTGGGCCTCCACTCAAATACTCCCTCAATACAAGAACACTCTGTTCTATTAAATTGACATTCCATGATGCTCACCTTTCTGACACTGAAGACAAACGTGGCAAAGAAAGCTGATGGTGCCCAGACATCAAAGGGTACAGTGTCTCCTCTGGGGTCTTAACGGCTTGAAGGTGAACAAGCGGCCATCTAGCGCAGAAGCAACAAAGCCCACATGGAAGAAGCACACCAGCCTGGGTGATCATGAGGTGTCAAAGGGATCAGGAATCAGGCATCAAAGAACAAAAAAATCATATCATTGTGAATAAGGGGGAGTGCAGATTGGGGACCCAAAGCCCATCTGTAAGCAACTGAACACCCCATTACAGAAGGGTCGCAGGGAGGAGATGAGCCAGTCAGGGTGCAGTGTAGCAACAATGAAACATACAACTTTCCTCTAGTTCTTAAATGCTTCCTCCCCTCCAATATCATGATCCCAATTCTACCTTACAAATTTGGCTATACCAGAGAATGTTCACTGGTACAGATAGGAACTGGAAATACAGGGAATTCAGGACAGATGAATCCTTCAGGACCAGTGCTGAGAGTAGCAATACTGGGAGGGTGGAGGGAAGGTAGGGTAGAAAGGGGGAACCGATTACAAGAATCTACATGTAACCTCCTCCCTGGGGGACAGGCAATAGAAAAGCAGGTGAACGGAAACATTGGACAGTGTAAGATATGACAAAATAATAATTTATAAATTATCAAGGGTTCCTGAGTGAGAGAGGAGTGGGGGGGGAGGGAGGGGAAAAATGAGGAGCTGATACCAAGGGCTCAAGTAGAAAGCAAAGCTTTTGAGAATGACAAGGGCAACAAATGTACAAATGTAAATGTGCTTGACACAATGGATATGTGTATGGATTGTGATAAGAGTTGTGTGAGTCCCCCAATAAAATGATTTAAAATTTTTTTAAAAAGAGACTGATGCTGGGCCAACAGGGTGTGCCAGGCAGTGTACAAGGCTCTTATTTTCTCTCACCCAACTGGCTGGGGGAGGCCTGGTTGAGGGCATTGACCAATCTTAATGGCTATGTTTAAGCACACCTGTGTGATGTCATGGGCCTAACTTGTGGCTAGGTTTGGTTTCACCTGTGCTTAGGGGGTCCTAGTCTGCACATGCCCATGCCCAATGCTGGACTGTCCCGTGTTCCCAATAAATGTGCCTGATTTCCTGCAACCCCTCTGTATGGCCCTATGCAGACACTGGGGAGACAGCCCCTTTTGTCCCTAATCTAGCAACCTCATATGTACAGTCTTTAATTGTGCAACCATTCTTGTCCACATTTTCTGGGTCATTCTGACACCACTTGCATAAATTCACTTGCCCCCCCCCCCTTAGGGGTCTAGTTAAACTTTTGAGTTGCTGTTGTTATTCGATCCCATATAGATAGATCTTAAAAGATCATAATGTTCATGGCAAACGTTCTTACGAATTAAGACAATTTATGGCACAGAGGGTTTAAGTATCGTGCTGTTAAGTACAAGATTGTTGGTTCAAGCCCACCAGCCACTCTTCAGGAGAAAATAGAGGCTATCTGCTCCCATAAATATTTATATCTCAGAAACTCTACCCAGCAGTTCTCTTCTGACCTATAGGGTCTCTATGAGTTGGACTTGGCTAGATAGCACTGGGTTATTGTTTTGTTTACAGATCCGGGGGTATTTTCTGCTTATGGCTTAAAATAATCTTAGGGCAATAGTTTTAGGGGACTATTCAGCCCCCGTGGCTCCAGAAATTCTGGATTCCAGGAGGATTTGAAATTATCCTTAACATCCTCTTGCCCTCTGAGACTTTTTGATCAGGATTCTTCTATAAGGTGTTTTATCAAATGTTTAGCAAGAATAACAAGGCACCATTCAGTTCTTCCAGACGGGTGACAAAGGGAGCAATTGCTCATGGAGGCCAGGCGACACACCTTTCACTCCCCTTCCTATTCCTCACTCTTCTTCCTCTATTGCTTCAGATGAACAGTCATCAATTGCACATGTTTTAGGAACTTGAAGCACTCTGCAGCAAAGTAGAAGATAGACCAAAACACTAAACACAACAACGCTTGATCCATAAACCAGATGTCACATCAATGACCCTAAATCTGCAAAATAGGGTGTTCAATGATTGCTGTTTTGAAAGTTGATTGCCAGGTCTTTGTTCCAAGGTGCTCGTGGGTGGACATAAACTTGTAATCTTTCCGTTAGCAGCCCAGAGTATCCATCACCTGTGCCATCCATGGACTCTTCTTTTCTGAAGACATACATGCCTACAAAGAGCCTTCGATGACCTCCTAGCCTACCGGCGCCACCTTCGCAAGGCTCTTCTCACTCCGCCTGAGAGCTGTGTGGTTTCGGTTCCTGGGCCTCAGGACAGTC
Source organism: Tenrec ecaudatus (assembly GCF_050624435.1). NCBI lineage: Eukaryota > Metazoa > Chordata > Mammalia > Afrosoricida > Tenrecidae > Tenrec > Tenrec ecaudatus. The sequence continues at coordinate 7,913,379 of NC_134538.1, forward strand.
TTCTCTTCATGTAACATCTGGTCGAAGCAATGGAGCCATTTCCCTTTCAGTCCTTCCTGTTGCTGTAGGCCCCGGGGAGAGTCCCTCCTGATTCCAAGGCTTAGACTTCATGCTGGTTCTAGCAATCCAGCAATTTCTGTGTTGTGCCTAAGGGACACTTCCAGCTGCCAACTGTTTCGTGAAGCGAAAAAGAATAAAGATCTCTCCCCTGTTCATTCTATGGTCAAGCCATTCTTGGACAATTTATCATTTAAGCAGAGGAAGGAGTGGAATTTTGCAAAGATCACTTAATTGCACATTGATAGACTATGGTATTTTAAATATGAGTGCTCTGGAAGAGATTTGGATTCCTCAAAGGCAGCGACTGGAAGAGAAGGCTTATTATAGAGATTAATGACTTGGCTTACGTAATCACAGAATGATATGCATTTGTTCACGGAAGTGATTTTAAACTCTGGCTCTAAAACACTGGGGTCCTGTAGGGATCCTGAAGCTCTGCAAAGATTCTATAAAGGTTTGATTTAGAACTTATTGTTGTTTTAACTGTTTTTCAAAAAGTTTAATAAAAACATATGAAGAGGCTTCCTAAAATTTATAGAAAGTATATACCACTATTTTTCATTCAATTTTTTAACAGTATTATTGGCACTTCATCCACATGTCATACAATTCAATCATATCAAGACGAGTTACACAATCAGCACCACAGTCAATTCCCCAACATTTTCATCTTCCTTGTGCTATGAATATTTAACAGTTATGTTTCCAAAATGTTAATATTGCTGCAGACCACCACTGCTTCAATTCATGTTATAACGGAACCATTTTTATAACAGGTATCATAAATGTGAACACGCAAAATGCATTTACTTGTACTACATATGAATACAGAATGTAAGATCAATAATGTCATGAAAAATACATTTTTGGTTTTCTCTATAACAAGCCCTGAAAAATATAGGTAGAAACTGTCTTTATTTACTTTTTCTCCTTCTTTCCTTACAAATCTCTTCGGACTGTTTATATATAAGGAGATATATTATATATTCACCATTTCCTTTTTTATAATATATATATGAATATATATATTATATATTCACCATTTCCTTTTTTCCTCAGATCCCAGGAGTCACTTAGCTACCAACGTCCCTGCCACATTCACTCCCCAGGCCTTTCCACTGTGCTCTCTGTTCAGAATTGATTACATCAATAGACTCCTTGACGGTTGGCTTTGGGGAAGCGCTAGTTGAAAGTAATCAGGCTACTGTGGAGCGCTAGATGGAGGTAGAGTGGTAGGAAAGGGAAGTTGGAACAATGTATTCTACTGACCCCTCCCTTTGGAGACAGCTGGGTCCCTCAGCTGACACCCAACACTGATCTTCCAGCAGCCCTTCCCCCCCGCCCCCCCAACTTCAAGTCTCAGTAACTAACTGAAATAAACCAGTCTTGCGGTATCCTAATTTGGGTGTGTCATATGCTTCTTCCTGAAGCCTTGACTGAAGGACTCCATTCCTGGTCTCTTTCTCCCAGTGTAGACCCTCCAAACGCACTTACATGATTTTATGTGCATGTGTTCTTGCAAAGTGGTGTTGTTTAGTAAGGCTATATTGGAACTTTTGCATACATATTAAGTTATGTTTCATTTTGCTTCTTGCCTTTCTCACTAATTATAATTTCTTTTTTAAAAGATCCATCCATGTTGCTATGGTAACGACTAATCTATTTTTTCTAGCTGCTCTTACTCCCTGGTGTGCCCTTGCCATATTACCTATCCAATCTCTGGATGTTCAACACCAAGGTGGAAGCTAATTTCCTACCACACAAGCCGCTACAAAGAGTCTTACACTTGCCCCTTCTAGAAATTGGTGAGTATTCCTTTGGACAAGGGGCAGGATTGCTCATACAGTTTTGCTGTCGTTAGGTGCCAGCGAGTTGTATCGGACTCACAGAGATCCTATGGACAACCGAACAAAATGCTACCTGGGACTGCGACATCCCCACAAATACTATTACGTTTGAGCAGACTCTTGTAGCCGCCGTGGCAATCCCATCTGGTGGAGGGTTTTTGTCTTTCACTGCCCTTCTGCTTGACTGAGCATCATGCCCCTTTCCAGGAACTGGTGTCCCCTGATGATATGACCAAAGTACCTAAGGAAGTCTTGCCTTCCTTCCGTCTACGACAGTGTGTGTTCTTTAGGACACTCATGGTGCTTTCAATATTCTTTGCCAGCACCATAAATCAACTGCATCGATTCTTCACACAGTCACATCTCCTAAATTGGACTCTCCAGAATGTCCACACCTGTCTGCTCCCCTGGCAGCAGTACTTGTGGGTGTCCTTCCTCAAATACCCAACACTTGACTTTACCCAACTTTCTGATCTTACCAGTTGACTCAACGTCATAAAGTGATTGCCTTTTTTGTAAGTTACCTTTCTCTGCTAATTATCAATTTTGAGTATCTCTTCATGTCTTTTCAAGGTTTTTAAAAAATCCTTTGACTCTTTTTTTGGGGGGGGTTGCTATGATATTTTTTATGTATGCAAAATAAATTTGTGTGTTGGATCTTGTACATCTTTGTTAATACGTGAATGCGACTATACATTTCTTTTGTTCTTATCTGGAGTAACTTTAATCATTTATGAATTGTTTCTTGAAGAATCAGTTGACTTCTTACCATTAATGCTCTGATCCAAGTCACTGCTATGCCTTACCTGGGTTGTCAGTGAAGGGTAACTGGTAACTCACTGTGGGAGAACCAAAGGATGGTGTGGGTGGTAAGGGAGCAGAGCCTTCCAATTAGACTCTACCTATTGAGTCCTAGTATCTGCTTTATACCTGTCTTCCCCATTAGCCTCCATTTCTAGTACTTCGCACACATCTTACCTATCTTGGTTCCCTAACAAACAGAAATATACTTCGTTACACTTCTGGAGACTAACTATCCAAATTCAGAGTATTAGCAAGGCTATGCTTTCTCTCTACCCTCTCTGGATTCTACCTCTTTCAGCATCTGGCAGCCTTTTGGTGTCCCTGGGCTTCTAAATGGGTCCACTCAAGCTGTCTTGCCCTTATCTCTATGAAACCAGTTCTGTGCCAGTCCATCTCTCACCTGTAACTTCACTCAGAAGAGGTTAGGTTCAGGACTCCCTTTGTTCTGGGATGGCTTCACTATTTTAATCAATCACTTTTTCAAAGAAAAAAATTTCCCCAATCAAGGGCACATTGATTGGTTCAGGATATAGGATTTCAACAGATTTTTTTGGGGGGTGGGGGGTCATTGGGAAGGGAGGACAGGTGGCACACAGGAGACACAACTCAACTCATAGGAATGTGTAAGATACATGTTTCATCCGTGGATGATTTAGAGATAAATTAACCTACTTACCAGATCATTTTTGTGGGAAAAGTCATGTTGCCTTGAGATTCTTATTTGACCATCAAAATAATGATAATATGATTGATTATTTTTGAACTTATGATACCTATTCCATCAACACCTCGTGATTACACAAGTTGGTGTGCTTCTTCCATGTCGGCTTTGTTGCTTCCCTGCTAGATGGCCACTTGTTTAGCTACAAGACTTTAAGACTCCAGATGCTATATCTTTTAATAGCCAGTCACCATCCGCTTTCTTCACCACATTTGCTTATACACCCATCTTGTCTTCAGTGATCATGTCATTCAGGTGAGTACCATACATTGTCACATTATTAGAACAAACCCTTCCGGTACTGAGGTAACATTTAAGTAGAGGCCCAAAGTCTTTCTATTTCCTTATTGTATATTGCTAGCTAAATACATCTATCTTTATATATTATATATTTGCATATATACATATCTATATTTGTACCTATATAGATGATTATTAATTTCTTGTCCTTTCCTATTTTTTTTCTTCTCTCCTCCTGCCCTACTATTATGTTTACCCATCATTCACCTCTCAGTTATTCCTCTCAGATACATTTCAATTGATCAGACATGATCCTGAATGCTATACCCTTCTCCCTGTTGGCTTTATATCCCTTCCTATTCCCATTTCCCTGTCGTTATTGGCTCCTTGCACCCCTCCCCTGCATCCTTCTCTCTCATTCCCTTCCTCCATGCACCCACTCCCAAACTTTGGTCTCATTGCTGCCTCCTTGGAATTTCTTATCCTGCCTATCTTATATTGATAGACACCCAAAGAGGGGGAAACAGGCAAAAAGAGAGAGAGAGTGACTATGCAAATTGTTCCAAGTCTAACAGCTGTCCTGACCCATCATAGATGAGGCTCCCTCTGTTAAATAGCGAGTGGGTCCTGTTATCATCTGTTGGTCCAAGCCCCTTTTCTTACAGGGTTTCCTTTTACAGCTGGACAGTCCATCACAGAAGGACCCTACGGGAGGGAAGATATGTCCATGGTTCAGTGTAGCACTGATGAAACACAAAACTATTCTCTAGTTCTCTGATAGTTCCTCCCCTTACTATTATGGTCCCAGTTTTACCTCATTAATCTTGTTAGACCTGCATATATTCATTTATAGTATTGTATAAACTTTATACACTAAAGATCGTTCGATGCATGAAATCTAAGATAGATAAACCCATCAGAGATAGTAATAGGAGCAACGATTTCCTGGGGGTACGGAAAGAGAGGGGTGGGAAAGGGAGGGAATGGGGAACTGATAGCAAAGATGACTGTGTAATTCCACTTGAGGGGAACAAATAACAAATTGTAGATGAACAGATACAGTGGATGGTGTAAGATATGGTAAAATAAATTATTATTATGATTTATAACAGGATTAAAGGTTGCTGGGGGCAGGGTAGAAAGGGGAGGGGATAAAGGGAGCTGATATCATGGAGTTCAAGAAGAAACTGGTGTCTTAAAGGCTTGAAGATAAACAAGCGGCCATCTAGCTCAGAAGCAACAAAGTCCACATGGAAGAACACACCAGCCTGTGTGATCGAGTGGTCCCAAAGGGATCAGTTACCAGGCATCAAAGAACAAAAAATCATATCATTGACTGCACACCTCCATGATAGGATCGCTGAAGACAAATGGGTGCATAAGCAAATGTGGTGAAGAAAGCTGATGGTGCCCGGCTATCAAAAGAGATAGTGTCTGGGGTCTTAAAGGCTTGAAGGTGAACAAGCGGCCATCTAGCTCAGAAGCAAAAAAGCCCACATGGAAGAAGCACACCTGCCAGTGAGATCACGAGGTGCCAAGGGACCAGGTATAAGGCATCATGCAAAAAAAAAACAAACGATATAAGTGTGTGTATGTATGTGTATATATATATGTACATATATACCATATTAAATGAAGGGGGAAGTGCAGAGTGGAGACCCAAGGCCCAAGTGTCGGCCAATGGAGATCCCCTCATAGAGGGGTTTAGGAGAGGAGATGGGTTAATTAGGGTGCGAGGTCGTACCGATGAAGAACACAGCTTTCCCCCAGATCCTGGATGCTTCCTCCCCCCAACTACCATGATCCGAATTCTACCTTGCAGGCCTGGATAGGACAGAGGCTGTACACTGGTACATATGAGGGCTGGAGGTACAGGGAATCCAGGGTGGATGATACCTTCAGGACCAAGGGTGTGAGGGACGATGCTGGGAGAGTGGAGGGTGAGTGGGTTGGAAAGGGGGAACTGATTACAAGGATTCACATGTGACCTCTTCCCTGGGAGAGGGACAGCAGAGAAGGGGGGAAGGGAGACTCCGGATAGGGCAAGATATGACAAAATAACGATGTATAAATTACCAAGGGCACATGAGGGAGGGGGGAAAGGGGAGGGAGGGGAAAAAAAAAAAAGAGGACCTGATGCAAGGGGCTTAAGTGGAGAGCAAATGCCTTGAGAATGATTGGGGCAGGGAATGTATGGATGTGCTTTATACAATTGATGTATGTATATGTATGGATGGTGATAAGAGTTGTATGAGTCCCTAATAAAATGTAAAAAAAGAAAAGAGGAGAAAAAAATGATTAGGGCAAAGACTGTACAGATGTGCTTTATACAATTGATGTATGTATATGTATGAATTGTGATAAGAATTGTATGAGCCCCTAATAAATTGTTAAAATTTTAAAAAAAAGAAAGAAAATGTTTTGAAAATGATGGTGATAATTGTACAATTATGCTTGATCTAATTGAATTATGGATTGTTATAATATCTGTAAGAGCTCCCAATAAAATGATTTTTTTAAAGAATAACAATAATAAAACTATGTCCCATACTTGTGAGGAGGGCTAACAGTCACTCCATAAGTGGAACACCCAGAACAAAAGCCTGACTTAGAATGATGGGTGCTCGTGGAAGGAAATCAACTCCAGGGAAATTACTGGCTTCTTTGGAAACAGCCTTCAAGATCCTAACTGGCCATGAACAAGGCCAATATTTCAGGCTGGAGAAAATCCAAGAAGAGGAATATGTCATTTCAGGAGAAACCACGTGAGTGCTCTCCCAAACCCTGACGGATCGCAACACTGATCAGAAGGTAAAGGAGGCACTAGTAAGGAGAGTCCAGGAAGGGGAGGACCATCTTCTCTGGTCCAAGGTCCTGAACCTCAAAACTCTCTCTCCCATTTGCCTTCCACTGATTAGTACACGAATGGGCATTGATTCCCCTGCCATGTTATTGTGCGGCTTTTCAATGGAGTGACTCCATGTGAGGATTTATTTGTAATTTATTTGTAATTAAGCTTGAATAAATGTTTGCAAATGGGGTGGAAGGGCTATGGGAGCTGAAGCCTTTTGTAGTTGGCTTTCCCAGGAAGTCCTCAACCCTGGGACAGCCAAGGCCTGCAATGTGGGCTTCTGTTTCTACATAATTATATGTTTGTCTACGCATAGGCTGCCAGAGATCCTGTTGGCAAGGGCATACTGCCCTCTGGGTCATTGCCTTTCTTGAAGAAATGGTTTGTCTTCTCGAGTGTTTACTTTTGCCTGGGTTTCTCCTTGAGCACACCCTTTTGATGGGAGCTGGCCAGATGCAGCACTCAGGTATGGTTTATGGTGAGCTCACTACCCTCAATGGAGAGCCACCTCTTCTTGAGAGCACTGGAGAAGCACAATTAGGTTTGTCACAACTTTACCCTGCCCAGCAGTCTCATCAGGGCAATTACTCCCAGTACCTGGGCAGGGCTTCCCCCCTTCCCTATTGTGTTAGTCTGGGTACTTTAGAGAAACAAATCCATAGAAACTCATGAATGAGAGAGAGTTTTATATAAAGGTTAAGTGCACATCGAGAAAACATCCCAACCCAGTGCTGCCCAAACCCACATTAACATTAACCCATATGACTGACATCAATCCACAAAGCCCTCCTCCATCTCACAAAACACACACTATGATGCCAACTGCAGGAGGAAAGTTGAGTCAGTGAATGTGCAAGCATCTCAGCGCTGGCAGGGGTCTCCACACGACTGGTCCAGCACCCAGGGCTGCATCGGCGTAGGTCCATGTGGCTTCTCCTCAGGGATTTCTTGCAGGAAATGAGCCTTGCCAGCTGAAGCAAGGAACTGGCTAAGGAAGCTTCACTCTGGTCCAACCATCAGAAAGCAAGAGACCCGAGAACTAGAAAGGTGAGGCTCACTGAGCCGCTTTTCTCTCTGCCCTTCCATTAACCCCACATGTGTTTATTGGGCAGGTTGGCACAACAAACGTTAACTAATTCACCCACAATTGTCAACACAGGTGCCCTCGAGTGGACTTCGCCTCATGACAACCCCATGTGTGTCAGAGAACAACTATGTCCCCTAGATTTCCACGGTTGACTTTCCAGATGCACATCATTGGGATTTTTGGTGGGGGGGGCATCATTGAAAGCATTTGAACCTCAAGCATCACAATTAGCAGCCAAATGCTAACTGTTTGCACCACTCAATTGCTATTTGAATGCTCTATTATTATAGGGGTTGACTTATACATTGTACATCCACAAGATGCCAGCAGCACCATCCCATTGCCCATGACAACCAAAAATGTTTCCAAACATTGTACATTGTCCTTGGAAGAAGATAAAGCCATCTGACATCTAAAACCATGACTCCTACTGAAAATGATTTTCAGAAGATTTACATGCAAATTCTAGATCTGCTTGGAGTTAAGAAAGTAAGAGAAAGAGAGAGAAAGAAAGAAAGAAAGAAAGAAAGAAAGAAAGAAAGAAAGAAAGAAAGAAAGAAAACTACCTGTAGACCATACCAAGATGATACATGGAAAATCTGTTCAGAAAACAAATGCTTTTATTCATGTTTTTCTTCACTGATCTCCTTGTAGTGGGGTTGCTACCATGCAGCAGGCACTGTTTCCGGTGCTGGGGATTCAATGTGGGGTGAGTAGGAATTTGGAGAGGAAAGCAGATTCAGATGGTATTTGGGGTCCAATCATTTCCTGGCCCCACAGGATCTTCAAGCCAAGGACACTCCCACTCCTTGTCTGCCCATTGCTCCCTCAAGTCCTTGCTCTTCTTCCTCAGCTTCAACCCCACCACTACCCCCAGATAAACACACCACTATGATAGACATTTTCGTTTCTATATCCTCAATGTTTTCCTCTCCTTTCTGCCATTTCACTTATCTAACCAAGTGCCCATCCGATTTAGATATTCCTGGTGAACCTTGGAAAAACTGGATATAAGTTGTGAGAAACACAGAGGTCTTTTTGATTGACATTTAAGTTGTGCTCACAACCTCAGGGTAATCTGTAGCACCGTCTGACAACTCCAGTTTCCCGGTCCTCCTTTCCAAGAGAGTCACTTCATACCTCCTTTTCTCACCTTCAGCTGTCTATGACCTTGCCTTACTCTCAGTGAATGACCTTCTTTAATATGTCTCTGAAAAGAACAGCTGTGGTCAGAGAGCACATCCTTTTCTTTTCATCATTAAACCTAGCACCCACCTGCTCTCCTGTTACATAGAGCAGTTGTTCCTAATTCTATCCATTTACACCCAAGTGGAAAGGGGGGTTGCTTTGTTGTCACATGCCCTGTGTGTAAGGACAGTGTCTTACGCTTTTGAAGTGCTCGGTAAATGTTTTTTAATGAAGTAATGAATGGGTTTTAAGCAGGAGAATGACCAGCTTTGTTGTCTTCTTTGAAAAGATTAACTCTGACTCCTGTGCAGACAATGAGTTGTAAACACATAAAAGCAAAGAGGTTAGTTTGGAAGGTATTGCACTAGCCCAGACCTAGATTAGGATAAGAGTAGTGAACATGCAGATAAATGAATCGCCTCAAAATATACTTTGAAAACAAAACTGATTTTCTTTTCTGATGAAAGGGATGGTAAGAAATAGTCAAGGAACATCCATGGGTTTTATTTTAAATAATTGGGGATGGCCTGTAATGGGAAAGACTGGGAGAGTTGTTCAGGGGAGGGAAGGGGTAAGAATTTCATTTGGGATATGCAGACCTGTTAGTTTAGGCTCTCCTTGCGTGGTGTCCAATTGTGGAGGTCATTTGTACTACTAAATGTCAGGCAATGCTCAGTCAAGCTTTGATGATGGCCTCAGACACGTGGCTGCATGTTCATCGCATGGATATTGTCCTTGGGCCCAGGCTATTGGAGGCGCCACTCAACAAGCCAGGAAAAAGAGAGAAGACCCTTTACACACCTATTGTCTAACCCAGCCCAGGACCATAAAGTGGTACCAGTGGTAGCAACTTTGCTGTTGATTTCTCTGTTAACTGATCAAAAGGGGACAAGTGCTTTTCAAGATGAATTTGTATTGACCTCCTGGGTAAGTGAATAATAAATGATACTCACACCCACTTATTAAATGATGATTGCAGTGTCTGAGTGGTGCACACAGCACATGTGACTGCTGATTGAAAGCTGAGAGGTTTGAGTCCCCCCAAAGGCACGCAGAAAGCCTGGTGGTTTACTACTTTGAAAGAATCCTACAATTTACTAGCACGGCTCTACCCTGACAGACTTGAGGTGACCAGGAGTTAGAGTCCACTCAACATCAGTGGTTTATTAAATGTGCTAGACCACGAGCTAACCTATTTATATAGAGTAGGTGTGGCAGTCACCTAATCTGGTGTCAATTTAAGGATTAAGAGTGTAGGGGTGGAGTCTAGGTTGTCAGTCTGGAGATAGCCAGTGAGACTCTGTGTGGGCATGGCCTTCTCCTGAGAATTCTGGGAAATCTGGTACTTCTTCCTTGGAGAAGACACCTCTCTGCCTCTCTCACTTCCTGGGAGATAAGACAGAAATAAGCTACATGGACGCAGCCAGACCTTGAAAGCCAGAGAAGCCACAGAGAGACCCTGCCAGCACTGAGATGTTTCAATGACACTGGATCCAAAGACTTTCTAACCACTGGCCTGTGATCTTCTTCATTTGGCTTCATTGAATGTGTTTCATGAGTCTGAAGAGGACTTTATAAATTGATATCAGAAATATGGACTAATATTGGACTTGATCTGGACTGGGCTGGGATATTTTCTCAATGTTCAGTTGCTTTTGTATATAAATCTCTTTCTTATACACATATGTGTGTCCATGGATTTGTTTCTCTAGTCTACACAGACTAACACAGTAGTTCAATAGATCTGCAAAATAACCTAGGTGGTGGGTTTTCTTACCCATCTTTTACAAATTAGGCAACCTCCAGGTGGACATTGGGCCTCCACTCAAGCACTCCCTCAATACAAGTATACTTTGTTCTATTAAACTTGCATTCCATGATGATCACCTTCCCAACACAATTGTTGAAGACAAAGCAGGTACATAAGTAAATGTGGTGAAGAAATCTGATGTTGCCCAGGTATCAAAAGATATAGCATCTGGGGTCTTAAAGGCTTGAAGGTAAACAAGTGACCATCTAGCTCAGAAGCAATAAAGCCCACATGGAAGAAACACACCAGCCTGCATGATGATGAGGTGCCAAAGGGATCAGTTATCAGGCATCAAAGAACAAAAAAATCATTATCATTGTGTGCTCACCTCCCTGATACAATCGCTGAATACAAATGGGTGCATAAGCAAATGTGGCAAAGAAAGCGGATGGTACCCGACTATCAAAAGATATAGCATCTGAGGTCTTAAAGGCTTAAAGGTAAGAAACAACAAAGCCCACATGGGAGAAGCACAGCAGCCTGTGTGATCACGAGGTGTCGAAGAGATCAGGCACCAGGCATCATCAGAACAAAAAAATCCTACCATAGTTAATGGGGAGTGTGGGGTGGAGACCCAAAGCCCATCTGTAGGTAATTGGACACCTTTAGAGAAGGGTGTCAGGGAGGAGATGAGTCAGTCAAGGTGCGATGTAGCCATGATGAAACATAAAACTTTCCTCTAGTTCCTAAATGCTTCCTCCCCATCCCCCATCATGATCCCAATTCTACCTTACAAATCTGGCTAGATCAGAGGATGTACACTGGTACAGATAGGAGATAGAAACACAGGGAATCCAGGGCCAATGATCCCTTCAGGACCAGTGGTGTGAGTGGTGATACTGGGAGGGTAAAGGGAGATTGGGTTGGAAAGGGGGAATGGATTATAAGAATCTACAATATAACCTCCTCCCTGAAGGACAGACAACAGAAAAGTGGGTGAAGGAGACATCTGACAATGCAAGATATGACAAAATAATAATTTAAAAATTATCAAGAGTTCATGAGGGAGGGGGGAGCTGGGAGGGAAGGGAAAAAGTGAGGAGTGGAGGCCAGGGGGTTAGGTGGAGGACAAATGTTTTGAGAATGATGAGGGCAATGAATGTACAAATGTGCTTTACACAACTGATGTATGTATGGATTGTGATAAGTGTTGTATGAGCCCCTAATAAAATGATTTTTAAAATAAATAAACAAATTAGGCTACCTCAAAGCTGTTGCTCAGCCCTGGATCACAAAGCTGTAGAGTTCTGGTTCTAAGTTGTAAGTGCATCTAAGTCTAACTCCCAGGCCCATGCTCATAACCAGTCTAACAAAAACTGAAATACTTAAGTCTGAGCATCATAAACAGCTTCTTCAATGACCTTTCTGTGGTGAACCATTTAGAAGTCCAGACTGAGATTTTTTTTAACTATGGAATGCATTTCCATTCCCTAACCCTTTTCCTCAAGCATCTCATTTCATTTTTGACAGCTTCCAATTTTCTTTGATTCATATTTTGAACATTCCATCATGCAATGACTAAGATGTTTTCAGTTAGGCCGCAACATAGTGTTTGCCATCTATGTCCGTAGGTTGATTCTACTCTGTGTCAGCTCCTCCTACCCTGCTACAGTTTGAGCAGGTTCAAAATGTGGGGGCTCATCTCCCTGCACGCTGACAATAATCTTCTAGCATCCATAAGGCTTTCAGGACTTTTCGATTCTTTTCAGAAGTAGGTCACCAGCTTCTGCTTCCCAGACTGCCTTAGTAGGAAGTTCTGTTAAAACCTTTGCCCTGTGGTTGATCCTGGCAGTCTTTGAAACAAACACTGATGGTATGGTTTCCCGCATCGCAGACACGCCTCAATAGACACGCCTCCACAGTACGACACACTTACAGACAGGCGGCGGTAACATCCTAAGAACCAGAAAAAAATATTCAAGTTCTCAACTATTTCATTTTATTTGGATCCAGAATCAAGACCCAAGGAAGCAGATGGAAGGATCGCAAACAAAATACTGCATTAGGAGAATCTGCTGCAAGATATTAGCGAGCAAAGAAGCAACTTTGAAGAGGACTAAGTCAGAGTGCATGATACAAGCCAGAGTATTTCCACTTGTCTCCTGCGCTAGGAAAGCTAGACAGTGAAAAAGGAAGGTCGACAAAAACTCGATTCCTTTGGCTGATGGTGCTGGGGAAGCCTCTTGAAACACCACGGTATGTCAGCAGAACAGACACGTCTGCCTTAGACGAAGTACAAGCCGAAGGAGCTCCTCAGAAGCAAGGATGGCAAGACTTCTTCTTCGGACATGGAATCAGGAAGGATGAAGCCGCTGAGTCAGACAGTGTGCTTGGTAAAGAAGAGGATCGGCAAAAGAAAGGAATCAAATCCTTGATTCGGTGAATTGGCATCACAGTGCACACATAACACAAGTTGAGCGAACGGTCCAAGGCCATGCAGTGCTTGTAGTGTCTCCTGCTATTACATGTGGAGTTGCTATGAGTCCGTGCTAACTGCAGGTGACCACAGCAATAACATGACCGCCAGAAGAACAAACAGACACATCCGGAAAGAAATACAGCCAGAGTGCTGCACCTCAGAAGTGAGAGTGGCCAAACCTCATCTCTCTTCCTGTTGACCTATCATCAGGAAAGACCAATCATTAGAAAACTGGTTCACGTTTGGTCAAGTGGAGGGTTAGTGGCAAAGAGAAACACCATCACTGAGATGGCGTGACACAGTGGCCGGACAGTGGGCTCGGACATGCCGACTATGGTGAAATGGCACAGGACCAGGCAATGTTTCTGTCTGTTATACACGTAGTCACCATGATGACAGCCCTTCCTCTAGAGTGGAAGCCACCCTCGGCTGTCTCCCCATCGAGGCTCTGAGCACTTTCTCTAATGACTGGGGGATAGGCTTGATCTATAAACTTCTCATTGGGACATCCCTGTCCCTTGGATGCTCTCATCCCACGATGGACAAATTGTCAACATGTCCTACATCCAATCATTTCGATGCCACCAAATGAACCCTCCTCACAGGTATGTCTATTTTTAGGAGCAAGTCAGACACACCCTCTAATGAGGTTAGACACTCATTATACATTCAGTAATAAATGTGGACGTGACACCTGCACATTAGTTTCCCATGTTAACACATTGCCACGCAGACTTTGTGAGTTAACACAACACACATTTATTCGAATCCTGGTGGTCAGCAGTCTGAAAGCAGTCTCACAGGACTGACATCGAGGTATCAGCAGGGCTGGTCCTTCTGCAGACTCGGAGAGGAGAATCTATTGCATCGTCATTTTCAGCATCTAAGTGACACCTAGATTCCTGGCCTTGTGTCTCCTTCTTCCATCTTCAAAATACATGGCTCCAATCTCAGCTTTGATCGTTGTATCAATTTTCATTCTGACACTGACTCTCTTATACGAACCTTGGGATTATGTCAGAGCACCCTGTAATTGAGAATAATATCCCTATCTCAATAAACCTGGGGATGCAATGGTTAAAGCGCATGGCAGCTAACCCAAAGGTCAGCAGTGTGAACACAACCGTTCCTACGTGGGCGAAATTGAGGTCATCTCACCCTGTAAAGATTCATATTAGAAGCCCTGTGGGGTGTGCTTGCCCTGTTCTATGGGGTTATTCTGGATGGGGGGATTGACTTGACGTCAATGAGTTTTGGGCTTTAGCCCCAGGTTAAGGTACTTAATTTCATCAAGATAACCTGTTCCAGGGACAAGACCCTATTTCAGTGACCACTAGAGCATGGACATACGTAAGGGTCCGTTATTTAGACTATCACAACCTCAGTTCAGAGAGCATAGAAAGTCAAGCACGACATTTCTCCCATCTTCGCCTTGGCTCTTTCTTCATATCCTGTCACATTCAAAACACCATCTCAGCCGTCAGGCAGGTGTCCTTTAAATAGTCCTGGGTGACTTGTGTGTGTTAGTCCCTCACTGGTAAGACATGGCATTCTTGAGCTGACGTTTTTCACTTTCACTTCCCAAACTGCAAACTGTCAATGTCATTTTGTTAATAGGGTCTCACTAGAAATTAGAGAGAATGTATTCTTAGCATGAGGCTCAAGTAGGGTCTTGATGTTTGGTCCACTCACATTGGAATCACCTCTTTTCCTGATCAGCTGTGGGAAGGGTGGCAATCTGAGAACCAATGTAAAGACTAGCATCGCATTGCGACTTAATTTCAGGCTCGGGCCGCAGGGCTTGTCTTGGTATCAGGGCTCGAAACACATAAATCCCATGAAACGGACCATTTTGGGCCCAATACTAAGAGCATCTGTGGGCCAATCACACAGAGAGATCATTTGAAATGTTGCTTTTACACTTATTGCCCTCCAACCAGTACTCGAGAAAAGCCATCCTACCCCATTGGCTCAAGAGAAACTGGTGCATAGAGTAAATAGGGAAGAACTCTAGTTCTCAACTAGGAAATGCAAACTTGGGTCCCTGCACTGCGGGTGCCTTCAGGCCCTGGTGCCTGTTTGAGGACTTTGGGAGGCATTGAACCCTTCTGGGTTCAATTGGGTTCAATGCCAATTCCAATCATTAGTAGAAAAAATTAAAATAATTGAACAGAGTCCCTTTGTCTAGTGGCCTCACTTTCAGTGTGTTTGGTGCAAGTGTCCCAGTGGAGCATCGGGCGCAGCAGTTCAAGGGCAGGTTGTCTTCTGAGCATGGCCATTAACACAGGTCAAAACTTGAGTTTCAGAAAATGTGCTGCTATCTCTTGGAGGCAGGAGGCAACACACTTTTGTTCTTTTTTTTTTTAAATTTTAACAATTTATTGGGGCTCATACAATTCTTTTCACAGTTCATGCATATACATACATCAATTGTATAAAGCACATCTGTACAGTCTTTGCCCTAATCATTTTTTTCTCTTTTCTTCTTTGACATTTTATTAGGGACTCATACAACTCTTACCACAATCCATACATATACATACATCAATTGTATAAAGCACATCCATACATTCCCTGCCCCAATCATTCTCAAGGCATTTGCTCTCCACTTAAGCCCCTTGCATCAGGTCCTCTTTTTTCCCCCCCTCCCTCCCCATTCCCCCTCCCTCATATGCCCTTGGTAATTTATACATCGTTGTTTTGTCATATCTTGCCCTATCCGCACACTTTTGTTCTTAAAACAAGACGGGAAGATTCTCTTTTAAAGAATGGACTGCCTCCAGCCAGCGCACTAAGAGCCCAGGGATGATCCTTGTTGATTATGGAGAAAGGAGAGAAGACCCGCCTGGCTATTTTGGGCCATAAAGCACAGCTATTTACTGCAATGGCTATCAATAATAGTATATACTACATAAAAGCAAACACTTCCTGATGCTGAGCTGATGTGATGGAACTCTGATATCAGTATCTTAAGTCGAGAAATCTGGCTGGCCGTGTGCCCCAGAGCCAGTTACTCTCAGTATGTGAGGACACGGGGTTTCTAGGAGAGGGGTGTCTTTTAAGCATTATCATGAAGACTCCCACTGTGAACAGTGTCCTTCTGACTGACTGCACTCCCACCAGCAGAGAGAATCAAACCAGGATCTTGCAAGGAAGCCGCAGCCTCAGGGGCCACCTCTGGGGGAACTAGAGAAGTCTCCTGAAATCAGCAGAACAAAAAACTTTAGATCTTGTACAAGAAAAATAAGCATCAGCACTACTGAGTTGACCTTGACTCATGGCGGCCCCCTCTGTGCCTGAGTAGAACTGTGCTCTGCAGAGTTTTCAATGTCAGACTTTTCTAAGCAGAATACCAGGTCTTTGTTCCAAGGCTCGTCTGAGTGGATCCCAAGCTCAGACATTTTGATTAGTAGCTAAGTGCCTTGACCATATGCAATATTCAGGGACCCAAAATATGCATGATATAGATAATAAGGTGCCTTTTGGTTCACTCATTCAAGATCTCATAAATGTGTTGATCACTTATTTCAAATTGGGCTCTGTGCCAAGTAACAGGAATTCACTGGTGAACCAAATATATAGATATTGTTTGCAAGCCCTTCTGTGCTAACAGGCAACCTGCTCTAGTACAAAGTAGGGACACTGTAGCCAATCAGGCATGGGACATAGTTAGGATCGTTGGTGTTGCCTCTTCAGCATCCTTTCCCATCTTATCTCTTCCTAGCTCTGAAGGATCTAACAATGCACCCTAAATGGTAGGTTGAAGTTTATGATAGTTAGGCTGGACCAGGTTTCTCAGTGACTTAGTAGTTAACCCCTAGCAACCCCCCATGAACTGTCAAGAGAACAAACAAATCTGTCTTGGGAGAAGTTTAGTCAGAATGTTCCTTAGAGGCAAGGATGGTGTGACTTCATCTCACAGTACTTTGTCAAGAGAGGCCAGTCCCTGGAGAAGGGCATCATGCTTGATAAAGGAGAGAGGCAGCAAAAAAGAGGAAGATCCTAGTGTGATTAATTGACACAGTGGTTGCAATAGCGGGCTCAAACGTAACAATTTTGAGAATGGCACAGGACCTGGCAATGTTTCATTCTGTTGTATCTAGGGTCGTTATGAAATGGAATTGATTCGATGGCACATAGCAACAGCAGTAAAATCCCCATGACATGACCTAACAAACACAACATCATCACAGCCCTGATGCATTCAATTAAAAGTTTCCTTAGGGATGTGGCCTGCTTCTAATATGAGTGGACACTGTGGAGAAGTTTACCTGGTTTTGCTGGATCTGCATCCTACTTCTGACTCCTTGATCTCCAGTTCTTTGCACTTGAGCCAATAGCCATGTTGCCTGTAGATCCTGGGAGTCTTCAGGAGGCTCCTGACCTTGGATTCATGTATCTCTGCATTCACTTGCCTCTGTGGCTACCAGCTTTTCGTCTTTCTGCTAATCTTGGGTTAATCAGCCCCTAAAGCTATCTATGTAAGTCAGGAGAAGCCCCCAGCCTACTCTCTGACTGTGTTGGGCCAGGTTGTCTAGAGAAACTAACCAGTGACACTCATCTATGTACAAGAAAGAGCCTTATATCGATAAGCAATCTCATAATAAGGAGTCATTCCAGCCAGGTCCAACTCAAGTCCATAAATCCAATGCAAGGCAGTGCTCTCTTCAAATGCAGATAACTGCAGGCAGATGACAAAGAAAGATGACGCAGGCATAAAGCAGGAAGATCACAGACCAGTGGGTGCAGAGTCACGTGCATCCAAAGTCAGTGGAAACATGATAAGGTGCCCAAAACTTCCAGGTCAGGCAGCCCACATGGGGCCACCCTGGAGATAAGCAGAGTTCCAGAAAGCAGGAAGGCAGAGGGGCAGAGAGAGAGAAAGAAAGTTCTCAGTGTCTCTCACTATTATATAAAAATGTTGGAGCCCTGGTGGGGCTAGTAGTTATTGTTGGGCTTCTGACCACAAGGCCAGCAGTTAAAAGCTACCAGTCTCTCTTTAGAAGAAAGATGGGACTTTCCCATAAAGAGTTATAGTCTCAGAAGAATTTATTTCAAAGGACGGCATTGAATCTGCAGCTCTGGGAGAAGGACATATCTGATCAGAGCACACGAGAACAGATGAAATGGGAGTAGGGGAGAGTGGAGCACATCATGGCCCACCAGGCCTTGAGGACGATGACCCCAATTAGAGCAGCCAGTCCACAGAGAGGACCACATGGCCAGTCCCACTATGAGACATGTTGCCCCTCACTGAACCATCGTCCTGCCTGCAGGGGACATCACTGGAGACACAGTATGGGAATTGCGCCCGAACTGATCCCACCACACCAAGGCAAAGCCATGTGGGCTTAAGAATGTGAATTTTTTTGCTTTTGGATGGAAAACTCTACAAATGTCTATCAGCCCAGTTGCCTAATTGCATTGTTTCACTCTATAGCCTCTTTGCTGAGCTTCTTTCCCAGTGATCTGTCTTTCTCTGATAGAAGAGTATTAAAGTCACCGACCATGATTGTTGAATCCATGATTTCTTTTTTCATCTTTTTAATAGTTTGATGAAATTTGCTGCTCCATTGTTGGGTGCGTAAATAGTCAATATGCTAACTGGTTCTTGGTTTACTGAGCCTTTAAGCATTATGTAGTGTCCCTCCTTTTCTCTTTTTATGGTTTGAACCTTGAAGTTCATTTTGTTGGAGATTAGAATTACCACCCCTGCTTTTTTTTTTTTTTTTTGAGGTTGTCATTTGCCTGGTATACTTCCTGCCAGCCTTTTATTCTTATTTTTTTACTTTTGTCTGTGCACTTAAGATGTGTCTCTTACAGGCAACAGATTGTTGGGCTATGTTTGCTGAGCCAGTCCTCAAGCCTTTTTCTTTTAATGTATGAATTGAGGCCAATGGAATTCAGAGTTATTACCACAATCTGTGGATTCATTGTTGTCACATCATATCTTGCATTTTTGGGTGTTTTCCTATCTCCCTTCATATCATTGTGCTGTGTTTGTGTGGGGGGCTTCTTTTTTATCTTATTATACCTCTGAGGTCCTGTTATCTTGGTAATAGTTGATGGCACATTGGTTTCTGGACATAGTTGGGCTATATGGTGGTCTCCTGTTTGTTCTTGGTGGAGGCTGATCCTCTGGCCACAATAAGTCAGCCAGTATCTTCCGCAGGGTGGGGTGTCTTGCAGCATATTCTTTGAGGGTTTTCTTGTCTTGGAAGACCCTTATCTCCCCATCTATCTTAATGGATAATTTAGCAGTGTAAAGGATTCTTGTGGTGTTTTTTCTTTCAGCTTTTGGAAGATGTTGCTCCACTCTCTCCTCCTCTTCATTGTGTCTGCTGATAGGTCTGAGCATATTCTTATCTGAGCTCCTTTGTATGTGACTGTCTTCCTTTCTCTTGTGCTCTTAAAATTTTCTCTTTTTCCTCAAAGTTGTATATTTTTACAATTAAATGTCTTGGTGTGTTCTTCTTGGGGTTTAGTCTAGTTGGTATCTTTTCTGCTTCCTTTATGAGTGCCTGACTCACACTCATTAAGGTGGGAAAGTTTTCTTCCAGAAATTCCTTTGCTATCTTGGCTGTCGATTTGTGTGGTGTGTCCTGCTCTGGTAGACCAATTATTTGAATAGTATTCCTCTTCAAAGCGTCTGTCATTGATCTCAGGTTATCTTCTGCTACTTTTATTTTCCTATCTGACTGTTATTCTCACTTGCTGAGGTCTGTTTGAGTGTCTTTGAGATCACTGATCCGGTTTTCTGCCACCTCAAGCCTAATCGTAAATTCATTAACCTTCTGTGTGACATCTGATAACTCATCCATTAGCACCTGTATTTCCCGTTGGTGTATGGACTTTATCTCCTCTATTGTGGACTTCATCTCTATCATTGCATCCTTATTCTGTGTTGCTTCCCTCAGCTCCTATATTACTCAAAGAGACTTCTGAAGATTTCTTTCTCTGACAAATCTATGTCTGAGTCTTCTACGGGCGTCATTAACTCTGCTAATGTGTTCTGTCTCTCTGGTTTTTTTTGTTGAGAGTGATGTGGTCTGTTGATTCTTCCTCCATCCTTGTGTAGGCCCCATGTTTCTGGGAGACCAGGGGAACCTTAGGTCTTTCTCTGTGCTACTGTTGAAGATGCTCTCGGGCAATGCCTGTGACCTACTACAGAGGTGGGTCAGACTGCGTGTAGGCAAAGTTCCTTAATGGCCAACAGTGGTGAGGAGTTTCAGTGCCTAGAGCCTGTATGTATGCCCCTGGGCTGCTTTGACCTGGTCTGTCAGGGCATATTTAGCAGCCTTTTTTCTTTTTAAAGTATTTTTAATCTTCTCCCTCCAATTTTTAAAGATGCTTATGAGATAGTTTGAGTTTATTGTGGCAACCTGGCCAATAAACACATGTGGGGTTA
Organism: Tenrec ecaudatus; assembly: GCF_050624435.1. Classification (NCBI taxonomy): domain Eukaryota; kingdom Metazoa; phylum Chordata; class Mammalia; order Afrosoricida; family Tenrecidae; genus Tenrec; species Tenrec ecaudatus. The sequence goes on from NC_134538.1 coordinate 7,933,814, forward strand.
ATTGAAGGGTGGAGAGACAAATGGCTCAGTGAGCCTTGCCTTATAGTTCTCAGGTCTCTTGCTTTGTTATGGTCAGACCAGGGTGCAGCTGCCTTAAACAGTTCCCTGCTTCAGCTGGCAAGGCTTACTTCCTGTGATACATCTCTGAGGCGAAGTCACATAGACCTACCCTGATGCAGCCCTGGGTGCTGGAGCAGCCATGTGGAGACCCCTGCCAGTGCTGAGATGCTTACATGTTCACTGATTCAGCTTTCCTCCTGCAGTTGGTATCATTGCATGTGTTCTGTGAGATGGAGGAGGACTTTGTGGATTCGTGTTGGACATATGGGTTAATGTTAGATTTGTGGGCTTGGGAAGCACTGGTTTGGGATGTTTTCTTGATGTGCACTTACCCCATATATAAAACTCTCTCTTATACATATGAGTTTCTATGGATTTGTCTCTCTAAAGTACCCAGACGAACACATGCATAATAGAAGGCAAAGGTGGAGGAGGCCTCACTGCCGTGGTAGGTAGTGCTAATCTAGAGCTCTGAAGCCAGGAAATATGTGGGGAATATATGCTCTTCAGATCAAGCATGCACTCCCCTCTTCTCCCTGCAGACATGGAGTGCTGAGCCAGTAGGCAGAAGTGGTGTCAGAGGAAAAAACACGGCAGTGGCAAACTTCCTGTGCCATCCTGAACAGGCTGGGGCAGGAAGGCACCACTGCCATGCTGCGAACTCTCCGCAGGTTTCTGCAGTGGCATGGGAAGGCTTGGGAGCAGGCAGAAGCAGTGGTGGCGGGACGTCTGAGCCTCCTGCGTTGCCAGGAATGGGCTGGGGCAGTAAGGTAGAGAGCTCAGGGCCACTGCTGGCTTGGGGAATGCACACAGGTCGCTGCAGTGGCATGGGCTGGCCCAGAAGCTGGCAGAAGCGGCCTGGGCTCAGGCAGCTGGCATGTAATGGGCAAGAGGGTGGGGAGTGCCTAGGGCTGGCAGCTGAGAGAGTGCACCACAACAAAACCTCCCAGGCAGGGAGCAGGAGCAGGTGGCCAGGCAGGGTGCTGGTGGAGGTCGCAAGTCATATAACCAGCTACAGGTAGACCGCAGGTCAGTTACCAGGGCCCTGAGTGAATAGAAGGAGAGATCTGAGCCTGGGGGCAGATGACTGTCACGTGGGGAGAGGGGAACTGTGGGAAAGGCAAACTTATCTCCTAGTTGAGTGGGCAGTTGCTGCAGGGGGTCCCACCCCAGCTGAATGTATCTCAGCAGGGCAGCCAAGCAACTCCTGGCATGGAGAACCGGCCTGGGGGTGGGATGGGTCAATTGCTGCCGGTGGCAGCATGCTGGGGCAGCTCAGCCTGATGAGCCAAGATGTCCCAAGGATCAGGTCCCAGATCTCTAGGGATCCTGCTCAGGAAAGTTGTGTGGAAGTGGTTGGGGGGTGTTGTCCCAGAGGGTTATCTTTCTCACCAGAATCCTTCCACTAGACCACCTGGACACTAGACCAACCTTACCTGAAAGAGCCCTCAGTAGGTGCCGCTCACCTGGGGGTCAATTTTACCTGAATCCCAAAACTATTTTTTCTTGAGATATCTTCCATCTTGACCTACATACGTCTGAAAGTAATGGTTAGATTACCTTCCTTCAAGAAATATGTGCTATTTGCTTTACACTTCATCAGAACAAGTTTTGCCATCCTCAAGGAACTCAGGTCAAGTTCCTTTGACATATTCTTTGAGTTTGGTGAACAAAAAGATGCCTGTCCGGTAGATGGGTTAAGATTTCACAACAAAAGTGTCATAGGTCAACTTTGAAAAACGAGCGGGTTTATCATTGTAATGGGGGATGGGATGAAATATCTTTCCTTTTTTTTCTTTAAGAATGTAGGCTGTGCTTTACTTTTTAAATATGTCATAAGGAGTCTTGTGATCATTCTATGTCTTCAAGAGAATATAACTAGATGAACACTTGAGATTCTCAACAAACCACCAGGATACTTTTCTGAGCTGACCTTTCTGCCTTGAATTTATCTGGCATAAGAGATCCCGGTGGAAGCCGCCGTTTCAATGGGAACTTACTTTCTGAATAATATTGCTAATTCTGATCATTGGCTTTGGTGACAATTCATTCAATACAATAAAAATTGGCCTTAATTTCCCTTTTTCTGAAACATTGATGGCCAGATCGACAATCTGAGCTAGATAATCTTCACACGACACCCTTTTTTTTTAAAGGCAATCTAATGAGACTAAGACAAGTGTACTATGCAGAGAATTTTTCTAAAGCCATCCAGTGATTACACACACGCATTTAGACATGTCTTGGTGTTTGGAAAAAAATCCCTCCCTGTATGAACTGGAACCCTAACTGCAATACTTTCCACGAACTACCTGGAATTTGCACCATGTATATAACGATGACTCATCCTTAGCAAAACAATCAACGTAACCCCCTCCCCCACTAGTAAAACTAGGGAAAGAACCACATGGTCATGTCGATCAATGCAGACAAAGCATTTGGTAAAATCCAACACATATGCTTTATAAAAATGGTTACCAAAATAGGAATACAGGGGAAATTCCTCAACACAATTAAGAGACATCCACAAAACCAACATCCATTATAGGTCTCCGTGGAAAGAGATAGAAACCATTCCCACTGGGAATAGGAAACAGATAAGGACGGCTGTGATTGTCACTCCAATATTATGTTGGAAATTTTGGACAGAGCAATAAGTCAAGATAGGAAAAAGGCATCCATGTTGGTAGAGTGGAAGTGAAGCTATTTCTGTGTAGAGGGTATGAGTCTATACATAGAAAGTCCTAGAGGCTTTGCAAAAAAAACTATGGGAACTAAAAAGGGCTCAGGAAAAAGACAAAATCAACATACACAAACCAGTTGGATTTCGTTCCCTAACCAAGAGAACTCTGGGAATGAAATTGTGGAAGCAAACCATTTAAAATAATCACCTAAAAGATGAAGTACTTAGGAACTAATTTAGCCAGATGTATGGATTATCTATCCAATGACAACTACAAAAACCAAGAAAGACTGAAACCCATGGGAGAATGTACCATGCTCAGGCATAGGAAGGCTTAGCATTGCGAAAGGTCAAGAATAGCCAACGCGATCCATCGATACAATGCAAACTTGACCCAGATTTCTTCATTCATTCTTTCAGGGGATGAAAAAAGTAACCACCAGTTTCATATAAAGGAAAGAGAACCTGGTTAAGCAAAGCAGGAATAAAGAAGAGATTATGCAGAGGGCTTAAGTGGAGAGCAAGTGCTTTGAAAATGATTAGGGCAAAGCATGTACAGATGTGCTTTATACAATTGATGTATGTATGGATTGTGATAAGAGTTGTATGAGTCCCTAATAAAATGTGAATTTAAAAAAAGAAGAGCAAAGAAGCAGAATTTACATTTTTTAAAATTTCAAAACAGCCTGATTTGGGTATAATGACAAGCACATCAAGCAATAGAATATAACAAAACCCAACCGAAAAGTCATCCTGTGTGGACAGCTGATCTTTGACAAAGAACCAAGACCCATTGTGATAGTTAACATACTGTGTTAATTAGGCTAAATCAGGATTCTTAGGGGTTTGGCAGTTAGTTGAAGTAATCTTCTATGATTTGATGTAACAAAGTGTAATGACTTCCACGATTGACTTTGAGAAGCCAATCTTCTACAAGAAAGTTTTTTTGGGTGTGTGGCCTGCTTACAATATATGTGGACACTATGGAAAAGCTTGCTTACCTTTGGCTGGATCTAGGTCCTCTATCCTCACACGCTGAAGAATGGTGACGAGTGTGTGTGGAAACTACAGAGCAATATTATTAATATCACATGCAACAAAGGACAGCGTGTCACCCTCTGGTTCTTTGGCACGTTTCCTCTTTAGGTCCTATGTTTGTGTACTGAAGCAACAAACTCAAGGGAATAAAAAGGTAGGTATTTCATCAAAAGTATAATGAATTTTTTGAAATGAATAAGTATTACAACCATAGGTGTGTCTAATTTGTAGTGCAGATGAACGTTCAAAATGAGCAAGGAATGTACCTTTGTGATTTTCTTGGGCAGCTGCTCACCTACCCACCTTCGAGAAAGTCCTGATTACAAGGGCCACTTTAACAACTGGTTCGCCGAACTGGAAAAAAAAATAGTCATGGGTTCTGTCCAATCGCTTCAAACTGGCTGGATTCCAGCACAGTCCACAGAGTGCCTTCTCCTCTGACTTGCACGGGCTCACCAAGAGTTGGAGTTGACAGGAGGGCAACCTGGTGGTGGTGATGGTGGTGTTTCTCATTTATAAAGTGTGTCCTCTTTCCACCCAATGCCATGAGTTATTGAAAAACAAGCGGCAGCTGGGTGGGTCCTAGGTACAAAGGAGTAGGTCCTGATTTGAAGAAATAAACCAAAACCGTACTCAATGCCATCAATTCGATACTGACTGACAGCAGCTCTATAAGACATGGTTGAACTACCCCTGCGAGTTTCCAAGACTGTTACTCTTGACGGGAATACAAAGTCCTGTCCTTCTCCCAGGGAGTGGCTGGTGGTTTCAAACAACTGACCTTGTGGATTGCAACCCAATGCATAACCACTACACCATGGGGATTCCCCTAGAAGAGATAAGGTACTAGGGGGCAAAGAAACATTTCGTCTACCACTGCTACCACTGAGTCTTTCTACTTTCTGTTGGTTGGACTGTAACCCGAGTTTGGATCACCTTTGTATTTTCAATTTAGACTGAATTATACTGGAAGACCCAGTTGAAGATATTAAGCAGGCTGAGTTTGATCCAACTTTTAGTAGTAAGCAGGCTGATAGCCAGCCTCTGGGAGGCCTTTGGTGAATTAAGGTACCTCGCTGGGCAGAGTTTAGCAAGCAGAGTATGGACTGGATTTAAGCTTCTGCTTAAATAAACGCATGCAAATCTGTGCAGCCCCCCCACTTGAAAATCTCTAAGGGACAGCCCTACTGTAAAGACAAATGAGTGGGCCTCTCTGTCACATGAGATGATAGGTACAGTCCCTGGGCTGGTTGGGCAGATTAAATGAAGTAAACCATATAAAGGGCTTGGCACACAGTTGGTGCCCAGAAAACATCAGTTTCCTTCCAGGTTTCCTTTGGAATCAATGAGGGTAGCCGGATATGTTAACGCTCCTAGGCTGCCAGGGAATCATCTGCTCATCCAAATCTTGGCATGGCTCCCCTGCTTGGCATTTGCAGCATCATGCCTGCTTTCTTGCTGCCAGCATCTCATTGTCTGGCATGAGGGAAAAGGGCCCAGTTCCTGCTGTGAACCTGAGTCCCACACAGAGACCAGCTGGGCCCCTGGGTTCAGCACATGAGCTCCCTTACTACTTCCAGCTTTGGGGTCATCAAAGCCCCGATTGCAATTTTAACGTCCTAGAGACCTCCTCCCTTTTTGTTAATGTCCTAAGCTCCAACACTGCAGAGATGATCCCCTGCAAGGCACAGGGACTACTCAAATCTACATTGCTCTCAACCCAATCCTGCGTAGGTTCACCGGGGAGCTTACTTGATGCTGGAGTGGCAAGAAGGAGCCAGGAATCATTTCAGCAAATCTTGTAGGTGTGAGACACGTGAAGAACCTTCATCGCTGATGAGTCTTTTTACTGAAGGGGCCAGCCAAGTGGCCAGAGCACCCAATCCAAATTAAATCACAAAAGAAGCGGGGGCAGGAGGACAAGAGAGGAGAAACTGAGAATTGGTGTTCCTCATCAATTCTCCAAGGGCCGCTTACCCTACTTGGCTGAAGCTGAGTGAGGCTTCTATCGACAACTTTTCTCCCTCTGGTCCATGCATTACTGAAACACATGTAAATCAAGCATCAATCATGGGTGAGACCCCAGTGTGGTTGGAAGGGGTGCCCGCCCCCCACCACTAATTGCAATTGTACGGTTGAGATATATAATTATTACATTAAAGTCATCAAGAGCATGAGCGATAGAAGAGAGAGTCAAATCATGGAGTCAGGCACATTTCATGGTAGCATGCTCACCTCCTGGATGGCCATGATCTTACCGGTCAGGTCCGCGCACAGCGTGGGCTGAGGCATACAATTATAGGAAGGGGATGTACAATGGACATAGGCATAACAGGAAGGGGATGAGCTAGGGGTGTGCACATGATAGGAAAGGGAGGAACTAGAGGCATACATGTGACAAGAAGGGCGCACCCTAGATTCATGATGGCAGCCTCACCTTGGTCACCCTTGTGTGGGCGTGACCTCTCAGGGGTCTCTTAGGAGGAAACAGACAACTACTATCTTGTCAGAAGGGAGTGGGCCCTACTTGTTGTGGGCTAAACAGTGGTGACTGCTTGCTCCAGATGGCTGATAACCCTTAGGGAGAATGACCCCTGATCTACTGATGACCTCCAAGTGTATAGTCATTCGCAAGCAGCTAAGTTTGGCATATATTTAAGGGAGACAACTTGGGAGAAATCCTTCTGTTTCCCACACAGAGATGAGTGAGACTATCAGAGATGAGTGAAACAGAGTGAGTGAGTTCACGGTTCAGTTGGGGTGAGAGACCTGCGGGCAGACCATGGCCTGCCATGTGGACAGATGCTAGTACACGAAGGAATGCCGTTCCACTCAGCCCGAGGGCACTTCACACAGGAGGGGAAATTGGCCCTGGTTCTTGAAAGATGGATAGAAGTTTGCAAAGCAGAGAAAATGGGGAGAGGCATTCCAAGGAGAGGAACAGTCCAGGGCAAGTCCAGAGTCCTAAGCCACCGTGTGGGTAGAAAGAGACCTAGGGAACTAGTTCAGTGGCGGAGGAAGGCTGAGAAGGGTCTTGCATGCTGGGAGTCTTGGAGGGAAAGTAGTAAGAGGGCTTGTAGACCAGCAAACAAAAATGGAAAACCATTCTTCAAACTGTGCTTGCTCGGATGCTTGTGTGTTCGCTCATGCATGCCTAGGACACACACACACACACACACACACACACACACGCTTTCTCCGTTCCCTTTTTGGAGAATTTACTGGCAGTACAATGTAGTTCTGGAGCTGATAATGTGGGTAACGAGACTGGCGAGGGGCACATAACAAGTACTACGCTGTCTCTTATGAGGACGGAGGGCAAGGAGCTGGAAACAGCAGACTAAGTCTCACAATCTGGCTCCCGCCAGTAAAATAAGAGAAAAGAAGCCAAATTGGACAGGAGGGAGAGGATCTGGGACTTTTGCTCTGCCTAGGACTCTATCTTCATTCCTGTTTTATACTGTGGTCGCGGGAGGACGTGGCAGGAGACCCCTCTACTCACCTATAACCGTGATTCATTTGTTATAAAACGTCACCTGACTTTTGACCTTGACCCTTGCCCATATGGAGTAACTCACATTCTGGGCATATTGTTTTTGTTCAGTACCAGCAAGTTTGTTTCAGCTCATTGTAACCCTAACCACAACAGAGCACAACGTTGCCCTGTGCTGAGCACAACGTTGCCTAGCACTCCCCAAACTACTGTGAGGTCTCAGTCCGTTGTTACAGGTACCAGGTCAATGTACCTCACGGAGAGAGGCTTTCTCTTTTTCACTTATCTTCTTCACTGGGGACTTGCGGGATTTCGTCGGTATCATTTTTTGTTGATGTTCATGATCATGGATTCTATAGAGCCTATAGCTCAAGGCCTTGGAATAGTGAGTAGAGAAATAAGATTGAGAGAGTGGATGTGGCTCATTCTGCAGCCAGGCAGAGAAAACCAGCATCGTACCAAATTGATTGCTCCCCAAACCACGTGAGTGAGGAGACACACAGGTGAGCGCTACCAGCAATGTACTTAGGAAACAGGAAAGGATTTTTCAGTGTGTACTAGTAATGTCTAAAGAGTCCAGATGGCAGCTCCGAGGGAAAATGGGCTGGAGGAGGGATGTATCAATTGAACCCAATAAGCATTGCTACCCTGAGGCAGTGCCTGTGTTCTCTGCTGGGACAGACAACCCCAGCACAAGTCTAGTGGCCTGGAATCACACAGTGTAGGTGGGAAACAGAAGATTAAGCTTCAGTTACCATTGATGTGTGCTCAGGTCTTTGATTAAGGAAGCTTTGGTGACCATGGAAACCTCTCTCAGGGACCCAGTGAGGGTTGTGTGTCATAGGCAGAAGGAAGCATGTGCAACAAAGCTCTGAAGTCCCAGAGACCAGAGAAGCCCTGAGCAGTCAGTGAGAGAGGTGCCTTGGGCAGGATCCTATAAGCTATCAAACTCATGGCCACCCAACAGGATTGGGTCGACTGTCTATTTTCACAAGTAGACTGCCAGGCCTTTCTTCATAGCTCATCTTAGTCTGGGCATCCTGGTGAAACCTGCTCAGTCTCCTAACAACATGCAAATCTCCACTAAACTTGCATCTACATGAGGTACATTAGTACAAAATCAAAGCTGGGTCACCTGCATGTTCCCACGCTCCCCACTAGGGCAGGAAGAAGGGCCTAAGTGGGTGAGTGGTGGGCAAGGGGGAAACAGGTTTCACGTAGAAATAAGAGGAACCCCTGAGAAAGTTAACCAGGGTGTCCCATATCTCGGGGGGGGGGTGGGAATAAATCATCATTCTACCCTTTGAGATAGCAAAAGAGGAGCTAAGTAGATGAGTTAAAGGTGGCAATTCAAAAGGCAGCATGGACATCAGCTATAGATCGATTGAAATAATAAGCTTTCAAGACCCGCAGTGGACAAAGTCAGAAACTATGGGATTGAAACCTGGGAATCTGTTCTACGAAGCTCTCCAAGAACATCATGCATACTAACATTTAAGAAGCACTCATGGTTCCATGTTGGGCTGCGATCTGCATGGTCAGTAGCATGAAACCATTCCTTGGGAGAAGTTAGGGTTTTCTACTCCCCAAAAAAGCTAGAGTCTTGGAAACCCACAGGGACTGTTTGATCTTGTTCTATGAGGTCACTACGTGTCATTATTGACTCAATGGCACCGAGTTTGTGTTATGAAAGATGAGTTTCAAAGAAAAGCTCAGCACAAATGATTAGGGGGTTCAGCTGCTGGCCAAAAGTTTGAAAGTTCAAGTCTACCCAGAGGTGCCTCAGAAGAAACACCTAGTGATCTATTATGAAAAATTAGCCACTGAGACTTCCAGCAAGGTGGAAAACTAGTCAGACATGCTACACAGACCCTCTACAACAAAGACAGATGAGATCAAATAAAGCATAATAATCCTGGCACTTCGGAAGGAAGGAGAGAAATGACCATTGAATATACCAATAGAAGAAGCTGAAGAGAAGTTGTGAGAGAGTAGACAGCGAGGTGACTTGTAGGCTAGTCTGATGCGGCACGACCATCTTGAACTTTTTCAGGCAGTTTTTCAGCTAGACAACAACCTAGCACACCAATGGCTGGTTACGAAAAATTAGGAGGCTCCTTTGTTCTCTACACACTCCTAGTGACCAGAAGTGTGGTCAACCCCAAGCCTTAGCCACCTAACAGCCAGTGACAGCCACCCCATTGGGCAACCTCTGCTCTGCCAGAGGTCAGAACTTCACCCATGTGGATCAGGCACTGGATACATCACCTCTGTACCTGGAAGCACTATCATGACCCATCATCAAACTAGTAGACTGTGCAGTGCCTGGACAGACAGTAATTCCTTCCATAACCAGTCAGCCTTCCCCAGCTGCCTTCTGCACCTGAAAACAATTCTTCGAAGAATGAGCACCCTCTCAGCCACCAGGCGACCGCCATGCATCTGTTCCAGATCAGATGCCCTGACCCCAACAACATATGGATTGACAGGGACTCTGCTTACGATTGGTGTCCCACGGCTCTGATCCTACTTTGTGAGCTCCTTAGCTGTTAGAGGGTGCCCACTGGGTGTGCTGACACACATCATTTATCCTTTCTTTCCCTTTGTTCATTTGTTTATCCTTTTCTTTACCTTCCCTTGTTTTTACACTTTCTTCCCCTGCTTTCTTTATTTTATTTCCTTCTATTTGTCTATTGTTTTATCCCACCCCTTCTTCCTTTTATTTTCTGTTAGTATTTTCTCGACTCTTCTCCTTCCCTTATTGTATTCTCTCTTCTCAAACTTTAGCTTTTCTTGGGGTGTGCTTCTTTCTTTTGGGGTGCGCTTCGTTCTTTGGGGGTGCGCTTCGTTCTTTGGGGGTGCGCTTCGTTCTTTGGGGGTGCGCTTCTTTCTTTTGGGGTGTGCTTCTTTCTTTGGGGGTGTGCTTCTTTCTTCTGGGGTGTGCTTCTTTCTTCGGGGGTGTGCTTCTTTCTTCTGGGGTGCGCTTCTTTCTTTTGGGGTGCGCTTCTTTCTTTTGGGGTGCGCTTCTTTCTTTTGGGGTGCGCTTCTTTCTTTGGGGGTGTGCTTCTTTCTTCTGGGGTGCGCTTCTTTCTTCGGGGGTGCGCTTCTTTCTTTTGGGGTGCGCTTCTTTCTTTTGGGGTGTGCTTCTTTCTTTGGGGGTGCGCTTCTTTCTTTTGGGGTGCGCTTCTTTCTTTTGGGGTGTGCTTCTTTCTTCTGGGGTGCGCTTCTTTCTTTGGGGGTGCGCTTCTTTCTTTTGGGGTGCGCTTCTTTCTTTGGGGGTGCGCTTCTTTCTTTGGGGGTGCGCTTCTTTCTTTTGGGGTGCGCTTCTTTCTTTGGGGGTGTGCTTCTTTCTTCTGGGGTGCGCTTCTTTCTTCTGGGGTGCGCTTCTTTCTTTTGGGGTGTGCTTCTTTCTTTGGGGGTGCGCTTCTTTCTTCTGGGGTGCGCTTCTTTCTTTGGGGGTGCGCTTCTTTCTTTTGGGGTGCGCTTCTTTCTTTGGGGGTGCGCTTCTTTCTTTGGGGGTGTGCTTCTTTCTTTTGGGGTGTGCTTCTTTCTTTTGGGGTGCGCTTCTTTCTTTTGGGGTATTACATTCCTTTTGTGCTGCTGTTTGCCTGCTTTGCTCTACGTGATGTATTCTTATTCTTTAAAATATTATTTCTTATTTGGCTCTTGGTTGTGTTTGATTTTTCCCGTGGTCTTGTTGGTTTGGTCGTACCGTGGTAGTTACATAATCTGGTGTCCATTTGAGACTATTAAGAGAGAAAGGGTGGAGGTTAGCCTGTCAATCAGGTCTCAGCGTGATGACCTCATTTGGAGGTGCTAAGGAGCTAAAGAGCTTGCTGGAGGTGGGACACACACACTCTCTGCAAGACATTCCTGTTGACAAGCCACATGGACCTATGCTGGTGGCAGCCAGAGACTCACAGCTGGAGGAGCCACGTGGACCCACCACCACTAAGATGCTTCCACCACCAGCGGATCCACCGGACTTTCAACTCACTGGCCTGTGATCGTCCTGCACTCAGCATCATTGCATGTGTTGCGTAAGTCTGAAGAGGAATTTACAGACTGGTGCTGTACATAGGGGCTAATATCGGACGTATGGACTTGATCTGGATGGGGCTGGGATGTTTTCTTAATGTACAATTACTCTTTATAGAAAGCTCTTTCTTACACACATACAAGGGCCTATGGATTTGTTTCTCTAGTCAGTCTAGACTAGCACACTTACCTAATGGGAGACTGTTTCAATGTGTAGTGGGTACCACACCTGTGCCTCCTAGAGCTATACCTAATTAGTGGGGGCCTACTTCCCAGCTGATCATTGATACATAACTAAAAACACCAGCCAAATATTCCCTCAAATGTGCTGTACAAACAGCAAACAGAGAACTGAGCATACACTCGCATTCTCTTTTGCACCTACTAGGAGAAAATTGTGAGTTACTAAGGTATTTTGAACAAACAACCTAATTACTTAACTATAAACACAATGCCACCGCAGTGTCTTGGAGGCAACAGACACTTTCTGTTCACATGAAGAAACTTGTTAGAATGGCTCAAACAATTGACAAATAAACAGAGCTAGAAAACCTGTCATAGGGAAACAAGACATCCAAGCTACCCAAAATAGTAATTTGAATATATATATATATATATATATATATATATATATATATATATATATATATATATATATATATATATATTCCTTAACAGATGGAGGAAAGCAAACGAACAAACAAAAAACCCTTCAGGAGAATGGAGACTTCATTTAAAAAAATGATAACATCAGACATACAAAATAAGTTTAAAAATCAGAAACCATACAAAAACAGCCAGCAGAAATCCAGAAAATTAATATTAAGTAAGTCAGAAATCGATAATACATTGAAAGAACAAATGAGGACTGAATCAATGGAAAGCCAAATTATTAGTGAGCTTGAAGACAAATCTCTCCATCCTGACCTGCAAGAGGGAAAACAACAACCAATTCCAAGGAAGACTAAGAATTATGTAGGACACCATCAAGGGGAATAATCACTTGCATATGATTAGAATTTCAGAACAAGGATAAATAACAAAAAGCATAGAGAAAATTGTCCAAGAGTTGCTGGGAAAATAACTTCCATAACATTATGAAGATGAAAAGATATCCATTCAAAAACCAAAGTAGACCCCCTAAAGAAAACCACCAGACAAAACTAACAAATAATCTTAAGAACAACTTGAGCCAAGCAAAAAGTTAACTACCAAGGAAAAATAATAACACCAAACTCTGATTTCTCAGAGAAACAATGCAGACAATAAGATAACATATGATACTCTGAAAGAAAAAAAGATTGCCGATCAAGAATCATTTATGCAGCAATATTGTCCTTCAAAGACAATGGTGAAATTAGGATGTTTCCAGATTATCAGGGGTTAAAGACACATATGTAAATATCAGACCGATCTTACATGAAATACTAAGAAGAATTCTTTGGACAACGAACCAATTAAAAATGATGAAAAAACTAAGATTAGCATATATCACAATACCATCTAGAAGTCAATTTAGATGCAAAAATAACCAAAGTAAAATAAGTTTATAAGACTGAAAATGCAGATCCAGAGACAGAACTTTGTTTTGTTTTTGTTTTTTATTCAGTCTCCGTGGAGACCGTCAAAAATTGCCAATGCCGACTATATTTCAAGTCGTCACGGCGGGGTATTGGGAAAAGTTTTCAATTAGCAATAATCGCGCCTCGGGTAAACCTCATTGGCTACGATATTGCCACTGCGCAAAGCTTAGAGACAGAACTTTGTAATGAAGAAAATTATAAAACAAGTTAAATAAATAGATTACTTGTAGAATTTTCAAATGGAGAGGAAGTCAATTAGACTTCATGATAAGACAGATCATTTTAATCTTGGAAGAACTTAATAAAATAAACATTACCCTCAAAGAAAAAATCTTCTCAAAAGAAAAAGGAGTAATATCTTGTTTAGTTAATACTAAAGTGACAGCAGTGAAAGAAATGAGAAGAAAACCCACATACAAAAAAAAAAAAAAACCTCAGCTCAGAAAATGATCTGGCATAAAGAAGCCAACAGCACCAAACACAAACAAAGAACGATTACAATAGATTTGTACACATCAATACTTACAGTAAATGTAAATGAATTAAATGCATCAGGCAAGCGTAGAAGAATGGGTAAGCAAACAGAAACCACCAGTATGCCATCTTATAAAAGCACATTGTAGACTCAAAAACAGGGACTAAAATCAAAGAATAGAAAGACCATATCAAGCTAATTATAATAATAAGAGCAGGAGTGGCAACAGTAATCCAGGACTAAATAGACTTCAAGGCAGAATCCCTTGTAAGGGATAGAGAAGGGTGCTACATAATGATTAAAGGGACAATGGAGCGGGGAGGGAGGGGAAAAAAAAAAGAGGACCTGATGCAAAGGGCTTAAGTGGAGAGCAAATGCTTTGAGAATGATTGGGGCGGGGAATGTATGGATGTGCTTTATAGAATTGATGTATGTATATGTGTGGATTGTGATAAGAGTTGTATGAGCCCCCAATAAAATGTAAAAAAAGAAAAGAAAAAATATAAAGGGACAATTGAACAAGCAAATATAACCATAATAAATATATAAACCATAAAAACAAAACCATAATAAACATAACTATATACACAATGAAAGATCCTCAAAAGGTGTTCATCTAACATTTATTAAAATGAAGAGAGAAAAAGACAACACTACAAAAATAGTAGGAGACTTTAATATATCACACTCGATGAAAGACAGAACAACTAGAAAGAGACTCAACAAAGTCACAGAACTAAACAATATATTCATCCAGCTTGGCCTCATAGTTGTATACAGAGCAATCCACCCACCAACACAGTATATATTATTTTACTGTGCATATGGAACCATATGTTAGGCCACAGCACAATCGTCAATTAGTTGGAAAACACAAATGTTACAAAGCATCCTTTCTGAAAACAATACCATAAAATTATAAATCATCAGTGGAAAGAGTAAGGGGTAAAACAATAAATATATGAAAACTGAGCAACACCTTATTTAAAATTGCTGAGTAATAAGAGAAATCAAAAAAATTGATGTCTTGAATCAAATGAAAATAAAAATACAGTAAACAGAAACCTTTGGGACACCAAAAAAAAATAAGTTAAGAGGGAAAATTACAGCAAATAATGCACATATCAAAAAAGAAGAAAGAACCAAAATGAACACCTTAATGAAGCAGCTCTATTAGAAAAAGTGCAGCAAAATAAAACTACAGTCACCAGGAATAATAATAATAAAGATCAGAGCAGAAGAAAATGAAACAGAAAACACAATAGAAGGAATCTGCAATACAGAAAGTTGGTTCTTTGAAAGGATTATAAAAACAAAAAGATAACCCACTGACAAGTCGAACAAAGTAAAGAAAGACACAAGTAACATGAATAAGCAATGAAATGGGTTATATCACAACTTAAGCAATGGAAATAAAAGAGAGAAGAGTGTACACTATGAAGACCTGTACTCTAACATATGTGAAAACCTACAGGACATGGACACATTTCTAGAAACATGCTATCTATCTAAACTAACAGACTGAAGTAGAAAACATGACTCATACATAACTCAGAAAAATAGACTCATAAAAGAAATCGCACCCACCCCCAACCCACCCCGCCAAAAGTCCAGTCCCACACAGGACATGAGTGAATTCTACCAAACATTCAGAAAAAAACAAAAAACAAAACCTGACACCAATTTTTCACATGCTATTCCAGAGTATGTAAAAGTGTAGAAAACTCCTAAATTCATTTCATAAAGCCAGCACAATCCTGACACTAAAACCAGGGAGAGATACCACTTACAAAAGGCCATTGTCCCTCATAAACATGGATGCAAAAAGCAAAATCTCAACAAAATTCTAGCTAATATAATATATTATATATACATACATACATACACACATCATGGACAATTGGATTCATATAAAGTATGCAACAATGGTACAACACATTAAAAAAGCCAATATAATCTATGACGTGAATAGAACCACACGATCATATCAATCAACATCATAGTGCATGAATTTCCTAGACATAGCTATAAACAAGAAAAGGAAATTAAAGACATTCAAATCGAAAAGTAAGTAAAACTCTATTTGGAGATGATACAATTTCTTTTTCCCATTTTTTTGGGGCCTCATACAACTCTTATCACAATCCATACACCCATCCATTGTGTGAAGCACATTTATACATTTGTTGCCATCATCATTTTCAAAACACTTTCCTTTTACTTGAGTCCTTGGTATCAGCTCCTCATTTTTTCTCCTCCCTCCCCCACCCTTTCTCCTTCATGAACCCTTGATAATTTATAAATTATTATTATTTTTTCATGTCTCGCACTGACCGATGTCTCCCTTTACCCCTTTGTCCGTTGTCCATCCCCTGTGAGAGGGTTATAGGTAGGTCATTGTGATCGGTTCCCCCTTTCTACCCCCACCTTCCCCTTACCCTCCTGGTACGGCTACTGTCAATATTGGTCCCCAGGGGTTAATCTCTCCTGGATTCCCTGTGTTTCCAACTCTTATCTGTACCTGTGAACATGCCCTGGTCTAGACGGATTTGTAAGGTAGAATTAGGGTCATGACAGTAGGAGAGAGGAAGCATTAAAGAACTAGAGGAGTGTTGTGTGTCTCATCAGTGCTATACTGAACCCTGATTTTTTACACAGAAAATCTCAAAGACTTGGTAAGAAAACGTTTGGAACTAATTGAAACATTAACCAACGTGACAGAGTACATGATCAACATACAAAAATTCTATTGGGTTCCTTAACGCTAACCAAAAAAACTATGAAAATGAAATCAGGAAGACAGTATCACTTAAAAAAACATCCAAAAGATAAAATACTTGGGGGAAAAAATCTAACCAGAAAAAGAGGAAAATATTTGTACAAAGAAAACCTCACAATATCCCTATAACGCCAAGTGCGATGTTTTCGTAACATTTAATTAAATGTATATATTAATATATATATTAACTATGAATTTAAAGAATAAAAACAAAATTTTTTTCCTGAAATTAAAAATTCAGGCGTTCTAGGGATAACGTCCCTATGTACCACAGAATGAAATATCACCCGGATTGTGCCACGGATATCAGCCTAACACTGTCAGCTACTGAAAATGTCATGAGTAACAGCAGAACAATGTTCGACATAGTGTCAGAAGACGAGCCCCTCAGGTCAGAGTGCATTCAAAATATTGCTGAGGAAGAGCTGTCTCCTCCAAAGAGACTGGGCTATAATGACGTGGGTGTGTTGGATTGGGGAATGGAACGCGAGCTCACCTTGGGCACGGAAGAATTACGACCAGTTGAGATGCAAAAATGGCAAAAGGAGTTTATTTTTCTAGCTCGAGCTAGGGCTTCCCTCCCTCTACTGCCCAGCGCAGCGGGGACCCAGCATCCAAAGGGAATCAGCCCCAAGTTCTTTTTCTTCAGGCTTTTATAGGGTTGGGGGCAAGGGGCAGTGCAGGGTTATTATTCTTTAAATTTATTGGAGAATATTTCTGGTGCCAGTCTTGTCCAGCAGTGACTGGCCAGTAGGGTCGCATGTGTCCGATTGGTCTGCTGATGGTGGGTGGTCGCCTGTTGGACATTGTGTCCATTGGTCAGCTTGGGTCAGGCTACATCAGGCAGTGGTTTACGTCTGTTCCAGGAACCTGAAACGGAACCTTAGGCCCTTTCCGAGAAACCAAAACTTCGGCCCACCTCACACTCTGGTTTTCCACAGCCTATTTTAGCCCTGACCCAGGTGAACTACATTTGTGCCCCACAGATAGAGTAAAGCTTTCAGAAGTCAAGCCTTTGGGACCTGCATTTCCCAATGGGCTCTGACTCAAAATACTGTCTATAAATAATTGTAACTTGCAATGTATGAAGTATGAATCTAGGAAAACTGGAAGTCGTCAAAAAATCAAATGGAATGCACAAAGACTGATATCCTAGGCATTGGTGAGCCGAAATGGGCTGGTTTGGGCTATTCTGAATCAGGCATTCACATGGCTTTACTGTGCCAGGCATGACAGATTCAAGAGGAAGGACATTGAAGTCATCATTAAAAAAGACATCTCAAGATGAATCTTGAAGTATAGTGTTGTCTGTTATAGGATAATATCTGAAAGGATATCCAGCATACAAAGAAATCCAGTCAATACAACTATTATTCAAATTTATGCACCAGCCATAAGCTAATGACAAAACTGAAGAATTTTACCAACGTCTTCATTGTAAGATTGATCAAATGTACAATCAATATGCATTGACAATGATCGGTGATTGCAATGGGAAAGTTGGAAACAAAGAAGGGGGAACAATAATTGGAACTATGTTCTTGGTGACGGAAACAAAGCTGGAGACCGCATCGCAGAATTTTGCAAGGGGAACAACTTCTTCATGGCAAATATCTTTTTCAGCAACACAAAGGGGGACTACCAAAAAGGTTTTCGTACATAGAAGACTATATCATTTTTGTGGACCAGATTTAACATGGTGAAAATGGCAACGCTACCTGAATCGCTCTAAATTCATAATGTAATTCTGACGCAGCTTCCAACATCATCCTTCAAAGAGATGAAAAATCAGAACTTTTCCATGCACAGAATGGGAATCTAAATAAGCAAAGCTCTGCTAGAGAAGAACAAAGCATGTGGTCTTTCACTTCCTGATCTGAACGCCTGCTACACAGCCACAGTTGTGAGAACAGTTTGGTACTGGTGCAATGAGGGAATGGAACAGAACTGAAAACCCAGAAGGCAATCCAGCCATATGCAGACAGCCAATCCTTGACGAAGGACTGGAACACAGAAGATGAGGAAGAGAGAGTCTCTTTAACAAATGATGCCGGTAAAACTGGATAGTCAATTGCCAAGGAAGGAAATAGGACCCATATCTCACACCTTATAAAAAAAATGAACTCAAGATGGATCAAAGATTGACATGTAAAACCTAGCTGAGGTGATCTGATTCAGAAAAGATTTGCAAAAACCCATTAATGGTCACTGAGTTAAAATGGACTCAATGGTGCGTGCGAGCGTGCACACACACACACACACACACACACACATCACCTCACCCCAGTACTAATAGTAAAATTATATATAGGCAAGGATGTTGTGTTAGGCCGTGGGGATTAGAGAAACAAATCCAGTGACACACATCTATGTGCAAGAAAGAGCTTTATTTAAAGAAGTAGATATCTATCAGGAAAACATCCCAGCCCAGTCCAACTCAAGTTCCTATGTCTAAGACGAGTCTATGAGTCCCTCTTCAGACTCACGGAGCCACCTGCAACGATGCAGACTGCAGGAACATCACCGGCTGATGGCTGCCAAGTCCCATGGATCCAATGGTGGTGGACTCATCTCCAGAGCTCTCACAGGTCTCAGCGTGGCTTGTCAACAGGAAGATGAAGGCTAAGATAGAGGGGGAGATTCCCAGGACCCTTCTTATGGGAAGGTCACACCCACAAAGAGGCACCATCAGGCTGTGGCCTGATTGACAGGCTAGACTCCACCTCCGACACTTTTATATCTTCAAGTTGACGTGAAATTATATAACTCCCACAGATGGAGAGAGACTGGAGTACTCATACACTGCTGGTGAGACTATAAAACAGAGCATCCAACATGAGAAAGGTATGGCACTTCCTCAAAAATTTTGAGCTAGAAATGGCACATGACCTAGGAATCCCACTACTTGGTGTATATATATCCCAGAAAACCAGGGCCTTGGGCATGAATAGCAGCCCTATTTACAATGGGGAAAAAAAAAAGAGGAAATATCGTAAATGACCAGTAGTGGGAGAATGGATAAATAAACTTTGATAAGTACACATGGTGGAATGTTACACGATGTTAAAATTTTGCTTTTGCTCCTGAAGGTAGAAGATAAGATTGAAACGTCAAGGCCAAGGAGGAAGGAAGACCCTTAAGGAGATGGATTGACACAGTGGCTGCCACCATGAACACAAACATACAATTGTGATGATGGCACTGTGCTGGCAGTGTTTCTTTCTGCTGAACACAGTCTGCTCAACATCGCCTAATAAACATAACAACTGAGACAGGAGGGGGGGTGTTGTGTAAAAGAGAAGAAAGGGACAGAGAAACATAGAAATGTTTCCTGCTAGCAGTGACACACGATTTGGGCTGGGGTATTGGAATTTATTATGCCCCCAATTGGCACATTTGTTTGCTTCTCCTTCGATCATGGAAATTAAAGAACCCAGAGTAGGTATTTTGCCAGGAGGGTAAGATGAAAAGGCCCCAAGAAAGGTTGGCATTATGAATCCCAACTGTTTTGGAGAGACAAGGCAGAAGCAGATGAGGGTGCTGCTAGGCATGGGGAAATGGTTAGGTCAAGTGAATGCTGTCTGAACAAAGTTGGAAAATCAATATGCTGACCTGAAGGGAATGGGTCACTGGGTCTGGAGTTCATTTCTGGCAACATCAAGGTGAACTGGCATAGCAGAGTTCAGAAAGGCGATGTGCTGCATTCTACTATTATGCACTTAGCACCTGGGGTCTTCGAAGCCTGTGAATGCTGTCTTAGGTGCGATTTTTGGTCTCTCCTCATCGGGAGCAAAGAAGAATGAAGGGACCATTTTGAAAGGGATCACAAGGGTACCGGATGGAGCAAGGGGGATGGAGAGGGATTGTGGAATGAAACGCCAAATCACACAAACAAAATCATCCAGACTTCCTGGTCAGATAGAGATTGGTGATACTCCTGAGACGATATCCATTACAGACCCTCTTTTCTGAAACTGAGCTCACTCCAGGATCTCACATTTCACTCAGATTATTAATAGAGAGGTCTACACAGTTGACAGTAACACTAGGGGGGTACACACTCAAAATCATCAATCACTGGAGATCATATTTGCCCAAAAGTTTAGCAGGCAGGAGGGGATAAGAAAACAGGAAGAATCAAACTGGGAAATGCAGGGAAAAGTGAGATAAATAATACTATATGGTGGAAATTGCAAGTAATACCATGAAAAAAATATGTATGAATTTTTAAAAGGAAAATTGACTTAGCCTTTAAACCCCCACCCATCTCACCAAAAGTAATGAAAAAAGTAATATGTTGTCCATAACAAGTGACAAATGGGGTAGAAGACAGGATTGTGATCGGTTTGTTCTTCTGGAAGTCCATGGTCCTGTCAATATTCCTAAAATGCATCCATTCTTTACCAGCTCTCCTTAGACACTGACAACTTTCACATGCATATCAGGCAACTGAAAATACCAGGGCTTCGGTCAAGTGCACCTCACCCCTCAAAGTGATGTCTTTGCTCTTCAAAACTTTTCCGAGGTCTCGTGCAGCGGATTTCTCCCATGCAATGCATCATTTGATGTCCCGACTGCTGCTCCCATGAGCGTTGACAAGATTAAATCCTTGACCACTTCAATCTTTTTTTTCCATCTCTCATAATGCTGTCTATTGCTCCAGTTGTGAAGATTTTGGTTTTCTTCACAGCGAGTTGTAATCTGTATTGAGGGCTGCAAGTTTTTATCTTCATCAGCAGTTGCTTCAAGTCCTCCTCACTTTCAGCAAGAGATGCTGTGTCATCTGAATATCCCAGGTTGTTAATTCCTCTAATCCCCATGCTATTTTTTACTTCAAATAATCCAGTTTCTCTGATTATTTGCTAATCATATGATAATGATACATATTGAATAGAGATGGTGAAAAAGATAACCCAATGCACACTTTTTGTGATTTTAAACTGCGCTGCATCCCCTCGTCCTGTCCAAACAATGGCACCTTGATTCATGTACAGCTTCTATGCCAGCACAGAGATGTGTTCTGGACTTCACATTCTTCTTAATGTTATCTATAGTTTGTCATGACCCATACAGTCAAATGCCTTGGCAGAGTCAATCAAACACAAGTAAACCTTTTCTGGTATGCCCTGCTTCAACCAAGATTCATCAGACATCAGCTATGACATCCCTTGTTCCATCTTCTTTTCTGAATCTGACTTCCGTTTCTGGGGACTCCCTGTCAACGTACTGCTGCAGCTGTTATTGAATGATCTTAAGCACATCTCAAAACATGAAGAAACAGCTCTAAACATCTGTCAATGATCAGAATTTGTGGAGGAAAGGGAGGAGTGGATACCATGGGCTGAAATAGAAAGGAAATGTTTAGAAAATGACGGTGGCAACATATGTACAAATATGCTTGAAACACTTGATGTATGGAATGTTATAAGAGCTCTAAGAGACCCCAGTAAAATGATTTTTAAAAAACAGAGCTTGAGATGTACAAGTATGAATGTGGGAAAATTAGAAGTCATCAAAAATGAAATGGAGTGCAAAAACACTGGTATCCTAGATGTGAGTAAGCTGAAATGGACCAGTACTGGTCATCTTTAATCAGACAATCATTTATTTGCTATGCTGGAAACAACAAAGTCAAGATGCATGGCATTGCATTCATCCTCAAAAAGGACATTTCAAGATCTATCTTGAAGTATAATTCTGCCTGTGATAGGATATCTATGTATTTATAAGGAAACCCAGTTAATATACTTATTATTCAAATTTATACATCAAACAACCAAATTGGTGAGGAAGAAATTGAAGAATTCTATCAATTTCTCCAGTCAGAAATTGATCGAACATTGCAATTTTTGTATTAAAATAATAATTTTCGGTGATTGGAATGCAAAAGTTGGAAACAAAGAGGAAGGAAAGTAGTTGGAAAACACAGCTTTGATGATAGAAATTAAGCTTGAGATCACATGGTAAAATTTTGCAAGACCAATGACTTTTTCATTGTAAATGCTTTGTTCAACAATACTGATTACTGTACACATGGACCTTGCCAGACTGAATACACTGGAATAAAATTGACTACATTTGTAGGAAGAGATGATGATAAAAATGAATATTGGCAGCCAAAAGGAGGCCATGGGCTGATTGTGGAATTGGCCATCTATTACACATATGTAAAGTTCATCACTGTGTAGTCTGGGTAAACTAGGGAGACAATTCCACAGAAACTCATATATGTGTAAGAGATTTTTATATATAGGGTAAGTGTACATTAAGAAAGCATTCCCAAACCAGTGCTGTCCAAGCCCATAAGTCCAACATTAGCCCATATGTCTGACACCGACCTACAAAGTCCTCCTCCATCTCACCAAACACATGCCATTTATCTCTCCGCCCTTCAATTAACCCTACATGTGTTTATCGGCCAGGTTGGCACAATAAACCTTAATTCTCTCAGTCCCCATTAATAAAAACTCAGTGACCCTAAAGCAATGACTCCCTTTTCCTTCCTACTGCTTAACTCTGTTGTTGTTAGGTGCCATCGAGCCATGTCTCACCCACAGTGACACTATGCACAACAAAAGGAAGCACTACCTAGTCCTGAACCCAATGATGCAGCCCTGTGCCAATCATCTCATTGAAGATCTTCCTCTCTTTTGCCCGCCCTCCACTTGGCCAAACATGATGTCCTTCTTCAGGGATTGGTCCCTCTTGACACTATGTCCAAAGTATGTAAGAAGGACGTCTTCCCATCCTTGCCTCTAAACAGCTCTCTGGCCTTACTTCTTCCAATACACACCTAGTTGTCCTTTCAGCAGGCCATGGTACTTTCAATATTTTTCCCCAGTGCCATGATTCAAATGCAACTGTTCTTCTATGGTCTTCCTTAGTCAACGTCCAACGTCCACATGCAAAAGATGCAATGGAGAATACCTTGGCTTGGGTCAGGCACACCTTAGTCCTCAAAGAAACATCCTTGCTCTTCAGTACTCTAAAGCAGTCTTGTGCAACAGATTGACCTAGTGAAATACAGCCTTTGGGGTCTTCACTGCAGTGTCCCTGAGCATTCATGGTGGATCCAAGTAAGGCAAAATCCTCGACAACTTCAACCTTTTCTCCATCGATCATGATGGTATCTACTGGTCCAGTTGTGAGGATTTTGGCCTTCCTTACATTGAGTTGTCATCCATAGTGAAGGCTGCGATCCTTGATCTTTATCAGCAAGTGCTTCAAGTCTTCCTTCTTTTCAGAAAGCAAAGTTGTGTCATGTACACGAAGCAGGTTGCTAGTAAGCCTTCCTCCAATCCTGATACCACACTCTTCTTTATATAACCTAGCTCCTCTGAGGATTTGCTCAGCATATCGATTAAGCACATATGGTGAACAGATACACCCCTGATGCTCACCTTTCCTGATTTTAAACCATGTAGCATTTGCTCGTTCTGTTTTCACAACTGCCTCTTGGTCCATGCACAAATGCTGAACGAGTACAAGAAAGTGTCCGGGAATTTCCATTCTTCTCAAGTTATCCACAGTTTATTATGGTCCACACAGTCTAATGCCTTTGTGCGGTCAATGAAACACAAGTAAACAACTGTCTGGTAGTTTCTGCTTTGAGCAAAGATCCATCACACATCGGCGCTTGTTTCAACTAGTCTTCTGAAACCAGTCTGAACCTCTGACAGCTCCCTGTCAATGTGCTGCTGCAACATTGGATGATCTTAAATAAAATTTTACTTGTGTGCAATATCAGTGACATTGTTCTATAGCTTGAGCATTCTGTTGGTTCCCTTTCTTAGGAATGGGCACAAATATAGCTCTCTTCCAATCAGTTCACCAGGTAACTGTCTTCCAAATTTCCTGGCGTGAATGAGCGAGTGCTTCCAATGCTGCTTCAGATTTCTGAAACATTTCAATGTGTATTCCAGCAATTCTTGAAGCCTAGTTTTTGGCGGATGCACTCAGTGCTGTTTGAACTCCTTCCTTCGGCATCATTGGTCTTGCTCATATGCTACCTCCTGAATTGATGGACTGCCGACTAGTTCTTTCTGGTGCAGTGGCCCTGGGCATTCTCTCCCTCTTCTCTTGATGCTTCCTGCATCAGTCAATATTTTGACCATGGAATCTTTCACTAACTCTAGTAACCACAAAGGAACTTTGACCTCATAGACTTCTCTGTTCTATAGATTTCACATCATTGGAACGATATGGATTTTGTTATTTTATGACTTGCTTAGCTCTACGTTTTGGCTATTGTGAATTGTGTTGCAATGAGTATTCTAAACAAGTAAGTATTTGTATTCCTTCTTTCCGTTCTTTTGGGGGTTGGGAACACTAAATCATGTGGTAGTTCTGTCTTACTTGTTGAGGAGCACTAAACTTTTCATAGTGGCTGTACTTTTTCACATTCCATCAATAATGGGTGAAGTTTCTAATTTTTCCACATCTTTTCCAATACCTGTTATTTTCCATTAATTTTTAAAATCATAACCATTCCAAGTAAGGTTTTTACTTGCATTTTCTTAATGGCATTGAAATATACATCCAAACCAAAGACAACATTTAAAAAAACCCAATTCACTGCCATATTGCGTTGATTCTCACTCTCAGCAACTTTATCAGACAGAGTAGAACTGCCCCACAGGCTCCTGAGACTGTCACTCTTTACAGGAATAGAAAGTCTCATCTTTTCCCCATGGAGCGACTCAAGGGTTTGAACTTCCAACCTTGCAGTTAGCAGCCCATTGCATAACCCACTATGCAACCAGAAAAATACAAATGAAAACCCAATTAGAGTGATCTGATTACAAATTAGAAAGTAACAGGTGTCCTTAATGATGTTGAAAAGAACACTGATGTTTGCAGTGATTTAAGCATTGGGATTCGAGCTGCAAGGTCAGCACTTCAAATTTTTAAATATATTTAAACCATTGAAATGTATGATATGTAAATTAATGTCACTAAAACTTTCAAAAAACAAAAATTTTTAAATGTTTTGATACAGTGAAAATTTTTTTTACAAAGTTTCAAGAACCTAAGGAACACTCCTGCACTGTCCTGTATGGTTTCTACGTGTAGGAGTCAACTTGATGGCAGTGAGTTTGGTATTTTTTAATAACACTGAGTGCTTTTTTAGGTGCTTGTTGGCCATTTCTACATACTCTTTGGTGAAATGTCCATTCAGAGCCTTTGCTCATTTTTCGGTTAGGTTGTTTTTGTTGTTGTTGTTGTAATCATTAGCTCGTAACTGCTGCACTAGGCTCTTAACTTGCATGCCCACGCCTTATCAGTTGCCAAATCCCAGAGGCCATATGTATGGTTTCCACTCTATCTGTGGAACCCCAAAGGTGGCATCTTTGCCATTTCCCCCCAAAATATCAAATGAAAGATGTAAAGGAATCTTTCACCGCCCCTACAGCGACAACTTCACTGGGGAAAAGAACTGAGCTGGTAGTCATCCGAGTTGTCCCTCATTAGCCATATCATTTTGAAATATTGAAATTTTAATTGCTAAATATTTTAATTACTGTTGGTAAATAGCCAGTGTTCCTAGCTCCCCAATGCCCTTACTCGGATGGCTTAGTACTTAGACCAGACTCATTGATAACTATTTTGAATATCATCTCTAAAAAGGAGCAGGGAAAACTTCATTCTCTTAGGAGTAGACAAGAACAATAGTCATTTTCTATAGTATTATTAAGACGAATTGTGTGAAAGCATTGAACATAAGGCCTGGCACATAGCAGGTGTTCACTGAACATTAGCTGAATTATAATTTCAGCCAAGTTGCTGGAAACTTCCCTGGGGGACAGTTTAGAGACCAGAAAGTCCCCTAGTTTGGTAGAACTGGTATTCATATTCTTTTAGAAGGCAATAGTAGAGCAATTTTCATTTAAATATCCAAAGTGGATATATGTATCAGATAGAGTTGGAATAGGGGCATTTGGATAAGTTAGCAAGGCAATTGCTGATAGGCAAAGGCCCAATGGAATGGAAAGAGATTTGTGCCAATGGTAGAAGCCAACTAATCTCATCATTGAGTCTTTCTGATGGGCAGATGTTAAACATTAACATTTACTGAGCACTTTATCCTTAGTGAATTCTCACACCCACTCCAGGAAAAGTGATATATTTCCAATTTTTGATGTTGGGAAATTTAAAAAGGGTTAAGTAATTTATCCAAGGTCATACAATCAGTAAGGCATTGAGACAGAAGTCCCACTCATTCTATCTGATTCCAAAGCACTTAGGCTGTCCACTCGCCCATGTACCTCGGAACTGGGGGAAATAAGCTTACCTAGATGTTCCCCTTTCATGCTGTGTTGATTTGCTTAAACAAACTCTTTATAAAGAAATATCTAAATCAATTGTCAAAATACTCACATATTTCAAATCAATGCGTTTGAATTGCAGGGCTGGCGAAAATATTGAAAGTATCACAGACTGTCTAAAGGACAAAAGTCTGTCTTAGAAGAAGTATGTCAGAGTGCTCCTTACAGGCAAGGATTAAGGACTTCATCTTCATACGTGGACATGTTGTCAGGAAAGACCAGTCCCTGGAGGACACCATGCCTGGTAAAGTGGAGGGGGCAGAACAAAAGAAGAAGGCTCTCAACATGATGGACGAACGTAGTGGCTGCAGCCTGGGCTCCAGCGTAAGGACAATTGTGAGGCTGGCACTGGACTGTGACCTGCTTTCTTCTCTTGTCCACAGGTTAACTATGATTTGGACTCGAACTGATGGCACCTAACAAGAACAACTACATTCAAATTAGCATTGAATATTTCCCTGGGGTTTCCATGCCCCAGTATCATTACGTGGCTGGCTCAACACGCAGAAATTTATTGTCTCACAGTTCTGCAGTCTAGACATCTGACTCTGAAATCTGTTGATTCCTTTTGAGAGATCATCTGTCCTATGCCTCTCTACTAGTTCCAGGAGATGTTCGGCAGTCCTTGGTATTTCTTATCACTCGGATATTTGATTCTATCTTCACCTTGCCATCTTCCCTCGGTATATCATGGTGTCCTCCTTCTTTATAAGGAACCATTCCTATTGGAGGAGGACCGAGTCACAGGTAAAGGAAACATGACATTCATAAATAATTTTGGTAGTCTCAATGAAATCCCAA
Source organism: Tenrec ecaudatus (assembly GCF_050624435.1). NCBI lineage: Eukaryota > Metazoa > Chordata > Mammalia > Afrosoricida > Tenrecidae > Tenrec > Tenrec ecaudatus. Next base: position 7,961,089 of record NC_134538.1, read on the forward strand.
ATCAGTACGTTTTCACTAGAACCACCCCAAATCCAGAAAGCTCTGCACCATCTGTAAGAATGAGAAGAGTGAGCAATGCAATATGAAGAAAGAACACACATGAACACACCTACAACTGCTCAGAGAACTAAGAAGAGACCTGATGACTGGACCAGGTCATCCGAGGTCTCCCGCCACCTCATGTCTGTGCATTGCAGTTGAAGTCTTGGCTGGTTGTGAATTATACACTTTGTAACCTACAGACATCCTGGGTGAGTTGTAACTTTGGGGTGGGCAGGAATGGTGAGCAGGAAGCCTAATCACTGGATCAAAGCAGTGGGAATGGGAGTCGCCATGCCTGAGCTGTGCATGTTTCCAAGTGGAATCAAGACAGAGGAGGCGGCCAGTGTGTAGACACAGGAGGGGCTAGAGTTTATATTCGTTTTCTCACACAACATCTTGAAAGTCTGCCTTTTCTCATCTTTGTTCCCCACACTTGAATACCGCTTAGTGGTTTCAAAGTGCTGTTTCATTGATAACCCAAACCCAAACTTGCTGCCATGGAGTCAATGCTGACTCACGGTGACCCTCTGCGGGGTTCCGAGACTGCAATTGTTTACTGGAGTTAGAAAGCCCACCTTTCTCCCATGGAGCTGCTGGTGGTTTTGAACTACTGATCATGAGGATCCAGTATTACTCCCAGGCCACGTCTTTTTCTTTCTTTTTATTCATCAGTGAAGGTACCCTCAGAGAGATTAGAAAATGACAGGCCAGGGAGGAGGACCGGGGTCTCCTGACCCAGAGAAACTGCGTGATGTAAGAGAGAATGACATTTTGTGAGTTTGCTTCATTGAAGTTCAAACCCTGGTTTCTCTGGCATCCTTCTCCCTTGCGGGGAAATCTTTGGCAAGTTACTTAACCCTTGTGAGTCTCCATGTCTCCTTTCAGAAAATAAATATAATAGTATCTCCTTCAGAGTATGGTTGTGAGAATTAAATGTGTTCACGTTGTTGTTACATCCCATCAATCAAGTTGGCTCAGACTCATAGCACCTCAGATGGGTTAATAAACACATTGCGATCTAGTCAAGACTGATGCATACCCTGGCAGTGTAGTGGTTGCAAGGTGGGCTGCAGTCCTCAAGGTTGGTAGTTTGAAAGCACGAGCAGCAACTCAGGTAAGAGTTTAGCCCTGCATACTTACTTGGCAGGGGAGATACCATGATCACGAAGGTGGTTTTCCCAGGGCGAGGCTCACCCATTGCACTCCGGGTGTGCTGACCCCTGAGATTTCCCCAAATGTGGGAAACTCGCCCTGAAAAAAAAAAAGAGTTTAGCCCTGGAAACTCACAGGGGCCAGTTCTACACTGTCCTATAGGGTCACTATGAGTCCTATGGGTTAGTATGTATATGTTAAATAGCTTAATATGACATGTAGCATGCTTGATTTCCAACGAATCTTTTAATTCTTTTCTCAATAAACTCTATAGTACACTGTATTAGGTTTTAGTTTCAGCAATCTGTTCTTGGGGTAAAAAGGAAATTGTTTCCTCACACTGTCAGGCTAATGTCCTTCAGATTGTCTTTGTAAGGATAGCAATGTAAGTCAAGGCTGCCCCATTACAGGAAGGTCTGGGGGCAAATACACTCAAGGGCTGGCTACAAGACTCTTTGTCAGGTTAGACAAAGACTTCAGGTCTCTTGTTGTTAGTTGTCCCCGAGTTGGCATCAGCTCATGACAACATTACCTATAACATTCTGCCTGGGGTTGCTCTTTGCCCGTACTATGGAAGAACGACAGGGTCAGTCCTGAGACAAGTTGTGATTTTGTGAAAGATGCTGGAGAGCCACTTCCCTTCTGAACAGATCTCAGTTCGCCGCCTGCTCTAAAGCTCAGAGCAAACAGCTTTCAGCAACTGAGCTTCACATGCAACAAATGATACAAAACAAAACAAAAAACCAGACTCTATGAAGGGAAAAAAACAACAAACAAAAAGAACCCAAACAACGATTTATTGTGTTTGCCAATTTAATGGTTTAAATACTCCACTGCAGCCGATTTCAAGCTATCATAAGGTGATCCATCAAAAGTGGAGTTAGTAAAATATGCCTGAAATCAGCTCTCATGAGCAGCTACGAGCCATTATACCAGCCTCCCTGCTAGCGGTACTTGTGTTGTCTCATTTAATCCTATCAAAAGTCCTATCAGGCTGGAAAGGAAATTGACTTGCAAGGTCACAGCAGTTGTAAGTGGTGGAGTTTGGATTTGAATTCAGGTTTGCTGGATCCCAACATCACTCTTAAGTACTACTCTGTGCTAAGGCTCTCACTGTCTTCATTTCTACCCCTTCTCCTCAAACCCGAAAACTGTCGCATCGGTCATTTATTTGTCCACTCACTTTTTGCCCTTTCACCACCTCCTGCCCCAAACCAAACACATCCCAACCTTCACCTGTCCTCTTTCTCAGCTGAGAATTTAAGGTGTGTGTTGTAAGCTTCCTAGTATCGCTGACTCTTTCTTACCCTGATAGGGCTTTAGACTCTCCATTCTGCTTGTAACAGAGAGTGTATACAACGCTTAAACAATGTACTCCCCACACCCCACCCCTGCCTTTTAAAAAACGTTTCTGTTGTGAATTAGGTGGGATTTTACATATCAGATCAATTGTGTCTTTTACAACTTACAAAATGTATCCACCCTCCCAATAGTTGGCCTTGAGCCCTCCCTTTTTACACCCGTTTTATAAATCACCTTGCCTTTTGCCTAGTTAACCCCTGTCCACCCTCTACTCTATCACTTTTCTTTCCCTCCTTTCACTCCTAGTTACCAGTGAAGTCTATTTCTTTTTTCCCCAGCAGTTTTATTGGCACGTAATTTACACACCATACCATTCAATAGCTCAATTCTTTGATCACATCAAGGAGCACTGTACATGACCACATCAATGTTAAAGCGTCCCCACCCCACCTCAACCCCCCATGGTTAAGTCGCCATTAAAATGAGTTGTGTAATCCCAATCACTTCTAGTGCCCCCTCCCTCCTCCAGCTTGCATTATTTACTCCTGGAAATCCCCTTTCCCTCCCTATCTCCCACCCCCACGCCCGCATTCCATATAATCCCCTGTCTGTGATTCTCATTAGGCATCAACTCCTCCTGTCCGTCACAGCTGGGAAACCAATAGGCAGCAATACAAAAACAAACTCGCCCTCAGGTGGGAAAGATACTGGTGTGGATGCAGAGGTTATACATGCTACATAAGGGTAGCGCAAGGATTTATCCTCTTCTGTGTTCCGGAATAGTGTGAGCAGCTCTTCTCTGAGTGCGTGGCAGAACACCCCGGCAAAGGTATGACTTAGTCCTCTTGATAATGCCCCAGGTAATTCTTAGACGTTCTTCAGATTTCTTTATCTTTTAAAATTTTTTTCTCATTGATTGGGATTCAGAGATTTGTCGTCAAGATCACTGATTTTTCCTTCCAATCCTCCAATTCTACTGCTTTGATCTTTTAAAGTGTTGTCCAATTCTATTAGCATAGTTTTGGTCCTCTGGTTTCCTATTTGTTTCCCCCCATGATTTCTAATATTTCATTAATTTTTTTTTCTGTAGCTAATTCAAATGTTTTCTCCATCGGTTGAAAGCACAGGTACATTATTCTTCTGAATTCCTTTCCTAGTAGCTCCAATTCCTTTTCTTCTTCATGGCGATCCTCTGGTTCTGGGTATTGTTCACTTGTTTGTACCATTCTTCCTTGTTTTTGTGTGAACTGATATTGCCTGTTGGCTCTGCAATCTCATGATGCCACAGGTAGGGGTGGGAGGGTGGCTTGGCCATGTGGGATAGTTGGTTTTGTCACACCTGATAAAGGGATAATATAAATGAAAGCAAAAAATAACAATAAGCAATTTTAAAACCTGTGAGGAAAATAACCCAATGTAATAATAGTAAAGATAAAAATAAAGCGGGGGTGGGGGGCAAGGGGGCAGGGCGGATGCCCAGGCTGAAGTCAGTAACTGTTTCTTTATTTTCAGTCACCAGTATGTGCTTGAACAGTCCTGGTGGTGTGGTGGGTTACATGTTGGGTTGATAAGTGTAAGGTCAGTAGTTCAAAACCACCAGCCACTTCCCAGGAATAAAATGAGGCTTTCTATTCTTGTAAAGATTTGCAGCCTCAGAAATTCACAGGAGCAGATCCACTATGTCCTATGGGGTCGCTGTGAGTCAGAACTGACTCCATGGGTATGAGCTTGCGTCTGGGCGTATGAGTGTCCCCTTTGGCACACCATAGGAGTGACATCTGCATGTATACTTGCCATGGTTACAGTGGCCCTATGCTGGCCAGGTGGAGCCCAGGGGGGCACAGCCGCTGAATGTGTGTGTGCTGCTGCTTTGCTACTTTAAAGAATAGCCCCAAGCCAGCTCAGCGGATCGCAGAGCACACGAATCTGCAGGTTCCAGCAATGCTACCATTTAAAAGTCATTTACTGGATCACATTAGGGCCCAGAAAAATGGAGCACATGAATCTGTGTGCCTTGGCCGCCACGCCACTTTAAAGAGCAGCAGTAATCAGTTGCTATATTTCAATCCAGTCCCAGAGCCCATGAATCTGTGCCTCCTGGCTGTGCCACGGCTTTACAAAGTGTCTTGCAAAATAATAATTTATAAATTATCAAGGGTTCATGAGGGAGGAAGGGGGGGATGGAGCGGGAAAATGAGGAGCTGATGCCAGGGCTTAAGAGGAGAGCAAATGTTTTGAGAATGATGAGGTCAATAAAATAAAATGATTAAAAGAAAGAAAAGTTAAGTCTTGGCTGGATCTGTGGGGCCCATTCTGTGGAACCTGTCAATTCACATTCCTGGCTGTTTTGCTATTTTCAAAAGCAGTTCTATGCTGGGTCCTTTGGGCCTAGAGCCGTGGAACCTATACATTTGCCTGCTGTGGCACCTCGCGGCTTTGAAAGGCTCCAAAGTGGCACAGTGCTGAATATGGCTTTGAAGCCACTGCTGGGCCTGCAAATGAGGACCCACAATCTTCTCCATATGCCAGGGATACACAGGGAACTGAGACTGGTTCAGTCCCACCCGTGACATTCTCCTCCGCTGTTGGTATTCAGCTTAGATTCTTCCTCTCCTCCTTCTCCTTCATCTCCCTCACCTCCTCCTCCTCCTCCTCCTTTTTCTTCATCATCAACTTCTTCAAACAATTCAAGATTGCATTTTTTCCTCTGTATCTGCTTTATCCCATCTTTGCTCAAGGGACATTGTGTAGTCTGTCTGCTTAAGTCACCATCTTCACGGGAAGTTTCAGCACTGTATTGCGTAGTGAGCAATAACTGGATAATTTTTCAATCAGACATGGGATTTTAAAAGCACTTAGAAGACCAGAATCACTGGAGCTCATGATTCTCGGGAGCTTGGATGAGCATATAGAGGGTTTTCATGGAAGAATTGGGTACTTTTAATGGCCCTTACAACCTGTCATCTCGACTCTGGTTTTTCATGTTTTCATATGCACAGAAGCTGACAGGTCTGAGTTCACATTCGAGCAATGGCACTTGTTATTGCTGTTGTTAAGTACCATCAAGTTTGGTCCGACCCTTCACACAACAGAATAAAAGACGTCCTCGCAATTGTTCATGTGCCTGAGCCCATTATTGCAGTGACGGTCAGTCCAAGCCACGTAGGACCTGCCTCTTTTTCACTGCTCCTTACTTTACCCAACATGACGCCCTTCTCCAGGGACTTGTCTCTCCTGACAACATACCAAAAGTGTGTAAGGCGAAGTGTTGCCATCCATGGCTCTAAGGAGCACTCTGTCCATACTTCTTATGAGACAGATCGTTTTTTGTTTAGCAGTTAGTCCATGGTCCTTTCAAGATTCTCCACCAGGACCCCAACTCAAATACATTCATTCTTTTTGGTCTTCCTGATTCAAAGTGCGATTTCACATGCATATGAGGCCATTGAAAATGCCATGCCTTGGGTCAGGTGCACATTAGTCCTCAAAGTAACGTCCTTGCTTTTCAATACCCTAAAAAGGTCTTGTGCAGCAGATTCACCTAATGCAACTTGTCTTTGACCGCTTGACTGCTGCTTCCATGGGCGTTGATTGTGAATCCAAGAAAGGTAAAATCCTTGACAACTTCAACCTATTCTTCATGGATCATGATGTTAACTATTGGTGCAGTTATGAAGATTTGGGTCTTCTTGATATCTTGGTCTAATCCTTATTGTAAGCTGTGATCTGCCATCTTTATCAACAAGTCCTTCAATTCCTCACCACTTTCAGCAAGCAAGGCTGTGTCATCCACATATTGCAGGTTGTTGATAAGCCTTCCTCCTATCCTGATGCCACATTCTTCTTCATATAATCCAGTTTCTCTGATGATTTGCTCCGCATACAGATTGAATAAGTATGGTAGGAGGATACAACCCAGACACACACCTTTCTTGTTTTTAAACTATGCCGTTTTCCCTGGTTCCATCTGCCGACTTCCTCTTGATCCATGTACAAGTTCCACAGAGACACAAGGAAGCGTTCTGGAAGTCCTAGTCTTCTCAGGTTATCCAGTTTGTTACGATCCACGCCATCGAATGCCATGGTAAAGTTACTGAAACACAAGTAAACATCTTTCTGGTATTCTCTGCTTTGAGCCAAGATCCCGCTAGTATCAGCAATGATATCCCTTGTTCCATGTTCTCTTCCAAATCTGGCCTGCCCCTCTGGCAGGTCACTGTCAATGTAATGCTGCATGATCTTTAACAAAAATGTTGGATGATCTTTAACAAAACTTTACTTATGTGTGATATAAATGATACTTTCTATAGTTTTACGCATTCTATTGGGTCACCTTTCTTTGGAATGGGTACAACTATGGATCTCTTCATGTTCCTGGCACAGGCAAGTTAAGTGCTCCCAGTGCTTTCTCAGCTTGGTGAAACATTTCATTTGGTACTCCATCAATTCTTGGAGCCTTTGTTAAGGAGCCAGGGATTGTCCCTCTCCATGCCAAAGCCTCCCTCCCCCCTTACAGCAAGTTGGAAGCTGCTTAAGGCTCCAGGGCATGCGCACATTCAGGTCTTTGAGACAGGAAGCCAGTACACCTGGGTGGGACCCATCTAGACCAGGTGGGCTTAATTCAGCCAATGGGATCAACCAGTACCATGGACCCCACCTTTCAGCGGAGGGCCCTTCTTTTCCAGCTGCTCCTTAGACCAGGCTGGGTTTTCCCTGGCCTCAGGACACCAAGTGCAGGTGTGAAGTGCACTGAGGATGCCCGTGTAAAACCTGAAATGTCTATCCTTTCTCAAACTCACTTGGATCACCATCCAGGCTTCCTGTGAATTCCTTCCTCCTGAAGCCAAGGTCCAAGGTATTTCTCACTCAAGAAATCTAACACCTCCTTTTTGGCTAATGCTTTTGGTGCAACTTGAACTTCTTCCTTCAGGACTATTAGTTCTTGCTCATATGTTGTCTCCTGAAATGGTGGAATGTCAACTGGCTCTTTTTGAGAAAGTGACTGTGTATGCTTTCCATCTTCTTTGTTGTTTCCTGCATCATTCAGGACTTTGCCTATAGGATCGTTCAAGATTTCAACTCAAGACTTGAATTTTTTCTTGAGTTCTTTCATATATGTTGATATGCTTTAGGATCTGCTGACCATGTTCTTCCCTTTGGGTTTCCTAACTTTAGGTCTTTGCACATGTCACTATAATATTTAACTTTGTCTTCTCAAACTGCCCTTTGTAATTTTCTCCTTTTTTCCATTAAAAATCATTTTATTGGGGGCCCATACAACTCTGATCACAATCCATACATACCTCAATTGTGTAAAGCACATTTGTACATTCATTGGCCTCATCATTCTCAAAATATTTGCTCTCCACCTAAGCCCCTGGCATCAGCTCCTCATTTTCCCCCATCCCTCCCTGCTCCCCATCCCTCATGAACCCTTGATAATTTATAAATTATTATTTTGTCATATCTTACACTGTCCAACGTCTCCCTTCACCCACTTTTCTGTTGTCTGTCCCCTAGGAAGGAGGTTATATGTAGATCCCTGAAATCGGTTCCCCTTCTCTATCCCACCCTCCTGGTATCGCCACTCTCACCACTGGTCCTGAAGGGATCATCCACCCTGAATTCCCTGTTTCTAGTTCCTATCTCTACCAGTGTACATCCTCTGGTCTAGCCAGACTTGTAAGGTAGAATTGGAGTCATGATAGTGGAGTGGGAGAAAGCATTTAAGAACCAGAGGAATTTTGTATGTTTCATCGTTGCTACCCTGCACCCTGACTGGCTCGTCTCCTCCCTGTGACCTTTCCTTGAGGGGATGTCCAGTTGCCTACACCCTTTGGAATTTCTGTTCAGCTCTTTGACTTCATAATTTCTTCCATATGCATTAGCTACTCTGCAATTTAAAGCAAGTTTCAGACTTCTCTGACATCCACTTTGAAGTTTTCTTTCTTTCCTATCTTTTAATGACCTCTGCTTTCGTCATGAATGATGTTCTTGTTGTCATGCCATAGTTCATCATGTCTTCTTTCATTAGTGATCCATTCATTGAACCTATTCTTGGGATAGTCTCAAAATTCAGGTGGAATGACTCAAAGTCATACTTTGCTCTCGTGGACTTGTTTTCATTTCCTTTAACGTTATCTTGAATTTATGTATGAACACTTGATGGTCTGTTCCACAATCAGCCCCTGGACTAGTTTTAGCTGCTAATATTGAGGTTCTCTGTTGTCTCTTCCCACAGGTTTGATTTCTGTGTATTACATCTGAAATAGTGCATGTATTGCTGAACAAAGATATTGAACTCTTTGGTATTGAAAAATTCTATCTTGAGATCTCCAGCTTCATTTCGACCACCAAGTCAATATTTTGCAACTACTGTTCCTTCCTACCTGTTTCTAACTTTTGCATTCCAATCACCAATAATTATCCATGTATATTGAATGCATATTTGGTCAGTTTCTGACTAAAGTAATTGGCAGAATTTTTCAATTTTTCTTCATGACTAGATTTTATGATTGGTGCTTACATTTGAAAAATACTTGTATTGATTGGTGAGATGGTTAGTTGATTGTGCCAACCTGGCGGATAAACACATGTGGGGTTAATTGCAGGGTGGAGGGATAAATGGCTCAGTGAGCCTCACCTTTGGAGTACTCAGGTCTCTTGCTTTCTGATGGTCGGACCAGGGTGCAGCTGCCTTAGTCAGGCCCCTGCTTTAGCAGGCAAGGCTCACTTCCTGCAAGACATCCCTGAGAAGAAGCCACATGGACCTACCCTGATGCAGCCTTGGGTGCTGGAGCAGCCGTGTGGAGACCCCTGCCAGCACTAAGATGCTTGCACATTCACTGACTCTGCTTTCCTTCTGTAGTCGGCATCATAGTGTGTGTTTTGTGAGATGGAGGAGGACATTGTGGATTAGTGTTGGACATATGGGTTAATATTGGACTTGTGGGCTTAGGCAGCACTGGGTTGGGATGTTTTCTTGATGTTCACTTACGCTTTATATAAAACTCTCTCTTATACATGAGTTCCTGTGGATTTGTTTCTTTAAAGTACCCAGCCTAATGCAATTGGGTTTCCTTGAAGGCAGAATGCTATCACCCTATCACAGACAGCATTGCAGTTCAAGATTGAGTTTCCAATGGCATTTTTGATAATGAAGGCAATGCCATTCCTCTTCATTGTGTTGCTCCCAGCACAGTAAACCGTATGTTTTCTGATTCAAAATGATCAGTACCAGTCCATTCCAGCTCAATACAGCCTAGAATATCGATCTTTATGTGTTCCATTTAAGTTTTGATGCCTTCCAATTTTCCTGGATTCATCCTTTGTAGACCCAAAGTTCCAGTTATTAGTAGAGACTTTTAGCTGTTTCTTCTCACGTTGAGTTGTACCCCCATCAGCAGGTGAAGATCCCAAAGGCTTCCTGTCATCATGGTCGACTCCACTCCAAGAAAGTAGTGCCTAAGAGATTAGCACATCTTCAAAGAGAAAACTGGAGCGTGATAGCTAGGACTATCAGGACCATGTTTCAAATAGGAGCCATCATCAAATAGAAACAAAGTAGGATTAGCCAATGACTACCTCTTAAATCTTTGGGGGAGTTAAAAATCTGTTCATTTAAATTGATACAACCATGCATTTGAATATCTTTATGGGTACTTTTTGGAAGGGCAGCAGTGGGATTTAAACAAACTACAGCATGCAGTCTGATATTGGGTGCAGACGTGGGAGTACTTGATAGGAAGTGAGCTAATTGGTGGGAATTTTTGCATCAACTAGAGTTAAGGATGGCACACAGTGCCTAGAGAATATAAATATTTAAAATGTTTTCCCAGCACTGTATCTGAAGTGTTTTTGACTATTTGGGGTGTAGCAACCATAGGTCTGAGGCAGGCAGGGAGACAATCCCTTTCAGGGTTAAGCTACAGGTTGTAAATAAAAGGTCTTAGCCCCATAAAGTAGCAAAGTGTCAAGGCTAAGCAGAAAGGGATGTAAATTTTCAATAGGGCCCAGGAGATTATGAACACTCTTTAAATGAATTAAAGTCAGTATTCCCATAACTTTTGAAGTTTTGCTACTCTGGGGCAAGTGATTTTATAAATATATGAAGTTAATTTCAGAGAGTGTAACACTTGCATCAGTTAGAAATGTTCAATTTGGTAGTTTCTCTGTGTAGGCTAAGTGCCACAATGGGGGAAGCCCAGTTATGTATTTGGATTCCCCTGATTCTCTCCACAATTCCAAGATCAGGTGCCTTGTAGTGCACTAGAAATCCAAGCTCTGAAGTAGCTGCAAAGCTCCAGAAAGATATATAATTTTTTTCTTATTTTGGGGAATAGGAAAAACAAAAGTAGTCTTTATACTTAGGATCAATAGAATTGCCTATTGCTGAATTTAAATGACTAAATTATAAACCAACAACTAAGTCTACTTTTTCTCTAGAAACCTTATTCACTCCAACAGCTAAATGTTTGCATAGTAGACTTAGTATGGATGTAGGCTTTCTGGAAGGCTGAGCATATGAGTCGGTCATTGACATACTTCGGTAATTCAGATTCATTTTTAAATCTCAAGGATTGTAAACCAGCGTGGGGAATTTGAGAGAGATGGGTAGAAAATTTAGTAACACTGAGGCATTACACTCCAGATAAATTGTTGATTTCCCCCAGGTTGACAAAACGATCTTAAGACTCATGGGGATGCTGAAACAGGCACTGCAAATTCAACTGCCATCAAATGCATAGCATCTGGGGGCAGGGGTGGTGGATTATGGATAATTGAGAATTTAGGACTCCTAGAAATCTAGGTAGAAGAATGAGTTTAACAGATTTTAAATCCTACACCTTTCTCCAGCCCATATTGCTATGTTTCTCAGGGGGGAGCACAGGGGTGTTGCATCAGCTGCATCAGGAGATCATCTTCCATTAGAAAGTAAGTTGTGCATCATCAGGGTGAATCCTCTATCTTCTTGTTCAAGCGAATGTTGAGGAAGTCTTGGGAAAGGCTTCGAGTTGTCTTCATGAACTCTAATTGGTTCTGCTGACGAAGCTGGAGCAAATCTGACCAGGGTTTCATTCTGGTGTAAGTAAGGTCGTTATGAGTCCAGACTCAACAGCACTTAACAAGAACAGCTGATAAAACTCAGCACCCATCAGTAGATGTGGTATCCATGACGGTTCATGAATTAATAAAAGCAGCTCATTAAGAAGTGAGTGAGGAAGAGTAATGTCCTTGAGCAGGCCGAATATTTACAAAAAGCAAAGGGTGTGGTGGTTGTGATGATGGGGGCAGGGAGGTCTCTTAGCTTAAATGTGTTTCTCCTTTTTTCTGAAAATTGTAAACGACAGGCTCGTTTAAACAAAAGATCACATCCCAACAAAGTAGCAAGGGTGTCAGGCTAAGCCGAAAAGGAAGTAAATTTTCAATAGGGCCGAGGGAATTATGAACAGTCTTTAAATTAGTTAAAGCCAGTAATTCCCTTAACTTTTAAAGTTTTACTACTCTGGGGCAAGTGTTTTTATAAATATCGGAAGTTGATTTCAGAGAGCGTACCACGCACATCAGTTAGAAGTTTTCCATTTGGTCACTTCTCTGTGTCGGTTAAGTGCCACAGTGGGGATAGCCCGGTTGTGTTTTCAGATCCGCCTCACTCTGTATCTGTCTCTGGCTTAGGCTGTCCTGTAATTTATAGTAATTATTTTTTCTATAGCCCGTTTCTTGCAATAATTTCGAGATGCACGTTTGGCACCTCCAAAGAGCTTCCATGTGTTCTGCTGCTTAGGAGCTGGCAATCGCTGTCACTGCAAAGGCAGTCCCTTCTTTGCCTTAGAGGTTTGGTTCGTCTCCATTGTCTGGAAAAGTTTGTGAAGGAAATGAGCCAGTTTGGAAATTGGAGCTACTTTCCTATTTAATGGATGCCTCTTTACAGGTCTGACCATTCAAGTTTTAGACCAGATCGCACTTCCATTGAGTCCAAGATGACTCAGAGCAACCCTATAGGACAGGGTAGAACTGCTCCTGTGGATTTCTGAGACTATACCTGTTTACCGAAATAGAAAGCCCCGTCCTTCTCCCGTAGACCAGAGATAAGACCTTTATTAAGAGTTTCAATAGCCCCAGGGGGTGATGAATCAATTCCCCAAAGATCAGCAAACCTTTTTAACTAGTGTGATAGCCACATGCATTCTCACCCTTAGTTTGTGTGGAAGAGCGAATTTTTGTCCAAACTATTACTGAGGGACAAGCCTTTGGAACCACCTCTAACAATGTCTTCGTGGCAGCCCAAGACTCCTCTACCAGGGTTGCAGTTGTTTTATTTAGGCCTAGAGTTAATTATCTTTGGAGTTTCTCCAGTCAACTGGTCCCAACCACAACTAGACTCTCAAGACACAGTTATCTTTAGAATTAGTCAGTAGAAATCATAGAGTCCAGGTAAGTAGCCGTTAATGCTGATTTCTAATTGCTCAGAAAATTTGTAAGGATCCTCCTGATATTTTGGAAAATAATTAGTAATTTAATGTAATTCAGAGAGCATCCAAGGAGAAAAAGTAATATGGGTAAGATCCTCCATAGCCACACTGTGGTCGATTTTAAAAGACACTTCAGAAGTACACATTACGTTCTCAGTAGGATTTTTAGGGGGAAAGGAAAGTGCAGACAAAATATCATACAAAGAGGAATATTTAGCAGGATCAGAGAAGCAAAGAAACAGGGGGGGGGGTCAAAAGAGAAGGGGCTGTCAAGGGGGTAGATGGTCCTGGGGCAGCTTAAGTAGCTGGAATAGAAATCAGTAATTGCAATTCTTTATTTTGTTTTGTTAATTTTGTTAATTTTCACAATTTTATTCTCTTTATATCCTCTAGAATCCTTTAAAAAAATACCCAGATTTTAAAACTGTCCTTTTTCTATTTAATCTGGCTGATTTTCTGTTCTAATTTGTGGCTCAGAATATTCGATTTAGATAACTAAAAATAACCCAAAAGTAGCCACACATTTTCTGGGAGAACATGCCAAGGTCATAGGTGTCAACCAACAGCAGAGCCATGGTACTTGGCATACATTGGGTAGGATCCCCAGGAGGAAAGTCTACATTGCCTCTATATTTGAAATCTTCCCCTACAGAAGGTTTAATCTGCTCAGAGTTTAAGATGCAGCAATATCTTGATGAAGGTCACTGTGGAATTTGGGGAGCGTGTTTTGCTTATACCAAGGTGCACCATCTGGCAGAGGTGTCATCCCAACAGGCCACACCCTGGACCAGTTTCTCTGCCATGGGTATCCTTAAATGTTTCTCATGGCTGGCAATTTTTTTTTTTTTACTGGTGTTAACAGTCGCCCTTCCCCCTTTCTTTTTCTTTCATTGCAAATTATAGAATCTAAGATCCAACACACCTGAAAGCACTAGGACAAGAAAATGTCCAGAATGTGACACACTACCGCCACTAGCAAAGGCCAAGTTTCACAACAATTCGTGCACGACCAAAATGACAACAGACAAGATGAAATGAAACCAGAACGAAACACAATTAGAATCTATCAATAATTCTTACAGAACTCAACAAAAGAAGGCGGAGCTCAAGGTTCGGGAGAGGCTTACCCCAGGGAGATGATAAGATTCCAGGGCCTGGGTTGCCACCAGAACCCCAGGTCCTCACTCGCTCCAGGTACTGAAGATAAGTCTCCTATGGCACCCAAAATTTCAAAGGACAAAGCTAAAATTAAAGAGTTTATTGAATAAAACAGTACAGAACCAGGCAGTGCTTCATGACGAGCACCAAAGTCCTGTGACAGGAGAAGATTTTCACAGGGTTTAAATACAGATCCCTCAAGTACTTACAAGAAGAAGAAACAAAAATGTACAAAGCCATGCCTTAATAGAGAGGCACTGTAAGCATTATTTTGCAAATCGTAAAGTTTGCATCGCTTAATCGCCTAATCTATAAATATATTGAGGGTCACTCTGGATGAAGACTCTTCTTTGGAACTTGCTGTGAGAAGACTGAAGGGGAGCCTGCAGGTTTCCTGAGTGATGTTGACCGCCTGACTTGTAGGTCAGCTCAGAATAATCAATGAAGAAGGAGAAGGAGAAGAAGAAAGGATTCCTGTCTGGGTCTTTGGGAGAAATCTCTCCTTATGCCAAACATGGAGTGTTTTTGAGCCCCTTCCCGATACATTCTCCTGGAATTGCTACGCAGATATAAGGAGCTAGCATGTAAAGTGTTTAGCATTGGAGTTAGTTTTTCTGTCCTTCTCTCAAAAGCCCTCTCTCCCCATCAAATGATTATACATATAAATTAACACATTACTATGTCTTAGAGCCTGAAAGAATTGCTAAACTGACTTCTCAAGATGATTTGATATCGTTTTCATAGCATCTTTCTTTACATCAGCATTGATGCTTCTATCTTTTCACCAGGTGAGTCTTTTACCTTACAGGTGAGGCCTTTGAAAAGTTTTTGGCACCAAAAATATAATGTCGCTCTAAGAATCTATAACCTACTATTAACATCATTGATTATGAAAGCTGGGAGACAGAGCATCAGCATCTTTCTGGTCCTGGCTTGATGTGGAATGCTGGGCAGGATGCTTGCCCCCTGTGGGATTCAGTTTCCTCTCAAGTAAGGACATTGGATGGGAAGATCATTAACATTCCTTCCCACTCTAAAAAATCCCTTGCCATCAGTTGATGTCGACTCATAGTGGCTCCATCAGACAGAGTAGAATTGCCCCTTAGGCTTTCTAAAGTTCTCTTTGTAGAAACCGAATGCTGCCTCTTTCTACTAAAGACCAGTGGATGGGCTTGCACCACCAAATACTTATCAGCAAAGCGCTTTCACCACCACACTACCAGGGCTCCGGCACACCTGCTGTGGCCAAGTTGATTCTGACTCACAGAGACTACTCTAGGTCTGTGGTAAAACAAGGTTGCTGTCTCTCTATTGTTTTAAGACTTTGCCATGTGTTAATGAGCTCCCAGCTTTGTTGTTTATTGTTTCGTGCTAAGAACCTCATGCTAAGGACACCAGGCCAATCCTGTTGCCTTACATGCCTGAAGGCCACACAGGACCATCTGCTCATCCCGGAACCTGCCTGTGGGACTCTGATCATGGCGGCAGGAGGTTTTCTCTGAATACTGGAGTCGAATGTAGGAAGAGCCAAATTGAATTTCTTTCCTCTCTACTGATTTGGCAACTTGCTTTTTGTCTCTGGTTTGCATGAAGCCAAAAAAATCATGCCCCTTAGTGGCAGTAACGGTTAGAACGTTGGTCTTATTGTCCAGCCACTTGGTCTGTCGAGGGATATTTCATAAGGATAAGACATGAAGTAGGACTTTAAGGAGTCCCTGGGCAGTGTCAGTTCAGAGCTTGTAGAACCTGGCTTTCTTTTCAAACATTGGCAATGACAGAATCTACAGTGACTATTTACTGAAAGATTGACAGTTTGACCCAACCAATGGGTAGCTCAGAAAACAAGAGCCGATGATCTGCTTCTGAAAGGTCCCAGCTTTGAGATCCCCATGGAGCGATGTCTGCTCTGTGGCACTTACAGGGTTCTCGGGAAAACACACACACACACACACACACACACACGTTCTTTAGATGATGACATGATACAGAGACACGTGACTAGATGAAGAACAGGACTCTCTGTGACTAATAGAGCCTAATAAAAGATGGGAAGAACACAGCTCCTCATAGGGAGTTGTACTCCAGGGAAACAATAAAGCAAGCATTGAAGTGCAGTTCCCTAGATTTGCAGGCTCCCTGTGGATTAGCTAATTTGAATCATTTTGTGGGTCTCCTAAATACAGGGGCTCTCCCTATCTGTTTGGTACCTGGGCTTGGAGTAGTTAAGCTGCCTTCTTCTGGTAAGGGGATGTGCAAAGGTAAACTTAATCAGATGTTTGTTTGTTTTTAATCATTTTATTAGGGGCTCATACAACTCTCATCACAATCCATACATTCAGCAATCGTATAAAGCACATTTGTACATTCATTGCCCTCAGCATTCTCAAAACATTTACTCTCCACTTAAGCCCCTGGCATCAGCTCCTCATTTTCTCCCTTCCCTCTCTGCTGCCCCCTCCCTCATGAACCCTTGATAATTTATGAATTATTATTTTATCCTATCTTGTACTGTCCAACATCTCCCTTCACCCACTTTTCTGTTGTCCGTCCCTCAGGGAGGAGGTTATATGCAGATCCTTGTCATCGGTTCCCCCTTTCCACCCCACCCTTCCCTCCACCCTCCCTCTACCCCCAACCCTCCCCCCTCACCCCCACCGGTCATCAGATGTTTTAAGAAGAGGAACGACAAGGGTCAGGACAACACTTCAAGAAGACAAATGCACAAAACAAAAAAGATATTCAAGAGATAGAGGGATGACGATAGCAGACAGCTAGACTTTGCCGAATGAGAAATGACACATTATTCTGTGTGTTGGTCATTATTCTTGTGTATTGGCCTATTTGTCTACTTTGAGCTCTAATCAATTAAGACTTTTGTGCCCAGTGGGAAGGAGAATGACAATTCAGAATCAGAACCAGTGCATTGTGTGCTTATTTTTGACCTCCTGCTAAAGCTGCAGAATTGAACCTGTAAGCTTTTTCTGTGATTGTTTGTAATTAAGAAAGCCCTTGTTTCTTTTAGTAGGAAGATGAAGTTTACTTTGCCTTTGGAAGACATTAATAAATTAGGCTATAATGTTTCTTAAATTAAACAAGGTCTATGTATAAAACTAAAAACATAAATGGAATATTCCTAAAATTCACAGAAAGTAAGAAAATGGAAATTTCTGATATAGGCTAGTCTCAGCTCAATCGTGACTCATGGTGATACTATATAACAGGGCAGAATTGTCTCTGTGGGTTTTCTGAGACTATAACTCTTTATGGGAGCAGAATGCTCCTCCCCCCCCCACCCCGCCCCATGCTAGTCTCAAGGGGAGTTGTAAATGGTAGGGGAAATGTTTCTTACAGAAAGTGTTCACTAAGGAAAAAAATTAATAATTTAAGTGTACATAATCAAATTTGGTAAATTACACTAGTTTAGGTGGAAAAAACACCAAAAATGGTCAATCTCACTGTCATCGAGTCAATTCCAATTTAGAGCAACCCTGTAGTACATTGTTGAACTAACTGCCCTTTCTGTTTTATGAGGCAGTAAATTTTTATTGGAGGAGAAAACCTCATCTTTCTCTCACACACCAACTGGGGAGTTCAAACTGCTGACCTCGTGGTTAGCAACTCACAGCATAAGCCATTAGCTATGTCTTTTCTGTGATTTATCAGTATTACATTTAAGACAGTAGAACTTTTATTCTTCTTAAGTTTGTTTTTTCAGGAAAAGAATTAATCTGAATTTCCAAAACCTATTAAAATATACCAAACAAATAAATTAACATTACTCCTGCATGTGTTTAAAATTATGAAAATATGAAATTGAGTAATTACTCTGACAAACTTTCCATATAAACAGTAATTATGTTTTGTAATGGACAAGTTTAAACATAATCAGCAGTATCTTTAGGTGGCCGAAAGTCCTGGATCAAAATATTAAAGTGGACTAATATATACTTCTTAGCTAGCTACATATTTTCTAAGTGAAATAGAGTGATGAAACATTGATATTCCATGTAATTTAAAGTTTACATATTTTTTTTCATTGTATATACTATATAGTTATATTTTTCAATCATATGAATAAACATATTCAATTATAAGATGCAAAATGAGCTTCTGTGGCTGGCAAAAATTGTATTCTACAAATACCACAAACTTGGTTAGTCATCTGAAGTGTGTGTGTATAGCAGACAATTCTTAGTTACCCGCCCCTCAATTCTGAGAAGTAGAAGTCAGTTACTTTGATTTAAAGTCATTAATATGGATGGTTGAGACCAGGCCGGGAATTGGTACTTGTTGTCAGCCACCATCAGGTCAGCCTGGATTCAGGGAGACCTCATGCACAGCAGGCAGAGAATCCATGTGCTTCTGGACTTTTATTTTATTTATTTATATTTATAGTACTTTTATTCTTTTGAGATATTGCTTTTTTCAATTTTTTAAAATTAGGGGCTCATACAACTCTTATCACAATCCATACATATACGTACATCAATTGTATAAAGCACATCTGTACATTCTTTGCCCTAATCATTTTCAAAGCATTTGCTCTCCACTTAAGCCCTTTGCATCAGGTCCTCTTTTTTCCCCTCCCTCCCCATTCCCCCCTCCCTCATGAGCCCTTGATGATTTATAAATTATTATTTTGTTATATCTTGCCCTATCCGGCGTCTCCCTTCACCCCCTTTTCTGTTGTCCATCCCCCACAGAGGAGGTCACATGTAGATCCTTTTAATCGATTCCCCCTTTCCAACCCACTCACCCTCTACTCTCCTAGTATTGCCCCTCACACCCCTGGTCCTGAAGGTATCATCCACCCTGGATTCCCTGTGCCTCCAGCTCCTATATGCACCAGTGTACAACCTCTGCTCTATCCAGACTTGCAAGGTAGAATTTGGATCATGGTAGTTGGGAGGGCAGGGGCGGGATGGGGGGGCAAGCTTTTAGGAACTGGAGGAAAACTGTATTCTTCATTGGTGCTACGTCGCACCCTGACTGACTCATCTCCTCCCCTAGACCCCTGTGTGAGGGGATGTCCCGACAAATGGGCTTTGGGTCTCCACTCTGCACTTCCCCATTCATTCACTAAGGTAAGGTTTTTTGTGATTTTTTGATGATGCCTTATACCTGATCCCTTTGACACCTCATGATCGCACAGGCTGGTGGGCTTCTTCCATGTAGGTTTTGTTGCTTCTGAGCTAGATGGCTGCTTGTCCACCTTCAAGCCTTTAAGACCCCAGAAACTATCACTTTTGATAACCGGGCACCATCAACTTTTTTTGCCACATTTGCTTATGCAACCATTTGTCCTCAGCGATCATATCATGGAGGCGTGCGCCCAATGATATGATTTTTTTGTTCTTTGATGCCTGATAACTGATCCCTTAAGAATCACGTGATCACACAGGCTGGTGTGTTCTTCCATGTGGGCTTTTTGCTTCTGAGCTAGATGGCCGCTTGTTTATCTTCAAGCCTTTAAGACCCCAGACGCTATCTCTTTTCATAGCCGGGCACCATCAGCTTTCTTCACCACATTTACTTGTTCACCCGCTTTGGCTTCAGCACTTGTGTCGGGAGGGTGAGCATCATAGAATGCCAATTTAATAGAAAAAAGTATGCATGCATTGAAGGAGTACTTGAGTAGAGGCCCAAGGTCCTTCCGCCACCTTAATATTAAACCTATAAATATAGACACATAGATCTATTTCCCCATCCTCATATATATATATATTTGCATGTACATGTCTTTGTCTAGAACTCTATAAATGCCCTTTGCCTCCTAGCTCTTTCCTCTATTTCCCTTGACTTTCCTCCTGCCCCCCTATCATGCTCCGTCCCCACCTGGGTTATAGCTATACCTCTTCTTTATGTTACCTTACCCTTGATCATTCCCTTCCAGGCCTGCCACTCCCCCCTCACCACTAATTTGGATCCAATGTTGTTCCCTTGTCCCTGGGTTAGTTAACACCACTTCCTTACCCCCCACCTTCCCCCATCCCAAGTCCCCCCCAGAACTGTCGGTCCCATTGTTTTTCCTCCAGATAGTTCATCCAGCCTATCTTATTTAGACAGAGCTGTGGAGATAATAGCATGCACAAAAACAAGACAAGGACAACAAAGCAACAGTATACAACAAAACAACAACAAACCACTGACAAAGAACAAAACAAAACACATCAAAAAGAAAAGCTTGTAGCTAGTTCAAGGATCATTTATTGGCCTTTAGGAGTGCTTTCCAGTCCAGTCTGGTGGGGCACCACACCCTGGCCCCAAGGTCCACTTTCAGCATTCCCTGGGGACCTTGCAGCTCTATTTCCTTGCTGTTCCGCTGCACTCCCCCAGTGCTTTGCCTCGGTGTGGTGGGATCAGGACAGGCGCAATTCCCACACTGTGTCTCCGGTGCTGTTTTTTTCCCCTGGACTTTTATTTTTTCAAAGAGCTTAAGTGAAGAATAAAACTTGGAGAGTGAAAGTTATTTTCCTTGGTTTCTAACACCTATATGTGAACAGGAGATGTGAGATATGTTCACATTCTGGAAACATTTGCAGGGCTAGCTTCTGAGGGCTTTCTTTCCCTTCTGTGTAATGTGTTTAGATGGCCAAGATCTGTGTCTTATCAGAGTGAATTCTTGTGTCTTAGGTTGACTTGATTTTGTCCTTGATTATTTCAATACAAAACAATACAAAGAACAAAGGCTCTTCACTGGTGAAAGGGCTATGGTTCTTTGTAATTCTGTTTGTTTTGTTATATTTGCTGTCTTTCAAAAAGAGGTAAACAACTACTGTTTATCCAGCACCCTATTTTTATGTTCTCCCTCAAGTGTCCAAATCTCCTTTGCGTGTTCTTTAGATTTTACCTTCCAGAGACTGAATCCTAGTTTTGTGAAACTAAACTACACTGTTGAGGATCTTTCTGAAACTAATTATCTTTGAAATTTTCCAACAGGTCACTAGAAAAGTACAGATTCCTTCATCTTATAAAAAAGAGATTCTAAAAATAATGAGTTTTGTTTGGCCTGATTTAGATTCTTCGATTGGATTCACAATTGTAAAGCGATGCATCTAAGTGCTGCCAAAGCAGAACGATGGCCAGCTGATTCCTACTGCAGACACATCGTGGCCCCTGGCATGCTACCTCGCTGACATCGCCCTCTCCCTGGGTTTGGACAACACTAGAAATGGACTGGCTTACTTTTTCTCCTTGGTCTTCTACAAGGTGAAAAGACATGGGAATCCAAGGGATTTTAGGGCAATAGAAGTCAATGATTAACGGGGGCCATAGAGAAGAAAGATCTCTTGAATGTTTCTCTCTCGTCTGTGCTCGTGGGCATATACTCACATCGATTACCTTCTAGGTTTTTCCTTCTGCATGTGATCAGGGCGACCTTTCTACACCACAGTGAAGCAGAACTACTAGGAAGAGGCACTATAGAGATAGACTTAGTGATTGATGAATAGATAGAGTTTTCGTTTACTAGTGCTTCTCTAATAGAAATACTACAAGTGGGAGGCTTTAAAGCACATAAATTATTTTCTCAAAATTCTGTAAGATGGACGTCCAAATCAGGGTCCCCAGTTTGTTTATTTCCTATGTGAGCCTCTCTCTTCTTTTCAGGGTCCCAACAATCCTTGGCATTCCTTAGTGGTCCTGGCTATCTGCCTTCCATCTCTGTGTGTCGTTGTTTTTATTCTGCTCTTTGTAGAACCAAGAAGTAGTTAGTAAGACCAAATTAATCAACAAAACTCTATTTCCAAATGGAATGACATCGACCAGTGTAGGAGTTAGGACGTCAGTACATACTTTTGTAAGACACAGTTCTAATCCTAACAGATCATCCAGTAGATCCGTAAAGATCAAAGATGGGTGGGTGGATAGATGGGTGAATGGATAGATATTTCCAAAACTCACTGCCATGATTCACTCCCATAGCAACTCATAGAACAGGACGAAGCTGTCCTTTATGAGAATAGAGAGCCTCATCTTCTTCCACAGAGCAGCTGGTGGTTTCAAACTACTAACCTTGTACTTAGCAGCCCAACATGTAATCACTATGCCGCCAGGGCACCAGGTAAATATTCTGATATAGGGTTCTTACGGGTATTTGCCATTACACAATAGCAATCTATCTCCATAAAGCTGCTGTCTGCCTATCTGATGCTGGAATGTTACATTTCCAGGGCAGGTAGTTGGGGTGTGAACATAGATAAGAGAAATAAAGGACAAAGTAGACCCCCCCCCCCGCCCACATATGTGGGGGAATTTGAGTCAATTCTCACTGCCTCAGAAGGGGTATGCTACCGAAGCTAGTGTTCTTCGTCCTGTGAATGTTGCCATCACACACCTGGCGCAGAGGTGACAGTTGACGAGCGATCCAGGTTGGAGCAGAGCAGCTGCAGGCCCAGCTGCTGCCCAGGCCAACAGGATCACGGTAGATAAATGACAGAGTGTGCGAGTTGCAAGATGACCTGATGAATCTGCCCTGAGAGAGCACTGCTTCCTGTCTGCCTCGCAATCTAGCCCACTAATGTCCCTTGCAGGCCACCCTAACCAAAAATATGCAAGGAAGGGAACTTCGGGTAATATAATTCACTCTAATCTATTTGAGGGAGAAAGATTTGCCTTTCTAGTCCCCTAAAGAGTTACCTTTCTTGGAAACCCCCATGTGGCAGTTCTACTCTGTCGTGCAGTGTTTCCCTGAGCCAGAATCGACTTGATGTCAGTGAGTTTATTTGTTTAACCTATTGGGTACATAGGAAACCACTAAAGTAGCCCTTCTATAAGAGAGTCAAGATTTCCCAATGGGGCATCCAAGTCTGCATGATCTTGGCTACTTCTTATTATGACCAACTGCTGGCAGTCTAGCTAATATCCATTCCTCTGTTATTCTTTTCTGTTAAAACATTGATTTGGTCAAACAAACCCGAACTAAAAACATGCCCAGCCTTAGTACCGGCTTTCTTAACAACCTTGAACCTAAAGCACGTTTCACACTTTTGACCAATGAGACATGAGGCAAAGTTTGCAATTTCTTTTTTTTTTTTAATTTTAACAATTTATTGGGGCTCATACAATTCTTTTCACAGTTCATGCATATACATACATCAATTGTATAAAGCACATCTGTACAGTCTTTGCCCTAATTATTTTTTTCTCCTCTTTTCTTTTTTTACATTTTATTAGGGACTCATACAACTCTTACCACAATCCATACATATACATACATCAATTGTATAAAGCACATCCATACATTCCCTGCCCCAATCATTCTCAAGGCATTTGCTCTCCATTTAAGCCCCTTGCATCAGGTCCTCTTTTTTTCCCCCCCTCCCTCCCCATTCCCCCCTCCCTCATATGCCCTTGGTAATTTATACATCGTTGTTATGTCATATCTTGCCCTATCCGGAGTCTCCCTTCCCCCCTTCTCTGCTGTCCCTCTCCCAGGGAAGAGGTCACATGTGGATCCTTGTAATCAGTTCCCCCTTTCCAACCCATTCACCCTCCACTCTCCCAGCATCGTCCCTCACACCCTTGGTCCTGAAGGTATCATCCACTCTGAATTCCCTGTACCTCCAACCCTCATATGCACCAGTGTACAGCCTCTGTCCTATCCAGCCCTGCAAGGTAGAATTCGGATCATGGTAGTTGGGGGGAGGAAGCATCCAGGATCCGGGGGAAAGCTGTGTTCTTCATCGGTACTACCTCACACCCTAATTAACCCATCTCCTCTCCTAAACCCCTCTATGAGGGGATCTCCATTGGTCGACACTTGGGCCTTGGGTCTCCACTCTGCACTTCCCCCTTCATTTAATATGATATATATATATATACATATATATACATACATATATACATATACACATATATACACATGCATACACACACTTATATCTTTTTTTTTTTTTGCATGATGCCTTATACCTGGTCCCTTGGGCACCTCGTGATCGCACTGGCCGGTGTGCTTCTTCCATGTGGGCTTATTTGCTTCTGAGCTAGATGGCCGCTTGTTCACCTTCAAGCCTTTAAGACCCCAGACACTATCTCTTTTGATAGCCGGGCACCATCAGCTTTCTTCACCACATTTGCTTATGTACCCATTTGTCTTCAGCGATCCTATCATGGAGGTGTGCAGTCAATGATATGATTTTTTGTTCTTTGATGCCTGGTAACTGATCCCTTTGGGACCACTCGATCACACAGGCTGGTGTGTTCTTCCATGTGGACTTTGTTGCTTCTGAGCTAGATGGCCGCTTGTTTATTTTCAAGCCTTTAAGACCCCAGTCACTATCTCTTTTGATAGCCGGGCACCATCAGCTTTCTTCACCACATTTACTTGTTCACCCACTTTGGCTCCAGCTGTTGTGTCGGGAGAGTGAGCATCATAGAGTTCCAATTTAATAAAAGAAGGTATTCATGCATTGAGGGAGTGTTTGAGTAGAGGCCCAAGGTCCTTCCGCCACCTTAATACTTGACCTATAAATATAGACACATAGATCTATTTCCCCATCCTCCTATATGGTTTGCAATTTCTGAGCAAACTTTTCCATTTCTGATTTTGTGTTTTTATTGGGACAAACAGCTGACAATGCTATTTCTTGCTTTTCATACCTTCAACTTTTTCATTTCCCTTCGTTGTGCCCCCAAACTCAAGGTCCTGATTACTTTATATCTGAGCCATTTCTGCAGCAAACAACCTTGAGAGAGGCGGGAGTGTCTCCTTTTCTAGATAAACAGGGATGCATCCTTCAAGCTCAGGGTTTCTCTCCTGCAACATATGCGTCCATCTAACCACACCCACGTCACTTCCTCTGTCCGCTTTGGTCATGGATAATAAAGGCCTTCGTCGCTGACCCGGGAGTGTTATGTCTTCTGCCAGCATCCACAGAGCAGTCACCTATTAGCTTGTTAGTTTGTAAGTAGAGGAAAACCCCAGACTGACAATTCTTTTCAGCAAAGGTCCCATCAACGCCATCTCCAAAAAGGGGACAGCAGTGATCTTGATGACCATATGTGTAGTTTGGTCGTGTCTGCTCTGACTAAGCCCAGTGGCACAAAGGGACGAGCTCTTGGGGATAGAACATCAAAGGCAGGATCGAAATAGCCGGGCTTGTCTTGCACGCTCACCTAGACACCCTAAAGCACTCTGGCAATGGAGGGTTATAGTTTGCCATCATGGCCCCACATAGGTCACTTGGCTAATCTGGACTATTTCCTGGTGGTGTTAGCATGAGGACAACTGCCCACTCATTCCTCAGGGCCGCTATAATAAGGACCACGAATTGGGTGGCGTAACCCAGAAATCTGGAAAACACAGTGTCAGCAGGGCTGTACTCCTGCTGCAGCCTCTACGAGAGGAGCCTTTCCTTGTCTTCCAGCTGCCACGAGAGGTCCCTGGTTTGTGACCGCTCACCCTTGGTTTGCTCCAGCGTCACCTGGGGGTTTCCCTCTGAGTCTGCCCTGACTGTGCCTTCACCTGGCATGCACCTCTGTGGGTGTCTGCTCTGTGTCCCAATGTCCTGTTTTCAATTTTAAAAAGGCACCAATCACTGAGTTCCTAATACCCACCGGTTGCCAACAACTGGACTGCAAGCCAAGGCGGGCGTCCCATTAGACCTGTGCTCCAGGGGACCTTCAGGAACTGATCTTTCAGAAGGAGCTCTCCATTCCTTTTTTCTGCCATGCCTCTGCGTGGACTTGAACCGCTCACGTTTTGTTAGCAGCCAGCTGCATTAACAGTTTGTACCACCCAGGAATTCCAATCCCCTAATCTGAGACGACTTCCTTTGAACTTGACTGCAACTGCAAAGACCCTATGTCCAGGTACAGGGAGGTGGGGCTTCAACATGTCTTTTGGCGGGGACACAATTCAATCCATCACACCATCCAAAGAGCGTCTTAGCCTGCTGCTAGCGCATGCTCATCATGCCTAGACGCCATGCAGCCTTTCCAGACAAGTTTTCCAACCTAATTAAGCTTAGCATTATCGCTGTTTTTATCACATTCCGTTCCCACTTGGCCCTCAGCGGCAGAGACCACAAAGTCAGCACTGCATCTTTAAACAGGAACAACAGATTTTGGTTCAATTAAAAATTCATTAAAATGCAAATTCGTTTGTAAATTTTCCCCTTCCTTCTGATGGTTCCTCCACATGGCTTTTTAATCATAGCTGGCAGAGTCAGATTACGCAATAACAAGGTGAGCATGGGTTTCCTCGTTCTTACTGCCTAATTGGTAGTGAATAAATTCACACTTTTCCCCCTGCATTCAAGAGTGTGCTCCTATGTACAACCTGTATCTGTCTCTCTCCCCACCCCATGCCACCTTCCTGTGCAATCAAAGGCTCTTCTCAAATTTAAACTCCCTGGCAGGAACGGTGTAGTCGGTATGCAGGCTCACTAATCTGTAGTGAATAATTTCACAACAATTCAGAGGCTTGGTGAGCCCCAGGTGAAACGGTTCCGTACAGATTAGGAATTAAGCACAAGACAGCCTTTGCTCACCTTGCTCACTAGGTGATCTATCTCTGATTGCTGGCGCTGAAGGGAGGTGAAGCTGGGGAGATAAAGGATGGGAGAGAAAAATCAAGAACCCTCAGAATTCCTCACATCACTGCAGTACCAATGTGTCTCTAAGAACCGTAACCTCTTCTTCATCCTCCATCTCTCCAGGACCCCACGCCCACACCCCTAGAAGGGATCAGTTTCATTCTTGTTCGTCCTAGGAGCTTTCCTGATAAACTCAGTCATTTTTCTGATCTCATCCTTGCTGAACAATGTTATCTTAAGGGAAAGTTGAATTAAGACAAACAATCCTTATCCATCTATAGTCTCTGGCCATCCAGTCACATTGCGATCATCCTTCCAGGGAGATTTTTCCACTAACAGGACACTGACATTTGAATAGGGAGCTCCTGCAATAAATTAAAATGGCAATTAGCCCAAAGGTAACCTCTTTGGCAAATCCTTCAAAAGAATAGAAGCCACAAAGAAGCAATGTCTACAAACTGATAAGAAAATCTACATAATTTTACCTACAAAAGTACCCTAGTAATTTTACCCTCACTAATTTATTAGTCTACCTAGGAGTCATATGGCGTGAGGTCTGGATTATTATGTCTAGCATAGGAGAATGAGGCATTGGAGGTTCCGTGATAGAATTTGTCTCCCTTCATCAGTCAGTGTAAGACATGAAAAAAAAAATTATAAATTGTCAAGGGTTCATGAAGGGGGGGAAGGGAGGGAAGAAAATGAGGAGCTGATACCAAGGGCTCAAATAGAAAGAATGTTTTGAACATGATGATGGCAACAAATGTGCTTGACACAATGGATGGATGGATTGTGATAAGTGTGCGAGCCCCCAATAAAATGATTTAAAAAAAGAAAAAGAAATCTGTCTTCCATGATCCAATTCCTGGCCAAGGCACCTTATACACAGGGGAGATTTGCAAATTGCTGTGATGTTGTACAGGTTGTGACAGATTCCATACGAAGATACTCACTCACTCACTCACTCACTCACTCGCTCACTTACTGCCATTGAATTGGTTATAGCAACCCCAGAGGACAGGGTAGAAACTGCCCCTGTTGGTTTCTAAGACAGTAGATCTTTATGGATGTTGAAAGCCTCGTCTTTCTCCTACTAGTGGTTTTGAACTGATGGCCTGACAGTTAGCATCCCAATACACCACCAGTGCTCCTCTAGGATGATCTATGAAGATCCAGGTTCAAGGAAATCAGCCCCTGAAAACCCTGTGAGCCACAAGGACACATTGTCTGACCCTCGGTCATTTTGTGCTATTGTCCATGACCTTGCAATGATTCAACACCCAACTTGATTCCAGCTAACAGCAACAACAACAAGAACTGGAGAAACTACGGCATGAAGGATTGTGGGGAGGGGTGTTATTTGCCCAGACTCACATAAGTAGGAAGCTCTTATCACATTAGTCCTTGAACCCACATTCACCAGTCCCCAAAGTCAGTGTTCTTTCCAGTATATTATTACTGTGACTTGATTTTTCCATGTCATATAATTGGTGAAGCTCATTGGGTCATGGAATTGAACGATCGTCATGCCCATTTGATGCTAGAACAGGTTGGGAATATACATTGGCCCTGGTTTCCAAGAAAGATGCTGTCTGCTTGACTCCAGAAGAGATGTTACCATCTGCCCTCATTCTGCGACAACCCAAGCAGCTCCTCCAAGTTCATTCGATGGCCCTAATTGCTGAGCACACATTCAGCAAGTATGGTAAATGCAACTTAATTGAGAACTAATTAAGTTGCTATAGTTATCTCATTACATACCAATTAAATGTCTAAATATTCCTTTCTTCTCTGATAAAGGGATTTTTTTTAAATCAGGGATGAAACTTCATCTGCAAATGAAAGCGTTCATGTTAGGTCCTGGTAGACATCGTCCCCTCCAAGGGAAGCAGCTGGGGGCCCTGTGGTCCCCAGGAAGTAGATATATTCAACAGCACCAGTTGAAAAGATGTTTGGCCCCTGCTGTAGTTGCTGGACCTCACCCCAGGGATGTATGTATATAGTGGTTTTTCCCCTATACCCCAAATTTTGTTTTCTTTTTGAAACTTAACTCAGAGGATTCACATTGTACTTGTCCTTTTGTGCTTGACTTACTTCACTTAGCATGATTTCCTCCAGTTCTCCCCATGAGGCAATATGCTTCATGTGTTCATCACTGCTTTTTAGGGATGCGTAGTACTCCATTGTATGTATGTACCACAGTTTTTTGATCCATTCATCTGTTGATGGAGATTTGGGTTGTTTCCAACTTCTTGCAATTGTGAACTGCGCGGCAATGAACATTGGAGCACAGCTGTCTGGCCATGGTTTGTTTCTTGTCTCTTCTGGGTATATGCCCAGTAAGGGGATTGCTGGGTCGTGTGGTAGCTCAGTCTCCATCTGTTTTAGATATCACCAGACCGATTTCCATAATGGCTGTGCATGCCTACAGGTCCGCCAGCAGTGGACAAGAGTTCCTACCTTTCCACATCCCCTCCAGCACTTTTTACTTTCAGACTTTTTCAATTGGGATATTTTTTAGGGTGTTAGGTGGTATCTCATAGTTGTTGTAATTTGCATTTTGCTATGGCTCATGAATGGGAACATTTTCTCATATGTTTATTGGCCATTCGGATTTCTGCCCCTGTGAAACTTCTGTTCAGGTCCTTTGTCCACCTCCTTAGTGGGCAGTTGGGTTTTTTTCTTATTGTAAGCTGCAGAGTATTGCAGATTTTAGTAATAAAGGCTTTGTCTGATGTGTCATGGCTAAAGATGTTTTCCTGTTCTGTGGCCTCTCTTATTACTCTTTTGGTGAATTCTTTTGATGTGCACAGGTGATTTAACTTCAGTAGATCCCACGTGTCAATGTGTGACTCCTCTATGTATTCCCTGTGCCAAGGTTCTCAGCTTTGTCCCAAGTGCCTCATTAATGGCCCTGATTGTTTGGGGTTTTATCTCAAAGTCTGTGATCCACCTTGAGTTTTTTTTTGTGCATGGAGTGAGGTAATGGTCTTGCTTCATTTTTCTGCAGATAGATATCCATTTTTTTCCAGCACAACTTATTGAAGAGGGCTTCCACTTCCCATTTCATATTATTTGGAACCTTATCAAAGATCAGTTGCCTATATGCTGATGTTTTTATTTCTGGGTCCTCAGCTCTTTTCCATTGATCTGAATATCTGTCGTTATACGAGTACTACACTGTTTTGACTACTGTGGCTGTATAATACGTGCTAAAGTCAGGTAAAGCAAGTCCACCCACGGTGTCCTTCTTCTTGAGGAGTTCTCTGCTAATTCTGGGCTTCTTCCCTCTCCATATGAAGTTGGTAATTCGTTTTCCCACTTCTTTGAAAAAGGATAATGGTATTTATATAGTGATAGCATTAAACTTATGGAGTGCCTTGGGCAGAACTGATATCTTTACTATATTGAGTCTTCCAATCTTCAAATATGGGTCATTCTTCCATTTGTTGAAGTCACTCTTGGTTTCTTGTAATAGTGTTCTGTATGGCAACCAACTAAATAAGAGGGGGAAAGAAAGAGGGAAACATATATGGATAGGGGGGCATCAGGGCAGTAACCCACCCAAGAGTAGGGATATAGTTTATATCTCCACAGAGAAGGAGAGGGAGCCCAGGCTTCAACCTGATAGGCCCAAACATGAATACAACATACTGGCATGTACGTACCGAGGAACGAATAAAGAGGTCTGCAGGACCGTCCCCAACCCCAACTTTGTGGACACGCACACACCCACCTCGGAAGAATGCACTTCAGAGGATAGCACTGGGGCTACAGCTTGGGGAGAGGGGCACGTCAGATTAGAGCACACGGGAGTAACAAAAAGGGATGGAGAGGGAGGAGAGGACATCCTGGTCAACCAAGCCCTGAGGACGATGTTCCTGCTCCGAGCAGACAAGACATGGGGAGGTCTGTAGGGCCAGCCCCACCACAGGACACGTCACCCCTCACTGAACCATGGTGCTGCAGGGGACAGCACTGGAGACACAGTGCGGGAATAGTGCACGGCCTGGTCCCATCCCGCCTGGGCGAGGCGCTGAGGGCATGCAGCAGAGCAGCAGGGGGACCACACTGATGAAACCCCCAGGGAATACCAGAAATAGACTTGGAGACAGAGTGAGGCACCCCATCAGACTCCCCTGGAAAACACTCGTAAAGGCCAACAAACAGACCTTGAACTATTTAGAGGCTTTTCCATTTTTTGTCAGTGTTGTTGTTATTTTGTTCTTGCTTTCTGCTGTTGTTATTGTTTTGTTGGTTTTGACTTCCTTTGCTGTTTTATTTGGCTTCACCTAGTGTTTGCACTTAGTAATGTATCTGCGTGTCTAGCTAGATAAGATAGGTGGGATAAATAATTCCGAGGGGGATACAGGAGAAGGGGAGGTGGGAGAAAGGAAGGGGGTGGGGTAACCAACAAGGGAACAAGTGAACCATAATCAATGGAAGGAAGGCCATAGGATGCCTAGTGGGGCTTAATCAAGGGCAGTGTAGAGCAAGCAATTATTAAACCTGAATGAAGGCTGAACATGATAGTGGAACAAGAGGAAAGTAAAAGGAAAAAGAGGAAAAACCCAGGAGGCAAAGGACATTTATAGAGGTCTAAATACAGGCATGTACATATGTAAATATATATATAACAAGAGGGGAATAGAACTAAGTACTCATATCTATATGGTAAGAATTAAAGTTGCAGGTGGACATTAGGCCTCCACTCAAGTACTCCCTAACACAAGAACACTTTATTCTAACAATACAGCATTTTGTGAAGCTCACTTTCCCAACACAATTGCTGAAGACAAAATGGGTGCTTAAGCAAATGTGGTGAAGAAAGCTGATGGTGCCCGGCTATCAAAAGATATAGCATCTAGGGTCTTAAAGACTTGACAGTAAACAAGTGGCCATCTAGCTGAGAAGCAACAAAGCCCACATGGAGGAAGCACACCAGCCTGTGTTATCATCAGGTGTCGATGGGATCAGGTATCAAGCATCTAAGACCCAGAACAAAACCATAGTCAACATGAATGGGGGGTAGGGGTGGGGCATAAAGTGGAGACTCAAAGCTCATCTGTAGGCAATAAATATCCCCCCACAGAGGGGTCAGAGGGAAGAGATGAGCCAGTCAGGGTGCAGTATAGCTCTGATGAAACATACAACTTTCCTCTAGATCTTTGGTGCTTCCTTCCCCCCACTATCATGACCTCAACTCTACCTTACAAATTGGATTAGACCAGAGCATGCACATTGCTACAGATAAGAGCCTGCAACACAGGAAATCCAGGATAGATAAACCCCTCAGGGCCAACAAGGAGAGGAGAGACACCAGGAGGATTCGGGGAGGGTGGAGAGAGAAAGGAGGGATCAATCACAAGGATCAATCTAGAACCCCCTCCCAGGGGGATGACTAACAGAAGATACGGACATAATAATCTATAACTTATCAAGGGTTCATGAGGAAGGGTGGGTGCGGGAGGGAGTGGGAAGAAATGAGGAGCAGATATCAGGGGCTCAGGTGGGAAGAGAATGATTTGAAAATGATGATGGCAGCATATGTGCAAATGTGCTTGACACACTGGATGAATGTATGGATTGTGATAAGAGATGTAAGAGCTCCCAGTAAAAGTATTTTAAAGGAATACCAATAAGATGTGAAAGGTCAGTGGGCAGATTTTTACTTTAAGAAGAACTCGGCCATTCAGCCTGCCGTGGAATGAAATTTGGACTCAAAGAGCCCACGAGAAATAACCAGGCAAGACCACCAATTCTCCCTCTAGCTATTTAGGGTTTGGGCTCTTTATCCCTTGTGTGTTTTCTGAATCTGTCTTTCCTGTGGATATCCAAGGAGATCTGCCACCTAACTACAAGCTGTTATTGGGAACATATTGCCAGGGTAGGGCTCAGTTTCAGCTCAGCACCCAAGTAATCATGTGCTCTTAATCTGTTTTCAATGGCAATGCAGTTTAACCCCCTCTGCTGCCACTTGCTCTTGGAAAAAAAAAAAAGAAAAGGATCCATAGAAATGGAAGAACTGAGAGCAGCAACCCTGGAGGGAAAAGAAAAGAGATCAAGCACTTTGCTTTCAGTGCTGGTGTTTCTTCTAAATTGCATCTGTTTAAATCGCCAAGAAAAGCTAATCCTGGTTATTCCTGTCCGGGAGTCCGATCCCATTGTCATGGCCACCGAGTTTGGGCTGCCTTCTGAAGATCAGTCGGCTCCGTGAGGGGGAAGGATGTATCTTGTATTTCATCTTAATGAAAAGCCAGGAGGGCTGCTTCGAAATGCTCCACTTGACTTCCCCCCAAATCTCTCCGGCTTGACACCTAGCACTCCTTGCAAATCTTCCTGGCTCCCGTCTCGCTGCAGAGCGTCTCCACCCCGTAGGTCCCAGGGCCTTTCCATTCTGTTTCTCTCACAATTTTAGCCTCTATTTTAAGGTGGACAGTCTCTATTTCCGTGCTCTCCCTAATTTATAATGTTCCTAGGCAGGGACCCTTTACGACAGTGTTGAACTGTCCCCAGAGGCTGTCTTCGTCACAGGAGCGGGTTTCTGGGACTTTTTCCCCAGAGAAACCACTGGCAGGGGCTAATCCTCAGCCTTTTCAGTGAACAGCAAGGTCTTAACCATTGTGTCACTGGCATGCCTTGAACAGAGATTAGCCTGCATGAAGCTCTGCTCTTTAGAGAAGCTGCTTGCCTGTCTTCCCTCACACTGGACACGCACATTCTTTCAGTCCACATATCTTTCTATAAAAGTACCAGATGGGATCCCTCGGCTCTGGCTTTCATGGAACAACAAAATCATCTGTTGATGCGCACAGTCTCTGGAACAAAAAGGATAAACCACTTATTATATAGGCACTTTAAGCTTCGCTACATACAGAAAAGTATAAATAACTCACAGTGAGATTCTGATATGAATTTCCAATTTCTTCTAAGCACGGAACTGACGAAACCCCTCCCTAGTTAGGGTAACTGGAAGTTTGCTGCCATCTGATTCCCTTGGATTTTCAACTTTATTATGCAGCCTTTTGTTAGTTGCTATGGCGTCGACTGGGAATCACGGCAACACACATTCAGCAGAATGAAGCACTACTCGGTCCTGTGCCATCTTGGTGACCACTGGTAGACTCAAGTCCACTGCTGCAGCCACCGCGGAGCCCTGGTGGTGTGCTGGGTTACATGTCAGCAGTTCAAACCCACTAGCCACTCTGTAGGGAAAAATTTGCTCTCACACAAATGTACAGCCTCGGAAACCCCAGGAAGCAATTGTACCTGTCGTGTAGGGTTGCTATGAGTTAGATTCAACTGGGTGGCGGTGGTGTGGGCCTGATCTATGGGGCTCATCTTTCAGTGCCGCACAGGGAAATGCTCTGTGGTGGTCCACAGGTGTTTCCTTGCTACATTTCAGAAGTAGATCGCCAGGCCTTCCTTCCTAGTCTCTCCTAGTCTAGAAACTGTCCACCATGGGTGACCCAGCTGGCATTTGAAGTACCAGTAACATGGCTTCCAGTAGCACGGTCACATCCGAGCCACTATAGTGTAACTGTCAGGTGGCGGTTTTCCTGCAGGGGTTTGACTGCGTAATTTCCTTCCATTGAGTCACCAATCCTACTCTTATTCCACTTCAGAGTTAGGACCTGGCTTCCTTGTAGCTCCTATTTTCAGGAGTCGCTGCTTCTCTGCTCCCACATTCGTTCCAAGTTCACTTGAAGCATAGAGTATCTATCAACTGTCTTGCCCTGCGAAACGCCTGCCGCCGGTTACTCCTTACGAGGAATGACCTCCCTTCTTTTGCATGGCCCTGCAGCTTTCTGTCTGCACAGCTCTGCCGTCTGTCTGTGTTCTTTGGCCAGCTGCCTTGCTCCCCAGTCTGCATCCTGATGATTGGTGGCACATTTTAAGCTTACATCCTTTAGGGCGAGAAAAGCAATGACCGTTTGGGGACTGGCATTCAAAGAGCTGTTCTATTGTGCTGAAACATGGTTGCTACATTAAACTCCTCTTGAGGAAAGCACCTGGTACTAGAAGTTTAACCCAAATTTGGGAGACTGATGTGGATGCTTCAGGGAGGTGCTTTCTCATAGGGATTAGTTCTCCACCCTGGCTTCCCACTAGAACGCCCAAGGGAGTGCTTAAAATCGCATGTCTCTTTGCCATACCAGACGTTCCGGCTTCTTTGTCTAGGAGGGGGGCAGAATGATGAAGGCAGTGATGGCTTAGTGGTGGGATTCTCACCTTATATACTGGAGACCCGCGTTGACTGTCAGCCTGTGGTCTTCAAGTGCAGCCGCAGGCCCTGCCAGGAGAGGCCCATGGGCCGCTGTGATGCTTTTTAAGTTTCTGTGGAAGTTCTGGTTTAAGATGGGCTAGCAAAAGAGGTCAATCCGCCTACTTCTGAAAATAAGCCAACGAAAACCCAATCAAAAATCAAACGAGTCTGATCCCATTGTGTGTGGAATTCTCAACTCCTGGGGTCGATTTACTGTAACTAATCACAACCACCACAGGGAAGAGACGGGAAACCATTAAGCTAGAGGTGTTAAGTTGTAGCAAAGCCTGTAAGATTCATGTGCAAAGGATTACTGTGCTAGTCACATAATCTCTCGTCAATTTGAGACTATTAAGAATGAAGGGGTGGAGTCTAGACTGTCAATCAGGTCATAGCCTGATGATGTCTCCCTGTGGGCGTGGCCTTCTAATGAGTATTCTGGGAACTTTTTCTCTTTCTCTGGGGAGAAGGGCCACACACTCTTTCTGCTCCATCTTCCTGTTGACAAGCCACATGGAGCCATGCTGACACCTGAAAGAGCCCTGGAGATGTTTCTACCCCGACCGGATCCCCAAGACTTTGCACTCACTTGCCAGTCATTGCATGTGCTTCAGGAATCTGAAGAGGAATTTATAGTAGACTAGAATCAGACTTATGGGCTAATATCAGATTTACAGACTTGATCTGGACTGGGCTAGACTGTTTTCTTAATATGCAATTACTCTTTGATAGAAAGCTCTCTCTTACACATACATGAGTATCTCTGGATTTGTTACCCTAGTTAACCCCGGCCTAAAACATTATGGTACCAGGAGTGGGGTACTAGAGAAACACACCATAAAGAATGGAAAGTAGATGCATGTTTGCTCTCTTCTTCCTGATAGTTTATCTTCTTTGGGTAGACTCTGGATTTGTTTCTTGAGTCAACCCAGTCTAACACAATTACCAATGGATTCGACGTCCAGGATGAAAAAGGAAGAGTTTAAAGTGAGCAGCAATGGATTTTAAGGAGAAAAAGCAGATCAGACAAAGTCCTAAGGATCCACAATAGTCAGTCATTATAATAGCTGTGTCCTGGATAATACCAAACTAGCCCAGGAGACCAGAGGGAACTTGGAGCCTTGGGTCATCAGCATGGTGTAATGCTCAAGACAGGACCCCAAAGTCTCAACAGTTCCTGCTGAAGACAATGTTATTAGGCATCCATCCAGCTACAGGAGCTAGGCATAACTAGGTTATGCCTAAATAGGCTACATTGCCAAGTATTAGGATGTAAAAGCATGGAGTGTTAGAGCTAGAAGAGGTAATTTAGCCCACCCAAATCAGACCAGGATCTGATTCTCCTTCCTCAAATTTCTTTCACTAACAGATCAAAAGACCAATGTCAGCTGTCTATATATGCAAACATAAATGGCCTGAAATTTTAGTAAGAACATCTGTATTATCATCAACTGTCTTATTCAGATGTGCTGGGAAATGCCAGCTCATCTCTACATCAGCCCAGACTTCAGTGTGCTTCCAAACTACTCCAGGAGAGCTGGTTAACAATTCAGATTCCTGGGCCTACTCCAGAAAATTTGATTCAGTGAGTGTTGGATGGGGCCTAGATATCTGTATTTATAGCACACAACTTGCATATCGTGCCAAAGACTCTGATGCAAGGGGTTCCAGAGCCAGGTTTTAAGTTCCTATTCAAGCAGCTGCTAGGAATGGTGTCAGAAATCACACGATAGAACTTTGAAAGATCGATGGCTTTTTCATTGTAAATACATTTGTCAACAACAGGAACAGCCACTATACACACGGATCCCCCATCTGCCAGATGGAATCCACAGAAATCAAACTGACTACATCCTTGGAAGAGATGATGAAGAAGCTCAACATCATCACTTAGAACAAGGCCAGGGACTGACTATGGAATTGTTCATATGCAAGTTCAAGTTAAAGATGAAGAAATTGCATACAACTCCATGAGACACCGAGTACAACCTGGAATGTATCCCACCTACCTTGAGAGATCATCTCAAGAACAGATTTGACACATTGCACACGAATGACGGAAGACCAGACAAGTTGTGGGGTGATGTAAGAAGTATCATACATGAAAAACAGTAAAAGGTGACTAAAAAGGCAGGGAAGAAAGACCAAAAATAGATGTCAGAAGAGACTTGAAATTTGCTTTTGACCGTGGAATAGCTACCAGGGAACAGAAGACACGAGGAAGTGAAAAAGCTAAAGGGATTTCAAAAGGGAGCCTAAGAAGACAAAGCAAAGGCTTACAGTGAAATACGTGAAGACCCGGAGTTCAAAAACCAAGCAGGAAGAACACCCTCAGCACCTCTCAAGTGGGAAGAAATGAAGAAAAATGTTAAGCCTCAAATTGTAATGGTGAAGATTTCTATGTGCAAGATAAAGAATGATACAAAAATATCAAAGGAAGATGGAAGAAATACATACAGTTACTGCACCAAAACGAATCCGTGGACATGCAACCATTTCAGGAGACAGCATATGATAAGAACTCGTGCTGCTGAAAAAAGAAGTCCAAGCTGCCCTGGAGGCAGTAGCAAAACAAGGTTCCAGGAACTGACAGAATAACAACTGAGCGACTTCAACGAACAGGTACAACCCTGAAGGTGCTCACTCACCTGTGCCAAGAAATTGGGAAGACAGCCAGCTGACCAACCAACCGGAAGAGATCCAGATGGGTGACGATTCCAAAGAAGGGGGATCCATAAAACTGCAGAAATGACTGAACAATGTCATTCATGTTACACGCAAGTAAAGTCTTGCTGGAGATAACTACAAATGATTGCAGTTCCACGGACAAGGAACTGCCAGAAATTCAAGCTGGATTCGGAAGAGGATGTGATCATCTTTGTTGATGTCAGATGGATCTTGGCTGATAGCAGAGACTATCAGAAAGATGCTTATCAGTGCTTTATTGACTATGAAAAGACATTTGACTGTGCGGATCGTAGCATCATGATTCACATCGCAAAGAATGAGAATTCCAGAACACTTCCTTGTGCTCAATGGAAACCTGTACACAGTCCAAGAGGGACTTGTTCCAAGAGAGCTGGCTAGTTTAAAATCAGGAAAGGTGTCCATCCTTCACTATACTTATTCAACTTGCATGCTGAAAACTAGACTACATTAAAAATAACTTGGCATCAGGATTGTAGGAAGACTCATCAATAGCCTGCCAAATGCAGATGACACAACTTTGCTTTCTAAAAGTGAAGAAGACTTAGAAACAGTTATTGAGGGAGATCAAAGACTAAAGAGAGAAGAATGACATTGTCAAAGGCTTCATTTTCTTTGAACCCACAATCAGCCCCCATGAAACAGCCATCAAGAAATCAAAAGGCAGATTGAATTATGCAAACTTACACAATAAAAACCCTTTAAAGTGTTCAAAAGCAAATATGTTACTTCAAGAGTTAAGCTGTACCTTACCCAAACCCAGATGTTTTCAGTCACCCTATCTGCCTGTAAAATCTGGACAGTGAATAAGAAAGACGAAAGAACAATGGATGAATTTGAAAATCAGTGTTGGTGAAGAATATTTATAGGTTTAGTATTAAGGTGGCAGATGGACATTGGGCCTCCACTCAAGTACTGCCTCAATGCAAAAACACTTTGTTTTATTAAACTGGCATACTATGATATCTTTCCTACATGATCGCTGAAGACAAAACAGGTACATAAACAAATGTGGTGAAGAAAGCTAATGGTGCCCGGCTATCAAAAGATATAGCATCTGGGGTCTTAAAGGCTTGAAGATAAACAAGTGGCCATCTGAAGATAAACAAGTGGCCATCTAGCTCAGAAGCAATAAAGCTCACCTGGAAGAGGCACACCAGCCTGTGTGATCATGAGGTGTCAATGGGGTCAGGTATCAGACATCAAAGAACAACAAAACATATCTTTGTGAATGAGGAGGTGTGCAGAGTGGGGACTCAAAGGTCATCTGCAGGCACCTGGACATCCCCTTACAGAAAGGTCATGGGGAGAAGATGAGCCACTCAGAGGTCAGTGTAGCAACACTGAAACATACAACTTCCCTCTAGTTCTTTAATGCTTCCTCCCTGCCACAATCATGACTCCAATTCTACCTTACACATCTGGCGTGACCAGAGGATGTACACTGGTACAGATAGAAACTGGAAACACAGGGAATCCAGGACAGATAATCCCTTCAGGACCAGTGGTGAGAGTGGCAATACTGGGAGGGTGGAGGAAAGGTGGGGTAGAAAGGGGGAACTGATTACAAGGATCTACCTATAACCCCCTCCCTGGGAGACGGACAACAGAAAAGTGGGTAAAGGGAGATGTCGGACAGTGTAAGACATGACAAAATAATAATAATTTATAAATTATCAAGGGTTCATGAGGGTGGGGGGGTTGGGAGGGAGGGGTGAAAATGAGTAACTGATACCAAGGGATCAAGTAAAAAGCAAATGGTTTGAGAATGATGATGGCAACAAATGTACAAATGTGCTCGACACAGTGGATGTATGTATGAATTGTGATAACAGTTGTATGAGCCCCCAATAAAATGATTTAAAATAACAAAGAATATGCATGCTAAATATGCCATCAGCTGTAAGAAGAAAGAATATTCACAAATCTGTCTCAGAAGAGGTATAGCCAGAATGTTCCTTAGATCAAGGATGGCCAGACCTTATCACATGCTTTTGGACATGTTAAGAAGGAACAGCCAATGAAGAAGGACATCATGACTGGTGAAGTGGCGGGTCAGTGAAAAGCAAGAGCCTCAACAGGT
Source organism: Tenrec ecaudatus (assembly GCF_050624435.1). Lineage (NCBI taxonomy): Eukaryota > Metazoa > Chordata > Mammalia > Afrosoricida > Tenrecidae > Tenrec > Tenrec ecaudatus. The sequence continues at coordinate 8,000,806 of NC_134538.1, forward strand.
TGGATGACAGTGGCTGCAACAGTGAGCTCAAACATTGCACAGATTGTAGAGAGAGTGCAGGCTCAAGTAGTGTTTTGCTGTGTGGGCTCGAAGGAGGAATCACCTGAAAGGCATCTAGCAACACCACCCGAGGCAGAGATAGTGCATCCTCTTGTGCAGCTGGCCTGACTGCTGGGCAGCAAAGCAGTGTTTCAAAGGTTATCCATGCTGGTGGCACACTAAAGTCACCTGGGGAGCATTTTACAAGATACTCATTGCAAGCCAACTGAACCCGAGCTCATATTAGTAAGGCATTACTGTAACATTTGTGTAACAAACCGACTCAAAATCCAGTCACTTCTACCAGGGAAATACAAATTAAAACCACAACAAAGTACCACTCAATACTCACGAGGATGACTAATATCAGAAAAATGGACCATAACAAATCTTGGCAAGTATGTGCAGAAAATGAAACCCTCATCCGTTGCTGGTGAGATTGTAAAATGGTACATCCACTGTGGGAAAGAGTTTGGTGGTTTCTCAAAAAACTAAACATAGAATTAACATAGGACCCAGCATATCCGCTCCTTAGCACATCCATCCTTAGGTATATATTCAAAAGACTTGAAACTAGTTCTCAAACAGAGATTTCTGTACGAACTTTCATTGTAGCAATATACACAATAGCCCAAAGGTGGAAACAACTCAAATGACCGGCAACTGCTAAGTGGAGTATTAGTCAATCATAAAGAGAAATGAAGTTGTGATACTTGCGATGATTCAGGTGAACCTTGAAGACATGTGATGTATAATAAATCAGACACCAAAGGACCAATATTGCATGATCCCATTTATATAAACTACTTAGGCTAGGCACAGGAAAAGACAAAAAGTTCATCAGCTACCAGGGGCTTGAAGAGAAGGAACGAGGATTTGCTGGTTAAAAATTACTGAATTTCTGTTGGGAGTTTTCATCTGGAAATGGGTGGTCATGATAGTCATGATTTTACATGGTGAGTGTAAGTAATGTCAGTAATTGTACATTTTTAAATAGTTAGAAGAATAAATATTTTGTGGTATAGACATTTTTACCACAGTTTTTAAAAATCCGTGAAAACCAAACCAAAAACCTAACAAATGGGCGTAGGTGTTTGACTTTGTGGAGGCTCCTGAAATGCCTTCTAGACTGACGAAGACTTGGAACTGTGGGGTTCATATGCCGCTTGACCCCTGCCACATTGGCAGTAGCAAGGAGCACCTGGGCAGCCAGGGCTTGTGGTCCAGGGTCAATGCTGACAAATGTCAGCATGGTTACTTTGGGAAGGTTAGTAGCAGACATTACCACTAAATGGAGAGCGATAGTTTGTACCCACCTGTCAACCACAAAAAAATGTTGAGTCTTGGTTTGTGAGCAGATCCAGGTAAATGAGGTCCAATTAGACTGGACCTGCTCATATAAGTGATGTGCTCCACCTGGCTGCTACAAAGTTCTTGAGAAGGGAACGCTCCCAACGCAGCCTACCATTGTGAAGTCCAGACCCTTCAGGAGATGAGCTGAGGAGATGATGGGGGTGGTGGAGGCATGTGTCCCGGTGGCTTGAAGTCACCTGGACATTCATTGAAGGTTAAATGCAGAAGGGAGATGGAAAGCATTTACCTCTCATTCACAGGTCACTTGCAAGGTCAATGAGAGCTGAGCTTGGCTATGTTGGCCTCACTGGACAGCTTTGGAGTTGAGCCTGCTTCATTGGCCGTTTATTCTGCTTAGACCCGTGGCTCCTTACAGCATCACACGAGAGCAAGAGATGAGCCACACCAAGCACATGTAAGGTGTCTGCTCATGGCACAGCCACTACCATCCTGAAACTAAGTTCTGTGGCCACGTTCAATATCAAGGGGATAAGAAAGAATATGATACTCAATGATGCAGACTGTCACAGGCTCCAACCCAATCGGTTAAATAAAAATTCTTGAGTAGGATTGAGTCATGACAGAGCACTTCAAAATGTGCACCTAGCTTGGGGACATATTATTCTAAGTGGTGATTCTGTTCTTAGGCTAACTCATAGATAATCAGTTAACTCCAAGGGAAGGAATTTAAATGCTACCCATTTGGCACAAGGAACTCTGGGTGGTCTAAGCGTGGCACTGTTAACCACAAATGCAGCAGATCGAAACCACTGCCACTGCATGGGGAAAAGACAAGGCTTTCTACACTCAGAGTCAGTCTCCGAAGCACACAGTTTCTGACCATTCTATTCTGTCCTATAAGATTGCTGTGAGTCAGACTGGACTAGATGCCATTGAGTTTCTTTTTTTCCTTTGGCATAACACGTAAGAAATACCACTGTGGCAATATGGTTATTAATCAAATGATAGAGAAATTATGTGAAAATCGAGCAAAGAATGTTATTTTTATCTCCAAATCCACTACTTCCCAGTCATTTCTTCTCCTGACTTTGTTGTCAATCATTGCCATATGCCACATTTCCAAGTCCCCTCACCATACACAAGCTGACATCTAGCTCAGAAGCAACAAAGTCCACATGGAAGAAGCACACCTGCCTGTGTGATCACGAGGTGTCAATGGGATCAGGTATCAAAGAACAAAAAATCGTATCATTGCGAATGAGCGGGGAGTGCGAGAGGGGACTCAAAACCCATCTGTAAGCAACTGGACATCCCCTTACAGAAGTGTTGTACGGAGGAGATGAGCCAGTCAGGGTGCAGTGTAGCAATGATGAAATATACATCTTTCCTCTAGTTCTTAAATGCTTCCTCCTCCCCACTATCATGATCCCAATTCTACCTTACAAATCTGGCTAGACCAGAGGATGTACACTGGTACAGATAGGAACTGGAAACACAGGGAATCCAAGACAGATGATCCCTTCAGGACCAGTGGTGAGAATGGTGATACTGGGAGGGTGGAGAGAAGGTTGGGTAGAAAGAGGAGACCTGATTACAAGGATCTACATATAACCTCCTCCCTGGGGGACGGACAACAGAAAAGTGGGTGAAGGGAGATGTCAGACAGTGCAAGATATGCCAAAATAATAATTTATAAATTATCAAGTGTTCACGAGGGAATGGGGGTAGGAGGGAGGGGTAAAAATAAGGAGCCGATACCAAGGGCTCAAGTAAAAAGCAAATGGTTTGAGAATGGTGATGGCAACAAATGTGCTTGGCACAATGGATGTACGTGGGGATTTTGGTAAGAGTTGTGCGAGCCCCCAAATAAAATGACGTTAATTAAAAATATAAATAAACCCACCGCCATCACGTTGATTTCAATTTATGGTGACCTCTTGTGAATTCAGGTAGAACTGCAGTGCCTACAATTTTCACTGGCTGGCTTTTCAGGAGCAGCCTCCTGAGGGTGTTCTTTCAATATTGCCTCTGGATAGATGTAAACCTCCAAGCTTTTGTGAGCTCCCGTTGGGACTCCCCGGTCAAAATGCCCTTCATCTTCCCTCTTTCTCTGTGCTTCTCCACTTACCAACCATGATGCCTTTTTGTCTCCTGATAATTTGTCCAAAGCACGGGGCGGGGGGGAGGAGGGGCGCGGCTGGATGAGTAAGTTTATTGTAAAAGAACGAAGTAGAAATAAACAAAGGTTGACAGGATTGTGTAGAAGCAAACGGTGATTCAGTGGCAGTGGTAATGCAAAATGGTAGAGTCCCTGTTTTATATATATATATATCCAAGTATATATATATATATCCAAGTATATATATATATCCAAGTATATATATATATCCAAGTATATATATATATATGTTGAATATAATATATATATTCAATAGTTCTTTTGGGAAACATGCAGCAAGGTTTTGTAGCAGAACCTGGAACCTGAAATCATTGAAATTTTAAAGAGAAATTCTAATACACCCAGGAATTGGAGAATTACTGAGTGCTATGTATCCAACTGCTTAATCACAACACAAATGCCAACCAAGTACAGGGCACCATCTCCTAATATTTTTTTCTCATTTAATTTTCACAACATCTATAAAAGTTTGAAGATGTCCTTTCCCTTCAGAAATGAGGAAAATGAGACCTAGGGAAAGCAAGTAAATCAGATTACTTGTTGAGTGACAGCAGATATTTTAAGACAAGCCTTCTTAGCCTTTTATCTTCCCTCAACACCACATTGTCTATGCATTTTACAAGCTGTGCAGCAATTTAAAAAATACTTTATATAGAGAGAGTAGTAGAGTGTGCATGTGAACTTTTCCTAATAACTTGAAATATATTAAATTGTAATTTTTTCATTTCAAAATTAGCATAGAGAGGTCCCTGGGTAACATCAGCAGTTTGTGCTCAGCTCGAAATGCAATTGTTGGAACTGCAGAGGAAGCAACCTTAGTGGTGTGCTTCTGCAAAAATTATAGCTAACATGACCTGCACAACAGTTGAACTTTACAACACATGGGTGTCTTCAATTCTAAAGGAACAACAACAAAAATTGGGATTGAAACCTTACTCGTTTGCATCCTGACGATATATTTTTAATTTACAGAGGAACATATATTGCTCTATATCAAAATGTGGTTGTGTTGAGCTAATTTTTAAGTGTTTGAAATTTTTTTTAAGTATTTGTTAAATGTAATTTAGTACTTTGATACTTAAAAAAAAAAAAAGATTGTTCAAAGCAAAAAGGGCCAATACCTTAGTAACAGAGGATAGCATCAGAAGCGAGTTCCCAAGAACTGTAACCTCATTTTGTCCGTCTATTGCTGGCAGGTAAGTATACTCCAGTGTTAGAGATGGAGCAAAGGAGGATTGGTGGGGTTGGACCATTGGACGATGTCTTAGATGGTATCAAAATTAAAGTACAGTTTCCCTATGGTAACCAGTAACCCTGTGGTCAGATTGCCTGGGTAGTGCCCCAAGATGATGTCACTGCGAGTCTCCCAAACCGAGCTCATTTCAAACGGAAGGTGAAGAATAGATATGGTTTTTTGGTACATTTCCACTTAGAAGCATAAAAACAGGGAACTTTAAAAAAATCATTTTATTGGGGCTCATACAGCTCTTATCACAACCCAAACATACATCAATTGTGTAAAGCACACTTATACATTCATTGCCCTCATCATTCTCAAAACTCTCGCTTTCCCCTTGGGTTCCTAGAATCAGCTCCTCATTTTCCTTTTTCTCCTCCCCCTCCCTCCCCTCCCTATGAACCCTTGATAATTTATAAATTATTATTTTATCTTATCTTTCATTGCCCGGCGTCTCCCTTCACCTACTTTTCTGTTGACCATTCCCCAGGGAGGAGGTTATATGTAGATCCTTGTGATCGGTTCCCCCTTTCCACCCCACCTCTCTTCCCCTCCCGGTGTCACCACTCTCACAACTGGTCCTGAGGGGTTCATCTGTCCTAGATTCCCTGTGTTTCCAGTTCCCATCTGTACCGTTCTGCATCCTCTGGTCTAACCAGGTTTGCAAGGTAGAATTGGGATCATGATAGTGGGGGGGGGGGAGGAAGTGTTTAAGAACTAGAGGAAGGTTGTGACTTTCATTGTTGCTACACTGAACCCTGAGTGACTCATCTCCTCCCCACTACCCCTCTGCAAGGGATGCCCAGTTGTCTACAGATGGGCATTGGGTCCCCATCACACACTCCATTCACATTGATATGATTTTTTTCCCCTGCCTTTGGTGCTTGAAACCTGGTCCCCTGGCCCTTCATGATCACACATGTTGGTGTGCTGCTTCCATGTGGGCTTTGTTGCTTCTGGGCTAGATGGCTGCTTTTTTACTTTCAAGCCTTTAAGTCCCCAGACGCTATATCTCTCAATAGCTGGTCACCATCAGCCTTCTTCACCACACTTACTTATGCACACATTCGTCTTCAGCCTTTATGTGGGGAAGGTGATCACACAATGATGGTTTTTGTTCTTTGGTGTCTGCTACCTGACCCCTTCAACCCCTCATGATCAACATTTTTATTCCCTCTAGCTTTTTGAACCTGATAAATTTCTTAAGCAGCACATACTATGGTTCAGCTTGTGAATATTTTGACAAATATATGATTAATTCTGAACAAACCTTTTTGTGCTCATCCTTGGAAGTTTATTTTTCAGAAGCAAAGAATGGTGAATAGTGGAAAAATGACTTCTCTTTAAAGGAGATTTCTATTCCTTCATATTTGTGAGTTATTTCTGTGAAATATAGACTGGGAGGCTGGGTGGGCTGGGTGGACGTCTAAAGTGTGGGTCCCTCCAGAAGTATGGGTTCCTTTCTTCAAAGGCAGGAAATTCAATGTCTCCCTTTGACAAGTTTAAATGCAAAAACAGTCCCAGAAAGCATTACGAGTTTCTTGAGGGTAATTGTCATGTGCTTTGTCATGAGTTATTTTACCATTATGGCATAACAAGACCATAGATCAGTCCAGTGAGGAGTCTAGAGACAGGAGCAGTGCTGTAGAACAAGAGACACAGGTTGTAATCCAGCCTTCTCAATCACTAACTGGGGACCGTGGGCCGGCTACATAAACTTTTTGAGTCTCCATTTTGTTACCTGAAAAAGCTCAGCTATTTACTAGGCAATATACCAGTTTGCTGCCGCTGCCATCGCAAATGCCACAAATGGGATTGTTTAAACCTGCAGAGATGTAGCCTGTCATGGTTCTGGAGCTACACGTCCAGAATCGAGATGTCAGCAATGTGGTTCTGTCTGTAGGCTCACTGGGAGAATCTTTCCCATGCTTCTCTCATAACTTCTGGTGGCCGGTGGCAACCCTTGGCATTCCTTCGCTTGTAGACATATTGGCCCCATCTCTGCCTCCGTCATTTCATAGCATTCTCCCATTGGAGGTAGGGCCCGTTCTTACCCAGTATGATCTTATCTTAATTTAATAACATCTGAAAAGACCCTATTTCCAAATAAACTCACATTCACATTCCAGGTAGACAGGAATGCTTAGGGACCACCACTCAATCTACTAAGAAGCCCCAATGGTACAATGATGCAGTGTTTAGCTACTAACTGAAAGACTGGCTGCTCAAACCCACCCAGACCCTCCGTGGGACACAGAGCGAGCGGTCTGCTTCCATAGAGATTACAGCCAAGACAGTCCCTGAGAGCAGTTCTACTCTGTCCCATGTGGTCTCCATGCCTGGAGTCAACCCAAGAGTACATACAATATTCAAGAGAACCCACCCAGGAGTGCTCTGTCACACCACTGGGAGCAGTAGGACCAGGACTTTACAGAAGGCTATTTAAAATATATCTACCTGATTATTCACACTAGTCCAAAGTCAGAAACAACCCAAATGTCTATGGACAGATTAATGAATAAACAAAATGTGGTAGAGTATTATCCAACCATAAAAAGGTTGGATACATTTCTGCTGTGCGATACAACATGGATGAACCTTAAAAACATTACACTAAGTGAAATAAACCAGATGTAAAACACAAATGCATATGATCCCACTTATATAAAACGTATAGGAAGAACAAAGAAATGCATAAAAACTAAAAGTAGATTAGAGCGATGAAAGAAGGGAGAATTGAGGGATTACTTTAATGAATATAGTTTTTCTGCTTGGAAATAGATGATTGAGTTAGTCTGGGTACTTTAGAGAAACAAATCCACAGAAACTCATGTGTAAGACAGAGTTTTATGTAAAGGGTAAGTGCACATCAAGAAAAGATCCCAACCCAGTGCTGCCCAAGTCCACAAGTCCAACATTAACCCATATGTCCCACACCAATCCACAAAGTCCTCCTCCATCTCACAAGACACAATGATGCCGACTGCAGGAGGAAAGCCAAGTCAGTGAATGTGTCAACATCTCAGTGCTGGCAGGGGTCTCCACAGGGAGCATCCAGGGGTGCATCAGGGTAGGTCCATGGAACTTCTCCTTGGGAATGTCTTGTAGAAAGTCAGCCTTGCAAGCTGAGGCAGGGAACTGGGTAAGGCAGCTGCACCCTGGTCTGACCATCACAAAACAAGAGACTCGAGAACTCCAAAGGCAAGGCTCACTAAGCCATTTATCCCTGCACCCTTCAATTAACCCCACATGTGTTTATCAGCCAGGTTGGCACAATAAATGATGATGACAATAATTATACAATAAGAATGTAATTAATGTAATTAATGCCATGAAATTAGATGGTTGGAATGAAACATTTAAAGATGGTTGGAATGAAACATATATTTTGTTGTTGTTAATTGCCTTTGAGTCAATTCAGACTCAATTCTGGGTAGTGTGGCTCACCTGGCTAGTAGCCTGATTTAACCATTTATGTCCCCTAGGGAATCCTGTGCATATTGTCACACATAGACACATCCACATATGCACCATTTGTCTTGTTCAACTCCGCACATCTCTTGGGTAGCCATTCCATCCTCACTTCCAGGAGTCCTAAATATAAAGTTCACATTAAGTCACGTGTGTGGATGCTGTCCCATGTCAGACAAATCTGGAAGCTCCAGGTTGGAGTCTGGCGACCACATCCATACCCTCTGGCCAGTTTTCTTGCCTGTCTCAGCAACTCACTCCAGTGGTTCCTAAATAATCTTTAACCTCAGTACCCTGCCCACCCCTCCAAGGATGAACCTAGAGGGAGTCGAACTTTACTCAACACAACACATGTGCGAGCTCCTTACTGCTCCCGTATAAAAGAGCAGAAGCCCCCAAGGATGTATTTCTTTCCCACTAAAGGCTAAACATTTGGAAAAACTCAGTGTGTGTGCATGCACCCTGGGTCTCAGTTAAGACAAATTCACTAGATTTAAGGGGCTTCTTTTCTCTTGAGAAGGCGTACAGCAGGTTAAAAAGCATATGATTCCCCCAATCCCAACTACATGGACACCCACTCCTACCCCCAGAAGAATTTACTTCAGAGGACAGCACTGAAGCTACAGCTTGGGAAGAGGCACATGTCTGATCAGAGCACACGGGAGCAAATGAAGAGGGAGGAAGAAAGAGTCGAGCACACATCCTAGCCCACCAAGCCTTCAGGATGATATCCCTGCTCAGAGCAGCCAATGCACAGAGAGGATCATATGGCCCTCCCCACTAGGAGACATGACATCCCTCACTGACCCATAGCCCTACAGGGAACAACACTGGAGACACAGTGTGTGAATTGTGCCTGATCTGACCCCACCACACCAAGGTAAAACTCTAAGGGCGTGCAACAGAATGACAAGGGAAGCAGAGCAAGGAAGTCCCAAGGGAGTACCAAAACTAGACTTTGGGGAAATGGTGTTAACAAACCCAAGGATAAGGGAACAACAAGTGATTCCAAAAGCAGTGGCAAGGAGGCTGTAAGAGGCCTGGTAGGGATTGGTCAAGGGCATTGTAACCCAGAGGAATTACTGAAACCTAAATGAAGGCTGAGCATGATAGTGGGACAACAGGAAAGTGAAAGGAATTAGAGGAAAGAACTAGGAGGCAAAGGGCATTTATAGAGTTCTACATACAGGCATGTATATATGTAAATCTATTTATATATGATGATGGGGAAATAGATCTTTGTGCAAATATTTATAGGCTTAGTGTTAAGGTATCAGATGGACATTGGGCCTTCACTCAAGTACTCCCTCAATGCAAGAACACTTTGTTCTATTAGACTGGCAATCCCTGATACTCACCTTCCCGACACTAAAGACAAATGTGGTGTAGAAAGCTGATGGTGCCCAGCTATCAAGAGATAAAGCATCTGGGATCTTAAAGGCTTGAAGGTAAACAAGTGGCCTTCTAACTCAAAAGCAACAAAGCCCACAATGGAGAAGCACACCAGCCTGGGTGATCATGAGGTGTCCAAGGAACCAGAGGTCAGGCATCAAAGAACAAAAACTCATATCATTGTGAATGAGAGGGAGTGCAGACCGGGAACCCAAAGCCCATCTATAGGCAACTGGATAGCCCCGTGTAGAAGGGTCGCGGGGAGGAGATGAGCCAGTTGGGGTTCAGTGTAGCAATGATGAACCATATAACTTCCGTATAATTCTTAAATGCTTCCTACCCCCATACTATCATGCTCCCAATTTTACCTTACAAATTCAGCTAGACCAGAGGCTGTACACTGGTACAGGTAGGAATTGGAAACACAGGGAATTCAGGAAAGATGATCCCTTCAGGACCACTGGTGAGAGTGGCGATACTGAAAGGGTAGAGGGAAGGTGGGGTCAAAAGGGGAAACCGATCACACTGATCTACATACAGCTCCCTCCCTGGGGGACAGACAACAGAAAGTGGATGAAGGGAGATGTCAGACAGTGCAAGATATGACAAATTAATAATTTATAAATTATCAAGGGCTCATTAGGTAGGGGGAAGTGGGAAGGGAGGGGAAGAAAGGAGGAGCCGATACCAGGGGCTCAAGTGGAAAGCAGATCTTTTGAGAATGATGAGGGCAACACATGTGCAAGTGTTCTTGACACAGTGGATGTATGTGTGGATCATGATAAGACTTACATGAGCCCCTGATAAAATGATTTCTAAGTACATGATTCATAAATTCTGCATTAATTAGTATCATTTTTATGCTACCAGATGTACAGTTCTGACTCACAGCTCCCACTGAACCTATAAGCAAGAGGATTTATCTTATTTCATTTTTATTCATTGCTTTTCTGTCAGTATTTCTCAAGGACAGTGTCATGGGGCAGTCAGGTCTGATCACCGTGCACTCTGGTCAGATGTGCAATTACAATGATGGAAGCTGAGAATTAGGGTTCCAATCTCCAATTGGATGGGACTTGCCACATGGTGGGTTAGGGATGTTTTGGAAAAGATTCCTGGCCTTGGCCAAAATGTGTCCATGGAAGTCCAGGAAACCTTACCTTTCAGGAAATCTTTTCACCCCTAGCCCCAGGGGATTAGACTCCCCAATATTTTATACTTTGGTTTTGGTCAGTACCTTAAACCATGTACATTCATCTTAATTCTAATTTCTAGAATAGACAGTATATGGAAGAAACACAGGAAAACGTGTTCGCTCTCACACATAATGAAATCATTTGCATTTAAAATAACAAAATACCATTTTTCCTTCCATCTAGCAGATGGCAAAGATCAACAAGTTTGATACTACACTATATGAACAGGTGTGGAGAAACAGTTTGTTGGGAGAGTAAATTAGCATCACTCCTCTTTCGCAATGGCTACCAAAATGTAAAATGCACACCATTCCCAATTCAGCAATTTGTCTCCTGGGACTTCATCCCAGAGCTACTGTCGCATAAATGAACACCGCTGAAGACAATCCTACACCTGTGCAGACTGGACTCCGTTTGAATTTATAACCTGACGCTTCAATGAGTCACTTCAACCTGGCTCAGCTGCTGGACCGTGCATCCCTGTAAAATGCCTTCCTGCTCTCAGAGATGTCTTTTTCAATCTTCACGTTGATGTACTGCTCTTAGCTGGAGATCCCTCCCTAGTCTTTCCTGAGAAATAGATGTCTCTGCAAACTCATGTTCTCACCTCTGAATCTGCTCCCCAACAATGTGTGCCCCCCCACTCTCTCTGCCTTCTTTTTACTTTTATAGAAGAAAAGACTCTGCTCCAAAGGCCCCCCACTTGGCTCTGGGAGCTCTTAGCTTCTCACCAACTCAAGAACTTCTATCCTATAGTCATTCCCTCTTTTTCCTTCCGTGTCCATCTCACCCACAATACTCATGTCCCGTGATCCAAGAGGGAGTCCCTGGACGTGCAGACAGTTAACACTGCCACTGGGGGTCCACTCAACCCATGGGAGCCTCACAAGAAGGGTCTGGCCAACTGCTTTGGGAACATCAGTCACTGAAAATTGTACGGAGTAGACTTTTAGCCTGAGACGCAGGGGGCCATCATAAGGGAGAAGCTTATGTTTGTTGTTGTTTTGTTTTATTAATAAAGGAACGAGCATGAAGATCAGCCACGTTAAAACAAGTTCCCCTTCCCTGAGACTTGAGACTCTGTCATTTCAAGGCAAACAAACACCGTCCTTCCTAGGTTACCCCGGAAGGATTCCATGTGGAAACCCCATTAAGTGGATCAAACTGTACCTCAAACTCACCTGTAGCAGAAGTAACAAAGTGACATATACCTTGAAATTAAGGCTGAAGTGCCCTAGTATGAGGAGATGCTGATGATTGATACCCCAAGGTTATGGAATTGGTAGTTGTTGGGTTTGGGCTCACTTAGTAAATGTTTTTTTGTGGATTTCCGATCCTTTGTCCCCACTTACTTTACTCACATTCCCTCCTTAACCAATCCCAGACATGAATTCATTTCCATCCTTCCAGTGCTTCGCAAAATTGTAAAATCAACAGAAAACAAAACAAACAGCTTACTAATATCCTATCAGCATATATTTCCATCCAACTTGTTTGAGAAACCGAGAAAGGCAGAGAGATATTTATGTAAGATGAGGTGCATTGTGTATTAGGGTGTGTCGTTGTGAGATTTTAAAAGTGGAGGATGAAGGAAATGAAAGAGTTAAGGAAACAATCTGCCTGAAGGACTCCTGGACCACCTGAACCACAACCGCCACTAACAGGAGACCAGAACGATCAGACGGTGCCTGGCCTCCCCGACCAACGGCTCTGGTTGGAACCAGAGTAGAAGGCTGGGACAGATTAGGAGAGAAATGTGGGCAGATTTTACAAAGACCAGACTTACTGTCTAGTACAAGATTGGTGGAAATCCCTGGGACTCTGGTCTTTATATACCCCCTGAGATCGCCTTGAGCCAAGCAACAGACAGACCAGAAAGCGAGCCATCGCACCAGGAGGCACATGTTCGTCAGAACAACCAACCATGAGGCCAAAGCCATTGACCCTACACAAAGTGGAGAAGGCAGGAGAAGGGTCGGTGGAAAGAAGGAGCTCGGGCGTGTTGAAAAGCACTGTTCCACGGCGGGAATTACAGCTAATGTCAGGAAACAAAAGGTATACAGCGGGTTGAGTGGGGAAATAATATGCTCAAACCACAATCCAAGGTTCAAAAGGTCTTAATGAGTCGAATGATGTAACTCTCAGGTTGTTGGTGAGCACCAGGAGTGGGGGAGAGAGGGCTGGCGGGACTCTATGCTTGGGAGACTTTCTGTTCAGACTTTCTGATAAGAATCTGGCAATGTTTCATGGTGATGTATTACACAATATGATGAACACAATTAATCCCTCAAGTGTATGCAGAAAAATGCTGGAATAGCAAATGTTTTTACAGCCACTCTTACAATCACCTTTAAAATATATAAATGACCATGGGGAAGAAGACATGTATTCCCACATTCAAAAGCTTGTATAGACATTAAGACAGCATTGCTAAAAGAACATATGGGACACTAAGAAAATAGTTCCTGGAAGTCAAATTCAAGGAAAAGCGTGTGGGTAGAAAGTGGGAAGGTAGAAAGTGTAAATGTTTCCAGTACTCACTGGCATCAAGTCAATTTTCAACTCTAGCAAACCTATAGGACAGAGTAGAACTGCCCTGTGGGTTTCTTAAACTGAAATATTTCTAAGAGCAGGAAATCTCATCTTTGTCCCTTAAATCAACCTGTGGTTTTGAACTGCTGACCTTGCTGTTAACAGCCCAATTCCTAACTCACTACACCACGACAGCTCCCTTAAAATATTTACTGTGTATGTATTATTTTTCAAGGTAAAAATCAGTGGATAAAATGAATATATTATAAAGTATGAGATTTATTTTATTAATTTACCCGTGAGAACACTAATCTCAGAGAAATCATAGGACATGTTTGGGTGAATTTTCAAAAAAAGGCCCCTTGACCCCAGCTTGTCCTGCGACAGGGAAATGTCCTCTTCTCTGAATTAGCCCCCATCTTCCAGGCTGGGCCCCTGGAGAAGAGGTGGCCCTGTTCAGTCAGTCCATCTTCCTCGGGACTCCGACTCAAAATCAGCCTTGCTGCCGTCAGTCCTGACTCACAGTGCTCCTGTAGGACAGGGTGGCAAGAACTGCCTCTGGGGAGTTCTGGGACCAACTCTGTACCTGAGTCGGAAGCCTTAGCTTTCTCTTGAGTAGCAGCGGGTGGATTCAAACTGCTGACGCTCTGGTTCGCAGCCCAACTTATTTCAGTAGAATAAGAACAGCCAAAGAGTTAGCAGGGAGAAAGAAGAAAGGTCACTATTCCTTCCCTTTGATTGTCTCATGTTAATAGCCACTCTTTATACAAATACACCTATCCACAAAAATCTGAGCCAGCCAAAAAAATGTTAACTCTCAAAATGAACAAAGTATGAGCAAGTCAGTGCCACAGGTTCGTGGTCTACCTTTCACTCACTTATTCCTCTAACGCAGGAGTTCTCAACCCTGCTCATGCCGCGACCCTTTCACACAATTCATGTGCTGACCCCCAAACATAAAACTATTTCCTTTGCTACTTCATCACGGTCATTTGGCTACTGTTAGGGAGCATCATGTAAATATGTGATATATGCAGGATGTATTTTCACTGTTATACATTGAATATCATTAAAGCATAGTGATTGATCACAAAGCAATATGTAATTATATATTGTGACATAGTTATGTGTTTTTCTGATGGTCTTAGGCGACCCCCAAAGGGGTCTCGACCCACAGGTTGAGAACCGCTTCTCTAACATCAGATAGGCATGACCCCAAAGCCTAGCCTCGGCCGTTAGGTCTGAATTCAGCCTACATGATTGCAGGACATATTTAGTGAATCCAGGAGAGGTGGTGAGGCAGCAGTGGATTTCAAACGACTCGCTTCCACAGAGTCGGTCCTGTAGCGCAGGGTAGAACTGCCCCTAGGGGGTTCTGAAATTGGAACTCTTTCCTGGAGTAGAAAGTCCCAGCTGTCGCCTGAGGAGCCGCTGGTGGCTTCAAACTGCTGTTATTTTTCAACTGATTAATGGGTTTGATGGAATCTACCCATGTCTAACCAGATGTATGAATCCTCATCAAACGTGCCCCCTTATATACTGTGATGGGTTGATTTGTGGCCCCCCCCCTTCAAAAATACATACAGATTCTAACACCTCTGCGCCTGGGCAGGTGACTTTATTTGGAAACCGGGTCTTTGCAGATTAATTAACTGAACTAATGCGATTAATTGAGATTTAATTAGGTGATGATTTAACTAATTAATGTTAGATCACACTAGAATAGGGAGGGTGAGACCTAATCTCTTACGACGCATACAACACACAGAGAGACTGACTGACAAGGAGAAGCTCATCGGAAGTTGGGGGCGGAGTCATGCTGACTCACATCATGCAAATCTTGAACTGCAGGCGAGCAGTGGCCTTCCCTTCCAGCCTTCACGGAGAGTGTGACCCTGCCAACACCCCGATCTTGACCACTCAGCCCACAGAACTGAATCCTGAACAGCCCACACAAATGTGGTGATTCACGTGTCTGCCCAGGCCATGGTAATTGTTGTGGCAGCCCTCTGAAACCAATGTGCATCCCAACAAATGATGACCAAATTATTATTCTCATGGAGCAGGCCACCAAACTCAATACGGACCCGTAGTGACCCCATAGGACAGGGGAGAACTGCCCCTGTGGGTTTCTGAGATTACGAGAGTAGCAAGCCTCACCGTTCCCCTGTGGAGCGGCTGTTCGTTACGAACTGCTGACTTTGTGGTTAGCAATTCAGTGTGTATCCCACGATGCCACCAGAGGAATCCAATTTGAATTGCACCCTAAAATAGAAAACACGTTGTGCCCTAATTTCCTTCTTTTTAAGTTCAATTTAAAAATAATACAATCACAATTAGAGAAAATTAGGAATTAAATGTGTAAACAGCGTGCTGGGAACCAACATGCACCCCGGATGCCCATTCCGGAGAAGACGTGTTACCCCAACTGCTGGAGGTCTAGTCCGTGGGGGGCTTCAGTGATCGCCCCTTTAGATTTTGCTTCCGCCTGTTTCCTAGTTCAGGGGAGTTAACTCATCCAAGAGCACACCTGTCTCAATTATCTGTGTTTTTATAACTGAAATACCACACGTGGGTGATGTTTTTCTTTAATTAAATAAATCATTTTTATCGGGGGCTCTTCGATACAACAAACATTTATTCATTATCTCAAGTGGACATGTACAAATCTTAACATGAATAATTTCTAAGCATTACCTTTCTTCTTCAGCCCTTTGATATCAACGCCTCTTTTCCCCTCCCTCCTCTACCCTGCCACCCCCTTAAGCCCTTAATAGGTAATGTATTATTATTATTTATACATAGTTTACCCTGCCCGTTCCATCCCTTCACCTCCTATCCTGGTATTCTTCCCCTGAAGGGGTTAGTCTACCGTCATTGGTATCCATGCCCCCTACCCTCTCTTCCTGTCCCTTCCCTTGCCCTATCCTCCTGGAATCCTGGCTCCCATTATTGTTGCTGAGGGGGGTTGTCTTTCCCGAATTCCATATATTGGAAGCACTTGTCTGTGCCACTGTCTGTACATCGGTCTATCGGGAATTGCGAGATTGAACTGAGATCGTAATAATGGGGGATGGAAGGGTTAAAGAACTAGAAGAATATCGATGTTAAATGGGTGATGGTTTTAACAAACAGAAATTTATTTTCCTCACAGCTTAGAAAGCTAGAAGTCCCTTGGACACTGGCTGCAGAGGAAGCCTTTCTTTCTCAGTCAGTTTTGGAGAAGGAGTCTTGTCTTTTCAGCGGTTTCCTGGCTCCTTGGCAATCCTCATGTGACTCAGCATCCATCTTGCTCAGACCTGTCTGCTTAATCTGCTCCTTTTACAGTTTGTCCAACGTTACTTCAAGGCACACCCTACGCAAATCCTGCCTCATGAACCTACCAACAACAACCCATTTCAAATGGGATTATAACCACCTATGTTAGGATTGACACCACATCTTTTGGGGGAGGACACAAGTCAATCTCAAACCATGTCTAAGAAGTCCACACGCAATAGTGGTCAGATGCCTGACCATTATATGGTCCAGAGGTCACCATGGGGTCGATCAAGGCATGATCAGCCTGGTTCCCAGTCAGGCTTCTTCCTTCAGCCAACTCTGCCCTCATACCCCTCCTTGCCCAGATGCTGATCCCCAGGAAATACCCATCTCAGCGTTTGCCTCCAGAGCACTCGGCCTGCAACAGTCGGGAGTGGATGGTCCGAGAAACCAGGTAGAGGATTTGTGGTGGGGTCAGTTGCCACCTGGCTGGAAATAGAAGGTAATGAGCTGTGTTAGATGGCACAAGATGGCAGGCAATTCGGATGTCACAATGCTCACCATTGGTACATTGGAACTGTGTGTTAGCACCGGGGGACGCACCAGCTGGTAAGGGTTATTAGAAGTGTGGGGAAGATAACAAAGGGCAATGGATTCAATGGCTATTGTTAAGCACCACCGATTCCTGGGGGGAAGTCAATGAAAAGCTAGCAACTGAAAGTCAAGCGTGAAAGAGGGCTCGCTTTCATTTGCTGCAGCAAGAGGACAGGAAAGGCTGAGGATCAGGTGTGTCAAGGAGTGCACGTCAAGTTCTGTGTGTGGAGCTCAGGGTCCTCAATGAGGGAAACATGGAACCTTGATATTAGGGGTAAGGAGCCAGTGGGATAGAAGCTATGCGTTGGGCTGCAATCAATCTACAAGGTCTGCAGTTCAAAACCACGAGCAGTACCTCAGGAGTCTCAGAAACTCCCCGACAGTTCTACCCTAACCTGCTGGGTTGTTATGGGTTGACATCAACTCAATGACTGTGAGTTTTTGTTGTTGGTGTTGTTGTATCTTTGGGGTAGGAGTATCTGGGCCAGCACTCTGGAAATATGAAGCCCCGATCTCCTCAGAAGCCCCTGATCCCCATAGGAGAAGCCTGCCCCTCTCTATGAAAATTTAGCACTCCTCATTGGAAGACACTGCCAAAGCCTCATCCTCCCAAGATAATGCCTGCTCCTTTTAGGATCTGCTCCCTCCTCCCCTCCTGGCCAGTAGGCCACAAAGTAGGACTGTTGCAGTATACTCAAGGGATACATTGGTCTGCTAACAGCAGGAAGGTTCTCCCTCAAGGAGCCATGTGACCTAGTCAACATGTATGACAGGAGCGGAAGGAATCTACATGAGTGCTGGTCAAGGAGGCCAGGACATAGGGTTGGGTAAGGCAGTGTATCGTGAGTTTGGAGCTCTCTCGCAAAATACAACCTTCAAGGACCTCATCTCGACATATAGATAAAGTGACAAACGCCCTCCTGTTGAGTTACTTCTGACATACAGTGACCCTATACAGGGCACCTGAAGCTGTAAGTCTTTATGGGAGCAGTGAGCTTCTGCTTTCTCTCATGGGGCAACGATTCATACTAAGTACAGTTGAAATGCCAGAATTACTGTGGCAGGTACCAAAGTAAGTAATTAAGAAATCCAACTAAATGTGCAAACTAGTCTAGAAAGGTCAGAAGACTCCATATATTTCTATTTTCCAAAAAGACCCCCCCAAAACGTTCTGTGTTTTCAGGTCCTGTAAGGCATGTAGCCGGTAAGTGACACTGCTGGTGGTTCTCCTCTTTAAGCCAGCAGTGACAGCTGGGAGGATGTTACTGAACCAGCTCCAGTAAGAGGGCTGGGGTGGGAGGATCCGAAGTAACACATTCTAGTGGCACTGGTCAACCTCCAGATTCACAGTGAGCATCATGAGAATCAGGACATGAGTGGCAGCCCAGGAAACCTGCCCTATTAATCGTTCTGGAGACGATTCGTAGAACACAATAGCACCAGGGGTAAATTCGATGGGCCACCAGCAAGGGCAGGACTGAACTTGTACCAGAAGCCTGAAGATGGACACGTCAGTAACATAGTCCAGCTCTTTGCCTGTGCTCTGGATCTAAGCCAGTTCCCAGGCTCAGAACCCGTTGACTACAGAGATAGCCCCAGGAGGACAGGCCCTACGACATCCTGGCAGGCACCCAGTCCTTCCTCAGGAGTCTCTACCGTCATTTGCTCAGGTAAGTGTACTCGGAGGAAGAGGAGCCCTCTAACATTGGGAGGACTGTTGGACAAGGTCCGAGGGAACACTGAAACCTACACACCCGCAGCATCACCCTTCCCCTTGCTTTGCTTAGATTTGGGGCACATGTTGGGGGGAGGTGGCGGTTACCAAGTGGAGCTCTGGTTTACATGGTCTCCTGCATCCATGGACCCACCTAGTGGTCACTTCTGCCATCCTAAATGCACATTTGCCAATTACAGACGTAGCAGCCAGCACAGCCAGCGTACTGGGTTCTTGCCTGTGGGCTAAGAACTCGTATAAGTGAGGAAGTGGAACCCTGACATGATATCACTATTTAGAGGTGCTTCTTTGTAGCTTGGGCATGTCGACACATCTTGGGAACCAAGGACATTGTAGGGATGTTTGCTCAGCAGACAGGCTTGGAGGACAGAGGTAGTGTTTTACTGATAATGGCGACCCCCAGAGGCATTTCCACCTACCTCCTCGTGCAGAAGGTTTTGTTTATGTTTCTGTGTTTAATCTCCCAGGGGATTAGACCTTATGTCTGCTGTGCGGTAGCTGAGCAAAGCAGGCCTTCACTCCTGAGGCCCGGCCATCTAGGCCCTGCTCAACGGACACCTGAGGGCCACTGTTTGTCCCAGAGGCCCGCCCCGCCCCCCTCACTTGGAAAAGGCTTTATCAGGAATCTGATGCAATTCAGCTTCTCCTTCTACCCCAAACCTCCTTCTATCCATAAAGATTTACACCTTTGCAAACCCTATCTATGTGTTTTTAAAAGCAGCTCACTGCCATTGAGTTGATTCCAACTCATAGTGACCCTGCAGGACAGAGGAGAACTTCCCCCTTAAGTTTCTGAGGCTATGGATCTTCACAGGAACAACGAGTCTTATGTTTTCCCTTGGAGAAGCTGGTGGGTTTGAACTGCTGACCTTGAGGTTAGTAACTCAGCAAGTCAGGACTGATGCGATTGTAGTGGATTTTATGACCTCAAATAAACACGTTGTACTCAAACTCTGTCTCAGCGTCTAGAATGAAAAGCCCATGAATTTGTGTCACCCCAAATCACAACCCCACCAGCCTTGCAGGGTATATCTTGGAGATGTTATGACTCTGTTACAAATACCTGTAATCAGCCAGGGAGACTGCACGCTGCTGAGTCACCCTTACACCCTTCCGTTTAGTCAACAGCAGTGTCAAAATTCAAATGTTTTCATCAGAATACAATGTTAAGAAAAAGGCTGTGAATACCTTAGTCAAGTGACTACACGCCCTCAAACAGTTTAAGAATGCTCCATCTCTCCTCTCCAAGCACACTGGCTTCCAACACGTTTTAATATTAGCTATCTATTGTGACATAACATTTTCCACAAAGTTAAAAACTTAAAACAGAATACTTTGCTATCTCATTGTTGGTGAGTAAGGCTCAGGACGCAGCTCAGCGGGACCCTCTGATGGTAGATCTCTCGCAAACTTTAATCCGGTGTCGGCCAGGACTGATCTGAAGGCTGACTTGAGTCAGGATCCACCTCTCAGTTTCCTAGTGACTGTGGCTGGAGGCTGCCCCGTGGACCTTGTAACATGACACCTTCCTTCATTAACACACCCAAGCCCAGCAGGCAACGGAGAGTCAAAGAGCAAGACGGGAGTCCCAATCTTCTAATCGTATCATGGAAAGGACAGGCCTTCAATGTTTCGGTATCCCATTGCTTTGAAGCAAGTTTCTCCGTGGGCAGAGGGGAGGAACTCTACAAGGCTGTGAATACCAGAAGCTGTCTACCAAACCATGTAAACATGGACCTGTGGGTACAAAAGGAGCCATAGGGGTACTGTTGGGTAAGCTGGACTGGTAACTGCAAGGGTTCAAGCCCACCAAGCCACTCTTCAGGAGAAAGATGAGGATTTCTGTCCTCCAAAAGGTTACAGACTCAGAACCTGTGATAGGTAGGTTTATCGTGCCAACATGGCCAGTGAACACGTGTGGGATTAATTGAAGGGCGAAGAGAGAAATGGCTCGGAAGGGCGAAGAGAGAAATGGCTCAGCAAACCTCGCCTTGCTAGTTCTAGGATCTGTTGCTCTTTGCTCATCGGGCCAGTGTGTAGCTGCCTTAGCTTGTTCTCTCCCTCAATTTGCAAGCTACGCTACCTGTGGGACACCTGACCCGTGGACTGCGTTACTGTAGTTTGAGGTTCCTTCAGGAGCTGCTTCGCCAAGCTGTTGGAGTATACATCGCTTGAGCTGGGGACTGTCAGACCCTGTCATCTGGCTGACTGTTGGTGACCTGCCTTGCTGTTTGCTGCCTGTGCCCAGATAGCCTGAGTTGCTCTACAGAGGACTACCCGGTGGCCCTCAAGACTTGAAGGACTGCCAGTGTATTAGCTGTCTCATGGAAGTGAGTTACTCTGAGCTATTTGTACTGCTTTATAGATTAACTGTTTATATATATATATATATATATATATATATATATATATATATATATATAGAGAGAGAGAGAGAGAGAGAGAGAGAGAGACCTGATTTTGTTTCTCTAGAGAACCCTGTCTAACATAGACCCACAATGTAGAGTCATTATGAATTAGACTTGATTCTAAGACAATGGTAGCAGTCATACCATTGAAAAAGTGACGTCATGCTGCTTTATGGTGTTCTTCAATCTAACAAAATGCAAATCTATGTCTATATCATCAGTGTATTTACCATTGCAGACCGTAAATCCATACATATGCAGTAATAACTGTCTAACACTCCACTGAATCGCTGTCACATGATTTATTGATATCGCACTATTGCTGAACATTACATTTTTCCGTATCAATGAACAATGCTGCCATGAACATACTTATAGTTACACATTTCCACATTCGTTTAGATGTTTCCTTAGAATCGCATTCCTGGGGTGTGTGGAGTGGTGGGGTTTCCGGGCATGTTCTTGTTAAAGACACAGGTCACATTTGCAGCTATTTGTAACCCACAGCCAGTTCATGGACCTGTTAAGCGAGCAAAACCCCTCCCTGCCTCTCGGTCAGCATCCTGCTGACCACAGGGCATGTGGGTGTGTAAGAGGACTGGCCTCCCTCTGGTGAGTCTGCACACAGCTGTTTTCAATGACTCTGGTCCAACTACTAGTCCCCTAGGGAGGACAACAGGGTTGCCCATTTCCCTAAGAAAATTCTTCCACCTTCCCCTCCTCTGGATGGGACTCACCCACATTTATTTGAAATTTATTCTATGAAAATGGGTTGACCCAACCTCAAGGAAGTCTACGCATTCTGGGTTCTTTTCTTTTTCCTTTTTTTGTATATAACCATGTGCATTTCCTGTCCACTCATTGATTCGATGCTCCTGAATCCAGGCAGGGATTATAACTGTGAAGATCCAAACAGATGTAAAACATCGGGGAATGGTGGACGCTTTTACGAACTGAAGAGACTGTCCCACTAAATGCCTCTGTATTTAGGAACATCTTCAAATGCTTTGCTGGCCTAAGAAAATATCCCCGTGCCTGGGATTAAACATGAACTACCAGTTCACGATCCACGATTTGTCACCGAGGGAGAGTTCAAAGTAAATGGGTGTGCTGCTTGTGCAGGTGGAGAAAAGGCATTCTCGAAGCAAAGCCTGCCTCGTACAGGTGACCAGGACACCGTGAGACTGTACCGCATGGAAAAGCCATAGAAAGTGTCCAGCCAGAGCTCCGCGATGGTCTAAGCCCACTGGAAAAGCACTTTCTTCCCAGGAAGCAGAACCAGGTGTCACAGAAAGCATACATGGATGGACAGATGACGACAGCTTCTTGGTACAGCATTCAGTTTTCCCGTACCTGCTACAGGAGAGGAACGCTCTGACTTTCAGAACCTGGGAGTAACAAGAGATACATATATAAATACACCCACACTTCCCACGAATCTCAGTAGCTTCAACTCCACACCCCCGGAGAACCGACTGCAGGAATCCAGGAAGTTAATGAGGGGTTGGGTGCAGCTATATCTGTACAACATGTGACACACGCCACCCCAAAATTGAATCAGAGATCTCTGTCAGAGACTCCGGGATAGAGCGGTGCTTCCAGTTCCTTAACTATCCGAGTGTTGGGGGCACATACATGCGTCACATCCATGACAATTCCGAGTCACCTTGCATGCCCGAGTAAAACCTTACGCACAGGGGTGTTCAAAGACTCATCTGATGTAAATTGATAGGCACGGGGTGGATTCAAATCATTAACCTTGTGGTTGGTAGTTGAGTGGAAAACATTTGACCCACAGGATGCATCCAGGGAAGATATTTGATAAATGCCCCTGGGTTGGTGCATGAGCTGTGAGGATGCAAATGCTGTGTTAGTGCTACTCTGCCCCCACCCCCACCCCAATCCCTCCGCTAAGGAAGTGTATTTGTTGTTTTATTGTGCCTTCCTGTGGGGAAGGAAGAGGATATTAAGCTCTGATTATATGTAAGGATGAGTGGGGGGAAGTGTAAAGTCTAAAGCTTCACCTGCTAGGAAGGCACAGCTACTCTGGCTGTGCCCACCTTGGAGACAGCTTCTCCCAGTGTTAGATTTGGGAATGGAACACGAGCTCACCTTGGGTGCATGGAAGAATTACGACCAGTTGAGATGCAAACGTGACAAAAGGAGTTTTATTTTTCTAGCTCGAGCTAGGGCTTCCCTCCCTCCACTGCCCAGCACAGCGGGAACCCAGCGTCCAAAGGGGATCTTTGTTCCCTGGGCTTTTATGGGGCTAGGGACTGGGGGTAGTCCAGTGTTGCTGTTCTTTAAACTTATTGGAGAAAACTTCTGGCATCAGCATTGTCCAGTGGTGGTGGGCGAGTAGTTCCGCGCGTATTCTCTTGACTGGTCAATTGGGGGGGGGTGTCGCTGCTCCCTACTGGTCAGTCTGGGACAGGTGATGCCTTCTCTGACAGAATTACCTCAGTGTCCAGGAATCTGAAATTAGAGCTTAAGCCTGCCCGACTTTGGTTTTATACAGCCTGTCATGGTGCTGGTGCTGACAGTTGCAAACCAGGACCCCACACCAGGTGTCCAGCTGCTTGTGATTGTCTTTGTTAAGGCGTGTGATGTTAGATGGTATTGATGACTTCTTGGGCCTTATGTGTCCAGGGTCAGCTGCTCCCACACAGTTGGTTGTTCACTTGAAGGTCTGTGTACATTGTATCCCCTCCCCGAGGCCCGGGAAAGGACCCCTCTGCACAGCAAGGCTGCATTTCCCACCCGTCGTTTGGTGATCCGCGTCCATCTGCCATCGCTGACGCATTTGGTTTGGTCTTGCAAACGGATTCCCAGGGGCGCACTGTCCAGTGTGCATCTCAATTCTGGTAATACGGTGATTGAAAGCGGCCTCAGTGAGTCTAACACAGATTGATAAATGAAATGCAATGCAAGGTGTGCCCCCCCCCGCGCTCCCCCCAGGGCAGGCAGCCTTGTGCTCTTCACGATCTCATTCTCTCACGGTCTCCTTTGTTCCTCTGCCATCCCAACCTGGCACTGATGATCCAAGCTGGTCCACACCATTTCAGGGCACCTCCTCCAGCGCACGGCCACCTGGTGGCTGACTTCAGGTATTACAGCCGAGCAACAATAGCCGGGAAAGCTGTTCTCCATGAGGGAAAATCATGACAAGCCTGGAGTTAACGCCATAAAAGAAGTCGAACGACGAAGAGAGAGAAAACGGTTTCTGCTTTATTTTTGAAACGCGAAAAGCCCACACCCCTCGCCATAGAGTCTATTTCGATTGACAGCCACCCTGTAGCGCGAGACCAGAACTGCCCAGAGGGCTTTCTGGGCTGTGTAAATTCGAAGGGAAGTCCACTGTCCCTGTTTGCCCCAAGCAGCAGCTGGGGGGGGGGGGATGCAGCCACCACTTTGGGGGGAGCGGTCTGGCGCTTTAACCGCCGCACCACCAGCGCCCCTCACTTCTGTGGACCTATCCGTACATTCACAAGTCGTGTGGAAGCAGAGAGCAGACTGACTCTGTCCAGAGTATTTACAAACATCAAGACTGCCCGCGTGTCCTGCCTGTCTCCAGGGAGACCTTTTGTGTTTTTCCGGTGGAGTGGAATGCCTTTTCCGTGGTTAACTAATCCCTCAGGACAAGCCCTCCCCCGACTTGCTCCTGAAAGCAAAACTGTAAAGTGTTTTTGCTATGATCCAGCCAATTATGTAGAATCATCAATATTATTGATGCTTAACGCTTATCCTTTCAAATGGCTGCAGCGACCCCATAATGGTAATTCCTCCTCCATCGAGGCTGCCTGCGCACGGCCACGCAGGAGCTCGCTCTTGGTCGGGACTCTCCCTGGGAGGATCAAGGCATGGAGAGACAGCTGTCTTTTGTAGCCGTGCTTTGGAACTGACAATACCTATGTTTGTTGGATGTGATTTCTTTTTTTATTATTATTATCCTCTTTTTGTCTTTAATCGTTTTATTAGGGGCTCATACAACTCTTATCACAATCCATACATACATCAATTGTGTCAAGCACATTTGTGCATTCCTTGCCCTCATCATTCTCAAAACATTTGCTCTCCACTTAAGCCCCTGGCATCAGCTCCTCATTTTTCCCCTCTCTCCCCGCTCCCCCCTCCCTCATGAACCCTTGATAATTAATTTACAAATTATTATTTTGTCATATCTTGCCCTGTCCAATGTCTCCCTTCACCCACTTTTATGTTGTCCATCCCCCAGGGAGGAGGTTATATGTAGATCCTTGTCATTGGTTCCCCCTTTCCACCCCACCCTCCCTCCACCCTCCCGGTATTTCTTAATTTCCTTATTTTTAAAGTGGGGTCTGTCGAGTGATTTCCGCCCCATCCTTATTAGTGGTCAACCCCATTCTAGACACAGGAAGGAAAAAAAAGTTATTTTCCTGCCAGCTTCATCTTTCCCATTGATTCCTTCACCCAATGCATGCCCCTAATGGAGCTTGAAATGAATGCAGCGTTGCTTTTGTTTTCCTCTCGCTGTTGGCATACCTCTGCCAGAGGCCAGCTGTGGTACAGGCACCGCGCACGCGTCTTGGAGGAGGGGGACCGCCGTCCTAGAAGCTGGCGCACAGAAGGTGAGCGATCTGGAGGGGCCGGGTTTCCTTTTGCCAGGCCTTGAAACCACAAAGGAATCTCATCCTCAGAAGTGAGCTGCCCAGCACAAAATGCGGCTTTATGAGCTACTCCAGGGAGTCAAGAAGCCAGTGATCCTGGGGCTGAAGGGGAATGGTGCTGCTGAAATTTGGGGAGACCGAAAAACAAAATAACAACTAAAAACTATTGCAGACAAGATGAGTCTGACTCCTAGGACTCCTCCAGGACAAATGGAGCTAGCCCAGAGGGTGTCCTGAGCTGAAATATGCATGTTTGTGAAAACACACACACACACACACACACACACACACACACACACACACACACAAAACAGCCAGCCACTGGTTTCTGCCGCGGAGTGGCTGGTGGGTTCCCAGTGCTCGCCTTTCTGTTAGCAGCTGCATGCTTGCTCGGGCACCTGGGTTCCAAAGACATTTGATAAAGTGCCAGCTATATTTTATTTCATTAAAACTATAAATAAGAATACCTTAACTTACCCCACGGGGAAGCCTTTTCTCTGCCTAGGGCCATTTGGATGTTCATGACAGCATCCCAAGGCCATACTTGTCAAACATTTGACGAACTCACCTCCAGGCTTTTGACTTCGGTGAGCAGATACAGTTTTGGAAATCGGCAGTGGCAGTTTATTTGACCCTGTCCTTTTAATAGGGTGGCTCTGAGTCCGAATTGACTCCATAGCAGTGAGTTTGGGTTTGGGGGAATGTGATGGGTAAAGCTACTTGTCTTGATTAAGGCGTGTGATGTTGAATGGTATTGATGACTTCTTGGGCCTTATGTGCCCAGGGTCAGGTGCTCCCCAGTGCTGAACTCTCCAAAAACAAACAAGCAACCTCTCCCCAAAAAACATTATCAAGTTGTAACCCTATAGACAGGATAGAACTGCCCTTGTGAGTTTCAGACTGCAACTCAGTGGGAATAGAAAGCCTGGTCTTTCTCCAGCAGAGCAGTTGGGGGTTTCAAACTGCTAACCCGGCGCTTAGCAGCCCAGGTGTAACCACTGAGGCCTCTCTCTGGACTCTAAACGGAGATTTTTCACATTAACAAAAAAGGAAAAGGGAAGCTATTAATAAACAAAGTCTTCTGTCTTTTCCGGCTGTCAATGCATCTCCCTTCCTTTTTGACCCACCTCTACGCAACCCAAACCTACAGCGCATGAGAGGAACTGGCCCTTAGCCAGTGGGCCCCCTTCTGAGATGTAGAGAGCTTGGCTGATGATATTGCAAGGACATTGTCGTTGTTAGGCGCCATAACACTGACTCTGACTCATGGTGATCTCAAGGCCAACAGAACAAACCGGAGCTCAACGCTGTCATCTTCACAGTCACTGGTGAGCTCACGTACCTAGATGGCATCACTGCATGCTGTTTCCCCACCTCCACCCTCGAGCTAGGAGGCTCATCCTGTGTTCTATAGCAGGCCATGTTCTGTTATGATCCATATGATTTGAATTGGCTGCTTTTCAGCAGTATATATCAGGCCTCTCTTCCCAGTCTGTCTGAGTCGGGAAGCTTCCCAGAAGCTTAGTCGAGAAGCTTCACCGCCTGCTGGTATTTGAAATACTGGTGGCGTAACTTCCAGGATCAGAGAAACACATAAGCAACAACAAACTGACGAAGGAATGGTGGCGTGGGCACAGAGCTTTCTCGCGAGGACATGGAGAGATATGATATAACCCTCTCTGGGGTCTCTCTATCTCTGAGACTCTCAGCTTTTTCTTCTCACAAGAAAACGAAAACATCAAGCTAGGCTTCTTAATCCTTCTGAGACCCAAGCTCAGCTTATTAAAAAAGGCATGTGACATTTTTATGCCCAATCTACTGCCTAGTGATGGTGGGTGGCGCAAGGTCGTGACTTTTCCTAGGGCTGCCCAGAAAAACTCACTAAACTTCCTTCAGACCAAAAGAGTGACCCAGCACATAACTGTCATACCAAGGAATTTCCAGAAACCTGCAAAGTAGACTCTTTTCCTTATTGGAAAAAGGGTTTTATAACTGGGAGTTCTGTTACTGACCAAGGACTTGGGGCAAATAAATCATAGCTATTACAAATAACATGTTGACATAAAGGCAGATCCACACCTACAAATCTCTATCATCATTGAAAATTGTCAAAATTATCTCCCCGTTGGTAAATGTGTACTTTAAGCTTTGGCTATATGTGGGATTTCCAATGCATGAATCAAAATAGTATCTGTAGCATACACACACACACACACACACACACACACACTATTGCTGCTGTTGTTGAGTGCTATTGAGTTGGATCCCATTCATACCAAGCCTATGACCAGTGGGAAAAAACACTGCCTGGTGCTGCACCATCCTCTCTGTTAGAGCCCATCCTTGCCGCCACGGTGTCAATCCATCTCATCCACGGCCTTTCTGTGTGTGTGTGTGTGTGTGTGTGTGTGTGTGTGTGTGTGTCTTTCCAAGGATTGTACTCGCCTAACATGTCCAAGGTATATGAGATGAAGTCTTGCCATTCTTGTGTCTAAGATTCATTCTTCCTGTACTGCCTACAAGACAGATTTGGTTGACCTGGCATCTTTAGGTACTTCCAGTCTATTCTTAGCCAACATCATCAATCAAAAGCTCGGTCTTCTCTAGCCTTCCCTATTGATTGTCCAGCTTTCACATGTATATGAGACGACTGAAATATGATGGCTCGGCTAAGGTGCACCTTAGTCTTCAAAGTGGTACCTTTGCTCGTTAACACCTTTGCGCTCACAATTCTTCTGGACTTTGATTATTAGTGTTCAGTGTGTCAGATCTGTTACCTGAGATGATCTCTACATTCAGTTGGGATATCCCTAAGGTCACATTTTGAGTCTCTCAGATTTGCTTTTTCTTCAGCGTAAACCTGAACTTGCAATCAATGGTAGCTATAGTAAATGATAAGTAGTAACAATGCCTTTGAGTTTATAAGGGTTGGACACTATGGGTTTTTCAAACCTCTAAAACGCTGTTTAGGATGCATGCTTCCAGCAGGGTGAAACCTGCAAAGAGTATGATGAGGGAAATAAGTCAATAACACAAAGATGAATATTACAGCATCTCATTTATGTCATATGATTGAATGTGCAAATATATAAGAATAAACATGAATTATTAGTGATCAGGGACAGGCCAAAAGGGAAAAGAGAAAAAAACTCATTGCTAAGGGGACTATGAGCTTCTATTAAGGGTGATGAGAAAAATAGGAAGGAAAGGGGTGATCATTAAGCAGCATGGTGAACATAATTAATGTCACTAAACTGTACATGCAATGATTGTGCAAATGGTAAATGTTTTGTTATATTTCCCCCCACAACTTAGAAAGCAAAAGCTGTTCAGGAAAGCTCAGATTATTTTTACTCTTCTTCAGAAATTTCCTCCTGGCAAAAAGAAGTTATTCGTTCTGTCTAGTAGGTGTCCCCGTCTCAGAGCTTCATCCAGGTGGAGATGGCAGGGGATGGCTACAAGGTCTGGGTCAAGACTTGAAAAGAGGTTTTCATGATTAAGCTCCTGGTGCTTTTCTACTTCCTCCATCCATTTTGATGGACCCTAGGTGTGATGCTTAATGTCACATGTCAACTTGCGTAAGCTAAGAATCTCCATCGCTTGGCAGAGAATGGAATTGACTCAATGGCAGTGAGTGTTTGATTTTCGGTACTGCATAATCATCTTCATGATGAAACCTGATGTAATCAGCCAGTCAGTTAAAAGGGGAGTTTCCCTGAGCACGCGGCCTGTCTGCAATATATCATTGGACATTTTCTCTTTCTTCCGCCCCTGCGTTCAACATCTGATCCCTAGGCTTTAGAATGTAAGCCAGCAGAACTCTTCAACCTGCCATTTGACCCCTGAATCTGCCAGTTCCACAAGTGCATGAGGCATTTGGTTGAAGTAAATCTCTCTACATACTTTAATATACAATTTGTTGGGTTTGCTCTTCTGGAGAACCAGACTAGGATTTTTGGTTCAGGAAGTGGGTCTTTCCTGAAGGGGACCCAGTCTCTGCTTTATTCAAAAAGGTTTCAGGTCTATAAACTGGCTAGAGCCTTGGAATTGAATTGGCAGAGGGGGGTGGGGAGGCAGGGCATGACTCTCTCTATTGACCCTTCAATTCAGACTGACATAGAACTCTTCTGCTTGAAAAGATCCAGTAAAATTACAGTACATTGAAAAAGTAATATGATTAGGGTTCCACTTCACACATGCACAGATGTTTTTTCATTTTTCATGATTTTATTGTATTTTAGTGTTTATGAATACAAAACTTGGATAACATGCCCTCCACCTCAAAATTTGGTCCAAAAAAATATATCAATAGATCCAAAACAACAACTCTATTGATGTGAACGAGGGGGGTCAGAGTGGAGACCCAAAGCCCATCTGTAGATAACTGGGAATCCAGTCAGGGAAGGGTCACAAGGAAGGGACTAGTCAGCCAGGGTGCAGTACAGCTGGTACAGATCAGAGCTCTCGACACAGGGAATCCAGGACAGAGAAATAATCACAAGGTTGGATATACAATACCCCCCTACCAGGGGGATGAACAATAGATATGTGGGTGAAGGGAGAAAACAGATGATGTAAAATATGAAATAATAATAATATATAATTGTTTAAGGATTCGCGAGGGTGGGAGGGGACAAAAGAGGATCTGATACCAAGGGCTCAAGTAGAAAGAAAATGTCTTGGAAATGAGGATGGCAACATATGTGCAAGATGAGCTTAAAACAATTGAATTATGGATTGTTAAAGATATCGAAGAGCCCACCAATAAAATGATTAATAAAAATATATATTATCAACATTCCTACCATAAAAATAAATTAAACCTTACCGTTGGTAAAAATCAACAGTTTGGCACAGGCCTTGGTGAGCTTGCAAAACAAGTTAGGATGTGCTTCAACTTGTGGAGGAACATTCTAGAATCCACCTCAAGGCATTTGGCAGAATAATCACTGGCCCCTGCCATTACTGGTGGTGATGTGCCTCGGGGGGAGACAGAGGGTACATGGGTGGGTGTTGAAGACCCACAACAGGCA
Organism: Tenrec ecaudatus; assembly: GCF_050624435.1. Classification (NCBI taxonomy): domain Eukaryota; kingdom Metazoa; phylum Chordata; class Mammalia; order Afrosoricida; family Tenrecidae; genus Tenrec; species Tenrec ecaudatus. The sequence goes on from NC_134538.1 coordinate 8,031,843, forward strand.
CAGAATAACTGGCTCAAGATGGACCGAAGCTCAATATAGGGTCATATACAACAGTAGAATGACTCCAACAGCTATTCAATGCCTAGAAAGCAGGTTGTAAGCTCTTAGCAACAGACACAATATTCAATATTTCTATGACTTTGAAGGCAAGGAAACATCACTCATTAGTTTCCAGAACACTGGAGGGAAAAAAAATCACAAAACACAAAAATAAATTCAAGCTGCTTAAAGGTGTTGACTGAATCAGGTTATCAGGCTTCAGAAGAGCCAAAACCCATCTGTACCAATTGGACATCCTCTCACAGAAGGATGACAAGGAAAGGACGAATCAGCCAGGGTGCAGTCTGGCACTGACAAAACACACAATATTCCTCTGGTTCCTGAGGGTTCCTCAGCCCCCACTATCATGACTCCAGCTCCACCTTACAAATCCAGCTAGACTGGAGTATGTACACTGGTACAGATAAGAGCTCCCGACACAGGGAAGATAAATCCCTCAGGAACAGAATTGGGAGTAGTGATACCAAGAAGGTAGGGGGAACAATAGCAATGACTGACAAAGAAACCACCACCCCAAGGGGAAAACCCAACATGGGTAAAGGAAGATAGCGGTCAGTGTAAGATATGAAAAGAATAATTATTTATAATTTATCAAGGGTTCACAAGGGTATGAGGGAAAAAGAGGAGCTAATACCAATGGCTCAAACAGAAAGAACATGATAGTAACATTTGTACAATTGGTGTATAGATTGTTATAAGAGCTGTTTAAGAGCCTTCAATAAAATGACTTAAAAAATCCAAAAATAAAAAATAATCCAGGCTGCTTAACCTTCCACCATTCTCTTGAGTATCTAGCCCAAGCCGCCTTTGGCCACTTGCAGGGGTGTCTTTTCTTCTTTATTCTCAATGTAAATACTTGCTCCGAGGGACACCAGCAGTTTCGCTTCTTCAACTCTCTCCTCGTCACAGGCTAAGTGTAGAGGAGTGTTTCCCTCAGTGTCATGGATATTTGTGGGTGCTTTGTAGTACAGAAGGATATAAATCATCTTCAAGTTACCCTTGGCTGCTGCCCAGTGCAATGCTGTAGCCTCAAAATGGTCCTTAGCATCTGGATTAGCCCCACCTTCTAATAACATGACAGCAATCTCATGCCTGTTTTTGGAAGCTGCGTAATGCAGGGGAGTGCAGCCATTTTGATTGACAGCATTCACTTGGTCACCTTTGCCCAGAAGGGCCTTGACAATCTCGTCCTGGCCAGCAGAAGCAGCGATATGAAGAGGAGACCAACCTGCATCATCTTCATCATTCACTGGCACTCCAAGTTGCAGCAAGAACTCAACTATTTCGGTATGTCCCACCAAACATGCCCAGTGCAATGGTGTTCTGTTGTCCTGGTCCGTTCTCATAGCCAGGGAGTTATCGGCTAAGATGCTCTCCTTCAACTCCTCCAGCCTCCCATTGTAGGCCAAGCTGCAAACCGTCAGGTTAGACATACACCTCTCCATTTCGCTTTTCTCACGTGCCCTTCACATGCACAGATTTAGTCCAAACAAAATCCATCTAAGCGTATCTCTGCAAACCGTGGATGCCCGCAGACAAGTTCTCTCAGTATAATCCCGGTTGCAGTCTTGTTAGGGGGCCTTCCAAAAAACAAAGCGTCCCATCAAAGCCAGTAACTTTGGAGGGGATCTGCTGGGCCAGTCAAGTTCAAGGCAGAGAGGCCAGCTGAGAAGGTTATGGAGATTGTTATTTTGGGGGTTCCGAAAGGGGAATACTGATAGATTCACTCCAAGGACACAGGAAAACCATGGGGGCTAATATGAAGACTTGCCAGGTGGCTATTAGAGAACTGCTCACAAAACACCAGAGAAAGACTGAAAATTGGTTGCAAAGCTAATGTTACTAAACATGGGTTATTGAGGAAGGATATTAAATTCTGGCCCAAAAAAGTCATTGCAGAGAAAATAGGCACAACAAAGTGCAATGATCTTTACATGATTTCAGAGGAATTTAGTATCACCATAAAAAATGTATAAAATATGAGAAAACATGAGGGAAAAAAATAAAGATCAACTCAAAATTTGCCATTCTAAAATATCCCCTACTATATACATGATATACATATCCATTCTAATTTTATATAAATGCTAATAAAAGGTCTCTGCGTGATGAACATTTTATGTTAGCCATCTAAGTACTTTAGATGCATTATCTTATTTTATGCTCACTAAAAGCCTGTGTGTTACGTATTATAATCTTCATTTAATTCCAAGGAATCTAAAACTTAGCGTAATTGAGATGACAAAAATAGCAAGAAGTAAATCCTTGTGGTTTCAAAGTGAGGTCTAAACTAAAGCTACAGAAAGGTGGTCCATGAACCAACCCTGGTTGTGAACCTGCTGTTAACGGTCCATGTGGATAATATAGATTCACTGAAGATAAGACGTTAGAAGCATTAATGGTAATTTCATGTTGGCTCAACATCCATGTATATGATGAGAAATTCCTTGTGTGGACGAGGGTTCGGGAGCATTCAATTTGAATGGTGAGTGGTACAGGGATTTTAGGTGAACTGACTGCTGGGAATGCAGTAGGATCATACAAGGGTAAAAGTCCATTGAAAATTATCCTCAACAAGCCCTGGTTCTTCATCACCAATCATTTTGAGAAGCGTGGCTCTAAACCACCACAAGAGGTTTACCTGTAGGTGCATTCAGGCAGGAAAACGCATTGCCTGTCAGAACTCCCTTCTAGGGCTGGACGGTGAAAGGAGCCAGCAAGGTGATACCAATAAATAAATGTGGTCAAGGATGCTAAGAAATCAGAAGCTGCGACGGCCAGAACGCTTTGTTTGCCCACAAATTTGGTCATTTTCGGATCTGTAATTTATGGCCAGTCCTTGACTCGCCCAATCATCTTAGGACAAGCTAAATGAAGACTTTCATGCAGAGCTTGAGATGAGAGAGCAAAACCCCTAGGATGGCTTTGCCATTCCCGTTGTGGCTGAGTCTACAAGTTGACCCCCCAAACCTGTTTGTCCTCCCCCACCCCACTTTAAAAAAACAATAAGACTTCTTAGCGCTGAGCATAGAACCAAGAATAAATCTTTGTTTCCTGCTTTCTTTATAGCTGTGTTTGCTGTTAAAAATATTTAAACAACAGGTAGAAACGGAGGGTATGTTCCTGGGATTGACAAGAAAGAACTCGACAGTATGCTGTGAGGATCTTGTGGTTAAAATTAAACAGCTGAATACAAGTCCTCTGGTGTTAAAGTGGATGTGCAGGAAATGATTCTTGACCTTCATATTCCTAATAAGAAAATATTGCTTCCTGGTCCCCATCCTGTTGGATGCAGCAGGGGCAAAGCTGTATCCCAGAATCTGTGCTGTTGGAAGTCATCATGCCTATGAAATGAGTTGGCTTTTGTGAATTTCTTATTAAACTAAATCACAATTTTTAAAATTTTGAATGGCACTGGTAAGAAAAACTCTTAAAGTAACACAATAAAAAGGACCAATTTAAGACAAACATGTATTTGCTATTTTCATACTTGTTTTGCCTTTTTATGACGGCTGAGTCCTGCAGGCAGAGTTCTGACTTTATGAATGAACGTTATTGAAAGTTTTGCCCTAGCTGAACACTCAGTGTTTAAGTAGTGTTCAGTCATGTATGTTTTTAATCTGTACAAATCAACAATCCATATTTTAGTCGAAAAGCCTGTCCATTACATGTATACTTTCTTTTTCTCAACAGTCTTTTAAATTCTTTACCATTGACTAAATTAATGATACCAGCCAATCAAATTGCCATTTGCTCCCTGGGGATAATTCATATTGTCTGCCCAATAAAATGATAACGATATCACTAACGGGGACCAGGGACACATAGAAACCATGTACATATGCGAATATATTTTGAGTTCCCACTTGATTGCAGCCCTAAAAGAAAAACAATTGGTTCTTATGAGATGGCCTGACTCAATATTTACCCTCAAGAAGAGATCACTGGAGGTATGGGTGCTATAGCAAAGTGTGGTGAAGCAAGCAGATGGTGCCCAGCCATCAGAAAGAATAGTACGTGGCATCTCAAAGCCTTTCTTAAAATAAGCATCTATCTAAGTGAAGTGTAAGCTAAGTCCACGTGGACGAAGCAGATTAGCTTGTGTAATCCAAGAATTGTAAACAGTGGAATCCAAGACGAGAGGAGGGAACTACATTAGAGCTTAAATTCTCTAATTTTCAGAAGGCTGTGGATGATGGTGAAAGCCAAAAATCAATTTGCAGAGCCCCCACATTGATTAAACCTGTAACGAATTCCCTCTCTCCATAGTCCAGCAATGTGAAGAGCCTTGCTATTGGACAGACTGCATAGGAGAGTGGATTAATGCAGATGTGGATATTTAACCACTGTATCATTTTAACACCATACCATTTGTTCTCCTTCCTGACCCATGTTTAATTTTTCTTGTTTTTATTATTTTCCGATTTCCTTTCAATTGAGGTTTGTGTGTTTTAGTTTGTAATTGTCATTAGGCTGATTGGGTTTTTTTGGTACTATTTTTGTATATTTTTAATGTGAAATTCAGGGCAGGTAAATCTATAAATACTGTGAACTGGATTAATAGTTTCTTCGGGTCATGACAGGGGAGCTTGGGAAGAAAGAGGGAGCTAAAAACAATGGATACAAGAATAGAGAAATTGTGAAATTCATTGTGGTAATGACTGCACACCTCTTTCTACTATGGTTAAGCCATGGAATTGTGTGGTACATGATTTATATGTCAATAAAAGTGTTAAAATAAAGTGAAATAGTAACGAAACAATCCCACTACTATCACACTGATTGTGATTAACAAAAACTCAACACGGAGTTTCTAAGGCTGGAAATTTTTATAGGAGCCAATAGCCTTACCTTTCCTCCACAGAGCAGCTGGTGGGTTTGAACTGCTGACCTTGCAGTTAGCAGTTCAAGGCATAATCCACAGTGCCATCAGAACTCATTAGTTGCCCTCCTAACCCACATCTCCCAGGGACTTTATGCATTTCTCCCTCACTATTCACATAACCAATTTTAAATCACCCATCTCTATAAACCTCATACTCTGATGAGACAAATGTGTTTCTTTAAGTGACAGGTCTTCTGTTCTAATTGGAATGTTGGGCATCTGCAACCACAAGCAAAGTGCCGCCCAGAGCACGTCATCAGGTTATAGTCAGCCACACCAGTGTCCAATGTCCAGTATCTTTGTGTAAGTAGGGTTCTAGTCCTCTCGTAGTTATCCTCTGCTGACTGGGTTAGTTGATAGTTCACATCCCTCCTTGTACTTCAGCCCACCCAGCCCTTTCTTTCCCTCACCTCTATCTCCTGTGGATGGAATAGGTTAAAGGATATACCAATGGAACAAGATCCAACTCCATTGTTTTACCTCCGCCACTCCCCCTCAAGTGACTCTAGATGGTCTGCACAAGTAAGAATACCAGGCTCTCATTAATTGCAAGCCTCTTAAGGACTTCTTGTGGTGAGCACTGATTTTCCTCTATCAATACAGCAAGGTAAACTTCTTGCTGAAATTAAAAGAGCAAATCAGTCCTGTTTGTACCCACCTGCCACCCTTCTGCAGGCTTTCAAATGCAAAGCTCCTATTCCCTCAGTAGTTTGGGCCAAGTCTGCATGTCTTGTAAATTTCCTGGGTGGGACTCAGAATTGTTTAATCTGTCCCACTCCTGGCACCTCCTCCAATACTCTATATACAGGGCCACTGAGGCAAACTAACAGCCTGTGCTGCTTTCCGGCAAATCTTAGTTGACCTTTTAGCATCACCAATCAAGTACTCTCTGACAATGGAGTTACATATGCTCTGTTATCTGTCAGACCCAATCTTTATTTCCATCAGATACCTAGGTCAGCTTTACAACACGAGGGAGGAGAAACCCAGAGGGTCACAGCCACAGTGTGAGTACGATTCACTTGCTCTCAAGCATCCGTTCTGTGAAGCAGGACATGCTGTTAAAAATGTTAGGGTAACAATAATAAACAAAAGGAGAGCTTCGAACACGAGGTGGCGAAGGGATCAGGTATCGGGGATCATCAGAACAAAAAATCTTACCGTAGTGAATGAGGTGGGGAGTGCGGAGTGGAGACCCAAAGCCCATTTGTAGGCTACTGGAGATCCCCTTGCAGAGGGGTCTCAGGGAGGAGATGAGCCAGACAGGGTGCAATGTAGCAGTGATGAAAAATGCAACTTTCCTCTAGTTCCTAAATGCTTCCTCTCCCTCCCCCCCACGCGACTTTCATGATCCCAATTCTACCTTGCAAGTCTGGCTAAACAAGAGGATGGACACTGGTACAGATAGGAACCAGAAACACAGGGAATCCAGAGTGGATGATTCCTTCAGGACCAGTGGTGTGAATGGGTTGGAAAGGGGGACTCGATTACAAGGATCTACATGTGACCTCCTCCCTGGGGGACAGACAACGGAAAAGTGGGTGAAGGGAGATGTTGGACAGGGCAAGATATGACTAAATAATATTTTATAAATTATTAAGGGTTCATGAGGAAAGGGACAGTAGGGAGGGAGAGGAAAAACGTGAGCCTGATGCCAGGGGCTTAAGTGGAGAGCAAATGGTTTGAGAATGATGAGGGCAATGAATGTACACATGTGCTTTACACAACTGATGTATGTATGGATTGTGATAAGAGTTGTATGAGCCCCTAATAAAATGATTTTTTAAAGCAAAACTAACAACAAAAAAACAAATAAGACCTTCTGGGACCATGGACATATGTGTAGTCAGATGTTGCTCACACACACATTGAATGACACATACCTGTCCATTCCAATAAATACAGAATAGCCAAGTTTCATCTTCTCTTCTCTACAGGCATATGGCCCTAGGTCTCTGGCTTCATGGAACCAAAAACCCTGGTTCCTATCCACCTTGCTTTTCCAAAGACGACCATTTCTCTTTCTCATGTCCTCAGCTACTACTTCCACATAACGTCTTTTATTTTTCCGTTCAGCCATTACAGATAACAACAACCAAAAGAGCCATCGAAGAATCAAATGTTATTTCCCATACCCCTTCATACCTTTTAAAAATTCCCATGCTCCTCTGAGGCAGGAGCCATTGCAACCAAGCCTGCTTCTGGCAACGACTGAAAGAAGACTGCCTTTAAAGAGGATTTAGTATAACGCACGTTCCTATAAAACAGACATTAAAGATATTCCAAATGCCCACGCTTTCCAAACCGCTGTCCCGCTCCATCCTCACCAAATCAACTTCTCCCCCTTTCCTTGCTCTTCCCTCTCCCATGCTGGATTTGGCAATTCCTGCAACACTTAACAAAGCCCAAGAACTGTGCTTAGAGGTGAGTAGTTTATTTGGGAAGTGACATGATAAAACTTGAAATACGGATCAACTCAAAAGGAACAGACCATTCAGGATGCAGTCCCCTCCACTGGGACAGCTTCTTCTTGTCCCTTGCTTGGCTCTTGCTGCTGACAGGCTCTGCTGGGGTGCTCCTGGGTGAGTGCGTCAACTCTTCACTCTGGGTCAGCAAACCCCACTGAAGCTGACTCATGCCAACCTCCTGGTCCCAGCCATCTCACTCCAGTATTGCTTGTGCTAGGGCAGCACTGTCCTCTCTTGCCGTCGTTCATATTATAACCTTGTGCACGGTCGCTTTTTCTCCTTCTGTCACTCTCTTTCCCTCGGTGTGTGGGTCTCCTTGGAACCCTAGCTTAAAAGGATGGCAAAACTGACTGATCCATTCCTTAGGGTTCCTAATACATTATTTGTATCACCCCACCCAGTCATATTAGGAGAGACCAGTCCCTGGAGAAGGACATCATACTTGGTAGAGGGGCAGCAAAAAATAAATAAAGGGAGACCCTCAACAAGAGGAGCCGCCTTGATGGCTACAGCAACAGGCTCAAGCATAACAACTGTGAGGATGGCACAGGAAGGAGCGATGCTGCATTCTGTTGTGCACTGGCTTCATGTGAGTGCAAACAAAGTCAATGTCACCTGACAACAAGCCAATTATTTAGTGGGCGTTACAAGAACATGGCCAGAGGGTTCACATCAAATTGATCCGTGGCATCCCCGTGCACTGCTCTGTGTGCCTTTCTCTCCAAGTCTGCCTTCAGTGATGCGAAAGCCGTGGTTTGAACTTGACCTTGGTGAAAACACCTATTGATTGGGTTTCTGCCATGCGAAACCACTTGAGTCCAGAAAAAGAGCCCTGCCCTCAGGAAGTTTATAATCTTATTGACATGTTGACAAGAAGAGATGAAATAGAGCAGTATCTCTGTGGACTGGGAGAAATAGAACTGCACGGACCCAAGAGACAGACGAGCAAGAATCTGCTCTCACCTCCAAAACTAGCACCGGGACCGTCTCTTGGTCTTTGTGACTCAGGGTCTCCCCTCTGCCAAATCTCACTAGAACCCTAAATTCCAGAGGGAAAAGAACAGAGCCTCCTTCACACATCCCTCTGTTCCAGCTCAGTAGCAGGAGACTCCAGACACGTGACACATGTATGATGAAGCAACACTTGTTAAGTGAGTGGATGCTCGGGGCCCACGGTTTCTACCAGGCTTTCCAGCTCTAAGTGTGGCGGACTAGGCTCCACATGACCGAAGAATGGGAGACAGGGCTGGTCTGCCCAGGCCAGCTTCCTTGGACGCTTGACCAAAAGGGCAGCCATGCTGCGCTCTGTGTCGTCGGGCAAGCTGTGTGATCGACCTTGAGAACTCAGAGATGATTGTGCAGAAGCACTGGTGAGAACCATGCGTTCTGTTCTTCTCTGCTGTCTGATACCTGACTTCCTGCTTTGGTTCAAAGATACCTTGAATCTCAGCTGAAATGTTTGTAAAAAGAAAATCCATCGAACATGGAAACTAACCCTCACATACACTCTGCGGCTGTCTCCTTTCACTCACTGTGGAGCTCATTTCCTAGTCCCTGCCCAGGTCTCCTGCTGATATCCCCAGAAACATTTACAGCAATCGCCCCGTATGGACTTTTTCTTAATTTGGCTATTTACAGTAGTTACAGATGGAATGTCAATGTGCCCTTTGACTTTTCCATTTTGTTACTGCTCCGATTCGGATTATAATGGAGATACGTTGCATTTATGAGAACATTCAAATTTAGGGTTTATTTCAAAAGAGAAGGTGGGTTCTCTGAGTCACTGGAGGTGCAGAAGCAGGAGAGCCCCTTAGTTGATTCCCACCAAGTCTAACTACCCAATCAACAAGGTCAGCATGAGCTTACTTGTGTTTACTTAGTAATTAGTTATGGACAATTGTTTTCACCACTTTGACGAGTCTGCTTCTATGTTTGGCTGGCATCTGTCTCTAGACTTAACAATTTCATGTCAACCCAAGAGTAAGCACAACGAAGCCAGTGTTTACCTTGTTTATTGAATAATGTACCCCTAATTCAGACTATGATATGCTACCTCCTCCTTACAGTCCTTCAGCGAGCGAGCGAGAGAGAGAGAGAGAGAGAGAGAGAGAGAGAGAGAGAGAGAGAGAGAGAGAGAGATGTTGGTGAAAAAGCAAGGTCGGTTACCCTTGGCAGTTCTTTCACATTCTGAATCACTTTCTGAGAGAGTTCAAAGGTGTTAGACACTAGGACAGAATTTTGGATAAGATCATTATTATTTATTTTTTAATTTGCAAAAAATAAAAAAGCTCTGGGATGACTGAAAGGACTAGTATCCCCAATGTGGAAAGCTGAAAATAGAGATTTATGATTACCATCTCTAAAATGATGAAGGGCGTGCAGTGAGTGGAGCCAGATTTCTTCCTTCACCCTGACAGACCAGAGCTAAAGGAAGACAGTCGAGTCAAGGCAGTGCCTGTTTATAAATCCACTTGGGGTTCCCTGAACCGCTGGAAGGGACCTTGAGATCACATGACCTGAAGTTCCTGAGGTTCCGGGACTGCAAATGGAAGAAAAATTCCCTCTCTGCCAACCAAGCCATCTTGGGCAATTTAGGCTCCCCAGGCCTCTATTTCCTCATCTGTAAAATGGAGATGGAAGCTGTGCAAAAGCGTGGCCAGGAGGAGGATCAGTGCATGCGTGCTACACACATGTGTTCCCATCAAAGCTCCCCCTTCCCTCCTGCCTCTGGCCACTGGAATCGCCATGCCACCCCAGCCAGCAACTTGGATGACACTTTTATTATCCACAGAGAGCCCATTGTTCCCCAGTAGTAGTTCAGGTGAAAACTTTACCTAGCTGGGGGGATGGGGAATGGGAGAGACAGTTTGTTTGACGTGTACATTATATATATATATCGGAGTTTGAGCATTACTGCAATTTTTTATTCTAGGTGAGGGTCGCCATCTCTTAGCTTGACAGCAGGAAGGACAAGCCAGAGTTGGAGACACTGCTGTGGTGATGTTACCTGAGTCCCTGGGGATGCAATTGGTCAGCGCACTCAGCTGCTAACCAAACGGAGATTCAAGTCCACTTAGAACAGTGGTTCTCCGTCTTCCTAATGCTGCGACCCTTTCATACAGTTCTTCATGTTGTGGTGAGCCCCCCCCCTCAACCATAAAATTATTTTCATTGCTACTTCATACCTGTAATCTTGCTACTGTTATGAATTGGGCGACGCCTGTGAAAGGGTCGTTTGACCCCTCCCCCCCCAAGGGGTCGCAACCCACAGGTTGAGAACCGCTGACTTAGAGGGACCTCAGAAGAAAGGGTAGGTGATTCAAAAATTCATCCACTGAAATCTATGAGCCCAATTCCATTATGACACATTAGCCATGGGTCTGAGGCAGCCTGATGGCTCCTGGGAGTCACTGCCTGAATCACCCACTACACTCATTTGAGTTAAAGCGTTACTGGGCCACAATAACTTAGAATGTTCTGCCGCTTCCATCTAATTCCTAACTTTAACCTGAACATTCAATGACAATCTTGAGCAAGGCCTTCCAGTTTCCTGGACAGACCAAGGCAGGAAAGGAACTTGCTTAAACAGAGGAGTCAAAAGGAGGGGTTAGTGTGGCCGAGCCAAGCATATGGCCAAGCTTTGGTTCACCTAGCCCCAGCAGACCTGACACCGGCTGCCAATCCAATCGTTCTTCCTCTCCAGCCCACAGGAACGATCCCATTCCTCAGCGAATGCATGGGGCAATGAATGGCCACAGATAGTGTTGTAAATGAAGCTGGCCCATGGGAAGACTTTGTCTGCAGTCTTCTTTGGCCAATTACCACAAGCGCTCCCCATAACCCTACAGGTAAAAGTCCATCACAAGGGTAACGGTGGCATCACAAAGCTAGCTCTATTGGCCAGCCTGGTTGCAAGGACTTTTCCATGAAGGATGAAATTTGTTCAACAAAAAGGCACAACTGTATCGTGTCTACTCATAGGTACTCCCGTAGTTCCTATGGGAAAATCTCCGAGCTTGGGAGGATAGCATAGTGGGCCTAATTAGGAAATGGAAATAGATTCTGTCATAGTGGTGGCTGGAGTAATGAGGTGTACCTGGCCTGGGGTAAATGTGAGATTATGGCAATACCATATCTATTAGCTCTGGATAATAAGACTGTAAGTGTGAGTGACGCAGCAAGCAGGGGACGAGAGAAGCCAGTCAGGCTCTGCTTGCTCTTTTGGATCAATGGAAAGCTACTCAGGAACCATTGCTGGGAGGTAGCTCAGACCCTGTGTCATAAGCACAAACTTGCATGTCTACCTACCACCTGAACTGTCAGGTACTCGTCATTCGGTGTCTTGACTTGGTCTCTGCTCATGGGGACCTGATACAGAACAGAACAGAACATGGGTCAGTCTTGCACCATCTCATGACCATTGGTATTCTGAACTCTTGGAGGACAGAACATGTAGCCCCAGTGGAGGAGCTGGCAAGGGTCAACTCAACTCATTGCCACTGAGTCGATTCCAACTCAAAGATACTCTATTGAACAGAGTAGAAGTGCCCTTTTAGGTTTCCAAGACTTTAAACCTTTGCAAGAGTAAACCGCCTCATTGCTGTGCTGCAGAGAAGCTGGTGGGTTCAAACCGCTGACCTTGTGGTTAGCAGCTCAAGGTATAGCACGTTATGCTCAGGAGTTCCTTTCCAGCAGGGGGAGGTGAGAGGTAAACTGAAGCAGGGGAGACGGGCAAAGATAACTAAAAGGACCAAGGGAGAGCGGAAACAGAAACAGCTTTATTAGCGGGGAGCTCCCGGGTGAAGCCCCATGGTCTATCAAGTAGCCCAAGGGAATCGCAGGCTTTGCCCAGGGTCTGAGATTTTTAAAGGAAAGCGGGCAGAGGGAGGTCCAGGCTGCAGCAGCAAGGTGTACAGCCCAGGATGTAGTGTATCAGCTCTGGCAGGCAGGCCCACCCAAGGGTTCTAAGGGAGTCAGGCATTCCAAGCATTGCTCCTTGGTCTCCTTATTCCAGTGGGGCAGCTGCTGACCTCCAGGGATTTGTAGGGAAGCAGGACCCGGGCCTGCTTTAGCTCAGCCCAATCAGGAGGTGCTCAATAAATATCTCTGAGTGGGCGAACGACCAAAGGAAAGCCTGAAATGTGAAATATTCCAACAGGTGAACTCTCTCCTTACCCTTCCCGGTCATCCCACCATTGAGCCCCGAAAAAGCAACTCTCTAATTCCTTAACTGGGGGACAAAGGGAAAGACTTGGAAACAAGATGGTTGAGACCACATGGCCAGCCTTGCTGATGGGAAATTCTCTCTTTAAACCTGTCCTCACCCTTGTAGTTAGCATCAGGAGGTCTCACTTGGGGACCACTAAAGGGGATGCAAGCACACAGCCTTTGCAAGGAGCTGCGACAGGCAGACATGCTGTTTGGGGACTGAGTACATCCCTCCTTGGGTCAGCAGACAGTGCTCCCCATGCTCACAGGAGGTGATCCACACTTCCCCTGTTTTTCTGAGCTGCTTTCCAGGCCAGTCGCCAGGCAGGATGATGGGAATCCTCTCTCCCAGGGTAAACAAAATCCAGCAGTGCCACAGCTTGGAAATATCCCTCCTGACTTCCCTTTGCACAAAGGGACAGAAGGGCTCTTCTGATCACAAGCACTGCTTCCCTGGGAAACCAGAACAGGGCCCTCACTTCCCCCCAGCAGCTGCTTTCAAGTGCTCTCTCACCTGAAGGGACTCGCCCGCTCCACCTCCTGCCCCCGACCTTTCTGCAGCCAGGTTCTGTGGAGGAGGCAGGCCCCAGAGCACAGCACTGGCCTCTTTCTCCATTACATCCTTCCCACCCCTCAGGACACGCAGTTTCTTTAGCAGGACCCTTCTCCTCACACTCAAGCCTCTCATACACTAGATGATAATGTCTCAGAAGTTCTATTTCCCGTTATCAGGGATTGTTACCATCACTGCTAGGAGAAAAAAAAAGATCGAATTCCAGTAAAACTTAATGGGGCCCTTCCCACTCCAGGAGAATGGCTGGTGCAAAATATAATTTGAGTTAAATTGTCCAGGGCTAGGGAAGCATCCACTCTTCCGCAGGGGGTGGGGGAGCATTTCCCCTCCGTGGGAACCACATTTTCTAGGTGGGCTTTTGATGGAGATAGGGCTCCGGGGATTATTGATTTTGCCAGCAGAGGCCAAGTGCTTGGGGAGCTGAAGGCCAGCCATTCAGCACCACAGGGGCCAACGCAGAGCGGCCGCAATTGCTCCTGTGGGAGCCACAGCCGTGGGACCTCCAGGCGCGCAGCGATCCTCCCTGGAGCGAGGTTCGAGGTCCGGGACTGAGATGACCATGGGGCGTGGGTGGTTTCCCAGGGCTGAGCCCCTCACCCACCAACAGCAGTCACCGAAGTTGGCGGCTCGCGCTTTCTCCACTCTTCCCCTTCCCCCACCTTCGCTCCCCCTCCGTCCGCTGCTGAAACAGCTGCCCGGCTGAACCCGCCTCCTGGGCGCGCGCTGGGGGCTGTCCCCAGGTGTGGGGCTTTGTGTGGCGAAAACTTTGCGAGAAAGCGAAGGCTCTGGACAAAGAGCCGGAGGGGGAGACCGTTTGCCGGCGGCCGTGGGCGCGGGCGGCTGCGCGCTCCGCCCTGGGCTTCGGCCCGCCGCCGGACGCACGCGGTGCCCGGAGCCCAGCCGCGATCACCCCGGAGCGACGGGCTGCAGCCGCCGCCCGGCGCCCAGCGGAGCTTGGAAGAGGCGGGCTTGGGCAAAGGCGCGGCCGGACGCCCGAGGTGCCCCGGGGAGGAGCTGAGCCGTCAAACTGCGCGCGGAGCCCGGCGCGGGGCCGGTGGGCGCGGCGCGGGGCGGGGCGGGGCGGGGCCGGGAGGGGCGAGGCGGGGCGGGCGCCGGGAGGCCGCCAGCGGGCTCGCCGCGCCCGAGCCCCGGGGTCTGCCGCTGCTGCCCGCCGCACTCGCCCCGAGCGCCAGGCGTCTGCCCCGCCGCGCGCCCGCTCGCCCGCCCGCCCGCCGCGCCGCGCCGAGCCGAGGCTCCAGCCCCGCAGCTCCGCCCTCCAGCCCGCCGCGCTCGCCGGCCCGCACGGGGCCCGCGGGCGCGACCCCACCATGCCGCTGCCCTTCCGGAGCTGGGTGCTGGCGGTGCTCTCGCTGCTCGTGGTCTTCCTCATCTTTGCGGACATCTCCGAGATCCAAGAAGAAATCGGGTAAAGCGCCGCGCCGGGACCCGGGCCGCCGTGGCGGCGGGGGCGCTCCCCCTCCCACCCGGTCCCCCGCCCCCGCTTTGTGTGGACCGCGCCCCCCTGGCGCTCCGGGAGGTGGAGGACCGTTTGGGGCGGACGTGGAGGCGCTGGGGGGCCCGGGACGGTTTGGGGAGCGGAGGACGGGGGCGCGGTCGCCGTGGGGTGTCCGCGGACCCGCGGCTCGGCAGCCCCCAGCTGGACCGATGGAGTGGACTCGCCCACCCTGCCCCCTCCCTTGGGGGTCCACGCGCGGAGTGTCCGCGGCTCCAGGGAGGGCGCCTGGGAGTGTCCGTCCCTGGCGGAGGGGCCGAGAGTGGAGGAGGCAGGAGTTTCTTTGTCTCTGGCTCGGCCGCTTTCTCGCCCTGGCAAAGTGGGCAGGGGGCGCGCGGGGGATCTCTGCGCAGGGAAGGGGATCCTCCGGCGGGATCAGCGGGTTGGGCCTCTTCGGGGGCTCTGGGGAAGGTGGGGTATCCCCTCACCACCCACACATAGGCACGCATTAGCGTCTCTCTCCCGGCCCCCAAACCAGCTTTGGGGTAAGGTCTGGCACCGCTAGAGGCGGGGCGCGAGGGGCGGGGCTGAGACCGCTTTGCTGGCTTGCCTCTGGATGCTCACCCAACCTTGTCGCCCTGACATGACATTCCTGATTACAATGCAGGACTGAGACCCTTTGGGGAAGTATGTGCTCCTGCCAGGTGGACTTCTCTGCCCCTAGGGCAGGCTCTCGCGCGGTTTTCCTCCTATTTCTTCAGGAGGATCTGCAGGGCACCCCTACACCCCTTGGCTAGAACTGAGGCAGGACCACAAGCCTCTTCCTTTCCGAGGGGCTTCCATGGAGCGCACACTTGCGGTGGGAGGCACCCGCTTTGGGTGCTGTGGGTCAGGGCCCTTGATCCAGCCTGGCAGCCTGCCCCACATGCCAGGCTAGCCCAGCCCGAACCCTCCAATGAGGCACAAAAATGAGAAAAGAAACAAAAAGCCTGCCAGGCCAAAGGGTGGTGGACCAGTTGAGAGGCAGCCTGGGTTGAGAGGACCCCTGGAGAGAGCCTCTGACTCAGCCCGGTTAGAGCATGAGGTCACAGTGTGCCCTAGTAGTCCTTTCCTCTTGGGGTTCGGGCTGAGCGGGGCTGCTGGTTCTGAGAGTCTGCAGCCTTGG
This sequence comes from Tenrec ecaudatus, assembly GCF_050624435.1. Lineage (NCBI taxonomy): Eukaryota > Metazoa > Chordata > Mammalia > Afrosoricida > Tenrecidae > Tenrec > Tenrec ecaudatus. The sequence continues at coordinate 8,047,656 of NC_134538.1, forward strand.
TCCCATTTGGTTTTTCATTATCACCGTGAGTGCAGTGGCCTTTGCCCTCAGGTCCCTCAAATAGGACCAGGATGCCAAGCCCCTAAGGAGTGGAACAGAGGCCTATTCCTGTCCAGCCTGTCTCCTCAATCCGAGCAGATCTTCTCTGAACTCTGCTCTTCAAGCCCCACTTTCTCCTAGGCAACTTCCTCCCGTCTGCTCAGAAATATGCTTTCCCCCAGAGCTCAAAAACTTTCCCCACGGCAGTGCATCCAGCAGACGGGATGTGCCAGGAGCATCTCTGGAAGATAAAACCTGCTACCCTTTCTTGCCCAGTAGCCTCAGAGACATGGGAAGGAGAGCTATGAGAATCGGGCAAGTCAAGTCTTGGGGTGATGGGAGGATCAGTGGAGAGAAGCCCCTGACCGTGCACTCTCTTCTCCCAGCCTTGGCTATGCCTGTCCTGTCACTTGCTAACTTTTGACGAGGAACTAGGGAAGGATCTCCAGCTGCCCTTGTTCTGCTATGAAAACAACGCGCATCCATCCATCTTCTAGTTCATCCATTCACCAAACTTTCCCTGACAAGCTCTTGTGTGCCAAGGGCTTTTAATTTTTAAAATGCAATCAGGAAATCACTTTGCACATGATGCTGCACTTCCCTGCCAAATGCATTATAATTTAGTCTCTACCCTCCACTTCAGGTTGTTCCAGCAAGGTATCTAGGATGAAACTTCAAAGCTTGAGCTAAGCAGGAGATACTGATACCGATACGGATCCGCATGCACACATAGAAACATTTACCAGGGCTCTGCTGCTTCGGTTTTGCCCCCTGGGACGTGCCACACTTTGGAGCCTCTGTTTCTTTTTGTTGTGTCCCTGCCGCGGCTCTGGGAAAACCGACTCTAGAGAAAATAGCCACACAGGTCAATTGTGTACATCTTTTATGACTTGTCCCTGCAGTCTGGTACCCTCGTCTTCATTGTTGACCCCTAGTTTGACGTCATGGCCCAGACCTGAGGCCGTCCTGCAGTCTGTGGTGGCAGCCTGGACCAGAACTCCAGTCTGCCCCACACATTTAATCTAGAGGAGCAGAGGCAGCTCTGAACATCTCGTGGCTAGGGGTAGATACACGTGGGGCCGTCATCACTTACCGTATAAACTCGTGTATAAGCTGAGTTTTTCAGCACACTCTTTTCTGCCGTTTTTTGTGGTAGAATTCGGTGCCTCAGTTGATATTTGGGTAGGCTTATACTTGAGTATACATGGTACTTGATCCCTGTACCACCTTAATTTTGAGCAGCTGGAGCTCAGCACCCGTAAATGACTTGGCACAGTGGCCAGTGAGGGGTGCCAGGAACCAGACCTGTCCAGAGACCTTAAACCATTCAGCCCTGCATACCCTTCCTCTGCTCCATCTTGGCTTGTGACTTGCCTGCCTGAAGACACCAATGGTCCCAGCAAGTACTGACTGACTCTGGGAGACCACTAACCGTGTGTGTGTGTGTGTGTGTGTGTGTGTGTGTGTAAGGGAGAGGGGGGGGGCAGGGTGGGGTGGTGGGGAGAGGGCATAGTAAAGAGAGAACAAAGAGGAAGGGAAAGAGGAAAGGGACCTCCTTTTGGTGTAATTCTCCCAGAATCAGTGGATGAAGGGGGAATGAGGAGAGAGAATTACACATGCATTGTCTGGGGAAGCAAACGCTGAGATTTCCTTTCCTGAAGCTCTGAGCTTCCTTTTCCGTCAAAGGAGGCCTTTGCTGTGGTTCCGTGGTCCTGTTCTACCTGAGGCATTCTAGAATGTTTGTATGTCAGGGGCAGGACTTTCATGTGAAGGCGGGGTTCCTGAGAGATCAGAGCCATTTTTCTTGTTAAGTGATTGTTGTCAAAGTTCCATTTTTTCTCACTCCCTGGCTTATGGAAATGCTTCCCTGAGAAGAAGGAAGTGTGGGAAGACAAGTTCCCTGCAAAGCGCCCAAACAGTCCCGCCCTCCACCGAGGATGGAATTCAGAGATTGAGTGGGGCTCCTGGTAAAACAACCCCTGCCCAAGTGGCAAATTAAAATCTTCTTCTGGTGGACTGCTGGACTTGAGTCTTCACTGCCACCCCATGCAAGCGGAAGGCATGGCTTCCCTGCCAGCCCCGGAGCCCCCTGCATGGGCACGTGGTGTGTTCAGGCAGTGCTGCAGGGTGGTTAGCCTCTACTGGCCCAGCGTTGTATCAGCACATCCACGGAGCCTTAGCACAAGAAGGGACTCTGGGGCTTTTCTTGCACAAACTAACCAAGGAGCTTTGTGGAGCAGCCCTGGGAGCACACAGGCTAGAGCTCTGCTGGTAACCGAGAGGTCAGTGGTTCAAACCCACCAGCCTCCCTGTGAAGGCAAGATGTGATGTTTCGCTTCTTTGAAGAGTACAAGCTCAGAAACCTTATTGGGCCATTCCATTCTGTGCAGTCGACTTGCTATGAGTTGAAATCAACTCATTGACAACCCTTGTTAAGAGCGTTTCGAGCCTGAGAAGCAATATCACTCACTCATCCAGGGTCACACGCTGGCTCACTGAGGACATTGTAGGAGTGCACAGATCTCCTTGTTTATAACCCAGTACCCTTGTCCTAAATAAAACAAGCCCCTCTGCTCATAAATGATCCTCAGCGGTGCAGTGAGGTAAGCATTGGACTAGCTCCAAGGCGGTGGTTCAAACTCACCAGCTACTCCTTGGGAGAAAGGCAGACTTCTTTAAAGAGTGCAGTATCAGAAACCCACAGAGCGACTCTACTTTGTACTGTTAGGCCACGGTGAGGCAGAACAGACTTGGGGCGGTGGTGAGGGTTTGGCTTAATTATACATACAACTTTCCTCTAGTTCTCTAATGCCTCCTCCCCCCTCCCTCCCCTCTATCATGATCCCAATTCTACCTTACAAATCCAGCTAGACCAGAGGATGTACACAGGTACAGACAGATAAGAGCTGGAAGCACGGGAATCCAGGACAGATAAACCCCTCAAGATCAATAATGAGAGTCGAGATACTAGGAGGGTTAGGGGAAGGTGGGGGAGAAAGGGGGAAACCGATCACAATGATCTTCATATAACCCCCTCCCACGGGGACAGACAACAGAAAAGTGGGTGAAGGATTCATGAGGCAGGGAGGGTGGGGAAAAATGAGCTGACATCAAGGGCTCAAATAGAAAATGTTTTGAGACAGCAACAAATGTGCTTGACACAATGGATATATGTTGTACGAGCCCCCAATAAAATGATTTATTTTTTTTAAAGTGATTTAGCCATTGGGGGGAAAGAGAGGAAAGAAAATATTCTAAAATTGATTGTGATAATAGTTATATAATTCTTCTTGATGTGATTGGACTATTGAATTGTGCAATATGTGGATTAAGTACCAATAAAACTGTTTAAAAAAGAAGAAAAAAGAGCTCTAGGACTCTGGCTACCAGGGAATTGAGAATCTAGCAATAACAGCAGTAGTCACTGTGGTGAGAGAGAAGAGGAGGTTGGTGATTGTTATCACTCCTTTGTGCATCTTCTATGACTGGTGCTCGGTAGATGTCAGCACACTTCATCCTCATAACCACCCATTGGTTACCTCTCACCAACACCAAGAACTGCCGGGAGTTGAACTCTGCACTCCAGTTGCTGTCCTAACTGTTTAAAGCTCTAGTTTACTGAATCCTTGGCCAAGCCCTGTAAGTTAGGTACGGTTACTATTTTAACAATGAGGAAACTGAGGCAGAGTGTGGTTGTATCGTTTGCTAGAGATAAAACACTTGCTTTACCCTCATTTTATGGGCAGTTCTTGATCAGTGGGTGAGCCTGTTCAGGGGCGCTGTCAGGTCAACATTGGACTGTGACTGGAAAGGTTGGTGGTACAAACCCACCAGATTCTCCAGAGGAGAAAGAGGAGGCTGTCTGCTCCCTTAGAGATGTATAGATTTGGATACCCGGCAGATGGTTGCTAGAAGACGGACTGGACTCAAGGGCAGTGCGTTTGGTTTGGGCTTATGGTGATATTATGAAATAGGTCTCAGGTCTGTCATTCGGCGCTCATTCCTCAGGTGCCCCTGAAGACCCCGAGCTCTCCTAATCTGTTTACCTAAGAGCATGTTCTGGCCTCAATGGTTTAGAGAACAGGGAGGTGAAAGCAGAAGACTGGATAGATACTTCAGGGCTATCTCTCCCAAATGTCACTCTGCTCTAGACAAGCCAAAGCGCTTTGTGCTGAAAAACAGAATGGCATCAACCCTACTGTGCCAGACAGCACACCCTGCCATGCGCATGAGTATCCTAGATTCAGTGGGGCCTCAGGCAAGCCTTTTGGAAGAGGGAAAACCCTATTACGTCATAAACCTGGTTGTGATGTCAACTGAATGGGTCTTCACCATTTGTGCATGCTGTGTGAGTTGGCTGTGGTTGGGTCTGGAGGAGGACTGATGTTAAGAAGATTTTACTACCGGTCCCTTGTGAGCACTGATCTGTAAGAAAAGACGCCAGATGGCATGGAACCAGGGCCATGCTGCACAAGCTGGCCGGTGGTCCTCCTGCAGCCCAGCCAAACCTTAGTCCTGTCTGGAAAAGGGGAGAGCTCCGATCCTTAGCTGGGAATCAACCCATGAACAGAGCACAGTAGCGGCTCTGCGGAAGGATTCTCACCTTCCATGCAGGAGACTCGGGTTCTATTCCTGGCTAATGCCTCTCAGAGTCAGAGATCATGTATCGGTCAGCAGAGGCTTTGGGAATGCTGTGAGACTGAGCAGGTTTCAGCAGAACTTCCAGACATACCAGGAAGAAATGCCTGCCCAGCTACTTATATGAAGCAGCCAGCAAAACCCTCGAAAAGGTCCGGTCCACCCATCACGAGGATGGTGATGGATAGAGCAGTTCTTCCTTCCTTTGTGCACGTGGTTGCCATGACTTGAGCCCGCAGCCCTAGTTTTTGCCATAGGAGAGAAAAGAGGTCTGGGAGTGATATACCAGCTCTGCGTCCTTGTCACCTGTTCCTCACATCCATTTAAATTATAGACGGTGCTCTTACAGACCATTTGCCAGTCCTTCCTCCTCGTAAGGCAAGGCTGCTAGATTCGAAAATGGTTTCACGTTTCCACAATTGGGACTGCCGCAAATGACCAATTATCAATATTTCTCAGCGAGAGCGAGCGAGAGGGATTCTATAAAGGCTCCCTGATGCTTTTAGCAGAGCGTGTCAGACGACACAGACCCTGGCCCTGCCTCCCTTTCCAGCTTTTTTCCTGCTCCTTTCCTGCCGTGGGATCCAAACATTCCGAATTCCTCATCGTTCTACAGAATGCACCGTGATTCCACCCCTCGGTGCCTTTGCACATGCTGTTTCTCCTGCTGGAACACACCCCCACCCCCCTCCTTGCCTCCATCCCTCTGGCTCCTGGCTACTTTTGTCTCCTCCTGACAGCCAAGGCCCATGTCCCCTCTGTTGCAGCGCATTCTCCTCCTCTGACAATCTGGGTTGGTGTTCCCTCCCTGGGGGATACCCCGAGCATCCTACCCGGCCTGCAACCTCAGGCCGTGGAGCCCATGTCTCGGTTTTATGTATTCCTTATCCCCGTCCCCTGAATTCCATGTCCTTGGGTCGCTCAGACAGTGCACATGCTTGGCTGCTAACAAAAATTGGAGGCACCCCAGAAGAAAGGCCTGGTTAGCACATTTCAAAACCAGGCCTTTGAACACCCCGGGCAGCACAATGGTGCCACCTGGAGTCAAATGGTCTGTGGCTGGGTGAGCAAACTATGAGCCTTGGACGTGGCAAAAATCGCCACTCGCGCTCTTGACCAGGAGCAGCCCTGGTGGCACAGCGGTTGCACGCTGGGCTGCTAACCACAAAGTTAGCAGTTCAAACCCACCAGCTGCTCCACAGGAAGGAGATGAGATGTTTTGCCTCAGAAACCCCAAAGCAGGTTGATCCTGACCGAGGGAGCTGCAATGAGTCAAGGCACTGAGAGAGTGTTGGAAAGGCGCTCTACTTCCAAAGACATCAACCTCGTTGTTGTTCAGTCGATTCCTGCTCATGGTGACCCAGCTGTGGCAGAGTAGAAGGGAGCTCGGTAGGGGGTCCTTGGCAGTAATCTTTTTCTTTAAAAAAAAATCATTTTATTGGGGGCTCTTACCACTCTTCTCACAATCCATCCATCCATCCATCCATTGTGTCCAGCATCCTTGTGCATATGTTGCTATCAGCATTTTCGTTCCACTTGAACCCTTCATTTCAGCTCCTCATCCACCACCCCACCCCCCCAACCTTTGAATCGTCAGTCTGTTGTTTTCTTATCTAGACTGGCATGCAGAGACAATAGTAAACACACAAACAAGACAGAGCAAAACAAAACAACAATAGAACCCCCCCTCCCCCCAAATAAAACAATACACCAACAACATAAAAGCCAGTTCTGTTTGATGACCTTTCGGAGTGTTTTCTGGTTGAGTCTGACGGGGTGCCACTCTTTGGCCTCAAAGTCTATTTTTGGCGTTCCCCAGGGACTTCATTGCTTTGCTTCCCTTGCTGCTCTGTTGGGCGCCCTCAGCGTTTCCCAGGTGCGGTGGGGTCAGATCAGGCACAGTTCCCTCGGAGGTAATATTTGTGGAACAGATTGCCAGGCCTTTCTTTCCTTCATGGTGCCTCTGGGTGGGTTCGAACTTCCAGCCTTTTGGTTAGTAGTCAAGCCCTGCCTGTACCAAGCAGGTACCTAAAAGGGGATTCATTCTCCTAATCACAGGCAGAATTCAGGCAGACGCTTGATTAGCAAGCCCACTCTTTTCCCCAGGTACCCACCACGGAGAGTACAGCACCCTGTGGCTGTGACGTTACATGTTGTCTCACAAGGTTGGGGGACAAGCAATAGAAACGAAAGCCCCTCTCCAGCTTGTAACAGAGAAGGATCCAGTAGCATGTATACCGCGTGCCAGCTCACATAGAAGGCAAAGCTGCAGAGCCTGGGCCCTCAAGCCTTTGCCTGGTCTCTTCTCCCAAGAACCCTTCCCAGGCCCCCTCTGGCCAGCAATCCACTCGCAGCTGCACCAGACACGCTCCATTCTGCCTGAAGAGCAAGTGCCAAACGACTCTATCTTTATTGCCTTGAAGGCTGGTACCCTGTAGTGCGGGCAGAGTTGGGGTTTGGGCCAGCTGTTTGCTTTTAAGGACTTGAGGGACGCCAGGCTTTGCATTTGGGACACGGAGAGAATGTGAAATCGGAGGGCAATTCAGTGGGCATTTTTAACACAAGGAGCCTTAGTGGTGTGTTTGGCTGCTAACTGAAAGGTCAATGGTTCGAAACCACCAGCCATTCTATAGGAAAAAAGATGAGCGTTTCCAATCCTGTGAAGATGTACAGTCTGGGAAACCTATAGGGTTGCAGCTATGAGTCAGAGTAGATTCGATGGCAGTAAAATTTGAGTTTACCCAAACCAAACCGAACCAAACCAAACTTGTTGCTTGCTGTTGAGTCAAATTCCAACTGGTGGCACCCCGTGTGTTACTGTGGGTTGATGGAGCACTATGGGACAGTGCTTGCTTTTCTTTTGGCTGAAAGAAGGCATTGCCAGGCTTTCCTTCCATGTCACTCACTGGTGGGTAGACGTGACTGTCCCATCGTTAGGTTAGTAGTCAAGCACCGACGGTTTCCACCACCCAGGAGCCTCAACCGTTGTCTTTCTCTTAAAATTCTGGTCAAGCGGGGGATTCCTGGGGAGTCTGGTCAAGGTGTTCGGAAGCCGCGGGAGTCCGAGATAAGCTCAGCAGCCTCACATCTCTCAGTTCTCAGGAAAAAAATGTGTTGGAGGACAGGTGGAACGATAAACGGAGATGACTGAGGAAGGGCCATGAACTGGGCAGCCATTCGCTGGTGAGTCTGGTATCTGTCTCCTGCTGAGCGTGGGAACAGGGCCATCTCCTGGAGAAGTCCTGGGGCAGGGGGAGAGGCTCTTGGGTGCCATCTGCACCCCAGGAACCACCCCCGGTAACTGAATGAGACTCTAGGCGCTTTCCTGCTGTCTGTGGCACAGAGGCCCATCCTTAAGTGTTTAAATTAGTCACACTCTTGGGTGGCAGCTGGGCTGGTTTTAAATTCTCCCCAGTCTCCTGTAGTAATCCGTCACTGCTAGGAAACCGCCCGGTGTCCTGATGGAACCTGTTTGTCCTGGTGTTTTCTCAACGTCAGCCATCACAAGCTTGTGGGGGGCAGGAAGAGCAATGGTCCAAGTGGGGAGGGAGCAGTAGCCGATCCAGCGTGTGCCCGTACAGCCCACTGAGGCGTCTCCCAAGCTTCCAGCAGCTTGGAGCCCTGATTCACCGCACCTGGGAACTCCATGTCTGGCAGTGACACATGGTTGTGTGTGAGTCCTGAGACTTTCTGCTGTCCGGGACTTTCCCGAGCACACTGGTGGTTTTCTTTGATCATTGAGGGACTCGGTTCCATTTCCTGGCCCGTGTCTCAGTCTCAGAGCTACAATTTCTCTTCTGCTTCCAACCTGGCGGTGAGGGGCAGGCCTTGAAATGACCCCTCCATTAGTCAGTAGTTCCCACAGGCGGGATGATCCAAACGGAGAAAGAAAGAGGAGGCAACCTGAGAGCGTGCATGCTCTAGCCCTGACCATGAGTATCAGGTGGCCCAGGGCCATTGCTGGGAAGCGCTCACAGCTGTTTTCTGCGGCCAGCCCACTGCGCTGGTGGGTTCCCACTCATAGCACCCTGCTCCTTTTGCGTTCTCTCTTTAGGGCATTCAGGGGCCCCCTTTCAATGGAAGACAGATGGTAGAGGGGAGTCAGAATGGCCTTTCTTGGTCAAAGACATTGGTAACCCTGTGACTGCCCAACCCTCAGCCCCAAACATTTGGGAACCTGAGGGAGTATTGAAACTCGCCCCACGCTGTTCCCTGATGGCGGAAGAGGCTAACATGGAATACCAACCACAGCCAAGTCCGTTGATTGCGTGTTTCCTTGCCAACAATATTCTAAGCCCTGTCTCCACACGTGCTGCTCTCTCCGTAAGCTTATGAGGTCTAGGGTATGATCACCCCCATTTTACAGATGAAGAAACGGAGGTGTCAAGCAGTCCCACCAAGGCTGGTTCATTGTAAGCGTGGTGCAGGGCCCTGCAGTGTTTGGTTCTGTAGCGTGCACAGTCGCCATGGCTTGTAACCGACTCAGTGGCCCCAACAGCGTAGACCCCAAAGCTAAGTAAATTTCACTGCTGGCCTTTGAACCCAGATTCCCTGGCTCCACGGGGCCTGGGGAACACTTCAGAGATGATGCACTAAAGGGTATCCAACTGGAAAGCTGGTCTGCTCAGGATGCAAAGTCTGTGGGAGAAAGGTGGAGCACGGCCAGGTTGGAAGAGCCCATAAGGGACAGCATTTCAGTACAGAGGTTGTCACGGGATGTGGCAGCCCCAAAGATCTGGACTCTTCAGGGATGAAAGTTCTGCCCACACCTTGTTGCAGGTCACGGGAGGGAGGCCGGGACTCTGATTGTGCCAGCCCCTTGCCCCCTGCAGCCGGCTCCACCCCCCCACCCCCAACCCCTCAGGCTCTGGAATACAGCGTGCATTTGACCACCTCATGACTGGAGAGTGAGAGAGGGACACACTGATAGCGGAGCAAAGCATCCTGAATGATTAAGGCGTGGAGGCAGGGCTGGTGCAGTCAGCTTTATCAGGCCGGGGTTTAGACCTGCCCAGGTACATTTAATGTTTCATTCAATGCCCTCAGGCTGCTGCTTACCCCACACTTTGGCAGGTTGAATCCACCTGGAGGCACCTCAGAAGAAAGGCCTGGTGATTGAATTCTGCGAAATCGACAGTGAAAAACCTACTGTGACACACATCACAATCCCAGGATGGAGAATTGACTCGGTGGCAGCTGGTGTGGCTGTGATGCAGGGCCAGCCTGGCCACGGTTGATGGGCCATCTCATGGACCCTTCATAACCACCTTCGCCACCACCTGGCAAGGACAAGGCACAGAGAGGGCCTAGCACTTTCCCGAGGTCATACAATCAGTAAATGAGGAGGAGCTGGAATTCTCACCAGGCTTACCTGAGTCCACAGGCCCAAGTGCGTTTTGCTGCGCTTTTAAAAATAGAAATTACCTGGCTTCCTCCCATCCTTGTTGCCCACCATTCCGGGCCTCCTACCTCTCACCCCCTTTTTTGTGTGCCACACGTTTTGGTTTTTGTTTTTGAAGGCTAATAGAAACTTTGGAAAACGTTAGAAAAGACTCATTGCAGGAGAGTTAAGAATTAGAGGAGGGTGTGGAATGTATGACTAATTGTCTCCACAAACAGCTGCATCTTTTACCAGGAGACCAAAAGAGCTGGATGCTGAATATTTTGCTCAAAGATTCTGAAGAGGAATCCTGACCCCAGGGAGCGAGTGTTTGAACAGAATCTCAACTTTTCATGGGCGCTAGGCTTTCTTGAGCCATCGAGGCTGGATGTCCACCCCAAGCCATTGAGAGAATCTTTAGTAATTAAGCTGAAAATATCTCCCACAGTCATCTTTAAAATAAACTCTGAGTTAGTGTGATAGTTCAGGAATATATGTTTTAAGCATTGTGCTCGTTCAAAGAATTATCTGCCTGTGATCAAATTGACGAGAACATCTCAGAAGGGTAGAGGAGTTGAGTGGGAGGCAGTGAGTTCATGTTAATGGTGGAAAAATAATGTGCAAAGGGAAAGCATGAACGCTTGCTCACCCTGAAGAGTGTAAGTAGTGTTACAAATTGTACATGTAGAAACTGTTGGATGGGTGTGTGCTTTGCTGTGTGTATTTTTTACTAAAAGAAAAGAAATAAAATAATTGAAGCTGCCAGAAAGAAAAAACAAAGACTCATTGCATATCCTCCCAGTCCCCCACTCCTCCCCTAACAGCCGTGGCCCACACAGGGGCAGCATCCCCATTGGGTATAAGATTTCTGAAGATACTAAGGAAGGGGCAGACAGCAGCTGGACTCTGCTCAGTGAGGTGTGCATTCCTGTCATTGGGTTTCCCATCTCTAACATCAAGAACAAGAAGATTGGCTGTGCTTGGAGGGGGGAGACCCAGGGTTAATTCATACCTCCCTTCTTGGTAAATAGGGACCCCGGAGTTTGGCTGCTAAGCTAACCACACCTGCTTCTCCTCAGGAGAGAAATGAGGGGATCTGCTCCAATAAAGATTTACAGCTTCAGAAACCCTATATAGAGTCAACATGAATCAGAGTCAACTCCACAGCCATGGGATTAGGTTTGATTTTGTGGTACATGTCAACATGGTTTAAAGGATGAAGCAAGAAGGCTTACTATATGTGGGGAAATTGCATCGGTAAATTGAGAGACAAGACTTTTCTTTGCTACTCTCCTGCAACCAGCAAAGCCCTGTCTACTGCACCCCTGGGGTTGCCAAAATTTGACATTAACTCTTAGTGGATTCTGAGTGAGGCTCACCCTGTACCTTGATCCCAGTGGTTAATTCCCAGGAGAAGCAGGGAGAAGTCTGGGTAGCCATCCTGGCCTGGCCAGGGAGCCTCTTAGGCCACCTGTGAATGGGCTCCAGTGAGCTGACAGTGGCCGCTCAAATCCTCTGTTGGTTCAGCCTAGGAGGCCCAACCAGCCACGACTTCCCTTCCCTTCTCCATCCTGCCACTGCTGCCCAGGGACAAAGCCAACTTTTACCCAAGATCCTTTGGGTGCGCTAAGAAGGGAAAGCAAACAGCTGTCTCCGGGTGTATGAGTGGGATTGGCCTCCATAACTTCCCAAGTGCTTTCTACCCAGGTGCCTTTGGCTGGACTGAGCATCTAACCTCTTGGCCAGTAGCCGAGTGCATTACCTGCATTAACTCTTTACTGTTAGGAACGGACTCCCAAACACTCTCCTGTGGGACAAAGTAGAACTGCGCCTGTGGGTTTCTGAGACTGAACCTTTCCCATGGAGCGAGCGAGTGATGGGGCTTGAGAACTGCTGACCTTGTGCTTAGCTGCCCAGTGTGGCACCAGGGCCCTGCTCTGTCTAGCTTTAGCATAGGCCCCCAATTTCCCCAAATTCCAACCTTCCTCACTGCCTGGACCTGTCCTGCCATTTCACCCTACTCCCCCTCCCGCCAGTCCAAGGTCTGACCTTGAGAAAACAAAATGTTCTGAGTAGACTGGGCCACAACTGAATCTTCATAGAACCCCTCCCGGTCCTTTGTCTCAGTGGAATGGGAGTGGTCTCTCCCTCCCCTCCACCACACAGTTTCCCTTAGGGCTTGTGCTCCCCTTATAGGTAATCCTTCTGAATTAAGTGGTCTTTGTTTTAACAAAGAGTCCTGATGGGGTAAATAGTCAGGAGTTGGGTTGCTAAACACAAGGTCAGCAGTTCTAACCCCATAGCCATTCCATAAGAGAACGATGAGGCTTTCTGCTCTCACAAAGATTTATAGCCTTGGAAGCCCTAAGGAACCATTCTACTCTCTCCTGCAGGGTCGTTATGAGCCCACAATCATGTGCTGACAGTGGGGGAGACTATGTTACCAATGTTCATCGTCTGGTGAAATGGTTTCCTTGTCTGCTGCCGTACAGTCCATTTTGATTCATAATGACCCCACGAGCTCCCCTCGGACAGAGAAGACCTGCCCCTTAGGGTGTCCTGGGCTATAATCTGGATGCAAGCAGATTGCTAGGGTCGCTGGTTGTCAGTTGAGTGCATAACCATTGTGCTACCAGACCCCCTTAGCTGAGCTCTAGGCCCTAGCAAAGTCAGAATCTGCCAGTTAGGCCGTTATCCTAAACCTCTCAGCCTGCCCGGAGCCTGCTTTTCCTCCTCTATGGACCGGTAACAGCCCCGCCCTGACAGAGCTGCCCTCCCTCCTATGTCCTCGGCAGAGCTCAGTGCTCGGGAGAGTGGCACTCGGTTCTCCACTGAAGCACTTTGTTCCGCTGTGCTCTCCAGCCAGTGACCTCGCCTCTCTTGGTTCCGGCTCCCACTCTTGTATAATGGACTTCCCAATACCCAGTTCACAGTGTCCCCACGAGGGTTTGGCGGCCGCTCGATATTCGCTGACTTGTTTTAAGAGCCCCGGTCATGGTTGGAACAAAGCAGCATGGAAATGAGTAGGGCATTTTCTTGATAATTAAAAATGAGTAATATCGTGTGCAGAAACATGGTGGGGGGGGGGCGGAAGGTGAAGAAAGGACCTAGACACACAGAAGGAGTGGACTTGCTACCCTCCCCGGAGGAGGCCCGGGTCCTCGGCGTCTGGGATTCAGGATGATGGAAAGTGCAAACACATACTTTTTATGTGCCACTCAATAAACATTTGTTGGCCTGCCTCTTGCCTGCTTGTCTGCAAGCGGTAGGAGTCCCATAAGAGCTCTTGGAAGCCTGAACACATGGAAGGAAGGCATAGAATCGGGGAGGCAGGCTGGTGGCTGAGGCTTCAATGGCGGGGAGTGTCACCTCTCCCAGCTCAGCTGCCTAGGGGAGCAGCCTTGGATTAGCGAATTTGCTGGAGGATGAGCCTGAAAAAGAAAAGTGAATCCCAAAGTGTTGATTCCAGGGATTTGACACCTGCTGGCTGGGAAGAGCTGGGATTCACCAGTCGATTGCTTTGCAGGATCTCACCACCCTCCCGGAGACAACAGGAATGAGTGGCATGGGTTCCATTGGGACCAGAAGTGACCATAGTGACACCCCATCCGACTCCCCTGGCAGGCGCGACAAACACAGATCATGGGCTCCAAAGACTGACCCAGACGGCCCAGGGCTCAGAAACTTGTATTACGCACAGGCTCCGGGTGCTGCTTTGAGAACCACTGGGGTTGAACGTGGCCACCGAAAGTGTGGTACTTGACCTGCTCAGGTAGCATCTTCTGGGGGTTTGTAAGAAATTCAGGCTCTCAGGCTGAAAGCCCGACCTAGACCTACCCAGTCATTTCACCTTCAATTCTGTTCTGATCCCACGAGGCAGAGTAGACCTCCCCACGCTTGCTGAACCCGAGAGTCTTTATGAGCGCAGATGCCTCCTCTTGCCCAAGCACTGGCTGGTGGGTTCCAACTTCTGAGCTCATGGTTAGCAGCCCAGTGCCGCCTGACTCACAGCGCCCGCCCTCGAGACGCCGCGACCCAGACCGACTGAATCAGGTCATCGGTGTGGCCACCGCTGGTGCGGATCATTCGTGTTCCTGCTTTCCACAGAGCCCCCATAGTCAGAGGCAGTGAGGGTGCTGAGCTGTCACACCGTTTGTCATCCTCCAGTTGGCTTACGGTGACCTTCAAATGGATGTCTGGAAAAGGGAGGGTAATTAGTATGCCAGCCACTTTTAGGATGCCTGTGTGTGCACCAGATAATGTTTGTTATAAAAGTGCCTGGGATGCCCATTTTATAGACAAGAAAACTGAAGCTCAGATTCAGTAACTGCTTCCTCGGCACAGGAAAAGGAGCTAAATTGTATCAAAGCCCAGCTGGCTCGTTTTTTCCTGGGTTCCAGAAGTTTTGCTACCACCCCCTTTGTGCCTTCCCCAGGGCCTGAGGCAGAAGGTGAGGCTAGGTGAAACTTTAATCAGGGGCTGAATTTAGTATATGTGTCTAAGAAGCCCCACTGGTGCCTCTGCCCCAGAAGCAACTTTGCCCAAAGGCTGAAGCACCAGACTGGTTTGAAATTTCTAGGGAACCTGGTCAGCAAAGCCAACTTCCCACAATACCATTCAAACCTCATTTCTCCCTGTGCTGAGCTAGCATATGGCCACACTGCACAGATGGGACACACAACAGTTCCTTTGAGTTGTGGGGGTTCTTGGGGTAGTTTGTGGTGGCCTACCCAGCCAGCCACCAAACTTCACATGCATTATACAGAGCGGGAATTGCGGAGTTGCTGGCAAGGACCCTGGGGCAACACAAGTCCAGTATAGTGGGGCCTTTGAAAACCAATCTGCTCCTCCCGGTGAAAACCGCCTCTGGGCAGGCTGGAAGCCAGGAATTTAATTGTGTTTATTTTTGCCATCTATTTGAGGCAAGGGATGTTGGTTTTCTATTTCTGGTTGTGATACAAAGATTCCTTTTATGACAAATTCATTTACGGTTTTTCAGGGAGCCAATTTAAAGAAAAATATTAAGGCAATTAGATAGTGTTAACAGAACGCAGGAAGATAGTCGCACAATGATGGCTGTTGGTGCAATGACCAGCCAGCCTCACTCATTTCCCACGGCTGTTTTCTGCCTTAACTGGTAGCAAACAGCCGCCTATCCTGTAGTCACACCGTGGTCCTTTGTGTTTTGCCATAGTGCCAAGAGCTGTGCCACCAGTGTTTCAAATACCAGCAGGGTCATCCCTGGTAGATAGGTGTCAGCAGAGCATCTAGAACAGAGGTTCTCAACCTTCCTGATGCCACAACCCTTTCATACCGTTCCTCATGTAGTAGTGACCCCCCAACCATCACATTATTTTTGTTGCTACTTCCTAACTGTCATTTTGCTACTGTTATGAATCGGGTCGGGCGACCCCTGTGAAAGGATTGTTCAACCCCCCAAAGGGGTCGAGACTCACAGGTTGAGAACCCCTGGTCTAGAGGGTAGGGGCAAAAGCTTGGCAAATCCACTGTGAAATCCATCAGTGTCAATCTCCTCACAGTGGAATCTTGTCTGATACAGTGCCGGGCAATGAGCCTCGGTTGGAAGGACTTCAAGTTATATAGTGCCCACCACAATGGACCCCAACATACCAGAGGGGGTGCGGATGGCCCAGGCCTGGCCAATCCCTGCTGCTCTACACGGGTTTGATTTCCCGCAGCCCAGGAACCTCACGCGCCACATCACTGGAGGTTCACTTGTGGCTATGAGGTTAAACAAGTTTCTGTGGAGCTTCCGGACTAAGATAGGTTTGGCCCAAGAAAGACCAGGAATCTCCTAGAAATCAGTCAATGAGAATCCAGTGGATCCCAGTGGTCAGATTTGCAACCAGCCATTGAGGCTAGCGCAGGGCCGGGAAGCATGTCATTCCATTTGTGTGGGGTCATGGTGAGTCCTGAGTTTGGGGCCAGTTGGATGGCAGGTAGCAGCAACAACAGGGACCCTCCCCAATCCAGAGGGGACCTTTCCTCCCTGGCACACGTTCTCCAGTTCCTCTGTGCCACGCCTCACACTTGTTTCATGTGTGTCGCCTTGGCTTCCTGGGTGATTGTCGCTGTACCAGGGCTAGGACAAGGCCAGGCTCTCTCATGCTCACTGTGCGTACGTGGTGGAGAGGAGATTCTTGTGTGCAGAGTGAAGCTCAGTCAGGCTTCAGGCACCTCTCTGGGGATCGGTTACATATTTGCATGAGCATGGGACAGAAAATGTGGTGGGTTGGATCAGTTCCCCACACCAGTGTCTCATTTGAGATCCGAGGCGTTCTATCTTATCGATAGATGAAGGCTGTTTTCCTTTTTTCCCAATTGCACAATGAAAGACAGCCCAGGTAAACTAAGTACGCCTAGCAGAGCAGAGTCACGGTGCCATGCAGGCTCGGCGACCTCATGCACAAAGACCAAGGACTGGAGGGATGTGGCCAGCCTTGGGAATCAAGAGCTCTGGCTCCTGGCAAGCTAAGATCAAGCTGATAACAAGGAGATTAATAAGGGGCTGTGACCTCCTGGGTGCTATCCCTTGGAGGCCGCTTTGAAAATCAAGGCTGCCCCAGCCCGCTCAATGCTGCCTCCTCTTTCCTTCTGAAGCTTAAACATTTGGGAGTTGAGATTCACTGCGAGAGAATCAAGTAAAATGTGTTGACTTTTGGCTTTTCCGTCTTCATCAGAGTCCCATCGTGCAGTGTTGTTTTTATTTTCATTTTTGGACGAGAGGGAGCTTTTCCAGGAGAGAGCATTCTCCTGCCTGCACTGACAGGTGATAAAATGTAACAAAGCCTTTGGCATCTTAACATATTTTACACATAGAAAACCTGACATTAATTCTGCTCCTCGTCTTGTTCGTCACCACTATCCAATTGCACATTTCATCACTCGCAACAGAATCTCAAGGACAATATCTCACCATTCCGTCCTTCCACCCTCTCCGAACCCAAACCAAACTCAACTGCCATCGAGTCGATGCTGGCTCATAGTGAGGCTATCAGACACGGTAGACCTGCCCCCTGTGAGTTTCTGAGACTGTAACTATGGAAGTAGAAAGTCTCTTCTTGCTCGTGCAGAGCTGCGGGTGGTTTCAAACTTCGGACCTTGCTGTTCGCAGTGCAGTGTGTAACCGCTATACCACCATCTCCAGGTAGACTGTGATCTCTCTGCATCTACCTGTCTTGACCATTTCACACACACGTAGGATCACACACTCTGTGTCCTTTTGTAGCTGGCTGTTCTTCACTCTGCCTGACCTGTGCAAGGTCCATCCACGTGGGGCATGTGTCCAGACTTCATTTCTCTGTTAGCTCCATTGTTCAGTGCTCAGCTGAAAGTTGGGGGTTCCAAGCCTCTCTTGGGGCAATCTCCTTACGGAAAGACTACAGGAAATAAAAGCCAACAGACAAGTGCTCTTCTGTCACACAGGGTCGGGAGAAGCCTAAATCAACATGGCAGCACTGAACAACCACATTTCATAGTATCAGAAAGCTTCATAAAGGTCATGGAAAATTACCACTATCTATCTTTCCATTCTAGTGTATACGCACACACACACACACACACACACACGCACACACACACACACAAATAATAACTTAAGGCCCCTTCCTAGATACCAGGAGTTGAAAGCAAGGGGATTCCACCAGAATCAGACATACCCGCTTCTGTAGTGCTCTGCTTTATTGAGATTTGCAGATATTTTGTGTTTTAAGAACTGAAGACTGGTGACAATTCTACGGGAGTCATTTCCCAACGGCAGGTGCTGGCTTCTTGTCTCGGCACCACAGTTCAGTCATTTGCACAATATGGATTTCATTTTTCATAATTGATTGCATAATTAATATACTGTCGCATGGCATAAACATAATGTTTTTTAAAGAGAATTGATATTTTATTATTTTTTCTTTCTCTTTAGCTTGGTGATTTTTATTTATTTGTTTGTTTATAATGAAATCATTTTATTGGGTTGTACAACTCTTTATTATTATTTTTTAATCATTTGATTGGGGGCTCATACAACTCTTATCACAATCCATACATACATCAATTATATAAAGCACATTTGTACATTCGTTACCCTCATCATTCTCAAAACATTTGCTCTCCATGTAAACCTGGCATGAGCTCCTTATTTTACCCCTCCCTCCCCACTCCCTCTCCTTCATGAACCCTTGATAATTTATAAATTATTATTTTGTCATATCTTACACTGTCCAATGTGTCCCTTCACCCACTTTTCAGTTGTCCATCTCCCAGGGAAGAGGTTATATGTAGATCCTTGTAATCGGTTCCCCCTTTCCACCCACCTTCCATCAACCCTCCAGGTATCACCACTCTCACCACTGGTCCTGAAGGGATCATCTGTCCTGGATTCCTTTTGTTTCCAGTTCCTATCTGTACCAATGTACAGCCTCTGGTCTAGCCAGATTTGTAAGGTAGAATTGGGAGCATGATAGTGTGGGGAGGAAGCATTTAAGAACTAGAGGAAAGTTGTATGTTTCATTTTTGCTACCCTGCACCCTGACTGGCTCGTCTCCTCCCCGCTACCCATCTGCAAAGGGATGGCTAGTTGCTTACAGATGGGCTTTTGGTCTCCACTCTGCACTCCCCCTCATTTACAGTAATATGATATTTTGTTCTTTGATGCCTGATACCTGATCCCTTCTACACCTTGTGGTCACACAAGGCTGGTGTGTTTCTTCCAGGTGGGCTTTGTTGCTTCTCAGCTGGATGGCCACCTGTTTGTCTTTAATCCTTTAAGACCCCAGATGCTATATCTTTTGATAGCCGGGCACCATCAGCTTATTTTTGCTTATGCACACATTTGCTTATGTACACATTTGTCTTCATTGATCGTGTCGGGAGGATGTGCATCATGGAATACCAATTTAATAGAACAAAGTGTTCTTGCCTTGAGTGAATATTTGAGTAGAGCCCCAATGTCCATCTGCTACCTTAATACCAAACCTATAAATATATGCCCGTAGATCTATTTCCCCACCGTCCTATATAAATATATTTACATATGTACATGCCTGTATTTAGTCCTCTGTAAATACCCTTTGCCTCCTAGTTATTTCCTCTTTCCTTTCACTTTCCTCTTGTCCCACTATCATGCTCAGCCTTCATTTGGGTTTCAGTAATTACTCTCGGTTAAATTGCCCTCAATGAATCCTTACCAGGTCTCTCACACCCTCCTTGCTACTAATTTTGGATCAGTTGTTTCTCCCTTGACCCTGGGTTGGTCAACATCACTCCTTTTCACCGCTTCCTCTCTCCCATGCCCACCCCCACAACCATTGGTCCCATTGTTTCCACCTCCAGACTATCTTATCTAGATAGATCTACAGAGATAATAATATGCACCAAAAAACAAGGCATAGCAAGACAAAGCGACAAAAGAGAACACAACAATAACAAAAAGAAAACCAATGACCCAGAAGAAAATAAATTAATTTTGAAAAAAAGGTAAAAATTAATAAAAGACAGAAAAACCTATAAATAGATCAAGGTCTGTTTTTTGACCTCTAGGAGTGTCCTCCAGTCCAGTCCGATGGGGTGTCATGCTCTGGCCCCCAAATCTATCCTTTGCACTCCCTCGGGAGCTCCCTGCTCTGCTCCCCCCACTGCTCTTAATGTTTTGCCTTGGTGTGGTGAAGTCAGACCGGACCAATACCGACACTGAGTCTCCAGTGTTATCCCCCGTAAGACCATGGGTCAGCAAAGGATGTTGTGTCTCATAGTGGGATCCGCCATATGGGTCCACTCTGTGCACTGGCTGTTCAGAATGGGGATATCGGCCTCTAGGCCTGGTGGGCCAGAATGTGTTCCACTCTCTCTTCCTCCCCATTCATTTGCTCCCGTGTGCTCTGATCAGACATGTCCCTCTCCCCTAGCTGCAGCTTCAGTGCTGTCCTCTAAAGTAAATTCTTCTGAGGGGAAGGGCAGTTGTCCACAAAGCTGGTATGGGGGCCGAGCCCTCAGGCCCTGCCACTGGCTCCCCACTCTATGTCGGCACACTGAATTCGCATCCCAGAACACCAGAGTTAAGGCTGGTC
Source organism: Tenrec ecaudatus (assembly GCF_050624435.1). Lineage (NCBI taxonomy): Eukaryota > Metazoa > Chordata > Mammalia > Afrosoricida > Tenrecidae > Tenrec > Tenrec ecaudatus. The sequence goes on from NC_134538.1 coordinate 8,067,792, forward strand.
TCTCTTTCCCTGTGAGACACAAACAATATCATCCCCTGGGGCATGTCAGGGCCAATTCCCCCGCCACACATCTCTCTCTCTTTTTACCCCTTTCCTTCCCCCACCCTCCTTTTTAGTTGGGTACCATATGTACCCCTGGAATTGGTCTGGCCCCTGCCATATTACCTGGACCTTACCCCTAGAGTGTTTGTATACAGTAGCTTTTTCTCTGTGCCCCTTTTGTATTTTTCTTTTCTTTTTTCTTTTTAATAAACTTATCTCAGCAGACTCATGTTGTACTTGTCCTTTTGTGCATGGCTTACTTCACTTAGCATAATTTCCTCCAGTTCTTCCCATGTGTTCATCACTGCTTTTTTTAGCGATGCATAGTACTCCATTGTATGTATGTACCACAGTTTTTTAGTTCATTCATCTGTTGATGGATTCCAACTCCTTGAAATTGTGAACTGTGCCACAATGAACATTGGAGCACAGATGCCTGGTCATGGTTTGTTTCTTGCCTTTTCTGGGTATATGCCAAGTAGGGGGATTGCTGGGTTGTGTGGTAGCTCAATTTCCATCTGTTTTAGAAATCGCCAAATCAATTTTCATAGTGGCTGTACATACCTACAGGTCCACCAGCAGTGGACAAGAGTTCTTATCTCACCACAACCCAAACCAACACTTGTTTCTTTCTGATTTTTTGAATTGGGCTATCTTTGAGGATGTTAGGTGGTATCTCATAGTTGTTTTAATTTGCATTTCTCATATGGCTCATGATCTGGAAAATTTTCTCATATGTTTATTGGCCATTCGGATTCCTGCCCCTGTGAAACTTCTGTTCAGGTCCTTTAGTTAGTTTTTCTCTTATTATAAGCTTGCAAAATATTGTAGACTTTAGTAATAAGGCCTTTGTCTGATGTGTCATTGCTAAAGATGTTTTCCCAGTCAGTGGGCTCTCTTGATGTACACAGGTGACTTATCGTTTGTATATTCCACTTGTCTATTTGTGACTTCTCTGTATTTGTATCCTTCCCTATTTCCGATACCCTATGTATTTCCTGTGCCAAGGTTCTCAGGTTTGGCCCAAGTCCCTCATTAATGGCCCTAATTGTTTGGGGTTTTATCTCAAGGTCTGTGATCCACCTTATTCTTGTGCATGGAGTGAGGTAAGGATCTTGCTTCATTTTTCTGCAGGTAGATATCCATTTTTTCCAGCATCATTTATTGAAAAAGGCATCTGCTTCCCATTCAATATTTTGGGGGCCCTTATCAAAGATCAGTTGCCTGTGTGCTGATATTTTTATTTCTGGGTCCTCAGCTCTTTTCCATTGGTCTGAATATCTGTTGTTATGCCAGTACTACACTCTTTTGACTACTGTGACTGTATAGTACGTGCTACAGTCAGGTAGAGCAAGCCCTCCCACTTTGTCCTTCTTGAGGAGTTCTCTGCTAATTCTAGGCTTCTTACCTCTCCATATGAAGTTGGTGATCAGTTTTTCCAATTCTTTGAAGAAGGATGGTGGTATTCAAATTGGTATATCATTGAACTTATATTGTGCCTTGGATAGAACTGACATCTTTACTATATTGAGTCTGCCAATCCACGAGCATGGGATGTTCCTCCATTTGTTGAGGTCACTCTTGGTTTCTAATAGTAGTGTTTTATAATTTTCTTCATACAAATCTTTCTTCTTTTAGTCAGGAATATCTCTAGATACTTCAATTTGTGCTTGGCTATTGTAAAGGGTACTACCTTTTAAATGGTCTCTTCTGTGTTCTTGTCTGATGTGCAGAGCAGTCTGATAGACTTATATTTGTTGATCTTGTATCCTGCCACTCTGCCATATTTCTCTATTGCTTCTAACACTCCACTAGTGGAGTTTAGGGGATTTTAGATGTATAGAATGATATTGTCTGTGAATAATGATAATTTCGTCTCTCTCTTTCCCAGATGAATACCAGTGATGTGCTTTCCGCCTTATGTTGTTAGCTAGGACCTCCAGTACGCTGTTAAATAGGAGTGGGGACAAGGGGCATTCTTGTCTGGTCCCCTTTTCAGTGAATTGTTTTTGTCTTTTCTCCTTTCACTACCACATAGACTATTGGTTTTCCTTATATAGCTTGTATAATATTGAGGGATTTCCCTTCTATTCCTATCTTCTTGAGTGTCTTAAACAGGATTGCATGTTGGATGTCATCAATTGCATTTCCCACCTCTATGGATAATATCATGTGGTTCTTATCATTTTTCCTGCCAATGTGGCAAATAATACTGTTGGTCTTTCATATATTGAACCATCTCTGCATCCCTGATATGAATCCCACTTGGTCATGGTGAATTTTTTTTCCATATGCGTTTGTATTCTATTGGCCAGTATTTTTTTAAAAGATTTTTTGCATCGATGTTCATTAGGGATGTTGGTCTGTAGTTCTCAATTCTTGTAGGATCTTTGCCTACTTTAGGTATCAGAGTTATACTAGCTTTGTAGAAAGAGTTTGGGAGTTTTCTGTCTTTTTCTATGATCTGGAAGAGTTTGTGTAGGATTGGTGTCAGTTCTTCCCTGAATGCTTGGTAGAATCCTCCTGTGAAGTCATCTGGTCCAGGGGATTTTTTGGTTGGTAATCCCTTAAAAACCTTATCTATTTCTTCCATTGCCATGGGTTTGTTGAGGTTCTTGACATCCATATGCGATAGTCTAGGGAAGGATTGTGTTTCCAAATATTTGTCCATGTCTTCCAAGTTGTTAAATTCTTTAGAGTACAGGCCTTCATAGTACTGTGTAATTATCCTTTTGATTTCATTAGGGTCCATTGCAATGTCCTCTGTTTCATCCTTCATCCTTGCAATTGTCATTTGTTCCTTCCTTTCTTTGATTAGGTTTGCCAGTGGTCTATCAATTCTGTTAATTCTTTCAAAGAACCAACTTTTAGCTGCATTAATTTTTCCCACAGTTTACCTGTTTTCTCTCCCCTGTATCTCAGCTCTGATTTTTATTTTATCTATCCTCTTGCTATTAGTATGCTTATTCTTTTGACTCTGCTCTAATTGGTGTAAGTTTTGTGCTAGCAAAGCCCCCATGAGTCTCTCTTTTTTCATGTGTGCATTTATTGCTATCAGCCTTCCTCTAATAATGCCTTTGCTGTATTCCAAAGGTTTTTGGTATGTCGTATTTTCATTTTCATTGGTTTCAAGAATCTTCCTGATTTCATCTATGATATGGGTCAATACCCACTCCTTTTCCAATAGAGAATTATTCATCCTCCGATTGTTTGCCCTTATTTTCTTCACTGTTCTTCTATTAATTTTCAGCCTTATGGCACAGTGATTGGAGAGAGATGTCTGTATAATCTACATGTGCTTGAATTTACTTAAGTTCGACTTGTGTCCCAGCCTGTGGTCTATTTTCTAATATGGGCCATGTGGGCTTGAAAAGAAGGGGATTTTCTTTTGCACATGGGTGGAAAACTTTGAAAATATCTATCAAGTCGTACAATTATGTTGTTTAGATCTGCAGCCTCCTTGTTGAGTTTCTTTCCCAGTGATCTGTCTTTTTCAGAGAGTGGTGTATTAAGTCACCAACTATAATTGTTGAGTCAGTGATTTCTTATCTTTTGGAGGGTTTGATTTACAAATTTCAGGGGCACCCATTGGGCGCATATATATTTATTATGCTCATTCGTTCTTGGTCTGTTTCCTTGAGCATTATATAGTTCCCTTCCTCATGTCTTGTTATGGCCTGTATCTTGAGATCAATTTTATCAGATATTAAGATCGCTACTCCTGCTTTTTTTGCATTGCCATTTGCTTGGTATATTTTTTTCGAGCCTTTAATTCTCAACCTGTTTTTGTCTTCAAGCTTGAGATGTGTCTCCTATAGGCAGCAGATCGGTGGGTTAGGTTTTCTGATCCTGTCTGTTAGCCTCTGCCTTTTAATGCCTGACTTCATGCCATTGATATTCAGTGTTATTACATCCATCTGTGGACTCTGTGATGTCATCTTGTACCTTTTATTTTTGCTATTTTCCTACCTACCTATCTTATTCACTTATGTTGTGTGTGCTTTATGTTTGCCTTCTTTGCACTATTGAGCCAATACTATCCTGGGAGCTGTTTTCTCTTTGTCGCCCTATGGGTGGAGTTGTTCTATGTGATGGTCTCTTATTTGACCTCGGTGAATGTTGACCATACTGGATCGGCAAGGCTCTTTTGTAGGGCTGTGTTCCTCTTTATGTATTCTCTGAGGTTGTCCTTGCGTGGGAAGACTCTTACTTTTTCACCTAGCTTAATAGATAATTTGGCAGGGTAAAGTATTCTTGGGTTAACATCGTTTTCCTTCAATTTTTGGAAAATATTACTTCATTCCCTCCTATTCTTCATCGTTTCCGCTGGTAGGTCTGAATATACTTTTATTGGGGTACCTTTGTGCATGACTTTTGCTTTTTTCTTAGCTGCTTTTATGATCTCCCTTTCTTCATAGTTGGATAATTTGACTAGTATGTATCTTGGTGATTTCTTCTTGGGATTCTGTCTGGCTGGTGTTCTTTCAGCCTCCTGAATGGCTGCCTGATTCTCATTTATTAAGCTGGGGAAGTTTTCCTCTAAGAATTCCCTTGATATTTTCACTGTTGATTTCTTTGTTGTGTCTTGTTCCAGTAGTCCAAATATTCTAACATTGTTCCTCTTCATAGCATCAAACATGGTTCTCTAGTTTTCTTCAGCTTCTCTGATTGTCTTATTTGACCGTTTTTCCCATTTGCTGAGGTCTGCTTTGTTATCCTCTAGGTCACTGGTGCAATTCTCAGCCTCCTCAAGTCTGTTGGCAAAGTCTTTCAATTTGCCACTGGATTTTGTTATTTCATCCCTTAAGTCTTGTATTTCCCTTTGTTATTTTGTCTTTATCTCCTCTATCATTTCATCATTTTTCTGTATCGCTTTGCTCATATCCTGTATGGTGCCAAGCAACATTCTGAAAATTTTCTCTGTGGCAGGTATCTGCTTCTTATATGCACATCGTTAGGTTAATGGCTTCTGGCATTATCTTCTGTTTCTCCTGATTTTTCTTTGAGGCTGTTAGGACTGGTTGCTGGTTACATGATGTTTTAGAGGAGCCTAGAGCCACCTTCTAGAGTCGAAGTTCACTGGGCTCTCTTTTTGGGGACTTGTATGAGTGCTTATATGAACTACCTGCCGGTAGTTGTACTGAGGAGTCAGGCTATCGCAACATCTTCCTGTGCTTTCTCTCTTACCCTATCTGACCAGTATTCTGTTATTTGGAATGTGAATTGGATAGTCCTCTCATGTGATACTGGTCGGGTTGTTGTGGGCCCATGAGGGTGTCACTAAACTGGCTGATCTCTAAGTAAGCCTCAGTGCTCGGAGCACCTTGGGTGGCATGTGGTGTTTCCCTATGCAACTGGAGTGCTGCAGAAGGCATGTGTGTGTACCCTCCTTGGTGTAGAGCACTGTAACTAGCAGGAGAATTACCATAGTCAGAGAGATTGGGTGGATGTTCCCACAGAAGTGTGGAGCCCCACCAGTGGTGGGCAGGAGTTTCCCCAAGTCACTTGTAGGGCCTTGGTGTTTAGGCTGGAGTTCCCTCCACTGTTTGAAGGGGAGAACCCCCTGCTGCTTGGTGTGTGGAAGAGGATCGCCTTGATTTCCCCAGCTGCATGTACAGCCAATTAATGTGGGTGGGAGTTCCTGCGTTGGGCCTTCAGAGTTGCCCTACGTGGAGGGGAGTGGCCTGGAGGCCGCTAGTGGCTTGTGAAAGGAAAGAGAGGGAGAGGAGAAGAAAAAGAAAGAAGAAAACAAAGACTGGATAAACAATGCCAAGCAAAGTAACACCCATTCACACACATGCACACACACACACAATGCACAGACTAAACAAAAGTGAAAATAGTAATAAAAAAAAGACAAGACAAGAAAACAACAAAAAAGGATAGCTGAATCTGCTAAGACTCTGGCAGGAAAGAGAGAAGAGATAGAAGAGGAGGAAAGAAGAAAAGTGAAAGAAGAACAAAAAGAAATAAAAAGAAACCAAGAAGAAACAAAGTAAGAAAAGGAGAGAAAATTAAATAGATAAAGAGATAACTGAACCCCGTGCCATGCTGCAGCACTGTGTTAGGGGCAGGCTACATCTCTCCCCACTGGGTGGGTGGAGTTGTCCTAGGCAGAGGATAGGGGTCTGGAAACCAGCAGTGGCATGTGGAAGGAGAGGGAGAGGAGAGAATCATAAAAGCGGACAGAGAGGAGGAGAGAACAAAGAGGAAGAGAGAGAAAAGAAAGAGAAACAAGGCGGAAAACACAACGATGCTCACTAAGATTAGCTGTGATGGTAAAGAGAGAAGAAAGAGAGAAAGGAAAAAATAAAGAAAAAAGAGATAGCTGATCCCTGATTGCCTGAATGTGGGGCCAGAGGGGGTATAAACCCTGCCCCAGGATTGCAGGTTGGTGTGCCCTTTTAATGCAGGGACCCAGTGGTGCTGGGCGGAATTGCCCTAGATGGCGAGATCACCTTAGAGGTCCAACAGAGGTTTCCTCAGCAGCACAGCGTGTTGTAGAAGGCTGTCACAGCTGCCTCCCACAGCACTCTCACAGAGGGCAGGCTGGAGTTCCCCCTGCTAGTTTGGTTGATTTGCCTTAGGTGGAGGGTAGTGGCCGCGAAACCAGTAGTGGCATATGATAGGAAAGAGAAGGAATGAAGACATAAAAGAGGGAAAAAGAAGAAAGAAAGAGAACAAACAAACCTGAGCCCATTGAGACCAACTGCAGTAGGAGAGATAGAAGGGTGAGTGGATAAAGAAAGAAGTAGAGTGGTAAGTAAGGAGATAACAGAGATTTGATCACCTGTCTGTAGGACTGGAGGAGTTCCAACTCTTCCTCAAGGTAGTGGGGTGGTGTGCCTTCTTGATGAAGGGTTCCACTAATGCTGGGTGGGATTACTCCCAACTTTCTGGTCTGGCAGCAGGAGCTCCAGATGGGTGTGTTAACTAGTCGCCATTTCCCCTGAACCCTATCTAAACATAAATTTTATATGAAATAGAAAAATGAACAATTCACATGATTGACTTTACTTTGAAGCTCACTTTTGTGGTAGTCTGGTACTGAACGCACAAAGTCACTGAGGTATACCAGGACCTTGTACACCACTGTTCACTGCCACATGATTCACAGTAGCCCCCAGGGGCAAGCAACACAGGTACCCCTGGACAAATGTCAAGATCAACAAAATGTGGTATATTTATTTTAAAAAATAATCCACTGGGTGATTCTTCATAGGCTAGGATCCATTTCTGTCCTCTTCACCTCAAAGGCAATCGTGATTTCTTGAAGGCTGTATTTTCATCTCAGCCAACACAGATGATCTGCATGGGCCAGTCTGCTGGAAAAGGGAGTCTTATCCCAAGTAGGTGCAGAAGCAGCAGGCGTAGCAGTCCTGGCAGTGCCCCCGTAAGAAAACCTGCTGCCCCCCCGTAAGAAAACCTGCTGGCCTCAGGATGCCTTCTTGGTTTGTATGACAGTTGCCTTGTGCTTTGTGTGGTCATCATAGAGCTAGGTGAGCAAAATGCAGCCGATTCATTAGAAACAGGCATTTGTAAGCCCTGAGCTAGATGATAAAAACCACACCACAAACCAGTCACCATTCTACCAATTCCAACTCTTGGAGTCTCTAGCTATGTCAGAATAGCCTGTGCCCCATATGGTTTTTCATGTTGGGATTTTTCAAAGGTACCTCACTAGGCATTTCTTCTGAGGCATCTCTGAGTAGACCCAAACCTGCAGCTTTAGCAGCTGAGTGAGTTCTCAGCTATTTGTGCTGCTCCAGGGGCTCCACAAAAAACAAATTTAATACAGACTCACTGCCACCAAGTCAATGCCGACCCATAGTGACCCTCTACGACAAGGTAGAATGGGCCCTGTGAGTTTCCAAGACTCGGACTCCTCACATCGGCAGAGAGAGCCGCCTCTCTCCCGTGGTGCAGCTGGTGTTTTCAAACTTCTGTGCCTTTCGGGTAGCAGCCCAGTGCATAAGCACTCGCCACAGTACCACCGTGTACAACTGCATCAATTTGTGTCTGACTCCATACCAGATACAAAGCAGTCCAGATAAACTTCCCGGAGGGTGTCATCTGATGATGGAAAGACTTACTGCACAATGAGGATGAGAATTTGGAGGGCTGGACTTGGTTATGGATCTGAGCCATTAACGTCAGAGTCACCAGTGAGCTCTCTGGGCCTCAGTTTCCTCATCTGTACAGTGAGGGCTAGATAAGCCCGCAGATGGTCTCACCCTGTGAAACATTACAATTCTCCGATTCCTCCAAGTGTTAACTGAAGTCCAGCCGTACTGGAAATAGATCATCCTTTTGCTATGCCTCTACATTCCTTGCCCCCAAATTTTAGTCAGGCTATAAATAGGAATTAAGCTACTTATCAACTGCTTTTAAAAAAGAAAAAAAAAGGCTCACTGTAAGGGACAAGAAAGACACACTTAACAAATATTGATCATCTACTGCGTGTCAGGTATTGAAGAAGTGCCTTTTCACCCGAAGGAAACCCCAGGATAAACAGTCCAGATAAGTGTTCTATAGGACCATTAGTCTTCCAACACCAAGCGGCCCCTTTGAAAAGATTTGTGTTACCACAGGGTTGGTGCTTTGGATGAATGACGATAACACGTCACATTTTGGAAAAGCATGTGAATGTGTGTAAACATGAGTAGAAAATCTACTACCGAAGATAATGAAATGTGGGGATTTATGAAGACTCCTTTGGTCATTTATCAGGAAAATTCACGGTCACCAATGAACACGTATGGGTGTCTTGTGTTCAGTCCATCAGCTCAGCTGTGATCTCTGTCAACAGGGATAAGCCCTGCCACGTGATGAACACAACAGTGGCAGCATCGTGCTGACGGTGTTGGTGGTTCATGCCAGGTTGATGTTAGATTCCGTTTCAACACATCATGACCCCATGCACACAGTACGAAACATTGCCCAGTCCTGCAACATCCTCACAGCTGTATGTTTGAGCCCAATTCTGTAGCCACTGAGTCCATCTATCTTTTGAGGGCTATGTTATTCTGGGTACTTTATAGAGAAACAAATCCACAGAAACTCATATGTATAAGAGAGAGTTTTATATAAAGGGTAAGTGCACATCAAGAAAACATCCCAACCCAGTGCTGCCCAAGCCCACAAGTCTAACATTAACCCATATGTCTGACAATAATCCACAAAATCCTCTACCAACTCACAAAACACATACTATGGTGCCGACTGCAGGAGGAAAGCCGTGAATGTGTAAGCATCTCAGCACTGGCAGGGGTCTCCACCCGGCTGCTCCAGCACCCAGGGCTGCATCAGGGTAGGTCCATGTGGCTTCTCCTCAGGGATGTCTTGCAGGAAGTGAGCCTTGCCAGCTGAAGCAGGGAACTGGCTAAGGCAGCTGCACCCTGGTCTGACCATCAGAGAGCAAGAGACCCGAGAGCTAGAAAGGCGAGGCTCACCAAGCCATTTATCCCTCTGCCCTTCAATTAACCCCAGATGTGTTTATCGGCCAGGTTGGCACAATGAATTTAACTATATTAAAGGCCTTTAAAAAAATGTTTTATTAGGGGCTCATACAACTCGTATCACAATCCATACATATATCAATTTTGTAAATCACATCTGTACATTCATTGCCCTCATTATTTTCAAAGCATTTGCTCTCCACTTAAGCCCTTGGCATCAGGTCCTCTTTTTTTTATCCCTTCCCTCCCTGCTCCCCCCTCCCTCATGAGCCCTTGATAATGTATAAATGATCATTTTGTCTTCTCTTGCCCTCTTTGGCAGCTGACCTCCCGATAGACCAGATCTGAATTTGTTCTGTGTGCAAGTATCTTTTACTTGGTTCATGACAGAAATTTCTTCCCTGGCTTTTTGAATGTGGATGGGTATTTTATTTCTTACTCGTTATTTGGATCTTTGTCTTTATATTATTATTATTTTATCCTTATTACCTTATTTCAATTTTGTTTTTAATTGTTTCTGTTGGGTTTCCCAGTTTGTGAAGGACAGGAGGAGGTGGATGCATACTGACAATAACTGATACAAGGGTTTATACTGGATATAGGGTTGGGGAATGGGTGATACGGAGGGAAAGGGGATTTGGGGAGTAAACATTAAAGGGGGGAGGGGGGAAGGAGCACTTGAACTGATGGTGATTGCACAACTTACTTTAAAGGTGATTTAACCACAGGGGTGGGGATGCTCTAAGATTGATGTAGTGGTGACTTACAATGCCCCTTGATATGATTGAATGTTTGAGCAGTTGAAGTGTGTGATATTTAATTATGTGCCAATAACACTGTTAAAAAAATAAGTAGGATTGGAGAGCCAGACTGTGATGGACTAAGAAATGGAAACTTGATTCTTTAGAGGTTTTCTTAGCTTACCCTGGGGTCCAATGACTTCTACAGTTTATGATGGATCTCAGGAGATTCATGGTCCCCTTGAAGAAGGTATTGGTTGTTCCGTGGTAGAATTACCTCCTGTCATGCAGGAGTCACCTAATCGATTCCTGACCAATGCATTGCATGCTTAGACACCACCCCTCTCTGCAGGCGTACTTGTTCCTATGATGCTGGGCAGGTTTCAGCAGAGCTTCCCGACTAAGATGAGCTGGATAGAAACGTCTGGTAATCTACTTTGTAGAAAATCAGCCATTGGATCACAAAGATCTGCTTCACACCCAAATATGGGCCATGCCCACCATATGAGCTCATGGTGATTTAGGGGGCCAAATTAACGGAAACTAGTCATGACATAGTTACATTGAGATGTAGGCAACTTTCCAGACACAGGACCCATTTCAAAGGATTCTCGAGAAGATCCACAAAAGCTCCACACAAAGAAAAACTTCGGAGACCTTTGGGAGAGTTGGGATCCTTGAAGTGCTGAGCTATCCAGGGAGGTGTGGTAAAGAATGTGGGTCATTAGAAGGGACAGAAGCCGGGAAGACTACCTGAGTCACTCAGGGTAGCGGGTCTGAGGGTCTGGATGAGAGTGGTAGAAGTGGAAAGGAAGAGTGTTAGAGGTGGTGTTGTGGGGAAGGATTGGCAGCGCTCTGGGCACTGCCAGACATGTCTGGAGAAGGGCATTCTCTTTGGCAGAAGGATCCAGAAAGGCACTTGTGTTTTGAGGTTAGAGAGTGAGTTTGGTTTCGATCCCTGGCTATTGGATCAAGTCGGTTCTTGAGAGGCCAGCTTGTCCTTACCCAGCTTATTTTGCTGCGAAAACAACTGAGACCCAGGGATGGGAATTCACTTAGATGGTGGCCCCCAGGGACCAAATCACATGAGAATAACATGTAGGAGAGGGTCAGAGCTGAAAAGGGAGATCAGGAGACATTTTTGAAGAGGTGGTGGTTGAAAAAAGCAAAAACAAACTTACTGCCCTCAAGTCAATTCTCACTCACAGCAGACCTGCCACTGGGTTTCTGAGACTGTAGCACTTTAAGGGAGTACACAGCCTGATCTTTCTCCCTCAGTGCAGCCGGTGGTTTTGAACTGCTGACCTTGCAGTTAGCAGCCTAACCCATAACCCACTATGCCACCAGGGTAGTTCAAGGGGCTAAAAGAAAGTAGATGGTTGCTGTAGAGTCGGCCATGATTCATGGTGACCGTGTGTCCCAGAGTAAGTGTGTGCTTCAGAGAATTTTCAGTGATGGATTTTTCCAGAAGTAGATCACCAGATCTTGTTTCCAAGGTGTCTCTAAGTGAACTTGAAATGCCAACTTTTCTGGTTAGTAATCAAGCAGGTCAGCTGTTTGCATCTCCCATTTCTAAGTAGCAAGGCCTAGGTTTCAGCCCCTGGTCTTTGCTCTCATTTGGGAATAGAACCCAGGTCACAGAGGCATGGAGGACCAAAATCAAACTTAGTTCTCTTGAGTCTGTCCTGACTCTCAGTGACCCTATGGACAGATATGAGCGGCCCTGGGGGGTTCGGAGACTGTAGATCTTTATGGAAGTAGAAAGCGTCAATGCTCCCTTGGAGCAGCTGGTGGCTTCAAACTGCTGACCTTGTAAGTTAGCAGCCCAACATGTAACTCACGACACCACCAATATCTTCCATAGAGGAGAGTCTGAGAGAAAATAGGAGAACCAAGTGCCTTGTGAGTAAGAGAGGTGAGTATTCCCAGCAGGAGGGCCCCCAGAATAAGGATTGTTCAATGGCCCCTGAGACTGCTTATCTGAGGTTCACAGGTGACACTTAAAATGGTGAGTACAGATGGGGTTTCCAAGAAGTCCTAATAAACGGGATGGTGAGGACAGACTGGCCCTTGCTAGATGTCTTAAAGGGAAGAAGCCGATCAGACATAGAGATAAGGCAGGAGGAGGATAATATTTTATAAATAACAAGAGTATGCTTATTAGCAATAGGGCAATGAAACAATGAGAGAAGAAGAATGGAGAAGGGTCTTCAGTGAAGCCACAACCATGAGGTACTGATGGGACCATTTGCCCAAAATGGGAAGAGGATGAAAAATCAGAGATCACTTTCTGAATTCAGCTAGTCCCAGAAACAATGAATTTTAAAGGGGAGAAGAGTATTGTTGTTGTTGTTTTTAGTTGTCAAGTTCACGCTGACTCATGGTGATCCTGTGTGCAACAAAACAAAATTATTTCCAATCCCATGTTCTCTTCACGATTGTGGGTATGGTATTAAGAGCGTGAGGACCACGTCTGGTCTCATCTGGCTGCACAAATGGCAAGGAAAGCCGAACCCATCAGCCAGCCCATGGCCAGTGCCTACGAGGGGGATGACAGCGTGCCTCCACTTTCCCACCTTCTTTACCAATGCTGACGCCACTTTTTCCTCCTAAGGTATGCTCTGCTTCTGTGCTGAACTCAAAGAATGCATGGAATTGCCACACTGAACTCTCAGATAATACTAATGATTATGAACGATATGAGAGAAATCAACATGTTACTATTCAAGATCAGAAACCATCAGGATACAGTTCTCGTCAGGCACACCTCTGGTCCTTGGCCTCTTAGCCATGAGGCTTCTTGTTCCCTGCCCTGCTTGGGCAATGTTGTAAAACTCTTAGTACTGATCATGAATGTCCAAAGGGGCATGCCGCTTGCCATAAATCTCAGCCCGAAGGTGCTTGGCTCTGGCTCTGTTGGGTGGGCAGCAAATCTTGCTCTGAGACTTAGGTACCTGGAGGCACCTCACTCCACAAGCAAGCCTCCTGCCTGAAGGCTCTCAGTTTACCTGCTCTGTGGGCCGCCAACTCTGTCTCTTGCTCTTGGCTATGCTGCCCCTGTCCTGCCACCTCTAATCCCCCTGTCCTCTGTCTCCTGGAGGGGCTTCAGCACAGGGATCTCGGAGTCCAATGGACATACTTTACTCCTGGCTCTTCTTTCATGATGCTAGTGAGTTCTTCTTTCCTACCTCTGAGAAGGCTCGTTTTATATCTGGCAGCAAGTCAAAAGTGACCAGTCTCCACTGGAGAGCTCGAAGTTTTTGCAATCCCAATGAAGTCTATGAACCATCACTTATAACAGGATCATATAATCCTATCCGTTCCTTGTCCACAGTCTCCCACCCAGACCCATCAGGAATCGAGGGAATAGACCCAATCCGCATGGTCCCACCTAGTTGTTTGGAGGGAGTTACAGAAACCATGACTAGAAGGACCACACTAAATAACTCATCGCACCATACCGCGCTGGACACCACCACTGTGTCAACTCAGCTCAGGGAGGATTTGCAAATTCAGCAAACCCTTTTGTTTTCTCTTGCCTCCGGGGCTTTGTCCTGTGGATATCCCTCTGCCTTGACCACGATTTCCAGTCCTTTGCACCCTGCCTCTGACTGGTGCCTCAAAGTTCTAGAAAAATCCCGTCTCTTAAAACAGCCCTTTCCTATCATCTATGGCTAAGTTATCCTGTTCCTGTCCCCTGTTGACCATCTTCTTGGCTGTTTCCACCAAAGCCAAGGTAGTGCTTGCGGCTCTGTCCCTGTGTGTTTGCGTGGTTGTTGTGAACGTGTGAGTTTCCTATTCCACAGCTAGATTTTAAGTGCCGATAAATTAAGAGACTAGCTCTATCTGCACTCCCACATAGAGTACAGCTCAGTGCCTAGCACATAGTAGGTGTTCACGAAATGCACATTACAGCAGGGGGTGGGGGAGAGAGCAGGATAGCACATAAATTTGGCCTTGCTGTTTCTTCTCAGAAAAATGTTAAAAATAGCAATAATAAAAACAGCCTTTATAATCTGCCAGGCCATTTGTAAATATGCATTATCTTGTTTATACTTTACCGCTTACTCGTTTCAGGGCTTGGAGAAACCAGGTTCTAATACTCAGTAACGCGAGGGATCACAACAAAGCTCGTGTTCTTTTTTGCTTCCTTGTTTGTCAATGAATTGATCAGAGAGGCATTTCTGTTCTGAAAACACAGAGGCTGGAGCCCCAAGTCTCTCCCTCCCTATCCCCCAGCCAGGTATCAGGTAGGCGCTGCATCTCCTCCCCCCGCTCTTGCCCATAGCAAGTCCCCGTTCCAGCATGCCCACACAAAGCCTGCCTGCCAGGCCATTGAACGAGACTCGATGCTTTGTCTCAGGAAAAAAAGAGGGCTTTGTGTCCTGTCCCCTTGTGTCCAGTGGACACCTGAAGAAGTCAGCAGGGGGTTCTCTTTGCCTCTGTTTGTCATCAAGTTTCATCCAGTAGATTTTGGCCCCCCAGCCACCCTGTATGCTTGGAACGGAACGTGCCCTGGTCCTGCGTCATGCTTACTGCTCTGTGCTCAAGCCCGTTGTTGCAGCCGCTGTATCGATCCATCTCATTTGGATCCGAGGGTCCTCTTCTTTTTTCTCTCCATTGTACCCCTCTACTTCTCTAGAGCCCTGGTGGCATCGTGATTATGTGTCGGGCTGTTTTCACCACAAGCTCAGCAGTTCAAAAGTACTAGCTGCTCCCCAAGGAGAAAGACAGGGCCTATAAAGATGTATATATAGCCTTGGAAACCCACAGAGGCGGATCTGCTCTGTCCTGTAGGGTCCCTGTGAGTGGGAATGGCCTCGGTGGCACTGAGTTTGGTTTTGAGTTTTCTACTTTACCAAGCATGTTGTCCTTCTCTAGGGTCTAGTCGCTCCTGCTACCATGTCCAAAGTACATGGGATGAAGTCTTGCCATTCTTGCTTCCAAAGAGCCTTCTGGCTATACTTTCTCCAAAACAGATTTGATGGTTCTTTTGGCAGTCTCTGAATACTTTGAATATTCATTGCCAGGCACCACAGTTCAAATGCATCGATGCTTTGCCTCTAGACTATTCTAAACCCAAGCAGGGCACAGTGTCCCCCTCCACCCCAGCCTGCTTTCCTGGAAACTCCAAACAGGAAACGGCTGGCAGGAGAAGTGGGGAGAGGGCAAACCTCGGAGGCAGCCTTCACTGAGACCCCGGGTGGCATGAGCAATTGTCGTGGGGCACCATGTGGAGTCACTCACGCAGATCCTGGGGGCTGATGGGCCTGTGACTGACAACCCTCTGCCCACGCCCCCTTTGGAAGTCTGTGCTGCTGTTTCTCACAGCAAGGGGAAAAGCAAAGGTTCATCCCTGAACCTCCAACGGGGGGTGGGGGTGGGCTATGTGTGGTTGGAATAGCCCTCTGCTCACCTGGAAATCCTGACAGGGCTGGCATCGACCTGGTCCCTCCACATCCCTACTCCCACGCACCCCGACAGCTGCCACCCAACAGCTGCCAGTGGCAGCGGTCTGCGTTGGGTGCTCCTTCCCCGCACTCTACATTGTAATCTCGGGAGTTCTTGGCTGCCACTGTTAGCACTACCTTGCCTGGCAGGAAGTTCAGGGAGTAGCTTATGGTGGGGGACCCCAGTGCGGAACCTCCTCTCCCAGGTCCTCCCCAGAGCCCTGGATGGGTGGCAGCAGCTGGCGCCTGAGGACGCCTGGGATGAATGCCCTTCTCCGAAGTGAAGACTGGCTTTCTCTTCCTATTCTGCCGCCAGTTGGTCAAGCACAAGGCGTAGAAAGCACCAAACCCAAACCCATCGCTGTTGAGCCCTTTCCAGCTCATAGTGACCCTCCTGGGCAAAGCAGCACTGCAAGGCTGGAGACCTCTGGCTGCCACCCCAGGCGCCTGCCCAACAGCTGGTGGGCTCGGATGTCCACTTTCTCCATCTGCAGCCGAGCACGCTGGTCTCTGTGGCACCCAGAGGAGCCTCGCCGTGCTATCAAATGTCATGTCCCTGCACCTTTGTCTTCTGAACTGTTTGGGGATGGGGGCGTGGGGGGGAGGACTTTCCCTGGGGCTCCTCTTCTCTCCCAGCATGCTCAGTTTCATCTTTGTGCATCTGCGCAGCTTCTCTGAGAAGGAACTCATAACCAGCCCCCACCCCAGCCACTCCCCACACACCCCTGCAGACCAGACCGGCTGTCCTTGGCTGGGGAAGAATTGCTGACAAGTGTCCCCGCCCACCCCGCTCACTTCTGGGGCTGGGGTTCTCTGACGTCTTACACTCTTCCCGCACCTAGTTCTAGTTCTTCCAGGGACACTAAATTTCATCCAGAAAAGATCAGAGCCTGGCCCACAGTCTGCCCCGCTCCTTGTGTGTGAACGGAGCTGCCCCTTCCGCCCACTCAGTCACCAGGAGTGACCCCAGCAACAGGTCTGCACGCACAGATAGCCTGCGTGGCGGAGAGTGGCGGGGGGGGGGGGCATGAGTGCAGCATGGATTATAGGTGTATTATTGTAATAAGCACTGCCAAGTGCAGACTATTCACCCAAAGCGTCCTCAAACCGGGAGGGTGAACAGGCCCTTGGAGAGGACTCTGCAGGTGTCTGCCACCAAGACCTTGTGGACTCTGGTTCAGGAGAAGCCGTTGGTAGCAGGGACCCAGCCCCAGCCCCTTCCCACACCTTCCCCTACCCTCTTCTCCAGTAACTGCACCCCCGCCTAATTCCAACCCTCCCAGTTGGTGCACATTCAGATCCAACAAACTTTTATTGAGCATATACTATGTGCTAGACATTGGTCTAGGTCCTCTACCCTGATTATTTCACTGAATGGGTTCTTCCTTGGTTCTGAAAGGGGAGACTGAGAGGGAGCAGGAATTAGCCGTCTTGGAGAAGAGAGTAAAGAAAGGAAATGGGTTTTTCCTTGATCCTGAAAGGGAGACTGAGAGGGAGAGGGAGTTAGCCGTCTTGGATAAAAGAATAAGGAAAGCGTTGTGGGACATAGTTTTGGAGCCTGAAAACCCGGTTTAAAATTCTGGCTCGGGGGGGAGCGGGGAGGGAGGGGGAAAAAGAGGACTTGGTGCAAAGGGCTTAAGTGGAGAGCAAATGCTTTGAAAATGATGAGGGCAAAGAATGTACAGCTGTGCTTTATACAATTGATGTGTGTATGGACTGTGATAAGAGTTGTATGAGTCCCTAATAAAATGTTAAATAAAATAAAATTCTGGCTTAGCCACTAATGAGCCACTTCACTTCTTTCTACCTCAAATTTTTCTTCAATTAAAAGGGGACTGTGGAGATTGTAGGCTCCTCGCTAGGTTGAGGACTGCGAGTAAAGCCTTCAGCACAAACCTGGACACAGGAAGACTCGAATGTCTTAGTTAGCTTGTCTTCCTCAGCCACTTGCCCGGCCATCTCTCAGCTAGCCCGGCTTTCCAACCTGGGCGGTGAAACTGAATGCCTGATCCCTCTTCCCCATCTCTGTGGGGTGCTCTTGGGAAGACTCCTGTTTGCCGACACCATGCCAGGACCCTGGATAAGTATCACACAAACCCCTTTTTGCATCTTAGCACAAAGGTCGGAAGTTTGCCAGCTCAGAAGCATAGCAAAACTGAAGGTGTACAAGTCCAGAAAGGGAATCTGGGTTTTCTCCACGGGATGTCACTAAAATCTGGCTGCAGGTTACATTTTCAGGCACAGGCAGGACCCCCAGTCCCTGCTGCATGCTCTCCCCTCTGTTTGCCCTAGTTCTCATCTCCTGGGTGCTGGCCATAGTCCCGGCTTGCCAGCGGAAGGGGCCACTGTGGTCCCTGCCACTCCCCACCCAGTCTCCTGCCTGGCCCTCTGCCATGCCTTCACACCAGCGTCACCCCGCCTGGCCCTCAGCTGCGTTCTGTGGAGGCTAAGGCTAAGCAACTTTCATGTTGAGAGCCCTGCTTGATCTTGGAAATCAGAATGGGACAGGCAGGGTTTTCCTTGTCGGACCCTTTCCCCCTGGATCCACGAATCACACACGTCTTCCGCTGACCCTCTCCATCATCCCCTCCACGACTACTGTCACTGGGAACTGCGCTTCTCCTTCGCCTGCCCACTCAGCCCTGCCATTCCCTCTGGCAGTCAGCATGCCTCACACCGCCATCCGCTCATCGTGGCGGCCAGCCCTTTGTACCCACTCTGCCCTTCTCGGATAGACACTGTATGGGGGTCAAACTTCAATATAACCTCTTTA
The DNA here is from genome assembly GCF_050624435.1 of Tenrec ecaudatus. Taxonomy (NCBI): domain Eukaryota; kingdom Metazoa; phylum Chordata; class Mammalia; order Afrosoricida; family Tenrecidae; genus Tenrec; species Tenrec ecaudatus. The sequence continues at coordinate 8,086,255 of NC_134538.1, forward strand.
CTCACTAACAGTGCCCATGACTGCTGCTTAACCAGAGGGAAGCTGGGACCACACACTGTGTTTCTTTCTACATGCCCCTTCATCCCTCCCTTGGCGGCCCCCATCTTTGGTTAACTCAGCTATCTCCCCAGTGTTCCTGTCATCTCATTAGAGTTCCTGGATAGTAAAAACGGTGAAATTCTTGGCTGCTAACTTAAAAGTTGGAAGTTCAAGTTCACCCAAAGGTCTCTCAGGGGGGGGGGGTTGGGGCTCCACCGAGAGCCCCATGAGCACACGTGGAGTGTATTCCACTGACTCACAGAGAGTCACCATGAGCTGAAGTTTTACTGTGGCCATTTATGTTGCTGTTCCTGACCACCAGGGGGCACCTCCCTCGCTGGTTTCAGCATCCCGCACCCAGATTTCTTTTTACATTAAGATCCTTGTTGGCTGGTTAAGATCCTTGTTGGTTAAGATCCAAAAGCACCTGGCCTCACAAAGCCTTCACCAATTCAATGCTGATGGACGTCTTCTCCAATCCCTGTCAGCCACCCATCAATCTTTTGTTCGGTCATCAATCCACTCATTCGGTACTCACTACATACGGTCCCTGCTGTTCCTCCTGCCCTCTACTTGGATGGAGTCACATGCTGACCGTGGTTCCTAACGTCCGGGGAGTCTCCACAACCGTTTCCTCCTTGCACTCCCTCCAGCCTGACCCTGTCCACTGCCTTCGCCCCACCTCTACCTGCCTGTCCTCTGGTTGCTTTCCTCGGAGGGCCCATGAAGAGCAGGGAGCAGTGTCCTTCCTCTGACCTGGTAGGCATCGTTCTAGCTCCTTGGCACACAGAAGTGAGCAAAGTGGCATCGATGCTACCCTGGAGGAGTTTGCAAATTGGAGCGACACGGCCCCTGCGAGCTGGCAGGCAGGGTCCCCCAAGGTCATGCCTCCCAATCTTGCCATAGGCAGTGGGGCTCCAGCATGTGCTCCTGCTCAAAGCTGCCACTGGCCTCTCCGGTAGACCCACAGTATCTAAGCTTCTAGAAGATGTGACCTGGGATATTTGCCCATCTCGTACCTGCCGGGCACCTCTTTCACCCGTGCTCTTAGACACCAGGCACAGAGGATGGGCCCTCAGCCAAGCCCTCTGGCCTTTTCACTGTGGTGCACAAGGAGTAGTCCATTGAGCCACACACACACGATGTGCATTCGACTCACCTGAGAGCATTTAGAAAATACTCCATTGCCCTTCAGGGTTTGGTGCAGTTGATCTGGATGCAGGCTGCCTACCTTACTTTGACAAGGTCTGAAGAAGGTTGAGAATGTGGATGACCCAACTGTGACAGCCCGTCCTGCTCTTGATTGAAGCCTAGCACTGCCCACATTGTTCGTAGCCCACCTTTCTGCCTGGACTTGTAGGCCACTTGTAGATCACTTAGGACCACCACGGGCCAGGGACTGGGCTAGTTCTGTGAAGACCAAGTTGAAAAGACATATGCTGTGCCTCAAAAAACACACAGACCCAGTAAGGGAGATGAGCCAGGAAATGGCAAACCACACTCAAATGGGACAACAGTCAACCTAGAGAGAAGGGTAAGTTAAATTGCCCCAAATCATAGAGACCTTTAGTGAACAAAAATATCAAAATGTGAAGCGATTGTTTCCCAACATATCCTCTATCTGGGGTGTCTACATTTCTGAAAACAGTCTCTCTCTCTCTCTCTCTCTCTCTCTCTCTCTCTCTCTCTCTCTCTCTCTCTCTCTCTCTCTCACACACACACACACACCACACACACACACACACCATTCTCTGAAGAATTCTGTGCTGTTTCATTGACACCACGTCCAGACAATGGCTTTGGCACCCTTGAGGGACGCAAACCAGGTTCCTTTGAAATGTTATTTGAGTTTGAAGAGCAAAACGGAGTCCGAGGGGGCAAGATCAGACTGTAGGGTGGATGGAGTGAGGTTTCCCAGTGACATTTTTGTAGGATAGCCCTTGCTAACCTAGGAGACTGAGCAAGTGCATTGTTGTGCTGGGGGAAGAAATTCCTCAGTGCAACTTTCCTGGCATTTTTTATCACCGATGCAATTTCCATGCTTCTTAGAACTTTTTCATCATAAGCCCACATGATTGTCCTGTATGTTTCAAGAAAGTATCTTTTTGGAAATTCAAAAAACAGTCATCACAACCTCTAATCTGACCTCTCTACTTTGAATTAACTGGCTCACCGGATCACTGTTTTAATGGAAGTCATTTTTTTCTAAGTACCAAATGGAGACCAAGACCAATGTGTCACTGAAAGACTTTGTTTGCGGTCCTCCACTGACCACAGAGATGTGGTTTTGTTTGGAATATATGAACTGGAACCTTAGGAGCAAGGCTTTTTGAAATACCCTCATCTGAGTATGTGTCTAAGTCAATGAGTCCATGTATAAATTCGGGGACACGATATAAGAGAGGCTTGCAAATTAGGAAAGTTCTTCGAGAAGGTGGCACAAGATGAGTTTAAAACCAGAAATAGTAGTAGAGAACTCAAACTCACTTGCCTCCAAGGTCTCGGCAAACCCCAGCATTACGATGGTTCATTGTTGCTTGATTGTTTAATTGTTCAGAGGCAGATATTAGGACATTTTGTAATGCAGCCTCTTAGATATGGGCAAGCAGTGCAAAAGTTATTTTGGTGTTTGAGGGGGTACCCCCCCCCCAAGAAATGGAAAAAAGCTCCGCTTGGCAGAGCTTTCATAGTACGCCTTTTTTCCCACTAGGTGAGCCTCTAGCAACTCACTCTGAGTTAGTGCACCCAGTGGCGTCACCTGGGAAGGTTCTTTCTGGTCACAATTTTTTCGTAAAGTTTTTTTTTTTCACAATTTTATTGGGGGTTCTTATAGATCTTATAACAATACATAAATCAGTTGTATCAAGCACATTGGTACATATGCTAACATCATCTTTTGCAAAACATTTTCTTTCTACTTGAGCCCTTGGCATGAACTCCTCTTTTTCCCCTCCCTCCCCCACCCTTCCACCTTAGTAAACCCTTGATAATTTATTTTTATTTTCATATCTTACACTGTCCTCTGTCTCCCTGCACCGACATTTCTATTGTTTGTATAACACAGGTGTGTTATACATCGATCATTGTGATCAGCTACCCCTTTCAGCCCCTTTCTCCTCCACCTTCCCCGTACCCTCATCGTGTCTCTACTCCCATTATTGTTCCTGAAGGCTTATCTGTTCTGGATTCCGTGTGTCAAGAGCCCTTATTTGTACCATTGTACAAGCTCCAGTCTAACCAGATTTGTAAGTTAGAACTGGGGTCATGATAGTTGGGGGGAGGAAGCATTAAAGGACTAGAGGAATGTTGTGCGTTTTGTTGGTGCTATACTGCACCCTGGCTGGCTCATCCCTTCCTTGTGACCCTTCTGTGAGGGGATGTCCAATTGTCTACAGGTGGGCTTTGGATCTCCATTCCGACCCACCTCATTTGCATCAAACAGGTTATTTGTTTTGGGTCTTCGGATGCCTGATACCTGATCCTGTGGACACCTTGTGATCACACGTGTTTATGTGCTTCTTGCATGTGGCCTTTGTTGCTTCCCTGCTGGATGGCTGCTTGTTTAACTTCAAGTCTTCAAGACCCCAGATGCTATAGCTTATAATAGCCTGGCACCATCAGCTTTCTTCACCATGTTAGCTTATGTACCCATTTTGTCTTCAGCAATTGTGTCGGGAAGGTGAGCATCACAAAATGCCAGGTTATTAGTACAAAGAGTTCTTGCATTGAGGGAGGCCTTGAGTAGAGGCCCAATATCTGTCTGCTACTTAATACTTAACATGTAAATATATATACATAGACCTCTATCCCTATCATTATATATTAATATATCATAAAAGAAGTTTCACTGGAACCTCATTTTTTGTGATGGTCAATTTAAGAGACCAGAGTGTGACTGTGAAATTTTGTTTCCTGCTTGGGAAAAATGCCCAGAAACTGTTGTGATGTTGAACACAGCTAACAAAGACAATGCTATGGGAAAAACTCAAGTGTACAAATGGTTTCTCATTTCAAAAAAGAGACAATGTCAGTTGATGACAAACCTCATTCTGGATGTCCGTCAACTTCCTGAATTTGTTGACTTGTAGACAAATTGTCGACTTGTAGTGCATTTGGAAGAAATTGTCGACTTGTAGTGCAATTGGAGTTTGTTCCACCAGGTCAGACTGTTAATCAAGCTTTCTATTTAGAGGCTCTGAAAAGATAGCATAATAGTGTGCGATTAAAAAGAAGGCCTGATTTGTGGCAGACAGAGAACTGGTTTTGCCACCATGACAATGCACCTGCTCACACCGCCATCTCAGTGCACCAGTTTTTGGCAAAAAATAGCATGCCTCTCTTCCACCACCACCCCCCCATTACTCACATGACCTTGCTCAGTTGGACTTCTTTTTGTTTCTGTGAATGAAGAGGGACATGAAAGGATAGCGAGTTGACGACATAGAAGAGGGGAAGGAAAAAATGAGGAAGGTGCTGTCAACTATCCAAACAGATGAATTTGAAAAATGTTTCCAAGAATGAAATGACAGATTTAGCAAATGTATGAAGTATAAGGGAGAGCGCTTTGAAGGTGATAAGGTTGTTTTGCAACAAAAAATTAAATACATAGCTTTAAAAAAATTCTTTTTCTGGGGCAGGGATACACCCTCATATCTAAGTCTATCCAATAAGTGTTTGCAGCCGATGTGACCTGGGGTAGCACTTTCTAGCAAGATTCTAAATTGAGTAAATGAAAAATAAATAACGCCATTCCTGAGGGGTATTATGATGTTAAGGCTGCATCCTTGTGAATGGCCTTACACATACCAGAAACTACCTGTTGCTTGGATTAGAAGAAAGCAAAGCGAGTACAGGAGGAGATGACAGAAAAGGAGACAAGTCTATCTCATAGGATTTGTTGTGCACGTCTTTGTTGATGATAAGCAAACAAATCCGCAGCCCCCCAGCAGTAGAAGCAGGCGGTGTGGTTCCACCTTGGCTGATAGCCTCCCTTTTCTGTCAACCACCTCTCTTTATGTCCCCTACTGGGCCACATTTTCCTGACGAGAGTCGTCTCAAGGACTCTTAGGCCTCCTAAGCAGCCACCGGCATGTCCTATTCCTCAAATAATAACGTCACAACCAACCTCTTCACTTGTGTAGTACATGTCTCACGAGTGCCCCACAGCAGAACCCCATGTCACCGAGAAGGAAACGTGGGTTTGGGTTGAAACCCGCAGGAAACAGAACTTCACTCCCTTGATGGATGGTCCCGTCCATTCTGCCTCCGCCAACATGCGGAGCCTGGATGAAGCTCCCTGTGTGGCAAGAGTGATGATACTGGAGTGGAAAGAGTGGATGTCTGTCTACCCATTGCAGAGTTGGGAAGGACACACATCAAATACCCAGAAGAAACGTGACTTCAGAGTCTTCCCAGGAATGTTCTTCTAGAAAGGCTGCAGTTGATGGGGCTAGGGCTGCCGCTTCTGAACGCAGCCCCATCACAAAGTGCACAGGGAGAAGGAAGGTGCGTGAATGCAGAGACCTTTCAAGGCTCGGAGGGCCAGGTTCAAGGTGGACAAGCATCTGCTTCCTTTCTTCGAAAGAGCCATGCAACGTGACTTCAGTGAGAAGTTGGCCAGGCTGCCCACTTGTCCATTAAAGCTTGTCCGTAGTAAGTTTGTTCCACAATCAAAGAAAAGAAAAGAAAAACAACAAACAGTTCAGGTTAATATGGGGTTAACAGTGCAAGGTGCAGCAGCTGTTGATGACAGCCCTTAAATCACTGGGCAGCGGAGGAGGGAGTGCGTCTTTCTATAAAACCCTTCATGAACCCACTGTCATTGAGTTGACGCCAACCGATTGCACACCCACGCTGGAATACTTGCCTCATTAGCTAACCCACTGTCTCAGAACTAGTTATCAACTAACCTTTGCTTTCTCCTCCTCAGTTCTCTGGCGCCTGCTTGATTGCCTTTTCAATCCTCGCTTGCAGAGAGTAACGGACGGGCAGGGGCCAGGGGTGGCAGGCTGTAAGTCCGTGGGATTGGCTGCATCCAGAGCTCATCCAATCCCTGCCCTGCCCTAGCACATGCTGCATAACCCCGGGCAAACCACGTAAGCTTTCTGAGCCTGCAAGTCCTATGTCTGAAATCAAAACAAGAAAACGGGAAATTCACATGCCACTGGTACAGTGACTGGCAGGAGTCCCTGGGAGGCACAACCTGTTAAGGACAGCGCTACTAATGGAAAGGTTGTCTGTTTGAATCCGTGTGGAGGAACTTCAGGAAAAGATCTAGCAATCTACTTCCAAAAGATGAGCCACTGAGAAAGAGCCCTATCGGACCCGGTTCTACTCTGAAATGCATGGAGTTGCCTTGAGTCTGAATGTGGACCTGGTGGCAGCTGGTCTGTTCGGTTTGGGATTTTCTTCTTTGGCGGGGTGGTGGGCCTTGCAGTGCCCAGCAAAGAGCGAGGCTCCATTGACTGAAGTTAGCAACGTTTTCATTGGTCCGTGAGAATTGGCATCCCTCCTACGGAAGTGCTTTTATGGATGTGCCTACCTGGGATGGAAGAAGCACTATTCCTAGCAAGTAAATGTTGTTGAAGAAAGCGAGACTGTTTAATTTGGGGAGGAAAACAATCAACCAACCAAACATGCATAATAATTCTTTGTGGACTTAGATTTTTTTTAAAGATTATTTTGTAAGAACAATTAAGCAAGCAGTATGCAACAAGTTTAACTGGTATAAACCTTGAGAAACATATTTTAAATTAAAGCCACCCTTTGGTAGGGAATGGGAGAACGATGGGGCTTTCTGCTCCTGACATGAATTATAGTCTTAAGAACTCACAGGGGCAGTTCCACTCCGTCTTGTGGGGTCACTATGAGTCAACATCCACTTGAGGGCAGTGAGTTGGGTGTTTTGATTTTGCTATGGAAATAGTCAGGCTCAGGAGGGAATTTTACATCCTTACAAATGGAACTTGGGTGTCCAAGTGTTGAGAATAGATGAGTTGAACCATAGTCTTTCGGAGTGTTCTAGGAGACACCTTAAAGATGCTGGGAAGAGCGCCCACCCCCTCCCTTTGGCTTCTTCAGAGCGTCTCTTCCCAGTGGTGTTTTCTCAGAGGGAACCTCTAGGGAACATTGTTGCTCGCTCTCAGAGAAAAGGTCTCTCCAGCCCCAAGTAGTCCAGGCCCAAGCATGAACCAGATCCCTCAAGCCCTGTCTTCAGCCAACGAGGAAGGAGGGATTGACCACTGTTATCAGTCAAGGATGGATGGGAATTGGAGAAAGCTATGGAAAAAAGAGTGCCCACTGCAAGAGGATCATGCAAGAACTCGTTCTCATAGTGATGGTAGCCAGGCTGGAGTGGGAAGGGAAGTGGGGAAAGAGGCAGCCCAGATACCGTAGATACTCGTGTATCAGCTGAGTTTTTCAGCACATTTTTTATGCCGTTTTTGTGGTAAAAGTAGGTGCCTCAGCTGATATTCGGGTCTACTTATACTCGAGTATATCCAGTAGATGAATCCTTGAAGAAGTTTGTGCAGTGCTGGTGAGAGAAGTACCTGGGAGAAATACAAAATTTCATCAAAATTGTTTGGTTTTGAGATAAGAAAAGCAAAGGTATATTTAAATGCTAACAGACGTGAGCCAGCTTCTTGGCCCAGTAATTGGGAGAATGGGCTCCTGAGCCTGGATTCTCTACTTAGCGCTCGTGGGGGCCTGGGCAAGACGTTCAGCTTCTCTGCATTTGGGTTTCTTGTCATGTAGAAAGGGACGATGCTCACTCCTGCCTCTTGGGGAAATTGTGAGGCTTCAATGAATTACTAGGGAGTATGAGAAAGAACCAGAATGCTTCCCAGAAGCAAGGGTTGGCAAGACTGCATCTCATGTACTTGGGGCATGTTATCAGGAGAGCCACATCATGCTTGGTAGAAGGTCAGTGAAACAGTAGACGACCCTCAAGGAGATGGACGGACACAGTGGCTACTACAATCAGCTGAAAGAGAACCCTAATTGTGAGGATAGTGCAGGGCTGGGCAGAGTTTCATTCTGTTATACATAGGGCACACGTGAGCATGCATGTGTGCATGAGCGCACACACACGCACACATACATACTCATGAGGCTTCAAAAAGTTTGTGGAAAGTTGGAATGGAAAGATCATGGAATTCCTCCATGAACACTTGCAGCCCCTTCCTGGACGCCCATCTGCATGTATGAGTATGTTGTATAACAGAGGAGTCCCTGGTGACCCAAAGGGTGAAGCACCTGGACTGAAAAATTAGTGGCTCAAACCCACTCAGAATTACTAGGAAGTCAGGGCTTGGTGATTCAATTCTGAAAGGTCACCACCTGGAAAATGCAATTATTCTCTGTAGCAAAACCACGCTCTTCACTTTGCCGTCCTTGTCTCCAGGCAGCTCTCCCCCTGCTCTGCACACACGGGGTCACTGGGAGTCAGAATAAGCTCAATGGCAACAATAGGTAACAAGACATGCAGTGTTGACATTAAATATGTTTATCGTATTGTCCAACCCTCATCATTATCCATTTCTTAATTTGTCCATCACACTTGGCAAAATCTCAGTGTCCACTATGTCTTGTGTTTTCCCTTCCCCCCTGCCTGCTTCTGGTAGCCTCTGATAAAATTGGGTTCCCATGCACTTGTTTATTCTATAAGAACCGTTGCTAGCAGAGTCGGTTATGAATTGAGCTGCTATGCACAAGGTCCGCAGTTCAAACCCATCATTTGCTCTGAGGACTAGAGATGAAGTTTTATGCTGCCCCAAAGAGTCGTAGTTGCTGTTTATGACCCTGTTATGACCCATTGCAAATATGACCCTATTGGGAGTCAGCGTGGACTCAGAGCGATGTTTTGTACAATCGAACAAAACAGTGCCCAGCCTGTATCATCCTCACAATTGTTCCTATTCTTGAGCCCATCAATTCCGCCACTGTGTCAATGCTTCTTGCCAACAGGTCTTCCTCTATTTCGCTGCCCCAGTGTGATGTCCTTCTCTAGGGGCTGATTGCTCCTGAGGTTGTGGTGGGGTGCCATCCAGTGAGCGCCTACCCAGAGTAAACCCTTTGCATAGCAGAGTGCAACACTGCACCGTCCTACACCATCCTCACAATTGTTTCTGTGCCTGAGCCCATCCATGCAGCCACTGTGTCATTGCATCTCCTGGAAGGCCTTCCTCTTTGTCGCTGCCCCTCCACTTTCCCAAACATGATGTCCTTCTCCACAGACTGGCCTCTTTAGAAAATATGTCCAAAGAATCCAACATGAAGCCTTGCCACCCTTGCCTCGAAGGAGCAGCCTGGCTTTACTTCCTCCAATATAGATCGGTTTGTCCTTTAAGCAAACCATGATACTTCCAATATTCTTCTCCGGCACCACAATTCAAATGCATCGATTCTTTTAGACTTTTCCTTAATCGATGTCCAACATTCACATGCTTATGGGGTGATTGAAAACACCAGGGCTTGGGTCAGGCCCATCGTAGTCCTCAAAGTAAAATGCTTGCTCTTCGGTATTCTAGAGAGGTCTTGACTTACCCAAGGCTGTGTGTCATTTGATCTCTGAACTGCCATTTCCCTGTACATTGCTTGTGGGTCCAAGCAAGATAAAATCCTGGACAGCCGCAACCTTTTCTCCATTGATCCTGATGCTGCCTCTTGATCCGGTTGTGAGGACTTGGGTCTTCCTTACACTGAATTGTAATCCGTGCTGAAGACTGCAATCCTTGATCTGCATGAGCAAGTGCTTCAAGTCCTCCTCACTTTCACCAAGCAAGGTTGTGTCATCTGCCTGTGCCAGAGTGGTAATAATCCGATGCTGTATTCCTCTTTGCATAGCCCACCTTCTCTGATAAAGATATTTAGCCTCCGAAACCTTCTGCTCAGTCCTACAGGGTCACCAGGAGTGGAAATTAACTCGATTGCAATGAGTTTGTGGACTTGCCTGTTCTGGATACTTCACTGAAGTAGAATCGCTCAGCTCAATATTTCCAAGGCTCATCTCTGTTGCATGTGTCCAGATTTCATTTCTTTTTATGGCTGAGTAATATTCCATTGCACCTCTGAGTTCTAATGGTTTGACTTTCTGGGTTATTGAGTAAGAGTGATTTGGGAATTCTTATTATTAGACTGGCTAAAAAAAAGCCAACTTGCTTCCTATTATTAAGATATTTTCAATTTTTCAATAAAAATTCAAAAACAATATTTCCCTTTTATTATATAAATATGCACATGTTACCTTCTCTTATGCCGCTTAGTCCACAAAGCCCAATGTATTTGCTTTGTGGCCATTTAAAGGAAATTTGCCAAGCCTTATCGGAGAGACTAAAGAAAACTGGGGCAGCTGTTGAACACTCTTGGAAATCCCGGCTACACTGATCATCAGGGGATAAATGGCACAGACACAATAGCCTCTCAATTCTTTGAGTTTGAGAACTATGGCTGGAACTTCAATCTCCCGATTTTAAATTACCCCTGACCAGCTGGTTGACAGGCCCTTGATCAGGTGCGACGTAGTGTTGTCTACTGAAAACGGCTTAGACCAGGCTGGCTGGAAAGCTGGAAGAGCTTTCTCCAACTGGGGGAAGGGATGTCCAGGTGGTAGAGGATGGTTTCAGAAAGCAAATGGTCAAGACCAGAGATGAGGAAACATGCACCTGGCTCCTGTTCAGAGGGAATCAGGTCCACCATGTGACAGAGTTTCTCCAGAAGTTCAAACAGGCCCAGTCCAAAGGATGGGGTACCATATTTTCCAGCGCACCAGAGCGACGGAAAATACTTTCACTGTGGTGATGGAGGTCTGCCCTGAACCGCCGAGGCTGGGATTCTGACCATCTCCTCCTTTTAGATGGACGAGGAGATGGTGGCACCACTCCATTGGCCCTTGTCTTGGCTTCCTAGGGCTGCCATGACAGATTACCATAGAGTGAATGGCTTTAAGCAATCGATATTTAGCATCTCCTAGTTAAGAAGGCCGGAAGTCCACGCAGGGCACTCTAGGTAAGTCATTTTTTATTTCAGCTTCTAGTCTCTCGCAGTCTTTGGGGTTCCTGGGCATGGATGCATCCGCTGCATGTATCTGGAGTCATAGTATACCTCCCCCATGTATGTCTATATGCTTGTTCCACTCTTTTAATAACTCCGAAGGGATGAGGTGTACGATCCACTCTACCCAGGTATATTCTCATCAACACAAGAAAACACCCTTGTTTCCAAACCAACAGTTATGAAAATGGCACACAGACACCGTGTTGTCCAGTTCTATGTGTACATAAGGTCACTGTGAATGAGAGTCAATGAGATGGCAACTGATCATAGTGATTTCCAAACAGGGTCATATTTGTAGGTAGACAAGTTAGAGTTTTAACACATACTTTGAGGGAAACAATTCAATCCATAACCTCATCTTTCCTCTCTGTGACTCTTGCCATTCCCATCGTCCTCTTTTATAAGACACTGGTCATAGAGGATTAATATCCACCCTGCCCTTGTTCATTTACCTGAGAGCATCTTCCAATATTTTATCTGTTTGCGCCGGGTCTCGACCATGCAGCTGTTTCCCCCAGCTCCCCCGAAAGACAGCTTGCTGGACTGTGTGGGCCCTTCCCCACCACCTCTCAAGGCCAGAGCTGGACTGTGCAGTCCCTGCCTCCAGCATTCCAAGGAGCTTCTCTCTCCGGGCCGAGTCTGTACAGCCCCTTCCCCCAGTGTTCCGGGATGATTTACTCACAGGCCACATCCAGACTCAGACCCTGCAGCTGCAGCACCAGAAGGCCTTCCTTCCCCTATCAGCACTTACGTCCGTGGTTCAAGCGCTATATAAGTCCCACTGCCTCACTGCCAGCGTGACTTCCCTGACCTAACTCGTTAGGTCTCAAAACTGCCTGGGGGCTCAAGATGATCACCACCACCCCCACCCCACCCCCCTAGTCCCTTTTTCTGCTCTCCCTTCCCTCCAGGGAGTTCTTTCTCTGCCTCAATAAAATCTTTCTCAACTTCACATTCCTGGCTAAATTCTATCTCTGCTCCACATCTCTGTCTCCAACCTCTCCTTATCCTCACTATTTGCCCAAAGAAAGTCACAAAAATAGGTACAGAGGTTAAAACTTTAACATCTCCTGTTTTTGTTTTTTTCACCTGGGAGACTGGGCATTCAATCCATAACATGTGACAACAAATTAGAAAGTTCCTAGCCAAGGGAGTTGTGGACATGGGCCCCTGAGCTGTCTATACCAGGGTCAGCCAGGGTTTGAATTCCTCCTACTCTAATCACATGCTCTCCAGACTTCTGACACTACATTTTAGGGGCACCTCCTTTAATGGCTCGGTGACCTTCTTTCTCACTGGCTCCTCAAAATTACATCTAAGATCAGGCTTGATCAGCAGGAACCATGTAGGAAGCCTCTGTAGGACTGTCCCTGCTTCCCAAACCTTTCCTCTCTTTTCTCTCAACATTGGGGTCAAGGGGTCATATTGTTGTCCTACTCTATTGTGACTCATCAGGACCCTAAGTACAAAATATTTGAACCACTGCCCAGTGCTGCCCCAGCCTCACAACTGTTGTCATGTCTGCAGCCACTGTGTCAATCCATTACCTTAAGGATCTGCCTCTCTTTCACTGATCCTTGACTTTTCCAAGCATGGTGCCCTCCGGGGACTAGTCCTTGCTGATCACATGGCCAAAGTATGTGAGCTGAAACCTTATCATCTTCCCTCTTCAAGAGCATTCTGGCTGTAAAGCTTCCAAGATTTGTTTGTTTTTCTGGCAGTCTGTCCTATGTTCAATATTCTTCATCAACACCTTCATTCAAAGTTATCATGTCTTTGCTGGTCTTCGTTATTCATTGCTTATCCTCCATATGCAGATGAGGCGATCGAAAACACCATGGTGTGTAGCCCCGATAGTGACTTCTCTGCTCGTTAGCATTCTGTTGGCTCACCTTTCTGTGGGATGGTGCGAATATGGCTCTCTTCCTGTTGAATACTTACGGTGTACTCCTGGGTCCACAGGCAGGAAGGAACCTGTGGTTTGCATGTGTACATTTTAAAAATGCACTCCCACCCATTCAGTAGCCCCCTCTCCCAAACAAAAGTGACTCACAAATTGTGCTTTAGTTTAATCTTCTCTTCTGAAGACTAATCAAGTGTGTAAGCTGGGTCCAGACTTTTAATTAGAACTGTCAGCTCTGGAAAGTTCATTTACTGAGCCTACTCTCCAGTGAGCAACTGCAGGCCTGGGGGTTTCTAACAGAGCTATGAGACTGAAAGTGCTGAAAGTTACCGTGCCTGGAAGCAACTGGGTGTGGAAGAAGAGGCTCAATTGAAATGCAGATTTCACATTTGTTACCTACTTTTCACTAAAACACCCCTGGTAAGAGCAGTGGTTAAAATGCTTGGCTGAAAACACAAAGATCCAACGTGTCTGCAAGAGAAAGGTGTAGTACATAGCCTTGATCCGTAGACCTTATAACCTCAGAAGCCGTGGCCAAGCAGCTCTACTCTGTCCTATAAGGTCACTGTAAATTGAAATCACCTCAAGAGCCACATTTTTTTTGTCTTGTAGTTTACTAAAGCAGACTTGAGGATGATCCTTTTTTTTTTTTTTAACAATTTATTGGGGCTCATACAATTCTTATCACAGTTCATACATATACATACATCAGTTGTATAAAGCACATCCATACATTCCCTGCCCCAATCATTCTCAAGGCATTTGCTCTCCACTTAAGCCCCTTGCATCAGGTCCTCTTTTTTTTCCCCTCCCTCCCCGCTCCCCCCTCCCTCACGTGCCCTTGGTAATTTATACATCGTTATTTTGTCATATCTTGCCCTATCCGGAGTCTCCCTTCCCCCCTTCTCTGCTGTCCCTCTCCCAGGGAAGAGGTCACATGTGGATCCTTGTAATCAGTTCCCCCTTTCCAACCCACTCACCCTCCACTCTCCCAGCATTGTCCCTCACACCCTTGGTCCTGAAGGTATCATCCACCCTGGATTCCCTGTACCTCCAGCCCTCATATGTACCAGTGTACAGCCTCTGTCCTATCCAGCCCTGCAAGGTAGAATTCGGATCATGGTAGTTGGGGGGAGGATGATCCTTTTTAAAAATATAACCACTTCTATTTGCATTCGTTTCCTGTGTACACTATACTTAGGATATCGTATCAATGTTGGGAGAGGAGAGATGCTCACATTGAGACCTTTACAGTGGTCAGCCACCATCATTCCTGTGGTGGAGGAAACTGTAGGGGGGCGGGGGTCCAGGGAACGTTGTTATTAGTGATCACAGACCTCGTTTTCTCTCTCTCTTGCTAAGACGCTATTTGCTCTTTGAGTATTTTCTCATTCGGATCACCTTTGCATCTATGTTGCTATGATTTCTGCACCTTGTGAATGAGCCTCTGCACATTTTGCTCACCACATCAGTGGTCCTGTCACTCATCTAAGCAGGGACCAGCATCCCCCGGGCACAGAGAAAGTACAGTTATTTTAACAATGTGTGAGGCAAAATCTAATTAGAAAGGAAGTCTCTTGCCACCGATGCATGTGCTCTGTTCAGAGGCAGAGCATCTGTGATGTGCTGAGTCTTTTGGTATGACATTGGGTTCTATCCGATGGCTAACTGGGTGATGAAATTCTGTCTAGTAGGGGTACAAATAATATGTGGAAACACAGAATGCAGACTGCAGGGGAAAATTTTAGAAGACTCCAAACAATGTCATTGTGACTCACGGTGATCCTATAGGACAGGGTTGAACTGTGCCTGTGGGTTTCTAAGATTGTAATTCTTTACGGGAGTCAAAAGCCCCAGCCTTTTCCCCCATTTAAAAGGTGAGGATCCATTAGTGCGGTTTGGTCGGAACCACTGGATCCATTGGGCGAGGTGCGGGTAAGGTGAGGAAGGTAACAGGGAGACGATGTTCTAGTGTGGCGAGCAGCTAAGGGAGCTGGCACTCCCAGCCTTGGGTTCTTCAACTATTAGGAGGAGGAAGTTAGGCTAAATATATATGACAAGAGTTCCCGCAAGCCTTCCCCATGGGGTTCCATGAGATCATTAAGTGCAAGAAGATGACCCATGCTATCACCAAATTGAATGTTCTCGGAGGAAAAGGAGAAGGGAGCTAAGATTTGACCATCTGGATGGCTTTAATGGGAGTTTTAGGCCCTGGGGTGGGGCTTAGCCTGGAAAGGTAAGGGAGGTGGGCCGGCGGGGGCTGGAGAGTCCTCTTAGATGGGACACAAGATAGAACATAAACTCCAGGAGGCATTGCAGGTGATGATGTCTGGAGATGGTGTTGTTTGTCATAACTTGGGAAGGAGAAAGGAGTGTGATGAGACCAAGGTGAAACAGTTAAGTTCTTCACTCCTGTTAAGGTTGTCTATTCAAATCTACTCAGAGATGCCTCACAACTAAGTCGTGGGTCACAACTTTGAAAAACCTAAGGCATAGTTCTGTGTCAGAATCTGCCCTGAGTCTGACTCTACATGAAGGCAGTTGTGTTAGAATGGGTAGACCAGAGAAACAAATTCATAGACACTCACATGTGTATAATAAAGAGCTTTATATTACATGAGCAATTGAACATTGAGGAAAACATACCAGCTTAGTCCAGATCAAGTCCCTAAGTCCAATATTAGCCCATATGTCCGATACCAATCTATAAAGTCCTCTTCAGATTCATGAAACACATGCAATGATGCCAAATACAGGGAGATCACAGGACACCGAGTGGGAAGTCTTGTGGATCCAGTGGCATTGTCTGCATATCAGCGCTGGCAGGGGTTTCCACATGGCTTCTCCAGCTCAGGACACTAATATGGATCCATGTGTCTTGTCAGTAGAGTGCCTCCTAGTGAGTGAGCAGAATTCTCAGGAGAAGGCCATGCCCACACTGAGACTTCACTGGTTGGTAAAATCAAAGCAGACTGGGGTGAGGTGGTTATATCTTGATTGACAGGCCAGACTCCACCCCTTCAGTCATAATCCTCTCAAATTGACACCAGATTATGTAACTACCATAGCAGTTCACAAGGGAGGGATATTGGCAACTAGTGGTCGAGGCCAGGGATGCGCTTAACCACCCTCCGATGCACAGGACATTGTACAACAAAGAATTGTCCAGGCCAAAATGGTAATCATACTCACGATGAGAAACCCTGAGTTAGAGGAAAAGCTAACATGAAAAAGTACACGTACTTCCCTAAGCCGGCAGGATTGGAGGCAGGAAAAGACAAAGAAGGAGCCAATTGTCTTAAGAGCGTTTATCTTCTCTAAGAGTCTAGATAAACTCAACCCCATCCCAGGCTGTCCTCACCCCAGTCCGCTTTGATTTTACCAACGACACACACTCACCTGGGGCATGTTGAGGTTTGCTTTTAGTCTAAACAGAGTTTTGAATTTTTATCATCTTAAATCTTTCTATCCTTTCCCTGGTGATTTCTTCTAAGACTTCTGAATTTAAACAGTTCTTCAAGTACACCCCTCACCAAGTATTTGATAAATGTACTCTTCCATCCTCTGATCAGTGTCTTATGGTTTCCCTTCTTTAAATAGTTGACCGTTTAATTCTGTCTTCTCCAGAGGGCCGGACAAGTACTTCTGGCCCTCCTAGTGGCTTTTGCAATTTCATCGGGGAACATGTTTTTTCTGTTAATGGATTTGTGGGTTTTTAAAATAAGACTATCACCAAGACATCAAACCTGGATTTTCATGGATGGCATTACTTGGGATGAGGGTAAATTTCTAAAGATGAGTCCATTAAAACCTTAAGTATTTAATAGGGTGAGTGATAAGCAATTATGGCAAACGGGTGACAGAAATAGGAAAATTACTAAAGTTTGGCTGACACTGGTGAAATTCATTTGAAATCCACTTTGCTGTCTGGAGTAGGTGAATGCTCAACTGATTTCACACTCAACTCACCCAAATTGTCCAGCAAATCCTTTCAACCAATTACTGAATTTTCCTTTGACAAGAGGAGAGCGCATGCCAATTTTTATATGCAGCTTCTCTGGACAATCACTTTTGTTCCATTACACTTACAGTCATCTTGAGTTATGACTGCATTTTTAATTACTTGACCTTCCCAGAAAAGAGGGCTGGTTTTGTGGGCTGGGATGGTAATGAGAGGGTGGATATGACAGGTCAGCGACACCTGTGGTCAGCAGCAGGCCCAGAAAATACCTTCCTTAGGTTCTAAGGTGTTACGCACCAGAACTGAGGGGCATTCCCATGTTGAAAGAGTGAGCGTTTTGGCATCCCACAGGGAAAATGCAGGAGGAAAAAAAAGAAAGCGATATCTATATTGCATTCCAATAGAAAGGACTAAGGACATGCTGTGCATTAAATGACTTGTGATGTGACTTGAGCCATCTTTGATGAGACGCTGGACAAGTCAAGACACTGCTTGTGTTGTTCAGTTGTCTGACTGTGAAGCGGGTGGCCATTATGTTGAAAGTGTATTTCAATCTCTCAGGGGAAAAAAATCATGTCTGTGGACATGTCTGTACAATAGGAGCTTCAAAATGTCCGTGACACTTTGATTTAGATGATCTTTGCTTTCTTTCTGTGGATTTTTTGGAGCCCCCTGTGTATCTGAGGGTAAGTAAAAAAAGTATAGCTAGGGCTCCAATTTATGCATGCATAGATTTAGTGCAAGCAAACCACATGTAAGCATGTCCTCAGTGAATGGCCACAGACAAGCTTTCTCAGCAATATAGTTGTACTAGTCGCATTACGATACAATCAAAGCCATGGTCTCTTGGGGAATCTGCTGGGCCAGCTAAATCCAGGATAGAAGGGTCCACATGGTGACCATTTGGGGGGAAGCCAAAGGATGTATCTTGATAGACTTTCTCCAACGACACAGGAAAATCACCATGGCTTATTAGGAAGAAGTTTTAATCAAATGGAAACCTGCATTGGTAATAAAAAGGCCAGTAAAGTTTCAACAAGACAGTTCTTTCCATTCCTTGAGAGAGTACCCAAACTACCAATCTGATATGCTGTCAATCAAAGAGCACATACTTGTTCTGAGAGAGTTAAACCCTAAACCCCACTGCCACTGAGTCTCTTCCTACTCCTCCATCTGACCCTCCAGATGGCTTCTGAGGCTGCAAATACTTATGGGAACAGATAGCCTCATCTTTCGCCTGAGGAATGGTTGGCAGATTTGAACCTCTGACCTTAAGGTTATCAGTCCAACACTTAACCGCTAGCACCACTGGAAAGATGGAAATATCACCTTTCGAAGTGCATAGATATAGAGGGAAGCCATGTCAAGAAATAATAGCTTTACATTTTAATACTTTTGTTTTCTCGGAGTTTCTGTGCTTTTTAAACAATATTTCTTTTTTTATTACTCATTTTATTGGGGCTATCACAGACATTATAACTATCCATATTTCAATTAGATCAAGTATAATTGTACAATTGCTACCACTATCAGTTTCAAAACATTTTCTTTCTTCTTTGATATCAGCTCCTTTTATCCCCCTCCTTCCCTCTTTACCCCCCAGGAACCCTTATTAGTATATTAAATATTATTATTATTTTATTTTGCCATATCTTACACCACCCACTATATCAATTCAGTTACCCTTGAGTTAAATTTTATAGTCATTTTTGCTTTCAGCCCCTCCTTCACCCCACCCCCTGTCCCTTAGGGAATCATTACTCCCATTACTGTTTATGAAGGGTTATCTATCTTGGCTTTCCATGCATTGAATGATCTTAATTATACAAATGAACATACACAGGTCTAACAAAATTAATGAGGTAAAATTAAGACCATAATAGTAAGGGGAGGAAATATTAAAGAACTAGAGGATAGTTATGTATTTCATCAGTGCTATACTGCATCCTGGTTATATCATCCATTCCATGTGGCCCTTCTCTGAGGGACTCTCCAATTATCTTAGGGGTGGGTTTTGGGTCTCCACTTTTTCCATGCTTCTTCAAGTCAATTTGATGGTTTGTTTCTGAGTTTCTGATACCAATTCCTATCAATACCTCATCACCTCATGATCACCCAGGTTGGTGTGCTTCCTCCATGTGGGCTTTCTTGCTTCCCTGCTAGATGGCCTCTTTTTTAACTTCAAGCTTCTAAAACCCCAGAAGCTTGATCTTTTGATAGCCAGGCACCATCAGCTTTCTTCACCACATTTGCTTATGCACTCATTTCGTACACACACATGTGCAAACACACACATGTACACATGCAGAAAGACTATTATAAATACTTTTATGGGAGTTATAAGCCAAGCAGAGAGAAAAAATTAGACTTAAAACCAATGCAAGGCTGTGGATTAACATTCCCCAAAGGGTTCTCATTGAATGGCAGCATCCCTTCCAAAGCTCAACTTCCCCGGATTCTAATTGCTTCTTTGGCGCGCACTGACACGTCAACTGAAATGCTGCATAACTCACTGCCACCAAGTCAAGGATGACCCATAGAGACCGCTTGGGTTTCTGAGACTGTGACTGTTGACAAGAGTAGAAAGCCCAGTCTTTCTCCCGAGGAGCTGCAGGTGGATTCAAACTGCCAACCATGCAGATCACAGCCCTACTCGTTACCACTCCATCACTAGGGATCTTGAAAGGCGACATCGAATTTTCAAAATAAATAAAAACGCAAGTCCCGAAGAGTACCTTCCCAGGTCAGACATCTTAAAAATCGGTGTGGAAAGTGACTTTGTTTAGCAGAAGTCATCCTTCGTCCCACACACAACTGTTCAAAACCCGCAGGCAGAGTGCAAGGGGCAGCAGAGCAGGAACACTCCTGCTTTTTTTTTTTTTTTTTTGCACAGCTCAGTGCAAATGCAAAGCAGGGCCCAGCTGAGCTGGGCAGACAGCTGTGTCCAGTGTGAAAATGCAGCCGATCGGAAAAGCCACGGCTTTTGGTCCAAAGGATTGTCCTCAGCTGCCTTCCAAACCTACCCCTTTCCCTCTCACCCTAGTGATACCGCTTGATATGATTTCTCCTGCCGCCAAAATGAAAAACCATCATCCCGTTTGCTCCAAGGCACTGTTGGGTTAACCTTCCTGCCGCTGTTGAACTTCCTGGGTCTCAGGTAGGGAGATAAGTTGAGGAACAGCATCTCCCCAAGTGCGAGTGAAAGCAGGAGGGCGTTAGCAGAGGCTGGGTCAAGGTAGAGTAGATGCTGAGTCAAGTCGGAGCAGATGCTGATTCATGCTGAGGCTGGGAATGAAGGGAGACAAATTTCAACGGGGGTGAGGGGGGTGTTGTCATGATGCTCACGGAAACAAGGTTCAAGGGCCGGCGAAGGCCCTTAGGGACGGGCGTCTCTGTAAAGATCTTGGGTCTGGTTGCCCCTTCTGGAGTGTCCAGAGTACCAGCTTGAGGTCCCTCTGTTGCCCTCCATGGGGGAGGCGGGATCTCCTGAGGGCGAGGACTGCAGTGAAGAGGGCTTTTGAACAAGAGCAGGGGTTGTCAGTAACGCCTTTCCTTTGTCTTGCAGGACTTCTGGAGGCAGAGGGACAATCAGATCAGCAGTGAACAGCTTCCATAGCAAATCCAATAGGTTTGTAAATTAGATTCCCTGTTCATTTGTTTTTGCTGGAAGGCAGCTATTAATCTGCCTCTCCTCTTTGCAGGATGGTGCCCTTCTTACTTAGCAAATAGATCTGTTTCATTTCACTTTGGTTTTGTATTCCCCTAATCACTTTGCGGGGGGGGGGGGGGGGGGTGAACCGTCTATAGAAGATGCCATGAAATGGCCCAAGGTCTAGACACTGCCGAGATGGAAAACACAGATGAGAAACAGCTGCTTTCTGGAAATGAAAGCCCGCCCACGTTGAAGCGCTGAGGCCACCAACAAAGAGACTAGTAACTTGCAATTGTGCTGAATAGTAGGGACCCTGGAGGGGACCAAGACCTTTCCCACTTTTACTGTAGAAATAGCTTGACCAGGAGGTCAAGACCGAAGCGAACACATTCAGGAGGCTCTCTTAAAATATTTAGGGCGTCTACTCAGTTAATGCTAACTCTAATGACTGATGATGCCATCTGAACTCTTACAGAGTGTTACCTCACCTAATGTCACAAGCCCAGGAGCCCTCAGGCCCCATGCAAGCCAACCGTCTCAGATGTGATCCCGAACAATGTTGGACAATCCCTCTGTGAGTTGCCACTCCACGCCCGTGATGGCCACCCCAGTGCTCGGATTCTCTAGTGCAAATGGTTACCACCCTCGGCTGCGAACCAGAAACATGTTGCAGTTCGAGTCCATCCAGAGGAACTTCAAAAGAAAGGCCTAGCAATCTAATTTTTTTTTAATCCACTGAATGGACTCTGGAGCAGAGTTGAGCTCTAGCACACATGGAGTCACTAGGAGTTAGAAACGACTTAATGGTAGCTGGTATTTCTGACCCAAATTTGAATATAAGTCTGCATTTAAGGAGCAATATAAGGGAAAAGAGAATGTCATGGTTGTTGTTTTTTTTAATGCCCAAATATTCTATTTTTGTTAAGCTGGGAAAGAGAGGTCAAACTTAGGAGAGGCCATTCTTGGGTTAAGAACAAACTGTACTGAAGTGTGCCTTTCACTCAGTTCATAGGTAACTAGGGACAAGAGCATGCAGTTCTTATGCAACCTTTCTACCCGGCAGGGGAAAGCCTGGAGCCTTTTCAGTGACTTAAAGCTGCACAAGCAGCGGATGAGGGCGATTGTGATGAAGAGCTTGTGGTGATTCAGTCAAGTGGAGGATTCAGTGCAATTGTGTCAAAGAAGGGGCTGTTTCATAAAGCATTAAAGGGCAAGTGCCGGTTGTCCTTACAGTGGACATTTGTAGCCCGGGGACTTACGTGGCATTCTGTTAGTTGTTCACTCCTATTTGTTTAAGTCCCTGGGCCACATGAGAACTGTCAGGTATGCCTGTTTCTGACCCTGGGTGATTGACTAGGGAGACTGCCCCTCCGTCCCCAGCATCATTGCCTTTAATACTCTAGTAACCCGTAACCACTCTGGCACTACGAACGAAGCTTATGCAATGTTGTGATTGGTGGTGTGCAGATATGGCAGAAGGAACATGTGTCACTGGGCCGGGGAATTGCCCACTTTTGAAGAAACAAGATGATGCCCTCAAGGTCAAGGCACCTCATAATTTAGGAAGGTGTCTTCTAAAACATCCACAAAAGTGCCCCAAACTGGAAGGACACAGCTTTGGAAGGCAGACTGCACTGGATTCAGTCCTGGAGCTTGTTAGTTGAGGTTTCTATGTCCTCCGTCAATTAGAATAGTACTGCATGGACTTCTCAGAGGGGTTTTTCAAGGACTGGACCTACTGGATGAATATAAGGCTCTAGCCTAGGGCCTGATAAAGATTCTCAGTATGCCCTACTTTGACAAAGATGGCCACGAGTGAGGTGTTCAAGACACGGCAGAGGAAGCAACTTACGAAGAAAATGCCTCTCGAGTGTCACTTGAAGACTCCCGTGGCACAGTTGTTAGAATTCTCATCTGCTAACCCAAATGTCGGTGGTTCAAATCTACCAACCACCTCACGGGAGAACCATATGACAAGCTGTTTCTGTAAAGATTTGTACCGCCTTGGAAACAACGAGGGTGAAGCTCTCCTGTCCTCTCAGGTGACAATGAGTCTGAACTGATGCAACAGAAATTATGCGTTGTCTTTAGGGTCACCAGGGAGATTGGGGACCCGGGGCTCCAGGGGCAGGAAGAGATGGTTACGGAATAGCTCCACACACCCAGAACACGGACAACCTGAGAACCAAGGTGGGATTCAATCCCTCCCCTTTATTGCACAGATCAGAAGGCAGAGACGAGAGACCTCAAGTCATTCTCAGCCCCCCTGCTCCACAGAGACGGGTCCAGGGTTCCACTCTGGAAGGCCATGATTGATTGTGTAGGATCTTGTACCAGGTCTGCCAGGAAGCAAAGGTTGTAATGTAACGGAGCCACTGCCCATGCCATACGGCCTCTTTTACCCTTTCTTTCCTCTCCCACCTGCTTGCTCCAGAGAAGCGTAGCATCTGTGCTGTGGGCTTTCTGAGCAGGCCAGAGACTCTCTGCGGTGCCTGTTCTCTTGAGCAAGCCTGAGTCCTGGCTTCTGAGAGGCAGCATCCTAGACTGCAGCCACCGTCGCTGCCAGGTGCCAGGCCCCAGCCACTTTTTTGTTCCCAAGTTAGCTCTTTTTCTCTGATTTACTAATTTCTGATAAGCCAGCGCGTCATGTAAGGATGCACCTCCTCACTATAGTGTATAAAGTGTTTCTATCACATATCCCTACTGGGGGGAGCTGCAGGGAAGCATTGGGGTCTTGAGAGGTGGCCGCCACATCGGTGACCTGAAGCCATTCTTTGCCTTGGGTAGGGCCAAGGGGTTGCAGCTCCTGCTGGAAGCTTAAGAGGCAAGCAGGAGGTAGTCTTTGGGGGTGGGGCAATGAAGATCATTACTGAAGTCTAGAACATTAGGGACAATATCTTCCTCTTTCCCCTTCCTACAAACAGGGAGACGGAGGCTTAACTCACTCACTGCCATCGAGTTAATTAGAAATCCTAGTGGCCCCAGTGGACAGAGTGGAACTGCTCCTGTGGGTTTGCAAGATGGTTCGCAACCCAAAGATTAACCTCTATACTACCAGGGCTCCGTGGACTCAGTAACTCGCAGTGGAAGCAGAAAGGCTCCTCTTTCTCCTCCGGAGCACCTGGTGGCTTCAAACTGCTGACCTTGTGGTTAGCAGCCCAACACATCACCCACTATGCCCCCAGGGCTCCTAAGCTGAGGTTTAAAGAAGTAACGTGAGTGTCAGCCACTCTCACACAACTCACGAACTCTTTCCAGTACACTCGAAGCTTATGTTCACGAGGGGGAGGGGGGAAGACCGAAGGATTCTCCAAGACAAGCAGCGCCAGCTGGAAGGGTCAGGCATCTGGAAGAGCGGATGTGCTGGGAAGGTGAGAAGAGCTGAGAAGGCCGTGCTCGCTCCTCTCCACGCCCCCACTACACACACCATCCCCACAGGGCAGAGTAGAACGTAGGGCGTACACCACACCACACTCATTGTCCTTGACTCGTGGTGACCCTACGGAGCAGACCAGAACTGCCCCTGTGGGGCTCTGAGATGTAACTATTGTGGGAGTAGAAAACCTGGGCTTTTCAACTGCCAGCCTAACACGTAACCACTACACCACCAGGGCTCCATTAAAGTGATTTCTTTCTTTTTGTATTTATTACTTCACTGTTAACAGCAGAGAACACTGATGCTTGGTTTGAACTCTTTAAGCTCCAGAACGTGGAATCGAAAATCCACTCATCATTCTAAGCGGAAGTGTCTCTTCTTGGCCCCAGACAAGAGGGACTTGTGATAGCATATGACCCACAGACTTCCTTTGAGTACCCCCTGCAGGATGCCGCCTTTAAAGACACCTTCGTAACCTAGTTCCTTAGAAACCCACCAGCATAGATCGCAAGCCTCTGAATTCAGTTGCCTGATGTTCCTGTGCACACGGAATTGTGATTGCCCTGGGCAAAGCCAGCCAGCCTGCTCCTTCATCCACTGCCTAGAGCGAAATGCACCAGACTTTACATTCAAGTGCAAGTCCAACAAATATTCATTGATCAAATAGCTGCTGTCAGAGCCTAGGTCCTTGGGTTATACCAGCAGTTTGTGTTGGACTGCGGACCCAAAGGTTGGTAGATTGAATCTGCCCAGAAGCGCAATGTGGACTAAAACATAGCATCATCAAATTTATAGAAAGCAAGTTTATTGGTCAAACAGAGACTGGGGAACCCGTAAGACTATATTGCTCTTACTCACGCTTGAGGGCTGCACTTGAGCTCGGCCCTGACTCAATTTTAGCATGCTAGCCAAGAACTCTCTCTGGAGTGGTTGTGCTGGACTGGACGTGCCATGAGCTGGAATGGACTCCATGGTAACACATTGTTTATGTCTGATCATTGGTGGCATAGCGGATTACACCCTGAGCTGCTGCTACCTGCAAAGGCAGCAGTTTGAATCCACCAGCTGCTCCAAGACTTTCTGCCCTCGTAAAGATTGAGAGTCTTAGAAGCCCAAAGCGGCAGTTCTACTCTGTCCTAAAGGGTCACTATGGGTCAGAATTGATGCCCTGGCAGTGGGTGGCTCTGGAGTTTTGTTTTCTTGTTGTTAAGTTTGTAACACTTCGTGTGATCCTTTTCTGCAAACACCACTGCTACTTGTGGAGTAGCTTGAGTGGCAACTACGGCTGTTCTGAGAGTGGCTTCCGGGGGCCCTTTGGGGAGGGAAAGCAAGACAGGTTTATCACCCGCACCCTGCCTCCAGGAACACAGGTAGACCAGACCTGAGGGAGGGTGGGTGGGCATTCTAGAAGACAGACTCCATTCCCTTCTCAGGAATAGCTGCAACTTTGTTCTTCCCAAGAAGTTGACATTCAATCCAGTGCAAAAACAAAATCATGAAACTTCTCGTTGGCCTGCTAACAGATTATGTCTCCCTCCTCCTGTATTCTTGCCCCCTTCCAGAGCGGACGTTGTAATAAATGGCTCATCCGCACCAGCTGTTGTTGACAGAAGCAATGAAAGCATTAAGCACAACCTCCAGCCAGGCTCATCCAAATGGAGACACAACCAGACACTCTCTCTGAGGATCAGGTACTGGTAATTACATCGAGGACAAGGGGCTCTCTTGGTCGTGATCAACACCAGCTGCAAATTGCCGCTCGCCCCTGGTGGAAAAAAAAGGCAGGGCAGAAAGAAAATGTGCACCTCCCGTGGAGGCAGGTTTCATCTGTAAAATGATCAATTGGAAATGAAAACCTGAAGCAAGTCCAGCCACCCAGCAGGTGTCTGCAGCAGCTCTCGCTGCAGAGGTGGGGAGGCACCCCGCTGAGGGCCTGGGCCAGAGAGCATGGGGCTCCAGTCAGCTGGGTGGGGAGCCCACAGGTGGCCTCTCCCAGAAAGAGCATCCTTCCCTGGGCTGCCTGACAGATTGAGACCCTTTATGTGTGGGGGTGGGGAGGGCAAAGTGAAACACACCTATTAGGCGGGGAGGCAGAATAAGCAGACTCAGGATGGTGCAGTGTGATATGTATGTACATTAAGGAATATTGCATCTTTTAAATAGGGGGAAATAAAGATGTAATGATGGGTCCTGATGGCATAGGGTTAATGCATTAGACTGCCTACCGCAAGGTCAGCAGTTCAAAACCACCAACTGCACCTGGGGAGAAAGAGAGGGCTCCCTGCTCCGGTAAAGAGTTACAGTCTCCAAAACTCACAGGGGCAACCCTGTCCTGTCGGGTCGCCATGAGTCGACATCAACTCAGTGCCAGTGAGTCTGGAAGGGTGTTGTGGTCGCTGTTGTTTTTAACGGGATCATGCTGAGGTTTTTGTAAGAGGGCGGAGAAAGCTGACATGAGAGCTTGGTCAGGAGCAGGGGATTTGAAGGCTCCGAGTTTACCCAGGTACCACACAAGGCGTGAGCAGCGGGGAGCAGAGGCGGGTGGAGAGGTGATGAGAGTGGTGTGATGGGCAGGAGCAAGTGGCGGAAGGCTCTCAAGGCCGGCCTTTCTTAAGCTATCCCTGTGCAGGGTAGGACGAGGGAGAATGGCTGGCCCCAGTCACCTTTGATCAAGCCACCAAAGTGTCACCAGACAGAGCAAAGAGTCGGCCCTCCAGCTGGGCATACTGTCCAAATGGTGGCGCCCCCACACCCTAGGCTTTGAGGCTTAGTTTGGGGACCTGCGGGGCTGTGGGGAACAGAGGAGTACGATTTTGGAGCTGAGAAGGAACTGATTCTGTGCCCTCCCCCCCACCTCCCTTCTGCAACCTGCCACCTATTTCTCTGTCCACTCTGAGACCCTGAGTGTGGGTCCTAGTAGCGACAGCCCTGCATTACTGACACCCGGAATTGGGGCACCATAGAGTCCTGAGGTCACCTGTAACCAGCCGCTAGGGCTGTCATGGCAAACTACCACATACTTGGTGCTTCAACACAGCAGAACATGTTCTCACACACTGCCAGAGGCCAGAAAGCCAAAAGCAAAGTGTCAGTAGGATTACCTCGCACCCTGAAGGCTCTAGCGGAGAATTCTTCTTTGGTTCTCGTAGCTAGAGGCTCCAGGCATCCCTTGGCTTATAGCCACCTAAGGCTCTGTTCACGTGCCCGTCTCCTCTGTGTCTTTTCATCTTATCAAGACACTTGCCATTGGATTTAGGACTTCCCTGGTAATCCAGGATGATCTCACCTCAAGATCCTCAGTGTAATTACATCGTAAAAGGTACTTTTTCCAAATGAGGTCACATGCACAGGTTTTAGAGGTGAGGAGGTGGACTTATCTCTTTGGGGGCCCCTGTTCAATCGACAACAGCACCTGTTGGTGAAATCCTCCTGAGCAAGCGCCCTTGCGCCCCATGGTCCCAGTCTTTCTCGTGCCACCGGGGAGAGAACGTGGCCTCCGTTTAAAGACTAGTAGAGTGTTCTCCATAGGGGGCTGGTCATAGCAAAGGCACCTCAGCGGAGACAATTTGCTTACACCCAGGGGGAAAAAGGATTTTCTTTCAACCTCAGTCATAATTATTCATAATAAAAGATTCTGTGAGTGGTTTGGAAAGATGTTTAATAATTGATAGTAATTTCTCATAATTAGTTAGAAATTAATTCACTCACAGAAGTGTTTATTTATGAGTTTTCTGGGGGACTCTCTTTGCTTTTAAGTACTATGGGGTAAGTAATTGCATGGGTCTTAGCATTTGTAAACGGCAGGAATTGGTTTTCCATCAGGAGGGAAGAATTTGTTGGCAAGGTTGCTTTTACTACCTGATAGCAAGAGATCCAGGTCCCTGACAGAGAGGGGCAGGTGGAAGAAGACGGGAGGGCTTGCAAGAGTTCTGACTGTCCCGAGGCCACACAAGAGACTCCCAGCTCTGGGGACACACAGTCCCTTGGGAAGCTGAGCCCTAGGGGCCTTGAGGCATTCCTTCCTGGCTCAGTGGTACAATTCTCACTTTCCATGCAGGAGACCCAGGTTCGATTCCTGGCCAATGCACCTCATGGATAGTTACTGCCCAGTCTTCAGTGGAGACTCCGTTCGCCATTGTGATGTTAAGCACGTTTCCCTGGGATTTCCAGACTAAAGCCCTGTAAGAAAAAAAGCCTAGTAATCTAGGGGGCGGGGGGGGAAACCAGCCAATGAAAACCCAAGTGGTAGAGTGTGTGGCCTTGTGGGGTACGCAGGCTGTGGACCTCTCAGACGCCAGTGTTGCCATAGGTGCCTGGAGGGCGTCATCTTGTAACTCTGCCCATTTACAAAATACCTGGGGATTCTGTCCCCCCAGAGCTCTGGGGAGGGAGTCCACCCCCAGTTCATCCTTTCTAGGAAGAGGCCCATTGCAGAAAGTGAAAGATAGTTCGTTTGAACTAAGTATCCGATTGCTTTCTTTCCCTTAGATCATTTCTGAATTGACCTAAAACTCTTTGGAATGATTGATACTGTTCTCTGTGGATCATCTCTCCATCGCTTTGTGAAAACGTGTCTTTGAAGGAAAAGCTGCCTTTTAGGTTCATTAGGCTCCTGGTGGCCGTCCCGTACTTGTGTGTTTGCGTCCCATTTCCCTGGTGATCTTGGGAGGAGACCTGCATTCTGCTGATCCCACTCCACCTCACCTTTGCACTTGGCTGGATGATTTGAGAATGTTCCCCTTAACCCAACATCACTCTAGAGCAGGGGTGCTCGAACTACGGCCCGTGGGCCACATGCAGCCCGCCGAGGACATTTAGCCGGCCCACCAGGTGGTTTTGCCCCGTTTGTTTTTATTAACTTCACAATAAGATATGTGCAGTGTACATAGGAATTTGTTCAGTTTTTTTTTAACTATAGTCTGTCCCTCCAACGGGTCTGAGAGACAGTGAACTGGCCCCCTGTTTAAAAAGTTTGAGGACCCCCGCTTTAGAGTCTACCAAGCCCTCTTTAGATCACCTTTGTTCTGAAATACCTCAAAGGAACTCTTTTCTGTGGGATCGAGGAGCCTACCCTAGTCACAGGGAGGGGACACCCTTCACCAGTGGGCCAGCTCACAGGACAGTAGGCCATATGCTCACTCTCTCAAGCGCAGTGGCCAGGCCTTCATACCCTGCCTTGGGGACAGTCCCTTAGCTCGAGAGAGAGTCCATGAGAGAACCTGTGTCCGCGAGGAAGGAGGCACCTACTGTCCCGGTTCCCTCTTCCTAGTTCCAGACTTCCAATGATGATCAGAATCCACCTACCTGAGGTGGGGGTGATGCCGGTGAGCAGCTAGCTGGCCCATTTGCCCCAAGACTGGAGGACTCCTTGGAATGTGGGACTGTGGGTTCTAAAGCAAAAGCAGTTTCTGTATCAAGTAGGAGGGTGGGCCAGCCTTTTTTCTGGATCCTTTTGTGAGGAGATCACCTCACCCCTCACAGAATCATTTCCCAAGGCCAGTTTCGCCTCTGTGGGAAGAAGACGTAACCACGGCAACGAGCTCTGGCCCCTTTCTGACAATTCCTGCCGGAAAGCCACTCTCTGGGGATGCCTGGGCTCTTTGCTGTTGGCAGGGCAAGAGGCAGACAGGGGGAGCTGGGGCTGCCAGAGGGCACCTGCCAGCAGGGAGACATTGGACTCACATGCGCTTGGTTTTTGTAGGAAACAAATCTTAAAGTTCTTGGATGCTGAGAAGGACATTTCTGTCCTCAAGGGGACCCTGAAACCTGGAGATATTATTCATTACATCTTCGACCGAGACAGCACAATGAACGTGTCCCAGAACCTCTACGAGCTCCTCCCCCGCACCTCTCCACTGAAGAACAGGCACTTCCAGACATGTGCCATCGTGGGCAACTCGGGGGTCTTGCTGAACAGCAGCTGCGGGCAGGAGATCGACACGCACAGCTTTGTCATAAGGTAACTGCGACGAGTGCTTCGGCCCCAGAGTGGCAGGGCGTGTTGAAACTCAGTGTTGGCAGTCGTCCCAAGAGAGCGAAGCAAGAACACTGCTCAGGTTTTTACTCCCTGAGCAGCTGCTCTCAACCTGGTATCCGAGTTCTTGGGGTGTATTTAAAAGTCCCAACGCCCGGGCTGCACCTCCGACTAATGAAGTCAACCTGTGTTAGTCTGGGGACGTTAGAGAAACAAATCCACAGGAACTCATGTATAAGAGAGAGTTTTATATAAAGGGTAAGTGCACATCAAGAAAACATCCCAACCCAGTGCTGCCCAAGCCCACAAATCCAACATTAACCCATATGTCTGACACCAATCTACAAAAGTCCTCCTCCATCTCACAAAACACACACTATGATGCCGACTGCAGGAGGAAAGCCGAGTCAGTGAACATGTAAGCATCTCAGCGCTGGCAGGGGTCTCCACACTGGTGCTCCAGCACCCAGGGCTGCATCAGGGTAGGTCCATGCGGCTTCTCCTCAGAGATGTCTTGCAGGAAGTGAGCCTTGCCAGCTAAAGCAGGGAACTGGCTAAGGCAGGTGCACCCAGGTCCGACCATCAGAAATCAAGAAACCTGAGAACTCCAAAGGCAAGGCTCATCGAGCCATTTATCTCTCCGCCCTTCAAGTAACCCCACATGTGTGTATTGGCCAGGTTGGCACAATAAACTAATGCACAACCCAAAGGGGTGAGTAATCTAGGCAGCCCAGGTGATCCCAGCTCCGGTTCAGATCTGAAGCAGAGGGACGCAAGCTGGGACTCTCCACCGTTTTTGTTCTGTTTTGAATAAAGTTTTATTGGAACACAGCCACATCCATTTCGTTGTGGAGTGTCGGTGATGGCTGCTAGAATCACTGAGTGTTGCAAACCAAAGGTTGGCGCTTCTGGTTCACCCATGGTTGCCTCGGGAGACAGGCCTGGCCATCGACATCCAAAATATCAACCACTGAAAGCCCCATGAAGTTCAATGCTACTGTCACACACGTGGGCGCACCATGCGTCAGAATCCACTCAGTGTCAGCAGTAACACTTGCTACTTTCACAGTGGGACAGGAGCCTTGGTGGTGTAGTGGGATGTGTTGGGGTGTGATCACACGGTCAGCAGTTTGAAACCACCAGCAGCTCCAAGAGATAAGGACTGGACTTTCTACTCCCGCAAACAGTTACAGTCTCAGAAACTCACAAGGGGTCACTGTGAGTCAGCATCGCCTCCGTGGCAATGAGTTTTACACTGCGGACAGCAGATGGAGTAATTGCAACAAAGAGACCAGGTCATCAGAAAAGCCTACGAATTTTTAAAATCATTTTATGAGGGGGCTCGTATAACTCTTATCACAATCCATCCATCCATTGTGTCGAGCGCGTTTGTCCAAATGTTGCCCTCATCATTCTCAAAACATTTTCTTTCTACTTGAGCCTGGCCAACGATTTTTATTCCCCGAATTTCTACAGGAAATAAAAAGTTTGCCAAGCCCTGACCTCCAACCTGGTGCTAAAGATTAGTAAGAAAATCCCCTTCGTCTGCTAATTGTTGGTCCAAAATTGTGAAGTGGTATTCTTTGAGCATTTTTAGTTTGCCGTGATCAAAACCCGGGACGAGCCGGGAGACAGAGAAACTTGGACGTTGCACTTGACTGTTGTTCCCGCAACCATTAGCTCTAGTTTGTCCCGTCACCGGAGCCGTTTGAACACAGGTATTCATGGTCCTGACACCTGACTCCAGTGCTGTGAGGATTGGAAACAAGGCCTTGCTGTTCCCAGGTCAAAAAGTAGGCCACACAGAAAAAACCTCAGGTCTCGCTCAGCTCCCAGCCCAGCACCACGTCTCACATTTCTATTGGGACATTGCCCACCACAGTGAGTACCTTGTCCTGGGGCTTTGGGAAGTGGCCTTGTCATAAACATCCCAAAGCTTGGGCGTGGGAAGCTAGATCTACAGGTAGAAGGAAAGACTACTCTATTTGAGAAGTTCTCTCCTTGGCATTTCTGGTCCCCCTTTTTACGTCTGTGTAGTGGGCTCTCACGGAGGTGTGGGAGCCACAGCCTTGCTCTTCAAAGTGCCATCTGCAGACCCGGAGAGGTGGCACGCCCTGGCACCCGGGCCCCACCCCAGACCTGAGGAATTTGTGTCTTCCTAAGCCAAGTGATTTGTGTGCACGTTAATGTTTGAGCAGCACTGGGCTAGAGCTTTACGCAGCCTTCCTAACGGAATGACCTCAGAGCCAGTTAGGTCTAAGGATTGGACACAGGGCAAACTCGGCATCTGGATGGGGTCAGGATTGAGGGCAGCCTTTCTAGCCTAGTGTCCCACAGACAGCCACACCTCTTTGTGCCAATTCATCTCTGTCAACAGTGAGCCTTCTGAACTTCACTGGGCTCAGCTCTCGGAAGATACAGAGGGAACAGTAAAATCTGGCCATCGGGTTGGATTGGGTTTCAGACATTTACACAGCTCGTGTGAAGGCTGAAGTCCGGCCTCGGCTCTGCCACCCATGTCATGTGTCTGAGAGTGGTCACTCCCCTCTCTGGGACTCAGTTTCATCCTCTATAAAATGAGTGACTTGGACTGACTGGGTTCGTGGGCGTCTCCTTCATTGCTTCTCAAATACAGTGGTCCTTCTAGCTGTAGAAATTGTTCTCCACACATGGTTCTCCCAGGTCCCTGTGTCTCTGGGCCACGCCAGAGTGGTCTCTTGGGACAAGACGAAGCCATCCCACCATGACAGATCCCACATTTGATGGTAGGGACATTGGTGCAAGCCGCAGTCCTGACTGCTTTGCCCATCTGAACCAGCTCTCAGGCTTCTTCCATCCTGGGGACTCTTCCGGGCCCTCACACTTGGAAAAAATTTCCCAACCAGAGCCCTGCTCAAAGAATAAGCCGCTGTACACATTCACCTAACCCACAATGAAATGCTCTAAAAGGCTTTGTTGTTGCTCTGTGGTGTTGTGGGCAGTAACACAAACACTCAGTGCCAGTGGCATTGAAGAACAGAAGGCTGAACGTTCAGCTTAGCCTTCCAAATCCCGTGTCGGCCACATCAAGCCCTTCCTCACCACTATTCCCGGTGTGTCTTGGATTTCTGGCTTGCAGACATGGTGTCTGCAAGTCTGGATATGCCTCTGTGTCTCGTCTGCTATTCTTCTGATTTACAAGTGACCACATGTAGAGCCCGCTCTCCTGGGATCTGCTGAATGTCATTACAACCATTAAAAATATATATTTCCACATTCACAAGCACGAGGGCCAGGAATCCAACACACAGTCACAATTCAACCTGTAACACCTCTCTCGCCACCTTGGTCTCTTAGAGCAGTCTCTCTTTGCCAACCCCTATATCTGACCTTCCCTGTCAACTCTCAGGCCCTGCATACCTCCAGACTAGAGTTTTGTGTCCTCCCTGGGCCAAGGCTCTGCCCTTCAGAGACCCCCATGATGACCCAGCGTGCTGGCCATGACACCCCAGACTCTGAGGCTGTGCTGAAGGCTTATCCACAGGCAGGACCAGCGAGGCTAGGGTAAGAATGGTGGGTATTTGGGGACATTACTGTAAAATAACGAGAAGGCTTGAATCCTGGTGTCTCTCTCACTAGCTGGCAGGGTCTCAGGTTCCTTATCTGTAAAATGACATTGATTCAGACTGGGTCAGAATTCACCAAAGCCAGCTCATTGCCATCGAGTGGATTGCTATTCATAATGTCCCAGTGGAACTGCCCCTGTGGGTCTCGGTCACTAGAACTCTTTATGGGAGTAGAAGGCCTCATCGTTCTCCCGAGGAGCAACTAGAGATTTTGAACCACTGACCTTGCAGTTAGCACCCCAATGTGTAACCACTATACCACCAACGCTCCTAGGTCAGCATGAGAGAAGGCCAGATACCAGGTGCTCAGTAAATGTTAGTTTCCTTCCTGATTATTCTGCTTTCTTCACGAGCCGAGGCTGTAAAATCCTTCCTTATAAACGGGGGTGGGGAGTGGTTCTGTTTTGAATCTTGGCATTTAGTATTGACCTTTGATCTCTGGTCTTCACATCTCTAGCTTCTGTCCTCCATACACTTAGACGGATTTCTCAGACATGTAGCTTCACTCAGGCATGTAGCAATCCCTCCTGAAGTTCACAGGATGCCCCTCAGCACCCCTACTGCTAGTCCAGGTACAGCACATCGCCCAGGTATACATATCCAGAAAGGTGAGAGGGTGCCCCCCAAAGCAGATCTCTGGGATCACAGAGCTGCCAGCCTAGGGTTCCTGGCTGGTTCCGCAAGAGCATGTCCTGGCATCTTACCTTGCCCTCCCCCACCCCATTCATTACCCTTGAAATGTCCTCCTTTTGTTGATCTGTGGCCTAGCAGGCAAATCTCACACATCACTCATGCTGCGGCTTCCTCTGGGGCTCCGGATGGCCCTCCTAACCAGGTCCCTGACACACAGGTCCTTTGACATCTCCCCCTGCCCAGCTCGCCAGCCCACCCATCTGCCTCCCCCAAATGGCCGCGCTGACTCACACCTCTATTCCCATGCACACATTGTCTGCACCGAATGCGCCAGAGGGTGGCATTTCCTGAAATGGCCTGACTTACCTAAAGAGCCTGTGAAACTAATATCAGTCCTAAACTCAGGGATTGAATCCGAATCTCCAAGTGAGGCATCTGTGAAATCTAAACAAGCTGCTGACATTGGTCTGGCATATTGGAAAGGCGTTCCGATGGTGCATTGGGTGAAGTGGTGGCCAGGCTGCTAAGGGCAAGGTCTGTGGTTCAAACCTACCAGCTACTTCATGGGAGAAAGATGAGGCTGCCTGCTACCATAACTATTAACAGTTTCTGAGGCCCTCAGGAGCAATTCTGAAAGGGCTGGTCGGAGTCAGAATTGACTGGGTGGCAGAATTTGGTTGGGGGGACCTACTGGAGAGGTACTTGCCTCTTGTAGGTTGTCTACTCATGGACTCCTGCTCGTTCCCCCTTCCAGATGCCCCTCCCTGGTCACAGCCTCTGGGAAGACCACCCGGCACCCCTCCTTTCCCATAATAATGATCATTGTTACCATTTACTGAGTACTACTCTAAATATTGAGTATGTAGTGGCTCTTTTGTTCCTGCGAAAAGGATGCAGTAATGATATTCGTTATAGCCAAAAGCAACCAAACCTGTTATAGCTAGTTATGATAGAGATATAGGTAGGTAGACATCTCATAGCTAAAAGGAAACACAGAGAGGTTGAGCAAGTTGCCCAGAATCACACAGGTAGACCAGAACAGAGAAGAACTTCCAACTCTGACACCGGCCCTCGGTATCGCCCTGTGTATTTCTTTTCTCCTCGCCTGACTCTGGAATTCCAGAACACAAGCGTTTTACAGACCCAGGAACTAGGAATAAAGTAGGAGTCCAGCAACTGTGGCTGGTAGGAGCACAGGGAGGCGGCTGAGAGAGGGAGCCAGTGGGGGCAGCAAGATGCTCTGAGACTCGTGATGCAGACGAAGAGGATAAGGCAGGGGCGGCATCCCAGCTTCCTCAAAGGGACCCTGTTGTGTTTTTCTCTGACAGGTGCAACCTGGCCCCAGTGCAGGAGTATGCCCGGGATGTGGGGCTCAAGACAGACCTGGTCACCATGAACCCGTCAGTCATCCAGCGGGCCTTTGAGGACTTGGTCAATGCCACGTGGCGGGAGAAGCTGCTGCAGCGGCTGCACAGTCTCAACGGCAGTATCCTGTGGATCCCCGCCTTCATGGCCAGGGGTGGCAAGGAGCGCGTGGAGTGGGTCAACGAGCTCATCCTGAAGCACCGCGTTAACGTGCGTACTGCGTACCCCTCCCTGCGCCTGCTGCATGCCGTCCGAGGGTGAGTGTCCGAGAGCCTTGGGGTGCAGCAGCGCTTTGTGGGTGCCTTGCCAGCCCAGCCCCACCACCCCTTCCTTTGCTGGGCAGCCGAATGTGTCCCCTGACTTTTCTGAGCCTTCCTTTCTGGAGAACTTGGGGGGTGGGAGCGGGTGGCCAGTGGGTTTCATCAGGCATCCCAGTTCTGACCAGTGCATCAAGCCTGCCTGGACCGCTGTGTTCAGAAAGACAGCGAGGTCGTGCCAAGCTCGTTGGGAACAGGTGCTATAAGAGTGAAAAGAGAGAGGAAGGTAGATGGTGGCTGGTGTGTTACCTATCTATCCACCCAGGCAAGTGATTTCTAAGAAACAAGACTCAGGGTTGGAACGACCTGGCTTCAAATACCTCCAAATAAAAGTCACCCAGAAGTTCTCTCCATCTGTGCAATTCACAGCACTGCAAGGTGTGCAGCATCATCGAGGTTGTGCGTACACACATGTCGTGAGATGCCAGGGGACGCCGACAGCGGCATCGTCATCTTTGTCACCATGATCCACTCCGCGCGGTTCTCACCTTGAGGACAGGGCTCAGGGACCGCCCTCAGAAGGAGGGTCTGCTGGCCTCTGTTTTGTGTACAAGGTCCTCTTCCCTCCCTAGCAGCCATCTCAGAGAACAGTGGGATAGTAAACATGATTTCATGCTATTGCAGTGGAGTTAAATGATTTCAAAACTTCGGGACTTATAGAAACAGCAATTGTTTTCCTATTTCTCCCAATTTCTGTTGGTCTGAAGCAGGGCTTCCCATGGTAGTGGATACCACTCCTTGGGGGAGGCGGGAACGGTGCCAGGGGCCTGAAAAAGCACCTATCTACACTTTATTCTGGATTATGGGCTACAGTATAAAATGTTTAATTGCCATGGGGAGTGCTGAGTAATTTGGGGGGGGTTGTTTTATTTTGTTTATGAAAAAGGGGGTGGTAGGCCAAATTAATTGGGGAGAACCCATGGTCTAAACTCTGAGATGGGCCCAGCAGGATGGTCCTGGCTTAGGGTCTACCACCCATCGTGCATCTGCCAGGTTCTCCATGTGGTGTCTCCTCATGAGCTAGACTGCGCTTCCTCATTGCCTGGTGGCTTTAGGGCAGTCAGAATACGTATGAGACTGTCTTCAGCCCAAGTATTCCAGAAAGGGAGGTGGAAGCTGCATCACCTTTTAAGGCCACGTAGTGTCATTTCTGCCGTAAGCTATTGCCCAGTAAAGCACTAAGGTGGCCCTGAATCAGGAGGCGGGGGAAGTAAAACTCACTTTTAAGTGAGAGGAGGGCGAGAGACTGTGTTGATAACATGTTTACAACATGCCTACAACCTCACCAACTTCCTTCAACAACTATTCTGTGAATGCTTACTATGTGCCAGGCTTTGCTGCAGTCAGGAGTGAAATGAAGCCCTTGCTCGCCTAGGTGCCTCCTCTAGGGGGTGGGGATTCAGGGGGGCGGGGAGAGATAAATGATAGGCAATCAAGCCACGCGGATACTTTTAGCTCTCAGCAAACTCTTCTCTGGAAAGATGTTTGTGGAGAGAGCCCCAGCCATTCACAAGTCTGGGAGTGGGAGTGTGGGAATCCCACATAGGCAGGCTCTGAGGCAGAAGTACGTGCACAGAGCAGGCAAAGGACAAGTGACAAAGGGCCAGGGGATGATGTCGGCAAGAGAAGTGGTCCCGGTGCTCTTCAGGCTCCAGGGGCAGCCGTGGAGGGGAGCGGCAAGATGGACTGGGGCCTCAAGAAGAGCCCTGGAACCATTGTGTGGAGAAGAGACCACAGGGGGCGAGCGTGGACCTCGGGGCACTGGTTGGGAAGCGGGTGCAGTCTGGGAACTAAGCAGCAATCCGGGATGATTCAATAAGAATGGCGGCAGGGGAGGCAGTGGTTTCAGGGGATTTGCTATACTAGTTAAAGACGGACAGGAGGGTGTGCTGACGCTTTCTACGCGAGGTCTGAGGGAAAGGGGAGAATTCAAGATGACCCTTAGGACTGGATTGGGGGCACCTGAGAGGATGGGGAGCTGGTGGGGGCAGCTGGAGAAACCCACAAAGGTTTAGGGTCATAAAAGAGCGAGTCCTTCCATCAGCCCATGAAGTGCGGGACGCATGTTACAAAAACATGACTGACCTTCCAGCCTCGTCAGGCCCTGCACCCTATTGCTCGTGGAACCACCCAGCTGGCCATTAGTTTTGCCCCGGGCTCACCAGGCACCCAGGGTATGAACTCTACAATGGAGTGCCCTTTGCTGTGCCCTGACAGAAGTCAGTGAGACCCTGGAATGCCCACCATCAAGGTGGCTCCTGCGGCCAGCACTGGTCTCGTGGACGTGGGTACTGACACAAGAAACCATTGTCCACAAGAGAGACCCAGAGAAAGGTCGGCGAAGAGGCAGCCACGCTCCTGGTGATGGGGCCGCATGCCTTACTCTGGAGAGTGACCTGCGGGCACCTCCGCTGGCATCCACCTGTGTCACTCGTGGCCCAGAGTGGGTCTGAGGCAGCAGCTCTGACCCCATGGACTTTGACTCGGTGCTGCACATCTTGTTTCTCCCTCGATGGTGTGGGGGGCCACAGGGGATACGAGGAGGGGGAAAGACTGCGCTTTGGTACAGAGAGGAAAGGTGTCTTGCGTGGAAAATGGGCAACCACCTGGAAGGAATCGTGGAAGCCAGAGCTATTTCCAGCTATAATTGACTCACTTTTACCTGTCAAAATAGCACTAAGCGCCAGTAATCAGCCCTTTAAACAAACGGGCTGCTAACGTCGAGGTTGTAATAGCTCCCTTTGCAGGGAGGAAGGAGTACCAGAGAGAAGGTTGGGGGGGGTGGGGGGGGCTCTGCTTTCAGCCAGGGGAGGGGGAGTCGGAGGAGAGGCTGCGGGTGTGCTGGGGTGGACTTATGTCGATGACCCTCTCCTCCATGGGGCCATGAGACTCTGTCGGTTGGAGGCTCCAGGGAGAAGGCGGCCATCCTTCTGGGAGAAAGGGTTCACGCTGTCTTGGACTCTGGTTTGCAGAACAATCTCATTATCTTTTTATAGAAATGAAAGTGGTCAATCTTTTGCCCAATAAACCACTTATTTGTAAAATCATCGGGGAAGAAACTTTTGGAAATGAGGAGCTTCCTGATCGATCGAGTTTAGTGATTTGTAGGAGGTCCCCGGGCCAGAACCAGAACTGAAGCCCATTCGCTGATTCTCACGCCCTGCCCCTGCTGCCCACAAGAACAGAACGCACAAGCGCATTCCCTCCTGGAAGCGGAGTGCAGGGAGCCCTGCCTGAAGGTCATCCTCCTGGGGAAGTAGGGTCTGAGTGCGTCAAAGGAAGACAGGGAGGGAAAGACGTCGGAGGGCTGGACACTCCTCCCTGCCCCCTTCTTGTAGCGCTGCCAGACCAGTCCCTGGTGCCAGCACACCATAGTAGTTGAAGTGAGCTAGTTTCACACCTTTGGGAGAGGAAAATGATTCTTTGGAGTCGCAGAGCGAGTAAACCTTTCTTGTGGCTGGCTACAGCACCACCATCAGAGGAAGAAGCTTACGATGGCAAATGCAAACTTCAGCACTTGCATTCAAAGTGATTGTCCAAGTCCAGAGAGATGAGCGGGAGTGTGGTTACTCGCAAGGACACAGTGAGCGGCCTGAGCGCAGAGCGAACGTCACGTGTTCTGATGGATGTCAGTGTCAGTGATGGCCTTGTTGACTCCACCTGGCCAGATCCCCATGTGGAGAACCTCCTGACCAGAGAGGGACTACGCTGGGCAGAGAAGTACAGACGCTCACCTGCCAGCCGATGCACTAAGATGCACTAGGAGGAAAGTCCTGGCAATCACCTTGTAAAAGCAGCCAGTGACCCACAACTGCGTGACTCACAGCAGTCAGATGTGCATCTGACCATGGCCATTTGGCAGTGGTTCCTGCCACCGCGTGGGGTCCCCTGAGTCAGGGCTGACTTGATGGCAACTAGTAACAACCCTAGAGTGGCTTGGGGACTTGACCTGGTACAAGCCTGAGAGGGGAGGCCATACAGAATTGTCTTCTGGAAATGGTGAAGGGTAGTCCACCAAGTCGAGGTCATCAGAAACAAGACTGATGGCCTCTTGAGAGCCAGTGAGCTCAGCAGCCTTGGGGGAATCCAGGAGTCAAGAAATGGCCCTTCCTGGGGAGGTGGAGATGGAAATCCACGTCACAGAGACATTGGACTGGATGGCCCCTCTCCTCCCTTTGTGCCTCTCTGGTTCCTGCTGTCCGTGCCAGGCAGGCTTCTCTGACCCACAGGTACTTTCAACATTGCCGTCCTTCTGAGAAGTTGGCGAGTCTCGAGTCATTGTAGGGAGCAAGAGAACGTGGAATGGAAGCCGTGGGCAGCTGGCCTGCCCTCCCGCTCTCACCAGGAGCTAGCAAGGCCTGGCCTTCAGTGCCAGCAAGGTGGGCTCTGGTCCCCGCCCTCGTCCGAGTGGCTGCTCCAGGGTTCTTTGGCTCTGCCCGCTGCAGAGTGGCGCCATGCCCTAACTGGCAATTGGCAAGGGAGGGAAGCAACAGAGGGGAAGAGATGCCCACTGAGGCCATTGAGTGTGGGCACAGGGAGCCAGAAATCATAGTGGCAGCTGGTAGTGGATGCTCGCATTCAATTAGAACAACGGGGGAAGCTATCCCTCGCAGAGAAGGTGGCCCCTCAGCCAGGAAGGTGCTCCAGGGCCGGCCAGCCAAGCAGCCTACAGGTTTTGTGGCAAGCAGACCTAGAATTGGTATTTAATGGACACCTGGGCCTCAGGATGATCCTGATGCAGCTCGCATGTCTGCCAGGCTGGGCGGGTTCAGTGGTGCGGATGGGGCACAGCAAATCGGCAGAGCAGGCCCTCCATCTGTCAGTAGTGAGCAGCTGAGAGCAGCCCACAGGCCCAGGCGGGAAGGGTTGTCACCCGCAGAAAATAAACAGTGATCCCCACCAGCTGGAGGGGGCTCCTCCTGGACTTGCCTGCCACCGTCCACGAGAGTCCTTAGGCCACCAGTCTCCCTCTTTGAGTCTGGGGCCCCTGCAATGGAAGGAGAGGTCGTGGGTCGAAGGGTGTTCGCCAGCAGTGCTGTTTGGGAATGGAAGGCATTCATGTACCCAGAGCTACAGGCACTGGCTTACTTTGAACGAACTGCTGCGTCTCCCTCACAGGGGTCCTCAAACTTTCTAAACAGGAGGCCAGGTCACTGTCCCTCAGACCCGTTGGAGGGCTGGAAAAAAAAAAAAACTATGAGCAAATTCCTATGCACACTGCACATATATTATTTTGAAGTAAAAAACAAAATGGGGCAAAAACATGCAGCGGGCCGGATGTGGCCCGCGGGCCGTAGTTTGAGGACCCCTGCTTTAAAACCATCACCCAAAGCAGGGTGCATAGTAAAAAGAACCATCCGGACCCGTGGTCATTCCCGACCTATTAAACTGGGCTTCCTACGTGGGCATCCTCCCAGGAGAGTCCCTGTCGACCCAGAAAAGGACCTGCTTTAATCACTGCACCTCGCTTCATTCTGGGGGTTATTCTCAGATGGGCTCGTACCCCCTGCCCCCCGTCCTCCTTCTCAGCTTGCCGCACTTGGCCATCCGCTTGCCCCATGAGCAATGGCCTCTGAAACCCCTAGTAGGCATATCAGTGTCCGACGATTGGCTGCAGGGCACACCC
Organism: Tenrec ecaudatus; assembly: GCF_050624435.1. NCBI lineage: Eukaryota > Metazoa > Chordata > Mammalia > Afrosoricida > Tenrecidae > Tenrec > Tenrec ecaudatus. Next base: position 8,127,761 of record NC_134538.1, read on the forward strand.
TTGTACTGAGACGTGCCAGTGTATGTGCGTCTCTGGGTTTGCTGGAGGGAGCCGAGGGTGGCACACATGGTTAAGCGCCCCTTTGCTCACCCACCCGTGGCCCCTGGCGAGAAGCCCCGGTGGTGTGTGTCCGTCAAGATGACGATGAAGAAAGCCCAGTGGGATCCGCTTCTGTCACACGGAGTGGCGCTGAGTGGAACCCAACCCTGCATCCCGAACAACCACCTTGCTTTAAGCGCAGTGGCTGAAGGGAAGGCAGGAACATGCATAGTTCATTTTGCTAATAGGCCGAAGTGCCTTCCGTAAGCAGTGGGTACAGAGTCACGCTCACACCTATGATCTATCGAGCATGCTCATTTCCCCGAAGCCACACCAACAGTGTGTACGATACACGTGTTTTTTATCCCAAGCCATTGAAAAGCTACATCTCATTGTTGTCTGAAATGGGACTCTTTAATTAGGAATGAGAGCAAAGGTTGTTGTTTATTTTTTAATATTTTTTTTCTGTTTGCAGTGACATCCATTTAAATTTTAGAGCTTTTAACACCCCCCCCCCCCAAGAAATGATCTTGCTGTGGCCTCTAGAAACAGAGCTACTGGCTCTCATCTTATGGCCTGGCCCCCTGGGGCGGGGACCCCCCTGGAGTACTCAGGATCACTCCTTTCTTTGGGGAGCTTGCTTTCTTGGGCTGCTGCTCCCCTGGCTTTCAGGTGGGTAGACCTAATGGCTGGTTCCACGTGTCTACAGTGAGCCTGGGCTCGCTCATCTGTTCGGACGATGTTCGGGAGTCCACCTGGCCTCTGCTTTCCAGTTTTTCTGCACTGCTTCATAAGCTGCAGATCTGTGGGAAACCCACTGTAGCCCCGGGTCCTGCTGGGCTCTGAGGCGATGTTCTGGTAAGAAGCGGGAAGTTCAGTTCCCTTATCAGAGCATTTTAAGTTGTAGGGAAGGATAAAGGCAGGCCAACGAGTCATTTTAATGTAGCATCACATATACTGTACTGGGCATGAAGAACCTGCAGGGCACAAAACCAGCCAGGGTGGTCCAGGCAGGCTTCCTGGAGGCAGTGGCAGGGACGCTGAGTGCATCAGAAGGAGCTGGTAGTCGGGAGCGTGGGGGAGGAGGTGATACCCCAGAAGGAAAGGAACTTCCTGGGTCAGTGGCAGTGCGCAGCAGGAGGTGAGAATCTGCATGCCAAGGTCTCAAGCCTTCTCAAGGTCATCAGGAATCTTGGGAGGATTTTCAGCGGCCTGGCTAGATCTGAGATCACCCGGCCAGCTTCGGGGTGAGCACTGACTAAACCAGTCTGGACAGCTGGCGACTAAGAATCTGCCTTGAGGATTCGCTCAGCTGGACCTGCTGTGCATTTCAGCCCAGAATTCTGAGCCTTAACTCTTAACTTTCCATTAGTACAAAGCTAGACAGCCTCATCCTGAGAGGCCAGGCCACCAGAACCCTAAACAGTGCTAACCCCCAAGGAAAGGACAGAAGTGCACATCCCCCTGACCCAAATGCACCCCCTAGGTCAGGGCTGAAGCAGCTGATGTGAATGGCAGGGGGTGATTGGGGGAGGGGAGGGGTTTCTGCCACCAGCTTTGCTTCATCCTTGTTCCTCAAGGCCACGTGAGCTAGCTCCATCCACAAAGCACTTTCAGTGTCTTCAGAAAAGTCCCCCTTTCCCCCTTTTCCAGCCGGGGCAGCCACTCTCTTTGTTGAGTCCAGAGCCCAGGAATCCAACCGGAAGGTGGAAGGCATTTTGGAGACCATTTTGGCCAGACTCATTTATTGCTGTTGGGGTTCCTAAAATATGGTGCTTAATCGCCATGACAATTGGGGTAGCCAATTTGGAAAATAATTACTGCCTCCTTAGAGCTGACTTGGCCTCCTAATTAAATCTCAGTACTGGGATATTCAAGGTGCGTTGTCAACACCACATCCCGGATGCACCAGCTAACCTCATTTGGGAAGGCAGAATTAATTAGTTGTGTCTTAACACCCAGCTGTTATCCTAAGGAAAGACATCGTCGGCAGGTCGGCCACGTACACTGTGTCTAAATTGGCCAGCACGACTGAGGAGATACAAAAGAAATCGAGAGTGATTTGTTCCTGCCTAACTCAGTCAGCTTCTATTACGAGCCGCTCATTAACCGGTGCCCCTGTGTCCCTGTCACACATCACTCAGGAGGTCTTGTTTACCCGAGGAGACAGAAGAGGAAACAAGTGGGTCCCTCCACACCACGGGGCTCCAGATTCCTCCTGGGGCCTCTTCTGTGAACACGTTTCCCAGTTGGTGATTCTGGGTGGGAAGCCTGGCACCAGTGTGATAGCTGGGCATTTCTATTCCCGTCAGCCGGCCCCACTCCTGGGTGCCTTTGCCCTTTGTTCTTTTCGCCTGCTGTCCATTTGTCAGTCCTGTTGGAATCAAGCACCAACTAAGCACAGGGTGCATGGGGAGCATCCACTCCAGGCTGTCCTATAATATCCGATGCTGACATCCCAGTGGCTTCTCTCTCACTCTGACAACGTCCAGGGTGGATGGACAGGGGCTGTCTTCCAGCCCTGTGACTCGGTGATCTAAGAGCCTTCCATCTTGGGCATCACCATAGCCTGTAGGTTTGAAGTTCCTGGAGGTCTCAGAAAAGAAATTGGGCAAGGCTACCTTTTCAAGAATGTGAACACAGAGCGACACCTTTCCCATCACGTCCTGTTGACCAGGACTGGTCACCTGAGCCGAGTCTAAGGTCAAGGGAAGCCGGGAGGCACAGGGGAGTGCACGTATATTTCCTGGGCATCACTGTCTGGGCAGCAGGGACGGCATGCCCCTGCTGTCTCAGAGATCGCCATACAGCTTGCTGTAGGTGACCAATACACACCAGAGAAACAAAACCCAATGATAAATGACATCCACAAAAAGCAATTGGTGTCAAGTCCGTTCGGAGTCCCGGGGACCCACGTGGCAGAGTGGAACTGGGTTTTCCAAGGCTGGTTTTTGTTTGCAGGAGTGGATAGGTCAGGTGGCCCAGCCACGGCACTTCCAAAAGCCATGACCCATCAGTTTGGTGGCTAGCCGTGCAGGGACTTCTCACAACAGGTTCCAAATCAAGCCCGTTGCCATCCTGTTGATTTTGATTCATAATGACCATGGAGGACCGAGTGGAACTGCCCTTGTGTTTTCTGAGAGTGTGACGCTTTATAGGAGCAGATGTTTTGTTTTTCTGCCAAGGAGTAGCTGCTGGGTTTGAAGTGCTGACCTTGAAGTTAGCAGCCCATGATGGACCCTACTAGCCCATCAGGGCTCGACTGGCCGAGGAGAATAATTCAGTCTGAGGGAGGGAGGAGGGTGAAGAAGAGGAAGGTGTGATTTGTGTACTTGGTTTGGATGGAGTGGGAAGAGAGCTTACACAAGGGGCATGGGCATCGGGATGGAATAGCACAGGACTGTAGAATCCTCGGACACATCGATGAGCAACTTGGATATTCACCACTGATTCGATTATTTTCTCCCCTCTTCAGGCACAGTGTTGATGCACGGAGCGAAAAATATATCTATTTCTGGAAGCCTTCTCTTGCTCAGGTCTTACTATCAGAGAACAGGCAACCACAAATCCCTGATGTGGCATCTGGCCCAGGTTAAGGCTCAGATTGGCTCAGTGAGTGAATGTCAGTCTGATGTTCTAATGCCAGGTTCCACGGGCCGGTGGTGCACGTGACCCCAAGTGGCATCAGCCAAATCCTCCCAGCCGAGGTTCCCTCAGTCGAATGGAGTAAAAGAAAACAGCAAGGACCAGGGGTCTGGGAGGCCTACACCTACTCCCAGTCCTATCTAATTAGAATCCACATGTTGGCCATGGATGGAGATCTTGTTCAAAGGAGATTCTGATTAGGTATATGTGGCATGGGAATGCAAATCCCCAGCAGGGGGCCAAACTAGAAAGAACCTGTTCATGAACCTGCCACTGGGTTAGACCTAAAAATGCGATGGACCAGTGAGGTGTTTAAGCCAAGCCGGATGAGCACGGACAACAGCTGTTTTGGGGGTCAGGGGGATACAGATTTTCTGGGAACAGATTCATCCCTTTTGCTCCTCTTCCTTTTACTCCAGAGGCTCCTTCCAAGCCCCTCAGAGCGCCATCGGCCACAGAGAGCAGAGGTCGTTTAAGGAAGAGCTGTTACCCAACCAGCCCCCATCATCAGCCGGCATCAATCCCACAGAGTCACAGATCCATGACCCACTGGCATCCCAATGCATAGTGGCCTCACAGAACAAAACAGAACTGCTCCTGAGAGCAATCCCCGACACTGTGCATCTTTAAGGGAGCAGATAACCTCATCTTTATCACTCAGCGCAGTCGGTGAGGTTGAACCTCCACTGTAAGATTAGCACCCCACCGCTTCGTAACCCACTTCACCTTAACCAGGACAGGACGCCTTAATGTCATATAGATTAGATAGTAAGTAAACAGAGGATGGCATGGGATAGACCTAGTACAATCACATCTGACTAGCTACATTCTCTCACTACCCATATAACTGTGTGGTTGCACCCTTTCAGGAAAGAACATTGTCTTGGAATCAAAAGGCTTGCAGGGAAGCCCAGGGGGAGGGAGGACGGCTAGAGGGAGCCTAGTTCATTCTTGAGCCTTTCTCTGGTGTGTGGGTGTAAGATTAGGTACTGTGGTGGACACTGTAATGGACTGAATTTTATCTCTCCTCAAATATGCGGCAACTTAGCTGAGTCATGATTCTCAGGGACTGGGCAGGTATGTGGTAATCTAATTATCCCCCAGGATGTGGTGGAGTGACTCAGGCCTGATCTGATGTAAGGGGGGGTTTCCCTGAGTGTGACTTGCATTCCCTTTTAGCTTACAAAAGATTAGGACAGAGAGTTAAGCCAGTTTGGGGGAGTGGAGGGTGGAGGTAGGGGTGGTGGATGAGTATCACCTTACCCAGAAAGAAGAGCCAGTATCCTTGGACCCAGAGTCCCTGTTCTGGGAACCTCCTAGACCCAGTAGAAGATTGATGCCAAGACAGGTGGAGATTTCCAAGGACCATTGGGACCACAAGATGCTGAAGTGAGTCGAGGACTTTTCTAGTAAACGAGGACAACAGAGAGAGACCCTGCCCCTAGCACTCGCTCCCTGAACTCAAGCTCCTAGCCTCTTAAACTGTGAGAGAATGAATTTGTTTGCTTAAGCTATCCACTTGTATTTCTGTTTGAGCAATACTTCATAAGTAAGACAGGCACACTGGATTAAAGTGCTGTGAGTATCTGAACTTGGGATCAGACCTCAGCTGGACTATAGGGAAGGAGAGAAATCGCTGAGTAGATATGTATGGAGGGGCGAGAAGGAGGCATGAAACCCATGTGCCAAACCAAAAGTTGGGCATTGCCTAGGGGCTCTGAGCTCTGAGTGGCGAAGAGAAGCACCAGGTGTCTGATAGCCCTGATGCCAGGCAGCCTGTTGGAAGCATCCAACTTTAGCTTCATGGGAATGCATCAGGGGGTGGCTCCCAGCATCTGAGTGGCAGACAGAGGTCCCTTATCTGAAGCAGGAAGTCGAAGTCTAGGATCCCAGTCAGCCTGGGGCGAGGGCAACTGAGGGGCCTGCACCAAGGTCTTTGCTCAGCATCCAAGTCCAGCTTCGCTTCATCCTTTTCCTGGACTCAAAGGCTGGGAAATCCCCATTAAAGGGAGAGCCACAGTCGTGTAGAAATGATACTTCAATGCACACTCTGCCTTCTGGGAAATAAAGCTGATTTAGAAGGCAGATACACCCCACGGTTCCTTTTAACTCCTGCCTCCCCAAGGTCAAATGGAGCCTGTGGATACAGGGAGCATGCGCAGAAGAGCAGGAGCCTGACCCAGGCCCAGCCAGTGCCTGGGTGGGAAATGCCACCCATAGGCTGCCCCTCCCTTTTGGAACTTTTTCTTCAAGACCAACCCTGCCCCACCCCACCTGCTACCCTGGCCAAAAGAATGTTATCAACATAATAAATAGGTAGATAGATAAAAAATGTGTGCCACAAATGCACAAACACCTATACTTCCGAAAAGTTTCCTGTACAACCCCCCAGATGACTATTCACATATTTAGCAATCTTTGTTCTGAAGACCCATTAGACAGGTGACCCACAGATGGCAGGACAGATGGCTGTCGGAGAGCCCCAGCATGGTGGGAGAGGCTCATACCTTCATAGCTCCAAATCTGGTGTTCAGGGAAGGGTCTGGGGCCCAACTGGAATGGAGTGCCCCGAGGAAAGGAAGACAGCCCAGGGCCCAGCCACTAAGCATTCCAGTCGGAGCCTTAACAGAATTCGCTAGAGATGGATCTGGGCCAGGGAAGCAGAGAGAGCTGCCTAGACGGAGGCAGAATTCAGTGACCCAGCTCAAGGCCTTGGGGAGCTGCAGCCATTCCACTGGGGTGCAGGGTGGCGGCAAGGTAAAGCTAAGCAGAGACCAGGTCTGGTAGAGCTTGTATTTCATGCTATGGAATTTGTACCTCTGCTGAAGCAGTCAGAAGTTAAAGGCACAGAACTGACTGGATGATGGGGAGAGTGAATCGCCGTTGTTGGTTGACACTCGTAGACTCCTGGCCCACAGTTGGTTGTAGACCAGACTGGGAGCCATAGGCTTTCATTGGCTACCTTTGGGAAGTGGGTTGCCGGCTCTTTCTTCCTATTCCTGTTCTGGGAATCCAACCCAGGTCTCCTGCATGGAAGGCAGGCAGGAAGTCTGCCACTGAACCATCAATTGGGGCTATGGGCATAGGACTTCTAACCCAGGGCAGGGAAGAAATGAAGTCTTGCTGTCAGATTCCTCAGGTGGGAAATACCTCGGTCCTTGGCTTGCATGAGAAAGAATTCACAGCAAAGCCTGGTTTGTGAGCCAACTGCCTTTTTATAAAGGACAGAAGCCATTTCTGGTTTTACACAGGCACCCTCGGGCACCCTTGGGCACTTCACACCTGCAGGTGGTGACCTGAGGCAAGGCTGAGGGGCAGCTGAGAAAAGAGGGCGGTGGACTCCTGATTATGGCTTTTTTAGGGCCCACCACTGGGAGGCGTGGGCGACAGTATTGGTTGACCCCATTGGCTGAATTAAGCCCACCTGGCCTAGATTGGGCCCACCCAGATGTACCTGCGGCTTCCTGGTCCGTGGGCCCGAATTTGCGCATGCTCTCTGCCCTTTATGGGCTTCCAACTTCCTCTATGGGGGGGAGGCAGGTCTTGGCGTGTAGAGGGACAACCCCTGGTTTCTGCCTCTAGCTCCCTAACATTTCCACAAACACTCCTATTGTTTCCATTTTCATTGTTTGTGTTCACTTGAGCCATTGTCCTGTGCTCCACTTGTGTCCCTCCCTCTGATGAGTCCTAACTGGAGAATTCTGCTGTGGGGACATGTCTTAGAAGACGTAGGAGGAGGGGCATGAAAAGGGATCTCCAATGACAGGCTTATGAACAGTGGCACCTGTGTAGACGACCACCTAGGAGAGACCATGGCTGACTCTACCCTCTGTGACCGCAACCTTCATTGACAAAGGTGCCAGGAGGATTCTAGTCACCCGGGTCTGACAGACGGGTGGGGCTAGGGCTGAGAGTGGAGGCAGAGATATGGATCCTTAAATACACTTTATTATATTAAATATTATGACACAGTAGCACAAGCTTTGAGTTAAGCGCTCAACTACTAACCAGAAGTTTGACAGTTCAAATCCACTAAACCTTCTGATCTGCTCCGCACTATAGGGTCACAATCAGTCAGAACTGACAGCACACACAAGCAACATAGCAAATATTGTACAGTATACTGAGATTATACACGTCATTGGGAATCTGTAACCTTGTTTCATCCAAAGGTTAATTCTTCCTTGAAACACCACAGTGTAAAGTTGACTCTCTAGACTGTTTAGTGAGTTCCTTTTTTTCAAACCGGTGCTAGGGCTCCTGGAAACCTTAAGGGCCTCGCTTCGAAGAGCCACATCTTGGAACTGAAAGCACTGTGGCTAGTAGGAAAGAGCCTCAACTTTCAGCAATATGGTAATATGCTTTTGTCTGGCATGCTCCTGTCTCTGGTGTGAGTGAATGACACCTGGCATGAGTTGATCATTTAGTTGATGTGCTTGATTACAAAGGCACACACATCACTGGGCTGAGATATCACTTCAGAAATGGCTCAGGCCATTGTTTTCCTGGGAGTGAATGTTTCCATCGTGTCAGGTAGGAGTGTGTGGAGTAGGGGCCCTTTTGTCTGAATCCTTCCTCTGAAAAGAGATCGGCATGTTGAGGAAGGCCTTATCCGAGTACCTTTGAGTATGATCTTATTTAGAACTACGGTCTGTGAGGGTGTTATCAGTTCGGACAAGGTCAGACGGCTGCAGGGTGAATCCTAATCCCCTATGAGTGGTCTCCTTATGAAATGGGAGATGGGACTCTGAAAGAGACTAGAAAGGTCAGGTATGGGAAGAGACCTCTCCAAGCCAAGGTTAGGGTTACCAGAGTCTGGGAGAGACCAGGAAGGACTTCCTCTGGAGACTCTGGAGAGAGAACTGTGGCCAGCCCTTTCCCTGAATTCAGATGTCCAGGTTCCCAAACTGCAAGGCAATTGGCTTCCTTTCTTGAGAGCTACCTGCTCCATGGCTAGCCCTAGGAAACGAGTCCAGAAAACACCAGGACTTCTTGCTGAAGGACCGAGAAGAGACAGGGCCTGCTCTAGAGAGGCAGGGATAAAGAATATGTCCCAAACCTAAAAAGCACACTTCACTGCCATTGAGTCCACGCTGGCTCACAGCGATCCGCCCTTTGGGTCTTCGAGATGGTAACTGTTTACGGGTGGATTTCAGTCCAAGGTGTAACCACTACACCACCAGGGCTCCCGAAGGAATTTGGGGTAAGGAATATGCCTTTTCCATGAGGCACAGACATGGCATTAAAGGGGTTCGTCTTCTGTAGTGGATGCCGAAGGACGCCCAGCGTGGCTCTCTGACAGACAGGTGGTAGGAGCTGGTGCCGTATCGTCGTCAGCTCACCTTGACCTGTAGGCCACATCCAGCTTGACTCATAGGTTTCACAGATGGAGTCTGGGGTGCTGCAAAAGGTTAATGACCTCAACCACTAGCCAAAAAAGTCAACACACAGGTGCCTCAGTAAGGTGATCTCCTTCCACAAAGTCAGCGTTAACACACGAGGCTTTCGTGCGGGGTCAGACCCAACTTGATGACAACTGGATTTTCTTTTTTATTAAATCATTTTATTGGGGGCTCGTACAACTCTTTTCGCAACCCATCCATCCATCCATCCATCCATTGTGTCAAGCAGTTTTGTACACTTGTTGCCATCATCATTCTCAAAACATTGGCTTTCTACTTGAGCCCTTGATATCAGCTCCTCGTTTCTCCCCCTCCCTCCTTGCTCCCCCCTCCCTCATGAACCCTTGATCATTTATAAATGATTATTGTTTTGTCATGTCTTAACACTGTCTGACTTCTCCCTTCACTCACTTTTCTGCTGTCCATCCCCTAGGGAGGAGGTTATATGTAGATGCTTGCAATCGACCACTGGATTTTTTATTGTTTGGTCGTTGACTGCTTTGGGGCTACCATGGCATGGTTGAGTAGAGGAAACAGGAGTCTAGATGGCCGCAAAGCAAACACAGTTACCAGTTGGCTCTCTACAGAACAGTGTGTTGAGTTCTCCTTCCACTTTCCACAGGCCTGAATCTAAGTCAGGTCTTGCCACTTGGTCTCTGGGCCTCCGTCTCAGCATTTGTGCATGCTGGGAGACTGCCTATACAGTGGCGTGTGTGTGTGTGTGTGTGTGTGTGTGTGTGTGTGTGTGTGTCAGGACCCAGCATCAGCAATTCAGTACTAACTGACTAGAGGAAGGGTGCTGGGAAACAGCACCTTGTTTGGTCCCTGTGTTCTTGGATTGGCAGGTGGCAGGCTGCCGGGCATGATTAAACTAATTTTTTTCCTAGAAAGGATAATTACAAGCTTATGGTTTTTACTTTTTACTCTTCCTTTTTCTCTTTTTAACCTCTTTTTCAGATACTGGCTGACCAACAAAGTCCACATCAAGCGACCCACCACTGGCCTCTTGATGTATACCCTGGCCACACGTTTCTGCAACCAGATTGATCTCTATGGCTTCTGGCCCTTCCCACTAGATCAGAGCCAGAATCCCGTCAAGTACCACTATTACGACAGTCTCAAGTATGGCTACACGTCCCAGGCTAGCCCCCACACGATGCCCCTGGAGTTCAAGGCCCTCAAGAGCCTGCACGAGCAGGGGGCTTTGAAACTGACTGTTGGCCAGTGTGACGGGGCCACGTAAAATGGGGACTCTGTGGGACTCAGTGGCTCACATTTCCTGCCAGCTACACCCTAGGCAGATGGGAGTCAGGGCAGCACAATAGAACAAGCAGGCTAGTGGTTTTCTTTGTTAAAGTGTAAACAGTGACCAGAATATACATATATATATCAACCTGCATATATATATTGACCTGAGTATTTTTAACTGTGTGGTGTTCATCTAGCGTTAGGCAGATAAGCCACAGGAAGTAGATGTGGAGGATCCACGTGAATTGGACTGAGACTCAGTCCATCTTTGGAGGTGGCAGGACTTGGTGAATGGAGCCAGTCTCTTGACTTGCAATGACAAACCACCTCCCGGGTTGGAGAATCTGTGGGCTGATGGATAAATGGAGAGCCACCTGTCAGCTGCCCTGAGCCTCTGGGATGTGTGGATTCTGGGTACGCCAAGACCCAGAGGGGGAAATTTGACCCAGTCCAAAATGGTTCACAGATGAGAGGGAGCCTATGAGTTTGACTGGACAAAGGAGCACAGAAAACCAAGAAGCAGAGCCACGTCAGCACGGAGGGACTCGTTCGACAAACAGAGTTACATTGCCAAGGAAGATGCCCGGTGACCCATATGTTCTAGGCCAGAATCCGGGTGATGGGAAGAGGGCTAAAGAAAACACAGTGGACAATTCTATCATGGCTTAGCAAGGACCACCGGGAACCTTAGCTGGAGCAGGCAGATGATACTGTGCCTGAACATTCAATGGGGACTTTGAACAATGAAGACCACTTGCTAGGGGTTGGCAACCCACCCAGGGGAAGGCTGAAGAGCATCCCAATGGTGGTGGTTGGGTGGGGTGTTCTTGAAAGAACTTGAGTCAGTACAGGAGGAGAGACCCTGGAATTTCACCCTACAAGCTAATGTCCCTCTTCCCTGGTAGATTGTCACCGGAGGGACTGTGCTGTCCCCTTCTGCCACCAGGGAAGCCAAGGCAAAAGCTGGAAAGGGCACTGTCAAGCTAAATGCCATCTTTTCTAAAATGTATATGATTGCCTCTCTGGGTACCCTACAAAGCCCCAGAGCAGAGGTCTGCACAAACGTGCAGTTTCCCAGTGCCATTTCCCCACAGCTGCCGGTCTGCTTTCTGTGCTGTGTCCTCTGTAGCCAGGCAGCGGTGTCACGGTCCTGCCCCAGCCACTTTCCTAGCAATGGTCATACTAGCAGCCCTGAACTCCTACAGTAATATCTTCAACTCTTCAGGGAGTGAGTCCTACACTCACCCCAAATGTCGCCCACCCCCAGCCCCTCACAGATGAAATTATTTCAGGATCCTGTAAAATCTGCATTTCCCTTCATAAGATTCATTTTTAAAACATTTTTTTAACCCAAAGCCAATGTGCTACCCAACTATTGGACACAAGCTCACCGGGCTATCTGGGCTCAAAGCCAATAACTTAGGGACTGAAGTCCCAGGTCACATTAGACAAAGCACTCACTGCCTCTGAGATGTATCACCTCCCGTGATAAATAACAATGCTTTGAGACCGATTGGAAAGATAAGTAAAAAACCATTATCTTGAAGGTGAAGAGAGTAAAGAAAAGTAATCAAGATCTGTTGCTAAGCCTAGAGACCGGACGTAATTAATCAGAACAGAGCGTTTTCTCTAAAGTAATGGCTGGTGGGAAGCTAGCGGAGGAAATAGAAGAACCCCCAGATCCCCCCCCCCCAAATGCTCCAGTGCACAGCAGTGATGACAACGATACATCTCCAGGTTTTGTTGTTGTTGTCCATTGTTGCTGTTGCTTAAAGCCTGGCGTTGGGGATTTGCATTCGAAAGTGAATATTTTAAAAAGCAATAGCCCGAGCAGCCTCTGTGGGCACTGAGTGGTCCGGACTCCTGAGCAGTGGAAATAATTACTACCATATTTTACACTTCCCCAGGGCCTTTCATCTTCAGGCTCTCAGAGGCATTACAAGACATTTCATTTCTGAAGCCTGTGATGCCGGGGGTAGCAAGTAGAATTGCCAACGCAGAGCCTTGGTGGATTAGCAAAGGCCCAGGTGTTGAGGAGCTGATTTTGAGGACATTGCGTAGTGATTCTGAGGAGAGTCCAGATGCCAGGTGCTGGAGTTGGCTAGCCCTCCCTCCCGGCAGGGGTGAGGAAAGAGCCAACGTGCTTTGGAAAACACGGTTTCTTTCTGTGCTTTGTCTTCGTTTGTGAGACTGATGAGAGTCTGAGTGGAAGGAGTTCTTAAAACCAGCCTCCATTCCCTGTCTGAAGAAGGGGGCGGGAGGCCTGGGACAGTCACAATGTGCCGTCTCCCCCAACTCAGTGAGTCCTGTGTGGCCAGAATGCTTTGAGCCCCTGGGGCTGGAGTTCTGAAGACCGTGGTCTTCCCCTCTGCCCTCTTCCTCTCTCCGGTCACCTGCAGAAGGCCAGCTGTCCTCGCCTGCCTGTTCAGAAATCCATTTGAGTAGCGTAGGCCAACCAGCTAACTTTGGGCGGATCCAACACAGTCACAGCCCGTGCCTAGGACTGATCTATGATTACAAGACCCCAGACATCCTGTGAGAAGGGATCGGTCAGCCTTAGCTGGGAACTCACCATTTCTGGGCAACCCTTTCAGTCACCTCTTCTTGCCCATCAGTCAAATCGTCAATGCCCACCACAGCCACTCACCCTGAAGCACCCGGACCTCCATTCTACAACACCCCCACAGCGAACCCCCATCTCAAGCCTTTCCTTCTCAGAAAAAATGGAGCCATCTGAAATAAGATGTCCCCTAAAAAAATCCCTTCATCCCTTCCCTCCCTTCTCCGGTGCCCGCTTTTTGAGGTTTCCAGTTACATTTTCTCTTACACCCGCACTCCTGCTACTGTTGGCTTGGACCTTGGTGCTAACCACCACGGATGCATTTCAGCCACGCTGGGTCCCACAGGCCCCTCCCCTTTTTGCACTCCCAGATCTGGCCAGAAGGGCCTGGCACTTACTGCAAGTTTTTCTCCTGACAGCCAGTTCCTTCGTCCCAGGCTCCAGTGGCTGGCATGCTCTGGAGGCCAGTGGCCCAGTGCCCTCCATGTGACCACATCAAAAGACCCCTTGTCACACGAAGCTCTCCACATCGCTTGGCTCTGTACCGACCAATGCTGGACAATCCCTGCTCCCTTCGTCCCTGGGATGACGTGGATTTTCTCTCCCTTTATAGCCCCTCTTAATCACTTATTTATACTTACCTATTTATGTTTATTTATGATGTATTTATTAACACCTATTATGGATTGAAGTGTGTCCCTCCCAAAATATGTGTTATGATCCCTAACCTTTCTGCCTCTGATGGTAATTCCTTTGGGAAATGGGTTGTCTTTCTTATGTGCCAGGAGAAGTGTATACGGTGTGTTGTGGATCGACCTCTCTTGAGATATAAAAGATAAAACAGGCAAGTGAATAAGCAGAGATGGGGGTAGGAAGATGCCAACCCACAAGACAAGTATTCAGGACCAAAAGCTGATGAGAGACCAGGCTCCTCTAGAGCTAGCAGAACAAGCCTTCCCGCAGAGTTGGGATCCTACGTTTGGGTGTCTAGCCTCCAAACTATGAGAAAATGAACTTGTGTGCATTAGTCAGCCACTTGTGGTATTTGCTCCAGCAGCGTTAGGTACTAAGCCCGAACTTCGTACTGGAAGAGCCTAAACCATGCAAGTGGTTTTGGAACTGGATAATGGGTAGAGGCCGGAGGTCTACATGGCTTTGCAGAGACTGTTGGCAAATTGTGCACATCAAGGACCTTCTGGAGGAAGGTTCTATTTTCATAGAGTGGTTATTAAATGTGCTCTCACCAGAGGCTTTTAAAGAAAAACGATGAACATATGATTGAACACTGGAGGAAAGGCAGTGCTTTTTATGCAGTGGCAACGAACTTGTCGGAATGACGTTCAAATGTTTGGTGAGAGGGAGAACTTGGGTGTTCGGCGGAGGAGTTCTCTAAGTGGGATCTCAAAGGTCGTGCGTGGTTTCTCCTTGCAGCCTATGGTGAAATGCAAGAGGAAAGAGGTGGATTTTAAAATGAAAGGGGCAAAGGTACAGATTGTGAAAATTCTATTTTTCAAGCCAAGGAAACATGTCGTACGCTTTTCACCAATGTTGTGGCTCTACATTGTTTGTGTAAGCGATTAAGCCTGTGACTGCTGAGTCGACCCAATTACCATAGTTTCAACTGAAGAGGGAACGAATGCTGTCTTCCTATCTGCCGTCCTTCGAGACAAGAAAAGAACCACCAATGGAAAGAACAGAACCATCTTCGGGGAAGGCCAGACAGAGACCAGAGAACGCTTTCAAAGAGCATGGGAAACAGGGTTCCCTGGATCTCCGAGGGTGGGACCATGGCCTCGGGGATCCCAAAGGATACAGCAAGAATATGCTCAGTTTCAAACAGTCCTATCTTCACCAGCTTGGTTCCAGAAGGTAAAGCTCTTAAGCATTTGCCCAAGAGGACTAGGTTGCTACCGAAAGCGGAGGGTGTGAGGCTGCCATCCCCAACAGGTGAAAGCATAGAACCTTTGGGGACCGAGGAGGTAGGGTGGTCACTCATCTTGGCTAGAAGACTGGGGTCGGCCAGCATTGAGGAAACAGAATTGCCGTCCCCATGGGCCTGCATGTGGAGCTGAAACCCAGGGCCAAGAGGCTTCTCCCTATAATCCAGAGAGCTTGGCCAACACCCAGAGTCTGGAGGGCATGGTCATTGCCTAGGTAGTGCCCCGCAAAAAAGAGGGGAGATTGTTTTCAAACTTTGAGAGTTCATGTAAATTGCTGGCCTGTTTGGTACCCATTACCCCTCTTTCCCCCCAATTTCTGCCCTTTGTAGTGGAAATGTCTACGTTATGCCTGTTGTACAATTGTGCTTCAGAAACTGGTACTTTGTAATTGAGACGTTACGGGTTCACAGATGAAGAGGAATTTTACCCCCAGGATGGAATGCACCTGAAGAATAATGGAATAATCATCTTTGATGAGTCAGAAGATTCACCTCGGACTTGGAGTTGATTTAAGACTTTGGGGATGATGTGATATGATAAATGTGCTGCGCATGTGGGGAAAGGGCATGAAATTTGGGGGGTGGGGGCACAGGGTAGACTATGGATCGAATTGTTTCCCTAAACCTCTGTGTCATGGGTCCTAACCTCTCTGTGCCTGTACTTATGATTACATTTGAGAATGGACTGTCTTTGTTACATGAATGATGTCAGATTAGTGTAGGATGTCTTGAGTCGGTCTCTTTTGAGATAAAAAAGAGAAGGAACAAGTTGGGAAGCAGAGATGGGGAAGAGAAATGTCACACCACGTGAAGGTATTCCAGGAGCAGAAGCTTCAGAAACAAGGATCATGTTGGCGGTCTGGATTTGAACTTCCAGCCCCCTGAACTGTGAGAAAGTAGATTTCTCTTGGTTAAAGCTATCCACTTGTGATACTTCTGTTATAAGAGCACTAGGTAACCTAGACAGTGCCCTTCCCCTGACTATTCAAAGCAGATCTAACCCTGCTTTTCTCCTTTTCTCCTTGCCCCGAAAGGTGGACATTTTCCAGGGCCCTTGCCTCTGCCCCCTTTCATGACATCCCTGCCCTGTCCAACAGCAATTTCATGTTTCCCCTTGGATCCAGCCAGCCACCTTTCCAGGAATACCCTCCCAAGCTGACCTCAACCAAAGGCCTCTTCCAAGCTTTAGACTCCGGTTATACACTGATTCATATATATCAACCCTGCCATAGAGCACAGCCCTCTAACCTCAACATGTGTACAGCCACGTCTCTCATCTCTTGTCACCTTTCACCCACCATCCTTGCTCTTTCTGATGGAACACCTGCGACACACTCAACCGCCCGTCGTGAGGCACTAGAGCGGTTGATCCTTCTCCACTACCACTAACCTCACTTTTACTTCTTCCTTGGACAGTCTCAGCAGTCCCTTCTCTCCCATTTCCTCTGCGCATGTGTACCTATTTTCCAACCCACCGTGAGCATCCATAACCATTAGTATCCTAAGCCATTCACAAACCTTTAAAGGTTTGTGTGTTGAACTGGCAACACACTAACATGCCACATCTGTATCCTGACATTAACCAGTGGACCAGTTGCCGTCAAATCCACGGATTCAAGGCTGATGCCGCTAACACACACATCTGTTAACCAAAATGCTATTTATTGAATTCCACCCAGCAGTGCCTTGGATGAAAGGCACTTCTCAAAATTCAGCCAATGAAAACTCTACGGTGCACCGATCTAATCTGACACACATGGGGTCTGGTCTGCACCTTGACATTCAATCGCGCCTAATACCGTTCTGCTCTTCCTTCATTCCCTACACGGCTCATTCTAGAGTGCTTGTCATCCACGGCATGGTCTCCTGGGTTTTCCTGTTTCTGTGCCTTTGGTCTTGCTGTCCCCACGCCCTGGAATGCTCTCTTCTGTTTCCTTCCAGGTCCACTCCCGAGCAACATCTTTCATGAAGCCCTCCCCGATCTACAACCACTGGGTTCGCTCCCGCCAACGGACCACCAGAGCACTTTATTTGTACCTTTCTCATGGCACTGACCATATTCTGCCTTGTATTATAGTTACGTGTGCACTTGTCTTATGACCATATTAGATTGTGAGCTCTTCGAGGGCAGGGACTGTGTTTTTCCCATCTTTACTCATTGGAGCATCAGGGGTGGTGCACAGCACACAGCAATTGCTCAATAAATGTTTGCTGAATCGAATCCTGAATGCCTCTAGAGTTTTTTCATCATGAATGAGGGTTTATCATTATCATGAATCACTTGCATCTTTAACCTCCCAAGAACCTTGGAAAGACCACAACAGGGGTTGGGCTGATGCAAGAATCAGTGATCACACTGGATAGGTTATGAAACTGAAATTAAAGGCTACACGAAGCCACATAGCTTCCTGGGTGGCAGGTCTCCTGCAGCCACTCCAGGGACTTTTCTGTTGTCCTTGAGTGTGAGTCACTGGAAATGGAAAACAGACTCAAAGCATCGGCCTGGCTGCTGTGAGTCTTGATAGCACCTTTGCAGAATCCTAACCACCTCCCCTTTCATCACCACAGGCCAAGTTCAAGTAACCCCACTCCTCGGAGTGGACCTCAGCATGCTTGGTTATCAACAAGGCTCCTTTTTGATCCTTTGGGGGGGAAGGGCAAACACCATGTGGGTTTTATCCAGTGCAGAGGTCGAGTGGTGGGACCTCGTATGTCACCCTCGCTGTGGCTCCTGCCGGGTACAAAGCCATCACCCCAGATGGCAGCGAGACCAGCAGCTCCATGGGGTTACTGTTTGATAAATGTCTTCATGCCTAATTAAGACTCCCCTTCCAGGATGAACGGAACAGGGACGGTTATGGATGCAGTCGGATGGGGCTCCAGACACATGTGCTGCCTCACGAATGCCTTAACGGCATCTGCAGTGGCCTTGGGTGTCTGCCTCTGCCCGCCTGCCTCACGCTAGCACTACGGAATCTCAGCATGCCCATCTTTGTCCTTCTTGCTCTCCCTGCCCAAGGCTCTTCTCTGTGGGGTTCACTAGAACGGGATAGCCCGGAGAGCAGAGTTACGGCAGAGTAAGGGGTGAGAGGCCAGGAAGGGAGTGGAGTAGTGAGCATCCCCTAGGCACATGGGAAACAAGGGGTTCTGTTCTGACCATCCACACAGAGATGGTTACGATCTAGTTACCTTTGAGCTTTACACTACTAACCTGAGATTAGTGGCTCAAACTCACTCATGTCAACTTTACCAGGATTCTCCCACACTGTGCTCTAACATAATGTAATCAACTCTGTGATGGGATCATCTGTGACAGCCGAGCAGTCGAGGGAAGAATAGGGGAGTGTACTGTCCCTTTAATCTGGTCACAGCTTTGATAAAATTGAAAGGAAGTTTCAGCAGAGGTGTACGCTACTCCTAATATTAGTTGACACTGTGGCGAAGTTAACTCGCTTCTAGCGGGTGCAGATCCTGCATCTAACCCGTCAACCCACCAATTCTGGTGCCTGCCGACCCAGGATTCATACAATTCTGCCGCAGTTTACTGACTTACTGATCATCCACCTCTGCCTCCAGGAAGCCTGTGCTCTTCCTGCCTCCTGCTTTGGCTTCCCGCTTCCTAGTTTGGCTTCAGCAGCCCTGCGAGTCAAGAGAAGCCTCTAGCTTAATATCCAGGCCATGGACTTGAATCAGACATTACTTAACTGCTTCTACAAAAATTTAAGACACTTGTCATGTTAAAGAAATAAATAGATAGAGATATCTAGATATACGTGTCAGTGGTTTTGCTTCTCCAGAGAACCCAGGCTGACACAGTCACATACCAGCACCTTGGACAGCACCTCAGAAGTGACCTGGCATTCTTTCATAAAGATCACAGCCAAGAAGCCCTTCAGGGCAGTTCTACTGTGTCACACAAGGATCACCGTGAGTCAGAAGAAGCTCAGCGGCAACGGAGCTCATGGCATGGGGAACATATGTGACCTCTGGCTACAGAGGGAGAGGGGACTCCAAATGCTCTCCAGCCCAAGGTTGATAGGCCTATTGGCATGAGGTAGAGGTCAGACCTGCCTTCACCTTCCATCCTTCTTTACCCTAACTGACCCCAACATGCCTCCCACCGCACTCTATTCTACTGGGTTCAGTAATCCATTGCAATCGCCACAGAACTCACAGACAATACTCACAATTAGAGGGCTTATTAGGAAAGCTAACGGCTTATCACAGGTCAGGATCGGTGAACAGCAAGGATACAGTCATTGATCCACAAGAGCACTCTCATCTCTCTCTAGACCTCAGCCTCGTAGCTGCATGGTCCTTTGGCTTCTGCCTCTGCGGGCCTTGGAGCCAGCCCATTCCTCAGCCTCACAGTCTCGTGGTCTCGCTGTTGCTTGACTGTTCTGTCTCATCATCTCTTGGCCTTGGCTTGTTTGCTCTGCCCCATGGTCTCCATGCCCCAGCCGCCAACACTGTAGCCAGAGATCTCAAAACGTGTTTTTTTGTTTGATGGTCCTGGGATTTCTGTTTGTGTTTCTACTTCAAGGGTGATCACCCTATAGCCAGGGAGGTGGTAACTCAAACTGACGAACCTCCTCTACTGGTGTTATGCACACCCTACCTGCAGAGCCCTACTCAGTCATTTGCAGGGAGACATAGATAGAAGAGCCATATTAAGAATTTTTATTTCCCTGAAGCATCAGATTTGTATTTTTGTTTGGGGGGACGGCGGACAAAGGTTGGTTTATTTCCAACTTTGACACCCAGCTTGATGTGTACACAAACAGTGTATTAGTGTCCAGCCCGAGATACGTTGTTGTTGTGAGGTGTCGTTAAGTTGGCTCTGACCCATAGCCACCATATACACAGCAGAATAAAGCTTGCCCCATCCTCGCGATTAGGCCTATGCCTAAGCCCATGGGCCAGATACAGAGGTTCCTAATTGTATTTGACCTGCCATCTCCTTTTCAGAAAAAAATTACGCCATCTCCCCTGGAAATTAAAACATTTTGTACTATTATAGCCCATAATCTAAGAGAAAATGTAGGTGTCTGCTTCGGCACTACCACCCCCTAGATCGTTCCAGTGCCTTCCAGGGGATGGTATTGCCCACCTTGGGAAATAACACTGGTCTTGAACCATCAGCTGTCTATAGCAAATAGCTTACGGAACCACAGAACAAGAAGACAAGGTCCCGTGTAGCTTTTCTTCGTCTTATTCATTTCAACACTCCCTCAGTCATTCCTCCTGCCCATAGACCCGGGGGGGGGGGGCAAATAGGGCTTTCAAGGGGTCCCGAGAACAGTGCCAAGAATGACCTGAAAGCCCCAACCGTGACTTGGAGTCCTCAAAGGCTTCTTCAAAATGGACCCAGCTAAGGGAAACACTTGGAAACGGGGCGTGGTGATGGGTGCAGAGCCTAATCAGTATAGTTAATGTCACTGCATTGCACATATGAACCATTTGAGCTAGCATCTCTCTTGCCCCATATATTTTCACAATGACACAATTAAATAAACTTAAAACCGGACCCAGCACCCTCCATAAGCAGCCGACCTTAGAGTCACTAGTGGAGAAGGAAGACCCAGGAGCCAAGAAATGGGACCACTGTGCTATGACCCACACGACTCCTGACATGCATGGCCAGAGGAGGAGGGTGGGCACCCAACTGCAGTGTACTGCATTGAGTCAAATTGGACTGCCTCAGAAAAACGCCCCTTCAATTTGCTGCAAAGTCAGGAAGACACCCCTTCGATTGGGTGCAAAGTGTCTTAATTTTCCAAGAGGAGGTTGCAGTGTTATCGCTGCTGGGCAGAGCTTGTGAGGTGGTGAGTGACTGGCTCCTCAAGTCATCCGTGTTTCATAAAAGTTGGGCACATTCAGGGACAAGTGGCCTCGCCTGTGAAAAGCCAGGAGTATCCATCCCTGTCCCAGCGATGAAGGATGCAAACATATAAGGCATTTTCCTAATAATCAAAGGGCTAATGATCTGGCTGCTTTGGCTCATGAGCTCTCTGATTTGGGAAAGAGCTCTGGAGTGAGAGCCAGAACTGGCTGGTCCAGAAGCAGGAAACATCTGTAAAGTGGGCATGTCGTCCGTCTACCACCTCTGTGGAATTAATGAGAACATTGAACTAGAGCGGGAGGAGAGAGAAAAGGAGCCGAGTATTAGAGTCGTGCTTCAGAGACACAGACAAAACGAAATGCCTGTGGCTGTGAGGTTTAAAGATTCTGATCAGCTAACACCAGACCATTCCATCACTCTGCTTAAATCTCCTGTGACTGTCCATCCTGCTCGGGAAAAAAAATTAGAGGTTTCTAACCGTGCTTATCAAGGTCTTGAGCATCCTTCCTTCCAGCTCGCTATGTTACAGCCACCCTGATCTTTTTGCACCTAAAATGTTCCAAACTCATTCTCGTCTCGGGCCTTTCCATGTGCTGTTCTCTCCCCTGAAAAGCTTCTCTTCAGCGCCCTGCCTGGCTGCCTTCTCATATTTCAAGTCTTAAATCAAATGTCGCCTCTTGAAGGCATCATCCGCTGCCCTCGCTCTCAGCTAATGGCTCTATCACATGCCACGCTGCCCTGATAGATTGCCCTTGTAGCCCTCAGCACTCTCTGAATTACCTCGTTCATTTTGTGGTCCTCAATTTTGGTAGCATTGTCAGGTAAGTAGTGGACTGCTAACCACAGGGCGGGGCTCTCCATCCCACCAGCCACTGCATAGGCAAGGCTGTCTGCTCCTGAAAAGATTTACAGCCTCAGGGTTGCTATGCATCAGAGTCAACTCAATGGCAGGGGCTTTCACTCTGAGTCGCCCCATAGAAGTTCCTGATTGGAGGCCACTCCCTGGACAAGCATGAGTCCATTGTTTTGGAAGCTGATTATGAACAGCAACATCTGTTTTTAAAAGCTTCTAGGGCACATCAGGAATAAAAATATTTATTTATTGTCTGCTGATCCTTCTAGAATTTTCAACGGGGACTTCTTTCCCATAACACTTGCCAATGCCTTCCAAACCCCAACCCACCTCATTGAGCCCATTCTGATTCATAGCACCCTAAGATAGGGTTTCTGAGCCTCTATGTTTTTATGAGAGCACATAGCCCCTTTGTTTCTTACACACGCCGGTCGGTCTAATTCTAACCCCACAGTACCATTGGGGTAGGGAGGGTGGGTGGAAATGATCAAAGCCCAGGGTAATTATACACTAACACTGGGGCCGGAAAATTTTTGGATTCAGAGACAGTTTGTTGCTAATGACTCTGCCTAGAGATGTGGCAGGACAACCACATACCTAGTCCTCTCAGCAAAGACACACCAATTTTAAATTGGTCATAAGGATTCCTTTTTCTATCCCTAGCCCTGGTAGATGGCTAGAGTCTTTACACCTTTATTGCAGCAGTGGGATGGTTTTATTATTATTATTATTATTATTATTATTATTTATACTTCACAAGTCTTGGTTCTCCCAGGGTCTCCTTTCCAAGTTGACTAGAACCCCAACCCCCACCACATTCTCTGCCTCCCTGAGGGCAGGGCTTTGTCTGTTGTGTCCACGGAAGCCTCTCCTGCTGTCAGAATGGTGGACGACACAGAGTGGGCACTTCAACTCTGGTTGCACATATTAAATTTTTTTTTCATCAACTGACGAGTGGATTAAGAACTGTGGTACATACAAACAATGGAGTGCTATGCATTGCTAAAAAGCAGTGATGAATGTATGAAGCACATTGCTATATGGGAAGAACTGGAGGAAATCATGCAAGGCATGTAAGGCAAGCACAAAAGGACAAGTACAACATGAGTCTGCTGAGGTAAGCTTTAAAAAAAAATGCAAAAGGGGCATAGGTAAGAAGCTACTGTGTACAAACATTCCCAAGGTGAGTCCCAGGTAGTATGGTAGGAGCCAAACCAAATCCAGGGATACATATGGTAGCCAACTAAAAAGGAAGGGGTTGGGAGGAAGAAAAATAATAAAAAAGAAATCAGTAGTGGGGACACAGAGCACTAATCCACCCATGGGGAGAATACTGTTTATATCTCCACAGGGAAAGAGGGTCCAGACTTCAACCCAGTGTTCCAAGATATGAATGCAACATGCCGGCATGGAGTAGGACACCAGTGGAGAGATCTGAGGGGCCAGCCCCAATCCCAACTATGTGGACAACTGCCCCTCCCCCAGAAGAATTTATTTCAGAGGACAGCACTGAGGCTGCATCCCAGGGAGAGGAACATGTCTGCTCAGAGCACATAGGAGCAAATGAATGGGGAAGAAGAGAGAGTGGAGCACATCCTGGCCCGCCAAGCCTTGACGACGATATTCCCACTCAGAGTAGCTAACCCACAGAGAAGACTACATGGCCAGCCCCACTATGAGACACGACATCCATCACTGACCCATATCCCTACAGAGGACAACAGTGGAGACAGTGTGGGAATTCTGCCCGCACACCGAGGCAAAACACTAAGGGCGTGGAACAGAACAGCAAGGGAACAGAGAAACAAAGTCCCCAGGGAATACCAAAAATAGATTTTGGGGCAAGGTCTTGCTGCCCCAACAGACTCAACTAGAAAACACTCCCAAAGGCCAACAAACAGTCCTTAAACTAACTATAAGCTTTTCTTTCTTGTTGTGTTTTGTTTTATTTTGTTGCTTGGTTTTGTTCCGTCTTGTTTTATTGCATGTTATTATCTCCGTAGTTCTGTCTAAATAAGATAGGCTGGATGAACAATCTGGAGGAGTAAACAATGGGACCAAAAGTTTCGGGGAGACATGGGAGAAGGGGAGGTGGGGGAAAAGGTAGTGGTGTTAACAAACCCAGGGACAAGAGAACAACAAGTGATCCAAATCGGTGGTGAGGAGGGCATAGGAGGCCTGGTAGGGCATGGCCAAGGGTAATGTAACCAAGAGGAATTACTGAAACCCTAATGAAGGCTGAACATGATAGTGGGACAAGAGGTAAGTAAAAGGAAATAGAGGAAAGAACTAGGTGACAAAGGGTATTTATAGAGGTCTAAAGACTGGAATGTACATATGTATTAGTGTTAAGCTAACAGATGGACATTGGGCCTCCACTCAAGTACTCCCTCAATGCAAGAACACTTTGGTCTATTAAACTGGAATTCCATGATGCTCACCTTCCTGGCACGATCACTGAAGACAAATGTGTGCATAAAAAATGTGGTGAAGAAAGCTGGTGGTGCCTGGCTATCAAAAGATATAGCGTCTGGGGTCTTAAAGGCTTGAAGGTAATCAAGCGGCCATCTAATTCAGAAGCAACAAAGCCCACATGGAAGAAGCACACCAGCCTGTGTGATCACAAGGTGTCAAAGGGATCAAGCATCAGGCATCATCAGAACAAAAAATCATATCATTATGAATAAGGGGGAGTGTGGAGTGAAGACCTAAAAGCCATCTCTAGGTAATTGGATATCTCCTTACACAAGGGTCGCAAGGAGGAGACAAGCCAGTCAGGGTGCAAGATTGCAAAGATGAAACATGCAACTTTCCTCTAGTTCCTAAATGCTTCCTCCCCCACCACTATCATGATCCCAATTCTACCTTACAAATCTGGCTAGACCAGAGGATGTACACTGGTACAGATAGGAACTGGAAATACAGGGAATCCAGGACAGATGATCCCTTCAAGACCAGTAGTGAGAATGGCGATACTGGGAGGGTGGAGAAAGGGAGGGGTGGAAAGGTGGAACCAATTACAAGGATCTACATATAACCTCCTCCCTGGGGGATGGACAACAGAAAAGTGGGTGAAGGGAGACATTGGACAGTGCAAGATATGACAAAATAATAATTTATAAATCATCAAGGGTTCATGGGGGGAGAGCATGGAGGGAGGGGGAAAACGAGGAACTGATGCTAGTGGCTTAAGTGGAGAGCAAATGTTTTGAGAATGATGTATCGATTGTGATAAGAGTTGTATGAGCCCCTAATAAAATGATTTTTTTAATATGGGCCTTATTGAATGAGAGTACTTTGAAGGGAGGCTTGCTCCCTTATATCCCCAGAGGACCTCCTCCCCAGCTGGGTCCCAAATTCTGGGTACCGTGCAAGATGCTTTCTTTCCATGAGGTTTATTCTTACAACAGCCCTGCAAGAGTGCTTTATTGCCCTATAGGTCACAGATTAGAAAATCAAGCTTCTCAGAGATGCCAAAGCATGTGCGTACATAATCTGACTCTATATCTAATTTTGTTGGCTCCTGAGGGACACTTAATGCTGTTAACCCTTTGCTCTAAACCCAGAACAAGCATGAAGGTGGGAGAGAGAGGAGGATGGAATAACCCTCCTACCCATTTCCCTCTACAGAACCCAATGGATAAAACACGGACATGCTTGGGTAGTTTGTCATGAACTATCACTCCGACTACCCAAGCTCCTTCTGCTCCAGCATTATACACTCTGATCATCCTCTCTGATGCTCAGACTTTCCAGGCAAGACTCTCAGGGCAGGAAGACTGTTTGGGTACTGGGACTAAGGGGCAAGGTAGCAGAGCCTCATCTCATTAGTGTATTCATGGAACTAACCAGTTTTGAACTCGTTCCACCAGGTTCAGTCATAGCTGACAGAGTAAAATCAGGACTTACTAGAAATAGGAAAACGTGGGCGTTATGGAATGGGAACAATGCTGGTCAACACACACTTCATGTTACTCTTAAGAAACAAAGGTAATGTATTCTGTATAGCAATGAAAACACTTGACTGGGAGAGACAGAAAAATGGTGGGTGCCCTGTCAAAATGTGGTGGCCAACTCTGCCACTTTGAATGTGTGGCATTCTCTATAGCCCAGACAATGACACAATCTCCTGCACCAGGCTCCTAATATTACTCATGATGCCTCTTTAGGGTTTCCAATTCCGCAGTATCAAACCACAACTCTCCCCATTCCAGCTAGTATTCTGGTATAAATGTGAATTTTACAAATTTATGAATTTGGGTCTATCCTGATTTTGCGGTGTCAGCCATGACTGGTTTGAAGCCCGGGAACCAATCTGCAGAAGTGATTGACTTTCTTACTGTGATAGTTAGGTTTATTGTGCCAATGAGGCCACCATAGGAACATGTGGGTGGAATTGAATCAGGTTGTAGCTTGATTGGAGGGTGTCCATGGCTGGCATCCCATCTCTCTTCCTCCCTGCAGATCAGACCAACGTGTGGCTGTTTGAGCTAGTTCTTTGCCTCAACAATGTGCTTCACTACCTGTGGGCTGAGCCAACCCATGTATCGTGTTGCTAGAGTTTGAGGCTCCTTCGAGACCTGCTTTGCCACACTGCTTGAGTTTAAGATCCCATCAGGGCCTGCTTCGCTAAGCTCCCAGCACTGCTGACACTTGCTTCCCCACTCTGCCTGTCTTGCCTGAGTATAGACTCTGCTTTCTGCTTCCTTGACCTTGTAACAACAGCCCTCATGAGTTGAAGGACCTTCAGTCTATTAACTGTTCCATGAAAGTGAATTGAAGGGGGCCCCCTGTGCTCTGTACTGCTGGGCTAATTAGCCATTGTATTCCTTTTCAAGATATATAATCATAAGTGTCCTGGTTTTGTTTCTCTAGAGAACCCTGCTTAACACACTTACTTCTTGCTTTCTGTGGGTGCATCCTTGATGCTGACTAGATATTCTGTGTAGCTCAGAAGATCTACTGATATCAACTTCATTTGGGGAGACAGAAGGTCTTAGAAGGTAGAAAGGCACCTTAAAGCAGTTTGTCAGGACTGGTCACGGGCAAATTATTGCCATAGATACTCTCTGAGAAGTAAAACAAAAATAAGAAATTAAATAGATGATGTCACTTTAGAACCAAGTAGAATTAAAATGATAATGACAGAATACCAAAATACTATTAAGAACTGTCCTCTAACCAAATTTGAAAACCTGGAAAGGACACATTTCTAGAAACATACTGCCTACCCAAACTAACAAAATCTGAGGTTAAAAAGTTTTAAGCAGACCCATCAAAAAGGAAAGAACTGGGGAGTTCTTAAAGTAAAACAAACAAAACCTCCCAACAACAAAACCTGCCTTCGATGGCGTCGCTGACAAATCTGTCCAACATTCAGAGAACACCTGATGCTATTCTGTTAAAATTATTCCATAACATAGCACAGATGGAATTTGAGCACATTTTATGAAGCAAGAATTACCCTGGAAGAAATTAAGCAAATGCACCCCCCAAAAGAAAAATAATAGCCCTCCTGACCACGGATGCAAAGATTCTAAACCAAACACTCGCCTAAAGAATCCAGCGAAGCACACACACAAGCACGCATGTTGACATGAACATATATACACATACATTATGAACTATACCTAGTGATTATATGTGTGTAAAATAAGATTATATGTCATATCTATGGTGATCAAACAGGATTCATATCAGTTATGTAAGGATGGTTCAACATTAGAAAAACAACATAACCTAACACACAAATAAGACAAATCAGTGCATGGTGCATAAAAGGTATTTAACAAAATCCAGCATCTTATTTTATTTATTTTTTTCATAAAAATGCTCAGCAATGTGACATCTGGTCATTTGATCTTCCTTTTGACCCATTTTGGATTTGTTCTAGTTTTCAATAGTTTCTGGTTTTTCTTCAACAGAAGTTTTTCCCTCAACCTCTTGTTTATTTTAATACTATAGTTGGTCATTTCTTTCTTTAAAATAAATATCTGCTATTTTTGGATTTTTTTTATACTTTCAGTATATGAAGCACAGGGTTGGTGGATGTAGAGACAATAACTAGTGCAATGGCTTCTCAAGAACATGGGCTGGGGTGAGGTTGGAGGGAAATGGAGAGCCAATAATGAATAAAGGAGTGGGGAGGATACTCTGAAACTGATTGAGGTGATATATATACATATATATTTCTTTTAAATACAACTGAACTATGGAGGTGTATGATATGTGAATTATATCTCAATTAAACTATTAGGGGAAAATTCTCGACAAAATAGGAACAGAAGGCAAACTTCTCAACATAATTAAGCACATATACACAAAACCAATGGACATGAGTGTCAACAAAAAGACACCGGAAATATCCTCTTTGTGAGCAAGACCCAGGCAAAGATGCCCTTTATTGTCACTCCTATTTAATATTGTATTAGAAATTGCAAACGGTGCAATAAGGCAAGAAAGGGAACTTGCAGTCCTACAAGTTGACAAAGAAGAAGTGAAACTCTCTATTTGCATATAATATGACTGAATGCAGAAAATCCTAGACCCTCAACAAGACAGCTGTTGGAAATAACAGAACATGGCTCGGTGGCAAGGTACAAAATCCATATACAAAACAAGCCAAACTCCTCTAACAAAGAGAATCCCGAACAGGAAATTCAGAAAACAATACATTTACAATATTCACCCAGAGATTAAATACTCCAGAATAAATCTAACCAGAACCACTTATGCAATCTAACCAAAATGACTTTTGAAAGAAAAACAAACAAACAAACAAGCCACTAGTATCAGAGAGAGATAGAGAGACCTATATAAGTGTAGGAATTTGAGGGGGTACCCAAAATATACCGGAATTTTTTTTCAAAGTTATGATTTAATTTAATTTTTATTTTTTTACAAAACAACATTATTGCCTCAAAGTACTCTCCATTATATTTAATACATTTGTCAAATCTGTGATTCCATCCTTGGGGCTCATACAACCCTTACTGAAACTTGGAAATATTTGTCAAACTCATCTGTTTGGATGGCTGATAGCAGCACCTCCCTCGGTTTTTTTCTTCACCTCTTCTCTGTCATCAAATCCCTGTCCTTTCATGTCCCTCTTCATTCAGGTGAACAAAAAGAAATCATACAGAGCAAGGTCAGGTGAGTAAGGTGTGTGGAGCAAGAGAGGCATGCTATTATTTGCCCCAAACTGATGCACTGAGATGGCTGCATGAGCAGGTTCATTGTCGTGGTGGCAAAACTAGTCCCCTGTCTGCCAGAAATCAGGTCTTGTTTGTCACACACTGTTACTCCATCTTTTCAGAACCTCTCAATAGAAAGCTTGATTAGCAGTCTGACCTGGTGGAATGAACTCCAAATGCACTATCCCCCTCGCATAAACAACAACAACAAATGAGCATTGTTTTTGTGGGGGGCCGAGCATTGTTTTTTGGGGGGGGCCAAACTCATGGGTAGGAAGAGTTAACAATGTGAAAATGTCAATAAAACCAAAGTAATCTACAAATTCCATCATCATTTCCCAAAGAAATGGAAAACTAACTGGCAGCTTTATATATGGAAAAGAAAGAGACGTCCTCAATACTACTAACAAAGAACAAAGGAGCCGGCACCACTGACAGAAGTCTGGAACTCATTACATTGGGGAAAGATAGTCTTTCTAACAAATGGAGCCGATACATATCACTCATCATATATAAAAACTAACTCAAGAGGGATCAAAGACCTACAGGTAAAACCATAAAGATCATCAAAGAAATAATAGGGACACATCTAAGAGCTATAATCCATGATATAGATAGAGATAGAAGATATAGATATATAGATAGATATAGATATATAGATAGATATAGATATACACACTATCAAATATATCTGAAATTTCATAAGTAGCAAGAGGCAAACTAAATGACTATGACCTCCTAAAACGTCAACACTGATGCACAACGATGCATGACATATGCATTGGTTTATCAGAAATGTACTAACGTCTAACATTCCTGAGAAATGTCACCAAAATAGTAACAACAAAAAACAGTTTAATTTCAAAATAGGTGTAGCGTATCAGTAGATATTTCACCAGAAAAGATATCCAAATGGCCGCAACAAGCAAGGAAGAAATGCTTGTAATTATTAGGCATTAGAGAGAAGCAAGTAAAAAAAAAAAAAAAAGAAAAGAATTTTTTTCCCCCCAGCATCAGTACCAAAGTACAAAAGATAGCATTTTTTAAAGTGCTGGTCAGGGTGTGGAGAGACTTGGACCTTCATACAAAGCTGATGGGGTTGTAAAATGGTGCATCTACTACAACTTTTCTTTAAAAAAAATTGGGAATATGAATGCCATACA
This sequence comes from Tenrec ecaudatus, assembly GCF_050624435.1. Taxonomy (NCBI): domain Eukaryota; kingdom Metazoa; phylum Chordata; class Mammalia; order Afrosoricida; family Tenrecidae; genus Tenrec; species Tenrec ecaudatus. The sequence continues at coordinate 8,157,645 of NC_134538.1, forward strand.
ACTATTATCCAGAAACCCCACAGCTAGTCAGATATTATGGAGAAATAAGACTTGTAACATGAAAAGATACATGCACACCCATGTTCATCACAGCATTATTCATAATATCAAAAAGATAGAAAACAACCTAAGTGCCCATCAATGGAATAAACACAGTTCATACGTACAATGGAATACTAAGTAATGTTCAGAACAATGGAAACACTTCATAACATTCAGGAACCTAGAATACACTCTTATGAGTGAAATTTGTCCATCACAAAAGGATAGCTATTGTATGAAACCACTACCATTTTTTAATCAAGGAATGATTTGCACACACAAATAAGCAATATCTATATGTTACCAGGAGTGGAAGGAAGAGGGAAAAATCACAAACTAAAATGCAGACACATATTAACTTGAGTGAATGAGAAGGCAAAATATAAAAGGAGGGGGTGGGGTCAGCACAAAATACGGAGCCTTGATGGCACTGCCAGGTAAGCATTGGACTGTTAACCACCAAAGAATTACTGTGAAGTGTTCGATGGAGCACCAATATACTCAGTAAACATTTACCCAAGCCACAAAGAGGTGAAAGTAAATATTAAAAAGCAGTATAATCCTCATCTTCTGCATAAGACACCAGGGTTCAATCGCAGCCATGTCAGTACACTGTTAACCTGTCATTGCAGGCGTCTGTGTTACTGAGAGCCTGAGCAGGTTTCAGTAAAACTTCCAAAGGAGGACAGACTAAGAAAAAAAGAAAAAGCCTGGTGATATACTTCCAAAAATCAGCTAATGAAAACCCTATGGATTCCAGTGGGCTGATCTGCAACCAGGCATGGGGCTGATACAGGACAAGATAGCATCTATTTCTCATCATGAATCTGGAGTGGACTTGAAGACAGCTAAGCATAATCATGAAATGAAAATGAGTTAACCCATTTAACCTTTACCAGAATTCTTTTGAGGTAGATGGTATTATTACTGCGATGTTGCAAATGGTAATACTGAGACCTAAAGGTTGACTAAGATTGCCAAAGTCACCAAGCTGGGAAGTGCTTGAGCTGGGATTTGAAACCAGTCAGGTTCCACACCTTGTCTAGTCTTTGTTCATTAGTGCAAATCCCAGAGTCATAGGAGGCCAAAACGGTCATTAAGAAAGAGAACAAAAGAAGACCAAAGTGGATGTCAGAAGAGAGTCTGAAATTGGCTCTTGAACATAGAATAGCTCGTATGAAAGGAATAAATGGTGAAGTGAAAGAACTGAACTGATTTCAAAGGGGACTCGTGAAGCAAAGTGCTGTAATGAAATGTGGAAAGACTTGAAGTTGCAGAACTAAAAGAGAAGAACACCCTTAGTGTGTCTCTAACTGAACAACCTGAGGAATAATTCAACCTTCAAGTTACAATACTGGAATATTCTCTGCACAAAATACTGAATGACACTAGAGCCTCAAAAGAAGATGGAAGGAATGCAGGCCAAAAACAATTGGCCAGCATCTGACTAGTTCAGAAGATTGCATACAATCCAGAACTGTTGGTACTGAAGGAAGAAGTCTAAACTGTACTAACGGCAATGCCAAGGAGAAAAAGAGGGGTGGGGTACAGAAATGGACAGAATGCCAGTTGAAATGTTCCAACAAATTTGTGGAGCACTGAAGGGGCTCTCTTATCTATGGGAAGAAATCTGACCCTAAGAAAGTATCACATATCACAAATGAAGAAAATTTTACTGAAGATTATTGTGAACCTGTTGCAGCAGTACATTAACAGGGAATTGCCAGAAATCCAAGCCAGATTCAAGAGTGCAATTGAAGTGAGGAATCTCATTGCTAGTATCAGGGGAAACGTGGCTAAAATAATAATAATAATTCTAGAAAGCTACACACCTGTGTTTCACTGACTATGCAAAGGCATTTAATTGTATGGATCCTAACAAATTACAGATAACATTGGGAAGAATAGGAATTCAGATCACTTCATAGTGGCCTATTTTAGAACCCATACATAGGTGAAGAGACAGTCATTAAAAGAGAGCACAGGCCAAGGGAACAACAAGTGATCTAAAATCAATGGCCAGGGACCAGCGTAGGATGCCTGGAAGGGCTTGATCAAGGGCAATGTAACCGAGAGAAATTACTGAAACCTGAATGAAGGCTGAATATGATAGTGGGACAAGAGGAAAATAAAAGGAAATAGAGGAAAGAACTAGAAGGCAAAGGGCATTTATAGAGGTCTAAATACAGGCATGAAGATATGTAAACATATTTATATAAAACAATAGGGAAATAGATCTATGTCCATATATTTATATGTTAGCTATCAAGGTAACAGACAGACATTGGGCCTCTACTCAAGTACTCCCTCAATGCAAGAACACTTTGTTCTAATAACCTGGCACACGCTGATGCTCACCTTCCTGACATGATTGCTGAACACAAAATAGGTGCATAAGCAAATGTGGTGAAGAAAGCTGATGGTGTCCAGCTATCAAAAGATATAGTGTCTGGGGTCTTAAAGGCTTGAAGGTAAACAAGTGTCCATCTAGCTAAGAAGCAACAAAATCCACATGGAAGAAGCACACCAGCCTGTGTGATCACGAGGTATCAATGGGATCAGGAATTGGCACCAAAGACCCAGAAAAAAAATATCAATGTGAATGAGGGGGAGTGCAGAATGGAGACCCTAAGTCCATCTGTAGACACTTGGACATCCCTTACAGAAGGATCACAAGGAAGAGACAAGCCAGTCAGGGTGCAGTGTAGCACTGAGGAAACATACAACTTTCTCTAGTTCTTTAATGCCTCCTCCTACCCCTGTATCATTATCGCAATTCTACCTTACAAATCTGGCTAGACCAGAGCATGTACACAGGTACAGATAAGAGCTGGAAACACAGGGAATCCAGGACAGATAAACCCTTCAGGAACAATAATGAGAGTAGCAATACCAGGAGGCGAAGGGGAAGGTGGGGGTAGAAAGGAGGAATTTATCACAATGATTTATATATAACCCCCTCCCTGGGGGACAAACAACAGAAAAGTGGGTAAAGGGAGACACAGGACAGTGTACGACATGACAAAATAATAATAATTTATAAATTACAAGGGTTCATGAGGAAGGGAGGGTGGGGGAGGGAGGGGAAAAGTGAGGAGTTGAACCAAGGGCTCAAGTAGAAAGAAAATGTTTTGAAAACGATGATGGCAACAAATGTACAAATGTAGTTGACAGAATGGGTGGATGTATGGATTGTGATAAGAGCTGTATGAGCCCCCAATAAAATGATTTTTAAAATAATAATAATTTTAAAATAAATTTTTTAAAATAAAAGAGAACAAAAGAAATGGTTTAAAATCAGGAAAGGGATGTGTCAGGGTTGTATCTTTTCACCATACTTACTCAATTTATATGCTGAATAGATAATCTGAGCAGCAGGGAATTGCTTAAAATGCAGCATTAGGACTGGAAGAAGACTCATTAACAACCTATGATATGCAGATCAGCCTAAGCAAGCCGGAAAGTTAAGCAAGCTGAACATAAAGAAGACTTAAAGCACTTACTGAGGATCAGGGATTACAGCCTTCAGTACAGACTAAGCCTGAACCTAAAGGAAACAAAAATTATCTAAACTGAAATAAATGACATGATAAATTGAGAAAAGGTTGACGTCGTCAAGGAGTTAGCTTTACTTGGATGATGAACAACACCCATAGAAATAGCAGTCAGAAAAATCAAACCATACGAGAGGATTCCCCGCCTCCCAAAAAACCTCACTGAGCACACCTGCTGCACAAGACCTCTTGTAAAGTGTCGAAGAGCAAAGACTAACGTGCTCCTGATCCAGACTGGTGCGTTCAATAGCCTCATCTGCATGTGAAAAATGGCCAGTAAACCAGGAAGACAGAGAAGAAATGATGCATTGAAATAATAGTGTTGATGAAGAATAGTTTTAATATCATAAACTTCCTAAAGAACCAGCAAATCTCTGCTGGAAGAAATAAAGCCAAATTGTAGCATCTTAAAATTGAGGAGGATAAGACTTCATGTCATGTACTTTGGACATGTTATCAGGAGGAACCGTGTTTTCCTGGAGCAGATTATCATACTTGGTAAAGGGGAGATCAGTTAGAAAGAAAGGAAGGAAGGAAGGAAGGAAGGAAGGAAGGAAGGAAGGAAGGAAGGAAGGAAGGAAGAAAGAAAGAAAGAAAGAAAGAAAGAAAGAAAGAAAGAAAGAAAGAAAGAAAGAAAGACCTTCAATGGCATGGCTGCAAAAATGGGTCCAACTTAGAAATGGTACTAAGGGCGGTGCAGGACGCAGCATTGCTTCATTCCCTTTTCCAGATAGTATGAATTGGAATCAACTCAAGAGCAGTGAGGTAGTTAGTTGATTGTGCGAACCTGGCCGATAAACACATGTGGGGTTAATTGAAGGGCAGAGAGATAAATGGCTCCGTGAGCCTCACCTTTCTAGTTCTCTGGTCTTTTGCTTTGTGATGGTCGGACCAGGGTGCAGCAGCCTGAGCCAGTTCCCTGCTTCAGCTGGCAAGGCTCACTTCCTGCAAGACATCCCCGAGGAAAAGCCGCATGGACCTACCCCGATGCAGCCTTGGGTGCTGGAGCAGTCATGTGGAAACCCCTGCCAGCAATTAGATGCTTATACGTTCGTTCACTGATTTGGCTTTCCTCCTGCAGTCAGTGTCAGTGTGTGTTTTGTGAGATGGAGGAGGACTTTGTGGATCGGTGTCAGACATATAGGCTAATGTTGGGCTTGTGGGCTTGGGCAGCACTGGGCTGGGATGTTTTCTTGATGTGCACTTACCCTTTCTCTAAAACTCTCTCTTATACGTGAGTTCTGTGGATTTGTTTCTCCAAAGTACCCAGACTAACGCAAGCACCTAACAGCAACTATTGCCAGCTTCCAGAGTGACGTAGGTAGCCCCTAACCCTTACCTCTGGCAGTCCACAACAGTGCCCTCATTGCTGCATTCATCCTGAGTGTAGGTGGTCCAGCCAGCTCCCAGTCTCAGCTCATTCCAGGATAGGCACCCACCCCATCTGTCACTCTCAGGCACACCAAGTGGAGATGCTCATTAGTGCATCGGGGATAATGGTACAGCCCCATCCTCCCAGCCAGCGGGCTACAGCTGTTGCCTCTGGAGCTTGGCAGGGAGGTTGAAATTAACAGTCCTGCCCTGAGCATGCTGGGCCCTTCGGCTCGGTGTCTGGGGGGAGGTACAGGGACTGCTGAAAACAGTGACACAGATCTTTAGCCTCAGCCAGACTGGAAGCCAGAAGTGAAACCAACCAAGCAGAGACAGAAGGGAATGCATAAGGAGCACAATGCAGCGCAGCAGACATGGGTGGGAAAAGGTGTGTAACGTCCAGAAAACACCGCAGGCTGCCATCAGCGGATCTATTCAGGACACCTGCTCCGGGAGCCCACCTCTATGCTAGGTACACGTCCCTGGCTGGGTTTTGAACTTGATCCCTAAATGAAAAGCTGGCAGGGCAAATCCATTCATGAGTGCCGCAGCAGAAAGGCCTGGTGATCTGCTTCCATGAAGACTGAAGCCAAGAAGACCCGAGGAAGCTGTTCTACTCTGTAACACATGCAGTTACTTATCACAGAGGAGTGGTCTCTAATCCCTTTTGAAGCACCTGCGACATTGTGGAGGCTCAGACCGTGTAGGTCCCAGCCCTGCCTCCCCACCTTCCACGTGAGCAGTGTACACGCACCTGCTTCTTTTATTTCCTCATCACCAAAATGAAAATGGAAGCCCACCAAGTTCCAATAAGGTGTGCTTAGGCATTCATTGAGTAGCAAACCATTTCCTTCTGCTTTGGCTTCCCAGTTGAGCCATGGGGCTGAGGACTAGTTTGCAGTGGGTTCTGCTTAGTTTCCCCAAGACTCGGTCTGCTTTCTTCTCAGTTGTTGAAGCAGGCGGGCAGGGTTTGGCAAGCAGTCGGTACCCAACAAGTACATGATGATGCAATAAAAGGAAAACAATACATCTCGTTTCTAAAAGCTGCTTTTTTCTCTGGCTACTTCACAAGTGGGCCTCCTGCGGCCCCGATCTTCAGCTGTTGCCAAGCTGACTCCTCGTTTCCATCCTTTCATCTTACCCAGCACAGAGCATCAGGAGCTCTCAACTCCATACAAGTCACCATTAACAGATCATGTAAGAGACGGCATGCCTGTTACTCAGTCCAAGTTTCCTTAGATGCGTTCCTGTTTCGTTGTGAGAAATAACTTACCCAACGCAGGATTTTTAATGAGGCTCCGTGCTTCACAGACAATCGGCACAGACAAAGCTGGTGAAGGGAATGCTCCCAAGCAGAAGCTGCCTGACAAACACATGCACACTGCTGAGCTTAACAAACTTAGCTGTTTCTCAGCAGATAAGCAAGAGTCAAATCTCCTAAGTTAGAAAACTCCACTGGTTCCCTACTCCACGCTGGCATGTTGAATTCACACATTGTAGCTCTGGGTTGAAGTCTGGTCCCTCTTTCCCTGTGGAGAGGTCTGGGGGGCCGGCCCCAATCCCAACTACAAAGTGGACACCTGCCCCTCCCCCCAGAAGAATTTATTTCAAAGGATGGCATTGAATCTGCAGCTCTGGGAGAGGGACCTATCTGATCGGAGCACACGGGAGCAGATGAAGGGGGAGGAGGAGAGAGTGGAGCACATCCTGAACCACCAGGCCTTGAGGACGATGTTCCCAATTAGAGCAGTCAATCCACAGAGAGGACCACATGGCCGGCCCCACTAGGAGACATGACGTCCCTCACTGACCTATAGGCCTACAGGGGATAACACCAGAGACACAGTGTGGGAATTGCACCCAATCTGATCCCTCCACACTGAGGCAAAACAGTAAGGGGGTGCAACAGAGCAACAAGGGAATGGAGCAGCGAGGTCCCCAGTAAATGCTGAAGGTGGACTTTGGGGCCTGAGCGTGTTGCCCCAACAGATTGTACTGGAAAACGCTCCTAAAGGCCAACAAATAATCCTTGAACTAACTACAAGCTTTTCTTTCTTGTTGTGATTTGTTTTGTTCTTTTGTCATTGGTTTGTTGTTGTTGTTTTGCTGTATATTGTTGCTTAGCTTTGCTATGTCTTGTTTTTGTGCATGTTGTTATCACCATAAGTCTGTCTAAATAAGATAGGCCGGATGAACACTCTGGAAACAATGGGACCAACAGTTCCGGGTGACATGGGAGAGGGAGAGGTAGGGGGAAAGGTAGTGGTGTTAACAAACCCAGTGACAATGGAACAACAAGTGATCCAAATTGGTGGTGAGGAGGGTGTGGGAGGCCTGGTAGGGTGTGATCCAGGGTAATGTAACCAAGAGGAATTGCTGAAACCCAGGTGGGGACTGAGCATGATAGTGGGACTGGAGGAAAGTCAAAGGAAATAGAGGAAATTTCTGGGAGGCAAAGGGCATTTATAGAGGTCTAGATAAAGGCAGGCACATATGTAAATATATTTATATATGAGGATGGGGAAATAGATCTACGTGCATATATTTATAGATTTAGTATTAAGATAGCAGAAGGACATTGGGTCTCCACTCAAGTACTCCCTCGATGCAAGAATACTTTCTTCTATTAAATTGGCATTCTACGACGCTCACCTTCCCGACACAAAACTGCTGAAGACAAAGCAGGTGAATAAGCAAATGTGGTGAAGAAAGCTGATGGTGTCCGGCTATCAAAAGAGATAGCATCTGGGGTCTTAAAGGCTTGAAGGTAAACAAGCGGCCATCTAGGTCAGAAGTAACAAAGCCCACATGGAAGCATACCAGCCTGTGAGATCACAAGGTGTCGAAGGGATCAGGTACCAGGCATCATCAGAACAAAAAATCCTGCCATAGTGAATGAGGTGGGGAGTGTGGAGTGGAGACCCAAAGTCCATTTGTAGGCTACTGGACATGCCCTTACAGTAGAGTCTCGGGAAGGGGTTGAGCCAGTCAGGTTGTGATGTAGCAATGATGAAAAATACAACTTTCCTCTAGTTCCTAATTGCTTCCTCCCTCCCCCCACCCCCTACTATCATGATCCCAATTCTACCTTGCAAGTCTGGCTAAACCAGAAGATGTACACTGGTACAGAGAGGAACTGGAAACACAGGGAATCCAGGGCAGATGATCCCTTCAGGACCAGTGGTGTGAGTGGTAATACTGGGAGGGCAAAAGGAGGGTGAGTTGGAAAGGGGGAACCAATTACAAGGATCTGCATGTGACCTCCTCCCTGGGGGACGGACAATGGAAAAGTGGGTGGAGGGAGGCATCGGACAGGATAAGATATGACAAAATAATAATTTATAAATTATCAAGGGTTCATGAGGGAGGGGAGGGTGGGGAGGGAGGGGAAAAATGAGGACCTGATGTCAGGGGTTTAAGTGGAGAGCAAATGTTTTGAGAATGATGAGGGCAATGAATGTGCACATGTGCTTTACACAATTGATGTCTGTATGGACTGTGAAAAGAGTTGTATGCACCCCTAAGAAAAAAGAAAAATGATGGGGAAACTTTGTCGCAAGTGATAGGAGAAAGTTTGAGCTCTCTTGGCCATTTAAATAGTATTATTCATGAAACAAATGAGGAACAGGCAGTAGTACTACATCTTAATTGGAGTTGGTTAACAGAATGACTTGCCACTTGTGCACTGCTCCAAATTGCTGAAAGTCGTCTCTGTACATGTTAGAATTTGTTCTTCACTGCATGAAATTATTCTTCAGAAACCAATCAGCGGAAAAAATGGTCATGATCAGAGGCCATGATTTTTACAAATGCAGTGTTTTTGAATTTGAGTAATTATAATCTCTGAACAAATATGTTTTCATTAAAAAGTCAATGGACTTATTTAATGAAATACAACTATTGTTGAGCATCATTGTGATCCACTTGTCTTCAAACTTGATATGAGCATTACTTATGTAAAAAAATGGCTTTTAAAGTTTTAACTTTTGGGCACCTCTATATACATTTTAAGTAAGCATTGTCTGCCTGCCTGTTTTCTGTGTAAGAAGCTGTTCCCAAATAAAATTTTGCTTATTGGGGAAAAAAAAAACTCCAAAAAGACTACCTGAGTGGCATGCAGATAATATTTACTAGAAAGGAGCTGTGTGGTGTGCTCAATAAAACAGCGAAGAGTGTCATGCCATTGAGTTGATAGAGTTCTTCCTCTCTCCTCTGGTTATGTGGGGTTCACCTGTCGGATCTGGTTTTCTTCGTTCCATTTGTCTTTCTCAATCTATTTCATTCGAGCTCTTCCTCCTGTCGAGAATCCCTTGCTCACCAGCAAGGAAAATTAAGTAATGTTAAAATCTCCTGTAGTCATTCTACCCATTCTCCTTCTCGCTCCCTCAAGTTCCTCTGGCTAAACTCCAGCCACTGTAGGATCCAGAATCAGAGCACCTGTAGAGGGCAGAGCACCGGTGCCATTGAGTTTCCCCAGACGCATCTGCATAGGAGCAGATTGCCAAGCATTTTCTCCCACAGGCCCTCTGATGGGTTGGGAGTTCCCGTCTCTAGGTAAGCAGCCAAGCACTTCATTATGGCGCTACAAGCTTTCCCAAGCCTCCGGTTAACCGAGACTCTTCCAATTCAAGTCTTGGGAACCTTTCCGATTTTCAAATGTTCCCCTTTCTTAGCAAGAAAACACCAGCTCATTCCTTCTCGCTATGGAAGAGAATAGTTTTGTTTCAAAATCGGGTATATTAGAAAGCGTTAGCTAGGAAAAGAACCCTTACGGACGCTTCATGAAGGAAGGGAATCTGCAGGGCATGAGGCTTACACCACTGTATGGGCTGAGGCCCTAAAAGTCAAGAAGGTATCCCACAAGGGCTGGAGGAGAGTGCCACTGGTGATCTGGGGTGCGTGCTGCCCCCAAATAGGTCAACTGTAGGAGAAGATCCCACAAGCCACTGACAAAGCCTTGTGTCTGCTGTCTCCTAAAGCTCATGAGATTGTCCATCATATTATAGGAGCAATATTGACTTTTTAAAAGCAGATTATGTATATGTGCCTCCCATTGGTGACATCTCAATCAGACTCCTTTGGCACAGTGTGATAGCAATGTAGTTCCCCAAAGTTCAACCCCACAGATATAGCAGAGGGCTTGACCAGGTATAGGAGTAAATGTTTATTGACCAAGTTAAAAAACAAAAAGGAAGTTGCAGTGATTTAATTGATATAAATCTTCTCGCCATAGTCTTTGTGACCCCCATCAAATGAAGGAATGGAGTCATACAGATCACATTTCCTCTTCTTGGTGGGGTTGGGTAAGAGGAAATGGGGGAAGGGGCTGAAAGGATTATGTGCTTCAATTGTGAGTGATTGTTAACAGGGTTAATTATAATTGCAACCAGGTGGAACTCTAACATAAGGCTTGGTCAATTTTGCCATCCTGCTGAGTATAAAATAAGGGTTCTCAGAAACAGGAAGGGAGATCTGAACATTAAGAAAGAAGAACTAGGAGGGAAGCATGATGTTTGGACCCTAAGATTCCTGTGTGTTGAACCTCTCTGATGCAGGAAAGAGAAAGCTGTGACAGGAGAGGAACAACTTAGAGGCAAAGCAGTGGGCTTACAGAGCTTATAAACCGAGTGGCTTTTCAAGGCACTCAATTGAAGTAGCTAAACTTGCTGACTCATAAAGCCAAAGTTGACCGGCTTCAAGTCGAGGCTTGTGCCAGAATGGAATGCCCTTTGGGCACTTATTGACATTCCTAAAAGAGCTTTGTAACACTTTCCCAAGCAGAACAGATGCCAAGGGAACTACGTAAGTGAGAAGTCGGAAGCCAAAGGGAGAAATACCTGCAGTCACAGCTGAGAAGAGACTGCATTGACTGGAAGAACTGTATCTTTCAAATTTCTGGTCCTGAGTTATAATCTGTTAACTTTCCTAATAGACCTCATACTCATGAGGACTGTGTGGCCATTGCATGTATTTTTGAACCCAGCATAATAGTAAAGTGCAGTGGGGTAATTGATGTCAAATTGGAAAAGAAAGTTGGAAGGTGAGCCCTGTCCGACCACCTCATCGGATCTGGCCTTCGGCTGACGTTGAATCTGATTCTCTTCTCCGTTAGGGAAGGCAGAGGTCAGATGGCTGTCCTCACTTCAGACTGCACTAGTCACATTTTTCACATGAGGAAACGGCTCGGACTTATTAGGTAATCGTCCACGGATATACCTCAAACAAGTGAGGGGGAGACGGTGCTCTAATATCCGAACCCCCGATCTCCCTGTAACTCTCCTGCTTCCTGTATGTAGGACCTAACCTTCCACACCATGCCTATCGCACTGCTCCAGAAACTGGGCACGACCAAGTTTCTGCCATTCTAGGCAGCACTAATTTGGGTTTCTTTATTTTCATGGGACTTTCATAGAGTCTCCTCTCATTCGGCTGTATTCTTCTTCAGATTTTTCTCGATCCCAGCAGCCCAGGTTTCCTCTGTCTACTTCATCGGACACCTAGTTGCCTAGAGCCTTCTGAGGGCATGGATTTTGGGGTCTACTGTCCCTTGGACGTTTTCCAATGGGTACTCAGAGGAAGATTCCCAGTGAGTCCTGTTCTGATATTCCAGCTGCCCCTTCAGAAGTCCTTGTGGATGGCTTCTGCTAGCCACCGGTTCAGCCTTTCAGGAAAGGATGGAGGTTTTCGGCATTATTGTCAACTGCTAACCCATTGACACACAAACCAGTTTCTCCTGACCCTTCTCAGAGAGGATGGAGTTTTTGTTGCCCTTCCATGGCCGTCCAAGTGCACAGAGAAGTGGAGTTGAGGACCAAAGCAGCGCCAGTGCCACAGGTCACTGGACTGAATTATCAGGGCTCGGTTGGTGCAGTTGATTACTTGCTGGACTGCTAACCACAAGGTTCGCAGTTCAAAACCACCAGCCACACAGAGGGGGGAAAATGGAGCTTTCCACTCCGATAAAGACTTACAGTCTCAAAAAAAAAAAAACACGTGGGAAGTTCTACTTTGTCCTACATAGCGGTTCTCAACCTTCCTAATGCTACGACCCTTTAACACAGTTCCTCATGTTGTGGTGACCCCCAACCATAAAATTATTTTTGTTGCTACATAACTGTCATTTTGCTACTGTTATGAAACGTAAAGTAAATCGTAATGTTTCCCCATGGTCTTAAGCGACCCCAGTGAAAGGGTCGTTTGACCCCCAAAGGGGTCATGGCCCACAGGTTGAGAACCACTGTCCTACAGGGTCATTCAGAGCTGGAGTCAACTCAATGGCAGTGAGCATGGCTTTGGTTCTTAGACGTTTGACTTGATTTTCTTCACTAGAATAAGGACACTATTTTGTTCATCCTGTCTGTGCATACGAAGTGTGTTTGATGAGGTCGTCGATCAAAATCTACCTCCAAGAGGAGGAAATAAATGTAACATGGAAAAATTAATGCTCCTTCAATTTGTTCCCTAAGTTAAAGGAATGAAAAGAAAAAATAGCTAAGAAGATCTACTACCAATCCCACCTGGAGGTAGGAATAGAAGACAGCAAAGAAGCTCATTCTCCACGTTGGTAGCTTTTTAAAAATCTTAAAGGAGTACTACAAATATTTAGACTGATGAAGAAATGTTAGTGGAAGCAAGGAGAAAGAAAGACACTGAAACACATAGACAGGTGGCAGAACCGTATCTGCCATGGATTGTAAACCTTGACCAGACTTATCCTTGGGCTCTCTCTCCAGGAGACACTAACTATATATACCCCATGGTGACTTTGAACTCAACTAAACCAGCACACATAATAAGAGGGACTCAAAGAGGAAGCAGAGCTGCTTTTGACTCTCAGAGACTATCCTGGAAAGTCCTGGGAAGGAATTCTCAGAACCATAGAACTTCCGTTTTGGATTAGGCACACATGTGTGCCAGGGGAACCACTAAAGCTTCAGTTAGGCTCAAGCCCATCTTTCATCCTCGACGTCCTGGTTGAAATGGAGGAAACTGCTCTGGCTTGTTCCTACTGACCATCTGAGGCTTCTGCCACCTTCACTCAGGCAGCTCTTAGTTATAGAGAACTGGACAATATTAGATGTACACATGAGTGTATTTAGAGAAGGAGACCCCATGTACTTATTATAAAAGAGGTCTTCAAAAATTCATGGACAATTCACATTTTGAAAAAAGAAACTAGGCATGTGTTCTTTTTTTAACTGTTGCAATTCAAGTAAAGTTGTGCAAGCTTGTTCTATCTGAACAAAATCTAGTTTGAGGCACTAAGAAGAATTAGACAAGTTTGAAAAGATCCCGTGTGACAGCCATGAGTTCTAGTATTAAAGCAAAAACACCAAATTTCTGGTGACGTTTGTGTGGAAGAAAAGTGAGATTACTAGAGAGCTGTATGACTCGCCAAGAGAACAATGGTCCATAGAAATCAGCACTTTACAAAGGAGTAATTCGTTTTAAGAAAGGATGAGATGACATTGAAGATGAAGCCCACAGCAGCAGCCCATCCACATCAATATGCAAGGAAAAATTAATCTTGTTTATTTTTCGAATTGAAAAGGAACAACGATTAACACCAGAAACCATAGTCAGGACCATAAACCTCCTAACTGGTTCAGGTTACACAAAACATTCTGACTGAAATAGAGTAAAGCAACCTTTTTACTTGTTCTATGCAAAAACCGCTAGGCCCCGATCAGCTACAGACAAGAGCAGAGTTTCAATGGGAATTTTAAACAAGTAGGATTAAGATTCTTAAGCATTTGTTTGAAGAATTATAACATGGCTTTATCAATATGACCCTGAAGACAATGTACAAAGAAATAGCTATCAGGTGGTAGAAGTAATCCAGTCCAAACCATTGCACACCGATCAAGACCAAAGATTGTGGCAACAATTTTGGAGGGATGCTCGGGACATTTTGCTTATTGACTTTCTGGAAGGCCCAAGAATGATAAGCTCTGCTTATCACAAGAGTGTCTTGAGAAAGTTAGCCAAACCTTTATCAGAAAATCACTGAAGGAAAGTTTCCTCCACTATAATAATATCCCTGTTCATCCCTCTCATAAAATATGAGCAATATTGCAAGAGTTTTGATGAAAAATTATTAGACAGCCACCTTACCATTCTGATTTGGCTCCGTCTGACTTCTTTTTGTTTCTTATTCTTAAAAAAAATTAAGGACACCTGACTTTATCCAGTCATTAATATATATAAAAAAGACTGCATTGGCATGTTTAAATTCCCAGGGCCTCAGTTCCTTACGGATGGATTAAATGATATTATAATGACTTACAAGAGTGTCTTTACCTTGAGAAATCATGTTTTTATATATGGATATATACAATCATTTTATTGGGGGAACTTACAGCTCTGTAACAAACCATAAATCGATTGTATCAAACATGTTTATACATATGTTGCCATCATCATTTTCTAAACATTTACTTTCTGTTTGAGCCCTTGGTATCAGTTCCTCTTTTTCCCCTCCCTTCTACCTCTCCCACCTTTGTGATAATTTGATAGCTTATAAATTATCATTATGTTCATATCTTACACCTACCACTGTCTCCCTTCACCTAAGTTTCAGTTATTCATCCTGGGGTGGGTGGGTGGGGGTGATTATGTGTTGATCTTTGTGATCAGTTCCCCCTCCTCCCCTCCTCCTGGTGTCGCTACTCCCATTTCTGTTCCTGAGGGGTTTATCTGACCTGGATTCCATGTTTTGTGACCTCTTATCTGTGCTCTGGTCTAGCCAGAACTGAAAGGCAGAATTGGGGCCATGGTGGTGGGGGGTGAGGAAGCCTCAAAGAACCAGAGGAATATTGTGTGTTTCATTGGTGCTATACTGTACCCTGGTTTACTCATTACTTCCTTGTGACCCTTCTGTGATATGTCATATTTTCTTTTTTTTTAACAATTTATTAGGGGCTCATGCAACTCTTATCACAGTCCATACATATACATACATCAATTGTATAAAGCGATATGTCATATTTTCTACAGATGGGTTTGGGTCTCTGCTCTGATCCCCCTCATTCTCAACAATATGTTTTTGTTTGTTTTGGGTCCTCTGATGCCTATTACCTGATACTATTGGCACCTCTTGCTTGCACAGGCTCGTGTGCTTCTTCCATTGGGCATGTTGCTTCCCTGCTAGATGGTCGCTTGTTTAACTTCAAGCCTTTATGACCCCAGACACTCTATCTGTTGATAGCCAGGCACCATCAGCTTTCTTCACTACATTTACTTATGCACTGTGGTAGTTACATAATCTGATGTCAATTTGAGGATTATGAGTTTAGGGGTGGAGTCTATGCTGTCAATCAGGATATAGCCAATGAGGCCTCTGTGTGGCCATGGCCCTAAAGGATTCTTGGAATTCCTGGATTTCCTCCTTGGAGGTGGGAGACAGACTCTCTCTCTCTGGGCTCACCCCCTTGAAGACTCTCTACTTACAATGCTCATTCCCTGAGAGACCCTTTACTGATAGGACACATGGCTCTTCGCTGATAGATCACATAACCTGGGAAATGGAAAAGCCACATAGAGATCCCTGCCAGTGCTGAGATGCTTACAGTGCCACTGGATCCAAAGACTTTCTACCCACTGGCCTATGATTATCCTGCATTCGGCATCATTGTATGTGTTTCATAAATCTGAAGAGGACTTTATAGATTGGAATCAGACATATGAGCTAATATCAGACTTACGGGCTTGGACTAGATTGAGGTGGGATGTTTTCTCAATATTCAATTGCTCTTGTATATAAACCTCTTTCTTATATACATATGAGTGTCTATGAATTTGTTTCTCTAGTCTACCCAGACTAATACATGCACCCATTTTGTCTTCAGCAATCTTGTCAGGAGGGTGAGCATCACAGAATTCCAGGGTGTTAGAACAAAGTGTTCTTGCATTGAGGGAGGGCTTGAGCAGAGGCCCAAAGTCCATCCACTACCTCAATATATTGCCATATAAATATAGGTACATAGGCCAATACCACTATTTTTAGGAATTAACATATTTACATATGTACACTGCTATGTTTATACCTCTATCCATAGCTTTGCTTCCTAGACCTTTTCTGTTTCATTTTACCTTCCTCTTCTCCCAATATCATGCTTGCCCTTCTTCTGCCTCATAGTAATTCCCCTCAGTTAGATTGCTTATGCGCCAACACCCCCAGGATCTCTACATCCTCCTTATTATTGATTTTAATTCCCCAGTTGCTCCCCTGTCTATGGCGTTGTTTGTTCACTGCTCCCTCACCTCCTCCCCCAGTGTTCCTCTGGAACTGTCTGTCTGTGTCTTGCTTCCCATGCCTATATTATATAGCAAGGCAAACCAACAATAATGGAGACAAAACAAAAAGAAAACAAAAGATTGAATAAAAAGGGGAAAAATAGCAGAAAATAAAAACAAGAAAGCATATATAATTCCAGGTCTGTCTGCTGACCTTTATGACTGTCTTCCCACCGGTCCTGGGGTGGGTCCAGGAATTGCCCCTCCTAGTCTGAAGTCTATTTTGGGGCTCCTCAGGGCCTTCGTGGCTTGGCTTTGCTCCCATTGCTGATCGGTTATGCTACCTTCTTAGTTTACCGTGTGTGTGTGTGTGTGTGTGTGTGTGTGTGTGTGTGTGTTCAGAGGCAGGGGTTTGGTTGTCAGACTGGACTCACTCCCCGTCATGTGGCCCCAGTATGCTCCAGCCAGGGGGCACCAAATCTTGAACTGTTATCACCCCTACAGTCCTCTCTGTACTTTAGTACTTCCATGCAGGGATGTTGTCCTCAGGGCTTGGTGTGCCAGTATGGGGTGTGTCCCTTACTCTTTTTCCTTCTTGGTTTGCTTCTGAGTGGGCATGGCAGGCTGGCCCCTCTCCCCACCCTGTAGGTTCCGTATTGTCCTCTGTAGCACATACTTCTAGTTTGGCTCTGACTGGAGCCAGCCCCAAAGACCTCTCTGTTCCTGAGTTGTTCCATGTGGTTACATTGCCTTCAGGTTTAGCGCACCGTGGTGGGGTCTGCATTCACATTACCATTTCTATGGGGACATAAACAGTACCCCCCCTGGGTGGATTAGTGCCCTGCTTCCCCAGTGCCATCGTCTCCCTCATTTCTCCTCCCACCCCCCAATTCTCCCTTTCCCCTTCTTCGTGTTAGAATGTCATGTACATCCTTGGATTTCGTCTGTCTCCCTTCTGATTGCCTGCACCTCAACCCTTAAAGTGTGAGCCAAGTGGCTTTTCTTCTATACCACCTGTGTTGATTATGCTTACTTCAGTGGATTCGTGTTGTGCTTGTCCTTTTGTGAGTGGCTAACTTCCCTCAGCATAATTTCCTCCAACTTGTCCCATGATATGATGTGCTTTATGCGATCAACGGTGCTTTTTAGTGATGCATAACAATTTACTGGGTGTTTGTGCCAGTTTTCTATTCCATTCATCTATCGATGGAAATTTAGATGGTTTCCAATTATTTGTGACTATGAATTGCACCACAATAAACACTGGAGCACAGACAACTGGTTGTGTTCTATTTCTTACCCCTTCTGGGTATATTATATGCCCAGTAAAGAGATTGTTGGGTCATAAGGTGACTCAATTTTCATTTGCTTTAAATATCGCCAGCTAGCTTTTCCACAGTGGCTGTATGTATCTACATGACCACCAGCAGTGGAGGGGAGTTCCAATCTCACCAAATGCCCTCCAACATTTATTGCTCTCTGATTTTCTGATTTGAACCATCCTCAAGGGTTTTAGGTAGAATCTCATAGTTGTTTTAATTTGCATTTGTCTGATGGCTAAGGAATGGGAGCATTTTCTCATATGTTTATTGGCCATCCAGGTCTCTTCCCTAGTGAAACTTCTGTTTAGGTCTTCTTCCCACTTTGTCATGGGATTAACTGTCGTCTTCTTTGTGCAGATTGAGGGGTATGGTAGATATTAGTAGTAAGCCCTTTGTTTGTTGTGACGTTGCTAAAAACTCTCCCAGTCTCTGGGTTCTCTTGTTACTCTCTTGGTGAAGTCTTTCTATGCACACAGGTGTTTTATCCTTAGTATATCCCACTTGTCGATTTCAGTTTCATCTGTGTGTGTACCCCTCCCTATTACATTTAGCCTATGTATTCCCTATGCCAAGGTTCTTAGGTTTGCCCCAATTCCTTCATTTATGGTGCTGATAGTTTGGGGTTTTACTTCTAGGTCTGTGATCCACCTTGAGTTTGTTCTAGTGCATGGGGTGAGGTCTTGTTTCATTTTTCTACAGGTGGATATTTTTTTTTTCTAGCACCACTTGTTAAAGAGGTCATCCACCTCCCATCTTATGCTTTTGGGGTCCTTGTCAAAGATCAGTTGTCCATATACTGATGGTTTTATTTCTGGGTTTTCTGTTCTTCTCCATTGGTCTGAGTATCTGTCATTATTCCAGGATCACACTGTTTTGAACACTGTGGCTGTGTAGTAGGTGTTAAAGTCAGGTAAAGTGAGTCCTCTGACTTTGTCCTTCTTCTTCTTGAGTTCTCTGCTAATTCTGGGCTTCTTCCCTCTCCATATGAAATTGGTGGTCAGTTTTTCCAATTCTTTGAAGAACTTTGTTGGTGTTTGAATACAGGATAATGTTAAACTTATAAAGTGGCTTGGGTAAGATTACCCTCTTTACTATGTTGAGTCTTCCAATCCATGAGCATGGGATAATATTCTTCCATCTCCAGAGGTCGTTTTTTATTTTCTGCAGTAGAATTCTGTAGTTTCCCTGTATAAGTTTTTTGGGATTTTAATTTTTTTGTTAGATATATCTCTAAATATTTCGATTTGTTCTTGGCTATTTTGAAGGGTACCACCTTCTAGATCTCCTCTTCTGTGGTTTTGTCCAATGTATATAGCAAACCAATACATGTCTGTTTGTTGATCTTGTATCCTGCCACTTCTCCACATTCCTCATTCACTGCTAGTACTCCTGTTGTGGAGCTTCTAGGGTTTTCAATGTATAGAATCATGTCATCTGCAAATAGCGATAATTTCACCTCCTGCTCTCCTAGACAGATACTTTTAGTGTCCTTCTGCTGCCTTAAATTGTTAGCTAAGACCTTCATTATGATAATGAATAGAAGTGGAGACAAGGGTCATCCCTGTCTGGTTCCCTTTTTCAGTGGAATTGATTTTGTCTTTTCTCCATTGACTATGATGCTGGCTATAGGCTTTTTGTAAATAGCTTGTATTAGGTTGGGGGATTTTCCTTTTATTCCTATCTTCTTGAGTGTCTTAATTAGGAATGGGTGTTGGATGTTGTCAATGCCTTTGCTGCATCTATCTGTATTTTCATGTAATTTTTATCCCTTTTATTATCAATATTGTGAGTAACGTTGATGGCCTTGTGGAAGTTGAACCATCCCTGCATCCCTGGAATGAATCCCACCTGATCATGATGGATGATATGTTTTATATATTTTTGTATTCTATTGGCCAATATTTTGTTAAGGATTTTTGCATCTATGTTCTCTGTAGTTCTCTATTCCTGTGGGATCCTTGCCCTGTTTGGGTATCAAAATTATACTCGCTTTTTAGAATTAGTTGGGGGGAGGGGTTGACATTTTTTTCTATGCTCTGGAATAATTTGTGGAGGATCACTGTAAGTTCTTCCCTGAATGCTTGGTAGAATTCTCCCATGAAGCTGACAGGCCCTAGACCTTTTTTCATTGGTAATTTCTAGATAACTATATCTATTTCTTCTTTTGCTATGGATCTGTTGTTGTCCAGTTCAATGTTTCCTTGAACTTTTTAAATCCCCTCATATAACTAATATATATGCCATATTGCTTCCCTAAGTATTAAGGATCTTCTCAGGCTTGTGTCAGCTTTAGAAAGAAGGCTGTTGGTGAATGGCTAACGAGAGATATAGCATCTGGGGTCTTAAAGGCTTGAAGGTAAACAAGTGGCTATCCAGCCCAGAAGCAACAAAGTCCACATGGAAGAAGCACACCAGCCTGTGTGATCATGAGGGGTCGAAGGGATCAGGTATCAAGCATCAAAGAACAAAAAATAATATCATCGTGAATGAGGGGGAGTGCAGGATGGGGACCAAAGACCTTTCTGTAGGCAACTGGACATCCCTTTGCAGACAGGTAGAATGGAGGAGATGAGCCAGTCAGGATTCAGTGTAGCATCGATGAAACACACAACTTTCCTCTAGCTCTTAAAAGCTTCCCACCCACCCTGACTCCACTATCATGATCCCAATTCTACCTTGCAAACCTGGTTAGACCAGAGGATGGACACTGGTACATATAGGAACTGGAAACACAGGGAACCCAGGACAGATGATCCCTCCAGGACCACTGGTGAGAGTGGCGATATCGAGAGGGTGGTGGGAAGGTGGGGTGGAAAGGGGAAACCGATTACAAGGATGTACATATAACCTCTTCCCTGGAGGAAGGACAAGAGTAAGGTAGGTGAAGGGAGATGTTGGGCAGTGTAAGATATGATAAAATAATAATTTATAAATTATCAAGGGTTCATGAGGGAGGTGGAAGCAGGGAAGGGGGGTGAAATGAGGAGCTGATTCCAAGAGACCAAGTGGAAAGCAAATGTTTTGAGAATGATGATGGCAACAAATGGACAAATGTGCTTGACGCAATACATGTATATATGGATGGTGATAAGAGTTGTATGAGCCCCCAATAAAATGGTTTAAAATTTTAAAACAAGAAAGAAAAAGATCAAACACCAAACTAAGTAGTTTGTTTTTCCTCCCTTTAGAAAAATTTCACTTTTAAAATCCCATGTTGGGGGCAAAATAAAGTCCAGAGAAAACTATCCCATGTCTGTACCACACATGGTCCTTGTATATCACCCCACCTTCCCCTGGAAATCTCACTCTGGAGACTTTATTTTTTCGTGTGTTTTTTATATGTATGTATAAATATTAGAAATGTTTGCCATAGGGCATTTTTGTCGATGAAGATAAGGGTGATAG
Source organism: Tenrec ecaudatus (assembly GCF_050624435.1). Lineage (NCBI taxonomy): Eukaryota > Metazoa > Chordata > Mammalia > Afrosoricida > Tenrecidae > Tenrec > Tenrec ecaudatus. The sequence continues at coordinate 8,178,574 of NC_134538.1, forward strand.
GAGGCTCCATAGAATAGGACCATTGAACATGGGGGTGGGAGGGGAGTTTCCTTTCTCACCAGCCAGAACAAGAATTCATCTATTAAAGGTACTGTGACTCTGGTACCACAAACGCTGGTAGAGGAGAAAGGAGACCTCCCACAGGATGTCCAAAGCTGTCATCTTTGTGGATGTAGATGGTCACATTTTTCTGCTCCAGATGAGCTAGTAAATTTCAACTGCTGGTTGGTAGCACTTAGACAAGGTGCTACCTAGAAATGCCACTAAAATGTTTGTTTTTTAATAGGCAAGTCACTAGCATGTAAAGAGTGGCAAAGCAGACAGGAGAGAAAAACGTGCAAGATGGACAGCAAGTGAATGGATGGGAACTGGTTTGGGTGTGATATAATCTGGCAGCAGAAAAGGAGGCACCAGCAGCCATGAAAGTAGGGATAGAGAGGGGCTTAGTTAATAAGTTATTATATCCTCATCTTGCCTCTTCCCTCAACAAAGCTGGATAACGACAACTCACTCATTCTGATAAAACCAATGAACCATGGCCATTGGACACCATGAAGATATGGGATGTCAAGTTAAACCAGGAGGAGTGGGTGACTATATGCATACCGAATGCTGAGACCCTAGCTGCCGTTTCTTTTCCTTTTTCAGTTTTGAGAACACTGGCTACCAGGACCCAATTGTAAATGAAGACATTTTAAAAGACTTCTTTTGGAAACACAACCAGCTCAAGAGAAAAGACCAATAGGCATCAACATTAGAGGCAACCCAACTCATTGTGCACTGAAGCCCAAGTCAAAAGTATCATGTGGCAAAGGCATCAATGGTCAATAAGCATTCTATCTGTTCTCCCACGTTGCCCAGCCCATTTAAAGTTAGACAGATAAAATGTAACTAGTTCTGGTCAATTGGCTGTCAGCAAAGATGCCATGTTCTGGGCTGAAATATCGAAGAACCAGCATAAAACCATCGGGTTGTCTATTCCCCTAATGGGTGATCCAAAGAACACATGATCCAGATGGAACAAATACACTATAATGAAGAAAATAGCACTCTGAGAACAAAAAAAAAAAGATCTCTTCAAATTTAATTCTAATTCCAAACTTGAAAAACCCAGGGCAGGCTCTTGAAGAGAAAGTTGAAGAATTTCCCCAGAAAGTGGAGCAAAAAGACAGATGGAGGAAAACGTATTTTTTTTTAAAAAAGTAGTGGCTGAATATAGATGATCCACTCTATCTATATAATTGTAACTCCAAAATTGGAGTCACTGATGTTAACAAGATAATGACATAAGGGCCTCTAAAATTTACCCCTTCAGTATGGCCATTAGTCATCTTTCTATCTTGCAAATGAACTAACTACAGTGGTTTAATACCTGGTGATGCCGCATATTAGACAGCTATACAAGATAAATCATAATACCAGGGAGCTATACACTCTCCAAAGGAGTCAACCATTTCAGATCAAAAGGGCAGCATCGGCCCAAAGAGAAAGTTCAGAAAGCAAGAAGGGATGGGAGAGAAGGACAGATGGACATGGGAAACAGAGGGAAATGGGATGAGTGGTGTCACTTTGTGACGATTGCAATCAATGGCCTGAAACAAACTGGAGATGTTTTTGACGAGAAAGCTGGGCTGCTCTGAGAACTGTCAACCAAATCCACTAAAACATGTTTTTGATTGTCTACCACTCCTTAAAGGCAATGAAAACCTAGCAAAATTTGTCATCATAATTAACTTTTTCCAAATTCTGAAAAGTACCCAATGACTTGAAGCAACTCAGGGAGTATTTGATCAAGCAAACAGATGCATCTTGTTAAGAACAGCACAATTACATCTATGAGCAATTGATGACCTGTTCCACAATCTGCTCCTCGTCTGGTTTTAGCTGCTGATATTGACCTTCACCAACCTCTCTTCCCACAACTGTCCATTTGATTTCCGTGTACTCCATCAGGGCAAGGCCAAGTGCATACTCACTCTGTGTTTGGGGGGAAAAGGTCATTTGCTATGAACAAGTCATTTGTCTTGCGAAATTCTATCAAGAGCTCTCCAGCTTCGTTTCTGTCACCAAGACCATATTTTCCAAGTACCGATCCTTCCTCTTTGTTTCCAACATTTGGATTCCAGTAGCCAATAATTATCAATGCATCTCGATTGTGTGTTTGATCAATTTCAGACGGAAGACTTTGGTAGAAATCTTTGAATTAGTCATCACTCGTTTTTGTGTTTGGTGCATACATTTTAAGTTTGTTTGCGGATTGGATTTCCTTGAAGGTGGATAGATAGAATGCTATCACAGAAAGCATTCTCCTTCAAAATTGATTTTGTAATGTCCTTCTTGACAATCAATGCAATACCATTCCTTTCGATTGTGTCATTCCCAGCATGGAACCATATGATTTTCTGAGTCTAAAGGACCAATACCAGGCCATTTCAGCTCACTAGCTCCCAAGATGTTGATCTTTATGTGTTCCATTTCATTTTTGAGGACTTCACATTTTCCTGGATTCATACTTTGTGCATTCCAAGTTCCAGTTATTAGTAGATGCTTGCAGCTGTCTCTTCTCACCTTGAGTTGTACCCCCACCAGCAGTGAAGGTCCCAAAGGCTTCACTCCCACGAGTTTTACTCCATTCATGTCGCCATGGCCAATTCTATTTTGAGAAAGCTCATCCTCACCATTCACAGCCCAATGCCCTTGGACACAAGGGCTCATCCTCTGACACCATCACCAACAGTGCCCTTCATCAGGCGTCACTGCCTGGAAGTGTTTCCATTCTATGAATTCGGTTTTCAGTGACTACGTCTGCTTCAGGAGGTAGATGATTCCTTCTTCGTAGGCTGTTCTTATTCTGGAAGCTTCTCTGAAAAGTATTCCCTTTAGGTGACCCTGCTGGCATTTGAGACATCGGTTGACATAGCTTCCAGCATCACAAGCCACCACAGTACAACACATTGAAAGACAAGTGGTGGAAAAGAGACTCGGGATAAAGAAAGCACTACTAACCAGAACAAAGTAGAACACTTCACCCTTCCTGACATCAAACCTGCTACAAAACATTGTTGAGAGACATTAAAGAACCCCTAATTCAATCAAAGACATTCTGTACTAATGAGTTAGAAGACTCATTGTTGTTAATATGATCCACAACTTGGTTTACAGATTTGATGCAATTCCTATGAAAATTTCAACTGTTTTTGCAGTAATTGGAAAGCTCATTCCCTAAGAAAACCAGAATACACAAAAAGAGTCTTGAATAAAAAGAGCAGAGCTGGAGTTGGCTCTGACTCAAAGCAATCCTATGGACAACAGAACAAAGCACTTCCTGGTCCTGTACCACTTTGACAATTGTTCTTCTGTTGAAGTCCATTGCTGTAGCCACCCGGTCAATCCATCTTCTTGTTGACATACAGATAGACATACATATCAGTGGAATATAACTGAGAGAACATGTGTTAGGCCATGGTTGATGAAAGAAATCCAGAGACACTCATGCATTTGTAAGAGAGAACAAGTAGTAATTATATATCAAGCAAACATCTCAGCCCAATCCAGATCAAGTCCATAAATCCAATACCAGTCCATAACTCCCTCTTCAGACTCACACAGCCTCATGCAATGATGCAGAATACGGGAAGATCACAGGCTGGTGGGTGCAGGGTTGCATGGATCCAAGGGCCATAGCTGCATCACAGCTCTTGTACAGCATGGCTAGGTGGATTGCAGGTGAAGATCTCAGGAGCCTCCTTATGAGAAGGCCATGCCCACAAGGAGTCACCATTAGACTGTGATCTGATTGGCTGGTTGAATGCAACCCCTGCACTATTTATATCTTCAAATTGATATGAAATTATGTAGCAACCACAGTACAGAACCTAATCCAGAGTTCTATGGTCGATTGATGTTTTTTCCATGCCAACATTTTTAAAATCATTTTATTGGGGGATCATACAACTCTTCTCACAATCCATACACACATCAATTGTGTAAAGCACATTTGTACATTCATTGCCCTCATCATTTTCAAAGCATTTTCTCTCCACCTAAGCCGCTGGCATCAACTCCTCATTTTCCCCTCCCTTCCCGCTCCCCTTCCCTCATGAACCCTTGATAATTTATACATTATTATTTTGTCATATCTTGCCCTGTCTGACGTCTCCCTTCACCCACTTTTCTGTTGTCCATTCCCCAGGGAGGAGGTAACATGTAGATCCTTGTAATTGGTTCCCCCTTTCCAACAGACCCTCCCTCTCCCCCCCCAGTATCACCACTCTCACCACTGATCCTGAAGAGATCATCTGCCCTGGATTCTGTGCTTTTCCAGTTTCTATCTGTACCAGTGTACATCATCTGGTCTAGCTAGACTTGTAAGGTAGAATTGGGATCATGATAGTGGTGAGGGAGGAACCGTATAGGAACTAGAGGAAAGCTGTATGTTTCATCGTTGCTATATCACACCCTGACTGGTTTGTCTCCTCCCGGAGACACTTCTGCAAGGGGATCTCCAGTGGCCTGCAAAAGAGCTTTGGTTCTCCACTCGGCACTCCCCCCCTCGTTCACTATGATATGATTTTTTCTTCTGATGATGCCTGATACCTGATCTTTTTGACACCTCATGATCACACAGGCTAGTGTGCTTCTTCCATCTGGGCTTTGTTGCTTCTGAGCTAGATGGCTGCTTGTTTACCTTCAAGTCTTTAAGACTTCAGATGCTATATCTTTTGATAACCGGGCACCATTAGCTTTCTTCGCCACATTTGTGTATGCACCTATTTGTTTTCAGTGATCGCATCATGAATGTGAGCACACAATGATGTGATTTTTTGTTCTTTGATGTCTGATATCTGATCCCTTCAGCACCTCATGATCACACAGGCTGGTGTGCTTCTTCCATCTGGGCTTTGTTGCTCTTCTGAGCTAGATGGCGCTTGTTTACCTTCAAGCCCTTAAGACCCCAGACACTATCTCTTTTGATAGCTGGGCACCATCAGCTTTTTTCACCACATTTGCTTATGTACACGCTTTGTCTTCAGCAGTTATGTCAGAAAGATGAGCATCCTAGAATGCCAATTAAATAGAACAAAGTATTCTTGCATTGAGGGAGTACTTGAGTGGAGACCCAATGTCCTTCTGCTACCTTAATACTAAACCTATAAATATATGCACATAAGTCTATTTCCCCATCCTCATATATAAATATATTTGCATATGTACATGCCTTTATCTAGACCTCTATAAATACCCTTTGCCTCCTAGCTCTTCCCTCTATTTCCTTTGACTTCCCTCCTGTCCCACAAGGGTTTCAGCAATTCCTCTTAGTTACATTACCCTTGATCATGCCCTACCAGGCCTCCCACACCCTCCTCACCACCAATTTGGATCACTTGTTGTTCCCTTGTTCCTGGGTTTGTTAACACCACCACCTTTCCCCCAACGTCCCCATCTCCCATGTCCCCCCAGAACTGTCAGTCCCGTTGTTTTCTCCTCCAGATAGTTCATCCAGCCTATCTTATTTAGACAGACCTGCGGAGATAATAACATGCACAAAAACAAGACAGAGTAAACCCAAGCAACAATATACAACAGAACAACAACAGACCAATGACAAAAAACAAAACACAACAAGAAAGAAAATCTTGTAGTTATTTCAAGGACTGTTTGTTGGCCTTTAGGAGTGTTTTCCAGTTAAGTCTGTTGGGGCACCACACCCTGGCCCCCAAATCCACCTTCAGCATTCCCTGGGGACCTCAGCACTCTGTTCCCTTGCTGTTCTGTTGTACACGCTTAGTGTTCTGCCTCTGTGTGGTGGGATAAGATCGGGCGCAATTCCCATACTGTGTCTCCCGTGTTGTGCCCTGTAGGGCTATGGGTCAGTGAGGGACGTCATATCTCATAGTGGGGCCGGCCATGTGGTCCTCTCTGTGGACTGGCTGCTCTAATCAGGAACATCATCCTTAAGGCCTGGTGGGCCAGGATGTGCTCTACTCTCTCCTCCTCCCCCTTCATCAGCTCCCCTGTGCTCAGATCAGATATATCCCTCACCCAGACCTGCAGATTCAATGCCATTCTTTGAAATAAATTCTTATGAGGGAGGTCAATTGATTTTTAACAAGAACCTTTAATGTTACTTTGATAGTTACAGATTATCTCAGTTGGGCACTCTGGGTAGGGATGGGAGCTTAATCAATCAATTATGTTGCAGCCCGATGACACCTCCTTGGCATTACCAGCCATTTTTTAAATGAGAGATCGAGGAGAACCCATTCCCCTTTGGCTCTTTGCCTTCTGCTAGGACAGGTTCTTACATCTGCTTTCTCCGTCTTTTGTTGCCTAGCCTACTGATCCCAGGAGTCATCTGGAGACGACAGACAGGATTTACTCTGCCAACTTCAGACCTCTGCATCTACCAGCCTGTGCTCCTCGCTGTTTCTGCTTCATCATCCTGCTCCTGGCCCTCACCTTCCATTGGTTAGGAGAAGCCTGCCATGGACTGAACTGAGCTCACCTCGTTCGACAACTGTGCACACCATTTCTTGAGATAAAACTCTTTCTATACATAACACAGGCGAGTATCACTGGTTTTGTTTCTCTAGAGAACTTAACCTAATAGAGTGGCTAACAAAATAATCTTTTCAACAAATTCTGTGGGAATGATTGGATATCTATATCAAACTAAGGAATTTGGAGCCCGCATGGTGGCTGGGTGACAATTGGATATACTGCACTCCCAGAAAGGCTTGTCAGTGTTTTGCTTCTGGGTCTGCTCCCAACTGCTCATTTGAATCCTTGCTCGGCAATGACTACCCCCTGGTCACAGCACTCACTGTTCAGGGTGCCTGGGGCATTGGACAAGTAGCCGTTGACTATGTCCATGGGATGCATCCCAAAAAAGCTGCCAGCGTAGTCCTCTTGGCAGTCTCAGCTTTAACCTTTGCTTGCCTTTATTATTTCGACGACCACAGCATCGGCATCTGCAAAACTGTGGCTGTGTTGTAGAAGCTCTAACTTTTTCACTTTATACTCTAAAAAATAATTGTACACCGCTTTTCCTTGGCTCTGTCATGTCATTCACCTGTCAATAAGGAGTACAAAACAGATGTGTCCAAAGATTAAACCTGCAGAGAACCATATGACTAGGAAAAGGGTGTGAGAGGAATTATATAAGATATAATTTTGTATAGTTATACAAAGTCACAAAATAGGCGGAGGCAGTGGAACTAACGTCTAACTTCTCCCCACACCCACAGTATAACAAAATGTAGATGAGCTTTTTCATCTTAATTGACTAATCTCTAAGTGGAAATTCCGTTACTTACTATCAGCACATTTTCATGAAAGCTTTTCTGTGTTTGTTCAGAGAACGATGGAAAATGGGCAAGACTGCTAACTCTTAAATAACGATTTTGTAGAATACTAAAGAATGGATTTGGGCCCTAATATATATCATAATGGAGCTAAAAGAGTGCAATGGTTAAGTGCTTGGATGCTCATCAAAATGTTAACTATTCCACAAAGGCTGATGTTGCTTCCATAGAGATTAGCATCTAGGAAGCGCTATGAACAAGTTTACTTTGTCCCCTTGGGTTGTGATGAGTCCGAGTTGACTCAGGGGCACACTAAAATATCTCATACCATATAGAAAAAGTAGCTCAAAATGGATCAAGAACCTATGTGAAAGCTAAAATGATAAAATTCTTAGAAGAAAATATAGGTGCAAACTTTTATGACCTTGAATGAGATGTGGGGGTTTTTGTTGTTGTTGCTGTTTTGTCTTTATAGGACACATATTTACTGCAAGTTACACTGTTAAATTTAACTTCATCAACATGTAATATTTTAGCTATCAAAAACCAAAACCAAACACTGCTCTTGAGTCAGTGTTGACTCATAGGGACCTCTGGTGGGTTTCTGAGTCTGTAACTCTTCACGGGAGAAAAAGCCCACAGACCTACTGGTGGTTTGAACAGCCAACCATGCTGATCACAGCCAACGTGTAACCACTACACTAAAATTAATCAAATGAAAAGACAGCAAACAGGATGGAGGCAAATATTTGCAAATCATATTTCTGGCAAGGAATTCGTATTCAGAATACATCAAGTATGTTTTCAATTTAACAATAAAAGAAATATTTCTGGCAAGAAATCCCTACCCAGAATACATAAAATATTCTTAATTCAACCATAAAAGACACACTGGGGTGAAAGGGAGCACAACAGAGCACCAAGGGAAGCAAAGTCACCCCCCCACACACACACACCAGGAACCCTGAAAATAGACTTTAGAGTTGTAAGGACAGGGCTTGGCCTTCTCAACGGACTGTATCAGAAAACATACATAAGGGTCAGCAGACAGACCTAGAACAACTTCTTCTTCTTCTTCCTCCCCTTCCTCCTCCTCCTCCTCCTCCTCCTCCTCCTCCTCCTCCTCCTCCTCCTCCTCCTCCTCCTCCTCCTCCTCCTCCTCCTCCTCCTCCTCTCTTCTTCTTCTTCTTCTTCTTCTTCTTCTTCTTCTTCTTCTTCTTCTTCTTCTTCTTCTTCTTGCCTGTTAGTTCCTCTGGGTAGATTTGAACTGCCAACCTTCCAGTTAGTACTCGAGTGTTTAACCTTTTGTGCCAAGGGAATGCAAATAAAACCCCCTGAGATACCACTATATGCCCAGTATGATGGTATCTGAGTTGGGGTTCCCTAGAGAAACAGAATCAGCAGAGTTTACAGAGAGTGAGCCTGAGAGTGGGGGAAATGGGAGGGAGCCAGTTGAGGACTGAGGTTACATTTGCAATGAGAATATTTGAAATCTTAGTGAAATTCATGCGACAACATCAGCATCAAAAGAACCAGAAAGAAAACAGAGCAAAACATCTCACCGTTTCCTCAGAAAGTGTCTGAGTACTCAACAAAGGAGCAGAAGACAAACCCAAAGCCCTGGTTGAGTAGTAGCGATCAAGAACTGATGCTTATAGTTTCATCCCAGCTGCACGTCACATGAATAATCCAAAATAAACCCTAAGCCATGAAGCTACTTTAAAGTAGCCTGAGGCTCACAGATCCCTTAGGCACCCAGAAAAGGCCTAAGTAATATTCTCCAGTAAATATGGATACCATTAAAAAAAAACAGTAAATAGCTCCTCATTTTTCCCCTCCCTTCCCGCTCTCCCCTCCCCCATGAACCCTTGATACTAAAGGCTCAAGGAGAAAGCAAATGTTTTCAGAATGATGAGGGAAACAGATGTACAAAAGTGCTTGACACAATGGATGTATATATGAATTGTGATAAGAGTTGCAGGAGCACCCAATAAAATGATTTTTTAAAGAAAAAAATTTAAACTGTTTGTGATAGCAACTGTACAATTATGGTTGATCTAATTGAATTATGGAATTTTATGATAGCTATAAGTGCTCCCAATAAAATGACATAAAAAGGTGGGGGGGGGGGGGAAGACCTGTAAATAGTATTTGGAGGAAGGATATTTATATTGGGATTTTTGTAATACTAATACAAAAAAAATCCAATGAATTCATTTTTCACTCTCTCGGTATATGTACTGAGAAAATGAGCATAGCCATTGTGTCTATTAAGTTAAGCACACACCTATTCTGTGAATCATCAGTTCTGCTCCTGGATATGTAGGTCACAGAATGGAAACCGCGTTCACAAAATGATCGATACATGAATGTCCAGAGAAGCTTTAGTCCTTGGTGCTTTTAGGTACAGTCATGTTGGTTCCCCTCATAGTCACTTGATGAGCAACTAAACCAAACACTGCTCAGCCCTGCACTAGCCTCCTAGCTGTTTTCAAATTTCAGTCCACGTAGTGCCCACTGTCAATCCATCTTGTCAAAGGCATTCCTCTTTTTTTTTTGCCCGTCTGCTTTGTCAAGTATGATGTCTTTTTTTAGGAACTGGTCTCCTGATTAAATGTCCAAAGTATGGGCGGGGGGGGGGAGAAGTCTCCCTATCCTGGCTCTAAGAACCATTCTGGCTATACTTCTTCCAAGATAAATCTATTTTTTGAGTAATCTCGGGTACTTTCAATATTCTTCAACAACACCATATTTTAAATGCACCTTCCTTATTCAATTTCCAGTTTTCACATGCAGATGAACACCATGGCTTAGGGCAGTGCACCTTAGTCTCCAATGTCATCGTTGCTGGCGTAGCATATTTCCCCAATGGAATACTGGACATTATTTTATTTCTTGACTGTTGTTTCCATGGGTATTGATTATGGATCAAAGTGAATGAAATGCTTAATTACTTTAAAAATTTTTCCCTGCTCACCATGATGTTATCTATCGGCCCATTTGTAAAGACATGGGGTTTGTTTACATTGAATTACAATCCACACTGAAGATTACAGTCTTGACCTTCATCAGTAAGGGCTTCAAGTACTCCTTGATTTCAGCAAGCAGAAGAGTGTCATCTGCATATCGAAAGTTGTTAATAATCCTTCCTCCAAACCAGATACTACATTCTTCTTCATATAGCACAACTTCTTAGATGGTTTGATCAGCATACACTGGATGTATATGAAAACATATCACCCTGAAATACACCGTACCTGATTTTGAATCATGCAATATTCTGTTCAAGTAACTGTTCAAGTAACTGCCTCTTGGTCTCTCTATATACAGGTTATGCATGAGCACAATAACATGTTCATTAAGTCCCAATCTTCTCAATGCTATCCAAAGTTTGTTATCATTCACACAGTCGAATGCTTTTGTATAGTCAATACAACACAAGTAAACATCTTTCTAGTATTATCAGCTTTCAACCAAGATCCATCTGATGTCAACAATGATCTCCATTCCTCATCCTCTTCTGAATCCACTTGAATTTCTGGCAGTTTCCCGTCCATGTAATTCTGCAATCATTGAATGATCTTCCGTAAAATTCTACTTGCATGTGATATTAATGATATTATGTGATAATTTCAGCCTTCTAGTGACTCCACATTCTTTTGAAATGGGTACCAACATGGATCTCTTGCAGTTGGCTAACCAGGTAAGTTGTCTTCTAGAGTTGCTGGCACAGGTGAGTGAGTGCTTCCAGTGCTTCGTCAGCTTGGTGAAACATTTCTATTGGTATTTCATCAACTTCTGGAGCCTAGTTTTTCACTAAGCTTGCAGTGTAGCTTGGACTTCTTTTTGTGCCATTGGTTTTTTTTTTTAATTATATGCCACCTTTTAAAATAGTTGACTTCTGATCAGTTCTTTTTGGTGCCATAACTTTACGTGTTCCTTTCATCTTCTTTTGACATTCCCTACATCATTCGGTGTTTTGCCCATAGAATCTTTTAATACTGCAACTTGAGATTTGAATTTTTTCTTCAGTTCTTTCAGCTTGGTATATGCTGAGTGTGTTTTATCTTTTTTGTTTTCTAACTCCAGGTCTCTGCACATTTCATGATATTTTACTTTGCCTTCTCAAGCTGCCCTTTATTTTTTTCTGTCTAATTCATCATTTGCTTTAACTGTTCTACAATCAATAACAGGTTTCAAAATCTCTTCTGACACCCACTTGGGATTTCTCTTTCTCTTCTATCTTTATTAATTTTCTTCTAAAACCATTTTATTGGGAGCTACTACAGACATTGTCATATTGTTCCATATTCAACAACATCAAGCAGTATTGTACAATAGCTACCACGATCAGTTCCAGAATATTATTTTCTTTTCTGAACTCCTTGCCATCAGCTCCCTTTTACACACCCTCCATTGTACACCCCAACTCTTACTCTAATTGCTGTCTCTACAGTTGCATCAATCCTGGGTTTCATATACTAAAAACCAGAAAAACATATAACAAAAATCCAAGAAGGTCACCACCAGTGAAAAAATACATCTGAGATAAACCCCAATGGAGACAAACAAAAAAAAAAAACAAAAATATACAGAAAATGTTGAGAACCAGATCAGGAACCAAAAAAAAAAAAATAATAATTGTACAACTGTCTCCTAGAATGCCTGGTTCTCTCACTCCTATGGCCTTAGGCCAAGAGCATCTACCTCTAGCTGGGGCATCTTTCAAGTCCCAGTGCACTATTCCCTCTGCTTCACAGAAGACTCTCTCACGGTCCAGGTGAGAATCCCGATGGCTCCTCTCACTTCTTCCACCATCTCCCAGAGCACACAGAGGGGAGATAAGAGCAGACCATATCTCATACCAACAACTAGTCCTCAAACTACAGCCTCCCTTTCCAATTGATCATTTCGATTACTTTCCACCCTTGAGATGGGCGAGAGGCTAAGGGTCAGGACACTGGTTTTAGTTTATCCCTTTTGCAAGTCCTGCATAAATAGCTACCACCTGCGTTTGGAACGTGAGGACACTCAGAAGCTCCTGCTGCATTCGTGGCGCTTGGTATCTTAACTAACATCCGAGTTTCATTTTAATATGCTGCCACAAGTAACAACTCCAGCAGCTTGTTGAATGCTTCTTTCATAAGGGGCAGGCAATCTCAGCGATCTGGATCCTTAGAGATCAGTCTCTATGGACTCAGAAAATAGACATTTGCTAAATCAAGGCCATAACTGTGACTGCCTGAGGCTTTAAAAACTACAAGAAGGTAAGGGCCGCACTTTGGCAATACGGAACGAGATGAAATTATATTATCATCACCTTACTTCTGGTTTACAATGTTCTTAAACTCAGGATTTTAATTAGCAGCATCTGTGTTTCCAGGACATCAAATGGCCAGCGACTAGAATGGTTCCCTAGTCAGAAAGCGAAGCTTTACAGCAGGGGCAGACGGATTTAGGACTCTGTGTGTAGAGGCTCCACATGTTAGGATGATTTGGAAAGCGATCTTTTTCAGGAAGAGGCTTCTGACTGTTACCTACACCTCTAAAGGTCCACTGCGAAACAAATAGAATAATAGTTTTCACATGTTATTAGTAAAAAGGACCGTGGAGACATTTTAGTTTGCATCAAATAAGTGGTGAACATTCTGGGTCTTACTTTGTGTACTCGTGGAAAACACACACAATTAATTGCACCGGCTTGTACCCAGAATCCAGCCTCAATGCCAGATTATAGGAGAGATCAAATCTATTTGCCATCCTTGATTCTGAAATGCCCTTATTTTATATGTAAAGAACATCGAGTCAAACCCTTGACCCTCTTGGATAAATGTGAAGAAGATGCCTTACTTCTTTCTGACTTTTGCCTGGGATTTCTTCTTTGGTCCATGTTTCCTACCAAGACTTTCCCAACCCTCCAGGATTATCATAGTCATAGTTATATCCAGATGTCATCATTACCAGTCTCTTCTGAGCCATACTACTTCTGCTGTCTTATTCATAGACCGTATCAAGAAGCATTACATTAAGATCGAGTGCTGTTGCATGAACCAGACCCACTTCCCTCACTCCTTCTAGAGACTCCCGATGTTAACCAAGCATCAAATGCTACGCCCTAAAGTTAAAAGGTCTAACATATTCCTGGAAAAAAATGGAATTCTTCCAAATGCTAAATCATGGGAGCACTAAACTCTTGGAATTGATTGTCTTTGAGACCCTGGATCTAGCAGGAGCCAGAAAAAACAAATCCTATCCCTACAGACTCTCAGCATCTTTCTGGGTGTTTTCCAGATGAACTCACCTACCTCTGTCCAAAAAGGAATGTGCTTGTCGGTTAGAGGTGACCTGGAATGCAGACACCGGGAAATCGTGCATTCTATTCCTGGATTGCACATCACCGCTCCATATGGAGGGCGAGTCAAAGCATATGGCATTCCATCTGCAAGATGGGGCTGGCTGAATCCCATGAATGGCTTTTAATGCAAGTAGATTCAGCCTGATTTGGTCTGCCTCCAAATGAGAAGGAAGGCTAGTGACTCAAATATTGTGCAAAGCCATTGAAATTAATGGCACAAAACAAGACTCATTTGTATTCTGCCGAATTTAAAAGATGTCTCTTTGGTGTAAAGTAACTGAATTAATTATGGGGGGGGGGTTTGGAGTCTCCCTGAAGGAACCAAATGCTTTTTCTTCTTCCAAGTCGCTCTCTGTTATTGCATGCTATTTCTCCCCAGGAAATCCACTACACATTTTGGCTTCAAGGATGTGCCAGATTGCAAGAGGCTCCCAATACCAGCCACAGTCGATCCAACTTCAACTCCCCAGGACCAGCCTGTGAGGGGGAATTCAAAAAGATGCTCCTTTGAAAACAAGCTCCTGTAGTCAACAGTTAAGTTCATAACAGTCAAGTTGTTAACGGATGGGTTGGCATCCAAGTCCACTCAGAGCAGTCCATTCACTCAGGTTGGTGCCTTACGGTGCATTAACTCTTGGCATCAATCCCCACCCATGGGCCTCAGCTAGATATGGCAGTTAGGTTTTTTGTCAACTTGAAGTTGCATAAAAGTATAGGGTGGCAATTAGGGCACAGCCTGATAATGACTCCCTGGGAGGCATGGCCTATTTATCAGGGTGAAACTGGGGATTGCCCTTTCTCCCTCTCCCCCTTACCCCTCTGGTTGGCTAAAACTTGGAGTCTGCCTCCAAGGATGACTCCACGTGAACTGCCTTCCCCTGAAACTGTCAACATACTGCCATGCTTCTGCCAACCTTGGATGCATGCGACTGCGCCCCCTGAATCGTGATCAGCCTGCACCCTGCTTCACCTCCCTGCCTTATTGGCCCATGTTATGTATGTCTGAAGAGGGCTGGAAATGCTTTCTTGCAGTAAAGTTACTTCTTGATATGCATGTCCTTCTTATACTTTTATAGTACGAGTATCACTGATTTTGTCTGGCCCAACATTATCATACCATACCATACCTTACCATACCATACCATACCATACCTTACCATATCTTAATAGCATTTATTATCAAGTTTAGTCATAGAATCCAAAATCCACACCAAACCCTCTGCCATCAAGTTGGTTCTGATGCATTGCCTCACAACAGGACAGAGTCGAACTTCCCCTGAGACTGTAAATATTTACAGGAACAACCCTTCTCCCAAGGGGTGACTGGTAAATAAACAGAGTTATGCATTATTTGCATGAACTATTTCTTAGATTATTAAAAGGGGTTTCAAAAAATCCATTACCTGTTATTTCAATTAAAAATCCAATTTAAAAAAACCATTACCCATCAATTCGATTTTTCCATGAACATTTTGAAATTTCCTCATACGGTATTAACAAAAGATTTTTGTAAACGCTCTCTGTTTTGAATCACATTATTAGTGAGTAGCAGCCTTTTTATTTTTTCCTTCTTTCACTTTAATTACTGCTTTCTTCTCAAAAAGGATATTGATATAGGCTCACAATTACTAATTACCACAATGCTGTAGCTAAAACACTATACAATTTGACAAAATCAGTTGATTGTAAAAGCAACTGGCAGCAACCAAACAGCAGAGCATCTCATACCACCTGCTTGGAGTGCGCACAGAGGAAGCCACGCGGTGCGAAGAGTCCTTGCAATTGAGTCCTAACGGCAGCTCTGACTGGAATGCTTTAGAAGTTTCAAAAATTAAGTCAGACTAGAGTTTTAGCCTTTTACACAATTTGCTACATGTCAGTTGTGCTTATAAAAAATGTGCTTGTTGTGAACTAGAAGGCAAAAGGCGTTTATTGAGGTCTAAAGACAGGCATGTACATATGCAAATATATTAATATATGACGATGGGGAAATAGATCTATGTGCATATATTTACAGGTTTAGTATGAAGGTAGCAGACGGACATTGGGCCTCCACTCAAATACTCCCGCAATGCAAGAACACTTTGTTCTATTAACCTGGCTTTCCATGATGCTCACCTTCCGGACATGATCACTGAAGACAAAGCGGGTGCATAAGCAAATGTGGTGAAGAAAGCTGATGGTGGCCAGCTATCAAAAGATCCAGCATCTGGGATCTTAAAGGCTTGAAGATAAGCAAGCAGCCATCTAGCTGAAAGGCAACAAAGTCCACATGGAAGAAGCACACCAGCCTGTGTGATCATGAGGTGTCTATGGAATCAGGTATCAGGGACCAAAGAACAAAAAATCATATCACTAAGAATGAAGGGAAGCACGGAGCATATACCCAAAGCCCCTCTGTAGGCAACTGGACATCCTCTTACAGAAGGATTGCAGGCAGGAGACAAGCCAGTCAGGGTGCAGTATAGCAATGGTGAAACATACATACAATTTTCCTCTAGTTCTTTAATGCTTTCTCCCCCCTCCCCACTATCAATGATCCCAATTCTATCTTACAAATCCGGCTAGACCGGAGGATGTACAGGAGTACAGATAAGAATTGGAAACACAGGGAATCCAGGACAGATAAACCCTTGAAGACCAATAATGAGAGTAGAGATACCAGGAGGGGGAGGGGATGGTGGGGTGGAAAGGGAGAACAGATCACCATGATCTACATATAATCCCCTCCCTGGGGGACGGACAACAGAAAAGTAGGTGAAGGGAGACATCGGACAGTGTAAGACAGGGAAAAATAATAATAATTTCTAAATTATCAATGGTTCATGAGGGAGAGGAAAACTGAGGAACTGATACCAAGGGCTCAAGTAGAAAGAAAATGTTTTGAGAATGATGATGGCAATAAATATACAAATGTGCTTGACACAATGGATGGATGGATGGATGGATTGTGATAAGAGTTGTAAGAGCCCCCCAGTAGAATGATTTTCTTAAAGAGGAAAATATTCAAAAAATGTTCTTGTCATAACTAACCACAGGCGTGTTTTTATAAAAGATAATGGATTTCTACTGAAACACTGCAGAAATATGTTACACACAATCATTTTGTTATTAGTCCCCCCTGGCAATATTAACCACGAGTAGGCAGCAAAACCACCATTCAAGGTTGTAGATAATGGCCACACCCCACCTCCTGTGTCTCCCTGATGTGGCCACTGATCCCAAGAGACCCCACAAGAAAGGCTTTACAATCTTCTCCCACACACATGAGACATTGAAAACCCTGTGAAACACAGTTTTCCTTGGACACACGTGGAACTGAGTCCACGGCAACTGGTGGAATGTAGATGCATCCCTCCTGGAAATCTCTCAGGACCTCGAGCAGAAGTCCCTGTCCTCACTAAATGCGGGGAGAGAGAAGATTGAGTTCATCCTTGTACTATGGTGCCTCCACATCACACAGGACTCCTGTGTAGCACTGAGCATTGCCCATTCACATCCAGGAGAATGATAAAGGTGATGGAAACAATAACACGGGGAGACTCTGCTCTGCACCAGGTCACAGTGTCATGTAATGATCCATTTCATTACCCAAAGACGTGTATAAGGGAGGGACGGTCCTTCCCACGGCACAAGTGACGAGCTGAAGTTCAAGGCATAAATTGACACCGCCACAGAACTTGTGAGTGAGGAATGAGGATGCCAATGCACCTGTTCCTACCCCACAGTCTACGGCACAGAGAATAAATGGGACACATGGCAAGGCTTTCCGTGTTATAACCACATGCAATCAGGTATGACTTCACTGGCATGTGATAGTAATGATATTGTTCTATAATTTGCACTATCTATAGAGCCACCCTTCTTTGAAACGGGGACAAATATGAATCCGTCGGTTGGCCAGGTAGCTGTGTTCTAAATTTCTTAGCAGAGATAAGTGCCTCATCTTGAAACATCTTAATTGGTTTGGGGCTAATGACTTCAGTGCAACTTGGACTTCTACCTTCTCGGTCATAGCCTCCCTCCCGAGCCGGTGGAATGTCGGCCAGTTCTGATTGGTACAGTTATTCTGTGCATGCTCTCTGTTTTCTTTTGACGCTTCCTGCATTGCTCAACGTTTTGTCCATAGAATCTTTCAACATGGCCACTCAAGGCTTGAATTTTTTCCTCAACTCTCTCGATTTGCCATATATTCAGTGTGTTCTTCTTTTATGGCTTTTTAACTCTAGGTCTCTGGACATTTCATTAGAATACTTCAATATGCAGATGACACATTCTTGTTTGCTGGAGAAGAGGAGAACTTGAATTACTTGCTGACGAAGATCAAAGACTGAAGACTTCAATCTAGACTACAACTTCGTGTGAAAAAAAATTTCTTCACAACAGGACCATCATCATAAAGGGAGAAAAGATTGAAGTTGTCAGGGATTTCATTTCCTTGAATCACAATCGATGCTCATGGAAGCAGCAGTCAAGAGATCAAATGACACATTGCATTGGGTAAATCTCTTGCCAATACCTCTTTAAAGTGTTGAAAAGCAAGGAGGTTACTTTGAAGACTAAGGTGTGCCTGACACAAGCCATGGTATTTTCCATTGCCTCATACACATGTGAACGTTGGCCATTGAATAAGGAAGACCAAAGAAGAGTCTATGCATCTGAATTATGGGGCTGTCAAAGAAGGTTGAAAGTGCATCTCACTGCAAAAAGAACAAACAAATCTTTGGGGGAGAAATACAGCCATGGAGCCATTGGAGGTGTTTGAATGGCCACCCCCTTGTTTAGCAGCTGAGTGCTTCACCATTTCTGCTGCAAGCTTTCCTTCACTAGATCCTCAGGATCCAGTGTTTTTAATAGCTCCATAGGTGCCAAGGACATCGGAGTTGGTCTGACCTGGAGGTGATTGAG
The DNA here is from genome assembly GCF_050624435.1 of Tenrec ecaudatus. Lineage (NCBI taxonomy): Eukaryota > Metazoa > Chordata > Mammalia > Afrosoricida > Tenrecidae > Tenrec > Tenrec ecaudatus. The sequence continues at coordinate 8,197,141 of NC_134538.1, forward strand.
ATGGGTGCACAGTGGTTCCATAATGTGAGCCCCTGATGAGAGAAGTGGTTGGAAGTATGGAATTAGTTAACTTCTCACCAAGGGGAACTGCCCAGCTTCCAGGTAGGACCTCAAAACAGAGTCAGGCTGTACTTCAAAAAGCAACTATATTCCACTGCCCAGCTAAGGTGCTCCATCTCCCAGTGGTCAACCCATCCTGCTCTGTGACGTCTTTATTAATCCAAATGATGTTTCCCAGGGAAGCCCCTCTTCAAAGAAGCTTGAGACCAGAGTCTCCAGGAAACCTTGATGGCATGATTCCCTCCTGGACCAGGGCAGCGCCTGAAGCAATGACTTTCACACCGATTTCCACGCTTTATTATATGACTTGAATCAAGACATAAGGGAACAAAGCCACAATTTACCCCCAAACCCCACAATATGGATCAGTCTCTGTGGAGAAAATACTTACACTTCTTTGTTGTCGTGTGTGTATGTGAGAGAGCGAGAGACAGAGACAGAGAGCTGTTTAGGTGAGAGTTTACAGCGAAAATTGGTTTTTCATTTGGCAGTCCATATATATTCCTGATGACACTGATTCCCTGTCCTTTCTTAATCATCTTAAAAATCAATGATGAGCTGATGCCAGGGGCTTAAGTGGAGAGCCAAGGTTTTGAGAATGATGAGGGTAACAAATATACAAATGTGCTTGACACAATTGATGTATGTATGGATTGTGATAAGAGTTGTATGAGCCCCTGATAAAATGATTAAAACAAACAAAAGACAAAACCAACAACAACAAATCAATGATGAGATGTCATCGGGTCTAGTCCTACCCATTGCAACTCTAGGTGGGTCTGCGTAAAACTGTACTCCAGAACATTTTCAAGGACAGATGCTTTGGGAAGTAGATCATGAGCTCTTTCTTCTGAAGCACTTCTAGGTGGATATGAACCTTCAACTTTTCAGGTAGCAGTTGAGTGTGTGAGCCCTTTGCACTACCCAGGCACTCCTCCGACCATCTTAGTCACATGGTTTTCCAACTTCTTCCAGCAACACATAGTTCTTGTCAGGTGCCATTGAGGCAGTTTGGACTCATAGCAGCCCTATACTCAATGGAGCAAAACAACAGTTTCCCAATCGAAATAGACAAACAAACAGAAATCCCTCTGTGTTAGTCTGGGTTGACTAGAGAAACAAATCCAGAAACACTGATATATGTATAAGAAAGAACTTTAGATAAAAGAGCAATTGTATATTGAGAAAACATCCCAACCCAGTCCAGATCAAATTCATAAGTCCGATATTAGCCTATATGCCTGAAACTAGTCCATAAATTCCTCTTTAGACTCACGCAGCACAAGCAATGGTGCCGAAAGCGGGAAGATAACAGGCCAGTGAGTAGAAGGTCTTGTGGATCCAGTGGCAGTGGAAGCATCTCAACCCTGATGCGGGTCTCTACATGTCTCCTCTAGCTCTCTGAGTGTCTCCACAGCAGGAAAGGGAAAGCAGAGAGAGTGTCTGACCTCCAGTGAGTTATTTATATCCCTCATGCCTCCAAATGAGGTCATCAAGCTGCAACCTGATTGACAAGCTAGACTTTACCCCTTCCTCAAGTTGACAGATATGTAACTGCCACACCCTCCCTTTACATAGCTAGTGGGAGCGCATGGCTTCCTATCCATCTCCTGAAGGATAAACTCTTCTAAAATTCCAAGCACACTAAGGATGCCGCATTATCCTTGGAAATCCATTGTTTTAAACAAACTGTTCACCTTCCATCTGCAATGTTCTGGCAGGTCCAGCGTCATTGGGGTGAGTTCCTTAGCTTCTTGCTATGAAGCAGAGTTACTGTGGAAAGCTATTTTTAATAGGGGCCATCTTCATAATTACACACAGTGAGTGAACTGTGCAATCCTAGATGATCACAGAAAGGGAAGTTCAAGGGAGTTCAAACCTTAATCATTTCTAAGAAAAAGTGTTAGTAGAACCCTTTGCAGACCAATAATGATAGTAGTGATACCAGGAGAGTAGGGGGAAAGGGGGGTAGAAAGGGGGAACCAATCACAACGATCAACATATGACCCCTTCCCAGAGGGATGAACAACAGAACAGTGGGTGAAGGGAGACAGCGATCCCTGTAAGACATGAAAAAACCCCAATAATTTATAAATTATCAAGGGCACATGATGGAGGGAAGGGTGGGGAGGGAAGGGAGGGAGAGGGAGAAATGAGGAACTGATACCAAGAGCTCAAGTAGAAATAAAATGTTTTGAAAATGATGATGGCAACATATGTACAAATGTGCTCGACACAATGGATGGATGGATGGATGGATGGATGGATGGATGGATGGATGGATGGATGGATGGATGGATTGTAATAAGAGCTGTAAGAGCCCCCAATAAAATGATTTTTTAATAAGAAAAGAACCCTTTGATCAGAAGTACCTTTCCCTTGATAAGCAATTGGAGTTTGTTACCTGAGTTGAAGGAAATCAGGGAGGTTGTTACCTTATGTGGCTTGTGGTCTTTTTAAGATGGGCTAGAAGAGGAAAACAAAAACCTCATGGTCATGGATGCATTCCAGCTCACAGCAATCCAATGGGACAGCGTTGACCTGCTCTTCCGGACTTCTGAGACTGTAAACCTTGACAGCCTCCTCTCTTTCCCTCATGGAGCGACTAGTGGGTTTGCTTCGTGAAGCCGCAATTGACAAACAGGCTCAACCCACTGCACCACCAAGACTCTGGGGATGAAAGACACGAGGAAATTAAATAAAGATGCCTCTCATTCTCCTGGATCTACTTTAAGAAGAAGAATAAAATGTGAAATTCATAAAAAGTTGGCTCAGAGGCTTTCTCTGCTGGAAACTCATGAAGGTCTATCTGTAGTTGTGGCCCCTTCCCATCCTGTACCTCAGCATCTAATGTGAGACTCAGCACAATCTATTTCAGCTTTCCCCTGGCCTCCAAGTTCAGGCATCTAAGTGTCTCACTGAGAAGTTTTCTGTCAGCAGCTGCCAGGCAAGCATCTGGGCCTGGCTGTGAACATAAAGGTGGTATGTGAAGTCGGAGATGTGCCAAGATAGAGTCCCACTCCAGGGACAGTCCTGCCTGTGGAGGCTGGAGCTGATTTTTTCTTCTAAAAGAAGGTTTGTTTAGGAGCAAAAATAAAAACAAACCAAAGGAACTCAGTGTCATTGGATCAATTCTGATTCATAGCCAGCTCTTGTGTTACAAAGTAGAAGTGTTCCATCAGACTGTTTTTCCTTTCTTTATCTTTGACTGTAATCTTTATAGGAGCGGAGCCCAGGACTTACTTCAGCAGCACTGTTGGGTGTTAGGTATAAACCACTAACCTTTAGGTTACCAGTTGTGGTGGTCTGGGTACTTTAGAGAAACAAATCCACAGAAACTCATGTATAAGAGAGAGTTTTATATAAAGAGTAAATGCACATCAAGAAAACATCCCAACCAAGTACTGCCCAAGCCCACAAGTCCAACATTAACCTATATATCTGACACCAATCCACAAAGTCCCCCTCCATCTCACAAAACATACACTATGACACCAACTGCAGGAGGAAAGCCAAATCAGTGAATGTATAAGCATCTCAGCACTGGCAGGGGTCTCCACACGGCTGCTCCAGCACCCAGGGCTGCATCAGGGTAGAAATCCATGTGGCTTCTCCTTGGGGATGTCTTGCAGGAAGTGATTCTTGCCAGCTGAAGCAGGGAACTGGCTAAGGCAGCTGCACCCTGGTCCGACCATCACAAAGAGACCAGAGAACTCCAGAGGTGAGGCTCATCGAGTCATTTATCTCTCTGCCCTTCAATTAACTCCACATGTATTTATCAGCCAGGTTGGCACAATAAATTAACTACCTCACTAGTCTAGTGCAACTTGTTTATACCACTCAGGAGCCATTTTTTTCTCTCTTAGGAGAATAAAGCTTTACTAATTTATGTGAAGACACTAGCTCCCGTCTCCCTAATCCCATCCCTGGGACAAGAAAATAAATGTCATTCTTCCCACCACCTGTCTGAATCTTTCTGGTCTTTACTCAACCTTTGCCCCCTACTCCTGAATTCAGGGATAGCCACTTCCTTCCCTCATTCTCCAAACATCAACCTGTACACTCACTTTACCTTGCACTCTGCCACCTGAAGGAAGGGTCTTGAAATCATGCCACGTGTGTAACAGACCTGACTCACAGTCCCCAGTTCAGTGGGTTAGTAATCAAACATGCCTCCTCTTTCTTTCACTCAGGTTGGTTCGATCTTTAGTCACCTCCCTGTGACCGTGTCTGAATCCTGATACATGTGTGTTGCCACAGGATGGATGCACAGGGACTACCTGGTTCTGGAGGTCAACTGTCATCTCAGACAGCTCTGAGAACCCCCTTATTCTTCTCCTCTGTGCTCTTTGGCTGACTCCCAATGCTCTATGTCTTGGTAGGGGTGCCAGGGTGGTTCTGCTCTATTTAAGCCACAGGTGAGGCTGGCATTGCTCTGTGACTGGCTTGCAGGTTCTACTCTGAATTTCCCCTAACACACATCTCTGCCTGGCATCCTCACCCCTCCTCAAAGAGCAATGGTCCATGGGATACCCCACCAGGACTTCAGGTCAGTTTCACTGCTCAGATATTTTGTATGGTTTGACATGGCTTGTGGCTGCCTTGGGATAGAGAAAGTCTTTGGGGGCAGGAATTGTAAAAAATAAAAGCAGGTAACCTTTTTTTTTTTTTTTAGTGATACCACCTGCCAAAGTGGTGTCTGAGTGTCACCCCCAGGGGGAGACACAGTGCAATGTGTGCTTGCAATAGAACCCTCTCTGGAAGGCTGGGCCTGAGTTAGAAGGAGAAGCTATGTCTTGGAAGAATCTCCTCTAAGAATATGGTCTTGCCTTCCGGGAGCTCCTGGCCGTCATTGTGGAGTGCTCCTGAGGTACTGGGATCCCAGGAGCCACTGCCTTCCTTCTGCCCTTCCTTAAACAAGTTCCACACACTCAGACAGGGGCCTGAGGCTCCAGGCGGGTATCCAGTATCGCAGGGAGTGATGGGGTGGCTGCTGCTGTTCAGAAGACTTGTTTACTTTTCCATCCTCACCTCTCAGGTCAAAGGCAACTCGGCAGCCTTTCCCCTGGCTTTTCCCATTCAAGAGTGTGTTGTGAAGACTGGGTAAGAGTCACAGAGTGAGTCCTGGACACCGGTTCACATTTCAGCCATGACACAACCTTGCAATCGGATCCCAGCCTCTTGGGAGCTGCCACTGATCTCTCTGTGAACTCGCTGGTGCCTATTAAGAACGGTGTAAAAGCATTGGTGTGGAAATCTCTGTGTCTGGCACATATACAGGCTCAAGAAGCAGGAGGGTCTACTGATGCCTTAGCAGAACTCCCAGCTCCACTATTCCAGCTCCCAGTGCTGGTTTCTCAGCCACTTCCTCACCCATCTTCATGGGCAGGCAGACCAACGGGATAGTTCTCCAAAGATTACTCTTCTCCTGACAGGGCCCCTGAGCCCTTGGACAGCATGGGCTGTCCCTGTCACCTGGGAAGCCCTGCCTTTAGAGCCAGGCCAGGTTGACCCAGAATGTGTCCCAGGGTTGTGGAGGGAAGAGACGTTGGGCAAGTTAATGGCCACGGGTGGCAGACTCTGGGACCTTCACTTCCTCCCTGATTGACTCTGCCCCCAGGCGATATGTCGACTGGGAACTTCGGAGCATGCCCTTATTGAAAATACTGGCTATCTTCAAATTACAAATGAGTTCTATTCTTCAATTTGACTTGAAGTCAGATCTGAAACTAACTCAGAAGAAACAGACACACATTTGACAATCTAATGTCAGATAATCTCTATAATAAAGATTATGTTGAGATTAGTTAAGCTCGTGCCTACAAACCCCAGTGACTGGGACTTAAGGGTTCTAGAACTGGGAACAAAGATACAAACATAAGACTCACCTGTGGAAAGAAAGGATTGGCGGTGGGCTTCAGACTAAAAGTAGGGTTAGCAGTAAAGATGGAGGCAAGGAGCAGAGAGGGGCCCTGTAAAATCACCAACAAGTTAAGTTTTAAGGAAAGCGAAGTTTTAAAGTCTTACTTTCTTTTTTTAATTTTTTAAATCATTTTATTGAGGGCTCATACAACTCTCATCACAATCCATATATACATCAATTGTATACTTATCATTCTCAAAACATTTGCTCGCCAGCTAAGCCCCTGGCATCATAAAGTCTTATTTTCATGAGTCTATGTCTTGGTGATGTTTGTTCACCAGATCGATTGTGTTGCAGGTCCTTGGTAAATAAAGGGAAAGATCAGCGTTAGCCTCTGGGCTCAAGGCAGACAGCTGGACCAGGAGGGGAGGAAACCCACAGGCCATTGCCCAGTGAAAAGCCACCCTTGGGAGTTGATGGGTGGTGTCTGGAAAACAGTTGCATCAGATGATGTTAAATCAGGCCAGGAGGACTTTATCGAATGGATCATTGTCGGGGAAGGAGACTGGTTGAGTGGTAGTGTTCTCACCTTCCGTGCAGGTGACCCAGGCTCAATTCCTGAACCATGGACCTCCCGCACAGCTACCGCCCATCTGTCAGTGGAGGCTGGCAAGTTGCTCTGATGCTAAACAGGACTAGGTGGAATTGCAGACTAGGAAGAAAGGCCTGGGGATCTGAAAACCAGCCCATAAAACCTTTTATCTCAGAGTCGCTCCCTTTACAACTGATAACGGCATGGCCCAGAATCAGGCAATGTTTCAGTCTGTTGTGTGTATCATCATCACATGTGTTTCTTGATCACTCTTGCCCCACTGGTATGTGAAGGAATCAGGCATAGTTCCTGCCTGGGTAGAGTTTCTAATCAAGTGGAATGAGAGGATCATAAACTCATAATTCTCCCAGCCTTGTGTTGACTGTGACTCTGCTGGGCTCAGCGGGACAGCAGCACAGGCGGTCTGAGGATATAGTGAGCAAGCTAGACTAGAACTTCTGTTATCTTTTTGGAACCTAACATTTTCTCATATTCTTCACAGTGGATGATGGTCTTATTTGAACCTCTGATTTTACTGGAATTATCTCTTCACAGCAAGTGACCTTCCCTAGAAATGAGGCTCCAGAGACTGTGCTGGCTTGCAAACACCTGACACGTGCTGTCAGAACAAGGGCCAGTGGTTGTTGGCATTCGCTGCTGCCAATTTGATCCCCAATTCGTGGGGCCCCCATATGTAACCTTGCAGAAGCACTCCACAGGATTTCCTTGGCTATGCTTTCTGATGAACGGTTTACCAGGACTTCCTTCTGTGTAGCAACCCACTTGCATCAGCCAGCCCCCTTTAGAGGCAAGAATGACACCCCCCCCCCACCAAATAGGGCAGGTCAGGAAGACCTTCTGCAGTCTGATGTGCTCCCACCCCACCCCGCAAGGTCAGAGGGCCCCAGACGTGTGGTTTCTGCTTCTGGAGGTGGGCACCACAGCCACTGAGAGTCTGACAGTGTCACCTGCCATTTCCAAGCAGGGCCTTTATCTTCCCTGAGACCCAATCATCCCTCCCCTCCACTGACTGTTTCCAAAGGACTGAGGGCTTGAGGGATCCTTCTGCCGACGCTGCCAGTGTCACGTATTTCTCACCTTCTCTCCCTCTCTTTTAGCCACGCGGTGAATACAAAGCACCCTCTTGCAGTCCCCAGCTGCAATTGTGTATTCCAGTTCCTCTGCCTGCGCAAGGTGCGCCCGGCTTGTAGTTTACAGAGATGATCTCTGCTGGTGTAATGAGAACTCCGTGCAAACAGAGGCCCCAGGAACAGGGGGAAATCACCAACGATAAAAGGAAAAGCAGAGAACGGTCCATCCAATTGGGGCGGGGGTCACCCATCCAATGAGTGTTACTAAGGCAGCCTCATTACACAGCCCCTCTTGATATTTGCCAGAGCTGCTGAGACTTGAGCTGTAAAAATGTCTCTTGAAAGGCAGGTTGACATTTTGCCATAACCATCTCCCACCCCTGGCCTCCTTAAACATCAGCACTTAGCTTGAGAGCTGAGCTTTGGGAAAGGAGAAGCGGGACACGGACTGGCTGCGTGACCCGGGAGGAGAGGGTGGCAACTGGGGAGGGGCCAGGGGGCAGAGCATGCCGTCTTCTGTTTCTCTGGGTGATTTCCTTTTTAGGGAATGTTTAATAAGCTACAGGAGCCTGATTTGGTAGAGCTGAATGCATGATCGCCATGGCAACCTTTCTTTGGAGGTTATCCAAGTCAGGTGGTGACAGCCAAGATGAGCTAAAGGTCACCCCTGCCAAGAAAGATGGGCACTGATTAAGGATTTTAACAAGACCCAGAGGAGCTGGTATTTGAAAGCTACCTAAAGAGGTTCAACCAAGGGCTTGGAAAGGGAGGTGAACAACAGGAGGAAGAGAGGGACATCCCGTGGTGTCACCTGCAGACCGAGCACCCTGCCTCCACCAAGCACAGATGGCAGAGATGCATCACTGTGTACAGGAAGGGTTAACGGTCATTTTAACTAGGCATCTGGGTGGTACAGGCATGAGCTTGTGTTCCTCTACACCCAGAGGCCTATCTCAGGTATGCCAGGTGTGGCGCATCCCAAGACCACCCACCACTTGAAGGGGGCGCCACTGAGCAGTTTCTATTAGCCCCATAGAGTCAGTCCTTCCTTAGATATGTTTGACATTCAGATGTGTAGCCAGCGGATGGACAGAAAGGAGTACTTACCCAGAGGGCATCAGAGGATGATTCCAAGGTGCCAGGAGCTTGAGACCTACCTGACTGAGAGTTGGGGAAAGGTGGGAAGGCTGGATGATGTGTCTACTCCCATGCAGCTGCTGTCCATGTCTGCTTGTCTTGAAACTGGCGGTGCATTTAAGAGATTGCTCCCGCCTCTCGTAACACTGTTAAACCCCTGTCTATCCCTAAGACCTACATTCCCCCAAAGTCTGAGCTTGGCAACATTTTTGCAAGTGGAATAGCATTGACCTTCTTCATCACTCCAGAGATGTTTTACTCCATGTCTTCTCAGCTAGGACACTTTCAGAAACTGGAGCTGAAACAGACTTTCTTTGCAAGACATGGAAGCCACAAATCTTAGGGGCAATGACATTTTAACTTACCGAAGCAGGGATCTAGAAGTGTAATGGAGTTCCTAGGTGAGGCACACCACTAACGTGCTAAATGCTACCAAAGTATTAGAGGTTCAAGGCCACCCAGAGACACCTCAGAAGAACGGTCTGGAAACCTGCTTTCAAGAAATCAATCATTGAGAACTCTGTGAGGAAGTTCTACCATGATACGCACGGGTGGTCAGGATATTGGGAAATGTAATAACACCCGGTGTTGATGAATAACAGAATATGAGGAGACAGATGCTTCCAAACTCTGGGAGAAGTGTGAATTGGTGTCTCTCTGCTAGAGAACAATTTGAAAATAGCTAGCAAGGTTTAAACTCACTGCCATCAAGTTGATTCTGACTCATTGCAACCCTATAGGACCACGTATAAATCCCCTTTTGGATTTTCCAATCTATGGAAAAATCTACAGGAGTAGAAAATCACATATTTCTCTTAAGGTTTCGAATCACTGACTTTATGGATAGCAACCTCCACCAGAGAGAGCTCCTTCAACTCGATGGAAGTGAGAATGAGATCAAGATTTAAAATGGACCTCCCTTTGAGCCAGAAAGTCCACTACTACATATCTTCTCAAACACATATATGGACACAGATGTTCGCTGCAGAATTGTTTAGATTAGCAAAATATATATTTTTTAAACTAAAGGACTATCTACAGGAAACTGGCTGAATAATTTAGGGAACATGCATGTGGTTGTTACATAATCAACTGTCAACTTGAGGGTATTAAGAGCAAGGGGGTGGAGTCCAGCCTGTCAATCAGGTCACAGCCTGATGACGCCTCCTTGTGGGCATGATGTTCACCTGAGGATTCTGGGAAGTTCCTCTCTTCCTCCCTGGAGGCAGGATGCACTCTCTCTCTGCTTCACATCTCCTGTTGACAAGCTACATGGAGCCACCCTAATGGCAGCCAGAGCCCTGGCGATGCTTCCACTGCCATTGGATCCACAAGATTTTTCACCCACCAGCCTGTGATCTTCCACATTCAGCATCATTGCTTGTGTTGAATGAGCCTAAAGATGAATTTATAGGCTAATTTTGGACTCATGGACTTGATCTGAACTGGGCTGGGATGTTTTCTCAATATACAATTGCTCTTTTATATAAAGCTTTCTCTTACACACATATGAGTGTCTCTGTAGATTTTTTTCTCTAGTCAACCAGGCCTATTGTATGCATAAAATGGAATAATATGAAACTGTTAGAAAGAATGTGGAAGAATTACAGAGCTTGGCGTTAAGCCATCTTTATGATATATTAAATTCCAAAAACAAGTACAGAATTGTGAAGATCGTATGCCCAGTGTCTTAGACATCTAATGCTGCTATAGCAGAAATACTATGAGTGGGTGACGTTAAACAGACGTCTGTTTTCTTACAGTCTGGAGGCGGTTTCTCTGTTGGATCTGGAGAGAGTTCTTGTCGCCTTTGAGCTTCTGCTCTTATGTGATCTTCATGTGGCTTGGTATCTCTCTTCCTCCATCTCTGCTCACTTCTCTACACCTAATCTACTCTTTTTATATTGCAAAAGCAATTGACTCAAAGCACATCTTAAGCTACCTCATCATATAAAAAAGAAAACCTATTCCCAAATGTAATGGTGACCTCAGGCACAATTGCATTTCGGGTGGAACACAATTCAATCCATGACACCCATCTATGTACTAGCTACAGTGTGAACTTTTACCGTGTGCTTATGTCAGAGAACAAAAAGTCGTGCTCACCGATGAAGAGAAAAGCAATGAACTTTATGGAGGAGTATTACCCCCTGAGCTGGGGCAGTATCGTGTGAAAGACCAAAGTCCTCCACTGGACATAAGGCAGAAGTGAGCGTCCCACCCAAGGGCTAGGGTGCCCACAAACAAGTTTCCAGTTAACAGTTCTCACGTGATTCCTGAAGACAGGTGATGCAAGCATGTTTCGATAACATCTTCATCACCTGCTCCCTGAAACAGCCTGAGCGGGGAAAATTGCCCCCACCACAGAGTTTTCTCCAGAGTGCTCCAAGAAAACCCCTTCCTGAGCTCAGCATGAATGTCTCTAATAGTGCCTAGCACACGCGAATGTACCTTTCAATCGAAGACATGGGTTTAAAAGACCACCTGGATAACCCAAGTGTCCATCAATAAATAAATAGATAAACAAAATGTGCCCTAGCCATACACTGGACTGTTAGCCAGGCACATAAATAAAGCTCTACTACATGGGGGGCTGTGAGAACATTTTGCAGTGTGCAATCAACCCCAAAAGGGCAGTCCTTATGTGCACTGATCTATATGCAGTATCAAGTTTAGGCAAAAATCTAGACACTAAAGTTGACTAGTTTCCAAGGGGGTGTGGGGAGTTATTGCTGAAGGGACACTGAGTTTCTGTCTGGGATCACATCAAACTTAATATGCAAGAGTGTGGGCAGCATCAAGTGGCGAATGCAACTTACATCATCGAGTTATACACATAAAATGGTTCAATGGTAATTTTTCTCATATGTATTTTTATATATTTCACCACAGTAAAGGTAAAAGGAGGTGCTGTCACCTAGGTTTTATAGACGAACATTTGTCCCACCTTGCAGACAATATTGGCATCTCCCCAGCCTCCCTCCTTCCCTCCTTCCCTCCCGTCTTAACCTCAGCTTTGTTCAGGAGCTTCGCCCTCTCTTAAGCAGCCAATCAAACTCTGCGGCGGGGCTTGAGTCGGTGGGTCTCAGAACCAATCGGAGGGCTTGTTACAACAGAATGCTGGACACCACCTCCAGAGTCTCTGAGTCACTAGGTAGTGGGCAGGGCCTGAACATTTGCATTTCAGAGGAACATTGATGTGCTCCTGGTCTAGGAATGACATTTGTAGATCCCTGATTTAAGTTAAGCACAGAAACCCCCTGCTTTTTACTCCTGGCATATTCAGGAATAGGGTGTCTCTAGGATTTGAGACATGTGAGATGTATGATGGGAATTTTCTTTGCAAGAAAACTTCTCTTAAGAGTCACAGCTCAAGCTAGACATTCTCTCTCTCTCTTTGCTATTGAACATGAAGAAGGAAGACGACCCCTGGGATGCCACTGGCATTCTGTCACCACCTGAGGCTTCAGGCCTCATGTATCTCTGACATGGAAAAGTGGAGCAGAGGAGAGACTTGAGTTCTTGATCTGATGCTCACCCTACTGCTAGACTTCCCCTCATGTCAACCAACGCATTGGATCAGAAAAAGAATTCTATATCATAAATAACTCTGAAACAGGCCAAGGGGGTCAGAATCTGTAAAAGGTAGGTTAGAACACCCAGTAAAACTTCTTTGAAAACCTGTTTAGCCTCACTATTTTCCCTATATCACATCAAGCATAGCATCTGCCCCCATCTTTTCCCTCTGTATAGGCATCCTCTGAAACATTTTCTGGTATTTTTCTTTTCATTTGGGGGCCTCTGGATGGTGGTACAAAACACTGGTGGTGTCGTGGGTTACATGTTGCGCTGCTAACCACAAAGTCATTAGTTCCAATCCACCAGTTTACCTGAAGGGGAAAGATGAGACATTCTGCTCCTATGAATTTGAAAACCCAAAGGGGCAGTTCTACTACGTGTTATAGGATGCTCATGAGTTGAAATAAACTCAATGGCAGTGGGATTGGGTTTCTTTGGGGGGGGGGGTGTTGGAGCACCAACATGACTGTCTGCTAACTGAAAGTTTATAGTTCGAGCCTTGGACAAAGGCTAGGAGCACCGGCTGAACCTCAAGCGGCCCCAGGCCGGCCATTCTGAGCTTTACCTCCCCACGATTCTCTCCACCTGCACGAAGGAGCCTCCTGGGCGTGTCAGAGCTGAGGCCACCCGACTCATTCAAACTTTCTAATCAAGAGGCTGCACGGTGCTTTCCCACACCTAATCATAAACTAGCCTCCCCCACCCACCCCCACGAGGGTATATTAGCTCGTGGTTTCTTGGGTTTTCTCTCTATTTCTCCTGCCGAGTTCTTGTCCCTGCCCTCTTGCCTCTTATCTCGCTCTGGCTAACTCTCTAATCTTGCTCCTATGAGCTCTCACCTTTGGCTATTCTTATCCCTCTACTTCTCCCATCTCTCTTCATGCTGCTTCCCTTCTAGTCTAGAAATAGCCTGCAGGCCGTATTTCTCAATAATGCCTATGAATCAATACTTGCCTTCCACTCCTGTCTCCTTATATAGCAGGAGTAGACTTGATGGTGGCCAGTAGGCTCTTTGAGATTCCTGGTATCCCTCTGGATGCATCGTAGTTATGTGAAGTTTCTTCTCTCTTTTTTTCCCTCTAGTTTCTCTTCCAATTCTTGGAAGGGTACAGTTGGGGGGAGCATGGGGGAGGATAGAGCGATAGCAAAAAGAAATTAGTGACACTTTATATCTATGAAATATGAACCAATTTTGGGATGTGGACCTGACAGTCCTTTAAGAAACTCAGTCCAAAGTCACAACCGGAAAACCCAACCTTTCCGTCCCTACATTTACCTATCAACAGCAGTAGACTGCTCTTTAGAATCAAGAAAGAAGGGGTGGGGGGGGATAACCTTCTATTAGAAAAATTCACAAAGAACATGGACAGGTCAATTAAAGACCATTTACATTTCAGCACAGTTCACAATAACAAGAAGCTGACAACAACCCAGATACCCATCCGAAGAATGCATAAAGAAACTATGGTCCATACACACAAAGGAATTGTATGCATCCCTACAAAACAGCAAGAAATCCATGGAACACCTCATAACATGGAGGGACCTGGAAACCATGATGCAGAGTGAAGTCAGTCAGTCACCAAAGGACTACTATTGTGTGAGTCCACTATGGATCAGCACCAAGATATGGATCGGCACCAAGAGGAAGGCAGGCTTCTGGTCTCAAGGCATGTAATCTTTGGCTCCAAGTTTCCAAGCAACCATGGAGAGGCCCTTATTGGTGCCCGTGAACCCTATACCATCACCACCTGTACCTGTACACCTCTTCGATCAAAGAGACCTAACTCAGCTGAAGTCAGTTTCTCAAGATGGAGGAGAGGGAGAAGACCGTTGAGCTGCTGCCAGAGAACATTGTTCTCAGGTCATCCCAAATCACCAGACGCTCCTGTAAGAGTGACAAGTGACACTGACAATTCAAGTCAAGATGAGGGAGGGGGGCATGTATCTCTCAGAGAAGGCCACTGATATAGGTGGGTTAACCAAGTGGGGCGACCTCCCATCAGGGGAAAAAAGAAAAAGAAAGATAAGGCTTAACAATAGATAGGTAGACTCAAAGGGAAGAATAAGTCCAGTACTGTGCTCCTAATTGGACGCAGTTGACCTCCTTCCTATCCAGTCCTTGGTGACTCAGACTGTGTGCTATAGGCTCCAGTGACTTTAGCTTGTCCTTTCCAGGTGCACAGCATCTTTCAAAGATCACACCAGAAGGATCCCATGTGGAAATTTCACTAAGTTAACTAGGCTTTACCTCAAACTCACTGGTAGATTTAAGGAATTGACATAATCCCTTGGATTTATGGCTGGAACACCCTAGTGTGAAAAGCAGCAGATGACTGCTGTCCTCGGGTTATGTAGTTGGTGGTCATAGGATTGGCTTCCTTACTGGGAGGGTAAGGTAGTTAGTTTATTGTGCCAACCTGGCCTAGAAACACAGGTGGGATTAATTGAAGGGCAGAGAGATAAATGGCTCAGGGAACTTTGCCTTTTTTGTCTCATGCTCTTTGATCATTGGACCAGTGTGCAACTGCCCTGCTTGTTCTTTGCCTCAATTTGCAAGCTGCACTACCTGTGGTACACCTAACCTGTGGACTATGTCACTGTAATTTGAGGCTCCTTCAAGACCTGCTTCGCCACACCATTTGAATTTACATCTTTTGAGCTGGGGACTGTCAAACACTGTCATCTGGCTGACTGTTGGTGCCTTGCTGTTTGCTGCCTGTGCCCGGATAGCCTGAATTGCTCTACAGAGGACTACCTGGTGGCCCTCAAGACTTGAAGGACTGACAGTGTCTCACAGCTGTCTCCGGGGAATGAGTTGCACTGAGCCATTTGTACTGCTTTACAATTTAATTAACTGTTTATTTCCTGTTATATATTTATCTATCTGTATATATATATGTATATATATATACATATATATATAATTATTAGCATTGTGGTTTTGTTTCTCTAGAGAACCCTGTCTAACACAGAGGGTGCCCAGTGAATAGTGGCCGAGGACTAACATATAATTACTATTGTAATGCACTCCTTGCTCTCTTGTGACATGGATTAGTCTCAGTACATATTGTTTGGCCTTGGTGAATGAAAGATCCGTCCTGTCACCAAACACCATTGGTCATGTCAATAGTGTCTAGTTGCTTAAGCATGTAAGCTGTACAAATCAACAATTCATCTATTTTGGTCTGAAAAGCCAGCCTACACAGGTATGATTTCCTTTTCTCGGCAGTGTCTTAAATTCTATACCATTGGCTAAATTAATGACATTATCAAAAGAATTAAGAGAGCCCTGGTGATATAGTGGTTACACGTTGGCCTGTGAACCACAAGGTTAAGAGTTCAAAATCACCAGGCAATCTGCCTATCAAGAGTTTCAGCCTCAGAAACCCACTGGGGTAGTTCTACCCTGTCCTATAGGGTCACTGTGAGTCAGAATTGACTCCATGACAGCGAGGTTTTGAGGTACCAATAGCAATAAATTATGCCTCAAGAGGATGACTTATAATGAGCTCTATCATAAAATGACCATGTCTCTAAAGTGAACCAAAGACGCTCTGAAGATATGGGTGTGACAGCAAAGTGTGGAGAAGAAACCAGAGGTTACCCTGCTATCAAAAAGAAAAGGGTCTGGTGTCTGGAAGGCCTGTCTTAAAACAAGCAGCCATCTAAGTGAGGCATCAACTAAGTGGGAGAAGCAGACCAGCCTGTGTGATCCAAGGATTGTAAATAATAAAATTCAAATCCGAAGGACGGAATAGCATCAGAGCTTAAGTTGTGAACACCAGGTTTGCAGAAGGCTATGGATGACAGTGGAAACCCAAAATCCATTTGCAGCATCCGCACATGGATTACGTCTCTAGTGAAATCCCTCCGACCATAGTCCAGGGATAAGAATCACCTGGCTATCAGGTAGAGAGCTTTTTTAAGTTGAGCTGTAGTCAGGTTAAAATGTAACACTTTGTCATCTGATCTCCCTTTTGATCCATTTTAAAGTTGATTCCATTTTTAATATTCTCTGCTTTCTTTTCTATTTAGGCTTCTCTGTGCTTTGTTTTGTTATTGATATTGGATTTCTTGTTTGCTTCCTGCTTATGTTTTGTACGGTTGCCTATATATGAGACACAGGATAAGTAAATTATAGAAACAATAGCTGGATTAATAATTACCTAGGGGTATGGCAAGAGAAGTTGAGGGGAAATGGGGAGCTAGCGACAAAGGGTATTGAGAAGAAAATGTTCTGAAATTGATTGTTAAGGTGATTTTACAACTCTCTTATATATGACTGGATGATTAAATTGCATGATATGTGAATTATACGCCAATAAAACTACTTTTAAAAAAGAACATTTAAAAATATGTTCAAGTTCCTTAATAATAAAATTAAAACAGTATTTTATCAACTAGCAGATGAGCAAAGACTTTTGAAACATTAATTATATCTTGGCTAGGGTGTGGAGGGAAAAGAACTCCCACACTCTGCTTTATGAGGGAGTAGGTGTGGATAAATTAGATAATAACTTTCTAGATTTAAAATCAGAATGCATTTAACCAATTCTGCAATTCTGCTTTTGTAATTTATCCTAATGAGTCTTCCAAACAGGCAAGAAAAAAACACGTCTGAGAATATTTACTGTTAGGGTCTCGTCCAGCGAGACCTTCACGCAGTGACCCGGAGGGGCAACGAACCTGGATGGGAAAAAGAGAGACATGGGGCAAGACAAGTGCTGATCAAGCCCGTTTATTTTGCCAAAACTCTGGGTATATATTCACAACAGAGAAGGAAGTGGGAGGCACATACTCCAATGAAGCACATTGTGTAACAACCGCACACTGTACAACAACCAATCAGTCACATGTTCCCAATAAGATACAAAGGGTGCGCAACAGTACTGAAAGACATCGTGGTGATGTACGGGTGAACTTATCACTATGTTCCTAATATGGCATATCTGCAGTTCAATGGGTGCTCAGTACTTTGACTAATGGCAACAAGGTCAGTTATCGGAACTGCTCATGCTACAGTAGCTTGGAATGTGGGGGCAAAGTTGGGCAGGAAACAAAGCCTTGCTGTTACAAAGCGGCCAAGTTTCTGCTACGTGTCTGAGGCCAGGATCTTAATGGCTATCGGCTCCCAACAATTTACAAATCATTGAGTTTTAATAGTAAAACATGGAAATAATCTAATGACCATATAGAGGGAATTCACACACACACACACAAATACACATATAAAGAGATATATGCCAAACCAGTTTCCATCAAGTTGATTCTGACTCTTGGAAACCCTTGTGTTTTCATAGAACTTCATAGGTTTTCAAAGGCTGTGGCCTCTCAAGGGGCATCCAGGTAGATCCAAATTACCTGTATTTTAGTTAGTAGAGCAAACACTGATACCAGGGACTCCCTAGAGCAGTGGTTCTCAACCTTCCTCATGCTGCGACCCTTTAATACAGTTCCTCATGTTGTGGTGACCCCCACCAACCATAAAATTCTTTTCGTTGCTACTTCATATCTGTAATTTTGCCCTTATGAATCAGGTGACCCCTGTGAAAGGGTCGTTGGACACCCCCAAAAGGGATCACGACCCACAGGTTGAGAACTGCTGTTCTAGAGGAATATTATGGACTTCCTAATTCGAGCCCCACAAAAGACTGCCTTTCCAAACCCTGTTACAAGTGGCATTGGACAGCAAAAGCTCCCCCTATAGGATCAGATGCTGTTCCTGTAAAACTCATAGGAGGGAACCCCAAAGCAGAATGGGAATTCTCTGAGTCTCCGAAAAAGGTGGAAATGCTAAGCTTCCCAGGACTTGCTTCTTGCCCCACATAAGATGCTTCTCTTCAGAGGAGTAAGTAAGGCATAAGAGAAGGGTTGTGTTACTTCAGATTTTTAATACTTTGTAGAAGTCTTGTGCAGCAAATGTACTTGAAGGAACCTGTTGTTGTGCTCTCTTGACTGTGGCTTCCATGAGCATCGATTGTGGACCGAAGCAAGATGAACTCTTTTAGAACGGTAATCTTTCCTCCATTTATCATGTTACCCCTGGGTCCAATTGTGCGGATTTTAGTCTTCTTTACATTGAGTTGAAGTCCATGCCGAAGACTGCTATCCTTGGCTTTCATCAGCAAGTGGTCCAAATCCTCCTCACTCTCAGCATGCAAGGTTGTGTTTTCTGCATATTAAAGGTTGTCAGTAAACCTTGCTCCAATTCTTCTTCATATAAACCAGCTTCTCTAATTGCTCAGCGGACAGATGGAATAATTACAGTGAGAGGATACAACCAGGTTGCACATCTTCTCTGATTTTACACCAGGCAGTATGTCCTTGCTCTGTCCACACAGCTGCCTCTTGATCCGTGTGCAGGTTCTGAATGAGCTCAGTGAAGCGCTCTAGACTGTCCATCCTTCTCAAGGTTACTCATAGTGTTCTATGGCACACACAGTTGAATGCATAGTCGATAAGACGCAAGTGAAATCTTTCTGATATTCTCTGCTTTCAGCCAAGATCTTTCTTAAAATTTTACTCTCCCTGTTCCACCTCCTCTTCGGAATCTGGCCTGAACCTCTGGCAGCAACCTGTCAATGTGCTGTTGCCACAGTTACTGGATGATCTTCAGCATTTTACTTGCATGTGCTCTCAATGATATTGTTCTCTAGTGTGAGCATTCGATTGGGTCGCCTTTCTTTGGAATAAGTACAAATATGGATCTCTTCGAGTCAGTTGGCTAAGTAGCTGTCTCCCAAATGTCCTGGCATAAAGAGTAAGGGCTTCCTGTGCTTCACCAGCTTGTTGAAAGATTTCCATTAATAGTCCATCAATTCCTGGGGCCTTGTTTTAGAGTAATGCCCTTAGTGAAGCTTGAACTTCTTCCTTCAGCACCATTGATTCCTGCTCATATGCTACCGCCTGTGTTGGTGGAATATTGACTAGTTCTTTTTAGCACAGTGACTGTGTATTCTTGCCATCTCTTTTTGATATTTCCTGAATCATTCAATATTTTGCCCATAGTCTTTTTCAATCTTGAAACTCAAGGATTGGCTTTTTTCTTGTGTTCGTTCCATTTGAGATATGCTGAGTGTGTTCTTCCCTTTTGGTTTTCTAACTCTAGGTCTTTGCATATTTCATTATAATATTTTACTTTATCTTTTCAAGCTGCCCTTTGGGATTTTCAATTCAGCTCTTTAACTTCAATATTTCTTCCCTTTGCCTTAGCTACTCTATAATTAAGAGCAAGTTTGAGTCTTTTCTGACATCCGCTTTGATCTTTTCTTTTTTTCCTCTCTTTTTAATGACCTTTGCTTTCTTCATGAATGATGCTCTCAATGTCCTCTCACAGTTCACCATGCTTTCTGTCATTCACCATCACTGCAGCAAATCTGTTTTTGAGGTGACCTTGACATTCACATGGGATATACTCAAGGTTGTATTTTGGCTCTCTTAGAATTGTTTTCGTTTTCTTCAGTTTTTTTTAAAATCATTTTATTAGGGGCTCATACAACTTTTCTCACAATCCATACATACATAAATTGTGTAAAGCACATCTGTACATTCATTGCCCTCACCATTCTCAAAACATTTGCTCTCCACCTAAGCCCCTAGCATCAGCTCCTCATTTTCCCCTTCCTCCCTGTTCCCCCCTCCCTCATGAACCCTTGATAATTTATACATTATTATTTTGTCATATCTTACCCTGTCCGACGTCTCCCTTCACCCATTTTTCTGTTGTCCATCCCCCAGGGAGCAGGTCACATGTAGATCCTTGTAATCGGTTTCCCCTTTCCAACCCACCCTCACTACACCCTCCCAGTATCGCCACTCACACCACTGGTCCTGAAGGACCATCCACCCTGGATTCCCTGCGTTTCCAGTTTCTATCTGTACCAGTGTAAATCCTCTGGTGTGGCCAGATTTGTAAGGTAGAATTGGGATAATGATAGTGGTGGAGGAGGAAGCATTTAGGAACTAGAGGAAAGTTGTATGTTTCATTGTTGCTATATCGCACCCTGATTGGCTCGTCTCCTCCCCAAGACCTTTCTATAAGGGGATCTCCAGTGGCCTACAAAGGGGCTTTGGGTCTCCACTCTGCACTACCCCCCTCATTCACTGCTATGATTTTTTGTTCTGATGATACCTGATACCTGATCCCTTAGACACCTCGTGATCCCACAGGCTGGTGTGCTTCTTCCATGTGGGCTTTGTTGCTTCTGAGCTAGATGGCCGCTTGTTTACTAGTTTTCTTCAGCTTTATTTTGAAGTTATGGATGATCATTCAATGATCGGTTCCACAGTCAGGTTCTGGCCTGGTTTTAGCTGCTGACATTGGACTTCTCCATCATCTCTTCCTACAGCTGCATTCAATTGATTCTGTGCATTCCATCCAGGGAAGTCCCTGTGTACAGTCACTGTTTCTATTGTTGAAAACACATAGTTGCTATGAACAAGTCATTGCTCTTCCAAATTCTATCATGCGATCTCCAGCTTTGTTTCTATGACCCAGACTATATTGTCCACCTTTTTCTGTTTCCAACTTTTGCAAATCCAATCACCAATAACTATCAGTGCCTCCTCATTGTGTGTTTGATCAGTTTCAGACTGAAGACATTGGTAGAGTTCTTCCATGTCTTCATTGCTAGTTTTGGTGAAGTACAGCTGTATTGATTGGATTTCTTTGAATGTGGACAGATATAAACCTACCACAGCATTGTACTTCAAGATAGACTTCAAGATGTCCTTTCTGACAAGGAATACAAAGCCATTCCTCTGATTGTATCATTCCTGTAAACCATATGATTTTCTCATTCAAAATGGCCAATACCGGTCCATTTTAGCTCACTCACACCTAGGATATTGATATTTTTGGATTTAATTTAAATTTTGATGACTTCCAATTTTCCTAGATTCCAACCACGTATACTCCAAGTTCTGATTATTCACAAATTTTTAAAACTTATTCTTCTCATGTACAGTTGTGCCTCATCAGCAAATGAAGATCTCCAAGAGTTCATTCCCTTAGGCTTTCCTCCATGAACATCACCATGGTCGAGTCTACTTTAAGAATGTCATTCCTCTGTCGTCATATTGCAAGTGCCTTCTGACCGGAGGAAACCATCCCCTGGCACTAGCTCTGATAGCATTGTGCTTCCATGCACTAGGCCTCCGGTATCTGACAATATTTGATTCCGTACATGAGCTCTTCAGTGGCCACTTCCTCAGAAGTGGGCAGTCCATCCCATCTCTGTAGTCTGGAAACTCTGCTGAGCCCTGTTCACTTTGGGGGAACCTGCGGCAATTGAAATGCCACGGACATAGCTTCCAGCATCACAGCAAAGCATGTGCCACACACAGTGATAAACTGACAGACAAGCTGAATAAGAACCCAGAGGTGACACAACAACAACAAAAAAGCGCCTTCCAGAAACCTCATATTTAATTACACTGTCCCCCGGAAGGGTGATCCAACAGAATGAGGAAATTAGCAAATGACAGCATTAATATCCCATGTAAGTAAAATTTTGTTGACAATAATTCAGCAAACCAACAGCTAGCTGGCAGAAATTCAAACAAGATTCAGAAGAGGACATGGAATGGGGGGCATCTTCGCTGGTGTCAGATGGATCTTGGCTGAAAGGAGAGAATACCAGAAAGGTGTTTCTTGTATTTTGTTCATGTACTTGGAGCCACAGTTAAAGTTCGTGGAAGCAGCCGTCCAGAGAATCCACAGCATACTGCATCGAGCACATCTGCACAAGACCTCTGCAAGGTCTGGAAGAGCAAGAACGCCGCTTGAAGGCCTAAAGTGTGGCTGGCCCAAGTCAGGTCTTTTCAATGGCCTCGTGTGCATGTGAAAGCTGGACCCTGAACAAAGACGTTAGGAGAAAATATTAATGATGATAGTTGCATTGTCCCCCACACCTAAACACCATCTTGAGAAGATAGAAAAGGTGAGGAAAACATTTGAAAGAAAGTTAATGGACCCAGTAGATAGTTGAATGTGGAACTGCTTTTTTAAAAAATCGATTGTGATGTAGGTGAAGGTTTACAGAGGAAATTATCAGTTTTACATTGAACAATTTATATACATTTTGTTTCAGTTCATCCATTTCAACCCCATTAATACACCATTCGTATCTCACTTTCTCCCAGTGTTTCCTGTTTCAATTCCTCCCCACTCCCCACCCTCTACCCCCAACCCTCTGTCCTGCCTTTTGATCTTAATGGATGATTATTCTAATATAGAAATGAGTTCTCTTTCAGACATACAGGGCCGTACTTGGGGGTCCCTCTAGTCTCTGTCCAACTCGTCAGCCTGGAGTTTTGTGACTTTGAGTACCCTTTCCCATTTTCTCCCCCCTCTATCCAAGATCTTCTAATGAGACCCATATTCATGGTCGTGGGGCACTACTAGTGCTGGTTTGCATGATTCATTAGTCTAATTTTTTCTCTCGGTTTTCATCACTCTTATGGCATCTTGGCAGGGGGGAAACAATGTTCGATGGCTCCGCAGCAGCTTTGAGACTCCGGTGACTACTCACCAACGTAGGGCGTGAAAGACTGTATTTGTGAGTTACGTTATGCCAATTGACTTGGTGTGCCCTGAGACTCATGTCCTAGAGGAAGTGGCCACACCCAACAATTCTCATCCTTTTGCCCATTGTATACTCTACCACATTCATGAGTATATGTGCAGCAAAGGAAAATACACATATGCAACTATCTTCTGTCAACACTATATATAAATTCAAGGGTATACTCCCACTTTCTCTCTCACATTTATTCAGCCTGCATGTCTATCCAAGCATTTACTTGTATAGCACCACTACTCCATGATTGTGTACATAACACACTGTGGCCTTTAAGCTTTCTAAACTCCCAGTGAACTTAATGGGATATTTATAGAGGAGAGTTAGAATTAACTTATGAGAATTGTTACAAGATTAAAAGAGACTGTGTAAGGAGTTAATATATTATAATAATATTAGCTATTATATAGATGTATCAATAATGGCTCTGGTGTGATGTTAAGAAAGTGAACAAAAATTAAACATCTGACCAAATTTAACCTCAGTATATATTTTATTGAGTGACCAAGAAATCCTCCTATAACCAGCCACCTAGCCCCCCAGGCGTTCTCCAGGCCCCAAAGAATTCCTTCTGGTTCAAGCACTCTGACACCAGGCAACAGGTGAGCCTACAAGAACTACTATGAGATCAAGTCTCTGAACTGTCCCCCACTCCCATCCCCATTCCCAACCCCCACCTCCAGGTAACAGCTAAGTCCCAGAAGGCAATGTAGGACAGAGGCTTCTTACCCACTAATTCGCTAATTTCACCCCATGAGCTTCCTGGCTAGCACAGGGTGTGGACCTATATTGGATGCCTCTCTTCCCCTCCACAATTTTCCCATTTCTGGTTCCTGCTGCTGCCCCAGTTTTTTCTTTCCTTTTTGCTTTGTTTTGCTTTGCTTTTGTCTTTCCTTTCTCTGCTACCTGATTTCTTTATGTCCTATTTCTTTATTCCTCTGATCCCTTCCCTTCTTCTTTCTATTTTTTCTTTTCTTGTCATTGTATTCATTACTATTCAATTTTCTGTTTTGTTTTCTTCTTCCACCTCCTTAGTGTTACCAATCATATGCTAACTGTTTTTGCTTTTCATTTTCTCTACTCTGCGCTTACTGCACTTTTCTCCATTTTTGGTCATTAAAGTTTTCTTTCTTGCTCATTGGCCAACTTTCCCTTGCTTTAAAAAAATCTTGTTTTTGGTTATTTTTGCTGTTGTTTTTTCCTTTAATTATTTTTGCTGTTGTTTTTCCTCTAGGTTGTTTTGTTTTGTTTTTCTTGTCCCAATTGATAAGAGATAGCTTCTGCGCCCACCCAGCCTGGTCTCACCCTTACATCTTGCATACAGTACTGAACTAGGGCCACTGCCTACTCCTGTACTTTTTTACTTAACCTCATAGATGAAGCAAGAAAGCATGATTGGTAGCAGATCAGTTTGTTGCAGGCAAGACTAAAGAAACAGGACAAGGACCATGATCGGGGTACATGGATACACCATTGCTGATCGGGGTTTTCACCGGGGCTTGAACATACAGCTGTGTTTGGTAAGTCATTAAAGACCCACCCGGGCAAGTCCCCTGACTCTCTGTGTAAAGCTCACATCAAATATGCTCTTCTCTGGTCTTAGTGTGAGTCGTAATTTCCTTTTGAACACATCTGCCCATGGACAAACCGCCACGCCGTTGATTTATTGTCAGAAAGGACACAATTAGAGTCTGAACTCAAGTTGAGACTCAAATTGAACATAGGCTCCTGCTGCAAGCTGAAAACTTCCACAAACCAGGTGTTTTAGAATTTAAACTCTAATACATTCCCACCTGGTGGTATAATGGGTTACTCATTGGGCCGCTAACCGCAAGGTCAGCACTTTGAAACCACCAGCCATTCCAGGGGAGAAAAGTGAGGCTCTCGGCTCCCATTTTGCTGTGTCCTGCAGGATCTCTGCATTGGAATCAGTGTGATGGCAGGGAGGTTGTTTTAACATTCTGTCCTCTAACATGAATTTCATTAGAAACCCTTTCACCACACCTTGGTTGATGTGCTTGCTTCTCAGTGGACCAGTTGATGGCTCCTTTACATGACTCTTTGAGCAAAAGCCTTTAAGGCCCCACACACTATCCTTTCTGAGAGCTGGGCATTTTCTAATACCTTCACTGTGCTATAATATAACACCCAATATTCACTTATAATGACGGCAAGTATGGAGTAATGCCACATTGTAAGTACTGCTTGGCCTTTAATTAGGCCAAAACACTTATAGTGATAGCGCAAGTCCATCCATAGAATATTTATTGTATATGTGTGTGTGATATATGTGTATTTCACTTCATGAGCACCATATGAACTTCCTGATAAATTAT
Source organism: Tenrec ecaudatus (assembly GCF_050624435.1). NCBI lineage: Eukaryota > Metazoa > Chordata > Mammalia > Afrosoricida > Tenrecidae > Tenrec > Tenrec ecaudatus. Next base: position 8,222,382 of record NC_134538.1, read on the forward strand.
ATTAGGTGCAAATTGCACACAGCATTTGGTAAAGCAAATAATAGTGGTGATTACATTTAGTGTACTTCATCTAGTCAATAGTGTATATTTAAAATACTAATTAGTAAGCAATATAAATGAAAATATGTTTGGTTAAAACCCATGGAAAAGGTATACTTATACAGATTAGTATAACCCAAGTTATGGGGTAAACTTTCTTCAAAAACAAAAAGAATTAAGAAGGAAGCGATAATTACAATACTACTTACTCACTAAAGCAGCGGTTCTCAACCTGTGGGTTCTCAACCTATGGATCGCGACCCCTTTGGGGGTCGAACGACCCTTTCACAGGGGTCGCCTGATTCATAACTATAGCAAAATCACAGTGATGAAGTATAAACAAAAATAATTTTATGGTGGGGGGGGTCACCACAACATGAGGAGCTGTATTAAAGGGTCACAGCATTGGGTTGTATTAAATGGTCACGGCATTAGTTTGAGAACCACTGCACAAAAGGAGAACTATTAATCCATAGAACCTAAAAGCATTTAAGTCAAAAGCAATAATTATGAAAACAGATAACAAATATATCAATAGTTGGCAAGGACAATAATTTTCCACCAATAAACCCAAACTGCCAAATGTAAAACAGCCTCAAATGCAATCGATATTTTAATCAGATCCAATGACCTCCAAGCCCATCACCTTGGGAAAGTTGTCCTCTGCTTCTGCCCACTAATGGAATTTCCCCTTCAAACACAAAATGAATGCCTTTGTTCCTTTAACCTGTGATAAGTGGGTCAAAATTTAACACCTTCCAGTTCAACTGCATATGGATTGGACTAGCAAGGAGAGCAGAGTTTAGTCTGTTCCCGTGGAGTTTCTATTGAATCCTTTGATTTATGTCTCCTCCTATGTATATATTTAGGTGAAATCAGGCAGGTCTTGAGATGAAAGACCTCTTTCACCTATGGCAAATGCTACGGCATTTTTGCAAGAAAAATTGAAATCCTGGTAATCTAAGGTATGAGACTTCATGTCATGAATTGTTTATGATAGAAAAATAATTGATAAGCACGCCGTTGTCATTAGGCCAAATCAGAATGAATTCCTTGGTGAAAGGTTCTTACCTAATTTCATAATACCATCTAGAGGTTAAAAATTATATTTTCATCATCCTAGATTTAGTGTGCTTCACAGAATGTTTTTTTAAGAAAAAGCAATTTAGATAATTTCCTTCTTTCAAAGGTCTTGTTACACTAATCAAAATAAACATTTTTCCAGTGCACTTTTCAAACGAAAACACTCTTTCAGAGTGGCGATTGAAAGCCTAATTCATATGACAGTCACACGAAGCAGTTGACTTACAGCTGAAGCTTACAGCGATTTCATGGCGGGAAGAAAACAAAACCCAAATCAAAGGTTTTCTCAAAACTAAAAGGGAAATCCTCTAGATGGAATCTCATCCACCTTCCAGGGGACACACTACAGATTTCTCCCCAAGGGACATTATCTTGAGAGAGGACCCCACGCAGGGAGTCTATGAAGTCAGCTTAAAGAACAGATTGATAAGGTCTGGTTTTTTCTGGATGGTTCTCAATTTTATAAGAACCAGCACCACCATTACACACGCAAAACAGCACCCTACAAAATAAGCCAAGCTGTTAATGGGGGTTCTAAAAGTTCATGGAAAAATTCCATTGTGGGGATTTCCGGGAAGATGGCGATGGGAGAGACACACACCAGAGGGACTCCGCAGAATCCAGTCCAGGAGAGTTGCTCAGAGTGAATTCAATGCCACTGGATGGCAGGAGGTGCATCATAAAGATAAGTAGGCACAGATCCACGGGGTTTTGAGGGGCTGGGGGCTTTTGGCTTACCTCAGTGGAAGGCGGCTGGGGCTCGACCCTAGCCTAGCCGCTGTGTCTGCCCAAGCCGGGACCATTTGGAACCTGTAGCAGGGCTTGGTCTCAGCACAGCCACAGTTTTCCCCTACCTGCCTCAGGGCAGGGACAGGAGGCTTGCGGCTCCACTGGCAGAGATAGGGGTTCAGCTACATTGTTGCTTCTGTTCACATCTCTGCTCTATATTCCCACACAGCCTTGGAGGGCTGCGCAGGGGCTTTTTCAAGGCACAGCCGCAGCCCCGCCGCCGTGGTCTGAGCAGGGACTACACCCAAACCCCCACAGCTCCATAGGCAGGGATCAAGCTTCAGCTACAATGCGGCGTCTGTTAACATCTCTGCTCTCTGTCCCCCCACTTCTCGGGGCTGCTCAGCAGCTTTCTTGCGACCCTTCTTCCCCAAGAAGGGACTGGGGCTTGGGGCAGGGAGTGGACCCTTGCAGGTCAACAGGCAGGGAGAGGGACTCAACTACATAGTTTCTTTTGCTTCCCTCGCTTCCCTGTACCCCTGCACAGTCAAGTCTCACATTTTGATTTTTCTTCCCCCCTTGTTCCTGCCCTGTTCTCTCACACTCCATTGTGGACTTACAGGGCACTCCCATTGCCCTAGGGCATTTGTGCCTGGGTCACACCCAGCTGGGTGAGCTCCATCCTGTATAGATATCCCAAGGCTAGGGTAAGGCCTGCTTGCTCTCCAGGGGATACTCCTCAGACTTCTCACCAGGGAGTTCCTGCCTGTGTACCTGGGGACATAAGGCAGCTCAGCCAACACTTATCAATATTCAAACCAATAGCGGGAACTTCAGTCCAGCCTCTGCAACACTGGGGCAGGCAGTCTACCGACCGGCCATCTGGGGCACTCCCCTGATAGGGAAGCCACAGGAAGATAAAGTGGTAGGTTAATCCCATAGCAAAATCAGCTGTAGGCAGATCGAAGAAACATTCCTCTAAGTCTTCCAGAGAGAGACTAGAAAATGGCACCTGGTCCCTCAAAAACAACTCAATGCAAACAGCCATCAGCCCCAACGACCTCAATGAAAAAACAGGAGAAACAAAAGACAAAGGCAGAAGATGTCCTGAACATAGCAACATACATAGAAGAAGCAGACATTGAGATGCCATACAAAGAAACTCTCAGAATGCTGCTTGGAGCCATGCAGGATATGAGGGAAACAATACAGAAAAAGGATGAAACAATAGAGGAGATAAAAGACATACACCAAAGGGAAATACAGGAGCTTAAGGAGCAGATAACGAAAAACAATAGCAGAATCATGTTCCTTGAGAATCGATTGGAGCAACCAGAGAACCGCATCAGTGTCGTGGAGGACAGCCAAGCAGACTTTAATAAACGTAAACAAAAATCTAATAAGAGCATCAAAGAAGCCGAAGAAAACCTAAGAGCTATGTCTGATGCTATGAAGAGGAACAACATTAGAATTATTGGCCTACCGGAGGAAGACACAACAAAGAAGTCATCTGCAACAATAGCGAGAGAATTCTTGGAGGAAAACTTCCCCAGCCTAATGAATGAAAACCAAGCAACCATCCAGGAGGCTGAAAGAACACCAGCACGGAAGGACCCCAAGAAGAAATCACCAAGGCACATAGCAGTTAAACTATCCAACTTTGAGGAAAAGGAGAAAATCATGAGAGCAGCTAGGGAAAAGCAAGCAATCACATATAAAGGTTCCCACATAAGGATATGCTCAGACCTATCAGCAGAAACTATGAAAAAAAGGAGAGAGTAGAGTAACATATTCCAAAAATTGAAAGAAAACAACGCAAATCCAAGAATACTCTACCCAGCCAAATTATCGATCAAGATCGATGGAGAAGTAAAAGTCTTCCCAGACAAGGAAAAACTCAAAAAATACGTTACAACAAACCCAGCCTTACAAAAGATCCTCGCCGGCTCAGTATGGGCAGAAGAACAACACTTACCAAGCACAAATAAGAGACCAACACATAGAACAACTTCACCCAGACCACAACAAAGAGAAAACAGACCCCAAGATAGCAATGGCTTAAGGATGGAAAGAAGTCAAGAATGATACACACACAAAACACACACTAATGAGAAAGGAAAGTAGGAAAACTCCCAACACAAAAAGTATAAAATGGCATCACAGAGTCCGCACATGGAGATAATAACCCTGAATATCAATGGTCTGAACTCAGGCATTAAAAGACTGAGACTAGCAGAATGGCTTAGAAAACACAACCCATCAATTTGCTGCCTAGAGGAGACACATCTCAAGGCTACAGACAAAAATAGGCTGAGAATCAAAGGCTGGAGAAGGACCTACCAAGCAAACAGCAATACAAAAAAACAGGGGTTGCAATCCTTATCTCGGATAAAATTGACCTCAAAGTGCAAACCATAAAAAGAGATGAGGAGGGACACTATATAATGCTCAAGGGAATGATAGACAATGAACCACTAAGCATTGTAAACATATATTCCCCGAATGAGAGACCAGCTCAATACATCAACCAAACACTCCAAAAGATTAAGAAAGAAATCACAGACTCGACAATTATAGTGGGCGACTTCAACACACCACTCACTGAGAAAGATAGATCACAGGGAAAGAAACTCAACAAGGAGACTAGAGAGCTAAACTCCACAATTAGACAATTTGACCTAATAGATATTTAAAGAGCTTTTCATCCAAATACAAAAAATTTCACATTCTTTTCAAGTCCCCATGGCACATATTCGAAGATAGACCACATGCTGGGGCATAAGGCAAATCTACATAAATTTAAGCACATTGAAATAATACAGACCTCTCTCTCTGACCACTGTGCCATAAGACTGGAAATCAACAAAAGGAAGACACAGAAAATAAGAGCAAATAATTGGAGGATGAATAACTCTCTACTGCAAAAGAGTGCATACTGGTGCAGATCAGAGACGAAATCAGGAAATTTCTAGAAACCAACGAAAATGAGCACACGACGTACCAAAACTTATGGGACACAGCAAAGGTAGTCATCAGAGGAAGGTTCATAGCAATACAAGCACACCTAAGAAAAGAAGAGAGACTCATGACGGACACGCTGACGCAAAATTTACAAAAACTAGAGCTGAGTCAGCAGAACAACCCTACCAATAGCAAAAGAAAAGAAATTATAAAAATCAGGGCTGAGATTCAGGAAAGAGAAAATTTAAAACTATGGAAAAAATTAATATCGCTAAAAGTTGTTTCTTGAAAGGATAAACAGAATCGATAGACCATTGGCAAACCTAAGCAAAGAAAGGAGGGAACACATCTCAATAGCAAGAATAAGGGATGAAAGACGGGTCATAACAACAGACCCTAATGAAATCAAAAGGATAGTTACACAATACTATGAAGGATTGTGCTCCAATGAATTCAACAATTTGGAAGACATGGACAAATTCCTGGAAAAACAAGCCCTCCCTAGACTATCCTCGGTGGACATCAAGAATCTCAACAGACCCATAGCAATAGAAGAAATAGAAAAGGTTATCAAGGGATTACAAACAAAAAAATCCCCTGGACCAGGATACACTGGAGAATTCTACCAAGCATTCAGGGAAGAACTAATACCAATCCTACACAAACTTTTCCAGAACATAGAAAAAGATGGCAAACTCCCAAACTCCTTCTATGAAGCTAGTATAACTCTGATACCCAAACCGGGCAAGGATCCCACAAGAATCGGGAACTACAGACCAATATCCCTAATGAACATTAATGCAAAAATCCTTAACAAAATACTAGCCAACAGAATACAAAATATATAAAACAAATAATTCACCATGACCAAGTGGGATTCATACCAGGGATGCAGGAATGGTTCAACATACGAAAGACCATTAGTATTATTCGTCACATTGACATCAAAAAGTATAAGAATCACATGATAATATCAATAGACGCAGAAAACGCATTCGACAACATCCAACACCAATTCCTGTTTAAGACACTAGTGAAGATAGGAATGGAAGGAAAGTTCCTCAAGACAATACAAGCTATATATGAAAAACCAACAGCCAAAGTGGTAGTCAATGGAGAAAAAACTAACACAATCCCACTGAAAAAGGGGACCAGACAAGGATGCCCCTTGTCTCCACTCCTATTTAATATCGTGCTGGAGGTTTTAGCTAACAGCATAAGGCAAAGAAGTGACATCAAAGGTATTCGTCTGGGGAAGGAAGAGGTGAAACTATCGTTATTTGCAGATGATATGATTTTATATATGGAAATTCCAAAAGTTCCACAAGGGGAGTACTGGAAGCAATAGAGGAGTTTGGCAGAGTGGCAGGATACAAGATCAACAAACAGAAGTCCATCAGACTGTTATACACATCAGATAAGATCACAGAAGAAGAGATCAAAAAGGTGGTACCCTTCACAATAGCCAAACACAAATTGAAATATCTAGGGATACACCTGACTGAAAAAACAAAAGATCTATATAGGGAAAACTATAGAACACTATTACAGGAAACCAAGAGCGACCCCAACAAATGGAAGAATATTCCATGCTCTTGGATTGGGAGACTTAATATAGTTAAGATGTCAGTTCTGCCAAAAGCACTATATAAGTTTAATGCTATCCCGATACAATTACCATCATCTTTCTTCAAAGAAATGGAAAAACTGATTACCAACTTCATATGGAGAGGGAAGAAGCCCAGAATTAGCAGAGAACTCCTCAAGAAGAAGGACGCCGTGGGAGGGCTTGCTTTACCTGACTTTGGCACATAATATGCAGCCACAGTTCTCAAAACTGCATGGTATTGGTACAATGACAGATACTCAGACCAATGGAAAAGAACTGAAAACCCAGAAATAAAAGCATCAGCATACACACAGCTGATCTTTGACAAGGGCCCCAAAAACATCAAATGGGAAGCAGATGCCCTCTTTAACAAGTGGTGCTGGAAAAAATGGATATCCACATGCAGAAAAATGAAGCAAGACCCTTATCTCACTCCATGCACAAGAATAAACTCCAGGTGGATCACAGACCTTGAAGGTAAACCCCAAACTATTAGGGCCATCAATGAGGGAATTGGGACCAACTTGAGAACTTTGGTGCAGGGAATACACAGACTATCAGAAATAGGGAAGGACACAAACACAGAGGAGGCACAAATTGACAAATGGGATATACTGAAGATAAAACACTTGTGTACATCTAAAGAATTTACCAAGAGAGTAATAAGAGAGTCCACAGACTGGGAAAACATCTTTAGCAATGACACATCATACAAAGGCCTTATTACTAAAATTTAAAATACTCTGCTAGATTCCAAAAAGAAAAAAAACCAATAGCCCATTTGAAAGGTGGGCAAAGGACTTGAACAGAAATTTTACAGGGACAGAAATCCGAATGGCCAACAAACATATGAGAAAATGTTCCCGATCTTTAGCCATAAGAGAAATGCAAATTAAAACCACAATGAGGTACCACCTGACACCCTCAAAGGTAGCCCAATTCAAAAAATCAGAAAGCAACAAGTGTTGGAGGGGCTGTGGGGAGACAGGAACTCTCATCCACTGCTGGTGGGACTGTAAGTACGTACATCCACTACGGAAATCAATCTGGCGATACCTAAAACAGTTGGAAATAGAGTTACCATATGACCCAGCAATCCCCCTACTGGGCATACACCCAGAAGAGGCAAGAAACCAACCAAGACCAGACATCTGTGCTCCAATGTTCATTGTGGCACAGTTCACAATTGCAAGGAGTTGGAAGCAACCCAAATTTCCATCAACTGACGATTGGATTAAAAAACTGTGGTATATACATACAATGGAGTACTACGTATCACTAAAAAGCAGTGATGAAGCTTTGAGGCACATAGCGGCATAGGAAGAACTGGAGGAAATCATGCTAAGCAAGGTAAGTCAGGCACAAAAGGACAAGTACAACATGAGCCCGCTGAGGTGAGAATGAAAAAATTTTTTAAAAAGCAAAAGTGGCATAGGGGAAAAAGCTACTGTATACAAACATTTTAGGGGTGAAGACTGTGTAGTATGGAAGAGACCAGACCAAAACCAGGGATGTACATGGTAGACAATGGTGGAGGCGGGGGGGAAAGGAAAACAAAAGGATGAATATAAGGAAGAAAAGGGTAGTGGGGGCATGGGGCACTAATCCACCCAAGGGGAGGGTATTGTTTATATCTCCACAAGGAAAGTGGGACCAGAATTCAACCCAGTGCCGCAAGGTGTGAATGCAATATCCCGGCGTGGAGTAGGGAACCAGTGGAGAGCTCTGGGAAGCTGGCCCCAGCACTATAAATTAAGTGGATTCCTGCCCCTCCCCCCAAAAGAATTTGTTCCAAAGGACGACATTGACTCTGCAACTCCGGTAGATGAACATATCTGATCAGAGCACACAGGAGCAGATGAAGGGGCAGGAGGAGAGAGTGGAGCACAGCCTGGCCCACCAGGCCGTGAGGATGATGTTCCTGAGTAGAGCAGCCAGTCCACAGAGAGAACAACATGGCTGGCTCCACTATGAGAAATGATGCCAATCAGTGACTAAGGGTGATACAGGGGACAGCACCGGAGACACAGTGTGGGAATTGCACCTGACCTGATCCCACCACACCGAGGCAAATCACTGGGGGAGTGCAGCGGAACAGCAAGGGAATGGAGTGGCAAGGTCCCCAGGGAATGCTGAAAGTGGACTTTGGGGCCAGGGCGTGGTGCCCCAACAGACTGGACTGGAAAATGCTCCTAAGGGCCAGCAAACAATCCCTCAACTAACTACAAGCTTTTCTCTTGTGAAGTGTTTTGTTCTGTTCTTTGTCAGTGGTTTGTTTTTGTTGTTTTGTTGTCTGGTTGTATAATGTTGCTTTGTTTTCCTCTGTCTTGTTTTCGTGCATGTTAGTGACTCCACAGGTCTGTCTGAATAGGACAGGCTGGATGAACTATCTGGAGGAAAAACAACGGGACCGACAGTTCCGGGGGGACTTGGGGTGGGGGGTAGGGGGGGTAAGGAAGTAGTGTTAACAAACACAGGGAGAAGGGAAAAACATGGGACCCAAAATGGTAGAGAGGGGGGAGTGGCAGGCCTGGTGGGAAATGATCAAGGGTAAGGTTGCTTAGAGAAGAGGTATACTCTAGCCCAGGTGGCAAAGAAGCATGGTAGTAGGGCAGGAGGAAAGTCAAAGGAGATGGAGGAAAGAGCTAGGAGTCAAAGGCATTTATGGAGGTCTAGACAAAGACATGTACATGCAAATATATATATAGGAGGATGGGGAAATAGATCTATGTGTCTATATTTATAGGTTAAGTATTAAGGTGGCGGAAGGACCTTGGGCCTCTACTCAATCACTCCCTCAATGCATGAATACTTTCTTTTATTAAATTGGAACTCTATGATGCTCACTCTCCCGACACAACTGCTGAAGCCAAAGTGGGTGAACAAGTAAATGTGGTGAAGAAAGCTGATGGTGCCCGGCTATCAAAAGAGATAGTGACTGGGGTCTTAAAGGCTTGAAGATAAACAAGCGGCCATCTAGCTCAAAAGCAACAAAGTCCACATGGAAGAACACACCAGCCTGTGTGATCGAGTGGTCCCGAAGGGATCAGTTACCAGGCATCAAAGAACAAAAAATTATATCATTGACTGCACACCTCCATGATAGGATCGCTGAAGACAAATGGGTGCATAAGCAAATGTGGTGAAGAAAGCTGATGGTGCCCGGCTACCAAAAGAGATAGTGTCTGGGGTCTTAAAGGCTTGAAGGTGAACAAGAGGCCATCTAGCTCAGAAGCAATAAAGCCCACATGGAAGAAGCACACCGGCCAGTGCGATCACGAGGTACCAAGGGACCAGGTATAAGGCATCATGCACACACAAAAAAGATATATGTGTATGTATATATGTGTGTGTGTGTATATATGTGTATATGTATGTATATATATGTATATATATGTGTGTGTGTGTGTGTGTATATATATATATATATATATACACACCATATTGAATGAAGGGGGAAGTGCAGAGTGGAGACCCAAGGCCCAAGTGTCGGCCAATGGAGATCCCCTCATAGAGGGGCTTAGGAGAGGAGATGTGTCAATCAGGGTGCGAGGTAGTACCGATGAAGAACACAGCTTTCCCTCAGATCCTGGATGCTTCATTGCCCCAACTACCATGATCTGAATTCTACCTTGCAGGGCTGGATAGGACAGAGGCTGTACACTGGTACATATGAGGGCTGGAGGCACAGGGAATCCAGGGTGGATGATACCTTCAGGACCAAGGGTGTGAGGGGCGATGCTGGGAGAGTGGAGGGTGAGTGGGTTGGAAAGGGGGAACTGATTACAAGGATCCACATGTGACCTCTTCCCTGGGAGAGTGACGGCAGAGAAGGGGGGAAGGGAGACTCCGGATAGGGCAAGATATGACAAAATAACGATGTATAAATTGCCAAGGGCACATGAGGGAGGGGGGAAAGGGGAGGGAGGGGGCAAAAAAAGAGGACCTGATGCAAAGGGCTTAACTGGAGAGCAAATGCTTTGAGAATGATTGGGCCAGGGACTGTATGGATGTGCTTTATAAAATTGATGTATGTATATGTATGGATTGTGATAAGAGTTGTATGAGTCCCTAATAAAATGTAAAAAAAGAAAAGAGGAGGGAAAAAAAGAAAATGATTAGGGCAAAGAATGTACAGATGTGCTTTATACAATTGATGTATGTATATGTATGGACTGTGATGAGAATTGTATGAGCCTCTAATAAATTGTTAAAAAAAAAAAAAGAAAAATTCCATTGTATTTTTATGCCATTCCTCCCAGGAGCTTTTTGGAGCAGCTTTGTACAAGTAGCAACATAATGTCTAGTTCAACTGCTGTTTGCCCTTGAACTCTTTAAGAAGTCACCAAAGCCATCTCTACCTAGACCAGAGATAACAACTGCTGACACATCAACCGAGAGAAAGCTTTAACACATCTCTGATGAAAAGCACATGGCGAGATTTAATAAATGACTTTGTGTCAGTCTTGGTACTTTACAGAAACAAATCCACAGAAATTCGTATGTATAAGAGAGAGTTTTATATAAAGCTTAAGTGCACATCAAGGAAACATCTCAACCCAGTGCTGCCCAAGCCCACAAGTCCAACATTAACCCATACGTCCAACACTAATCCGCAAAGTCCTCCTCAATCTCACAAACAGGCAATGATGCTGACTGCAGGAGGAAAGCTGAGTCAGTGAGCGTGTAAGCATCTGAGCACTGGCAGGGGTCTCCATGTGGCTGCGCTAGCACCCAGGGCTGCATCGGGATAGGTCCACGTGGCTTCTCCTGGGGATGTCTTACAGGAAGTCAGCCTTGCAAGCTGAAGCAGGGAACTGCTAAGGCAGCAGCACCCTGGTCCAACCATCACAAAGCAAGAGATCCGAGAACTCAAAAGGGGAGAATCACTGAGCCATTTATCCCTCCGCCCTTCAATTGACCCCATATGTGTTTATCAGACAGGTTGGCACAATAAACTAACTACCTCAGTCTTGAAGAGCAACACAGAAACGTAGAGCTCAAAATCCAAAAGCACTGCCTCACAGAGTTTCCTGGCCCATGGAAAATGGTAGGGCACAACAAGCCACTCTCTTGGCGCCTGTTTCAGTTCTCAAGCCCTAGAGGTCCCACTGGAAAATATTCCTTTGGATCCAACCTTCTTACCTAGCCTATTCTAAGGAAGAAACATTACCTCAAATTCACACGTATGCTATAGACATTCCTTTGTTGTTGTTGTTAGATGTCATCGAGTCGGTTCTGACCCATAGTGACCCCAGGCACAACAGAATGAAACACTGCCTGGTCCTGTGCCATCCTCACAATTATTCCTATGCCTGAGCCCAATGATGCACCCACTGTGTCAATCCGTCTTGTCGACCTCCTTCCTCTTTTTCACTGCCACATCCACTTGAGCAAAAATGACATCCTTCTACAGGGCCTCTCCTAGCAATATGTCTGTGGTTGTTATATAATTTCATGTCAACTTGAAATGTAAGGGTAGAATCTAGCCTGTCAATCAGGTCACACAGCTTGATAGTGCCTCCTTGTAGGTGGGCCTTCTCATAAGGAGGGTCCTGGTTCCCTCTCTCTTTGTCTTAACTTACCTATTGAGGAGTCAAGCAGAGACCTGGGCAAGCCCTGGAGATGCATCCACTGCCATTGGATCCACAAGACTTTGTATCCACCAGTCGGTGATCTTCCTGTATTCTACATCATTGTATGTAGCTGCATAAGTCTGAAGAGGGATTTACGGACAAGTATTGGACTTATGGATTTGATCTGGACTGGGATGTTTTCCTGATATATAATTACTTCTTGATATAAAGCTCTCTCTTACACATATATGAAGGTCGCTGGATTTATTTCTTTGGTTATCCCAACCTAATACAATATCCAAAGTATTTCAGACAAAGTCTTGCCATCGTTGCTTCTAAGGAGCACTCTGGCCTTACTTCTTCCAATGCAAATCTGTTTGTCTTTTAGCAGTCCATGGTAATTTCAATATTCTCCTTGAACACAATTAAAATGCATCTAATCTTTAGAGTTTCCTTATTCATCGTCCAACATTCACGTGTATATAATGCAATGGGGAATACCATTGCTTGGGTCAGGCGAACCTTAGTCCTCAAAGTAGCATCCTTGTTTTTCGGTGCTCTAAAAAGGTCTTGTGCAGCAGATGTACCTAATGCAATATGTCTTTTGATCTCTGATGGCTGTTTCCATGAGCATTGATTGTGGATCCAAGCAAGACAAAATGCGTGACAACTTCAACCTTTTCTCCATAGATCAGGATGTTACCTATTGATCCAGTTGTGAGGATTCTAGTCTTCCTTACATTGAATTGTAATCTATGCTGAAGGCTACAATCCTTGACCTTCATCAGCAAGTGCTTCAAATCTTCCTTACTTTCGCCAAGCAAGGTTGTGTCACCTGCACATCTCAGGTTGTGAATATACCTTTCTCCAGTCCTGATGCCACACTCTTCTTCATGTAATCCAGCTTCTCTGATGATTTGCTCGGTGCATATATTGAACAATTATGGTGAGAGGATAGAACCCTGATGCACACCTTTTCTGATTTTAAAACCAAACGGTATTCTCTTGTTGTGTTCTCACAACTGCCTCTTGGTGCATGTACGTGTTCCAAATGAGCACAATGAAGTGTTCTGGAATTCCCATTCTCCTCAAGATTAAGCATAGTTTGTTATGGCCCACACAGTCGAATGCCATTGCATAGTCAGTGAAACCCCAGTAAATATCTTTCTGGTATTTTCTGCTTTGAGCCAAGATCCATCTGACATCAACAATGATATGTATTCCTTGTTCCACGTCTTCTTCTGAATCCGGCCTTCTGGCAGTTCCCTGTCAATGTGCTGCTGTAGCCATTGTTGGATGATCTTAATTAAAAATTTACTTCTGCGTGTTATCAATGATATCGTTCTATAGTTTGGAGCATTCTGCTGGGTCACCTTTCTTTGGAATGGCACAGATATGGTTCTCTTCCACTCAGTTGGCCAGGTGGCTGTCTTCCAAATTTCCTGGCACAGACAAGTGAGTGCTTCCAGTGCTTCTCCAGCTTGCTGAAACATTTCAATCAGTAGTCCATCAGTTCCTGGAGCCAAGTTTTTGGCTACTGCTGAGTTCCCTTTATTATGACTTAAACAGGACAAAGACAAGACAAAGAGAGCAACCCAGAATGAAAGCAGCCATCAGCGTGAGGCTGAAATGGAGTCCCAGAGTGGTTACACCCTTTGACAATTCCAACAGTCGCATATGGGTGTCCCAGTCTTTGGTGAAGTGTATGTTCATGTTCTTTATCCATTTTTTAATTGGATGGCTTCTCTTTTTGATGTTGAGGTGTTGCAGTTTTCTATAAATTTCAGAGATTAGTCCTGTCCTTGTCAGATATGCTCTTACCTAAATGAGCTGGCTTCAAAAACTTTGTGGGAAAATACAATTATTTTTTAAAATCTTTTTATTGGGGCTCATAAGGCTCTTATCACAATCTGTGCATACATCAAATGAGCAAAGCACCCTTATACATTCGTTGTACTCATCACTCTCATAATTCACCTTCCACTTGGGTTCCTGGAATCAGCTCGGTTTCCCTTTTTTTTCCCCCATCCCCCTCCCTCCCCGATCCCACCCCTGGTCCCTTGACAGTTTATAAATAATTATTATATCTTATCTTACACTCCCCGGCGTCTCCCCTCACCCGCCTCCCCCTTGACAATCTCCCAGAGAGGAGGTTACACATAGATCTCCGAGATCGGTTCTCCCTTTCTACAATTATTTTTTAATTCCAGTTTTCCATGAACTTTTCCCCTTGACTACAGGGTCTCTTTTTACTCTTTTGGAGAAGTCGGTCGATGTGACTGTTTGAATTTTAGGGGATCTGACGAGAGCAACATAAGACTACCTTGCGAGACATGGAACTGCCTTGCGAGACAAGGAATGAGGAACACAGGAGACTCCATTTGGACAGAACAGAAAAGCCTCACAGAACCACACCAAAATGCTGAATCACCACAATGAAGAAAACAAGTAGACTAGAGGGCGTCCCAGAAAGGTTGGGGGACCCCAATAAGACTGTGGCTATCATCAAACAACCAGCTGAACTGCCTGCATGAACCCCGGGAAAGAGGCTGGAAATTCAGAGAGCTGGGAACCAAGGAGACATCAACTCCTGCTCTCTCTAACTCTACGTGGGGTGAGTACACCAATGAAGGCAATGCTTAATGGGACTATGATTCTGAATTAATTGTGTTACCCCGATAGTTAATAACTTGAGTGAATTTTAGAACTGTTAGATTGTTTTATGTGTGTTTAAAGTGAATAAACGGACCATTCGAAAATGTCAAAGAGAGTTAAGTCATTATTGATTGGGTCGCTCATGACAGGGGTCTCAGCTTCCGAGTTTACCTTGGCTATTTGAATTTTTAATCTGTCACTGATTGTTTGATGCCAGAGTTTCTTAAACTGTGTCTTGCGACCCCAAATTCAATGGGAGCGTGGAGAAAAATTCAGCAACAATGAGTAGTTCTGAAAACGTAGTGCACAAAAGTAATTCAAAATCAATGCATGAAGAACCCAGGTGTTTCTGGCATGGCTTGTATTGCGTGACTTCGCAGTCACCTTGGTTTAAAACACACCATGTGTTGTCTTTCCCGCAACGTCTGCCTGCAGTCAAGATTTCTGTCCCAACTCTAAGCTTTAGCATTTAACGATTAATTTTCATTTCCGCCTGTATTTCCTGTCAGCCACTGCTAACTCAGTTTTGACATGTACACAGGGGTTTTCTTAAACTGTTTCCACCCTTTTCATTCCAGAAATTTTTATGTGGCCCAGGGTGCCTAGGGACGCAAAATAAACATACATATCAAACGTGGGATTTAGTGATGTTAATCACGAAGCACAACATCTAATGCTGGTGATACTTTTGGGGCTTCAAGCACGTATTGTGTGTGGCTGCAGTGAAGCTGGTGATAGGACACTGGCAAACACTGCCAGAAGCATCTCGGATTCGTTATGCATCTGATTTTGAATTATTTTGTCCAATGCTAATCTACAGATTCCTCTTTAGAGTCACGCAGCACATGCAATGATGCTGAATGTAGATCTCCATGTGGCTCCTCCAGCTCTCTGGGTGACTTAACAGCAGGAAAGTGAAGTCGAGGGAAAGCATGTGACCCACCTCCAGGGAGAAAGAGAGGAAGTTCCCAGAATCCCATGAGAAGGCCACACCCACCAGGAGGCATCATCAGGCTGTGACCTGATTGACAGGCTAGATTCCACCCCTGCATTTATTTATCAAGAGATGACATGAGATTATGCTACTACCACACCCTCACTGAAGTAATCTGTGCTCTTTGATTTAGACCACAACAAAATGGTACTTTGGGCATCCTCAAAGGACTCAAATCTTGTTCCCTTTCAATGTGCTTTGAGTTTGGGGGATGAAAAAGGTCTAAAGAGGCAATATCAGTATAGATGGGGTAAGGTTTACCTACCTACAGGACCGAGTAGAATTAGCCTTCTGCTTTTCTGAGACTTTAAATCTTCTGGGGAGGAAAGAGCCTCATCTTTCTTCTGAGGAGAGACTGGTGGGTTCAAACCACTGACCTTGTAGTTAGCAGCTTCTCTGCTAAACTAAACATTTAGAAAGCTTAACCCACTGCCATCAAATCTGTTCTAGCTCATAATGACCCTACAAAACAGACTAGAACTGGCCCTGTGAGTTTCAGAGATTGTGATCTTTATGGGAATAAAGGGCCTCATTTTTCTCCTACAGGCCACGTGGGAATTTCAAACTGCTGACCCTGTAGTTAACAGCTCAAAGCACAACCCACTCTGCCACCAAGGCTCCACATCCAACTTGAGACCTAATTCATGCCATAAATATTTACATAACTTTTTAAACTGTGCATCAAAATTCAGTGGGGTGGTGACCCCAAAGAGGACCACATAACAATGTGGGGGTAGAAAAAATTGGGGGAATAGTAAAAGGTTTTAGAAAATGCAGATTCTCCTAGACCAGCCCTTGCCAGACTTGAGGAATGAGCAGGTTCATTGCAGTGATGGGAAAAATTCCTTAGAGCAACTTTCTTGACCTTTCCTCATCAAGATAATTTTCAATTTTCTTGAAACTTCTTTATAATAAACTCCATGATTATCTTGTATTACTTGAGAAAACCTATAAAGTGTTTCCCTTCGGAAATCCAAAATACAGGCTCCTTAGCCTTCTGAGCTGACCTTTCTGTCTTGAATTTAACTGGGCAGGTAGATCCCCTCAGAAGTCACTGGGTTTGCTGTTGTTGTTGTTGTTTGGTTGGTTAGTTGGCTTTGCTTTAATCATTTTATTGGGAGCTCTGACAGATATCACAACATCCCATAGTTCAATCATGTCAAGCAGTGTTGTACCATTATTACCACAATCAGTTTCAAAACAGTTTCTTTCTTTTTGAACTCCTTGCTATCTGCTGCCTTTTATGTCTTCCCTCCCCCACCATACCCCCCCCCCCCATATTTTGGCCATATCTTACACATCGAATACATCCATTCACATGCAATTCTGTTGTTCAATCAATCCCAGAAGTCACGGTTTTGATTAGAACATTTTTAAGGCGCCCTAGCAGGGCTAAGATAAGTGTCTCAGTGAGAAAACTTGTCTGTAGCCACCCACTGATCACAGGAACTTAAAGATGTTTTATTTGGAATAAACCCATTTATATATTAATTGGAGACCTAATAGCAATACTTTTTTATTTCCTCTCATTAAGGTCTTCAAAGAGTTTGTGGAAACAGAATGACAAATGATGGGGCTTTGGGGCAAGATAGCACACAGAACTGGGCTCCTCTGCGAGGAACAGGGAGGAAGTGACATGAAGGAAGGACAGACAGGGTGACCTGTGATCTCAGAAAAGGCTTGAAAGTTGGCTGAGTCAAATCCCACTTCTGAGCAGCTACAGGACTGAGCTGATGGAGGGAAAGAGGGGACTGACCCACACTCAAGGGCCCAGACTCCTCCCCCCATTTCCGGGCCAGTTCCACTCTTTTGGCTCTCTGCAGTGGTGGTGTCCAGGTCCCTTCATGACCCTTCACAATGGCAGCAGCCCAGGCCACCAGTCCCAAGCGGTGCCAGCAACCAGACTCAGATGCAACACCCTCATGGTGCCAACAAGCAGACCCCAGGGAGGCTCTCTGCACAGCAAAACCCGCAAAGCCAGTTTGGCCACAACGTTTTCATGGTGGCTGCCCCCGGCTGTCAGACTGTAGCGACAAGGGAAGAATCCACCCAAGAGTCACCCCTTTACTCCCTTCTTTTTCTCTCATTAATAAATACCCCTTCCCCCCTTGTTTTTTTCCAGCTTTCTTTCCAACTCTGTGTTTCTTTTTCTATTTTCTTTTGTTCTCTTTCCTCTTTATTCTCCCTTCAGGCTCCTTTTTCATGGTTTCTTTTCTTTTCCAGAATCCTCTGACAGAGTCAACTACCCCGACATGACACTGCAGCCTATCCAACATTAACAGCAGGACCACAATGCCATCAAAACGGCAGGCACTCAAGGTAGAAACACACACACACACACACACACACTCGCACATACATACTGCATGGCACCCAGGTACAAAGGGATATTCTGAAGAAAATGCCCCAGAACTACCATTAAAAAGAATTCCAAAGCATCATAGTCAAGTACTTGCAATGGATGGAGGAAATGTTCAAGAGAACAAGAAAGAATAGGAAAACTAAAAATCCTACACTAAATAGAATTTCATAATATAAATAATAAAATAACAAAATTAGATAGCATGATAAAAGAGCAAAGTGATAGAATTGGGGGGTGGGGGAATGGAAAGCCAAGTTATTGAACTAAAAGAGAATTCCCTTGACCATAACCATTGAGAGACCAAGTTAACAGATTGTGCTGGCAAAATTGGATGAATAGAATGGGGCCCATAACTCACAACATGTACCAAGAAAACAAACTCAAGAAGAATCAAAGACCTAGATTTAAATCCTGAAGCTATAAAGATCATCAATGAGAAATAGGAACAAATCTAAGGACCCTTTTCAGAGCTAGACATATTAAATAAAGCGCATGGTAAATGAAGCACACACACACTAGAAGACACGATACATGGCTGTGACCTACTACAAATCAGACACTTATTTAGACCAATAGATTTCTCCAAATGAGTAAAAAGAGAACCTATGGACAGAGGAAAATATCTTCAGCAATGACACAACAGACAAGGGACTAATCTTTGACATCTATAGAAATCTCAAGTACCTCAGTAAAAAATTGTTTTAATGAATAATCCAATTAAAAAGTGGGTAAGGTACATGAACAATTCACCAGAAAAGACATCCAAATGGCTAAAAACATGTAATAAATGCTCATGATCATTAGCAATCCGGGAGATACAAATCAAAACAAAGATGATCGATAACCTTACACTGACGATGATAGCCCCATTGAGAAATGGAGAACAGCACATACTGGAGAGAGAATGGAGAGATGGAAACTCTCGTGCACTGTTGCTGAGTCTATAAATAGGTATGACCATGTGGAAAGCGATAGGATGCTACATCAAACAACTGGAAATAGAAATTCCATACAATCCAGCAGTATCTCTGCTTGGAGTATGTCATAAAGAAGTGAGAGACATAACATGAACAGACACGTGCGATCCCATGTTCATAGCAGCCCTGTTCACAATAGCAAAAGGTAACAAGCCGCCCAAAGGCCCAGCAGAAGAAGAGTGAATGAAGGGCCTCTGGCACAGCCACACAGTGGGGTATTCTGCATCACTAAAAATCTGCAATCAAACTATGCATGACATGGATGGACTGGGAGAACTTTATGCTGAGTGAAGTTAGTAAAGCACAAAATATTGTACGAGACAACTACTAGAAGGATAAAATCAAAGACGTGTATATCAAAGGGTGCAGATTTTGGAGAGTCCCAAGGAAGGGAGGGCAGGGTGAGAAGATGAAGCAATGTACAGGTTGCCAGGTTGACAGTGTACGGGTGTGACAGTGACAGGTTGACAGTATACAGGTGTGGCAGTCACAGGTTGACAGTGTACAGGTGTGGCAGTCACAGGTTTACAGTGTACAGGTTGGCAGGTATTGACTCGGGTGGAAGGGTGAATGGAGGTCCGTACAAGAAAGAAGAGACACCAGGGACTGAGCGGATGGGGCAGAATATGGGAATGAGGGCTGATGAGTGATTTGAAAGTTAAGTGCAGAATTGATAGGCTGAAATATAATACCCTCTCTCTGCACCTCATTCATACGCAGCAAGAATACGTCTTTTAAAGAAGAAAATTACAAAATAATAAAAAACGATATGGATTTGTATGTCCCCTCATATATACTCTTTGTAAAGTTTTTAAACAGTACATATATATGTATAAAGAAAAAAGAAAGGAAGTAAAAAATAGTAGTGATTTTATTATTTTCAGGGTGGTATGATAGCAGTAGTTTGTTTGTTTGTTTTTAAATCATTTTACTGGGGCTCGTACAACTCTTCTCACAATCCATCCATCCATCCATTGTGTCAAGCACTTTTGTACATTTGTTTCCCTCATCATTCTCAAAACATTTGCTTTCTACTTGAGCCCTTGGTATGAGCTCATTTTCCCCCTCCCTGCCAGCTCCACCCTCCCTCATGAACCCTTGATAATTTATAAATTATTATTATTTTGTCATATCTTATACCATCCAAAGTCTCCCTTCACCCACTTTTCCGCTGTCCGTTATATGTAGATCCTTGTAATCTGTCCCCCCTTTCTCCCTCACCTTCCCTCCATTTATTTTGCTTATGCTTTCTACATATTTTACAATGAACATATTAAGTTGATTAAATACATATATATAATGATCTTATGGAAAATGACCGAAAATAAAAGATTCCAACTTTCAAAGACCTTCAATCTTACAAACATGAGATGATTTTGTATGCAATAATAATTGTTTAAAAACAATTGTTATATAGACCTCCCAGTCTCCCTTCTCATTCACAGGAAAAGCCACAGTCTTGAGGCAAACTAGATAACCCACCTTAATCTTTTCTCATCCCTTCCACACTCATCATCCCCTCGGCTCAAACCACACTGGCCTCCTTGATCTGGCTCTGTTGCCTCCAGGCACGGTATCTCTCCTACCTCGGGGGCTTTGTACCAGCAGGGTCCTCTGCCTGCCAGCAGACACCTGCTAGGCTGGCCCTTGCACTTCCTTCAGAACTTGAGGCTTTTCCTGGAAATCCTACTTAAGATCCCCAACTCCTAAAACATAGCTCCCTTCTCATTGCCTTTTCCCTATTGGCGCTATGCTTAATGTACATTATATTTTATTCCTTGGTGGTTTATTTCATCCTCTATCATGTAAACCCTATTAGATCACCAAATGTGGGGTTAGCAGCTGAGTGCTTACCCATTGTGCCACAAGGCTTCATTGTTGATTCCGCGTTTCTTTTCGATGTCCTCACTCCTGCGGAATTGTAGGAACTAGAATTATACCTGTCAACTGGTTCTTGAAGAGTAGATGTTAAATGAATGGATGACAAAACCCCAGACTATTTTTGACCTACAAAATCATACGAGGTAAAAGACTTGCAAATATCTCCTAACTCTACTAACAAATTAAACGATTCATAGCCAAGGCACTTACTGCCATTTAATCACAGTATTACATAGGAGCTTCTGCTATTTGAGTGGTTTATAGATTTAATTTTCAGGAAATTTGAACATGCACAGCGCTTCCAGGAATATATTACTTGGTGAGTATACACAAAACACGAGTCAGCTTCGTCTTGGAATGGCGTTATGGATTGGTAGTGGAACGAGCAATAATGACTTACTGGAAACCAGTCTGAGGAAAACGACAGATATCATTAACACATGGAGTCATTCAACATGTATCTATTAATCGTCTAGTAGGTGTCTGGGTTTAGGTGCACACAGAGACTCGGAAGACATCATTCTTCCCTCATGTGGACACAGAGAAGCAAACTCACGCCCCCCTCCATTGTGGCCACATCATTTGATGCATGGCCGCCCCGTGTGCTAGAGAGGGGACCAGTCCCATGAGGTTTTCTTCGCCATAATCTTTATGGAACAGATTTTGCCAGGTCTCTTTCATAGCAGTGCTGGGTGGGTTCTAACCACTAAGCTTTAGGTTAGTAGTTAAACAAATTATGAGGGCCTCTCAGGGACTTTGTGTTGGCTAAAGATAAACCAACAATTAAAATGCAACCAGGTCTCGTGGAAACAAAAATGAGAGACATCTAGCCCAGATATTGGACCTTAGAGATCGGGAAAGTCTATTCCTGAAGTGACATTTGACAAAGACAAACAGAACTATGTCAGATAAGCCAAGTCTGGGAAGTGGCCGTAGAAAATGGGTCTGAGCGAGAGCATCCAAGGCAGGGCTCAGAAGTAAGAGAGGTCAGGGCCCTTCTGAGGAGCTTAACAGCTCAAAACAGTTTGCGTGTAGACTGCCACTACACGTGACCTGAATTTAGACACTTCTCACCCCCCAGTGCTGTCACTCATGCAAGCCACCGCCATCTCACTCAACTGTTGTAACACCCTCTGAGCTAGACCCGGTGCTTCTGAGGAAGACCAAAGCAGCCCCAGCAAGGCGACGTCTGGCCTGACACTATCACGGTGCTCAGAACATAATAAACTTGAGAAAGCATCAACAACAGATAAGACTGTGACCGTGATTGATCAAGACAAAACAGAGCACTCTAATCAGAACCGAGACAAAGACACGAGCCTTGTCCAAACTACAAAACCAATCAAACAGCCCTCTGACCTGGCCAAGCCGAGTGACAGCTATGTATTTTCCAATAACAGCTTTGGCCTCACACTCTTTCTCCAACCTTTAGGATAAGATTTATTAAGAAAGCCAATCCTGCTGCTTGACAGAATCTCATCCAGAGGGAAAGCTTGCTTCCTTGAGCCTTCCTGCCTCAAAATCGATTGTTGTTAGCTGTCATCGAGTTGGCTCCCATGCATGGGACCCGTGAACAACAGAATAAAGCATTGCTTGGTGCCCTGCACTAGCTTGACTAGGAGTTGGAATCCATTGTTGTAGCTATTGTGTCGTGCCTGCCAACTGGAGGGCTCATATTCCAGGAATATGTAAGACAATATTTTGTTTTGATTTGGAAGGTTTGCATTGACTCGTTTTGGGAAGTAGAGAGGCAGCCCCTTTTGTCCTTCGTCTGTCTCAGGCTGAAAGCGCCACTGAAACCTGCTCACCAGGGGCCACCCTGCTGCTACTTGAAGCATCAGTGCCATAGCGTCCAGCATCACGGACAGCACGCAAGTCACCGCAGTATGACAAAGTGACGCACAGATGTGGAAGAATTCCCTGACCCTGCCGAAATCTTACAAGGTTCTTATAGCATCTTATGCAGAGCTAGATACCACTCAATGCTACACTTCACACACTTGGCTACCCTAAAGGTTGGAGGTTCAGGTACCCAGAGGTGCCTCAAAAGAAAGACCTGGAAAAGAACTGAAGAAAGGTGCCTGAGGAGCTCGATGTTTGAATCCAGGACCCCAGCTCAAGGGGGGGGGGGGGGATATCCAGCATGGGAATGAGTGGCTTGAAATTGCTGAAGTACATCCTGTTTTCCTTCAACTTATTCTTTTGGTTCTGTGGCTGCCGAATTTTGGGATTTGGGATCTACTTTCTGGTTCACAACTTTGGGGTGCTCTTCCGGAACCTCCCTTTCCTCACCCTGGGCACTGTGCTCATCATCGTGGTGGGCGCCTTCATGGACTGCATGGGCTCCATCAAGGAAAACAAGTGTCTGCTTATGTCGTTCTTCGGCTTGCTGCTGATCATACTCCTTGCGGAGGTGAGCTTGTCTATACTGCTCTTCATGTATGAACAGAAGCTGAGTGAGTATGTGTCTGAGGGCCTGAGTGGCAGCATCCAGCACTACCACCAGTCCAACAGCACCAAGGCCACATGGGATTCTCTCCAGTCATTTCTAAAGTGTTGTGGTGTAACACAAGTGACTGGACCAGCAGAGTACCCAAATCATGCCCCTCAGATCCACAAACGAAGGGTTGCTATATGCAAGCAAAACTGTGGTTTCACTCCAATTTCCTGTATATTGGAATCATCACTATCTGCATATGTGTGATCCGGGTGTTGGGGATGGCCTTTGCGCTGATCTTGAACTGCCAGATCGATAAAACCAGCCAGATCCTGGGGTTGTGACCTGCAACTACCCTGTGTTGGAGAAGCTTGAATCTCCAGAAATTCAAAACCATTTGCAGCATGAAGCCCTCAGCGGTCATCTCCTGGAATAAGATTTGTGTGCTCATTGCATCTAACCCCAGTTTGGTCCCGGTCTCATTAAACCAAAAATGAGGGTATTCTTGGTCAGGCATTCCCTTCTTGAGCAGCAAGCCCATCATATATCAACTTTGACAGCAGCCCCCGTACTGCTCACGGTGGCGACACTCGTGCCAGAGGGCTGTTTGGGTACAAACAACTCACTGATGATCACTGCCATCACCCTGCTTCCTTTTGAACGGGACCCTTGGCGAGAAGAATAACAGCATGCTCTTTCCCCCTAAGTGGAAGGTCTCCTTTAGATCTTCTGTGTTTTTGTTTTTATTAATCATCTTAGTGGGGGGTTCTTACCAATCTTATAACAATCTGTGACTCAACTGTATTAAGCACGCTTGTACATATGTTGCTTTCGACATTTCCAAAACATTTCTATTTTAGCCTTTGGTATCAGCTCCTATTTTTCCCACCCTGGATTTTCTTATTAAAGGATTTTGCTGACTTGTTCTAAGTCTTTCCTGAAAAAGACAACCCAGTGATTCATATTTTGACTTCAATCATCCTCTTAGTCTTTGGTTTATGTAGTCTTTGAGGAGCTCAGCAGCACCTGTACCACTGATAGGTTAGTTGATAATCCCATTCAGAACAATTCTGATGTTATTTCTATATCAAATAAGGTTTTGTAAATGTATAAGTACTATTTTTAATTCTTTAATAAGTAAAATATTTCATGATCTCAAAAAAGAAAGAAAAACCTGGTGATCGACTGGTGAAAATTCAGCCACGCTGTGTTTTTCAGTTCTTCTCTGACACACATGGGTCCCCGTGAGTTTGAACTGACTTGGCAGTAATGGAACGGATGTCCCTGAAATACCTGTCCGCTCCCGTGCTGTGCGTACACCCTCATTGCAATGACTCAACGTACTCGATGTGTTTAACCACAAGTATGTTCCTGGTGGTCTTTGACTGAAGAGCATTAGCAACACATACAACAAATTAAGACATTTTTACTTTAAAAAATCATTAGCTACATGATTTAGAATGGGCACATGACTCAGAATAAACATCTACTTCCTTTCCAATACTTCCTTCATTTAGTTCCGTCTACGTCTCTATGAGGATTAGGTTTGTGTCCATTTGGCTGGGCTAGGATTCTCAGTGGTCTATCAGTTACGACCTAGTAATACCCATGATGTGGCCCTAACACAATGCCACCAACTCCATTATAGGATCTGCCATGAGTAGCCAATCCATTTTAAGATTAGGGTGGGATATAACGCCCTTATTGAAATCACAACCCGGATGCCATTGAAAGGCAATCTCCTTGGTAATATGACCTGTTTCCAATATAAGCGGACACATTGGAAAAGATCACTTGCTTTTGGCCAGATCCTGACTCTGGCTCCTCTTCTGGTTCTTTGGACTACTTGAGCCAATGGCCTGCCACAGTACCTGCTGATGCTGGGAGCCATCAACAGGTAACCATCTGACCTGCCTGCTGACCTAAGTAAGATTCACTTGTCTCAGCAATCACCAGTCTGTGGTCTTCCTGCCAACCTTGGTTTGTTCAGCTCCACAGCTGTTCTAGTCAGGAGATGCCTCCAGCTTAGCATCTGCCTCGTAGGCTTAGAATGTACTTGGACTTGGATTTGCCTGCTTCTATAACTATGTGCACCATTTCCTTTATCGAGTGAGCTCACACGAATACATTTTCCTACCTCATTTTAGCACGACACAAAATATTACTGAGGCACTACTATATGCCAGAGAATGGTTTGGGGGAGGGACTCAGGCCAGGAAATAGGGGAACTGTTAAGAGTCTGCTCTAGTCCAATCAACTGGATTTGTAATTGGGGGAAGGGAGGTATGACAAACCATGCCCAGATTTCTGGTCTAGGCAACAGGGCACAATACACGTGTCATTGTCTGGGAGAAGTAAGTTAGCAGGATGTGCTTAACCATATTCCTGGGAAAGGCAGCCACTCCTCTCCACCAGGGGAGCATCTTGTTTGTTAAAGAAGGTTCGTTTTTAAACTCTCTTCAGAAGGGCACTTCCCTAGAGCCTAGGAAGCATTGCAGTAATTCCTGGCTTCCTTTGGCCTGTGGGCTGGTGCCTGTGACTGCAAATCATTGCTTGAATAATGTACCAATCTCAGGTTCTAGTTTATATGTCTAAAAGAGACATATTTCAGTGGAGTCAGTAACTTATTTCTTATGGCCTTCTGGGCTTAAATAAAATGACGATTCGAGTAATTCAGGGCCCGTGAACGAGTGCAAAAACAGCTGCCATCTGCTATCGCTCTCATTGGTAACTCATTTACTTTTTGTAATGGGTTTCCACATATATGAATTAAGCTAGAATGTGCTGCTCGTGTTCAGAAGAACAAGTAAATGACTTGCTTTTGTGTAGCAACTCTCAGAAGTAAATTATTCAGCATTCATTGCTTGTAGGGTTTAAAGAGAAACTAAATTTATTTTGATTTTCCCCATTCACTCCAGGACATGCTTTAATGTCCCCAGCACAGAGCCTTTGTGGAATTGGCTAATTGTGTGTTTTGCATATTTATAAACACTTTGTTATTTATTAATGGGTCGTGTCAGAGATAAAATTAGCGCTTTATTCAGATCACAGCCATTTCTCAAAGGCCCTCTGTCTCCTGTCAGAGGACGTGAGATCTGAGTCCACGGAATGAAAGTGTAGGCAATTGTCTTCTCAGCCCCTTCAAAGCAGGCGCGGTTTGTCAGCCTGGCTCTCTGCAGCTGTGCTGTCCAAGATGTTTTTGTTTTGTTCTTTAAAATTAAAATTAATTAGAATGAACTACAACATCAAATGGACTGCCTCAGTCACCCTAGTCGCCACTCAAGTCCCCAATAGTCCCACGTGTCTGGGCTGGTAGGTGGTGTCGAGTCGGTGCCCGCTCACAGGACTACAGCCCCAGGTGGGCAACCCTGGGACGAAAAGGAAACCCAGAACACTCGGTTGTGCTGCCGTGGACCCTGCACACAAACCAGAAGACAGTCATTGGAGCAGAACCAGCGCGTACTGTGAGATTGAAGAGCACGGTTGTATCATTTCACCAACACTTGAAATCTGCATGCCGAGCAGATCATCTGAACGGCTGAAGTATACGAAGAAGGACGCAGCATTGGGATCGGTGGAGGACCGGAACGTGCCTATGACACAGCCTTGCTTTTGCTAAAAGCAAAGAGGGCTTCAAGAACTTGCTGATGACAATCAACCTTCAATTCCAATTACAACTGAACATCAAGGAAACTAAAGTCCTCACACCTGGACCAATAAGTAACGTGATGACAAACAGAAAACAGGGAAGTTATCAAGGATTTTATTTTACTAGTATCAACATTCATGTAAGCATCACTCAAGAAATAAAATGGTGTATTGCATTAGGCAAATATACCACAAAAGACCTCTTTAAAGTGTTAAAAAAGCAAAGATGTCCCCTTGGGGCCCAACGTAACACGTGGCATTTTTAATTGCCTCATTGGCATGCGAAGGCTAGATGATGAATAGGGAAGACCAAAGAAGAATAGATACATTTAAGTCACGGTGTGAGCAAAGAACATCAAATGTACTGCAGCTTGCCAGTACAGAAGAAAAAATCCGTCTTTGAAGAAACACAGCCAAAATGCTCCATAGAAGAGTGTTTGGTATGCCTTTGTCTTATGTACTTTGGGCATGTTACAAAGAGGGAGCAGTCCCGGGAGAAGAACATCTTGCTTAGTAAATTAGAGGGTAACTGAAAAAAGAAGCAGACCCTCAATGCAATTAATCAACACGGTGGCTGCAACAGGACCTCCAACACGGCATGAATGGTGACTGTGGCAAAGGATTGTGCAGCATTTCATTGTTATATATTTTATAGTCAAATATCCTGTCAACATGAATCCGAACTGGCTTAGTGACATCTAACAACAGCTATCAAAACAATAATGGCTACCGTGTTGGAGAGTGCAGAAAATGTCTATCATGGCAGACAATCTACTGGGTATCGCTAATCTAGGCTGTATGGGAGTCGTTTGGTGGCACCGTAGATTCTTATTATTTGATCATTATCACACAATTGGCCAGAAAGCCTGAAGGGTTAAGACATGACTTGTCGTATTTTAAATCCTGATTAAATCCAGAATTTGAGCACCTTGTCACACTGTGATTAGTGTCATGGCGTCAACTCAGGGACAACAGAACAAAATGTTGTTTGGTCCTGGATCACTGCCACTCTTGTTTATTCATGGATTTCCACCACGGTAACTATTGAGCCCGTCCATCTCACTGAGTCTCCCTTGCACTCAGTGGTCCTCTACTTCACCCAACATGACAATCTTCTCCTGATGAGTCCTTCCTGATGATGTGCTCAAAGGGAGCAAGTGATACATTATTCTGTTGTGGTTCACAGGGTTTCCGTGGTCTAATCTTCAGAAGAAAATCCCCAGAATTTTCTTCCTAGTTTGCCTTAGTCTGAACACCTCACTGAAACCTGTACTGCACGGAAGAGCCAGTTTCCAGCATTAAAGATACCCCAGCATGAAAAACTGACACACAGGTGATAGTACCATCTACTACCCAAATGGCCTCCCAACTGACCTTTCAGCATCTAGCCTTTCCTCTCCCCATCTCCTCTCCACACAACATTCATCATGACCCTTCTCAAAACGTTCCATTGGCTTCCAGCCTCACCCAGAGTAAGAGCTACACGTTAAAGTTAATGAGGTCACGCTAATGACCTACATAGCCCTTTGTGTGTAGCCTTCCACTATTTTTCATCATTCACTAGTAATCTCACAATTTTCTGTTCTAGGGACACTGGTCTCCAGGCATGCTAGCTCCTGCTCTTTGTCCTATACCCAAAACACTCATCTTCAAATCTCTGTATGGCATGCTCCCTCACTTCCTCCAGATTTAACCCTCTCCTAGCACCATTTTCTAACCTCTTCCCTGCTGTGAGTCAGAATGGACCTAATGGCGATGGGTTTGGTTGGGATTTGAGCTCTCTGCGTTTAAGGACACATATCTCTATCTGCATGTTATGCTGTGGTTGGTAGGTGCTATCAAATCAGTTCCAAGTCATGGAAACACTATGACAGCCATAGGCAACACCGACCAACACTCACAACTCTTGTTAGGTTTGAGCCCATTGTTGCAGCCACTGTGTTGATTCGTTCTTGTTGCGGGTCTTCTTTTAGACTGGCCCTCTATTCTACCAAGTCTGATGTCCTTTTCCAGGG
Organism: Tenrec ecaudatus; assembly: GCF_050624435.1. Taxonomy (NCBI): domain Eukaryota; kingdom Metazoa; phylum Chordata; class Mammalia; order Afrosoricida; family Tenrecidae; genus Tenrec; species Tenrec ecaudatus. The sequence continues at coordinate 8,251,348 of NC_134538.1, forward strand.
ACTGGTTCCCTCTAATACATGTCAGAAGTCAATGAGATGAATTCTTGTCACCCTCCCTTCTAATGACTATTCTTCTGGCAGTCCGTAGTACATTGAATATTCTTCACCAACACGGTGATCAGTTGCGTTGTCAACTCCACTCTTCCTTATTGGTTGTCCAGCTTTCACGTGCATAAGAACCCACTGAAAACACCATGGCTGGGGTCAGGCACAGTGACATCTTCTGCTCTTTACGACTTTAAAGCACTCTTGTTCGGTGGATTTGCCCGATATAGTATGTCGATTGATTTGTTGTGTGCTGCTTTCATGACATTGATTGCGGATCCCAGTAAAATGAAGTCCTGGGGAACTTCAATTTTTCTCCCTGTATCATGATGATGTCTATTGGTTCAGTTATGAGGATTTTTGTTACTGTATTGATGGCTATACTATTTGACCTCTATCAGTAAATGCTTCACATCTTCCTCACTGTCAGAAAGCAAAGTTGGATCGTGTGTTATATGGAAGGCAGTTAATGAGTTCTCCTCCAATCCTGATGTCATGTTCTTCTTCATAAAGATCAGGTTCCTGGACTGTTTGCTCATATATAAATTGAATAAGTACGGTGCAGCCCTGATGCACACCTGTCCTGATTGTAAACTATGAATTTCCTCCTTGTTCCAATCAAACGATGCCTTTTGGTCTTGTACAGGTGCTAGAGAAGCTCAAAGAGCGTGCTGAAATTCCTTGTCTTTGCAGTGTTATCCACTGTTGTTCGGATCCACGCAGTGAAATGCATTTGGATACCCAATAAAACACACCTGTTAGTCCACCGCTGCTTTCAGCCAAGATCCATCAGACAGCAGTCATCACAGCCCTCATTCCATGCTCGCTTCTGAATCTGACTTGACTTTCCCGAAGGCTCCTATCGATGTATCGTTGCAACGTTTAAACAATTATCTTCGGCACAATTTTATTTGCATGTGATGCTAATATACCATTTGGTAATTTCCACCTTCTGTTGGATACCTCCCTCTGGAGTGGGCACAAACATGGATCTCTTCCAGTTGGTTGTCCAGGTCGTTGCATCGGCATACCATAAAAAAAATTTTTTTTAATGCTCACTGCCATGGAGTCTCTTTCAACTCTTAGCAACCCACTAGTACAGGATCGAACTGCCACTGTGAGTCCCAGAGAATGTAACTCTTTATGGGAGTGGAAAGACTTGACTTTCTCCCACAGAATGACTGCAGGTTTCAAACTGCTGAACCTACAGTTAGCAGTCCAATGTCTAACCACTGTGCCAGCAGAGCTCCTCTGTGCACTATGTGCTTTATTTACTTATGTTGTTTGTTTTCTGATTCCCCCACAAGGACATAAGCTCTGCTAAGCAGTTCTTGCCCATTTTCGTATCCCCAGTGCTGGGAATAAGGCGGGGCACAGATTAGATGTTTAATAGTCATCAAATAACTGGCATCTACAGCTCCAAGTGCCTACCTGAAGAATACAGGTAATAGGATGAATGAAGGAGGATGGGTTTCAGAATGAGAGGGTGCTTTCCCATTATATATGTGAGACTTTAGCCAAGTCACCTAAGCTCTGTGAGTTTCCTCATCTATAAAATAAAAATTATAATAGCTATCTTGAAGGATGAATGTGGATATAGCTGACACTGAGTATAAATAAAAGTTAGTGCAGATGTTAAATACGGCCCAGGGCTCTTCTTCACCTACTAGTTTCTACATGAAAACCTGGCTAGTGTCTCCCAGTCTGATTGATATTTGAAATGCTGCCTTTTTATTTTAGTAATAAAAATATTATTTACATTTTTGGATGATCTGGAAGATGGTCTTATAACTGAGTTTCATCGATATGTGATTTCACAGTTTATCTTCACAATGTTTTTTGGATGGTAAAACCAGCAATGTGTACAATCTACAAGTAAAAGCTCTATAGACATTCCAATAGAGAAAAGTCCTGTTGGCGATGGCATATTCCTAGTGAACTAGAAAGAACCTGCAACATAGTGAGTGGAACCATATTCACATTTCAAGCAGGGATTTAATCTCAGGAAATAATACAGTCTATAGACCTAAGATGATGTTGTTAATTAGTGAGATAGTTCATGTTTATTTACCAACCTGGCTGATAAACACATGTGGGGTTATTTGAAGGGCAGAGAGATAAATGGCTTCGTGAGCCTTGCCTTTCTAGTTCTTGGGTCTCTTGTTTACTGCTGGTTGGACTAGGGTGCAGCTGCCTTAGCCAGTTCCCTGCTTCAGCTGGCAAGGCTCACTTCCTGCGAGCCATCCTTGAGGAGAAGTCACATGGACCTACCCCGATGCTGCCCTGGGCGCTGGAGCAGCCATGTGGAGACCCCGGCCAGCACTGAGATGCTTACACGTTCACTGATTCAGTTTTCCTCCCGCAGTCGGCGTCACTACGCGTTTTTTTGTGAGATGGAGGAGGACTTTGTGGATTGGTGTCGGACATATGGGTGAATGTTGGACTTGCGGGCTTAAGCAGCACTGGGTTGGGATGTTTTCCCATATGTTCTCTTACACATATCAGTTTCAGTGGATTTGTTTCTCTAAAGTACCCAGACGAACACAATTAGAATTTCATTATTTAGAAAAATGATCTAAGAGCCATATGCTTACAGAGTTGATACCTGGCCTTGTGTTTATAGATACTGAAGAGTCCCACCAGGGAACAGAAACCGCTAAGTACTAGAAACAAAGGCAAACTAACAAAGAAAATTGGTTGCTCAGGTGGTAGGATTGCTGAGAACTACACAGGGAATGGTAGTGCAACCTGGAAAGGGGCAAGAGCAGGAAACTTCCCCGGCCCTAGGCTGCATGACATGGATAAGAAAATACTGGAAGCCAGAGACGGCAAAAGGCTTGTCTGAGAGCTGAAATCATGCAACAGATGCAGCTGTTTCCAGAGGTGTGATTAGAGACAAAGAAAAAGAGAAATACTTTGGCTTCTTCTTTCTCCCACCCTCCACTTCAAAAGCACCTCCCACTGGCTGAATCTAGTAGAAGCCAGCTATCACAGGAGACTGGAAATTGAAGCCTGTAAGAATCAATCCCTCTCCAGTAAACATATACACGCTTATACACACATATACTCAAGCATTCATGCAAACACCTAGACACACCCACAACACAGAGCAGAGGAGGAGTTAGATGAAGACTATATCTGAGGGCAAACTCACCAAAATCAATGGAGTTACAATTGTAACTATAGGGATATTGTGATTGATTTCCCAATATCCATTTTTCCTCTTGAGTCTTAGGTAGCACCTAGGTTGATTGGGTAGGTTGACATACATTCAACTCAAGAGTGGGCTTTTATTGGTTTAGGCATCTAAACCGATCAGGGTCACGCCATGCTCCATGTCTTGGTGATACATTACATAAGTCCTCTAAAGATTTGTTTGTAGAGCATAGTAGCCCTGCACATCTCATGTTGTTTCCTCACTACATAGGAATACAAGTCCTGTGCAAAGAGTGGACCACCTTCGACTCCAGGGGCCTTTGCGGCCAAGTAGAAGAGCGTGTAATACTCTTCGGCAGCCCCCAGGTACACCCCTGGTTTTGAACCAGCAGACGAAGCAGGCACACTTGGAGGGATGAGGACCTTCCAGCGAGCTGTGGATTGATTGAGAAAAAAGTCTGGAGACTCAAGACTCTGTTGTTGACACTATAGTAGTCCCGATTGGGATCGACAATAGGTAGAAAAATGGGATTACTTCCACTATGTAGGTACTCTCTCTTTAGGTGGGAAAAATATGTTGCCTAGAGCATTAATCAAACAGACAAGCAAAAAAATTAGACAGTTGCTGCTGAGTCCATTCGAAAGTCAATTCCATAAACACCTATGTGTGTCAGAGTAGAACTGTGCTCTACCAAGTTTTCAACAGCTGTTTTTTGTTTTGTTTTTTCAGAATTAGATCAACAGATCTTTCTTCTGAGGAATATCAAGGTGCTTTCAAATCAGCACATCCTGGTTAGCAGCTGGATGCACTAACCATTTCCACCACCCAGGGTCCTTTCCTTCCGAGTGCTTACTGTATTAAAGTTGTCGAGGACAACATTATTTATCAACTACCAGCCTTCGCGTTTTTTCATTCCTTGTTTCTCCTCTTTACCCTCTCCTCTAAATAAATACAGATTTGTTGCCCCTCGAAATCCAAACGAAGAAGAGTTTCCTGGACTACATCATTCAAATGTTTAAACCTCTAGAGAAGGAAAGCATGGCTGGAATACAGCATTTGGGAAGAACATGAGAGAGAGAGAGCAGGACGTTTCCCTCTAGAAAATATGAGGCGGGAGGAGGAAGGAGAGACTAGAGGAACTTCAAGCACAACTGCTTGGAAGATTACCTTTCAGTCCTTTCTTCCCCTGTGAAGGTGGCAAGACTCCCATGTGGATCTAGCTTTTCCAAGTCCACGGTCATAGTCCATCCGATGGAGACATCCGTGCTCTCCTAGGACAAGAGAAACCAGGTCTTTCGGCTCCTTAAATGTGATGAGATGAAACAAAGTCCATCGCAGAGCCTGAGACATCTGGGAACCAGAAAGAAGGGGTGTCTCCATGAACACCTGCATGGATTCCGATGCCTACGACATGAATCAGTGGATGTCTGCAAGAAAAATGACTTGCGCTCATAGAATGGCCTTCTCTTCTTACTCCACCCTGGAGTCCCACAGAACACCAGTTCAATGCAGTCCAAGCTTTGGGAACTGTTCAAGTGGCATTCAATTCTCCTGCTTCCAGTACCAGCGTGTTTGTCATGGTTGTGTGAACTACACAAAAGTGCCCAATCAAATGCCAAAATGGTGCACTTCCCCAAGCTGGTGCAACTCTATGCCAGAATCCAAGACGTAGCCTGCGTCACTCAGGCTGAGCTGTAGCCCCTACTTACACTATACAGCTCAATGCGGGGGCCTTGTGTGGAGTGAGGTTTGTGTCCTCTCTGTTTGATTTTAGATCACCTGTGACTATGTAGAAATGAGCATTTCTTATCCCTTAAAAGAGCAATGAGTATCTCAGAGATATCGTGGTACCAAGCTGGACTAGAAGTCAGAAGATTCAGTCCAGAAAATGCATTTGTTTTGAGTATAGTGAGTGAGTGTGCTGTTGGGTTGACTATAGAAACACACTCCGTGACATTCATTTATCTGTAAGAAAGAGATTTATTTCAAATCATTTTATTGGGGGCTCATACAACTCTTATCACAATCCATCCATCCATCCATCCATCCATTGTGTCAAGCACTTTTGTACATTTGCTGTCATCATCATCCTCAAAACATTTTCATTCTACTTGAGCCCTTGGTATCAGCTCTTCATTTTATCCCCTCCCTCCCCCATCCCTCATGAACCGTTGTTAATTTATAAAAAAATGTTTCATGTATTACACTGTCCGATGTCTCCCTTCACCCACATTTCTGTTGTCTGTCCCCCAGGGAGAGGGTTATATGTAGATACTTGTAATCCATACCTCCTTTCTCCCTCCTGCCCCCCCCCCCCAATCTTCTCCTTGCTCTCCTGGTATCACTACTCTCATTATTGGTCCTGAGGGATTTATCTGTCCTGGATTCCCTGTTTCCAGCTCTTATCAGCACCAGTGTACATCCTTTGGTCTACTTGGATTTGTAAGGTAGAAGTAGAGTCATGATAGTAGGGGGTGGGAAGCATTAAAGAACTAGAGGAGTATTTTGTGTTTCATCAGTGCTACACTGCACCCTGACTGCCTCATCTCTTCCTTGTGCCCCTTTTGTGAGGGGATATCCAGGTGCCTACAGGTGGACTTTGGGTCTCCTCTCCATACTCCTCCTCATTCACAATGATAAGATATTTTGTTCTGGATCTTTGATGCCTGATACCTGATCCCATTGACACCTCATGATCACACAGGCTGGTGTGCTTCTACCATGTGGGCTTTGTCGCTTTTCAGCTACATGGCCAGTTATTTATCTTCAAGCCTTTAAGACACCAGATGCTATATCTTGTGATAGCCAGGCACCATCAGCTTTCTTCACCACATTTGCTTATGCACCCACTTTGTCTTCAGTGCTCATGTCAGGAAGGTGAGCATCATGGAATGCCAGTTTAATAGACCAAAGTGTTCTTGCATTGAGGGAGCACTTGAGTAGAGGCCCAATGTTCCTTTGCTACCTTAATACTAAACCTATAAATATCTGCACACAGATTTACTTCCCCATTGTCATATATAAATATATATATATAAATGCCTGTATTTAGACCTCTATAAATGCCCTTTGTCTTCTAGTTCCTCTATTTCCTTTTATTGTCCTCTTATCCCACTATCATGTTCAGCCTTCATTTGGGTTTCAGTAATTTCTCTCTGTTTCTTTACCCTTAATTAAGCTCAACCAAGCCTCCTACAACCTCCTTGCCATCAATCTTGGCACACTTGTTGTTCCCTTGTCCCTGGGTTTGTTAAAACCCACTTCTTTTCCCCACCTCCCCATCTCCCATTTCCCCCCTGGAACTACAGGTCCCATTGTTTTCTCCTCCACATTGTTTATCCTGCCTATCTTATGTAGATGGACCTGCAGAGATAATAATATGCACACACCCAAAAAAACAAGACAGGGGGTGAGGGAGAAAGGGGAAACAGATAACAAGGATCTACAAATAACCTCCTCCCTGGGGGATGGACTACAGAGAAGTGGGTAAAGGGAGATGCCAGACGGTGTAGATATGACAAAATAATAATAATTTATAAAGGATCAAGGGTTCATGGGGGAGGGGGAGTAGGGAGGGAGGGGAAAATGAGGAGCTGATATTAAGAACTCATGTATAAAGCAAATGTTTTGAGAATGATGGCAACAAATGTACAAATGTGCTTGACACAATGGATGTCTGTATGGATTGTCATAAGAGTTGTACGATCCCCAATAAAATGATTTTTTTAAGGAGGAAAGGTTAAAAAAAAGAAGAAGTAGAAGAAGAAGAGAAGGGATCAGGAATTTGAGAAAAATAGCCAATAGATGAACAAAGCCATGAACATCTTCGGTAATTTCATGTCTTTTTGCATCTTAATGTCAAGAAATGACCCATGAATTAATCCTATAAAATTTTGAGGTCATTAGAAGTCTTAATGTGACCTAAATAAATAAATAAATAAAACTGATTGGAAAAAATAACAAAAACAAGACACAGCAAAACAGAAAACAACAACAGCAAAAACCCAACAACATAAAAATTAAAGCCTGTAAATAGTCCAAGGTCTGTTTGCTGACCATTAGGAGTGTTTTCTGGTAGAGTTTGATGGGGTGCCACACCCTGGCCCCAAAGCCTATTTCAGGTATTCCCTGAGGACTTCATTGCTCTGCTCCCCTTGCTGTTCTGTTACACACCCTTTGTATTTTGCCTCAGTGTGGTGGGGTCAGATCGGGCGGAATTCCCACCCTGTGTCTCCAGCATTGTCCCCCGCAGTGCTATAGGTCAGTGAGGAACATCATGTCTCATAGTGGGGTCAGCCCAATGGTCCCATGTTTAGATGGCTGTGAGGGGGAATATTGGCCTTAGGGCTTTGTGGGCCAGGATGTGTTCCACTCTCTCTTCCTCTCCCTTCATTTGCTCCTGTGTGCTCTGATCAGATATGTCCCTCTCCCTGAGTTGTAGCTTCAGTGCTGTCCTCTGAAGTGAATTCTTCTGCAGGGAGGTGGAGCTTTCCATGTAGTTGGGATTGGAGCCAGCCCCTCAGACCTCTCTATTAGTTCCCTGCTTCATGCCAGCATGTTGCATTCACGTCTTGGAGCGCCGGGTTGAAGTCCGGTCCCTCTTTCCCTGTGGATATATAAACAATACCCTTCCCTTGGGTGGATTAGTGTCCTGTTCCCTGGCTACCCATGTCAAGAAAGAACTTTATATCAAGAAGTAATTATAGATCAAGAAAATGCCCAGTCCAGTCCAACTCAAGTCCATAAATCCAATACTAAGTCCCTCCTCAGACTCATGCAGCCACGTGTAATGATGCAGAAGGCAGGAAGATCACAGGCCAGTGGGTTCAAGATAGTGGGTCGAATGGCAGTGGATACATCTCCAGGGTTCTGGCAGCAAGGGTCATCCAGCAAGAAGGTAAAGGCAGAGGTGGGAGGGGGGGTGCAGAACCCTCCTTACAAGTAGGCTGTGCCCACAAGGAGGCACCATCAGGCTGTGACCTGATTGACAGATTGGCCACCACCCCTACCAATCTATATATATTCAAGTTGACATGAAATCATGTCCTCATCTGCAAATGGGCTCTCCCCACCTCTCCCCCATCCCTACCCCCAGGTCCTGCCTGTCAGAAACACCACATACTGGATGGCTTTAAGAAACAGAAATATGTCTCCGTCTGGAAGCTAGAAATCCAAATCAGAGTCTTAGCCATGTTAATTCCTTCTGGGTCTTTGTGAGATGACTCTCTCTGAGCTTCTGGTGACTGAGACAATCCTCAGCATCCCATGACTGCTTATACCCACCTTCATTGTCACATCGTGCCTCTCCTCTCCCTGTGTGTGTCTCCTTTTTAGTATTAGGTATTTTTAGGATTTAGCTTATAGTATTAGGACCCACAACACTAGAATAATTTCATTAACTTAAATTATAACATCTACAGAGCAAAACCCTATTTCCCAAACAAGGTCAAAATCACAGGTTAAGACTTCAACACATCTTTTTTGGAGACACCATTCTGTTCATTACAATGGGGATATAAATCTTTGCTTCTCCTAGCTGTGTTGCAGATTGGGTGAAATTCAAAGGTATCTAGGAGCCTGCTCTAGAAATAAGTGAACCAGGGCTGAGCCGCTAAATCTCAAGGATCCACTGAAGGAGAGAATACTATGGGCCAATATTTTCTGGATAAGATGGGAAGGTCAGGAGCAGAGAAAGTGCTTTCGTGAAAGCTGCGCACATGGCTCTATCTTTGCTTTTCTTCCAAGACTAGTGGTTCCGGAGGAGTAGGAGGCAGCATGGTGCATCCACAGTTGCAGACACAGGGGTCCTATGGACACACTGAGCTGAGGAGCTGGAGCCAGAGAAGACGTCCAGGGTTATACAACGACCCTGGAGCTGTCCTGTATGGGGGCACAGAGAGAGATCATTCAGGGCCCTATGGCAGGGAGATGAGTTTCTACTGGAGGCAAGAGGTCATTGACATTTGGGCATTAGTGTCAATGGCCCCCATTTGCACTTCTCATAGTGACTAGATAGAGAGATAGAGAGATAGATGATAGATAGATAGATAGATAGATAGATAGATAGATAGACAATTAGAGAAAGAGAGAGAGGTTATTTTATGGCTCCCACAGTTGTAGAACAGGGCAAGTGCAATTTAGGCAGGTTCCAAGTGTATGGGTCAGGTGGGAGGCTGGAGGTGTCTCCTGACTCATGTTACTGTAGGAGGCTGATGAACTGGAAGATGACAGGCTGGTGACTGCAGAGGCAAGTGAATCCAAGGTCAGATGGTGGGATGCTGATAACTCCCGGAATCAGCGGGCAATATGGCAGGTCAATAACTCAAATCTAAAGAACTGGAGGTCAATGACCTATATTCAGGATCCATACCCAGCAAAAAGCAAGCTTTCCCACAACACCCACTTATAGTGGAAGCAGGCCACACCTCCAAGGAAACGTCCTTTCTGTTGATTACATCAGAGTTGTGGTCTGAGTAAGGGTGTTAGATCCCATCTTAATCTTATAACTGGTGGCTGCTCATATCATACTAGGTAATTACATTGTGTTAGATCACATCAAGGGGTATTACGAGTTCTTCTCTGTCAAACCACTGTAAATTCTGGTCCAGTCAACTTGACACAAAACCTAGTTATCAGAGAGTATGAACCCCTTGACCTATGGATCCTGTTTGGATATAACGATCTCTTTGTAATTTTAATGAGGCTATCTCATGGTGGGCCTAAACTTGATTGCTTGAATTGTAAGGAGCAGTATAGGTAGAGACAAGCAAGCATGAACTTCAGGGTGGGGGTTGTTAAGAATCTCCACCCAGAGACAGCAGAGAGCCTGTCCTATAGTGAGTTTCCTAAATGAGGGCTTCTAGCCTCCTGAACTATGAGAAATAACAGATTCTGCCTTTAAAGGCATCCATTGCAGTCTTTCTGCTACTGCAATGTTGAGAAATAAGACATAAGGAAGTTAAATGCTCAGCTATCCTAAGAACCATTAAAAAGTACAAAGCAAAGCTACATGGTGCCCTGGGGTTGTGGGGGGCATACCCAAGGGTTTGGGGTTTTATTGGAGTAGGTGTGGTCTGACTTGGGGGCCTGGGGATAGTCTGAGCATCTAGGCAGCAGACCACAAAGCATATGTCTCTGGTTTCAATGCACCTGCAAATGCAGCCATCTCAGTGCGCCACTTTTTGGCAAAAAAAAAAAAAAAAACCAACCCAGCATGCCTCTCTTGTTCCACATACCTTATTCACCTGACCTCATTCTGTGTGACTTCTTTTTGTTTCTATGAATGAAGAGAGATATGAAAGGCCAGTGATGTGATGAAAGAAAAACTGGGGAGGTGCAGTCAGCCATCCAAACAGATGAGTTTGAAAAGGTTTCCAAGAATGGAATCACGGATTTGACAATTGTATTAAATATAATGGAGAGTGCTTTCAAGGAGATAAGGTTGTTTTGGAGAAAAAAATGAATACATACCTTTGGAAAAAAGTCCATGTTTTCTGGGTACCCCCTCGTATGCTCAGTGCCTGGCACAGAGTATACAGTAAGTAAAAATTAGCTCCAACCCTCCTTCCTACTTCTTGGGAAGAAGCAAGGTTGGTACAAGGGTTCCCAAAACTCAGCTGTTTTCTAGCAAAAAAGCTGAGCCAGTTACTAGTGAATGGATTCCAACTAATGACATTCCATGTTGTTTGGAGTAGAATGGCTCTCCACAGGGTTAAATTGGCTGTGACATCTCCGAAGCAGATAGTCAGGCCTTTCTGCTGAGATCCCTCTAGGTGCACTCGAATTGCCAACCTTTCAGTTAGCAGCCCAGCATCTACGAGTTTATGCTACCCAGGAACTCCAAGAAAATGACAGACGAGCTTTATAAAATTTTGGCTCTATTCCAAGCCCACCTATACTATTATTTACCTGCTTTTAAAAATAGACTTTATTTTTTGACCTTTAATTGACATGAAAGTATATATCACTGTTACAGACCATCCTATAACTTGCTATGTAGAGAAGGAAAATGCAAACACAATAAAGCAGCATTTGTATTAAATCAGTCTGGATGCTGGAGCCAACCAAGGGCACTAAAACAGGAGCCTTATTGCTTTTTTCTTAAAAGCGGAGATTACCAAAAGAACGAATTGAGAATCGCTGCTTCATTGGATCAGAAGGACTGAAGGGGGCTGAAAGGGGAATGCTGTTGTCTGCTTGGCTCCCAGTGGCTTAATCCACCTTTGCATTATGTCTCAATCACCTCAGACAGGGGAGAACCTTTTATTCATGGCGAGAACCTGGACTTGGCATCTGGTGCACTTGGGGTTTGCTTGCTCGTTTATGACTTGGGCTAAGATTGGCCTACCAATTAATACAAACTTTTGAAATATTTTGTGATATGTCCTGAACTTTTAAAATGTTTGTACTCCTTAATACAGAGTTTTATGAACGGATGTGTGATATATATATACAAGAAAGAAGTGAAAAGACATATATACAAGGATCTTTCTTCTAACACTGTGCAAAAAAATAAATATTACAGACAACCCACTTGACCTAATAGATTGAGGTTGATCAAGTAAACGGTGCTACAGTCATTAAGTGAAGAGCAAGACAATGATTACAAATGGTGCATATTTTAATCTTATTAACACATTTTAAAGGTTACTGTATTGCTGAAATGGGAGGAAATGGAAACTTTAATGTGGGTTGGTAAGAGCGCCAAATGGTGGAGTGTTTGGGGGGACTACTTGGCAGACTCAGTCAACCCCCAATCAATCAAAAATCTTTCAACCCACAAGTTCTCTATTTCGAATGTAAAACGTTCCTCTAGTGATAATTTATGAGAACCTACAAGGTGTTGTTTGATGCATGATTTACAATATAAATACACATATACAATACACATTCCTAAATTCCCTTTCCATGAACAAACACACTCACTGCCATTGCGTCAGTGGTGACTTATAGAGATGCCCTGTGGGTTGCTGAGACTCTGACAGGAGTAGAAATCACAGTATTTCTCAGGCGTTGCTGCTAGTTATTGTGAACTGCTGACCATGCAGATCACAACCCAATGCATAACCGCAAGACCACCAGGGCTCTATGAATTCCCTTTAGTATGGACCAATTTAATAAATTATTGCATATCCATATTAGATATGGATGTAATTAATCTATTACAAATGATACAAGGGAGCTTCAAAAGTGGTGGGAAAAATCCATTATCTTTCTAGTCTATTTTTCTATGAATTTTTTGAACACCCCTCATGCTACAGGTGCTAAATATGGACTGGCATGGAAGATGCCCGTGTTATATTATTTGGTCAAAAGCCAAGTTGCAAAACAATTGATATAGGTAAAGTTTAATGTGCCAACCTGACTGATAAGCACATCTGGGGTTAATTGAAGGGCAAAGAGATAAATGGCTAGGTGAGCCTCGCCTATCTAGTTCTCAGGTCCCTTGCTGACCAGGGTGCAGCTGCCTTAGCAGTTCCCTGCTTCAGCTAGCAAGCCTCACTTCCTGCAAGACGTCCCCAAGGAGAAGCCATATGGACCTACCCCAGGGCTGCCCTGGGTGCTGGAGCAGCCGTGTGGAGACCCCTGCCAGCACTGAGATGCTTACATATTCACTGATTCAGCTTTCCTCTGCAATCGGCGTCACTGCATGTGTTTTGTGGGATGAAGGAGGACTTTGTCGATTGGTGTCGCGTGCGTATGGGCTAATGTTGGACTTATGGGCTGGGCAGCACTGGGTTGGGATGTTTTCTTGATGTGCACTTACCCTTTATCTAAAACTCTCTCTTATACATAGGAGTCTCTGTGGATTTGTTTCTCTGATGTACCCAGACGAACACAACAATGAACATGACTTGTTAGATGATGTCAAGTCTGCTTAACATCAGCTTTAGATGTAACAAAATGTAGTACCATGCAGTACTATACCATTTTCCTGTTCAAATCCAGGTGTTGCTATCACTGTGGATTTAGAGTGCCTCTCAGCCTAGTGTGGGTGTCTATCACTGTGGATTGAGAGTGCCTCTCAGCCTAGTGTGGATGTGGCCAGGAATCCTAGCACTATATCCGATAATGGTCGGTTGTGATCGCAGGGCTTTCACTGGCTGATTTTCAGCAAGAGACCTTTTTTCCTAGTCTGTCTTAGTCTATAACTCTGCTGAAACCTGTCCACCGTGGTATTTGAAATGCTGGTAATATAATTCCTGAGGTAGTTCGTTTATTGTGCCAACCTGGCTGATAAACACATGTAAGGTTAATTGAAGGGCAGAAGGCTAAATGGCTCAGTGAGCCTCACCTTTAGCATTCTCGGCTCACTTTCTTTGTGATGGTCGGACCAGGCTGCAAATGCCTTAGCCAATTCCCTGCTTCAGCTGGCAAGGCTCACTTCCTGTGAAACATCGCCGAGGAGAAGCTGCATGGACCTACCCCGATGCAGCCCTGGGTGCTGGAGCAACTCTCTTATATATATGAGTTTTTGTGGATTTGTTTCTCTAAAGTACCCAGACGAACACAATTCCCAACATGATAGCAACCCACAAACAACCACTGTACAACAAACAGACAAAAAGGTAGTGGATCAAGATGGCACATTCTCTTTAAACAAAGTATATGTTTATAGACCTTTCCAGACACAGTGTAAGCCCACTGCCCTGGAGTTGATTTGGGCTTTTAGTGACCTGTATAACTTAGGGTAGAACTACTCCTATGGGATTTCCAACGCTATGAATCTTACAGAAGTAGCCTGCTACATCTTTCCCCAGAGGAAGGTCTCATCCAAATCTACTGTAGCCTAAAGACTGCATCTGAGTACTTTAATGATGGTGCTACCAGAACTTCTTGGTGGAGGTCCTATATAAACAGGGGGGGATGACAGAGCGCTTTAAATGATCAATAGTGGTGCCCTATGGGTATCAGAATTGAAGAGGCTGTATATTGGGAGTCTGTTGCTTTAATCCCAAACTTAAAACAAGTCACCTCTTCTAGCTTAAAACTCATGTTAGAAAACTCTTCTCAATCTTAGAAAAGTAAATCTCAAAGCCATGGATATAGGTATATTAATCAATCAAGAAAGACATTAATACTATCTGTGTTACGGAGGAAAACCAAGCCGCAGATCATTATTATGCCAGTTTTGTTAAAAAAGAAGTCAGTGTCAATACGCATGTCACCAAGGTGGCTCTCTGAGACCTGGGCCTTTTGTTAAGGTAACTGGCATCTGATTGTGTTCATCCCCAGGTGGCTCAAAACTAATCTTCTGCACATGCTCAATTGGGGCAGGATAGTTACAAAGACAGCATCTTGTCACATCGGGTGCTTTGGTGAAGGTGTGGTGTTTGTCAGAAGGCTAGACGGAGGGCATGCCGATCACTTCTTTGCATATTAGGCAGGCCAGATCTAGTCTCAGCCGATTCTGTGACCTAGGCCTCCTGCTCTTCTTAATCAGAACGCTGTCAGGGGGCCTGTTAAGAAACAGCTTTAAAAAAGGAAGGTACATCTTTTTTAGCATGGATATCAAAGATGGCGACTAATCAGCTGGCAACACTCCCAGAACAATATGTGCGGTGACTTGAGTCTCATCCTCTAGTAAAGGTAGGGATTCAAGATATAGCTCACTTTAGCTCACTCTAAAATGGGACTGTAGCCACCAGTGTGGAAGCTAGGATTTATAACCCATCATAAGGAAGACTATGGCTAGAAGGTTTATATTGACAAATTAACGTGTCCTCAGAGGCATGTTCTAATCCTCATCTTACTTTACCGGGAATGCTGTGGCCTTGGAGCCCCTAAAGGTTATTCTTACAACCTCCTAGTTGGGCAGAGAAGAGAGCAGCGCTTGGCTTGTTTGCCTTGGCTAAGCTAGCTACACTTTTGTTAGACACAAACCTAAAAAAATAATTTAAAAACCTCCACTGGGGGAAATATTTCTATTTGGAACTGGGAAACTAGGTCAGTCTGAGATCAGTGACCTACATTTCCTGCTATAGAAATTTAAGATGAAAGAGCAGTTGCCATCGCAGCGTAAGAGTGAGCACTAAAACCCCATCAAAGAGTGGGAGAAGGAGAAAGCATGGGGGTTGGGGGGGGCGGGGGGAGGACGAAGAGAGGCAGGGAATTCTAAAAAGCTCCTGCATTGGAAATGGGTTTTGGCCAAGCTAACAATACCTAATAATGGGAGAGAAATGAGTCTCTAACTGTGTCATCTATTTTCTTCAAAGAGCAATATTTGCTAACTAGGAACTCCCTCCGCAGGTAAAAAACATCCTTTTCCCATTCTGAGGACTGTGGGTAAAATGACAGCCTCCCCACCCCGCTGCCAGCCGCCCACAAAGACTCTGTGTCCGCCTTGGCTGCCAGCCGACTGCTTTTTGTAATAGACTTCTGAAAACCAGCTTGATCTCATTGATTCAGCTCTTCAGACCCGATCCTGTGGCATGTCTGTGGTTAATAGTCTCTTAGGGCCTGGATTTCCATAAATCTTGGTGGTGGGCTTGAGTGGCTGATCCGAGGAAGAGCAGTTTAATGACAGTGGTGCCCCAGTGTTTCCTATCCCCCAGAGCAGATCATAGGATGGAAAGGACACCCAGGAATGGTGACTTTTATTCACCTTCTGTTCATAATGGGCCTCTCTAGAATTGTTACAGTGGAAGCCAAGAGATCAATGAATCCACATCTGTGTTACCAACCACCAACCAGCCATTGAGTCAACCAGTCATTGAGTCAGTGCCAGTTTACGGCCACGCCTCATGTGTCAGTGGTCAGCTGAGCTCCACAAGTTCAGTGGGTGGTTGCTTAGAGGTTAATTGTCAGGCCTTTCTTACAAAGCAGGTCAAGACACAACGTCACCACCCAGGAACGCCGTGTCGGTGGTAAATGTGTGTAATAGTCGCCCATTACCAGCCCTCTCCTCATTCTGGGTTCATTGAGCATTGCGATTTCCTACAAATGTAGTTTGACTCATTGTCAGGTCACAGAAGCAATATGTATCTTCAATAAGCATAAACATTGAAACTCTGTTTGGGATCCCCGTCACCTTTTCTTTCTAGCCACAGCAAATCCAGAAACCTCATGCTGGGAAATCAATGTCATGAAAAGATACAGCCTCTCTCAGTCTGGGTGCCCAAGTGAGAGCCGCCTCCCTGACTGGGAGCCCTGTTAGACAGGTAGAGCCAGCCAGGGGGAATAAAACCACAAAAACTTCATGTTTCTTTAAGTTATCGACCTTTGGAAATGGCCTGCCACCTATCCTGGCAGATTCAATATCATATCGATTCAACTTTGGAACGAAAACACAACAACAACAAGGCCAGATTGAAGGCCTAACACGTATGTGCTGTTGGAGACAGAGCTGGACAAAATGCAAGCATGCAGTCCCAGGGTGGTATACATGGTTAACATTCTTAGCTCTGAACTAAAACATTGGGGGTGTGCATGAACCCAGAGGCACTCCATGAGAAAAAAAATTGACAATCTGCTTCTGAAAAACGCTATGATCCTTCCTTTCCAAGGGGCCTCAGGGGGAATACAGGGAATTCACATGAAGGAGTCCTTGTGAACTTAATTCACATTAAGTTAATCATTGAGCTGATAACTGTGAGGTTGTTAGTTCAAACCCATAAGCTACTCCATGAATGGAAAATGAGGCTGACTGTTCCTACAGGGATTTGCAGTCTTAGATATATACAAGGCTCATTAGAAGTCAGAATTGACTTGATGGCAATGGTTTGGTCTTTGAGCTATATTTGGACCTTGTGGCTGCTCTAGGAAATGACTGTAAACTGGGTCATTCAAAACCAAGGGAATTTATTCAGAAGTCCGAGATCAAAGTGCTGGCAGGACCATGCTCCCTCCCAACAGTCTCGGGAAGAATCCTTCCTTGTCTCTGCCAGCCCCTGTGATTCCAAGTGTTCCTGTGGCTTCACCACCCCTGTATCTGCCTCTGTGGTCACACTTCCTTCTCCTCTGTGACTCAAACCTCCCTCTGACTTTCTTTTACAAAGATACCCATGATTGGATTTATGGGCACACAGAGACAGCCCAGGGTGACCTCATCTCATCTTGGGATCTTAATTACATCAGCAAAGACCTTTTCTCCAAATAAGGTCAGATTCACACGTCTGAGTGGACGTCATGTATCCTTGCTTGGTGGGGTGGAGGAGGAGACCCTTTCACCTACTAGAAAAGTCCTTTCTCTTTGCTACTCACTAAGCCAGCTCGTTTGCGTCCAGGTTTCACCTAAATTATGTTCCCAATTAATTTTTGAGGGCATTATTATCGTGCCCACTTTAAAGACAGTGACGCAGAATTTCAGGGGTTTAAGTAACTTGCCCAAAGTCAAAAGAGTGGAGCCAGGAAGTAGACTCAGATTTTATTCAGAAGTTGTGGAATTGCCTTAATGCTGTTGGTAGATAAGTAGATAGATAGATATGTAGATAGAGGGCTGGATGGGTGGATAGAAAAAGAATTCTCCAAAGAAATGTCATTTTCTCCAACTCATTGTTGCTTAAACTGATTTCTGGGACTCTGCTTCTGAACCACTTTCTAAGAAGTGCAAGAAAAACTCTGCCTGCTTGCAACATTGTCACAATTTGTGGTGTATGTATTTCTAGGCAGCCTTAAATTCATCTGATCTGCTTCCTAGACAAAATTCTGCTTACCGGGAATAGGACTCGGCACTCCCTTTCCTCGGAACACTACGCATGCAAGAATCAATTAACCTGGTGAAATTCTACTGACGGCTTTGCTATCCAGTAGAGATGGCTAGGTAGAGGCAATATAATGTCCAAGGCCCCAGTACAAGGTATAAGAATCTCCTCTGTCTTATCCCAGGATGTCTAACTTGCCTTTCTTTTTCCCAGTGGGTACTCAGCCTACTGGGAATGCTAATTTGCCTTTCTTTTTCCCAGTGGGTTACTCAGCCTACTGGTTCCATGCCCAATAACAGTCTCCTCCTTCCTTCATGGGGAATGGACTCTCTCCCCTTCTTGCTAGAGCAGTGGTTCTCAACCTTCCTAATGCCTCGATGCTTTAATACAGTTCCTCATGTTGTGGTAACACCCCGTCCCATAAAATTATTTTCATTGCTGCTTCATAACTGTCATTTTGTTATTGTTATGAATCAGGCAGCCCCTGTGAAAGGGTCGTTCAACCCCCAAAGAGGTCGCAACCCCACAGATTGAGAACTGCTCTTCTAGAGGCCCTGTGACATGCGGAAGGGTAAGATTGACCTGCCACGTTGGGAGAGCCGGAGTTTGGTGACCTCCTGGGGCTTCAGAACAGAACGATGAGAAACAGCTCCCATGTAACCAGCTGGACCTGGAACTGCCCACCACTGCTGGGGCTCCCTCCAAGGACACCCCTGTCTTCATCTGGGCCTTCTCATCACTATACAGCCAATAGCACCCTCCCTGGTAACAACAGTAACATGTATTAAGCGTGTGCTAGGGAGCTTGCACATGTGTAATCCTCATAACGATGCCCTAAAGCGGGCGCTGTGATTCATGTCCTTTCACTGGCCCTGCACCATCTTCATGATGATAGTATAGGGCGGAGTACCTTCCTTCCAACCGCGGGAGTCTATCTTCCAGCACTGTGCTGATTATCTGTTGTGATCTCTCCGGTCTTCATAGGCTGACTTGGGAAATAAATCACCAGGCCTTTCTTCCTAGCCTTCCGTAGTCTAGAAACTGGAAAACCTCTCTACCATGGGTGCCCCCTGCTCGTGTTTGAAATATGGATGACACAGCTTTCAACATCATAGCAAGAAGCAGGTCACCACAGGAGCACAACCTGCAGACGGGTTGCCGTAGAGTGGCAATCACTAACACACTGCCAGTGCCTGCAATCCTTCACATACCAGTGCGATATAGGATTTCCACAACCGGGAGTCTTTACTGGAGCAGCCTGGCTCCTCTGTACCTCAAAGAGTGGGTGGTGGGTTATGAACTATCGACCCTTTAGATCGCAGCCTAATGCCTAGCCCCTGGTGCCACCAAAGCTTTACCTCGTACAGATTAAATGGCTGCGGATTCACCTTCCATTGATTCTGATTTAATAAGAGTTTACTATCCCTGTTAATTATATTTCTTCATGAGGGTATTCTATAAGTAGAAGGATGAAACTAAAAAATTGATCAATAATTCAGGCCCACCCCAAAATCAAGTCCACTGGCACCGAGTCTATTCTGAATCACAGTGACCCTATAGGACTAGTAGAAATGCCCATAGGGTTTGGGGGGATGCAAATCTTTGTGAAAGAAAAATGGCTCATTTTTGTCCCCCAAAGCAGTAGGTGGGTTCAAACTGTGGTCCTTGTGTTTAGCATCCAACTCTTAATTGACTACACCACCAGGCTCCTTAGTGCTTAGCCAAATGGCAGCAAACGGTGGCTCTGGAGCCATGGTGGCTCTTTCAGCAGGTACATGTGGTTCTGAAGTAAAAATGAAAATAAAGATAAAATTATTACTCAGATAATGATGATTTTATTTGTAAGAATATATTTATGGCTTTCGAATACTTTTTAAATTGTGAGAGACAGAATCTGCTCTTCCATCTCAAAGGTTTGCGGACCCCTGGCTTTGCCCAATAGTCGGATGCCCTAGGACTTTTCTTGTAAATGAATTGCTGTACTTGTCATGGTGATGGGGAGCAACTGGCTTCCTTGTTCCCCCAGAAATGGAGACTCTGTTGAAGAGCTCCCTGGTGGGAACAGGCCTTGGGCAGTCGTTTGGAGGGACTCTACAATACGGCCTAAGGCAGTGTGCTCAACCATGCTTCTTGATGTGCTTGCTACTTGCCACCGAGCTTGGGCATTCCCTCAGGCCTCACAGAGCTATGTGCTCAGTGAATTACAGGTGTTCGCATGTTACTAGCAGTAGGATTCAGAGTGGAGTCCCTGGGTGGTACAAACAGTTAATGTACTCTGATACTAACCAAAAGGTTGGAAGTCCAAGTCCACCTACAGGCACGTCAAAAGTAAAACCTGATCCTCCTTGGCAGCCAAGCAGTTCATTGATTTATACAATGCCAGAAAAGATTTCTAAGAAACAGAAATTATCTGGGAAAGGGAGAGTCCACAGAGCAGGATTCTCTGCACCTGGGTCTCATGAATTACTCCTCTCTGAAGCTTCAGATGCTGAGCACTGCGTTTCTCAACCCACTCAGCATCCTCCAAAGCCAACAGATAGCCCATGAGGACCACAAGAGGGGTGGCCCGCAGGCACCCTACCATGCTGTCCCCTAGCAGTCCACCGGGATGAACGTCCAGAGTGAGCCCATGACCACATCGTCTGCTCTCTTGCTGATACCTGGTATTCATGGCCTATGCCTACTTTGTGAGGTCTAGGGGTGACCTAACAGAGGCCCGTAGCTCCTCGTCCATCTCCAAAGGTCTGTACATCTTCGCTATGGTCCTCAGCTTCCTGGAAATCCTCATTTCCTCCTTTTAACCCCAGGCACCATGCTGAGCTTCGAGCTTTTCTGCAGATGGTGAGCCTGCACAATGCTATGCCCCAACCCTCCAGTCCCGTCCTGCTGGCCCTGGTCCTTCTCTGCAGAGTCCAGACTCACCCCATATACAGCGGGTAGCATGTGTATATCCATCTATACATATACTCAGTAAGGTGCTCTGGTGTTTAAAGAAAAAAGAAAAGGTTAGCATTATGCTCTGCTTCTGGAAAATCAGTCATTGAAATCCTCTAGAGAATGCTCTACTCCACCATACGGAGCCAACTCAAAGGTGTGTTTTGGGCTGAGGATCCTGAGAACTTGTTAGGATTGTACACGGTCCTCCTGGCACCTTGTCTAGGCACCTGTGCTTTGTATGAAGCAGCAATCAGCCTAGGGGCTCTTGGGGAAATTACATACAATGGATGCTTTCAGTCACTCATTTCTTTGCTGTCCTATTTGTTCTTTAGAAAACATTTTATGGGGACTTTTGGTGTTTGAGCACCTCCAGTAAATCAGTCCATCCTGGGAATATACACCCCTATTAACACTCAATTTAATTCTCTCAGTGAGTCTCGCTGTTCCTCTAAGGCTGGGAGAAACTGAGAGATTAAATAATTTTGCTAGTTTCCTCCAGGGAGGCTGTGTGGATTCAGCTCAGGTCTGAAGTTTGACTGGCTGCCACTTACCCTTACCCTTCTCCCAAAAAACGTCTGCTTTCAGCTGACTTTTTTCAATAGTTACCCTTTTTTCTATTTGAGATTATATGGATAATCTCAAAATAAAATGACAAACGCGCACGTGTGTGTGTGTGTGTGTGTGTGTGTGTGTAAGAGAGAGAGAGAGAGAGAGAGAGAGAGAGAGAGAGAGAGAGAGAGAGAGAGGGAGAGAGAGGGAGGGAGGGAGAGAGAGAGAGAGAGAGAGAGAGAGAGAGAGAGAGAGAGAGAGAGAGAGAGAGAGAGAGAGAGAGAGAGAGATTTTACTGGACCTGGGATCTCAGGATTATACTCTTGGGGGACATCATGGTCCGTTGGCAAAGCATCAGTCACAAAAACAGTGCTGTACATCCTACTTGGTCAGTAGTAACTGGAGCCTTAAGAGGTCCAGAGTAGCATCTAAGGAGCAGCTCTTGATGTGCCCCCGTCCAGAGAAGAGAAAAGTTATGAAAATTGAGAGACACATAGATGAATGGACCACGCTCACATCACTCTCCACAACCCTGAGACCAGAAGAACTACATGATTTCCGGCTTCTACTCTCAACTGCAAACGGCTGGGAAGGAGCCACATTAGAAATTCCTAGATAGGATGGGAGACAAATGTGGAACAAAACTCAAAACCATAAAAAAGACCAGGTTGACTAGTTGGAGAGAGACTTTCAGAACCTCTGAGACTGCAACCCTTAGTCACCCTTCAGATCTGGAAATGAACTTGCCCGTGACTCAATTTTCTTTCTTTTTTTAATACTTTAATTGGGGGTTCTTACATGTGTTATCATAATCCATACATTCCTCCAATGTGTCAATCACATTTGCACATGTGCCACCATCATTTTCAAAGCATTCTCTTCCCACCTGAGCCCCTGATATCAGCTCCCCATTTCTTCCCCTCCCTCACAAACACTTGATAAGTTAAAGATTATTGCTTTCATTTCTTACATCGTCTTCTGTCACCCCTCATCCACTTTTCCATTATTCGCCCCCCCCAGGGGAAGGGTTCTAGCTTGATCCTTATGATTCATTCCCTCTTTTGTCTCTACTCTCCTTGTTGGCCCTGAGGGGTTTATCTATCCTGGATTCTCTGTGTTGCAGGCTCTTATCTGTAGCAGTGTGCATGAGTTTCATCAGTGCTATACATCCCCCTGACTGGCTCATCTCTTCCCCGTGTCCCCTATGTGAAAAGATGTTCAATTGTCTATAGAGGGGTATTGGGCCTCCACTTCATGCCACTCCCACCCCCCACCATTCACCTTGGGTATGGTTTTATTCTGGGTCTTAGATACCTGATCCCATCGACACCTGATGATAACACAGGTTGGTGTGCTTCATCCATGTGGGTTTTGTTGCTTCTCAGTTAGATGGCTGCTTGTTATCTTCAAGCCTTTAAGACCCCAGATGCTATATCTTTTGATAGCCGGGCACCATCAGCTTTCTTCACCACATTTGCTTATGCACCCTTTTTGTCTTCAGCAATCATGTAAGGAAGGTGAACACCACAGAATGCCGGAGTGTTAGAACAAACTCTTCTTGCATTGAGGTTGTACTTGAGTTGAGGCCCTATATCCATCTGCAACCTTAATTCTTCACATATAGATATGAGTACATAGTTCTATCCCCCTCTCACTATATATACACACACATACATATATGTAAATGCCTGTATTTAGGCCTCTATAAATGTCCTTTGCCTCCTGGATCTTTCCTCTATTTCCTTTTTACTTCCCACTTGTCCCACCATCATGTTCAGTCTTCATTCGGATTTAGTAATTCCTCGCTGCTGCATTGCCCTTGATTGAGCCCCACCAGCCATCCTATAACCTTCCTTCCATTTATTTTAGTTCACTTGTTATTCCCTTTTCCCTGGGTTGGTTGCCCATCCCCCCACTTCCTTTCTCCCACCACCCCTAGTCCCGTCTCCCCCTGGAATCATTGGTCCCGTTCTTTTCATCTCTGAATTATTTATCCCTCCTATCTTATCTAGATAGACATGCAGATATATTAATAAGTGCAAACACCATGCAAAGCCAAGTAAAACAACAAAGGAAGTCAAAACCAACAAAACAATAACAACAGCAGAAAGCAAGAACAAAATAGCAACAACAAAAAAAGCCAGTGACAAAAATGGAAAATCCTATAAATATGTCAAGGTCTGTTTGTTGGCCTTTACAAGTGTTTTCCAGTCGACTTTGATGGGATGGCCACACTCTGTCTCCCCAGTCTATTTTTGGTATTCCCCGGGAGGTTCATTACTCTGCTCCCCCTGCTGCTCTGCTGCACGCCCTCAGTGCCTCACCCCAGCATGATGAAGCCAGACTGTGCACTATTCCCGCACTGTGTCTCCGGGGCTGTCCCCTGCAGTACCATGGTTCAGTGAGGGATGCCGTGTCCTGTGGTGGGGCCAGCCATACAGTCCTCCCCGTGTCTTATCTGCTCTGAGCAGGAACATCGTCCTTGGGGCTTGGTGGGCCAGGCTGTCCTCTCCTCCCTCTCCATCTCTTTGTGTTTCTCCTGTGTGCTTTAATCTGACATGCCCTTCTCCCCAAACTGTGCTGTCCTCTGATGTGCACTCTACTTGCGGGGGGAGGGGGTGTGTCCACATAGTCAGGATTGGGGCAGCCCCTCGGACCTCTCTATTTGGTTCCCTGTTATATGCCAGTATGTTGTATTCACATCTCGGTGCATCCAGTTGAAGTCTGGTCTCTTTCTCTTTCTCCTGTGGAGATATAAACAATACATTTCCCTTGGGTGGATTAGTACTCTGCTACCCCTCATCCATTTTTTCTTTCTTTCCCCCTCTTATTTAGTTGGCTGCCATATGTATCCCTGGATTGAGTTTAGCCCTTGTCATATTTGCTGGACCTCACCCCAGGTATGTATGTATATAGTAGCTTTTCCACTACGTCCCTTGTTTTTTTAAGCTTACCTCAGCAGATTCATGAAGTACTTGTCCTTTTATTCTTGACATACGTCACTTAGCATGATTTCCTCCAGTTCTTCCTACGTGGCAATGTGCTTCATATGTTCATCACTGTATTTTAGAAACACATAGTACTCCACTGTATGTACATACCACAGTTTTTTGATCCATTCATCTGTTGATGGAAATTTGGATTGTTTCCAACTCCTTGAAATTGTGAACTGTGCCGCGATGAACATTGGAGCACAGATTTCTGCCCGTGGTTTGTTTCTTGCCTCTTATGGTTACGTGCCCAGTAAGGGGATTGCTGGGTCGTATGGTATCTCAATCTCTGTCTGCTTTAGATATCGTTCAATTGATTTCCATAATGGCTGTACATACCTACCGGTCTACCAGTGTTGAAGTCCATTAAGACTCAACCTTGAAACGACTGAGAATTCTCATGACCTATGTGTCAGTGTTTGCTGATTTCTTCTGTGACTTCCTGTGACCCTATTAAAACGTGTATGTCCTTGTGCTTATCTTAGAATATAATGTTCTTATTATTCAAGTGTCTAGACAGTGCACCTAGTTAAGAAATATGTTTGCATAGATAAGATGTTCAGAATGTTTTATGAAGCAAGTGCTTTGTTTCTTGTTTTGTAACCATTTCTTTGTATGAATAGTGTATAAACCAAGCTTCGAATAAGCAGACTACTGCCCTCCCAATCCCATACTTTGTGCTTGTCTTTTTCCCTTTAATCCACACTCCTCATTTCAGATGCAGCTTGGTGCGGGATAGCTGGTCTATCTCCCGCACACCAGCAGTGGATGAGAGTTCCTATCTCCCCTCAGCCCCTCCAACACTTGTTTCTTTCTGACTTTTTGAATTGGGCTACCTTTGAGGGTGTTGGGTGCTATCTCATAGTTGTTTTAATTTGTATTTCTCTATGACTAATGATCAGGAACATTTTCTCATATGGTTACTGGCCATTTGGATTTCTGACCCTGTGAAACTTCTGTTCAAGTCCTTTCCCACCTCCTTAGTGGGCAGTCAGGTTTTTTTTTTTCTTATTGTAATCTTGAAAAAGTATTGTAGATTTTAGTAACAAGGCCTTTGTATGATGTGTAATTGATAAAGATGTTTTCCCAGTCAGAGGGCTCTCTTATTACTCTTTTGGTGACTTCTTTTGACGTACACAGGTGATTTAACTTCAGTATATCCCATTTGTCTATTTGTTACTCCTCTGTATTTGTTCCGTTCCCTATTTCCAATAGCCTATGGATTCCCTGTGCCAAGGTTCTCAGAGTTGTCCCAATTCCCTCATTAATGGCCCTAATTATTTGGGGTTTTACCTCAAGGGCTGTGGTCCACCTTGAGTTTATTCTTGTGCATGAATGGGATAAGGGTCTTGCTTCATTCTTCTGTACGAAGATATCCATTTTTCCAGCACCACTTATTGAAGAGCACATCTGCTTCCCATTTGATATTTTGGGGGCCCTTATCAAAAATCAGTCACCGGTATGCTAATGTTTTTATTTCTGGGTCTTCAACTCTTTTCCATTGGTCTGAATATCTGTCTTTATACCAGCACCACACTGTTTTGATCACTGTAGTCATATAATATATGTTACGGTCAGGTAGAGTAAACCCTCTCACTTTTTCCTTCTTGAGGCGTCTTCTGCTTATTCAGGACTTCTTCCCTTTCCATATGAAGTTGGTAATCAGGTTTTCCAATTCTTTGAAGAAGGATGATGGTATTTGTATCAGGATAGCATTAAATGTATTTAGTGTCTTGGGCCGAACTGACATCTTTACTATATTGAGTCTTCCAACCCACGAACATGGGATGTTCTTCCATTTGTTGAGGTCACTCTTGGTTTCTTATAACAGTGTTCTATAGTTTTCCTTCTACAAATCATTTCTTAAGTCGGGTATATCTCTAGATATTTCAATTTGTGCTTGGCTCTTATAAAGGATACTACCTTTTTAATCCCCTCTTCTGTGATTTTCTCTGATGTGCATAGCAGTCCAATAGACTTCTGCCTGTTGATCTTGTATCCCACCACTCTACCATATTCCTCTATCATGTTGAACACTCCACTTGTGAAGTTTCAGGAATTTTTGATATATGAAATCATATGATCTGCAAATAATGATAGTTTTGCCTCTTCCTTCCCCAAACAAATACATTTGATGTCTTTCCTTTGTCTTATTATGTTAGCTAGGACCTCCAATACGATGTTAAATAGGAGTGGGGATATGGGTCATCCTTGTCTGGTCCCCTTTTCAGTGGGATTGTTTTAGTTTTTTCTCCATTAACTACCAAATTGCTTGTTGGTTTTTCAAATATGGAATGCATAATATTGAGGAAATTTCCTTCTATTCCTATCTTCTTGAGTGTCTTACACAGGAATGTGTGCTGGATGTAGTAAATTAATTTTCCCACATCTATCATTATCATGTGTTTCTTATAATTCTTCCTGTCAATGTGGCAAATAATACGATTGGTCTTTTGTATGTTGAATCATCCCTGCATCCCTGGTATGAATCCCACTTGGCCATGGTGAATTTTTTACATATGCTTTTGTACTCTATTGGTCAGTATTTTGTTAAGGATTTTTTTTTTTCATTAGAGATATTGGTCTGTAGTTCTCAATTCTTGTGGGATCCTTGCCCGCTTTAGGTATCAGAGTTGTATTAGCTTCATAGAAGGAGTTCAGGAGTTTGCTGTCTTTTTCTGTTTTGGAAAATTTGGGTAGGATTGGTGTCTCTTCTTCACTGAATGCCTGGTAGAATTCTCCTATGAAGCCATCTGGCCGGAGGGATTTTTTTTATTGGTTATCCCTTGATAACCTTGTCTACTTCTTCCATTTCTATGGGTCTGTTTAAGTTATTGATGTCCATCTAGGATTGTCTTTGTAATATTTGTCCATGTTTTCCAAGTTGTTGAATTCGTTACAGTACAGGTCTTCATAATACTGTGTAGTTATCCTTTTGAATTAATTATTGTCCGTTGTAATGTCCCCTGTTTCATCCCTTATCCTTGCTATTAAAATTTGTTCCTTCCTTTCTTTAGTTAGGTTTGCCAGCAGTCTATCAATTCTGTTAATCCTTTCAAAGAACTAACTTTTAGCTGCATTAATTTTTCCATAGTTTTCTTATTCTCCCTCTCCTGTTTCTAAGCTCTGATTTTTATTATTTTTTCCTATTGCTATTTCTAGGATTGTTCTGTGATTCTGCCCTAATTAGGGTAATTTTTGTGCCAGCATATCAACCAGAAGTCTCTTTTCCGTTTTCATGTGTCCATGTATTGCTATCAGCCTTCCTGTGATACATTCCTTTGCTGCATCCCAGTGGTTTTGGTTCTTCGTATTTTCATTCTCATTGGTTTCTAGAAATTTCCTGATTTCATCTCTAGTCTTAGCCAATATCCACTCATTTTGCAATAAAGAATTATTCATCCTTCAGTTGTTTGCCCTTGCTTTTTTCATCGTCCTTCTGTTGATTTCCAGCCTTATGGCACAGTGATCAGAGAGAGACGTCTGTATAATCTCTATGTGCTTGAGTTTACTCAGGTTCGACTTGTGTTGCAGTGTGTAGTCTATCTTCAAGTATGAGCCATGTGGGCTTGAAAAAAATGTGAATATTTTTTGCATGTAGGTGGAAGGCTCTGAAAATATCAGTTCAAGCCATCCAATTGTGCTGTTTAGATCTGTAGTTGTGTTTCACTGTGATGTCTTTTTCAGAGATTGGTGTATTAAAGTCACCTACATTAAATGTTGAGCTTATGATTTCTTTTTTCTTCTTTTGAAGTGTTTGATTTATGAATTTGTGGGTCTTTCATTAGGAGCATATGTATATTTATTATGCTCACTGGTTCTTGGTCTACTGTTCCATTGAGAATTATATAATGCCCCTCCTTGTCTCTTGTTATGGCCTGTATCTTGAGGTCAATTTTGTCAAAGATTAAGATTGCTATCCTTGCTCTTTTTGCATTGCCATTTGCTTGGTATGTTTTTCTCCAGCCTTTGATTGTCAACCTGTTTTTGTCTGCAAGCTTGAGCTGTGTCTCCTGTTGGCAGAAAATCAATGGGTTATGTTTTCTGAGCCAGTTTGTTAGCCTCTGCCTTTTAATTCCTGAGTTAAGTTCATTGATATTCGGTGTTATTACATCCATCTGTGGACTCTGATGTCACCTTGTATCTTTTGTGTTGGGTGATTTCCTGCCTATCTTAGCAGTTTGTATTGTGTGTGTGTGTGTTTCATTCTTGCATTCTTTCCACTATTGAGCTAATGCTACCTTGGGGGCTGTTTTCTCTTTGTCGTCCTCTGGGTGGAGTTGTTCTATGTGATAGTCTCTTATTTGCACTCATTGAGTGTTGATCTGCCTCTACTGGGTCAGCAAGGATCTTTTGTAGGGCTGGGTTTCTCTTTATGTATTATTTGAGGTTGTCCTTGGCTGGAAAGAATCTTACTTCTCTATCTATTTTAATAGATAATTTGGCCGGGTATCGTATTCTTGGGTTTTCATTATTTACCTTCAATTTTTGGAACATGTTACTCCATTCCCTCCTCGTTTTCATCCTGTCTGCTGATATGTCTGAACATATTCTTATTTGTACCTTTATAAGTGACTATTTGTTTTTGCCTAGCTGCTCTTATGATATCCTTTTCCTCATAGTTCAATAATTTAATTATTATGTGTCTTGATGACTTCTTGGGAGTAAGTCTGGCTGTTTTTCTTTCAGCTTCCTGAATGGTTCCCTGATTTTCATTTGTTAAGCTGGGGAAAATTTCCTCTTAGAATTACCTCGCTACTTTTGCTGTTGACTTCTTTGTTGTGTCTTGTTCTGGTAGTCCAATTATTCTAATATTGTTCCTCTTCATAGTATCAGACACAGCATTCAAGTTTTCTTCAGCTTCTCCGATTGTATTATTTGACTGCTTTTCCCATTTGTTGAGGTGTGCTTGGTTATCCTCTAGGTCCCTGGGGAGATTCTCTCCCTCCTCAAGTCTGTTGGCAAAGTCTGTTAATTTGCTACTGGATTTTGTTATTTCATCCCTTAAGTCTTGGATTTCCCTTTGGTGCATTCCTGTTATCTCTCCTATCATTTTAGCCCTTTTCTGTATTGCTTCCCTCATATCCTGTATGACTCCAAGCAGGCCCTGAAAATTTCTTTCTGTGTCAGGTCAATATCTGCTTCTTCTATGCACATTGTTAGGTTCATGAATTCTTTTGCCATTTTCTTTGTTTCTCCTGCTTTTGTGTTGAGGCTGTTGGGGCTGGTTGCTGTTTATGTGCTGTTTTAGAGGATCCTGGGGCCATCTTCCAGAGTCAAACAGCACTGGGCTCTCTCTTGAGTGACTCGTGTGAGTGCTTCTATGAACTACCAGCAGGTAGCTGCACTGAGGGGTCAGGCTACCACTGTATCTTCCTGTGCTTCCTCTCTTACCCTAGCTGACCAGTATTTCATTATTTGGAATGTGAGTTGGATAGTCCTTTTAAGGGACGCTGGTTGGGTGGTTGTGGGTGCACGAGGGTGGTGTTTCGCTCTTATATCTCAGTAAGTCATAGTTGTGTGTCTCAGGGTTTGGAGCACACAGATGGCATGTGGTGTTTCTCTCTGAAACTGGAGTGCCATGGAATGCATGTGGGTGTACTCTTCTTGGTGTAGAGCACAATAGATGGCACACGGAATTACCCTAGTCAGAGAGATCACTGTGGAGGTTGGGTGGATGTTCCTGCAACAGCATGGAACACCACCAACAGCAGGCAGTTCTCCCAGTCACTTGTAGGGCCTTGGGGTGTAGACTTGAGTTCCCCCAGCTGTTTGAAGGAAAGATCCCCCAGCCGCTTGGGGTATGGTGAAAGATGGGCATGATTTCCCCAGCTGTGTGTAAAGCCAACAAGTGTGGGCTGGAGCTCCCCCCAACTTGGCCTTCAGTATTGTCATAGGAAGAAGCGAGTGGCCTGGAGGCCAGTAGTGGTTTGTGAAAGGAAAGAGATGGAGAAGAGAAAAGAAGGACAGAAAAGAGAAAACAAAGACAAGAGCAAAAAACAAACTCATACACACACCAAAAAATGCAAAGACAAAACAAATGTAAAAACAGTAAAAATGAAAACAAAAAAAAAACCCTGAATCTGCTGAGACTGTGGTGGGAAAGATAGAAGGGGGAAGAGAAGAAAAATGAAAGAAGATGAAAAGAAAGAAAAAGAGAGAATTAAAAACTAGATAAAGAGATAGCTGATCCCCATTCCATGCTGTGTGTAGCACTCTCACAGGAGCCAGGCTGGAGCTCTCCCCACTGGGTGGGCGGAGTTGCCCTAGGCAGAGGGTAGTTGCCCTGAAGACAGCAGTAGTGTATGAAATGAAGAGGAGAGAAAAGAAGAAGAAAGAAAGAGAAAAGAACAAAACAAATCTGCGTCCATTGAAACCAATTGCAGTGGGAAACATGCAAGTGTGAGAGAATAGAGAGAGAAGAAAGAGTGGTAAGTCAGGAGATAACTGAGGCTTGATCACCTGACCGTGGGGCCGGAGGAGTTCCAACCCTGCCCCAAGGTGGCTGGGTGGTGTGCCCACTTGGTGTAGAGTCCCACAAATGCTGGAATTATCCTCGAAACTACATCACAGCAGAGGCCAGGCAGCAGTTCCCATAGCTGTGTTGACCTCTGGAATTCACTGATATAGCTGCCTTGTGCTGTATGCAACACTGCAGTTGTTTGGGGGGGGGGGCATTGTTCCCTCAGCCCTGTGTAGGGCAACAGGGCAGGCAGGACCTCCCCAGCTGTGTGTAGGATCACTGAGGGCAGAACTGGGCTTGTTGTTCTAGCTTGCACCAAGACCACTGATGCCCCAATAGCTCAGATTCGTCCCCTTTCCCCCCTCCCAGCCAGCTGGAATTGAATTAAGTTATTCTGAACCTGAAGCTTGCTCCAAGCGGGGTTTGTTATGTTGATAGCCTCTGGACTCTGTAGCCAACTTCTGGCCTTCCTTAGCATGGGCTCCCTTATTATGCTAATGTACATTAAAGGACTCCTTCTACCAGTTGCCTTGGACTTAAACAATGAGCCTGGGATTTGCAGTTGTTACTAAGAAAATATTTTTCTCTCTTTTTTATATTGGGCTTATGGAGTTCCCTGATTTGGGGACTCTCCCAATGACCCCCAGAGGAGGAGATACAGTTTATCAGAGAGGTAGTTTTCTTCTCAGACAATTGGAACTGAATTCACCCCATGGACTATGTTTGACTATCTGCTTATCTTCTGCCACACCGTGACCTGATTCAGGTAAATTTCCTTACTTCTTTTTAAATTGCTCCAAATCTATGGCTTCCCACCAACCCTGACCCCAGGCTCTGAGCTCAAGGCAGCTAACAGCATGGGGCGCTCTGGTGTGGGGTCCTCTGACTAGCTTCAGAGGTTCTCCTTGTTTAGGGCATCAGCCTGGGAAAATCACTACTTGCTGCCAGACTAGGGTTCAGGTAGCTGCTCAGCTGGAGCTCATGAGCCCAGCATATCAAACCTAGAGTGATTTAGTGTGTTCTTGGTTCGCTTTGTCAGTGGAAATTTTAAAAAGCTGGGTTCAGGACGGATCCTAGTACCCTGATTCTAATTTCAGGACTCTGTCTCCTGGTTTCCTTCACCTTACCTCCCAATTTTCTGGCCTGGCAGGAGGAGCTCTGGGTGGGTTAATCTAACTAGACACCATCTTCCTAGAGTTTTCCAATTACCCAATTTTCAACCAAACAATGGACAGCTCTATAAGGGAAACAATAACAATAAGGAGATAGTCACATAGTCACACCTTAAAATCATTAACCTTTGGAGATTAAAATGACAGTGTTTACCCCATGACAAAGTTCGTACAGAAAGAGGAATGGCACTGGGAAGCATGTGGAGGAACTAGAATAAATGATGATATATTGTGAGGATTGAAATCAATGAGTTGAGACAAAATGAATACGAATTGCTGAATGGAAACCTTCACACAATAAACTGCTTTTTTATGCTTGTTATTTTAAGTGCACAATTCAATGGTATTCCATTCTTCATGCTACGCTGCAAACAACACTACACATTTTCCAAATTCCTACAAGTCAGTGTCCCTTCAGCAACAACTCCTATTCCCTCCCCCCACCCCCCAGTAACTACTATTGAGAGTTTGTACCTACGCAATGGCCTATTCTTGATATTCCATAGAAGCAGAATCATATACTCTTTGCTCTTTTGTGACTGACTGACTCCACTCTGCAAACATAAGATTTTCAATGTTCATCCATGTTGTGGTACCAGGGAATACATTCTTTTTCAGAATGAAGAATATTGCATTGTGTAGCTACATCACCTTTTGTTTATCCACTCATCTGTTGATGAAGGCTTGCTTATCCATTTCTTTCACCTTTGGGCTATTGTGAATGGCGTGACAAGGGACACTGGTGCACACATACCTGTCTGTCTGCATTCTTGTTTTCTGTTTACTTGGTTATCGAACTAGGAGTAGAATTGCTAGGTCACATAGCAATTCTAGGTTTAGCTTTTTGAGGAAAATTCAAACGGTGTTCCACAGCAGCTGCACCATTTTACATGCCTTCATAGCACAGTGGGTTAAGCACTCAGCCACTAGCCAAGATGTTGGACGTTCGAGCCCACCAGCCACTCTGTAGGAGCAAGAGGGCCATATGCTTCCATAATGATTTACTACCTTGGAAGCCCCATAGGCAGTTCTGCTCTGTCCTGTAGATTTGCCATGTGCTTGAATAGACTTGGCAGCACTAGGTGTGATGTGCTTGTACACAACATAACAGCAGTACACGAGATTGCCAACTTCTCTACATCCTCAAATATGTCATGTATAAGACAACAGAAAACAGTGTGTGTGCGTGTGTGAACCAACTGCTTTGATGTAAACTGTTGGGGATTTTTTGGTTCTACTCAATTAAAAAAATCAATATCTTCTTGAATAGCAGAGCTCAGCCTTTTAAAATACAAGCCCCATCCTATCCATTCTTGGCATAAATTACTTATGTCACTCCATTACTTTCCTGTGGGAGAGAGATATGCTCTCTACTTCCATAAAGAGGTACAGTCTCAGAAACTCAAAGGGACAGTTGTACCCTGTCCTATAGAGTCCCTGTGAGTCAGTATTCACTCCATGGCAGTGAGTTAGTTTTGCTTGGGGATTGCTTTCCTGACAGAACCCAACCTTATTCCTTAGGTCTGATAGTCTAGCCTTTGCTTCTTCCTCTCTGTCCTGCGTTCTCTACATGCCCTATCTGTATCAACTACATTCCCCAAACCGTCAACCTCAGGAACTGACCTGACTCTGGAATCGCTGACCATGGTGCCTTTGCCCTGAGAGTGCCCCTTGCCTATCATGAGCACGCTTCTCTTGTCCTTGAAGAACTCAGCAACAATGTCCCTTCTCTGCCATTCTCATCGCAGCTACTCATTTCCCCCGGACCATAGGGAGCCGGACAACTCTTACAGCAGGACCTACAGGGTGTCCTGTCCAGGTCCCACATTGTAATGAGCACTCTTAGGTTAGGCTGCTGCCCATTAGTGTACTCACTTTGTAATCTGGGCCACACCGTGTGTCAGCACCCAGGAATATTAGCAAATGAGCATTTCCAGGCTTCAGCAGTGTTTCTCACCCAGTGTTTCAGGAATGTTAGCACCTGACCATTTCCAGGCTTCAGCAGTGTTTCTCACCCAGAGGGGAGGAATGGAGGGGGTCCTGCTGACTGAGTTGAGCACAAACCATGTATAAGATCTTTTGTGATGTTTCTCACAGTCACGTGTGGATGGCTGAGCCATAGAAGCCCTTTTCTGGGCACCACAAATATCATGCAACACCTGTATCCCCCACTGTGTTCATTTGATGTGTCTTAAGAAGAGACTGCTAACACCTGAACCGCAGCCCTTTGTGGTAAGTTCCACTGAAGGAAACCTGAAAGTCAGACCAATCAAGGGCAACTAAAGTCAAGGAACTTGATTTGTATCAAGAAAATATTGATTCTAGATTAGAAGACAAGGCCTGGTGGGTGGGGTTGTTCAGGATGCAGGATGAAACATTTTTATAAAACAGTATCAGTTCAGCTATTGTCAGCACCTTGGAAAGAGCCTTTTAAGTTGGGTTGAGAAGGATGTGGAACAGGCCAGCTTCTTGCTAGCCTGTTGCTGAGTGTTGTTCCATGCAAGATCTCCTCCATAAAGGTCGTTGGTTAGCTCTCACCCTGCATGGATTTCCCGGGCAGAATTCTTTAAGTGAAGTAGTCACACGCCAGAGTTTTCAAGAGTCAGGCAAGCATGGGCCCGGACGTGTGTCCTACAGAGGATTGGAGTTGTTTGCTTTCAAAAGGCACGAGGAGGGAGGTTGGGTGCAATTGTCCTCAAATGAATGTTATATATAATTCATACAGTCAAAGACTGTGTTAATAACTGGTGCAAGAACCCAAATGCTCTGTGAATTGAAAGAAGTTATACAACTGGATGCTTACTGTGTTACGCTTTGTTAAAATATATCAACAGTGATCCATATTTATGTGGCAGGGAGGGCAAGCTGTCCCTAGGTAGGGCAAACAATGCACTCATCTGCTAATTAAAAGGTTGGATCTTTGAGTCTACCCATAAAGAAAAGCCTGGAGATCGTCTTCGGAAAAATTAACTATTAAATAACCTACACAGTACGCTTCTACTTGGTCCCACACAGAGTTGGCAAGAGTCAGAGCCAACTTGAAGTAGCTGATTAATTGATTACTGGTGTGTATGTGCACATGCATATATTTTAATATATTACATAAAATATGTATATAATATATATTATATTAATAATGTACATAGGTGATTTAAAAATGAATGCATTGGATATAATTCTTCATAGGTACAACAGATTATAAAACTCCCTTTTTTAGTTCATAAAAATAAATATTTTTCAAATCTTTATAGCCAAACTCAATTTTGAATAGGAGTCCTCCACTCCTTGATGATAGAAAACTTAAAATCGTGCCACCACAGAGCACTCAATTTTGATCTTTGGGGTTCAGAGAAGGTGTGAAAATGTCAACTAATTGAAACTGAGCGGGGAGGGTGTGTGTGTGAAAATGTCCATTAATTGAAGGTCTTCACTTTAATGCTTTCTCCAGGAGGTGGCATATGGGTGCAGGAGACTAGGTGAGATTGTGGAGGGAGGCAGATGTGGCGGCAAGGAGAGAAGGCTGCATGTGTGAACAGGGAGGTTCTCAGGACTGAGTCATATATTGCTGGTCTGGGGAGGGGAGGGGCCTACTTCCTGGTCTGGAAGAGTCTGGTATCTGTGCACACAGACATCTCTGCTTAGGGGAACATGCTGGTGTCCTGGGACCATACTGGGTTCATATGTGCAGCCTTGCTCTTTTTGATGTGACAGTGGCTTGCATCCCCTAGTTAATCACCGACTCATTGTAGGCCCATGGTCCTGGGCCTAGTGGACTAGAGGCTATTGGTGATGATAGTGCATGCTTTCATCCTTACTGAGGAGGTGACTTTAAGCAAACCTTCAACCTTCAGAAATCTGGAATCAAGATGAAGGCACGAATCTCTTCTGTTCAGAATCCTCTTAAACTCAAGAGTGAGCTTCGGTCCCACCCCTCCAGCAGGGAGAGGGGTGCATGACGTTTACTCTCCTTTGCCAATCAAAGGCTCATCTCCGCCAGCACCATCATCAGGACTGTTGGACAGTCACCTCTTGGCTTAGGTTTTCCCAGACAGATACTGAGATCTGCTGGTGCTGACATTCCAATTTTAAATGGTGCATTGTTTGCGTATAACCTATGTATACCCTCCCTTATAGTTTAAATTATCTCTAGATTACTGGTACACACATGTGTAGAGAGCAGCTATGGTGTATAAAGTAGCTGCTGTGTTGAAAACAGCTACTCTGCTAAAAGGAGCTACTGTGTTGAAAGCAGCAGTATAGGAGGTAAAATTGGTTAAATGTAAAATCATGTACTGTAAAATCATTAACTACTATATCTATATGTCTATATAACTATATCTATATATATCTACAGATATAGATATATACATACATATACCATGGGAATTTAATCTGGATGCTGATCAATCTTTTTAAATTTAGTTGTGGTTGATGTGATTACTACCCCCTTGTGATAGTAACAGGTATGTAAAAAAAAACACAGAGAATGGTAAATCATAGGAAACACTAATGAACTGTATTGACCGAACTATGCCATGCATCATCTTTTATGTTATTATTTTTTTGAAGGCCAATGACTTGATTGATTTAAAAAACTTTACAAGGTCAAGGACCATTCTTCCAAAAATGAGCCAAATGGCTTAAAACAGACCAGAGGTGAAGGTGAGCATGAGGGAAGGGCCAGGAAAGCTGGTAACTGTGACCATGGACCTGGCAAGGGACCTGTACTCGAAGGAAGGAAAGTTAGCTCATGCAAGAGCAAGAATTCCGAAAACGTTGAAGTGGTGATGAGCGGAACTCTTGAAGGCCCTGGAGCCATTGGATGCAAACGGGACACAGCAAGCTTCTCCTTTTCAGAGGGCAGGGAAGAGTCCCTACCCAGCCGCACCTCCTGAGAGTCTGGCCTGGGACCTGGTGGCTCCCCAGACAGCATCACAAGGTGTTGCACCACTCTGGAAGGCACCCAAAGCACTTCCAGGTCTGGTTGGCATCGGTGCCACACACGTCCTTGAGCCATTCCCAGAAGAGGTCTTCATCTTTCTTTAGTACCAGAAACTGCCCAAGGACCACATAGGCCTCTCCTCCAGCTTCCTGCCCAGGATGTCAATCCCAGCCAGGCTCTGCACCGGTTGTTCTCCCATGGGCGCCGCCACAAAATCTCGGTGACCCGGGGAGGTTGTCATCTTGATCAGGCTTAATCGGTAGCTCACCCACAACCATCTTTTGTATTATTAAAGCTACTGTTATACATCATTTTCATTAACAACCCATCTCATGACAGTGGATGGTGTAGAGATGAACACGGAGAAAAGAAAATACAGTGAGGATATTTTACAGTATGGTTTGACCTCAATCTTTATAGCAGTCATTGAGAAACCTCAATGCGTCATTTGTTGTGAAGGTCTATCAGCTGAATCTATGAAGCTGAACAAACTAAAATGCCATTTTGATAGCAAGCATCTGAGCTTTGCCAGCAAGGATACCAACTATTTTAGAAGCAAAGCCGATGGACTCAAGAAAGCCAGACTTGACACTGGTGGCAAGTACCACAAACAAAGCATAGCACCCATTAAAACTTCATATTTGGGGTCACTCAGAATCACCAGAGCTATGAAATCTCACACCTTTGCTGAGGATTTACTGTTGCCAGCGGCCAAAGACATTGTTTGAGTTATGATCAGAGGTGAATTTGTTATGAAATTGAGTGCAATTTCTCATCTAATGACACTGTCCCCAGAAGAAGAGATGACATGTCTGCTGATATTCTTGATCAGGTCATCCAGGAAATTAAATTTTCTCCACTTCCAATATTTAGCATCCAGTTTGATGAATCTACAGACGTTGCAAACTATTCACAGTTACTGGTGTACATGAGGTTTATTAATGATGGAGACTTTAGAGATGAGTTTCTTTTTTGCAAACCTCTTGAAACGACAACTACTGCATGTGATGTATTTGACACAGTTGGTTCATTTCTGAAAGAGCATAAGATCTCTTGGGAAAGGGTTTGTGGTGTTTGCCCAGATGGTGCTCCAGCTATGCTAGGATGTCGATCTGGATTTCAACGTTTGGTACTGAATGAGTCACCAAACGTCATGGGAACTCGCTGTATGATTCATCAGCAAATATTAGCAATGAAGATGCTGCCACAAGAGTTATAAGAAGTAATTCAAAGCATCATAAATTTTGGCAATTTTGTAAAGGTGAGCACTTTAAACAATCGACTGTGTGCAAAGAGTTGGAGGCACCAAATAATGCTCTGCTATTTCACACTGAAGTGAGATGGTTGTCGAGAGGAAACATTTTAAAATGTGTTTTTGTGATGAACTCAAAATATTTTTTAATCAGAAAGCAGTTTGAAGCAATGTCTGGCAATAAAAGTGATCTGCAGAAAACAGCTTACTTGGTTGGCATCTTTGCCACCTTGAATGAGTTAAATTGATCACTGAAAGGACCAAATGCAGCATGCCTCGATTTGTCTGAAAAGATCCGATCATTCCAAATGAAACTTCAGTTTTGGCACACACAAAAAATGGATGAAAATAAAATTTGCATATTACCTACCTTATCTGATTTCTTTGAGGAACATGACATTGAACCAGACAAAAGGATTACAATGATGATTTCTGTGAAAGATCACTTGCACATGCTTGCAGACGAAATTTCACCGACTTTCCTAATCTACCTGACACCCCATTTGCACTTGCCAGAAGCCCATTCACAGTCAAAGTTGAACATGTTCCTGAAACAGCACAAGAGGAGTTCATTGAACTTATTAACAGCGATGAAGCAAGAACTGATTTCTCTACAATGCCAGTTACAAATTTCTGGATCAAGTGTTTGCAGTCATATCGTGTTGTGTTTGAGAGTGTGCTGTGTCTTCTTCTTCCATTTCCAACAACCTATCTTTGTGAAACAGGATTTTCCAGCTTGTTGGTTTATCAAGTCTAAATACAGAAGGAGACTTGTTATGGAAGATGATCATCATTGCGTTCTTGCAAAGACTGCCGTGAGAATTTCTGATCTGATGAGAAAGAAGCTATCTCAACCTTCGTACTGATGCTGGCTTTTTATGCACACTGTCGCAAAATGTAGCAATGTAGTTTACTGTTGTTATATTAAGACTGTTACCCATGTTATAGCATGCATTGAGACAAAATTTCATTTATTTATAATTAGAAATAAATATTTCACAATATATAATTACATACTGTTTTTATTATTAATCACTGATTTAATTATGCTCAATTTGTAACAGTAACAATGATAATACATCCTGAATATCAGATATTTCCATTATAATTCATAACAGTAGCAAAACTACAGTTATGAGGTAGCAACAAAAAGAATGTTATGGTTGGGGAGGGTCATTACATCATGAGGAACTGTACTAAAGAGTCGTGGCATTGAGAAGGTTGAGAACCACTGCTCTAGGGCATATATTTGTATGAGAACTTAAAACCAGAAGCATTTGGTTATATAAATTATGATCAGAAAGTGAAGCCTTAATTCTGTGCTTGGGTGGGGGGACTACAAGTTCGCACATATTTTAATGAAACCTTAAACTTTAATGAAGTCTTAAAATGGGACAAAGCCAACACAATTATTCTAGATGTGGGAAACCACCAGTAGGAGGCCAAATGGAGTCTCCTGACTCACGGCCATTGGGCTCATGAGCTTTGAAAGAAAACAAAAGAAATAATCATAAAATCAGGATTGGTGTCCTTTCCTGCTGTGTAGCCATGTACACCCCATAGATGAGAAAGCTTACAGGATTGCTTCTGGGACTTACACCGCCTGCTTACCTGGTGGTCATGGTCTGGGTATGACTCCTCACTACAGTGTCCTAAGTTATGGTCATCAGAACCCCAATTTTTCACTTAAACTGGGAGCCCGGATAACAGAGTGGGTTAGACATTGGGCTGCTAGCCTCAAGGTTGGCAGCTCAAATTCACCCATCATTCCTCAAGGGAAAGATAATCCAATCTGCTCTTGTGGAGATTTACAGCCTCAGAAACCCTCTATAGTGGTGCGATGACTCAGAATCCACTCAGTGATAGTGGGTTGTTTCTTTGTTTGTGTGTTTGTTTGGGGGGGGGGGTGGAGTAGACACCATGCAGCTATTTTTGGTAAATTATTAAGGGCATGCCCAGGTGATTTTCTTAGGCCAAGTTGCCCTTCCCTATACCTGCCCACGATTTATTATTTACTTTCAATTCCATTCTTCCTCAGAGAAAACTGCCACTCCCTGAACTGTGCCAGCTGCAGTTTAACAATCAGAAAGAACCCCAATGGGGTGCGCACCTATGTCAAACTATAGACTGAAGCCTTCCCCAAATGGCGTGCTGTAGAACGTAAGCTCTAATACAACTCCATGTACAAGTCTTGACGTGAGTCTGTAATCCATGTTGAATTTTAAAAGCTGACCTTTCTAACAGCATTCCTCTAGCCTTGTGACTGACCTCACCATTTCCCCATTTCTCACCGACCCTTTACTTTACCAAGTCTTTTCCCAGGGACTTCTCTCCTGGTAACAGGTCCAAAGTAAACTAGGCCAAGTGAAAAATGGGTCAAATGGGAAAACGAATGACACAATATTCAATTTAAACCAAACTGCATCTGGAGTGATCTACTTCTCAATTCGCACTGCCTGTGTAGGGCCACTACAAGGCACAACCAACCCAATGTCAGTGAGTTTGCTGGTTTGGGAGTGTGTAGGGTGTGTGTGTGGGATGGAGGGGGTGTTCTTGCTGAACAAGACTGTTCACATCTATG
Organism: Tenrec ecaudatus; assembly: GCF_050624435.1. Lineage (NCBI taxonomy): Eukaryota > Metazoa > Chordata > Mammalia > Afrosoricida > Tenrecidae > Tenrec > Tenrec ecaudatus. The sequence goes on from NC_134538.1 coordinate 8,292,078, forward strand.
TTCAATGGTCTGAGGGAATTTAAGAGAAGTTTAATCCATGTGGGGACTCTTCAAATGGATTTAAGACTTTCTCTGTTATCCTTAGCCTTCTGCAAACTGGATGTTCAGAATTTTGCTCTAAGATTGTTCCCTCCTCTGATCTTTACCATTCAAAAACCTGAGATGGGCTTGGGTACTTCTTCCATATGGACTCAGCTTGCACCTCACTTAGGTGGCTGCTTATTTAAGACAAGCCTTTAAGACTATTCTTTCTGATAGCCGGGCACCAGTTGATTTTTTTCAAAACACTTTGTTATAACACTCGTATCTCCAGGAATCACTTCAGGAAGGCAAGTATCAAACAGGATCACATGATAAGAAAGAAATGTTCTTAGATTAGGGCTTATGATTGAATTCAAGATCAAAATCCATTCATATATCTAAAGTTATATATATATAATCTCCCTGGTATACTTTAGAGGCAACATTATCAAGTCCTTGAAAAATAATATGAGTTGCACACAGGGAACATTTGGCAATCCTCCTATTAATAATATCCTTTTTCTAGCTAATGGTATAGAATTTAAAACACTAGTGTGCAAAGGAATATGCCCATGTATAGGAAACCTTATTAGACTAAAATACATGGAATGTTCACTTACACCGTTTAAAAACTTAAGTGACTAAAGAATGCTTCAGGTAACAATGGAGGCTAGACACAAGGCAAAGTTGTCAATTGCATCCATTCAATAAGGCAGCACTATATCTGCAGGACTAGTACATACACACCGATCAAAGCAAATATGTAAATGGAAAACGTATATGGGTCTTGGATTGCCAAATATTGGGCAAGCTTGAAAGCAAGAGTTTTGACCGAGAGTTCAATGACTTCCGAGTCCATGACATTGGGATAGCAATCATCTGCTTCCTCCTACCACGGGGTGTTTCAGCTTTAAGTTCAATGGAGGTTTTCAGCCCCTTTAATAACATTAAGGAGCCTTGGTAGCATGGTGGTTATGTGTTGGGCTGCTATCTGGATGGTTAGCAGTTCAAAACCACCAGCTTCTCTTTGGGAAAAAGATGGAACCTTCTACTCCCTGAACAGAAATTCACAGGGGCTGGTCTATGAATTGGCATCAATCCAATAGCAGTGAGTCTGGTCTTGGCTTTAGTTAAAAATACCACTGAAGAAGGAAATCACACAAAAAGGAGAAAGGCGCTCAGTAAGATGGATCGACACAGTGGCTCACCAATGAGCTGTGAGGATGGCTCAGGACCGGGCAGTGTTTCGTTCCATGGCATCCCATGAGTCAGGACAGATTTGACGGCACCAAACAACAACAGGTGAGCCCATTCCACTTGAGTAACTGTGGGACACTGCTGAATGGGAAGAGCGATTTGGCCTTTCCCATTTCCTGCTGAATGAAAACGTGACCCCATCTAAAGCAGGGACTCCTCTGAAGAAGTGTTTTCATAGACATACAAATAAGGCGACCACTGCAAGTGTGAAAAGACAGACTGGACATTATTTCAATGAGAAGATGAATGCTGGAGCCCTGTCATTCTTTCTCCCTTCGCTCCCCATCCGCTAGGCTTCCTTTACTCCATCAGGAAAGTAGATCCAGGCAGTGGCCCCTCCCACTCTGTTCACAGGCCGCTAGCTGGATACTCCAGGTCTACCCATCTTTTTCCTAATCTCCTGGTGCCCACTCTAATGCTAATTGACTGCTGTCTCTCCCACTGATTCAATATCTCCTCTCCTTTTCCCTTCCAGCACTGCTGGGCTCTATCCCAGCCAAGCATTTCAGAAATGTCAATCTATCATATAGTACAGTAATTACACATGTTGGTCTGCTTCTGTAAAGATTACCCCATAGGAAACCATATGGGGTAGCTCTATTTTGTCACATGGCTTCATTATGAGTTGGAATTGACTGGACTTCAAGTAACACTGATAATGAGACTTTTGTAGTTATCAAGGAGAATTCTGAGTTAGCACGGATACTGAAAAGTTTGGATGAGACCTGAAATGTTAGGATACTTTCAAGCATTAAAAAATATCAAGTAGCGCAGGTGGAAGAATGTTTAAATGAATGCTAAATAAAAGGTCAGCAGTTCAAATTCCCCAGTTGCTCTGTGAGAGAAAGATGTGGCACTCTGCTTCTGTAACTATCACAGGCTTGGAAACCCTCTGGGGGCAGATGTCCTCTGTCTTATTGAGTCCTGATGAGTTCGATTCAACTTGATAGCAATTGGAGTTTTTATTTTTAAACACTATCTTCTGGAGATCTAGGTTTGGTTCATGCACCTCATGCACTATCTATCAGTGTGTTAGGCCAGGCTGTCTACCGAAACACATCCAGTGACACTCACCTATGTCTAAGAAAGAGCTTTCTATCAAGAAGTCATCCCAGTCTAGTCCTACTCAAATCCATAAGGACCACTGTGTTAGGCTGGTTGCCTAGAGAAACAAATCCAATGACACTCACATGTGAAAGGGGCCCTTATGTCAAGGAGTAATTGATTATCAAGAAAACATCCCAACCCCGTCCAACTCAAGTCCATAAGTCCGATACTAGTCCATAACTCCCTCTTCAGACTCACCAGCCACATGCAATGATGCAGAATGCAGGAAGATCACAGGCCGGTGAGTGCCAAGTCATGTGGATCCCATGGCGGTGGGATCCAGGTTCAGCCAACAGAAAGGTGAAGGCATAAAGAGAGAGGCAGGTTCCCAGGACCCTTCTTATGAGACGGTCAGACCCACAAGGAGGCAACATCAGGCTGTGACCCCTATTGACAGGATAGATTCCATTTTTATATATCTTTATATATCTTCAACTCAACATGAAATTATGCAACTACCACAGCAATGTTAGTCCATAAGTCCATTTTCAGACTCACATAGCACATGCCAATGACAAAGCATAATTAATTTGGAAGCAAGTCGGTGGGCACAGGATCGTGTGGATCCAAGGATCAGTGGAAGCATAGTAGGGCACCAACAGTTCTCAGAGTCAGTTCGCACACCCCTGGAAGCAGACATGAAGTCCCAGTAAAGTCCCAGTGAGGAGGAAGGCAAAGTAGCAGAGAAAGAGGTTGTCTCTGTTTGTCTCATTCTTATACAAAAGGCTTATGACTTCAAAGAGGTATCGTCAGGCTACTGTTTGATTGACAGGCCCATCTCCAACCTAGCCAGAAGTTTTAGGGGACCAGCCTCCCCACAACTGAATGGGTCCAAGGGTCAGCTGTGTAATTAAGGGGTAAATTAAAGAGACATCAGTCAAGAAGCATACGAGGGCTTACCTCTGTGATTGCTTCAGGAATCAGGTCCAAGCAAGCAGAGAGAGAATAATGTATTCTCACAAGTTTATATAATCTGGTACACCCAAGCCATGGCAAACTCATCCGTAACAGGAAGGGGCTGTATTAAAAACATACATATAACAAGAGGAGGACAAGCTTAGGGTAAACACGCAATAGGAAGGGATTGTACTAGGGGCATACATGTGACAGGAAGATTCATACAAAACAAGATGGACGGGCTCTAGCATCAAGATGGAAGCCTCACCTTGATTGTCTCTGAACTGGCTTGACCTTTAAGTGTCTGAACTCTTCTCCAGTGGGATAATCTAGGATCCTTATCAGGAGGAACTGGGCCCTGCTTAGGGTGGAGTAGACAATAGGGTCTGATTGCTTTTAATGGCTGAAAACCTTCAGGCAGATGGCCTTCAAGCAGTTGACTTTCGAGTCTATAATAAGTGACCATGTGTTTGCAAATAGCAGCTTAAATTTGGCATTATTATGGGGGCACATTGAGGAGAATGACTTTTACTTAGGCGAATGGGAGTGGGACACATCTCCAAACCACAAACATGAAGGTTCCCTCCACACGAGCCCTGGCCTCCCAGACTCCTTATTGTATGGAAACTGAGTTTATTCACATATACACTCTTCCCAGTTCTGATTCCCATGTTTTCCAAAAGGAGTACCTGATTGACATATTTCCTAACTACTACAGTCAAAAAAGGCTTGCCTGATATCATGATGCAGAAGTGGAGCTTCCAGACTAAGACTATGAAGAAAATTCTAGCATTTTACTTCCAAAAAATTATGGTAGTCAACCAGACACCCCTTACGGAAGGGTTGTGGGGAGGAGATGAACCAGGCAGGGTTCAGGGTAGCAACGATGAAACACATAACTTTCCTAATACTTCCTCCCCCGCACCCCTATTATCATGATCTCAATTCTACCTTACAAATCTAGCTAGACCAGAGGATGTACATAGGCACAGATAGCAACTGGAAACACAGGGAATCCAAGACAGATGACTCCTCCAGGACCAGTGGTGAGAGTGGCAATGCCTTGAGGGTGGAGAGAATGTGGGGTGGAAAGGGGAAACTGATTACAAGAATCTACATATAGCCTCCTCCATGGGGGATGGACAGCAGAGAAGAAGGTGGGGGGAGATATCTGACAGTGTAATATATGACAAAATAATAATAATTTATGAATGATGAAGGGTTCATGAAGTAGGGGGAGTGGGGAGGGAAGATGAAAACAAGAAGCAGATATTAAGGGGCCAAGTAGAAGGCAAATGTTTTGAGAAGGATGATGGCAACAAATGTACATATGTTGTATGTACAGTGGATGGATGGGTGGATTGTGATAAGAATTGTAGGAGCTTCCAATAAAATGATTTTTTAAAAACTGGGGAAAAAATTAACCAATGAAAACCAATGGATTGACTTCTGCATCACAGGCACAGAGAAGTCCTTCTTTCCCAGTCAGGAGGAAACCAAGGAGGCAGAAAACCTAGACTCCGTGGAAACAGGGAGAACAACTTGTAAGTTAACTGGACCAAGAAGCTGTGGGAGTGAGCAGAGCAAGGGGAGGAAGGAACAAAATTTCACAGATGCTCAAGACCTTTTTTTGTTTCCAGATACAGCCACTGTGTGCTCCTCAACAGGGAGCTGACCACAGGCCAGGGCCACCACTGCATACACTCCCACCACAGGCCACCAATGCTGTTGTGGATGTAAATAGAAAGACCCACCGATCTTGAATGCACCCCCCAGGACCCCTTTGTTCACCCACCCCTGTGGGCTGTTGCAGCCGCTGCCACCAGACACACTCCTGACATGGGGAGCAGACACCTAATACCCTCCTACCCTGATGGCCCGGACTTGCAGCTGGCACATATCCAACAAGTAGAGCAGCTAGTCTTGAGTCTTCCCATGCCACAGGCCCTGGTTGCCATTGGGAGCACTACGGGAATGGCTAGAGTTCTTCTATCCTACTAGGCTCTGAGCTTCTGCCTGAAGCACTCCTGACATGGAGAGCAGCCATTCTTGAGCCTTCTCAAACCCAGAGAATCTGGCTGCCAGCTGAACTCCTCCCAACAAAAAGAACTCATTCTTGAGCCTTCTCGGTTCTGTGGTCCCCCAGTTGCTCCTGGATTGCCTGTGATGGAGAGTGGCCATTCTTGATCCCTCCCACATCTATGAGCTCCAGCTGCCTCTGGAAGCCTCCAGACACTGAGAGCTGCCACACCTGAGTGCTCCCACCCCTGCAAGCCCCAGCTACAGCCAGGAGTGCTCCTGATAGGCAGAGCCCCCACTCCTAAGTCCTACCTTTTCACAGGTTGCCTACCTTTGTCACTACCACTGCCACATGTGTTTCCAGCCCAGATGCACAGGCTTCCCAGATTCCTCCCCATACCCTCCACCAGCATGCCTCCCTGGGGCTCCACTTGTCTAAACATAAAATAGCTACAAGGTTGAAGGGCTTAGGGAAGTGTCCAATTAAACAGTGTTTGGGGCTTTGTTTTACATTTGCTTGTTTTTTAGATGTGATTTTTGTCCCTTTTTCTCTTGTGATAAGTTTTTATTATTTCTATTAATTTTTATCACTTTTTCTAAAATATATTTTACTATTTTTATATATTTTAGTGCTTTTTTCTTCTTTATGGCTGTCTTCTTCTCTTTTTTTTGTTTTCTTTACTTTCCGCTCCTCTTGATTCCCTTTTTCTCCAAAAGCTTTTCCCCCCTTTTTTGTTTTTATTATTATTTTGGATTTTATATATTTATGTCATGTTATTGCAAATTTCAATCACATCAAGTAGAATGTATAATTGCTACCACAATCACTTTCTAATCATTCTTTTTATACATGGATTCCTTGATGTCGTCTTCCTTTTACTCCATCTCCACCACTGTACCCCCTCCACCCAAACCCTTTATTCTGCTTGCTGTCCCTCTAGGTTCATTGGTTCTATGATTCATGTAATGAAGAGTGGAAAAGCATATTACACAGCTTCAAGAGGGTGACATCCATTGACATAACACCTCTGAGACACACTCTAATAAGAACAAACAAAAACTGGAGAAAACAATGCAAAACTTTTATATTGGAAGGTAAATACAGATATATCATTCTCTACTTCAAGCACATCAAACAGCATTGTACAATTGCTACTACAATCAGTTTCAAAACATTCTCTCTCTTCTTGAACTCCTTCATACCATCTCCCCTTTATCCCTCAACCTCTTCCACTGTACCTTCCAGGGACCCCTATTCTTCTTGCTGTCTCTATAGGTGCATCAATCCTGGGTTTTCCATACTGAAAGACATAAAGTGAAATTCAAGAGGGCCATCCCCAATGACAAAATACATCGGAGCTACACTCCATGTGAAGAAGAAAAAATTCCACTTAAAGCACTACTCAGAGCAGCACAGAAATAAAAGAACAAGGAAACCAATAGCAGCAACAACAAACCACAGCCAAACGACCGCAAGAAATGCACACATATCAATAATAATTCTGCATGTCAATAGATTAAATGTGCCAGTCAAGAGGCAGAGCATCAGACTGTGTAGGAAAACAAGACTCATCAATACGCTGCCTACAGGAAATACACCTCAGACACAAAGACAAAACTAGACCATAAAAACATAGGGTAGGGGAAAAAATGCAAAGCTTATGGCAACCAAAAAAGAAGAAGAAGCAATATTAACTTCTGATAAAAGCAAACTTTAAGAAAGACTCCACCATTAAAGACAAAGAGAACTTTACATAAGGATTAAATGTGTAATAGAACAAAAAGATATAACCACAGTAAATATATATGAACCCAGTGAAAGACCTGTAAAATATGTTCATCAAATTCTTATAGAGCTAGAAAGAGAAACAGACATTACAGCAGTAATAATAGGGAGATTTCAACACATGTGAGGAAGGGCAGTTCATCAGAAAGGAAACTCAATAAAAACAGAAAAGAACTAAACATCATGATTAACCAATTTGACATATACTGCACATCACCCAACAACAGCGGTTCTCAACCTGTGGGTCATGACCCCTTTGGGGTTTGAATGACCCTTTCACAGGGTTTGCCTAAGAGCATCTGAAAACACATCTTTCCAATGGGCTTAGGAACCTAGACACTGCTCCACTATCTGTCTCCAGGTGGGTCTACCCACATGCAGATATACACACATACGAGTACCTGGCATGAAGACTGTTACCCATGCTATGCCATGCTTCAAGACAAAATTGTATTTATTTGTCATTAGAAATAAATAGTTCACAATATATAATAAAATATTGTTTTGTGATTAATCACTATGCTTTAATTATGTTCATTTTGTAACAATGAAAATACGTTCTGCATATCAGATATTTAATTATAATTCATAACAGTGGCAAAATGACAATTATGAAGTACCAATTTCATGGTTGGGGTTCACCACAACATGAGCAACTGTATTAAAGGATCTTAGCATTAAGGAGGTCGAGAACCACTGCCCAACAACAGCACAGAACACACTCTTTTCCGGTACACATGGAACATTCCCTAGGATAGACTATGTTAGGATACAAAGCAAGCCTTAACAAATTTTAAAGTATTGAAATTTTACAATCCATCTTCTTGAACCACTGTACTATAAAATTAGAAATCAACAATGAAATTAGCAATGGCCAAAAAATAATCATAAATTACACAGAAGCTAAACAACACACTACTTAAAAACTACTGGGTAATGTATGGCATAAGAAATCAAAATCTTAAATTCCTTGAAACAAATGAGGACAAAAATGCATCATCCTAAAACCTGTGGGACACAGCAAAAGCAGTACTCACTCCGAGGGCACCTTATAACTGTAAAGACTCATGGAAAAGAGGAGAGAACAACAATTAACACCCTAATCCAGCAGCTCCAACAACTAGAATAAGAGTAACAAACTAAAATGCCAATCACCAGGAGAAAAAAATCATAAAGGTTAGACAAGAAGTAAATAAACTGGAAAACATAAATCAATAAAAAAAATCAGTAAGTTAAGAAATTGGTTCTTTGAAAAGATTAGCAAAATGTACAAACCACTAGCACACCTAACAAAAGAGAAGACCCAAGTATCAAAAAAAAGAGATGAAAGGGTTCCACAACAGAACCAAATGAAATAAAAATAATAATAATACAAGAAAGATTGAATGCCAAGAAATTTTAAAACCTAAATGAAATGAACAAATTTCTAGGAGCACACAATCTACCCAAATTAACACAAACAAACATAGAAAATCTCTACAGACTTATAACAAAAAGAGAAACAGAGCAAGTCATTAAAATTTTCCCAACGAAAAAAAAGCTCAGGGCTAGATGCCTTCAGTGGCGAATTCCACAACACAGATAGAGAAGCACAACACCTATCCTACACAATAATTATTCCAAAATCTATGAAAGGAAAGCCCTAAGCTCACTGTATGAAGAGAGCATAATCCTTTACCAAAAAACAGGCGATGACATTACCAAGACAGAAAGCTACAGACCAATATTCTTTATGAGCATCAATGCAAAAATTCCCAACAAATCCTGGCTAATAGAATCCAACTATATAACTAACTAAGTAAATAAATAAACAAACAAACAAACCACCAGCATCAAGTGAGATGCATACAAGGCAAGGATGGTGCAGCCTTAGCAAAACAATCTATGTAATCTACCACAGAAACAAAACAAAAGCTGAGCCACATGGTCCTATTAAGTAATACATAAAAGGCATTTGGCAATATTCAAAACTTGTGTTAATTAAAAAAAAAACCTCTATATAATAGAATAAAAAATTCCTCAACTCCGGATAGGGCAAGACACAACAAAATAACAATCTATAAATTATCAAGGGCTCATGAGGGAGAGGGGAGTGGGGAGGGAGGGGAAAAAAAGAGGACCTGATGCAAAGGGCTTAAGTGGAGAGCAAATGCTTTGAAAATGATTAGGGCAAAGAATGTACGGATGTGCTTTATACAACTGATGTATGTATATGCATGGATTGTGATAAGAGTTGTATGAGTCCCTAATAAAATGATTTTTTTTAAAACTAAAAGAACTCAAGAAAAAAAATAAAAATCCCAGAAAAAAAATTCAACAAATAAAGGCTGTGTGTGAAAAACTAATCGTCAACCTCTTACTCGATGGAGAAAAACTGAAAGCATTCCCCTTGTAACTGGCACCCAGACAAGGATGCCCTTATCACTACTATTATTAGAAGTCTGAACAACAAAAATAAATCAAAAGAATATAAATATGCAAAAAAGAGAGACACTCTTACTATTTTCAGACAATATGATTTTGTACATCAAAAAGAACCAAGATTCATCAGGATGAAATACCTGTTGGAAATAATATAAAGCTTCAGCAAAGTGGCAAGATATACAACTTACATATAAAAGTCAGTCAGATTCCTGTACACTAATAATGACAACTCTGAAAAAGAAATCAAGAAAACAATACTTTTTATAATAGCCACACACAAAAATGAAATACTAAGGAAGAAATCTAACCAGAGAAGCAAAAGACTTGTATAAATTATGGAACAGTACAACAAAGAACCAAAGAGCCCTGGATAAATGGAAGACTATTTCTCGTTCATGGGTAGGAAGGCTCAACATTGTAAAGATGCCAATACTATCCACGGAAATCTATTAATACAATGTAATTCTAATCCAGATCCCAATTTCATTCTTTAACAAAATGGAAAAATTAATTATTAACTTTATGCAGAGAGGGAAAAGACTCGGGTTAAGCAAAGAATTTCCTAAGAAGAAGAAAATAGGAGACTTCTCACTTCCTGATTTCAAAACCAATTACACAATTGCAGTAGCCAAAAGCCTAATACTGACTGATCCAAACATAAGCCCCTGGGACCGAATAGAAAACCCAGATATAAACTCATTGATTTCTAACAAAATCCAGAGACCATTAAATAGGTAGAAGATAATCTCTTCAACAAATGATGCTGGCATTGACATGCTAACAAATATATCTAAGAAAACACACACAATAGAAGGCAAAATAAATGTGTTGCAACTACTGAAAGTAAAACGTGTGCATCCAAAGACTTCATCAAAATAGTAATAAAAAAAACACCCACTAACTGAGAAAACATTTTTTGGCAAACGCACCACAAATTAGAGACTAATCTCTAAAATCTAAAACCTGCAACATCGCAATTAAAAAAAAGATGAAGAGCTCAATTAAAAATGGGAAAAGGACATGAACAGACAATGCACTGAAGATGTTGAAGGGACTCAGGATGGAGGAATGTATAGCGGCAATCACTACATTAAGGGGTCCTGGGGGTGTAGCAGGAGAAGGGGGGAATGGGGGTGGCAACAAGGAGTAGAACAAAGTAAATGTTTGGAAGTTGGTTGTGGTAGCCGCTGTACAACATTTTTTTATTCAACAGAACTATATGCAATTGTATGATGTCTGGATTATGTTCTAATAAAACGGTGTTGTTGTTGTGTAAAAGGAAAGATGGCCAAATGACTAATCGACATGAAGAAATACAATCACTAGGCACCCAGAAATGCAAATCAAAACAATGATGAGCTCCTACCTTACACCACTAATGACAGCCAAGTTCAAAAATGCAGAGAATGCATGCTAGAGAGGATGCAGAGGGATTAGAAGACACATGCAGCTGGTGGGCCTATAAATAGTCACGTCTATTGTGGGCAGCTACATGGCGCTACCTCAAACAGCTGGGAATACAATCGTCTAATACCTCTGCTGGGTCTGTCTAGGGATCCACAGCCATAGCACCAACAGACATATGCATGTTCCTGTTTATGTCAGCACTGTTCACCATAGCATGCAAACAAACCAAATGTCCATCAACAGAAGAACAAATAAACTTGTGTTCATATACACAATATAATACTGCACGTTGCTACCAAAAAGTCATGAAACCATGAAGCACTCGTGGCATGGCTGGACCTAGACTGGGTCATTGTGCTGAGGGAAATCAGTCAGTTACAGAAGGACAAATGTTATGTGAGACCACTGTTAGAAGGGAGAGAGAGAAAATAGCAAGACAGATTTTTCAGTCTAAAGGGAACAGACCTTTGAAGTTACCAAGGGAAGGAGGACAAGGAAAGGAGTGAAGCAATAGCCTATGAGATTAACAGACATGAACTTGGGTCAAAGGGATTTGTAATCCAAATGAGAGACAAGATCAATCGAAGGAGGACGGATAGGAAGGGATGGTGTATTGACAACGAACTTAAACTGTTGGACACACAATTGATGATCATAAATGTAAACTTCCCACCTAATACACAATTTTTAAAATGTATTATTATTTTTTTAATCTCATGGATGACAATAGTCCAGCCCATTTTGCATGGGGTTCCCATGAGTCAGGATCAACTCAATAACCACTAACAACAATTAACACTGAATTTCCCTAAAAGTTCCCAGATTCTGCCCTTCCCAATCATCCAGCAAGGTTCACAGATACCTGTTAGCTCAGAAAGACTAGGTCAGAGAACATTAGGATCTCAGCATCTTGTCTTCTGGTTCATGAGGCAGAAAGAGACTCCACTTTCTCTCTCTGACTCATTCGACCCTACCATCAAATTGTTCCTTCCCCAAGTCACGTGAGCAGTAGCCTGCAGAGCTGTGATTACTTCAGACAGCAGTCCTCAGCCTACCCATCCATAGTTCATCAGAATATACAATTTGGGGCCCTACTGCCCAACAAGTGGATTAGAATCTGCATTTTAACAAGTTCTCCAAGTGATGCGGGGGTTCTCACTCTTAAGGTAGACCCTGATCCCCTGCAGCTTGTGAAAACACAGATCAGCCTCCGCCGGCAGGATGTCTCATTGGGTCTGATGAAGGGCTTGGAGATGAATATTGCTGGTTCATGATAAAATCGGCACCTTGCCTTCAGGAGAATTGAGCTTAATTAATTAAATCTTGACCAATGGCGCTCTTTGGCAGCCATCACCCATCAGGGGAATTTGTTTGTTGGTATACACCAAACAGGTGTCAGGTAGCCTCTGGAATAAGATTACCTGAAAAACAGCCCATGAAATCCCTGCAGATCACAGTGGTCCATTCTCTAACTGATCAAAAGGATGTGGTTCTCAGTGACTGAGTGGTACCAATGCTGCCGGTCTTAGGACCATATTTTGAAGACCATGGATCTTAATTAAAATTAAGCGGAGAAACTGATGTCTAGAGCCCTTTTCAGAGATTGCATTTAGTTGGGCATGGGGGTTGTTGACAATCTACAGGTGGAAAACCAAAGATATAGGTGGTGTCTTCAGGGAACCTCTTAATTTGCCTATGCTTCTTAAGTGACCCAAGAAACAAATTCAGAATTAGAACTGATTGAAGAGGAGCCCCTGGCATTTCTTGTATAAGTACTTAAAAGAGAGAGAGAGAGGAAACAGATATTTGGGTGGTGGAAGGAAATGTTTGTGTCCCTGCTTTGTCCTCCAAGTAAATGTTTTCTAATCATGAGGCAAGTCCTCTGGAAATCAACTGAGATGGATGTTGACCCGAGGGCTCATGGACAGATCTGAGATCTGCGACTCCCCATGTCAGTGGGTGAGAATGTATACATTCCCTTAACAGACCGTCGATATGTTAACACCGTTTAAGATTCCTAAACTTGCCCTTTCTTTCCTAACCTCTAGCAAATCTGTCTCAGGAAGCCCTGGTGCCATAGTGGTTATCCTTTGGCCTTGCTAACTGAACAGTCAGCAGTTCAAAACTATTCACCACTCCGAAGGTGAAAGATGAGGCTTTCTACTTCCTGAAAGAGTTCTAGTCTCAAAACCCCTTGGGGGAGTTCTACCCTGTCCTATAGGTTCACTGAGTCATCATGGACTCTGTAGCAATGAACTTGGTTTGTTTAAGCAAATCTGTCAGAGATGACTTTAGTGAACAGAAAAAAAGATCGGCCACTTTTCTGAACATCTCTCCTCAAATCAAAGCAATCCCCTGAATAGTTTATTATCTCATCACTTTCTGCCAATCTAAAGACTTCCTTGTTGTTCTGAGTTGGTTCTTGGTTATCTACCAAGAAACCCACTGCCATTGAGCTGATTCCAATGCACAGCCCCCTGTCCAGGATTTCCATGGCTGTGTAAATCTATGCAGGAGCAGACAGACTCGTCTTTCGTCCTCGGCAGCTGGGATTGGAGCACTGGTCTGAAGGTTAGCAGCCCAATGGTTACCCAACAATATTCCTAGGGCCCTTTTAGTGATGCATAGTACTCCATTATATGTATATACCACAGTTTTTTAATCCGATCGTCAGTTGATGGAAATTTGGGTTGCTTCCAGCTCCTTGCAATTGTGAACTGTGCCGCAATGAACATTGGAGCACAGATGTCTGGCCTTGGTTTGTTTCTTGCCTCTTCTGTGTATATGCCCAGTAGGGGGATGGCTGAGTCATATGGTAACTCTATTTCCATCTGTTTTAGAGATATCACCAGATTGATTTCCACCTAGGGCCCTTTTCACACTCACAGTAACCTTATATACAGCAGAATGAAACGCTGCCGAGATCTGGGTCATTGCCACATTGTTCTCTGTCAGTTCGTTGTTGCAGCCCCTGGGTTCATCGATGTCATTGAGGGTCATGCTCCTTTTGTGCTGACGCTTTACCTTGTCAAACTAATATCCTTTTCCAAGAATTGGTCCCTGCTCAGGACAAGTCCAAAGTAAACGAGACAAAGTCTTACCATCTTTCCTTCAAGGACAACTCTGGCTGTATTTCCTCCAAAGCAAATTTGTTTGTTCTTCTAGAAATCCATGGTACTTTCAATATTTTTTCTAGTATCATAATTCAAATGACTTAATTCTTCTCCCCTCTTCCTCATTCATTCTCCAGCCTCTAGATGCACATGAGGTGTGGTCTGGATCAGGCACCCCTTGGTTTTCAAAGTGATATCTTAACTTTTTAGCACTTTAAAGAGATCTTGTACAGCAGATTTGCCCTTTGCTTTCTTGACTGCCACTTCCATTACTATTGAGTATGGATCCAAGTAAAATGAAATCTTTGACAACTTCACCCTTTACTCCATTTATCATAATATTGTCTATTGGTCAAGTTGTGAAGCTTTTTGTTTTCCTTATGTTGAGATGTAATCCTTGGTTGTAATCTTTGATCAGAACCCTGGTAGCACAGTGGTTAAGGGTTGGGCTACTGACTGCATGGTCAGCAGTTCAAAATCACCACTTACTTGTTCCACAGGAGAACAACTGGGATTTCTACTTCTATAAAGAGTTATGCTCTTGGAAACCCACAGGGGCAGTTCTTTCCTGTCCTATAGGGTCCTTATCAGTCAGCATCAACCTGATGGCAGTGAGTGCTTTAAATCTTCATCACTTTCAGCAGCTAAGGCTGTAGTATCATATATCACAGGTCGCTAAAGAATGAGTCTTCCAATTCTGATGCCACTTTCTTCTTCATATAATTTGCCTTCTTTGATTATTTTCCAGCCAATAGATTGAATAAATGGTAAAAAAGGATACAACACACTGTTCCTGATTTTAAATCTCCTTGTTTTGTTCAAACAACTGGTCTCTGGATAGGTTTCATATGAACACAACAATTTTTCTAGAATCCCACCCTTTGCAACATTACCCATAATTTGCTATGATCCGCATAGTTGAATGTCTCCGCACAGTCAATGAAACACAAGTAAAAACCTTTCTGGTATTCTCTGCTTTCAGACAAGATCCATCCAATGTCAGCAGTGATATCCCTTCTTCCATATCCTCTTCAGAATCCAGCTTGAAATTACATTGATGTGCTGTTACAATCTTTTTTTAAATTATCAATACCAAAGTTTTATTTGCATATATGATGAGTTGCCTTTGGAATGGCCGCAAATATGGTACTCTTCCAAGAGGTTGTCCAAGTAGAATTTCATAAGATCATGGAATTGACCATAGAACCTTTCATATAAATGGGACAATGAACCTCTTATATATTTGATTCTTTTGTTAAAAATTTCCTCCCCACCCCCATTTGTTGAGCTGTTTTTACCACCTAGTCTGATGGGCCTGAGGACCTTGGTAAATGCCTGCCCGGGGCAGCTGGAAACCCCTCTGTACTGCCTCCCTCCCTCCACCATGTACCTACCCACTATTTCCATCAAAGCTCTGGGTTCCCCTCCTCATTATCACCACCAGAGGAAGGGGGACAGTGAGGGGCAGCCTCCTGGCCACATACTCTGCCCAACTCAACTATGAGGCACTTCTTACATTTTAAAAATAATATATTAAGAGGAACTTTTAAATAGAAGACAGACATCCAATGGTGAGTATTCAATGATTAGATAAAGCCTTGAAACAAAATATTTGCCTTCAAGTCAGCCTTCATGAGCACTCTTTGGAAAAAGTCCATAAAAGAAATTCATTTTCACTTAAACCTTATAAAATCTTGCACCTCCTTTTCTATCCCAAATTATTGTCCTTTCTCCCCAATTATTGTTGCTGTTAACTGATACTGAGTTGACTCCAATGAATTGTGTCCTATAAACAGCAGAAGAAATCATTTTCCAGTCCTGCCTCATCCTCACATTTACCAGCAGGTTCAAGTACACTGTTATAGGTTCCATGCCAATCCATCTCACTGAAGGTCTACCAAGCCGTAGTTGCCTCTCCACATTCCATGAAGCCAAATTCCTCCTCAAGCTATGGGCTTCTCCTGATCATGTGTTCAACGCATTAAGTTGAATGACGCTCTGTTGCGATCCATAGATTTTTCACAGACTGCTGGTTAGAGATAGGTCGCCAAACCATCCTTCCAAGTTTGCGCCACATGTGGCCACTCCTGAAGGCTTTCCCTTTATGGGACAAAACTCCAAAACTTTAAAGAAAGATGATTCCATAGGAAAGTTTTAAACTTGATTTCAGAAAAATTTAACAGTGCTCTGGGATAAACCCAACAGCTAAAGTAAAATAGACTGACATCTGAAACAGGAAACCTAGAAAAATAAATTGAAATGGGAAATTACCCGTTTAGAAGCTTTCCAATGTGTGGTTTAACATTTTCAAAAAGCCCTGGAAACGAAGCAAACTAGACATGAAAACACACTTTGGCCTGCCCCAATTAAATGCCTGGCCTCCAAAATAAAAACACAGCCAAAAGGTTGTCTATTGCCAGAGAACTGGGTGCCTCTGAGTAAGGACACCTTTGAATATTGCAAACGGAAGGGTCATTGGAAAAATCAAGGTCTCATATTGGTTAAGAGAAACCAGCCATCCAAAATCTATCCAATGATGGGACACCTGAGAGAAATATCAGCACAGTATATCCCCGGTCTTCCTCTTACCCTGTTAAGGGGGATTATAAATATCTATTAACAACTCACTTCTTATTCATATGAATGCAACCCAATCTACTGTTAATCTCACTACTATAGAATATAAAATCCCTCAAGCACTAAAGCCAAACAAGAGAAATGCATAATAATCCTAAATCTTTTCCTAGTTCCCAACCGAAGGAGTCCCGGTGGTATAGTATGTGATGCATTGAACTTCTAACCACAAGGTTAGCAGTTCAAAACCACCAGTCACTCTGCAAGAGAAAGATGAGGCTTTCTACTCCTGTAAAGAGTTACAATCTCAGAAACCCACAGGGACAGTTCTATTTGCCCTACAGAGTCGCTATGAGTTGGAATCAACTCAATGCAAGTGAATTTGGTTTTTCAGTTAGATGTTCCTATAACTGCTGTTTGGGGACCATTATCAGAAGCACACCCCTTCTCTGAGCAAATGATTTTAATATTCTGCAATTCTCTTGTAGGTCCACTCAGATTCAGTGGGGAGGTGACAACCTATAAGGTTCCATTGAAGTTCATAATTTTTAATTTTTGTTATTGTTAAATTTACCTGAATTTTAAATTTTTACTAATATTAGAAAAATAGTAATAATTTTTTTTAAGTACTGACCATCCGTATTCAGGAAAATGACTTACCGAAAATAACCACCTTCCTATATAATTTAGATGAGACTCATGAATGACCACTTGATGATCTATGACAAGGCCAGGCATCGATTGCTGTTGAGTTAATTCCAACTCACAGTGACCCTATAGGTCAGAGTAGAACTGTCTTCATGGGGTTTCCAGAGTTATGACCTTTATGGCAGCAAATGTCTATGTCTTTCTCCCAGGAAGCCACTGGGTGAGTTTCAACCCCTGACCTTTCAGCTAACAACCAGCCCTTATCACTGTGTGCCACCACATCTCCGTTACTCTCAAAAGCCCCATTCCTTGACTCCTGCGTAGCTGAATGGCTCATTCCCACTAATCAATCAAAGACATGACTGTTAACCACACTTCGCTTAAGATTCTCTCTTTCCCCTTGATCCCTTCACTTTGGTTCATCCTCCACCTGAGCCAACACACTACCTCTCTTCAAGGCCCTCCCTCAAGGAACAGACTGTCCTCAGCACAGACCATTCTGATTTGCTATCTAGTAATGTCACCTTTTCTATGTCTGATTTTTGTTGTTATTGTTGTTTGGGGTGGTGCTTTCTTTGCCTTATTTACTCTCAGTATCTACAATGCTACAAGTTTTCTCATTAGCTCTTTGAGAGTCTTACAGATCAATCTGCCTATTGTATTCTATCTATCCAAACCTTGACTTGCTTTTTATTTAACACTCTAAAACTCACTCTGTATAGCTACCTGCTGATCAAGCTAAAGAGGGATACAAGGCTGCTAGGGAGAAATTAATTTCCCACATAAACTAAAACAGCAGTTCTTTATCTATGTTATGATCTAACTACTGAAGGAATGGCCTTTTGTACAGAAAGATAACGTACAATTCAAAGTTACCCAAAACTAATCACTGAAAGATAAGATTTCTCAGAATAAGTGGCTATTGTAGAGAATGGGTGCACACTTTTTCCCTTGAAATATCAAATTCCTGTATGATTTGATTAAATCAAACACCTTAGAAGGCTCCTGCATAACAAAGAGTCTGAAAAGCCTTTGGTGGTTTCAAAATATCCCTTTTATAACACCTATGCGGCATCTCTGGAGTATCACAAACTCTTCTTTTTGGATGTACTTGAAAGGTTGGACCATACTTAGAAGTAATTTGTTTCTCTAGTCAACCCTACTTAAAACAAAGATCAAAGATAGAAACTTGATGTACTGTATATATGTAAATATATATATATATATCAAGAGGGGAATAGAACTATGTACTCATATCTATATGGTAAGCATTAAGGTTGCAGATGGATATTGGGCCTTTACTGAAGTAGTCCCTCAACACAAGAACACTTTGTTCTAATAATCTGACATTCTGTGATGCTCACCTTCCCAACACAATCACTCAAGACAAAACGGTGCACAAGTAAATGTGGTGAAGAAAGCTGATGGTGCCCATCTATCCAAATATATAGCATCTGGGGTCTTAAAGGCTTGAAGATAAACAAGCGGCCATCTAGCCAAGAAGCAACAAAGCCCACATGGAAGAAGCACACCAGTCTGTGTGATCATGAGGTGTCGATGGGATCAGATATCAGGCATCTAAGACCCAAAACAAAATCATACCCAATGTGAATGGGGGGCGTGCATGGAGTGGAGACCCAATGCCCATCTGTAGACAATTGGACATCCCCTCACAGATGGGTCACAGGGAAGAGATGAGCCAGTCAGGGTGCAGTATAGCACTGATGAAACACACAACTTTCCTCTAGTTCTTTGGTGCTTCCTTCCCCTGACTCTCATGACCTCAATTCGACTTTACAAATTAGAGTAGACAAGAGCATGCACAGCGCTACAGATAAGAGCCGGCAGCACAGGAAATCCAGGATAGATAAACCTCTCAGGGCCAACAATGAAAGTAGAGATACCAGGAGGATTAGGGGAGGGTGGGAGGAGAAAGGAGGGGAGGAATCAATCACAAGGATAAATCTAGAACCCTCTCCCAAGGGGACGAATAATGGAAGAGTGGGTGAGGGGCAATGGAGGATGATGTACGATATGGAAACAATAATCTATAACTTATCAAGGCTTTTTGAAGGAGGGAAGGTGTGGGACGGAAGGGGAAGAAATGGGGAGCTGGATATCAGGGACTCAAGTGAGAAGAGAATGCTTTGAAAATGATGATAGCGACATATGTGAAAATGTGCTTGACACACTGGAGGAATGTATGAATTGTGATAAGAGATGTCAGAGCACCCAATAAAGGTATGTTTTTTTAAAAGATGATGATGAAAAAGTAATGAGGCCAGGATTTTAATATCTAAATGTATTATAAACCAAAACAATTAAAATGTGATGTTAGTGCAATAATAGCAACCAAGTTAATGAATCAGAACAGCAAATAAACCAGAATAGAGAAACTAGAAAAATAAAGAAACCTCATGCATGCCTTTCCCTATTTCTAACCATGCAGTAGCCCCTGGTTCTATTTGCATGACCGCCTCTGACAGTGTTTCACTGTGCTTCATAAGGCTTTGAATAGATCTATAATGTTTGGCTGCTGTTCATAAGGCTTCAGTGGCTACTTCTTCAGAATTGGACAGTCTAGTCTTTCTTAATAGATTCTTCTTAATCTGGAAGCTCCACTGAAACCTGTTTATTGCTGCTATTTGAAATACAGATTACATCGCTTCCCTCAAGTCACCAGAGAATGACAAAAAAAAGTGAGAGTGACAATAGAGTACAGACATTTTTCATGATCACTTGAGATACTTATTTTAAAGCCGGACTTTAAAAACCGAGTCATAACAAAACTCCAGCAAATTTCAGCAAATAGTTTTTCTGATAATGTTCCTAAACAGTATCTCAGAATATTAGCTATCTAGGATTAAATCATGGCCGGTGGCAGATGGATCTTGACTGAAAGCAGAGAATACCAGAAAAAAATGTTTATTTGTGTTTTATTGACTATGAAAAGACATAGAACTGTGTGAACCATAACAAACTATGGATACACTTTAAAAGAATGAGAACACCTCACTGGAGACCAGAGACAGACATTCTGCTTCATCTTGTTGTTAACAAGCCACATGGAAACCCACTGATGGAGCCTGAGCCCTGGAGCTGGAGGAGCCACGTGGAGACCCACGCCAGCGCTGAGATGCTTCCACCACCGCTTGATCCACAAGACTGTCCACCCACTGGCTTGTGATCTTCCTGCATTCAACGTCGTTGCATCTATTATGCGACTCTGAAGAAGAGGAATTTATAGACTGGTATTGGGCATGTGGGCTAATATTGGACTTATGGACTTGATCTAGACTGGGCTGGGATGTTTTCTTAATATACAATTACTCTTTGATATAAAACTCTCTTACACACAGAAGAAGGAGGAGGAGGAGGAGGAGGAGGAGGAGGAGGAGGAGAATTCCAGAACACTTCATTGTGCTCATGCAGAACTTGTACATGGATCTAGAGGCAGCTGTGTGAACAGAACACAGGAATATTGCCTGGTTTAAAATCAAGAAAGGTGTGCATCAGGCTTGTATCCTCTCCATTCAATTTGTATGCTGAGTAAGTAAGCAGAGCATCTGGACTATGTGAAGAAGAATGTGGCATCAGGATTGGAGGAAGACTTATTAACAACTTGCAATATGCAGATGACACAACCTTGCTGGCTGGAAATAAGGAAGACAAGATTCGGTCTTGCTTGGATTCACAATCAAGGCTTGTGGAACCAGCAGGCAAGAGATCAAATGACACATTGCATTGGATAAATCTGCTGCACAAGACCTCTTTAAAAGTGTTCAAAAATCAAGGATGCTACTTGGAGGACTACAGTGCACCTGGCCCAAGTCATGGTATTTTCAGTTGCCTCATATGCATGTGAAAGTTGGACGTTGAATAAGGAAAACTGAAGAAGAATCCGTGCATTTGAATTATAGTGCCAGCAAAGAATATTGAAAGTACCATGGTCTGGTAATAGAACCAACAAATCCACCTTGGAAGAAGTACAGCCAGGATGCTGCTAAACAGCAAGGATGGTTAAGACTTAGCTTCACATACTTTGGACATGTTATTAGGAGAGATTCGTTCCTGGAGTCAGACATGCTTGATAAAGTAGAGGAGCAACAAAAAGGGTGAAGACTCTCAAAGAGATGGATTGACACAGTGGCTGCAAAACTGGGCTCAAACATAAGAATAATTGTGAGAATAACACAGGACCCAGCAGTGTTTCATTCTGCTCTCAATGGGTCACTGTGGCTGGAAACAACTCAACAGCAGGATGACATCTAACTGTAGAAACGCAAGATCTCTTTGGGGGGGGGGGGAGAGAAATAAGCTTGTAAAATAACCTGAATTAGTGATGATGTATATCTCATTCATGAATAGGAAGATTTAATACTGTAAATCTGTCAATGCTATCAAAAACTGATCTATCAGTTCATTTAATTCCAATAAAAATCTTAACTGATTTTTGTTTATGTAAAACACTTTTCATTGACTGTTTACTTCTAAAGGATAAACAGTTAAAATCAACATTACCAGAGTGTTTCTGAAGTAAATCACAAGAATATTTATTATAACATTATGGTTAATATTCTATGGAACTGGTGAAGGGATAGATCAAAATAACAGTACAGTGGAGAGCCAGAACCTGACCATGATTATTTGAATTTTAGTACATGATAGAGGTGACAGGGAAGATCAGTGATGGGAGAAATCATTCACATTTAAAAATGGAAGTTAGACTTCATCAATAAAAATATTAAATTAGAATCCTACCTCACACCATACATAAAAATCAGCCCAAGGACTGAAACATCAAAAAAGAAACTTAAGACTATTAGATGATTGTTCATAGGAAAGGGTATTTAAAAGGATACAGGCAATATCATCATAGAATATGGATTAATCTGTCTATATTCATAGGAAGGACGTTTGTGTTTAGTTATGAAAGAAAGCTCCTGCTCAGGATGTGTGGGTGAGTTAAAGTTTATCGTGCCAATAAATGCATGTGGGGTTAATTGAAGGGCCAAGATAAATGGCTTGGTGAGCTTCGCCTTTTGAGTTCTCAGATCTCTTGCTTTCTGATGGTTGGACCAGGGTACAGCTGCCTTAGCCAGTTCCCTGCTTCAGCTGGCAAGGCTCACTTCCTGCAAGACATCCCTGAGGAGAAGCCACATGGACCTACCCCGATGCAGTCCTGGGTGCTGGAACAGCCGTGTGGAAATCCCTGCCAGCGCTGAGATGCTTACACATTCACTGACTTGGCTTTCTTCCTGCAGTCGGCATCATTGTGTGTGTTTTGTGAGATGGGGGAAGACTTTATGGATTGGTCTTGGACATATGGGCTAATGTTGGACTTGTGGGCTTAGGCAGCACTGGGTTAGGATGTTTTCTTGATGCGTACTTTCCCTTTATATAAAACTCTCCCTTATACATATGAGCTTCTAAGGATTTGTTTCTCTAATGTACCTAGACTAGCACAGTGGGTTACTGCAAGCCGTTGAGGGATTTCTTGTATCATACTTTTGTTTTGTTTTCTTCCTCTGTAACAGAAAACCAAGTTCATGGCTTGGAGTCGCTGTAGAGTATATGTCTTATAGGAACAGAGAGTTTGAAGGACGGA
Organism: Tenrec ecaudatus; assembly: GCF_050624435.1. NCBI lineage: Eukaryota > Metazoa > Chordata > Mammalia > Afrosoricida > Tenrecidae > Tenrec > Tenrec ecaudatus. The sequence goes on from NC_134538.1 coordinate 8,314,939, forward strand.
TTGACAGAATCCCAAACCTGAGGGGAATGGAGTCAGTTTATCTCAGACACTGAGTTGAGTTGGAACAAGTGGAACCCAGAAACCTCACTAGGCAGCCAGGCTGCCTGCCCAGCGGTATGATGGCCTCTGGATTTACTCACTGGTGGGAGCCAAGGGGTTGGTTCCCAGCCCTATAAATAGCAACAAGCTCTCCTGAACTCATGTTTTCTGGGTTGATTAGTCCCAGATTCTTCCATTGCAACTAGTTTTTAGCTCTTTCCACAGCTTCTAGTATTTTAATAAGAAAAGTCTATGCCAGGGAATAAGCCAGGTAGGTACCCTCTCTGTCTAAGTCATTCTTAACTGCTTATTGAACTCCATTTAATCAGTAAATATCTTTATAACAGTACACAGCAAGGGCTAGGGGAAGGGCGTTAAAGAACACTATCAGCCCTTTCGGCTTTCTGGTCAGCATAGCACCCAGCGACCTTCAAGGCTCTCTGTGGCCTGAAAACAAACATCACTTGGTTCATACTGTTAGCAAGAGACTTGAATTATTCTTTCTAGCTGCAAATTATAAAGCTCTAATTTCCCTACTTTCTTTCCCAAGAATTCCCAACAGGACAGAAAAGTGATTGTAACCACATGGGTTGTCTTTAAGCCAAGCATGACAGGCTGTGATATTTCCCCTTCAGTCTTTTTGTTCCTCAAACGCAAGGAGCATTTGAAAGCAACACAACTGAATCCCACAAGGATGCCCAAAACGCCGTGTTGTTGTCAGGTTCATCAGAGAGCAGATTCTTTCTGTGAGAGTCAGAGGGAGAGAAACACCCACCACCTTCAGAATTTTGTAGACTCCCAAAATTATTTGGCTTATTTTTCCCTTTTCAGAAAAAAAATGAAAAACTACTCAGCCTTTCAGGCAATTAAAAATGTTTGTCCCATTGACCATAATTGAGGATAAAGTATAGGTATCTGCTTTTGCAGCTTCCACATTAAAAAAAAAATTTTTTTTTGTATCACCCACTTTGGGAAACAGTGCCTTAGATGGAGGATATGTCAACAGTTTCACAGGTTTATATTTGTGTTTAATAAAGATTTCTATGATTCTGTAGCATTGCTTTTTTAACTTGTCCTTAAGTAGATAGATCATTTATCTTCCTTGCAAGAATATGAGAGTTTGGAATTTGTTTTTAAAATCATTTTATTGGGGGCTTGTACAACTCTTATCATAGTCCATCCATCCATCCATTGTGTCAAAGCACATTTGTACATTTGTTACCATCATCATTCTCAAACATTTGCTTTCTGCTCGAGCCCTTGGTATCAGCTCCTCATTTTCCCCTCCCTCCCTGCCCCTCCCTTATGAACCCTTGATAATTTATAAATATTATTTTATCATATCTTACACTGTCCAACATCTCCCTTCACCCATTTCTCTGCTGTCCGTTCCCCCAGGGAGGAGGTTATATGTAGATCCTTGTAATCTGTTCCCCTTTCTCCCTCACCTTCCCTCTTCACTCCACCCTCCTGGTATCACCACTATCACTACTAGTCCTGAGGGGCTCATCTGTCCTGGGTTCCCTGTGTTTCCAGTTCCTATCTCTACCAGTGTACATCCTCCAGTCCAGCCAGATTTGTAAGGTAGAATTGGGATCATGATAGTGGGGGTGGGGGAGGAAGCATTCAGGAACTAGAGGAAAATTATATGTCTCATCGTTGCTACACTGCACCCTGACTGGTTCCTCTCCTCCATGTGGCTCTTCTGTAAGGGGATGTCCAGTTGCCCACAGATTGGCCCTGGGTCCCCACTCCACATTTCCCCTCATTCACAATAATATGATTTGGGGGAGGAGGTCTTTGATGACTGATACCTGGTCCCTTAGGTGCCTCGTGATCTCACAGGCTGGTGTGCTTCTACCAAGTGGGCTTTGTTGTTTCTCTGGAGTTTCTTATTGAAGGAAAACCCACCAACATTTATTAAATCCCTTTATTTATTTATTTATTTATTGCTTGTAGTAGGCATTTGCATACAAGGTATCCCATTTTATCTTCCTAGTAAGCTTGCGGTGTAGCTGTCATGAAAACATCTTGTGGTGCAGTCAATTACTTGATAGGACTCTGAACAATAGTATTTGCTGAGCAATACTATTTCCCACCCAATGACTGGGTGAGGACTGTGCAAAGTGGGTGCATTTCTTCTATTCCTGATGGATCTGGATAAGAAAAGTTAGCAGAAGATGTAGTAGGATTATATGATTCGATTGTGAGTCATTGTTAACAAGATTAATTTTGGTTATGAAAACGTGGAACTCAAAATGTGGAGATTGATCAATTTTGCCATTCACTGAACCACCTCAGAAGCAGGAAAGGGAACCTCACCATCATCAAGAAATAAGAGCCACAAGCAGACAGAAAGTGTTTTGAAAATGATGGTGGCAACATCAGTACAAATGTGCTTAACACAATAATGAATGGGTGTGTGGATTGTGATAAGAGCTCTAAGAGTCCCCAATAAAATGATTTTTTAAAAAGAAAAGAAAAAGGAATAAGAGCCAGATATAGCTCTGCCTATGTGAGTGAGAGTTATTGAAAGTTTCCCCCATCTCCAGCCCTCACTGTTTGCATAAGCAGCACCCAAGCATGTGGTTTTAAACTGTATACGTTGATGATCCATCTATTTTAGTCTAAAAGCTGTCCAGCAAATGAATACTTCCTTTTTATAAACAGTATTTAAAATTCTATACCATTGACTGAATTAATAAAACTATTGATCGAATTAGTATATGCCCCATGGGGGTGAGTTATCATTTTCCCCAATAAAATGATAATGATGTTTCTGAAGTGGGCCAAGAATATATATCAAACTGAAAAAAACAACTCAATGCCATGGAGTCAATTTACAACTGATAACAACCCTGTAGAACAGGGTAGAACTGCCTCTGAGTTTCTGAGACTGTGACTCTTTATGGGAATAGAAAGCTCCACCTCATCTCTCCGAGTAGCTGGTGGCTTCCCATAGCCACGCTGGCACCAGTGCTCCTCAGGAGCGTATATAAACTATACATGGATCCTTAATCTAAAATCAATTAATTCTTAGAACATGGCCCTACTGGATACTTGCCGTCATAAAGGGCTAGGTGCTATAGCGATCTGTGATGAAGAAATCATTTGATAGCTGGGCACCATCTGCTTTCTTCACCACATTTGCTTATGCACACGTTTGGCTTCATTGATCGTATCAGGGAGGTGGGCACCCACCAATATGGTTTTTAGTTCTTTGATATCTGATAACTGGTCCCTTCTGCACCATGTGGTCAGACAGGCTCGTTTGCTTCTTTCTTGTAGACTTTGATGCTTCTCAGCTAGATGACCACTTGTTTAGCTTCAAGCTTTTAAGATCCTAGACGCTATGTCTTTTGATAGCAGGGCACCATTAGCTTTAAGGCTCAAAGATAAACAAGTGGCCATACAGCTCAGAAGCAAGAAAGCCCACATGGAAGAAACACACCAGCCTGTGTGACCACGAGCTGTTGAAGGGATCAGGTATCAAGCATCAAGGAACATAAAATCATATCATTGAAAATGTGGTGGAGTGAAGAGTGTAGATTCAAAGCCCAAGGGTAGCCAACCGGACACCCCTTGCTGAGGGGTTGTGGGGAAGAGATGAACCAGGCAGGGTTCAGGGTAGCAACGATGAAACATATAACTTTCCTCTAGTTCTTGAATGCTTCCTCCCCCCACCCCCACCCCCACTATCATGATCCCAAGACCACCTTCCAAGTCTGGCTAGACCAGAGGATGTACATTTGTACAGATAGCAACTGGAACCACAGGGAATCCAGGACAGATGACTCCTCCAGGACCAGTGATGAGAGTGGCAATGCCTGGAGGGTGGAGAGAATGTGGGGTAAAAAGGGGGAACTGATTACAAGAATCTACGTATAGCCTCCTCCCTGGGGGATGGACAGCAGAGAAGAGAGCAAGGGGAGACGTCAGTGTAATATATGCCAAAATAATAATAATATATGAATGATGAAGGGTTCACGGGGTGGGGAGAAGTGGGGAGGGAGGGGGAAATGAGCAGCAGATATTAAGGGCTCAAGTAGAAGGCAAATGTTTTGAGAATGATGATGGCAACAAATGTACATATGTTCTTGGATGTATGTATGGATTGTGATAAGAATTGTACAAGCCCCCAATAAAATGATTTTAAATATTTTAGAAACATTAAAAAAAAAGAAATCAAACAGTACCTGACTATCCGAAAGAATAGCATCTGGGTCTTAAAAGTTGCCATAAAATAATCAGCCATCTAAATGAGGGGCCGGCTAAATCAACACCAAAAAAAAAATTGTTACAAGGATCATAAATATTAGAATTCAAGACTATTCAAAGAAGGAATGGCATTAAAGCTTAAATTCTGAGCGCACAGTGCTCAGTAAGCTATCAATGAAAGTGAAAACCCAAAATCCTTTTGCAGATTCCCTGATGGATTATTAAGCCTCTGCTAAATCTCCTCTGGCCATTGACCAAGGATATGAATCGCCTCGCTGTCAGTCAGAGTGCATAATAAGGTGAACTAGATATAGTTAGACTAAAATGTAACACCTTAGGATCTGTTCGCCCTTCTGATTCATTTTAAATTTGTCCTAGTTTTTAATACTGTTTTAATTCCCTTTCGGTTGAGGTTTTCTCTACTTTATTTGTTATGGTTATTGAGTTTATTGTTTTGTGTTTGTATATTTTTCTTTATATGAAATCCAGGATAAGAATATCTATAGAAAATAGCTGAATTAATCGTTTCTTAGGGTTATGGAAGGGGAGGTTAGGAGGAAAAACTAATAATAATGAGTACTGGAAAAAAGAAAATGTTCTAAAGTTGAGTGTGGTGGTGATTGTACAACTCCTTTAATATATTTAACTGTTGAATTATATGTGAGTTACATGTGAATAAAACTATTAACAATACTACTTTGTTAACTTTTTGTTTTCCTATGCTCTTAATTGTGGTCATTTTAATTTATTTTAAATTGGGAGTTAATCCATATTTCATAAAATAGTCCAATCATATCAAGCAATGCTGTATAATTTCTACCACAATCAGTTTCCAAACATTCTTTTCCTTCCTGGGCTCCTTGACGTCATCTCCCTTTTATCCGCCCCACCGCCACCCCTGTAGCCCACTCTCCCCCCCAAAAAAAATCCTTATTCTACCAGCTGGCTGTATAGGTTCATCAGTCCTGGGTTTCATATACTGAACAACAGAAAACCATATAACACAAATTCAAAAGGGTGACCCCAATGACATAACACATCTGAGATAAACCCTAATACAAACAATAAAAAAATACAGAAAGTTTTGCAAACCAGATCAAGTCCAGCGTGCCTCCGAGAGAGGATCAACAGACAAGGTTTTAACTGTTCAAATCCGTTTTATCCCTTTGACCTTCTATAGTCATCTCTCCAATACACGTTGTTTAGTAACCACTTTCCTCCCATCCCTCTATTATAGAGAGAGTGTAATAGTCAGGGTACTTTAGAGAAACAAATCCATAGAAACTCATGTATGAGAGAGTTTTATGTAAAGGTTAAGTGCGCATCAAGAAAACATCCCAACCCAGTGCTGCCCAAGCCCACAAATCCAGCATTAACCCATTAACCCCTATGCCCAACACCAATCCACAAAGTCCTCCTCCATCTCACAAAACAGACGCAATGATGCTGACTTCAGGAGGAAAGCCGAGTCAATGAATTTGTAAGTATCTCACCGCTCGCAGGGGTCTCCACACGGCTGCTCCAGCACCCAGGACTGCATCGGGGCAGTTCCAAGTGGCTTCTCCTTGGGAATGTCTTGCAGGAAATCAGCCTTGCCAGCTGAAGCAGGGAACTGGCTAAAGCAGCTGCACCCTGGTTCGACCATCAGAAAGCAAGAGACCCGAGAACTAGAAAGGCGAGGCTCACTGACCCATTTATCTCTCTGCCCTTCAATTAACCCCACATGTGCGTATCAGCCAGGTTGGCTCAATAAACTAACTAGAGGGAGATCGCCAGAGGCTTATTTTCTATGTAGATCCCACAAATGAATCTCGGGCTCACACTGTCATCCACAGCCTTCTGCAAACCAGATTCTCACAATTTAGGTTCTGATACTATTCCCTCCTTCGACTTTGGATTATATGATTTACAATCCTTCGGTGACTGACAGCATTGTGCTTCATCCATGCGGACTTAGTTGACATCTCACTTCGATGGCTGCTTGTTTGGAGACATACCTCTGAGACCCCAGGCGCTATTTTATCTGATAGCTGGGCACCATCTAATTTATTCACCATGTTTTGCTATAGCACCCATATCTTCTGTGTTCCCTTCCTGAGGATATCAAGCAGGGCCATGATGTAAGAACTAATTGTTTTATATTGGAGCTAGGATTTAATGTGAGCCCCAAACCCATTGCTGGATGTATGTTTTATTTTGTTTTTATCTGACTTTGGCTCCTGTGTTAGGCAGGGTTCTCTGGAGAGAAAAAAAAAACAGGACACTATGATTAGATAGGTAGATAGATAGATAGATAGATAGATAGATAGATAGATAGATAGATAGATAGGTTTATACAGTGGGAAGGAATATAACAGCTAATTAGTCCACACAGCAGTACAGAGAGCTCAGTTTAACTCACTTTTGTGGAACAGTTAATATACTGGAAGTTCTTCAACTCACATAGGCTGCTGGGTCCAAGGTCAAGAACGCTGACAGTGGAGTCTGCCAGGAGGCAGTAGACAGCAGGGTGGGTAAGCAACAGCCAGTAGCATGGGAGCTTAGCAAAGTAGGCTGGACGTGATCTTGAATTTAAGCCTCAAGCTCGTGTGATGTACACACCAGCAGCATGGCAAAGCAGGTCTCGAAGGCGTCTAACGCTCTAGCAACATGATCCTCAGGTTGGCTTGGCCCACAGGTAGGGTAGCACACAGGTTGAGGCAGAGAACTTGCTAAAGTAGCAGCACCATGGTCCAGTCATTAGGGAGCAGGAGAGATATGGGATGCCAGCCATCTTCATTTATCTCAGTCACCCTCCAATCAAACTGCAACCTGATCAAACTCCTCCCAAGTGTTCCTATTGGCCTAGTTGGCACAAGTTTCAACCTAACTATCAGAGCTCCCTTTTAAATCCTCCTTGTTAATTTATGCAGAGAATCTTATTGATCATCCTCCTGGGGCATAAAAATCATCCATTAATATTGTTTTTGATTAGCCCCTGGTACTAATTTTTTAAATTCCTGTTAAGAGAGGGATATTAGGCCAATGTAAGTTAAGTCCATCTCACAGTACCTGAATTATTCACTTGTACAGAATCAATCTTTTCTCAGTTGAACCCTATTTACACAAACAATGGGGGTTAATTGTCAGGGAAATTTTACAATAATATTCACAACAATTCCAGTCATGAGTTTGCCAGGATAATACATATGTTAATACAGCATATAGGGCTGTAGCAAGATCATGTGTTGGATTTTGTATGTTTGTCAGTATATGCAATCCAGGACGGGTGAATCTATAGAGACGGTACCTGGATTGATGGTTTCTTGGGGGTCTGGCAGGGAAAGATGGGGACCTAATAACCAGAAGTAAAAGAGAAGAGAAACTATTCTAAATGTAATTGAGGTAACGATTGTTCAACTCTTCTTGATATGATTGAACTATGGAATGGTATAAAATGTGGAGCAAGCCCCCCCCAAAAAATGGTTTTAAAATAATAAAACTGTTAAAATATAAAAAAGAAAGATGAGCCAGATCTTTTGACCCAAGAACGCTATCCACAGCGCCTCCTTGTTGCAGAAGAAGAGCTATGACACCAGAGAGGGGGCAGAGGGACATCCGCAACAGAACCAAGAGCCAGAGCATGAGACCGAGCAGTGAGCTTGCCAGCCCACAGTGCGCAAAAGGTGAGAACCTTCTGGTGGAAGGCTCCCTCGCAAAGTGAGGTTCCTCCAAGCACTTAATTGGGGAGCTATGTTTGCTGACCCACAGACTAGAACTGAGTTACTTTGGGCTGAGACCTATGGTGGTGTAGTGCTCCCTTTGGGCTATCATTAGTAGTAGTGGTCGTGCTAAAAGATCTTTATGGCATTGCCTGGCCAGGGCAGATTCCAAGAGGCCACATGGCTGCAAGGCCAAGGACCAGAGGGAGGCCTGCCTGAAGGCTTGGCTAGGAAGAAGCTGTCCTAACTGAAGAACTGTGTTTGGAGAATTTCTGATCCTGAATTGTATCTGTTAACATTCCCCATGAGCCCCACAATCCAGGGTTGTTTGTTAATTGTGCACGGCCATTGAAACATCTTACAGAGTCCAGCAGAGAAGTAGAGTGCCACTGTTCCAAGCAGTAGGATGTAAGAAGGGCCAAAAGGTGGCATACTTTTTAAAATCATTTTATTGGGGGCTCATAAACATGTATCACAATCCATACCTCCATCATGTCCATCTGTTGCCATCATCATTCTCAAAAAATTTGCTTTCTACTTGAGTCCTTGGTATCAGCTCCTTATTTTTCCCTTCCCTACCCACTCTCCTCTCACTCATGAACCCTTGATAATTTAAAAATTATTATTTTATCATATCTTATACTGTCCAACATCTCCCTTCACCCACTTCTCTGTTGTCTATCCCCCAAAGAGGAGGCCATACATAGATCCTTGTAATTGGCTGCCCTCTTCTACCCAAACTTTGCTCTACCCTCCCGGTATTGCAACTCTCACCACTGATCCTGAGGGGCTCATCTGTCCTGGATTCCCTGTTTCCAGTTCCTATCTATATTAGTGTACATCCTCTGACCCAGCCTGATTTGTAAAGTGGGGTTGGGATTATGAGAGTGGTGGGGGTGGGGGTGGGGAGAGGAAGCATTTAAGAACTAGAGGAAAGTTGTATGTTTCATCATTGCTACACTGTACCCTGACTGGCTCATGTCTTCCCCATGACCCTTCTGCAAGGGGATGTCCAGTTGCCCACAGGTGAGCTTTGGGTCCCCAATCTGCATTCCCCCTCATTCACAGTGATATGATTTTTCCCTTGATGTCTGATACCTGATCTCTTTGACACCTTGTGATCACACAATCTGGTGTGTTTCTTCCATGTGGGCCTTGTTGCTTCTCAGCTGGATGGCCACTTGTTTACCTTCAAGCCTTTAAGATCCTAGATGCTATATCTTTTGATAGCCGGGCACTGTCAGATTTCTTCACCACATTTGCTTATGCACCCATTTGTCTTCAGTGATCGTACTGGCAGAGAACACACTGATACGATTTTTCTTCTTTGATGCCTGAAACCTGATCCCTTTGACACCTTGTGGTCACACAGGCTGGTGTGCTTCTTCCATGCTGGCTTGGTTGCTTCTCAGCTAGGTGGCTGCTTGTTTACCTTCAAGCCTTTAAGACCCCAGATGCTATATCTTTTGATAGCCAGGCACCATCAGCTTTCTTCACCACATCTGCGTATGCATACATTTGTCTTCAGTGATCCTGTTGGGAAGGTGAGCATCATGGAATGCCAGTTTAATGGAACAAAGTGTTCTTACACTGAGGGGGTACTTAAGTGGAGGCCCAATATCCATCTTCCACCTTAATACTAAACCTATAAATATATACACGTAGATCTACCTCCCCACCATCATAAATAAGCATATTTACAAATGTACATACCTATATTTAGACCTCTATAAATGCCCTTTACTTCCTAGTTCTTTCCTATATTTCCTTTTTACTTTCCTCTTGTCCCACTATCATGTTCAGCCTTCATTTGGGTTTCATTATTTCCTCTCAGTTACATTGCCCTTGCTCAAGCCCTACCAGGCCTCCCCTGCCTGCCTCACCAGTGATCTTGGATCACTTGTTGTTCCCTTGCCCCTGAGCTTGGTAACACCACTACCATTCCCCCACATTCCCCTCTCCCATATCTCCACCTCCCTCCCCCCCCCACTGGAACTGTCTAGGTGGTAAATTCTTAAGTTCACCAAAGAATGTTTGTTTCACTTCACTGACATCTTCTTGCCCTAAAGAGACACAATGTGTATTCGTTGATTTAGTGGGAAGATACTGACGATGCATTTCAGTTGATCCAGAGCAACTGAAAATTGCTAAATGCATGTCGAACGCTATGGATGGGTTTCCTGGAAATCAACAGTGACGGTGTGGGTTTCTCAGGCTAGTAACGGCAGCCTTCGACCTGATCACTGGAACTTATGGAAAACCAGAACTGTGCAAGAGAGCTGCCTCCCTGAGCAGTGCCTTCATGAGAAGAGCTCCATGTGGGAGCTGATTTCTTCCCTGCTCTATGCACGGGAGCTTCGAAAGTTCAGGACAGTGGGAACATTAAACTAACAGATAATGAAATTTTTCCCACGAGTTTTTTTTAAGTCCCTCACATAAATGCCACCCACAGACCCTTCTCGGGGTGTACCTGTATGTTCTTTCCCTCTCCTAGCACTTTAATTTCGCTCCCTTGTACCCTTCAAGCATCACCCATCTTTCCCAACCACCCTTTCCTCACGGATCTTTGACATTGGAATCCTTCCCATAGTGCCTCAAGGGCTGCCAGATAAAACCAAAACCCAAACTCTCTGCCACCAAACTGAATCTTTCGCAGGGTGACCCTATAGGACAGAGTAAAACTGCCCCTGTGGGTTTCTGAGACTGTAACCCTTTAAGGGAGTAGAAAACCTCATCTTTCTCCTGCAGGGTGACTGGTGATTTCAAACTGCTGACCTTGTGGTTAGCAGGCCAACTTATGGCACCAGCACTCCAGAGAAACTGGTGCTTAATGCTATTGCTTAATGCTTAAGCTTGTGGGTACTTAATCTCATTGTTTGACAGCATTCCTGTGTTATGATTGCTTTCACTGAGAAGAAGGCACCTGGGATCCAAAGCACAACCCACTGATAAATTCCCTTGGTTTCTTTTGCTTTGTATATCCCAGACTGTATGCTGAGAAGCTGCAACCTGGAGATTCCAATGGACACAGATAAACAAACAAACAAGCAAACAAACAAGAAGGTACAACTGGGGTCCTCTTTTCAGTTAAAACAAGCAAACATACAAACTCCCTGATAGAGAATCAATTACAACTCCTAGCAATCCTTAAGGGCATGGAGAACGGCACCTGCGGGTTTCTGAGACTGTAATTCTTTTCAGGCGTGCAAAGCCTGGTCTTTCTCCCACGGAGTTGCTCCTGGCTTCCAACTACTGACCTTTGTTTAGCAGCCCAGTACATAACCCTCGAGGCCACCAGGTCTCCCCCATTTCTGCATCTTCTCTTACTATCCATGGCCCTTTCAATATTCTTTGTCCACACCATATTCTTTGTCTTCGGTCTTCTTTATTTAATGTCCAATTTTCACATGCATTTGAAGCTATTGAAAAGACCATGACTTAAGTCAGGCATATGGCAGTCCTTTAAAGCAACATCCTTTCAGGCACCTGGTAGTCCTTTAAAGTAACATCCTGTGTTTTCAACCCTTTAAAGAGATCCTTTGCGGCAGATTTGCCCAATACAATATACTCGTTTGATATTCTGACTGCTGCTTCCGTGAGTACTGGTTGTGGATCCAAGCAAGATGAAATCCTCAGTAACTCCACTCTTTCCTCCATTTAGCAGGACACTTTCTCTTGATTCCATTGTCAGGATTTTGGGTTCGTTTTCATTCATTTGTAATCCATACAGAAGGCTGTGGTCTTTGTTCCTCATTGGAAAATGCTTCAAAGCTTCCTCACCTCCAGCACGCCAACTTGTGTCATTCGTGTATCGCAAGTTGTTAGTAATTAGATTAATATCCGACAAAATAGAGCTTAAGTCAAAACTTGTTAAGAGATGGAGAAGGGTGTCATATACTGATAGAATAGGCAAGCTCCCAAGAACATGCAACAGTTATAAACATATACAAGCCTAACTATCAAAAAAATCTCATTGCCGTCCACCCTATGGGACAGAATAGAACTGCCTCAGTGGGTGGGGTAGTTCGTTTATGGTGCCAGCCTGGCCAGTAAACACATGTGGGATTAATTGAAGGGCAGAGAGATAAATGGCTCTGTGAGTCTCACCTTTCTTGTCTGTCACTCTTATCATCGGACCAGTGTACGGCTGCCTTGCTTGTTCTGTGCCTCAATTTGCAAGCTGCACTACCTGTGGGACACCTAACCCGTGGACTGTGTCGCTATAATTTGAGACCCCTTTAAGACCTGCCTCGCCAGAGAATTGGAATATACATCTCTGGAGTTGGGGACTGACTGTTGGTGACCTGGCTGATGGTTGGTGACCTGCCTTGCGGTTTGCTGCCTGTGTCTGGATAGCCTAAATATCACTACAGAGGACTACCTGGCGGCCCTCAAGACTTGAAGAACTGCCAGTGTCTCACAACTGTCTCAGGGGGGTGAGTTGCGCTGAGCCATTTGTACTGCTTTATAATTTAACTGTTCATTTCTTATATTATATATCTATCTGTATATAATTTAACAGTTCGTTTCTTGTGTTATATACCTAGCTATATATAACTATCAGCAATCTGGTCTTGTCTCTCTAGAGAACCCTGTCTAACACAGTGGGTTTCCACAGAGGGAAAGCTTTACCAAAGGAGATAGCCTCCTCTCTCTCGTGGGGAGCAGCTGGTAGTTTCAAACTGCTGGCCTTGCAATCAGCAGCCCACTAAGTAACTTCTTATGCCACCAAGGCTCAACTTAACAAAATACAAAAAAGCAGACTGACTTCCGTTGAGTCAAGGTTGACTCAGGGTGACCCTTTAGGACAGGGTATAACTGCCCTTCTGTGTTTCCCAGACTGTAACTCTTTATGCGCGTCCAAAGCCCCATAGAGCGGCTGGTGGTTTCAAATTAATAACCTTGTGGTTAGTAGCCCAACCCATAACCACGGCCCCTTAACAATAGAGCCAAAAATATATGGAGCAAAACCTGACAGAATTTATGAAAGAAATAGACATTGTTGAGAGACTTCCCAATACCCACTTTCAATAATGGAAAAGGAACCCCTCCCCTGCAGGGTGCTGGAACAATTGGGGAGGCTGCAGAAGCAAATACTTAACACATTATCCTGAATTATGATCTACAGTATCCTAGATTATGATCTACAGTCCAAAAGTTTTTTCATCGGCTGGGCGTGGGCACTACGTAATTTTTTTGAAAAGGGGGCCGTAGTCCAAATAAATTTAGCAATCTATGATTAGACAGAAGGTCCATAGGAAATAGAGTCACTAGTCTGAACCAGGCACATAGAGAGCCAATGATAGCATCATTTATGTCCTCATCAAGTATAACTGGAACATTCTTCAGGAGAAGCCATATGTTATACCAAAAAATCATCGTAATAAATCTCTATAAACTGAAAAATATTAAAATCTTATCAAGGATCTTCTCTATCATGGAATCAATCAATGACACGTGGAACATGGTCTTTTCTTAATGTGGAAATTAACAGCCAATAGGCAAAGACATCACTAAGAAAAGTAGGAATTAACTTTTGAGACAAATGAAGATGCAAGATCCCAATATTTATGGGTGCAGTGAAAACAGTCCTCGCAGGGAAATTTATAGCTGTTAAAGCCTATTGTAATTAAAGGTATTTATTTAAGATATTTTTTCTTTGTTAAAGTAGGGCTTTAATTCTATAACTTTTTGTAATTATAATTTTTAATGAACATCAAGATATTTGAGATATTCTTTTTTAGAAACCCGAAACTATCATTAAAAAAGTAGTAACTAATATTAGGGTCAAGATAAATAGAATAGAGAACAGAAAAAGAGTAGACAGAATTAAGAAAAACAAAGGTTGACTGAAAAAAAAAAACAACAAAATTTGAAAAATCCTTATTTTGACCAAGAAAAAAATAAAGAAAATGCATTTCTAAAATCAGAAATGAAAGTGTGAATCAAGAAGGTTTATAAGAGAACATTATGAAAATCTGTATGCCAACAAATTAGTTATCTTGGGTTAAATGGACAAATTTCTAGATACAAAGAAACAACCGTATCAACACTGGCTCAGGAAGAAATAGAAAATTTGGACAGACCTATAATGATTTGAGATTGCATCAGTAATCAAAAACCTCCCAAAACTCAACGCCATGTAGTCAGCCTCTGGGATGAGCCAGGCACCATGAACTCGCAGGCACACCAAAGCCAGAAGAGGGGACGGAAAGGCTGCCCAGGAACAATTACCAGTAGACAATAAGATGCATCTTGGGATTGGGAGAAGGAGGGATTTAGGGACCTATACCCATCATGTATATTCAATACCAGTGGAATGTTGGAGACACCTATAAAGTCCCCAACTGAACTGAATTGTCTGCGTGTGTGACCAACCCCTGGGCCCGGCCCAAGAACCAGCATGCCAGTGTGGCACTGGTCTCGCCATTTAACATAACCTCTGCCACTTCCCGGGTCTTCGAGGCAAGCGCAAACTGCCTTGTGATTGTGCCACATTAGTTAAGCCCATTTTGAGTTCTTGTCTGTCCAAAGCCCACGGAGAGACAGACATCAGCCACAAGCCCCGCAGGACCTTATGGACACAGTGGCCTGAAGCGTAAGCCAGTTCCCTCACTGTCACTGGACATAGCCTACTTTCCACTCGTGGGTCTGGGTTCAACAAACCCTTGTAGCACCTGTCTACATTATCACTAATGAAGAGAGCTTTTTTGAGGAAAATAAACATGAATATAGTAAATGATAGAACGTCAAAGCTGGCTTGATTCCGGGGAGGCGGATGAGGAAATATCTCAATTCCTCATCTCTTTTTCTTAATAATCCGTCCCATAACTCCAGCTGTAGGCCTGAGTTGTGCAGTAGCACCCCCTATTGCAGGAGCTAGACTCTTAGGTGACCTCAACAAGAGATTCCATTTTCTCAAATTGTACGCCAGAGAACAAAAGTTCAGGGATTTCATTTTAGGATATAGACGTTTCCCACCAACAACCAAGCTGAGTTCTAAAATGATGCCTGGGCGTTGCACCTGGAGCTCAAAACCCACTTTCCCAAGGCACGATGCCGTTGTAATAATGTCCCACGTCTAGTTCACAGAATTCTATTAAATTAATGTAACCCACAATGCACTTCAAGAACAGGAAATAATGCCTTGGAATTTGGGGATTTAAATGCAAGACAGCAGGATTGGGTCAGAAATCATTAACTTGAACGTGGCTGCTTCAGAAAAGGCAGGTTTAATCAGAGGGCGCAGATTGAGGCCTTGTGTGGACTTCAGGATCCTCTGAGACATGTTAATAAAATGCCTTGGGAAATCTGGAGAATTGTTGTGTGTGTGTTTTTAATCATTACACTCACCTTTTACAGAGTTCCAGAGAAGAAGGGAACACTTGAAGCACTGATGTCTTACCCTTCGGGGAGAACGCATCTCTACTAATAGGTCTCCCATGGAATGGGAGCGTGGGAGGTGAGCACACCAGGAGCATTGGAATGAAAGCCATCCTTGCGGCTTCTGCTTGTCATATAGGGCAAGCACTATTCTGCTGTGTGTGTCTTTCCATATGTGAACTTAGCTACAGAACAGGGATCCAGCAAACATTTGACATAGGGAAACCGAGAGAATGCGTAAACAGAAAAAAGAATCAAATATCTCTGGAGCCTGTCCATCTGGTGTACTGTGGTGGCTGTGTGCTGGTGCTGGAAGCTAAGCCATCGGCCTTTCAGTCAACAGCAGGGTCACTGATGTGAATCTAGTTCAGAAGAGTTTTCAGACTAGGACAAACTAGGAAGAAAGGACGGGCAATCCACATCTGAAGATCAGCCAATGAAAACCTTATGGGTGATAACAGAATATTCTTCAGTGTAGGAGCAGAAGAGAAGCAGCATAGGTTGGCAGACAATGGTGGACTCAAGCGCTCAAGTATGTCGGCTCGCAGGAGGAAGGCAGCGCTTCCTTCTGTTAGACACAGGGTCGTTTGTGTAATCTGTTTATTAATATGTTTATTGTGTTTGGGACCAAAGTTTACAGAGCAAATTGGCTTTCCATCCAAACCCACTTTGCTTTGTGGCAATGAATGTCATCCCCACAAGGTGACAGCGTTCGTCCCACTTCCTCCAAGGTTTCCCCTTGTCCTTCATCCTTTCCAGGCCCCTTCTTGACCTCTGAGGGCAAAGGCTGTCCGTTTCATCTCGTATGGCTGGGCGGTCTCGTGAGAGCACACCTCCTTCGTGTTATGTTTACTTTACAGGCCTGTCGACATCCTCTGGCTGAAGGTTGAGCCACAGAGGGTGGGGAGGACTTCGCTTCCAGGCTTGGAGGGTGTCCAAGGGCCATCGTCTCTGGCGTGCTGCCAGTCTGTGTCAGAACAGGAAGCCTGGTTTGGGTTTGGGTTTTCTATGATTTTGAGTTTTGCTCCACTATTATCCCACTCTCTCAGAGTGGGATAATAGTGAACTCTAGTCAGAGGTCATCAATGGTAGCCAGGCATCAACTTAGCTCTTCTGGCCTCAGGGTGATGGACACTGGGGTCCATGTGGTTTAAATATCCTGTAGAGTAATTTTTGTTCTTGCATCTTTGATTATTTTTTAACCCTTCTTTGTTCCAGAGAGAGAGAGAGAGAGAGACCAATAGTTCACCCTAGATGGTTGTTCACAAGATTTTAAGATTCCAGTAAAATGAAAAAGAAAACTCACTGACGTTGAGTCGGTTCCAACTCATCGCAACCCTATAGAACACCGGAGAACTGCCCACTGTGGGCTTCTGGGACTGCACCTCTTTATAATTGTGTTAGTCCGGGGTTTACTAGAGAAACAAATTCATGGACACTGATAGGTGTATAGGATTGAGCTTTATATAAAGAGTAATTTTACATTAAGAAAACATCCCAGCCCAGTCCAGATCAAGTCCATAAGTCCCAGACTCACAGAACACATGCAATGATGCTGAGCGGTGGAAGCTCACAGGCCACTGGGTGGAAAGTCTTGTGGATCCAGTGGCAGTGAGAGCATCTTAGCGCTGGCATTGGTCTTCACGTGGCTCCTCCAGCTCCAAGTGTCTGGGTGCATCAGTGTAGCTCCATCTGGCTTATCCATAGGAATGTCTCACAGGGAGTGTGTGTCTTCCCCGCCTGCAGTGAGTTACTTATCTCCTTAGAGCCTCCAAATGAGGTCATCAAGCTGTGACCTGATTAACAGGCTAAAGTCCACTCCTTCACTCTTAATAGTCTCAAGTTGGGGACAGATTATGTAACTACCATGGGAATAGGAAGCCTCATATTTCTCCCAGAGTGCCTTGTAGTTTCAAACTGCTGACCTTGAAGTTAGCAGCCCAAGTCAGAGCCCGCTACACCGCAAAGGTTCCTCAGGATCCTAAGTCACTGTTCCCCCAAAGGAAGCTATGAAACACTGTCTTTGTGAACTATTTTATCCTGCGTGGGAGTTAGATAGGCAATGGATCACAGAGCATCTTGACTTCTCCCCTTCTTCCCAGAGTCAGCATCTGCTTGCTGCCTTAAGGGGAGGACCGTTAGGAGACAAACTACAAAGAGAAACAAAACAGTGCCTTTGAGGAAGATTAATGCACCACGTCCCAGCAGAACAGTAGGTTTGGAAGAAGATGCTGACCTACCTCTGTTCCTCTCTCCCTGCCAGGGCCAGGGAAAAACGGGGAGAAAAGACAGACAGCAAGATTCTGCCAAGCACCCCCCAAGGTAGGCCTTAGATCAAAAGTGCCCAGGAAAGCAGTGAAGTCTGAGGATGTGCCCGCAGGCCCATTACGGAAAGACAGGCAGTCGCCAAGCAAAAATGTCCCAGGGCCTGAACCACACACAAATGTGTGCAGTCCCACAGTGGTTCCACAAAGAAAGGCCGAGGCCGTTTGCACATTGTCTGGGAGAAGGTCAAGGCCAAAAAAAAAAAAAAAAACCTTCTGAGATGCCATTCATGTGAACCCGTTCCCGAGAACGGCATTGCCACCAACCTCCTTGTGCCCCAATGTCTCCCTCAGTTAGTATCTCCAGATCTTAGGTACAGGTCCCTATGGCAAAGGGAAAGATGAGATGGTGTAGAATTCCCAGCATGAAACAAAACCCTCTTCAATTTAATTCCATCCTACTACTTGATGAAATGGGGTCTCTGCATAGAGCTGGGCTTTATACAGTGTTTCGTGTGTACTGGTCTTTGTGAGCTGAGAAATTCATCTCCATTTATGTACCTAGACCCAACAACAACAACAACAAAAAGAAACACTAGCCAACCAGACGATGGCCTCTATGGCTGAAGGTCCTGAACCTGCCATTTAGTGGGAGGTGGCTTCTTGGAGTCCACTCAGACCATTACCATTCAGGGGATTCCAACTCAGGGTGGCCCCGTGGGCTTCAGAGGACTTTTATAGACAAGTTGTCAAAAATAGATCCCCAGGTCTTTCTTCTGAGATGCCCCATGGGTAGCCTGGAGCCACCAAACTGTCTTGTTCCTGATCATCATGCCCCCCTTTTCCCAAGCATCGGGGTGGGGAGCAAAGCGTAATTGCTCGACATGGCCATCACTGTCCTTTGCCCTCCATCCATCCTGAGCATTGCTCTTCCACCCTTCCCACTACTACTCCTCCCCATCACCCCCACCTCCCTGGAATAGAGCTCCCAGAGATGGGTCAACCCCCAGGCCCTGTGTCATTAAACCCAGTGGGAGAGCGCCTATGCCAGACTAGACTCCTGGTGAATCTTTGAGTAGGACCTTAAGGCCATCACACCCATTAGCCATCAAATACTCTGAAGCTGCACTGGCTGGACTGCCTGAGCCCACCTGCACTAAAAGGAAGATGTTAGCATCCGAGGGTGGAGGGAGGTAAGGGCGGAGTGAGAAGGAGCATAGCCAGTGGGTTTGAACTGGAAGTTCATCAGCTCCGTCCTGCACCCCCCCACCCCTCACTGGGTGAAATGAACAGCTGTGGTATGCCATTCTGTTCAAAGGTCTCGATCAATTAAGAGATTCCTCATTCATTGTGGTCACAGCCGCTTCAGGATCCCAGCATGTCCCTGGTCAGAGACACTCCGGATTTAAGCTGCCGCCAAGCGTTTCTCCAGACCAACAGCATGCTATTTCCACTTGCCGAGTGGAGTGTGCAGCGTCAAGTGCCGTAGCTCCCGGAGGCCAGTACTTCACTCCTCATGCCTTCCGTTAAGTTATTCTTAGAAGTCATGTTATTGGGGGGCTCTTACAGCTCCATACATCAATTGTATCAAACGCATTTGTACATATGTTGCCAGCGTCATTTCCAAAACATTTTCTTTCTGCTTGGGCCCTGGGTATTAGCTCCATTATCCCTCCACACATACCCCTCCACCCTCATGAACCCTGATAAATGATATATTTTCCTATCTTACACTGTTCACTGTCTCCATTCAACCACATTGCTGTTCATCTCCCTGGGGGATGGGGGCGTGGGAGGAGGGAGGCGAGTGGGGAGGGGTTAATACCCCAATCATTGCAGTTGGTTCCCCGTTCCCCCTTCTCACCTCACCTTCCCCCTACCCTAATGGCATTGGTACTCTTATTACTGCTCCTGACGGGTTCATCTGTCCTGGATTCTTATCTGTGCCAGTTTACATGCTCTGGTCTAGCTGGATTTGTAAGGTTGAGGTAGACCTGGGGTGGAGGGGAGGTGGAAGCATTAAAGAGCTAGAGGAATGTTGTGTGTTCCGTTGGTGCTGTGCTGCACCCTGGCTGAATCGTCCCTTCCTTGTGACCCTTCTGGAAGGGAATGTCCAATTGTCTATAGATAGACTTTGGGTCTGCACTATGATCTCCATCATTTGCATTGATGTATTTGTTTGCTTGGGATCTTCCAATGCCCGACACCTGATCTCATTGACTCCTTGTGATCACACAGGCTGGTGTGCTTCTTCTATGCGGGCTTTGTTGCTTCCCTGCTAGATGGCTGCTTGTTTAACTTCAAGCCATGCAGACCCCAGCCTCTAATATCTTGTAATAGCCACATGCTTTCCTTTTAAAACATGTTTTCATTCCTTACATCTGACGGGTGGAAACGGCGAGTGAACTCGGTCAGACATTTGTATGATTTCTCCCTTCAGTGAATAGCAGGTGTCTGGCTTGAATTCACATGACTAGGAAGGGCAGGCCTTGGGGTGAAATGGGGGGGGGGCTTGATCCCCTTTCCCTCTTCCCTCATCAGTGTTTTCGGGGGAAGAGTAGAGCTCTCTATACTAGAGAGGGCGTGAAGAGGATCCTGAAAGAGACAGGAAACAACTCAAAACAGCTTTAAAATCTGAGGCTGAATGAATGCTAGCCTCCCAGGCCCAGGGAATGCCAGGATACTGAAGGGAGGGACGCTGAATCTTTGTGCTGGTTCCTTTGCAGTGATGTTTTCTCTGGACCTGGAAGGAGCCAAACATGTACTGACGAAATGTCTGCTGAGCACGCACTGTCCTAGAAGGCACGGAGTTTAATGCTGGGTACCGAGTGATGCTGTGGAAGACTCGAAATCCATGTACTCTCCCGAACAGCTTTCCAGAAGCATCTGTCCCAAACAAACCCCAGCAGCTTTTTGGACCCCACTGGCCTCTACTGCTTTCTCTGTGTGTTCTTCTTAACTTCAGAAAACAGACAGACTAGATCCAGCAACGAGTACGGTATTTCTTAAGTTCACTCATGGGCGTAATAGGGCTGGCAGGTAATATTACTAAAGACTACATTGTAGACCTCGACAAATCATAATGCATTCTGCCTAGAAGAACAGCTCATTAGACACGTTGTGTAATTTTAAATTGATTAAGGTAGCCTGTTCATACTGAATTTCCAGACCCACGTGGCGTTATCAAACGCCTGTGCTGATGGCGTCGTTCATGTTTAGACACCATTCTAGAAACGGGTCCAATTTTGAGTAAGTTCTTGGGTTCCACCGAGTGAGCCTTACTTCAATTGTGCAGCTCTGAAGCCTGCACTTTCTAAGCCAGGTCCACCCCGGCTCCCAGGAAGGCCTGCCTCCTATGCGTCAGGGAATGGGAGCTGCAGCTGTCTTCAGAACCAGTCTGTTTCACTCTGCCTGCAGTAGTACAGAGTGGCCACCAGGGCTGAATGTCTGAGCTCATCAACCCTACAGGGCCTCCTCCTTTCCAGGAGCCCCGTCCCCCGCCCCCCCCCCCCCACCTCTCCCGCTTTCTGAGATGGGCTCCTCATACTGCTTTATATTATCATCCTCCCCGAGCCGTTTCAGGCAACTCAGGAGCTGTCGGGAACCTCAAGAGCCAGCCATCAGGGGATTTGAGTGTTCTAGCTGAACACTGAATTCCTATTTTTTTTAAAAAACAACACAATACCAGTCAGCACTTGGCCAGTCTTCCCAATCCAGGAATTCCTGACAGGACTGCCACCGACCGTCAAGCAACCTGGTGGCAGCCCGACTTTGGAAAGAGGGAGCCAAAGGGTATTGGCACCTCACTGACTGCCAAGTGCGGTCCTTTCTTCCTGGCCAGATTCCACGATCGTCTAACTGGGCTTCTCTCCAGGATCCCAGACTGCAGAAGCTATGAGCCTGGAGAAGACTTCTCTCCAGGATCCCAGACTGCAGAAGACTGAGCCTGGAGCAACCCCATGGTTGGCAGCTGCTGTCTTCTGAACTGACTATTCTTGGGAGAGGCTGTGTGCTCCGGCCCTTGCCCCCTTTTGCTTGTCTGCATCTATTAGTTAAGAGAAAGTGTCTCAGGCCGCCCTTCTAGCTGGAGCTGGAGGGATATGGGCACCACTGCATAGGTGGGGGCGCTATCCTCACTGCTCGGGACACATGTTCAGTTATCACCACCTGATAACAAATAGGGCGATTTGCCCATCCTTGATATTGAGCTTCCCATAAAGACAACAGCCCAGGTGCCCTCCTCTCTCCCAGCCAATCCAGGCCCACCTAGGGCTCCTTCTGCCCACTAATTACAACTGGCACAGTAACATTCGTTGACTTCAACTGAATCCCCAGGCTGTGTTAACACACACACTTCACAATTTCACCCGTATGCATGTGCCTAAAAAGTCCCTTTGCAGATCCAGGTCTGTGAGATGTGCTTATCTCCCCGAATGCTAAGGAAGAGTCGGGGATACTGCTGAAATGACCATTCCCCGCTAGGAAAATAATCCCCTCTTTGTGAGCACCTTCCCCCCCCCCCCCCCGCTGACCCCCAGTTCTCAGCCATGAGGCCTGAGCTCCCACCTGGATGGTGGACACCTTGCATTGCTGTTTCACTGTCCATTGCTGTGGTGCCAGGTTCTGTGTTTCACCTGCAGGTCACGGAGGCGGAAGGGGAACTATGTGGTACTACCCTAAGGTCACGCTTCCATGAGCCAACCATGGGCTGTGAGTCTCGGGCCCTTGCAGGGCCAAGCAAACCTTCTCTGCAGATTGAGAGCACATCCCCCCCCCCACCATCACTTCTCAGGTTTCAAGTTCCGAGGAGTTAGTTCAGTGTGTCAGTCCCTGTATGGCCCAGGAACCAAACTGAGCAGGTTCTTATTGGCTTTCTGCTCTAGGAATTTGCATAAACTCACTGCGCCCAATTTCTTCAGCTGTAGAATGGGGGCATTGGACTTCATGCTCTCCAAGCACCCCGCTGGGGTAGGCCGGAAAATGACCACCACCACCACCCTAACAGATGTGGATTCCCAGAACTTCTGGGCCATGTGAAGGAAGGGGCATAAGAATCAATGTCAGAGTCATATAGAGATCTGGAAATGCTATGCTTCAGACTTTGACAAAAGAAATAGGAGTAAGACAGAGATTTATTCTTGCAGCAAGAAAAGACAAGACAACTAACTCCTCCCTAGATCCTCCAGAAAGAAGACTGCCCTGCTGACACCTGGACTTGACCCTAAGAGAACCCTTTCCGACTTCTAACTTGCAGAACTGCAAGAGACTAGCTTTGTTTTGCTTTAAATCATGGGGTGGCAGTGTGCTACCAGAGCCACCAAAATTCACCTTCATACCAAATAGCCAAGCCCAAACACCCTGCTGGCCTCTTTTCTCCTCACCAGGCCTCAGTGTCTTTTGTCTTTAAGCCATGGACTCCCAGGTCCCAGAATAGCCATGGCGTCGGAATTTCAATCTTGGTCCCACCTCATATCAAAGCTATGCTCTCAGAAAAACCAGGAGTATAAGAGCCCATATCTACAGAGGAACTTGCTGCTTTTACAGCACTTTCAGTTAGTGAAATGCCAAATGGAAACCATCTTTTCCCTGGAAGAATTCACCGTCTAGTTGGAAAAGGAAGCAGCAACCTAAAATCTTGGCATTTCAAGAGTTAACATGGAATTCCCTTAATCCTCCTTCCCAAATGGCAAGAAGTGCAGCATACACTGACCACACCCACTTCAACCTCCAAGCATTTGAGCAATGGCATCAGGTTACCGGGACTACCTGGCGGAGCCTACCTGAGCATATGCGTCTAAACAAAAGAAGTGAATCACTCACGCTGAGTCACAACGGGGAGACTGAGCCATTGTTCTGTCTTTTCCTGGCTCACTTCTCTTTGAATCTTTTGCTAGAGGAAGATGTAATATTAGAGTGATGACGAACAGTAGAGATGATTACTGCTTAACAGTGACCACGTTGGGGCTGGAAAATGAGGGAGACTTGATCAGAATTCTCATGAGGCTGTGTAAACAAAGCTTTCCCAGGCGGTGTACCAATGGAGGAGATTGGACTCAATCCCTCCTCTTGTATTGAATCTTGGCCTGGAGGAGATTGGACTCAATCCCTCCTCTTGTATTGAATCTTGGCCGGAATGGCCAAAATTGCCCACTAATCAGAAGGCAAGCTGGCAAGCATTTTCGATGGAATGTCTAAGCAACTGTAATTTTTAAATGGGTTGGAGAATCCTTGCAAGTATAATTGGGTAGTTTCTGAACCCAGACAGGAAGGGCCAGGCAAGTAGGGTTATGAATCAAATTGACAAGGGCCAGAGCATCCTTTAGGATCTGCTCCAGCGTCCGCCAACCATCCCCGGATGCTTTCTTTCGCCTGAATATCTGTGCCTCTTACATGAAAGCATATTGCCAAGAGTCAATAAGTTAGGGTCCTGGTGGGCTCAACGAGTCTGACATCAGCAATGTCTCCTTGTACCTGACCTGTGGACACATAATGTGACATGTCATTGTGTACAGCCCATATCCCACACCTTGAGTCCCTACTCTGATTCTTTCTAATTCTACGCTTCTTTCATGGATGGACCGCTCCTGATCTCAAAGGGCAATGCCTATGGGGTTCTTGATACCGGTGAGGCATCATCAGCGCCAAAGAGCAGAGGTAGACAGACAAATGTTTCAAGGAAACGAGATTCTAGGGGAACTAAGGTCCATAGGCGACCCCCATAGAGACGCACGTATTTGAAAAAGGATTTGAAGCGTCAGTTGCCAGTGGTCAAACCACTGCCCCTTAAGAGAAGTCAGCACAAGGAGGCTAAGAGCAATTATTAAAATAAAGCAATCCTGGCTATTTCAAAAAGGGAGGTGAGGAATAAGATATCAAAGAAAGAGAATCCTTCCCCCCGCCCCTTCCCCCAAGGAATCAAAACACAATGAGCCATGAGCCGGGTACAGCAGTCTCTGGCAAACCTCAAGCAGACTACAGCCTAAGCCATGTGTGCTGTCCTCCACCCAGCTGGGGCATTCAAGTCTGAGATTTGCATACAGAATCCCAGACCCATCCTGCGTGTGGCGTTCCTGCCCCCTCCCTGCCCATGCTGGAATCGTGCCCATTCCCCTGTTGCAGGTTGTGAGATGTTTGATCAGGATCCAGACATTCAAGCACGGAGAGGCGGCTTCATGGAACACATCATACCCTCCAGAATCGACTACTTGGAACTGAAGCTGCATTTTGTTTACTTCCAGGAAGGTTGCCTCATCAAAGGAGAGCCTTAATAAGTGGTCAGCTTTCCCCCTCCCCACCCTCCACCACCCCCCCCACTCCCCAGCCGCAATGAAGTTGTCATTGGGTTCAAGAACCAAATGTTCTCCCTAGGTGCCCAAACCGTAAGCAGACCATGGAAGATGACCATCAGAACATGGACGCTCTCGTTCCACATTGAAATGCAAGTGTCCTGGTCTATTTTGGGGTGTCTACAGGACCCTTCACTTGATCAGCTTTACAAAGGAAGAGGGAAAAGAGTGTTAATAACCATCCTCTTCGTTGAACTGTAAATTTCCTTTTTTCTTCCTGCACCATGCCAGCCCTGTTGCTCACCCATCAACAGTCAGAGACGAGGAGGCAGGGGCCCCCCAGGACATTGTTACACCTTGCTGCACTGGGGCCAGTGTCCTCAGTTCAAAGATGCCCCTTCTAGGCAGCAATGCTGCCAACTCACTTCCTTTGAAATTGGCCTTGGCTCTCCAGGCAGCAGCGCTCCTCTTCTTCCCCCCTCATTTCATCTCAGCCCAGGGCTCTTCGCCTGCTGGCGACCCTGTGTGGCTACTCAAGTCCTTCCATCTCAGGTCTAAAGCAGCAACCTCCTAGCCCTGTAAGGCCGGCAGCTCCAGTTCCAATCATTTACCACCAAGTCTCGTGATTCTGAATGCCCTGTTCAAATCCAAAGGTCCAAAGAAACCTCAACCCTCCTTGGGTAAAATTCGACTTCAGTAGAGCATGGCATTACCCCCAGACAGAGGAGTGGGGCCGAGGGTTGGGGAGCGTTGCTCTGTAGGGTCCTTCAACCAGACGGAAATGAAAGCCTTCTCCTGAAAGAGAGCATGGAGACCAGGGAAAGGGGATGCAATACCTCTATTAAGTCACCCTGAGGAAACCTTTCAAACGTGCTTGAAGCTTGTGTGTGTAGAGAACTCAGAAAGAGAATCTAGAAATGGTGTCTTGGGATCAGACTTTGATGATTCATTCTTCTGAAGCTGAGCTAAAGAAAGAGGACTTTATTTCTGGTATTCTGACTTTATGCTGTTGGCATTGTGACGTCATCGAAGGGTATTGAGCCAGGGTGGGGGTCCCTGATTAATGGGATTTGACAAGAATCACTCTGGCCAAGTCTGGAGGGATGGCGTGGCGAAGGGAGAGGTCTGAAGTCAATGAGACGGGGCCAGACTGAACAACGTTCTCCCCAAATCCATGTTCACTTGCAACTCGGAAGGTAATCGTATTTGGAAACTAGGTCTTTGCATTTGAGACCACATTGTCTTTAGGGGGATGCTCAATCTAATGACAGGAATTCTAATCAGATGAGCAGAGGACACAGAGACATACACAGAAGGGAGAGATTGGGGTGCTGCGTGGACAAGCCAAGAAATGCCAAAGATTGCCAAAGATTGCCAGGAGAGAGGCGGCGAGCAGGTACTCCCTCGGAGCCTCCAAGAGCAGGCGGCCTTGCAGACACCATGATTTCACATTTCTCGCCTTCAAATTGATATCGTGAGATAACGAATCTGTTTCTTTTAATCCACCTGGCTTGCGGTGATATGTGATGGCTGCCCTTGGATACGAATACAGAGAACAATAAGGAATCTAGCTGGAGTTCAAACTTTGGAAATAACCCGGATTCAGGGGGGAAAGAAATATTCCCAAAGAAAAGTCTAGGCGAATTGGCAACTGAGGATGGGCAAGGCGTAGCTGCAAGCTTCAAAGGTAGCAGGAATGCCCAGACTCCAAGGAAAGTGAGTCCTTAAAGTTGCTGGGGGGCGGGGAACTGGATTTGGAAACAGGCTAGAAGCAATGCAGGAAAACCCCTAGCAGCCCTAGTCCCAAACAGAGTCACAACATATTCTTGTAAACCAAATTGTTTGATTTCTCTTTGTCGGTCCCACGTCCTTTAGTGGGGGTTGGAGTGCACTGGGGGAGAGGAGAAATTTCAGGATCGCCTACAGAGAAGTCCAGTGCCTAATACTGGGCTAGAAAGCCAGCAGGAAGCCTCTCCCTTTGAGATGCAGGGATTTTTCAGAGATTTCTAAAGGAAGGGTGAATGCAATGGGGTGAACCCCGGCCCCCAAGTTCAGCAGCTTCACCTTCCTGTGCCAACTTCCAACAACCTGGAATTTTTAAGCAAGGGAGCAACAAGGTTACTCTGAGTCCCCTTACCTCTTCCCCCCTCTCCTCCACTCCCTTCTAAATTCAGTTCTTGTCACCAGGAGCTACCTTAGTCACCCGTCCACCATCAGGAGTCTTGCACCCCAGCCTGGGGGAATTCAAGGACACACCCCTCACCCAAAACCCTGGGCCTGAAGTAAACTCTAGGAATAAGACTGAATTTTGCTCAGTTGGGAGCATTCATGCCCCTCCCTCCATGCTGTTCCTGAAAGCCCTCGGAGCATCTAGAATTGCCCAATAAAATAACCCATGGGGTTGTTTCTTAAGGGAAGAAAGCAAATAAGCAGAAGTCTAGCCTGTGAGCCAAACTCCCCTGGCCATGGCTCATTGGTTCCAGCCTTTTCAAGGCCATCACCCCCACCATACCTACGTGTGTTTCTAAACATGGAGGCAAGGGTCTTGAGAGTTTGTGCTTGCTGACGAAGCTCAGAGCTGCCCTCCCTGGAAGCAGCTCCAAGATGTCATTTGCTTCCCTTAAGAAGCCACTTCTGGTGGAGGCTAGAGGTCCCCCTGTGAATCTGTCACCGTCTAAGCTGGTGCAGTATAAGGAAGCAAGTGTGAATAATAAGAGCGAGTGCAGGGGGCAGGCAAGGAGACGGGGGCTCGAATGCACTGCTGTGAGCAAGTCAAGGCAGAGAGATCCTTGTGGTGGTAAATTCTGGTATGGCGAGATAGTTACGGTCTATTGTGCCAACCTGGTCAATGAACACATGTGGATTACTTGAAGGGCGGAGGGATAAATGGCTCAGTGAGCCTCGCCTTTAGAGTTCTTGAGTCTCTTGCTCTCTGATGGTCAGACCAGGGTGTAGCTGCCTTAGCCAGTTCCCTGCTTCAGCTGGCAAGGCTGCGAGACATCCCTGAGAAGAAGCCACATGGACCTACCCAGTGCAGCCCTGGGTGCTGGAGCAGCTGTGTGGAGACCCCTGCCAGCATTGAGATGCTTACACATTCACTGATTCAGCTTTCCTCCTGCAGTCGGCATCATTTTGTGTGTTTTGTGAGATGGAAGCGGACTGTAAAGATTGGTGTCGGACATATGGGCTAACGTTGGACTTATGGGCTTGGGCAGCACTGGGTTGGGATGCTTTCTGTACACTTACCCTTTAGATAAAACTCACTCTTATACGTGTGTTTCTGCGCATTTGTTTCCCTAGTTTACCCAGCCAATCATATATGGGAAGTTTTCTTTCTGAGATCCTCCCAATCTTCAGACCCATAAATTCTGCTTCTAGAAATTCGCTCTGAGCCAATAAAGCTTATAGCTAAGAAGGTACCCTTTTGTAGTTTATGTAGAATTGCAAAATAAAGTAATAGCATCTAAGTGTCCAAGACAGTGAAAGAGGGGTGTTTTCGACGAAGCTCTAGGACACTCATGCAATGGAGTGACGGTGCCCATGGATGTGATGTCGGCTGTTACCAGTTACCTCCACTGAGGAGAGCCACAGTGGCTTAGAGATGGGGCAGGGCAGAGAACCTGACAAATTTCAGGAATATGCCCTTGTCCTGATGGATTGTTTTCCCTTACACATTGATCTCTCCTTAACTTTTCACAGGTGTACAATTTGTTGACGGCAACTAGAATCATCAGCTATGTAGCCCGACTCTTAATTCTGAGATACTTCCAGCACCACTGACAACCTCCTTTGTCCTGTCCTGACGGCCACATTTGTCTTTCTTTGTGAGTGAGGTCCACCCGTGTTTGTACTTTTGTGATTGACTTACTGTGCTCAGAATACTGGCCTCCAGCTCCATTCGTATAGAAAAGTGCATCAGGCTTTCATATCCCACTGGCTGAGTCACATTCCACTGCATGTGTGTGATGGGTTGGGTTAGTACATCGGTTTGATACGCATCCAAATGATTTCCACCTTTGGGCTATTGTAAATAAGGATGTCCTGTAAGCCTTGGTGGACAAGTCTCTTTTTAAACATCTGCTTTCACACCTTTCACCCTATATGGAAGAACAGTTCTTGTTGGGCTACTCAAACCGACCAACTGCTCTGCAGGAGAAATGGGAGGCTGTCTGTCCTCATGAAGATTTACAGTCTGGAATACCCTACATAGGGTCTCTATGAATCAAAACTGACTCAGTGGCAGGGATTCTTTTGCTCTACTGTTTGCAAAGCAGCTGTACCATTTGCTGTACCAGCAGCAACAGGTATAGGTTCCAGTCTCCCCACATCCTCCCCAACACGTGTTTTGTTTTTCATCTCAGCCATCCCGGGCGGGAATAAAATTACATCTCACAGTGGTTTTGATTTTCCACCTCTCTGGTGGCTGACCATACTGAGCAACTTTCTATGTGTTTGGTGGCATGACCTGCTGCATTTGTAGGCAATTGGACATCTCCTTATGGATCTAAACTTAGATCGTAAATAGAAAAAGAAAGATTTAAAGGCTTATTGGAGATGCATGGTTAATGACAGCAACAACTGTTCAAGAAAAAGTAAGTGAAAAAGATATGTAAAGTAATACAGTAATTAGTGATAGTATTTTATTAAAAACAAACAAGCAAGCAAAAAACTAAAAGTCTGGCCGGAAATGACTCCAATATGTTAACATTATACATTTCTAATTGATGGAATTGGGTACTTTTTATTATTTTCTTATATGGATTTTCTATTTTTTCTGCACTAAAGACGTAAACTTTTTAAAAATCATTTTATTAGGGGCTCATTCAACTCTTAACACTATCCATATATACATCAATTGTGTAAACCACACTTGTCCATTCATTGCCCTCATCATTCTCAAAACATTTGCTCTCCACCTAAGCCCCTGGCATCAGCTCATTTTCCCCTCCCTCCCTGCTCCCCCTCCCTCATGAACCCTTGATAATTTATAAATTATTATTTTGTCATATCTTGCCCTATCCGATGTCTCCCTTCACCCATTTTACTGTTGTCCGTCCCCCAGGGAGGAGGTTATATGTAGACCCTTGTAATTGGTTCCCCCTTTCCACCTTACCCTTGCTCCACCCTCCCAGTATCACCACTCACACCACTGGTCCTGAAGGGATCATCCGCCCTGGATTCTCTGTGTTTGTTTCCAATTCCTATCTGTACTAGTGTACATCCTTTGATCTGGCCATATTTGTAAGGTAGAATTGGGATGATAGTGATGGGGAGGAAGCATTTAGGAACTAGAGGAAAGTTATATGTTTCATCATTGCTACACTGCACTCTGACTGGCTCGTCTCCTCCCCACGACCCTTCCATAAGGACATGTCCAATTGCCCACAGATGGACTTTGGGTCTCTACTCAGCACTACCCCCCC
The DNA here is from genome assembly GCF_050624435.1 of Tenrec ecaudatus. Classification (NCBI taxonomy): domain Eukaryota; kingdom Metazoa; phylum Chordata; class Mammalia; order Afrosoricida; family Tenrecidae; genus Tenrec; species Tenrec ecaudatus. The sequence continues at coordinate 8,345,253 of NC_134538.1, forward strand.
CCTCATTCACAATGATAAGATTTTTTGTTCTGATGATGCCTGATACCTCATCCCTTCGACACCTCGTGATCACACAGGCTGGCGTGCTTCTTCCATGTGGGCTTTGTTGCTTCTGAGCTAGATGGCTACTTGTTTAACTTCAAGCCTTTAAGACCCCAGACATTATATCTTTTGATAGCCGGGCACCATCAGCTTTCTTCACCACATTTGCTTTTGCACCCATTTGTCTTCAGTGATTGTGTCAGGAAGGTGAGCATCGTGGAATGCCAGTTTAAGAGAACAAAGTAGTCTTGCATTGAGGGAGTACTTGAGTGGAGACACAATGTTCATCTGTTACCTTAATACTAGATCTATATATATATGCACATACATCTATTTCAATATCCTCATATATAAATATATTTACATATCTATATGCCTTTATTTGGACCTCTATAAATGCCCTTTACCTCCTAGCTCTTTCCTCTATTTCCTTTTACTTTCCTCTTGTCCCACCACTATCATGTTCAGCCTTCATTAGGGTTTCAGTAATTTCTCTTGGTTCCATAGCACTTGGGTCATGCCTTACCAGGCCTCCTACACCCTCCTCACCACCGATTTGGATCACTTGCTGTTCCCTTGTCCCTGGGTTTGTTAACACCACTACCTTTTTCCCCATCTCCCATGTCCCCCCAGAACTGTCAGTCCCGTTGTTATCTCCTCCAGATTGTTCATTCAGCCTATCTTATTTAGACAGACCTGCAGGGATAATAACATGCACAAAAACAAGACTAAGCAAAACCAAGCAACAAAAGAAAACAACAACAATACCAATAAAAAAAACACACAAACACAACAATAAGAAAGAAAAGCTTGTAGTTAGTTCAAGGACTGTTTGTTGGGGATTAGGAGTGTTTTCCAGTCGAGTTTGTTGGGGTGCCAAGCCCTGGCCCCAAAATCTATTTTTGGTATTCCCTGGGGACTTCGTTGCTCTGTTCCCCTTGCTGTTCTGTTGCACGCCCTTAGTGTTTTGCCTTGGTGTGGCAGGATCAGATCAGGTGGAATTCTCACACTGTATCTCCAGTGTTGCTTCCTGTAGGGCTATGGGTCAGTGAGGGATGACGTGTCTCATAGTGGGGCCAGCCATGTGGTCTTCTCTGTGGATTGGCTGCTCTGAGCAGGAATATCATCCTCAAGGCCTGGTGGGCCTGGATGTACTCCACTGTCTCTTCCTTCCCCTTCATTTGCTCCCAAGTGCTCTGATCAGACATCTCCCTCTCCCGGAGTTGCAGATTCAGTGCTGTCCTCTGAAATAATTTCTTCTGGGGAAAAGGGGCAGGTGTCCACATAGTTGGGATTGGGGCCAGCCCCTCAGACCTCAAAAATATCATCTTTTTAAAAAGCAATAAAATCACTTCTAATATCTTTTTAAATGCTCCAAGTACACTATCTGAAACCTCCCTCTGTCTTGTTAAACATCTAGAAGAAACAGGTTTGTCGTCTTCTATTTCCTCCCCCTTGTCCAAAAACACTGCCTCTCACCAGAAACTCATCTGGCAAATGGGGCCCACCCATGCAATTGACAAATCCACGGATCTTTGCAGTCATCCTTAGACTCCTCCATTTCTGTTACATCAATTTGACAAACATTAAGTTTCCTATCTACTGTGTGTCAGGCATGGTGTTAAGATGCTGTGAAGAAACACCATGCCTTAAGACTGTGACACTACCTGGGCAGTGTGGGGGGGGGGGAGGGGGATGCTCCCAAGGGGTGCTCCCAGACTACAGGAGAAAACCGGAAGTAGACCAAGGGCTTGGACAATCACAAGCCACCAGTAATAGTGGAGCTGTCCCTGCACCCACCTTCCTGGGAGATTCTGAACCCGCCACCTTTTCTAAGTCAACATCCCTCTCTCCAGATTCCTGCCAAGCCTCCCTCCCAAGTCTCCTCTGCCTGCCTTTGATACTTTGGTCCCCAGGAGTCTACCCTTACCCATCCTTTCCTCCCATCCTCCTTGGACGATAGCAATAAAAGTTGTGGAGTCTCCAGTGAATGAGGATACCCAATGCACTGATAAGGTGCACAGCAGATGCGTCCACTCCCCCTGCCTCTAAAGCGACCAGAGACCACATTGCCATCAGTGGCCTCGCCTCGCCTCCGCCCAGCTCGGTCCTTAGTTGAAGGTACTCGCATCTACCCTGGGGTCATGCCACACATCCAATTGCTCATCTCCCCACTCAGCCCAGGCCCTCTTCTCCCACCTTCCTTGAAAGGTTTCTTTCTTGCCTGGTCTGTGGCAGAAGCCTCCCTCCCTCCGTCCTCTTCTCCCCCGGCCTTAACCTCAAAGCTCTCTGCCCTATGCGTGCGAAGACAAGAGCGAGTTGTGCAAACGCCTGGTGAGCCCTGTTCCCGCCCAGCTCTTCTCCAGATTCTTGGGGATCCAATCCAGGGTAGCCCAGCCCCGTTGTCCCTTTTCCAAACTTCCTTCCTCTTGTTTCTTCCATCTTCCTCCACACCTGCAGTACCTCACATTTCTGTGCCTTTGCTGATCCCCTTAAGCGCCCCTTCCTGGCCTGCTAGGTCCTTTCTTTAGGATTTGGCTCAGTGTCCTCTCCTCCAGAGCCTTCTCATGACCGACGAGCCCCCTCCCTCAGGCACAGCGCTGGCTCTGTCCCAAGTGAGAACATGGCACTCACATCGTTATACTGAAGGTACAAGGTGCCTTTGCTTTGCCCCCAGGCCAATCACCAGCCCCTCCAGGACAGATATCGTGAAACCGTCGATCGGTGTGTTTTCAGCTGGTCCCTACAAGCACCTCATAAAGGGCGTGCACAGCCGCCACCATCCGAGAAGGAAACCAGCCCAAAGAGAACTCAGTTGATAGGGAAGGAGCTATTTCTCAGCAAAACGCACGAGGGCCCCCGTGGAGGGCATTTGGAGAGGGTAGAACCAGCCTGGAGACTACAGAGAGCAGAAGGCGGAGCAAGAGCCTGGCTCCGGGTTGCCCGAGGCCTTCTCCCAGGGCTGTCTCCTTGAAGGTGGCTCAGCGGAAGCCTTTCCTCTGCAGGCCACCGACTGCTCTAGCTGCTCTGCGAGGTCCACCCTCATTCCCAGGGGCACAGAATTGCTCCCCCGGGACAGTAGTGCTCTTTCCCCCTAAAGATGCCTGGGCGCAATGTGGCTTTGAGAGGGAGCAGGGCACCAAGAACCTATTCACAAAGGGGCGCCAAACCTAGGCCCTTAATCTTACCTGCCTAGCCACCACAGCGGTGTGTGTTCAATATCACTCATTTTGCCACCAAATGACGCACTTCGAAACGATTTAAATGGACAATTTGATACTAGGTGCATTTCAATTTTCATTTTAAAAGCATTCCCTTGTTCCTTAAAGTAAAACGTGCCACATTTTAAGCAATTATTTACCCTTTATTTGTTTTCTTTTTAAATATTTAAAGTACTCAAAACATGAAACCACAGTCTTCTTCCAATTCTAAAAGGCTCCCTCTTAGTGCCAACATGGGGGGACAACATTGTCTGAGGAGGCTGGGGGTGTCAGCGGTGCATTAGCTACTTGTGAAGGTCCCCTCCCAGGCTGGGTCCTGTCCTGCACAAAACCCGCCCCGCCAGCAGGCAGGCCAAGCCAAGGCATACAGGGGAGAATGGGAAAGGGGAATAGGTCAACCCTGAGGGCCTTTCCTCCTATCCCTGCCTCCATGGGAAGGCAAAAGACTGGTTCAAGCCATCACGTGAGTCTGCAGGCAGCCCTGGCCCATTTCCTAGGCTAGGTGACCTCCACGTCCCACACAGAGGGGCATGGAAAGACAAAAGAAGAGGCGCAACCCAGGGGCAGGGGAAGGACCACAGGTGGGGACTGGAGTCCATTAGCCATAGTCCATTGAGACCCTGGCCAAGGCTTCCACACCAGGTTTCCTTCCACTGAGTCAGAGACACCCCCTGGGAAATGATCATGCAGGCACAAGCGGGCTTCCCACGCTGCCAGGAGTGCCCAAAACGCTGTTGGGAATTAGATTTTTGAATGGAACGTTTCTGGTGTCCTGGTGGCAGAATCTGCCCAGAAAGTCTAGACTCAGCCCTCAGGGAGGGCCCCGTGTAGTCAGTCCGTCCACCTGGTTAGAGAAGCCAGGTCCCAGCCTCTGAGAATTTTTATGAGGGAAAATTCCAACGGCAGTTAAAGGCAACGGTTGAGGGCAGTTGAAAACAGCAGAATCCAGTCCTTGGGAGGAGGGAGGGAGAGGCGACAAGGAGAGAAAGGCTATTCAGGAAAGGCCGGGCAGAGAAAAGCTGTCGGGACAAAAGAAATGGGCCAAGCTCTCAGCTGTGGGCCATCAAGGAAGAGGGGACCAGGAGCTGAAGAGGGAGGTCAGCACACTTGACCACGATGGAAAAAGATCCCAGCTGCTTCTCAGTTTGGTGGTGGTGGTGGGGGAGGGGGGGGTTGTCTTAAAGGTGAAAACCTGAAACCTCTGCCGCAGCCACTGAACTGACCAGCTCCTTCTTGACCCCAAAGGCAGGAAACCTGGCCACCTCTGTCCTTGAACTGGTGCTGAAGCAGGTGGACCGGGACATTCCGAATACAGTTCATGCAGAACATGCCGCTTTTTGTTGGTCAGGAGGTCAGGGTTTGCATCTCATAGTTGTCTTGGGCGTTCAAGAACTTATGAAGCCTCCTGACCATGTGCTTTCTTTCCTACCCCCTCCCTTTGATATCCCCCCGGCTACCGCTCAAAGAATAGCACCTTCCTCTTCCTCCAAGTTCATCCCTGTCTATGGCTGTCCCTCCCACCCCTCGTCACCATCAAAATCTGGCTCTCTTGGTGTGGAAACCTTGTCTTGATTTTTCTGTTAATATAACGTTGATCTTAGGCAATATCGTACAGTGATCAGTCAGCAACAGCAAATTGGAAGGGGCTGGCCAATTATAAAACCCAGGCTAGAGAGATGACTGGGAGGAGGCATCAGAGGACGCACATGCTGATGGGCGTCCAGAAGACCGAGGGGCCCGGGAACTCTTCATTGTACCCAGAGGCGAAGAGGAAGACCTAGCACTTTCATTAAAATGTATTATGGAAGGCTGGCAAGTGCCACAGTGCCCGTGTTAAAAGTTTTAAACATTCGGTGCCTCCGGAGTGACTTTACTGCAGTTGCCATGAGACACCCAGCACTGAATTTAAAGATCTCGGACCCAAGCCACAGATTACAAACCCTTCTTGAGTATCGTCAGTAGCTCACTAGCTGTGCGAGAGATAACAGGAGTGAGTGCCTAAACTTTCTGTACTTGTTTCGAAGAGTTGCCGTGTTGTCGGTATGGTGTGGTTTTCTCAGAAATGTTTGCTTCCACTATTAAAGCCAAATCATCCAGAAGGGCACCTCCAAGGACTCAAAAAAAATGTTCTCCTGTTTACAAAGAAGCCTCATCTGGAAGACGTGCCCCAAGTTTAAAGCAATGAGGACAAGGAAATTCTGCTAAAAGTTACGCTCTCCATCTTAACTGACAAGATCCTGTTCCTCCCATGACTGTGTCCAGGGATACACCACCACCATCCCACCACCCTGGATTAGAGCCTTTTAGCTGGTCTCAATCCTTCTTAGATTTCCTCCCCTCGGGGCAGTGCTGGCCCACACAATACCACGAGCAAATATTCCTAGAAGTAAAAGAACAATGTCTAAAGCTGAACAGTCCCTGTAGCTTAAGGAGGGTCCTCAGCGATGGGAACAAACGACAACAGTGAGGCAAATGCACCATAGGCAGCCTCCGCAATAGCCCCAGAATTACCCCTAAGCCCGTTAGGATCCTTTCTTGGTCTCAAATGGATGGAAACTGAGGTCAGAGAGGGTGAAGTTCCAAGCCTGGGATGCGGCCCAGCTCCGAGGTGGCCACTGGAATCCCATATCTTGTTTAAAAATTGTATATCTAGTTAAATATTCTACCTACAGAAATGGATAGCCCTGGAACTGGGGGGAAGGTATCCCAGGGAAGCAAACCATGAAGGAAATTGGGAAGGAAAAAAGATTTTGAAAGAAGCTAAGGACAACGAGCATTGTATGCTTCAAACTGGAGTTTTTGTTGCTACCAAAGCCACATGGGAACATCATCGCAGATATGTTGCCCCCTACACACACACACACACACACACACACACACACACACACACACACACACACATACACACATTCCTAGTCTCCCTGTCCCCTCCTCCTCAGCATCCTGGGCCTTGCTCTCCAACCCTCAGTCATTCAAAAGCTTCCTTCAGCGAGCGAACAGAATCCTACGTCCCTTTCTCATTCTCTCACCCAGTTTGCAGTCAGCAAAGAGGGCTTGTTTGACTCCAGCCAGAAGCGTTCCCTCCCCCACCCCACTTGTGCTTCCCGCAATGTCTCTAAGTCAGACGCTTCCAGTCTGATCTACCAGCGAGCAGCCCCGTCAACGGATACCTCCAACTCTGCCTAGAGATGCTGGATCTCACGCTTTGGCAAACATAAGCATTTGTACTGTCTGGAGGCTCGATTGTTGCAAGGCCCAGAAGTGTCGGATATGCCCAGATCAGCCCCTGTTTTCCCAGGCTGCCTCCCCAGGATCCAATCCCTCCAAGTTACACAGGGTTCTCTCTCTCTCTGGTCATTGCCTCTCAGTAGCAACGTGAAGCCCCAAGGCATGGTGAGCCTCCACGTGGCATTTGCACCAGCTAGAAATAAACTCAGAACCGTCTTCCTGGACAAAGTGGCACTGGCCTTTCTGGCCTCATGGCATGCCCTCCTGCCACGGAAAGCCAGGACTCAACTAGTGACCACCTTACTCCTTCCTGGAGGGCAATGAAGGGGGATGCTGATGTCAGTCCAAGAGTAAGGTGACCAGACATCCCGCTTTGGGTGGGACAGTGCTCATTTTTAACAATTTTTCCCACGTCCTGCGGTGTTTTTAAAAAGTCCCGATTTTTGGAAAGAATGCATGACAGTTTTCGGCTGCCATGTGGCTATTTAGCCATTTTTTCAATGGTGTCCCGCTTTACCAATGTTAAGATCTCCACGCCGGGCTATGCTCTTCAGCTCTGACTTCCCTCCCATAGACTCAGAGCTACCCCAGGGACGACTAGGTCCTGCAGCGATGCTCGAGTTGAGGTCCCCATTGCTCAGGCGTGTTTGACGACAATCACAGACAAAGGAAAATTCATCATCACCTAGTACAAATGTAGAGATATAGCAAATGTACAGATAGACATATATCATTGACTAAAGCACTTCCCTTTTTGGTAAGGGCTTCACACTGAGGACTTGGGTGTTTTGTTGTGTTGTTTTTGTGTTGCTTGTTTGTTTTTTAATCCATGGTTTTCAAATGCTGGCTGTAAACCACTAAATTGATTTCACAACCCGCTAATGGTTTGCAGCCCACAGTATGAAAAACACTGCTGTGTGAGATGGGTAATGTGCCCTATTGGGGCTTCCACCCCGGTAGGGGGCAACCAAATGTTAATAGATCCCCCCAAGCAAGCCCACCCCTCCATCCACCTGTCTCTCACAGGAGTCTAACGGCTGTACTTCAGCCAGAGCCGGGCTGGAAGTGAGCAGGGCTCAGTGCACATCAGTGTTCACTGAACTGCGCTCCTGGTCCCCCCACCCCCATCCCACCTCTTCTCTCTCCTTGTCGCTGTCAAGATGATGTAAAGAGTGATAGTGGCGAAGCTTGGAGGGTACGCACCAGCTCTGGGGCAGAGGCTGGGGCAGGAGGAAGCATGTGGTGGAAGAAGAGTCCGCCTTTCTTTCTCCTGGGTAGGTGACAGTCTGCTCCTCAGGACTGGTGGGCACTGCAGCCCACCCAGACCTAGGCACAATCAGTACCTACTCTCCGCCTGCCCAAGTAGAGGGTCCCGTAGTCTTCAGAGCCAATTCCCCAGGCCTGTACCTGGGAACCACATTCCAGAGCAGAGCCTAACCCTGACCCTGAGTGCTTAGGGCTCAGGGGGCTGAGTGTTTCCTCACCACGTGTCCCAAATGGCTGGGGTTTGGGGACTTGTGAGAAGGCGGGCATTGAATTCCAGCCTGAGATGGAAGACAGCTGTAGTTTTCCTGACTTTTCCAGCACCCTCACTGCGCCTCCCCCTCCCCACCCCCCAACCCCTCACCCCGCCCCTGCCCTCGCACCAAAGCGCGAGAGGTAAAAAGGCTTTTCCGGCACACAGGCCTCGGCCACCTGGCGCCCACAGGTCTGCACTCAAAACATTATTGCCATTCCATCTCTAGGTGCCAGCAACACGGGCACCCGCCATTGGTTGTGGATGCTCCATGTCCCTCTCAAAGGCAAACTCCTGGTCATCGAGTTGATTCCAACTCATAGTGACTCTATAGGCCCGAGGGGACCGGCCTGCCCCCTGTGGATTTCTGAGGCTGTAAATCCTTATAGGAGCAGAACGTTTCTATTTGCTCCCTCGGGGGCATTCGGATTGGGGACCTTGTACTTACGAGCCCATCCCGGTAACTCACTACCCCACCAGGGTGACCTCCGTTCTACCTAGAAAGGGTGCCCTCCACCAAACCCCCCCCCCCAGCTTTCCCACTGGCCACAGCCAGAGATTTGTGTCCCTAGACATGTGACCCACGTGGCACCTGGACAGGACACTGTGTCCAGTGGCAGCACTTCCCACACAGCCCCCTGCCCCCCGAGGGGCAGAAATGGGATCCTCTGTGGACAAAAGAGTTTCCCTTTTCCTAAGTGACCAGCGCCAAGCTCCCTAACTCTCTCGCTTCCTCTCCATTTCTTCCTGCTTATTTCATCTCAGCCCAGATTTCTTTCGGACTTAACTAGACTGCAAATTAATCCCTCCATCCACCTGAGTGCTAAAATCTCCTAAACCTGTTTGGGGGGGGGGGGCTTGGAAATACCCTAAATCCACGAAGCATAGTGGAAGTAAGCACAACCCTCAAGACCACAGAACACAGTTTTTGTGAGATGGCAGAAGAAAAGGAACCAGTTTGTAATGCCTCCAAAGAGGGTCAGGTGGGAGCGTCTTTGGCCTCGGTCCGTGAGAACGGGCCTCAACCAAGATATAGGCAGGGAAGCTCTGTTGACATTGGACTCTCTCAAGGGCATTGCATGGGAATGTTGGGAATAAGGGAAAGGTAGGAAAAAGTGGGAGCTTACCAGAAGGTTTGCAAGAACAGTGCAGCACAAAACCCCAGGGAAGGGATTGATGTGGAGTCCTCCCACACCGTGTTAATGAGCTTGGACTTTAATCTGTGGGCAATGGGGAATGGTTGATGGTTTGGTGCACAGGAAAAGTATGCATTGGGGAGAATGACCTATCAGTGGTTCCCAAAAAGGATCAGAAGGTCTGGGCCCGGACACAGGGAACCCAGTTAGGAAACTTCAGAGACAGTTTGGCTGCCGCTGAGTGGCCAGCACGATGCATAGGGCCATGTAGACTGCAGGTAGGCATTCACGTGTAGGTACCCAGAACGTATCCAGGCGCAGGTATGGATGTCACTCAGAAGGGAAGGATATGGCCGGGTTGGTTGGCTGGTTTTGTTGGGCTCAAAGGTGACACCTGAACTCTTGTTTGAGAGAATCGCCCGTTATGTGAGATCACAGCTGAAGGAGCTCATGGGCAGGAATACCAGGGGATGTTACAATCTTAATATAATATCCTACAGATGAAATCAGAGTCCCGTGTCTATTTAATAGCTTATCCCCTCTCAACTATCTCTCTCCTTCTTTAAGCCATCAGAGAACCTTCACCTTCGGCCGGTGGGTCCTTCTCACTGATAATTACTAGTGTTAGTTATGAGGCTGGGGTCATTCTGGGCCAGGGAGTTTTCTGACCAGTTTCTCCCATGATCGCACTTGCTCCATTGCCCTACCGACCATACCTGCCCCACCTAAGACTTGGCCCAGACAGAGCCTGGGTCCTCTCTTCTTTGTAGTAGGTTTTGGAGCTCATAGATGCTACATGGAGTCCCACTCAGCTGCTGAACTTCTGACTTGTCCTTGGGAAATAATAGTAACAGTTCTCATTCTCTTGGCTCCATGAATTGGGCCAGAACCTTACCTTTCTGGCATTCCGGGTCATTTTTCTTGACTAGTAATTGTGCCGATTCTCTGCAAAAGAATTGGGCTGTGCCCAAAGATAAAAATCAGTCTTGGTTTCCCATAATTTAGCCATCTGTCTCCTCTTGTTCCATATAAAGCAAAACAATCTCAGTCTACCTGCCATAAGTGATGAAGGCATTGGTTCGGGTACCTCCACGTCCACCTGTTGACCCTAAGAAGCCATTTCTGTTGCAAAACTGGACCGACACTCATTGTGGATGGAGATTTTCCCTCTTCTCTTGGATATTGCCAGAGCATTCTAAGACCCTCTGGCTCTGTCTCTAATAGACTTATGCTTCTTAGCTCTGCCTACTGCACTGGGGGAGGAGACTGTGGAGAGTAAGCAAGGATGAGAGCAGGGAGGTGAGGGTTGTCCCAGCAGACAGAGGAGCCACCAGAGAAGATAATCAGAGATGAGAGACCACCCTCCACCACCACCCCCTTTTGCTCCTGGGCACCTTTCCTCCCATCCAGAACTCATCCTTTGGAGAGTAAAATATTCCAGAGTAACCTCTCCCGTGTCTTTCCTTCTGGACTTTGGTCCCGATGGTGGCCCTCGCGCTATCTAAAATGAGTTGCCGGCTGCTGGCACAGGACCCCAGCTCCTTATGAGGGAATCTCACAGCTGAAACCTTCCTGTGCTCCGCACCGTGCACGGTCCCCTACAGGTACTCAAGTCAGCAGCCAGGCTGTGGGAGCTGCTGTAGATGGGGGCCAACAGGCCAAGATGACTGCGGCAGGGATGGGGACACACACCCAGCCAGCCTCTCAGAGGCTGCTGCAAAAGGAAAGGAAGCTCACGTGGCCTCAGGGATAAAGTGAGGTCTTTGAAGTCTGTGACTTGTGACTGATCGCCCAGCCCTAGCAAACCGCCATCATCTGCAATTCTGTTGTCTTTTTCTGTTCATCCCAACTGATTTTTTTTTTTCCTGCCCCCTAAATGCTGAAGCCAAAGACAGGAGTCGCCAGACCTGCTCTGTCTCCACATGCCGATGATTGCCTTAGGATGCTGTTAGCACCTGTGTGGAGAGCAGCCAGGTGACAGCACTCGAAGGATGCGCTTTCCCTCTCTGAAAGCCCTTGTCCTCTCTGGCCATTTGTCGAGTGATTCTGGAGTGTACCCAGCCCTGGGCTGCACACTGAGCCAGCGGATACAACCTTATCCAGAAGCTCACAGCTCAGCAGCTGAGGCAGGCAAAGGCGCATCCGCTAGAAAACATAGTTTACTATGGGGTCTACGCCAGACCCAGGCTCCTATCCTCTCGAGTGCACGTGAGCAGGTGAATCTTGGAGTTAGTTCAGAGGGGAGGAGGGAAAATGTGGATGTTCCCTACATCTTTCCTTTTGTTGCTTTTAGTATTTTCCTTTTGTGTTTTGAAGGTGATTGGAATCTTTGGGGTATGATTATTATGTCATTATTATTTTGGCTGGCGTGCACTTACGCTTCATTCCTCGAAACCAGACGCACACGTTTCCCGAGGGACAGCCTTAGCCACTAGCTTCTGAGAGTATCAAGAAGAGTGGACCTGTGGGGTGGTGGCAGAAACGGCCTATCCATTGCTACCAGCGTGCCCACTCATCCTGTTTTCTGTGTCCTCACCCCCTTCAGGCAGTTTTCTACTAAGCTAGTCACCCAACCCAAGTGTTGGGGTGACAGCTTTAAAGCATGACAACCAACCCCCCCCACTCCCACCCCCACCCCCAACACACACACATTGGTCTTTACTCTCTGGGGACCTAGGAGACCACCGCCTGCCCACCTGCCTTCCCATCCATGTGTACGAGTTAATCATAACAGCAAAGGCATTGGATTATTCAAGTAAATGATGACCATGAGAGGTTTGTGGGTCAGCTGAGGGATCTTTTCGATGGAGAATTTGGAAGCTTTTGGAGTACTTGTGCCTTTTTCTGAGCCGGCCCCCCAGTAGGAGCCAAAATAGACCCAGACAACTCCAAGTCCCTCCATCAGGACCCCAACTGCTGCTCCTCAGGGGAGCCAGGCCCTCTTCCTGCCTGGCTCTCCAAACTATTCAAAGGTCTCCCACCCTCCCTTCCAAGGTTGGTGGCTCTATTCCAGAAATCACATGCAGTCACGTGTCCCCCTGTGAGGTCATGAGAACTAAGTGACCAGCAAGCAGACAGAACTTCTGCGCTCATGAAACTCTCTAGAGGAATGAGATAGACATTAATAAAATAATCACACCAACTGATGTACACAATGATGACAACTGTGTGACGAAAATGCCCAGGAGGATCTGAGTCCAGGGAAAGGGAAACTGACAGAGGGGCTCTAGGAGAATTCAGCTCTTTCTTGTTCTGAATAGATGGTTTCCTCCCGGCTTCCTTCAAAAATCACAGATGAACAGGAACGGGGCTCTCCTGCAGAGAACGCTCACATTGACTGTCAGCAAAGAGCGCCCCGTTAGGGGTTGAGAGGATATTGTGGCTTCCACAGACCTGAGACCTCTTTGAGGACCTAGCTCCATGGGCTCCGGGCAAAAGAGAAACACAGGGATCGCAAGCACAGCACAGGAACCACCAGCAAGCCGACAGGTGCAGAAAGGCTAGAGTCTTTGATTCTTGTGTTAAGTTTGTGACTCGTTTTTGTTCTACTTTTTAATCTTTTTTTGGGGGGGGTGGAGAGAAGGGAACGGGCTTATAAGATTTTGAGCCTGATTCCAAAAATGGAAACTTAGCCCATGGTTTACCTGCCCTGTCCCTGGCGTTTTCAATATAGGCGTAGGACACCAAATGGTTTAGGGCACCAAATGGGGGGAGTCTGGCTCTCAGTTTTTTTGTCTCAAAAGAGTACCGTAGGTGGTGCTCAGAAATCATTCCCAGAAGTTAAGTTTCATTTTGGCATCCAGTTTATAAGCCGTCCCTCTTGCTTCTGCCTGTACAACTGGATTAGTTTGAGCTCTTTGCTTCTGACTGTAGGCTAGCTTACATCAGGAAGGTTGTCATCCTTGGGGTAGGTCTACCTGGACATCTGATCCCAGAGAAACCTTAACCCAATGCATGTGCAGCCTGCCCACTGACTCCTGTGACTCCAGCCAGCTAGCTTCTGTGACTCCACGGAGTTCACCCATCTAAAGGCTGTCCTCCCTCCTGGCTCAGCACCCTTTCGGCAGTGGGAGACCTTGAGATGCACTGCTTTTGAGTAGCCAGGAAAGAGTCGACAAGAAAACTTGGTCCCAGGAATTGCTTGGACTTTCAGGAATTGAATCAGCAAGCCCCACTTTTGTGTGCCCCTTTCTGGCTGGTTGGGGTCATCCTATGGGAGGGGTGCGCTTTGTCTCTTGAAAATCATGGGAAAACACAGCTAGATTCTCTTCTTGCTCTTCCTGGGTCTCAGTGCTGCACACCTGTCTGAGTAAACTGCAGGGGTGAGGTCCTCGCTGGCCCCTGTAGAGGACTTAGAAGGCCACTCACTTCTTTGGTGTTAAATGCAACCATGGGTGCTCCGCCTTAGAACACACACATCCAGTTAGGATTTCCAAAGCACACTCAAGTGGGTCTGCAAGGCTGGGTCAGGCCATTGCTTCGGCTGAGCGAGAAACTCACCCTCTTCCTCCACCCATGCCTTCCTCGGACCTTGCTTACATAAAACCGGAACCGCTAGGGATTGTTTTCTCAAAGTATTATTTTTTTTACCTTAGTTGGGTCTACTCTTGACCATTCCAAATGACTTAAGAACTTTAAATATCAGCAATTAGGGTTTAAGTTTTGCCCAGGAAGCCCTTACTAACTATTTTGGTAGTAGGGAAACCCTTTGGAGAATCTCTATTTGCACATATATTCAACTATAAAGTTAATTTTATAAACCTACACTAAACCTACATAAGATTTTTTAAAACTTTTCAAGTTGACCCTCCGTGTTGGACACTGGAAAGGAGAAGGCTTCACCAGGAGTTTCAGACGCACTGATGGGTACCAACTCCCAACTGATTCCTCCTCCTTAGACACTACATCTGTCTCCCCATAGTCAATGCTTTGAGTAACATTATAGATGATATTATATTAAACCGCACTGTAAACTGCTTGTGGCCTTAAAATAGGTTGTCTTGAATTTGGGCTCTATCAGTAAATGCCTTAACATGCATTACATGAGGATGAATTTAGATTCCTATACTGATGTTTAATGAAGTTTGCACGCTTAACAACCAAAACAGGAATGTAAAAGCTCTTTCATTAGATAGGAGGGTCTAGTGTGTGTAAGAAGGAATATATTCTGCTGTCAATCCATAATTGTTTGTAAGTTGGGGCAACTTTTAGGCGGGCTTGGTGCAAGTCCCCCATACAGAGGGAATGTGGATTCGCTTGTAAGGAGTTAGCACGCTTTCGTTATCATGAGTTAGATACACCCTGTACTTGACAGTGATCCCACTTGCAGTCAGTTATAGCAAATTCTGCCCCTATAATTTGGAAAATGACCCCATACCACACATCAATGCTTTTAGTCACTGAAGTGACAACTTGCAAACAGTGTTTCTTGGAGGAACAGAAAACCAATTTGCTTTCCAAGCTAATTCAGCGTTCTATAGCGATTTTCAGAAATGTGTTTATAGACTAGGAAGGCATCTGGTTTCACCTGTTTGGGGAACAATTTAGACTAAAATACAAAGCACACTCAAATAAGTTTTCTAATGGCATGCTTTTTTAACTTTGGAAGAATGAATTGAAAATTAAAACATAGATTGTAACTACATCTTTCAGCTTCAAAGATAGATCAAAACTATTTTCATAATGTTTCCTTTTGTGTGTGTGTGTGTGTATGTGTGTGTGTGTGTTGTGTGTGTGTTGTGCCCTAACAATACCGGTTTGTGCTGGTGATTTCTGGATGTTGCTTTTCGTTGATTAAAGGACAGACCCAGGCTGCTAGTTTACAGTGCTATTTCACATAGCACTCTACGACCAGGGAAGGTCTTATCCTCACCCTGCTGAAAAGACAAAAGCAAAATTTCTTTTTCCTTTCATCGAATGTTGTTAGTTATTTTTTAATTTTAGAAGTTTTATTGACGTATAATCCATATGCCATACAATGCAATGGTTTAAGTATATTAAAAAAGAGTGGTGCGATCCTCACCACAATTTTAGAACATCTTCATTCTTGTCCTTATTATTAGCTCCCCATCCCCCCAACCACCCATCAGACCCCTAAGAAACTATTCACTTGGTTACTTTCTCTATAGAGTTACCTATCCTGAAAGTCATAATGAGAAAATCCTACCCAAGAAATAAAACAAAAAGACCAACCACAAACTGAAGGTGATTTGCCCAGCTCATTTTAAGGGTGATTCATTCAGTCATGGGGATTTAATAAAGAAAAGGAACTGTTCTGAAATTGTGGCAATGATTGTACAATTTGTCTTCAAACTCTGCAATATTATATAGCAGCTAGAAAGGAAAAGAATAAAGGGTATGATATGTGTGAACTATAATATGATTATGCATCAAGATATTTAGTATTTATTTTATTTTCCCCAGGAGAAACCTGTGGCTAGTGGTTGAATTATTTAAAATCCAAATTGGAAAGAATGGTTACTTGGAAGGGGGGAACAAAGTCGGACCCCTCTCTTAGAGCACACCCCAAAACAAAATTCATACAGTGTATGAACTGTAAAAAAAAAAAGCAAGAAGATAATACTGATTTATGTTTAGCTAAACTCTGAATGAAGTAAATGAAATTATCCTAAGAGTGAAGTATTTAAAAACTGAGATCAAAGTCATCCTACATAAAACAGAAAATCAAGTGATACATTTAGTTTAAATAATGGAAAGAAACGAAATGACCACAGAGCCAATAGTCCCAAGACACCAAGTATTACACTCCAGTAAGGAACGACCGGGCACACGAGAGATGCAAGTCAGCAATGCGTGTGAGCGTTTGCAGTTCATGGCTACATGTCTTAACCCTTGGAATGCTGTGGAGCAGCTAGAGTGGGCTGGCCGTGGCTGTGGGGGCCGTTTAGGCTCCTTGGAGAGAAAGGGCAGAGGAAAGCAGAGTTGGCAGATCCCTTCCAATTGCCTGCCTCCCAGAGGCTGAAGTGAGACTTCCTGGCTCTCCGGGAGCCAAAGCCAGCCCATCCCTGCCCACAGAGGAATCCCTGTACTGGGATGATGACCCGCCACAAACAACTTTCTTACAATGGGCAGCCACCTAGCTGTGCCTTCTCTCCCTTGCTTCCCCCTGTGGCAGTGGAAGACTTGCCTTGCCTCGCTGTCCCCTCTCCCTTTCTTCGCTGGCACCCTCTGCCCCCAAGCCCTTCTTATTGTCTGCTTCATGAGCGCCACACGGACACCAGACACCGTTTGATACAGGCACAGGCACTACCCTGCTAATGAAAGTACGAACTATTTGAAACGACATAACTGCGCTATAAAATCCCTCCATCCAATGAGCTGCATGGCATCAGCCCTACGTATCAGGTTTGGAGGGAGCCGGAGTGGAACGATCCTGATGCTAATCATCTTACTTGAATGAAGTCCAAGGCAAAACTGCATCAGCACCCTATCTTTTATTTTAAAACTATTCAACTGCGTGCGTGTGTGTGTGTGTGAATAGTAAAACTTAAACTGGACTAAATGATATAAAGTGCATGGAAGAAGAAGTGTGATACCAGAGAGAGAGAGAGAGAATGATCTCTTAAGAAAGAGGCCAAAGGGCTCCGGCGCTGAGCTCCTGCTTGCCGTTGCTCAGCAGTTGGCGCTGTAGCGAATTCTGGAGCTGGTTGTAGGGTGACCCTGGGTGTGGAGCCGGCTAGAGGACTAGCCGACCTAGAGCTGATTCTAGCTCCGGGGCCGGAGCTGAGAGTGGGGCTGGCTTTAGCAATGACCTTGCTTTCCCTCTAGTTCTGTTGATGAAGTTGAAGGCGGGATGGACTTTATCATTGAACTGGTTTACGGTCTGGTGTGGAAGATAGAGTTGATACTGAAGCTGGCTCTGACCGTGCCCTGCTTCATAAATGACCATGTTTGATAGGTGCATGCATTAAAAAAAGATAGGCAGCAAGCTCATCAAGAGGTAGTTAGTGGCTTATCTCTAAGCATGGCTTCATGAATGGTCTTTTGTCCCTTTACATTTTTAGGCATCTTTCGCATTGTGTGTAAATATCTACAGATATTTTAGAATCAGAAAACACTTTGGGGTGGTGAATTGAAAATGTAGGCCCAAACTCGACCTAGCCCTAGAAGCGGAGCCCCAAGTGGGCTGGATGGAAAGGAAGGGGTACAGATTGAAAGTGGCCAGAGCCATAGGGAAGAAATGGACATTATGTTCAGGGTAAGGCCTGAAGAGTCGGTGTGAAGGAGGGCTGGTGAGGGAGACTCAAGCCAGCATAACATAGAGTTGTCAGTGCTAATCGAGTCAGGGGACACCACTGAAGGATTTGGGGCACCACCAAGGGACCATGTGGCTTTCTCCCTCACCTTCTTCAGAATCCCCAGATGAAAACGTTCACTCCAAGGAAGCACCCATGCCCCCACCAGCCAGAAGTGGTGGGGGCCTTGATGGCTGGCCCATGCATGTCCACCTAACTCGATGGCGTGCTCATGTGGGAGAGAGCCTGGCAGCCATGAACCCAAAGCAAATGGACCCAAGGTCACAGAACTGCCCCGACCTCCTCTGATGGGGACGATGCTTTCCCTTTAAGAAGCGATTTTGTTGTACTTCTCTGTGCGTTAATCAGTTATTCCGATGGAAGGGAGATGTTTGAGAAAGCTCCCAGTAGGCTACGCTATGTGGAGGTTGCTAACTCCCAAGAGCACGACTCTGACTACTCTATGCATCCAGGGGTGCCAGTATGGCGGCCCTTCTGCAATGTACAGCAGCGCTGCAGTGTCCCTCAGACAGAAATGGATAACTAGAGCCCTATACCTAGATCCCCGAAGGCCTAATCTCTCAGACAGGTCTATCTGGTATTCATGGACCAGTGGTGGATCAGGGACCCATTCCCTCCCACGTAGTGATGCCCCCTGATTTGCAGGGTATCCAAGAAGGGCTTGAATCAGGACACTTTCACTCTCCCCAGCTTCCAGCAAACATCAAGGCCATGGTTGCCCACTCTAGAAAGGCTGCTTTTGACCTCATCAGGGCTCGCTGAGCTACCATAAGACTGACCCACCAGGAGGAGAGTCTCAGAACCGAGACTGGCGCCTGTGCCATCCCACTTTGTCCTTCCAGGGTGGCAGGGCCACCTCTTCTCATCTACGCATCTGAGAAATCCTTGGGGAGCTGATCATCTTGAAGGGAACACCCCAGGCACAGGTTTTACACTTCCAAAGCTTACAGCGGAATCCCTTTCCATTAAGTTCCCAAAGGGTAGACCTTCCTGCCAGCTACTCTTGGCAGGAAACGGCTTCAATAAGTGTCCAGGGCTCAACTAGCCTGTGGCACCCTCCAAGGCCCAGAAAAGCCCCATCAAAGAACTACCCTAGATAGGGGCTCTCAAGGCCCCAGCAGGTTAACTAGCATCAGGCTGGAAGGCAAAAACAAAAGGCTCAACCAGCTTTCTTTGGAGATTTCCTGCTCCCTCAACCCAATTCTAAGCAGTACCTTCACTCTGTGAAATCTTTCAGATATATTTTTAAACCAGGGCCACGGTAAAAAACAATCCACCTTCCTTAGTTCCTTAGGTACCCAAGTCTACCCACTGGGGTAATGAAACATGAGTTTCACAAAAAACAACCTCATGCAGGGCACGCTGATCACTTCCTTCTATTTCAATGTAATTCCCAACCTCAAAATAAAATCCACTACCATCGAGTCGACTCCGACTCGTAGGAATGTGGTCCAAGCCCCTATCAATTATTCCACTCTTCTTTCTCAGAGGAAATTGGCATCATAAGAAAGCACTGCCCTAGTAGAGAGGTGGTTTTCTCGGGTTCCTGGGTACCCCGGCAGTCTTCTCCTAGATGCTACAGAGAAACTACCAGAATTAGGACAGACTGGCGATGGGCCTCCCTGTGTCTCTGTGGTGTGTCAGAGTCAGCATCTGCTCTGGTCGAGCCGCTGTGGAAGGGAGCCTGACGAGGGACCATTTAGTCCTGGCACCTGGACCTTAGGAAGTGGTCTCAGTAGAAAGTCCATCCTAGGGCTACCTACCCGGGATCTCATGCCTATTTCTCCAACACTTACCCATTTCTTACTTCCCATCACGTTTTTAGGCGGGGAAAGCAAACCGCATTGGTCGGGGTAAGATGAAGGTTGGTAGCAAAGACCGTGGAAAAGAAGAGAGTGAGCTTTGAGGAAAACTACCATTAGGTGTCCGGATAGTTGTCTCCTCCCCTACTGAGGCCAGAGGTCAATGTGCCCAGCAGGACTCTGTGCCATTTTAGATGCCAAGCACATCACCTCCTCCCCATGGAAGAAACACGTTCACACCGTGAGACAATCTCTCGGAGAATTAGTCTCCCTGATCCTGAGTTTCAATTAAAGGAAAACTCGTTGAAAGACCAAAGTTTAGGCGCAGCTAGGCAAATAGAGGAATACTCATTGAACGGCCAGAGTTTGGAGGCAGCTAAGACTCCCACAAATTTCAGCTTGAAGTGGGTGAGCATGAACGCAGAGAACCTGGGGAGATCCTTTCATTGTTGGCGGTAGAAGTCAAAGATGCCTCCCCTCCCCTGTCCCACTCCTTAGCTCAGGAGAAGACCCACGGTCTGTAAAGTCCCTGAAGGGGAAAGGGAAATAAAGTGGTCCAAGGACATATCCTGAACCCAGTCCCTTGAATGTACGCCATTGACATCATTCTTGAAGCACATCGTCATCACTGGGCCTTCAGCATGCCGGCATTACTCCCACACCCCAAGACCCCAGTATACTGCACCCTAACATGGACCCTGCTTCCGGTAGCCTCACTATTGTTGTGTAAACTTGGGAACTCTTCCCTTTGTCCTTCTCTCCTCAGGTCTCCCTGTCTGTCCCTAGCCACCTAGGGCTGGTTCAGTAATGGGATTGTATCAATCCCTGCCTACATTTCAGACTTGAATCACTGCTGAGTCCCCCACGTCGCCATCATTCATGATCATTTATAGGACATTTATTAAACTCACTGCACTGTGCACAAGTCTGAAGAAACAATGTCAAGGGGCTTACCCTATCACTGGGGAGGCAGGTGTAAGTGCTCATAAGCGGTCCAGGTAGGGGTTGAGGCAGTAAGAATACGCCCTATGATTAGGAGGTGATATGTGACCACCAGGGCCGGAGTAGGAATATTCATATCCAAGAACAATTGAAAAGCCCACTAGGCCAGGACCCGACGGTTTGTGTCAGAAAAGAAATAGGATTGGGGACATGGGGGTGTGAAGAAGGAGTGAAAAAAATTAGTTTACCCAAAACAGAGAAAATGTTTACTCATGAGACTGGCAGTTAAGAGATGGCGAAACCTTCTAGCCTTTCCTGTGGGTTGGCATTGTCTTTCATGCAGAATAAAAAATAATAATAAAGTTATCCTTCCCAGAGATATAACACAGTCAGCCTAAAGCCAAAGCCAAACTCCTTACCATCAAGTCCATTGTGACTCACAGCGACCCTGTGGGACAGTGAAATGCTGTCCTGTGGGTTTCTGACACTGTAAATTCTTTGGAGAAGCCTCCAGTAGAGAGCCTCATCTTCCTCCCAGACAGTGACTGGTGGTTTCGAACTGCTGAACTTGCGGTTCACAGGCCAACATGCCACCCCCTACGCCACCAGGGTTCCTCATAAGTCAGCCAGTAGTTGCAATTAAGATATGGCAAAACCTTTTAGTGCCCCCTGAATGACACGCACACACCCTGACAGAATTTTCCTCGTAAATGTCCGCTTCAGTTTTGTTTTATTTTGCCATTTGACAAAATATGCTTGAGAAAAGACACACTGCCTGTTTTCGTCTTATAAACTGGTCCTCAGTATTCCTCCGCTCCTTCGATCGGAGATGCGGCTTGGTATGAGGCGGGAGAGCAGAGCACGCCAAGCAGGAATATTTGTTCTTACATTCGGGTTAGCTGTTGGAGGAAGAGGCACCCAAGATTTCGTCCAAGTCCAAAATGTAGACATCCACTTCCCCACCAGCTCTGTATCCAAGATCGTTAGGTGTCCGTTTCCGCAGCTGCCACTTCCGTTCTCAGTCCTGATGTTCTGCATGGCTGTGGGACTGCCCTGGTTCCAATGGGAGCATTCCCAGGTGCTCTCTGCTTCGTTTCTTTCCATGAGCTGGAATGGGGATGGCAAGGAAGATGATACCACCTTTGGAAGATAAAGGTTAGAAATGGCAGGGCCAACTCTCTGCCTGGGTCCCTGACAGACCATATAGGACAGAGCTTCCCATGCCCGCCCGCCCTCCCAGCAATCTGGAACGTCTGCACTGTTATGTGAGGGGGGGAAGGAGCCACCGCTTGTGCTTGGAACATTACATCTGGGGCTTCCTGTAGTAGTTGAGCCTACCCCAACATCATCTCCAAGATCTGAATTTTTCTTTTAAGGCAGTCAAGGGGCTACATACCCGATGGCTTTCAATCCTGAGCATGGACAACAGATGAGGGAAATTAGGAAAATTAGAAAAACAAACTTCCTCTGAAATCATTTGAAGCTGCTAGCCGTGGCTTTGTGTGTTTTCCCATGAGTTTGAAGCCGGGCTTGGAAATTCCTCCGAAGAAGGTATCTAACTTGAGGGTCATTTTTCCAACTCAACAAACAGCTTCTGGGAGATTTCTAGATAGATAAACTACCAGGAAAGGCACTGGACACAAAATGCCCTGGTAAATTTTCCAACCAGTGGAGAGATAAGCATAAACAGTTGATTGACCATGCCATCCCTAACCTCGGGCGTTTTGTCCTGCGCTGCCGGAAGCAATTCACAGTGGCAGGCTGGGCCTCGGGGTGCAGAGATCCGAGTGTCCAGAGCCCATTGGCACACCCATTTTGATACGATGGCTCCCAGAGCATCTTGTGCATGTTTTAAGTGACCTCTTAGAACAACAAGGCTCAAAAAATAAATAAATAAAAATAAAAAAGAACAACAAGGCTCTCTCTTTGGCTCCAAAATGCAATCCCATGCAGTCCCTGAACCAGTTCTTTTCTTTCCTGCCACGCTCCTTCCCTTAGTCCTGGAAAATAGCAACCGGATGCTAAAATGATGTATACAGGTGGCAACCTTAGGGTTTCTAGGGGGACATGTGGTATGTGGTGTTGGACCTTCGAGCTCCCCTCTTACACGGAGAACCACTTTTGAGGAAGAAAATGTTATAGGACGTATTTTGGGTATCTAGGCTAAGGGGACTGCAGGCTTCCCCTTGGTCAACTGCTGAGATATCATTTAAGAGTGTTCCAGAGCTTGCTTATGTTTTAAGACACACAGCACAGTACCTGATAAATACCCTCTCCTCAATCCCTGTTGAAACCTCCCCGGATGGGCAGTTCTCACTAACTGCCACAGTGCCATACAGTGGATGGAGAAGCAAGCCTGTTGAGGCGAGCAAGCTGTCCGTCCTGTGCTCCAAATGAGAGGATCTTGCCTCGAGGGACACCCTGTCCTCACTTACCTGTCTCTAACTCTCAGACACAAGGACATCACAACACCTGAGGGGGCTTCTCCTTACTCCCTGGAAATGGATTTCTGAGGGAGTCTGACTCATAACCCAGCTTCCCTCTCCCTAGAGCCACCTCTTGGTTTCAATTCAGAGGGAACAATTCCTGGCGGGCCTATATCCAGATGTCTGGCATCCCGGGAAATCCCAGGTGTGGAGGAAGGGTGAAATAGAACACCCTGGCATCCTTCTCCCTCACCACCAACGTACCTCTATTACCTTCTCAGGAGGGCGGACCTGATGAACCGAGAGAGTCTTTTCTTTGGCTGCGCACCACTGGGGACTATACGGCCAGTGTTGGAAGCTATCTTGTTCTGCCTGGCAGTGGGGGAAGCTCCCCTCAGAACGAGAGAAGCGGAGTGAGGAGCAGGATGGAGGTGGGGGCCTGGCTCATGAGGGGAGGTATGGGGAATGGGAACCACAGCCGTGACACTGACAGAGGACTGACGCTAAAATTCCTATCTCGAACATACTTTCTGCAGTGTCTCAGCAGAACTTTTTGATATTTTATTTTAAATATCCCTGTAATTAGTTATAATGATAAAAAAAAGTTTTCACAAGCCCAGTTTGCACGCATCAAAACTAAAAGCCCAAGCAAATTTACTTTTTGAACTTTCTAATATGCTTAGGTCAAAACCATCACAATTACCCAACTACAAGGGTGCTGCGAATCAGTTGGCACCCTCTGAAGCACTGTTGTGTTCCTTGCTGCCTGGGTCTCTTCAGTCACCAGTTTTGTCAAATGTTGTGGTTTCCGAGGTGCCCAAGGGACCAGGTATAAGGCATCATGCAAAAAAAAAAAAGATATAAGTGTGTGTATGTATGTGTATATATGTGTATATGTATATATGTATGTATATATATGTATATATATATCATATTAAATGAAGGGGGAAGTGCAGAGTGGAGACCCAAGGCCCAAGTGTCGACCAATGGAGATCCCCTTATAGAGGGGTTTAGGAGAGGAGATGGGTTAATTAGGGTGTGAGGTAGTATCGATGAAGAACACAGCTTTCCCCCGGATCCTGGATGCTTCCTCCCCCCAACTACCATGATTCAAATTCTACCTTGCAGGGCTGGATAGGACAGAGGCTGTACACTGGTGCATACGAGGGTTGGAGGTACAGGGAATCCAGGGTGGATGATACCTTCAGGACCAAGGGTGTGAGGGACGATGCTGGGAGAGTGGAGGGTGAGTGGGTTGGAAAGGGGGAACTGATTACAAGGATCCACATGTGACCTCTTCCCTGGGAGAGGGACAGCAGAGAAGGGGGGAAGGGAGACTCCGGATAGGGCAAGATATGACAAAACAACGATGTATAAATTACCAAGGGCATATGAGGGAGGGGGGAAGGGGGAGGGAGGAGGGGGAAAAAAAGAGGACCTGATGCAAGGGGCTTAAGTGGAGAGCAAATGCCTTGAGAATGATTGGGGCAGGGAATGTATGGATGTGCTTTATACAATTGATGTATGTATATGTATGGATTGTGGTAAGAGTTGTATGAGTCCCTAATAAAATGTAAAAGAAGAAAAGAGAAAAAAATGATTAGGGAAAAGACTGTACAGATGTGCTTTATACAATTGATGTATGTATATATATGAACTGTGAAAAGAATTGTATGAGCCCCAATAAATTGTTAAAATTAAAAAAAATAAAATAAAATAAAATAAAATGTTGTGGTTTCACTACAATATTGTGGTGATCGGTACTTGTGAACCTATATAGGTCACTTTTTTTGACCAGGAAAATGAGAGCCAACTTTTGCAAAGACCTCTGCTCAGTGACGAGTAATGTGGTCCCTAATTGTGTTGTCAGTCGATGTAGAAAGATATTCTACAAAACGGCGTTGTTAACTCATATGAGCTAAGCAACATTGCATTTAAATAATCTACAACTATACAGGTATGGATCATATCTCATTCTATGATGAAACTTATAAAATAAACATGACCAAGGGTCCTGTATGGTCTGGTATGGGAAGAGGTTCAAGAGATGCACACACTGATGGCACCCCAGGTGGGAGATGGAGCTGGTGGGTGTTTCTTGAAGACAGCATGCAACCCACTGGGATGCCATGCCTCACCCCCCCCCCTCCCGACCCCCACCACCTCTCCCTGAAGCAGCCAAGTCTGCAGTCAAGACCCAGACGTGTTGGATGTGAGCTGATCATCTGGGGGAAATGATGCAGGGACTACAAGTGTGCATTTGTTAATGCAAGATGAAACAGAGGCACGTACAGAGAAATTACAGAGATGTCCAAGGTCCGAGGTGGTGAGCATCCCCTTTCCAGAATCACGTAAAAGGAGCGCTTCAGCCTGCTATGTTGGTGAGGACTCAATCTACTGAGCCTCAGATAATGGGACAGCTCCACCCTCACAGTCCATCCAGTGCAGCACCCCATTGGGAACAGCAGCCTTGCTTCGGAATGTGCATGCTTCAAGAATGCAGTATGAGACATGCTGAAATTGCAATCATGTCGTCGTACACCCCATTGCTTGATCCATAGACTGGGAACAAGAAGCAAAGGAATGAACCCAGACGTTGCTGGGGCTGGAACAAATCATTCGTCAATCCCTGTGCTTGTCTGAAGTTGGACAGCCAAACACCGGATACTTGAACCTCTGAGTCCCTTCTAAGTGCTTCCGCGACAGTCTTGTTAGCTTACCTCTGAGCTGTGATTGTAGAACCATAGCCTGCACCCAACTCTCTACTTGGCTTGAAGAAAGCCTACCAGATGCCTGGACACTGAGCTCCCTTGCGGTGCAGTGTACTAAAGGTGGTTACCCGTTTCCAAAAGGCTAGGGGTAGAAGTTGAAGGCCCTCCAAGGACCTTGGCTCTTGGCAAATCGGAACCCTAGACAGAGGGTCATCCTTGTTCAAGAAGCTGGGGCGGGGAGTGGGGGGAGCGGGGAAGTTCTCTGTAGCACAACGAGAAGGGGAACCTGATAACTTCAGTCAGTGGAAGACTCCTACACGGATCTACATGCAAGTAAACCTCTCTACCACTGTGGACCCTCCACAAAAATACCAATTTCCAAACTCATTGCCCTTGAGTCGGCGTTGACCCTGTAGGGTGGGGTAGAGGGGCCCCTTTGAGTTTCTGGGACTGCAACTCTTTACAGGAAAAGCAAGCTCCGTCTTTCTCCCTCAGAGAGGCTGGGGCTTCGATCTGTTGACTTTGTAGTTAGCGGCCCAGTGAGTAACCAGGAATCTTCACTGAGGGGACATTTTCATTGTTTGTGTTGTCACGGTATGCCCGGTGCTTAAAATAGGGGCTTGGCACTGAGTAGGTGTTCGGTAAATGTTTGCGAAATGAATAAACAAATAGTGAATAGATCAAGATGGGTTCCTTACAAGCAAGTAAGGTGTTGGAAGTAGAGTGGTGGAAATGATGAAGTTGAAGAGTGCTCACGCCAGCCAAGCTGTGCAAGGCAGTTCCAGCTGACCATGCTTGTTCCTAGCAGGAGAGGATCGGTGGGATCACCAGGACCACGTTCAGGCCTGGCCACCAGTCTTTGCAAGCCCAGAAGTCTGATCTCGCTTGACATAGAAAACGGATAAAGTCTGGAGGCCACGGTCATCATTAGGAAAGCAAGGCTCTGGCCCCTGAGGCCAGGTCCAACAGCATGGATCGCCACATAATTCCCTGGAAGCAGGGGAGACCTAGAGTTTTTCCATGAGGATTGAGAAGTGTGGGGGTGTGTGGAGGCCCATTAATGGGGGCACTTGAGCATGACTTATCATATGTAGCGTTTTCAAGTGCAAACTGGTACGCACTCTGTAGCAGAAATAAACATAAATAAATAAGCATAAAAGGTTCTGTATGCCAAGAGTCTTTGCCCCATTCTCAGACATCTAATAGCAGACAGCAGTCAGAGATGCACGTACGAGAATGCCTCTCAACACCCTCATAATAGCAATGAAAAGCGAGAACCCACATAAACACGCCCCCATAGGTGAGCATGGTCAGGTAGAGGGAGGGTGCACTCATTAGGAAATCCGTCAATGCCCTCACAACCTTACAGGACCAAGGGACGGCAGAAAGCTTAGATCCTGCCAGGATAAAGCAGACTTGTAGGAAATCTAGTTCACCGGGTGGACTTAGATTGCAGAGCGTACTGCACGTTCTTTTAATCTTCAAAGAAAAAGTTCTGTACTCCTGTTTTGTCTGAGTGTTCAGTGTCTCTTAGCGCTCCATGCTAGCTGGGATCCCACGAATCCAGCTGTCACCAAGCCCCTCTGGGTTCATTTTTTACTGTTGTCTCTCCCTCCTTTCTATTAGACATTTGCAGAAAAAGGAAACCGACAGAGAAGGCGTCCTGTGCCCACGAAAGGGAAATGCCCCAGGGAAATGTGAGACATGACCCAAGCAGGCGGCACTCAGAGAAGCAGGCATAAGCAAATATATGAAAAGGGGCGTTGGAATGAATTTAAAGGCAATGCCAATGCCATTGGGTTTTCGCTGGAGTCCCTTTTTCTATAACATTACCTACATTTAGAAAAGCATCGAATGCCCTACCTAAAGACTTCAGTAGGATGACCATGGGGCCCACTGCATTATCTTGGCTGTTCTTTAGGCCACATGGCCTCTCCTTTGTGATTCTCTGAGGCCTGTCAAACAATCCAGAGTCCCCCTCTATCCTCTGGCTGTCCCTCTCCCCAGAACCCCTCTGAGAAATCTGGGAGTGGCGGCAGGCAAGGGAACGTACCAGTTCTGCAGGTTCTCTTGAGTGGCCCAATTTCTGCTGTGCCCTCTGCATTCTTGTCCCCCACAGATGCACAGATGTGACAGATTCCATCCTCACTGTAAGGCCCGTCAAGCTTCCCCTCTGTCCCTTTCCTCCCAATGCTGCTGGCTCCCCCTTCACAGCCTGACCCGCTGAGGACAGAGAAAGCCTTATAGCAAAATCAAAATCAAAAAAACAAAAACCAAGGCAGTCAGGAAGACGTCCGCCTTTGGAAATGGCACACTCGAGACCTGGATTGCTTCACTGAGGACAATTCCAGACGAAAGGTGGACTCTCTTTTTCTTGCTTAAGTATCCTTAAAAACATCAAAGAGATAACAAAACAGTGAGTGATTTCCCTGCAAAGTGGTCAAGAAGAAACCCCAAAGAGTACATCCAGCTCTCAGAACCACTTCTGCCTTGAGATGGAACCAGTGGGGTCACCTTACAAGCCCCAGCTGTGCTTCCCCAGGGCAGGGAGATGAAACACGTCAGCCCAACTCCATCGAAACTTCCAAGTCTGACACTTTTTTCATTGCCATTCGGAGCTCCCACCAAAATACAGGCGGAATGGACCTGTTCCTCCACTTCATGTCATCAGAGAGCCTCGCAGTGTTGACCTTGACCCACAGTAACCCCAGCCTGGCTCTGCACCAGGCATATATCAGAAAAGAGGAAAAACTGTTTGCGGAGGAAAATGCCTCTATCCTAGGTCACAACAGAGCCTCCCTTCAAGCCCTTCCCCAGCAGGAACGACAGACAGGCTGCTCCCTCTTGATCGCTCCTGCAGGCTCTGTCCCACTGGGTCTCTGGGATACTGGGGATGTTGTCTTGTCTTTGGAGGATGCACAAACCCAATTGCTCCCCAAGCCACACTTTCCCACCCTCAATGTGTGCTGGAGACCCCTTCGTGCTTTGTGAAATTTTAAAACACAAACAAAACCATTGACTCCCTCTCCTCCCACATTTTCTTTGCAAGGAGCAATAAATCTTAAGTATGATTAACCTTGCTGAAGCCAGGTACCTGTGACCTGATAATAGGCAGAAGTTAGCTCCAGAATCTGTGTGATGACTCGGGCTGCATCTCACTTCTTTGCCATCCTTCTTGAGCCTCCCTCCAGGTCCTCCCTAGTCCTGCCCACCCACTTCCTGTGCCTGGAAACTAGGTCCAGAGTTGAACGCATTTGGGTTGGTCTACAGTAGACAGGACACAATCACTCCATCATGTTGTGAAGCTCTCAGCATAATGGCGGGATATCTATTTGCATCATGCCTGTCTTCTGTTTGGGGTCAATGGCACAGAAAAGGAAACCTAGTCTGCTTGGTACACTCTGCTATCCTGAGTTCTTTGGGCAGTTCCTAGCACTGATTGGGGAGAACTCCATCACTGTTTTCGAGTGAAAGTACAGCATTTCCCAGAGACTCGGAGAGCCAGCTCAGGGGCTTGCCTCTGCTTTGGGCTGCAGGGTGGTGTTAGGTTTCTGGAACGGATTTCCCTGGGTCTTGGTTCTCAACACTGAAAGAATTCACGCTGTAGAAGCACTTTCGTAAGCCAAGTAACTTTGATGCGGGAAAGAAAAGTTTCAGGTAGTACCGTCTCAGATTGTACGCGCTACCTCTGGAAAGCATGCATGGCCACATGGCAGGGGCCGTGGGAGAGTTTGCCACTGAAAATGGCCACTTCAGGGAAGCCCAGAAAATCCAGATGGAAAAAGGAGTTCTGGAACAGAAAAGGGAGGACGAGAGTGACAGCCCTGAGAGGGCTCGTAGGTATGTGCTGCACACACCGGAGAAATCCCACCCTCCCACCTGAAAGAGAAAGAGAGGGGGGGGGACCTGCCCTCAGTCTGGGCCACATGAGCAGAGCAAGGGGGCATGGGTTGTGGGTATTGGCCATTGTTAGCGGCTGGGTTTAGGCAAGTGTGTGATGTAATGTGGGCAGTATCTAGTGTGCATGCCTAGGATGACCTTTACCTGCGCCTAGGTGACTGTAGTCTGCGTGGACCCAGCTCAGGATTGTTCTCATAGATGTCCGGTGCGTGCCTGATGTCTTTCAAACCCCTTTCTTGTGGCATGGCTGGCTAATTTTCGTTTAGGGTAGGCATTCGGTGGAGACAGCCCCGGTTATCCCTAATCTCCCTACCTGTCAGGGAGCTTTTGCCCTCCTTCTGGCATCCGGGGAACACCCCTCTCCCCCTTGTATCAGTTCATTTTCCTCTTCTTTTGCCTCTGTGTAAGACTCCCAAGTACTCGAGTCCTTGGGAGCTTTTAGAATACCCCTAGAAGAAAATGCTACATGATTACTTTCCGTTGCAAAAGTATCCCCAGTCACAAAACAGGCAGGTTCTCCTCCTGCTATCGTTATCACCCCAAAAGTCACCACTGTGGCTGCTACAGGAGCCCAGACTGGGCCCCAAAAGAATAAAGAATCCGTGTGCCTACCCAAGCTACAGTTCACTGGAAAATGTGGGCCAGCCGGGCTGCAGATGATGTTGCAGATGAAAATAATAGTGACAATATGGGAAAAGCACTGAAAGCATGGGTATGTGGATTAGGTGCCAATAAAACTAAAAAAAAAGTAAAAGAAAGAAAGAAAAGTATTTGCTTGAAGCATGGGCAGGATGTGGAAAGAGGAGGATCCTCTGACCAGTCAGTAGTGATGGCAGCAAATCACAGTCTGAACTGGGACCAGGTCAAACGCTAGAAAGAGAGGGTGAACTCTCCGCATGTGACCAGCAGGGGAATTTGAGGTTTTACTAATTGGTGGGAGTGCGGGTGGAGGGAGGGAGTGAAAGATGTGAGGCAAGAGATAGTGGGCAAAAGGTTTGAAAAATAGGAGTATTAATTTGAATACACACCTGGACCCAAGGGAACATTCCAGGGGCAAGGAGACAAGAAAAACAGAGATGTTTAAGGTACCCATTAAGGTGGGGTGTGGGTGAGTGTGTGTGTTACACAAAGGTAGCCATCTCCAGAGCCTCCCCAATTGGTTCCTAGAGTCAGAGCTGTAGCCACAAGTGTCTGATGTGATTACATTTCCCCTCTGCAGCTTACCTCCAGGGAGGAGAGCAGATATACAGAAAGCAGAAACCAGGAGACTGAAGTGACCTCATGGTCACCGGCTCTTAGGTCTCCCAAGAAAGCCCAGCCTCAGGAATGACAGAACCCAAACGCTTCTGGCGATCCGTGGGGCCTGTGTGGTGAGCACATTACCTTGAAATTGGAGCGTGAACTAGATCTTGACTGGAAAGGTGCCTGTAGAGGAGGAGGATCACGTCCCATATTCAAAGACAGCTGAAGGGATTACTGCACAGCAGCACGATGTGCAGGGAACTCTTGCGGGGCGGGGGGAGCCTCAGTGTTGAGACTCCTCTATTGGTTCTTGTCCCACACCCAAAAAAGAATCCAGGGAAGGGACAACATTCAGACCCAAGGCAGAGAAAGGTTTGAATGGAACAAATGAGTTCATTTAGAGAGATAATTGGGTGGGAAGCACCGGAGAGCCCTCAGCTAATCCAAGGGTCGAATAGAATGAAGGCCTGGGGGTTTTAATTTGGTTAATGGCGGACTTTGCATCATTGGTTGGCTTTCTGGCTGGTCTTCGGCTATTGGCTGGCCTTCATAGTACACCTCCCCTTTCTCGGTACCTGCAGCCTGGACCCTAGAGTGCAGGCTGTGCACTTGTTGCTAGGCCATGACACCAAGGGTCATTTCAGCCATCCTCTGCCCACACCTTCCCACCGCCTCCCTTCTCTTCCGTTGTCGAAGAAATGGGTGTTTTCCACCCTCCACATTCCTTTGTGGTGAGGAGGCATGGGAGAAGAGGACCTCCCCCTCCCTTTTGTATTAGGATTCCCAAAGGCAAGGGTTCTAAGCTAAGTTAAAGAGTTTGGACTTCACCGATTCTTAATCTGTGGGCAATGGGGAGCCATGGATGGATTTCTCAATTAACGGGCAGAGTGCCTGAGAAAACGCCCTGAGCGAGGTGTGTGGGAGACACTGGGGCAGACAGGTTTGGAGAGAAGGGTTTATAGCCCAAGCAGGGACTCGTTGCCATGGGGATGTAGATGTAAGTGGTGCTGTGGGCAGAAAGGGGGGCCTGGGAGCTGGGCTGGCTGGAGAGGAGCTGAGTAGGAGGCAAGGGTGCTGGCAGGAGGAAGAGGACAGAAAGGGTGTGGAATGAAAAGTAACGTGGAGATGTGTCCTTCATCGGTGCTTGGAAGGAAGAGGGGGACCACTGATCAGACGGCAGCATCCTGTGGAACAAGCTTGAGAGCTTTTTTTTGGAGGGGGGCGCGTGGTGGTGTCCATGGGGAATTCAGCCAGAGAAGCACATTTTCGGGGAGGAAGGGAGAATTTGGGGAGTTTTACAGTGATTTTCCCTTTTTTCTCTTCCTTCAGGTTAAGTCCGCTGAAAGCTCACTCATCTAGCCTGGAGCTAAGAGAGACTTATGCTCCCATTAAACAGAAAACTGCATTACCCACAATGCCCACTTGTCAGTCCCTCACACCTGGGCAGCACTCATCTGCTGCTCGCTGGAACCAGACCAAGGGCCATCCTGCTGCCCCCTGACCCTGCTCAGATTCCACATAGCCGCTACTAAACCCTCACGCCCTGCACACAAAGTTTTCATTTGAATTCTCCTATGGACAAAAATAGGAAATTGTTGCAACTTTGAAAATATCCCATGCTTGGCATTATTCTTCATCTTGTACTTCCCAAGTCTTGAGAGTGTAGCTGTCTACATATTGTAATGGAAGGTTTCCAAGTACGTTTCTCTCCTCTGCGTCTAATTCTTCCACAGGGCAATTTGTGTCACTGCTTGGAACACAAACATCGAGACCAGCTCTTATCTTACACGACAACAGGTCCAGGAGGGGTACGATCGGCAAATGAGTAGCCTAACATACAAAAGACGACAGACAAAAGCTAGGATGCACAGGTCTCTGCAGTCTAGCCACTCCAGAGCCCAGAGCTTGATGTGAGGTACGCTTATGTACTCCCCAGGCCACGTAGTCAGCATGCACGTGCCAGGATTTACACAAAGGCCGCATTATCATTCTTAAGGCACACAAAGAAACATTAGCTCATCAGTCCAGACTGCTCAAAGACAGCAGGGAGGATGGGGCCCGGGAAAGTGGAGTAACCACGTGATAAATTGCAGGCGGCTGCTCCTGTGGCCTTGCCAGAGAGTAGGCGGTAACCAGTCGGTTTCTCCCAAGCCGGGGGACAGACCCCAGAGCGTCTTCAAGCAGCCCCCCACCATGAGCTGTTATGATTCTCCGACCTCCTTGGGCCATGAGATGTGTTGGTCTTGTCCCCGTTTCCCGAAGGAACAAACAGTTTTTTTTCTCCACAGTAAGTGACTACATGATGGCTAGAGAGATGGATGGAAGAAACCAAAGAGAAAGCTCAGAGGGACACCAAAGTCAAACGCGTTTCCATGGAGTTCTTGCTCTACAGGGATTCTGTGGTCCTCTGGAGCTCCCGAGGCTACAAGCAGCCTACTGCGCCTTCTCCCACCGCGTTGCCGGTGAGTTCAAACTGCCAGCCTTTCAGGTGAGCGCTGAGACACTGTGCCACCGGGGCTCCTTGGAGAGAAACACAGGAGAATGTGATGAAAGGATATTATTTGGATCATTTGCCTTCTGGAAGACTGTCCTGTCATTTTTCCCCAGGGGAAAGATTGATTTTAGAACGGGTCTTGTGCCTGATCTAAATGCTATTGATTTAAATAAATCTGAAGTGTCGTATCACAACTTGGCACCTGACTTTGACCGAATAATTCTAGAAGACACTGGCACTAGATCACGTCTATTGCAGGCCACATCTGCTTAGCCCAATAGTGGCACACTCAGCCTTTCAAGTTGCTAAAAGTGCTCACAGAAGAAAAGGAACCACGGATTTGAAATCAGGATGCCCCACACATCTCAGCAAAGCACTTACATCTAAGACACAGATAGGTGCTACACCAGTGACGAAGGTAGCAAGACTCTCCTTAGACAGGGGGCCTCCAACAAGGTCAACAGCCAGAGTGGAAGGTGCCTTTAATAGGGATGGAAAGGGAAAGTATTGCCCAGATTCAATATCCCTCCCAGTCCAATTAGCTTCCCGGAAGCTGAACACGATTCTGCTTTTTCGGGAATGGATATTATATTTCTAAAGAAGAAGCTGGATATTCCAGGGACGGAGCAGGCTCGTCGGCAGTCGCCTCTTCTCACCCCTCATGCCAGGGTCTAAATCCATGGGAACCCTCTCCTAGGAAAACCCCACTCAACACCCGTTTCCTCCGGCTCATGAGAGAATTGCGCCACGTGGAATGCTCACTTCCCCAAGAGCTCGCTCTGTGACTGGAATTCCATCCAACTCTGCACCTCTCCAGCGGCTTAGAGGCAGAGGGGTGAGTGGAAGTCAGTTTATTGTGTACACAGAACACCTGAGCTTTCGTAGCGCATGCATGGCTCATAGCTAGCATGGGGGCAGAAGTGGGTCAAGCCAACTACTTAAGCCTCTCAAAGCCTTGGTTTCCCCCCTTAATAAAGTAGAAATGGCCACAGAAGCTGCTTTGTGGTGATGGTGCCCTGTGAACACATTAGTGCTAGGCGCCTGGTGGTATTCCGAGTACATTAAAGGTACGACTACATCCAAATCTCAACCCGATCCTCCAATTCTAGGTGGTGCAGTCACTCTTGTTTTGCAGATGAGCAGAGGGACCACAGAGACGTTTAGAGATTTGCCCCATACCACACGAGTATAGATGTCAGACTCAGGATTCAAGGCCAAGGAATGGAGCTACAAATTCCAAACTCTTATTGCTGAAGAGTCTTTTCACAATGCCTATGACGTTCTTAACATAGCCTAGAACGTACTGAAAATTCAACAGTAGCGGGATTCCCTGTGGCTGATGTGCAGAGATCTTCATAAAGCCGGCGAAGGCCACCCGGGATCTCTGAGTCTAAATGCTAAGTTGCTGTCGGATCAACTCTGCCCACCTCATGGAAGCTCCCAATGTAGAACTGTGCCCCACAGAGTTTTTTTGTTTGTTTGTTTTTCCTTCTGGTTAAAGCCTTCCTTACAAGGTCCCTCTGGGGGAAGTTGCACCTCCAACCTCCCGGTTAGCAGACTAATTCATCAACTGTGTGCACCGCCCAGGACTCCACGGTAACCCATCCTCCTACTCTTACAATAGTATTTAAAGATGGCAGTGGGCTATTGGGTAGTCACTTCTAGCTCAACAGACCTTGGCGCATGAATGGTGCTTTCCTGAGCATCTGCGGGAGACAGAGCTCCTTGAAGTCCTGTTCATGGAGCACCCACCTGTTGAGCTGTATCTCATTCCATCCACATGTTGGAAAGCTGGAAATTTTTATCTCGGACCAAGAGACACAGCCAGAAGGTGGCTGAGACAGGAGTCTCCAGGCCCAGCTTCTTGACATCACTGCCTCTCCGCAAACGTGTGGCCAGCGGGGCATCCAAAGATGAATTCAGAAGCTGTGCAGTGTGCCCCTGGGGGAGCGTTTAAATGAAAAGGAAATTATTCCATTCCATTGGTTTGCCTTATGTGGTGCTTCCACAACTCTATTGTGCTTCACTTTCCATTCCAGAACACTCGCAGTAATTATTTACCTTGGATAGTGATTTCAGCTAAGATCAGAAAAAGCTGCTTACCAGGGGGAGCTGGGAGGGAGGAGATTGGACGGGAGAGGGAGGGACTATCAAAGAATGGGAGTTGATATCAAGTCCAGTTGGATCAATAATGGTCTAAAAAATTTATAACACGGAAAGAGAATCATTACCACAGAAAAACACAGCAATCTCAGAACAATGGAAATATCAAAACACTTTTCCACATCTGTGTAAGAAGCAAAGACATGGTCTTCACAGAAGTGCGCTCCATAATATGGCTGTGATGACCACCTGGCATGGGCTGCCCAGTGGGTTTCTCTTTACTCTTGCTTTTAGTGTTGTATAATGATGCTGATGACATTAGAAATGGCCCAAAAACTCAACACACACATTTCCCCCAGGCACAGACTAAGTAAGACATGAGCCAGGTTAGTCATCCTGTTGCTGGCATTTTGGTGGGCCCAGAGGTTGAGGTCAAGATTTCAGTGTGGGGAGACCCCTGGCCTGCAGTCCATTCCCCTTCTCGTCTGAGTCCAGCGTAGCCCACATTATGGAGCACCTGCCCATTTGAGCCCCATCTGCACCTTCTTCCCAGTCACACTTGCCCCCTCCTTGGCACACAAGTGGTCCTTAGGAGAATGAATTGGCACATGACCTGGATGCCAGCTTGGCCATCTCAGTGGAGAATTCCAGGGCCTCAACCACTGAGGGTGAGATCTGGAAAGGAAAGGGTATGGGCATCAGCCTCCTTGACCTGTCAGGAGGAGGGCAACCATATACGGGACCCCTGAAGCATGTATCCCATGACAAGAGTCTGGCCCAGGAACTTGGACATGTCACCGTAGGTCTCCTTGACTCAGAACTCAAATAATACTAGGCTATCCCAACTTACAAATTCTATGGTCTCAAAAGAATCCTTTCAGGAAAAAAGGTGTTTGAAGGCAGGAGAGTCAAGATGCAATTTTTTTTCCTTAAAAAAACCATGTACCCTGTGCAGTTACTGAAATGTCCTAGGCTCATTCCCTCTCATACAAGATAAAGATACTCATCATGTCATTGCATTGTTGGTAAGGTACAGAGTGTGCTAAAGTGGTAAGCAAATAGTAGATTTCCTCAAGAGGAATGGAGTAGATTGGAAGCTTAGTGGAGTAGTGTAATGCAAACCTGAGTCTAAATCAAGATTCTACTTTGCAAATGATCACAGGATTCTGAATCTGGACTAATACCTACGCAAAGAGCGACTTTCTTAAGGGTTACATGAGAACAGTCTGTCCAGTTAGCACAAAGTGTAAATAAACCTTAGTCGTCAGTCAATTCCAAATTATGACAGACAATCCAATATCAACTTACTTATTTTAAAACTTTTCATTTTGAATTGGGTGAAGATTTACAGAGCAGATCCATTTTTCATTCAGCAAGTCATGCACATTTTGTTTCGTGTCATTGATTGAAGCCCTTGTGATGTAACATCACTTATTCGCCAATGTTCCCTGTTTCCATTCTTCCTCCTTGTCTAGCCTGTCTGAACTTTGTCCTTGGGTAAATGTTGCCTCCTTGATCTCAAATTACTGATTACTCGAACATGTGTGTACCTCTGTAGTGTTACTGTCCTCGTGCAGAATCCAAAAAATGAACCCACTGCCATCAAGTCGATTCAAACTCAAAGTGACCCTGTAGGACAGAGGGGAACCACCCTTTTGGATTTCCAAGACTTTAAATCTTAAGAAGAGCCGAGAGCCTCATTTTTATCCTGTGAATCAGCTGATGCTTTGGACTGCCTGGTGGCTAGCAACACAGGTCCTAACCCACCGCACTATCAGGCCCCTATGCCTTATATTTACCTGTCTCTTCTTTGGCTATACCACTTTGTCAATTTATCCTACTTTGTGGGTTGCATGTTGCTGTGTTGTTGGAAGTCATGTCACAGGCATTTCAAATGTCAGCATGGTCACCCAAAGGTAAACAGGTGGCAGATTGAGGACAGACGACAAAGAAGGAACAGGTTGTCCACCGCTGAGGAATTAGCCAATGAAATCCCTAAGAATAATAGCAATGGAGCCCTGCTTTTATTGAAAATCTCAGGAACAGCATCAGAACACTGTAAAACATTTCCCAAAGATGAGCCCCTCAAGGGCTTGCTGATGGAGCATGTCTCAAAGTGAGAAGAAAGCAACTGTAAACATCCCGAACATGGAGTATGCGAAGTATGAATCTCATAAAACTGGACGTCATCAAAAATGAGATGGACCACATAAAGATCAATATCCTAGGCGTTCATGAACTGAAATGGACTGATATTAGCACTTTGAATCAGAAACTCATATGGTTTCCTATGCCAGGAATAACAGGTTGAAGAGGTATGGCATCACATCCATCATCAGAAAGAGAATTTCAAGACCTGCCTTGAAGTACAATGCTGTGATAGGTGTCTACAAAGAAATCCAGTCAACACAATCATTATTCAAATGTATGCGACAGACACAAAAGTTAGTGATAAGGAGATTGAAAAATTCCACCAACTTCTTCACTTTGAAATTGATCAAACATGCAATAAAGATGCATTGATAAATATTGATGATTGGAATACAAAAGTTAGAAACAAAGAGGAAGTAACAGTAGTTGGAAAATATATTGGTGATAGAAACGAAGCTAGAGATCACATGAAAGAGTTTTTCAAGACCTTTTAATCAGTTTATTGGGGGTCTTACAAATCTTATAACTGGCCATCAATTATTTGTATTAAACACATTTGCACATATGTTGCCATCAACATTTCCAAAACATTTTCTTTCTACTTGAGCGCTTGGTATCAGCTCCTCTTTTTCCCCCTCCCTCCCCCACCCCTCACCCTCATGAATCCTTGATCAATTATATATTGTTATTATTTTGTATCTTACATGGTCTGTTGTCTTCCTTCACCCACACTACAGTTATTCATCCCCCTTGGGGGATGGCTATATGTTCAACTTTGTGATTCGTTCGTTCCCCCTCTCTCCCCCTGTCCCCACCCTGCCCCGACACTCATGATATTGCTACTCCCGCTGCTGTTCCTGAGGAGGTTATATGTCCTGGATTCCATGTGTCAAGAACTCTTATCTGTACCAATGTAAGTACTCCAGACTAGCCGATTTGTAAGGTAGAACTGAGTCATGATAGTGGGGTGTGGGGGTGTGTGTGGAGGAAACATTCAAGAACTAGAGGAATATTGTGTGTTTTGTCACTGCAATACACTGCTATAAGGAAGGGTTGAATCACCCCTTCTTGTAACCTTTCTGTCGGGTGATGTCCAATTGTCTACAGATGGACTTTAGGTCTCCATTCCCAGCCCCCTTATTCTCATCAATATAATTGTTTGTTTTGGATCTTTTGATCTGTGATAGCTGATCTCGTTGACACCCCATGAGCACACAGGCTGGTGAGCTTCTTCCATGTGGGCTTAGTTGCTTCCCTGATACGGCCAGTTGTTTAACTTCAAGCCTTTAAGACACAAGTCGCTATATCTTTTGATAGCCGGGCACCATGTGTTGTTGTGGTAATTACATAATCTGTTGTCAATTTGAGGCTTAAGAGTGAAGGGATGGAGTTTAGCCTGTCAATCAGGTTGCAGCTTGACGACCTCATTTGGAGATGATAAGGAGATAAATAGCTTGTTGGAAGCGGGACACATGCTTACTCCCTGGGAGACATCCTTGGGGAGAAGGCACATGGAGCTATGCCAGAGTCCTGGAGCTGAAGGAGCCACATGGAGACCCCTGCCACCACTAAGATGCTTACACCGCCACTGGATCCACAAGACTTTCTACCCACTGATCTGTGATTGTCCTGCATTCTGTATCATTGCCTGTGTTTCATGAGTCTGAAGAGGAACTTAGAGATTGGTGTAAGACATTTGGGCTAATATCGGATTTATGGACTTGATCTGGACTGGGCTGGGGTGTTTTCTCAATATCCAATTGCTCTGATATATAAGCTCTTTCGTATACACTCATGAGTGTCTATAAATTTGCTTCTCTAGTCTACCCATACTACCACCGCTCTCTTCACCACATTTGTTTATGCACCCATTTTGGCTTCAGCAACTGTGTCGGGAAGGCAAATTCCTTTTTTCAACAACATAAACAACAACTATACACGTGGACTTCTCCAGATGGAACACAAAGAAATCAAATTTACTTCATCTGTGGAGGAGAGAAAATGGAAAAGAAATATTAGCACTAAACATGAGGCCAAGTGCTATGGGACAGACCATCAATTGCTCTTATGTAAGTTCAAATTGAAGCGGAAGAAAACTGACACAAGTCCACAAGACCCAAAACACAAACTTGAGTATATCCTATCTGAATTTCAAGAGCATCTCAACAATAGATTTGACTCACTGAACACTAATGTCGGAAGACTTGATGAGGTGTGGTATGCCATTAAGAACATCATGAAGACAGAAAAAGTGACTTGGTTTATACCCAGCCCTTACTGACCCAAGCCATGTACTATCAACTACTGGGACTTGAGGCTCTGTCCTCCTGAGGCACACAACATCCTTCATAGGCTGCACTAGAAGGATTTGGTGTGGAAATTCCACTAAGTGGGCTGGGTTTTACCTCAAACTCACCGCTAGCAGATTAAGGACCTAACACTCCCTTGGATTTAAGGCTGAATCACCCTAGTGTGAGAAGGTGCAGCTGATGACTGTTATCCCAGGGGTATACATTTGGTGGTTGTTGAACTTTAGTTTGGATATCTTGCCAGGACTACCATATAATTAATAATACAATGCTCTCCTTGGTTGATTTGACACGTATTAGTCTGGCAGGCATTGTTCTGCCTCTGTGAATGAGTGCTAGTAAAAGTTTTGCCATATCACTAGTGTCTACTGTTAATGTAGAGTGTCTCATCACACGTTTAATAGGCAAGAGTCAACAATTTATGTATTGCCATCTGAAAAGCCAGTCTATAATTTCTTTTTCTCAACAGTGCTATAAATTCTATAATTACACGATCAATAAAAAATACCTTATGATGAAACATATGACTTTCCTCTAGTTCTTTAGTGCTTCCTCCTCCTCAGTATCATGATCCCAATCCTACCTTACAAATTCAGCTAGACCAGAGGATGTACACTGGTACAGATGGGAACTGGAAACACAGGGAATCTAGGAAAGATGATCCTTTCAGGACCAGTGGTAAGAGTGGCGATCCTGGGAGAGTGGAGGGAGGGCAGGGTAGAAAGGGGGAACCGATCACAAGGATCTACATATAACCCCTCCCTGGGGGACAGAAAAGTGGGTGAAGGGAGATGTCAGACAGTGTAAGACATGACAAAATTATACATTATCAAGAGTTCTGGAAGGATGGGGACAGGAAGGGAGGGGTAAATGAGCTGATACCAAGGACTCAAGTAGAAAGCAAATGTTTTGAGAATGATGGCAACAAATGTGCTTGACACGATGGATATATGTATGGATTGTGATAAGAGTTGTATGAGCCCCAATAAAATGATTTTTAATTTAAAAATTTTTAAATATTTTATGCTCCAGAGGGGTGATTTATAAGGTTCTCTATCATAAAACAATAATGATGTTTCTAAAACGAACCTGGGACAAATATAAACCATAGAGCTGTGAATGGATTTGGGGCTTGCATTTAATTCTATCCCCAATCTTAAAACAACTAGTTGTCACGAAATGGTCCAACTTGATACTCACCCTCATGAAGAGATGACTGAAGATATGGGTGCTATAGAAAAATGTGGTGAAGAAACTAGATGGTGACTGAGATAGTTGGTTTATTGTGCCAACCTGGCCGAGAAACACATGGGGAATTAATTGAAGGCGGAGAGATAAATGGCTCAGCGAGCTTTGCCTTTCTTGTCTCTTGCTCTTTGATCATCGGACCAGTGTGCAGCTGCCTTGCTTGTTCTGTGCCTCAATTTGCAAGCTACGCTGTCTGTGGGACACCTAACCCATGCACTGTGTTGCTGTAATTTGAGGTTCCTTCAAGACCTGCTTTGCCACACCATTGGAATTTACATCTCTTGAGCTGGGGACTGTCGGAGCCTGTCATCTGGCTGACTGTTGGTGACCTGTCTTACTGTTTGCTGCCTGTGTCTGGATAGCCTGAATTGCTCAAGACTTGAAGGATTGCCAATGTCTCACAACTATCTCATGGGAGTGAGTTGCACTGAGTCATTTGTACTGCTTTATAATTTAATTAACTCTTTATGTATTGTGTTATCTCTAACATTCTGGTTTTGTTTCTCTAGAGAACCCTGTCTGACACAATGACTCACTATCAGAAAGAATGGCCATCTAAGTGAGCCGCCATGGATGAAGTACACCAGCCTGTGTGACTCAAGGAGTGTGAATAATTAAATTCAAATCTGAAGGAGGGAATGGTATCAAGGCTTAAATTCTGAACAGCCATTTCCAGAAGGCTATGGATGAGAGTGGGAGCCCAAAATCCATTTTCAAGATCCCCACATGGATTAAGCCTCCAGTAACTAGTCCACAGATGCTAACAGCTTTGCTCAGAGAGCATTGTAGAATCAAATATGACTGGTGCAGCGAGGCTAAAATAGGACATCTTATCATTTGACCTCCCTTTTCACATATTTTAAAGCTGCTTCAGTTTTTAATATTTTCTCTCTTTTCTAGTAAGGGTTTTTCTCTGTTTTATTTTGTCACTGTTGGTTTTTTGTTTGTTTCCTGTTTGCAACTTGCACGGTTTTCTGTGAATGAAATTCAGGATAAGTGAGACTATAGAGACAACAGTGGATTACTAATTACTGTGGGGCATGAGCTTGGGTGGCCCAGTTGTTCCTTGTTGGACAGCTAACTTCAAGGTCCAAAGTTAGAAACCACCAGCAGCTCTAAGAGAGGATGGGGCTTTCTACTCCCTTAAAGAGATACAGTCTCAGGTGAACTATCTGGAGGAAAAACAACGGGACCGACAGTTCCGGGGGGACTTGGGTGGGGGGTGGGGGCGTAGGGTTGGGTAAGGAAGTGGTGTTAACAAACACAGGGACAAGGGAACAACATGGGACCCAAAATGGTAGAGAGGGGGTAGTGGCAGGCCTGGTGGGGAATGATCAAGGGTAAGGTGCGTAGAGAAGAGGTATATTCTAGCCCAGGTGGCGACAAAGCATGGTAGTAGGGCAGGAGGAAAGTCAAGGGAGATGGAGGAAAGAGCTAGTCATCAAAGGGCATTTATGGAGGTCTAGACAAAGACATGTACATGCAAATATATACAGGAGGATGGGGAAATAGATCTATGTGTCTACATTTATAGGTTAAGTATTAAGGTGGCGGAAGGACCTTGGTCCTCTACTCAAACACTCCCTCGATGCATGAATACTTTCTTTTATTAAATTGGCACTCTATGATGCTCACTCTTCCAACACAACTGCTGAAGCCAAAGTGGGTGAACAAGTAAATATGGTGAAGAAAGCTGATGGTGCCCGGCTATCAAAAGAGATAGTGACTGGGGTCTTAAAGGCTTGAAGCTGAACAAGCGGCCATCTAGCTCAGAAGCAACAAAGTCCACATGGAAGAACACACCAGCCTGTGTGATCGAGTGGTCCCAAAGGGATCAGTTATCAGGCATCAAAGAACAAAATATCATATCATTGGCTGCACACCTCCATGATAGGATCACTGAAGACAAATGGGTGCATAAGCAAATGTGGTGAAGAAAGCTGATGGTGCCCGGCTAGCAAAAGAGATAGTGTCTGGGGTCTTAAAGGCTTGAAGGTGAACAAGCGGCCATCTAGCTCAGAAGCAAAAAGCCCACATGGAAGAAGCACACCAGCCAGTGTGATCACGAGGTGCCAAAGGGACCAGGTATAAGGCATCATGCAAAAAAAAAAAAAAGATGTATATGTGTATATATATATATGTGTGTGTGTGTGTGTGTGTGTGTGTGTGTGTGTGTGTGTGTGTATATATATATATATATATATATATATATATATATATATATATACACACCATATTGAATGAAGGGGGAAGTGCAGAGTGGAGACCCAAGGCCCAAGTGTCGGCCAATGGAGATCCCCTCATAGAGGAGTTTAGGAGAGGAGATGGGTCAATCAGGGTGCGAGGTAGTACCGATGAAGAACACAACTTTCCCCCAGATCCTGGATGTTTCCTCCCCCCAACTACCATGATCCGAATTCTACCTTGCAGGGCTGGATAGGGCAGAGGTTGTACACTGGTACATATGAGGGCTGGAGGCACAGGTAATCCAGGGTGGATGATACCTTCAGGACCAAGGGTGTGAGGGGCGATGCTGGGAGAGTGGAGGGTGAGTGGGTTGGAAAGGGGGAACTGATTACAAGGATCCACATGTGACCTCCTCCCTGGGAGAGGGACAGCAGAGAAGTGGGGGGAAGGGAGACTCTGGATAGGGCAAGATATGACAAAATAACGATGTATAAATTACCAAGGGCACAGGAGGGAGGGGGTAGCAGGGAGGGAGAGGGAAAAAAAAGAGGACCTGATGCAAAGGGCTTAAGTGGAGAGCAAATGCTTTGAGAATGATTGGGGCAGGGAATGTATGGATGTGCTTTATACAATTGATGTATGTATATGTATGGATTGTGATAAGAATTGTATGAGTCCCTAATAAAATGTAAAAAAAGAAAAGAGGAGAAAAAAAGAAAATGATTAGGGCAAAGAATGTACAGATGTGCTTTATACAATTGAGGTATGTATATGTATGGACTATGAGAAGAGTTGTATGAGCCCCTAATAAATTGTTTAAATAAAAAAAAGAGATACCGTCTCAGGAACTCACAGGGGCAGTTCTACCCTGTCCTATAGGGCCATTAAGCACCTTGGTGAATTTGGTTTTTGGGGTAAAACATGATTAGAAAAGTTGGGGGTAAATGGAGAGCTAACAACAATGAGTACAAGAAGAAAATGTTCTGAACCTGATTCTGGGGGTGATTGCACAATTCTTCCTAATATGACAGAACAACTAAATTGTATGGTGTGTAAACTGTAGGCCAATAAAACTATTATAAATAACTAAATTCTAAAAGATAAAGAAAACAAAGTGATGTCAGAACAGACTCTGACACTTTCCCTTGATCATAAAGTAGCTAAAGTAAATGAACTAACTGGTGAAGCAAAGCAGCTGAAAATTTTTTCCAGGCACTTCCACCAAGAAGGCAGTGAGACTAAGGGGTCACATTGGGAGCTCCATGATGACCATTGAGCTTGGAGACCAGGAGGCTGAGTGGGGGGTCTGAGACATATAATTAAACCTCGCAGCACGCCAGAACAGTGATTCAACCCAGGAGTTGACCTGACCAAAGATGACTAAAGAAATCATGGGTTCAACAATTATAGGAGGTGGCTTCATTACACCACTCTCCAAGAAAGATCAGTGAGAAGCAAGCTCACCTAGGAGACTACAATTAGGCAACTCAGCCTGCTAGACATATTTAGAGCTCTCCACTCAAATGCAAAATAAATTCACATTCTTTACAAGTTCACATGGCACATATTCAAAAATAGACCACTAGCTGGGGTACATGTCAAGCTTGAGTGAATTCAAACATGCAGAGGTCACTCAGACTTCCTTCGCTTCCACTACACAGTAAAAAAGGAAGATTTTTTAAAAGA
Organism: Tenrec ecaudatus; assembly: GCF_050624435.1. Taxonomy (NCBI): domain Eukaryota; kingdom Metazoa; phylum Chordata; class Mammalia; order Afrosoricida; family Tenrecidae; genus Tenrec; species Tenrec ecaudatus. The sequence goes on from NC_134538.1 coordinate 8,389,873, forward strand.
GCAAATATTTGGAAGATGAGCAACTTTATACCACAAAATGAGTGGGGACTAGCCCAAAATAAGGATGAAATTAGGAAGTTTTTCTAAACTGATAAGAATGAGAATGTAATGTGCCAAAGTGGGAGAGCTTGCTCTACCTGACTTTAGCACGTACTACACGGCCACAGTAGTCAAAACAGTGTGATAGTGGTATAACAACAGATATTCAGACCAATGAAAAAGAGCTGAAGACCCAGAAATAAAAACATCAGTATACAGGCAACTGATCTTTGATAAGGACCCAAAAAATATTAAATGGGAAGCAGCTACCATCTTCAATAAATTGTGCTGGAAAAAATGTATATCTACCTGCAGAAAACTGAAGCAAGACCCTTACCTCACTCCATGCACAAGAATAAACAAGGTGGATCACAGACCTTGAGATAAAACCTCAAAGAATGAGGGCCATTAATGAGGGTATTGGGACAAACCTGAGAATCTTGGCACAGGGAATACATAGGCTATCAGAAATAGGGAAGGACACAAATACAGAGGAGTCACAAATAGACAAGTAGAATATACTGAAGATAAATCACCTGTGTACATCGAAATAATTCACCAAGAGAGTAATAAGAGAATCCATTGACTGGGAAATCATATTTAGCAATGACACATCAGACAAAGGCCTTATTACCCAAATCTACAATACTTTGCCAGCTTACAATAAGAGAAAAACTAATTTCCCACTGAGGAGGTGGACAAAGGACCTAAACAGAAATTTCACAGTCTGAAATCTGAATGGCCAATAAACATATGAGAAAATGTTCCTGATCATTAGCCATAAGAGAAATGCAAAATCAAAGCAATTATGAGATACCACCTAACACCCTCAAAGATAGCGCAACTCAAAAAATCAGAAAGCAACAAGTGTTGGAGGGGCTGTGGAGAGACAGGAACTCTCATCCACTGCTGGTGGACCTGTAGCTGTGTATAGCCACTCTGGACTTTGATTTGGCGATTTCTAAAACAGAGAGAAATTGAACTACCTACTGGGGATATACTCAGAAGAAGCAAGAAACAACCACCATCAGACATCTATGCTCCAGTGTTCATTGCGGCACAGTTCACAATTGCAAGGAGCTGGAAACAACCCAAATTCCCATCAACAGACGAATGAATTAAAAAACTGTGGAACATACATACAATGGAGTCCTATGCATTGCCAAAAAGCAGGGATGAATGCATGAAGCACATCGCCGCATGGGAAGAACTGGAGGAAATCATGATAAGTGAAGTAAGGCAAGCACAAAAGGACAAGTACAACATGAGTCTGCTGAGCTAAGTTTATGGGGGTGGGGGAGGAACAGAAAAGAAACGAAAAATGCCAAAGGGGCACAGGGAAAAACTACTGTATACACACACTCCAGAGGTGAGGTCCAGGTAGTATGGCAGGGGCCAGACCAAACCCAGAGTACATATGGTAACCAACTAAAAAGGAGGGGGTGGAGGAGGCAAGGGGGCGAAAAAAAGATGTGTAGCAGGGGAATAGGGTAGTGACCCACCCAAGGGTAGGGTATTGGTTGTGTCTCCACAGGGAAAAAGGGACCAGACTTAAATCTGGTGTCCCGGGATGCAAATGCATTATGCTGGCATGGAGAGGGGAGCCAGTGGAGGGGCCTGAGGGCTAGGCCCCAATTCCAGCTAGGTGGACAACTGCCCCTTCCCCCAGAATTTATTCTAAAGGAAGGCATTGAAGCTGCAGGTATGGGAGAGAGACATATCTGATCAGAGCTCACATGGGAGCAAATAAATGGGAAGGAAGAGAGAGTGGAGCACATCTTGGCTCACCAGGCCTAGAGGACGATATCCCTGCTCCGAACAGCCAATGCACAGAGTGGACCATATGACTGGTCCCTCTATGAGACACAACATCCTCACTGACCCATGACCCTATGGGGGACAACACTGGCTTAGTCTGACACCACGACACCAAGGCAAAACACTAAAGGCGTGCGGCAGAGCAACAGGGGGAACAGAGGATGGAGATCCTCAGGGATTACAAAGAATGGACTTTGGGTTCAGAGCATGACACCCCATTGGACTTGACTGGAGGACACAGCTAGAGGTCAAAAATCAGACCTTAATCTATTTACAGGTTTTGTTTTTCTTTTTAACATTTTTTCTTTTTCTTATTTTTTGATTAATGTCCTCTTCTCTGGGTCATTGGTTTTCTTTTTTGTTGTCATCGTTGTGTTCTCTTTTGTCACTTTGTCTTGCTATGCCTTGTTTTTTGGTGTATATTATTATCTCTGCAGATCTGTCTAGATAAGATGGGCTTGATGAACAGTCTGGAGGAGAAAACAACAGGACTTATGATTCCAGGGGGACATGGGAGAGGGGGAGGTGGGGGAAAGGAGGTGGTGTTGACCAACCCAGGGACAAGGGACAAACAACTGATCCAAAATTAGTGGCAAGAAGGGTGTGAGAGGCCTGGTAGGGATTCATCAAGGGCAATGTAACCGAGAGAAATTACTGAAACCCAAATGAAGGATGAGCAGGATAGTGGGACAAGAGGAAAATAAAAGGAAATAGAGGAAAGAACTAGGAGGTAAAGTGTATGGAATCAGGTCAGCTAAACCCCTCAAGAACATAAATGGAAGTAGCAATGCCAGGAGGGTAGGAGAAAGGTGGGAGGAAGAGGGGAGGAAGGGGGAACTGATCGCAATGATCAACGCATAACACACACACACACACACACACATCAAGGGGGGCGAACAACAGAAACATAGGTAAAGGGAGCCAGGGGTCAGTGTAAAATACGATAAACTAATACCAAGGGCTCAAGTAAACGTTTAGAAAATGGTGATGGCAACACATGTATAAATATGCTTGATACAGTTGATGTATGGATTGTTAGAAGAGCTGGACAAGCCCTCAATAAAATGATCTTTAGACAAGAAGAAGAAGAAAGCAAATGTTTTGAAACTGATGGTGGCAGCAATTGTACCTTGGTGCTTGATCTTATTGAATAATGAATTGTTACAAGATCTGTAAGAGCTCCCAATGAAATGATTTAAAAATAAATAAAACACTCTACATACATATCATACTTTAAAAACAATCTGTTCATGCAACTGTGAAACCAGCTTTGTCAGCTTACACTTGAATGTTTAATCTGGAGCATGTTATCTGAACATGTTATTAAATCATGGTACTCCCCACCCCCTAATAAGGAAGTTTCAAATGGCAGCTTGAAAAGACAAAGTATATGAAAAATACAACTTTCCTCTAGTTCCTAAATGCTTCCTCCCTTCCTCCTCTCCCCCATCATGATCCCAATTCTACCTTGCAAGTCTGGCTAGACCAGAGGATGTACACTGGTACAGATAGGAACTGGAAACACAGGGAATCCAGGGCCGATGATCCCTTTAGGACCAAGAGGTGTAAGTGGTGATACTGGGAGGGTAGAGGGAGAGTGGGTTGAAAAGGGGGAACAGATTACAAGGATCTACATGTGATCTCCTCCCTGGGGGATGGACAACATAAAAGTGGGTGAAGGAAGATAGGGCAAGATATGAAAAAATAGTAATTTATAAATTATCAAGGGTTCATGAGAGAGGGGGGAGCTGGAAGGGAGGGGAAAAATGAGGAGCTGATGCCAGGGGGTTAGGTGGAGAGCAAATGTTTTGAGAATGATGATGGCAAATGTGCTTTACACAATTGATATATGTATGGATTGTGATAAGAGTTGTATGAGCCCCTAATAAAAGGATTAAAACATTTGAACAATAGGTAGGGTAACTAATCTTCCTCGTAGCCATATAGATTTTAGCCTATCATATTCTGGACTTTGTTAGAACTGGCATTTAATTTTTAAGAGAATGTGATACAATTTTTTTCTTAACTTTGTCATTTCTTATATAGCAAACCATGTGATTTATATAAAATGGGGAAAAAAGAAAAGACAGAGTATTTTAAAGTGCAAAAGATCTGCAGTTAGACAACCAAAAAGAACACATCAGCAGTGGAAAGAGTGTAGGGTAGAAAGGGAGAACTGATTACAAATATCTACGTATAGCCTCCTCCCTGGGGGATGGACAGCAGAGAAGAAGGCGGGGGGAGACGTCGAACAATGTAATATATGACAAAATAATAATTTATGAATGATGAAGGGTTCATGAGGTAGGGGGAGTGGGAAGGGAGGGGGAAAATGAGCAGCAGATATTAAGGGCTCAAGTAGAAGGCAAATGTTTTGAGAATGATGATGGCAACAAATGTACATATGTTCTTGACACAATGGATGGATGTATAGATTGTAATAAGAATTGTACGAGCCCCCAATAAAATGATTAAAAAAAGAACACATCAGCATATCTTAAGCTAAAAGCACTGAAGGAAACCCTTTAGTTGCATTATTGAAATATTCCATGGGAAAAATATTAAATTGTGCAGGAAACATCAAAAAAAGAAAGGAATTAACAGTCCCTACAATAAGAACTAAGCATTCCACCATTTTAAGAGGCAGCATCGTATCAGAACCAATGGTCCTGAAGGAAGACATCTGATCTGCTCTGAAGGTATTTCTGAAAAACAAGCTTCCTGAAATGCCAACGGGATACCAATGGAAATGTTTCAACATCTCAGTGATTAAAGCACTGGAAACACTCATTCATCTATGCCAAGAAATTTTAAACACTGTTACCTAACCAACTGACCGGAAGAGGTCTATGTTGCCTAGTTCTTTTTGCTACAGAGACTCTGTGTATTCCTTCTATTCCAGAGAAAGGTGACCCAACAACGTAGAATTTATCTAACACTCTCACATGCAGGTAAAATTTTGCTGAAGACCATTCACAGTTGCAGCAGTACCTTGAGCTACCAGAAGTTCAAGCCAGATTCAAGCCAGAGGAGGACATGGAACAAGGCTTATTGCTGCTGGCATCAGATGGATCTTGGCTGCAAAGAGAGATGGCCAGAGAAATGTTTACTTGTGTTTTATCGCCTATACAAAGGCATTCAAGTGCATAGATTGTAACAAACTATGGACAGCACTGAGAAGAATGGTGTGATAGGTTTATTGTGCCAACTAAGCCTCCATAGGACCATGTGGGTGGGTTTAATGAGGTCACAACTTGATTGGAGGGTGACTGGGAGACTTTTAGAGGACAGCATCCCATCCCTCTTCCTCCTTGGTGATCAGACCAGCATGCTGCTACTTGAGCTAGTTCTTTGTCTCAAACTTGTGCTGCACTACCTGTGGGCTGAACCAACCCATGGAATGCGTTGCTAGAGCTTCAGGCTCCTTCAAGACCTGCTTCACGGACCTGCTGTACATCCTTTGAGCTTGAGGCTGGTGGATCAGGCCACCATGCATGCATACACTGCTTGAGCTCAAGATCCCATGAGCCTTGCTTTGATAAGTAACCAGTACTGAATGTTGCTGCCCCCACCCTGCTGTCTGCAGCCTGCAGGCTGACTCTGTCTTGCCTGAGGGCAGACTCCGCTTTCGGCTTCCTTGACCTTGAACCCGCAGCCCACGTGAGCTAAAGGATCTTCCCTTCAGTATATTACCTGTACCATGAAAGTGAGTTGAACTGAGCCTTCTGTACTGCTGTGTGGTCTAAATTATGTTATATTCCATCTGGTTGTATATATATATTCATAAGTGTCCTGGTTTTGTTTCTTTTTTATATCATTTTATTAGGGGCTCATACAACTCTTATCACAATCCACACATACATCAATTGTATAAAGCACATCTGTGCTTTCATTGCCCTCATCATTCTCAAAATATTTTCTCTCCACATAACCCCCTGGGGTTTTGTTTCTCTAGAGAACCCTGCCTAACACAAATGGGAGTTACAGAACACTTAATTGTATTCATGAGGAACCTGGACATGGCCAAGAAACAATCATTCAAACAAAATAAGGGCTAGTGCATGATTAAAATCTGGATTTTATTCTCTCACCATAATTATTCAATCTGTAAACCAAGCAAATAACCCCAGAAGTTGGGCTATATGAGGAAGTACATGGTGTCAAGATTAGTGGAGCAACCTGTCTATAGAGATGACACAACCTTGCTTACTGAAAGTGAGGAAGACTTTAGGGTTAGGGTTAGGGAAAATTTTTAAAAATTAAAAATAATAATAAAACTTTAAAAAAAGAAAGTGAGGAGGACTGGAAGCACTTGCTCCAGAAGATCAAGGACTGCGGTCTTCCATATAGATTGTAACTTATCAAAGAGTTAAAGAAAGAAGAGAATTTTTGAAACTGATTGGGGTAGCAATTGTACAATACTGCTTGATGTGATTGAACTATGGAATGATATCTATAATAGCTCCTAATGAAATGGTTTTGAGGGGGCAAAAGAAAACCAAAAATAAAAGAAAAAATAAATCATGCAAGAAATAAGTAATTTTTTTTAAAAGAAAACAAAATTCTTCACAACTGGACCAATAGGTAACATCATGAGAGACAAAAAAGAGAACAAAGTTGTCGAGGATTTCATGTTGCTTGAATCCACAATCGATCTCACGGAAGTAGCAGTCAAGAGATCAAATGATGCATTGTGTTGGGTAAGTCTGATGCATTGCATTGGATAAATCTCTTAAAAGTGTAGAAGACCAAGGATGTCACTTTGAGAATTAAGGTGCTCTTATCCAAATGATATTTCCAGTCACTTCATATGCATGTAAACACTGGACATTGAAAAAGGAAAGTCAAAAAAAGAATTTGAATTATTATGCAGACGAAGAATATTGAAAGTACTATAGACTATTAGAAAAACAAACAAATCAACAGACAACAGAAAAGAAGGTGAAGGGAAACATCGGCCAGTGTAAGACATGAAAAAATAATTTATAAATCATCAAGGGTTCCTGAGGGAGGGAAGCAGGGAGGGGGAAAATGAAGAGCTGATACCAAAGGCTCAAGTAGAAAGAAAATATTTTGAAAATGATGATGGCAACATATGTACAAATGTGTTTGACATGATGGATGGGTGGATGGATTATGATAAGAGCTGGACGAGCCCCCAATAAAATGATTTTAAAAACAAACAAATCTGTCTTGAAAGAGGCGCAGCCAGAGTATTCCATAGAAGCAAGGACGGTGAGACTTCATCTCACTTATTTGGGGCATATTATGAGCAGAGACCAATCCCTGGAGAAGAACATCATGCTTGGTAAAGTCGAGGGGCAGCAAAAAAGAAGAATGAGCTGGCACCATGGCTCCAGCAATAGGCTCAAACATAATCACAACTGTGGAGGTGGTTCCAGGCCAGGCAATGTCTCATTCTATTTAGGATTGTCAGGAATCTAAACTAACTGAACTGCACCTAAAACAATGACGCTGCTGAAAACAGAGCAACGGAGGTGAGTACAGTCCAAGACTTGAAGGTAACTCACAGGGAATTCCTCAGGGAATTCACCAGTCTTATTGGAAAAGGAAGCCTAGTCTCATTTGTGATTTTGACTTTTGTTCCACATTTTCCTTTATGCCGCTCCCAAGCTATTGTGATCATTTTCAAAGCAGCTGGAAATAGTAACTAGACCCCATCTAGTTCTTCTGGTCTCCAGCTCATGGAGACTGATGTACCCATAATACATTGAACTGCTTCTATGAGTCTTCCATTTTCTTCAGTTGCTTTCCTCTGGTCCAGGAGAGACCAGGATGATCGTCTCTATATTATACAGAAAGTTAGAGAAAACGTAAAAGCATGTTTGTGAGAAAAAGTGGCACAAAGGAAATTGTTCCTTCATGACAATGAACTTGTTCATTCTTCAAGGGTAGCAAGGGCCTTCCTACAAGAAGTGCGTTGGGAAAGCCGTGGGACATCCACCTACAGCCCTGATCTTGGTTCTGGGTCTGGCTTATGTTTCTAGGTCTCAAAGCTCATCAGGAAGTTTAGAGCATTGGTGGTCTCAGTATTGAAAAAAACCTCACCAAACTCACTTCGACTCATAAGTGACCCTATACAACAGGGTAGAACTTTCCCCTGAGAGTTTCCAAGATTGGAACTTTTAACAAGAATAGAAAGCCCTTTCTTTCTCCCCTGGAGAAGCTGGTGGTTTTGAACTACTGACCTTGCAGTTAACAGCCCAATAACTAAACACTATGACACTCAGGACTCCTTTCAGTATTTCCAGACCCTATTTTGGTTCATTCCCCCGAAATGGGATCCAAACACAAGAGCCAGACCAAAGAGGCAAGGGAAGGACCCACCTTAAACCCAAGATTTCGTTCAAGGTCTTTGAGGAGATAATGTGCCAATGTTTATTTGTTAGTTTGTTTTATAGGAGAAAGATGTGACACAGCTTCCATACAGATGTGCACCCTTGAAAGTACTACAGAGAGGTTCTATTCTATCTTATGGGGTCACTATGAGTCAAAATTGACCTGATGGCAATGAGTTTTGGGGAGTCCTTTTAAAGCATCATTGTGCAATAACACCCCAATCTCTCCCGAACCCACACAAAGTATCATAAATAGCCCCACAGTGCTATCCGAGAAAATCAGGGACGATGTCAGCGAGGAGACATCCTCTTTTCTTTATTGGCTTTGACTGAGTCTCACATGGCACTCTGGGAAGATGTATTTTTTTTCTGCTGATAAGGTGGGCTCCATTTACATGGGGATATTCCTAAGCAAAAGGCAAGCTGTGACATCAGTCAATGGCCCGCCTTGCAGCAGGCTACCTTGGAAAGCAGGTCCTCTAGAGAACTCTATGTTCTGCTGTAGTGGGAGAGGACACTAAGAGCAGGAGCGGCTCCTAATGGAAGAGCACAGTAAGCTAGCTTCTTGATAACTACCAAGGATGCCATGCTATAAACAAAACAAAGGAACTCTCACTCACATGGGTCTTAATGTTTAGAGAGCATTTCGGGATTTACTCACAGAAAGCCTAAGCCAAGCCAGGTCTGAGCCTACAGTAAGTCAGCTGTTTTGACGGGATTGATTCTATGTTCTTCAGAGATAACCCCAGATTCTCCAAAAGCAGTTAACACAAGTATTTTCTAACATCATGCTTGGTAGAGTAGAAGGTCAGTGGAAAAAGAGAGAGACGCTCTTTTTCACGCCGTGGCTGCCAACAATGGGCTCAAACACGGCAAAGACTGTGAGGAGGGGGTAATGTTCCAATCATCAAAACCTAACGAAATAGGCAAAGCATTATCTGAGGACCCCCTGGGATGGTGTAAGCAGTTAATATACTTGGCTGGAAAGTTAGTTGCTCAAACCCACTAGAGGTTACTCAGTTTACTCAAGACTTGGTGATCTACTTCTAAAAACTATTGAAAACTCTGTAGAGCCGTTATATTCTGCCACATTAGTGGTCACCATGATTCAGTTCAATTCTGTTGGCGACTGGAACAAGATTTTTTTCCTAAGCTATAGGCAACCTTCAAGAAATAACCAAATATGCCTATAAATGTATATTAAAGGTATTATCCCCACCCACCCACCTCCAACGCTTCACTATATCATCTAAGCCACCAGGCTCCAGGAACCTCTCTAAGGACCCCCCACCCATGGCCAGACCCTCCTCAAAATTGTTGGGCCGACCATGCTTTGGTGGTTATGATTGTGTGACAGCTTGGTTGGGCCATTGAATCTGTTCTCAATGCTTTGGCAGTTATGATGTAATCAACCCCATGATGAGATATGATCTACTCAGTTCCAGGATGACATCTGCTATATGCAGCCAATCAACTGAACGGGAGTCTCCTTGAAGTGTGGCCTGCGTCCAGTACGGCAAAGCGTCTGGCAAAGCTCTCTAGCTTTTTGCTTGATTGGATCATGCTTGTCATCATCTGACCTCCATTCAGTTCTTTGGACTCAAACTAGCAGTCTTACCTGATGGTTTTACCTGCCAATCTTAGATTCATGGGTCCCCGCAGCTAAGTCAGTCAGGAAAAGTCTCCAGCCTGATGTCTGACGCACAGACTTGGGATTTGCCAGTCTCTACAACCATACGAGTCATTTCCTTGATCTCACACACACAGCTATGGTGATGCCAGAAGTAAAGCATCAGGCTACTAACTGAAAGGTCAGTGGTTCAAACCTACCAGCCACTCTCTGGGAGAAAGATGAAGTGGTCTGCCTCTAGAAAGATTTACAGCCTCTAAAACTATAGTAATATTCTGTCATATACAATCACCATGAGTTGGAATCACACTGAAAGATATATATAAATAGTATATAGGTATGCATGTGTATATGTATATGTATAAACCAAAAACCAAACTCACTGCCATTGAGTCAATGCTGACTGACTCATGGAGACCCTCACTCTGTGGGTTTCTGGGACTGTATTTGTTTACAGAAGAAAGCCCAGTCTTTCTCCCACAGAGCTGTGGGTGGTTTCAAACTGCTGATCATACAGAACACAGCCCAACATGTAACCACTATGCCACCCGGGCTCCGACATGTGTATATATAATATGTATACATATGTATATATGTTTATGTTTATAAATGTGTATGTATATGTATGTAGATATGAATACATGTATATGTGTATATATACATACATATGAGGAAGCTTTAAAAATTTTGTGGGAAAATGGAATTAAAGGTTAATGGCAGGGGAGGTGGGAGAAAGGATAGGGGTGAGCAACCAACCCAGGGACAAGGGAACAACAAGTGAACTAAAATCAATGGAGAGAAGGGCATAGAATGCCTACTAGAGCTTAATCAAGGGCAATATAGCAGCAAGGAATTACTAACTTTGAATGAAGGCCAAATATAGTGGGACAAGAGAAAAGTAAAAGGAAATAGAGGAAAGAAAAAGGAGGCAAAGGACATTTATAGAGGGCTAAATACAGGCATGTACACATGTAAATATATAATGAGAGGGGAACAGATCTATGTACTTATATCTACATGTTAAGAATTAAGGTTGCAGATGGACAATGGGCCCCAACTCAAGTACTCCCTCAACAAAGAACACTTTGTTCTAATAATCCAGCATTCTGTGATGCTCACCTTCCAGACATGATCACTGAAGACAAAATGTGTGCATAAGCAAATGTGGTGAAGAAAGCTGATGGTGCCCATCTATCCAAAGATATAGCATCTGGGGTCTTAAAGGCTTGAAGATAAACAAGCAGTCATCTAGATGAGAAGTAACAAAGCCCACATGGAAGAAGCACACCAGCCTGTGTGATCATGAGGTTTCGATTGGACCAAGTATCAGGCATCTAATACCCAGAACAAAATCATACCCAATGTGAATTGGGGAGGGGTGGGGTGTGGCGTGGAGACCCAAAGCCCATCTGTAGACAATTGGACATCCCCTCAGAGAAGGGTCACAAGGAAGAGATGAGCCAGTCAGGGTGCAGTATAGCACTGATGAAACACACAACTTTCCTCTAGTTACTTAATACTTCCTTCACACAACTATCATGACCTCAACTCCACCTTACAAATTGGATTAGACCAGAGCATGCACACTGATACAGGTAAGAGCTCAAAACACAGGGAATCCAGGATAGATAAACCCCTCAGGGCCAACAATGATAGTAAAGATACCAGGAAGATGGGGGGATGGTAGGAGGCAAAAGGGAGAATCGATCACAAGGATCAACATATAGCCCCCCTCCCAGGGGGCCAAACAACAGAAAAGTGAGTGACAATGTAAGATATGAAAGCAATCATCTATAACTTATCAAGGGTCCATGAGGGAGGGCAGGCGGGGGAGGGAAAGGGAAAATGAGGAGCTGATAGCAAGGGCTCAAGTAGAAAGAATATGCTTTGAAAATGATGATGGCAACATGTGTACAAATGTGCTTGACACAACGGATGATTGTGTGAATTGTGATACGAGATGTAAGAGCCCCCAATAAACGTATTTAATTTTTTTTTAAAGATAATGGCGTTTTGTCGTGAATTTTTCAGTACCCCTTGTATTTAAGCCTCCCTGGCTCTGCTTCTCTAGAAAACCCAGAATGTTTGCTGCTGAGGGCGGTTCTAGAGGATGCGTTTTCTAAATTGACTCGCGAGTCTTATCAGTCTTAGAAGCGCTGCTGACTGACTCCACTCGGAAAGAGGGCATGTGGTGGCAATATTGATACTCAAAATATCATCACAGATATCAAGTACTGGTGAGAAATGACGCTCTGAGTAGTCACCTATTTAATGCTTTTCTGCAATTTTTTCAGAATGAAAACTATAGGGAAACTGGTTGGTTGGTCCTACCTATGGTAGACATGATAGGGGTAGGGGGAATGGATGTGTTCAGGGCACACTTCAAGTGCTGCATAAAAGACCTCAAAGTTGCCATGTGTGCCCTGAAAGAAAGCCCTATTTCTTAGAGCAACAGACATTATATTGCAGAAATCCAAACTGAGATTCTTCTCATAAAAGTAGCTGAATGGCATCAACTGAATTGCCAATTTCAAAGGCATTGGCTGGGAAGAAACAGGATGCTAAAATCTGAGATAGGAACATGGGGGCAAATAATCAGGAAGCTGGAGACATTGAGCCCTTATATCTATTGACTTACTCCTGCCAGCAGGCCACACCTTCTTACACCCCTCCTACCCCCATCTGATTAACCTAACCCTGCTGTGCCCGATGAGTCTCGTCTGAACTATCACCTGAAGTGGCTGCCAAGGGTGTTGTCAGGATGATCTCGGTTCTCTTTGGGAAGGACTGTCAGAAATGATTTTCCTTCCATTGGCAAGGGTGGCATACACTGACAATCTCCTACTCGGAGTCTGTCGATTACATAGGACTGAGTCATAATTTAGCCCATGCCAACCTCGACTGTCTTTTCGTTCCACAAGACATCACGGTGGTCCATTACATTGATGACCTACCGCTGACCCAGAATGTAAGGAATATCATTGGCTGCTAGAGAATGACTAACCTGACCAAAATGCATGTGTCTTCCACCTCAGGAAAAATGTCTAGGGATCTAGAGGGCTAGAGGTGAGGGCATGTCAAAATACTCCATATAAAGTGAAGGCCAAGTTATTGCATCTGGCCTCTCCCACGGAAAAAGAGGAAATGTGTCTCTCAGTTGGATGTGCTACTGTAGTCTATTTACCACATGATTAGGAAAGCTGCTAGCTTTGAGTAGGGGGTAGGGAGGGTCGGGAACAACAACAACAACAAAAAATAGATAAAGCTCTCCAAAAGATTCAAGCTGCTGGACAAGCCACTTAGTCACTGTGATCATATGATCCAGTTGTCCCAGACTTGAAGTATCAATGGCGGATAGAGGTGCTGTGTAGGGTCTTTGTCAGGTCCCTATTGACGAATAACAATGAAGAGCCTTGGGATATTTTGATAAAAATCCCTGCCATCCTCTGCAAATAACTACTCTCCTTTTGAGAAACAGCTTCTGGCTTGTTACTGGACGTCTGTTGAAACCAAATGCTTAACCATGGTACCAAGTTACCATGCAGCCTGAGCTGCCCATCAGGAACCATGTATTATTGTCTAACTCACCTCGTCGTAAAGGTGGACATGGACAGCAGCGCTTCATCTTTAAACATAAGTGTATATGGGAGATACGGCTCAAACAGGACTTGAGGCACACGTAAGGTGCCTCGACACAAATGCCCACAGTCTCCACTCCGGTCACATTACTTCCCTCTCCCATTCTTCACATATGGTGTCATGGAAAGTCTCTTATGAACCATCGGCCGAGGATGAGGGGACTTGTGTCCAGCATATAGAAGGTTCCGCACAATATGCAGACGCCACTTGAAAGTGGACACCAGAAGGCCCTCTCTGGGACCTCCTTGAAGGACAGTGGTGAGGGAACACCCTCTCAATGGGGTGGAACATTGAGCAACGCACCTGGCTGCTCCTTACTTGGATGAGGAAATGGTCAGGGTTGTGACGATATATTGACTCCTGATTTGGAGGGGTGCTCAGGGAGTTGGAAGGGACATGATTCAAAAGTTGTGACAAGGATCCTAATTCGACTTAAAAAATCTGGCTAGACCAGAGTATGCACATGGGTACAGATAAGAGCTGGAAACACAGGGAATACAGGACAGATGAACTCCTCGGGACCAATATTGAGAGTAGCCATACCAGGAGGGTCAAGGGAAGGTGGGGGAATAAAGGGGGAACCGATCACAACGATGTACATATAATCCCCTTCCAGGGGGATGGACAACAGACAAGGGGGTAAAGGGAGACACCAGACAGTGAAGGACATGAAAAAATAATAATTTATAAATTATCAAGGTTTCATGGGGGAGAGGGGAAAATGAGGAGCTGATACCAAGAGCTCAAGTAGAAAGAAAATGGTTTGAAAAGGATGATGGCAACATATGTACAAATGTGCTTGACACAATACGTGTATGGATGGATCATAAGAGTTGTACAAGCCCCCCAATAAAATGATTTCCAAAAACAAATAAACAAAAGAAGAAATGAAGATACCTTTAAATATAACATGTTTTTCTGATTCAAAAAAAAAGTTGTGACAAGAGGTATGTGAAAGACCTATCTGACCCAAAAAAGTGAAGATGTTTGTGTCTATGAATTCTCCCCAGAAGGTCATCTTGGTCACAGAAGAGTTTAGCAAACAAGTGGACAGGATGGCACTTTCCGATGGAAACCAGTCTTCTTTCCCCCGTTCCCCTTCTCATTGCCCAACAAACTCAGAGTGGCCATGCCGGCAGGCATGGAGGTTATGCATGGGTTCAGCAGCATGAATTCCCACTCAGCAAGAACAACCTGGCTACCAGCACAGCGGAGTGCCCAGTCTGCCACCAACAGTGACCAACCGAGTTGGAGATAAGGAATCATACCTGAGGGTGATCAGCCAGAAATTTGGTGTTAGGTCGATCATATAGGACCACTTCCATCATGAATAAGGCATTTTTTCCTTACTGGAATAGATATTTACATTCTGGAAATGGATTTACCTTCTCTGCACATCATGTTTCTGCCACAACTATATGTTGTTGTGATAGTTAAGGCTTATTGTGCCAACCTGGCCGAAGAACACACGTGGGATTAATTGAAAGGCAGTTTAATTGAAGGGTGGAGTGATAAATGGCTCGGCGAGTCTCACCTGTTTGGTCTCTTGCTCTGACGGTCCAACCAGTTGCAGCTGCCTTAGCTAGTTCTCTGCCTCTGCTGGCAAGGCTCACTTCCTGCGAGACAGCCCTGAGAAGCCACATGGGCCTACGACAATGCAGCCCTGGGTGCTGGAGCAGCCGTGTGGAGACCCCTGCCAGCGCTGAGATGCTTACACGCTCATTGATTCGGCTTTCCTCCTGCATTCAGCATCATTGCATGTGTTTTGTAAGTTTGAGAACTTTGTAGATCGATGTCAGACTTATGGGCTAATGCCAGACTTATGGGCTTGGCCTGGACTGGGTTGGGATGCTTAATGTATAATTATCCTTATATAAAACTCTCTTATAAAATGAGTGTTTATGAATTTTGTTTCTCTAGTCTACCCAGACCAATACAGTTGGCTTATAGAATTCTTGCTCTGTCACAGTATCCCACAAAGCATCACCTCAGGTCAAAGTACTCAGTTCACAAAAATAAAGTACAGCAATGGGCCCAGAAACATGGAATCTGTTGCTGTTTCCCATCATCCCGAAGTAGCTGGCTTGATAGGATGATCAAATGGCCTTCTAAAAACCCAATTACCATACCAGCTAGGTAGCAATATCTTGCAGGGTTGGGGTCATGTGCCCCAGAAGTTTGTATTTGCTCTAAATCAGCTATTTTTCCCATAGTCAGGATTCAAGGGTAGAGGAAATAATGGGTATAAATGGGAGTTGCACAACTATTAACCCACTCACAAAATTTCCTATCTCTGTAGCCCTGTGCTCTTCTGGCCTAGGGGGGGGGGTCTTAGTTCCAAAAGGAAGAATACTCCCACCTGGAGTATTAATTAATCTTATTAATCTGTTGAACTATAAGTGAAAAACACCCCCTGGTAACTTGGGTCCTCATACCTCTGAATCAACAAGCAATTTACTGTATATATTCAAGTATAAGTTGACCCAATTATCAACAGAGGCACCTAATTTTACCACAAAAACTACATTAAAAATGTGCTGGAAAAACTCTGCTTATACACGAGTCTATGCGGTACTCTATTGGCTGGTGTGGTAAACAAGTAGAAATCAGATTGAAATTACATAATTGAAGTAAAGAATATGTCTGAAGTGTAGAGATCGTTTAGGATGTCTCCTAGTACTACCATGCCATGTGCTTCAAGTCAGTGGGAAACTACAGCAACGCAATGACAAAATGGCTACTAAGGGCCCAGACCCTTTAGAAATGCAAGTCTGGGTCACCCTTCAGACTAAAAACCATGACCAACTGTGGTGCTTGCTGAAGGCAAAATAATACAAAATGGGAGGCAGGTGAGCCAGTTCCTCGGGGGAAGGATGAGGCTTTCTACTCTGGTGAAGATTTGTAAGCTCAGAGACTCAAAGGACCAGATCTACCTTGTCCTACAGGGTCACTCTAAGTCAACATTGACTTGATGGCAATGCAAGTGATACCCTAGGGGGATGATCGTGTTCTCTAAGACAAAATGACAAGGATGCCTCTCCAGTGAACCAGAGACATACTTAAACTACAGCTGCACGAACGGATTTTTGACTTGCCCTTAATTCTAGCCTAATCTAAGAACAAGGAGTTTTATGACCCTGCTTGATGATTACCCTCATGACACATCAAAGAAGATATGGGTGCTATAGCAAGTGTGCTGGAGAAACTAGATGGGACCCTGCTATCAGAAATAGCATCTGGGGTCTCAAAGGCCTGTCTTCAAAGCAAGTGTCTAAGGGAGGCAGCAACTAAGTCCACATTAAAGAAGCCCACCAGCCTGTGTGATCCATGGATTATAAACAATGTAATCCAAATCTAGAGGGAATGGCATCAGAACTTACATTGTGAACATCTGGCTTGCAGGTTGGGGATGGCAGCGAAAGCCCAAAATCTATTGGCAGGGCCCACACGTGGATCAAGCCTCGGGTGAGTCCCCTCTGATCATAGTTGAGGGGTGTGAATCGCCCTGTTATCAGGCAGAGAGCATTGTGAAGTCAATTGTGGCAGCTATAGTTGGGTCAAAATGTAATATCATTTTATCTCCCTTTAGACAATTTAAAGCTGTTTCGACTTAAGAAAAAAAGGGCGGGGTGATTACACATGGATGAAGCCCCTGGAGAATCCCCTCTGCCTGTGGACCAGGGGTGTAAACAGCCTTCCTAACATGCAGAGTGCATTGGAAAGTTGATTGGGGCAGATAGGTTAACATTTAGGAACTCTCTGGAGTCATTTAAAATTGTTCTCGTTTTTCCTAATTTTTGCTCTTTTCAATTGAGGTTTTAATCTGTTTTATTTTGTTATTCTTGTAAGTTTTTGCTGTTTGTTGATGTTTTACTGTCTAGCAGATCCAGGATAAGTACATCTATATGGACAGGATTGGTTTAATGGTCCCTTGGGGTACTGCAAGGGCACTTCAGGGGAAATGAGCAGCTAATAATGACGAGCACAAGGAAGAAAGAAAATATTCTAAAACGGTGGTGATGAGCGTATAACTCTTCTGGATGTGACTGAACTATTGGATCGTAGGCTATGTGAATTATATGCCAATAAAACTGTTTGGGGGAGAAATGGGAGGTGAAAGAGGGAAGTTCTAAAGGTAAGCTACAACTATGTGACTAGTTGCAGATTATGAAGTTTATAATTGTTATATTTCTCCCGTGTGTGTTTGTGTGTGTGTGTAGATGTGTGTGTTAGGCCGGGTTAGCTAGAGAAATAAATCCAGAAACACATGTATAAGAGAGAGCTTTATATCAAAGAGCAATTGTATATTGAGAAAACATCCAAGCCCAGTCCAGATCGTGTCCATAAATCCAGTGTTAGCCGATACGTCTGATACTGGTACATAAATCCCTCTTCTGACTCACTCAGGCACATCCAATGATGCCAAATGCAGGAAGATCACAGGCCAGTGGGTGAAAAGTCCTGTGGATCCAGTGGCGGTGGAAACATCTCAGCACTGGCCTGATGCTCCTCCAGCTCTCTGGGTGTGGCTTCTCATGGTTTGTCAACGGGAATGTGTGTGGTCCACCTCCAGGGCAAAAAGAGGAAGTTCCCAGAATCCTCATGAGGCCACACCCACAAGGAGACATCCTCGGGCTGTGACCTGATTGCCAGGCTAGCCTCTACCCCTAGACCTATTTATCAAGTTGAGATGAAATGATGTAACTATCAGTGTGTGCATCAGATATACATTCTTCCTTATAAATGATAGGATGCAAATATGGCTAGTATATTTTCGGTTGAACATTTGTTTTATCGTGTTAGGTACAAGTATGATTTTATAATTGCCTTTACTTGGAGATTATGTATGGCTTAGGAGATACAGACAAGCGCCAAGTTCACTATGATGGTTACCATTGTGTGCTAACTTGGCTGGGCAGTTATGATAGAACCATCCCCATAAAGACAGCTAATATAACTTAACTTCTAGGATGAGATCTGCTCTGAGCAGCCAGTCAACTTAAAGGGAGTTTCCTAGGGACTGTGGTCTACTTCCAATAAACGCAGACACTCTGGGAAAACTCTCTAGCATTTTCTTTGTTCTGGATCATGCATCTAGCCTGTCATCATCTGTCCTCCTGTTCTTTGCATTTGAGCCTGGAGTCTTCCCTGTCAATCTGGGATTCATCTGTCTCTGCAGACAGCAGCCTGCTGTTGGCTGCCCATCTTACTTGCCAACGTTGGGCTTTCAGACGGGTGTCCAGAGAAGCCTCCAGCCTAACACCTGTCCCACAGACTTGGAACTTGCCATTCACTATAGCTGATAATCCATTTCCTTGAGATAAATACATACATATATATTTATATTATGCATTATATATAATAAAAATACATATACATATAAAATCACTGGGGTTTTGTGTGTGTGTGTGTATGTGTATGTGTGTGTGTTTGCATATAAAATCACTGGTTTTGCTTCTCCTAGAGAACGTAGCCTCAGACACTCGCTAATCCCTTAAGGGCACCATACTGGCCCCATCTCAGAAAATGTACAAAGCAAATGCATACAATGTTCAGGGCTAGAGTTTTTATTTAGTAGCCTTTAGTGCCGAAGTTCCACCAAGGATTTGGAAGGTCCCTCTTAGAGGCCACTTCTGACAGGACAGCAGCCAACAGCCAGCAGGCAGAGCATACACATAAGGCAGAAGAATCCAGCTGTCCACAGATGAATCGGCTGCAGTTGTGGAGAACACTCCTGTGATCGCACAGTGTTCCCTCTGGAAGGTGTAGAGGGTGCTCAGGCAGTGAGTGGAGTTGCCAAGGGTCCTCTCGGCCACCAGGCCAGCGAGGGCACTGTGGAGGAGAGGGAGAAGGCAGCCCCAGCCATTGCTTCCAGCCCTGCCCCTCTGACAAGCACGGGGAGAGAGGAGGAAAACAAACGAAGTGGAGTCAAGGCAGCGTGCAGCAGCAGGCGCTCTACGTTTGCTCCCTGTCGCGTGAAGAGCTGTTCACAGAGGGCTCCTGCCAAGGGACTCTACCCTTTTCTGCAGGGGCCAGCGTGCCTCGTGCCCAGGCTAGGACTACAGAGTGGAGACCTTGGGAACCAGAATGCCCTGCCCCCAACACTGACAGCCCCTCCCTGTAGACGCCCTCCCCCACAGCCCTTCTGGAAAATGCAGAAGCCGAAAATAAGTGCTAACGGGGAAAGGTTGGAGTTGGACACAAAACCAAGGGACAGAACAACAAATATCCCACTACACAAGCCTGAGCGGGGGGGGGGGGGGGGGGGGCATGCTCCAGGAAGGAAAGCACGGGAGCCAAATAAAAACAAAAATACCTATTCAGAGAGAACAGAATCCTGGGGCCTGGGAGACACAACTCACACACTTGGAGCAGATGTGTGTTACAGAAAACAGCCTCAACCCTATGATAACAGCTACAGGGGGGCGGGCCTGTACCCACCAGAGAAGCCAGCTCAACGCCCTGCTTCCGGCAGCCAGCAGATCAGGGTAATGTCACAGGTGAGCCCGTACTTCCCTAGCTCCTTGGGAAGCCACCACCTGAACCTCAACCCACACGGATGGAAGGGTCCTCCTACCGTGGCAAGCCACTGCCAAGGTCAAGTAGGCATCTCGTCTGGCCTGGCCTCGACCAACTTCAAATCAAGTCCCTGGCAGTGTGCTGACATTTTCAAGTCCCCCCACGCCCCATCCACTTAAATTATCATCGCAATTGTGTAAAGTTACATTTCTCCAACCGAGTCGAAGTGGATCTGACCAGGAGAAGGTTAATAAGCAGAGGGTATTACTATTCTAGGGCTATCTAGTACTTCCCTTACCCTTCAAAGGAGAAAGTATAACATCTGCATATGTGTACATACAGATACACATGCACATCCCTACACACACACATATACCTATGAACAAACATATGCACACACATCCACCTATAAACACGTACATACACACAATATTCCCTGATACTCGAAATTCTTTGTGAGTCGTCACTGTGGTGATTGTGTAGGTATCATTGAGTCAACTCTGACAAACACTGCCCAGTCCTGGTCCATCCTCACAAGAACTCCTAGGTTGAAGCCCACTTTGCAGCCATTTTGTCCATCTGTCTCGTTGAGGGTCTCCCTTGTTTTCCTCTGACTCCCCCCTTTACCAAGCATGACGTCCTCCTCCAGGGCCTGCCCTAATGCGCTGAGTGATGTGCGCTGAAGACCTGTCCTCCGTGCTTCTCAGGGGCGCGCCAGCTGTTCTTCTGCCAGCACAGATCTGCTGGTTCTCCGAGCAGTCCAGTGGTACATTTAATAGTTTCATCAACAGCATCATTCAAAGGCATCAATCCTTCTTCAATCTTCTTTGCTCGTTTTCCAGTTTTCCCTTGCATAATGAGGCAATTAAAAGACCACAACTTGGACACCTTAGTGTTCTAAACGACTTCTTTGCCTTTGCATACTTCGAGACCTTCTGCAGCAGGCTTGCCCAACGTAACATGTCATTCAGTTTCCTCACTGCTACTTCCCTGGGCACTGATTGCTGATCCAAGTTAAATGAAATCTTTTGACCATTGGGAACGTTTCTCTATTGATTGTGATGTGGTTTACCGGTCCAGTTGTGCGGATTCGGGTTTTCTGTATGTTGAGGAATAATCTATATTGAAGGCTGCTCTGGAGTCTGGGAGCTATGTCGGTAACTGCTTCAAGCCCGCTTCACTTTCAGCAAACAAGGTGGTGTCATCTACATATTGCAGGCTGATTGAAAGGTAACAAACCTTCCGCCAATCCCGATGCTGTGTTGCTTGTCACACAGCGCAGCTTCGCAGATTATCTGTCAAGCATACAGACTGCAGGAACATGGTGAGCAGACACAACCGGGACACACTCGCCTGTCAGTCTGTCATACAGTGGTCGCTTGTATTTTGTGATCGTGTCCTGCCTAATCCTGCTAAACCCTTGAGAGAAAGAAAGAAAATGGGCTGCAGGCATGGGTATACTTCTAGTAGGGGCTGGCCATCTCGGCACACATTGAAATTTCACACACACACACACATTGAAATTCCATCATGAAAATGAGGCAAGAACTTGAGCAAGCCAAGAGCCTACTGCAGGGTCAGGTGTCTAGAAACTGGATCCAGGAGGCCGGATGTCAGAAATTCTCTACGTATAGCTGAATCTCCCAGAGGCTTTTGTTGTTGTTGGGGTGTTATAAGTTTTTTGGGGGGTCAGTATCTTGATCCTCCCATTCTGTTTTATTTTCCTCAACAGTTGCTCATTTAAAAATATTAAGTTTTTACCCTCCTCCTCATAGCAAGGCAAACCACCTCTTCGAAGCAGGAGACAGAGGAGTGACACTTTAAACAGATGTTCCAGGCTAGCTGTGGGGACTCTGGTGTGGTGGCATTCTGAGCAGAGGTTTGTGCACACCTTGGTGCCTGAGTTTTATTAATAAAGTTCGTTTGGGCCTCAACACCTCGGATGGATGAGACAGCTTCCGATGCTTCACACAGCCAGTCGGCTTCCCATGGGACACTATAGGTTGGTTGCAGGTTTTACCTGGAAAAAAAAAAAGAAACCATAAGAGTCAGTGCCTTCTGGTGAGGCCTGTGCCCATTCTGGGCCCTGGGCACCAGTCTCTGTGCCATCACCTCATCAGCTTGCTCGGGAGCCCACTCCACTTCTGATCGCAAAAGCCACTTCTAAATTCCACACCGTCACCTGAGGACCTGTGAGCAGGCTGTGAGGAACTGCTGCCTTCCCTCAGCTCCTAACACCCCACACTAGCCTTCTCTGGCCCTCCTCTTGTCCACGGGGCTCCGTTCTCCTGGTCTCTCTCCTTCCTAGCACTTCCTGCCTGGGGGTTTGGGGGCGGGTGGGGGACAACACACAAACTTTTTGGAAGGAGCCAGAACCACCCGCCGTTGAGGGAGTTGGATCCAACGCATGGCAAACCAAGGGTTACACAGTGAAGCTGCTCCATCGCGTCTTCTTGGCCGTCATCTTCCCAGAGATTCCTGGTGGCACAGCAGTAAGGCACTTGGATACTAACGGAGACGTTGGCAGTTTGAACTCACCCAGCTGCTACTTAGGAGCAAAGGCCTGGCAAGCTGGTTCTTGATGATTCCGGCCTGTACAGCCAAGAGGCAGTTCGACTCGGTCACAAGGAGTCTTCTGTGCTAAGAGCCCAAAAGCAACTCAACCGCGCTCAACAACCACAGCAGTTAGACTGTGAGACTGCCCAATATTGCTGACAGCGCTCTTCAAAGATCCAAGAATTGGATGCAGAAGCCCCTGTGAACGCAGAAGCGATAAGGGGGAGGGTTGGCTCTTTATTCACTAGTAGAGGAAGATGCCGGATGTTGCTCCATGTGCAGCCTGCATATCCTGGCATCCATGGCTGCGGGTCACCAACTCTTCCCGCATTCCTGCCAGCCCTCAGAAGTGCATTCTGCCTAATGGGTGCACACCCCCTACCCACGGATGCTGATATTACTAACAAGTCAACTATGCAGAAGCCTCGTGAAACACGGGGTGAGCAGAAGGGTCCTCCTAGCCTGACCATTTCATCGGTCCTTCCAAAAAACGGCTGTCCTAAGAGATCACTGCCCTCTGTTTGTTGCTGTTATCAGTCGCTGCCGATCCGACTCAGGATGACCTTATGCAGGGTGGAACAAAACACCGCCCGGTCCTACACAATGCCTGTACCTGGGTGTGGGTGGATGGACCGTTTTGTTCCATTGGGGATTTCTCTGGCCGATTTTCAGAAATACAAGGCCAGAGCTTTATTCTGGTCAAGTTCAGTCGTGGAGCACTGTTGCAACATGAAATGCATCCACTGGGATTTGAAATGGGGTTCCCCGCCGGGAAGGCAAGAATTCTCCCACGGAAGCTTCGGTGCTCTGCTTAGCAACTGCCACAGGCTCTGCAAGGAGAACTCTGACCGCGGCCTGAGTCTAGGGTAAGTGAGAGGGGGCTGTTTTCTCCTAATCCCAGCCTACCTTCCAGGGGTCTCTTGCTACCAACAGCCACAGTAGGCTCCTTGTTCCAAGACAAGATGGCAGGCAGAGCCCCCCACCCCCAGCCCCAGCATGACAGCAGAAATCCCACGGGTTTTAATTATATTCCCACAGGAATCTCTACCCACAGGAGGGTGGGGGCAGGCCTTTCTAAACGGCACATCCACCCCCCACCCCCATGGCCCCATCATTCCCAAACCTACGAAGCCAGAAACAGAGCCAGCCTCCGGGTGGGGAAGGCAAGGCTGGCAGACGCTGCTGCTCTCTAAGCAGCGTCCCTCCCGGCTGCACTGGCCACAGCTGCCAGGGCCGGCCGCCAGATAAACGCAAGGGCCCGCATTTGCCTTGCCTCGGGGAGTGCCTGCAGGGTGCAGCAAACGGCTCCAGGCATAAACTGGGGATACACGAGGCCCAGGACACCGGTCAGAAACTGTGTGCCAGCCCAGGGAAGCTCAGGACAAATACAACAGAAATGCGAAGGAGCGCCTTTTGAAATACAGGACCCTTTCAAACCCCAGGGGTCTCTGTGCTCCTGTGAGCCAGCCTTGCTCCCTCTAATTAGCTTTTTAAGTACAGAGTTGGAAACCCATTTCTACCGAGTTTATTCTTTGTATTTGGGCTGTCCTTTTTAATTCACATGTGCCCCTAAACACCAGAGGGCTTGTCTCCTGGATATGAAAGCACCGCCCTTGGCTGGGGTCGACAGAAGAAGGCTGTGGACAGGAGTGTAGCCCTGCCTGCCCTCTCCGACCTCGAAACGCCCCACCTGGCTGGAAACGTCTGGAAAAAATAGCTGGCTGGTACGTTCAGGCGCGAAACCACAAGATGCAATCAGAGGTTTTCAGGTGTGATCCGAAGAGGCAGGCGCCAAAAGCGTGGTTTTCCTCTTTCTTTCCGGTCGAGCACAAAGCAACCCCAGGTCACCGCTCAGCCACATCCAGTTCCAATGAGACTCCCCACAAATGGAGATGAGCTACATGTAAGTGGGAAAATGACTAACTGGGAGCATAAGATCACTGCGCATAAGATCACACTCTTGTCCTTTCCTGATCGCTGACCTAAGACTGCACTCTTAATATGCAGTTGAGAATGGGGGGGGAGGGGGCGCAGGAGGTAGGTAAATGCTACAAAACAGCATATAGGTTGAATAAAAGTGATGATTTGATATGTAAAGCCCACCTAACTCACCATCAAAATCGATTATCTTAAAATAATATAATGTTAGCCATTTATTTTTTCTAAATCATTCCTAAATATCCAAAGTCATATAGTATCCCTTCTAATCAAAAATAAAATTACTTTTGTCATTAGCAATCACCAGCACCCCCAAAAAAACCAATCACCACTCAAAAAAAAGGACATAGGACATGAGCCCTCTCTCTGCAAAAATAATTTTAAGAATTAAATTTCACAGATATATGTACTCACACAAATCCAGTGGCTACAGCTACATAATGTAATTAGGCAAAATTTGGTTTTCCCTTCCTATTATCTGTATTCCCCTAAAACATACATGACAGCTATGATAAGAAAACCTGTTAATCTGCGTGCCGAATGTTCACTCTGTGCCGAAGAGCCGGAGGGGTCCTGGACCTCATGACTCACCCTCCACAGTTACACCCCCCCACCCCCCACAGCTTCACGTCAACCAGTACAGCACCAACACCTACAAAGATCAACCCCACTACTGTTGTGTCAAATCCAACAGACAGAGCTGCCCAGTAGTTTTCTAGGCTGTAAATCTGTACAGAAGAGACTGCTACCTTTCTCCTGAGGGGTGGCTGGTAGCCTTGAACTGCTGGCCTGTCCGCTGGCAGCCAAATGCTTAACTCCTATGCATCCCGACTACAAACTCATCCTTGACATTCAGCTCTTCCAAACAAACAAAGGGGGTGCCTGAATATGATACGGAAAGCCTGTGGGAGACCGTCAGAATGGACAGTTAGAGAATGCTTACTGCAGAACAGAAGGCTGAACATGAATGAGTTACCAGCATCAACATAAAAGTTAGGGGGGGAATAAGAGAGAGATTAGAAGACACAGAAATCAATGAAACTTGTGTTAGTAGGGATACTTTAGAGAAACAAATCTACAGAAACTCATGTATAAGAGAGAGTTTTATATAAAGGGTAAGTGCACATCAACAAAACACCCCAACCCAATGCTGCCCAAGCCCACAAGTCCAACATTGACCCATACGTCCACAAAGTCCTCCTCCATCTCACAAAACACTATGATGTCGACTGCAGGAGGAAAGCCGAGTCAGTGAGCATGTAAGCATCTCAGCGCTGGCAGGGGTCTCCACACTGCTGCTCCAGCACCCAGGGCTGCATCACGGGAGGTCCATGTGACTTCTCCACAGGGATGTCTCACAGGAAGTGAGCCTTGCCAGCTGAAGCAGGGAACTGGCTAAGGCAGTTACACCCTGGTCCGACCATCAGAAAGCAAGAGACCCGAGAACTAGAAAGGCGAAGCTCACCGAGCCATTTATCTTTCCGCCCCTCAATGAACTCCACATGTGTTTATCAGCCAGGTTGGCACAATAAACTAACTCAATCTACCCCTTGCCAACTTGGCATCTGTACAAAACTGAAAATAGTACTAGAAAGACTCGAAGGAGAGACAAGCTGGAGGGTGATGACATGTGTCCCACATAGTGGCTGCTATGCCCACGCTGACCTCACCCTCCACCCTGCCACTTGGCTGGCAGCATAGCCTCCCCTCCCCTGCCCTGTCTCAAGCAGGTGTCACAGAGGAGAGCCTGTGCCTAAGGATAACTCAGGCCTCACTGGGGACACTCGGGAAGACATTAGAGAATATGATTTCAGAAAGGAAAATAAAGTCACGTATCCAGCACAGGTGACTGCTCGCTATCCCAAAAGAAAAAGGCTGTACCAAACCCAGAATGTGATCAGACTAAACAGTTCAAGCAGCTCTGGGGGATCTACAGCTTTGCTGTGCTGCAGGCATCGAAACGAGAGAAGTAACACCTGAAGAGGCCATCTGTTCAGAGCATGGTTTACAGAAATGTGTCTGAAATGTCAGTAAGGAATGTCCCACGAGATTTCGGGAATGCCGCACACAGCAGAAGAGAGCTTGAGCAGCCAAAGCAGGACTCTGGCCAGCAGCGGGAAGCCCCCGTTGGGTGGGATGGGATGGGATGTCGGTAACAGTTGCTGTGTGGGCAATGTGGGTCCATTTGATAGACTCCCCCCTACCCCTGACAGCAAAACCCACCATGCTAAGCGATCCGTGGTGACCAATGTTGAGCAAATGAGACCACTGAAGGAACAAGCCTGCCTGTGAACCAGCACTAAGCAAATGGAAGATCTTAGACAATGAAAACAATAAAGCACAATGGTGGGGAGGCCTGAAGATGCAGCGCCTCAGTCCGTTGACTAGAAAAACAAAACCGTGATGCTTCTATGTGGCGGCCAACTCTAAGGCAGAAGGCCTGTCCAATCATGTGTAATGTAGGGACACATTTTTATTAAAAATTAAGAATATGATCACTGGGGGAGGTGACAAGAGAACTATGATTACACACGTTGCAAAGATGAAAGGATAGTAAGAGGACATTAGGAATAGCTTTAGGTCAATACATTTAAAAACTTGGATGGAATGGACAAAACTCTAGAAAACCATAATAGCCCATCAAAACGAACCCAGAAGTTGGGCTGCTGACCACAAGGTAAGCACGTTGAAGGCAGTTAGTTGGCTGCTTCTCAGGAGGGGATGAGGCTGGCTGCTCCAGGAAAGATGTGCAGTAGAAACCCGCAGGGCCAGCCCTACTCTGTCCTCCAGAGACACTGCGGGTCGTAATCACGTCAATGGAGTGAGTGTGAGTTTTGAGAAACAGTCCGACCACTATCAAAAGAAGTGAACACCAATAGTTTTAGAAGATTTTCACATGAGGAAACATTAGGGCCAGCGCTAGAAACTTCCAACGAACATTTAAGGAAGAGGTAATTCCAATCTAATGCAAACTATTCCAGAGAAAAGGAAAATAAGGAACACACCGCAATTCATTTTATGAAGCTAATAAAACTGTTATCACAGGCTGAGCAGCTGGCTGACCAGAATATTACAAAACAAGGAAACGATGAGCTAACTTTCATCACTAAGGGAGACAGCAAAAACCTAAAAATTTAAAAATTAGCAAACTGAACGCAACAATGGATTTAAGAAGGCAACAGGACCCAGAAATGTAGCGAGTTTAACGCTGAGAAATCAATAACTCTAAAGCGCTCGCCCTAACAGATTTTAAAACGTGCTCGGTATTCTCATCAGGGCTAGAAAAGCTCTTCTTAAAATGGGACATCCATTCATGAACATGTCAGGGCTGCCCAGAGAATGAACAAACCTCTCTGCAAAGCAAGGACGGCGAGATGCCAACTTCACAGGTCCAGGCTGCATTTCCTTCCATTATGCGTAAGGTTGCCACGAGTCAGGAAATGGCGACTCACAGTAACATGACTGTAAAAGCAAAACGAAGCCCCACGTGCACGAGCAATAAAAGGAGACTTCCCTGCGGCGAATCTAACTCTCAGCTGTCACATGTTGAACACACACCCTGGAAGATCAAGTGCGTCGCAGACTGACCGTTGACACCACTTTCATTTAACAACGAGGCAAAGGCTGGGACTAGAAACAGACTGAGGACATCAAAGGGTTAAGGATTGGGGAGAAATTAAAGCTCTTGTTGTCTCAAGTCACATATAAAGCATATAAATGTGAGGTTAAATATGCATATTCAATGCACACATGCCCACACAACCCCACTCCCATGCAGTGGATCCTGACTCACAGTGACACCTACAGGACAGAGTAGAACTGCCCCTGTGGGTTTTAAAGAGCTCACGTCCATCGAGTCTACAGGGCAGAACCCCTCGGTAGACTGGAAATCTCTACAGGAGTAGAGAGCCTTCTCCGTCTCCCAGAGAGGCTGGTGAGCTCGAACTGCTGATCTTGTGGTTAGCCGGCCCAATGAGAAACCCAGTGTGCCACCAGGGCTCCTGTTCAGATCCACTGGGAAGGGAAAAAAAGAATAAATCTCTCTATTCCCACAATTAGGAAGAAGAGTTCTGTAAATATCCAAGAGTAGTTCTACTTTGTAATACCCAGGAGAGACCGGAATCAGGTTCAACTCAATGGCAAGGGCCTTGGGTGGGCTGTTTACTAATCAACTGGAGACCTTAGACAAGCAATGTCCCTCCTTGAGTCTTCCAACTCTCATCTCTAAACCACGTTTACCCCAGTTTTCACACTGTGGAATCAAGCACAATCAAAGTACATCCCTAAAGCCTCCCCAAACCCACAACTACAATCCTGAAGTCAAGCTCCTACTTTCCCTGCTGTCAATCTGATTTCTCAGTGTGGTCTGCTTGAAGAAATTAAAAAATAAGCATCTCTGGGTGCTTTGTAGTGAATTTCGAGGAGGGGGTCAGAGCAGACCCTGCCGGTGCAGACCCCTCAAAGACCCCAAGGCTATGCACTCCCCCAACATAAAGACCTAAGAACACCAGGTGCGGAGTAGCGGTGGTTGCCAAGGCAAGCTGTCTCATCAGCCTCCTACCCTGGAATCCACCCATTACCTGTATTTGATATCAAACACTGTGGAGTCCTCGTCCTCATCATCTTCTTCATTCAGGGGGGCCATTTCCACCCGCTCCGCGGGAGTGGTGATGATGTCATACTTCCGGGTCTTCTTTAACCTCTTTCCCGACCTGCAAAGGGAGAAGACCTGGCGTGAGAACACAGGTTGGAGAGAGGGGGCCTGCCCAGAGCTTCACCAGGGAGAGCCTGACACACACAGCTGGTGCTGAGTTAGGCTCCCTTAACCACGGGTTAGCTAAGGGTAACCCCGGTGCTGCCATGCCCATGCAAGTCACTGGCTACGTTGAGATTTTAAGTGGAAACCCAGCAAAATGGCTAGCATGGAAGTTGACCTGAAAGTCCTGTTCATTCATGGGCATGCACAATTATTTCAAACGGAATAAAGAGATCGTGGGATTTTCCCATTAACGGTCGTCATGAACTGTGGTGTCCAGCAGATGACTCCATCATGCAGCTCTCGAATTGCAGAACGGAGGAGGGAGACGCGTCCGTCATTCAGTTATCACCTGCCCCATTCTGCATGCAATGTCACCCAGATTTTTAGATGCAGTGGAGCTTATCAAGTAATCAGTATCTTGTACATTCAAACGTCGCCATCTCTCTGCAGCCGGGGACTTGGCTGCCACCAGTCCTGTGACATTCTCCAGGAAACGTGTACCCCTTCATAAATATGTTACGGTCTCCTTCAGAAATAAATAAGCTGGCTAAGAATGGCACTTGTCCTTCTCCAGCCAGCCAGGAAGATGAGATGAGATGATGTGGTTAACGAGCCCGTGGATAGGAGACGCCCGGCCACGTTCGCTCTCACTTTATTGTTTAGGTAATAACAATAAAACAAACACATAAGCAAAAACCCAAATCTATCGCCAGGAAGTCCGTGCCAGTTCACAGCAGGGCCACCTGTTAACCGGGGAGCACGGCTCCATGGGGTTTGCTTGGCTCCAATCTCTCGGGAAGCAGCTCGCCCGGCCTTTCTCCTTCCACAGTGGCCCTGGGTAGGCTGGAAACGCTAACGTTTAGGTTCACAGCCTAGTGCGAGCCGCTTGTGCCCCCTGTGTCGGAAGGCGCTTCCGAATATCCATGGGGAAATTCCATTATCTTTTCATTCCAATTTTCCAGGAACATTTTGAAGCCCCCTTTTATATTCTCTTCCGATGGGAAGAGTCCTAAGAGTGTTTCGGCAAGGAGGATTTCTGAGAATACTGAGCGGTAACAATAAGCTTTCACCCTCAGGACAGCAGAAGGTTGCAATGGGCCCCAGGGGAAATGGTGAGGCACGGGGTACTCGGTCTGAGGTGTCAACCACTCGGCGGTAAGGACGCACGTTTATCAAGGCCTGACAGGCGAGTTGAGGATGCACCTGGGAACAGTGTGATCATTACAGCCACTGATGTTGCTATTTCTCTGCTACCTTGAACTTTATTTCTCTGCTACCTTGTTTTAAAATCTATGTTCTCTGGTACCCCTCCTGTGTACATAAGCTTATATTTTTATGCCTCATCTTCCTCCCAAGGACTGACTGCTGAACTTGAACCGCCGACCCCGTGATTAGCAGCCCAAGACTGAACCCACCGCACCACCGGGAGGGCTCCTTCAATGGGGGCACAGAAGAAGAATCTCAATGTTCTTCTCAGAGTGGAGAGCAACGAAGGATACATGACAGGCAGACTTAGAGTGACTACAATCCCTGACCAAGCCCATGTCCTGAGGGGAACTGCAGTCCAGAGTGGCTCTAAAGGTCACAAGAAAACAAAACACTGCCCCCAAAGTGTACCCATTCTCAAGCCCTGATGTGCCAGGTGGTTTGCCGCTGTTCCAAGCGGGCACTTAGCTTTTCAAAGGAACAGGGCTTGCCCCTGCTTCCCGTGGCCTATGTCGGGGATTCCCATGACCAGAACACATTTGAACAAACAAAAGGAGCCTTAGGAACGGAGGTCCAGTGAGCCTGACAACTGAGGCACCCCTCTGAGCAATGCCAAATGATCTGCACCAGCGGTTCCCCCCTTCCTAAGGCTGTAGCCACCTTTTCATACAGTTCCTCATGTGGTGGTGACCCCCCAACCATAAAATTATGTCTGTTGCTACTTCATACCTGTCGTTTTGCTACTGTTATGAATTGGGCGACCCCTGTGAAAGGGTCATTTGACCCCCTAAAAGGGTCACAACCCACAGGTTGAGAACCACTGCTGTAGACCAAGGAGTCAGGCGCATTGGTCAGTCTTTGTCCAGTATCATAAAGCAAAGCCTGATTGGCTCTCCTTTTGTACACTTTGAACACGAAGTTCCTGAGGCAGGAACCGCTCCTTCTAGGGGAAGGTTTCAGAGATTCTGACTACAGCTCAGCCTCATGCAGTAGACGGGTACTCATCACACCTATGAAACTGCCTTCTTTATTCCTGAATGTCTATAGACTCTTGTGATCTGAAAATTAACTAGAGTTGTTATTATTAAGCTCTGGCTCATGTTAAAGATGTCTGGTGGTGCCGTGAGTTAATCACTGGACTGCTAACTGCAAGGCTGTCAATTCAAAGCCATCACAGGCACTATAGGAGAAACATGAGGTTGTCTACTCCCATAAAGATTAATAGTCTCGGAAATCTCCAAGAGTGGTTCTACTCTGCCCCATAGGGCTGCCATGAGTTGGAATTGCTTTGATGACAGGTTCCGGTTGGTGAGTCACGGTGGCCGTATGAAGGCCACATCGCCCGGTCCTGTGCCATCGCCATGAGCCCCGGTATTGTTGCAGCTGTGTGTGGCAGTTCCCAGTCTATGGCTCTATCAGAATCTTATCAGGCTACGTGCTCTTGTAACCCCAGATGTTTTTCTTGGCAGATTCTCAAAGGCAAATCACTAGGCCTTTCTTCCTACCCCGTTTCTATCTGGAAGCTCCTCCGAAACCTGTCCACTATGGATGATCCTGCTGGCATTGAAAACACCGATGGCATGCCTCTCAGTATCCTAGGAACATGCAGGCCACCACAGGACAGCACACTTACCCAGGGGAGACGCTGACAATAAACATCAGCTTCTAGACTGCTTTGGCCAAGCACGCTTCAGTGCCCATAGGGGTTGGCCAGCCTGGTCAAGTGCATGGCCTCAGAAAGCCATTTGAAAACCTGCGGTCACACCAGAGACCATCAGCTTGGGCTCACCACTTCTGGTGTTATGAGCAAAGAAATTACATGTCAAACAATCCGCTCTGTGAGACATAACGCCCTGCACAAAACAAAAGCAATGTACTGTGCCTCATCCTTGGGCATGTCAATAAGGGAAAACCGGGATGTGTGGGGAGTTTAAAGACACTTAGGCACGTTCTTAGCAAAGGCGTCCTGGAACAGGGGCCTGGGAAGGGATGGAAAATCCTGCTGCATTAACAAGTGCTCTGTACAAAGGATACTAGGGAGGCAATGTGGGGCTCCTTGCCCCGTTTCCCTCACATTAATGGGTCTCCCCTTTCTGTACTCACTGTGCACCGCTGAGAAGCTGGGCGCACAGGAGCACATGCAGTCAGCACTTCCCGCTGGCCTTCAAATTCCAGGGCCTGATTTCTGGGATCCGGGAAACGTGCCTTCCCGCCTCCGAGAGTGGGCGAGATCATGAGAGGGTGGAAAAACAGACCACCAGTTTGTCATAATTGGCATCTTTATGAGCAGAGAAGAGACACGGACACATTCAAGGTAGAGAGCTATTTGAAGATGAAGGCGGGCGTTGGAGTGATGGAGCCACAAGTCACGGCACACCCAGGGGTTGTCGGTCACCCCCCGAAGCTAAGCTTGACGCATGGAACAGAGCCTTCCCTTGAGCCTTCAGAGGGCGCATGGTCTTGTCCACACCTTGATGTTAGGCTTCCAGCCCCCAGAACTGGGACAGGGTGAATTTCTCTGTCCCAAGTCGCCCCAGTTTGTGGCACTTCCTTATGGCCTCCAGTCCTAGGGGACAATTAGTATAGATGGCAAATGGTTACCTGGTGAATCTCCCAAAGATGCCACCCAGGAACAGGCCAGGGCAGAGTGCTTTAAAGAGAGGGGGCACTGAGCTCCCGCTGAGGGGCTGCAAAAACTGGCCACGGATAATGGTGGCGGCCGCTAAACATGAGGAGTGAAATTACTGTACGTGTCAACAGTGTTGAAACAGAAAGTGCTTTAATGCATGGTTGAAACCTGCAGAGAGGTGGGGGGAGGGAAAGAGAGAAGGAACCTTTTCTTTTTAACTAGAACACAGGTCTTTAACAAAACCGAGAAGGAGTTCGAACTGCCTTTACTCTGAAAGGTGACCTTGGAGGCAGAGAGCTTGTTGACTCAAGAGAACTGTCAACAGGTGGCCAGAAGAGGATTTCCAGTGAGCTGCACCCCGGGCACTCCCTTTACAAACAAGCAGGCCACTGAGTCACCGGAGGAGCCAGCCAAGTAGACCTACTTGGCAAGAGTCCGCTGGGCCTCCTCCCCAGAGAAGCAAAGCAAAACAAAACAGAGCCGGAAAGGTTGTCAGTATTCAAGTTCAGTTTTAAGGTGGAGCGGTCAAGACCATCAACAGGCGGGCGTCCAGGCAGTGAGGTTTGAGTCTCCGTTCTGCGGTTCCTTTGCCTATGGACTCTGGGCAAGTCACTCGCTCGAACTTCAACTTCGTCCTCCGCTGCAACTCCTGGCCGGGGAGCTGGGGCCCTGGAGAGAGGGCTGCCGGCCGTATTTATTCTGTGGTGCCATCTCACTCCCATTTCCCCCCCGCAGGGCCTTGCCCGGACGTGGCAGCCAGGCCACCCTAGTTACCGCAAGCGGTGGTTTTGAACCGTGGAAATGTCCTGTCTCTGAGTTCTGCAGCCTGGAATCTGAGGGAGAGGGTCGGCAGTGCTGACTGATACCGAGGCCGACGGCAGAACCTGTTCCCAGCCACTCTGGTAGCTCCAGGTGCTCCTCCATTCCCGCTGGAGAACAACATGGGGTCCTTCCTGGTTTTCTGTGACTCTGTCTCTTTCCCTTTCATAAAGGTACCAGTCATCAAGGATTAGGCCCCACCACACTCCAATATGATCCCATGTTAAGCCAACTGATTACATCTTTTAAAACCCGATTTCCAAATAAGGTCATGTTCACAGGTCCAGGGCTTACCTTTCTTGGGGAGGAGGGTGGGGTGGATACAGTTGCATCCATAACACCCTTCTTCTGCATCCTACCCTCCTGTCATCTCCATGCGTAAGCACCATCATCATCAGGCCTGGGCAGGGCTTCCTGTGACTCGGCGGCCTGTGTGGGCCTACACCATCTGCTCCCTGAGTATGCTGCTAACAGCCACCACTGTGGGGGACAGCCATTCGGTGCCAGCTATTTTATTCAAACCCCCACGGCAGCCTCGGTGTGAGCATTCCAGTGACTGAGTTAAAGCAACCACGGGCAGCATGTGTTGAGAGACGTCCCTGCCACGGGAAGTGGCATTCACACTCACACTCCAAAACTGCCCCTGCCCTTGACTCTCCCTCGAGAGGGCATGACACTCAGCTCAGACAAGTGGGTGTCCCCGCACACCCAGTGGTCTCTCAACAGACACCGCTCGGGCAGCCACAAGTTCAGCTGCCAGTTCTTTCTACTGCCATCCGCTGCTCGCGAGGAACATGGGAGCCATGGGAAACCACGCCATGCTTTTAGAAATACCGGGAGACCTTTGTTGGGAACAAGATGATTCTAACGTTCTCAGAAAATTAAAAAAAAAAAAAAGAGAGAATAAGAGAGCCAAAAATCATTCTGAAAGGGGGGACAGAATAAAGGGAAAGAGGCCTAACTAAGTAGTAAAACATGCTCACAACGGATTAACTGTACATGGTGTGCCGTCATACTAACAATTACATGTTGCAGCAAAAGAAGTGCCAAAAAAACCAAACTCTGGGCCAGCGAGCCGATGCAGACTCATAGGGATCCTGTAGGACAGGGTCGAACGTCCCCTGTGGGTTTCTGAGCCTCTCGCTGTTCACAGGAGTAGAAAGCCCTGTCTTTCACCCAAGGAGCAGCTGGTGGCTTAAAGCTGCTGACCTTGCGGTTAGTAGCACAATGCATGACCTCTACACCACAGGGCTCCTAAGGAGTCCGGAAATAAACCCAAATAAAATTTGACTCTAGTATAGGATACATGTGCCATTACAAATGTGCGAGCAAAAGTCAACTATTCAATATATTGTATTTGTAGCCACCCATAATTCGTCTTCTGTACTAGAATAAATTAGATGAATCGATGACATAAATAGAGTAATACTATGAAAGTAGTAGAAGAGAACATGGGGAAAGTCCAAAAGCCATTTTTTTAAAAAGGATGGTAACTTCAAAATTATTTGTTTAATTTTAGGGAAGAAAATAAAAGATACACTGCAGCAAATAGCTCGTTACTGCTTTAATATGTTAAGTGTTCCTACAAATAAACAAAAATTACATACCACAGATGGGTAAAAAGACCAGTCATCTATCAACAATATGTTAACAACAACAAACATTATTGATTTTAAAAACTAACATCCTAATTGAAAAAATCAGCAAAAGATACCAAATAGGCAACACACACACACACACACACCACAAAGCTACAAATGTCTTTTCACCATAAAGAATATGCCCAGTATTCAAGTTCATAAGAGAAATGCAACTTCTCTTATTTTACTTACAGAGATTCCCTTTTTCACTTACAAATGCAATTAAAAGCAAAATATCTGAAAACATCCTGTTGGCAAGGATATGGGGAGTCAGGTTCTCTCATTTACTGTTGACGGAAGCATGAATGTTTACAGCCAATAGAGAGTGGCTTGGCAGTAACACCAGTTACAAAGGCGTAGGCCTCGATCTGCAATTCTATTTCTAGAAATGGATCCTATCTGTTTCCACATGTATGAAATATCTCCACATATGTGAAATGACATGTGTGTCCCTTAATAGCAGACCGATTTAAATGAGCAGCCATACATCTCTATCATGTTTACGAAGCTGACACAAACAAATAAAGCCATTTTTTAATATACTGACAAGAAATAACCTCTCAACTCTACAAGTTGTTTTCTTATACAAAGCAAGACGAAGAACACAGCACACGTGTAGAGACTCGGGAAGCAGTCACATGTAACAGAAGAACACCGGACTCCCTAGCTTTTCCTATGTACAAACACCAGTGCAAAATGGAACACAGATCTAAATGTAAAAAATAAATTTTAATAAATGTAAAAGAAAAAGCTCATGAAAGTTATAAAAGAAAAAAACCTTACTGCCAGGTCAATTCTGACTCATCAGAGCCCAACAGGACCAAACAGAACTGCCCGATCGGGTTTCCTAAGCAATACTCTTTCTAGGAGCCGACCATCGAGTCTTCAGTGCCTCGGAGGGCTGCTGCCTTCCGATTGCTGAGCTCCACTGCGCACACAGCTCCTCCTCAGAGGAAAACAGACATCAATATTTATGACCTGGAATTAGGAAAGAGCATCGTAAACATGACACCAAAAGCAACAAAGGAAGCATTCCGTAAGCAACATTTACAATGTTTAGGCCTCAAGGGACTCATTAAGAAAGTGAAAAGATCACCCAAAACATGGACCAACAATACATGAAAAGGACTTGTATCCAGAATACAAAAAGTTCACACGAAATGAATTGAAAGATTCTGGAATTTTTCCACAAGCATTTTGCAGCTCCTTTACATATAGAGAACTCCTATGATTCAATGATAAAAAGGCAAATAATCTAGAAGGGGGGGGGGGTTGAAGGAGCAAACAAAATGAGGGAAATTTCTCCCCCTCCCCCCAAATTTCTTCAGTGGTCCATAATCACAGGAAACGAGGCTCAGCATCAGGCCCTGTGGCCGTTTGGTGCTCTGGAGTAGGTTCTGACACGTGGCAGCCTGGTACACAATAGCCCAGCCCTATGCTAGCCTCAGCAGCACTGTGAAGTTCAAGTTCACTTTCACAGTCACGGTGTCAATCCCTCTCGTTAAGGCCCTTCCGCTTTTACAAACAGATGTCCCTCCTCAGGGACTAGTCCTTCCTGATAGCATGTCCAAAGCCGGTGAGACCATCCTTTCTTTTAAAGAGAATTCTGGCTGTGGTTCTTCCCAGACCGATTTATTTTTATCTTCCGGAAGTTCATGGGTATATTCCGTATTCTTCACCAACACCCAATTTCAGTTGCATCTGTACTTCTTTATTCTTCCTTATTCATTTCCCCCCCACACACACCCTTTTTTAATTGGTCATTAAGGAAAAAAAAAAAAGCAAACCCACTGCTATTGAATCGGTCCTGATCCATAGCATCCCAACGCAGGGTTTCTAAGGCTTTGGATTTTCACAGGAGCAGCAAGCCCGCTTTCTTCCTGGCTGGTGGCTAGAAGTCCAGCATTGGCCACACGGTGCTGCCAGGGCTTCTGAACCGGCCATTAGAAACTCACTGCCACGAAGTTGATTCCGACTCCTAGCATCCCGATAGGGCAGGGTAGACTTGTCCCTGTGGATTTCAGAGGCTGTCTGTTACTCTTGGGTCTGGATAGCCTTCTCTTTCTCCTACGGAGAGAACCGCTGACCTTGAGATTAGCAGCCCAAAGCATAGCCTGCTACACCCCCAGCGCTCCTTGAATTGGCCCATAGGAAAAACATATCAAAACCACAATGAGATGCCACTTCAACCTAATAGGATGGCTACAAATAAAAACAGCAGATAATAGCAAGTGTTGGAAAGGATACAATGAAACAGGAACCTCACATATTGCCAGCGGAATGCAAACTGTCAGCCACTTTGAAAGCATGTCCTCCAAAGCTTACAGACAAAGTTACCACATGAGCCAGCAATTCCACAAGTAGGTATCCACACAAGAGATACGAAAACATACACCCACAGAAAAAACTTGTAAAATAACGCTATTAACAGCATTATTGATAATATGCAAACAGTAGACGCGAGATGAATGGAAAAGATAGAATACAATATTAGCATCATGCTAGTAAAAGAGATTATGCTTGGTGAAGCCAAGGGTCGATGGAAACAAGGAAGGCTCTCAACGAGATGGACTGACTCAGTGGCTGCTGAAATGGACTCAGATCTACCAGCAATTACAAGGCTAGTGCAGGACTGGGCAGTGGTTCATCCTGTTATACAGAGGGTCCCTACTAGTCCGTCCCTGTTCATTGACGACACTCAACCACCACCTACAATGGGCTATTACCGTATATGGCAGAACAAAGAAATGAAGCTACGATAAAAAGAAAAACAAGAAAACAAATACAATAATACAAAAAAAGATACAATACGGATGAGCCTTGAAAACATTATGCTAAATGAAATTAGCTAGTCTACTGCAGTTCTCTTAGAGGTGAGGAGATGTTTGAAAATTGATTGAGGTCGTGGTTGTACAACCCTGAACAAATTAAATGTTTTCAACGGTCTCCGTTTTAAAAATCACTGTGCAGAGCACAAAAGCAAAACCAACAACAGCAACAACAACAATATATTGAGCTAGATTTGGCCCACGGGCCACCATTTACAACCGCTGGCTTCATTTCCCGGGGATGGTTTATCTGGTGATGAGATGCAGAGTCAATGGGGTAGCGGTCACTATTCATTTAACTTGGCTCCTTCTGTTCCCCTCCCCTCCTAAAGTTCTTAAATCTCCTTGACTAGACAGAGTGTTGGCCACCATGGGCCAAGCCTTTTTGCTGATGTTTAGTGGCTACCCCTGCCTTTTGCTTCAAGGTCCCTGTACCTACAGAGCTCTGAGGCATTTGAGTTTCGACCTGGTGCTTGGAGCCATTGTGCTTGGTGCTGAAGCATCCAGTGCTGTTGCAGTGGGGTACAGTGGGCTGCCGGGTGCTAAAGGGAGCGGGAATGGGGCCAGGGTACTGCTTAACAATGTCTCCTCCAGGTGGGAAAGAGATGCATGGAGAGGGCTCTCGAAGGGCTGGACCCAGGTCAGAGCTGGGCTGCCGGGATGTGAAGATCTTGCTCACACGAGAGGAAATGCTTTCACTGCAGTTGACTTACTGTTTGGCTGAGGCTCCCTGTCTGGATTGCAGCAAGATGAGATTCCTATCACACTGGGGTTTGCCTCTCTGTGACATGCTCAAACTGCTTTAAGAGGAAGGTCCTGGGCGGGGGCACATGTTGCTTTTGCTACACCGCGTCCCCCCTGGAATGAAATTGTTTTTGTGTGTCTGCCCAGGAGAACTGCCCAAGATCCTTATCCTACCCCTAGGCTGAACCAGCAGATCCTTGGCTGCTGATATTTTCCCACGACACACAGCATGCTCACAGGTTGCAAAGAATGCTCCAACCACAGCTGTCCAAGGTCAAAGCACAACCCCGAACTTGCGGGAGGGCAAGGAAAGGTAAATGGAGCAGCAGAGAACACAGCAGGTTAAGTTCTGTCTTTCCTACAAACCCACCAGTTGGTGAGCAAAGCCTTGGTCTCTTCAGCGGTATCATGCAGGTGGGGCAGGTCAGAGGAGCGCCATGCCCAGGCAAAAAGAGCTGGGTCCCTGCTTCACACCCTGGGCCACAGCCCCACCTCTGCTCCACACGGGCCAATCGGCGAAGATGGCCTCCTTCCCCCTCCCCCCCCCCACCCCCGGAAGGAAAAAGCAGGGCCAGAGTCCTGGCAAATCGCCCTCGATGACATTGTTGAAATGCCACCCTAACAGAATCACCGCATCGGAGTGACTGCCGTGGGTTCTTACAGTTCGGAAGCTTGATGGTTCAGGTCAGGAGGTTGGCTTCATCAGCAACTTCCTTACCTGTCGCCCTGAGTGCCTCGTGGGTCCCTGGTGCTTCTCACCTTGTAGACTTATTCTTCCCCTGCATGAGACAATCTCGGACAAGTCTACCCTTTTGATAACTCAGACGTGATTCCGTCGGAACTTACCCTGCTGAGGTATGATCCGCTTAACGACTGATGACATCTGTGGGTGTCAACACATTTCCCTCCCTGTCCCTCCTTTCCTCCCTTTGGTGGGGGCACAGTTTAACCCATAATCGAATGCCTAAAGGATGTGTCTGGCACTTGAGTTTCATGACTGATGATCTGCAACGGGAAGGCCGGAAACCATGGCAGGAAAGCAGACAGGTCTTCCTGTTGACAAGCCACACGAACATTAAATGTGGGCAGTTCGAATCCAGCTGGGCGTCTCAAAAACACGGCCTGACAATTTACTTCCTAAATATCAGTCACTGGAAACCCGGTGGAGCGCAGGGCCATTCTGACACACACGGCGTCACCAGGAGTCAGAATTGACTTGACGGCAACTGGGGGGGTTTTGGTAAATGAGCAAGGTTTTTATAAATACAGATTAGAATAGTAACTCTCCCTGTGTCTTAAAAGCACTAAGTGTTTCTTTCTTGTAAATGGTCTTTATTACTAATGTTAATACACACCTATGATGGATAAGTAGGAAATGTTACGTCCCTTTTCAAAGATCTGGCTTAATAAATCAACTGAGTTTCTGTGGTCCCAATGTCTTCTGCAGCTACCTGGACCTTGGCCATGAATCCTAGTTGGAAAAGTGGACAATGTCAGCCCACCTGGAAGCCAACTTCCTCCCCTATCCCTAAAGCACAAAGACAGACCTCCTCTCAGATGAGAGAACTTTCAGGGGAGTTGAAACAAAAAGTGAATGGTATCCAAACAGATCCAGCTGAGACCTGAGAGAAATGCAGCCTGCACAGGAGAGCTGGGGGCCTCCCCAAAACTAGGGTAGGGTCCCCAGAGGAGAGGAAGTCATAGTTTCAAGGTGGTAGCTCCCCTAACCTCAGCCAATGTGTGAGATTCCAAACAGAAATGTCAGGTTCCTTCCTCCTAGACCCCAGAGGGGAAACCGAGGGCAAAAGGTGCAGGGAACAGGTGGCCACTGTGAAACAGGACCCATCAGATGCTCCCCGGCATCAAACAATGAGGAGACAGGGCAGTCTTCTTCCTACACAGGTCTCTTCACCGAGTCCCTTCACACACCCTGCCCAAGCCTGTCAAATGGCAGATTCAAGGGGGGGACCACCGTGTTTGATGCGCGGCAGATTGCTCCCAGACACCCCTCTCAGCAGAGGGTGCTCTGCCTCCAATCAGCCTTTCCTTCCTCCAATTTTATCTTCAGCTTAAAAAAAGCCAAGCCACCAACCAGCTGCTGAGAGCTCACACCAACTACAGGCCAGCCCCATGTGTATCGGGGGTTGGCAGTGGCTGACTTTTCAGAAAAAAGCCACCAGGCCTTTCTTCCATTGCACTTCTGTGTGGCGCCAAGCCTCCAACCTTCAGTTAATAGCCAAGAGTGGTAAATGTACCACCCAGATATAAACAGTTTGTCTTCACTGTAAACTTGGCGGACCGACGGGCTTTCGTGCAATGAATGCATATGGGATGGGGTTTCGGCCAACAACGAAGCACCTATGCGTACTGTGCATGATAAACACACGAGCTAATTTTCATCCGGGTACCTTATATGTGGGAAAATATGGGAAATGATTCTTGAGAAATAAATCTGATTTGACTAATACGAGACAGCTGTCCAACTTCAGGAGAACTGC
This sequence comes from Tenrec ecaudatus, assembly GCF_050624435.1. Classification (NCBI taxonomy): domain Eukaryota; kingdom Metazoa; phylum Chordata; class Mammalia; order Afrosoricida; family Tenrecidae; genus Tenrec; species Tenrec ecaudatus. The sequence goes on from NC_134538.1 coordinate 8,431,494, forward strand.
AAGAAATAGGAACAGAGCCACGGGACACCAAAGTAGAGCCATCTGACTACAGAGAGCGAGACGGTTGGATAACTCCAAATCCCGGTTGGGATGCAGAGTTACAAGAGCCCACGGCACTATTGAGGGAGGGTAAGCTGCTACACATTCAAGGAATTCTGTCTGCATCGCTCTGGGGCTCAGAGCACCTCCTCCGAGCTCCACACCCAGGCACACGTGTACAGGTTTTCAGGAAGACATATCCAACCAAGGATTGTGCAAGGAGCTGAGTATACATACAAAGAAACAGTAAACAAACTCCGACCATGTAGAAATAGACAGTGAGTAACATAGTGGATGGGGAAAATGGCTCACATTGACACACATGCACATGCACATATCTTTGCATATGCACACCCAGCATTCACTCAAATGGACTCTTAACTCCCTACGCTGTTTAGTAACTTGTTTCACTCAATGGTAGATAAATAAACCCACTACTGTTGAGTCAAGTCAATTATAGCTCACAGTGAACGTAGGCGACAGAGCAGAACTGCCCACAGTGTTCCCAAGGCTGTGAATCTGTCTCCAAGCAGAGTGCCACATCCTTCTAGGGAGCAGCTGATGGGTTTGAGTCACCCGCCTGTCAGTTAGCCACTGAGCGCTGCACCACTGCACCACCCCGGCTCCTCAACAGTACCGGATAGTTCAGCGTTGCCATCATTTCTAACAGACACACTGTGCTCAACTTTATGGATAGCCCACATTGACTTAACCAGTGCTTACTGTTGAACACGTAGGCTTTATTTAAACCTTCCCACTAGAGAGCAGAACTGCTGTGAATATCAGTGCCAGGCTTATTTGTTCCCTCTCTAGTTACTAAAAGCATAAGCAAAACAAAAAAGGAGAGGAGTGGAAAGTGTGTGTGCGTCAGAAAGAGAATTGCTTGGTTTAAGGTATGTGTAGATATAAGTTTCTCTACTGTTATATCTATTCTTCGTTTCTAATTTTTACAGTTTTCTTGAATCCAGATTTTTTTTTTTTCTGTTATCTGACAGTGTTGCCCCATCGGAAAGCAGACAAATATACCAGCACCAGCATTTTATATACAATGGTGCTAAACTCTTCCCCCTTTCTCTACACTGTCCAGCAATGAGAAGCCATCTAAGACACAACAATAGCTCTTTACTCCCCAGGGCAAAATAAGTACTCCAAACCAAGCCAAAGTCACCGCCATTGAGTTGATGCTGACTCATAGTGACCCTATAGGACGGAGTAGAACTGCCCTCGTGGCTTTCAGAGACTATAACTCTGTACGGGAGTAGAAAGCCCTGTCTTTCCCTCGTGGAGCTGCTGGTGGCTTTGAACTGTTGGCTTTGCAGTTAGCAGCCAAACCAGAAGGCATACATATGCAGAGAAGAAAGTCAACAAGCACCATCTCTGCTGAGACCGGAAGAATTAGATGGTGCCCAGCTATCACCACGGCCTGGGGCCACAATAGTGGATAGAATGGGAGATAAATACGGAGAATTCAGATGCTTATTTTTTAATCCAGGGAAAGTAAAATAATTGAGACCAGCAGGCTTCCTGAGACACTCTTTAAACCTAAAACCAAGCCCGTCCCCTGAGATCACCTTTTAGCAAAATATCTGTTCTACTTACAATCAGTGTGAGACACAAAAGTAAAGAAGTGACGGGAACAGGGGCCCCACAATGCTGAAAGCGAAGCAAATGGCAAGCACTTACAGAGACTGCTGATGCAGTGTGGTAAATGTAACAGATGTCGCAAACGATGTACATGGAAATTATCCACTGGGTGGCTAGCTTGCCATGTAAAAACTCAACTTTTTCCTTAACTGGGAAGAAAAGAAAGGGACATTATAGAAAAAAGTTTCTGGTTTCCTAGTCACAAAAGACACTTTGAGAAGCATCAGCAACAGGAATGCTTTCGAGTTCCGCATTCATTTGCTAAAATTACCCTAACTGTCACCATGTGGCAGGCACCCTGGCAAGTGTCGGAGAGCCACAGAGTGGAAGGCACGGGCCTGCTCTTGAGAGCTCTCCCCCTCTTGAGTTGGCAGCTCAGCCACACTCTTTACTCCAAGCTGCAAACACAAAAGTCCAAGTGTGCTTTGGAGTCTGGCGGGACCATGGGAAAGTGGTAATTATCTGGCTCCGTAGCTCAGGTGGTGCTGTGGATTAGGCGTTGGGCTGCTAAAGCTAACCACAAGGTCAGCGGTTCAAATCCCCAAGCCACTCCGTGGGAGAAAGATGAGGCTGGCAGTTCCTATGAAAAGTTGCAGTTTAGGAAACCCTATACAGGATCACTGTGTTGGAATTGGGATTTTTTTTTTTTGGTAGTCTTAGTGAAGTCCTGGGCCGCCCAAATGGTTTTCGTTTGACTACTGAGCTAAAGGTGAACGGTTTAAGCCTCAGCAACACTGGGGAAGGCACACTTGGATGTCTGCTCTGTAGAGATGAAGGCTCAGAGAACTGAAAGGTGCAGTTCTACACTCTAACATATGGGATCATAAGGAATTAGCCTCTATCACCACAGGCTTGGGTTTTTGTTTGAGGTTTGTTTTGTTTAGGGGGGTTGTTTGTTTTTTGAGTCTTGGTGGTGGAAAGGACTTCACAATGACCAGAGAGAAGCGAAACACTCAGGCTTGAAGCCACACGGTGTCTCTAGTGAACCCCTGGAAGTTCGGCAAGGCTGTCCGAATGGCCGAGGCCAGGACGGGCCTTGAGAGGGAGGCGCGGCTTGACCTGAAGAGTTTGTACTTGGGGGTGTGGCTAGTGGAGAGCGGATAACAGGACAGGGAGTGGAGCAGGGACAGGCTGGAGACAGGAAACCTGCCTAAAGGGAAGGCAGCGGTGGGGGGCTTTGTAATGAGCAGTGGTGTGGGCAGAAGTGACATAGTCTCTGTGAGTCTTGCGTGGTAGGATGACCAGGCCTTGGGGACTGCAAGCTGATGTCAATGGAAGAGGCACAGGTAAAGAGGTCGGGGGAGCGGGGCAGCCCGCCTGGCAAACATTCATAAACTGGATGTATGGAAATTGAAAAGGTCACAGTGGAAAACACTGAATACAACTACAGGAAGTTGGCCCTACATTGGCCACAGACTAGTGGAATGTTCTGGAATCTCTCTGGGGCCGGCTTAATCACACGCAAAGGTCCTCATGGGGACTGTGTATGGGAAAGGTCCCTCCCCGCCATGATATTCTGGGGGTTCCTATGGCTATGCGAAACCCAGGCAACAGATGTGCACCTTAAACTCACCCTCACAAGAACGCCTTCTGCAGAAGGCGAGGCTGACCACTCCCGTGAGGTCCCAACCTTCTTTCAACACTCCACACCCAAGCAAACAGGGACCTCTAACCCCCAGGCCTGCCTGCCGGCTCTCCAGTTCAAACACTCAGCTTTGCCCCCTCACATCTGGCTGCATGCTTCTGGCTCTTCTCCCCCATGGCTGGATAATGCAGAGCAGACTCGCAAAATAGCTCAAATACCTTCTTAAAAAGGACATGTCCTGGGGGGCGTGGTGGCCTATTTTGAGCTCACTGTTTCTAACTAAACAGGCTTAGCATGCTTCTAGGTCAGCGGTTCTCAACCTGTGGGTCGAGACGCCTTTGGGGGGATCAAATGACCCTTTCACAGGAGTCACCCGATTCAGAACAGTAGCAAAATCACAGTGATGAAGGAGCAACGAAAGTAATATTATGGGGGGGGGGGTGTCACCACAGCATGAGGAACTGTATGAAAGGGCCACGGCATTAGGAAGGTTGAGAACCGCTGCTTTAGGTATTGACATCCACTCCAACTGAACCCCCAGGAACTTGGTAAGGACAGGCGGGGCTGCTAGCTGCCAGTGGCGTGCGCAGAGGAGCAAGGAGCCTGAACAAACGGGACCTCGCCATCCTCTTCTCCGGTTAGGATAAAAGTCAGGCACTAAGCACAGAAGCCACCCATGGCAAGATCGTCCCAAAGGAGACACAAAGTTAGGGCTGGGGGTGGGCAGAGAAGGAAGCAATCGCCTGCTTGAATGTCCAGGCAGCCACTCAGAGGAAGGAGGCCAAGAGTTGGCTCTAGGTGACTGAGCACCCAGACGGACACCAGAGAGCCTAAGGGAGGCAAGTGGTGAGAAAGGAGTCTCCACAGGACTGGCTGGTGGCCGCAAGGACTACCCGTGAGACCTGACAACAGAATGCCCCTGAAGTTGGTACGCAGGAAGAGGAAAGAGGGCAGGGTGGGGGTGGGGGTGAGGGTGGGGTGCTGGCAGTAAGGAAGGGGCAGTCAAACACTGAGAGGACTCCAAGGTGATCCAGGCAGAGGCTCCTCCTCCTCATCATCATCATCATCTGTGTCTTAGGAAGAATGGCATTTGACCCTGTGGGCCCACACGGAGACACCTTTACTCACAAAGTCACAGCATCCAACCTCCCAACCCTCTCTCTCCCAGGTCCGGTTTCCACTCCCCCAGGACAGCAGGCCTCTTGCCCAAACCTACAACAGCTGACCAAACACCCAAGCGCCGCCCGCCCTTATGCACACTTGGCAGGGAGGGAGCGCGGGTGCGCGGGGAGAAACTGGAGCACACACACACAGACTGCCCAGCATCTGTCCAGCCTGAGCAGCAGGGCACCTTGGGTTCATTTCCTGCACAAACAGGATTAAGCCAGCATTAGGAAGAGATGTCCTGCTCGTCTGCCCTGTGCCTCTTGGGCCCCACTACTCCAGAAAACCAGGTCATCTTTTCTAGTTTCCCACACGCAGCCTCCCCCAACCCCACCCCCGGGACACCCACCACCTCTTTGAGCTTGAACAGCCTCCAAAGCTTCTCCCAGGGGCAAACTGCTTTGGCCCAAGGCCCCTCATCCTCCGGTGACTCTTCGCTGAGGGACCTGAGCCAGGCCTGTGCTGTTGAAAGTCACCTACGGCCCCCAGTAGCAAAAAGCCACAGCTGTCACCCAGGATGGCCAAGCATGCTGAAGCCCGGTTCCAATCCCCCAACATCAGAGCGGCTTCTTTGGGCAGCGGGAGGAACAAGGAGGGTGCAGGGGAGGAAGGGTCACTCAGAGCTGAGGGTGGAGGAAGAGGCAGGTAAGATGGCAGTCAGAAGAACAAGGGTTCAAACCCCAACTCTACCAGCTGACTTTACCTAAGTCAGGGCCGTCACCTCTCTGGAAAAAAGTTTTCTCCTCTGTGAGATGGGGTTTAGAAATCAATCCCACGCTAAGGTCGGTCGCAGCTAGCAGCGTGGCACAGCTGACCTCGACCATGGCACAAGGCGGAGACAGTCCTAAACTGGGTACCAAGGGACAACCTGAGCTGCTCGCCCTGCGCCCCCGCCCTCCCAGCACCGTAGGTTGCCCCGGGGCCGGCAGGAGCGCACCCAGACGCCCAGGCTGGGCCGAGGGAGCACCTGTGCGCCCAGGTTGGGTGGGGCGGGGCGACGAGGCCGCCGGCTGTGCCCGCGAGCGAGGAGGCCGGGCGCCCAGCACGCACCTGAAGACGCGCAGCAGCAGGCAGGCGATGAGCAGCGCGGTGAACGCGCAGGCCACGATGACCGCTGCCTTCAGCTTGGGCAGGTCGCGCAGCAGGCTGGAGATGCGGGTCACCAGCGCGTCGCCGCTGCTGTTGGAGCCGCCCGCCGCCGCGCCGGGCCCCGCGGCGTGGGTAGCGTTCCCGGGCGGCGGCGGCGGCGGCGCCGGCGCGGACTCGGCTCGGCTCGCGCATGGCCCGGGCGCCGCCAGGAGCGCCAGCAGCAGCAGCAGCGGCAGCGGCGGCAGCAGGAGCGGCGCGGGCGGCGGCGCGGCGCGCATGGTGCGGGGAGTGCGCGCGGCTCCGGGCCGGGCGCGCGCGCGGGCTGCAGCCTGGGCCCCTGGGTCGCGCACCGGCACCCAGACCTGCGCGCCCGGCTCCCGCGGCGGCTGCGCGCTGCTTGCCAGGAAGCTGTGGCGCCCGGAAGAGCCCGCGCCGCCGCCACCACGTTGCGCTGAACCATTCGACAGGCCGCGGCCCCACGTAGGCGGGGCGGGCGGCGCGCCAGCTCCCCGGGCCGCCCCCCATCCCCCTCCCCCGCCCACCGCAAGTGGAAGAGGTCCAGCGTCCCTTCCCCGCTGAGCATTGCGCGTGTTGTAGCACCCCATTTATTTTCTTCTTTTCTTATCAATCTTTTTATTGAGGGCTCTTACGGTCCATGCAGCAATTGTATCACGCGCATTTGTACATCTGTTGCCATCATCATTTTTCTGGGGTTTTTTTTGTTTTCGTTTTGTTTTATCGTTTTGTTAGGGACTCCTACAACTCTTAGCACAATCCATACACACATCAATTGTGTGAAGGACATTTGTACAGTCATTGCCCTCCTCATGCTCAAAATATTTGCTCTCCACGTAAGCCCCTGGCATCAGCTCCTCATTACCCCCCTCCCCGCTCACCCCTTACTCATGAACCCTTGAGAATTTACAAATTATTATTTTGTCATATCTTGCCCTGCCTGATGGCTCCCTTCACCCACTTTTCTGTTGTCCGTCCCCCAGGGAGGAGGTTATATGTAGATCCTTGTAATTATTTTCATCCGCCTTCCCCTTAACCGAGACCTCCACGACCGTCTGCTCCATGACCGTCCTCTCCATCCCCACCCAGCGAGGAGGCACCTCTTTCGGTTATCCACGTGTAAATTGATTGAGAGCCTCTTCGCGCCATCTCAAACCAAGGGGCCTGGGGATTAAACCCAGTTTAAGGACAAAGAAGGAAAAGAAAGAACTCACTCCATGACTCGATTCTGCCTGACTCATGGTGACCCTTTAAGACAGAGTCGAAGTGCCCCCTGTGGGTTTTCCAGGCTGTAGATCTCAGGAACAGAAAGCCTCATCTTTCGCACACCGAGCGGCTCCTGGTTTCAAACTGCCGTCCTTAAAGTCAGCGCAATGAGTAATCCACTGCACCACCAGGACTCCTCCAAAGGAAAGAAACGCCGTTTTACAGATGAGGGAAATCGAGGCCTCCGGGCACTGGCATCACTTCAGGGGTTGGACCACACGGTCAAAAACAGTGACACCCAAATGCCGCCTGGGCTGTGGCGTCAGCGCTTAAGGCTGGTGCCGCAAGGATAGGGACTACAGGCTTTGGCACCACGAAGGTTAGTGTCACCCATCTCGTAGTGTGACAACTTATCCAAACCCACCTCTCCTCCTCCGTCAGGGCGCAGGCAGGTGAACCTCGGTGCCCACCCTCGGGTGGAAGAACACCTTGGTCAAAGAGAGGTGATGAGCTGTATGTCCGGTGAGCCTGGCCCCGCTCCACAGGGAACCAGCAGGGAGGCTGTTCCCCACGTCCTGCCCCACCCATGCACGCGGCTTAGTGGCGGCAGGTGACAACACTTTAATGACACCGCTGCTTGCAGGTAAACCGAAGCTTTTGATATCCTATGCGTTGCATATGAAGGGGATTCAAAAGTGCGTGGGAACTCCACGAGCTTTGCATTGTTTCCCATGAACTTCTTGAAGCCCTTTTGTGCATTTCAACGTCGCTTCCCAATCATTTTCTTATGGCTTCAAATGTGTTGGCATTTTGCCTCTCTGCTTATGCATTTGATTAGGGTGTGACGTTCGGCATTCGTGCTTCGCGTGTCCCTGCCAGGCTGGAGCTTCAGATGCCAGGGAGCAATGAGGTTCCCGTGGGAGGTCAGAAGCAGGCACCGGTTGGAGGCACAGCAACCACACTGAGAGCCTTTAAGGTGTGCCTTTCTACTTCTCTATCGAGTTGCCCTCTCGAAAACCCACAGGGGCAGCTCCACCCTGTCTCCGAGGGTGGGCATGAGTCGGCGTGACCTTGCTGGCTGTGAGGTTGCTTTGACATACCGCGTCTCGGTGAGTGGGGCTCAGCGGCACACAGCAACATGAACAGTCTCCTGCACTGTGAGAACTATCTATCTATTTGTGAATGCTCCCCACTTGCAGTTCTGTGTCACCGGAGCACTGAGGACCCCAGAGTACGTTTTCTTCTTTCGCCCCAATGTAGACTTGCATTGCCTTAACACTAAGAATATATAAAACAGGTGTTTGATACTTTGGCACAGTGAAACTTCAGAATCTTGTGTTCTCCCTCCTTATTTGCCGTGTAAACTATCACAACGGAGGACGGACTTATAAACTGGCCTAGATTCCAGTTCTTTCCTGTTGTCAGAAAAAGGACAGGGTTGTTTGGCGAAGTAAAAGCTCGGCGAAGATTTGGGAACCCCTCCAGGGAACGGGTCAAAACACCACTCTCCGCAACAACAGACACGAACACACCTATGCTCAGAAGGACGGCACTGGGCCTGGCAATGTTTTTGTTCCTTTATCACCCTGAGTCAGAACCGACTCAACAACTCATGACATCCTCAGAATTCCTTAAACATGTTGATTCAATCAACTAGCAAACACTATTTTTTTCACATGAGACACTGGGCATAAGCAATAGAAACCAACGCTGCCTGTTCTAAGAAAAGATGGAGTTTATTATAAACATGTGCGTTACTCCCAAAATTGAGTTTAAACTACCGAAGTTATTTTTAAACGTGAGATCTATGGACCTTGGGGCTTCTGAAGGCCTTTCAGAGAACCTGTAAGGAAAAAATCCACTGCCCTAATTCATGATGCTGTCATTCACTGCCATTCAGCAGACTCATGGCAACCTTCTAAACAGGGGACCAAAATGTTGCCCCGTCCTATGCCAGCTACACAATCATTGTTATTTCTGCATCAATTGTTGTGACTCTTGTGTCCCTGAATTTCCTTAGCTCTGTGCCAAATACAATATCCCTTCCTGCTGGCAACTCTAAAATAAGCCCGTTGAAATCTCACTCAGCGAATATTCTGGCTGTATTTCTTCGAGATCGATTTGTTCTTTTGGCAGTTCATAGTAGAGTCTACGTTCTCTGCCAGCACCACCAGCCACCCACCTGTTGGCTCGTGTATTGCTGCACTGTTTGCAGTGTTTCTGTGTTTCGAATACCAGCAGGGTCACCCACGGCGGATGGGTGTCAGCACAACTCCTAAACTAAGACATATGAGAAAGAACAATCTGACAAGCCACCAGCCAGTGAGAACCCTCAGGAAAGTGTTGTTTGCCTCTTTCACTGTTATTGACATTCGTACGAATGGTGCCATGGGGCAAATCAAGGCAGGGGCAAGGTCATAACAACACACTCATGGTGGTTTGTTCCTTTAAAATATTCTAGATGGAGCTATGAGTCTTGACCCTTAAATATATAGCATTTTGATGCTCTGTGTGATGAAGCACAGAGTATGGATAACTCACTGCTCTTTCAAGACAAATGATAATTATCTCTTTTTTTTTAAGTATGTGAAGTTCGTGGAGCCACTTTTTCACGCAACACCATTTATTTAAAAGATTGACTGGCAAACTTCAGACCTTGTTTTTGGCATGGATTTTTTTAATGAGTAAAATGAGACTGTCACTTCAAGGGTAACAACTGACAGTATTGTAGCCTGGGATAAAATTCAAGCCTTCCAGTCTGAAAATTAGGATTTTCAGAAAACTTGTCAATTAGGATGCCGTCTCTCATTGAATTTGACGGCTTCCCACAACACCTTAAGACTTCACTGATGAGCTTACAGGTGATATTTTAAACCGTGGAGTTTTTTATATTGTGTAGTAAAATATGTCAAAATGTGGAAGATCTGTATAAATCAGCAAGCCAATTTTTCCAAATAGCCAGCACACAATGTTACTGAATTGTGCCTGAGTTAAAAGATCCACTCAAAACACAAGACGCATGGATGGATTTTGGCATAACACGACAAACAGTTCATTGGTGCACTTTCAGATTCTGCATTGCAACGAATCCTAAGAAGCTACCTCTCCCAAGCTTTGGCATAGTATTAAAGATCATCTTCACAATTATTTTTAAATGCAATTAAAATCTGTCTCCCTCTTCTGGTTACCAGGAGCCCTGGTGGTGTAGTGGGCCACACTGAGCTGCTAGCCACAAGGGCGGTCATTTGAGCCCACAAGCAGCTCTGTAGGAGAAAGATGAATTTGGCCGCTCCTGTAAATATCGGAACTCACTGAAACCCAAAGGAGCAGTTCTGTTCTGTCCTGTTGAGTCACTAGGAGTTGGAACCAACTTGATGCAGGGGTTTTAGTTTGGTTTGGTTTGGTTTGGTTTGGATTGGGGGTTTTCCGGTTACAACTCAGCATTACACTGGACTTTCTTCATATACTTTAAGGAAAACAATAAATCACAAAAATAAGAAATGAGAAGGCAGCTGTTTTATTTTTTTAAATCATGGATTAATAACACCTTTTCTTTTTTTGAAGTGTTACTGACATATAAATCTCATCTCCTACAATTCAATAATTCAATCCTGTTAAAAAGAACCGTACAATCATTACCACAGTTTTGAAACATTTTTCTTGCTTGCTTCTAAAGATCATTCTGGCTGTACTTCTTCCAAGTTAGATCTGCTTGTTCTATTGGCAGCCGATGGTACTTTCAATATTCATCTCCAGCGCCACAATTCAAATACATCCATTCCCCATCGGTCTTCCTTATTCAATGTGCAACTTTCACGTGCATATGAGGCAATTGAGGATGCCATGACTTGAGTCAGGCAAAACTTAGTCCTCAAAGTAACATCCTTGCCTTTCAATACTCTAAAGAGGTCTTGTGCAGCAGATTGACCCAACGCAATGTGTCTTTTGATCTCTTGACTGCTGCTTCCATGAGCATTGATTGTGGATCCACCCAAAAGAAAATCCTTGACAACTTCGATCTTTTCTCCATTTATCATGTTACCTACGTGTCCAGTTGCGAGGATTTTGTTCTTCTTTGCATTGAGATGTAATCCGTCCTGAAGGCTGCGGTCCTTGGTCTTCATCAGCAAGTGCTTCAAGTCCTCCTCACTTTCCGCAAGCAAGGTTGTAACATCTGTGCTATAGTTTATTGTGCCAGCCTGGCCGATAAACACAAGTAGGATTAACTGAAGGGCAGAGGGATAAATGGCTCGGTGAGCCTCACCTTGGTTGTTCTATGCCTCAGTTTAAAGGGGTACCCTACCTGCAGGACGCCTAGCCTGTGGACTGTGTCGCTGTTAGTTGAGGTCCCTTCAAGCCCACACGATTGGAATGTTCATCTCTGGAACTGGGGACTGACAGTTGATGACAGTTGGGGACCTGCCTTGCTGTTTGCTGCCTGGGTATAAATAGCCCAGCTCTCTCTACAGAAGAGGACTGGCAACTGGCGGCTCTCAAGCCTTGAAGGACTGCTAGTGTCTCACTGCTTTATAATTTGACTGTTAATTTCTTGTATTATCTATCTGTATATTATTTAACAGTTTATTTCTTGAATTATATATCTATCTTTATAAATATATTTATATATAATTGCTAGCAATCTGGTTTGTCTCTCTAGAGAACCCTGTCCAATACAATCTGCATATGTTAGGTTGTTAATAAACCTTCCTCCCGTCTTCAGGCTGTTCTCTTTTTCATATCATCAGCTTCTCTGATGATCTGCTCAGCATACATATCGAATAGGTGTGATGGGAGTGTACGACCCTGACACACACCTGTCCTGATTCTTAAACCATGCAGTGTTTCCTTGTTCTGTGTGTACAACTGCTTTTTGATCCATGTAATGTCTCATAGGCATAATGAAGTGTTCTGGAATTCTCTATCTTCTCCAGGCTGTCCACAGTTTGTTATGATCCACACAGTCAAATGCCCTGCCATAGTCAATAAAACACAAGTGAACATCTTTCTGGTATTCTCTACCTTCAGCCATGATTCATCTGGCATCAGCAATGATATCCTTGTATCCACATCCTCTTTCAACTCAATGCAGCTCCTCGTGAATGGACTACTGTAGCCATTGTTGCATGATCTTCAGCAAAATTTTACTTGCATGTGATATTGTTGTATAATTTGCGTATTCTGTTGGGTCACCTATCTTTGGAATGGGCATAAACATGTATCTTTTCCAAAGTCCATTAACTAAGTAGCTGTCTTCCAAATTCCTGGCACACACAAAAAATTTGAATGTTTGATCAGCTTGTGGAAACATTTCGATTGGTATTCCTCCTGAAGGTGACTCATGGCAAAGGAATAAGGGAGAGATAGAAACCAGAAACCAAGAGAGCAGCCTCCAGCATGTTCCATCCAGTTAATGATCAACCAAGTTCATGTCATTGGGAAGACATCTTACCATGGCAACAGTAACATATGATGCTTCTATGGTGAACTAGGCCCTGTAGGGTGGGGAGAAATAAGTAAGCAACAGGTAGCCTCTGGACTTAATGATAAACATTTTGACTGCTCAGCTAATCACTTGTAAATAAAAGTTCCAGATCCAAGAGAAAAGTGTCAGGGAGAGAAACTAAGTTTGAAGGTATTACGCAATCATTGTTAGGGAAGTTCAAACTAGACCTGAGTGTCTACTGTGTACCCAGTTCACCCCACACACAGTTTGTATTATTCTCCCCCTAGGAGGTGAAATCCCATGAGATTTGTCTGACGTCAAAGTGGCATTAAGCAGCCAACTCAGATCCTAGACCTTAGTCCATCCAACCCCCATCCAAGGCTGAGATAACCCCCAGAGACATTCCACTGCTCGGTTATAAATGTCCTGTTTCCTACTGCTAAGGTCCATGGTACTGTGAGTGTCCCCAAGGACCCTCCAGAACCCCATTCCAAACCTATTCCCTGCAGACCCCTGTCACTGGTTAAAAGGCACACCGACAGACCAATGAAAGGCCATCTTTGAATCAGATTCTAAAATACGCTTCTGTATGCATATCATCCACAAAACAAAGGGATTGCCCGTCTCTCCTTTTGTCAAGCCCTTTAACAGCTTCCTTCCTCTTCTGTTGGGGGGATTGCAGGGCTTAGGGTCACCTCCTCAGGGAGATCGCAGGGGAGTAGGGGAAAGCTCTACAAGCATTCTCTTCCAAGACGCTATCATGAAATGACCAGGTAGACAAAGGGAGCCCCCAGGGTCTCAGTCTCATAGAGCTGCCATAACACAATACCTTAGGATGGGCCGATCCAGTGAACAGAAATGTGTTATCCCATGGGCCTGGAGGCCCGGAGTCTAAATTCAGTGTCAACCCTATTGATTCCTTGTGAAGGCTCAGAGAGAACTGTCCCATACCGCTCTTTCTTGGTTGGCATCTGGTTTCTGCTGGCAATCCTTGACATTCCTTGGCTGCTTCTAGATGCAACTACCCTTGGCATGTCCCCCTGAAAGGCTCTGTCTTCATGTCGGTTTGTCGTGTTTAGAAGACACCACTCAGAAAGGGTTCAGGCCAGCACCACTCTCCCACCCCTGCAGTCTGCTACAACCTCATGAAATTAACTGATAACATCTACAAAGAAAACGCCTATTTCCCAGCAGAGTCAATGTCACAAGTGCTGGGGTTAAGACTTCAGCATATCTTTTTGGAGGTCGGAAATCGATCCATAGGCACCCCAGTATTGCAGTGATTACACATTTGGCTGCTAACCACAAGGTCAGCAGTTCAAAGTCATCATCTGCTTTGCAGGAGATAAAAGGCCTTCTACTCCCAGGAAAGGGTCGCTGTGGATCAGCATTGATTCAATGGCAGTGAGTTTCAAAATACATCTATAATCTGCAGAATTGGTTCAGGGATATGTGAGGTGGTTCTTGCCCCCCCCCTTTCCATGTGGGTCAGGTAGGTTAGAAGGGGTCACAAAAGTGGGGCGCAGAGAATTGCATGCATGTGGGAATGCTGGCCCTGTTAACAGCATTTGATGGGAAAACAAAAGGAAGAGGATGACCAATCTTCCCAGTTTACCCAAGATTGAGAAGTTTTGCAGGGTGGAGGTTTAGCACGACTCACTGCCATCGAGCTGACGCTGACTCACTGTGACCCTTTAGAACAGAGTAGAACTACTCTGTGGGTTTCCAGGGTTGGAAATCTTTAAGAGAACAAAAAGTCACATCTTTCTCCCTTGAAGCATCTGGTGGGGTCAAACTGCTGGCATTGAAGACGGCAGCCCAACTCATAGCCCGTCATGCCACTTTAAGCTGCAGGCTAATCCCCCAACAAACAGAGACAAGCTGTTCACTCTCGCTCATCTCTCTGTCCTCTCTATCCAGCACGACCTGGGTCATCTCTTGCCCTCTCTCCGACATATGGACACCTGCTACACAGCCCCTGTCGCATCCCACCCGTGTGTTCTCTACAGGTGGGATCTAGTAACAGCTGATATTGATTGTGGAAAATAGTGATACCACGCTACAGTTCTCACCTTGCCTGCGGGAAACCCATGTTCAGTTCTTGGCCAATGCACTTCGTGTGTGGCCACCCCCCATCTATCAGTGAAGGCTTGCATGCTGTTACCGTACTGAGCAGTTCAACAGAGCTTCCAGGCCAGGACTAGGCAGAAAGGTCTAGTGATCTGCTTCCAAAAAGCAGCCAATAAAACCCCTGTGAGTCAACAGTAGGGATCATGGGTCATCTCAAGGGTAGCTAACAGAAACACTTACTGAAGACTGCCTCAGTGCCAAGGAGACCTGGGTGGCAGAACTGGTTACGTGTCGGACTGCGAACCAAAAGGTTGACAGGTTGGTGGTTCAAGCTTACCCAGAGGTACCTCAGAAGAAAATCCTGGTTTTCTGCTTTTAAACCGTCTCAGTCATGGAAATATGCAGCGCATGAATCTACTCCATAGCACATGGTGTTGCTTTGAGTCACAATCGACGTTACAGCAACTGATTGGGTTTGGGGTTGCTCACGTAGTGGCAAGCACTTTTCTGTCCCATTTAGTCCTCATTTCGCCTCATTTAATCCTCAACACCGGTCTAGGAAACATATACAGTCATCACCTTCCTTTTACAGAAGAAGAAACTGAGGCTTACAAACAAAAAGCCAAACTCACGGTTGTGGAGTCACTTCTGACTCACCGTGATGCACGGGCCAGGATAGCATTGTGTCTGTGAGTTTCTGAGGCTGTAAGTCTTTACAGAAGCAGAAAGCCTCAACTGTACCCCCGTTGAGTGGCTGATGGTTTGGAACTGCTGACCTTGTGATTAGCAGCCAACTAACTAACCTACTTCACCATCAGGGATCCCTAAAATGAGATTTAGAGAGGTTAACTAACACAAAAATTCCATAGATCCATCATATGGCCAGAGTTCCATTCATAAAGGGCCTCTGTACTCTGCTTTAGAAGCACTGGTGGTGTACCGATTAACATGGGGCTGAAATCCCCAAGGTCCTCAGTTCAAAACCACCAGCTGCTCTGGGGGAGAAAGGGCTTTCTACTCCTGGTAAACAGAGCCTCGGAAACTTACAGAGCAGCCCTCCCTGCCTTATAGGGTCGTTGTACATGTGAGTCAGCATGGACTTGATGGCAGTGAGTTTGGTGTGTGTGTGTGTGTGTGTGTGTGTGAGAGAGAGAGAGAGAGAGAGAGAGAGAGAGAGAGAGAGAGAGAGAGAGAGAGATATGAGAACTCATCAGAATGGACTTCAGGGCAGGGAATTTTCTTCTCACTTATGTTATCACATCCTCCAAAATGTGTTCTCCCAGTCACGTTAGGTCGAGCCTAATCCTACCAATATACCCAAAGAAATCTTGTCAAGTATGTATGAACGAAACCAAGCATATTAATTACTTAGTAAAAATCTCTGAAAATGAAACTGTTGCCTCAAGAGCCCACTTTCCTTAGTAGACCCTCGGCTACTCTATCCCCTGCTTCATCTGCTGCACCCTTCCATGAACCACGGACTCTGACCTCCCAAAGGCACGTGACCGTCAGAAGCCAGCACCTTCCAAAGGACCTGGTCCCATCCTCCGGCTCCCCGGTGAGCCCGCCAGAGGAGCTTCTATAGCACCAGCTGCAGTTCCTTTTACTCCGCTAGAAATGAGAGCATTATCATATGATATTCATGCCCACTTTTATAAATATTTCATCCTTTTGTGAGAAAGTAAAGTAGCCTGGAGCTGGACCATTTCAAAGGGAATACTGGTGCCTTATTCATAAAATAATAATGTGGTAGTTTGCCAGCCCGTTAGTGAAAGTCCTGGAGCAAAATACACTGCGTTCTCGGACTATTTTTAGCCTGGAAAGGCCACCCAAGCTCTTTTCTCAGCTCACGCTTGCTGGGGCCAGTGTTATGCTTTCTCTGAAACCCGGCTTTCCTGCCTCACTTACATCCACGCAGAGCAGCCTAAAAGGGAAGTTGGCAAATATTTGTATTCAGGAAACACAAACCCCCAGGACATTTTTTTACTGGACAAAAATGAATTATAAATAAAGGGTGATGGCGTCTGTGGTCAGCCATGGCCACGGGAAATGGGCCATGGAGCATTCACGTTGACATCAGCCTCTTTCCTAAGTCTGACAGGGAGTTTCCATTATGGAGCAGGAGCCTCTTCAGAGCTAGACAGAAATGCTTCTGAACAGCGGTGATAGATGAAGCGATTTTAGCCTCCATGTCATGAAGGCCCCCCCAAAAAAAACAAAATCACAGCCGTGGATGCCGACTCATAGCGACCCTCCAGGACCAGGCAGAACAGCCCCCTGCAAGCTTCTGAGATGGTAACTCATCTTTCTCTTCATCTTTCTCCCAAGGGGTGGCTGATGGTTTCGAACTGCGAACCTTGCAGATCGCAGCCCCATGCGTAACTATGCCTCCAGGACTCTTAAGGTCCCCCACAGCCTCCCCAAATCATGCACTGACTTTTCACAATAGGTTGGTATGTCCATTTCTTTGCCTAAGATGATTTCCAAAGTAATGTTTACCTGCAGAAGGACACAAGACAAACTCATGCAAGGGTATACAGAGCAGGCCTGACGGCGCAGTGTGAAGTGCTCAGCTGCTAACTGAAGGTCAGTGGTTCTAACCTACCAGCCTCTGTGAGCCCACCAGCCACGCTGCAGGAGAAAGATGCAGCGGTCTGCTTCCTGGAAATTCTACTCTGTCCTGAAGAGTCGCAATGAATTGGAATCGACTCAAAAGCAACTAGGAGTTGGCGGAATTGTTTTTCTGGGTTGGTTTTTTGTGTCAGCCGGCGGGGGGGAGGGGGAGTTAAATATTGATGTGTCTGTAAGCCTGCTGCAGTATGAGCTGATATCATGACCAAGGGAACAAGGTTGAATTCGTGTTGTTAGATGCTATCGAGTCAATTCCGACCCATAGCGGCACTTTCTATGTCAGCACAAGGAAACCCTGGCCATCTTGCCCTGGCCTCACGACTGTCCGTATGTTGGATCCCACTGTTACAGCCCCCACGTCAGTCCTTCCTGTGGAACGTCTCTCTCTTTTTCACGGACTCTCTAATTTGCCGGCGTGTGTCCTTCTCCTGGGACAGGTCTCTCCTGATAACCTTCCCCAAACAGGTGAGATGAAGTCCTGCCATCCTTATTTCCAAGGAGCAGAAATGCAGAATGTACTTCCAATTTTCAATATTCTTTTCCAACACCATAATTCAAAAGAATCAAATTTCTTCCATCTTCCTTGTTCAATGCCCAGTTTTCAGGTGTACATGAGATAATTAAAAATATCACGGTTTGCCTCAAGTACACCTTAGTTCTCAAAGTGGCATCTGCTTTTGGATACTTTAAAAGCATCTTTTCTTGGGGCTCCCACTTGGTTCTAGGCCCAATCCAAGAACAGTTCATTCTTTTAACAGGGCCCTGCTCAGTTCTTGCCTTCATGAAGAGACCACCGGAGATATAGGGGCTACTGCAAAGTGTGGTGAAAAAAGCAGATGGTGCCCGGCGATCAATTGGAATCGCGTCTGGGTCTTAAAGACTTGTATTCAAACAAGCAGCCATCCAAGTGAGGCGTCAACTAAGTCCGGATCAAAGAAGCACACCGGTCTGTGTGATCCAAAGATGTCAGTAACAATATCCATATAGGACAAAGGGAAATGTATGAGTTTAAATTGTGAACACCCACTTTGCAGAAGATCTCTGGAAGATTGTGGTAGTCCAAAGTCCATCTGCAGAATGTTTACTCAGATTAAGCTTCTGGCAGATCCCCGCTGGTCACTGTTGAGGGATGCAAACAGCTTTGCTATCACGCAGAG
This sequence comes from Tenrec ecaudatus, assembly GCF_050624435.1. NCBI lineage: Eukaryota > Metazoa > Chordata > Mammalia > Afrosoricida > Tenrecidae > Tenrec > Tenrec ecaudatus. The sequence goes on from NC_134538.1 coordinate 8,449,537, forward strand.
ATTTTCGTAAACTTGATTATGGTGCATGGATCTATGGTGTAATATGATATGTGGCCAGTTGACCGCCATCTTGACCCAACCTGAATTTGCTCTTGGTTTAAGTATTTCTCACTTGTTACTCGACAGAAATCTCTACCTGTGGCTTATTTTAATATCGCTGGTGATTTTTTCTTTCGTACTCTTTAGTTTTATTTTTTATATTTATTTGATTATTAGTATTATTATTTTCTTTCTGTTTCATTTTGTTTTTGATTGTTTCTGTTGTATTTTATTGCTTTGACCAGGCGTCCTCAAACTGCAGCCCGCCGAGGACATGTATCCAGCCCTCCGGGTGTTTTTGCCCCATTTTGTCCTTTTACTTCAAAATAAGATATGTGCAGTGTGCATAGGAATTTGTTCATAGTTTTTTTTTAAACTATAGTCCAGCCCTCCAACAGGTCTGAGGGACAGTGAACTGGCCCCCTGTTTAAAAAGTTTGAAGACCCTTGGCTTTGACTGTCCCAGTTTGTAAAGCACAGAAGGAGTGGAGACAGAGACAATAACTGATTCAATGGTGTATTGGGGACCCCCGGGGGAGCAAGTAATGAATGTGGGAGGGGGAGGATACACTAGAACTGATTATGATGATGTGAACGTGACTCTTTTTAAAAGCGACTGAACTATGGAAGTGTATTATATGTGAATTTTATATCAATGAACCTTTTGTTGTTGTTGTTTTAATATCTCTTACAGCAGATTTACCCAACGCAATGGTCCTTTGATGTTCTGACTACAGCTTCCATGGGCATTGATCGTGAGTTCAAGTCAGGTGGAATCTCTGAGCACTTCAATCTTCTCTTCGTTTATCATACTGTTGCTACTAGTCCAGTTGTAAGGGTTTTTGTTTTATGTCGAGATGTAATCCATATGGAAGACTACAGTCTTTGATCTTCACCCATAAGTGCTTCAAGACCTCTTCGCTTTCCACAAGCCAAGTGATGTCATCTACATATGGCAGGTTGTTAAGGAAGCTCCTCAGTCCTGGTGCTGCGCTCTTCTTCGTATACTCCAGCTTCTCAGATTTCGTGTTCCACGTGCAATTGAGTGAACATGGTGAAAAGAGACAACCTGGACACTCACCTTTCCTCATTTTAAGCCACAGGGGAACTCCTTCGTCCATTCACATGACTGCCTCTTGGTCTATGAACAGGTGACGCACGCGCAGACATTAAGTGTTCTTCCAAAAATCCATAATCTGTGATGAACCACACAGTCAAATTCTGACACCGACCCACCCTGTAGGACAGAGTAGAACTGCCCCAGGGGGCTTTCAGGGCTGAAATCGTAAGGGGAGCAGATGGCCAGGTCTTTGTCCCATAGATCCCACGTGGGCTTTCATTGCCCACCTTTGGGTTGGCAGCCAAGTGCTCACCCACTATGTGACTAGGACTTGAGGAAAATGAATACTGTCTCATTTAAGTTTTACCTCATTTATTATTACATTCATTTCTAAAACACTCTACATACCCTCCAAAGGACTTTACGAAAAGAGCTGTCAACCCCAAACGACCTTAACACTCATGCTGAGAAGATCCAAAGGTAATTGAGGATCGTATCCTCATTCCATATTGAACAGTTAGAAATAGAGGCCCGAGGTGAGCCAACTTGCTCAGGGTTGAACCCAAGGATGTGCTGGGGCCTTCTCTACCCAGCGGAGGCCACACCTCCACTGGCCTACTTTGCAGCTGGCTCGTATTGTTCCGCAGTGGAAACAGCGGGCTATTGCCAAAGAGAAATATTTCTATCGAAGTTTCTCAAGTGTCCCCCAGGAGATCCCAACAAGAGCCAGCGATGACATAAGGTTGGCGTTCGTGCTGCGGCAACAAGTGCCAACCACAGGGAAACTAGTTCTAGATTTTAATAGGATGTAAATTAGCTGTGGGACTTCAAGAGAAGACTCTATAAGGAGCAAGTGAGGAGGAGCCTCGGACTCTCTGCCCACTGCTGCTTTTGTGGACCGGGATTGTTTTTCCCAGGTCCTCATATTGGCAGAGACCAGCTGGGCAGAACAAGGCACTGACCCTGATTTCTTTCCCAAGAAAACTTGAGGGTGGAGAGAGAGGCAATGGTTGGCGTAAAATAAATAGCGATTGTGAGTCCCACCCCCACCCCACCACCCAGCCTACTTGATGAAACACGCCAGCTGTGGTGTCTTCGTGTTTCAGAGGCTGCACTTCCCCCTTGGGAGTGACCCACCCCCATACCAAGAAGAACCCCCATCCACTTCCAGTTATTCCCACAACCGGCATCATCACCCATCCAGTGAAGGTCCAAAAAGCATTTTACATTGTCCTGAATTCATATTTTTAACCCCCGGGCAGAGTGCAGGAATTGAGGAGATCAGGTTACATGTGCATATTTGAAGTCAGAAGGCCTGAGTTTGAACCTTGTCTCTCCTCTTAGCTTTGAATTTTCTCATCTGTAACATGGTCATACAAATAACAACTAACCCAAGAGGCCACTATTAAAATTAAGTAAGATAACAACAGCCATAGTACCTGGTCCACATAAAGCATTGTTACAAATATTGTTGCTATGAACCGTTGAATTGATTACTTCTCAGAGCAGCCCTACAGGACGGAGTAGAACTGCCCCACTGGGTTTCCTAGGCTGGAATCCTTGTAGGAAGATGGCAGAAGGTCTCTTCTCAAACCATTAAACTTGTGATTAAGAGGCAAGTATACTTAACCACTGCCCCACCGCCTTCAATATGAGATGATATTCTTACTCTTTTCCATCCTCTTGCGGATCATGGATCCCTGGTGACAGCATTGGCCAGCTCACCGCCAGGTCAACAATATGAAACCACCAGCCTCTTTCTGGGAGAAATAGGAGACTTGCTCTGTTCCTGAAGATTTACAGCCTTGGAAACCCCCAGGGGGAGTTCCACTGAATCAGAACTGGCCGGGCGGCAGTGAGATTTTTAGTTTTGTCTCATCTATGTTATAACATCCTCCAAAGTTTGTTCTCCCAGATTGTAGTCTTTGTGCCAGCTTGATCCTATCCTACTCCTGCCAATAGAACCAAAGCAGTCTTCTCAAGTATCAAATCGAGCAAGTAACTCCCTCACTAAAAATCCTTTAACGTGAAACTGTTATCCCAACAGCCCACATTCCTTAGTAGATCCTCACTCCATCCCCAGCTTCCCCCACTCTCACCGTTCCATACACCTAAGCGCTTCTCTTTTTAAAATAGCTCTTGTTTATTTTTTAAATAGTTGTGTTGGAATATACGTCCTATATCATGCAGTTTAATTATTCAATCATATTAAGAAGAGTGGTAAAATCAGCACCACAGTCAATTTCAAAGCCCCGTGGCTCATTGTTGCTAGCTCCGCCTTTCCCCCTAAACCCCTTGGGTAATTCTTCATCTAGTTTCTGTCTCCATAGATTTACCTATCCTGGATTTCATAGACACAAAGTCATACAAAGCACAAACAGGAAGCAAACAAACGAACAAAAAATGACTACACAAAACAGAAAACCTTAATAGGAAAAAAGAAGAAAAGATTAAACACAGAAGCTTTGAAGTGCGTCAAAAAGGAAGATCAAGTGATAAAATGTTACATTGTATCCTAACCGTATCTGCCACAGTTGACTTTACAGTGCTCTATCTGACAGCAAGACTATTTACATCCCCAATCCCAACTACATGGACAGCTGCCCCTCCCCCCAAAAGAACTTATCTGAGAACAGCACTGAAGCTGCAGCTCAGGGAGAGGGACATGTCACTTGGGAGCAAATGAAGGGGGAGGAAGAGAAAGTCGAGCACGTCCTGGCCAACCAAGCCTTGACATCATGATTCCCACTCAGAGCAGCCAATTCACAGAGAAGACCATATGGCTGCCCACTATGAGACACAACATCCCTCACTGACCCGTAGCCCTACAGGGGACAACACTGGAGATGATACAGTGTGGGAACTGCGCCCAACATGATCCCACCACACTGAGGCAAAACACTAAGGGCGTGCAACAAAACAGCAAGGGGAACAGAGCAACGAAGTCCCCAAGGAGTACTGAAAATAGACTTTGGGGCCAGATCTTGGCACCCCATCACACTCGACTGGAAAACACAAGGCCAACAAACAGTCCTTGAACTAACTACAAGCTTTTCTTTTTTGTTGATGTTGTTTTGTGGGGTTTTTATGTTTTGTTTTGTTGTCATTGGCTTATTGTTTTGTTTTGTTTTGTTGCTTGGTTTTGCTCTGTCTTGTTTTTGTGTATATTATTATCTCCACGGGTCTGTCTAAATAAGATAGGCTGGATGAACAATCTGGAGGAGAAAACAACCGGACTGACATTTCCGGGGGGACATGGGAGAAGGGGAGGTGGGGGAAAGGATGTGGTGTTAACAAACCCAGGGACAAGGAAACAACAAGTGATCCTAATTGATGGTGAGGAGGATGTAGGAGGCCTGGTAGGGTGTGATCAAGGGTAATGTAACCAAGAGGAATTACTGTAACCCAAATGAACCCTGAGCATGAAAGTAAGGCATGAGGAAAGTAAAAGGAAATAGAGAAAAGAGCTAGGAGACAAAGAGTATTTATAGAGGTCTAAATACAAGCATGTACAGATGTAAATATATTTATATATGAGGATGGGGAAATAGATTTATGTGAAAATATTTATAGGTTTAGTATTAAGGTAGTAGATGGACATTGGGCCTCCACTCAAGTAGTCCCTCAATGCAAGAATACTTTGTTCTATTAAACTGGCATTCCATGATGCTCACCTTCCCGACACAATCACTGAAGACAAAGCAGGTGCATAAGCAAATGTGGTGAAGAAAGCTGATGGAGCTCAGCTATCAAAAGATATAGCGTTTGGGGTCTTAAAGGCCTGAAAGTAAACAAGCAGCCATCTAGCTCGGAAGTAATAAAACCCACATGGAAGAAGCACACCAGCCTGCGTGATCACGAGGTGTTGAAGGGATCAGGGATCAGGCATCAAAGAACAAAAAAATCCTATCATTGTGAATGAGGGTGAGTGCAGAGTGGAGACCCAAAGCCCATCTGTAGGCAACTGGACACCCCCTTATGGAAGGGTAGCGGAGAGGAGATGAGCCAGTCAGGTTGCACTGTAGCAGTGATGAAACATACAGCTTTCCTCTAGCTCTTAAATGCTTCCTCCCCACCCCCCATCATGATCCCAATTCTACCTTACAAATCTGGCTAGACAGAGAAAGTACACTGATACTAATAGAAACTGGAAACACAGAGAATCCAGGATGGATGATCCCTTCAGGAACAGTGGTGTGAGTTGTGATACCGGGAGGGTGGAGGGAGGGCGGGGTAGAGCAGGGGAACCGATTATAACCTCCTCCCTGGGAGACGAACAACAGAAAAGTGGGTGAAGGGAAATGTCGGACAGGGCAAGATATGACAAATTAATAATTTATAAATTATCAAGGGTTCATGAGGGATGGGGGAACAGGAAGGGAATGGGAAAAATGAGGAGCTGATGCCAGTGGCTTATGAGGAGAGCAAATGTTTGAGAATGAGAGGGTAACGAATGTACAAATGTGCTTTAGTGTGAGGTAGTATCGATGCAGAACACAGCTTTCCCCCGGATCCTGGATGCTTCCTCCCCCCAGCTACCATGATCGAATTCTACCTTGCAGGGCTGGATAGGACAGAGGCTGTACACTGGTGCATATGAGGGTTGGAGGTACAGGGAATCCAGGGTGGATGATACCTTCAGGACCAAGGGTGTGAGGGACGATGCTGGGAGAGTGGAGGGTGAGTGGGTTGGAAAGGGGGAACTGATTACAAGGATCCACATGTGACCTCTTCCCTGGGAGAGGGACAGCAGAGAAGGGGGGAAGGGAGACTCCGGATAGGGCAAGATATGACAAAACAACGATGCATAAATTACCAAGGGCATATGAGGGAGGGGGGAATGGGGAGGGAGGAGGGGAAAAAAAAGAGGACCTGATGCAAGGGGCTTAAGTGGAGAGCAAATGCCTTGAGAATGATTGGGGCAGGGAATGTATGGATGTGCTTTATACAATTGATGTATGTATATGTATGGATTGTGGTAAGAGTTGTATGAGTCCCTAATAAAATGTAAAAGAAGAAAAGAGAAAAAAATGATTAGTGCAAAGACTGTACAGATGTGCTTTATACAATTGATGTATGTATATATATGAACTGTGAAAAGAATTGTATGAGCCCCAATAAATTGTTAAAATTAATTAAAATAAATAAATAAATAAAAGAAAAAAAAACAAATGTGCTTTATACAATTGATGTATGTATGCATTGTGATAAGAGTTGTATGAACCCCCAATAGAATGATTTTTAAAAGACTATTTACAACTCTGAACAACAGTCAGAGGGGATTTGCTAGATCAATTGTTCTCAACCTTCCAAATGCCACAACCCTTTAATACAGTTCCTCATGCTGCGCTAACCCCCCAACCATAAAATGATTTTCGTTGCTACTTTATAATTTTGCTACTGTTATGAATCACGAGACCCCTGTGAAAGGGTCGTTTGACCCCCACAGGTTGAGAACCACTGCGCTAGAGGCTTATTCTGTGTGGGAACCCTGAAAATGAATGTGGGGCTTCCACTGTCCTCCATAATCCTCTGTAAATCAGGTGTTCCTAATTTAAGCTCTGATATCATCCCCTCATTCAAGTTTAGATTTTATTATATACAATTCGTGGACCACACAGGCTGGTGTGCTTCTTCTATGTGGGCTTAGTTGACATCTCACTTAGATGGTTGCTTGTTTAAAGACAAGCCTTTAACTTGCCAGACACTATTCTTTCTGATAGCCGGGCACCATCTGCTTTCTTGACCATACTTTGCTAGAGCACCATTATCGTCAGTGATCTCTTCATGAGGAGAGCATCAAGTAGGGCAGGAAGAATTCATTGTTCTTAGATTGGGGCTATAATGAAGTGGATACAAATCCATTCATGTGTCTATCGTTTATCTGTGTCTCTGGCTCACTCTAGAGACATTATTTTCAATTTATTGGAGAACAGTATAAAACATACTCCTAGACAAAAGGCAAGTCTATTGATAGTGTAATTAATTTAGCCAATAATATGGAATTCTAAACTGTTGAGAAAAGGAAATTACACAAGGATAAGCTGGCTTCAGGCCACAATACATCAATTGTTGTCTTGTACAGATTAAATTATGAAGTGCTGGACACTGCTTACATGAAAAACTGGGGGCTGGTGATAGGACAAACCTTTCACTAGCACTCATTCATAAGTGCAGACTCGTGCCTGCCAGACATGTCCTAAGACAGCAAGGAGGGCATTGAAATCATAACTCTGTGGTAGTCCAGGGCCACCACCATTCATTGGGCACCCTTAAAGCATAGGATGTGAACCAAAGCCTAATGACGGCCAATTCCACAACCTTGGGATAGCAGTCATCTGCTTCTTCTCACACTGCGATGGTTCAGCCAAGTCCAAGGGAGCCTGTCACTTCCTTCTATCTGCTATAGGTAAGCTTGAGGGGAAGCCCAATTTGTTTAGTAGGGTTTCCACATTGAATCCTGCAGGGAATAGAAAGTCTCATCTTTCTTCCACAGAAAGACTGGTGGTTTTGAACTGCTGACCTTGCAGTTAGTAATCCAATAGCATAATCCACTCTGCCACCAGGGCTCCCTCACATTGAATCCTTTTGGTGTGGCCTATGAAGGGTCTCATGTGCCTTGAAAGACAGAGACTAAGTTCCCAGTAGTGTTTAGCACAGGGGTTGGAATACCAAGAGCTGGACAGAAACTAGGTTAAAAGTGTCCAGTTAGGAACATAGTACCAGGTGTATTCTCCCCCTTTGGTTCCAAATATAAATACTGCTAAGCATTTTCTTAAACTGCTTGCAATCTCTTTCCTCCAAGCCTTTGCCTGAGTCTTGATGGTTCTACCAGACATGATCTTCCTTGATCATCCCTTCCTCATCCTACCTGATAAGCTCATGATTCTCCACATGAGACATAACACCTATGCTCCTTTATGAAGCTCACTCTCCACAGCTGCACTCTTGCCCCCATATAGCCTTTATTCCAGCATGAGTGACCTTGCCGGATTCACAGTGTGTAAACTGAAATTATTCTGGACAAACAAGTACATTGTTTTAGAAAGATTTCTCTTTCTGCTGAGATTAGAGGAACACTTGCTTTGGTTCATTATCCTACCCCCAACGCCTAAGAGGATGTCAGGCACATGTATGGCTCTTGCTTGAGAGCTGGGAAAGCACAGAGCAGTGAAGACCTAAAGCCATGGTTCTTTCCCTCAGTGCCTCCTGCTATGTGACTTTGGGCACATGATGACATTTAGGTAAGGTCGACGTTGGCTTGTTCCCCCTTAAATGGTTTTAAGGAGTCCTGCAGATGCAACAGTTAAGGGGTTAACTGTAGCCCAAAGACCGGTGTTGAATGCACCCAGTGAAAAAAGACCTGGCCATCTACTCCCATAAAAATTACAGCCTGGGGCAATGAATGTCCAGATGTGCTTTACACAATCGATGTATGTATGGATTGTGATAAGAGTTGTATGAGCCCCTAATAAAACATTTTTTTAATTACAGCCTGGATAACCCTGTGGGACAGTTCTACCTTGACTCCTTGTGTCATTGCTATGAGTCAAATTACCTACATAGCATTCAACCACAACAAATGACAAGTCAAGTTTCTTGATCTCACTGCTCCTGGATTGCACAATAGAGATCATAGTGCTCATTTTCTAGGCATAATGTAAGGATGAAAGTCATATAAAATGGTTAACAGAGCACCTGGCATTTAACAAGCTTTCAATAAGCATCAACTGCTAAGACTATTGTATAATCCTGGTCATAATTCATTGAATTGTCACAGTATACTCAGTGAGAGTTTATTCCCTTTCCTCTGCTTGAAAAATGTAGATAGGTGGTCTTAAATGGAAGTTTACCATAGCAAAGGCTTCCCCTAGGACCATGGTCCATAACCTTGTCTGCACATTAGAATCCCCTGGAGAGCTTTTACAAACACTGATGCTCAACCGCAGACCAATTAAATCAAACCTCGGGTGGTGGGTTTATGCATCAGCATTTTAAGAGATCCCTTGGTGATTCTAATGGGCAACTGGGGTTGGCAGCCTCTACCTAGGCGCACTGGGTTAGTTGCTCTTAATTGCTGCACGGAATCAGTCCAGTCACTTTTCCCTAATCTAACTGCTATCTGCACAAGTCCTTAATTTCCAGGACCCTGGTTAATGTGTGTTCAGGACTAGACGTGGAGGATTCTAGATTGACCTAGAGATAATTGGAGGTTCACCTTTCCTCTTAACTTTCCCTGGCCCACCCCCAACTTCCTACAGAACCGTGTACCCTAGATCTTCCTTTAGAGTAAAGTCTTGATAATCTCATAGGAATTTTGGAGGAATAGGACATAGACCATTTCATCTGTGTCTTTTCTAAGGGGACCAAAATCAAACCAAACCCAAACGGTTGCCATTAAGTTGATTCTGATTCCTGATGAGCCATGTGTTAAAGAGGATGTCATGGTTAGATTTTATGGCGATGTTTATTTGTCTGGAACTATAAGGGTGGAGTCCAACTTGTCAATCAGGCCACAGTCGGATGATGTCTCCTTGGAGGGTGTCCTTTTTATAAGGGAGAAAGCGGGAACTTCCTCACTCTCTGCCTTCCTGCTTGCTGAACCATCCATCCACATGATCTGCACCCACCAGCCTCTGACCTTCTTGCTTCCCTCTTCACCTTTCTGCATCATCGGCCTGTAGACTTGACTTGCACTGGGCTGGGGGCCTCCTTGGTATAAGTTTACTTCTTGCCAGAAAGTGTTTTCCTGCACATCGATGTGTGTCATGGGTTTTATTTTTCTAGACGGCCCAGCCTAACACAGAGTAGATCTGAGATCCGTCAGATGTTCCTAGCTGTAATCTTTATGGAAGCAGATCACCAGGTTTTTGTGTTTGGGGGCTGTTGTTTTTAAAACTGCCATGGTGGGTTCAAACTGCCAAATTGTGGGTTTGGAACCAGGAGGAAAACATTTGTGCCTCTTCGGGAATCCCCCGAAGGAGACACACGGTTTCATCTTCTCCGTCTGGTGCCACGAATATGCCCTCGAATAATTTAGTCTGCACCGTTATTTCACTGATGATTGAAATATGACTACGCTACATCATTAAGCTGCTCTTTGTAAATCTGAGTGACCGGGTAAAGAAGAGGCAGTGTACATAGATATTTGAAGTAGTTAAAATAAAGGAACCAAGAGGGCAACTAGGTCCTTCCATGGTTAAAGGTATTAAAGCAAAACAGGTCTAAAATGATCAGCAAGTAGCCCTTAGTGTCAAATTATCTGCATAATCGAATGCAATTTCGTTCATCCTATCTGTATTTAACAGTTTGCAGCAGTTCATTAGCAGCAAATAGCAAATATGAGCTTGAAATTTGTCTTTTCTTCAATTCTAAAAACAAATGAGTGAGAGAAACCTCATTTAATATACATTTTAATGAGGTTGGGATGCACACTTTATCTTCAAGTGAACATGAGAGATTGACAGATTTACCAAGTGACATCTCATTAAAACTGGGAATGGGGAATTGCTCACAGGCCACTCTACCAGCTCTCCAGTCATGTGCAGGGTTGATTGTCCAGCGTGAGCAGATACAGTCCTGGTGTTATTAATGCATTCATGCCTCATTTAAAAAAGAACACACAGGCTTTGCCTGGGTATTATTAAAGTCAAAATGCAGAAACGGATTATAGAACTAGACCCAAGGCTACATCTTTCCATTATGAAATCAGCAATCATCACTTCTTTTTATTAGCGCCTCATCAAAACAATGTTTATTGAGATCGTGTGCTCACAGACTTCCTTTTGCTTTTAATTTGCAAATTTAGGGTTGTTCATTTTGTAAATTCCCAAGAGCTATGAGCATGAGGAATTTATACCTGGTTTTCACTTTCATATTTAAGAGAAAATAAAAGTAATTTAAATTGTTGTGGTGTCAGTCCTCAATTATCTTCTCCCTTAAATGGCCTAGAAACCCTTGTTCGAGTTATGAGTCAAAATCAGCTGGGACACTGTCAGAAGTGCAAGTCTCCTAGGGCTAACCCTCTTCAACCACCGGTAAAAACAAGCATTTAGGGTTTCTCTATCCGGCTTTGTGATTTGTGATAGTTGGGTTGGGTGCCAACTTGGTATACCTGTGTAAATGTCTGAATAGAGTCCGGTCTTTCCATCAGGACACAGCCTAAGGCCGTCTCTGTGAGGATGTGGCCTATTTATATGAATACTGGTCTCTCTTGCTGCTCTTCTCCTTCCAGGTTACTTGGATTTAAGTTATGATTTGGCCATTTACCGGTTGTACAACTTGGGGGAAATGAGTTCATCAGTATGGGCCTCGGTTTCTGTATCCCCAAGATTAGGGTCCTGAGCCTCCAGTTCCACCATTCCCTCAACATCCTTAAAGTGGTCATCTTGCTTGAATCTACAATCAATGTTCCTGGAAGCAGCAGACAAGGCATCAGACGACTTGCTACATTGGGTAAATCTGCTGCACAAGATCCCTTTAAAGTGTTAAAGAGCAAGGCGGTCACTCTAAAGACTAAGGTGCGCCTCACCAAAACCATAGTATTTCCAATCCCCTCGTGTTAGTCTGGGTACTTTAGAGAAAGAAATCCACAGAAACTCATATGTAAGAGAGAGTTTTCTATAAAGGTTAAGTTCACATCAAGAAAATATCCCAACCCAGTGCTGCCCAAACCCACAAGTCCAACCTTAACCCATCTGTCTGACACCAATCCACAAAGTCCTCCTCCATCTCACAAAACACACGCAATGATGCTGTCAGTGAGCATGTAAGCATCTCAGCGCTGGCAGGGGTCTCCACACGGCTGCTCCAGCACCCAGGACTGCATCAGGGTAGGTCCATGTGGCTTCTCCTTGGGGGTGTCTTGCAGGAAGTGAGCCTTGCCAGCTGAAGCAGGGAATTGGCTAAGGCAGCTGCACCCTGGTCCAACCATCACAAGGCAAGAGACCCGAGAACTAGAAAGGCGAGGCTCACCAAGCCATTTATCTCTCCGCCCTTCAATTAACCCCAGGTTTATCAGCCAGATTGGCACAACAAACTAACTCACCTTATATGCATTTGAAAGTTGGACATTGGAAAAGGAAGACTGAAGAAGAACCAATGCACTTGAACTATGGTACTGGCAAAAAAATAGTGAAATTACTATGGACAACGAAAAGAACAAACAGATCTGTTGTGGAAAAAGTACACCAACCATCATGATCTTTAGAAAGTATGGTGGCAAAGTTCCATCTTACATACATTGACCATGTTATCAAGAGAGACCAGTCCCTGGAAAAGGACATCGTACTAGGTGAAGTAGAAAGTTAGTGAAAAGAGGCAGATCATCAAGATGGATTGAGACAGTGGCTGAAACAATGGGCTCAAGCACAACAATTGAGAGGATGCCACGGGGCTGGGCAGTGTTTCATTTTGTTGTACATTGTCACTGTGAGTCAGAACTGACGTGATGGCACCTCACAAGGACAAAAAGAAGTTTGCATAACTTTGCTCCCTGTATGAACCACAAAGGTAAATATACAAAAACAAGTACACTGTCGTATATATGTCTCGTGTGTACATATACGCATATAAATGTTCCTGGTTCTACTTTTACTATGCATCCTATTCAGACTGTGTGTTATTCAAGTATCTAATAGATCACAATCATTGCAAGATTGTCTGTGCAAAATATTTGCCTCTGCTGCTTTTACAAGCCTCACAATGTCTTCTGCTGACGCCATCACCTTATGCCAACCTCCCTCTGGTCGTACATATATTGCCTTCTCTGTCACCCCAGTTGGCACTTACCCACCCCAAACTTCCCCTCCCTCCCTTCCACGCCCAATCCTGATAACCAGGCAAGAAGGTTCCTTCTAATGTGAAAACCTTTTCTTGACTTTTTATAAAAGCGGTCTCATGCAATATTTGTTCTTTAGTGACTGTCTGCATTCACTCTGCTTAATGTCTATCCATGTTATGAAGTGATTTGCAGGTCCCTCGTTATTCTTTAGCTTTGTCGCATTCTACTCTGTGTATTTACTGGAACTTTTTTAATCCATTCTTCTACCTGTAGGCATTTAGTGTGTGTGTGTGTGTGTGTGTGTGTGTGTACAGCTATTGTGAGTAGTGCCGCAATGATCACAGGTGTGCCTCTATTCATGCCGTGGTTCTTAGTTCTCTAAGCTCTCTGTATAAGATAGAAAGATTACCAGGTTTATATGGTACTTCTACCCCCCGCTCTTTTGAGGAGGCTCCATACTACCGTCCACCGTGGCTGTGCCATTTACAGGGCCAGCAGCAGTGCACGAAGGTCCCAGTCTCCCCGGCTTTTGTTGTTTCCTATTTCTTTGAACTTTGCCATTAATGCTAGGATAAAGCAATAGTTCATTGCTATTTTGATTTTCAGCTGTCTAATGAATACTGATCACAAGCATTTCGTCATATGTTTGTTGCCCACCTGAATGTCTTCTTTGGTCTGTTCATGTTCTCTGACAACTTTTAAATTGGCTTATTTTGTTTTTTTCCTATTGAAATGTTCAAGTTTTCAATATGCTTCAAAGATTAGTACCCTGTCTGATAATTGCAATTTTTTTCAGTGTGTGGGTTCTCTTTGAACTCTTTTGATGAAATCTTCCAGTGTACATGTGTATCATTTTTAAGATACCCCAGTCATCATTTCGTTTTCTGTTCTTCATGCATTTTTCATGATCTTTGGAAGAATATTTATTACCATATATTAGGAACATAATTTTTCCCTATTTTTCACAGATGATCTTTATAGCTTTGGGTTTTACATTTTGGTCTTTGATACATGTTGAGCTCATTTTTCTATGTGGTATGAGATATAGGTCATGTTTCATTCTTCTGTAAATAGATACTCAGTTTTCTCCGCACCATTTGTTAAAGAGACTGTTAAGTCCCTTGACTATTGAGTATTTTGGCCAATTGTGAGTGCTGTCCATTGTAGATGGATGAGCTTCTCTGGATTCTCAATTCTGTTTCATTGGTCGATGTTTCTAAAGATGTATCAATACAGGCTGCATTCATTATGAGAGCTGCGTAGATCAGGAAGCGAGAAGCCTCCAACTTTTTTTTTTTAATTAGTACTTTCCTTATCCAGGCTCTCTTTCCTTTTTCTTTCTTCCTTCCCTTCCATACAAAGTTTATGATTAGTATTTCAATCTCTTTAGAGACTGATGCTGGAATCTGGATTGAGACTGCTTTTTGTGGTACTGATGGTGTCACATGTCCATGAGCATGATCTATTCTTCCATTCATGTACGTCACTTTTAGTTTCCTGTGGTAGTGCTGTGTAATTTTATTTTTGTACAAGTCTTTTGTTTCTCTGGTTAGGGTTATTCCTAAGTATTTATCTTTGGGGTGGCTATTGAAAATTTTATTGTTTTGTGATTTCCATTTTAGAGTTCTCCTTATTAGTACAAAGGAATCCAGCTGACTTGTATGTTGATCTTTGTTCCCTGCTGCTGTGTTGAATCTCTCAACTAGTTTGAAAATATTCCTGGAACATTGTTAGTGATTTTCTATGGACGGGATCATATCATCTACCACAAGAGAGTTTTACCTCTGCTTTGCCATTTTGGATACCTGTAGGCTCCCTTTCTGGCCTTAGAGCCCATTCTTGAAGAAGCGGTGATAAAGAACCTCCTTGTCTGGTTCCCATTCAGCAAGGGAATGCCTTCAGTTTCTCTGCATTGAAAGTAATATTAGCCATTGATTTTGCATGACTCACTGCCCCCGAGTCTACGAGGGGATATGCCCCAAAGATTGAATTTTATCTTTCAAAGATATGTATTTAATTTTTTTCTAAAGATCATTTTATTGATAGCTCTTACAGTTCTTATAACAATCCATACATCAATTGTATCAAGCATATTTGTACATATGTTGTTATTGTTTTCTAAACATTTACTTTCTATTTGAACCCTTGGTATCACGTTTTCCTCCCTTCCCTCTTTGTGACCCCTTGATGAATGATAAATTATTATTGTTTTCACGTATTACACCAACCGCTGTCTCCCTTCCGCCATGGTTTCTGTGTTCACACACACCCAGGGAGTGGGTAATGTGTCCATCACTGCGAATGGTTCCCACTTCCTCCTCTCCTTCCCACCTTCTCCCTACCCTCCTGGTATCACTACTCCCATTCTTGTACCTGAGACATCTATCTGACCTGGTTTCCGTGTGGCTTGAGCTCTTATCTGCACCAGTGTACCTGCTCTGGTCTATCCAGAACAGAAAGGCGGGTCTGGGGTCATCGTAGTGGGAGGTAAAGACTCTCAAGGAGCCAGAAGAATATTGTGTGTTCATCGGTGCTTTACTGCGACCTGGCTGACTCATCCCTTCCTGGGATCCTTCTGTGAGGGGATGTTCCATTGTCTCCAGATGGATTTGGGGGGTCTCTGCTCCCACCCCCCTCATTCTCAACAATATGTTTTGTTTGTTTATTTGTTTGTTTGTTTGTTTGGGGTCTTCTGGTGCCTGTTGCCTGATCCAGTCGACACCACATGATCGCACAGACTGGTGTGGTTCTTCTGTGTGGGCTTGTTTCTCAGCTAGACGGCCACTTGTTTAACTTCAAGGCTTTAAAATCACAGACACTATATCTTTTGATAGCCAGGCTCCATCAGCTTCCTTCACCACATTTGCTCATGTACCCATTTTGTCTTCAGTGATTGTCTCAGCAGGGTGAGCATCACAGAATGCCAGGTTATAGAACAAGTTATTCTTGCATTGAGGGAGGGCTTGAGCAGAGAATGAAAGTACACTACCTCAATTTATTGCCATATAAATATATGTACCTAGGCCAATACCTCTATCTTTAGGAATTAGTATATTTTCATAGGTATACACCTATGTTTATACCTCTATCCATAGCTATGCTCCCTAGATCTTTCCTCTGTTTCCTTTTACCTTCCTCTTGTCCCATCATCACGCTCGCCCTTCTTCTGCCTCCTCTAGCTGAGAGGTCAGCTAGATTGCTGTTGCTCCAACACCCTCAGGGTCTCTACCTCCTCCTCGTTGTTGATTTTAATTTCTTCATTTTCCCCTGTCCCCTCCCCCACCTCCTCCTCCACTAAAGTCCCTTGGAACCCTTGGACCCACTGCTTTCTGATCAGGCTTGCTTCCCATGCCTATCTTACATATAGGTAGGCAAACCATCAATAATGGAGGCAAAACAAAAAGAAACGAAAGACTGAATAAAAAGGAAAGGTGAGCAATAATTAGAAAAAACAAAAGAGCTTCCATAATTTCAGGCCTGTCTGATGACTTTCATGACTCTCTCCCCACTGGTCCTGGGGGAGTTCCGGGAACTGCCCCTCCTAGTCTGGAGTCTATTTGGGGGACTTCTCAGGGGCTTTGTGGCTTGGCTTAGCTCCTATTACTTATCTGTTCTGTTCTCTTCTGGGTTCGCCCCACTGTGGGGGTTTCAGACCAGACTCAGTCCCTGGCGTGTGTTCCCAGCATTGTCCTCTGTCACGGTGTGCTCTAGCGAGGGGACATCATGTCTCGAGCTGTTGTCAGCTCTACAGTCCTCTCTGTGCCTTAGCAGCTCCGTGCAGGGATGTCGTCAGATCGGGCGCAATTCCCACACTGTGTCTCCAGTGCTGTCCCCAGCAGGGTCAGTGAGGGGTGTCATGTCTCATAGTGGGGCTAGCCATGTGGTCCTGTGTGGACTGGCTGCTCTAATTGGGGTCATCATCCTCAAGGCCTGGTGGGCCAGGATGTGCTCCACTCTCTCCTACTCCCCTTTCATCTGTTCCCGTGTGCTCCAATCAGATATGTCCCTCTCCCGGAGCTGCAGATTCAATGCTGTCCTATGAAATAAATTCTTCTGGGAGGAGGGGCAGGCGTCCACTTAGTACGTGGGACTGAGGCCAGCCCCCCATACCTCTCCACTGGTTCCCTACTCCATGCCGGAATGTTGCATTCACACCTTGGGACACTGGGTTGAAGTCTGGTCCCTCTTTCCTGTGGAGATTTAAGCAACAGCTGTGCCCCTGCTACCCTTTTCTTCCTTATTTTCATCATTATTTTCTTTCCCCACCTCCTCCCCAGTTGTCTACCATGTGCATCCCTGCATTTGATCTGGTCTCTGCCACACTGCACAATCCTCACCCAAGAATGTTTTTATATCCACTTGAGAGGTGGGCAAAGGACTTGAACAGAAATTTCACAGGGACAGAAATCCAAATGGCCAACAAACATATGAGAAAATGTTCCCGATCTTTAGCCATAAGAGAAATGCAAATTAAAACAAACACCCTCAAAGGTAGCCCAATTCAAAAACTCAAAAAGCAACAAGTGTTGGAGGGGCTGTGGGGAGACAGGAACTCTCATCCACTGCTGGCGGACTTGTAAGTATATACGACCACTATGGAAATTGATCTGGCGATATCTAAAACAGATGGAAATCGAGTTACCATGCGCTCCAGCAATCCCTCTACTGGGCATATACCCAGAAGAGGCAAGAAACAAACCAGGGCCAGACATCTCTGCTCCAATGTTCATGGCGGCACAGTTCACAATTGCAAGGTAGAATTAGGATCATGATAGAGGGGGAGAGGAAGCATTTAAGAACTAGAGGAAAGTTGTATGTTTCATTGTTGGTGCACTGCATCCTGACTGGCTTGTCTCCTTTCCGTGACTTTTTCTGTCTTTTTAATTATTTTGTTTTTTGTCTTTCCCATTTGCTGAAGTCTGCCTGATTGACCTTGAAATCACTGGTACAATTCCCTGCCTCTTCTAGTCTGTTAGTGAGGTCTGTTATCTAGTGTTTTGCTTCTGTTACTTCATTCATTAGTTCTTGTATTTCCCTTTGGTGGGTGGACTTCATCTTCTCGGTCATGGACTTCATCTCATCTATCATTACATCCTTATTCTGCGTTGCTTCCCTCATATCCTGTATTACTCCAAGCAGCATTTTGATGATATTTTTTCATGGCAGATCAATGTCTGATTCTTCTATGAGCATCATTAGGCTTACAACTTCCTCTGCTGCCTTTAGTTTTTCTCATGTTCTTTGTTGAGGGTGTTGAGGTATGTTGCTCTCTGTGTGTCATTTTGGAAAAACCGGGCACAGTGTTCCTGGGAGACTGAGGGGCCCTGAGCTCTTCCTCTGTATGACTGGTAAGTTTTTCCGAGGACTACCTGTGGCCTACTATGGTGGTGAGTCGAACTGCTATGTAGGGGGAGTGCCTCAGCTACTGGGCCAGATTGGGGCAGGCCTGAAGGGTGGGCATGGACCTAGTCTGGACTGCCTGGCCACAATTTTCAGCCTTTTAAAGACTCTCTGTGAAGCCCAAAACGGGTAGAGTCCGTTTTTGGTTTGGGGTGTGGCTATCAGAACTTGTTGGCCTTCCTTGTTTTGATATGTTAAAATCCTAGGTTGTGTTCTGGGGATTAGAGTTCAGGTTCCCTTGTTATGGTAACGCCATGCTCATAGCTACGGTTCTGGGGACGTACATTCAAAGTTACTGGACTTTAAAGCGTTTTAATTTTTTTTTTAATTTATATAATGGGCTTATGGGATGCTTTCTTATTGGGACTGTGCCATGCTGTCCCCGAGGGAAGGGGGGCCGGATTAGCAAAGTGGTTTGGGGGCCGACTGGGTCTGAATTCCTGCACAGCACTCCTGGTTCAGCTCTGGGGATCTGTATTCTGTCACAGGTAAATATCCCAGCAGCTCTTCGGTTGCTGCAACTTAGTGTCTAATTGTCTATCATTACCCATGCTTGCAGGCATGGAGCTGGGGAGGACCGGGGGTGGGAAAGGGATGGCTAATGTAGTCACTTTGTTACTAGCTAGGGAGGGGCCGCAAAGCCCTGGACTGCAGGAGCGGGCTGGATAGCAGAGAGGAGAATGCTGGTGTGAGGTTTTGTGGCTACTTCTCAGAGGCGTTCTGTGAGACTGGGATTATGAGTACTTTCAGACAGTAACTTGAGGAAATTACTGCTCGCTGCCGGTCCCAGGGCGCCATACGGGGTGGCAGTTGCCATCCTGCTGACCATGGCGAGGGGTTAGCAGAGCCCACAGGCACCCGCAGTGAACTTAGAGCATTTCAGCGAGTTCACAAATTGCTTCATGGGTGAAAATCACAGGGGGAGGTCTGAACCAGATCCTAGTACACTGAATCTATTTTTAGCACCCAGCATCCCAATATTGGCCTCTTGATCCCTTATTTTTCTGATCTAAAAACAGGAGCGCTGGTGGGGGCGGGTGTATTCTACCAGGATGCCATCTTGACTCCCTTCTCTTCCTTTGATTTCTTGACAGCTGCTTCCCTGAGAATTGGTTGTGGATTCAAGCCAGACAAAATTCTTGATGACTCCCATCTTTTTCTGTTTATCATGATGTGTCCCATCAGTCCAGCTGTGAGGACTTTTGCTTTTTCCACACTTCATAATTCATTCTGAAGGCTCCAATCCTTGGTTTTCATCAGAAAGCATCGTATCCAAATTTATTTTACAAAACAACTGTATCATGTTCAAACTACTCTCCGTTACACTTAATACATTTGTCAACCCTGCGATTCCATTCTTGGAAACAATTTTCAAAATCATCTGTTTGGAT
The DNA here is from genome assembly GCF_050624435.1 of Tenrec ecaudatus. Taxonomy (NCBI): domain Eukaryota; kingdom Metazoa; phylum Chordata; class Mammalia; order Afrosoricida; family Tenrecidae; genus Tenrec; species Tenrec ecaudatus. The sequence continues at coordinate 8,469,208 of NC_134538.1, forward strand.
GGCTGACAGCACCTCCATAGTTTTGTTTTGTTTTTTCCTTCACTTCTTCTATATTATCAAATCCCTTGCTTTCACAGAAACAAAAAGTCGCAGGGAGCAAGGTCAGAAGAGTAAGTGGTGTGGGGTAAGAGAGGCATGCTGTGTTTTGCCAAAAACTGGCACAGCGAGATGGCTCTATGAGCAGGTACATTGTTGTGGTGCCAAAGCCAGTACCCCAACTGCCACAAATTTGGCCTTTTTTGTCACACCCTGTTATGCAATCTTTTCAGAACCTCTAAATAGAAAGCTTGATGAACAGCCTGACCTGGTGGCGTGAACTCCAAATGCACTACAAGTTGATCCTTTCTTAACTTTGGGAAATTGACAGACATCCAGAATGAGGTTTGTTATTAATCACCCTTTCACCTTTTTTCCAATGAGAAAACCACTAATACAATTGATTTCTATTTGGTGGGTTTTTTTTTTTAGTGATTTCTAGTATTTTACTTATTCTGCCTGTTTGTTCTTGTCGTGATTTCCTGAATTTCCTTAAAGATATTTTTGCTAAAGCTTTCTTTTCCCCTAAATCTTTTTCTGTCTCCCCTGTTTACTTCTGCATCTTTCTCAATCTTTATCTCCATCTGTTGAAGGAGTCTAAGTACCATTCTTTTGAATTTTTTATCAGGTGGTTCAATGAGTTTTCTTCCTGAGAAAGGTCTTCTGGCTCTGTATAGTCATCATTTGTTTGAACCACATTGCCTTGTTTCATTGTGTGAAATGAATTGTCCTTTATGTTTGTATTTGATTGATGATTGTATATTGGTGAATACTTAGTCAATTACCCCCTGTCTCCTGCTGTGTGCAATAGATAATGTGAGCGTGTGCACAGAGTTCTGGTTACCATGTGCATAGCAAAACTGAGGGTGAGTTGGCTGCTGTCTTCAGCTATATATCAATGATCAGGAGATACAGGAATGGGAAGCAGCCCTTGTCCAGTACATGTAGGTGTAGGAAGTATAGATGTGGCTGGTTCAGGTGGACACAATTGCTGCCTCCAGTCAGTGGGACCAAAAATAAATAAATAGCAAGAAAAAAGACAATATCAAAACTGGAAATAACTTTTAAAATAGATAAACAAGGGAAAACAGCAAATAATGGCGAGGAAACTTTAATAACTATAGCGTAAAACAAGAAAGAAAATAAAATCAAGGTAGAAAAAAAACCAGACAGAGAAATACAATCAGCAAAACTGGAGCAGGCAGGAAAGCAGAAAAAAATAATAATAAAGAGAATAGTTAAGAGAGAAAACTAAGAGAAATAGGAAAGGGAGGGAAAAGAAAATAAGAGACTGAAAACAGATAGCAGAAAAGGAAGGATAAAAGCAATGGAAGGATGGAGAAGAAAGAAAGGAGAAAGCTGGGCAAGGTCAGGACACAGAGAGTAGAAAGCTGCGGAGGGCTAGGTACCTTTTATGGGCAGTGCCCCTCTGCCTCCTAAGGATTTCACAGGGTAGGGGCTAGGTATGATGGAGTGGGGAGCCGAGTATGTGATGTGGTTGCTACCAACCTAGTTGTAAAGGACCTGATCTCGAAGTCGTTTTGAAAAGCTCAGATAGTGGCTGATAGCAGTATGCTTATTCCCAAAAAGGAATGCCTTTGGGCCCAGAGATATGGAAGGTTTTGGAAGGAGTTCTTGCTCACTCTTGGTGGCCACGACAGGCCACCTGTCCAGCACTGTGCTCTCTGCTTTTCTGATGTGGCAGAGCTCACATGCTTCCAGACATGGACATGGAGCACCAGGAGTTTGATCCCCAAAGATGAGCTCTAAAATCAGTCAGAGTAGGGACTGCATGGGAGAGATGTAATGAGCCCCTGGCTGGATGAGGTTGAGGACTGGCCACTCCTCTGGTCATTAGGACAGCTTAGTGAACAAGGGGCGTTCCCATATTTCTCATCTTCAGCCACCACTGTGGATGCGTCTGCCAGTCCTGAGCAAGTGGAACTGATTATGGCTGCACCATCGCAGGCCAGCTGACAATTCACCCACCTGTTTCCTCTCTGGCTGATTTTGTTCTGCTTTGTCCCCTAGTCAGTGTTCCATTCACTTCTCTCGATGTTTTCCACTCTGTGTTATCATCTGTATCTGGCTCGTCTGGGTTCGTGTGCCTTTGTTGTAAAGGGTGTGGGTAGCATGTCTTCCTGATCTACCATTTTGTAGGAAATCCCTATATCAGGTTATTGTAATCACATCTTATGTATCCCATACAGTTCTCACCAAAGAAATAATGTTTTTAATCCACTGAGAATGATTTAGAAGGGGTGGCTGGGAGCACACAAATATTGGGGCATTTTTCTTCACCACCCTGATTTTTCGTTTCCCTGGCAGATACGCCTTCCTCGTAGGTAATGGTCCTTCTCGTGATAGTAATCCCAGAGATGTGCTCATAGAATAGAACATGGTGGTGGCAGTTTTCCTAATACAGACCCTTAGCACCCGTACCCTTCATGTTCATTCCCTCTGTCACAGGGCGTTGTATCATTTAAAGTAGGTAGGATGTCTTAAGTGCAGGGATGGTGACTGTTATTTTAATCTCAAATGGACAATTTGTAAAAATGTAAAAATGCCAGGCCCCTGCCACCCTAAAGCATTATTCATTATAAAGAGTGCTCAAGTATGCTGCTCTTCTTGTAGACCATCAAGTTGATCCTGACTGGTGGTGACCTTTCAGGGCAGAGTAGAACTGATTCCATAGGATTTCCTAGGCTGTAACCGTATTTTCATTTGTTTTTTATAATTCCAGTCACTCTTGTTTATAGGAGATCCTCAAGTAATTTCTTCCCCAGAGTCAGCGGTGGAGTTGAACTGTTGACCTCTCTCAAAACACAATCAAGGATTTAACCACTGTGCCACCATGGCCCCAGCAGACAAGGAACCCACAGTAAATAAGCAATAGCAGCGGCAGGTGTATCGATCACCCCAGCTCTTGATATCAACTTCATAATTTATGTGTCAGCAAGCACATTATTAATAGATTTTAAAATAAGCTGAATCAATCAAAGTAGTGCTAGTAGAGAATGTACGTGTCTACAGAAAATTAAGTTTCTTATGTTATGTGCTGATGGACAAATGATTTAAAAAGAAAGGAAAAAAGGAGTGTAATGTTGTCCATTTTTCATTTAACTCAAATATTTTGCTGAGGAAAACAAAATTACCTATTATTTAATATATATAAAGTTTAAATATATTATATACGTATATTAGATCAGTTCTTAAAGTATTATAAATTATGTGGATATATTGATAAATTTTAAGTTTTATTCAGTCCTCAAAACTTTTTCAATCAAATTAGATTAAGAAAAGTTTGCAGTCGCTCGGGAAAGAAACCCACTGATTGTTGACACTGAGGAGCTGGCCTTTCCTCCTCAAAAAACGTATTGCCATGTGCATAGATGGATTATCAACATTAAGTATGACTGTTCTAGGGATGAGATTTCGCTGTCCCTGTTTTCATGAGCTGCGTATGTTGGCACTGATGGGTGAAATCATATGTGTGGCAACTACTTAGTAACAAAAAAAATACCTTTGAAAACGATCCTGGTTCCTTGTTGTAACTGCGGGGACTTCTCTCACAGCTGACAGCTAGGGTTTTAAATAACAGTTGCACAACTCAGGCAGATTTTTCTGTTCCGCTGGGAGCTAGTGGTTTCACAATCCCCTGGGGAACATCATGCTTAACAGGACAGGGGTGAATCTGGTACACTGCTCCTCACTGAGGCTGCAGGACGGCCACGGCTGTAGAAACACAGCTAGATGCCCCACACCCACTGCTCTGATTCTCTGACCTCAACACTTTGCCCCTGTGGCCCTAAGCAGGAAAGTTGCTTTGTACATAAAGTACTGGAGTGCATTGAAGGTGGAACTGTGGAGTTGCAGTTTAGAAATTATCTCTGATTACCAGCTGCTTCAACACCTCATAATCTCCACGGATTGCGGAACAGATGAGCCACAGAGAGAGTTGTCCTGTATGTCAAAGCATTTATTAAGCAGCTACAATGTGTATCCACATCTACTACAATGTGTAGTGGATTATACGTTGAGTCACTAACTGAAATGGCAGCAGTTCAAACCCACCCGCTGCTCCTTGGGAGAAAGAGGAGACTTTTTTACTGACATAAAGATGTACAGCCTCAGAAACTTAGCCGGGTAGTTCACTGTCCTGTGGAGTCAGAATCAATTCAGGCAGTGAGTTCTTTGGATTTCTTCCGTCTTGTTTTAGTTGTATATACATCTTGTGTCCCTGGGTGACACAGGGGTTGACTATTAACTGAAAGTTTGCTCTTCAAACCCGCAAAAGAAAGGCCTGATCCTCACCCTTCATAAAGATCAGAGACTAGACAAACCAACTGAGCAGTTCTGCTTTACAGCACGTGACGTCATCTCATGACTTCAAGATAAGAGGTTTGGTTGTCTTCGTTTGGTTTCTGTCCTTTTTGTTTTGTCCTGTTTTCATGTCTACAGCATTCCTGGGTGGCGCAGACGGCGTCCTTAGCCGCTATCCAAAAGGGCGGCAATAACCTTGAGCACCTGCTCCTGTAACGAGGTTTGGGTGGACTGAGTTATCCGGCGATCTACGTCCAAAATCAGGCTGCAGAACCATCGTATTCTTAACGCACAGGAGGACTCCAAGGGTCAGAACTGACTCAGAGGCAACTGGTTTATATTTCTGCTCAATGAAAGGGGGTTGTGCATTACATCTGACTTAACCCTCCCCAGGATCTCTTCAGGTGGCTAACAGCAAATTGAAAAAAAATAGCCCTCCAGGAACTGTAGCAGAGTGATTAATAACTTGATTTTGAATCCGAAGCCTTGTCTTTCAAGCTCAGCTCTGCCACATAGGCTGTGTGACCTTAGTTTCTTAACCCCTCTGTGTGTCGATATGCTTGTCTATTGAATTGGAATATAATAGCATTCCTTCAAAAGACGATTATGACAAGGACAGATACTGTATGACCCCACTTATATGAAAGATAGAGACAGGTTTATTAGTGATGGTGAGGGGCTCAAGGGAGGAGAGGGGAACCAGGAATTATGACTTAAATGGCACTGAGTTTCTGTTTCAGGAGACACACACATTGGAAAGTGTCACACACCTTAGTCAATGAACTGGACACTCAGAAATGGCTAAAACAACACATGCTTTGAGATATGTGTATTTACATGTATACACACACATATGTATACATTAGCTCAAATAGGAGCACTGGTGGTCTAGTGGGTGACACATTAAACTGCCAACCCCAACAGCAGCAGTTCAAACCCACCAGCCACTCTGCCAGCTAAAGATGAGGCTGTCTACTCCTATAAAGATTTAAAGTTTCAGAGACCCGAAGGGGTCATTCTACTCTGTCCTACAAGGTCACTAGGCATCAGAATTGACTTGATGACAGGGGGTTTGGGTTTGGCTTTATTAAGGCAATTGTGTGGGAACAAATGGCCCCTGAATGGGCATGCTATATCAGTAACATGTCATCGTCACCTGTAGGTGACACATGAGGTGTTCTACTTCTCTGGTGAAGACAAATCCAGGGGTGAACAACAGCTGACACTATTTCGGCGGCTCTAAAGTGACAGGGCTGAGCAGTTGTGTAAGTCTGGGTAGACCAGAGAAAAAAATCCATAGACACTCATATGTGTATAAGAGAGAGCTTTATATAAAGAGCAATTGTACATGAAGAAAACATGGCAGCCCAGTCCAGATCAAGTCCCTAAATCCAATATTAGCCCATATGTCTGATACCAAGCGATAAAGTCCTCTCCAGACTCACACAACACATGCAATGATGCCGAATGCAGGAAGATCACAGGTCAGTAGTCAGTAAGTCTTGTGGATCCAGTGGCACTGTAAGCATCTCAACACTGGCAGGGGCCTCCACATGGCTCCTCCAGCTTGGGGCACTCATGTAATTCCATTTGTCTTGTCAGATACAGTGTCTCCTAGGGAGTCAGCATGTGACCTGCCTCCAGCGAGCTATTTCTCTCCTCAGTGCATCCAAATGAGGTCATCAAGCTTCGGCCTGATTGACAGGCCAAACTCCACCCCTTCAATTTAAGTCTCAAATTAACACCAGATTATGTAACTACCACAGCAATGTCACCCTGGTTGCTGTCACCAGTGCAGTAACTCATAGCGATTCCCTCCTTCCCTGTGGCCTCTCTCCTGTACCAAATTACACACTATCGATAGTAATGTTTATCAGCGATCTTAATCACACTGTAATATGTGGTAGACATGTGTGTCAGGTGCTCAAATGTGATATTTTTTAGATTGCATGAATTTTTTCTACATTGAATTATAACATTCTTAGTAACATCATTAGTAATTGAGTGGAAATATTGTTTTTTCATGTTTCTCCTTTCCCTTCCATCCCGACTTCATTCTGGAAACAGTTATTTGCATACATTCACAAATACTAGTTAGCGCATTATTGTTGCTGACACCAGAACATTTGACGAGTTCGGCAACTAGAAAAAAACAGTGGCAACAATGGAAATAACAAACGTGCAAGGAGTGGGTGTAGATGAAAACACGTGATTCGGAGCACTGTTGTGATTGGCTAGCAGGTTTGAAGAGTAAATTAGCATAGAGTATTAGCCTTGTGGGTAAATTCATAGGTGAAAACTGAGTTTACTATTAAAATGTTTTTCTTGTTACAACTACGGGGTTATTTTTATTTAAAATAGTACATTTCTGCTAAAACACTGCACAAAAGTATTAAAGACGGTCACGTGCTCTGATAGTGTTCTGCAGACGGTGTGATCTGCACGCTCCTAGTGACACGCATGGGACTGAGGTCTTACGACCTTACCCTCATGACTTCAAGGTGGCCGGTGCTGCTGCTGAGCTGTCTCGTTCAAACTCCTGGCAGAAAGTGGGGGATCACAGCAAAATGAGAAGGAACTAGGACATGCCTTGCATTTGAGACACCACATCCTCTAAATCAGTCATCCCAAAACCCCACAATGTCTCCTTTAACTTATGTCCCTCTTGCTAATGAACCCTGTCCCTCCATGACTTCTGGTGCCACCACTCCATTGAAACACCTCTCCCAACACTTAGGCAAGGCAGCACATTGCTAAACTTAAGAGACACCCATCATTCCTGCTCTCTGTTGACCTCCCTTCCGCAGCACAGCAAGAACGCTTCTTGAACCACGCTCTTCGCTGTAGCCTGTGTGACACCACGCTCGTTGGCCTCTCTGCCTGCTTTCTCTGTCCTCTTGCACAGTCATCCTCCTCCACATGCCCTTCAAACACGGCGACGGCAGACTCTCTTCTCGGCCCATTCACTCTCTGTCCTTGCTATGTACGGTTGACCTAGTAGAAATACCACAAATGGATAGAGTTAAAGAGCAGAGATCTATTTCCTCACAGTTCAGGGTTCTAGCTAACTACATTCAGGACACGTGGAGCCCACAAAAGCCCTACCTTTTCTCCTTCAGCTTCCGGTAGCTGCAGCAATCATTTGCATTTCTGGACTTGTCTCTGCCACCTGACTTCCTCTTCCCCACTGTATGTCCCTCTGTGTCGCTCCTGGTCTTTTTATAACTCAGATATTATTAGATCTAACATGTAACCACCACACCAGTGACTGTGGTCCTCAAGGTCAGCAATTCAAAACCACTGCCCCCTCCAGGGGAGAAAGGTGGAGCTTTCTACTCTGACTCGGTGTGACAGGCTCAGAAACTCACTCTGAACTATAGTGTCTCTTTCATCAGTATTGACTCGATGACAATGAGGTTGAGCTTTTCTACTCTGGAAGGACTTTGTTAACATAGCAAAATAAAATCCATATTGCCAACCAGGGTCATATTCATAGATACAGAACCCAAGATTTCAACACGTGTTTTTAAAAGACACGATTCAATCCACAGCATTCCCTAGGCCATCTTAGCTACTCCCACAGTGTAACCTCCACATAAATGCTGGTGATACCCAGCCTTCCCTCTGTGAGTCAAACCTCTCTTCTGAACTCTAGGTCCACGTACCCACCACTCATTGAAATCTCCCCTGTATTGTTTCAAAGGCTACTCATTCGCAAATTACCCAAGAGATTGTCTGTCATCCACCTACCCATCACCAGGACTCACCTTCAAACCTGACCGTGTTCCATGGTCCCTCCCTCTAGGAATGGCCATCTGCTATCCAGTTTAGCAAGCTGAAAACCCAGAAACCTTCCCTGACTCCTTCCTTTCCATATATAAGCCAGCAACAAGACCCAGTGATTTCAGGGTAGCGGGGGCACAGGGCACTAACCCACCCAAGGGGAGGGTATTGTTTATATATACACAGGGAAAGGGGGACCAGACTTCAACCCGGTGCTCCAAGATGTGAATGCAACACACCGGCTGGAGTAGGAAACCAGTGGAGAGGTCTGGGGGGGCAGCCCCAATCCCAACTACTATGTGGACACCTGCCCCTCCCCCCAGAATTTATTTCAAAGGATGGCATTGAATCTGCAGCTCTGGGGAGAGGGACCTAACTGATCAGAGCACACAGGAGCAGATGAAGGGGGAGGAGGAGAGAGTGGAGCACATCCTGGCCCACTAGGCCTTGAGGATGATGTTCCCAATTAGAGCAGCCAGTCCACAGAGAAGATCACATGGCCGGCCCCACTATGGGACATGACGTCCTTCACTGACCCATGGCCCTGAAGGGGACAGCACCGGAGATAGAGTGTGGGAATTGCACCTGAACTGATCCCACCACACCGAAGCAAAACACGAAGAGGGTGCAACAGAACAACAAGGGAACGAATCAGCGAGGTCCCCAGGGAATGCTGAAGGTGGACTTTGGGGCCAGGACGTGGTGCCCTAACAGACTGGACTGAAAAACACTCCTAAAGGCCAACAAATAGTCCTTGAACTAACAACAAGCTGTTCTTTCTTGTTGTGTTTTGTTTTTTGTCATTGGTTTGTTGTTGTTGTTTTGTTGTATATTATTGCTTGGTTTTGCTCTGTCTTGTTTTTGTGCATGTTATTATCTCCGCAGATCTGTCTAAACAAGATAGGCTGGATGAACAATCTGGAGGAGAAAATAATGGGACCAACAGCTCTGGGGGGACATGGGAGAAGGGGAGGTGGGGAGAAAGATAGTGATATTAACATACCCCGGGACACGAAACAAAAAGTGATCCAAATTGGTGGAGAGGAGGGTTTAGGAGGCCTGGTAGGGTGTGATCAAGGGTAACGTAACCAAGAAGAATTACTGAAACCCAAATGAAGACTGAGCATAATAGTGAGATAAGAGGAAAGCCAAAGGAAATTGAGGAAAGTGCTAGGAGGCAAAGGGCATTTATAGAGGTCTAAAATGCATGTACATATGCAAATATATTTATATATGAGGATGGGGAAATGGATCTATGTGCATATATTTATAGGGTTCATATTAAGGTAGCAGAAGGACATTGGGCCACCACTCAAGTACTCCCTTAATGCAAGAATACTTTGTTCTATTAAATTGGTATTCTATGATGCTCACCTTCCTGACACAACCGCTGAACACAAAGTGGGTGAATAAGTAAATGTGGTGAAGCTGATGGTGCCCAGTTATCAAAAGATATAATGTCTGGGATCTTAAAGGCTTGAAGGTAAACAAGCGACCATCTAGCTCAGAAGCAACAAAGCCCACATGGAAGAAGCACACCAGGCTGTGCGATCATGAGATGTCAAAAGGATCAAGTATCAGTCATCATCAGAACAAAAAAAATCTTATCATAGTGAATGAGGAGGAGAGTACGAAGAGGTGACCCAAAAAGCCCATTTGTAGGCCACTGGACATCCCATTACAGAAGGGTCTCGGGGAGGAAATGAGCCAGTCAGGGTACAGTGTAGCAACGATGAAACATACAACTTTCCTCTAGTTCCTAAATGCTTCTCTCCCCCCACCCCCGCCCCACTATCATGATCCCAATTCTACCTTACAAATCTGGCTAGATCAGATGATGTACACTGGTACAGATAGGAATTGGAAACACAGGAAATCCAGGTGGATGATCCCTTCAGGACCAGTGGTGTGAGTGGCAATACCAGGAGGGTGGAAGGAGAGTGGGTTGGAAAGGAGGAACTAATTACAAGGATCTACATGTGACCTCCTCCCTGGGGGACAGACTACAGAAAAGTGGGTGAAGGGAGACGTCTGACAGGGCAAGATATGACAAAAATAATCATTTATAAATTATCAAGGGTTCATGTGGGGGAGAAATGAGGAGCTGATGCCAGGGGTTTAGGTGGAGAGCAAATGTTTTAAGAATGATGAGGGCAATGAATGTACAAATGTGCTTTACACAATTGATGTATGTATGGATTGTGATAAGAGTTATATGAGCCCCTATAAAATGTTTTTTAAAAAAAGAGACCCAGGTATTTCAGTTCTAAAGATCCCTACATATTTTAAATCTTAATCCGTATATGTTGGGATATAATTCTCCTTGGAAATAAGGGGGTCCTTTATTAAGTTAATGAGGCCATATCAGTGTAAGGGATATATTAAATTTCTCTCTCTCCCTCTTTTTTGAAGTATTAAAGATAGAAACAGAAGAAGCAAGCACAGATGGGAAAAGGTAAATGCCAATCTACATTAAGACCACCAAGGAAGAGAGGAGACACAATGGCCTTTCCTCGAAGTCTACAGAGACGAAATCTTGCTCATAACGCCAGGGACCGGAATTCAAATTTCTAACCTCCTCAATTTCTGTTTGTTAAAAGCACCACTTGTTGATTCAGTTGCTGTAGCACTAAAATAATGTCACCTTTATCTCTCATTGGATTACAGCAGCAGTTCTCAACCTGTGGGTCATGACCCCTTTGGGGGTCGAACGACCCTTTCACAGGGGTTGCCCAATTCATAACAGTAGCAAAATTACAGTGATGACGTAGCAACAAAAATAATTTTATGGTTGGGGGGTCACCACACATGAGGAACTGTATTAAAGGGTTGCAGCACTGGGAAGGTTGAGAACCACTGGATTACAGTGACAGTGTCCTCACTGGTCAGCTTGTTCCTGTCAACTCTTTACATGGTCGCTTTGGGAAACTGAAAACCAGCAAGAGAGCATATGCAGACAAACTCTCAACATTCATATGTTAAGGAGTCTGGAAAGCCAAGGCTAACATGTGGGGAACCTTCACATTCATGCACTGGAGATGCGACCCACTCACATTCTCCTACGTAAAAGTCATTCCCCTCTAGGTCAAATTTAAGGTGCTGTCTGCAAACACATGGTCACTCACTCTACTCTTAAGGGTCAACTGCTTGAAGGTTATCTGCCTGAAGGTTGTCAGGCATCTAAGACAATCAGACCCTATTGTCTGTCCCACCCAAAGAGGATCTGCTCCCTTCTGCTAAGGATCACAGATTATTTCCCTGGGGAAGCGCTCAAAGACACGTAAGGTCAAGTCTACTCAAGATGACCAAGGTTAGGCTACAATCTTAACTCTAGAACGCACCCACCTTTTTCTGTATGGGCCTCCAGTCACATGTATGCCTCCAGTACCACCCCTTCCTATTGTGTGTGTACCCCTTAGCTCATCCCCCTCCTGTCACATCTATGTCTCTTGTACAACCCCTTCCTGTTACATATGTGCTTCCCATGGCCTGTGTGTTCGAGGTTATATAAACATGAGATTACATTACTCCATCTCTCTCTGCTCAGACCTGGCTCCTGAAGTCATGACTAAGGAGGTGAGCCCTTGCATGCTTCATATTGTCTGATGCCTCTTTAATTTACCCCTCAATTACACAACCGCCCCTTGGGCCCATTTGGTTGTGGGGAGGCTGGTCCCCCACAGGTAGTGATGGAAATTTTTCCAATTAAAAATCTGATCAGATCATCATTGCCAATGCATGCCCCAAGCTTTCTGCAAGTGCTAATTTCTAGATAGAATTTAAAATAGGGAAAATCCTAAATGTGCCTCTCAGAGCTCTGAGCAATGGGGCCTTAGCTTGAGGGTGTCTTCTTGTACCATACACACCACACTCTCGGTGCTCCTTCCACAGTGGCCTCCCCTCTGGCACCCCTCCCTTACCTTTCTGTTTTATCTGTTCGTGGTGTGGTAATGATATTGGGCATCTAAAGTAGAAGAGAGTGGCACGTGTTGGAAATAAAGAGCTCAAGGAATTGAGAGGCTGGGATACAGAATTAATTATCCACCAAGAGCTGAAGCAGAAAAGATTCCAAATCACCTACCAAAGACTGCAGTAGAAGTACGGGGGAAAGCCCACTATGTATACAACAAAGACAGCCATCAAGACATGGGCTATGCCAATAGCATGAGGCTTAAAGCACTGGGAATGTTCGGTTTATGAAGAAAGGGAGTGTAGATGCTGCCATAAAAGCTAGGGAAAACTGGTCCATCCCCTGCCTGGTCTTTCCTCCAGGTTCCATAATGGTCCACAGGAGAGTGAGCAGCAGGATTCAAGAGAAACGTGAAAAGAATCTCTAAACTGTTCCACTCTGCTTCCGACTCCACTTCTCCTATCTGAGCCCTCTCTCTCTCCTATTTCAACCAGCTCCTTCTCACCACTAATAGGTTAGGGGAATCCGCAATGAAACGGGAATAGTAATGTTGACCTTTAACAAATCACCTCTGGAATATACATCCCGAAGAAATTCTCACACAAGTCCATAAGGGACGTGTTCAAGGATGTTCAGTACAGGGTTGTTTGTGGTAGCAGGAAGTTGGAGACCATCTTGGTCTCCATCCCTGAAGGCATGGATTTGTGCAATGTAGTAGAGGAACAATATGAAACACAATGCAGCATTTTTAGAATGCAGACTGAATATACACACAACAATGTGAATAAAATATAAATGACTAGTGCTCCTAGCCACAGGCTGTGGCTTCTATGTATAATATCCCACCATCCAAGCTAAGACCACGTTTTCCAATACCATCTAGGTGATAGAAATTAAGCTGGAGATCACATGATAGAATTTTGCAAGAACCAAACACTTCTTGACTACAAATACCTTTTCTCAATAACACAAAAGATGACTGCACGTGGACTTCTTCAGAGGGAATACACAGAAATAAAATTATCCGCCTCTGTGGGAAGAAACTATCGAGCAGCTCTCTGTCTGCAGCTAAAATCAGGCCAGGTGCCGACTGTGGAGCGGACTATCAATTGCTCACATGTAAGTTCAGTTGAAGCTGAAGAAAATGAAAACTAGTCCTTGAGAGCCGAAACACGACCTTGAGTTGATCGCACCCAAATTCTGAGAACATCTCAAGAAGAGAACTGATGCATTAAACACTACTGACAGGATGCTGACATCGTAGCTGTAGAAAAGCCAAAGGTCATTAAAAAGACAGCAAAGAAAGAGAAGACCAAAGTGGATATCAGAGGTGATTCAGAAACTTGCTCTTAATTGTAGAATGGCTAAGGCAAAATGAAGAAATGATGACATCAACGAGTTGAACAGAAAAATTCAAAGGGCAGCTCAAGAAGACAAAGCCAAATATTTTTTTAAACAATTTATTAGGGGCTCATACAACTCTTATCACAGTCCATACATATACATACATCAATTGTATAAAGCACATCCATACATTCCCTGCCCCGATCATTCTCAAGGCATTTGCTCTCCACTTAAGCCCTTTGCATCAGGTCCTCTTTTTTTCCCCCTTCCTCCCCGCTCCCCCCAAAGTCAAATATTATAATGAAATGTGCAAAGACTAGAATTAAAAAGCCAAGAAGAAAGAACATACTTAGCATATCTTAAATTAAAAGAACCAAAGAAAGCTTCAAATTGCAATATCAAAAGATTCTATGGGAAAAAATATTGAGAGATAAGTGAAGAATCTAAAGTAGATGGAGAAAATACACACAGTCACTGTACCAAACAAACCACATATGAGGATGGGGAAATAGATCTATGAACATATATTTATAGGTTTAGTATTAAGATAGCAGCTGGACATTGGGCCTCCACTCAAGTAGTCCCTCAATGCAAGAACACGTTGTTCTATTAAACTGGCATTCCATGATGCTCACCTTCCCTTCATGATCGCTGAAGACAAAGCGGGTGCATAAGCAAATGTGGTGAAGAAAGCTGATAGTGCCAGCTATCAAAAGATATAGCATCTGGGGTCTTAAAGGCTTGAAGCTAAACAAGTGGCCATCTAGCTGAGAAGTAACAAAGCCCACATGGAAGAAGCACACCAGCCTGTGTGATCACGAGGTGTCGATGGAATCAGGTATCAGGCATCAAAGAACAATAAAATCGTATCATTGTGAATGAGGAGGAGTGGGGCGTGGGGACCCAAAGCCCATCTGTAGGCAACTGGATATCCCCTTACAAAAGGGTTGTGGCAGGAGACAAGCCAGTCAGGGTGCACTATAGCACTGATGAAACATACAATTTTCCTCTAGCTCTTTAATGCTTTCTCGCCCCTTCCCTGCCTCTCCACTGTCATGATCCCAGTTCTACCTTACAAATCTGACTAGACCAGAGGATGTACACTGGTACAGATAAGAACTGGAAACACAGGGAATCCAGGACTGATGAACCCCTCAGGACCGGTGGTAAGAGTGGTGATACCAGGAGGGTGGAGGGAAGGTGGGGTAGAAAGGGGGAACTGATTACAAGGATCTACATATAACCCCCTCCCTGGGGAACAGACAACAGAAAAGTGGATGATGAAGGGAGACATCAGACAGTGTAAAACATGACAAAATAATTTATAAACTATGGAGAGTTTGTGAGGGAGGGGGAAAATGAGGAGCTAATACCAAGGGCTCAAGGAAAAAGCAAATGTTTGAGAATGATGAAGGTAATAAATGTGCTTGACACAATGGATGGATGGATGGATGGATGGATGGATGGATGGATGGATGGATGGATGGATGGATGGATTGTGGTAAGAGTTGTACAAGCCCCCAATAAAATGATCTTTAAAAAAAAAGAACTACTCAACATTCAACCATTTCCAATGGGAGCAAATGAACAAGAACCAATGGTACTGAAGGAAGAAGTTCAACCTGCAGAATTGAGGGAATACCAATTGAAACTGGTATTCAGTTTCATCAGTTTCAACAAGCTGTTGTCTATGCCAAGAAATTTGGAAGACAGCTACTTGACCAACTGACCGGATGACATCCATATATGTACCCATTCCAAAGAAAGGTGACCCAACAGAATGTACAAAGGATCGAACAATGTTATTGATATCACATGTAAGCGAAATTTTGCTGAAGATCATCCAACAATGGTCACAGTACTACATTGATAAGAAGTTGTCAGAAATTCAGGCCAAATTCAGAAGAGGACATGAAACCAAGGTGAGGTCAGATAAATCTTGCCTAAAAGTAAAGAATATCAGGATATTTGCTTGTGTTTCATTGACTATGCAAAGGCATTCAACTGTGTGAACCATAACAATTATTGATAGCCTTTAGATGTATGGGAATTCCAGGACACTTCATTTTGCTCAAGAGAAACCTGGACATGGATCAAGACAAGGGACTGCTGCATGGTTTAAAATCAGAAGAGGTGTGCATCAGGGTTGCATCCTCTCACCACACTTATTCAATCTGTATGCTGAGCAAATCATCAGGGCAACTAGATTATATGAAGAAGATTGGAGGAAGGCTTATTAACAACCTTCCGTATGCTGATGACACAACCTTGCTAGCTGAAAGTGAGGCGGAGTTCACGCACTTCTGATGAATGTCAAGGATTGCATGCAGTCTTCAGTGCACATGATAATTCAATGTAAAAAAGACCAAAATTCTCACAATTGGACCAGTGAGTAACATGATAAATGGAGAAAAGATTAAAGTCAAAGATTTTGTCTTGCTTGGATTCACAATAAATGCTCATGAAAGCAATTGTCAAAAGATCAAAAGATGAGCCCCAGAGCCAAACTGAACCCCCCCCCCCAAAAAAAATGTGCTACAGGAGACAACACTTAGCCTACAGGTTGGGGAGTGGGGCTGTCCTGCCACGTCCATACAGAAGCAAACCAAGAAGGGAAAAGAGAGAGCGAGAGACTAGACCCCATACTGGCACACCACGCCCTGAGGATGACATGCCTGCACAGAGCTGTTAAGGCACAGAGAGGGCCTATTGTAAGGCCTCGAGACATGTTGCTCCCTCAAGACAACACCTCAAAACATGATGTCCCCTCGCTGGAGCATACCACTTCAGAGGACAGTTCTGGGAACACACGGTGGGGAGTGTGTCTGGTCTGACCAGCCCAGCAGTGGGGTGAACCAAGAAGGGAACGTAACAGGGCAACAATGGGAGCAAAGCAAAGCCACAAAACCCCCAAGGATCCCCCAAAATAGGCTTCAGTACCCCACCACCACCCAGGACTGGTGGAGAGTGAGTGGGTAGACCTGGAATTCTGTATGGTTTTTTTTGTTGGGGGGAGAGGTTCTTTTTTTTTCTTTTTTCTATTTTTATATTCAATCTTTTTTTCTGTCTCTGTTATTGCTGTTGTTCCTACCAATATAAGATAGACATGGGAAGCAAGCCCAAGGAGAAAGCAATGGGACTGACAGTTCTGGAGGGAACTGGGGGAAGGAGGAGGCAGGCTAAAGGAGTGGTGAGCAAAAAGCACCATAGACAGAGGAACAGCTAGGGGATTAAAAGCAACAACGAGGAGGATGTAGAGACTCCAATGGCGTTGGAGCAGTAGCAATCTAACTGAGAGGAATTATTAAGAGGCAGAAGAAGGACGTGCATGATTGTGGGGCAGGAAGAAGGTGTAAGGAAACAGGAAAGATCTAGGAAGCAAAACTATGGATACGGGTATAAACATTAGAGTGGACTTAGGTAAATATATTAATTCATAAAAATAGAGGTAGTGGCCTAGGTACAGATATTTATATGGCAATACATGGAGAAGGTGGGCGGACTTTTGCCTCTGCCCAAACCCTCCCTCAAAGCAAGAACACTTTGCTCTAACATCCTGGCATTCTGTGATGCTCACCCTCCCAGCATGATCACTGAAGACATATGGGTGCATAAGCAAATGTGGTGAAGAAAATTGATGGTGCACGGCTATCAAGAGAAATAGCATCTGGGGTCTTAAAGGCTTGAAGGTAAACAAGCGACTATCTAGCAGAGAAGCAACAGGCTCACATGGAAGAAGCACACCAGTCTGTGAGATCATGAGGTGTCCACAGGATCAGGTAATAGGCACCAGAAACCCAAAACAAACAACAACAAAACATATTGATGAGAATGTGAGGGATGGGAGCTGAGACTCAAAACCCATCTTTACACAATAGGACATTCCCTCACAGAAGAGTCACAAGGAAGGAATGACTCAACCAGGGTGTACTATAGCACTGATGAAACACAATATTCCTCTGGTTTGTTTGTTTGTTTTCTGTTTGTTTTAAATTCTTTTTATCGTTTTATTAGGGGCTCATACAATGCTTATCACAATCCACACATACATCAATTATATAAAGCACACTTGTACATTCATTGCCCTCATCAGTCTCAAAACATTTGCTCTCCACCTAAGCCCCTGGCATCAGCACCTCGTTTCCCCCCTCCCTTCCCACTTTCCCCTCCCTCATGAACCCCTGATAATTTATAAATTATTATTTTGTCATATCTTGTCCTATCCAACATCTCCCTTCACCCAGTTTTCTGTTGCCCCTCCCCGAGGGAGGAGGTTATATGTAGAGCCTTATAATCGGTTCCCCCTTTCCATCGCACCCTCCCAGTATTGCCACTCACACCACTAGTGCTGAAGGGATCATTCACCCTGGATTCCCTGTGTTTCCAGTTCCTATCTGTACCAGTGTACATCCTCTGGTCTAGCCATATTTGTAAGGTAGAATCGGGATCATGATAGTGGGGAGGGGTGGGAGGAAGCATTTAGGAACTAGAGGAAAGTTGTATGTTTCATCGTTGCTACATCACACCCTGACTGGCTCATCTCCTCCCTGAGACTCTTCTGTAAGGTGATTTCCAGTGGCCTACAAATGGGCTTTGGGTCTCCACTTCACACTACCCTCCTCATTCACAATGATACGATTTTTTGTTCTTATGATGCCTGATACCTGATCCCTTTGACACCTCGTGATCGCACAGGCTGGTGTGCTTCCACGCAGGCTTTGTTGCTTCTGAGCTCGATGGCCACTTGTTTACCTTCAAGCCTTTAAGACCCCAGACGCTAGCTATATCTTTTGATAGCCAGGCACCGTCAGCTTTCTTCGCCACATTTGCTTATGCACCCATTTGTCTTCAGCCATCGTATCAGGGAGGTGAGCACACAACGATATGATTTTTTTTTGTTCTTTGATGCCTAACTGATCCCTTCGGCACCTCGTTATCATGCAGGCTGGTGTGCTCCTTCCCTGTGGGCTTTGTTGCCTCTGAGATAGATGGCCGCCTGTTTACCCTCAAGCCTTCAGTACCCCAGATGCTACAACTTTTGATAGCCAGGCACCATCAACTTCTTCACCACATTTGCTTATTCACCCACTTTGTCTTCAGTGATTGTGTCAGGAAGGTGAGCATCATAGAATGCCAACTTAATAGAAGGGAGTACTTGAGTAGAGGCCCAATGTCCTTCTGCTACCTTAATATTAAACTTACAAATATATGCACATAGATCTATTTCCCCATCCTCATATATAAATATATTTGCATATGTACATTCCTTTATTTATACCTCTATAAATGCCCTTTGCCTCCTAGCTCTTTCCTCAATTTTCTTTGACTTTCCTCTTGTCTCAATATCATGCTCAGTCTTCATTTGGGTTTTAGTAATTCCTCTTGGTTATATTGCCCTTAATCACACCCTACCAGGCCTCCTACACCCTCCTCACCACCGATTTGGAGCACTTCTTGTTCCCTTGTCCCTGGGTTTGTTAACACCAATACCTTCCCCCCACCTCCCCTTCTCCCACGTCCCCCCAGAACTGTTGGTCCTGTTGTTTTCTCCTCCAGATTGTCCATCCAGCCTATCTTATTTAGACAGACCTGTGAGATAATAACATGCACAAAGACAAGACAGAGCAAAACCAAGCAACAATATACAACAAACCAATGACGACCAAAAAAACACACAAGAATGAAAAGTTTGTAGTAGGTTGAAGGACAGTTTGTTGGCCTTTAGAAGTGTTTTCCAGTCCAGTCTATTGGGGCACCAAACCCTGGCCCCAATGTGCACCTCCAGCATTCCCTGGGGACCTTGTTGCTCCATTCCCTTGCTATTCTGTTGCACCCCTTAGTGTTTTAACTCAGTGTGGCAGGATCAAATCTGGTCCAATTCCCACACGGTGTCTCCAGTATTGTCCCCTGTAGGGCTATGGGTCAGTGAGGGACATCGTGTCTCATAGTAGGGCCGGCCATGTGGACTGGCCTGGCTGCTCTTATCAGGAACATCATCTTCAAGGCTTGGTGGGCCAGGATGGGCCCCAATTTCTCTGGTTTTTGAGGCTTCCTCAATCCCCACTATCATGACCCCAGTCAGCCTTTCAATTCTGGCTAGACTGGAGCATGTACACTGGTATAGATAAGAGCTCATGACACATGGAATCCAGGTCAAATAAACCCCTCAGGAACAGAAATAGGAGTAGCAATACCAGGAGGGTAAGGGGAAGGTGGGAGGAGGAGGGGAGAAAAGGGGAATTTATCACAATGATCAAAGCATAATACACACACACACACACACACTGCCAAGGATGAACAACAGAAACATGGGTGAAGGGAGACAGAGGTTGGTGTAAAACAAACAATAATAATTCATAAATTATTAAGGGGTCAGAGTTGTGTGGTAGTTACATAATTTATTGTCAGTGTGAGACTTAAGAGTAAAAGGGTGGAGTTTAGCCTGTCAATTAGGTCACAGCATGATGACCTCATTTGGAGGTGTTAAGGAGATAAGTAGCTGGCTGGAGGCAGGATGCACATATAGACATTCCCTGGGAGACATTCTTGTTGACAAGCCACATTGAGACAGGCTGATGGCATCCAGAGCCTTGGAGCTGGAGGAGCCACTTGGAGAGCCCTGCCAGTGCTGCGACGCTTCTACCACCACTGGATCCACAAGACATTCCGTTCCACCCACTGGTCTTTGATCTTCCTGCATTTGGCATCATGGCATGGCTGCATGATCCTAAAGAGGAATTTATAGACTAGTAATGACATATGGGGTAATATTGGACTTAGGGACTTGATCTGGAATACACAGACTAGTATCGACATATGGGGTAATACCAGATTTATAGACTTGATCTGTTCTGGGCTGGGAGGTTTTCTCAATATACAATTGCTCTTTTATATGAAGCTGTCTCTTGTACACATATGAGTGTCTATGAATTTGTTTTTCTAGTCTACCTGAACTAACACAAGTTGTAAGAAGCGCCAATAAAATGATTTAAACAAAACCCCTTTATTGTGTTGAAAGGCAAGTACTAAGGTGTGCCTGACCCAAGCCACTGTGTTTTCAATCACCTAGGAAATGCATGTGAAAGTTGGACATTGAATAAGTAAATATTTTTAAATCTATGCATTTAAATTATAGTACTAGCGAAGAATATTGGAAGTACCATGGACTGCCAAGAGAACACACCTCTCTGTCTTGGAAGAAGTATAGCCAGAATGCTCCTTAGAAACAACTCGATGAGACTTTATCTCAAATACTTTAGACATGTTGTCAGGAGAGACCAGTCCCTGGAGAAGAACGTCATGTTTGGTTAAGTCGAGGGGAAGCAAAAAAGAGGAAGAATTTTGACAAGATAGATTTACATAGTGGCTGCAACAATTGACTCAAACACAAAAATGTTTATGAAGATGGGGCAAGACTGGGTGGTGTCTCATTCTGTTGTAGATAGGGTGGCTTTGTTATCCTTAGGAATCAACTGGATGGCACCTAGCAATAACACCAATGCTCTTTAGAGGCAAGCATAGTGAGACGTCATTTCATGAACTTTGGACATGGTATCAGGAGAGACCAATCCCTGGAAAGGACATCGTGCTTGGTAAAGTGGAGGGCAGCACAAAGAAGGGCCTCGATGACATGGATTTACAGAATGACTGAACCCATGGGCTTAAACTGAGGAACAGTTGTGAAGAGGGTTCAAGGCCAGGTGGTGGTTCATTCTGTTGTATAAGGGTCGCTATTTGTTGGAACCGACTTAAAGGCACCTAACAACAGTATGAGCGAAATACTGAATGAAGCAAGAAGTGTCAAGAGATGAATGAAATACAAAAAATAACTGTACCCTCTTTGAGGAAGACGCGGCTGTCGCCTTGCCGTGCTCCGTCCCCTGCTCCCATTCCTGACTCACCGCTGTTCGCTCTCGCCGAGGAACAAGTCGGTCAGGAAGCGCCCCGCCGCCATGGCATTTAAGGACACCGGAAAGACACCTGTGGAACCAGAGGTGGCCATTCACCGAATTAGAATTACTCTGACCGGCCGCAACGTGAAATCCTTGGAGAAAGTGTGTGCTGACTTGATCAGAGGGGCTAAGGAGAAGAACCTGAAAGTGAAGGGACCAGTTAGGATGCCTACCATGAATCTGAGGATCACGACCAGGAACACTCCCTGTGGGGAAGGCTCTAACACCTGGGATCGATTCCAGATGAGGATCCACAAGCGTCTCATTGACTTGCACAGTCTGTCTGAGATCGTGAAGCAGATCACTTCCATCAGTGTTGAGCCTGGAGTAGAGGTTGAAGTCACCATTGCAGATGCTTAAATCAACTATTTTAATAAATTGATTTATCTGTGGGTAAAAAATAAAAAAATAACTGTACCAAAAATAACTGGTCAACATTCAAACATATCAAGAGGTAGCATAGGACCAAGAACCAATGGTACTGAAGGCATCCAACTAATAGTTACCCTATAGGAGAGAGTAGCAATGCCCTATGGTTTCCAGTGCTGTAAATAGTCATGGAAGCAGGCTGCCACATCTGTCTTCAGTGGAGCGGCTGGTGATTTAGAACTGCTGACCTTTCAGGTAGCAAATGAACATTTTCTGCTAAGGATTCCTGCCTCACCAGGAATCTTTTGGCACATGCTATTGCTAGATGCCATTGAGTCGGTTATGACTCTTAGCGATCCTATGTCATACTGCCTAGTCCTACACCACGTTCTCGATGGTCTTATGGTTTTGTCCATTGTTGCAGCCACTGTGCCGATCCATCTTGTGGAGGCCCTGCCTCCTTTTTGGCTGTCCCTCTACCAAGGATGATGTCCTTCTCCTGGGAGTGGTCCCTTCCTGATAACATGTCCAAAGTTTGTAAGCTGAAGTCTTACCATCCTTGATTCTAAGGACCATTCTGGATTTACTTCTTCCAAGACAGATTTATTTGTTCTTCTGGCAGTTCTTGGTACTTTCAATATTCTTTACCAGCACCAGTATTCAAATGCATCAATTCTTCTTCCATCTTCCGTATTCAATGTCCAACTTTCACATGCATATGAGGTGGTTGAGAATACCGTGGCTTGGGTCAGGTGCACCTAAGTCCTCAAAGTAACATTTTAGGTCCACAAGCACTGCTAGTTTCTTCTGTTCCCTCCACTTCTATTTCTCAGCCCTGTGGGACAATAAAAGGAACCCGATAACTTAATTCACGGTAAGGCACTAAGCACAGTTAACAACTTTCCCTCCTGTCTCCTCAGCAGAAATTACCACAGAAGGCAATGCATAAACCAAAGAGATTAATCTCTAATATGTGAGATTCCTGTACTCCAGTTGAAATCTCCACCTGGTTAGTAAAAAGCGGGGGGGGGGGGGGCATTGAAAAGATCCTAGTTCATGGCAACCCTCGATGTTACAGATGGCAGCCACGTTTCATTGAGATTTCAAAGCTGAGACCTTTAGGGAGCAAATCTCCAAGCCTTTCTTCTGGGTGGGTTCAAACTTCCAACAATCTGATTAGCAGTTGAACGCTAACTGGCCAAGGGTGTCTATGGCAAGAGTGATTTCAGGAAGGCTCAGATCCACCCACCAGCCCACGTCTCCCTGCTTCTAAACTGAACATATTGACAGTAAAGAGTACTCCACCTGGCCTCTCTCTCCTCCAGTCCCTGACGCTCTGGAAGCAGCAGGCATTGGCACAGACATGGCCAAGTTCAAGAAGCACACCACACACGATCCCAAAATGGCACAGAAAAGGCTTCAAGAAACCCTGATCGCAATGATATGACTCTCTTCATGGGGTGAACACTAAGTTCCTGAGGAAGATGTCCCCTGCCATCAACCACAACAAGAGGACCTGAAGTAAACGCAGGTGGTCAACAACACCAAGGCCTGTGGGTGCTTGTGTCGAGGCTATCAAGGTTCTTATAAAATCCAAGGAGGTCAAGGCTAAGACCCCAGTGCATGTCAACTGCAAGCTCAATTGACTGACCTATATACTGCCTATCCCAAGCTTAGCAAGTGGTCTCTAGCCTGTATTACCAAGAGTCTGCAGCTTTGCCAGCCAAAGACTAAAATCAATGCTCAAAGTAAGGACGATGCTCCAGCCAGTGCCTATACTCAAGGTCAAACTCCCAAAGTTGCTCAGGCCCCCACAAAGTACAGTTTTTCATCCAAGGACAAGAGGGACTGGCATGACCCCTAGGCTTTCACCTACAGAGAGTCCTCCTGTGCTATTTGTACAAATAAATCTGAAGCAGGCAAAAAAAAAAAAGTACCACCTGCTAGCTTATCCCAAGAATTTCAGAACTCCAGGTTGAACCTTGATCTTAAAAGAAAGTCAAGGTGAAATATGGATGCCTTGAGCTTTGCTTTCCCACCTAGCAGGGAAGATCTGCCTGTATGTCCACCTCACATGGCAACCTCGGCCGCTTCCTCCTCTCTTCATCTCTTGCCATTCCACACAACATATGAACGTGTAATTCAAAATCATTTTCCAGTTGACTGAATTCTTGGGGACCACTCAATTTGCCCATGACTGACCACCCAATAAATCTGAGGTCTGGCAATTGACTTGGAGTCTGTGTCACCTGACAGCTGTGCAGAGGGAGAAGGAGAAAAGGAACAAGAGTCTACCTTGGTCTGTAATTAATGTTCCCGGTCCATCTCCTAGGAGCTATTGGAGTGAAAAGTAATCAGTTAGTGGTGCTCTTGGCAGCAGCTTGGTCCCACTAAGTCAAAGTTCATATCAGCTATGAGCTGATGGAAGCATTAAGCACCTGAATAAAACCCAGAAAATCCAGGTACGCATCTTTTATTTAGCATATTCTACCTGTCCATCACCACGCTAGAACAACCTGTGAAAGAATGACTCTAAGACTCCTGCTTTCAAGATTATAGTAATCTCATGAGGAGGGAGTTCTACAATCCCCTGACGTCTCCTGAAAACCAAATAATAGCCCCTGACAGGGAATGGACTCTCACCCATCCAGACTCTTTGGGACACACGGAAAAAAACTGCTCCTTAGGGTTTGACACTGCAAACCTTTCAGAAGCAGAGAACTTCATCTTTCTCCCGCCACGAGAACCTCATCTTTCTCCCACCACAATGTAACTAGTGGATTTGAACAGCCAACCTCGTGGTTAGCAGTCTAATGTTTAACCCACTGTGCACCAAGGTTCCTAAACCAAACACGCATTAAACAGAACTAGTAAAGAATGTCTGCCTCGAACATTGTGTTCTTTTAAGATGTATCTATATGGGATCATATTAACAACAACCACTTGAAAAATTAGCTGAGCACCTCTGGGATAAGTGAATTAATGGAGAAGCACAACTCCAGAAAGACGGGAGAGAATGTGGTACAACTCGACGAATGTTCATGTAGACGCTGTGGGACTGGTGCATCTTTTTCTATACATGTTCTCCACAACAGCTACAGTAAAGTGTTGTTATTTTTGTAAACTCTTACAAAGCATTGCCAGGCAATGCATCTAAATAACAATGTAACCACTTGACATCCATCTCTGTCTGGTTAACTTCTCCCACCTTCATCACAGGTGTCAATTCCACGAGTCATTTGGCCCCAGTCCATGTGCCACTGCCTTCACGAATCCCTCTCCAACAACACATCTTGGAACGCACTTTTCTGCCTGACCTGTCAGTGTAGCAACCTGTTATTTTTGTTGTTAGTTTCCATTGAGTCAGCTCTGACTTATAGTGATCTTATGTGTAACAAGATAAGATGTTGCTGGGTCCTGCGTCATCCTCACAATCATTGATATATTTGATTCCATTGGTGTAGCAACCTGGGGGACCCCAAACTCACATGCCTGTCAGCTCAGCCCACCCCCACTCAGGCACAGGAGCCAACCCTACCCTTTGCAGATCCCTCACATGTGAGAGAGCTGACAGAAGAGACAAGGTGGCTTGTGGGAGTATATTTTGGGGTAAGAAAGAGATGTTTCTCCACTTCCTTGCTACTTTCATATTATTTTGAACAGATGCCCCTCTGCCTATTATCAAAATAACTTCTGGAGCACTGACAGGAGCGAATAACTGCCAAATTACTGACAAGATTACTGAAAAAGTTATCCGGGAAGAAATTTTCCTTATACCAGTCAAACCCAGACTACATTCAGTCATTAATCCTCTCTCCGGCAGGCTCAAATGAGATTCAGCTGCATCTTGAGCGCTCCACTACATTTGTATTGCTGGGAACAATGTCAGAATCATGCAGCACAGGGGTCTAATATCTGTCACAACCCATTCCTGGCCTCATTCTTCTCTCCACTCATGCCAAACCTACTGAGCAAGCAAATGAAGCCTTTCAGCCTTAAGTGATTGAGTTACCTACCTCAGAAAGGGCTGGAAGCTTAACAGAATAAACGCTCGAATTTGAATTTAGCAAAAGGAGCTGGACACCAGGGAGCAGTTTATCAATCTGAGAACGTGGAGGGCAGATGTTACGAATATTAACTTGAGTGTGCTTCATGCGTCAAGGGCTCCGTCTGAGCTTAGAGTCCTGAAAAGGGCATAGTCTCTGAAAATAGTGAATGCTGACAGGGCACAGCATAACTTAGCATGGATGTATGACACACGCCGCACTTAGCCATCTTAGCCTTGAACACCGTGATGAAGCACGACCCAAAGGAAAGTCATCCCCTAGAAATCCTATTACTGAGGATAACCACCAAACCCGTTAAGGTTGTGAGTCAATGATATTGCCTCTCTTTAGCAAACTGGAAATCTGTAGAAAAGATAAGGTGGTTCATAGGATAGAAGTTGTTGTTGTGTTTCTTGAAATTGGTTCTGGGTCAAGGTGGTCCATGTGTGCAGAGTAGAACTGTGCTCCACAAGGTTCTTAGACTGTACCCTTTTGTAAACACCTTGCCTGTCTTTTCTTCCAGGACACATCTAGGTGGGTACTTCCTGGCAGCCTTTTGGCTAATAGTCAAGTGCTCAACCATTTTCTCTACCCACAGACACCTGGATACAACGTAGAGCTGGAAAATCAGCCTCAGAAAAGTTGGTACCGGAGCCTCTTTAGGGATCCTGGGGAACAGGGACTAATTGTATCATGAGAACCCCATCAGTGCAATTTCCCCATCAAGTGTCACTCCCACTAAGGATTCAAGGTACTCAGAGAGAGTAGTTGATTGCCCAACCGAGGCCACATACCTATCCATCCCTTGTCTAGGATTGGGGGCAGGAAGGATTTTGAGTGGCAGACCCAGGAATTCAGTACTCACTGGGGTAAAAAAATAAGTATGCACACACACATACATACATACAGATACATACACACACACGCCAAGAAAATCTTGGCAACATTACCAAAGAACAGGGAAGGATGCCTGGCCAACAAACACACACGCTGTCTGCCACCCCCGAACAAATAACACACAATGGCGGATCATGAGCTAGAGGCTTCTTATAGGGTCTTCCCTAAATTACTTTCAGAGAGAGAGAGTCACTTCACCCTCCTGAGTCTCAGTATCCTTACTTTCAATGAGCGGGGCAGAGACAGACACGTGAAAACAGAGGTACAGGTTGGAGCTCAGCTGTCATGATCTTGTTAGATGCCATTGAGCCAGTTCTGAACACTGGGACGGTAGCCACAACAGAACGGGACAATACCCAGGTCCGCACCACCTTCACAGCTGTTCCTATGCCTGAGCCCATTGTTGCAGCCACTGTGCCCGTCCACCTCTTGAGGACCTTCCTCTGTTTTGCTGC
Organism: Tenrec ecaudatus; assembly: GCF_050624435.1. Classification (NCBI taxonomy): domain Eukaryota; kingdom Metazoa; phylum Chordata; class Mammalia; order Afrosoricida; family Tenrecidae; genus Tenrec; species Tenrec ecaudatus. Next base: position 8,496,323 of record NC_134538.1, read on the forward strand.
CCCTCCACTTTACCAAGCATGAGGCCCTTCTCCAGGGACTTGTCTTTGGACAATATGTCCAACATACGTAAGATAACGTCTTGTCATCCTTGCCTCTAAGGAGCACTCTGACTGGACTTCTTTCAAGATAGAACATGAGGCGATGGAAAATGTCGTGGCATGCGTCAGACACTTCGTAGTCCTCAAAGTAACACCCTGACATCAGCAACAATATCTCAGGTTCTGCATCCTCTTCTGAATCCAGCCTCAACCTCTGGCAGCTCCTTGTCAATGCACTGCTGCAGCCGTTGTTGAATGATCTTCAGCAAAATGTTGCTTGCATGTGCTATCATTGATACTGTTCTATAGTTTGAGCATTCTGTTGAGTCGCATTTCTTTGAAATGAGTACAAATATGGATCTCTCCCAGTCCGTTGGCCAAGAGCTGCAACTAGGGAATGCCAAAAATCACCAGGCATTGCCAGGAGGAGAGGTGTGCAACAGCCTCTCTGTCGAGGCCTCAAATCAGCACAGCCAACAGCACACTGGTTTCAGACTCAGTCTGAAGACTGTGAGACAATAAATTTCTGTGCTTAAAAGCCCCACATTCCGTGGTACTTTGTTACAGCATGCCTAGGAAACGAACACAAAATACAAAGTAATCGGACAGAGGGCTTAACTGCAAAGGGTTCTGAGGGTCATTTGAAGTGCCTGAGTAGTGACTGAGGACACTACTCTATCAGTGATATTGTTCTTGCATGAGAAGAGTTAGTCAGAAAAATGCTATTGGCGAGAATATATGAAAATTTGGGATAAGGGACGTCCCTAGTGATATGGGAGCCACCCACTCAGTGAATGCAGTCAGGAAAAGAACACAGAGGGGAGACCAGGAGGCAAACCCCCTTAGGAGTCAGTAAACAGAGATGGTAACCCTCCCTTAATGAGCAGGTTTCCTCATCCCTCTCTCTGACCACTTCGGGTGCTTCCTACCCAAACAAAGTGCTGCCTCAAAGTTTTCTCTCCGTGCTTTCTTCTCTCTTGCTGTGTTCTTCAGGGTTGCTGGGTGACCCATTCTCCCAAAGTTTCACCGTAATCTGCTCATTGATAAATATGGCAATCTGCTTTGGCAAAGATCTATAGCCTTGGGGGGTGGCGGTTATTTCCAGCTTTAGAAACTCCATGGGACAGTTCTACTCGGTCCTCTGGAAATCAATGCCACAGCAATACCCACCGGTTTTAATCCATACATAAGGTCTCCATGTGGCACAAACAGCTTGCTCTCAGCTACTAACTGAAAGGTTGGCAGTTCAAACTCAGGTAGTGGTGCCGTGGGGAAGAAGTCTTAACTATCTGCTTCCGTAAAACAGAAAGAAGAAACTCCTATGGAACATAATGCATGTCTATCTCTATGAGTTTGAGTCAACTCAATGGCAGCAGTTTTTTGACTTGGGGTTTTTGTTATATGTGCTTGTTTTTTACTCTGGACATTGGGGCTCTCCTCAATGTCACTCTACTGGTAACAGCAGTGTGGCTACGGAGTGGAAGTACTTTGTCAAAAACACCTCTAATTTCCACGAACACACCCACTGCTGCCACTTTTCTTTCATATGGGAATCTGAGGTTGTCTCAGTGCTGTTGGTGCCGTTAGGTGCCATTGAGCCCGTTCTGACCCATTGAGACCCTGTGCATAACAGAATAAAACACTGCCTGGTCCTAGGCCAGCCTCACAATTGTTCCTATGCCGGAGCTCTTCATTGTAGCTACGGTGTCAATCCATCTTGTTGAGAGCCTTCTTATTTTTGGTTGCTCCTCCACTTTACCAAGCATGGTGTCCTTCTCCAGGTGCCGATCTCACTTGAGATCACTGTATATATTTCTTGAGATCACTTTACATACGTGCAAAGTGTGTAAGGCAAAGCCTTGCCATCGTTGCCTCTAAGGAGAATTCTGGCCATACTTCTTCCAAAACAGATCAGTTTGTCCTTATGAACAGGAAGTTGATAAACTTGAACACTTCTGACTACTGTACAATTTACAGCCCAGGTCAGTCCAGGTAGAATCCCAACACACTGAAATATCTCCGGTAGTTATTGAAACATTTTGTTAATCAGATGGGCAATTTAATTATTATGTGGCCCAGAGATCGCTAGCCCAAAAGTGCCATTGGGCAGTAGCCAAAACCAGAGAGGTTTGACTCCTTACTCTTTCTCTTTACTATACTCACAGAGAGGGCTGTCTCTTAACAGGTGCTTCGTCTTCCATAAAACTGATCAGACAGAGATTCTGGACAGGGAAGTCCTTTGGAGAATGTTAGAATCATTTGCTGTAATTATTGCTTTTGATCTCTGAGATAGTTTATTGTGCCAACCTGGCCAATAAACATGTGGGATTAATTGAAGGGCGGAGAGATAAATGGCTCGGCGAGCCTCACCTTTCTTATCTCTTGCTCTTTGATCATCGGACCAGTGTGCGGCTGCCTTGCTTGTTCTTTGCCTCAATTTGCAAGCTACACTATCTGTGGGACACCTAACCCATGGACTGTGTCACTGTAATTTTAGGTTCCTTCAAGGCCCGCTTCGCCACGTCATTGGAACTATGTCTCTTGAGCTGGGGACTGTTGGACCCTGTCATCTGGCTGACTCTTGGTGACCTGCCTTGCTGTTTGCTGCCTGTGCCCGGATAGCCTGAATTTCTCTACCGAGGACTACTCCGTGGCCCTCAAGACTTAAAGGACTGCCAGTGCCTCACAACTGTCTCACGGGAGTGAGTTGCACTGAGCCATTTGTACTGCTTTATAATTTAATTAACTGTTTATTTCCTATGTTATATATCCATCTTTCTGTGTGTATATATATATATGTATATATAATTATTGGTATTCTGGTTTTGTTTCTCTAGAGAACCCTGTCTAACACAATCTCCCTTTCTGATAGTTTATCAATAAAGGTGTGTTGGAGTTTTGTGCCTACTGGGACAAGGTGCGGGAAGAGAGGCAAGCACATCTCCATGGTGATGTTTCCTTAGCACATCCCCTGAAGCAAACATCCAGCTGCCATCTGGAACATTTCAAGAGTCTCTACTCCTCAAAGCCCATCCAGGATAGCTGAGATCTAAGAAAGAGAAAGAAGGTATGGGTGAGTGTTCCTGGCTCGTGCATTTTTCACCTGCTCAGCATATGAGCTGGAGCGTCTCTTCGCTGGGCATACACGCTATAAAATAGTCCTTGCTTTTTGTTTGCCACTCTCATACCCACCATCCCCCCAACATCCTCCCCAGTTCAAACGTGACCATACCCTTTCCCTTGTTCCACTCTGCACCATCATCATATCTCAACAACTTGAGGCAGTAAAAGGCAGTTAGAGGGCCAACAGGGAGAGGAAAAACAGCTTGAAGCAGAAGAGGTTGGCATCATGGGCCACATATGCAAATGTGGCCAGCAACACCACCAGCCTTTCAATAGATGCGCTATGCTGGTTTGGTATTTGAAGAGTAAAAATTATATATTGGTGGAACTGTTTGGTTTCCCTGGGTGGTCAGCTAATGCATTCAACTGCTCCCAGAAAGGCTGGTGATTCAGGTCCACCAAGAAGCCACTCATCAGAAAATTCTGTTCATCTACTTCTGAAAAGTCATTCATTAAAAATTCTACTCTTAGAATACACATAGGAATCACCAGGATTCAAAGTTGGTGTGAAATCAACTGTGAAAACAGAAAGATTTAGTGGTGTTTATTTAAATAAACAAATGATCCATTGCCACTGAGTCAATTCCAACTTTACGGCCCCTCTGTGACAGAGGAGAACTGTTCTTCAGGGTTTCCTAAAATGTAACTCCTCATGGGGGTGGACAGCCTCCTCTGTCCCCTGTGGAGAAACTCGAGGGTTTGAACCACTCACCTTTCAGTTATGGTCCAATGCGTAAATCACTGTGCCAGCAGAGCTGCTTCATTTAATAATAATAATATCCTTCATGTAATACATCCAATTGTGTCATTATCTAGACCTCCCATGGCTCTGCTCTTGTCTCCCCATGTCAGTGCACTGATGGTTCTCAATCATTTTGTGTCTCTGCACTGTCATTTTTCCTGGACAGACTCATAGACAAGCAATGTAACATGATTTTACCTTTGTGGTTGACTTCACTGTCACTGGAGTTAAGTGATTGAGTGAAACATTTTTGTGTCAAGTAAATTCTTATAAATCATCACATTTTCTCATTGACTTCTTTTGGCATTTAAAAGGCACAGTTTAACAGGAGGACATGTTTTTATGTAGTAATCACCACTGGCAGAACCCATTATAGCCTTTAAAAATGTCTCCTTTTGATTGAGTATAATTTCATGTGTATGTGATTTTCCCATCTGACATCTGTAAGAAAAAATTTATCAAACAAGCAATCAATTAGAAAAACTCTGCATATTTAAAACCCATTTTGTAAGTACCACCTTCTTGATGGATTGGCTTCCATTTTACTGGTTTTCTCAGTGGTCTAATGTAAACTAACTGCTCACCCTTTATCCTTTGCCCTCTTAAAGGCTCCCTGGTTATCAGACAGCCTCTCAGGACTGACTTTGTCCTCCTTCTCAGCCACAGACACCCCTGGAGTCAAATCTGCTTGTGCCCTTTTCTGACCTCCAAGTGTTTATCCTTGAGGAGTCTAGTTCCTGACCCAAAACGTGTATGTAATATCTCAGGCCCAACCACAAGCACTACGAAGCTTTGCTTGGCAAACCTCCAGAGAGAAACCTTCCCCACACCAAACTTGGTGCCTAGTCAAACTATTACAGCCACTGATGGGAGATGCTGTCAAGGACAAACTGTCCCTACTCAGCAATGCTATTCAACATATCTGCATTCCTGGTCCACCTCCATATGCAGGGCTCCTTCCAGAGGATTGTGCAGGGCTCCTTTCAGAGGGTTATGCAGGGCTCTTTCCAGCGGGTTATGCAGGGCTCCTTCCAGAGGGTCGTGCGGGGCTCCTTCCAGAGGGTTGTGCAGGGATCCTTTCCAGGGGGTTGTGCAGGGATCCTCCCAGAGGGTCGTGCAGGGATCCTTCCAGAGGGTTGTGCAGGGCTCCTTTCCAGAGGGTCGAGCAGGGCTCCTTCCAGAGGGTTGTGCAGGGCTCCTTTCCAGAGGGTTATTCAGGGCTCCTTCCAGAGGGTCATGCAGGACTCCTTCCAGAGGGTCATGGAGGGCTCCTTACAGAGGATCGTGCATGACTCCTTACAGGGGGTTGTGCATGGCTCCTTGCAGAGGGTTATGTATGGCTCCTTACAGAGGGTTGTGCAGGGCTCCTTCCAAAGGGTGGGGGCTTCCTCCGGTGCCTCTCCAGAAAGCTCCTCATGCAAGCAAGAGTAGAGAATATTGGACATTTTTCCCCACTCTGACTTGGGACTTTTTCACTCCTATCCCTGACCTCTCACTTTTTTTTTTCAGAGCTCCCTTGGCAGAGAGTCAGATCCCCCACATCTGCTCTGGTTTGTCTGACCCTCACCCATGCGACAAAATGGAACCAGGGATAGTAGATGTCTTCTCAGGGTTAACATGTTGCTTACACCAATGCTGTAAATGATTAACGATTTGGCTGTTACTTTCATATTGGCTCACTGTCTTCATGGGCTACTCGGACACCAACAGCTTCAACCCAGTTCTCTCTAGCTCAGCTCAACTCAAGTCCCTTTCCCAGCACAATCTTCCCAACATGTTTGCCCAGACCCTCAAGATGAACAACCATCTGGGGTCATGCATTTGTTTTTAAATTGGTCAATGCAGAATATAAAGATGTTTTTTCTTTCTTTAAATTCATGTATTGCCACTGGTGAAACCAATTGCTTACTTTTTTTAAAATTCTTGCCATGCTTTTCTGGGTTTGGTTTTTGGTAATTTTTAAGCCCAACATTGTTGGTGCACTGGAAGTCCTATAGTCTGAAAAGCACATTCTTATATTGGATTATCAGATGTGTAAAAGATATACTCTGTCCTTGAAATCAAACCTCTCTGAGACTTGAGTGGAAGCAACAGTTAAGGCTTTGAAGCATTAAATCTCAAGTCTAACAAGACATAAATGTTCCAGACCAAGCAGCAGTGGGAGACTGGAAACCCAGAAAAGGCAGAAAACTTAAAACAAATCCATACCCTAATTTCCTCTTGAAACCTGAAACAAGACAAAGGTGTCCGTGACTATGCACATCCATGTGTGTCACAGCCCTATTCACAACAGCAAAGAGATGGGTGCAGCCTTAAGGCCCATTGATGGAAGAATAAATAGATCAACCTTGGTCCATACACCCAATGGGATACTGTGCAACATTAAAAAAAACAACTATGAATCTGCAAAACACCTCATCACACGGATTAACCTTTAGGGTATCCTACTCAGTGAACTTAGCCAATCCAAAAGGACAACTATTATGTGAAACTGTTACTATAAAAGCCACCAAAAGCTTTTCACACTAAAAGAAGCATACTTTGAGGGTTCCCAGGGATGGGAGAGGAGTGAAGTCACAGACTGGAGGGTATACTGATGTTACTGTGGATGAAGGGGAAGACAATATACAGCATAAAAAATTATGGAAGCCAATAAGAAACTGGAAGTGTGCAAGAATAAGAGGCATTATATAAATATTGTTATACATACAATCCTGCAATAGTGGTTATCTACAAATAGATGCTTAGCGAGGCATTCCGGTTTAACGGGTATAGAAGCAGGAGTAAGAGCATACCCATGAATATATGGTTTATGTATCTATCTTGGGGGGTTTGTATATCTTCCAAATATATCCATGAATACAGGAGACAAGCTGTGGATACTTCCTATATATAACCAAACACCTGGAAAGAGTAGGTCTCGGCATGGTGCATAGTCTCTGGGGACACCAAGGACTATGGGCACAGGTGAGTAGTAACTGGGGTCTTAAAACTTATGAGCAAGGAGACAGGCTTCAAGGTGGTGTCAAGATAAGCAGCCCACATGGGGAACTACAGTGAGTCTGGTGTCTGGGAGGACAAGTGGAAGTGTTCTGGTGAGTGGAAAGGTGCCTACGGGGGGTCCTCCCTGTTCAGGAGGGGGCTCTGCCCCACATCTGCTTTATTTCAATCTCCGGAGAGCTGGTTCCATATACCAGGGATTTCCTGCTGGCTGTTCACCCCTTGTGTGCCTTGCCACCAGCCAGTACCACCCCCCCAACCACCCCCTGGCCTGATCACCACCCCAGGAACAGGATGGCTATTGTGCAGAGGTCCCCAGGCCAGGCCTGACAAGCACATAGCAGCTGTCCACTCATGGCACCCACCTGGGAAAGGTGCACCTGTCCTCCACGGGGCTAGGAGTGATTCTACCTGCAAGCTCTGGTCTCTTCCAGCAGCCACGCAGGGGCCCAGGGCTGAACCCACAGCAGGTTTGATTGCCTGCAGCTGGGTGCACCCAGCACCACTGCCAGGGTCACTGCCACCCCCCACGCAGACATGTCTGCCCTGTTCATGGGACACAGCCCCTGCCACTTCCAGGATACCTCAGCTTATCATAGCCCAACATTTCACCATCCACAAGGAGCGGTGCTCACACTTCCCGCCCACCATTTTCCCTGAACTGCGGTTTCTGGCAGCCCTTGCATCTCCCAGCCCTGCTTCTCCCAGCCCAGTGAATTTGCTGCACCCTGCCTCCACCCAAGCCACAGGAAGTACACTGGACTGGGGTCTTGCAGGCATGCAGCCCACTGCCATACCCAGAGACACAGGGCGTCCAAATCCGCACTGGGCCTGCCACGCATTCCCTCAGTCAGAGCAGCAGGGAAGCGAAGACACAGACCAGAGTCTTGCAGACCCATCATATGCAGCCTCGCCCGGAGCCACAGGGAACATGGACCAGGTCCTTGCAGGCCCACCCAGCAAGCACCCATCCCCCCGGGCCTCAGATAGTCTCTGTATGGGTCTATCGCAGATCAGGGATCTTTGCTGCCCTGTCTGCTCCCAGCCCACGCAGTGAGTGAAACAGTGGAGAATACATCCTAGGCCCAGAGGGCATCCTTCTCTCAAATCTAGCCTAGACCTAGAATCCAGGGACCAGCTTACACCGGTCATATCATCTTAGACCTCAATGGGGAGGCCACCTGCACATTGCCCCTTACAGCCCTATCACTCTTCCGGAGCTATCCACCAGTCAAATTTAGTTATCCACAGCTCTCCCCACCAGTGTTCACCACTTCTCATCAATGTTGACCTCTGAGTCACTGCAGGACCTTCATAGTAGGCCACATTGCCAGTCAAACAGTGAAAGAATGCAGGGCCACTTGGCCTCCCAGAAATATGGCACCCAGCTCTTCGAAATCACATAAACAACAGCATTTTGCATCGCTCCCAACAAGCAAGCAAGAAAGACAAACCACATCAGCAGATCTAACGACACTCATAGAAGAATCTGATGTGGATCTGCCACAAAAAGAAATTTTCAGAAGGCTACTTGGAGTAAAACAGGAGACGAGAGAAGCTGCACAGACTAAGTATGCAATGATAGAGGGGATGAAGGTCACAAAATAGGGGATGAAGTCCATGTACCAAAGGGAAATACAGGAGCTAAGGGGTGAAGTAGCAGAAGCTGCACACAAGATCACAGATCTCACGAACAGACTAGAGGAAGCTGAGAACCATATCAGTGATCATGAAGACAATCAGCAGACCTCAGCAAACAAGAAAGATAATCAAACAAGATAATAAAAGAGACAGAAGAAACCCTGAGATCAATGACTGATGCTATGAAGAGGAACAACATCTGAATAATTGGCCTACCAGAACAAGACACAGCAAAGAAGTCAGCAGCTAAACTAACAAGAGAATTTCTGGAAGAAAACTTCCCCACCCTAATGAATGAAAATCAGTCACTCACACAGGAAGCAGAGAGGACACCAAGTAGACTAAACCCCTGGAAGAGCTCACCAAGACATATAATAATTAAAATATCCAACTTCGAGGAAAAAGAGAAAATCCTAAGAGCAGCAAGAGAAAGGAAGACAGTCACATACAATGGTTCTCAGGTAAGAATATGCTCAGCCCTATCAACAAAAACCATGAAGAGGAGGAGAGAGTGGACTAACATCTTCCAAAAGCTGAAAGAAACTGCCTCCCCTAGAATCCTTTACGCTGACAAATTAGCTATTAAAAAACAGGAGAGATAAGGGCAAGGAAAAAGTTAAAGGATATGCTGCAAGACACCCAACCCTGAGGAAGATCCTTGCTGACGCACTATGGCTAGAAGACCAATGTCCACCCAGCACAAACAGTAGAACACAATATAGCCCAACTCCAACCAGAAGCCAATGAGCCAATACCAATCACCAAGATAACATGGCCACAGAAGGCAATAAAGAAGCTCCCCACAAAGACACAGCACGGTGATAAGAAGAGTGATAAGAAAACACCGAAATCAAAAGGCATGAGATGTCAGCAATGAATCCACAGATCATAATAATAACTCTAAATGTCAATAGCCTTAACTCCTACACTAAAATAAAAAAGGCTTACAGATGGGCTTGGAAAATATAACCCATTGATCTGTTGCCTGCAGGAAACACATCTTAAGCTCACAGACAAGAATAAACTAAGAATAAAAGACTGGTGGAAGATATACCAGGCAAACAGCAACTCAAAAAAAGCAGGAGTCACAATCTTAATCTCAGACAAAACTGATCTCAGCATTCAAACCATAAAAAGAAATAAGGAGGGTCACTTTATAATGCTCAAAGGATCACTTTACCAGAAACCAGTGGGCAAAATAAATAAACATGTGCCAAACGAGAGACCTGCAAAATGTGTCAAGCAAACTATTCAGAACATCAGAAAAGATATCACAGATTCAACAATTATAGTAGGTGACTTTAATGCACCGCTTTCAAAGAAAAATAGATCATTAGTAAGAAAACTGAGCAAAGAGACTATAGAGCTAAACACTACAATTAGGCAACTAGAGCTGATAGACATATTTAGAGCTTTCCATCCAAATGCAAAAAAAATACCCATTCTTCTCAAGCGTGCATGTGGTCGAAAATAGGCCACATGCTGGGACACAAGTCAAGCCTGAGTTAATTCAAAAACATAGAGATTATACAGATGTCTTTCTCCAATCATCATGCCATAAAGCTGGAGATCAATAAAAGGATGACCAGAAAAACAAGGACAAACAATTGGGGGATGAATAATGGTTTTCTTCAACATGAGTGGATACTGGCCCACTTTACAGGGGAGATCAGAAAGTTTCTAGAAGCTAATGAAGATGAGAATACATCATATCAAAACCTATGAGATATGGCAAAAGCAGTCATCAGAGGTAGCTTGATAGCAATAAGGGCATATATGAAAAAGGAAGAGAGACTTATGACAGATACACTCTCACAAAACCTCCAGCGACTAGAACAGAGTCAACAGAACAATCCCTCCAACAGCAAAAGAAAAGAAATAATAAAAATCAGGGAAGAGTTGAACCACTGGGAAGCAAAAAGAACGATGTAGAAGATTAATTCAGCAAAAAGCTGGATCTTTGAAAGGATCAACAGAATCAAGCGATGGCTGGCAAACCTAACCAAAGAAAGAGCTATAGTAGTATACTATATAGTATATACACTATATAGTATGGTATAGAGTAGCAAACTATAATAACCAGGATGAGAAATGCAACAGAGAGAATCACAGCAGACTCTAATGAGATTAAAAGGAAAATCAAGAGGCCCAGGTTAACTAGAGTGATGTTGAAAGAGAATAAGAAAGTAGGAGGACTCACAATGAAATATACTGTACAGTTACCGTACTAGAAACAGTCTGGTATGGTTTAAGAATGACACATAGACCCATGAGATAGAATTTGGAGTCCAGAGATAAACACTATGGTCAATGGATTTTTACAAGGGCACAAAGTTTACTCAATAAAGGAGAGAAGAGCCTCTTTAATTAATAGTGCTTGGAAATCAGATTTCCACATGCAGAAAATGAAACAGAATCCACACCTTACAACAGGAACTAAAACAAATGTGAATTCATTAAAGACCTAAATGTAAAAACTAGAGTTATGGAATTCCTAGAAGAGCCATCAGAGACAGTACTGCCAAGTCTAGCTTTCAATAGTAGGTGTGAAAGTTAGGGTCTCTGTGTCAACATGGCAGCCAATCGTGTATAAGTGCCACGTTGGCAAGGGGTGGACTGTGATAGTTTTTCAAGTGTGTCAGCATGACACCAGTTAAAAGATATGGGTGATATTTACCCTGTCAATCAGGTCACAGCTTGATGACCTCATTTGGTGGTGCCAACGAGATAAATGGCTCCCTGGAGGCAGGCCACTCTCTCTCTCTGCTTGGTTTTAGATTTCATAGAATAATCCCAAGCAAAAGGGAGAAAATCCAGAATTTCAAGTTTTCATGGACACTAGACTTTCTGTATGAACCTCTGAAAATCTTGCCCTGAAATAATCTCAAACCTTAAACCAAGCATATCCCCTTAAATTATCTTAAAACTGAACAAGAGCTTAGCTTAACTTGTCAACAAGTTCTGCCTGGAGCATCATGCTCTTTTAAGCTCTTTATGGTACCAAATCAACAACAGGAACCAAAAATTAGGTAGGAACCCTATGGGCAGTAAGTTTGTGTCAATGAGGGAGAAACAACTGGGGAAAGAGGCTGAGGAAGGTAGCACAACTAGAGGAATGTGATCAAAGTCAGCGAGCTGTGCATGTAGAAACTGTTGACATGGTGCATTTTTGCTTTGTCTACTTTCAAGAACCACAGCAAAATAAAATTTAGGCCAGAAAATAATGTGGAAAGGAAAAGTGAAAAAAAATGCATCCTTACTATTAGCGATTTTATTAAATTATATTCTAGTCCATATTTTTTTTTCTTAATCTGGTTGTGAACCAGTAAATTTATGACCTACTATTGGACTTCCACTTGGCTTGTAAACCCCTGATTGAAGAATTAAAGTTAGTCACTATACTCAGGTGAGAGGCACGGGATGAAGAGGGAGAAACACAGTAGATGGATGCTTGTTCCTGCTTTCCCACTGCCTTGATGAGAATGGAAGAGTAATCACTTAGCCTTGGTTTATGTATTTCACTTCCTGTCTTAACATGAGGTTCTGCCTTCCTTAACTAAATCACAAGCCTATTAGAAGGATCTAAAGAGATGAAAGAAGGGAAAGCACTTTGAAAATAATAAAATCTTATTCATCTGAAAGGGGAAATATCATTTTTGTGGGGGAAAAAGAAATCTACTACTCACATGATATTCAGCTCAGTTGCTTCTATTTTAAACAAAGACCAGATGAGAGTCATGGTTCCTGGATTCAAAGCCCAGGTTAGCTAATAACGCACAGAAAAGTGGGAGACTGATAAGGCAAAGAGACAGGGCTGCTTCTGAAATAAGCGTCACTTTATTGGCTAGCCATTTACCCTGGAGGCACCTTCAGTGAGAAGAACCAGCCCTGTCTCAGGGCAACTCAGTGACACACACTAGGGCGCATCACCAGAACTCAGGATCACACGTATGGTTTTACTGTCAGCTGCTGCTGAATCAGACTCTGCCAGAAGCCCCAAGCACAGTGAAATCAGAGTGTTGTGATTCAGAGGACTTTTGCAGGCTGAGTTTCAGTAGATCACAGACTTTTCTTTCCAGTCTGTCTTGTCTGTAAGCTCCATTGAAACCCATTCAATACCATAGCATCTTACCAGTCTCCAGTGACAGACAGGAGGCAGCTGCTCATGAAGGTGCATCAACTGGGACTCAAACCCTGGTTTCCTCCATTGAAGGCGAAAATTCTACCTCTGGGTCTGCTAAGAAAAACCAAAAGCCAAGTCCATTGCTGTCAAGTCAATTCCAGCTCATGACAAGCCCGTGTACTTCAGATTAGAGCAGCCCCATAGGGGCTTTGTGGGTGTGACGTAGTTAATAGAGATATCATACCATTCCATAGTTCAGTCATGTCAAGCAGTGTTGTACAATTGCTACCACAATCAGTTTCAAAACATTATTTTCCTTCCTGAACTCCTTTACCTCAGAAGCAGCTGACTAGGCTTCGCTCTCTAGGAGCTGCTAAACGGGTTTGAACCTCCAACCTTTAAGTCAGTATTCAAGAGCACACTTTAAAACATGAACATGCGCAACTCTTTTTAATGTATCTAAACCACTGAATTATATGGTACATGAATTATATGTCAAAAAATTTAAAGAAATTTGAACAAATAAAAAAATCACTTGTCCATTTTTAAAAATACTATATACACGGATACTTTGTTTTATTGTCCTTTGCTTTATTGTACTTCACAAATACTGGGGTTTGTTTTGTTTGTTTGTTTTATTTTGTTTAGGGATTTGCCCATTGAAAATGCATTGCAGCCCTGCATCAAGCAAGTCTATTTCTGTCGTTTTCCAACAACGTGCCTCCCATTTGGGTAATTCTCATGATCTTTCTAACTTTTAACAATACTATTACACATTTAATAGATTCAATAGTACAGCAAGCATAACTTTTATATTCACTAGGAAATCATAAAAAAAATTTGTGACTCACTTTCTCGTAACTTTCACTTCATTGTGGTGGCCTGGAACCAAACCCACAATATCTCTGAGGAATGCCAGGGTAGTATGTGTATGCTCTTATTCTCAGAGGCTTTGTGAATGAATTTCTGCAAAGCGTTAGTGATAGTGCCAAGCTCACAATCCCCTCTCTCTCGATATCACCAGAATCCTGGCCCTTTGTTAGGGTTTATGTATAGCAGGGATCTCTGATGCCATCACATTACCTGACTCCTGTTCCAGAAGTGCATTTCTAACGAAGCCAGACTGGACTATTCAGAGCCTCTAAACCAGCCTCCACTAGTGTGTCCCAACAAGAAGTATAGCTCAGGTTCCCTTTACCACATAAATGTTAAACTCAAATGTCTACCATGGGCTGAGCAGATCCATGAGTTAAGAGGGGTTGTGTTTGTAAACATATGTATACCCTGTAGAGGGTGGAGGCTGCTTCCAGCTGGCAGAGTTTCATCTGAAGGGGCAGTTGATTCTCAATGCCAGCTTAAGGGTAGTTGATAGCACCAAATCACCCAAGATTGCAGAAGAAGTCAGAAACCTGTAATTTTACATCAAATTGCTTCATTCATAAGCAGTCATTAGATTAAAATTGTTTTAAGGCATATGAACCAAAGAAAACAAGTTAACCTGTGAATGTCCAATTAATGGTCTCTGGTTTTTTTTATCATAATTAAGTCTTATTTTAATAAAACGAGACACATTCATCTATTACTTTGTTTTCAGACTTTCTTACTGTCTTTGCTCCATTTTGTGTTTGTTTTTTTTTAATTAGAGCCTGAAGCAAGGATTAAGGTGCTTACATTTTACTTGAATGCTGTTGTCTCCGGGCAACGTTATTGCTGTTTGTAGCTGCCCATTAGGTATGTCCACAGTCATGACAACCCCATGCACAAGGGAATCGAGCAGTTGCTATCCACAGGGCTTTTTTGGCTGCAGTTGAGAGGCAGATAACCAGACCTTTTGTCCTTACCTGGGAAGCTCTGTCGAAACTTGCTCATCGTCATAGCAATATGCAAGCCTCCACTGGCTGACAGATGGTGGCTGTACATGAAGTGCATTCTCTGGGAATCAAACCCAGTTCCCACCTGGAAGGCAAGAATTCTACCCCTGAATGAACTACCAGTCTCCACTGGCCCCAGGCTTTAAAGGTAAGAAGAGAGAAGTGAGAGAAGTAGATAAAGCCTGGTAGTCTCCATTGTGTCACAACAAGCTCAAAGATACACAAAAAATAACCAGACAGGTGAATTTGCCACACACCTGAGATTCAGAGGGGTTGCAAAGAGAAACTCACCCACAGAGACCAGCTGGTAGGTGGGAAATAAGAAGGGGAGTTTATCCGCTGTCTTCGGAAGTGGCACAAGGCTGAGGTCATTGAGGCACTGGAGCTATCAACCTGACCCTCAAGGGAGGTCCCTGGACATTAGAGCCGTATAGTCCTCATTCCCCATATGTCTATCTTCTGTTCCCCGCTGGCTTTCCAAATGCTAGATCTCTCTCGTGCCTTGGTGGAGCTTCTGTTTATCCCATTCTGTAGACAGATAAAAGACCAGAAATAGCAGGCATGTGGTTTATTGACTAACCTGAATGCCAGCAGGGGGGAAAGGAGGGCCCAGTATCCACAGAAAAAGTGTCTGGTCAGCCCCTAGTGATTGTTTCAATGGGATCCAGGAGGTGGTTGGTGACTTCAGAAAAAAATAAATAAATAAGGTAATTGAGGGAATCTGAAATGGTGTAACCAGCCTGTTTCAATACACATGACACATATATCCAAAGAATGTCTATATTCAGAACTATTTGATGGGTAGAAAAAAGGAAATACAATTTCCAATATCAGAAATGAAAGAGGAGACATCACTACAGATCCTAAAGACAATAAAAAGATAAGGAGGGGATATTCTGAGCAACTTTGGACCAAATAATAAAACAAAACAACTTGGATTAAACAAACAAAATCCTCAAAAGAAAACCAAATTGGCATAGCCCATAATTATAGAAAAATCTACAACTTCAATTATCAAATAAAGAGAAAGTAATGGTTTATCATCTCGACACCTACACTTTCCCAGAGTAAACAGTAGAAACCAAAGTTTATTAGTAGTTATTAGGGGTGGATAAGATGAGAGGTGAAAGAACTCATGGCACAGGGGACACTGAACTTCTGCTAAAGGTGATGGCATAGTTTGGAAATGGATGAGAATGATGGTTGTCCCAAACAATTAGGGCCATCAATGAGGGAATTGGGACCAACTTGAGAATTTTTGGCACAGGGAATACACAGGCTATCAGAAATAGGGAAGGACACAAACACAGAGGAGGCACAAATTGACAAATGGGATATACTGAAGACAAAACACCTTTCTACATAGAAAGAATTGACCGAGAGTAATAAGAGAGTCCACGGACTGGGAAAACATCTTTAGCAATGACACATCAGACAAAGTCCTTATTATTAAAATCTATAATACTCTGCTAATTTCCAAAAAGAAAAAAACTAATTGCCCACTGGTGGACAAAGGACCTGGACAGAAGTTTCACAAGGGCAGAAATCTGAATGCCCAATAAACATATGAGAAAATGTTCCTGATCTTTAGCCATAAGAGAAATGCAAATTAAAACAACAATGAGGAACCACCTAACACCCTGAAAGATAGCCCAATTTAAAAAAAAATCAGAAAGCAACAAGTGTTGGAGGGGCTGTGGGGAGACAGGAACTCTCATCCACTGCTGGTGGACCTGTAGGTATGTACAGTCACTATGGAAATTGATCTGACGATATCTCAAACAGATGGAAATCGAGCTATCATACGACCCAGCAATCCCCCTGCTGGGCATATACCCAGGAGAGGCAAGAAACAAACCAAGGCCAGACATCTGTGCTCCAATGTTCATCGAAGAACAGTTCACAATTGCAAAGAGTAGGAAACAACCCAAATTTCCATCAACTGACAAGTGGATTAAAAAGTTGTGGTACATATATACAATGGAGTACTACGCAACACTTAAAAAGCAGTGATAAACATATGAAGCACATCGCCGCATGGGAAGAACTGAAGGAAATCATGCTAAGCAAAGTAAGCCAAGCACAAAAGGACAAGTACAACATAAGTTCACTGAGGTAAGCTTAAAAAAAAAATAAATGCAGAAGGGGCATAGGGAAAAAGCTACTGTATACAAACATTCCCGGGAGAAGGACCACATAGCATGGCAGGGGCCAGACAAAATTCATGGATACATATGGTAGCCAACTAAAAAGGAGGGGGGTAGGAAAAGGAAACAAAAGAAATGGGTAGCTGGGGAACAGGGCGCTAACCCACCTAAAGGGAGGGTATTGTTTATATCTCCACAGGGAAAGAGGGACCAGATTTAAACCAGTGTTCCAAGATGTGAATGCAACATGCCAGCACGGAGTAGGGAACCAGTGGAGAGGGCTGAGGGGCCAAGCCCAATCCCAACTATGAGGACAGCTACACCTCACCCCAGAAGAATTTATTTCAGAGGACAGCACTGAATCTGCAGCTCAGGGAGAGGGACATGTCTGATCAGAGCACACAGGAGCAAGTGAAGGCGGAAGAAGAGAGGCGAACACATCCTGGACCACAAAGTTTTCACAAGATTCCAGTTCAAAGCAGTCAATCCACAGAGACTATATGGCTGGCCCCACTATGAGACACAACATCCTTCACTGACCCATACCCCTACAGGAGACAACATTGGAGACACAGTGTGGAAATTGCACCCCATCTGATCCCACCATGCCCAGGCAAAACACTAAAGGCATGCAACAGAACAGCAAGGGGAACAGAACAACGATGTCGCCAGGCAATACTAAAAATAGACTGTGGAGCCAGGGCTTGGTGCCCCATAACACTCAATGGAAAACATTCCTAATCCCCAACAAACAGTCCTTGAACTAACTACAAGCTTTTCTTTTTAGCTATGTTTTGTTTTGTTTTTTGCCATTGGCTTGTTGATGTTGTTGTTTTGTTTTCTTTTGTTGCTTGGATTTGCTCTGTCTTGTTTTTGTGCATGTTATTATCTCTGCAGGTCTGTCTAAATAAGATAGGCTGGATGAACAATCTGGAGGAGAAAACAATGGGACCGACAGTTCCAGGGGGATATGGGAGAGGGGGACATGGGGGGAAAGGAAGTGGAGTTAACAAACCAGGGACAAGGGAACAACAAGTGATCCATATCAGTGGTGAGGAGTGTGTAGGAGGCCTAGTAGGGCATGACCAAGAGTAATGTAACCAAGAAGAATTACTGAAACCCAAATGAAGGCTCAGTAAGGTAGTGGGACAAGAGGAAGGTAAAAGGAAATAGAGGAAAGAGCTAGGAGGCAAAGGACATTTATAGAGGTCTAACTAAAGGTATGTGCATATGTAAATATATTTATATATGAGGATGGGGAAATAAATCTACGTGCATATATGTATAGGTTTAATATTAAGGTGGCAGATGGACATTTGACCTCCACTCCCTCAATGTACTCCCTCAATGAAAGAATACTTTTTCTATTTAACTGACGTTCCGTGATAGTCACGTTCCCGACACAATCACTGAAGACAAAGTGGGTGCATAAGCATATGTGGTGAAGAAAGCTGATGGAGCCCAGCTTTCAAGATATAGTGTCTGGGGTCTTAAAGGCTCAAAGATAAACAAGTGGCCATCAAGTTCAGAAGCAACAAAACCCACATGGAAGAAGCACACCAGTATGTGTGATCACAGGGTGTCAAAGGGATTAGGTATCAGGCATCAAAGAACAAAAAATCATATCATTGTGAATGAAGTGGGGGGGGGGTGCGCAGTAGAGACCCAAAGCCCATCTGTAGGCAAGTGGACATCCCCGTATGGAAGGCTCGTGGGCAGGAGACGAGCCAGTCAGGGTGCAGTGTAGCAACAATGAAACATACAACTTTTCTTTAGTTCCTAAATGCTTCCTCCCCTCCCCCACCACCACCACACCTCACTATCAGGATCCCAATTCTACCTTACAAATCTGGCTAAACCAGAGGATCTACACTGGTACAGATAGGAACTAGAAACAGGGAATCCAAGACAGATGATCCCTTCAGGACCAGTTGTGAAAGTGGCGATACCAGCAGGGTCGGAGGAGGGTGTAGAAAGGGGGAACCGATTACAGGGATCTACATATAACCTCCTCCCTGGGGGAAGGACAACAGAAAAGTGGTTGAAGGGAGATATCGGGCAGTGTAAGATATGACAAAATAATAATTTATAAATTATCAAGGGTTCATGAGGGAGTGGGGAGCAGGGAGAAGGGGGCGGAAATGAGTTGATACCAGGGGCTTAAGTGGAGATAAAACGTTTTGAGAATGATGAGGGTAACGAATGTACAAATGTGCTCTACACAATTGATGGATGGATGGATTGTGATAAGTGTTTTATGAGCCCCCAATAAAATGATGTTTTTTTTAAAAGAATGATGGTGGAGATGCTTAAGATTGTGTGACTACTTTGTTGGGCCATTATTCTTAGTGGTTTGGTAGTTGCGAAATGTAGTAGTTTGGCAGGTATATAATGATGTATCCATCACACGATGTGCTCTGATCTGTAGCCAATCAACTGTAAGCGAAGTTTCTTCCAGACTGTAGCCTACATCATATACATATGTATTCTGGGGAGGCTCACTTGCCTTGGAGCCTACATGCTACGATCATCCTCTGATTTCTCACTCTTGGGATTCATCACCTCCATGGCCTGAAAGCTAGACATTTGCCTTCTGACCTGCTGATCTTGGATTTGTCACCACCACCACCCCGTAGCTAAATAAGGAGATGCTTCCTGCCTGACCCAAGAATTTCAGACATGCCAAATTCTACAACCACCTGAGACATTTCCTTGAGATAAATATATCTCTAGCCACATACATACACAAGTCAAAATGTTGCTTCAAAATCATAGAAAACTTTATTCAGCAAAATATTCATATTATTTGCATTATTAAGCAAACATTGCTTCTCGACATTTCCTCCATCCAGGTCTATACATCTCTGAAGATGGTTTTTCCATCACTTTAATCCTTCCCAACAGGGGCCCTGGTGACATGTTGGGCTGCTACTAATACAATCAGCAGGTGGAAACCACCAGCCACTCCATGGGAGGAAGACAAGGTTCTCTCCTCCCATGAAGAGTTACAATCTCAGAAACCCTCAAGAGCAGTTCTTCCTTTGTCCTGGATGGTTGCTATGAGTCCAAAGCAACCCAATGGCAGTGAGAGTGAACACTTCTCCAAAGAATTATGCACTCTTCAACTGACGATACACACACATAAAGGGACTTCAAAAACTTTATGGAGAATGGCTATGTATTGGACAGGGTTCTCTAGAGACAAACCAGATTGCTAGTAATTATATATAAATATATTTATAAAGATAGATATATAATTCAAGAAATAAACCATTAAATAATATACAGATAGATAATACAAGAAATTAACAGTTAAATTATAAAGCACTGAGACACTAGCAGTCCTTCAAATTTTGAGAGCTGCCAGTTGCCAGTCCCCTTCTGTAGAGAGAGCTGGGCTATATATACCCAGGCAGCAAACAGCAAGGCAGGTCCCCAACTGTCATCAACTGTCAGCCTGTCAGCTCCAGAGATGAACATTCCAATCGTGTGGGCTTAAAGGGACCTCAACTTACAGCGACACAGTCCACAGGATAGGCATCTCACAGGTAGTGTACCCTTTTAAACTGAGGCGCAGAACAACCAAGGTGAGGCTCACCGAGCCATTTATCCCTCTGCCCTTCAGTTAATCCTACTTGTGTTTATCGGCCAGGCTGGTACAATAAACTATAGCAGGCTATTATACAGAGATCATTGAAAAGTTAATTACAGCAGATGTAATAGGTTAAAATGTAATGCTTTGTCATTGATCTCCCCTTTGACTCATTTTGAAGTTGTTTCCATTTGTATTTTCTGCTTTCTTTTTTATTTACCTATATACTCAAGTATAAGCCAGCTTGAATATCTGCTGAGGCACCTAATTTTACCACAAAAACTGCATTAAAAATGTGCTGAAAACTCAGCTTATCCTTGAGCATATATGTAAGATTTTCTATGTTTTGTCTAGTCATTATTGTTGGTTCGTTGGTTTGCTTCCTGTTTATGTTTTGTATAATTTTCTGGATATAAGATCCAGGATAAGTAGATCTGTAGAGACAATAACTGGAGTGAAAATTGCC
This sequence comes from Tenrec ecaudatus, assembly GCF_050624435.1. NCBI lineage: Eukaryota > Metazoa > Chordata > Mammalia > Afrosoricida > Tenrecidae > Tenrec > Tenrec ecaudatus. The sequence continues at coordinate 8,517,067 of NC_134538.1, forward strand.
TAGGGGGCATGACAAGGGAGGAAGGGGGGAAATGGGAACTAAAAACAATAAATACAAAAAGAAATGATCTGAAAGTTATTGTGGTGATGAGTGCACAAATCTTCTTAATATAATTGAATGATTAAATTGCATTATATGTGAAAATACTGAATTTGATTATGTGTTGTAATGGTAATATTTTGGATTTATTGAGCTAAGCAAAATATGTTATTGAAATTTTTTAAAGACACTTTTTTAAAATCATTTTATTAGGGACTCATACAACTCATCACAATCCATACATATATCCACTGTGTCAAGCACATTTGTGCATTTGTTGCCATCGTCATTCTCAAAACATTTGCTTTCTGCTTGAGCCCTTGGTATCAGCTCCTCATTTTTCCATCTCCCTCTCCACTTCCCCCTCCCTCATGAACCCTTGATAATTTATAAATGATTATTATCTTGTCATATCTTACACTGTCCGACTTCTCCCTTTACCCACTTTTCTGTTGTCCATCCCTGAGGGAGGAGGTTATATGTAGATCCTTATAATCAATTCCCCCTTTCTACCCCACCCTCCTTCTACACTTCCAGTATCACCACTCTCACCACTGATCCTGAAGGGATCATCCGCCCTGGATTCCCTGTTTCCTGTTCCTATCTGTACCAGGGTACATCCAATGGTCTAGCCAGATTTTAAAGGTAAAATTGGGATCATGATAGTTTGGGGGAAGGAAACATTTAGGAACTAGGGGGAAATTGTATATTTTGTCATTGCTACACTGCATCTTGACTGACTCGTCTTCTCCCCATGACCCTTTTGTAAGGGGATATCCAGTTTCCTACAGATGGGTCTGGGGTTCCCAATCTATACTCCCCCTAACTCACAGTGATTTGAGTTTTTGTTCTTTGATGCCTAATCCCTTCAACACTTCGTGATCACACAGTCTGGTGTGCTTCTTCCATGTGGGCTTTGTTGCTTCTGAGCTACAGAGCTGCTTGTTTACTTTCAAGCCTCTAAGACCCCAAATGTTGTATCTTTTGATAGCCGGGCACCATCAGCTTTCTTCACCACATTTGCTTATGCACCCATTTGTCTTCAGCAATCATATCGGGAAGGTGAGCACACAATAAACGCAGGGACAAGGGAACACAAATGATCCAAATCAGTGGTGAGGAGGGTGTGGGAGGCCTCGTAGGGCGTGATCAAGGGTAATGTAAAAAGACACCTTTGTAAGCAATGACACCAGCCATTTAGTCCACGTTAAGGAATTGAAGGTTCTGGGAATTTAATCCTGTCAATGCAGTATTTTTTACATTGTTGACTAGAGAAAAAATGGGTGCCATTTAACTTTTTTTAATTAAGAAACTAAAAGAATCCAGAAGGGGCCACATCCGGACTGTAAGGTCGATGGGCAAGTCAAATTTCAAAAAAATCTCACACAAAAAATGTCCTTGCTTTATGAGAGAAACAAGCTGGAACATTGCCATGGTGGAGAAGGTTTCCTGAATATTTTCCTGCTTATATTTTTTCTGAACACTCTCATAACAAGCACATCCTATTACTTGCTGGGCCTCCAGGAAATCAACAAGCAAAATGCCTTGAGCAATCCCTCCAAAAATGTTGCAATGACTTTTACTCGTCACCAGTCCACTTATTCTCTGTCTAGACCACTTTCACTTCTGGGTAACCTTTATTATCATTATTACTATTATTATGCTTTGTCTTCAGGATTCCAACCCAAACCCACTGCCATAGAGTTTCTAAAACTGTAACTCTTCACAGGAACAGGCAGCCTCTTCTTGCTCCCACAGGGGAGCTGATGGATTTGAACTGCAAACGTTGTAGTTAGCAGCCTAACATAAAACTCACTACACCACCAGAGAGCTCCTTTTGTCATCAGGACAATACTATTAAAGCCATGTTTCATCTCCTGACAGTTCCAATTTCTTCATCTGCTGTTTCTTCCAAGAAATGCTTCCGGATCTTGATCCCATGTGCTTAAAATTTCTACCTAAGCCCTGCTCTTTTCTGTGGCTGATCTGGGGAGTTCGAATTTTGCATTCAGAATTGTGTAAACCAGGAAAATTGAAATGTCTGTGGTGTTGACTATTGTTTCTGTTGTTAATTGTTGGTCCTCTTCAATTAAGAAACAACCAAAAATAATTGTTTCCTGGCAAATTGATGTAGGTGGTCTGTTGCTGCAGGCTTCATCTACCGCTTTATCTTGTTCCTCCTTAACACATGTTATCCATTTGTAAATTGCTAATTTCTTTGTAGGCATCGCCCTCATAGCCTTTTTTCTTTTTTTTAAAAAGTAGTTTTATTGACATACAATTCCTGCAATAAACAAGTCACTGGTTTGACTATATTAGAAAGTATTGTGCTTCATCACCACCATAAACTTTAGAACATTTTCTTCATTTCTGTACTCATTTTTACTAGCACGCCGCTTCCCCCAACCTCCCCTGTCATAACCCTAAGAAACTATTACTCTAGTTATTATCTATATATAATTTGCTTGCCCTTGATTTCATATAAAGAAAATCATACATAAAGCCCCATCCGAAATATCAAAATAAACACAGAAAAAGCTCAGTTGAAAGAAAGTAAGTAGTCAGTCAGGGTGCGAAGTAGTACCAATGAAGGACACAGCTTGCCCCCAGATCCTGGATGCTTCCTCCCCCCAACTACCATGATCCAAATTCTAGCTTGCAGGACTGGATAGGGCAGACGTTGTACACTGGTGCATATAGGAGCTAGAGGTACAGGGAATCCAGGGTGGACGATACCTTCAGGACCAGGGGTGTGAGGGGCGATGCTGGGAGAGTGGAGGGCGAGTGGGTTGGAAAGGGGGAACTGATTACAAGGATCCACATGTGACCTCCTCCCTGGGAGATGGACGGCAGAGAAGGGGGCGAAGGGAGACTCCGGATAGGGCAAGATATGACAAAATAACAATCTGTGGATTATCAAGGGCTCATGAGGGAGGGGAGAGCAGGGAGGGAGGGGGGAAAAAAGAGGACCTGATGCAGAAGGCTTAAGTGGAGAGCAAATACTTTGAGAGTAATTAGGGTAAAGAATGTACAGATGTGCTTTATACAATTGATGTATGTGTATGTGTGGATTGTGATAAGAGTTGTATGAGCCCCTAATAAAATGTAAAAAAAAGAAAGAAAGAAAGTAAGTAAGTAAAAGAAAATACTAAAAAGCAGAACAAATTAAGAATGGGTCAAAAAGGAAAAAAGATGATAAAATGTTCCATTTTAACCGAACTATCTCTGCGTCAGTTCACTTTCTGATACACTCTTTCCGAGGACAAAGCTTTTCTCATCTGTGGTCAATGGAATTCAACAGAGGCTTAATCCCTCGAGGGTCACAGCAGAAGGACTTGAAATGGAAGTCCGACTGAATGAACTCAGTCCTATCTTAAAACGACCTGTTGCCCTTGGACTTAGGACTGAAATTCCCTGATGAGAGACACCTCACTTCCAAAGTCAAGCTCATGGTAACCCTACAGGGCAGGGCAGACCTGTCCCTGGGGGTTTCGGAGACTGTAACTCTTTACGGGAGTACAAAGCTTTATTTCTTCTGTGGAGCAGCTGGTGGTTTGGAATATCTAACCAAAGTGTAGCCACTATATCACCAGGGCTCCCAGAACCTCACTTAGAGGAGAGCAACTTGGTCCTAGATCTTTGCTATCAGAGATGGGAAGAGATGTTTTCAGGGACCAGACAGAGCAGCTAAGACAGCAGAGAAGGATGAAAACAACCGGACAACAGCCCATGCCCAACCTAAAGGAGAAATTGTGTGACCCTAGTTGGCTTTGTCACTTGAGTACGGGCAGGGACATTGGATTCTGTGGCTTGCTATTTAAGATCCCCCAGTGTTTAAATGTTGGCTTAAAATGGAAAACATTTACACCATGTAGACCAAAGAACAATCTCCCAGTTTGTGGCCTTTATGTTTTGCTTTGGGGAGAGGAATGTGGTGGAAAGGCTCTGCGATTGATTCCGGGGTGTGTTTGTGTTTGTTTGAGGCTTCCTTTATTTTGGAAAACTGAAATGTTGAATTCCGGTTTATATTTTTTCTGACCCCTCAGGTATGGGGGCTTCAAAGCAAAGGAAAGCAGGCTCTGTCAGAAGTTCCGGTTTTCTCTTCATCCTGTTCCCCAGGATCCAACCGATCGGGAGATAAGCCCTCGTTTGGAGAAGCTACGTTTCTTCTCTCTCCCTTCCGGCTCTTGCCAACTCATTGTCCTTCCTGTCTTCCGTTTTCAAAACACGGTGGTGATTTCGTGTTTCCAGCTGTTTCCATACGGCTGAGCAACATTGGGGGTGCAAGGTGGGGACACGGAAGGTTCGTTTCAATCTGACACGATGTTAGCTGGTGTCAGGGAACAAGACAAAAGCAAATGTGCCTAGAGATCCCTGAGAAGAAAGCAGATGAATTTCAGCCTCTGAGCCCAGGCTCTGGGATAGGGAGCGGCCGTCACTTTAGTGAGCCAGACCGAACCTGGCTGTCACGGCCACCTGTTCAAGCTCTGAGGAGACAACCGAAGGTAGCCAGTGCTTTCTGAAATAGACACTTCAAATGGGGGCTGTCTGACACTAATGAGCCGTCTCCTACCAGCACTCGGGCTCCTGGTGCCAAGAGAACTTTCCCAACATCACGCTGAAGCACAGATGAAAGGGGCCTGGGAGCTCCGAAGGAGAAGGGCAGCAAGCAGGGAGGGAATCGAATACTCAAACACTCAACAGGGCTCACAGCAGCTGTGCTGAGCCCATCAGACTAGAGGAAGGCGCTGAGAAGAGTCCCTTAGAGTGACTCACCAAATGCACTGTGATCAGCTTGTTGGAGCTTCCTGTAGACCCAGTCCGGGCTCCCCACCAAGCTGCCCTGAGCCATCCAGGCCCCAATTGTCGATCTCTTTGTGTGTCTCCATCAAGGTCACTCAAGGCCCACTTTCCAGCAATAATAATCAGTCAGCTTGCAGCAGCAGTGTATTTTCACACCGGCTCACACAAAGAGCAGGGGATTTACAAGCCTGATCCCCCAGGTTTATGGAAGGAAAGGCAAGTGCAGGCCTGGAGCCCCTGCAGCTGGGGAAGCAGGGGAAGTGGGTGGCTTTCCCTAGGAAAGCTAACTGAAGGTCCAGCTATTTCTTTAGGGAGCTTTGAACTTTGTCAATGCTCATGTAGAGAAAGAGAGAACACTGTCATCCTACGCTTACCTCCCTGATGAAGTCTTTACACTCAAATCCTATCTCAGGGTTGGCTTTTGGAAGACCCCTCTACATGACAGAAATCTGTGCTCCCGGACAGGGGACCATGTTTTATGCAGGAGACCAAGGTTTAGTTCCCAGATAATGCACTTCATGTGTAACCACCACCTGACTCTCAATGTAAACGTGAGTGTTGCTACGCTCCCTAACAGGTTTCAGCAGCACTTCCAAACTTTGAAGGACTAGGAAGAAAGACAGGCTAACCTACTTCTAAAAATCATTCAAGGAGATCTCTATGCATCACAATGCAACAAGTAAGGAGGCTGGTGCAGAGCTGGGAAGAGCGTCCTGCCATTGTGCGTGGGTCACTGTGAATTAAGAGCTAACTCAGTGGCTCAAGCAATAAAAATAGTGATGTTCCCTGCAGGGTTTTCTCTAGAAAAATGAGACATCATCCAGATAACAAATAATTTTCAACTTCCAGGAAAATAAGTAAAATGAAAAGCCAGAAAATAATTTTTCTTATTTGTCTATGAACCTTCCCAAATTCCAGACATAGTTTTACCAGACCCAAGTGAATGAGTAATTACGTGAGAAAAATATCAAAATCCTGCAAACAAATATGCTTTGCATTGACCGAGTGCCGGCTACTATTTTAAGAGCCTTGCATGTGTTGACTCTTTGAGAACTCACAATAGCTCTGTCTAGTAGACACTTTTACAATCTCCAATTTACTCAGGAGGAAATAGGGCAGAGAGAAGTTGAGTAACTTATCCGCAATCGCACAGCTTATATAGCTGGGAAGGTGGGATTTTTTTAATCATTTTATTAGGGGTTCATACAACTCTTATCACAATCCATACATACATCAAATGTGGAAAGCACATTTGTGCATTCATTGCCCTCATCATTCCCAAAACACTTGCTCTCCACTTAAGCCCCTGGCATCAGCTCCTCTTTTGGGAAGGTGGAATTTAAACATAGACCAGGTGGTAGGCTCTGAGCCGCTATACATTATGTCCCACTGCAGTCAAACGCCACAAATAATCATAAAATAACATAAACCACATCCTCACTAACAAAAGGCTTTCCTCCATTTATTCACTCAAGTTTTGATAGCATTGCTGTTTAGTGCCTCCCAGGGGTAAACTCTAAAATTAGAGGGATAAGAAATTAAAACCCAGGTCCTCTCTTCACAAAGTTACAAAGACACAGCTACTCAGCCACTGCTAAAGTTAAATATTGAAGTGCAGTTATAGCTGCCATGAGGAGTCCCTGGGGTGTGCAAACACTTACTGTGTTTGGCTAGAGGTTCAAGGATTGCATCCATCAACATGAACCTTATAAAAAAAGTTCTGGCTATCTACTTCTTAAAAATCAGCTATTGAAAACTCTATGAAGCAGCTGTGGGGAGATAGCAATTGTGCCCACATTACTCAGTCACACCCTTACCTCCTGAAGCCTCAGCCACCAGGTGAGGCCTATCACCTGCACCCCCAGAACCTGATCGGCAATAGACAATGTTCTACAGGAGCCAAATACTTCTTCAAAAGTTCCACGTGAGAAGTGAACAAAAAATGGCACGCACGTTTTCTTCCCCCATCAAACCCACCAGGGACAGGCTGTGAGTGCTTAAGTCCCACCAGGATAGTGAGAAGAGCAGCACGGCGACCCTGCTTGCTCAGATAAATATTTAAAACCTGAGCAAAATACACCCAAATATAATCACCAATTAAATACAAATATAACAACACACGTTTCCTTAGAGACAACAGACACCTCCGTTGGCAAGAGATTAATAAGAAAATAAGACGTGTTTGTTGGCTCAAATGAGTAACCAAAGTACAGAGCCAGAAAAGCTCTAGCGGAATAAATGGCATTGGAACAACCTGATCGTGAATTTAAAAGAATGATGTATAGGTACCTTCAGCATCGTGACAATGATGCCTCTGTCTCTCCTCCTGTCCTAGAACGCTGATTATAAATACATGCATCATTCCGCTTGGGGGTGCCCCACATAATTCTTAGATTTTCTTGACTTCTTTTTGTTCATTTTCTGATGTATTCCTCTAGTAGACTGGTGTTAAGAGGTCTGTTTTCCATCTTGTTACTTCTGTCAGCTATGGATTTGATTCTAGTCATTTTCCTTTCAATGCATTATTTTAAATTATATATGTCCTGAAATCTTACGTAAATAACACCCAAATAATGTATTGAAAGAGTAAATGAGTAGAAAACAAATCTCGAAGAAGGATAGGCACCAAGAGAAAATTACCAAGGCATAAAATCAAACTTTCCAAAACCAAAGTCAAATAAAGTAGCCTGAAACAGCTTGCAAAAGAAGGAAAACTAAGCTCTGATCTCTTGGCAGAAGTCATGCAGGCAAGAAGGCATAAAACCATATACAAAACTCTAAAAGAAAAAAAATCCTGCCAAGAATTACATAACCAACAAAATTATAACTCTAGTACAAGAATGAAATTAAGTCATTTTTAGATAAGCAAAAAATTAAGGAAATTTCTAAAAACCAGGCCAACTGTACAAAAAAAATAAATAAAGTTCTTTCGACAGAGAACCAACAACAGAATCAAAACCCAAAGATAAAGATAAATGACAGCATCACATAGAAACCAACCTAGATATAGAAGCATATAGAAGCATTAAATAAACCTACAAAACTGAAAAGAGAGCCAAAGATATCTATTTATAAATGAAGACAAATAGAAAGTAAAAAAGAGAGACTAGTACAGAACTTCCAAATGGAGAGAAACTCAAGTAATTTCAAGGTAGAACACACTGTTCTAAATTTGGAAGATAACAATAAATTGTTTCTTTGAGGATAACCTCAAAGAAAAAGAGAAAACTTTTAAAGAAAGAACTTTAATAGAATGACTACAAATATGTTGTCTGCAAGAGATACAATGTATGTGTTTGGTTGATTTAGGTTTATTGTGAGTTAGGTGTGGAGGTTATATTTCAGACCATAAACTCTGAATTCAACAGTTCAAACCACTCATCAACCACCCAGTAGTCTACCTCACCTTTTCACCCCATTGTTCACCCTCTTGTCAACCTCCATCCTCACTTTCACCCAAGTAAACATCTTGGGTCCATTACTTTAGTCCATTACTTTATCTCCCCCACCCCCATCCTCCTCCTCCTTCCAGTGACCTCCAAAGTCTGTTTTGATTTGATGTAAAAGTCTTTGTCTTGGTTTCTTTTCCTCAAGATAGTGGAAAAGATACACTTTAGACACAATGATAAAAGACCAAAGAGTGGGAGGAGGTAATATATATCTATAGGAAATATGTATATATAATGGGAAATAAACATATAAAGTAAATGCAACCAGAAAAGAGCAGGAGTGACAGTGTTAACTTCTGATAAAATAAAATTCAAGGCAAAAACTAGCATATGAGGCCAGGAAGGATACTGTATCATGATAAAAGTATCAATTGAACAAGAGGACATAACCATAATAAATATCTGTGCACCAAATAAAAGAACCCCAACAGGTGTAAATCAAATTTTAATATCATTAAAAAGAGAAATAAATAATTTCACAATGGAAGGCTTAACTACACTACTTTTGACAAAATATAGAACACCCAATAAGAAGCTAAACAAAGATACAGAAAATTTAAATAACACAGTTGCAATGTAGTGAATTATTTCATATGAATCTTCTACTCGTTGCCTTTGTAACACCCGCCAAACAGTGAGTTTGGGTGGAAAAAGAAGATATCATTTAGTTGTGAGTGATTGTTAACAGTGTTAATTATGATTGCAAAACCTTGAAAATCTCAGAAGGGAATGGGTCAGTTTTGCTGTCCTGCTGGGTTTTAAATGAGCCATCTCAGAACAAGGGCGGGATCTCACTACCATCAATACGGAAGAGTCAGGTGTGGAGGGCGTGCTTTGAACCTCCTTGATCCTGAGGCAGCACGTTGAGACACCAAAGGAGGGCCAGAGAAGAGGCAGGGCAGCACCAAGAGCCAGAGCAGGCGACTGAGTGGTGGGCTTCCAGGCCCATGAAGCGGTAAAGCTGAGTGTTGTGTTTGCTGAGTGGGGTGCTTCCAGGCAATTCATTTAGGAGCTATACCTGTTGAACCCTGAAGTTAGAGCTGAGCACCTTCAGCCTCAAGCTTGTGGTAGAGTGACATGCCATTTTGACATGTATCAGCATCACTGAAAGCATTTTGTAACATTGACCAAGTAGGGTAGAATAGAAGAGCTCATGGGAGTGAGAAACCAAAAACCAAAGAGAGCCCTAACTATGGACAGGGCTGAGAAGAAGCTGTTTTGAACAAAGAACTATATCCTGAAAATTTAAGATCCCAAACAGAGAGATGGGCTTTCTACTCCTGTACACAGTTACATTCTTAGAAACCCACAGAGAGGTCACTGTGAGTCAGCATTGACTCAATGGCAGTACGTGAATAGTAAGCTACTCATTTCCCTAAAAATAAGCATAATCATAAGTATTTCCTGTGAGTTCTGAGAAGTCATTGCAATGAATTTCCAAACCTGCAGAGAAGTAGAGAGTGCCATGGGAGGAACAGCTAGTGTCGGAATTGGCAAAGAAGATGGGAAAGTGGAGGCAGGTCTGACCTCTGCCTCACAGGAATCAGCCAAGGGCTGATACTGGCGGTGATTTCCCTCCTTTCCCTTTGTGAAATTGGAGGAGGTCAGAAGCTTCCACCCTAGGCCAATCTTTGTACAACCACCAACAAACTGTGCCTCATCCATGTATAAACCACACTCTACAAAAAAAAATAGCATAATATACAATCTTTTCTAATGCACATGAAGTATTCTCCAGAATAGACTCCACATTAGGCCAAAAAGCAAGCCTCAGGAAATTTTAAAACACCAGAACTTTACCATGCATTTTCTCAAGTCACGCTGCTATAAAATTAGAAATCAACATTGGGAAGATTGTAAGGGGGTGGGGGGGTAGATAAAATAAATAGAAGCGGAGTAACTGAATAACACCCTGTCCTGGTGGTACTGTTGGATAAACATTGGATTACTAACCACAAGGTCAGCAATTCAAATTCACCATTTGCTCCATAGAAAAAATATGAGGATATCTATTCCCATGGAGATGTACTACCTCAGATACACATCCTATCTAGGTTCCCTCTGAGTGAATCAACTCAATGGCAGTGGGTTTGAGAGGTAAAAATTACTGGGTGATACTGTCTGGCCCCATCACCCTGGGGCAAGGCACTGAGGACATGCAACATAGCAGCAAGGGAAGCAGAGTAATGAAATTCCCAGGGAATGCCAAAAATAGACTTTGGAGACAAAGTGTGGCACCCCACCAGACTCGACTGGAAAACACTTGTAAAGGCCAACAAGCGGACCTTGAACTATTTATAGGCTTTTCCATTTTTGTCAGTGGCTTTCATTTTGTTTTTGTTGTTCTTGTTATTGTTTTGCTGGTTTTGACTTTTGTTGTTTTATTTGGCTTTACCTGGTTTTTGCACTTATTCATGTATCTGCATGTCTATCTAGATGAGATAGGCAGGATAAATAATTCAGAGATGAAAAAAACAGGACCAATGGTTCTGGGGGCACATACAGGAGAAAGGGAGGTAGAGAAAGAAAGGGGCGGGGAATCAACCCAGAGACAAGGGAACAACAAGTGAACTAAAATCAATGGAAGGAAGGTCATAGGATGCCTAGTGGGCCTTAATCAAGGTCAATGGAGCAACAAGGAATTACTAAACCTGAATGAAGGCTGAATATGATGGTGGGACAAGAGGAAAGTAAAAGGAAATAGAGGGAAGAACCAGAAGGCAAAGGACATTTATAGAGGCCTAAATACAGGTATGTACATATGTATGTATGTGTGTATATATATATATATATATATATATATATATATATATATATATATATATATATGAATAGAACTATGTACTCATATCTATATGTTAAATATTAAGGTTGCGTACAGATGGAACCCAAGACCCATCTGTAGGCAACTGGATATCCCCTTACCGAAGGGTGACAGGGAGGAGACGATCCAGTCAGGGTGCAGTGTAGTAATGATGAAACATACAGCTTTACTCTAGTTCCTAAATGTTTCCTGTCTCCCGCCCCCTCACCATCATGATCCCAATTCTACCTTACAAATCTGGCTAGACCAGAGGATGTACACTGGTACAGATAGGAACTGGAAACACAGGGAATCCAGGATGGATGATCTCTTCAGGACCAGTGCTGAGAGTGGTGATACCAGGAGACTAGATGGAGGGTGGAATGGAAAGGGAGAACCGATTACAAGGATGTACATATAACCTCCCCCCTGGGAGATGGACAATAGAGAGCAGGTACAGGGAGATGTCAGACCGTGTAAGAAAAAATAATAATAATTTATAAATTATCAAGGGTTCATGAGGGAGGGGGAAGCGGGGAGAGAGGGGAAAAATGAGGAGCTGATACCAAAGGCTCAAGTAGAAAGCAAATGTTTTTAATGATGATGGCAACAAATGCACAAATGTGTTTGACAAAATGGATGTATGTATGGATTGTGATAAGAGTTGTATGAGCCCCCAATAAAATGATTAACAAATAAGTAAATAAATCCATTTTTTAAATAAATAAATAAAAGGTAGCAAGCAGCCATCTAAGACACACACACACACACACAAAAAGAATTAAGGTTGCAGATGGACATTGGGCTTTGACTCAAGTACTCCCTTAACATAAGAACACTTTGTTCTAACAATCTGGCATTCTGTGATGCTCACCTTCCTGACATGATCACTGAAAACAAGATGGGTGCATAAGCAAATGTGGTGAAGAAAGGCTGACGGTGCCTGGCTACCAAAAGATAGAGCATCTAGGGTCTTAAAGGCTTGAAGATAAACAAGCAGACATCCAGTTGAGAAGCAACAAAGTCCACATGGAAGAAGCACACCAGTCTGTGTGATCATGAGGTGTCAGTGGGATCAGGTATCAAGCATCTAAGACCCAGAACAAAACCATACCCAAGGTGAATGAGGGGATTGGGAGCATGGAGTGGAGTCCCAATGCCCGTCTGTAGACAATTGGACATCCCCTCACAGAGGTGTCACAGGGAGGAGATGAGCCAGTCAGGGTGCAGTATAGCACCAATGAAATGCACAACTTTCCTCTAGTTCTTTGGTGCTTCCTTCACCCCATTACTATGACCTCAATTCTACCTTAAAAATTGGATTAGACCAGAGCATGAGCACTGCTACAGAGAAGAGCCCACAACACAGGGAATCCATGGCCAACAAGGAGAGTAGAGATACCAGTAGGATTAGGGGAGGGTGGGAGGGAGAAAGGGTGAATCAATCACAAAAATCGATCTATAACCCCCTCCCAGGGGGACAAATAACGGAAAAGTGGATGAGGGGTGACAGAGGATGGTGTAAGATATGGAAATAATAATCTATAATTTATCAAGGATTCGTGAGGGAGGGAGGGTTAGAGAGGGAGGGGGAAGAAATGGGGAGCTGATACCAGGGACTCAAGTGGGAATAAGAGAATGCTTTGAAAATGATGATAGCGGCATATGTGCAAATGTGCCTGACACACTTGATGAATGGATGGATTGTGATGAAATGCAAGAGCTCCGAGTAAAAGTATTTTTTAAAAACTACTGGGTGATAGAAGAAATAAAAATGTAAAATTTCAATGCTGAACTCTACCAAACTTTCAGAAAAGAGCTGATGTTAATTCTACTCAAATTATTCCAAAGTATAGAAAAAGATTTAAAACTCCTGAATTTGTTTTATGAAGACAGCATAACCCTAATGTAAAACCAAGCACAGACATTACTAGAAAAAAATTACAGACCAATATCCCTCATGAAAATAAATGCAAAAATCTTCAACTAAATCCAAGTCAGTAGAATTGAACAACATACCACAAAAATAATATATCAGGAGTAAGTGGGATTTATATCAGGTATGTAAAGATGGTTCAACATTACGGGGAAAAATCAATGTAATCCATCACAAATAAAACCGGAAAATAATGCTTGATCTTATCAGTTGAAATAGAAATTATTTGACAAAATCCAGCACCCATTACTGAAAAAAAAAATAAAACACTAAGCAAAATAGGTATAGAAGGGAAATTCGTCAACATAATGAGAACATACATGCAAAGCCAATGGCCAATATTACTCTCAACAGAGAGAAAATGAAAGCCTTCCTTCTGTGAATGGGGACCAGACAAGAATACCCTTTATTGCCATTCCTGTTCCATGTTGTGCTGGCAGTCTGAGCCAGAGCTACTAGGCAAGAGAGGTAACTTAAATGCATGCAAATAGCAAAGAAGAAGTAAAACTTTATTTGCAGATGATACGACCCAAAACATAGAAAATCCCAAACACCAAGAAAATTGTTGAACTAATTGAAAGATTCAGCTAAGTAGCAAAGAGCATTGTAAAATTGATTCTGGCAGAGATAGTAAAGTGCAATAGATTATCATTTGGTCTCCCTTTTGACCCATTTTAAAGTTATTTCTATTTGTTTTTGTTTTTAAGAGAAAGGAAATTATGGACCAGGGGTGTGAACAGCCTTGCTAATATGCAGAATAGATTGGCAAGTGGCTTGTTGCAGATACAATTAAGTTAAAATGTAGCACCCTATCACTTGATCTCCTGTCTTATACATTTAAATTTTTCTAGTTTTTAATATTTTCTGCTTTATTTTGATTGAGGTTTTTATCTGTTTGACTTTGTTGTTGCTGTTAGTTGTGTTATTGGTGTTGTTTAGTGCCTTTCTGTACATAAAAAGCCCAGGATGGATAAACTTATACAGTATCAGAGCTTGTCACGGAGACTCAAAGGAGCAGTGCGAAGACTGTGGAGTAACTTCACGTTATCTGATCTGAAACCATGGAACTATAGCACAGAATGACAGGCAGGATGGCTTCCTGGCCCACGGAGGCAAAGGTCAAGGGACCACATGGCTGAAAGGCTGAGACCTGGAGAAGGAGTTGGCTGCTGGCTGAAGAGACCCATGACTGTGTCCTTCCTGTCTACTGATCATGGCTTGTGGCAACCTGTTGACTTCCATAATAATCCTCTTTAATTGAAAGTAATGTCCATGCGTTCTGTGTGAATATTGCAATGAATTCTTCAACCAGCATAGTTGTAGAGTGGAATGGCAGGAATGATTGGTGTCAGATAGGTAAGGAAGGATTGACCATAGAGGCTTGTCTGAACCCTGCCTCATGGCCAGAGGAGGTCAGATATATCCACTCTCTATTACCCTTTATTCCAATCTGGCTTATTAGTTGAATAGAGACTGGATAGACCTCCAAAACTAAAGCCCTTAGTCACCCTTCATGTCTGGAACTGAACTCCCACCCTGACACCCCACACCGTAACAGAATAATCAGCCATTTAAGATCAAAAGAACAGCGTTAACCCAAGGACAAAGTTCAGAGCGTTTGAAAAAAAGAATTGGAAACAAAACACAGGAAGAAAGTAGGATAATGATTGTATGTTGAAAGAATTGAAAAGAATGAGTTGAGGGGAGAAAGATGCTCCTGTGAAGAGTTAAAAAAAAGAGAGAGAGAATGAGTTGAAACAAAATGTATAGAAATTATTGAATGGAAAATGTTTTGAAAATGATGATGGCAACAAATGAACAAATGTGCTTGACACAATGGATGGATGGATGGATGGATGGATGGATGGATGGATGGATGGATGGATGGTGATAAGAATTGTATGAGCTCCCAATAAAATGATTTTTTTTTAAGTTTTTAACTTTTTTAAGTATATGAGCAGGCATCTAAGGTACAACTATTGATCTCTCCTCATCTGCAGAAAATAAAGAGAATAAAATCAAAGGTTCATGAAAACAATTAGTGCAAAGGACTAATGGATCCATCAAACTTTAATCTTATGGCTCTGAGACCAGAAGAAGTAGAGGTTACCCAGGGACCTCTGGCAACCACTCTTAAAGGAATCACATTAGAAGGTCCTAAATGAATGGGAAAATAATATGGATCAAAACTCAAGATCATGAGAAAGACTAAGCATATTGATCAGGTGAAGCCCCAAAGCTACTGCCCATAGTCACTCTTCAGATCTGAAAATGGACTCAACCCTGTAGCTGAATTTTCAGATACACAATAGGTCAGTGAAGTAAATAAAAGCACAATGAAACTACATACCCTGAGGACAATCAAGTTTTCAAACTCACTAGGGCAGCATATGCCCAAGTTCAGAAGACAGGCAGGGTTAGGAAAAAAGGAGGGATCAAACAAGAAACACAGGCTTTCCATTTCTATGTGACTCCTACTAGAAACACCCATAAACAAATACATGCAGCTCTCTCTTTACGTAGATGGTGGCACCTTGAACCTATGGTTTGAGCCCTGGCTATTTTCATCTAACAGCACAGGGAGCTTCCTCGTCTTGGCTTGCGTGTGGCTGCGTGATCTTTCGTTGCACGCGGCTATCACGCTAAAAAACAATGTGTATGAACTGATGAACGGAAAATGTATTTGCTCTTCATCCAATTCACACATTTAAAAAAACTTTCAATCACTTATGAAACATACATCTACTCTGGCACACAAGAGGTCATAAAGAATAAGAATCAACTGGACCACAACTGATTTTTAGGTTTTCTAAAGGAATGGCTCAAGGAAAGTCATTTCATTTTTGTCTTGGATTCACTCTCCATGACAGATAATATTCTCCCTCGAAACCCTGAACGCTAGTATGTCAGAGTGAAATGCAACATATCAAAAAGAACGCATACACACACAAGAAATACTGGATTTAAAATATGTGAGTTATATTTATTTTTAAACAGATAACAAATATATCATAAAATATGAAATGTAAAACGCAAAGGGAGTGCAACAGAGCTGCAAGGGGAGCAAAGCAAAGAAGTCCCCAAGGAGTCCTGAAAATAGACTTCTGACTCATGGAGCAGAGCTTGGCACCTCATCACACATGATCAGGAAACACTCATAAGGATCAGCAGACAGACGTGGAACTGTTTATAGGCTCTTTTTCTTTTCATGTCTATCTATATAAAGTAAGTAGGATTGTTTACAATTCCAAGGAGAAAACAACGGGGCCAACAGTTCCAGATGAGGGAAGGAAAAGGGGAGCCAACAAACCCAGGGACAAGGGAACAACAAGAGATCGAAAACCGATGGCAAGGAGGGCACAGGAAAGCGGGGTCTGATCAAATGCCAGGTTGCCAAGAGGAATTCCTCAGAACTGATTGAAGGTTGAATGTGAGTGGGACAGGAGGAAAGCAAAAGAAAATAGAGGAAAGAACTAGGAGTCTAAATATATTTAGAGGTATAAATATAGGCATGTATATATGTAAATATATTAATATATAATAATAGGAACATAGGCTGATTACATATATTAAGTATCAAGGTAGCAGATGGACATTGGACCTCTACTCAAGTGCTCCCTCAAGGCAAGAGCCCTTTGTTCTAATAACCTGGCATTCTGTGATGTTCACTTTTCCAACATGATCGCTGAAGACAAAATGGGAGCATAAGCAAATGTGGTGAAGAAAGCTGATGGTGCACAGCTATGAGAAGATATAGCATCTGGGTCTTAAAGACCTGAAGATAAACAAGTGGCTACCTAGCTTGTTTACCTTCCCGACACAACCATGGAAGACAAAGCGGGTAAATAAGCAAATGTGGTGAAGAAAGCTGATGGTGCTATCAAAAGATATAGCATCTGGGGTCTTAAAGGCTTGAAGATAAACAAGTGGCCATCTAGCTCAGAAGCAACAAAGCCCACATGGAAGAAGACTCCAGCCTGTGTGATCATGAGGTGTCAACAGGATCAGGTATCAGGCATCAGAAGACTCAAAACAAATAATCATATTGATGCAAACAAGGGGGTTCAGAGTGGAGACCCAAAGCCCATCTGTAGACAATTGGACATCCCCTCACAGAAGGGTCACAAGAAAGGAACAAGTTAGCCAGGGTGCAGTATAGCACTGAAGAAACTCACAACTTTCCTCTAGTTCTTTAATGCTTCCTCCCCACACTATCATGACCCCAGTTATACCTTACAAATCCAGCTAGACCAGAGCATGTATACTGGTACTCTCGACACATGGAATCCAGGACAGATAAACCCCTCAGGAAAAGTAATGCGAGTAAATATATCATGAGGGTAGGGGGGACGGGGAGGGAAAGAGAGGGGGAGAAGGGGAAAAAAGGGAAAACTGATAGCAATGATTGGCATCTAACCCCCACCCAGGGAGACAAACAACAGAAATGTTGGTGAAGGAAGGCAGCAGACAGTGTAAGATATGAAAATAATAATTTATAATTTATCAAGGGTTCACAAGGATGGGAGGGTGGGGGGGAGGTAAAAAGAGGATCTGATACCAAGGGCTCAAGTAAAAAGAAAATGTTTTGAAAATGATGATGGCAACATTTACACAAATGTGTTTGATACAATTGATGTATGGATTGTTATAAGAGCTGTAAGAACCCCCAATAAAATTATTTATTTTAAAAAGTCAAAGAAAAAATAAAATTTTAAAGTGAAAGAAAACACACACATATATGAAATGTAAAGATATTAAAGGGTGTAACGCAAAAGTCTCCTTTCTAGTCTTGACACCCCAATTTTCTTTCCAGGGACCTCTAAGTTCTCTGTGAACCCTACTAGAGACATCCATAAACAAATAAATGCACTCTCTTTCTTTACATAGAGTACAGCACACTGAACACACGGCTGTGCCCCAGGCCATCTTCATTTAACCGGACAGTAGGCTTCCTCGTTGTGTTTTGTTTATGGCTGCGTAGCCTTTCATTCATGCTTGCCTTAAGTAGTCCCTCCTGATGGTCACTTAAGTCATTCCCCGCATTTTGCTACCACAGACAGCGCTACAGTGGTCCACCAAATATAGAAACCATTCCACGTACATGTCAGGATATCTGCATGATAAACTCCTAGAGGTGGAATTGCTGACCATGTGGCCATGTGCACTTGTGGGTTTGATAGATACTAGCCAGACTATTCATCAAGAATGTCAAATACTGTTCATAAAGATGTCACAACTGACACCCAGCAGTGACTGGGAGTGCCTGTCCGCCTATTTCTCCAAGACACTCTCTCTCTCTCTCTCTCTCTCTCTCTCTCTCTCCCTTCTCTCTCTCTCCTTCTCTCTCTCTCTCCTCTCTCTCTCTCTCTCTCTCTCTCCTTCTCTCTATCTCTCTCTCCCTTCTCTCTCTCTCCTTCTCTCTCTCTCTCTCTCTCTCTCTCTCTCTCTCTCTCTCTCTCTCTCTCTCTCTCTCCTCTCTCTCTCTCTCTCTCTCTCCTTCTCTCTCTCTCTCTCTCTCTCTCTCTCTCTCCTTCTCTCTCTCTCTCTCCTTCTCTCTCTCTCTCTCCTTCTCTCTATCTCTCTCTCCCTTCTCTCTCTCCTTCTCTCTCTCTCTCCTTCTCTCTCTCTCTCTCTCTCTCCTTCTCTCTCTCTCTCTCCTTCTCTCTCTCTCTCCTTCTCTCTCTCTCCTTCTCTCTCTCTCCTTCTCTCTCTCTCTCTCTCTCTCTCTCTCTCTCTCTCTCTCTCTCTCTCTCTCACACACACACACACACTCACACACACACACACGAAAGCACAAGCAGGAAGGGTCTAATGACCCATAAGGCTGCTCCTTCCTTTACGAGCTGTGGGCCTTACACACAGTATGCATCTCAACTTCTCTGGTCCTCAGCGACTTCATCAAAAAATGGGCTTAGCAGTGATCCCTGACCTGTCTTTAGATGTTCCATATGCAACACTTTGCAGCCAGGGTGAAGAGTATTGCTGCTTCACAGTAGAGTAGATCAGAAGATCTAGAACCAAGGCCACGGGGGCAGACTGCGCTAAGCCAGGGCCAGGCTGGATGCTTCAGAATAATCACCAGAAAAACCCTTCAGGCCTTGAAGCCAGACACACAACCACACCAACCATGTGATCTTGGCCAAGATGCTTTCTGTCCTAATACTTCCATACCCTTCTCGGGAAAGCGCGTGGACATGCTAGTGTGAGCAGGGGTAGATGCGTATGAAGAATTTAGCCTGGAACAGAGGCTCGCGCTTCCGTTATTGTTGCTAAGTATGCACTATGCTCACCTGCAGCTCTCTGCGGCAGTCAGGAGCCTGTTTTGTGGAAGTGCTTGTTGTCGGTGTCCCAGGAGCAACCCTCAGCCGAAGCAGGGTGGGAGAGAGTGAACAAGTCATCCACCTCTTTTGCCCCATCTCCCACAGCGCCTCCGTGGTTCTGAAACAAACCTCAAACTCACTGCCATCAAGTTGATTTCAACTCATAGTGACCATATTCACCAGGGTAGACTGGACCCTGTGGGCTCCTAAGACTAACTCTTTATGGGGAAGAATCTTTGTCTTTCTCCAGGAGCAATGGGTGGTTCCAAACTGCTGACCTTGTGGCTAGTAACCGCTAGGCCACTAGGGCCCCTATGGAGTAGTCATTATAGCCAATGGGTTAACCCACTTTATTGCTTTCTGTCCTTTCCCAACTCCCCTATTGGTGCTTCCTGGGAGTGTTTCCCAAGTAAAAGATTTGTATTCAAATCCCACCTCAGGGTCTTCCGAGGCAGCTCAAGCTAAGCTTGCTATTGTCAATGCTACTTATTAGGGAAACGTTCAACTGAGGCCCTGGAAGTAGAAATAAGAAGACAAAAAAAGAGGAAGGAGTTAACAGACAGAGACAGATAGATGAGGCAGGCATCCCCCGGGTCAGATATTGTGGTTTCAGGTTCTAGCACAGCATCTTTTCATGGCTACTCACAGATGTTTCTATCAGGTCTGGCATAGAGCCTTCATGAAGTCTTCATGAGACCCCAGTCTCCCTTGAACCCTCCTACCAGGGAATACCAAGGATGGCATTTCTTGAATTTTCTAAGTAACAGCCCATCGGGTTAATAAAGACATCCTTGAGGTGGGTAGCAAACCCTGTTGTGTTTTCCAGAAGGTTCTATAATTAGATTGAGACACCGGAAGCATGGAGCGTCCCATTTGTGTGTTCTGACTTCCTCTCTCTAGTCAATGAGATAGTTTGTGGAGACCCTCAAGATGCAAGGGAAACATCTGGAAGGTGAATTCTGTAGCTATTAATGAAGTCGGCTCCCAGCTGATATCCTGATGGACAGAGGGAGTAGGTGAGATCCAGGGCAATCCTATGTTGTTTTCTAGTTCATCCTGGAAGCAATAAAAAAAAAACAACACTTAAAATCATGGCCAGAATGAGATAGTGACACTGGCAAATTAAAGAAAGACAGAGACCTTTGGTCTCTATCCCAGAAGCAACAAAGGCCACATGGAAGAAGCACACCACCCTGTGTGATCACAAAGGGTCGAGATGACCAGGTATCAAGCACCAAAGGGGTGGGGGGGAATCATATCATCATGAATGAGGGGAGCACATGATGGGGACCCAATGCTCATCTATAGACAAATGGACATCCCTTTCAGAGGGGTAGTGGGGAGGAGATGAGTCGCTCAGGGTAAAGTGTAGTGTTGATGAAACTCAGAACCTTCCTCTGGTTCTTAAACGCTTCCTCCCCACCACTATCATGATCCCAATTCCACCTTGCAAACCTGGTTAGACTAGAGGATGCACAGCGGTGCAGATGGGAACTGGAAACACAGGGAATATGGGACAGATGAACCCCTCAGGACCAGTAGTGAGAGTGGCGATACCAGGAGGGAAGAAGGAAGGTGGGGTAGAAAGGGGGAACCAACTACAAGGATTTCCATATAACCTCCTCCCTGGGGGATGGGCAATAGAAACATGGGTGAAGGGAGACGCCGGGCAGTGTAAGATATGATAAAATAATAATTTATGAATTATCAAGGGTTCATGAGGGAGTGGGGAGTGGTGAGGCGGGGGGAAAAAAATGAGGAGCTGATTCCAGGAGCCCAAGCAGAAAGCAAGAGTTTTGAGAATGGTGAGGGTAATGAATGTATAAGTGTGCTTTTCACAACTGATGTATGTGTAGATTGTGATAAGAGTTATATGAGCCCCAATAAAATGATTTTTTTAAGAGGTCTTGTAGTTCTACCTTATAAATCTGGCTAGACTGGAGCAGGTACACTGGTACAGATAAGAGTTGTTGACACATGGAATCCAGGACAGATAAACCTCTCAGGAACAGCAATGGCAGTAGCGATACCATGAGGGTAGCGGAGAGAAGGGGCAGAAATGAGGAACTGACCACAATGATCAGTGTATAACCACTACCACCACCCCAGGGAGACAAACAACAGAAACATGGGTGAAGGGAGACAGCAGATGGTGTGAGATATGAAAACAATGATAATTTATCTGGGATTCACGAGGATGGGAGGGTGATGGAGGGAGAGGAAAAAGAGAAGCTGATATCACGGGCTCAAGCAGAAAGAAAATGTTTTGAAAATGATGATGGCAACATGTGTACAAATGTGTTTCATACAATTGATGTATGGGTTGTTATAAGAGCTGTAAGAGACCCCAACAAAATGACAAAACACAAATACTTTTTAAAGACGTCTTGTGCAGCAGGTTTGCCCAATGCAACACATCATTTGATCTCTTGAGTGCTGCTTCCATGAACACTGACTGTGAATTCAAGCAAGACACAATCCATGACAACTTCAGTCATTGCTCATTTTATCCTTGTGTCCAATTGTGAGGACTCGGGTCTTCTTTACATTGAGTCTAATCCATACTACAAGCTGCAGTCCTTGATCTCCATCAGCAAGTGCTTCAAATCTTCCTCATTTTCAGCATGCAAGGTTATATCTGCCTATCAGAAGTTGTTAGTAAGCCTTCCTCCAATCAGGGCTCTCTAAAAGCCGCAGAAGATCAAAATCGGCAGGTGAAGAATCAACACCCCCAGCTCTCTACTAATGATGCCAGACAAGTGAAATATAAGCACTCCAATCCCCTCATCCTCTCAGCAGGATAATATGATATGTATCATTCTGGGGCACTTCCCCCTTGAGTTCCTCACTGGGTTAAGTTCCAGTTGTGCACAGTGGGGCCTGGCTTCATGACACAGCTTTCTTGGCTGTCTGCCCCATCTTGTCTCACTTGCTGTATCTCTCAGAGTCTGCTTCTGGAGGAACCCAAACTAAGGCAACTGAGCACCTACTGTGTGACAGACACTGAGCTAAAGTATGTTTACAGATCAAGAAGACACACACAGCTTTTATCAAGAAAGAAGAATAAATGACACGGACTGTGCATAAAGGGAAAGGTCATGCTTTGGTTCAAAACAAGTGTCCCTGATGACAAAGGAAAGAGTGTTCCAACATTGAGGCCAAGCCAGGTGGACACAGTGTGAACACAAAATTGTCCAGGTCACCTCTTCTGTAACCGAAGGCAAAAGAAAGGCCAACTTTCTAACCAAGAGAGAACCCAGTTTCCAAAGCATAGCGTGTCCCTTTGCTGTGTCCACATCCCTCAGTGTAGATGGTTCACCATGCTGCTTGGAGCTTAGTCTACTCAACGTTTGCAAAGCTGTCTAGTGTTAAGTACCACAAGTTGGAGGGGGGAAAGAGGACATTTCACCTCTTCCAGGAAAGGCAGAAAGGAACTTAAGTTACAGCTGTTGGGATCTAGATCATCAAGAGCTCTCATCTCGCACAAGGAACCCTGGTGGTGGTGGTGAATAAGCGTTACCCTGCTAACAGAAAGGTTGGTGGTTCAAGCCCACCAGTAGCACTGTGGAAGAAAGATAGAGATATATGTCCCATAAAGATTTACCACCTCAGAAATCCTGTGTGAATTGGAGTTGACTCTGTAGCAATGGGTAATCTCTCACAAGCACAGAGAGAACACTATTTATGTCGTGAGCTAGAATCCTTTTTACTTTCTGAGCAGGGGGGTCAGGTCATGAACAAAAATGCCATTCGTTAGTGAGGTTTCCTCATTTAAGGCCCATCACTTTTGTGAGACTCTGTCATCAGTAGGGTCACACGTGGCAAACAAGTTTCAGTGGAGCTTTCAGGCAAGAATAGACTGGGAAGAAGGCATTGGCTGCCCACTTTTGAAGGATTAGCCACTGAACACCTTATGAATAGCAGAGAAATACAGTCTGATCTACTGAGAGACGAGCCCATCTGGTTAGACCAAAAAGATCCCGATCATGGCCATCGAGTCAGTGCTGACTCATAGCAACCACGTGTGGGTTTCTGAGCCTCTAGCTATTTACAGGAGTAGAAAGTCCAGTCTTTTCCCAAGGAGCTGCTGGTGGTTTCAAAATGCTGACCGTGTGGATTGCAGCCCAGTGCATTACCACTAAACCAGCAGGGCTCCATGTCTAGTTAGAAGGCACTCAAAATATGACCAACAAAGGTTTGTCTCATCAAAGTAGAGTTGACTTTAATGACAGGTCAGGGCAAATGGCTCCAAAGGTATGTACAATTCTAATAATCTGTATCTTCCGTAATCTTATCTCTTTGCTCCCAGATAGATCATATATCAATACAAAGCTTTCGATACTATATCTTTTTATTCTGTTCTTTCTAGAACTTAATGTCTTTGGATACTGTTGGGAGTCACATTATCTCCTGCCTGCTATGGGTTCTCAGACAAGTGCCAGTCAGAGAATCCGATGAATAGGCAAAGAAGCTCAAGAGAGACAACAATGTTTCCCCTCTGTCATCTGAGAGCCAATTTCTAGAAAAGCACATCATCTTTGTTAAGACAGAGGGCCAGAGAAATGTACGTAGATTGGTGATAGGCCTAACAATGGATTCAAGCATACCAACTATCAAAAATGAAGCGCAGGACTGGGAAACTTGTGTCCCGTGGTACATATAAGGTCAACTTGAATCTCAAGCCAACTCAATGGCAACTAGCAACAACATCAGCCATCCACAGAAATTTAAAAAGATAAGATAACCACTTGCATCTGTTTCATAGGGTAAGTCATCCCTTGTCACCCAAGGAGTCCCTGGCTGAGCTAACAACACAAATCACTACCTTGGAAGGAAGTACACGGATCCCAGAGATGGTAGCCTGAATTCTGTAGACTTTAAAATCCCTGTTCATAAAATATGGTAGGAACATTCATCTCGGAGGTTTATAGGTAGCAAAATCAAAGGGGTCCGCTTTATGAATGCTTTGAAGGTTCTTTACAGAACAGTGAGTGGTGGGCCGCGGGGAAAGTATGGGGCTGAATGTCTGCCTGAATGAGAACAAGCGGTGGGAACAGATAGTCCCTGGGCAGGTAGGGGTCCTGTCCAGGTGGTAAACCACACCCGGGTCCTTTCGTTGTGGGGTCTTGACAATACACGAAGGGAGGATAACACAGTTTTCCCCACATCAGTTGATTTCACACCAAAAAAACAAGATCTGGGGGGACTTTGTCTTTTCTGCATTTGTTCTGGAAGTAATGTGACCCATCAAGACTGGCTGTCAGGTCATCATGAACGCAGGTTCTTCTGTTTGTTTGGGGTCACCCTAGAGAAAAGCTAGGGAGGCCCTCAAGGACTCTCTTTTGTAGTGTTCACTCTCTTTGGTCTTGACCCAAAGCCACTCACCACTCCCAACCCCAGCCCTGAGTCCCTTGGGAAGTCTGGGTCAGGTACTGGAAGCATCATGAGAAGTCACCCCATGGTCAGCTTGGAGCCAAGAGCTGAGAGGCAGACTGCTGGCTTGTTCTGGAAGGCTTTGTGTCACCCCACCGACACCCTTGCTTCACTTTAGCTGTCCTGGCTTCTCCCAATCATACTTACCCACACCTCCTACCCTTCCTGTCCTCTCAGACTCAGGGGTGAGACCAATGGTGCCCTAGGTAACATACTGCCATCACATCACCCAGGTATGGCAGAGTAGGATGGTGCTTAGGGCTTTTCAGAACCAGATCACCAGACCTTTCATCCAAGATGCTTCTGGGTAGACTCGAACCCCCAACCTTTGAGTCAACAACAAGCACATTAACTTGCACCACCTCTGCACTGCAATCTTATAGGTACCAAGTTAGAAATGGGAAACTCATCTGTGATTCTTCTCTCTCTCGTCCCTCGATTCCCTCCACCACAATCATGTAGCCTCAACTCTCTCAGTCCTCTCTGTATCCACTCAGAGATGCTCATAGTAGAAGACATGCACAGGTATGTATATCTAAGAGGTACTATTCGTACCAGAGTCCATGAAAATTGTGCCCTGTGGAGTTTCTTGATAAAAATGACTTTTTCCACTCATCTCCATCCTAATTCTCTCATCTCAGTCCTGGCCTCCATTTCTACCCCGAAATAATAAGTCAGATGGATCTGAAGGAAGGCAACACTGGTATCCACCCGCCTCAAATCTCCTCCTCATCCATCTGGTCTGTGCAGAGTCACCTAGCAAAACACTGTGTCTGATCACGTAACTCCCTGCTTTAAGTCTTCCACGGTCTTCAGAGAAAAATCTCAAACCCACTAGGAAAGTTTACAAGGCATTCCAAGTTCAGCTGGCTTCTCGCTTCGACCTCATTTTATGCCTACGCATCAGCACAGGGAACCTTACACTGCAGCTATACTGAACTGGTGGAGGTTTCCAGGCCCTCCCAAACCTCTGATCACTGGGCCTTTGCACACGTACTTCTTCCTCTACCGAGGCCTTCACCACCCAGCCTCCATTCCCTGCATCTCTGCCCTTGCTTCATCTCTCATGTGGGTAAACACCTACACATCCATCAGAACCCAGTTCACACACTACCTCCTCTAGGCTGCATGCATTAAACAACCTTGTCTTCATGCCCCTTGCCTCTAATTCCTGTCTACTGTGGCTACTTCACCTCTGGGCAACAAATGTACAAATGTTCTTGACATAATGGATGGATGGATGGATGGATGGATGGATGGATGGATGGATTGTGATGAGTTGTACGAACCCCTAATGAAATGATTTTTTTAAAAAGGAAAAAGAAACAAAACTGGAACCATTGGGCAGAGACCCCAAATTGTCACCAGCGCCTTGGTAGGAGCACAAGTATCCTGTCCCTGCCTTGCTGTCCTCCCAAGCTTCCAGATTTCTTAGTGAGCTTGTAAAATTTATTTCAACCTACTTCTTGCTCTGTTGCTTGGAGAGGAGGTGTGCTCTAGCCCAGGTGGCGATGAAGCATGGTGGTGGGGCGGGAGGAGGGTCGGGGGAGATGGAGGAAAGAGCTAGGAGTCGAGGGGCATTCATGGAGATCTAGACAAAGACATGTACATGCAAATATATATAGGAGGATGGGGAGATAGATCTATGTGTCTATATTTATAGGTCAGGTGTTGAGGTGGCGGAGGGACCTTGGGCCTCTACTCAGGCACTCCCTCAATGCATGAATACCTTCTTTTGTTAAATTGAAACTCTATGATGCTCACTTTCCCAACACAACGGCTGGAGCCAAAGTGGGTGAACAAGTAAATGTGGTGAAGAAAGCTGATGGTGCCCGGCTATCAAAAGAGATAGTGACTGGGGTCTTAAAGGCTTGAAGATAAACAAGCGGCCATCTAGCTCAGAAGCAACAAAGTCCACATGGAAGAACACACCAGCCTGTGTGATCGAGTGGTCCCAAAGGGATCAGTTACCAGGCATCAAAGAACAAAAAATCATATCATTGACTGCACACCTCCATGATAGGATCGCTGAAGACAAATGGGTGCATAAGCAAATGTGGTGAAGAAAGCTGATGGTGCCCGGCTATCAAAAGAGATAGTGTCTGGGGTCTTAAAGGCTTGAAGGTGAACAAGCAGTCATCTAGCTCAGAAGCAAATAAGCCCACATGGAAGAAGCACACCGGCCAGTGCGATCACGAGGTGCCCAAGGGACCAGGTATAAGGCATCATGCAAAAAAAAAAAAAGATATAAGTGTGTGTATGTATGTGTATATGTATATATGTATGTGTATGTATGTGTATATATATATATATATATCATATTAAATGAAGGGGGAAGTGCAGAGTGGAGACCCAAGGCCCAAGTGTCGGCCAATGGAGATCCCCTCATAGAGGGGTTTAGGAGAGGAGATGGGTTAATTAGGGTGTGAGGTAGTATCGATGAAGAACACAGCTTTCCCCCAGATCCTGGATGCTTCCTCCCCCCAACTACCATGATCCGAATTCTACCTTGCAGGGCTGGATAGGACAGAGGCTGTACACTGGTGCATATGAGGGTTGGAGGTACAGGGAATCCAGGGTGGATGATACCTTCAGGACCAAGGGTGTGAGGGACGATGCTGGGAGAGTGGAGGGTGAGTGGGTTGGAAAGGGGGAACTGATTACAAGGATCCACATGTGACCTCTTCCCTGGGAGAGGGACAGCAGAGAAGGGGGGAAGGGAGACTCGGGATAGGGCAAGATATGACAAAATAACGATGTATAAATTACCAAGGGCATATGAGGGAGGGGGGAATGGGGAGGGAGGGGGGGAAAAAAAGAGGACCTGATGCAAGGGGCTTAAGTGGAGAGCAAATGCCTTGAGAATGATTGGGGCAGGGAATGTATGGATGTGCTTTATACAATTGATGTATGTATATGTATGGATTGTGGTAAGAGTTGTATGAGTCCCTAATAAAATGTAAAAGAAGAAAAGAGAAAAAAATGATTAGGGCAAAGACTGTACAGATGTGCTTTATACAATTGATGTATGTATATGTATGAACTGTGAAAAGAATTGTATGAGCCCCAATAAATTGTTAAAATTTAAAAAAAATTTTTTTAAAGGAAAAAGAAACAAAACTGGAACCATTGGGCAGAGACCCCAAATTGTCACCAGCGCCTTGGTAGGAGCACAAGTATCCTGTCCCTGCCTTGCTCTCCTCCCAAGCTTCCAGATTTCTTAGTGAGCTTGTAAAATGTATTTCAACCTACTTCTTGCTCTATTCAAATGGCAACGGTCTGACATATATAATGGGGGTTGAGATGGCCCATTGTCCACAAACATGCCTCTGTTTCCATTGACGATGGCGCCTTGCCTCTCTGGGAGTCCCATCTCCTCACATTCTTGCCATCATGGGACTCTAAACTAAGCAGGACGCATTAAGGCATGGGATGCCATGAAGGTGTCCTAGTCACTCTGTTCCCGAGAGCCTCGGTGGGAATCCTGGCAGGGCTGCTGTCATCTGTCAAGAACAGAGGCGGACCCCAGGCCTCCTAAGGGGATGCTAAGTGACAGACACTCTTCTGCTGCAGCTAAGACTCTCAGGAATCGATGGCAGTCTGGGACTCCAGCGCAGACAGGGACCTTAGAAATGACTTAGTGCAAGACTGAAGGCATTCCTGTCTGCTAAAGATGCCTCATACGGGGAGGAGAAATAGACTATTTGAGAGGAGGCACTGTGGGGAAAGGAGCCGAAAAACTCTCCATAACACGTCAAGCTGAGCATCTTCCAGCTTAACTGTTTTATGCCCTGGCTTCTGTACACAGAGCTCTGTAGCCCAAACGGAGCCAAGGTTTAGATGTCTTCCCGTGTGCATTCCTCTCAAGCAACCCGTGTGGAAGGAGTTACTATGGACGCCAGCTACAAGTACAGACACGGAGCCTTCCAGTGGGTGGGGCTTGTCAACCTCGCACCTGGGGATGCTCCTTCAGGCCTGTCCTACACGGAGCCCCAGTACAAATACTCTAGACGGAAAAAAACATGGCACATGAAAAGGACACCTCAACCCTCTCTAAGTTCACAAGGGACACAGAGAAGCAAGAGCCACAGCCAAGGCTTCTTCCCATGAGGTAAAAGATCCACCTCACCTCCCCGGTCCAGTCTTTTTACCGATTCTAACAACTCTCCCTCTCAAGGCAGTCTGCATTTCTACTGAGTTTGATCATTTGTTGCATTGTCCACATGGGACACACAGTTCATACTCAAAGTCATGGGCTTTGGCAGGTAAGTAATATATTACAATTCAGGATCAGGAATGATTTAGAATCCAGTTCTTTGGTTGAGAAAGACTCTTGGAAACCATGTCCCAAAGCTGGTTTCTCTCTAGGCTTCAGTCTCTCACTTTTCCTGCCCAGGAAGGTTTGACAATGCTTTTTAGCTCTGCCAGTAAATGCTCGGTTATATCTAACTCTACCAAGAAGCTTCCTGCCCTAAGCCCTCGCTCTCTCCTTCCAGGGGCTGCCAAGGGCAGTCCCATTGATGAGTTCTTGGAGGTGCTCTATCAGAAAGCCTCTTGCCCCCAAACAGCTCTCACTCTGTGGGGTCAAGAACCCCAACTTGCATCTCATGGCAGTCTCCTGCTTCTACCGTCAGCGTAGTGGCTACCTGTTTGGCCGTGATCCACAAGGGTGCCAATCTGAAGGCACCAGCAATTCCATGGGAGAAAGAAAGACTGGTCTTCGTACACCTGTAAACAGTCATCATCCCAGAAACTCCCAGAGGGTCGCTATGTGTCAGCACTGACTCCATGGCAGGAAGTTTTCTTTCACCTTATTATACCATTTCCTGTGTTATAGCTAGCTCTTGCTCGCTCACTCACTCGCTCACTCGCTCTCTTCCTCCTGAGACTAGGAGATTCATGGGTCCAAATCTCTTCTGGGATGGTTCATTTTAAGCCTAGAAGGATGGCAAAATTGACAGATCCCCTTACTAAGGCTTCATATACCTTATTTGCATTTTCCCACCAGTACAAAGGTGTCACATTTGCATTATTAAAGAGCTATCCAATCCCCTTGGTAGGTCATAAGCACCTTATTTGCATAGCCCTACCCTACCATTAGGTAGGGGTGACTTCAAGGACCCTGGCTCTGAGGGTCATCCTACAAAGGCAATCCATTGTACCACAGAGTCCCATGACTTTGTTAATAATCAAAACCAAGTTGTACATTCCTTAACTGAAAGAAACTGGGGCTCAGAGAAGAGAATTCACTTCTAGTAAGCGGCTGAGGTCTGCGAAAGACCTCCAAGGACGAAGGCTCCTTCTCCCGTCCTCCTCCGCTCCGCTACAGTGTCAGCATTTCCTTTCCTTGTCCCTTTCTTTTCCAACAGCCACCGGCACCAAAGATGTCCTTACCTACGCACGTTGATGAAAGAAACCATTGGGGCAATCTCATCCAGGGGCTGCCTCAGGAGGCAGCTCTCCTTTCCTGACTTCTGTTGTTGCTTTTCCCTTCATTCTCCGTTGTCTGCTCAAACTCAACTTGCCACTTTCATGAACACCACAGCCCTGAGGGATGTGTGCGAGCCTGCGAGATGTGTGAGAAGCTTGGGAAAGGCTTCATGGAGAGAGGTGCGGCGTGACAATGGGCACAGGGAGGCTGGCAGCTCCCCCTGCTTTGCAGCACCCTCAGATGCCATCTGTCAGAAGCAGCCCCCATCCTCACCGGGCGGCCACTCCTCAGAACAGAGTGGCTTTTTGTTCACAAGGTTTTCCCCAGACTCCAGAGGAGACTCCAGCTCCACTTTGGCTCTCTGTCACCATCTTGTGTTATTTTCTCAAATAGCCACAAATATATAAGGGTTGGGGGTGGGGGAGGTTGGTTCTGGTTTTGAAATATTAAATATAAGGTTTCTGGGGACATTGGAAATTCTATGACGGAGATTCGTGGGCAAGGTACTTCCTGTGGAGCCACCACCTGTCCGTGGAAACTGGAATGCTGCTAGGATGTTAAACATGTCCCAGTGGGGCTTCCCGACAAAGGACTAGGCAAAGCCTGGCCCTGTGGTTCCAGAAGGGAGCCGACGAGAGCTCTGCACACCATCGGAACCAATGGGGTCACGCATCCGGGGAGAAACGGTGAGAATGTTGACACAGGGTGCAGGACATCTCCGATGTCCCTGAGTAATGTGTGTGGACAGGGTTACATGGGAGCATCTTTGCATATATGCTTTTCCACCAAAGGAAAAAAAATGAGATTGAACCATCTTTAATTTTAAAGAGTTCTTTTTTTTTTTTCAAAATAACAACAAAATCCTATGGATCACAGGAGAATATTGTCTGGTATTGTGGTAGAAGGCCAGCACCTTGCGTTGGAAGGCACCCAAAGCCTCAGTGGCCACCCCAGAGCCCGGTGCCTCTCAGTGATCTTGGGGTGGGCATAGGATCCAGCAGCACACTGCTCTTCTGAACATGAGGTCACGATGAGGTGGAGCTGACCAGACAGCAAACAGCAACAATAATAAGATCATTTTGATTATTTTTTAATATTTATATTTTAAAGATATATTTTTATTAAGGGTTCCTACAGCTCTTATAACTGTCGATACATCAATTGTGTGAAGCATGTTTGCACATATGTTGCCATCATTATTTTCTAAACATTTACTTTCTGAGCCCTTGCTATCATCTTTTTATACCCTCCTTCTCTCCTTTCCACCTTTGTGACCCCTTGATAAATTGTAAATTATTATCATCTTCATATCTTACACTGACTGCTGTCCTCCTTCCCCCACGGTTTTTCCCCCCTCCTCTCCCCACCTGCCCCTTACCCTCCTGGAATCACTACTGTCATTTCTGTTCCTGAGAGGCTTATCTGACCTGGATTCCATGTGTCCTGAGCTCTAATCTGTATCTCTGTACATACTCTGGCCTAGCCCACAGTGAAAGGCAGGATTGAGGTAATGATAGTGAGGGGCGCGGAAGTCTCAGGGAAGCAGATGAATATTGTGTGTTTCTTTTCTTTTTTAAAAATCATTTTAGAGCTCTTATCACAATCCATACATGCATCCATTGTGTCAAGCACATTTGTACATATGCTGCCATCCTTTTCAAAACATTTTCTTTCTACTTGAGCCCTTGATAGCAGCTCATTTTCCCTCCTCCCCCACCCTGCCTCCCTCATGAACTCTTGATAATTTAATTTTTTTCATGTCTTATACCAACCGCTATCTCCCTTTACCCACTTTTCTGTTGTCCATCCCCCTGGGAAGGGGTTATATGTCAATCATTGTGATCACATCCCCCTTCCTCCCCCCATTTTCCCCTTACCCTCCTGGTATAGCTACTCTCATTATTGGTCCTGAGGGAGTTATCTGTCTTGGATTCCCTGTGTTTTGAGCTCTTAAATGCATTTGTAAGGTAGAATTGGGGTCATGATAGTGGAGGCGGGGAGCAACCATTAAAGGACTAGAAGAAAGTACTGTGTATCATCGGTGCAATACTGCACCCTGACTGGTCTCTTATTTGTGACCCTTCTGTAAGGGGATGTCTAATTGTCTACAGATGGGCTTTGGGTCTCCACTTGGCCCTCTCCCTCACTCACATCAATATAATTTTTTCTTTTGGGTCTTTGAAGCCTGGTACCTGATCCCATCAACACCTCATGATCACACAGGTTGGTGTCCTTCTTCCATGTGGGCTTTGTTGTTTTTCAGCTAGATGACCACATGTTTATCTTCAAGCCTTTAAGACCCCAAATGTTATACCTTTTGATAGCCGGGCACCATCAGCTTTCTTCACATTTGCTTATGCACCCATTTTGTCTTCAGTGATCATGTCTGGGAAGGTGAGCATCACAGAATGCTGGGTTATTAGAACAAAGTGTTCTTGTCTTGAGGGAGGACTTGAAGGAGGTGTGTTTCATCAGTGCTATACTTCACCCTGGTTGACTTGTCCCTTCCTTGGGAGCCTTCTGTCAGGGAATGTCCAATTGCCTACAGATGAGTTTGAATGTCCCATTGCCTACAGATGAGTTTTGCTCTGACACACCGCCCCCATACTCAGCAATATGTTTTGTTTATTTTTGTTTGTTTGTTTTGTTTGGGGTCTTCTAATGCCTTTTACATGATCCCATCGACACCTCATGATCACACAGGCTGGTGGGCTTCTTCTGTGTGGACGTGTGTGCTTCTCTACTAGATGGCTGTTTGTTTAACTTTAAGAATAAGATTATTCTTGAATAAGAATAAGGTTCCTTAAAGGAACACAACAGATTTAAAAGTTTGTTTTAGAAAACATTTTCTTCTACAAAGAAAATAAAATGTATCCATTGTTCTAGCATCCAGTGGTGGAAGTTTTTTCCCGAATATATTCACAGATATTTCAAAACTAATCTTCACTGTGAAAGTTGGTTTTACGTATCTTGCCTTTTGCTTTGCCTGTGACATAGAATTGAATCGAAAGAAGGGAACACATTCTTGTGTTTAAAATCATCAGGATCAGTTGAGGAGCAGCATAACTAGAATAGATTAGCAGCTCTTGTCCTTCCCTGCTGTCTCAACTCAGCACATTACATGTAGACGCAGTTTAAGCACATGAAAGTACAGTAGTCTTGCCAGTATAAATGACTGTGGTTCAGGGTTTGCCCATAATGCTAACGATTACTCTGTCTTAAAAGATCTACTGGTGTACTGCTATAAGAGGTGAGTTCTGCCGCTCAGTGGCAGAATTCTTGTGCCCCATTGAGTTGAGGGAGACCCAGGTTGGATTCCCAGACAATACATCTCATACAGTCATCACCCATCTGTCGGTGGATACTTGCATGTTGCTGTGTTGCTGAACAGGTTTCAGTGGAGCATCCAGACTAAGATGGGCTAGAAAGAAAGGTCTGGTGGTCTATTTCTGAAAACTCGGTCACTACAAACTTGTGTGTCTGAGTGCAGCAACTCATTAATGTGTGAGGCTACTAAACAAAAGGCTGGAGTTTCAAGTCCACTCAGAGGCTGAAAAATCAGCCATTGAAGCACCGTTCTCAGAAGCGCAGTTTTACTGGCATACTTAGAGTCGCCTTGAGTCAGACTTGACTCTACATCAACCGGTAATGTTGCTAAAGCCCAAATTGAAATCACAAAAAGAAGGACCAAAAAGCAAACTAAATGCTATTGAGTCCATTTGGGTTCATAAAAAACAAAAACTAACTCCCTGCCATTGAGTCCATGCCAATTCACAGCAACCCCGTAGGATGGGGTAGAATTACCCCCTGTGAGTTTCTGAGACTATAACTCTTTATGAAAATAGAAAGCCTTGTCTCCCTCCTGTGGAGCAGCTGGTGACCTTATAGGGGATTTCTGAAGCCCTAAGTCTTCTGGGGCACAGACAGCCTTCTCTTCCTCCCAAGGAGTGGCTCGTGCGTTTGAATCGTCAGCCTTGACGTTACCAATCCAACACTCAACACTACAGCCCCTAAAGAGGAGCAAATTAGTGTGTATTAGAGAAGAGGGGTCAGTCATTGATTAATCTAGTAAACTTATATCTGTATCTTGAGCATCAGTATCTCCGAAGTTTAAATTTGTCTTATTCTTGTGCCACTGCAAGCAAATATTCCCTGGCTCCACAGGAAAGAAATAAAAGATGCTTCCAGCAAGTTCTGGAGCAGGCTGTGGGAGGGAGGTGATATTATAATCCTCTCTGAGTTGTCAGTGGTCCTCGAGAGGGTTTTAGAATACTACTCTACTCACAAGGGCTTGGGAGGCAGCTTAAGCTGAGGGACTTATGAAGGACTTGGATATTGGCTTTGTTCTAGAGATTAGTCCTGTTTTCCACTGATTTCTCCTACAGAAAATCTTCAGTGTTCAAGCAACGCAGAGTATCAACAGGAATTCAGAAAAAAGGTAAGAAGGAGGGGCTTTCCACATTTGGGGCCAAGCTGTAAGCCAAAAGTTGGCTTAAAGGAGTCATTACAATATGGAGTAGCAAAGGCCTGCAAAGGAAAACTCGGCACTTAACCAGAGAAAAGGAAAGCAGAGGGGCTTTCGTTTTTTCCCTCAAAGTGTCACATTTCCAAAATCCACACTTGATGGCATACGTATTTTTTAAACATTTTATTAGGAACTCATACAACTCACCACAATCCATACATACATCAATTGTGAAAAGCACATGTGCACATTCATTGCCCATACATGTTTAAGTGGTAAAAGGAAACAAAAGAAAGGATTATTCGTTGAAAAAATAGGATAGAAACGAAGCTGGAGAGCACAGGATAGAACTTTGTAAAGCCAACAAAATCTTTATTACAAATACCTGTTTTCAACAGAAATGGCCACTGTAGACGCGGACCTCGCCAGGTGGGATATACAGAAATAAAATTGACTACACCTGTAGAAGGAGACAATAGCGAAGCCCAAGATCATGAGTCAGAACAAGGCTGGGGCTGACTCTGGAACACACCATCAATTGCTCATAGGTAAATTCAGATTGACGCTAAAGAAAACTAGAATCAGTTCAGAAGAGGTCAATATGACCTTGAGAATATCTGACCTAAATTGAGAGCCCATCTCAACAAATTTGAAGCATGGAACACAAATGACCAAAGACCTGACAAGTCGTGGGATAATATCAACAATATTGTAGGGAAATCAAAATATCATTTGAAAGACTGAAAAGAGAGAAAAGACCAAAGTGGATGTCAGAAAGAATTCTGAAACCTGCTATTGACTAGAGAGGAGCTAAAAGCAAATGGAAGAAATAATACAGCAAAAGTCGAGCAGAAAATTTCGAAGGACAGGTTGAGAATTAAAACCAAAGCATTATATTGCAATGTGCAAAGACCTGGAGTTATGAAAACAAAAGGAGGAAACACACTCAGCATATCGGAGAGACTTGAAGAGCAAATTTAAGCCTCGTGTTGCAATTTTAAAAGGTTCCATGGACAAAACGTTGAATGACACAGGAAGCAACAAAATAAGATGGAAGGAACGCACAGGGTCACTGAACCAGAAAGAAACAGTCAACCATTTTATGACTGAAGAAGTCCAAGCTCTCCTGAAGACATTAGCAGGAAGTGAGGCTTCAAGAATTGATGGAATACCAAGTGAAGTGTTCCAGGCTTTGAGGGTAAGAAACGATGAACGTAAAGCCTACCTCAGTCATGTCTGTGAGATACTGCACAGCAGCAGCCCTGCACTGCCAAGCCATCAACTCTACATATCACAGTTGTGGTAGCCACGGAGTCAGCACCAACCCATGGCGATCCCATGCACAAGAGAATGGACCATTGTCCGATTGTTGGTTTGAGTCCATAGTTATGGCCATGGTGTCCACCCACCTCATTGAATATTATCCTCATGTTTGCTGACTTTACCAAATGCAACATCATTTTCCAGTGGCTGGTCTTTCCCAATAGCATGTCCAAAGTAAGCAAATGAAAGTTTCATTATCCTTGCTTCTTGGGTTAGTCTGGGTAGTCTAAAGAAACAAATCCATGGACGCACATATGTGTATAAGAACGAGATTTTTATATACAAGAGCAATTGAACATTGAGAAAACATTCCAACCCTGTCCAGTCCAAAGTCATAAATCCGGTATTAGCCCATAAGTGCGACACCAATCCATAAAGTCCTCCTCAAACTCACAAAACACATGCAATGGTGCCAAATGCAGAACGATCACAGGTCAGTGGCTGCAAAGTCAGTCGTGGTGGAAGCATCTCAGCACTGGCAGGGGTCTCCACATAGCCATTCCAGTTCCCAGGGCTGCATCAGGGTAAAATCCAGGTGGCATCTCCTCAGGAAGGAAATCTGCCTTTCAGTAGAGCCTCCAAGGGAGTGAACTGAGAGAGATGGTGTCTCTCACCTCCAAGAAGGAATTACCAGATTTCCCAGAATTCTCAGAAGAAGGCCATGCATGCCCACAGAAGTCTCATTGGCTATCTCCAGATTGACAGCCGAGACTCCACCCCGCTACACTCTTAATCCTTAAACTGACACCAGATTAGGTGACTGCCACACTTCTAAAGAACATTCTGAAAATTTAAAACAAAAAAACATTCTGGTTGTGTTTCTTCTAAAACTGAATATTTGTTCTACAGTCTCCTGCCTTCCTTCTATTTTTAATCTTTTTCAAATCATAATCTGAGGAAGGAGTTGTATTTGGCAACACTTTACAACTCATTAAGAAGATAAACAACATGATGGAAAAAAATGGGTGCAGGACGAAAATAGACAAACATTTCAACATAACATATACAAATGGTTAACGGTACACGAAAAGATAGTCAGCTCAAAGGTATCAGTTATGACAGAAATGCCCCTGCCTTCCTTTTATATTGTCTCCTTTGCAAATGAGGCTATTTGAAAAGATTGTGTCTTGAGTCAGCCTCAGCTTAGTCCTCAGAATGTAATCTTTGCTTTTTTTAAACTTTGAAGAGATCGTTTGCAACAGATTTGTACAAAGAAAATAGTCGCTTGATTTCGTGATCACTGCTTCCATAGTCATTGAGTATAGAGTTTCATAATATCTGCCAGGAAGCACTGCTGCTCTTGTCCTGTACTAGCAAGTAATTTCTGGCTCAACGTGACTCTATGTGATACAGTAGACCTGCTTCTTTGGGTTTCCTAGGCTGTGATCCTTTGGGAGAGACAAATTGCTGAGTTTCTTCTCCTTTGGAGAAACTGCCGACATTTTGAGTCGTAGGTGAGCACTTAACTATTGGACCACCAGGGATCCTTCGGGTCTCGCCACAAGATGTGCATCTAGGACTGAACCTGCTCAAACAGGCGGCCAATAAATAAATATCACTTACATCTCAATAATGGTGGCAATTATGGAAGACCTATTACTAAACTTCTCCCAAATCTCCATCCCACCAACACGCTGCCCCTCCCAGTGGGCATTTTTGCTGCGTAACCATATCTAACCCTTATCAAGTCCTTCCTAAATCCAGTGCACATTGGATAATGTCCTTAATGTAGCTATGATGTAGCTGCACGCTAAGATATTGCTGTTAGTGTCGCTGCTCATTGCTCTCAACTCAGCTCCAATTCAGGGAGCCCTTGTGTATAGCAGAACAAAGACTGTGCCCAGTTCTCTGCCATCTTCCGTATGCTTGAGTCCATTGTTGTGGCTTTTTCCTCAATTTTGTAGAGACTTTACAAACCATTATGTCTTTTTTTTAGTGATTAATCTTTCCTAATGATGCATCCAAAGAAAGCAAGCCAAAGTTTCACCATCTTCACTTCTTTTTCACTTTTTTTAAATCATTTTATTAGGGGTCCATACAACTCTTATCACAATCCAATCATACATCAATTGTGTAAAGCACCTTTGTACATTCATTGCCCTCATCATTCTCAAAACATTTGCTCTCCACCTAAGCCTCTGGCATCAGCTCATTTTTCCCCTCATAAATTATTATTTTGTCATATCTTGCACTGTCCGGTGTCTCCCTTCACCCACTTTTCTTTTGTCCATGCCCTAGGGAGAAGGTTATATATAGATCCTTTCAATCAGTTCCCCCTTTCAAACCCAGCCTCCCCACACTCTTCTGGTATTGCCACTCTCACCACTGATCCTGAGGGGATCATCCGCCCTGGATTCCCTGTGTTTCCAGTTCCTATCTGTACCAGTGTACATCCGCTGGTCTAGCCAGATTTGTAAGGTAGAATTGGGATCGTGATAGTTGGGGGGGGGCGGGGGAGGGTGGAGGAAACATTTAGGAACTAGAGGAAAGTTGTATGTTTCATCGTTGCTACACTGCACCCTGACTGGCTCATCTCCTCCCAGCGACCCTTTCATAAGGGGATGTCCAATTGCCTACAGATGGGCTCTGGGTCTCCACTCTGTACTCCCCCCGCATGCACAATGATATGATTTTTAGTTCTGATGATGCCTGATACCTGATCCCTTCCACACCTCGTGATCCCATGGGCTGGTGTGCTTCTTCCATCTTCACCATCTTCACTTCTAATGAATATCCTGGTGGTGTTTCTTGTAAAATACATTCATTTCATATTTTTTCCAATACCATACCTCAAAGGCATTAATTCCTATGTCTTCCTTTTTCACTATCCATATCCAACTTTTAATTACCCTAAGATATAACTACAGCTAATATTCCCAATTTAAAGATAAGGAACCCCAAAAAATAAATAAATAAATAAATAAAGGGACCCAGTTCTGAGAGGCTGGGTGATATAAAAGGAGGTTTTAAAAAGTTCATGGAAAATAAATTTTAAAAATTGTAATTATGTTTTCATTTTTTTAAATCGTGGAAAAACTCATTGTTTTTTCATTCCATTATTCCATTGATTTTTTTGAAGTGTCCTTGTATTAATATGCACAGGCTAACTGCTACAACCCCACAACCTTGGAAGCTTGTCACAATAAAGTCCTGCTTCTCTCCCATGTTCCTGACCGCGAGAGAACATGAACGGAATGACATAGGTAGCAATCATTTTCTCTTCCCAGTTGAAACCCCAGATACCATGAAGAAGAGATAACCTATCACTGCTGTGCCTTGACTAAATTTTGACCTACAAAAGCTATAAACATATTAAAGTTCCGCTTTAGGCCACAGAGCTTTATGAGGCAGCAATAAAAACTAACATTTAAAAGTTGCCATTGACAAGAATACTTTGTTCTATTAAACTGGCATTTCATGGTGCTCACCTTCCCGACACAACTGCTGGAGACAAATGTGTGCATAAGCAAATGTGGTGAAGAAAGCTGATGGTGCCCAGCTACCAAACGATATAGTATCTGGGGTCTTAAAGGCTTGAAGATAAACAAGCAGTCATCTAGCTCAGAAGCAACAAAGCCCACATGGAAGAAGCACACCAGCCTGTGTCATCACGAGGTGTTGAAGGGATGAGGTATCAGGCGTCAAAGAACAAAAAATCATATCATTATGAAGGAGGGGTAGTGCAGAGTGCAGACCCAAAGCCCATTTGTAGGTCACTGGACATCCCCCTACATTAGGGTTACGGGGAGGAGATGAGACAGTCAGGGTGAAGTGTAGCAACAATGAAACATACAACTTTCCTCTAGTTCCTAAATCCTTTCCCCCTCCCCCCACCCCTGCAACATCATGATCCCAATTCTACCTTACAAATCTGGCTAGACCAGATGATATGCACTGGTACAGACAGGAAAACTGGAAACACAGGGAATCCAGGAGAGATGATCCCCTCAGGACCAGTGGTGTGAGTGGCGATACTGGGAGGGGATAGGGAGAGTGGCTTGGAAAGGGGGAACCTATTTCAAGGATCTACATGTGACCTCCTCCCTGTGGGATGAAAAACAGAAAAGTGGGGGAAGGGAGACGTGGGACAGAGCAAGATATGACAAAATAATAATTTATAAATTATCAAGGGTTCATGAGGGAGGGGGAAGTGGAGAGTGAGGGGAAAAAATGAGGACCTGATGCCAGGTGCTAGGGTGGAGAGCAAGTGTTTTGAGAATGATGAGGGCAACGAATGTACAAATGTGCTTTACACAGTTGATGTATGTATGGATTGGGATAGGAGTTGTATCAGCCCCTACTAAAGTGATTTTTAAAAATGAGGAGCTGATACCAAGGGCTCAAATACAAAGCAAATGTTTTGAGGATGATGATGGCAACAATTGTACAAATGTGCTTGATATATGGATGTATATATAGATTGTGATAAGAGTTGTACGATCCCCCAGTAAAATAATTGGGGGAAAATGACCCATGTATCCGGCTGAAAACATTCCCTCCCCTAAATGTAATGTCTCCCCAGACAATGATGAAATATTGAACCTGGATCTTTTTTGTTTGTTTTTAATTTTTTTTAAAAGGCCAAAAAAAATAAAACAATAGAACTGTGCTCCATAGGCTGTCCAATGGCTGCTGCTGTTGCTGTTTGCAGATGTAGACAGCCAGGACTTTCTTTTGAGGCACCTCTGGGTGAACTGGAAAGTACATCAATGGGTTGTACCACCCAAGGACTACTAGGCAGCAAGAGTTACTTAAAAAGGAACTTCTAACTGTGAAAAGAATTGTATCAGCCCCAATAAATTGTTAAAAAAAAAAAGGAACTTCTTTTAGTTTTTGCGCAGCGGCAATATCATAGCCAGTGAGGTTTATCTGAGGCACGATTATTGCTAATTGATAAAAAAAAGGAACTTCTTTTAAGAACTTCTTTTAGAGTCTTTTACTTATGGAGAAGAAAACTTCTAATAATTGACAATATTTCTAATTTCACTGTGTAATATGTATCTAATAAAATTAAGCTGCACAAATTACAGGGGAAAGAGAATCCAAACAAAAACAATGAACGCTAGGAAGGAAATATTCTAAAATTGGTCATGGAGGTGACTGCCTTCTTTTTCCCCCAGGAGTTTTATTGGCAAGTAATTTATAGATCATACAATTCAACAGTTCGATCATATCAAGGAGGATTGTACAATCACCCCATATCAATTTTAGAACATCCCTACTACCACCATGGTTAAATCACCTTTCAAATGAGTTTGTATGGATTGTGACAAGAGTTGTAAGAGGCCCCAATAAAATGAAAGTAAATCAATAACTAGAATGAGTTACGCAATCACAGTCTATTCTAGTGCTCCCTCCCCACTCCTGTCTTCATTATTTATTTCTGGAATCCCTTTTCCCTTCCTTTCATCCACCTCACCCCACCCATGTTCCCTACATCCCCTATATCAGTTATTATCATTATGCATCCACTCCTACTGTGCTTCACAGCTGGGAGACCCAACAGAAAACAATAACAAACCAAAATCATGCTAAGGATGAAATCATAGTAATACAAAGACAAAAATGTAAATAATGCATAAGAAGGAAAAGACCCCCAACAACATTCAAAAGCCAGGAAGAAATTTCTGTTCTGCAGCCAGTAGGCGATACTTGCACCCAGAACAAATTCAGGTCATGTCTGCAGGGTGATCAACTAGCCAATATTAAGTTCCATCCAGCACAGTCAAGCTTACAATGGTCTCTGCCTGATAGTAAGGCTGTTCAAGACCCTTGCCTGTGACTGGAGTGGATCTGCCAGTGGCTCAGTCTGACTAGGTCATCTGCAGAAGAAGTTTGGGTTCCCACTGTCCTCCATAGCCCTACAAAAATTGGGTGGTCATAATTTTAGCTCTGATGATTTTCTCCTCACCATATTAGAATTTTGTAATTGTCCTCTATGGATCACCAAGCTGGTGTGCTTCTTCCAAGTGGACTTAGTGGACTCCTCGCTTAGATGGCTGCTTGTTTTAATACAAGTCTTGAAGACACTATTCTGATTGATAGCCGGTTTCCATCTGTTTTTTCCCCCACACTTGCTGTAGCACTCATCTTCAGTGATGTCTTCAAGAGGTGAGTAGGGAGCCAGGCCATGATATAAGAAATGATTGTTTTTTTATATTGAAGCTAGGATTTAATGTGAGCCCCAAAGTCATTCTTGGATCTATGCTTTTGTTTTTTCTTTTGCTGTAACTTGGGTGCCAATTCATAGGTCATCTCATTCCATAGTTCAATCATGTCGACCATAATTGTACAATTTCTTCCGTAATCATACATGTTTTCCAAAACATGCTTTTCCTTCCTGGACTTCTTGACATCATCTTTTTTTTATCTCCCCTACTCTTCTATATCCCCCTTTCCCCAAACCCTTGTTATATTTTCTTTCCCTGCAGGCTCAACATCACCAAGTTTCATTTACCGAAAAATAAAGAAACAAATAGCACAGCTTCAAGAGAGTGAACCCCCATGGAAACATAGCTCTGAGATGCACCCTAATAAAAACGAGCATAAACAGAATGGCCATCACAGGATGGCCAGAGTAAT
The DNA here is from genome assembly GCF_050624435.1 of Tenrec ecaudatus. Taxonomy (NCBI): domain Eukaryota; kingdom Metazoa; phylum Chordata; class Mammalia; order Afrosoricida; family Tenrecidae; genus Tenrec; species Tenrec ecaudatus. Next base: position 8,559,651 of record NC_134538.1, read on the forward strand.
GTGTATCTTAAGACAGCATACAGGACATTGATGTAGCAAGACCTTGTTTGTCTGCCAACCAACGGTCCACTGTTCTTGGTACAGCTGTCTTCCTCTTCCTCAGACAGCAGGTGTTTTCCACCTTAAGTCCTCAGGTTACAAGTATGTCTGAGGTACAGTCCAATTCACTCACCCAGTGGGATTCCCAATTGGGGTCTCACAAATGCAGCCTCTGGAGGATGATGACTGCACCCTTTTTAATGATTGAACTATTCAATTATATGATTTGTGAATTATGTCAATAAAACTGCCCCCCCAAAAAAATGAATGAGTAAAACCAGTGGGTTTGGGGGGAGTTGCCAAAACTGAGCTTCTAGGCCTTTAGTTTGCCACCAAGTAAAGTGAGTCTTCCCCCGCTCATCTGTCAGCTTATGGTGACTTGCCTATTGCTATGATGCAGGAAGGTTGCTACTGATGCAAGTTTCAGCAAGGTTTTTAGACAAATAATAAGGGATCGTCTGTCCACTTCCGAGGGACTCGCCTCTGAAAACCTTATGAATAGCAGCATAATGCTGACTTACATCGAGCCAGAAGAAGAGTCCCTCACGTTGCAAGGCACTCAAAATATGGCTGATGAAGAGCTACTTTCTCAAAGTAGAGTCAACCTTAAATACACGGATGCTGCAAAGCTTTAGGATCTTCATTTGCTGATAGGGCACAACTCAAAAGGAGAAGAAAGAACTGAAAAAAACCATTAACAATCAGAATGTGGAACTACAGAGTATGAATCTAGGATAATTGGAAGTCAGCAAATATAAAAGGGAATGCATACGAATCAATATCCTAGACATTCGTGAGCTACAATAGATGAGTATTAGCCATTCTGAATTGACAATCCTATGGTATGTTGTGGCAAGATGACAAACTCAAGGGAAATGACATTGCATGTATCATCAAAAATAAAAGTTCACGATCTGTCTTGAAATGCAATGCAATCTGCAATAGAATATCCACGCATCCATAAGAGAGATAAGTCAATATGACTATTACTCAAATTTATGCACCAATCACTAAATAAAATTATGCCGAAATCAAAAGATCTTACCAACTTTTTAGTCTGAAATTTATTAAGCATGCAATAGAGATGCACTTAATAATTACTGGTCTTTAGAATGGTGAAGCTGGAAACAAAGAGAAAAGGACAGTAAATTGAAAACATGACCTTGGTGATCCTAGCAAAGCTGGTGATTAAATGATAGAATTTTGCAAAACTAATGGCCTCTTCATTGCAAATAGCTTTTCAACAACATAAATGACCATTATGCACCTTGCCAGATGGAATACACAGGAATCAAGCTGTCTGCACTTGTGGGAAGAGATGATGGCAAAGCTCTACCACGAGCCAAAACAAGGCCAGGTGCCAACTGTAGAACACACCATTATTTACACACATGCAAATTCCTGGTGAAGCTGAAGAAAATTAAAACAAGTGCACAAGAGGCAAAATATGACCATAAGGACATCTTCCTGAATTTAGAAGTCATTTCAAGAACAGAATTGCCACATTGAACACTAATGACCAAAAACCTAACATGTTGTAGGAGGACATTAAGAACATCAGACATGAAGAAAGCAAAAGGTCATCTAAAAGACAGAAAGTCAAGGTCAACGTGGACATTAGAAGAGACTGACACTTGTTCTCAAACATACAGGAGCTAAAGCAAATGGAAGAAATGAAGTTGCAGAGCTGAACACAACCTTTCAAAGGTGGCTTGAGAAAGCAAAGTAAAACATTATGGTGAAAAATGCAAACAGTTGGAGTTACAAAACGAAAATGAAAGTATACATACAGCTTATCTCAAACTGAAAGAATTATAGAAAGAACTCAAGCCTTTGAAGAAGAAAAAAACCCTCAAGCCTTGGGATGTAACATTGAAGGATTCTCTGAACCTACCACGTACTTCTTCACATAATCCAGTTTCTCTGATTATTTACTCAGCATACAGATTGACTTAGTACTGTGAGAGGATACAACCCTGATGAACACCTTTCTTGACTTTGAACCTTGCAGTGCTCCCTGGAACTGTTCACAAAACTGACTCTTGACCCACGTACAGGTTCTGCGTGAGTACAAGTAAGTGATCTGGAATTCTCCTTCTTCTCAAGGTTATCCATAGTTTGTTACGATCCACACAGTGGGGTGCCTTTTCATAGTCAATAAAGTACAAGTAAACATTTTTTTCTTGTATTCTCTGCTTTCAGCCAAGATTGCTCTGACATTAGCAATAAGAGCCCTTGTTTAATGTCCTCTTCTGAATCTTGCCTGAATGTCTGGCAACTCCCTGGCATGGACAGCAACCATTGTTGGATGATCTTCAGCAAAATTTTACTTGCATGTGACATTGCACATTCTATTGAATCATCTGTTTGGAATGGTAACAATTCTGATCTCTTTCAATCAGTTGGCCAGGTGACTATCTACCAAATTTCTTGGTGTAGATGAGTAAGTGTTTACGGTGATGAAGTACTGGAAGCATGGCAGTACAGGATTAGGGGGAAAAAGAAACATATAGATCAAGAAGTATCCAAAAATAGATACACGCATATAGTTGATTTTTTTAGAATTTATTATCGTTATTGTTGAAAAGACTCATATACAACACAAAACATGAAAAAAAATTCAACACTTCTATACATACAATTTAGTTACATCGATTCCATTCTTTGTGTAACCATTCTCACTCTCTTTTTTCAAGCTGTTCCTCACTCCCCTCATTAATATTAACTCTTTGCCCCCCTAAAGTCTCTGTCAAATCTTTTGAGTTGCTGATGTCAGTTTGATCCCATAGAGACAGTGCTTAAAAGAGCATGTGTAAGAAAGACATTGTTTACTAGCTAAGATAAAGTATTGTTTATAGCTAAACTAGTAAACTATTGTTTACTAGCTAAGATAAACTATTTCAGAGGATTTTTAAATTTCTTTATTTATTGGGAGTTAATACATATATCATATCCTTCCATAGTTCAATCATGTCAAGCAGTATTGGCCAATTGCTACCACAATCCATTTCCAAACATTCTCTTTCCTTCCTGGACTCCTTGACAATGTCTCCCTTCTACCCTCCTCGCCTCCTTCACTGTACTCTCTCCCCCCCAAAACCCTTATTCTACTTGCTGTCCCTACAGGTTCACAAAACCTGGGTTTCATATACTGAAAAACAGAAAAATATACACAGAACTTCTTGAGGGTGACCCCCAATGACATAAACCCTAGTGAGAACAAACAAAACAAAAATACAGAAAATGTTGAAAACCAGATCAAGTCCAGCATGCATCGGGGGAGGGGGGGAACACCTGACAAAGTTTTAACTATTCATGTCAGGTTTATCCCTTTGTATTCTGTACTCATCTCTTCAACGCAATGTATCATGGGAAAAGCTCTGCTGGGTGGAGGTTTCATAGTATGTGTTTTCCCTCTAGGCCAGTAGCGAGCAACTCACTCTGAATTAGTGCACCCAGAGGCATGGCCTGAGAAGTTTCACTCAAACCTCGTGTTTTGTGATGGCCGATGTAAGAGAACAGCATGAAGCTGTGAATTTTTGTTTGCTGCTCAGGAAAAAATGCTGCAGAAACTGATGTGATGTTGAACGCAGCTCACAAGGGTAGTGCTATGGGGAAAACTCAAGTGTACCAGTAGTTTCCTCGTTTCAAAAAAGGTGAAATGTCAATTGATGACAAACCTCGTTCAACTTCCCAAATGGACTACAAATGTTGACAAAATCTGTGCATGTGTGTTCAAAGACCAACGACGGGCCATTGAAGAGACGGGGAAGTTATCTGGACCTTTGGGGAGCTGGGTTCAGCAACGTTTAATGCAAGATCTGGGTATGAGAAGGATCGTGCAAAATATGTGCCTTGGGTTCTGACTGACCAAGAAAAAGAGCCACGGATGGAAACGTGCCTTGCTTTGAAAGAACAGCTCCGAAGTGACCCAGACTTCCTTTTCCAAGGTCATTACTGGTGAGGAGGCATGGTGCTGTTCTTACAACCCTGAAACTAAGCATCAATCAAGCCAATGAAAGATACCATCTTCACCACGCCCCCCAAAACTCATCAAATAAAATCAAAGGTCAAGATGATGCTCATTTGTTATTTTGATGTGAGGGGCATAGTGCATTAGGAATTTGTTCCACCAGGCCAGACTGTTCATCGAGCTTTCTATTTAGAGGTTGTGAAAAGATTGCATGACAGTATGTATCCAAAAGGCCTGATCTGTAGCAGATGGGGACTGGTTTTGCCACCATGACAATGCACCTGCTCACTCACACAGGCATTTCGGTGTGCCGGTTTGGGGCAGAACTCATCATACCTCTCTTGCCCCACACACCTTCCTCACCTGACCTTGTTCTGTGTGACTTCTTTTTGTTGCTGAGAATGCAGAAGGACATGAAAGGACAGCGATTTGACAACATAGAAGAGGTGAAGAAAATAATGAGGGCGGTGCTTTCAGCCATCCCACCAGATGAGTTTGAAAATTGTTCCCAGGATTGAAATCCAGATTTGCCCAATGTATTAAGTGTAATGGAGAGTACTTTGAAGGTGGTAAGATTATTTTGTTTTTAAAAAAAAACCAAAAATGTATAGAGATTTGAAAAAAAAAATCCGTGTTGTTTGTGTACCCCTCATGTTTAAACCAACCTTGCACTCCTCCAGTACATGATCATGGTTTGTAATCTTTTTCATGTGTTGCTGCCTTTGGTTTGCTAGCATAAGCAATTCGCATACAACTTCTAATCCCCCTTTAATGCAATGTAAATTTGGCCTCACTTTGAAACAATTGAACCAGGCCCTCCTCACAGAAAACTCTTCATCACTAGCACCCTCACTGGCTGCGATACAGCTTTTCTGACAAAGCTGAGAGCCTTTCTGTACACTAACATTAGTTTAAACAGTATTGGCTTTAGTTTACTATTTTCCCAAGCAGTGGCAGTTCTAATGGCTTCAACTTGGTATTTCCTCCCATAATATCCCTTATTCTACACATTGGGGATCCAATGTGGGAAGTCTTCTGATTGCTAATTATGTCTATTCCAATAATACATTCGGAAACGGAGGATGTGACTTCAGGATTAATTAATTTATAGCAATAAATACACATGTCAAAAATAATATGTTGCTTATATATAAGTTTTTGATCCATTCTAAGGTCATTTTTGTGCATTGTGTGAGGTATGGGTCCTGTTTCATTCATTTGTAGGGGAAGATCCAATTTTTCCAGCACCATTCGTTGAAAAGGCTACCTCTTCCCCACTTAACATACTTTAGTCTTTTATTAAAGGGTAAGTGTCTCTATGTACTTGGGTGCATTTCTGGGTTCTCATTTCTCATCCATGGGTCTTCATATCTGTCATTGTACCACCAGTCTGTTGTAATTACTGCAGCTGTTATAAAGTCTGAGAGTGAAATGTATCCTTCCGTGGTTTAATTTTTTTAATAGTGTTTTTTTATTTATCCTGGGTTTCTTTCCTTTCCATATAAAGTTGATGATTTGTTTTTCCATTTCTTTAAAGAATTGTGGTGGGATTTGAATTGGTACTGCAGTACTTCAGGTAATAATGACATTTCCACAGTATTTAGTCAACCCATTCAGGAGCATGGTAGCTTGTTCCATTCATTTTCTTATGGCTGTGGTTAGAATAAGGGTTAGATTTAGAGACTGGGCTAGCATTATATTTAGAGCTACAGGTTGAACCGTTTAACTCGAAGCCAAACCTTAAACTCTAACATGAATATTAACAAACCCCTTACACTAAACAGTAACTCTAACCCATAACCTTAAGCTAACACCAAAGTCCTAGGCCTAGCCCTACCCCCAACTTCTAACCATATCACTATGCCAAGCCCAAGGCCTAACCTGAGCCAACATCCATCCCTAACACTAACCATACCACTAGATGAAGAACAAACCTAGGCCTAGACTAATACCAATTCCTAGGCCTAGACCAACAATTATAAGCCCAACCCAAACTTTAACACTAGACAAACCATTAACCTTAACGCTGGACCAAGTCTTAGGTCTAGCCCAAAAAAGCCCCTAACACTAATCCTACCACAACCCCTAACTCTAAGCCTAATTCCAACCCTAACCCAAGGCCCCGGTCTAGCTGTTACCTAACCTTTAACTCTTGGTCTAACACTAATGCTCAACCATAACCTCTACTCCTACACCTCTAGCCCTGAAAAAACGCTCTCACTGTATAGTTAACATAAGACTAGCCCTGTACTAACCCACCCAAGGGAAAGGTATTATTTCTATCTCCACAGGAGAAGGAGAGAGGACAGGCTTCAGCCCAATGCACCAAGACGTGAATACAACATACTGGCATGTACCAGGGAGCCAACAGAGAGGTCTGTAGGGCCGGCCCCAATCCCAACTATGTGGAAAACCCCCTGAGAAGAGTGCACTTCAGAGAGCAGCACTGGGGCTACAGCTTGGGGAGAGGGGCACGCCAGATTAGAACATAGGGGAGAAACGCAAAGGGATGGAGAGGGAGGAGAGGACATCCTGGACCACCAAGCTCCAAGGACGATGTTCCGCTCAGAGCAGACAACGCACAGAGTGGACCATAGTGCTGGCCCCACCACGAGACATGGCACCCCTCACTGCACCATGACACTGCGGGGGACAGCACTGGAGACACAGTGCGGAACAGAGCCCGGTCTGGCCCCATCAAGCTGGAGCGAGGGAATAACAAAAATAGACTAACACTAAAACTATCTCCCTAATGCTAGCCCAAGCCCTAACCTTAACCCTCCCCTGACGCTAAACAAAAATCCTACGCCTACTGAAATTCTTACCCTAACCATCATCTTAACATTAACCCTGTCCCCTAGATCAACCCTGAACCCTAACCCTAAAACCACACCACAGCCTGAACAAACAGATGTGGAAATAGTTGGGGTGAGATCACATGACACCAGATTTGTTTAATACTATAAATAAAAAGAAACCAGAAAAACCTGATCGAAGTTGTAAATCTGAAAAATATGGAAATTCTTGGGTTTAGATGATGAGTATATGGGGTTCAATAGAGTATATTCTGTTTGGGGCAGTAATGACTTTCAGCATAAAAGTTGTTATAAGCGGGTGGACCAATGCTATTAAGCCCTTTTTAAGACAAGAGCTTGCCTTCTATTATTTTATCTTATCTTACACTGCCCGGGAATCAGCTCATTTTCTTCTTTTTTTCCCCAACATTTTATTAGAGGCTCATACAACTGTTATCACAATCCATACATATAGATACATCAATTGTATAAAGCACATCTGTACATTCTTTGCCCTAATCATTTTCAAAGCATTTGCTTTCCACTTAGAATCAGCTCATTTTCATTTTTTCCCTCCCCCACCCTCCCCTTCCCCCCTCCCTCATGAACCCTTGAAAATTTATAAATTATTATTTTATTTTATCTTACACTGCCCGGTGTCTCCCTTTACTCACTTTCCTGTTGCCCATCCCCCAGAGAGGAGGTTATATGTAGATCCCCGAGATCAGTTCCCCCTTTCCACTCCCCCTTCCCTCCTGGTATGGCCACTCTCACTGTTGGTCCTGAGGGGTTCATCTGTCCTGGATTCCCTGTGTTTATGTAAGGTCTCTCTCTCCGGGCTAAATTCCAACCTCGGTCCTTGGCTCCACATGAGAAAGAATTCACGCCGGAGCCGGGCTCGTGATCCAAGTGAATTTAATGAGAGTTAAAAGAAGCTTCAGGTTTTACGTGGCACCCATAGGATTCCTCTGACCATGCTGCCTGGCAGAGACTACTCAGGGTCACACAAGGATCTCTCACCTCCCACGAAGACGACCAGACAAGACCCCTCTCCCTCTCGGCTCCTGCCTTTTCAAGGATTCCAGGGGAGGCATGGTGAACGACCCCAGGTCGATCCCATTGGCTGAATTGCAATCACCTGGCCAAGGTGGGCTGCTCCAGGTGTAACGCCCATCCGAGCCCACCGGCGGGAAAATCCAGCTTTGTCCTATGCTGGCTCTCCTGGGCATGCGTCAATGGACGTCCCATCCCTGATGCTAGCTACCTAACATTTCCAGTTCCCATCTGTACCTCTGTGCATCCTCTGGTCTAACCAGGGTTTCAAGGTAAGCTTACCTTCTAGAGAGCATTCATTCATCAGTGAGTTGTTTGTTCTTCTTTAAGCCCCTCAACATCCAACACCCTGGGGGCCACATTTCATGTGTAAACAGGATTAAGAACCATGGCTGAAATTGTCCCATGTTGCTTGTTCAGACTAATTAAAACATTCTCTCCCTCTCCCTCTCCCTCTCCCTCCCTCTTCCTCTCTCTCTTCCTCTCCCTCCCTTTCCCTCCCTCTCCCCCCTCTCTCTCCTTCTCCCTCTCTCCCTCTCCCTTCCTTCCTCCCTTCCTCCCTCTCTCTCCCCCTCCCTCCCTCTCTCTCCCCCTCTCCCCCTTTCTCCCTCCCCCTCTCCCTCTCTCCCTCCCCCTCTCCCTACCCCTCCCTGTCTCTCTCCCTGTCCCTCTCCCTTCCCTCCCCTCCCTTCGAGAAAAAAAAACAAAAACATTCTCACTATGATTTCCAGCACATCCTGCATGCTCACTAACATTGACTGGGCAGTTACTGAATGCTAGGCAGCAAGCAAGTGCTTTACATTAATACTTGTAAGCTCAGTTAACCCTCACCTGAACCCTATGAGGTAGGTATAACATAAGTTCCATAATATATAAAGTCAAGGGGCTGATTTTGCATATGTTAACTCAGCAATCTATGGGGAAACAAAGGCGCATAAAGAGTTTAAAGGCTACATGGCCCATCCTCACAGTCGGTAAATGGTTAAATCGTTGTTTTGAGCTCAGCCCACTGACACAGGGTGTACACACTTAGCCATCATTCTTATCTGCTTCTTTCTGGATAAAAGAGTTTCAAAGCCATTTTTCTCCCTCTGCAGTAAGTAGTTAACTATAATGAGGGGGAAATATAAATATTTTTAAAACTTCTAGAAAATAAAATGTTTATCATATGCTTTGTAAAGTTCCTACAGTTGAAAAAAAAAGCTGTGCCAATATTTTAGCATTTAAACTTAGTTCTTAGGGTGAAATGCCTAGCCTAAGGGTAAAGATAGGGCCTCACCTTTGTAGGCAAGCCTAGGTTCCAAGGTCAAGTCTGCATCCTGCTCCCTGGGTTCTGTGTTATAAATGGATCCATCAAGTGCCTGAGCTTCAACCCATGGCAGCTCTTATAAATATGAAAATCCTACTTGCAAAGGGCTTTTTCAACCCAATTGAATTGGGCCAGTGACGTATCCTGTTAAAAATAAAAACCTATCTCAAGAGACTGACAAAGAGTTGTATGTTATTTGCATAGATTTGCATATCAGTCTGTAGCTGGGATGAATTCTTCATTAAAGATAGGTTTCTCCAGGCTGCCTAAATCCAAGAAGGCAAATATTTTTAATCACTCAGTTTAATGAGCCAGGGATGGTTCTTCTGTTTTCCTGCTATCCGCCTCTCCACTCCATAAATAAATGATAGATAAATGGATTAACTAATTTAAAATAAATAACTTTTCCCTCTTGATTCTAATTTGGGTTGAGAGGAGATAGAGATAGATTAACCTGGATAGCCATGGATTTGGAAGCTAAAGGAAAGAAACACTTCAAACCAGGAGCCAGCACAGATGCAGAGTTATTGTGCCTCGGAGAACTCACTGCCAGTGAGTCAATACTGACTCTTCGCAATCCCCTGTGGAGTTCTGAGACTATAACTGTTTATGGGAGTAGAAAACCCAGTCTTTCTCCGACAGAGCTGCTGGTGCTTTTGAACTGCCAACCATGCTGACCACAGCCAGACTCATAACCACAACACCAGCAGGGCTCCTCCAAAAGAAGGCAGGATTTCCCCTCCTCCAGATCTGCATTTCCTCCCATCCCATTCTTCTTTTCCCTCGCAATTCTCCTACCTACTCTTTTTTTTTCCCCCCCACCTACTCTTGATTAATTTCCTAGGTTTAAGAACAGCAGCCAGGATGTTTATAAGGAACAGATGTTGTCTCACAGTTGTCTGGCAGTGAGAGCCAGTTCTCTCCAAAGGGTCTTTTCTCACTTCACTTCTGGGAGTCCCAGCTGTTTCTTGGCTTCATATGGCTGTCCTTCCTCGGCCTGTCTGTCTGTCTGTCTGTCTGTCTGTCTCTTCTGTTTTTGAAGGGCACCACTCAGGTGGGATTAGGACCCACTTTGCTACAATATGACCTCGTTGTCTCCAGTGAAAAACCTTGTTTCCTCATGTCATGCATGGATTGAATTGTGTTCCTCCAGAAACATGTGACAACTTGCCTAAATCATGATTCTCTTGTTTAGCACTTGGGTAATATACTATCGCAGTTATGTAATGATCCCCCAGGATGTAATCTGATGTGATTACCCAGCAAAAAGATTAAGGCACAGAAACTATAGAGAGCCTTGAGAAGTATGGGAATTTCAGAATACTTCTGTGTGCTCATGCAAAATTTATACATAAATCAAGAGGCAGTCGTGCAAATAAAACATGGGAATAAGCAAGGTGTAAAGTCAGGAAGGGTGTGTGTCAGGTTGCCTCCTGTCACCATCCTTCTTGATCTGAGTGCTGAGTAAATCATCAGAGAAGCTGGATTATAGGAAGAAGAACGCAACCTCAGTAGATGATTTAATAACAACCTGCAACCTGCAGATGACACAACCTTCCTCGCTGAAAGTGAGGAGGACCTGAAACACTTGCTGATGAAGATCAAGGATTTCAGCCTTCGGTATAGGTTACAACTCAAAGTAAAGAAAATAAAATTCCTCCCAACTGGACCAATAGGGAGCATCATGATAAATTGGGGGAAGAGTGAAGTTGCCAAGGATTTCACCTCGCTTGCATCCACAATCAGTGCTCACAGAAGCAGTGGCCAAGAGCTCAAATGACGCGGACCATTTAGTGGCTGCCATGGAAATTTATAATGAGGTTCCCCAGACAGGGATGAGGGATACCGATGGGAAAGTCAAATTAGGAGAGGGAAAGGGAGCAGACACATCCTGGAGAAGACAAGTGCATGTCTGTTGATAAAAAAAGAGTGGGGGGCAACCTCTAAGTGAGGGGGAAAATTACTAACAATACTTTTAAGGACTCTAAGTAGAAAGTATCCCTGGTAATATATACCTGATGAGCCACATTAGCCCAGGTTTTGGGACACACCCTGGGGACCCAGGTCAAGGGCCATGGAACACTGGGGCACTGAATTCTTGGTCTTCAAGGCGCACAACACTCCAAAGATCACACACACTATAGAGATGTGATGTGGAAACTCCACTAAGTTGAGTCCACTCAACTTCAAGCGCACCTGAAACCTGAGAACTTAAGGCTGAAAATCCATGGCATGTGAAGAAGAAAAAGACAGCTATACCAAGAATATTAAACTTTCAGTAGATAAACATTGACTTAGTACATTATTGCCCTGTTTGCTGTATTAAGACAGCTATGATTCCAGCAGACTCGTGATTGGCATTATCAGTGAGTGTTATTGTAAATTTTGCCTGACAATCAATTCCCATTATTTGTGTAAATAGTGTCTAACCACATAAGGATTCATTCTGTATATGTGAATAATTCAGGTATTGCGATATGTAGTTAGCCTGCACTGGTCCAATACCCTTCTCTCAACAGTATTTTAAAAATTAGTACCAGGGTCTAATAAATGACAATATTAACTAAAGACTGTTATGCTCCACTGAAAATAAGGGAGGTGATTGATAAGACTCTACCATAAATTAACAAAAAGGTCTCCAAGGGAAGTCAAAGGGAGATAACAACAAAACACAGGTCCAAAAATGGATTGGGGCTCACACTAAATTGTAGCTCCAATTTAAGAACAATTAGTTTTTACAACATGATCTGCTCAATACTCACCCTCAAGAAGGGAATACTGAAGATAGATATGGGTTCTATAGCAAAGTGTGGTAAAGAAATTAGACAGTGCCCAGCTATCAGATAGAAGAGTATGTAGTGTCTTCAAGGCTTGTTTCTAAACAAGCAGCCCTCTAGGTGAGATGTCAACTAAGTCCACATGGAAGAAGCACACCAACATCTGTGACCCAAGGATTTTAAACCATATAATCCAAAGCCGACAGAGGACATCGTATCAAAACCTAAATTGTGAGATTCTGGTTTGCAGAAGACTCTGGATGACAGTGGAAACCCACAAAGCATTTGTGAAATCTACACGGGAAAGATGTCTCTGATGGTTTTCCTCTACTACAGTGGAGGGAAGGGAAGAAACTGACAATGAAGAGAGTATTGGAGAGAGGACTACAGGAGATCAAAACCAGCCTGATTGAACCGTTAAAACCTTCCCATTTCATCTCCCTTATGATACACATTGGACCTGATGTGGTTTTCAACATTTTCTGTGCTTTTTTTTTTAATTGGATTTTATCTCTGATGGATTTTCTCATTGTGGGTAGCCCTCTTAAATTTTTGTTACATGTTTTCTGGTTTCCAGGCTATGAAACCCAGCATTGATGAACCTATAAAGACAGCAAGTAGAGTAAGGGTTCCTGGGGTGGGCAGTAGGAGAGGAGGGAAAAGGGGTGCTGAGATCAAGAAGTTCAAGAAGGAAGGGAATGTTTGAAATTGATTGTGGTAGCAATTGTGCAAGACTGCTTGATGTAATTAAACTATGGAATATTAAATCTCTATTAGCTCCCAGTAACATGGTTTTGAAAGAAAAAAAAAAGACAGAGAGAGAGGTCAAAAGACCCATTGCATTGGGTGAATCTGCTGCACAAAAACTCTTTAAGTGAACAAGCGGCCATCTAGCTCAGAAGCAACAAAGCCCACATGGAAGAAGCACACCAGCCTGTGCGATCACAAGGTGCCAAAGGGATCAGGTATAAGGCATCATGCAAAAAATATATATATATACCATAGTGAATGAAGGGGGAAGTGCAGAGTGGAGACCCAAAGCCCATTTGTCGGCCACTGCAGATCCCCTCACAGAGGGCTCTAGGGGAGGAGATGAGTCAGTCAGGGTGCGATGTAGCACCGATGAAGAACACAGCTTTCCCCAGATCCTAGATCCTTCCTCCCCACCAACTACCATGATCCGAATTCTACCTTGCAAGACTGGATAGAGCAGAGGTTGTACACTGGTGCATATGGGAGCTGGAGGCACAGGGAATCCAGGGTGGATGATACCTTCAGGACCAGGGTGTGAGGGGCGATACTGGGAGAGTAGAGGGTGAGTGATTTGGAAAGGGGGAACCGATTACAAGGATCCACATGTGACCTCCTCCCTGGGGGACGGACAACAGAGAAGGGGGTGAAGGGAGACGCCGGATAGGGCAAGATATGACAGAATAATAATTTATAAATTATCAAGGGCTCATGAGGGAGTGGGGAGCGGAGAGGGAGGGGGAAAAAAGAGGACCTGATGCAAAGGGCTTAAGTGGAGAGCAAATGCTTTGAAAATGATTAGGGCAAAGAATGTACAGATGTACTTTATACAATTGATGTATGTATATGTATGGATTGTGATAAGAGTTGTATGCGCCCCTAATAAAATGTTTAAAAAGAAAAATAACTCTTTAAAGTGTTGAAAAGCAACAGGAGACTGATCTAAGCCACAGTATTTTCCATTGTCTCATATACATGTGACAGTTAGACATTGAATAAAGAAGACCCAAAGGGAATCCCTGCATGTGAATTGTGGGGCTGGAGAAGAATATTGAAAGTACCATGGACTGCAAGAACAACAAGCAAATCTGTCTTGAAAGAAGTACAGCCAGAATGCTCCTTAGAGGCAACGGTGGACAAACTTGCTCTCATCTGCCCCTGTGGTCAGGAGAGACCAGTCCCTGGAGAAGGATATCATGCTTGGCAACGTAGAGGGGCAGCAAAAAAGAAGAAGGCCCCCAATAAGATGGACTGACACCATGGGTGCACCAACGGGCTCAGGCATAGGCGCAGTTGTGAGGCTGGAGCAGGACCGGGCAGTGCTTCGTTCTGTTGTGCATCGGGCACGATGGGTTGGAATCAACTTGATGGTCCCTAACAACAGCTGCACACCGCTCCTAAGTCCATTATGGCCCTGATCCAATGTAAGGGGAGTTTCCCTGCGGTGTGGCCTGCAAGACTTTTTCTTTTCTAAGAGATGAAAGGAGGGAGAAGCAAGCAAATCTCAGAAGAATCTACTGTTTCCTATAAGAAGAGCCAGAAGTTGAGTGTGTCCTTTGGACCTGGGGTCCCTGCACTCTGAAGCGCTTAGCTCCAGGGGAAGAGTAAGGTCAAGACATGCATGGAACTGTCCCAGGAAAAGCGGGGCTGACAGATCCTGTAAGGAGATCAGGACATTTCCCCAGAACTGACGGAGAGAGAAAGCCTTCTCCGGGTCTGAATGTAGTCTTCTTGGCCCTCAAACTGTAAAAGAATACATTCCATTTGTTAAAAACCATCCACTTTTAGGGTTTCTGTTCTAACACGTTAGATAACCTACCTCACTAGGTTTTATTTATAGGTTTTGAAGATGGGAAGGTAGGAGTTAAGAGTTGAGCATCGCTTTTTTGGTAAATCCATTAAATCCTCAGGTTTTTTTAATGGCGTTAATGACAGCATCTGCCTGAAAGATTAAGGGGAAGTCCTAGTACTAGACTTGACCCGTCCTAAACAACCAATAACTCCTATTCGTTTGGATTGTCGATTGCTGCAGAACAAGCTATTCCACAGTTTATTGGCTTAACAACAATCTTTCTGCTTGCTCATGAGTCTGTGGGTCAGGGCTTGATGCAGGGCACTCACAGCTGGGTTCCCTTCTGCTCCATTTAGTATCAACCAAGGTCATTCACTCAGCTGCTTTCAGCCCGTGGCTAGCCTAGAATGGAATTTTTAAGAAAGTTTCATTCATGCTTATATTGTCTCTGTGCTCCTCTGGGTGGGCTCTCCTTTGTGTGGCCAGCATGGTCATTATAATGCAGTAAGATTTATTACATAACAGCTTCCAAAAAAGAAAAACTCCATGGAAGAAATCAGAAGTGCTAATTTCTTAAGGCCTAGACCTAATGTCACGTCCATTGTCAAAACAAAGACCAAGACTAGCTCCTCTCAAGGAGAGGAAAAATGGCCTCTTCCTTTGATGAATGAGGGTAAAGGATTTGTAGCCATCTTTAATCCTCCTGGTGGTTGTTAGACAAGTTCGTATACCACCACGTTTTAATGATTCAAGCATCATCTAAATCTCTGTCTATGGTCCTTAGAGTTCTCCTAGGTCTAGGATGACAAATAACACTCCAAAATGCTAACTTGAACATGTTATCATCTCTCTATTAAAGCCTTCGAGGCGGTTCATTGCCTATAAAAGATCATTCCAATTTTCTAGCTTGAACTTTAAGACCATTCATAAAATGGTCTCCAGTCTAACCTCTGGTCATCAGGCACATACACAAGCACACACACTTCCTCACACAAACACACAGGCACTCTCATATAAGTGTATACACTGCCTGCTTTCCAGGTAGACCACCAGAATACCCTGTACGTGTGACAAAGTCATGCTTCTTGCTCAACTTCAGTCCCAGAGAGCAGCTCCATGTTGATCAAGCCCTAGTAACATCTCAGAGCAGGAGCCCCAGGGCAGACATTTATTGGGTTTGGGCATCTGGCCTCAGTGGTTTAAGGGCAAACCTTTCAATGTGAGGATCTGATTGGAATTGGGCCAATTCTGTGATGCAATAGTGAAGCAAGAACCCTTCATTAGTAGATGATTATTCGGTAAATGAACATTTTACCCTGGGAAGCAGTCTGTTAGTGTGGTAAAGGGGCTTTGTCCCCAAATGAGCAATCCTTTGTTTGAATGAGTTGATTCTCAGGAATTTCCAAAGCAAACAGTAAAGCGTTCAGTGGTTTACAGCTTTATCTTTCCTGGCAATCATTTTCGAAAAAAAGTGATAGTTGTGTTGACACAAGTGGTTTCAGTTTCTGGTGCTGATAGTGAACTCATGTGACACAGAGTCCCAGTTCCCAACACACAGTCCACGTGTGTGTGTGTGTGTGTGTGTGTGTGTGTGATCCAAGTGGATTTATAGAGAATGGAAGCAGTTTCAGGTTTTGTACAGTAAATGGAACACAAGCCAGACAGAGTCCGTGGCACAGTTGAGGGACTGTGGCCTGGCCACCCCAGACTGCAGCCCAGCTGTGCTACAGTGTGTGGCAGCCGCTGGGAAAGAGAGAGAGCCAGAGCAAAACCTCTGGTTTTCAGGGGCCCCGTTGGGAGGCGTGGTTGATGATGCACACAGTCCACATTTACCAGATTCCTCGCCCTCTTTTTTTTTAATTTAGAACGAAGTGGGATTTTTTTTTCTTTTTCCTTTTTTTAAATTGTTTTATTAGGGGCTCATACAACACTTATCACAATCCATACATACATCAATTGTATAAAGCAAATCTGTACATTCATTGCCCTCATCATTCTCAAAACATTTGCTCTCCACTCAAGCCCCTGGCATCAGCTCATTTTTCCCCTTCCTCCCCACTCCCCCTCCCTCATGAATCTTGAGAATTTATAAATTAGAATTATTTTGTCATGTCTTACACCGTCCAACGTCTCCCTTCACCCACTTTTCTGTTGTTCATCCTGCAGGGAAGGGGTTATATGTAGATCCTTGTAATCGGTTCCCCCTTTCCACCCCACCTTCCCTCCACTCTCCTGGTATCACCACTCTCAATACTGGTCCTGAAGAATCATCTGCCCTGGATTTCCTGTGGTTCCAGTTCCTATCTGTACCAGTGTACATCCTCTGATCTAGCCAGACTTGCAAGGTAGAATTCGGATCATGATAGTTGGGGGTGGGGGGGAAGCATTTAGGAACTAGAGGAAAGTTGTATTTTTCACCGTTGCTACATCGCACCCTGTCTGGCTCGTCTCCTCCCCGAGACCCCTCTGCAAGGGGATCTCCAGTGTCTTGCCCTCTTTCCTAATAAGTGTTAGTTACTATCATGTTAAAGGTTACACATGCTTGTCTTAGACTAGGTCTTATAAACAAACAAAGCCAGGGAAGCCCCCTC
Organism: Tenrec ecaudatus; assembly: GCF_050624435.1. Taxonomy (NCBI): domain Eukaryota; kingdom Metazoa; phylum Chordata; class Mammalia; order Afrosoricida; family Tenrecidae; genus Tenrec; species Tenrec ecaudatus. Next base: position 8,576,730 of record NC_134538.1, read on the forward strand.
ACATAGTTATACATGATGGAGTCCACTCTATCTCTCTCTCCCTCTTAGTTCACTCTCCTGTGGTCTGGACAGACCCACATCCCTCCCCAGGCCTTATCTTCAGTGCTGTCCTCTGTATTGCCTTCTTCTGGAGAGGGGGTCAACATAGCTGGACTGGCCCTGGCCCCATCGTCCTCTCTGTTAGTTCCCTGCTCCATGCCAGTGTACTGCCCTGGGCTCTGGTCCCTCTCTCCCTTTCCTCTGGAGATAATCCATACCCTCCCTGTGGGTGTATTTGTGCCCTCTTCCCTATCACTCTTGGTTGTTGGTTTTTTTTCTTTATCCTGTTTTTTTTCTTCCCCCTCTCTTTTTCTCCTCTCTTTTTAGTTGGCTGCCATATACATCCCTGAGTTGGATCAGACCCCTGCCAAAGTGCCTGGACCTCGACCCAGGCTTTATGCGTTAAGCAGTATCCTCTATGTCCACTGTGGGTTTTGAGCTTACCTCAGTGGATTCGTGTTGCACTGGTCCCTTTGTGCTTGGCTAACTGCACTTAGCGTAATCGCTTCTGGGTATATGCCCAGTAGGGGGGTTGCTAGATCACATCGTAGCTGGATTTCCGTTTGTTTTAGGTATCACCAGAACGATTTCCATAGCGGCTGCACGGATCTACAGGACCCCCAGCAGTGGATGAGTACCTATCTCACCACTCCTTCTCCAGCACGTGTTGCTTTCTGATTTTTTTTTTAATTGGGCTGTATTTGAGAATGTTAAGGGGAATCTCATAGTTGTTTAAATTTGCATTTCCCTGATGGCTAATAATTGAGAACATTTTCTCAAGTCTTTATTGGCCATTTGGATTTCCGCCCTTGTGAAACTTCTGTTCAGGTCTTTTGCCCACTTCCTCAGGGGGCTCTTTGTTGGTTTGTTGTTTTTTTTCTTGTTGCAGGCTAATAGAGTATTGTACATTTTAGTAATAAGCCGTTTGTCTGCTGTGTCATTGCTGAAGATGTTTTCCAAGTCTGTGGACTCTCTTACTCTCTTGGCAAAGTCTTTTGATGTGCACAAGTATGTGATCTTCCATCTGACCCACTTGTCGTTTTGTGCCTCCTCTGTGTGTGTGTCCTTTCCTAGTTCCTATAGCCTGTGCATTCCCTACGCCAGAGTGCTCAGGTTTGTCGCAATTCCATCGTTGATGACCCTAAAACTTGGGGTTTTACTTTGACGTCTGTGATTGTGGATCACTTTTTATTTTTTAAGAAGTCAAACTCAAAACAAAAAAAAAGAGGACCTGATGCAAACGGCTTAAGTGGAGAGCAAATGCTTTGAGAATGATTAGGGCAAAGAATGTACGAATGTGCTTTATACAATTGATGTATGTATATGTATGGATTGTGATAAGAGTTACATGAGACCCTAATAAAATGTAAAAAAAAGAAGTCAAACTCATGAGGGTTTTTTTATTATTACTTTTTCAGTGGTGGTGATTGTGTTTTAGGGGTGGTTATTAAATACTTTTATTGGGGGCTCTTAGATCTCCCATGTACATGTATGGATTGTGATGAGTTGTATGAGCCCCTAATAAAATGATTTTTTGAAAAGACTGAAGCTAATTTTCTTCTACCTAGTGGTTATGTGTTCGGTTGCTAACCAAAAGGTAAGCAATTTGAAGCCACCATCTGCACTGAGGAGAAAGGCAGGGGCTTATACTCCCATGAAGATTTACAGTCTCAGAATCTCACAGGGACCGTTTACCCCATCCTATAGGGTCGCTATCGGAGTGCTGGTGGTGCAGTGGTTATGTGTTGGGATGCAATCCACATAGTGGGCAGTTGAAAACCACCAACAGCTCTGAGGGGGAAAACTAGGCTTTCTACTCCCCGTAAGGTCTCAGACACCTACAGGGGTCACTAGCAGTCAACATGGACTCTGCTGGTAGTGAGTTTGTGTGTTTGTTTGTGTAGAGGGTTGCTATGAGTCTGCAGTAACTCAATGGCAGTGAGTTTCGTTTTAGAGTTTACCTTCATAATATGAATATGTCTCTGTGTTCATTTTTTAATTGTAAGGCACAGATTTTTATTGGCTGCATAAGATTCTAAAAGGACTGTGAGCACTTAAACTTGGCTCTATTTTTTCATATAATAACACTGAAATACGTAGCTTGGGGTGTTTTTTTTCATTTGCTGTGTTTAGATTATTTCCTTGAAATCGCTATCAATTTAGAGAGCATTACATTTCAGGATCTGAACATTCTGTAGTCTCTGGATGTATTTGCCAAATGGCAACCTTGGGAGAGGCAGGATAACAATGTGCTCTGCTCCCAGAACCAAGAACATGCTATCAGGCTGCTACCTCTACTCAACCTCCTCTTTGCAGCGGCAGCTTGAGAAAGAGGAGAGTGAGGAAAGCATTTCCCTCGGCCCAAGAATGGTACCTATAGTCTGAGCACAGAGGGCTCTCGGATTACCCACAGGCCTTATTCAAAGGTAGGACAACTCTCCTTTCATGCGCGCCTCCACCCCTCCACTTGGTCACTACTTACTCACTCACTCACTGCCACCGAGTTGACCCTATAGGAGGGGGCAGAACTAAGACTGTAACTCTTGGGGGCAGGGAGGGTTAGAGAGCCTTGTCTTTCTCCCACAAAGCAGTTGGTGGTTTCAAACTACTTGACCTTACGGGTTAGCAGTCCAATGCATAACCGTTCCGCCACCAGGGCTCCCCATTCAGCCAAAAGAAGCAGAAATCTGAAGCATATGATACCTCTGTAGAAGGAAGTGGGAAGTATTGTGATAGTCTGCTTCTCAACCTAAGCAACCATCGTAGTAGAGACTGAAGGTGTCTTTAAGGGAGAGGCCGTTCCTCCCGTCTAGGCATTCCGTGGAGCAGAGAAACTGGCAGGCCATGCAGTGAATGAGAACAGGAAGGTCCGAGTCTGCAGCTGCAGCCCCGGTGCTAGCTGGCATACGTTTCTCTCTGAGAAACCGTAATGCGCCCAGAAGATCCCATATTCCTTAACTCCTTTGCCTCTAGGTAGGCCTGGCCAGTGTGGTGTAAGGAAATGTTGTCTGGGAAGGACTTTTAAGGGAAAGGGCTCCTAAAAGAATCTCCCTCGCCAGTTTGTTCTTTCTCCTTCCTTCCTACTGCCTCAACTAGAGCTGCGATGCTTGGCCCTCAGGTAGTCGTTTTGGTCCAGGAGGTAAGGGGCTAAATAAATATGGCTGAATGGTTTTCAGGACTTTTTGTATGCTTGTTTTGTTTTGTTTGTTCATATTAGGGTGTATCTCAGAAGTGTTGTGTCATCGGAATCACCCTCTTGAAGTTTTGTTTTATGTTTTTTTCTGTATATGAAACTCAAGATTGATGAACCTATAGGGACAGCAAGTAGAACAAGAGTTTCAGGGTCGGGAGTGGGTACAGTGGATGAGAAGGCGAGATGTCAAGGAGTCTAGGAAGAAAAACATGTTTGGAAATTGACTGTGGTAGCAATTATACAATAGTACTTGATGTGATTGAGCTATGGAATGGTTTGATATATGTATTAACTCCAAATTAATAATAAAAACATAAGTAATAAATAAAAATAGAATCAGCAACATAAAAAAATATATATGGAAGACCAGACCCCTGATGATTGTGGAGTCAGTATACTGATTTCTAATCTTTTCTATGAAAAAAAAAAGAAGAAGAAGAAGAAAGAAAGGTCTTACGTGTTTAAATATGAATGTTTCAACATTTCCTTGTGCTTAAGGTAGAAGTTTGGACACACAGAACCAGGTTCCCATTCAATAAGTCATAAACAAATTCCTCCACGACATTGGCTGCCATCCCCACAATGCGTCGGCATTCTCTCAAGCCCCCAGCACCTTGCCTTCCCATTGCCATCCCGCAGTGTCTCTGCCATTCTCATCAGTACTTTGGAGACCAAAACGTTGCCTTTTGGTCTCAGATAGTTGACGAGTGGTCTAAGGAGTGCATTCTTCATGAGTGTTATTGTTTATCGTATACACCAACCCATTATTTGGTTGAAACATGACCTCCGGACATGGCATAAGTTCCCAGCTAAAAGAGTGGCTTACAGCGACAGTCTTGGGGATTCCTCCAGTCTCTATCAGGCCGGTCTTCTACATTTTGTTCTATGTTTTTCTCCAGTTCTGAGACCTTACATTGTGTCCCTGGTCAGAGGGACTGGTAGTGACAGTTGGGCACCATCTAATTCTTCTGGTCTCAGACTCTGGTTCAGGTGGGCCATTAGTTCTGTAGACTAAAGTGTTCCCGTATGCCATCTCACACCTACATAGCATGGAACCACTTAAGAAGTTTGGGGTATTATTACTGTTGTTGTAGGGTTTTATGTTATAACATTTACCGCAGTTTTCCTTTCCTCTTACAAACTCTCAGTGTCTTCATTTACCTCGGTCATGTTTTATTGACTTGCCCTCTACTGGGTATTTCCTTTCCTTCATCGAAATTAATATACCTACTATTTTCATCGCACATACTTCGAATATGTTATCAAGAAAGATCAGCCCACAGAAAAGGACATCATGTTTGGTAAAACATGAAACGGATTGACTCTGTGGCTGTAACAATGGGCTCAAACATAACAACATAAGAACCATGCTGATGACGGTGCAGGGTCGGCAGTGTTTCATTCTGCTGTACATAGTCGGCTATGAGTCAGCACGTAACAACTGTCTAAGAAGTTATTTTCTCTCCCTTCCCTCTCCATCCCTGATAACCATAAAACAATGCTGCATTCTGCATGTAAACCTATCCATGTCTTTTTACAAAAGTAGCCTCATGCATTATTTATCCTTTTGTGATTGGCTTCTTTCATTCAACATAATATCCTCCAGATTTGTTCATGTCATGAAATGTTTCATAGACTTATCATTATTCCTTATCATTGCATTGTCTTCCATTGTCTGTACACAGGGGCTCAAAATTTTCATTAAAAAAGCAACATAGCCCACATGGAAGAAGCACACCAGCCTGTGAAATCACGAGGTGTTGAAGGAATCAGGTATCAGGCATCATCAGAACAAAAAAATCTTACCATAGTGAATGAGGGGGGGAGTGCAGAGTGGAGACCAAAAGCCCATTTGTAGGCCACTGGACATCCCCTTGCAGAGGGAGGTCTAGGGGAGGAGACGAGCCAGACAGGGTGCGATGTAGCAACGATGAAAAATACAACTTTCCTCTAATTCCTAAATGCTTCCTCCCTCCCTTCTCCCCATCATGATCCCAATTCTACTTTGTAAGTCTGGGTAGACCAGAGGATGTACACTGGTACAGATTGGAACTGGAAACACAGGAAATCCAGGGCAGATGATCCCTTCAGAACCAGTGGTGAGAGTGGCAATACTGGGAGGGTAGAGGGACAGTGGGTTGGAAAGGGGGAACCGATGACAAGGATCTGCATGTGACCTCCTCCCTGGGGGAGGACAACAGAAAAGTGGGTGAAGGAAGACGTCAGACAGGGCAAGATATAACAAAATAATAATTTATAAATTATCAAGGGTTCATGAGGAAGGGGGAAAGAGGGAGGGAGGGGAAAAAATGAGCAGATGCCAGGGGCTTAAGTGAAGAGCAAATGTTTTGAGAATGATGAGGGCAATGAATGTACAAATGTGCTTTACATAATTGATATATGTATGGATTGTGATAAGAGTTGTATGAGCCCCTTATAAAATGATTAAAAAAATAATAGAACATTTTCATGAACTTTTGTTTTTTCTTTTGGTTTTTTTTTTTCAATAATTTTATTGGGGGCTGGTACAACTCTTATCACAATCCATATATCATCCATTGTGTCAAGCACATTTGTACATTTGTTGCCATCATCTTTCTCAAAACATTTTCTTTCTACTTGAGCCCTTGGTATCAGCTCCTCATTTTTCCCCTTCCTCCCCACTCCCCTCCCTCACAAACCCTTGATAATTTATAAATTATTATTTTTTCATGTCTTACACTGTCTGATGGATGTCATGAACTTTTGAAGCCACCTCATGTACACCACATTTTATCAAGTCATCCATTGATGGACACTTAAATTGTCCCCATCTTTGTGCGAAGGTGAGAAATTCTGTAATGCACATGGATGTGTGCATGTCTGTTCATGTCCTGCTTTCATTTCTGTGAGATATGAGAGTTGGTGGTGCTTCCGGTTGGGCAATGAGTTGCTAAGCACAAGGTCAGTGATACAAAATCACCCACCATTTTGGAGGAGAAAGACTTACAGTATCAGAAGCCTGGTAGAGGGTCAGCCACAGTGTCAATCCATTGCATGTTTTACTAAGGGGTTGATCGTTCTTAATAACATATTCAAAGGATGTGAAATTCCATCCAGGAGCTGGAATTATCACTTGGCCTGATACAGTGTAACCACCTTGAATTTTTGCAAGCAGCATTCCATCCAGACAGAAGCATGACCACACAAATGCCCACCTGTGGCTTGCAATGAGAAAGATGAGGTGTTACTTGTCCGCCCCCTCCTGGTGAGCAAAAGCATGTCAAGTCCCAACCCTCACCCACCCAGCAACTGGGGATACCACTCCCTGCACAGCCCCTGCCTAATATGAAATCAGAGTCAGCCTTCATGGATCAGACTCCTGGTATACTGTGGGCAAAGCCAACCCCTCACACTAATCACAGGTTTGGTAGGCTCAATTGTATGGTTATGATATACAAAGATTATAGTAAAGGCATAGAGAATAATAAAGATAGGAGAGAGAGAGTAAGATGAAGGAGTCAGACATATTCATGGTAGCATGCTCACCTCCTGGACGGCCATGATCACACCAGCCAGGTCCGCATACAGCGTGGACTGAGAGGGCAAGTGGGTCTCTCTCTTTATTTCTGGGGAAGGCCCATATGTATGATTACAGGTAACCACACATCACAATATGGTGCTGTAAAATAGGCGTACACATCACAGGAAGGGACTGCACAAGCATGACAGAAAGGGGATGAGCTAGGGTGTACATGTAAGAGGAAGCAGAGGGAATAGGGGCAGACATGTGACAAGATGGGTGAACCCTAGACTCAATATGGCAGCCTGACCTTGGTCACCTTGAGTGGGCTTGACCTCCCAGGGCTCTCCTTCAGGGGAGCAATCTACTGTCCTTATCAGAAGGGAGTGGGCCCTACTTAGGACGGGACAAACTATACAGTCTGATGGCTTTAGATGGCTGATAACCCCCAGGGAGAATAACCTCTGTCCTGCTTTCGTTGACCTCCAAGTGTATAGTCGTTGGCCATGTGTAGCAAGCACCATCTTAGGTTTGGCATATATTTGGGGGAGACAACTTGGGAGAAATCTTTTCTGTATCCACAGCACACCACCCCTTCACTGAGTGGCACATGAGCTCCACCTCATCAGAGCAGCAAAATGCACAGTGCCAAGTCACGGACCAGGATACCCCTGAGTGAGCAAGCACTCTGCATAACCAGCCACCCTGATCTCAGCTGCCCTCTGGCCTGGAAGTGTTTCTCCTGGGGACAACCACTCGGAGCTCAGCTACCCTTTGAGCACACAAAGTACTGGCAGATCATCTGCCCTGACCCCAGACATCTAAGCCAGCAGGAATTCCATCTACGACTCGGTTTCCACCACCACTACCACCACCATCCCGTGAGCACATGGACAGACAGAGAGGGCTGACGCACCAGCCCCATGCACCGCAGCTTCCTCCTTACATTTGTTTGTTTGCTGTGTCTCTCCTGTCCCAGCCCCTTGCTTATGATCTTTTCTTTCTCTGTTCTCCTTTGTCCTGCCTTTTCTTCTGTTTCCCTTTTCCCTTTCTTTCTCTTCTCTTAGTTTTTTTGTCTTTACTATGATCTTTTGTTTGTTTGTTTGTTTCTCTTTTTGCCCCTACCAAGTTTTGCTTGGATCCATGACCAATGCTCATGGAAACAGCAATCAAGAGATCAAAGGATGTGTTGCATCGGGATCAAAGGATGTGTTGCAGGAGACCTCTGAGAGCGTTGAATAACAAGAATGCTACTTTGAGGACTGGATATTGTCAGGAGGGGCCAAACCCTGGAGAAGGACATCATGCTTGGTGTGGTAATTACATAATCTCGGGTCAACTTGGGTTTATTAAGAGTGAAGGGGTGGAGTCTAGCTTGAAGATGCCTCCTTATGGGCATGGCCTTCTCATGAGCATTCTGGGAACTTCCTCTCTCTCACTGTTTTCCTGTTGACAAGTCACAGAGAGACTTGTTGAGACCTGCAACAGAGCCCCTCTCTCAGCTTCACCATGCTGTCGAAGAGACACACTCGGAGAGCTGCAGGAGCCACATGGAGACCTGCGCCAGCGCTGAAATAATTCCACCGCCACTGGAACCACAAGACTTTCACCCACAGGCCTGTGATCTTGCTGCAATCAGTATCATTGCGAGTGGATACAGGAGTCTGAAGAGGAATCTGTGGACTAGTATCAAACTTATGGGCTAATATCTGATTTATGGACTTGATCTGGACTGGGCTAAGATGTTTTCTCAATTACAATTGCTCTTTGTTAGAAAGCTCTCTCTTACACACATATGAGTGCTTCTGGATTTGCTTCTCTAATGCACCCGGACAACACACTTGGTAAAGCAGAGGAGCAGCTAAAAGCGGAAGGCCCTCAAGGAGACAGAGTGACACAGTGGCTGTAACAATGTGCTCAAACATAGGAACGATTGTGAGAATGCCCCAGGATTGGACAGTGGCCCAAACAGCACGGTCCCAGTATAATGACAGCTACGCAGACCAGTGGGAAAGAACTGAAGACGCAGAAGTGACATCATCAGAATACAGATAACTGATCTTTGACAAAGGCGCAAAAAATATCAAAAGGGAAGCAGATGCCCTCTTCAACAAGTAGTGCTGGAAAAAATGGATACCTACCTGCAGAAAACTGAAGCAAAACCCTTACCTCACTTTGTGCACAAGAATAAACTCAAGGTGGATCATAGACCTCAAGGTAAAATGCCAAACTATTACAGCCATTAATGAAGGAATTGGGACAAACCTAAGAACTTGGACGCAGGGGATACATACACTATCAGAAATAGGGAAGGATACAAACACAGAGGAGGCACAAATTGACAAGTGGGATATACTGGAGATAAAACACCTGTGTATCTTGAAAGAATTCACCAAGAGAGTAATAAGAGATTCCACAGACTGGGAAAACATCTTTAGCAATGACCCATCAGGCAAAGGCCTTAGTACTAAATTCTACAATACTCTGCTACCCTACAATTAAAAAAAAAAAAGCCATCGAGCAGGTGGGCAAAGGACATGCACAGAAGTTTGACAAGGGTGGAAATACAAATGGCTAATAAACATAAGAAAATGTTCCCTATCATTAGCCATAAGGGAAATGCAAATTAAAACATCTATGAAGTACCACTTAACACCCTCAAAGATAGCCCAATTCAAAAAATCAGAAAACAAGTGTTAGAGGGTCTGTGAGGAGATAGGAACTCTCATCCACTGCTAGTGGGCCTGTATGTACAGCCACTATGGAAATCGATTTGATGACATCTAAAAAGGATGGAAATTGAGCTACCATATGGTTCAGCAATCCCCCAACTGGGTACGTACCCAGAAGAGGCAAGAAACAAACCACCGCCAGACATCTGTGCTCCAGTGTTCATCGCGGCACTGCTCACAATTGCAAGGAGTGAAAAGAACCCAAATTTCCATCAACAGATGAATGGATTTTAAAAACTGTGGTCCATACATACAATGGAGTACTACGTATCCCTAAAAAGCAATGGTGAAAGCATGAAGCACATCACCACATGGGAAGAACTGGAGGAAATTATGCTAAGCAAAGTAAGCCAAGCACAAAAGGACAAGTAAAACATGAGTCCACTGAGGTAAGCTTAAAAAACACAAGGGACATAGGGGAAAAGTCACTAGATGCATAAATTCCCAGGGCGAGGCCCAGGCACTCTGGCAGGGGTCAGACCCAACCCAGGGATGCATATAGCAAACAAATTTTTAAAAGACGAAAAGGCAAAAAAAGAGAACATGGACAATGGGGGAACAGGGCACTAACCCACCCACAGAGAGAGTATCATTTATATCTCCACAGGAAAGGGAGCGAGAAGCCAGACATCAACCTGGGGTCTGGGTGCATCAGTGTAGGTCCATGTGGCTTCCCCAGCTCAGGGCACTAGCATAGTTCCATTTGTCTTATCAGTTGCAATGTCTCCCAGGGAGTGAGCAGAGAGAGAGAATGTCTCCCACCTTCAAGGAGGAAAAACCAGATTCCCTAGAATCCTCAGGAGAAGACCATGCTCACACAAAGGTTTCATTGGCTATGACCCAATTGACTAGACTCCACCCCTACACTCTTAATCCTCTCAAGTCCCAAATTGACACCAGATTACCATATATACTTGTGTATAAACCAAGTTTTTCAGCACATTTTTAAAACCGTTTTTGTGGTAAAACTAGGTGCCTCGGCTGATATGCGGGTCGGCTTATACTCAAGTATATGTGGTATATAACTACCACACTCACCTTCCCAACACAATTTAAATGACTTGACTAAAGGAACTGCTATTTTGTCACCCAGGTGAAATTTGCAAGAAACTCAGTTTTACAACTGTGATGTAGTTCTGTTTGTAGATAGATCTTACCTTAAACCAGAGCCTCCCAGCTCTCCTTACCAGGATACATTGTCACCACCTCTATGGAAGTCCTGGAAAGAGATCCTCTCCCTGAAATCACTTCAGGGCAATTTCAGCTGAACCGATTGCTTTCACAAGGGTTGCAAACTGGCTACTGGCTGCTCAGTAAAGATCTATCCCAACTGAGGTTTGCTTTTCCTTTGTATGGAACCAGAGCGTGTTCCCTGCATACATTTGAAACTCCTAGTGACAGCCCTCCTGAGGAGCCCTTTTTCTGCAAAGACTGTTATGCTAAAAACGCAGGCTCCTCAATATAAAGGCGTCTCTCAATCCGAGGGAATGAAGAGGAGCAATCTGCCAATTCAGCTACAAAAACCGGTTGCCTCTCAAGTACCCACTGGTCCCCTTTTTGCCAAAGTTCACTTGGATGCTAATGAGCACATTAATAAGCTCCCTGTACATATTAATATTATGAGCAATGGGTTAACCCTACCCAAACAACAACATAGATCTTTGCCACCAAGTCGATTCCGACGCATAGCAACCCTATAGGGCTGAACAGAGCTGCCCCTTTGGGTTTCCGATTTCATGAGCAGACAGCCTCATCTTTCTTCCATGGAGCAGATGGTGGGTTCTACCTGCTGACCTTGTGATTGGCACCTCAGCATGTAACTCACTACACCACCCAGGGCTCCTTAAACATACAGGTGGCCCCAAAATGTATTTACATCCATCAAAGTCTGGCCCCTGAATCTGAAATTCAAACCTGGAAAGACTCAAGTTCAAAGATAATGCAACTACTAATTTATGGTTTGAAACACAGGCAAAACAGCGTTGCCACAGTGCTTACATATTTTTATTATTAATAATCAGACCACCCATTTAGATTTAGAAAATGTGGTTGGTTCTCTGTATCAAGAAGTATTGGTGGGCAATTTTCTGGGAGCTGTCCATCATATTAGAGAATTATGCTCAACCTGCTCCTATTATTCATCCCCTTCAATTTTATAACCCCAGCAATAGAAGGAGAACATCAACTCAATGGCAGTTAGATGCATTAGCTATTTCTAAATTTTAACAAAGAAAAAACTTTAAAATGAGAAAAATAATTAAAGGGGTCCAAGACTCTGGGTCGGAGACCACAACTCAATAGTCCTTGAATGAATAGATTCTTCATGAAGCCATCGGTACATGATAAACACCAGGACAAGCAGAAATATCCAAAGGTGCCAGGAGAGTCTTCCATTCCGATCCATATACAGTTCCCATATGTTCCTAAGAATCATTCAGAGCCAAGATTTATGCCCCAAGGACAGGTAGCTGGTAACTTAGGTGATTGTGAGTTTCAATCATGGTTGGCATAGTAACTGTGATGTTCCTAGAGTTGGGTTTTCATTGTGAAGTAATTAACCGGCTTTGTGCAAGGCTCCCTCAATTTGCAGTTATTTACATCAATGACTACTGTGAATGAGACTAAATGATATGCACTTTCAACTGAACTGTTAAGAGAAGCTGTGAATTAAGCCAAATTTACATATTCTTTCTTCACTGTTGGCAAACCATGTGAATTGCATACTTAGTGCTACTCAAAAGAGGGGTGTCATTCGCTCTATTGCCATCAAAGGCTGTGGGTTGGCCAAAGACCTGGCCACGGTCAGCCTCCTCCTCTCTTGACCCTCCCTTGTTTCCCTTTCCCCACCGGGGTAGAACCAGCAGACCCTTAGTTCCAACCTAGTGTACATCACAAAACTGTCTCTTGTTTACATTTTCATTTACTTTGTGATTTGGATGAATGTTTACACAACAAACTGGTTTTCCACTCAACAACTGATGGACATTTTGCTTTGTGGCCTTGACTGCATTTGCCACAATATTGTTTTCACTCGTTCCCTGTGATTCCGGATTCCTTTCATCACTCTTTCTTAGCCCTTCCAGCCTTCTATGATTTATCCCTGGGCAAAAACTGTCCTTTTGATCTCAGCTGGTTGATTGTTCTAAGAATTTTACAGCTCCCTGGTGTTACTGTTTGGCTGAAAAATGAGATGGGGATGAGTTTGATTCTAGGCTTGAAGGACGTATAAAGGCCATGGTCTTAGAGGTTCCACTAGTCTGTCAAACCTGTAAGGCTGGTCTCTTGTTTTGAGTTCCACATTTTTCCTCCCACTCTATCTGGATCTTCTAACGTGATTCCCCACAAGAGCAGTTGATACTGGTAGCTGGGCACCATCTACTTCCTCAGGTCTCAGGGTCATGGAGGCTGTGGTCCCTTAGACCAATTGTTTCCCTGCATCTTTCATTTTCTTCACCCTTCTTTGCTCCAGTAGTTGCCCCTTGGATGACTGCTCACAAGTTTCTAAGACCCTAGTCACTACTCCCCAAAGTAGAATGGAGAACACTGTCTTCATGAACTATGCTATACCAGTTGATCGTAGTATCACAATGTTACGATGGGTCGGAACTTGAAAAGCCATAGCCCTAGACTATAGTCCAACTTGACACTGGCAAAACTCTCAAGCTTAAACTGCCCAGTCCACCCACTAGAATGTAATGCCACCCAGGTTCCTAACTGAAGTTCAGAGCTTCTTCGACTCCTGTCTCCCTCACTTAGGGCCACATTTTCTTTGTATGTATATTAGTTTTCTAGGACGGGCATAAGAAATTACTACAATGAGGGAGGGGAGAATGGGGAGAGGGGGGGCGGGAAAGAGGACCTGATGCAAGGGGCTTAAGTGGAGAGCAAATGCTTTGAGAATGATTGGGGCAGGGAATGTATGGATGTGCTTTATACAATTGATGTATGTATATGTATGGATTGTGGTAAGAGTTGTTTGAGTCCCTAATAAAATGTAAAAGAAGAAAAGAGAAAAAAATGATTAGGGCAAAGACTGTACAGATGTGCTTTATACAATTGATGTATGTATGTGTATGAACTGTGAAAAGAATTGTATCAGCCCCAATAAATTGTTAAAATAAAATTTTAAAAAAAAGAATAAACTGAAAAAAAAAAAAAAGAAATTACTACAAACTATATGGCTTCAAAGCAACAACAAAAATGCATTGTCCCATAGTTCTGAAGACTACAGTCTGAAACTGGGATGCGCAGGAGCATGATTTCTCTGAAAGTGAATAAAGAAAAAGCTGCCCACGCCTTGCCCTTGGTTTCCACCATTGCTAGCAATCCTTGGTTTGCTCCATTTAAGGAAGCACCACTTCCAGCTGCGGTTACATCATGACATGATGCTCTCCCTGTGTCTGAACCTGTCGCTTTGCTCTTCTTGCAGAAACATCGGACTTATTGGATGAGGACTCACCTTGATGACCTTTTCGGAACTTACTGGCCCCTGCAAATATCCTATTTCCCCCCCCAAAAAAAGATCACATGGACAGATAGTGGTGGTTAAGGTATGAGTGCTGGGGAGATTGTTGGTTAAGCACTGGGCTGATAAATGCAAGGTCAGTGGCTGGAGCTCACTGGGTGCTCTTCAGGAAAAGGAGTCACAGTCTCCGAAACCCACAGGGGGAGTTCTGCTCTCTCCCATGGGGTCACTATTGGTTGGAATTATTCCAGGGCAGTGGGTCTGGTCGTCAAGTGCGGCCTTGTCTGTTTGGTAAACTGTGAGGCTGGTGTGTTCCATGGGGCAACACCGATTGCCACCTGTGGGCGCAACAGGGTCCTAGCTCTTCTGTCAAGCCAGGCCCCAAATATGAAAAACTGCCTTGTTTTCTCTCTCTCTCTCTCTCTCTCTCTCTCTCTCTCTCTCTCTCTCTCTCTCTCTCTCTCTCACACACACACACACACACACACACACACACTACAGTCCTCCTCTTTTCTTCCCCCCTTAACTCTTTATTTCTCTTCTGCTTCCCCATAAACTCTTATTTTTATATACTTAAGCGTGTTCAAAAATAAAAACCAATCCCACAGAGCCCACTTACGATGGTCCAGTAAGAATATGAGAGTAATGAAAACAATGTGAGCACCTGTTTGAGAGCTATATTCCTAACAAAGGGCACATAAAAGGGGGGCTGTTGCCCTTAACTTCTCATTTCAATTATTACTGCTAGTTGGATACACCTTGCAGAATAATAATGATCCACCCCTGTTGTGGTTTTTTATTTTCTTTTAGAATGAATCTTTCTTGCATCATCTAATATAAGGTTCGCATACTCATCAAAACCTATGATACAGCCCTTTATCCAAACACTCACTTGCTCATAAATCCGGAATCCAGAATCTACTTTGCCAGAATCGGAAGATGAGTTTGATGAGTTGCACCTGCCCTTTCTGGCCCTGGTGGAAGGTGGAAGCTCATATAGCCCACACTGTGCCTGAACCTGAGAATCTGCCTCCTCAGAAGCAGAAATCAGATCAATCAAAATTTTTAACATTTTTATTTTCTGTATAAAGTGTGAAAAAATATTTTGGCTTGAGTCATTAAAATTGTGATTAGTAAAATATTAATCAATGCAACAGAAAACATTTTAAGAGTTATTAGCTATATAAAATGAAATTTTTGTTAAACAATATCTCTCAATGAACTAGCAAGTGCAAGCATTTGTAGAGGAATACTAAGGAAGGTACGAGAAAGGTTCAGCCTCAATTCCAGTGCTGAGAAACCTCGCTCATATAAACATGTAGTTGGAAACAGCATGTGACTTGTTAAAGCAACGCCACTTGGTTCTTGGAACTTGAGTTGTACGTCAAAAATCATCCTGGGATTTAGCATGCAATTATTCAAACTTACTTGCAAGTGTGTTTCTTATCCAGTGCTTAGAGTCACACACTGTCTCAAACCTAATACCGGTATTTTTCTAATCGGCCCTTTGTCAATAGCTTAAAGTTTGTACACTGAGGGCAAGGTGCCATTGTTAGATTCAAGGGGGATGACAGGGAAGAAAGGCTAATTATAAAAAGAGAGCAATGAAAAGATTCCCTGTACCTCAATCTTAGATACTTTTCAGGCACACCAACTTTAGTTAAAAATGCATGCAAAAATAGAAGTCACAGGGATTCCCTTTTAAAAATGGCCATACTCTGAGGGGCTGGCCCCAGTTCCAACTATGTGGACAGCTGCCCCTCCCCACAGGAGAATTTATTTCAGAGGATGGCACTGAATCTGCAGCTCTAGGAGAGGGACCTGTCTGATCATAGCACACGGGAACAAATCAAGGGAGAGGAAGAGAGAGTGGAGCACATCCTGGCCCACCAAGCCTTGAGGACGATATTCCCACTCAGCGCAGCCAATCCACAGAGAACACTGTATGGCCGGCCCCACTATGAGACACAACATCCCTCACTGACCCATAGCCCTACAGGGGACAACACTGGAGACACAGTGTGGGAATTGCATCTGATCTGATCCCACCACACCAAAGCAAAACGCTAAGGGGAACAGCAACGAAGTCCCCAGTGAATGCCAAAAATAGACTTTGGGGCCAGGTCTTGGCACCCCATCAGACTCTATCGAAAAACACTCCTAAAGGCCAACAAACAGTCCCTGAACTAACTACAAGCTTTTCTGGTTTTTGGTTCTGGTGTTTGTTTTGTTTTGTCATTGGCTTGTTGTTTTGTTTTCTTTTCTTTTGTTCCTTGGCTTTGCTCTGTCATGTTTTGTGCATGTTATCTCTGCAGGTCTGTCTAAATAAAATAGGCTGGATGAACAATCTGGAGGAAAAAACAACGGGACTGACATTTCTGGGGGGGGACATTGGAGAGGGGGAGGTGGGGGGAAAGGATGTGGTGCTAACAAACCCAGATACAAGGTAACAACAAGTGATCCATATTGGTGGTGAGGAGGGTGTAGGAGGCCTGGTTGGGTGTGATCAAGGGTAATGTAAAGAGAGTAATTACTGAAACCCAAATGAAGGCTGAGCATGATAGTGGGACAAGAGGAAGGTAAAAGGAAAGAGGAGAAATAGCTAGGAAGCAAAGGGCATTTATAGAAGTCTAAATAAAGGCATGGACATATGTAAATATATTTATATATGAGGATGGGTAAATTGATTTATGTGCATATATTTATAGGTTTAGTATTAAGGTAGCAGATGGACATTGGGCCTCCACTCAAGTACTCCCTCAATTCAAGAATACTTTGTTCAATTAATCTGGCATTCCAAGATGCTCACCTTCCCGACACAATCGCTGAAGACAAATGGGTGCATAAGCAAATGTGGTGAAGAAAGCTGATGGTGCCAGCCTGTGTGATTATGCTGAAGGGATCAGTTATCAGGCATCAAAGAACAAAAAATCATATCATTGTGTGCTCACCTCTCCAAGACGATTGTTGAAAACAAATGGGTGCATAAGCAAATGTGGGTAAGAAAGCTGATGGTGCCCGGCTATCAAAAGATATAGAGTCTGGAGTCTTAAAGGCTTGAAGGTAAATAAGTGGCCATCTAGCTCAGAAGCAACAAAGCCCACATGAAAGAAGCACACCAGCCTGTTGAAGGGATGAGGTATCAGGCATCAAAGAAGAAAAATCATATCATTGTGAATGAGGGGGAGTGCAGAGTAGAGACCCCAAACCCATCTGTAGATTATGGAAGGGTCACAAGGAGGAGAGGAGCCAGTCAGCCTGCAGTGTAGCAACGATGAAACATACAACTTTCTTCTAGTTCCTAAATGCTTCCTCCCCGCTTTCCTCCCACTATCATGATCCCAATTCTACCTTACAAATATAGCTAGACCAGAGGATATATACTGGTATAGATAGGAACTGGAAACACAGGGAATCCAGGGCAGATAATCCCTTCAGGTGAGAGTGGCGATACCAGTTGGGTGGAGAGAGGGTGGGGTAGATAGGGGGAACCGATTACAGGGATCTACAACAGAAAAGTGGGTGAAGGAAGACATCGGACAATGTAAGATATGACAAAATAATAACTTATAAAAGATATGACAAAATAAATGATAATTATATCAAGGATTCATGAGTGAGGGGGAAGCAGGGAGGGAGGGGGGGAATTGAGGAGTTGATGCCAGGGGCTTATGTGGAGAGCAAATGTTTTGAGAATGATGAGGGTAACGAATGTACAAATGTGCTTTACACAATTGATGTATGTATGGATTGTGATGAGGTGTATGAGCCCCCAATAAAATGATCCCCAAAAAAGTGCCCATACACATTATGATGTATATTCATGGATATTGTAATATGAAGAAACTTATCTAAATCATTCTAAAATCCTTGTATATGAAGAGAGTTAAGAAATTAAGTTTAAATTTTGTTTAGTGTGTACATCAGAATATTTACCAAACCCAAAAATCAAATCCACTGCCATATAGTCAAGGCTGACTCATAGCAACCCTCTCTGGGTTTATGAGACTATTAATTATCGATGGGAGTAGAAAGCCCAGTCTTTCTCCCAGAATATCTGCAGTCACTACCAAAAGAACAGATATTCTTATGCAGACATAAGGAGCCTTGGTGGAGCAAGGGTTAAATGTTTGGCTGCTAACCAAAAAGTTGGCAATTTGAATCCATCTAGATGCTCTGTGGCAGAAAGAGCTGGTAATCTGCTCCTATACAGACGTGTGGTGGTGGTGGTGGTGGTGGTGGTGGTGGTGGTGGTGGTGGTGGTGGTGGTGGTGGTGGTGGTGGTGATTGTGGTGGTGGTGGTGGTGATTGTTAGGTACCATTGAATTTGTTCTGCCTCAGCCTCCCTCTGCACAACAGACGGAAACACTCCCAGTCCTGCACCATCCTCACACTGTCCACTGTGGCAGCCCTGGTGTCTATTAATCTCCCCTTCCTCTTTTTCACTGCCCTTCTACTTTACCAAGCATGAGGTCCCTTTCCAGAGACTAGTGTCTCCTGATAACTTGTCCAAAGTACAGGAGGCAAAGCCACCCCATCCTTACTTCTAAAGAGCACTCTGGCTGTATTTCTTCCCTGGCAGATTTGTTTGTTCTTCCATCAGTCCATAGTACTTTTCAATATTCCTCCTCAACCCCGTAATTCAAATGCATCAATTCATCTTCTTCAGTCTTCCTTAGTTTTATATAACGTTCACGTACATATGAGGTAGTGGGAAAGACCATGGCTGAGGTCAGGCACACTTTAGTCTTCAAAGTGGCATCCTTGCTTTTTAAGACTTTAGAGAAGCCTTTGGGAGCCCTGCTGGCATAGTGGTTATGCGTTGAGCTGCAAAGTCCAAAGCCAGCAGTTTGAAACCACCAGTCGCTCCACAGGAGAAAGACCAGGCTTTCTATTCCCATAGAGATTTATAGACCTGGAAACCCACAGGGGTACTTCCACGCTGTTCTATAGGGTCACTGTGGGGCAGAATTGACTCAGTGGGAGTGACTTTGTGCGGATTGAACCTGTGCAATCATCATTTGATTTTTGGTTTTTTGCTGCTGCTTCCATGAGCACTGTGGGTCCAACAAAACCAATTCCTTGACAATATCAATCTTTCCTCCATTTGCCATACGAGGCTGTCTGTCCATTGCAGTCATTTTGGTTTCCTTGACATTATATATTGTTGTTGCTCATTCCCTGCCATCAAGTCAATGCTGACTCATGGAGACCCTAGAGGACAAGGTCACCCTGCCCCGTGAGTGTCTGAGCCAGAAGCTCTACGAAAGTATATAAAGCCTTGGCTTTCTCTCACGGAGCAGTTGGTAGTTTTGAACTGCTGACCTCGTGGTTAGCAGCCCAACTTGTCGTCACTCTGCCACTCTAGGCCTCCTGTTGTTGTTGTTGCTGTTGTTGTTGTTGTTGTTGGCTGCCATCGGATCACAGACTAAAACACTGCGTGGTCCTGTGCCACCTGCACAATTGTTATTATGCTGGGGTCCACTGTGACAGCCACTGTGTCAGTCCATCTTGTCAAAGGCCTTCCTCTTTGTGACTGTCCCTCTACTTGATCAAGCATGATGTCTTTTTCTAGGGACTGGTCCCACCTGACATGTCCAAAGTATGTAAGACAAAATCTCTCCATTCTTGCCTCTAAGGAGCATACTGGCTTGTACATCTCCCAAGGCAGATTTTTGTGTTCTTTTGGAAGTCCACAGTACTTTCAATATTCTGAAGAAAATCAGAGTAAGTCCACAAAAGCTCAAATGTGACCTTGAATAGCTCCCACCTGAATTTCAAGAACAGACTTGACACACTGAACACAGATCAAAGTGAATGTCAGGAGAGACTGAACGCTGCTCTTAATCACAGAGTAGCTAAGGCAAATGGAGTCAATGGGCTAGAGAGAAACTTTCAAAAGGCAGCTCGAGGAGACAAAGTAAAATGTTATAATGAAGTATGCAACGATCTAGAGTTAGACAATCAAAGAGGAAGAACACGCTCAGTTTACCTTAAACTGAAAGAACCTTCTACATGCTCTAAAAATAGAACAGCTCAGTGCTATAACATCAGTCACCACTGGATGGCAATAAAGACCCTAAGTGGTTATTAAAAGGATCTGTTTTATAACCAAGCATATTACTGTTATTCAATGTTTAATCATTCAACAAATATTTAGTTAATGCCTATTATCCACTAGGTAGGCAGTTAGTATACAAAGGTGGTGGAAGGCATCGTTCATGCCTACATGGACCTTGTAAGCTAAGACAGACTCACATCACAGGGCTGCAAGTGGTGTTACATTGCACATAAGAGGAAGAACCAACCTGGCTGCGGAGGGAAAACATCTCTGGGAAAGAAGTGATGGAGCCGAGCTTTTCAGCAGAACAGCAGCGGAGCATTTGCAGGAGGAACGGAGGGCCGGGCCATGAGCGGGCAGGGCCGTGGGTGCAGCCCGAAGGGATTCTGCTGCAAGGAGAGCTGAGTCAGGCCATGCAAGGCTTCCTATGCCTTGTTCATGGAGAAGATGGGATCGTGAGAGCACGGAAGGTTCCTGGAGGATTTCAAACCCAAGGTGGAGTAAAGGGAATGACACCAGATCTGCATCTGGTGACAATGTCCCTTGGCTGTTCTGGGAATTACACCAATAGGGATCCAAGCACAGGCAGGGTGACCTGTTCGTTAGAGAACTGTTCCTGAAGTCCAGGAGCAGAATGCTGTATCTTGGATTAGGGTAGAAGCAATAAAATATTTAAGAAATGGAGGGAAACAACAGAACTCAATTTGGGGTGAGGGGGTAAGAAGAGGGGAGAGCCAGGCATTCATCCCAAGTGTCTAGCTCAGGACCGGACAGAGGAAGGAGGAGCTGTGCACTGAGAAAGGGAGATGGTAAACTGACATGAGTGAAGAATGAAGATCATGAGGCGCCTCGAGGACATACTGACTTTGAGGGGTTCTGACAGTCAAGCGGAAATGTCGAGAAGGCAAGGAACTATTTCAATCTGGAGCCCCAGGAAAACGGGAACCGATAAACCATATGAGTCAGCTATGTGGGGGTGAGTTCACCAGTGACTAAAGTCACCTGGATTGAGAACAATGGCTCAGACCCTGGACCCCAGCAGGTGATAACCACAGTAAAGCGAAGCTAAAGGAGTTTTAGAAATCTACTCAGAGACAGGTCAGAATGGAGATTGGAGAGGGTTTTAAGAGAATCATCCACAAACAAAGACTGAGAGATAATAGGATTGTAGGAAGCATATGTTTCCATGTCCCTTCTAGCAAATCCCTCTTACTTCTCGCAAATCCACATCTGGTGAAGGGCAATGGCTCCTCTCAACATCCCATCCCCACACCTCCCACTCACCCCCATTTAAACAGCTGATGTCTGTCTGGGTGCTACCATTTATGAAATCTTATCACACATGTAGCATTCTGCTTATATATTGCGGGAGGCAAGGAGGTTGGCCTCATGGAATATCCACTACCTGGTTTAGCATGAATTTCACAAATAGATCCGGGTTCCAATCCTACTTCTTGATTTACCAGGTGAAGTGGAACAAGCCACTTAATATTCTAAGCCTAGGTTTTCTTATTTCTAAATGGGAATATCAGTATCTCCTCCCTGACGTTGTTTTGAGCATTGGGAGATGGGTTTATACAAAGAGCACGCGAAACCACTATTGGCTGTTATTTAAACTCCAGGTCTCCTGAAATGATCTCATCCCGTAGTGTCCGGTCATTAGGTGGGCTATTCCTTAGGCATCAAGAATGGCATTCTCTCCATCTTTGCAACCCCGCGGTCTATCAAGACTCCTGGCTGCTTCAAAGCAGATGGAGGAATTTGCAAATGGACCTGTGTCAGAGTCACGTGTTGGCTTCTTCTCCTCCCAATAGGTCACCAGACCTATTGGCACAGAGGTTCCAGTTTGAGTATAGCAGTGGTTGAGTCAAAGGGTGACCCACATCACTGTCCTTTATCAGTACCAACTCCTTCATTCTCTGTGGACAACTGACATTTACCAAATCATATATAAAATACTATTAACATTCAGCTTTCAAACCAGTCTTCTTTTCCCACCTCTTCGTGCTCCCTGTGTGGTTCTGATGGAGCTATGAAAACCATTCCGAGGGCTGTTTACTGTGGGTTTGCTGAGTGATTGAATGGACAGCTGAGTGATCACATGGCTCTCTCTAGACTGTGGAAAATGCTCCCCTCTTCCCATCGCCTTCACTGACTGGTTTTAGCCATGTCAAGCTTGATTGGCTCTCCTGAGCAAGACCGGAAGCTTGAACCAAAAATCCCTCACAGAAAATGTCTAGCAAAAAGATGATGATGTTGTAATTCCTGGTTTTGTAAAACACCAAAGCAGGTGCTTTAGAGAAGTGCTTTAGAATGGACCCTCCCCTTTAGTTTCTTTTTGTTTCAGATCCAAGGGTCAAGTTAGGTAGGTCCCTTTGCATCCGCCCAACTGCCCCCAGAAAGGCTCTTACATAGGGCTGACCATGCTGTGCCTGCCAAGCCTGTTTCCAGCTTACTTTCAGTGATTTGTTATGGGTCCAAGGAGAGTGTACCTGGGGAATTAATCTAACAAGAGTCACGTGCCTTCTCGAGCTTATTCCCAACAGGACTTACGGAATGGTAAATATGTAACAGTCCGCTCTCCACGGTTGACATCTTAGGTTTGTAGGGAGTAAATATCCCCCCCACGGCCTAATTCACAATACCAACATGAAGACGACACTGGGGGGAGAGATATCACATTTACGTATTATGTTTGAAGTCATTTTTCTTGTCGCCAATAGAACAAATGGATTCTGGAGTCTGACAGCCCTGCATTCCAATCCTGGCTGTAGCTCTACTACAGGCCTGTGGGGTTTTTTGTTTTGTTTTCTTATGCTTACTTTTATTTCATTTGAAGTCAATAGATTTGTCTGATCTGAAAGTCCAAAGTTACTAAGAGACATAAAGAAAGCACGGTTCTTCCCATTTCATCTTCTCAGCTGATCACTATTTAGAGTCAATCTTCTAATTTCTGGGACCACATTTTCATGTGGGAACAAATATTCAAAATATTCCCGGATCTTTACAATTCCCTCCAGCAATAAGGGTCTTTGCACAAACATGAACAACTTTACCCTCTGAGGCATCAAACTTTATTTCTACTTTTTTTTTTTAGCTAACAATCTGGAATTGGCTCTGTGCTAACCTCTGTTCCGAATGCAATGCATGTAATGAGTCAATCCATCTTCCCCAAAGGCTCTGAGACAAGTACTTGACTGGCAGGTTTTACAGATGAGTAAACGGAGGCACTGAGCGCGTGGAGCAGAGCATGCACAGGTGCACACAGCCCTGGATTGCTTTTGCGATGCCCTAGAAGGAATCGCAGAAGAAACGGCCCGTTTCCACGCCCAGGAAGCTCTTCCATATTTTAGACACGAACTTAGTGCAAAAGTAAGCATTATTTATACATATAATTGCCAATTGAACCTAATAGCCATATAAACATACCGATAAAATCCTTCACAAAGACCAAGTTCAGCAGTAAAGCACGCCGCCTTTCCTCATTCACCTCCATTGAGAGCTCAGACGTCTGCAGTTAGCAGTTAACTATACACCAGCACGCCTCAGAGGCCGCACCGCATTTTTGTGTTGTTTTATGGATATTTTAAAGGTCTAAAAAGTAATGAAAATATGAATAATTTCATGATACATACAATGCATCAGAGACCAGAATTACACATGATCATTGGTCTAAGGGGTTTCTTACATCTAAGAAATAATTTGATGTTTCATTTTTACTATCAATGTTTCATATTTATATAAATGTGATGTTTAAAATCATTTTTCTCATGTAGCTAATAGAACAGATGTATTCTGGAGTCCAACAGAGCTGAGTTCAATTCCTGGTTACAGCTCGACTACTGTCCGATGTGGTTTTCCGATTTTCTTATGTTTGTTTTCATTTCACTTGAAGTCAATAATAGATTCATATGGTCTAAAAGTCCAAAGTTACTAAGAGACATAAAGAAAAGGGGGAAAACCTCATTTCACCTCTGGAGGCAAAATAATGTCAGCATTTTCCTGATACCCTTCTAAAAACATTTTGTGCTTGTATGGTACAAGCAAGTGGCACATATGATCGCGTGCCATTTTAAGCAAATGGCTACATTCTACATTCATGGGCAGTTTGAGTGAATAACTCATCTGAGCTAGTGTCCTCTCCTGAATAAGAAAGTTGGGAGAAGTCACAAAATGCCTTTCCCTAGTGCCTGGCAGGCTTAGTTAGCAATGAAAGTCATGTCTGGTAAGCATTGGAATGCTAAGGCAAGGTTCCTGGTTCAAAGCTTTAGTCTCAGAAATGAGTTGGAATGGACTAGATGGCAGTGGTTTTGGTTTGGCTTTCCTTTCCTTAAGAAGCCCTGGTAGCACTGGGGATTAAGCGAAGTCAGAAGTTCCTATCTACCAGTTGCTTTGTGGGAGGATAACAAGACTGTCCCCATAAGAAGTTGTATTCTATCCTCTAGCAATCAACTCAATAACAGTGGTTTTAATTAGGTTTCCCCATTCCCGAAGGAGCCCTGTTAGTGCAACAGACTAACCCTTGGGTAGTCAACCCAAGGTGGGTGGTTCAAACTCAGTGGTTGAGCCACTTCGTGGGAGAAAGATGAAGCAATCTGCTGCCGGAAAGATTTAGTCTCAGAAACTAGGGAGCATCTACTCTGCCTTGCAGGGGTCGCTAAAAGCCTGAGTCTGTCTGTTCTCAATAACAATGGGTTCCCTTTCTTTAACCTCTGCTGGTTGTGAGATGAGAGGTCTTTAACCTGCTACAGAATCGCCTTTGTTAATCAGATTATAAGGTGGTGTCGGGCAAACCCCTTAATTTGCATTTCCTGCAAGCTTCTTGATGAGCAGCAAATGTTGCTGATAAGGTACCATTTGAGAACCACTAGAGCGAGACGTTAGATGCCAGAGATTCTTTAAGGTTTTGCCCTAAATCGTGGTGTACAGGCACGTAAGAGAGGAAGTGCCCGTTGCGTTTCCAGAAACGACCATCTCTGAACTTCCCCGTTTTATTTGAAAGGCGCAACTCCCATCTCCAAAGCTGCTGAGATTAAATATGTGCATGAGCCTTACGCATAGAACACATTCAAAAAATGGATATTGGTAGACTGAAGGAAAACAAAACGAAAAAAAAAAAGATCTCTTTGGGGGAAAAAAATGGATATTGGTTCCGAGAGGAAATGTGAGAGAGAAACGGGGCAAAGGGGGTGGGGATTGCGTTACATAACAGCAAGAGCGAGCAGCGCTAGCCATTTGTTAAAGGGCTCCGATCCAAGGCTGCCTCCACGCGCCCCCTCCGCCCGGCCCCGCGGAGCTCCCCGCCCCGTCCGGGTCCCCCCGCCAGGTCGGCTGCAAGGGTCCTAGCCCGGGACCGCGCTCCCCAACAGCGGCTGCAATGCGGCCCTCGCCTCACGTGAGCCCTTCCCCTCCTCCCCGAACAGGGCGCCCCACCCCCGCCCGCACTGTGGGGAACCCCTTCCCCGCCCCCCGGTTCTGCGCAGGGGAGCAACGGCGCAGGCGGAAGCCGGGGCTGAGCGCAGAGGCCTGGGCCTCGAGTGCCACGTCTAAGGCCCCCAGCACCGCCGGATTCAAAGGCCCTCGGTGGAGTTGTGTTGCGTCTCATTTTTGTGTTCCGTGCGTTTCACTGAAGGCGACCGGACCTTCCGCTTCCCATGGTCCACCTTGAGCCACCTTCGCGCACGTGACGTCGGGTCACGCAAAAGCGCAGTCACGCTGGGAACGCGCCGCGCAGCGCAGCGCGGACGTGCGGCGAGCCGGGAAGGAAATGGCGGAGCGGGCGGGGCGGGGCGGGGGGACGTGAGGCCGGGCGGCCGCCAGGGGGCAGACGTGCGTCCGAGTCCCGCGGCCGGTTGGAACCAGTCTGCCCGGAAGTCGGGCGGCGCCTCTGCTTCCGCCTCGCAGGGCCACGTGTCCGGCCCTGGATGGAACAAACAACAAAATGGTGGCGGAGGCCGCGCCCTCGGGGCGGCCCCTCTGGTCATTACATCCCCTTGAGGGAGCAGGAGGGCGGGGCTGCCGGCCGCGCCCTAGATTAGCCCTGGCGGTGGCCGTGTGCCAACTGCGCCGCGCGGAGCTGCCCAGCGAGCCGCGGGCTCCTGGTCCGGGGACGGACTGTGCCCGCGCTCCGGGCGTGGGCAGCGTGGGGGCCACTGCGGGCCGCATGCGCGAAGCCGCCGGGCTGCTACCCTGTAGGGGCTTTTTTTCTTCTGCCCCTTGCAAACTAGGACGGGGCCTTCTTTTTCTAAGGGATTAGATGATGAGGTCCGGGTGAGTCCTGGTGGGCTTGAAATGCATGCCTTCCTCTCCGCCGCTCGTGGGTTGGTTAACGTTGCCTGTCTGGGGCAAAACATGCCCTGCCTTTGTTCAAAGGTTTGGAATCCACCCCTCGAAGATGTAGATAACATGCTTTCAAAGCTCAAGTAGTGAATACTACGGAGCTGCTCCATGCTGCCCGTGTCTTGCGCATTACTGGTTGTGTTTTTTTGTTTTTTTAATCATTTTATTGGGGCTCATACAACTCATCACAATCAGTTTTGTAAAGCACACTTATACATTCGTTGCCCTCATCATTCTCAAAATGTTTTGTGTTTTTAAATACAAGAATGAGGAAGATGACAAAATAGCTCAGGGTGTCCCTACAGGCCTATAACTACTCCCTTCCTGTCAGTGGTTCTGGATTCAGAAAATCTGAGACCTGGCTGGACAATGGGCAAGTTCAGTTTTCGGGTCTCACTACAGCCCCTCCTCTGTGATGCATTTGAGGCTCCCCAGAGCTAGTGAGGATAAAAATAGTACCTTTAAAAAGAAAAAAATAGTACCTTAAGTTAGATGTGTGGTGCGTTTAACAAAGTGGATGTCTGTCCTTGGTTTTATTTATATGTTTGCTTTCTTAAGAATTATGATAAAACTTTCACTGACTTGCTAAGTGGTTGGACCGTGGGCAAATCTCTGAAATGATCTTATAAGCCTGAAACTCGCCTCCCCAAGATTTAGGAAGTTTAATTGACAGCACAGTTACAAATGAGGGCGTGTGACAATGACACAGCTGAGGAAGGGCGACAAGTGACAAGTAGTAGAGACGCAAGGGGGGGGGGGTCAAGGTTGTTTCATTTTAAGATTTTAAAATGTATTTTTGAGCCGAGGTTGGCAGAGTGCCTCCTATACCACGCCTTTTTGTTTTCCTACCTGTAGACTTGAGACTGGGCCAAGAAGTACTAGACCAAGTTTCCAAAGGGATCTTTTAAAGCCGAAGGGGGTCAGGAGATTGCCAAAAACCCTCCTCCTTCCAGCCTGGGAAAAGAATGCCGCTCTTCAGCAGCCTTTGTTTACAAAGAGGTGGGCCCCTTCCTCCATATATTTTGCAGTGATCCACCCCCATTTGGGTGGTGTGGATTGTGTTGTTTTTGTCTCCTCTTTACACATGGTTCAGATAGGATCTTTAGCAGGTTTTGTCTACAAATGCCCTGGACTTTGGAACCTGAAGAATTAAGGGAGTGCCCCAAGACCTTCCGTTGTTTGTTTTCACAATCTCACTAACACTAGTTTCCTGTTGAAAAGAAGAAACTGTCTTTTAAACTTGAAGTTACTGTCAAAGGAGTTTTGGTTTTAAATAAACAAAGCAAAAAAATTTGAAGAACCCATATTCCAATAATTCACATATACTTGTCGACAGATTTTTTTTCTTTTTTAGTTATGGGGTGGAAGGTAGGGATTATGTTAATGTACAATTTGTTACTTAGAATTCAATTTTTATTTTTAAAAATCATTTCATTGGGGCTCTAACAATCCATAAATCAATTATATCAAGCAAGCTCGTACATATGTTGTCATTGTTATTTTCAAAGCATTGCTTTTCCACTTGAGTCCTTATTACCAGCTCCTTTCTTTTTCCCTCCCTCCCTCACCTTCCCAACCTTGATAAATTATATATTATTTTTCATCTTACACTGATACATTTTTTATTAACACTAAAGTCATGTTTAATACAGAAAATATGAAAAGTACAGGGAAAAAGAAAGACAAACTCCTCCAGATTCTACTACCAAGAAATAACCACTGTTAAGCAAAATTGTGTGTCTCCGTACGTGTTTGTAAAGAATGCTGTGAATAGTACTGTAAGCTGATCTTTTAACCATATATAATGTGCATTTTCTTCTGTCAATAAAAGTTAATGATTTTTAGAGCTTGCATTATATTCTGTCAGCTGAATATCATTCCCTTACTAAAATTCATTGCCATTTTTTACTCTCATAGATAATATTGGCATGAATGCTTTTGTGCAGAGATCTTTTCACATATTACCGTAAAATGTTTACAAAGATTTGTAAATCTGAACTTTTTAAGATTCTTTGATACACGGTCCTACTTTGCAAATCATTGAGTTAATGGTATTGTATCTGGAACCTTCTAAATGTTGCGTGTCATTATTTTACCTTGGGCCAAATCTTTCACCTAGTCTTCACTTTCCTAAACATAATTGGTTTTATTCAAAAATTTAAACATTGATTCTTTGATGTACTGTTTTTGATATGAATTTGGGGTCTGATAATGCTAGACCTAGACTCCTAGAGGTAAATTTCAAGTATAAGAGTTGAAAGGACCCCTAACATTATACTACGCTTGATCTTGGCCAAAAGAGTGAGGAACAATAGGATTCCCAGCAACATTAGAAATTCCGTTGAGCTCATTTCTGTAGATAAGATACCAGAGACATTCAAAAGGATCTTGGAAAAATGGAAGGATAATGGAATATCCCCCACAAACTTTTTAAAGCTCCCAAATACAAAATAAACTAATTGTTCCAGTTTTCTTCCTACTGTGCAGCAAGTATATAAATTTTGTAGTTCCCCGTAATTAAGTGTAATGGTGAAATCTCTTTATGCTAAACAGAGTATTTCTAAATTTTACTAGTGACATCAAATGATTTTATGATGAATATGCTGACAGATCTGAATTCCACGGACAAAAAGGATGACTCTCTTCAAAACATGGTGACCGAAAAGGTTTCCCCTTTACGTCAGTGTACCTAATATTTAAATGCTCCTCCCCAGGAAATTGTGCAGTGGCCTGTTACTCCAAAATGAAGCCCTGCCTGCCGCAAGTCATTCCTCTGCTCTCGCAAAGTGACGCAGAGTGTATAGAGCAGCCAATATGAATACAATAAATGCATGAATAATGGAAAACTATCCATCTGTGTTCATGCCCTCAGAGAATAGTAGTTCTGATCCATCCCCTACACATTGAGTAACCCTAGTTTTCTCTCAGAATAAAGCCTTCCTAATTGCTAGGAATGAAATATGCCAGACTAGGCTGGAGAATACAGTTAATATTTCTTCCAAAGGCCTTTTGAGACTTTAAGAACTAGTATACATGGCAACCATTATTCCTAATAGTCTGGGCACACTATTCTAGCGCAGAAGGTTGTCTTAAGCTGTACGGTATCTGAGGCCGTCTCCAAGAAAACCTGTGCAAAGCTCCTAAAGTGTCTAGTTGTACAGAAAGACAGCACTGCACATAGGAGAATGCTCTAGCTTTCACAGCAGCGTGTCCGAGAATACAATCTTTGCCAGAGGCTCATTGTGATCCTCTCAAACCCACCCTAGATTTTTGTTTGCTTTTATTTTAGCCTTTAGATTTTATAGCTGATAGCCAAGACTGAAAATGGACTAATATTTTCAGTTATTTTTGAAGGATGACATTTAACTTTGAACAGATTTTGGAAGCCATAGCTCTTAAAAATATGTCAATCAGAATTTTTAACTAAAATTCTGAGACTGATCTATAAATGAAGAAGCACTTTGGGTAAAGGCCTTTGAAAATATTTTCTACTCTCAGGTAATGTCCAGCAGTGAAAGAAAGAGGTCTTAGAAATTTGCTCCCATAACCCTACTGGAAATAAAAGAGGAAAAAATTTTCCCCTTTATGAATAGCTGCTGCTGTTTGTGTTTACTTTTTATTGTAAATTGAGTGAAGGCTTACAGAGCAGATCGGTTTCCATTTAGTAATTTCATACACGTTTTATTTCATTTCATTGATTATAATCCCCACACTGTAACATCACTTAGCCCACTTTCTCCTGTGTTTTCTCTTTTTTCTTAACCCTCGGAACTTGGCCATTGGGTAAATGCCCTTGATCACAAGTGTTTGGTTATTCTAAGGTGTGCATACTTCTCTCTTAGAATTTTTCTCCTTGCAGATCTGTCTTGTTGGATGGAAAATTGAGGCATGGAGTGAGTTCAGAGCAGTTCCAGACCCGAAGGGTGACTAAGGGCCATTGTTTTACAGTGTGTGTGTTTCGGGGGTGGGGGGGTGGGGGGAGGTTGTTCCCACCAGTCTCTATTTTAGTTAGTCTGATCTCCCATTCTGTTCTCCCATGCTAAGCAGTACCTTCTAAAGCAGTGGTTCTCAACCTGTGGATCAAGACCCCTTTGGGGTTGAGTGACCCTTTCACAGGGGTCGCCCAACTCATAACAGTAGCAAAATCATAGTTATGAAGTCTCAATGAAAATAATTTTATGGTTAGGGGTTCACCACAACATGAGGAACTGTACTAAAGGGTCATGGCATTAGGAAGGTTAAGAACCACTGTTCTAATGTGATCCCATTCAGAAGAGTTGGTAGGGGTAGATGGGCACCATCTAGTTCTTCTGGTCTCAAGGTTGTGGAGATTGGTGTCCAAATGGTCCATCAGTCCATTGAACTAATAATTTCCATGTATCTTTACTTTTATCACCCTTCTTTTCTCTGAATGGCGACAGGCCAATAGCTGTACCTTAGATGCTTGCTTGTGAGCTGCTAGGAGCCCAGTTGCTACTCACCAAATAAGGATGTAGAGCATTGTAAACTATTATGCCACTGAGATCATCACCTTGAGCCCGCAGGCCCAGGAACTTGGTCCCTCAAGAAACTGGCTGTATCTAAGTTTTCATAACTTACCCCCCTGTATGCTCTACCTAGGAACCTTGGTGGCATAGCCGACTACACGTTACGCTGCTAACCGCAGTCAGTTCAAACCCACCAGCCACTGCTCAAGAGAAAGAGAGGCTTTTTATTCCTGTCAAGATTTCCATTCTCAGAAAGCCATGAGGACAGTTCTACTCTGTCCTACCAACCTGCTGTGGGTTGGAGTGGACTCCCTGGCAGAGAGTTTGAGTTCTGATGCTCTTAGGCCCGCCGTGGAACTTCTTGCTGCACAGAGAAATGCCGTGGACAAATAACCAGAGAAGGGACTCTAGGTTGTCTCCTACCCGAGGTTTTAGATTCCAGAATCTTAACTGCGAAGTTGACAAGTGGTGAACACTCTTCAGCAGGGTCAGAGGGATGTGTGTGTGTGTGTGTACACGTGAGCACATGCTACAAGTCCTTTCCCCCATATCAGATATTTCGAAAGGTCCTGTGGAACAAAAGTTAAGAGGCTTGGGAAACTGAGGAAGCCAGAATTGAGGGGCCTGGTACTATCATTGAGGAAACTATTTAGTGTTCCTGAGCCTTAGTTTCCTTCGCTGTAACTTTGGGGATATTGATCTCTATTGTTGTTGTGTTGTTGTGTGGCACAAATAATGGTGGAAGTTGCCATGAAGTCAGTTTCACCTCCTAGTTCTCAATAAATGTCAGTGATAATTAATCCTTCTAGTACCTTAACCCAGCCTCCCTTTCTCCACCTTCCCCACAGCACCCAGTGTCTCTTTTGTCCACACCCAGCCGAATTTTTGAGCAGCTAGCTTTTCCTTGCACCAGTTTTTCTTTAGACGTACTCCTTGTTCTTTATCTGTCTGATAATTCCTACAATATTTGTCAATACCCTGCCCCAAGCCCTTCGCTACTGGTAATAGTATACATCCAGAGAGATTTCAAGGAGAATTTTATAATTTCTATCAGAATGTATATGCCCGTGGACCCAGGAACTCTGTTTCGAGTCATATATGCCATCGATGTCCTAATTATTGTTGTTAGGTGTCGGGAAGTTGGTCCCGACCCACAGCGACCTTACGCACAATAGAATGAAACTGCCCAGTCCTGCGCCGCCCTCACAATCGTCCCTGTGCCTGAGCCCATTGGTGCAGCCTCTGTGTCAGTCCCTCTCACTCAGGACCTTCCTCTCCTTCTCTGCCCCTCTACCAAATATGATGCCCTTCAGGGACTGGGCTCTCCTGACAACACGTCCAAAATGTGTGAGACAAAGTCTCTCGGTCGTTGCCTCTAAGGAGAACTCTGCCGCATTTCTTTCCAAAACGGATTGGCTTGTCCTTTCAGCAGTCCATAGTACCTTCAACATTCTTCCCCAGCACCACAATTCAAACGAATTGATTCTTCCGTCTTCGTCGTTCAGTGCCCGCCTTTCACAGGCATCTGAGCCATGGAAAACGGCGGCTACCGTGGCTTGGGTTAGCACGTCTCAGTCTTCAAAGGAACCCCCTTGCTTTTCCTTCCTCCACAGGTTCTGTGCAGCACGTGGACCTGACGCAGCACGTCCTCGCGGCTCTGAACGCTGCTTCCATGAGCTCTGATGGTGCATCCAAGCAAGACAGAGTCCTTAACAACTCCCACCGTGTTCCCCATTGATGACGATGTTACCTAGTCCAGTTATGAAGATGTATCTTCTTTACATTGAGTTGTAATCCATACGCGGGCAAAAGAGAATGTGCACAAACATACTGTTTGCCATCGCAACACAACAAAAAGTAAAACCCTATAGATCCAAATAGAGCATTGCTATAAAAAGTGTTTCTTTCCCTCTACCGTGACATGCACTGCACCGGTTAACAACTGGGCAGCTCTATGTACTGATTTCCAAAACATACATTGTCAAGTGCAAGATTGTGCAAAAAACGCATTAGCCGATGCCTCCATCTGTTTAGATCAATGGTTCTCAATGCCACCTTCCTGATGCCACCACCCTTTCATACAGTTCCTCATGCTGTGGTGCCCCCCTCAACCATAAACTTATTTTCATTGCTACTTCATAACTGTCATTTTACTACTGTTATTAATCATAGTGTAAATATCTGCTATGCAGGACATCTTTTCATTGTTACAAGTTGAACATAAAGTAGTGATTAACCACAAAAACAATATGTAATTATATATTGTGACATTTATTTCTAATGACAAATAAATGAAATTTTGTCTTGAAGCATGGTGTAGCATGGGTAACTGTCTTCACGCTGGGTACTCGTATGTGGGTGTATCTGCATGTGGGCGGACCGCCTGGAGACAGATAGAGGAGCGGTGTCTAAGATCCTCAGAAATATGTGTTTTCCAATGGTCTTACACCACCCCTTGTGAAAGGGTCGTTCGACCCCACAGGTTGAGAACTGTTGGTCTAAATGGAAAGGGGAGAGGAAAGAATTTTATTACTGGGAATAGTGATGGGGTCAGGGTGGGCAGCCAAGGATCTGAGCGAGCGATTTACTTTTCTTTTTATACGCCTTTTTTAATTTGGGGCAAACTTTAAACCATCTGTATTTTTTTAAAAATCTATTAAATCCTCTTTAACTTAAACAAAACGTAACTCCAGCATCTCTTCTTTTGGAAAGCCTTTGCCGACAGACTGTGGATTCGGAGTTTTTCCCTCTTGTATTATTGCTAGAGATTCCCCGAGGCGCGACCTGGTGCTATGGTGGGTACACAGTGGGCTGTGAGCCACCGGCAGCTCCACAGGAGAACGCCTCCATGACACAGTCGGAAATCCGCAGGCCAGCCACAATGAGTCAGCATTAACGCCATGGCAGGAAGTTGGCTTTCTGTTTGTTTTTGAGAACAACCCCCCCAACCATGATTACATTATGGTATGGCACTAATCCCATTATATTTAACAGTCCACCTGATAGGTTCCCTGGAAAAATCATTCTAAACCAACCATTCTCAACCTGTGGGTCGTAACCCCTTTGGAGGTCGAACGACCACTCTTTCATAGGGGTCGCCCGATTTATAACAGTAGCAATGTTATGTCATGAAGTAGCAACAAAAATAATTTGATGGTTGGTGGCTCACCACAACATGAACTGTATTCAAGGGTCCAGGCATTAGGAGGGTTGTGAACCACTGTTCTAGAGAGTAGAATCAGTACTCTCATTTTTATGTTTCAAGAACCTGGCACGATAAATTTATTTGTTTGAATGAACTGGAAAGGGCTCCTGCTACCCTTCTTTTCCACTCTGCCCACATCTTGCTCGGTCTGCTCCCTGGAGAGTCTGAGTCGGGCAGACACATGATTTACATGATCAGATATCTCCTGCTACACATGCTTTTTACTGTTTTTCTCACGTTGCTGTTGGTGTTCGTTGATGCCTTGCTTTTGCTCGCACAGTTCCTTCTATTCTTTCAAACCTCTGGTCAGTAAGTTCCTTTGAGACTAGGTCACCCCACGTCATTTCCTCTGGAAGTTTTCCTGTGTTTCCCAACCTCAGTCACATAAGCTTAACACAGTCCTCTCAGCTTTCTGACAGCTGTGGGACTTATCCTCCATTGCAGTGATACACGTGGCACAGGGAGTTTTACCTTGTTTATTTCAATCTCCCTGGACGCTACACAGGAAC
This sequence comes from Tenrec ecaudatus, assembly GCF_050624435.1. NCBI lineage: Eukaryota > Metazoa > Chordata > Mammalia > Afrosoricida > Tenrecidae > Tenrec > Tenrec ecaudatus. The sequence goes on from NC_134538.1 coordinate 8,611,262, forward strand.
AGGAAGCTCAAGTGAATGTGTGAACAAATGAATAGTAAGTGATCAGAAGTGTTTGGATGGGGCATCCCTTATTCAGGCAATTTACTCAAATTTACTCACCTTTACAGCTCAGCCTGGCACCTCAACCTTTGGTTGGTGGTTGTCATCCTAATTCAGATGGAGGCTCTCTAACTCGGATGGCCAGATTTAGGAAATTAAAATGATAGCCACTTAGATTTGAATTTCAGATCAACTCCATTTAATGTATTTTCCAAATATTATTTCTCTTGAGAAATTATGATGTGAAATCCAGACGTCCCCTGTGTCATCTGGCAGCCCAGCCTCAAAGGCTTAATTCCCATCCAACCTAGCAAGTCTTAAGAATTTTACGAGCCAAGTAATTTTATCTTCTTTATTAAATAAATAAGCAACTCAAATTTCCCAACTGTGCTTGCAAAACATTTGTATATTTGTGCATGTTGTTTTCTCCCCAAGCCCTTTGGTTACATTTCAAACCTCAGAGTTAAGAGTCTTACTAGTGGTAATTGTGTCTCTTCTGCAGCCCATCATGAGTATAGGCGAATTTTCTCCGGGGATGAAGGTAAGACTGCTTTCTGCTACTAGAAACCCTGTCGAGCTGTTAGGGAGGTAAAATGGCACATCCCCAGGCAGTGAAGGGAAGGGAAGAGTGACATCACCGGGCTGGGCAGGCCTCACTCAGCAGCCATCACGTAGGTAGAGATTCTGCTTTCCACCTCGGTTTTAAAAAGAAGTTAGACATATCTTATTTGAAAAGGGAGCACTTTCAGACTTCAGCTCATGAGCACTAGTAAACTGCCACTTAGGCAAAAATGTAAGCACTAATTGCAGCCACATATATTTTTGCTTTAAAAAGCATAGTGCCCATTACAGTAAATCCCATTCCTCTGTAGCTTCAAAGTGGATGAAAACTCCATAATACTTTTTTTGTTTCATATAATTAACCTCTTGGTTCTAGAAAGTCAGGCAATCAATTTTAACATCCTTCTTTTAACATCCAAACTTGAAAAGTATAGACGAAACGTTCAAGGTGTCTAAACTAATGCAAACTGTTTGCTTAAGTCTTCAAATAGCACAGCTCCATGTTCTGAGGAATTGATGACATGAAACGGCAGGCATTATTAGAAAGTGACGATTGGCATGAGAGGGAGTTTACAATAGGAAAAAGCAGGTTAAAAAGGAGTGTGACGGGCTGAGACACATGAGGGAGAATGAGAACATCTGGCAAATACGCCGAAAGCACGACACGGTGGGCCTCACCTGCATGTTGAACCCAGAGGATCCATGGTGATACCCGCAGTACCGCCTGCTCTCAGACAGTGAGGTGGTGCTGCATGGCTAGGCCTGGCTGCAGTTCACAACAGAAAGGACAGCTGCTGTGGAACACACCAGGGGAGGGGGAGGAACAGAGGAAGGACCCACTTTGATCTTGAGAAAGCACTGAAGGGGCATATTATGTGCCAAGAAATTTGCTTTGGGAAGACCAATGTTTCTTTCCCACCCAGTAGTTTCATGGCGAGTTTCAGGTATGTCCTGGTAAGAGGAGTATTTCCAGAGGGTGGTACAATACCTCTTGGATGCTTACGTTGCAAACCAACCCAAAAAGCATGTGTCTGTTATTCAGAGAAGTAAGGCAGTAATAAACTAATGCTAACTTGTACATCATAAACGCTTCCAGCCTGAAGGAAACTCTCTGAGGTCCAAGGTGCAGGGGGTGGGGTAGCAACCAAACTTCCTAGATTATTTTACTCTCAGAAACTCTCTAGAGAGGGTAAATTGTCTGATGCGTGCTAAAGCTTATCCTGACTTCTTAAGCGTACACACCAACAGTTAGTGTATCTCGTATTGGATAACTTTTAGCATGCCATAGGGACTGTGAATTGGAATCCACTCGATGGCAGTCACTCTTTCTGGCTTCACAATTTCTCAATTCACCTGTCAAGAATGAGTTTTCTTCAGAGCCCACTCATTTTCACAACTGTTCGCTGTTCAGCGTGATTTATTCATGAAGCGATCCGTTTGCTTCAATCCTGTGTTCAGTTAGCTCCGTGTCTGCACCAGCGCGAATATGTTAGTTGTTCTGTTTGGTGAGGATGACGAAGCCGATTCATTCCGCCATTCTTTGCCTACCCTGGGAATTGACTTCGAGCTGAAATGAATTTCTTTTAGGCATATGAAATGGAGACTCGGGCCTCTCATTTTTGGGGCTGCACGCAAGGGCCGCTACGGCAGGGGATCCGGGCAGGAAATGTGCGCGGCGCCTTTAAGAAGAACTCGCGGTAATTTTCCACGGCCGGGGCGGGGCGCGGCCCAGTGCGGCTGCGCGGCGGCGCGCGCCTCCGTTGCCGGGTTACCGCGCCCCCGCCCCTTCGCCCGAGCCCCGTAGATGGCTACGACGACTGCTCAAGCCTGTGTTGGTGCTCCCGGCGTGGCCTGTGGCTTACCAAGAAGTAAAAGTTGTGGGACTGGCTTTAAAAGTGTTCAGTGTCAATGCTGACGTACTGTTTTAAGTTTACAAGAAATTCCTTCCGTTAAATTGTCTGGATGGGAGGAGATTCTGCAGCGCCTCCGGGCGGGGCGCCCGTAAGCCCCTGTTCTGTAGCCTTCCCGCCGCAGGGAATGTTACTCCAACGGGCGTGGTGTATTCATTGTCTCTTTTGATAAGAATCGCGGCTTTCGCTGCTGAACTCGTTCGGGAACAAGGCCTCTTAAAGTTTAAAGTTGATTGTGATGCCCAACTATAGATGCCGTATCATTAATTATGTTGTTACAGATGGACACTCATCAGAATAACCATAGCCCCTGGCTCTGTGCTCTGCCCTGTTACCTTTAAAGAATGTACAGATGTGCTTTATACAATTGATGTATGTGTGGATTGTGATAAGAGTTGTATGAGCCCCCAATAAAATGTTTTTAAAAATACCCTGTTGATTTTTTTGCCCTGTGTTTGCCCTGAGAGGTTAATTTATACTCAGATCTGGTTTTATGGCACCATTATAATATTACCGTACAAATTCCTTTGGGGCCAGCAGCGATTTTTATCATCTCTGTATCCCAGAAATGTTCAAACAGAGCAAATCCTGAAATAGTAGTACTAAATAATGCTAATCGACATCCAGTGGGCTTTTCATTCCTTCAGGCACTATGTTCAGCACTGTGAAGGCGCTCCTCTCCCTGATGCTCACAAGATCCTTAGGAGGAACTTTTATTACAACCCATTTTACAGTGGGAGAAGACTCCCGCACCCTGAGGTTAAGAAATTGCCGCAATTGCTACAGGTAGTAAATGGTGGGACCAGGTTTGAAACTGGGACCGTCTAAGAGCTTATTCTAAATTGTCCTTAGCAAGACTGCCTCCCTGCACAGTGGATTTAAACAGCACAATAGGGAGGCTGGCTGAGGACGGAGACTTTTCATCCTGCTGTACACAGACAGGGGTGCTATGTGTTCAAACTGCCCTGAGGACGCGAACCCAGAGAGCAGCCGCTCCGCTGCAGGAGCCCCTGGACCCCAATGAGCCAGAAGCTTGTTGTGTGTCAGAGTGGGCCATACGGCAGTGAATTTAATTTTGTTTGTTTAGAGGCTGCCGGGAGTACATGTCTAATGCTGCACTTTCATGGAGCGGGGGGGCGGGGTGTGTGTGAAAGCGCCTTTCCTTGAAACACCGCCCTAGTTGTTGTGAATTGACTTTCCCACGTCGCATCGGTAACCTCTGCGCCAGGGCACTAATGCGATTTAGGACAAGGCTTCCAAGTTGCGCTCAGCTTTTTATGCTTTTTATTCACGTTCACTGCTGGCCCAAGCTTTCCACCCACAGGGGTGAGTTGAATAGCAGAAGCTTGAAGGAAGGGAACACCAAATGCTAAGGATTACATTTTCTGTCTTGATTCAAATGTGTACTTTTTGGTTTCTTTGGTGTCTAGCAGATGCAGAACGAATATCGAGCTGCACCAGACCAAGAGAATATGGCCTAAGAACTGCCAGGGAGCCACTTGCTTAAATGTGCTTTTGAGTTGAGACTTCCCTGTTATCTGCTTTCTCCTGTGCTCTGGCCTGGTGAGCCTTCCATCCTGGCATTTCCCTCTTCCCTTCTTTTCTAACAGCCTCCCTGCCATGGCAGCCTGGGGGATGGGGGTTACTGAGCCTATACACACAAATTTCTTCCACTCAATCTCCTTGCTGGGCTCAGCTGCCAAAACAGCTCAACAATGCCTTTCTTGGGAATCCTTCCCTGACCTACCCTCCTCCTCACTTGCCTGCATCGAATTTGGTCTTCCCTGGCAAAGTGATTGTTTTTTCACCTTTCTCCTCCCAGCAACAGCAGGGTGTCCATGTACTAGCTCTGAAGTCTGAAATGCATGACCCTCCGGACTAATCCGGTCCATCAGATTATTGTGGTACTCTGCTTTTGTTTGCTGTTTTTTTTTTTTTTTTGGAGCCGCATTTAAAAATTTTGAAGGATTGCATACAAGCTAGGGTCTGTAGTGTCTCTTGAAAATTAAGATGTGGCTGCCAGGATCAGAGAACATTAGGACCCTGTCCTTGGTCCATAGCACACCTCTCCTCGTGCAGCAGCCAGGTTTCTCTGCTCCCTTGGCCTCTGCCTCCATGGGCCCAGAAGCCCCCTTGCCTCTCCCCCTCACTGTCTCAGCAGCACAGCCCCTCTGCTCTGGCCCAGCATGGCTCCTTTGCTCTGTCACATAGTCTCTAATGCAGCAGCCTCTTCTGGTGCCACTGGTCTCAGCCTCTGCCACTTCAGGCAGAGATCCTCAACGTGCTCAATGATGGCTTGTCTTCCTTGATACTCCGAGACCCTCTCTCCTGCTTCTATGATAGCGCTCTTATAGCCAGGAGAATGGCAACCAACTCATGGTCATTTCAATCGCCTCATGCGCATATGAACAGTATACATTGAATCTGGAGAATCAGAGAAGAGTCAATGCCTTTGAACTGTGGTGTTGGTGACGAATAATGAGAGTGCCATGGACTGCCAAAAGAACGAACAAATCTGTCTTGGAAGAAGTACAGCCAGAATGCTCCTGAGAGGCAACAATGGCAAGACTTCTCACATGCTTTGGACATGTTCTTAGGAGAGAGTGATACCTGGAAAAGAACTTGATTCTTTGCCAAGTAGAGGGGCAGTGAAAAAGAGGAAGGGCCATAATGAGATGGACTGACCCAGGGGCTGCAGCAATGGGCTTAGTCAAACAACAAAAAGAAGGTCTCTCCTTCAAAGGGTCGCTGTAGTTTTTCACGCACTTTATTTGCATGGTCCTACCCAATCATTTGGTGAGAGTTACTGACACATGGATAAAATAGTCACTTTAAAAAAACAAAATAGTCACTTTAAGAGATTTCACTTAATCACAATACCAAAAGAGATAAAATAACATTTTTTGAGATAAAATAATATTAAAGCATCTTTCAAGAATAGTGGGGATAGCCTATTTTTTTTGTGAAAATGAAGGCTTGCCTCAGTGTGTGCTAGGCACATAGAATGTGTTTGTCTCCTTTTCTTAAGCCTACCTACTTCATGTATTTAAATTATCTTCCTGATCCTTATAGATAGCTGAATTTCTGACCCCTACAGTAGGTAACTCAAATTCTGGTGAAGGAAAGAAGCCAGGAAGATTAAGTTGAGCAAATGGTTAAGAGTCTGCACTATCAAGATTCAGTCATCCAAATAGATGTCCCCTCAGCCATTCCTCCAAGTTCACCTTGAAATCTCTTCCAACATTGGCTGTCTTTCTATTTATGGGAAAATTATACTTATTTCCTATAACTTTTGTTTTTGTTAACCTATACAAAATGTACAAAGTAAATTTATATAGATGTCCTTTGTCTTTGATGATCCCAAAGCCATGGAATGCACAAATGTGCTAATTCTCTTAAAATGGAATTACTTCATCAAGGAGATTGATTTCTCATACTAATACACATAGCACCTTACAGATGATGCATGGTATTTGCTGGGTAGACCTGAGAATAATTTTGTAAAATTTGCAAATGAGAAACCTGCTAGCCATGTCACGACCAATGCTTATATATAAAACTGAGTGCCTTGATACGCATTCTCTTCCCCACCGGCCAGTCCTGTTGCACATGCAAATTAAGATATCGATGTTCTGTCTCCCCTGAAAGCAATCAAGATAACAAAGCCATAATTATTTTAAAAGTTTCAAGCACTGTTCTCAATCAATCCCAGAGATTTGTTTTAAGACAGTTTGGGGTCCAAGGAAGGATTTTAAATTATTTTCTCCAAGATTCTCATAGCTTAAATTTACATTGTTTTGAACAAGAATCCTGTTTGGAATTCTTTCTGAACATCTTGAGTGTTCCCTGCCCATTTCTGGCTTATTGGGATTAGCAGGAGAATGCAGAGTTCAGGTAAAAATTCCTTTTTGCTCCAAACATACTCTCAGCATAAAATCAAACTACGATCATCTGCCCCTCTCCTTGCCTGGTTTTGTCTTCTAGATTTACTCTTCCACATCTGTAGTGTCAAATGATTAGGGTAGTGGTTGGGATCAGGAGTCAGTGGTAAAAACCTCCAAGTACCTTTCAGAACTACCTAGTGGCCCTTTAACCAGTTATGGTAAACTTGCACTCCTGGAGACTCCATGCATGCTGCCTAGAACAGTGCCCCATAGTGTTGCGGAAAGCAGATCAGCAGGCCTTTTTCTCTGGTAGACCTCTAATCTTTCCATTAGCTAGTTTAATACATAAAAGTATAGATTTGAGATGTCATGTAATTTTTCCATGCACCTTGTGAAGGCCCCGCATATATGGACATATTTTAGGTTCACTTTAAAACAACTAACTGAGGAGTGTAGAATAAGAGATATCAAGGGCAATATCAATGTTGAAAATCTTCTGGGGGTGTAAGAATTTTGTGTTTATGAAAACAATAGTGACAGTGTTTACGCCTGTGGAAAGGGCAATGTCTGTGTACATTCGTTCCCTTTATTGTGGACGTCAGAAAAGCAGAATGAGCCGGGCCTCCTAGAGAAAGGACTTGAAGAAAAGTTGGAACCGAGACCCTTGTGCTTCAAGTAGAGATGACGGGAAGGATGGGAAATGGAAATGAGGCACCTTCACCTTGCTAAGGTGCCCGTGACTTTGAACAACTCGATAGCAATGGGTGTAGTTTGTGGCTTTTTGTTCCCCTACGACCCTGTAAGCTACCCAGAAAGTGTGAGTTTGGCCTTTCTTTGAAGATCCAAACCATAGCACAAATAGAAGCACTGTGTTGCCCTGCTTATCTCAAGTTAGAGATCTCCAATATTTGAACAACCATGCTGGATTGTGTTATTTGCAAAAGGTTCACAGGATCTGTAGTAGCGAAGGTGCCTCATGGCTCATTGGCACATACATTTCTATAGATGAGGTAAAATAGGCTCACTCAAATCTACACATTTACTTTTGGTTAGATGTTAGGAATTGGCGCTTTGATTATTGCCATTTCGGTAAGCATGCTGCAATAATTATGTCCTGTCTACAAAAAGGGAGAGATACTTTGTAGGTTTTCATTAGCTTCAAAAAGGGTAATGCAACTATTTTGATACCTGACTTTCTGTTAAGGATACCAACAGACGGCCTGTCCCAACTTGATCGCTGAGGACAAAGTGGGTGCACAAGCAAAAGTTGTGAACAAAGCTGATGGTGCCTGGCTATCGATGATATAGCATCAGGGCTCTTAAAGGCCTGAAGACAATCAGGTGGCCATCTAGCTAAGAAACAACAAAGCCCATACGGAAGAAGCACATCAGTCTACCCTGACACGAACGCTGAAGAAAAAGTGGGTGCATAGGCAAATGCAGTGAAGAAAGCTGACGGTGCCGAGTTATCAAAATATATAGAATCTGGGGCCTCATAGGCTGGAAGATAAACAAGGGGCCATCTAACTGAGAAACAACAAAGCCTACATGGAAAATGCACACCAGCCTGTGAGATGACAAGGCGTCGAAGAGATCAGGTATCAGGCATCAAAGACAAAAAAAAAATCATAGTATTGTGAATGAGGGGGAGTACAGAGTGGGGACACAGGGCCCATCTGGAGGAAATTGGACATCCCCTTGCAGAAGGGCTGTGGGGAGGTGAGGAGCCAGTCAGTGCAGTGTAGCAATGATGAAACACAATTTTCCTCTAGTTCTTAAATGCTTCTTCCCCCCTCCCCCACTATCATGATCCCAATTCTACCTTACATAACCGGCTGAACTGGAAGACGTACACTGGCACAGATAGGAACTGGAAATACAGGGAATCCAGGACAGATGAACCCCTCAGGATCAGTGGCGATATCGGGAGGGTGGAGGGAGAGTGAGGGAGAAAGGGGGAACAGATGACAAGGCCTATATATAACCTCCTCCCTGGAGGATGGACAGCAGAGAACTGGGTGAGGGAGACGTTGGATGGTGTATGAGATTATAAAACAATAATTATTTATAAATTATCAAGGCTTCAGGGGGAGAGGGGAACGGAGAGGGAGGGGAAAATGAGGAGCTGATACCAAGGGCTCAAGTAGAAAGCAGGTGTTTTGAGAATGATGATGGCAACATACGTACGAATGTGCTGGACACAAATGATGTATGTACGGATTGTGAAAAGAGTTGTATGAGCCCCCAATAAATGATTAAAAAAATTAAACAAAACATACAACAACAAAGGATACCAACAGAACGAGGCTCAATTTGCTAAATTACAGCATAGGATTGAAAGGAAGGAAGATATTTTGTTGTTGTTATGTTGATTTCCCCCCTAATTCAGACTCTGCATGCGTTTCTATCCCTAGGATACAGTACCCCAATATAACACACAGTACCGGCCAAGACCAAATCAGTGACGTGAAAATGGGAGAAAATTAAAGGATACATACTGCTTGTTATCAATGAAAATAAAGGCAAAGGCATCTACTGCCATTTCTTTAAGTGCCCTTTTTAATCTATGTCTGATGTCATCTCTTTTTCAAAACCACTGTCTTCTTCCCCATGCAACACCAGAGTCTTGATTCAATTGGTTTAGAATTTTTCCCCTTACTTTATATTTTGACATATCTTATTTCTTAAAATTGTTGTAACAACATAGGTGACACAACAAAATAAACAAACAAACCAATGCATTGGTGAGAGTGGGCGGGTGGGGTTGGAGCAGAAACCCAATGCCCTTCTGTGGCCAATAAAACATCCCCCACAGAGGGGTCCCAAGGAGGGCTTGAGTCAATCAGGGTACAGTAGTGCACCAATGGATCATGCAGTATACCTCTGATCCCTTGAAGCCTCCTCACCCCCCACTACCATGATCTCAGTGCCGCCTCCCAATCCAGACTGGACAGGAGCATGCACATAGGTAGAGGCAGGAGATAAAACTCATGATACATGGAACCCAGGAACAGGTATGGGAGTAGAGATACCAAAAGGGTTGGGGGAAGGGAGGGCGAAGTGGGGAGGGAGGGGGACACCATTCACAATGAATGGCACATAACCACACCTCCCCAGCAACAGGGAAGAACAACAGAAACCAGAGGGGAAGGGAGACAGTGGTCAGTGTGAAATTTGAAAATTATTAACATTCCACAATCTATCAAAGGGGCCATGAGGGTTGTGGGGAAGGGGGGGGGAGCTGATCCCAAGGACTCAATGGAAAGTAAATGTCTAGAAAAGAACGATAGAATATATGTACTAATATGTCATATACAATTGATGTATGGATTGTAACAAGAGTTGTAAGCACTCCCAATAAAATTATCTAAAAAAAAAATAGGTGACACACATTTGGTAGTTAGTTTTTTATACATGTAATTTGAAACCAACCAGGTACCACTGTCACCAATATCAATTGCCAAATTTTCCATCGTTCTAAACAAAAATCTAGTACACTCTTCTCCCTCTTGCCCCTGGTAACCATTATCAGGTTCTTGTCTCTCTCTACACTGGCCTCTTCTAGGTATTTGATATCTTTTATTTATTTATTTTTACTATTGTCATTTCAGTGTCTAAAATGCCAATAGAAGCATGGGGAGGCCAGAGACAAGAGATCAAAAGGTGGGACGAGATCAAAAGGTGTTGTGTGTGACACGCTTGCAGAAAGGCAGCCAAGTGACTGTATAGCTCCCAAGCTTGTGGACAGACTTAACCACGCGATCCAAAGATCCCACAGAGGAGGGACAACAATCAGAGCAGAGAACCATCTGAAAATAAGGGATGCTGTAGAGGGAAATTCGAGGTGGGAGGTGATCGTTAAATCATCTTTGGAAAAAGTAGTGTGGGAGATTCATATGTGGACTTCACTGCTTACCAGTCATAGATTCTACCTACCTAAACCATCTGCAATAGAACAAATCCACTATTGTACAGTCTGACCACAGCTTTAAGACAGACCGGAGGTTTAGACTGAGTTTGTTTCCGTTTGCAGGACTGACACGTTGCTGTAAATAAAAGGAGCCTGGCTTTAAGAGTCTCATTGTTTGCAGACAATCCATTTCAATCCTTTGTCCCTGCGGTCCAACTCAAAAGCAGGAACCGTGGCTGCTGTTGATGCTGAGAAACACACGCCAGATTTCCAGTTTTATATTCAGGTTTAGGGAACTGGTTATGTTTAAAGCGGGGGAACAATAAGTTCTCTTTGCCCGGGTTACTGACACCGAGAAGCACACCTCAGATTGTTCCAAGGGCAAACAATGAGTCATTCATGCCACCAGCCCAGGTGGCGCACACAGCTCAGACGGATGTGCAGCGAGCCAGCCGCAATGCGCCACCGGGTTCCCGCAGCCGCGGGGAGGTGGAGGCAGGGTCGCCGGTAACCAAGGCTGTACCTCCGCGGTGCCAGTCCCCAGGGGCCGCCCACAGCTGTTTGTCAGCCTGCGATTGGCTTAGAGGAGGGGTGGAGAAAGGAAAACACGTTGCCCAGGATATATTTAGTTGAAGGGCAGCTTGGGACGTGCTTAGACAAGGGAGCTTTTGTCTTTATGGCTTATGCTCAAGTGTGCTGTTACACACACACACACCACCACCACCCACCCACCCCCATTCCTCAAGGGTCGAACACCCTAAGCCACACATTGATTTGCTTCCCACCTCTTCCGTGGAGGAGGTTTTTAATCTGAGAATTTAGAATTTTCTGGGGTTTGTTATAGAAGAAACTGCACAACCCTTTTGCATAACTGACTCAAATGCAAAGCACAAACGTTTATTGGAAGGCACCGTTTCGAAATCAGATGCTTACTAAGGTGCCCCGGTGCGTTTGGATTCTTACAACGAATTTCCTGCAGCTTCCAAATGAGTAACCGGTGTTTTCAAACGTCCTTACTTGGACAAACATACGCAGTTTAAACTATAATTAAGTTTTATAAGCTGACAGGAGTCTGTTTCACTTGAGTTGATTCACATTTCCCAGCAATGAAAGATTAACTTCTGCGCTGATGAGCACAGTTCTTGGCGACAGATTACTGACGAGCCATGTAATGGGCCTTCTCCTGTCTTCCTCTGAACGGGCTGAGAACTCCCACCTTGGTGCAAGGCTTTACAACCGATATGTAAATACCTTGTGCGTGCGTGCGTGCGTGCCTGTGTGTGTGTGTGGGGGGGGGGGTGTAATTGTCTGCTATTCAGAAATAGCACAGGAACTATTTCACATGAAAATCGCATTTGCAGTTATGAAAGAGGGTCAGAAACATTTGAACCAGAACGCCCTGGTGGTTTGGTCTTTTGTTCCACTTTGGTTTTTCACATAGAAAATCGGGCTAAAGACACCATAAAAATTTTTTTCACTTGCTAAATTTTAAAGTATTTGAAAACTTGCTAGGTTAAAGGTGTTTCAAGGGTATGAAAATGTACACCTTCAGAGACCAGATGATATTGTGAATATGTTCCCTTTCTAACTAAAGCCTGACAAATATTGAAGGTAGAACATTCGCCTCTACAGAAAAGACAGTGTAAGTCCGCCAAGTGAAGTGGCTCCTGCCCTGGGTTACAGGACTTGTTTCCAGCTAGGTTAAGTTTCCGTGGTGAATACAGGTGACCTGCGTTACAGCCAGGATTTGATAACCCAGGTAGCAACTGCTGGTGGTAAGAGATCCCCGGAGGATGGAGGAGGGATTGTGTTTGGTGTTTCTGGCAACCTTGCATTTGCAAAAGGAAATAGACGTGTTGTTGGAAGTTCTTGTGCACTTCTTTTTTTAAGACCATCCTGCTAACACTCCCCCCAGAAGAGTAAACTGTCTTGTTTTTGTTTTTTTTTAATATAAATGGGAAAGGAGTGAGAGCTTAAGAAAGTTTTCTTGTATTTTATGTGATATTTTTCCAAATGTTTCATTTTGGAAGTTATAACCTTATCTCATATCTATTTATTAAACAATACTTTATGATAAGCCAAACATCTTTCAGGAGTCAGAAAGAATTTTTACCTGGCTTCTTTCATTCAGCATTATGTATTTTATTTTCATGCATGTTTTTGTATTTAGCAATAGTTTGTCCTTTCCATTGCATGGAAATATACAATTTGCTGATCCAATGCACCTGTTGATGTAAGTTTGGATGATTTCCAGTTTGAGCTATTATAAATAAAGTTGTCACGACCATTTGTGAATACATTTCTGTGTTGATCCGCTTTCCTTACTCTTGGGTGAAGATCTAAGAGGAGAGCCTGGATCGTATGACACTCTCCCTTTAAAGAGCTGGGATCAGAGCTGGATCATCATTATTGAATAAAGTGTGAGAGCCCCGGCAGCTCTTCAGCATGGCTGCAGTAACTTGATCGCTGAAGGCTGATGCATTGGAGTCTGCCTTCTCGGAGAAGTACTTTCAGATGCCTCAGTAGCTGACAAGAAGTAGAGACTCCTGTCTCTTTCTGAACTGTGGCGGCCATGGGTTTTACATACACCCAAGAATGTGTCACCTGCCTGGTGTCGGACAGATCCGGAGCACTTGGGACATCTGTTCCTGTATTACCATGAGCAACTGACAACTGAAGAAGAGATCTCTAGAATACTGGGATACTTAGTGAGAAGCAGGTGGCTTTCGTTATCTCTTATACAAGTGCCTGTTTTAGAATTGATCTCAATAAAATGTTGATAAGGGGGAAACAAAGAGCTGGAATCAAATGCCTTTCCATAGACTTACTGATTGGCTTCTAGTGAACATAATATAATCTGATCAAGTCATATTATGTGTACTTCTGGTGCTAGGGCATTAAAAGGATATCACTTCCTTTCCCCTCACTCATTCTGTCACGGAATTACACTTGTAAGAGTGGTTGAAATATATTGTTATATACATTTCACCACAATAAAAATTCAAATAACTTATACAAGTTTGTATACTTATTACCCACATCATGATTTCTCAAGTTAGTTTGAAAATCCTCAGAAAGCTGAGGAATCAAGTTTTTATATTTATCAAGATGGGGTTTCTAATCTGAACTCTACTATAGCCTATTGTCCATTAGTCCTGATATTATTACTATAATTAGAAAATCCTATTTTCCAAGGGCTTTACACATATATGAAGGTAGCCCTGTTGGTGCTGTGGATTAGGGATTTGGCTGCTAACCACAAGGTTGGCAGTTCAACGCCACCATTCTCTTTAAGGGAGAAAGATGAGGTTGTTTGCTCCCCCAGAAACCCTAAGGAGCAATTCTACATTGCCCTACACAGAATCACTCTCAGCCAAAATCGACTTCATGGCAGTGATGTTACATATATGAGCTCACAACACAACAACACTATCAGGCACATATTATCCTCATTGTATTCCCAAGGAAACAGAGGCTTAGAGAATGCAAGAAACTTGGCTGTAGCCACACAACTGAATTTGAACCCAATACTGTTTCCTTGGATTCTTTTGCTTCTTCATACGTTCATAGCAGCCTATAAGTAAATGCTGTGGCCTAAAGTGTACAGTGGAAAATATTCTAGACCAGGAATTAGGAGATTAGGTTTGGCGCTGTCATTAGTCAACAGCCCCCTTTTGGTCAAGTTGCTTTCTGGACAAAATTTGCTCATTAGTAAAATACAATTTATCCAGTTCTTAAACATCACAAGCAGGCACTCCCCTAAGTGAAATGTAATTATTGACTTGCTTACACCTCATAAAAACCCTGTGACTTTGGTTCTTTACTGTGCTTATTTTACAAAGAAGTAAACTGAGTCACGGTGATTTAAGTAATTTTTCCAAAGGCACAAAACTAGTCAACCCAGGGAGTCTTGCTTTCAAGTTCAAGATTTTATTAGAAACTAGCAACATTTATTCTTTCCTTTTTAAAAAATCACTTTATTGGGGGCTCATACAATCCTTTATTGGGGGCTCATATTGGGGGCTTATCACAATCCATACATATATCAATTGTATAAAGCCCATTTGTATATTCATTACCCTCATCATTCTCATAACATTTGCTCTCCACATAGCCCCTGACATCAGCTCCTCATTTCCCCCCTTCCTCCCCACCCCTCCTCATGAACCTTTGATAATTTATAAATTATTTTATCATATCTTACACTGTCCGATGTCTCCCGTCACCCACTTTTCTGTTGTCCATCCCCCAGAGAGGAAGTTATATGTAGATCCTTATAATTGGTTGCTCCTCTCTACCCCACTCTCCCTCTACCCTCCCGGTATTGCCACTCTCACCACTGGTCCTGAAGGGATCATATGTCCTGGATTCCCTGTGTTTCCATTTCCTCTCTGTACCAGTGCACATCCTCTGGTTTAGCCAGATTTGTGAGGTAGAATTGGGATCATGATAGTGGGGAGCGGGGGGTGGGGAGGGAAGAGGAAGCATTTAGGAAGGACAGGAAAGTTGTATGCTTCATCGTTGCTCCACTGCCCCCTGACTGGCTCGTCTTCTCCCCTCAACTCCTCTGTAAGGAGATGTCTGGATGCCTACAGATGGGCTTTGGGTCCCCACTCTCCCTCATTCACAATGCTAAGATTTTTTTGTTCTTTGGTGCCTGATACCTCATCCCTTAGACACCTCGTGATCACACAGGCTAGTGTGCTTCTTCCATGTGGGCTTTGTTGTTTCTGAGCTAGATGGCCACTTGTTTACCTTCAAGCCTTTAAGACCCCAGATGCTATATCTTTTGATAGCCAGGCACCATTAGCTTTCTTCACCACATTTGCTTATGCGCCCATTTGCCTTCAGCAATCATGTTGGGAAGGTGAGCATCATGGAAATGCTAGTTTAATAGAACAAATATTCTTGCATTGTGGGAGTACTTGAGTGGAGGCCCAGTGTCCATCTGCTGCCTTAATACTAAACCTATAAATCCATACACATAAATCTATTTCCCTATCCTCATATATAAACATATTTACATACGCACATGCCTTTATTTAGACCTCTATAAATGCCCTTTGCCTCCTAGCTCTTTCCTCTATTTCCTTTCACTTTCCTCTTGTCCCACTATCATGCTCAGCCTTCATTTGGGTTCCAGTAATTCCTCTCGGTTACATTACCCTTGATCACACCCTACCAGGCCTCCTACACCCTCCTCACCATTAATTTGGATCACTTGTTGTTCCCTTGTCCCTGGATTTGTTTACACCCTTTCCCCCCACACCTTCCTCTCCATGTCCCCCTGGAACTGTTGGTCCTGTTGTTTTCTTCTCCAGATTGTTCATCCAGCCTATTTTATTTAGACAGACCTGTGGAGATAATATGCACAAAAACAAGACAGAGCAAAACCAAGCAACTAAAGAAAGCAAAACAACAACAAGCTAATGACAAAAAGCCCCAACCACAACACAAGAACAACAAAAAAGAAAACCTTGTAGTTAGTTCAAGGACTGTTTGTTGGCCATTAGGAGAGTTTTCCAGTCGAGTCTGATAGGGTGCCAAGACCTGTCTCCAAAGTCTATTTTTGGTATTCCCTGGCGACTTCACTGCTCTGTTCCCCTTGCTGTTCTGTTGCACACCCTCAGTGTTTTGCCTCAGTGTGGTGGAGTCAGATCTGGTACAATTCCCACACCATGTCTCTAGTGTTATCCCTTAGGGCTATGGGTCAGTGAGGGATGTCCCGTCTCATAGTGGGGCCAGCCATATGGTTCTCTCTGTGCATTGGCTGCTCTGAGCAGGGATATTGTCCTCAACGCTTGGTGGGCCAGACTGTGCTCCACTCTCTTTTCTTCCCCCTTCATTTTCTCCCGTGTGTTCTGTTCAGACATGTCCCTCTCCCTGAGCTGTAGCTTCAGTACTGTCCTCTGAAATAAATTCTTTTGGGGGGAGGGGCAGCTGTCCACATAGTTGGGATTGGGGCCAGCCCCTCAGACCTCTCCACTGGTTCCCTACTCCATGCCGACATGTTAACAACATTCATTGAAAGTAAACTTACTCTGCTCAATTTCAATGTCCTATGACAATGTTTAGGGACCTTGCTTGCACTGTGTTGTCTGGTAAGCAGTGGACTGCTATCCACAGAGTCGATGGTTCAAACCCACCAGCTCCTCCAAAGGAGGAAGTTGGAGCTATCTGCTCCCAAAAAGATTTACCGGTTCAGAAGTACTATGTGGGGTGGCTATGAGTCAGAACTGGAGATGACATCATTAGCAGCCTTCTCTCTTATCCCTACCCCACCATTCTTTCTAGGAGTTTATCTTGTTCCAAGTCAATAGCAGAGTCAGGGACAGGTTGGCCACATAGCTCTTATTAAAGGCTGTGGTTAAGAATTCCAGCAGTCTCCTTTCCTCCAGTACGCTCTTCCTACCGACCGAGAATCCATTCTCAATTAGAAAACCACAACTTGGTCCCACCACCTCCTGATGACTACAGTACAGTGCTCTTTTTCTTTCATTTCCCTTCCGCATTCCTTTACTGCACATCAAGTAACTGCTGCATGTACACAAGCACACTGCATTTTCCCTTTGTTTTTGTTTGTTTGTTTTACTAAATGACTGATGGTATGTTTTGATCGACATCCAGTGGAGAAGGGAGGGGGGAAAACACTGGTTCTGTGAAAACACCCCCTTCTCCATGAGTGGCCTACTCACTCAGCTCCTCTCTGTACACTCCAGTAAGTTACTTTGCTCTCACTGTTTAACAAAAGCAAAAAAAAAACAACGACATAAAAAAATCCGTGTATACCTTGTTTGATGGGAGAATTTTAATGGTTTTCATTTATCATCGTAAAACCAAGGACAATTTTATAACTTTTTAGTACGTAGCTGTTACATGTAGGGCAATCTGTCTTTATGTAGGGGGCAATTACTCTCAAAGAAACGAAACCTGGATAGTTTTCCCTTCAAGCATCTTGTTGTTTAAATAAATTTGTTGTTAAAAAAAAATCCCAGCAGTCACAGCCCTGGGGAGAGTAAAGCAGAGAACTTTCGTCACTTGGAAACACCTACACTGAGTACTGTCGCCCCACTTTCCACTCCAAACCCACCCTGGCTGTTTTTCCGTCAGTCCTTTGCCTGCCTGTGTCCAAGGGAGCCTCCCAGAATAGAGACAACTTCAAGTTGCTCAGCTCTCTCCAGCAAGCCAGCAAGCTCGTTTCCCGTTCTCAAGGCCAATTTTGAATGAATTAGCAGGGACTCAGATCAAAGCCAGAAAAGGGAATTTGAAATATAGATACATACACACCCAAATCGACACATCCTGCACACTCGGTTTTGTATCTTCTTTGGTTCTTATTGAGTGTGTGTGTTGGCAATTCTTCCTAGTCCATATCTCCAGCACTTTCATTTTTAGTTTTTGAAGGCCTGCAGAGCTGTGTAATAATAACCCGCTAGCCAGCCAGACGGTTCCCTGCGACGTCTGTTTTTATTGCTGGGTGGTGCAGACCCTGAGATGCTTTCTGTCAAGCCGGTGGAGAGGGGAGGGGAGTGGAGTCTGGCACACGCTTCCTCAACCCTGGAAGGCATGCTTTGCTGTCGGGCTTTCCTCTATGGAAGAGAATCGAGGACCAAGTGAGGAACAACTCTGAAAAATCACCCAGGCAACAGCTCAGCAGATCTTTGAAGCAACAGCAGCAGCATTTAAAACCGCTTCAAGAGTTTGTCCAGAATGCCTTGCCAACGATGCCACGGTCTTCTTTACCGGCAGGACCTGCAGCCCCTGAGGACCTGATTCTTTCTGGGACTCCTAGCAACTGGTAGCACTGTGACCAACAGGGCAAAGTGACCAACAGATCCGGAAGGGATGGGAGGAGCTCACTTCCCCAAATTCTCTGCACTCCGATCACAGCGTTTGGTGAGGCCACTGGTTTCTCCTAGACAACGACAGCTGGGTGTCCGCCTGGCTATGTCTGGAGATGCTTTGCTGGAATTCCCTCACTGATTTTTCTTTCCAAAGGACAAGAGAAGCTGGACCATTCGCACCTGAAAATGCCTGGGGCTGGGGCTTTGTTAATGCCGAGGTTTTAACAGTTCAGCCTTTCCTGCAGCGAAACTGTGTTGAAATGACCCATTCCCTTCAGGTTTTCACATTTGTTGAAGTATTCTTTTTCATAGTATTCTGTTACGATATTATTGCTCTCTATTAGCTCAGGTGTCTTGTCGCCCATTTTTATTGATTAATTTGATTAGTTGCCTCTTTTTTCTCTTGTCAATTTAGGTCGTGGTTTCTCTATTTTATTGACCCATTCAAAGAAGGAATTTCTCGTTTTTGTTGATTCTTTCTATGTGGGTTCTTTCTGTCCCTGGTCTTTGTTATTTGCCTTTTTCTGGCAGTGTTTGGCTTCTTTAAGTTAGTGTTTTGGGATCTTTCTTTTTCTTCTAGTGTGTTATTGTTCATTTGTTTGTTCGCTTTGTTTCATTTATTTATTAAAACATAATCACTTTTACTTATCTTTTTTTTTTTTTACAATTTTTTGAGAAATTCTAATATCACTCCACTCAGAAAATATAGACGCCTTCTTACCTTGGAATACAAAACATAGGAAAACTTTGGAAAGCTGACACAAAATACAGGCATTTCATTCAACTAATACCACATGTGTTCACCATAAGTTGGATAAACTCAACAGGTGCTAACAAATAACAACAGCAAACAGCTGCTGTATTAAATTTGCTCAATTTCTCTTAAATTCCAGCTTATCAGATTTCATTTTCAGCATAGGTTCATACTTATTTTAATTCCAAGGAAGTCCTTGAGAATTGAACCAATGTACTTTCAACTGAAAATTTATTAAACAAAACATAAAAAAGGTAATTTCCTACTTTATATTTTAAATAATCTGATCACCTAACTTTGAAGTGACTGTAGTGGCCTAAATTATGTAATTCGTATACTAGATTCTTTTCCCCCCCTCTGTGGATTTGTTTCTCTCTCTCTCTCTCTTTTTTAATCATTTCATTAGGGGCTCATACAACTCTTATCACAATCCATACAGACATCAATTGTGTCAAGCACATTTGTACATTCGTTGCCCTCATCATTCTCAAAACAGTTGCTCTCCACATAAGCCCCTGGCATCAGGTCCTCATTTTCCCCCCTCCCTCCCCTATCCCCCCTGTTCATTTTGTTTTAATTGTGACTTGAGTGAAAGTTCACAGAGCGAACTGATGTTCCGTTCCACAATCACACACATCTTGTTTTCCAACATTGATTGCAGTCCCCACCAGGAAGCACCACTGTCCGCATTTCCTCTTCCGGGTGTTTGCTGTTTTAATTGTCTTTCCTTTCCACTCCTGCTTTCCTTCTGAGCTTTGTCTCCAGGCAATGGCTGCCCTTCATGTCCTTGGTTAATTGTTCTAAGGGCTGTGTACCTTCCTGGTGGCATTGTCTTCCTGATAGGCGATTTTTTTTTTTTTGCTGCAAGTTGAGCCAAGAGGGTGTTTCAGTTCCAAACCTAAAGGATCGTGCCTGTAGGGTCCCCAGGGTTCCCCTGGTCTCCATCTGATCAGGAAGCCTGGTTCCCTTTGTTGGTTGGTTGGTTTGGTTTCTATGATTTGAAGTCGTATTCCACATTTTCCTGATTGTGATTTGATTTAGCTGCTTTCCTGTCATGAGACTTTTTGCTTTTTCTTCTTCTTTTCTTCTGGGTATTTTCTCTCGATTTTTCTTTTCTTTTTTATAATCATTTAATTGGGGCCTCGTACAAATCTTATCACAACCCATCCATCCATCCATTGTGTCAAGCACATGTGTACATTTGTTGCCATCATCATTCTCAAAACATTTGCTTTCTACTTGAGCCCTTGGCATCAGCTCCTCATTTTTTCTTCTCCCTTCCCGCTCCCCCCTCCCTCATGAACCCTTGATAATTTATAAATCTTTATTATTTTGTCATGCCTTGCATTGTCTGATGTCTCCACCCACTTTTCTGCTGTCTGTCCCCCAGAGAGGTGGTTATATCTAGATCCTTGTAATCGGTTCCCCCTTTCCACCCCACCCTTCCGATATCGCCACTCTCACCACTGGTCCTGAAGGGATCATCTGTCCTGAATTCCTTGTATTTCCAGTTCCTATCTGTACTAGTGTACATCCTCTGGTCTAGCCGGATTTGTAAGGTAGAAATGGGATCATGATAGTGTGTGTTGGGGTGGGGAGGAAGCATTAGAGAACTAGAGGAAAGTTGAATGTTTCATCATTGCTACGCTGCACTTGTTACTACTTATATGGCATTGCACAACATATAATTACACAATGCTTTTAAATATGAACCCATGTTACAGAAAAACGTTCAAAGTCTACTAAGAAAATTGGGGGAACACAAGGCTCCGGGAATTGACAGAATAACAACTGAAACATCACAACAAAGAGATGCTGCACTGCCGATGGACATTCACTCCTGTGTGCTAAAAGGTTTGGAGAACAGCTATCTGGCCAACTGACTGGAAGAGCTCCATGTTGTTCCAGTTCACAGAACAGAGCAGAAATTATCCAAAAAAGATAATTAATATTGTAAAGTCATTGTAATGACCACACAGTAGTTTCCTAGGGAAGTAAACAAGTTACAAGTAAAAAAAATTAACATCCACATTTTAACATCCACAGTCATACAATTTTAACAGTTTTAACATCCACATGTCATACAATTCTATAATACGGTCATTTCAAGAAGAGTTGTACTGGGGAAGGGAGGTGAAAAAAGAGGAGCTTAAATCAGCCGCTCAAATAGAAAATGTTTTGGAAAGGATGATGGCAACATATGTACAACTGTGCTTGATACAACTGATGTGTGGAATGTTTTTAGAGCTGTAGGAGCCCCCACCCAATAAAATGAATTTTTAAAATTTAATAAATCTTTTTATTGGGCTCATACAACTCTTATCATGATCCATACATACATCAATTGAGTAAAGCACCCTTATGCATTCATTGCTCTCGTCATTCTCAAAATTCACCTTCCACTTGGGTTCCTGGAATCAGCTCGTTTTCCTTTTTTTCCCTCCCCCTCCCTCCCCGGTCCCCCCTTCCCCTAAAATGAATTATTTTAAAAAGAAGAGTTGTACTATTATTACCACATTCAACTCTAGAACGTATTCTTCCTTGTGCTATCCTGTACTTCCTCAATGTCCCCTAAGCAATGAGTCTTTCTCCTTCCCCCATGGTAACTATTGGGCAAGTTCGGTTGGTTGGTTGGTTGGTTGTAGACGTTTTCTTGATATAATATTCACATAGCATACACTTCCATGGTGAAATTGCTTTTAAAAATCATTGTATATACATCACCAAAATCAATGCTAGTGCTTTCTTCCCCTCCCGTATCCACTGATCGTTCCTCCCCAATTTCTCTCCCCTTCCCCCATAACCCTCCCCTTCCCAATAATCCATTGCATTAATTATTGTCTATATGCATCCACTCCTTCTGTGCTTCACAGACTGGGAAACACAACAGAAACAAAAAACAAAACTAAATGGCAAGAAGAAGATAATAATACAAAGATAAAAACAAAAACACAGCAAAATAAAACAAAGATCACCGTCAATATTAAAAAACTCAGAGCAGACATTTCTGCTCTGGAACAGATGAGAAATATTTCAGACTAGAGCAATTTCAGGTGGGGTCAAGAGGGAGTTCGACTAAGTATCTTATTACACCAGGTTTGATCCACCATTATCAAGTTTACAATAGTCTCTGTCGGATGGTGAAGCTGTTCAAGCCCATTGCCTGTGGCCAGAGGGCACCTGCCAGAGGCTTCATCTGACTAGACACTCTGCAGATGGTTTTGGGGCTCCCGCTGTCCTGCATAGCTTTCCACAAACTGGGTGTTCTCAAGTGAAGCTCTGATACTTTTCCCTTCACCATATTTGGATTTTGTTATTGTCATCTTTGGATCACACAGGCTGGTACACTGCTTCCTTGTGGGTTTAGTTGATGTCTCACTTAGATGGCTGCTTGTGCAAGTAACATTTTGCAGCAGATCATTTCAAAACATGTTCAGGAACTGCCAGAAAATATAGGCAGGTTCAGAAGTGGGCACGGAACCAGGACATCATTGCTGATATTAGATGAACATTGGCTCACAGCAGAAAATACCAGAAAGATGTTTACTTTTTTGACTATGAGATGTGATTAATTGACTATGCAAATGCATTTGACTATGTGGAGCATAATAAGCTCTGTGGAGCATAATAAGTTATATTGAGAAGAATGGGAATTCCAGAACCCTTAAAGATGCTCATGTAGATTCTATACATAGACCTATATCCAGTCATTCAAACAGAACAAGGGGATACTGCATGCTTTAAATTAGGAAAGGTGTGTGTCAGGGTTGTACCTTTTCAACATACTTACTCAATCTGGACACTGACCAAATTATCTGAGAAGCTGGACAAGATGAAGAAGAATCTGGCCTCAAGATTACAACCTGCAATAGGTAGTTGATACAACCTTGCTTGCTGAAAGTGACGAGGACTTGAAGCGCTTACCAATGAGGATCAAGGGCAGAGCTTCTCGTGTGGATTGCAACGCAACATAAAGAGAACCAAGATCCTCACAGCTGGGAAGAGAAGCAACATCATGACAAACAGAAGAAGTAGTGAAGTTACCTCATATTCCATTTTACTTGGGTCGCAATAAACCTCATGGAAACAGCAGTCTAGAAAATCAAATGATCCATTGCAATGGGCAAATCTCTTTAAAATATTGAAAATCAAAGTTGTCATGTACAGGACTAAGGTGCGCACCTGATTCAGGCCATGGTATTTTCAATCACCCCCCGTTCCCATGCACCCAAGAACTAGACAATCAATAAGGAAGACCCAAGAATTGATGCATTTGAGTTATAATGCTGGTGAAGAATTTTTAATACCTTGTTGGATGCCAAAAGAAAGAACAATTCTGTTTTGGTTACGTATAGCCAAAATGCTTCTTAGATGTGAGAATGGAAAGACTTGGTCTCAAGTTCTTTGGACATGTTATCAGGCAGGATCAGGCCTGCAGAAGCACATCATGCTTGGCAAATGGAGGGTCGGTGACAAAGAGGAAGGCCCTGCAATCTACTTCATGGAAGGCAGCTGGCCATATCTGGCCTCCTCTGGCTTCCCTATTGCCACGAGGCAGGGGTCAGACATGCCTTCGCCCTGCATCCTTTTGTGCAGTGTTCTGACACCGACTATTCCTTCCATAGCACTCTATGATGATGGGTTAAATAACTTATTGCAATGGCCACATAGAACGCTCATACAATACTCATGATTCACGGGGCTTATTAGGGATGTGAGTAGGGTACCACAAGTCAGGATCAGCAAACAGTAAGGATACAGTCACTGGTCCATAGCAACACTTCTCCTCAGCCAGCAGCCAAGTCTCTCTGGTCCTCAGCCTCTCAGCCAAGTGTTCCCTGAGCTTTGGCTTCCATAGGCCAGGCAGCCAGTCTGTTGCTTTACCTCCAAGTCCCATAGTCTCAGGGCAGATGAGGAGCTGACACCTCATAGTCTCAGCGCGGGCCCTCGGATGCTTCATCCGTGTCTGGTGCATCTGGTCTCAATGGTCTCTGCCACTTCAGTGAGAGGTCTTGGATGTGCTCCTTTAATGGACCTCTGATTTATCTCAGAGTGTCTCATATACACCAAAGAATGGTTTTGATTGGGGTGTGGTTTGCCTTTTAGCTGGCCACGCCCCCAAGAACAACAAAGGATGGTTTCTGAAGTCTTCCCCTGATGCCTCCAGGAAACAAATCCGGTTCACATCCTCAAGATAAGATACAATCCCACCCTCATTCTGTTCATTAGTGTAGCAGAGAAGGCCCTCCAAAATGGGATTGCAGCCACAGGCAGAGAGTCCAGAAGTACAGACCATCAGACAAGGAGTAGGGCGAGAAGAGCCATAATGTGAATTGACTCTATCTCAGAATCTCAGACCCCCATCCAACGGACTGACACGGTGGCTTCCAGAATGGGCTTCTACATGGCAATGACTGTGAGGGCGGCACAGGCTGAGAGGTAGTCCGGGACATAGGGTTGTTAGGTGTTGGAATCAACTTGGAAAAAATGACCAAGAACCTCACAACATTCCTTTAATGCTCTTGTCTTTCCCTCTGGGATTCTCCTTTGAGTAATATTTTTTTTGAGCAATACTTTTATTTATTTACATTTTTGAGCAATGCTTTTAAAGCTGTTCTGATAGTGGCAAGTTCTTAGTACTTATATTTGTTTGTGAATGTCTTGATTTCTTTCTTATTTTTCAATGGAAACTTTCATGGGTAGGGAATTCCTGGTTGGCATTTGTTTTCATTGAATATTTTATGTCTACCCCTCCATTCTCTTCTGGCTTCTAGAATTTCTGAGGAGAAATCCATATGGATTCTTATTAAAGCTCATGGGTGTTTAATACTGAGGTTTTCTCTTGCTGCTTTCAAAATTATCCCCTTATATTTGTTTTTCAAGAAATTTTATCATGATAGGAAGTTAATCTTTTAATATTTCTTCTAATTGGGGTTCCCATAGCTTCCTGCATTTGAAATTTTTGTTCTTTGTTCCGGTCTGGGCAATTATTTCTTGGAAATATTATTTTTTCGTTGCCTTTATTGTGGTCATGGTATGCTAGGATTCCACTAATTCTAATGTTAAATTTCTTAATTCAATCTCCTACTTCCATTTGCTTTCTTTTGGTTTTCTTCCATTTGCTTTGTTGGCTTTCCCCCCTCATGTTTCTTTATTCTTTCCCATCTCTCTTAAGGCTTGATAAATGCACTTACTCTATCTTCCAGCCCATTCAGTCTATCTTCTGTCTATTCAGAAAATTATTTGAAAGTGACAAATATAAAGCTGTTTTCCCCAAACATTTCTTTTTAAATTTTATTGTGGTGAAATAGATAACAAAACATTTGCCATTTCAGCCATTTTTATGTGTAGCATCCAGTGATGTTATTTATGTTCACCACGTTGTGCCACCATCACCACTAATCCATTTTTAAATGTTTCTATGACTGTTTTTCTCTTTTGTTTTTTTTAAGAAATGAAATGGAGGTGACATCTGATTTCCTCCAGCTGCATAATTAGGAAGGAAACTCAATGTCGACATCAACAATGCCCAAGGCCCATGTGTTAGACAAGGTTCTCTAGAGAGACAAAACCAGATTGCTAGTAAATATATATATATATATATATATATATATATATATATATATTTATAGAGATAGATATATAACACAAGACATGAACTGTTAAATTATATAGAGATAGCTAGATATACAATATAAGAAATGAACTGTTAAATTATGAAGCAGTACAAATGGCTCAGTGCAACTCACTCCCCTGAGAGAGTTGTGAGACCCTGGCAGTCCTTTAAGTCTTGAGGGCCACCAGTCAGTCCTCTATAGAGAGCTAGGCTATATAGGCATAGGCAGCAAAAAGCAAGGCAGGTCACCAACCATCAGTCCCCAGCTCCAGAGATGTACATTCCAATCGTGTAGTCTTAAAGGGACCTCAACTTCCAGCGACACAGTCCACAGGCTAGGTGTCTCACAGGTAGTGTAATCTGTAAATTGAGGCACAGAACAAGCAAGGCAACCGCACACTTGTCCAATGATCAAAGAGCGAGAGGCAAGAAAGGTGAGGCTCATCGAGCCATTTATCTCTCTGCCCTTCAATTAATCCCACTTGTGTTTATCGGCCAGGCTGGCACAATAAACTGACGATCTCAGCCCATATCTGTGAGGCAGAAGTGAGACTCGTCTCCACCCTCCCTTCTTGCCCCCCTTTTCTGACACCCACTGTCCTTCACAATCCTCTCTACTTCTGTGCCTGGGTTAGATAACTCATTACAATGGGCACATCGGACTTACAGATACTGTTTATGATTACTGGGTTTATTAGGGAAGAGGTAAAACTCAAGTGAAAAATGCTCAGCATACAGTTGTTCAGTCAGGAGAGTTTCTCTGTCAGGCCCATAGGCAGGTCTCTCTCTGGCCTTCACCCTCTTGGTCTGGCCTCTGACTTGTTCAGGCAATGTTGAAAAGCCCTCCTAAGGCTGCCCATCAATGCCCAGAGGGCATGACACTCCACTACAAGCCTCAACCCTAAGGCACTCAGCTCCAACTCCATGGGTCAGCAAACCCAACGCTCCCAATTAGGCACACAGAGTCACCCCGTTCCACAAGCCAGCCACCTGCCCCAAATCACTCAGCTTTACTTGCTCTTTAAGCTAGGAAGTCCACTGCTCGGTCTCATGCTCGGGTTCCTGGATCCGCCGCTGCTTCGGCGGTGTCAAAACTGTCTCCTGGATTAAGGAGGTTCTCAAGACCCAAAGGATCCACTCCCCTCCTGGA
This sequence comes from Tenrec ecaudatus, assembly GCF_050624435.1. NCBI lineage: Eukaryota > Metazoa > Chordata > Mammalia > Afrosoricida > Tenrecidae > Tenrec > Tenrec ecaudatus. The sequence continues at coordinate 8,637,930 of NC_134538.1, forward strand.
TATTCTCTCTCGGTGGTAGAGAAATCTCCACTTCCTATCTGCTGGAGAGATGGCTCGTTTATTTTTATTTTTTAAACAGTTTTATTGGGATTGGCACTTCATCCACACATCATCCAATTCAACCCTTCCACCAAACCAATACGATTATACAGTCGTGGACACAATCGATTTTAGAACAGTTTCTTCCTTAGACGAATTGTTATTCGTGTCATATTTTTATTGTGGCAAAAATATATACAACAAAACATTCTCCAATTCAACAACATCCACATCGTAATTGAGTGCCATTGGTAATATTCTTCATGCTGTACAATCCTTATTGATGTCTTTCTCCCACTTATTCCACCACCATTAACATAAAGTCCAAGCTCCTGAAGCAACAAATCTTCCTCCTTCCCTCAGGCAACAGATGGCTCATTTCATACCCAGCAATCACAATTCATGCTGAGTTCAATCCAACCAGTGTGTCCCCCTACCTTCCTATCTATATTCATCCGGTGAGTCAAGGACATCTGGTAGGAGTAACAAAGGCCATGGCTAGACAATGCTGATAGATAATTCACTGCATTGCAATACCTTTCAGCAATATCTCCACATTTCTCTTCCCTTCCTTCCTTGCTAACCACTCATAAGCTTTGTTCTCTATGAATGTGCCTGTAAGAGGTACTTAATGAAAGTGTGTCCCAATTCTCTTATTATGAAAATGTCCAAACATGGAAAAGTGAAATTATGCTGTGAACACTCATTTGTCTATCACCTAGATTTTCAATAAACACGTTGCTAGGTTGCTTTACGGGGCCCCAATGGCACGATCCTTAAAAACTCAGCTGGTGGTCAAAAGGTGCGACAGGAAGATGTGTCACGCTGCTTCTGTAAAGACTGCTGCTTCGGAAGCCCTGTGGGTCATTTCTACTCTGTCCGACATTGCCATTATTGCTAAAGCTCTTATTGTAGGGTGGAATTGATTGAATGGGACACAACAAGAGATTTACTTAAGCACATCCTTCTATCCAGCTAAGCCACTGTATCATAAGGCTGTTAAAAGCCTGGCTTAGCTGTCCAGTGTGTTTGCTTTGAAAATTTCCCAACAGGAAAGTAATAGCTTGTTTAAGAGAGACGTGATAATCCAGTTCCAATTCACATTAGACGATTAGAGAAAGAAGAGAAAGGGGACCGAAAAGGAAGGGGGGGACTGTGATTTTGGAAAGAAAAAATGACAGGAGGCAAGAGGAGGAGGAGGAGGGGGGAGGAAGGGGAAGTGTGCAGATACAGAAAAACGCCAAGTCTCCAGAGGTTTTCAGATAAACACAGGTCACTTCTCCAAGAAAACACCAACGGACAGAGAATACCGTCAAGTTTGCCCCTCCAGAGCCACATGTGGGGCTGCCTTCGGTGCGAGGCTTGGTAAGCATGCTGTCTGTGCACCAGATTGATCCCATGTGCATCCGAGTAGATGTATGCTCAATGGGGTTTTCATGGACTGATTTATTGGGAGTAGATAGGCAGGCTTTGCCCCTGGATGGACTCAGACTTTTCCATGTTAGTCATTTGCACCACCCGGCAACTGGAAGCACCCTACAAAATGTGGCCTGACGCAGAAGGTTCTGCCCAGACAGAAGAGATAAGCCATGTGAAACTGCCAATCCCTCCCAGACACCTAGACATGGTTATCGAGGGACTGAATGACTGCTGATAAACTAAGCACATGCTTTCCAGTCTTTGCTGGCGCTTTTTAACGTTGCTCTATAGAGCTTCCCTTTGATGGAAATGTGGTGTGAGGTGCCATCAAGCTGGAACTGACCCACAGAAACCCACACACAACAGAATGAGACACTGCCAGGCCCTCAGAGTCGGCGGTGAAAAAGGGTTCCCAGTCGGACCCTGTACAAAAGTCAGGTCTACGGAACAAGTCAGCAGGGAGTTCTGTGTGTCCTGATCTCAACTGGATTTATTTTTTTGGCCTGTGATTAAGGAACACAGCAGCAGGTTACCAAGTGCCGATACGGAGGGCAAGCCTTTTCTTCTCCTGCCTGCAGCACCCTGGCACTGCATTCTTCCCCCTGTGTGTCAGGGGCGACCCAGCACCCATGGCGGCCCAGGAGAACTTGGGGTCCCTCTACGGTCCTTGCCTTTGATAAGTCCTTGGAATGCACAGATCACCATGACCTATTTGGAGCTGGTGTTTTCCACCTCTGATGGATGTATGATCTATTGGAACAATCTCCTAGTTCAAAACATACAAAATAATAATCCTATGGGTTACTCTTCACTGCCATGCAGAAGATACAGAGAACCAAGGGGTAACATGTATCTAAAAGTACTGAGAAATTGTCTTAATATGTTTGTCTCATTTCCGATTACTTAGCAGAGCACTCTATTGTTCACTTTCAGCGAGCTCTAGGGCTGAGAGCTAGAGAAGAGGCATACTGAGACAACGGATAAAGGACAGGGCCAGAAGGCAGTCGTTAGGGGCCTTTAGATGAAGCCCTGGTTCCAAAATGCCACAGCCTCCAAAACCCAGTGGAGCGGTTCTGCAGTCCCTGTGTTAGTCTGGGTACAACAGAGAAACAAATACACAGAAAGTCATGTATATGAGAGAGTTTTATATAAAGGGTAAGTGCACATCAAGGAAACATCCCAGCCCACAAGTCCAACATTAGCCCATATGTCCAACACCAATCCACAGAGTCCTCCTCCATCTCACAAAACACACACTGATGCCAACTGCAGGAGGAAAGCCGAGTCAGTGAGGGTGTAAGCATCTCAGCATTGGCAGGGGTCTCCACACGGCTGCTCCAGCACCCAGGGCTGCATCAGGGTAGGTCCACATGGCTTCTCCTCAGGGATGTCTTGCAGGAAGTGAGCCTTGCAAGTTGAAGCAGGGAACTGGCTAAGGCAGCTGCACCCTAGTCTGACCATCACAAACAAGAGACCAGAGAACTAGAAAGGAGAGGCTCACCAAGCTATTTAATCCCTCCAGTCTTCAATTAACCCCACATGTGTTTATTGGCCAGGTTGCCACAATAAACTAACTACCTCAAAAATGATGATGACAACATACATACAAATGTGCTTGACACAATGGATGGATTGTGATAAGAGTTGTACTAGCCCTGAATAAAATGATTAAAAAAGAAAGAAAAACATGTGCTTGACACAATGTGATAAGAGCTGTAAGAGAGCCAAGTAAAATTATTTTAAATACATAAAATGCAAACTCCCTGTCAAAACCAAAATATTTACGACCTTGAAAACCCTCTGGAGAGCTCTATCCTGCGCTGCAGGGTTGCTTTGAGTCAGAAGTGGCTTGAGGCCAGGGAGTGTGAGTTGTTTTGTTGTGACAAGGTTTAGAACGTTTTCTAATGCAACACGGAGTGTCTCATTTTGCAGAGCTCAAAATGATGCTCCCAAACGCTGCCCGGTGCTTGTCCTTTCAAACCCTCCCCAGTCTTCTCCTTGACTGGGATCCTTCACTTGGTCCTCAGAAGAACTGTGTCGTATCTGGTCATTTCACGCCAGGGAAGTGCAGGCAAGGACTCCATTGACATCACCTTTGAGCGCTGTTGCTGTGAGTTGCGGTGAGTCAATTCTGACTCACTGGGACTGAGATAAAATTTATTGGGCCAACATAGCCAATAAACACATGTGGGGTTAATTGAAGGGTGGGGAGGTAAATGGCTCCATGTGCCTCGCCTTTCTAGTTCTCAGGTCTCTTGTTCTCTGATGGTTTTTTAATATTGGTGTCGGACATATGGGCTAATGTTGGATTTGTGGGCTGGGCAGCACTGGTTTAGGATGCTTTCTTGATATGCACTTACCCTTTTATATAAAACTCTCTCTTATACATGAGTTTCTGTGGATTTGTTTCTCTAAAGTATCCAGTCTAACACAGTGAGCATCACAGAATGCTGGCTTATTAGAATAACGTGTTCTTGCACTGAGGGAGTACTTAGTTAGAGGCCCAAATGTCCCTCTGCTTCCTTAATACTTAAGATGTAAATACATGTACATAAATCTATTTCCCTATCATTATATATAAATATATTTACATATGTACATGCCCATATTTAGACCTCTATAAATGTCCTTTGCCTCCTACTTCTTTCCTCTATTTCCTTTTACTTTCCTCTTGTTCCACTATCATGTTCGGTCTTTATTTGGGTTTCAATAATTCCTCTTGGCTATATGGCCCTTGATCAAGCCCTACCAGGCATGCTATGTCTTCCTCACCATCGATTTTGGATCACTGTTGTTCCCTTCCCTGGGTTTGTTAACACTTTCTTCCTTTCCCCCACTGCCCCCTCTCCCATGTCCCCCCAGAACTGTTGGTGTCAGTGCTTTCTCCTCCAGATTGTTTATACCATCTATCTTATCTCAATAGACATGCAGAGACAATAATAAGTCCAAAAACGAGACAGGAAAAACAACAAAAAACCACACCAAAACAACAACAACAGAAAAGTCTATAACTAGTTCCAGGTCTGTTTGTTGACCTTTAGGAGTATTTTCTGGTTCAGCTGGGGTGCCACACCCTGGCCCCAGAGCCTATTTTTGGTATTCCCCAGGGACTTCCTTGCTTTGCTCCCCTTGCTGCTCTGTTGTGCGCCCTTAGTGCTTTGCTCCAGTGTGGTGGGGTCAGATTGGTCAGAATATTTGCACTGTCTCTAGTGTTGCCCCCATAGTGCTATGGGCCAGTGAGGGATGTTGTGTCTCATGATGGGGTCGGCTCTATGGTCCTCTCTGTGCATTGGCAGCTCTGAGCAGGAATATGACCCTCAGGGCTTGGTGGGTCAGGCCATGTTCTACTCTCCCTCCTTCCCCCTGCATTTGCTCCCATGTGCTCTGATCAGACATGCCCCTCTCCCTGAGCTGTAGCTTCAGTGCTGTCCTCTGAGGTGTGTGTGTGTGTGTGTGTGGGTGGGTGTGGGTGTGGGTGTCTCATAAATCTTTACAGAAGCATCCTGGCTTCACCTTTCTCCCGTGGAGCTACTGGGTGAGTTCGAACCACTGGCCTTTAAATTAGAAGCCCCAAACAACTCATTGCATCATCCGGGTTCCTTGGCTAATGTACTCTGCAGCCCAGCAAGAAATCATAAACCTCTTGCTTTACACTGTAAGCCAATTAATTCCAAGCGATATGTAATATCTTGAGAGACCCACTCAAAGAAGCCAATTCCTAGTTAAGTATTTACAAGTCACCTCCGTGGCTGTAAACACTCCTGCCGTGCTTGGAATCATGACCATTACGGTCATTCCAGCTCTTCTTCTCTTTCTTATTTTTTAGTGGTGATTTGAAATATCAGCAATACCCCACCGTCTAATTTTTGTATCACTGGAAAGGACATTTCTTTTTGGCTTTTCATTTACAGAGCACTTTCATCCAGTTCTCTCTCTCTCTCTCTCTCTCTCTCTCTCTCTCTCTCTCTCTCTCTCTCTCTCTCTCTCTCTCTCACACACACACACACACACACACACACGTCTTTTAGGATGTCATTGTCACCAGCTGTAATTTCCATTCTTGTGTGTTCAGGAGTTATGTAAAGTAGTTAAAAGCTTTTCCTTGCCCTTCCCTCTCTCTTTCCCAAAGGTGAAATTTAACATAATGTTACAGCAACAATTCTGCAAGTAACATCCCCCCACTGATTTCATTTTACACCGATGGTTCTCAACCGTCTTCATGCCGTGACCCTTTCATACAGTTCCTCATGTGGTGGTGACCCCCAACCATAACATTATTTTCACTGCTACTTCATCACTGTCATTTCGCTACTGTTATGAATCGGGCGACCCCTGTGAAAGGGTTGTTCCACCCCTAAAGGAGTCGTGACCCACAGGTTGAGAACCTCAGTTTTACGCATTTACGCTGATTGACTGAGCCTTAGCTAACAGGCTAAGTCCTGTCTGCCAAGTGTTGAAATTTTCATGTGCAGCATGATTAGGAGGGGAATTCTTGAGGAGCCCGAGTGGCATAGTGGGTTACTCACGGGGCTGCTAACCACAGTTCAGCAGTTCAAAACACCAGCCACTTCAAGAGAGAAAGACGAGGCTTTCAATTCAGAATCCACCAGGGCAGTTCCACCTTGACCTACAGGGTCACTTGGAGTTGGGATCGAATCAATGGCAGTGGGATTTGTTGTGATCAGGTAGACTATAGTTCAAGCAGCTGTGTTGCCCTGTGCCTTCTTTTTCTGTAAAACAGGGGGTAAAATACCTCTTTGAGGTTGTAGAGAAGAACAAAGAAGACAACTTCTATAATTGTTAGTCCCTGCCCCTCCTTCTAACTTATTCCCAGGGAAATGAGAATTCCTTCACTTTTCTTCTTTTTCCCTTTGCTCTTACTGCCTGTTCCTTCTTCTTCTTACCAATGCAAACACTGCTGAGACCACAATCAACACGGCACACCCTTTCCCTCGGTGACAAGGCACACTTTCTGGATTTTACTGAACTATCTCCCTAACGACCAGTAGCAGACGCAACATGGGCCATTAGCAATTTGTCTGTTGGTGCGTTGGGATCTACATATTCTCACTACTATTACCACCGGCATCACCTTTATCATATTTATCACATTTTTATTGGCACCTAATCCACATATCATACAATTCAATCGTTCAGTCATATCAAGGTTTGTAGAATCATTACCACCTTAATTTTAGGACCTTCCCCAACCCCACCCCATGGTTAAATAGCCTTTAAATTGAGTTGTGTAATCTCCAACACTTCTAGTGCGCCCTTCTGCCATCACCTTAAGTTTCTACTTTTAATCAAAATGTCTAGTTTCTAGCCTAACTTTCCTACAGGGAGTATACAGGATCCTCTCAAAAAGGAGTTTTGCAACAACGTTTCAACACCTTTGACCATTCAGTATACAGTCTCTCATGAATACACCTGACTTACTCCTGTGCCTCCAACATGCTCTTTTTCTGATGGCCAGTCGCTATTGTCGCTCATTGTTGTTCTTGTTAGGTACCATCCAGTCCAACCCTAGGTACAGAAGAAGGAAGCATTCTGAGGTCCCTCCAGAGCCCTCTCACAATTGTTTTGTCTGAATTCATTGTTGAAGCCTTCGTGTCAATCCATCTTTTGATCGGCTTCTTCTTTTTAGCTGCCCTGCTACCTTATCAAGTTCCCATCGAAGTACCTGGTGAATCGCTCAGCATAAAAATCAATTCCTTCTGTGTGTTTGAAACAAAAGCAGATGTTTGTTCAAATGTCTTTTCATTCTGTTCCTCAAGATTTTCCTCTTTGTACTTTGTTTCCGACAGTGCCCGTGTCTTCAGGAATAGACCTCTCTCTCCTGGAACGGTTATGAATTATGCTATGCATGCAGAAAACACCCTTTTTCATCATCTGGCATTTCAGGCAGAGCAAGAAGAAACAAAAAACATGAAAGCTGCGTTTCCGAAGTTTCGTTTAGGGAAATGCTTCCTCTTGGTAGCTTAGCGGCTAATTTCCTTAGCAGGCAAACATATTCTGCAAGTGTACTTGTGGTGGAGAGGCATTCAAGGGAGCTAATAAGCTGAATGAGTTTCAGCTCATATTGCCATCCATTCATGAAAGTAGAAAAGAGACAAAGTCACTATGAATGCAACTTTGTTCACGGTTTCTCATCAAAGAAGAAGAATAAAAATATTTTTAGTAAATTTGATGATAACTGAATTGCTGCCAAAATTTAAAACTATTTAGTATATGAGAGCAAATTTAATATCTCAAAAATACACAAAATAGACCTCATGTCACAAATGTTGGCTTTTCGATTAATTAAGATTTTGAAATGATGTATATAGTTTCTTGATATTAAAACATTACAAAAACCACTATCATCGACTCCATTCGAACTCATGGCACCCCTGTGAGAGGGCAAAGCTGCCCTTGAGGGTGCCCAAGACTGTACCTCCTTACGAGAGTAGAAAGCTTGGTCTTTCTCCCACAGAGCTGCCGGTGGTCTCCAACCAGTGACCTGGTGCTTAACAGCCTGTGCGTAAGCACTATACCGCCAGGGCTTTCTTGATATTTAGAGCTCTTTCAACCAATTTAACAATTAAGATTACAGGTAGGTATATGGAATTAAAAGGATATGTTGCATTTCTCTATATAAGATTGACATTCATCAAAGGATTCTATCAATATATTCTGAAATAGTAATGTGAATGATATCAGTTATCTTGTTTTCTCACACTGGCAGAGTATGTGATTTAAAAGGTAAGTGAAATACTTTAAAACAAACATCAATGTTAACCAATAATTGTTAATTTAAACTTCTACTCCCAGTGTATCTGAGCACCAAATTACATTATTTCCCATTCAAGGATTTTTTGAGCACCAATTGGATGCCCAAACATTGGTAGCACTACGGGTAGATACAAATATAAGAGCAAATAGCAGAGTAGATCCAGAAGTCTGTCTCTCCTTCCACCCAAATAACAATGACACTAGAAAGACCATGGAACCCACATTTTTTGACCTTTGAAAACTGACTGGCCCCTTAAATCAACCAGAAATTGTTTGATGATGGGGCAAATATAAAGTTGTTTTATGGTATTTGGGGGGTGTTGTAATTCTAGTTTTGTACTCTATTTTACTTAAAATTACAAGCACCTAAAATAATTATACTCCACACACAAAAGAATGATCATTACTGAACTGAACACAAAACAAACCATTCTGCCTCATAGGGACCCTGCAGTACAGAGCAGAACTGCCCCCCAGGATTTCCAAGTCTGTAAACCTTCAGAGAAGCAAACCGGCACATCTTTCTTCAAAGAGGCCAGCTAGCCGTCGAATGCTTCAACCCTGGAGCCACCAGGGAATATAATTATTGAGCAAATAATGTACAGATATGTATTCTAATAACACCAACATAAAGAGAGGGGAAGAAGCAGTATAGAAATAAAAGTCTTTACAAATGACGGAAGTTCAAAGAAAACCTACACAGAGTATACATAGAAAAGAAAGAAGAGAACAAAATGGTTCACTACCCCCAAAATCAACTAAAGACAAAAGAAGGCAATGTTTCAGGAAATGCCCATAATGGACCCCAAAAGCTATATGACACACAAAAATAAATAGCAAAATTTCAAATAAGTTTTTTCTACCAGTAACTACTCTAAATGTTAATAGATCAAACTATGCAAAGGGAAGAGATTGGCAGAATAAATAATTTTTTAAAAACCACCATGATCCATCTATATGCTGTCTATAAGACACATGGCTTAGACCCAGAGACACAAACAGAATGAAAATGAAAAAAAAAAGAAGAAAGAAATGGACAGGAAAAAGTATTCCATGCATAGTAACTGAAAGAGAGTTACAGTGGCCATATCACTGGCAGATAAAATTGACTTTAAGTCAAAACCTGTTACAAGAGACAAAAAAGGGAGAATTATATAATTACATGTGTGTGTGTGTGTGTATGTATGTGTGTGTATGTGTATATATATATAGATATATATAGATGTTCTTCAGGAAGATACCATAATTATATAACCATCTAATACTAGAACTTAAAGATATATGAAACATTGACAGAATTAAAGGGCAAAATAGTTTCTACAATCATAGTTGAGGACTTCAATAATGGACAGAACATCTAAGAAGATCGATACAAAAATAAAGAATTCGCACATCCTATACCAACTAGATCTAACATACATTTTTTTCTCCAGTGTACATGGATCTTTGGCCAAGATAGATCATATGCTAAGTCACAAAACAAGTCCAATAAATTTTAAAAGCTTTAAGTCATAAAAACTAGTGAGTCTTACATATCTGTAATTACAGCGGTTTGTATCAAGGAAATGGTTCACACAATCGTAGAAGTGAGCAAGGTCAAAATCCATGGGTCACATGTTAGACTGGAGGCTCCTGCTGATCTGTGTAGCTGCAGGGGCTGTTGAAACCAAGGTTGACAGGTGAAACAGCAGGTTTCCAGTTGCAGAGGTGAATGAATCCATGGTTAGCAGTAAAATGGTAGGCTGTTGAGAGGCCGGCCCCAATCCCAACTACGTGGACACCTGCCCCTTCCCCCAGGAGAATTTATTTCAGAGGACCACACTGAATCTGCAGCTTCGGGAGAGGGACATATTTGATCGGAGCACACGGGAGCAGATGAAGGGGGCGGAGGAGAGAGTGGAGCACATCCTGGCCCACCATGCCTTGAGGATGATGCTCCTGCTCAAAGCAGCCAGTCCACAGAGAAGACCACATGCCCGGTCCCACTACGAGACACGAACTCCCACACTGACCCATAGCCCTCCAGAGGACAACACTGGAGACACAGTGTGGGAATTGTGCCCGATTTGATCCCGCCACACCGAGGCAAAACACTAACGAAGTGCAGCAGAACAGCAAGAGAATGGAGCAGCGAGGTCCCCAGGGAATGCTGAAAGTGGACTTTGGGGTCAGGGCATGGCGCCCCAACAGACTGGACTGGAAAATACTCCTAAAGGTCAACAAACGATCCTTGAACTAACTACAAGCTTTTCTTTCTTGTTTTGTTTTTATGTCATTGGTTTGTTGTTTTTGTTTTATTGTATATTGTTGCTTGGTTTTGCTTGGTCTTGTTTTTGTGCATGTTATTATCTCACAGGTCTGTCTAAATAAGATAGGCTGGATGAACAATCTGGAGGAGAAAACAACAGGACCGACAGTTCCAGGGGACATGGGAGAGGGGAGGTTGGGGGAAAGATAGTGGTGTTAACAATCCCAGGGACAAGGAAACAACAAGTAATCCAAATCAGTGGTGAGGAGAGTGTAGGAGGCCTGGTAGGGTGTGATCAAGGGTAATGTAACCAAGAGGAATTACTGAAACCCAAATGAAGACTGAGCATGATAGTGGGACAGGAGGAAAGTAAAAGGAAATAGAGGAAAGAGCTAGGAGGCAGAGGGCATTTATAGAAGCCTCAATACATGGGGAAATAGCTTTATGGACATGTATTTATAGGTTTAGTATAAAGGTAGCAGATGGACATTGGGCCTCCACTCAGGTACTCCCTCAAATGCAAGAATACTTTGTTCTGTTAAATTGGCATTCTATGATGCTCACCTTGCCGACACAGTCAGTGAAGACAAAGTGGGTGCATAAGTAAATGTGGTGAGGAGAGCTGATGGTGCCCGGCTATCAGAAGATATAGCGTCTGGGGTCTTAAAGGCTTGAAGGTAAACAAGCAGCCATCTAGCTCAGAAGCAACAAAGCTCACATGGAAGAAGCACACCAGCCTGTGCAATCACAAGGTTTTGAAGGGATCAGGTATCAGGCATCATCAGAACAAAAAAATCATATCATAGTTAATGAGGGGGGGAGTATGGAGTGGAGATCCAAAGTCCATTTGTAGGGCACTGGACATCCCCTTACAGAAGGGTCTTGGGGAGGAGATGAGCCAGTTAGGGTACGATGTAGCAATGATGACACATACAACTTTCCTCTACTTCCTAAATGCTTCCTCCCCCACCACTATCATGATCCCAATTCTACCTTTAAAATCTGTCAAGACCAGCGGATGTACACTGGTACAGATAAGAACTGGAAACACAGGGAATCCAGGGTGGATGATCCCTTCAGGACCAGTGGTGTGAGTGGTGATACTGGGAGGGTAGGGGGAAGGTGGATTGGAAAGGGGGAACCAATTACAAGGATCTACATATAGCCTCCTCCCTAGAGATCGGCAACAGATAAGTAGGTAAAGGGAGACATCAGACAGGGCAAGATATGACAAAATAATAATTTGTAACTTATCCAGGGTTCATGAGGGAGTGGGGAGCAGGGAGGAAGGGGAAAAAATGAGGAGCTGATGCCAGGGGCTTGGGTGGAGAGTGGATGTTTTAAGAATGATGAGGGCAATGAATGTAAAAATGTGTATTACACAATTGATGTATATGTGGATTGTGATGAGTTGTATGAGCCCCTAATAAAGCGATTAACAAAACAAAAAGATGGTAGGCTGTTAGCCACTCTCTGGATCAGCATGCGATAGAGCAGCCTACTATATCAAGTCCAAAGAATGAGGGATCAAATGATGAGCCAGATGCAGGATCCAGGCCCAGTAAAAAGCAAGGAAGCTTTTCCACATAAACCACTTATACTCGAAGCAGGCAACACCCTTGTGGAGATCTCATCATGAGAAAATTACTACATCTTATCTGCTAAACCAATGAGAATCCCTGTTCAGCCTGTTGGCATAAATCATAACTATTACACCCTACATCAAATGTCGTTGTTGTTATTTTTATGTGCTATTGAATGAATTCCAACCCAGGGTATCCTTATATGTAACAGAATGAAACGCTGCCCAATCCTGTGCCATCCTCACAATTGTTCTTACAGGCAGGTCCACAATTGCACCCATCGTGTCACTCTGTCTATCAAGGACCTTTCTATTTTTAGTTTCCCCTATACTTTGCGAAGCATGATGTCCTTCTTCAGGGACTGTTCTCTCCTGACAACATGTCCAAAGTACATGAGATTTCTCACACCCCACAGCAATATCAGAGTTAAAAAAAGGAAAAAGGTAATAACAATTACTGTCAAGGGTATAGAGAGACTAACACATCCATACACTGCTAATGGGCTTGTAAATTGGCACAATTACTATGGAAGATGGTATGGCACTTTTTAAAAAGAAAGGTGAAAATACCTTCTGATTCAGTAACTTCAGTACTAGGTATATATATATATATCTCCTAGAGAAGTAAGAGTCAGAACATAAATAGATGCATACACATTATGTCCCTCTTAGCACTATTCACAATAGCAAAAGGATGGAATTAACTCAAACGCCCATCAATGGTGAATGAATAAACAACGGTACATACACACAACAGAATACAACAAAACATTAAAGAATAATGATGCATGTGTTCCACCTCATAACATGGTGATCCTGGAGGATATTATGCTTTTGTGAATAAGTTCATCACAAAAGAACAGACAGTAGAGGAGATCACTGTTCTAAAAAGTCAAGAAAAAGTTTTCACAATAATGAAATATTCTTTGATGGTTACAAGGAGTGGGAGGGGAAAGGAGAATAAGTCTCTAACTGGTAGTTAAGTTTGGTGAAGAGGGTGACGGTATGTAACTAGAGGGGAGTCACCAAGAAAATGACCGAGGTGAAGGAAGACACTTGCGGGGGGGTGGGGGTGGGGGTGGGGGGTGGGATACAAGCGCTGAAAGCAAGGGAGGTAAATTCTATTATATACATCATCCTGCAACAACGATAATATAGGAGCGGCTGCATAGATCGACACATTATCTGAACATGTGTGCGAAGGAGAATGGGACTGTATTAATGACTATATAAAGGTTTGACAGGCTATTTCTGTATTTGCGTTTCCCTCTGATGCACATGTATCTATGAATATAGCGCACGTAGGAGGCAAAGTTATGAAAGTTTCTTAGCCATAAGCAAACACCTTGAGGAAATGAGTCACTGGGTCTTGGATCTGAGGACCATAATCTTGAGGAACACCAAGGTCAATTACAGAACATGGTCCACAAAGACAATGTTCGACATCCTATTTTGATGAGTAGTCACAGGGGTCTTAAACACTTGTAAGTGGTTTCTGAGTAATTACTGTGGGCCTCTCCCCATCTGGAGTAAGATGGGTGAAGCCTGTGGAAGATGCAGGGAGCAATTTGTCTGAAGGCCTAATGGACCATGTGATCAGCAGGGCTAGGTAATTCCCCGCTACCACTTCCAGCTGCTCTGAAAGGGATCACATTAGAAGTTCCTGGCCAGAGAGGGAGAAAAATGGGGGTACAAAACTCAAAATCATAAAAGAAAGCAGGCCTGTTGATCAGAGAGGGACTGGCAGAACCACCGAGACCATGGCTCTCAATCAGCCTTTGGACTGGAAACCTCCATGGCTCAATTATTTAAAAAATAGTTTATTGACATATAGTTCACACATCATATAATTCAATAGCTCAATCATATTAAAAAGAGATGTGCAACCATCACCACAATCAAGTTTAGATACTTTCTTCTTCTTTTGTTTGTTTGTTTGTGACACTTTCTTCTTGTACTTTTTATTAGCTCCTCATTTCCCTGCAACCTTCCACTGGCATACCCTACAAAGCAATACAGTTTGTCTCTATAGATTTATCTATCCTGAATTTCACAGACAGAAAGACACACAAAAACAAAATTAACAAAATAAAACAGAAAAAGATGAATAGAAAAGAAAGCAGAAAATATTAAAAACTCGAACAAATGCAAGATGGGTCAAAAAAGGAGAACAAATGACACAGTGATAAAGTTGAACCTCACGACATCTGAATCCGCCCGCTTTCCAATGCGCCTTGTCCAATAGCAAGGTTATTTACATCCCTGCTCAATGGTTCGAGAGTATTCATCAGAGCCTTCAGCTACAAGGGGACCCTGCAAATGGATTTAGGGCTTTTACTGTTTTCCATGGCTTTCTGCACAGCGAGTGCTCAGAATTTTAACTCTAATATCATCCCCAGTGTTAGACTTTATTATGCACAATCCTTGGATCACACAGACCGCGTGCTTCTTCCTTGTGGATTTAGCTGACACCTCACTTAGATGGCTGCTTGTTAAAAGGAAAGCCTTTTAGACCCCAGATTCTATTATTTCTGATGGCCAGGCACCATCTAATTTGTTCACCACACTTTGCTACAGCACCCAGATCTTCAAGGATCTCTTCAAGCAGGAAAGGATTGAGTATGGCCACATCATAGGAACTACTTGTTCTTAGGTTAGGGTTACAACTAAGAGCAAGCTCAAAATCCATTTATGTATCTCTGGTTCATATATGTTTTTGGTTCATTTTAGAGACATCATCACCCTTTTATTGAGGAATATAATAAGTCATCCTCCTGTAGTATATAGTAATTCTATTGATAGTACCATTAATTTAGCCAATGACATAGAATTTAAAATACTACAGATAAAAGGAAAGTATATATTTATAGAACAACGTCTTAGATTAAAATTCATGAATTATCGATCTGTGAAAATTAAAAACTAGAGTGACTTGGACACTATTTATACAAACATTGAGAATGGGCGATAGGGCGACACTTTCAATAATGCTCATTCACTAAGGCAGAACCACACTGGCTGCACGAAGACATGTCATCAAAAAGCAATGGGAGCATGAATATAGCAAATACAGGAGTCTTGAGTTGACGTTTATGATACACTCTCAAAGCCAGAGAGTTGAACCAAGTCCAATGAGTTCCAAATCCATAACTTTAGATAGCAGTCATTGGTTTTTTCTCACACGAAGGAGAGTCAGCCTTAAGTCCAAGAGGCTAGTTCAGATCCTTCAACTGGTTACAGACAGATGTATTTAAGGCAAAGCTCTGTGCTTTTGCTGGGTTTCCCCGAGCAGAGCCTTCTGGGGTGGCCTACGCAGGACAAAGTCTGAAGTTCCAGTTGCCTGTAGCACCCCACCCATAAGTCAATTTTCAGCCAAACAATAGACAAGTCCAGAAGTGAGCAGTGACAATAAGGAGATTATCATTGGATAATCAACCATTGAGATAAAAAAGTTCAGAAAGCAGGAAGGGTTATGAAAGGCATAGGGAAGGAAATGGGAAACACAGGGAGGAAGTAGAATAAATGATGTCACATTGTGGGGGTTGCAATCAAGGATATGAAACAAAATGTGTATGAATTGTTGAATGGAAAACTGAACTCTGCAAATCCTCAAATTCACACTAAAAAGTTAAGAACAATCAAAGAATTTTCTTATAACAAGACACATACATGTTTTAAAAATGTAAGTGGACAAAAGGGTACAGTAAAAAATAATTATTCATCCTATCCCTCAGGCAGCTTTTCTCCCAAAGACAATTTCTGTTACTTGTCCTTGTGTCATCTTTCAGTGCATATATGCAAAAAGTATATATAAGCTTATGTGTCATCATACGTATCTACCTATTTACACAAACTCTGGTCATATTTTAAAAGAAGATTCATATAGAATAGTCATTTTTGTAACCACCTTTAGAAATCATTACCAAAAAAAAAGACAGTCAACATGTTGGATTTAATCTCTTCTCCTTTTTAGGACATTTCAATTTCTTGATATTTAAAAACAATGCTAGTGAAATTTCTTTGGGACTCAGCCCTTCTTAGAGCCTCTGAAGAAGAATGACTGGGGTCAAGGACTGCTAGTGATTGCAAAAGTGCTTTCAAATGGGCTGTTTATTTCTACCAGCACTATCACAGGTAGGTTTATTTTTTTTTCCTGTCTTTGTTAACTTGTTAGGTGGAACATTGAAACTTACTATTGCTTCTATTGTGCTACTTTGAGTTAGTGGGGTTGGACACATTTTTGTTTCAATATTTTTATTGGGGGCTCTTACACCTCTTATTACAATCCATACATTCCTCCAGCGTGTCAAGCACATTTGCATATATGTCTCCATCATCATTTTCAAAACATTCTCTTCCCACTTGAGCCCCTGATTATCTGCTCCTTATTTCTTCCCCCCATCCCTCAGGAACCCTTGATAAGTTATAGATTATTTGTTCCATATCTCGCATTGTCTTCCATCACACCTCACCCAATTTTCCATTATTCATCTCCCTGAGAGGGAGTTCTAGGTTGATCCTTGTGATCGGTTCCCCCTTTCTGCCCCCACCCTCCCTATTCCTCCTGGTATCTTTACTCTCCTTGTTGGCCCTGTAGATTTTATCTATCTTGGATTCCTTGTGTTGTGGGCTCTTATCTGTAGCAGTGTGCATGTTCTGGTCTAATCTAATTATCTAATTTGTAAGGTAGACTTGAGGTCATGATAGTGGGGTGAAAGAAACACCAAAGAACTAGAGGAAAGTTGTGTGTTCATCGGTGCTATACTGCATCCTGACTGGCTCATCTCTTCCCCGTGACCCCTCTGTGATGGATGTCCAATTGTCTACAGATGGGCATTGGGTCTCCACTCCATGTCCCCCACCCACCCACCATTCACCGTGGGTATGGTTTTATTCTGGGTCTTAGATGCCTGATACCTGATCCCACTGACACCTCGTGATCACACAGGTTGGCGTGCTTTGTTGCTTCTGAGCTAGGTAGCCGCTTGTTTATCTTCAAGCCTTTAAGACCCCAGACGCTATCTCTTTTGATAGCTGGGCACTGTCAGCTTTATTCACCACATTTGCTTATGCACCCATTTTGTCTTCAGTGATCATGTGGGAAAGGTGAGCATCACAGAATGCTGGATTGTTAAAGCAAACTGTTGTGTTAAGGGAGAACTTGAGTCAAGGCCAAATGAGGTTGGGCACTTTTTCAAATGTTCACCAGTCATTTATACAACCTGTTTTGAAGATTTTTCTGGTAAGAGTCTTTCCATAGTTATCTACTGAAGTGTTTTTGTTTTTACTAAATTCTGTGAGCCCTTTGAGAACTGGTGATATGATGGTCTGCACTTTGAGTCTTGACTTAATTACATTTTTAATTGTTTAGGTTGATTCATAACTCATTTCATTGCCTTTGAATCTGGAATAATAGATTCAATTCCTTTTTTGGAAAACTATAAAGGTATAGAAAGAACATTTACATTGTGCTTTTATCTTACCGAGAGGGGAATTTTCTAAGTATATATTTGCAGAGGTAGGTGGAGAATTCATACCACCTTTACATCTCAAGTTTTGGGTTTAAGAAAACATCTCCCTAAATCTTCTTGGAAGTATTGTACAACTCTGGTGCAACTTGAAAGGCATTTTCAATTCTCTTTTTTCTCACTGAGTGGGAAAATGCTAAGGATTTGTCTTCAAGCCTCTCGGTTAATTTTGATTTCCTTATTTAAACTCATGCTGTCCACCTGACCATTATTAAGAATAAATGTGCTCTTCCCAGCGTATCCATTTTCTTTCCTCTGTCACGGCCCCCAAACAGTTCCTATTGGCCCGTGCTTCCACAATCCTAAAAGTTATCTGCATGCATCCAGTCCACTAATTCTTACTAGGATATTAGGAGATTTTGATAGTATGAGTGGGTATGCCCCCAAAAAACCTATGTTCATTTGTTTGTTTGTTTTTATGTGAGTGGGATAGTGCATTTAGTGTTCATTCCACCAGGTCAGGCTGTTAATCCAATTTTCTATTTAGAGGTTCTGAAAAGATTGTGTAACAGTATGTGACTAAAAAGGCCTGATTAGTGGCAGATGGGGGACTGGTTTTGCTACCACGACAATCCTCCTACTCACACAGCCATCTCAGTGTGCCAGTTTTCTCTCTTGCTCCACACACCTGACTCACCTGACCTCGCTCTGTGCAACTTCATTTTGTTTCTGCACATGAAGAGGGACATGAGGGGGCAGAGATTTGACCATGTAGAAGAGGTGAAGAAAAAAATGAGGAAGATGCTGTCAACAATCCGAACAGATGAGTTCAAAAAATGTTCCCAAGAATAGAATCGAGATTTACCAAATGTATTAAGTGTAATGGAGAGCACTTTTACTAGGCTGCTTTGTGAAAAAAAAATTTTTCTTTGAAAAAAAACATAACTTTGAAAAAATATCTGGTTTTGGGGGTACCTCGTAATTATTTTTGAACACAATCATTGCTGGAATGTTTCTGTGGCTACAAAAATGCATTGCTCTAAATATTGCCTTCTAGTGAATTCCATGATAGGAATTAGAATTATGTATAAAAATTCAAAAAATTATTATTGAGTTAACGCTGACTCATGGTGATGTCATGTGTGTTAGAGTAGAACAGTGCTTCACAGGGTTTTCAGTGGCTGATTGTTAATTTAATTTAATTTAATTTAATTTAATTTAATTTAATTTGGTGGGGACTATTCATAGATTGCCTAAATGCTATTCTGAGGACCTCCAACCTTTTAGCCTTGTCACTATTGAAGAGTTTCCGATTTAACAGATAGGTGACAAGAGAACTATTGAGTGTGCTGGTATGTTAGTCCGGGTAAACTAGAGAAACACATCCATAGAGATTCATATGTGAATAAAAAGAGGTTTACATACAAGAACAGTTGAATATTGAGAAAACATCCCAGCCCGGTCCAGATCAAGTCCATAAGTCTGACATTAGGCCATAACTCCGACAGCAATCTATAAAGTCCTCTTCAGAATCACGAAACACATACAGTGACACCGCATGCAAGACGATGAGAGGCCAGTGGGTAGAAAGTCTTCGGATCTAGTGGCATTGTAAGCATCTCAGTGCTGGCAGGGGTCTCTGCAAGTTCTTCAGTTCCCAGGGCTGCATCAGGATAGGTCCATGCGGCTTCTCCTCAGGATGTCTCGCTGGAAGTATTTCAACTCACGAGGGTTGTTGGGTCCAAGGTCAAGGAAGCAGATAGCTGAGTCTTCCATAGAGCAATGTAGGCAGTCCAGCCCCAGGCAGCAAACAGCAAGGTGGGTCACCAACAGTCAGCCAGATGACAGGATCCAACAGTCCCCAGCTCAAGTGATGTACACACCAGCAGCATGGCGAAGCAGGTCTCAAAGGAACCTCCAGCTCTAGCAACATGGTCCATGGGTTGGGTGTCCCACAGGTAGTGTAGCTCGCAAGTTGAGTCACAGAACTAACACACTGATCCAATCACTAAAGAGCAAGGGAAGATAGGCGAGGTTTGCCAATCCATTTATCTCTTTGTCCTCCAATCAAAATGTGACTTTATTAATCCCACATGTTCTTATTGGCCAGCTTGGCACAATAAACCTACTTTGCCACTGGGACCTTATGATCCAGCTGACTCAATGGTGCTAGAGGTATCAGTCATAGATAGAGATGCGACTAACTCTCTCACTCACTCACTCACTCACTCACTCACTCACTCACTCACTCACCAACTCACTCACACTAAAAAAAATTTTTTTAATAAAATAAAAAAAGATAGAGATGCAGCGTGGAGTCTTTGGCAGGCCCCTATTGGTGAATCAAAAGACCATTGGGATTTTGGAGTGAAGTCCTGCCATCCTCTGCAGACAACTACTCCCCCTTTGAAAAACAGCTGTTGGCCTACTACTAGTCCTTAGTGGAGACTGAATGCCTTACCATGAGGCCTGAGCTGCCCATCATGAACTGGGTATTTTCTTACCCACAGAGTCATAAAGTTGGGCGTGCACAGCAACACTCCATTGTTAAATGGAAGTGGGATATATGAGATGGGGCTAGAGTAGGATCTGAAGGTAATAGTAAGCTGCATGAACAAGTGGCCCGGATGCCCACAGTTTCCACTCCTGCCACAGTACCTTCCTTCTCCCAGTCTGCACCTACAGCCTCCTGGGGAGTTCCTTATGATAATGTAACTGAAGAACAGAAAATTCATGCTTGGTTTACTGATGGCTCTGCAGGATATACAGGTTCCACTCGTAAATGGACAGCAGCAGCATTACAGCCCTTTTCTGGGATCTCCCTAAAGGACAGTGGTGAAGGGAAATCCTTCCAATGGGAAGAATTTTGAGAATTTATACCTGGCCATTCATTTTGCCTGGAAGGAGAAATGACCAGATGTGAGACTGTATACTGATTCATGGGCTGTGGCTAATGGCTTGGATGGATGGTCAGGGAATTAGAAGGACCATGATTGGAAAATTGGTGACAAGGAGGTGTGGGGAAGAGGTATGTTGATAGACTTCTCTGAATGAGCCAAGAAAGTAAAGATAATTGTGTCTCATATGAATGCTCACCAAAGGGTTACCTCTGAAGAGGAGAACTTTAACAATCAAGTGGTTAAGATGGCACTCACTGAGGAGACTGGTCCTCCTCTTTCTCCTGCCACTCCTGTCATCGTCCAACGGGCACATGAACAAAGTGGACATGGAGGCAGGGATGGAGGTTCTGCATGGGCACACCAACATGCACTTTCACTCACCAAGGCTGACTTGACCATTGCCACTGCTCAGTACCCCATCTGCCAGCAGCAAAAGCCAACATTGAATCCAAGATATGGGACCATTCCTTGAGATCAACTGGCAACCTGGTTGTAGGTTGATTACGTAGGACCACTTCCATCATGGAAGGGCAGCATTTTGTTCTTACTGGAGTATACACCTACTCTGGATATGGATTTACCTTTCCTGCAGGCAATGCTTCTGCCAAACTACCATTTGTATACTTACAGAATGCCTCATCCACCAGCATGGCATCCCACTGTCAGTTTATTTTCTTTATATGTGCTTATTGAATAGCTTTCCTTTGTTCATGTATGATGTACCAGATACAATTAGATTCAGTTTTCATTTATATGTATGATAGACATTTGATGTTAGGTATAAGTGAGATTTCATTAATGTCTTGAAATAATATATGGCTAAAGTATTGGGTACAGGTGCCAAGTTGGCAAGGGGTAGACTGTAATAGGTAGGTTTATTGTGCCAACCTGGCCAATAAGAACATGTGAGATTAATAAGGTCACAGTTTTATTGGAGGGAAAAGAGATAAATGGATCAGAAAGCCCCTCCTATCTTTCCCTTGCTCTCTGGTGATCAGACCAGTGTGCTAGTTCTGTGACTCAATTTGCAAGCTACACTAACTGTGGGACACCCAACCCATGGACCATGTCGCTAGAGCTTGAGGTTCCTTTGAGAACCTGCTTCGCCATGCTGCTGGTGTATGCATCACTTGAGCTGGGGACTGTTGGATCCTGTCATCTGGCTGACTGTTGGTGCCCTGCTGTTTGCTGCCTGTGGCTGCATTGGCTGCCCTATGGAAGACTCAGCTATCTGGGTCCTTGACCTTGGACCCAGCAGCCCTGCTGAGTTGAAGGACTTCCAGTATATTAACTGTTTCATGGAAGTGTATTGAAGTGAGCCCTCTGTACTGCTGTGTGGACTAATTAGCTGTTATATTCCTTTGTGCTGTATATATATAATCATAAGTGTTCTGGTTTTGTTTCTCTAGTGAACCCTAACACAGCTGGGTTCTCTATAAGTCACATTTATTCTCTGTAAGCATAAAGGTCTGGATTAAAGCTTCAGGCAGGTTTGCCTATTGTTAACCTTGGGAGAACAAGACAGAGCCTTGGAAAGGGAGGAATAGAGGCATTCATTGTCTAGGGTGCCATTAGGTGTGAGGAAATATATGAGACCACATGTGAGAACTTTCCAGAGCAATCACTTAAGACCTGGGAGAAAGAGAGGTCTGCCATACTGGAAATGGAGATGGAATTATCTGGGTACGATTATAGTTAAAAGAAGCAATGAGCTCTCTCCCAAGGGTAGAGGTGGGCCTGTTTCAAAGTCAACTCAGACAGGCTTCCTTCTCAATTGGTTTTTTTTAATGTAATAAATCATTTTATAGAGGCCTCTTATAATATATAATAATGAGATATTATAATAATTCATACAGTCATTATAGCAAGCGGACATGCACCATTGTTAGTGCCAACAACTTCTAAACATCTTTCTTCTTCAGATCTTTGGCATCAGTTCCCCTTTTTTCCACCTCCCTCCCCCACCCCGCTACCCCCATGAACCCTTAATATATGATTATATGTTGTTATTATTATTTATACATATCTTACACCACCTGTTCTATCCCTTCTCCTCCTACCCGGGTGTTCATCCCCCTTGAGGGGGGTTATTCTGACATCATTACTCTCGGTTCCTTAGCTCCACGAGACCAAAGCCATTTCGAAAGCACAGCAAGGATGGCATGAGTGAGCCTGGAGGCAGGTGGCAATGGAAATGATCTGTGAGAGATTGCTCAGCAATGTAAAACTAATTTCCATAGGTGCTATTGTCTATACTTATACTTCCACTACGAGCCTTGGCGGCAAAGCAGTCGTGCATCCATCTCGGGAATAAGAGAGGTCCCTGTCAGCCTCCCTAACAGAGAAGGAATCTGAAGTCCAGACAGGCCCTGCCTCTCCCTGGTACAGCGCCATGTTAGCTGTCTGTTCAGATGCAGGTCTTCATGTGCCAGCCCGTGTTACTTTTTTTATATAGGTGAAGGCAAAGACCTTGGAACCGATTCAACTTATTTGTGAGAGTAATCTCTGCACAGCAAGTACCTAAGCAGAAGCTTTTCTACTTCAACCGAAATGATGACATGGAACGGCAGACACTGTTTACATGCAAATGCTTCTCCTGCAATGGCCCAGCGGGTAATTTTAACACGTGTTCACCAAATAAAGGCAACTGGAGGGCCCACAGAAGTGTTGGGGTTTGCTGCTTCAGGTTCACATTCCAGGGGTATTAAAAAAGTTATTAAAAGAGTTGACTGTAGTTTCACTTGAATGACTGAGGCATTCCCGTGTACATGGTTGGTTTGTTTGTTTAAATATGGCGCCGTTGGTTTGTAACAGACCACAAGGACAATTGTCTAGCCATATGTGCAACCGCAGCAACCCCTCTTGTCCATGAGAACATTTCCCCTGGATCTCTAAAGGTACCAAAGCCAGCTCACTAAAAGGAAGGGTTTCTTGGTGAAGTCCCATCCTGAGAAGGTTGGCATACCAAAGTGAAGATTGAGGTCTTGTTTTGGGACCTCTTTGGCTTTTAAAAGAGCAAATCGTCAGCCATAAGTACTCGATCACAAATGTGACAATGCTGAAATAAATGTAATTGAGCCTATTAAGCTGCCTTCTAGACACCTGAAGAAGGAATTCTGTTGACTGGTTGAACACTGTTCAGGTACCAGATAACAAGTCACCTCAATATTTTCATTCCAATATTTACTTTATCCTCTTAAATTGAAATCCCATCACGGAGCTGAAAGAAAGAATGCAGGCATTACTATTTGTTGAGCATTTGAATGTCAATGCACGTCTTTTACATGATCTAATCAGATAAATTTACATACTGCTTTTAGTACATTTTCTTAAAAAGTGATCTGTTAAAATATTTTCTTCCTATAATAATTGCAACTCAGGCTTACTTGTCACTACAGCTGATTGCTAACATAAAAATGTTCACATGAAAAGAAAATATGGGGGGCGGGCAGTCTGAGTACAGCCACTGCATATCCCTATAACCCATGAATTAAGTTTTTGCTCAGGGCTAGAGAGATTGACCAGGTTTCTTGCATGGGGTGCACATATGGGCTGACTCCCTTCCCAAGGCATCTTGGCCCAAAACATGTATCACCTGTTTGTCAGCACGTTTCTCCTTTTCTGACCTGAACACATGTCAACATTCCTTTAGCTAAGTGTATGCATTCTTTTTAAATTTTTTAATTAATTAATCATTCTATTGGGAGCTTTTGCAGATATGATAACCGTCCATAATTCAATTAGATTGAGCAAAACTGCTGCCGCCATCAGGGTATGCATTTGATGTCAAGTGGCCAACACCACTAGTCTACCTTTTCGTCATGGAGAGAAAACATCGCTCTGACCAGCCTTGCAAAAGGGATATTCACAAACCATCTCTGTATTGGCTTCAGAGTGAGACCTCCTGACCATGGGGGAGCCAATGTCCACTATTGAAGCTAATCTTGCTGTCTCTTCTCTTGGTGTGCAAAGAGCTGTTCATTCAGGGTTTGCGTAAGTTGTGTTTGTTTTGGGTTTTTTGTTTTGTTTTGGGTTTTTGGCAACCTTGACACCAGCAAACCATGTGGTGGATTCACAGCCTGCGTTGTCACAAGCACTGTTGTGCTATTTGCTGTCATCTACGTGGTGGAACATCTTCCTGGAAGGGCCATCTGGTGTCACTTACGCAGCAAAAAAAACCTCTCCACTAAATTTATTTTTTTGCTAGACAACTGAAAAGGCATGACCTTAAGTAACAAAGTTTGAGCTTTTAAAGCATCCAAATTCTAGACCATTTTTTTGTGAGATGTAAATAAAGAACTATAAAGAAGATTTCTACCTTCGAAGAGTGTACAGTCTAATGAAAAAGAGCAAACACATATAAAGTATGTGCAGTGAAATGCTATGCAGTGTAGGTACAAAAATTTCAGAACAATAATCCATTAATTCTGCCTAGGAAAAGTAGTCTTTTGTGAGTTTAGGGTTGAAAGACTAGCAGCTTCAGCAAATGGGGGAAAATGTTTCCAGCATGGATCACGAAATTTTCTGGGTATGGGGCCAAAGAGGATAACACCAATATGTACGAAAAGTTCACTAAATATTTGTAAGTGTGCTAATCACTTTTATATTTGCTGTTTCATTAAATCTCTCCTTTCTCCCTGTAACTTTTCTTTATTTTACAGGTGAGGAACTGAGACTCAAATATGATAAGCTACTTTCTCAAGGTCAAATAGCTAATAAATGGCTGGATTTCAGTTCAGCCTAGACTGGGTGGGCTCCAAGCCTGTTCTTTCCAGTATACACACTGCACCTCCTCATTCAAGCTACAGCGGAGAGTTTGGAAGGAGATAGCTGTCGGTGCAATTCAAGTTACAATAGTGAGTAAATTCAAATTGTGATCAAATGGTGAGGAGGAGGACATTTTCATAGGAAGTCTAGGTAATGGATAGTTTCTAAAAAGAGTGATTTGTTCTGGCTTGTGTTCTAGGAAGCTAATTCTAACAAAAGTATGATGAGCAGATTTCTGGGTATGAGATTTGAGACGCAGACTGTAGCTGACTTTTCTAATTTGGATCCATCTAAAAGAACTCTATGCACCTTTTTCTACGGATGTGTGTTTTCCAAGGAAATGGCTCGTGGGTGTTATCAGCAGGTGTTGCAAAGCACTTTGAACACATCATCAGAAGAGACAGAGGTGGAATCAAGTTTGGTGAAGCGGAGGGCCAGCATGCGTGTGGGGGCCCCTTGACTCAATCATTATAATGATAAGCTCAAGCAGGCTGGGAACTGTGAGTATGATGCAGTGTGGGCGACACTTTGTTCTGTTGTACAGAAAGTTGCAATGAGTTGAATCAGTAAAGTATTTTTCTTACATACATTATTTTGCCTTTAAAAAAGTTAACCATTAAAAAATATCACAGATTCCAAATCAGGTTTATCTTTTCTATTTGCTTAAGAAATATCTACTTTGATAGGATCGCTGAAGACAAATGGGTGCATAAGCAAATGTGGTGAAGAAAGCTGATGGTGCCCGGCTATCAAAAGAGATAGTGTCTGGGGTCTTAAAGGCTTGAAGGTGAACAAGCGGCCATCTAGCTCAGAAGCAAATAAGCCCACATGGAAGAAGCACACCGGCCAGTGCAATCACGAGGTGCCCAAGGGACCAGGTATAAGGCATCATGCAAAAAAAAAAAAAAGATATAAGTGTGTGTATGTATGTGTATATATGTGTATATGTATATATGTATGTATATATATGTATATATATATCATATTAAATGAAGGGGGAAGTGCGGAGTGGAGACCCAAGGCCCAAGTGTCGACCAATGGAGATCCCCTCATAGAGGGGTTTAGGAGAGGAGATGGGTTAATTAGGGTGTGAGGTAGTATCGATGAAGAATACAGCTTTCCCCTGGATCCTGGATGCTTCCTCCCCCCAACTACCATGATCCGAATTCTACCTTACAGGGCTGGATAGGACAGAGGCTGTACACTGGTGCATATGAGGGTTGGAGGTACAGGGAATCCAGGGTGGATGATACCTTCAGGACCAAGGGTGTGAGGGACGATGCTGGGAGAGTGGAGGGTGAGTGGGTTGGAAAGGGGGAACTGATTACAAGGATCCACATGTGACCTCTTCCCTGGGAGAGGGACAGCAGAGAAGGGGGGAAGGGAGACTCCGGATAGGGCAAGATATGACAAAACAATGATGTATAAATTACCAAGGGCATATGAGGGAGGGGGGAAGGGGGAGGGAGGAGGGGAAAAAAAAGAGGACCTGATGCAAGGGGCTTAAGTGGAGAGCAAATGCCTTGAGAATGATTGGGGCAGGGAATGTATGGATGTGCTTTATACAATTGATGTATGTATATGTATGGATTGTGGTAAGAGTTGTATGAGTCCCTAATAAAATGTAAAAGAAGAAAAGAGAAAAAAATGATTAGGGCAAAGACTGTACAGATGTGCTTTATACAATTGATGTATGTATATATATGAACTGTGAAAAGAATTGTATGAGCCCCAATAAATTGTTAAAATTAAAAAAAAAAAAAGAAATATCTACTTTGAGTTGTTAGTTTGAAGTAAGATCCAAAGAAGTTTATATAATATATTCTTTGTGCTCAAATCCAGTAAGTCAATTATTTCAATACTCCCATTGTCATTTCTTTGTGCAATGGGACTCCTTCCAAGATAGGTCTTTTTTATTTGATTCTCGGAGTCTCTGATGGCTCCCTTACTTTCCAGCACAACTACAGGTCCCCAAGATCATATTCTGTTTTTCTTGTTCCAACAGAGAATCAGCCATATTCCTTAGATGCCTTTATTACTTTGAAGGAAATGATATTCAGGCATCCAAATCTGGACACATTGGACGCTCATTGTCACTCAGTTGGCACCTCTTACAAGCATTTTTCCAGTGGAAAGGGCTAACGTATTTGCATAGAAAAAGAAAAGTAGGAGGAGATGAGCCAGTCAGGGTGCGATGTACCAACGATGAAAATACAACTTTCCTCTAGTTCCTAAATGCTTCCTGCTTCCCCCCAACCCCCGCCCCTGACACTATCATGATCCCAATTCTACCTTGCAAGTCTGGCTAGAGCAGAGGATGTACACTGATGCAGATAGGAACTGGAAACACAGGGAATCCAGGGTGGATGACCCCTTCAGAACCAGTGGTGTCTGTGGCGATACTGGGAGGGTAGAGGGAGGGTGGTGAAAAGGGGAAACCGATTATAAGGATCTACATGTGACCTCCTCCCTGGGGGATGGACAACAGAAAAGTGGGTGAAGGGAGATATTGGACAGGGCAAGATATGACAAAATAATAATTTATAAATTATCAAGGGTTCATGAGGGAGGGGGGAGTAGGGAGGGAGGGGAAAAATGAGGAGCTGATGCCGGGGGCTTAAGTGGAGAGCAAATATTTTGAGAACGATGAGGGCAATGAATGTACAAATGTGCTTTACACAACTGATGTATGTATGGATTGTGAAAAGAGTTGTATGAGCTCCTAATATAAAAAGATTTTTTAGAAAGAAAAATAATTATTGAGTTAATGATATTTCCAACTTAGAATTAATAATACAGAATCCTGTTAATTGATTTTTACTTGCATCTTTTAAAAAAAAATCTCTCATACTGAGAGATGACCTACTAGTATTTTGGCAAGGGTGTTTTTGAAATAAAAATGTCTAGAAATGGTATCACTTCAACAAATGGCAAAAAAGTATATGTACTTTTGGCTAATAGTACAAAATTTATCTCCAAAAGAATTGTACCCCTTTCCATTGCCATTAGCAATATATGCTGGGGTCTCCTCGTTCCCAAAGTGGCCAACACTGCATATTGTCAAACTGTAGGGATTTTAGACTCTCTGTGAGATGAGAAATGATATCTGTTATCTTTGAGTCACTTTGAATATCTCTCTATTTTCAAAAGGGCTATTTGTTTTGTCCCTGTAGATTAAATACATATTAAGGAGCCTTGGTGGCATAGTGGGGGGTACACCTTGGAAACCTACAGGGCCAAGTTGTGCCCGTCCCATCGGGTCACTGAGTCAGAATTGACTTGATGGCAGGGAGTGTGGTTTGAGTTGGGCGCATGGCTTTTGAAACGAACAAGGTAATGGGTGTTCAGGTAGGTAATCTAAAGCCGAACTTCATTTTCTAGGAAGTAACGACAAAAAGAAAAAAAAAAGACTCACACATTCGTTCTGCACTTGCCCTTTAAAACAAAACAAAACAAAACAAAAACAGACACCAGCAGAGTCCTTTCCTAAGTAGCACTTCTGAGCCATCTTACCCAACGAGAAGCTCTCCAAACTCCGCCAACAGCTCTTGTATCTCTTCTTTTCCACCTTCACGGGCCCTTAGCTTTAGCTCCCCAGGAAAAATCTCTCTGTGTGCCTGGTCCCCACAGTAGCACTGAAACAACTTTACTTGGCTCTGTATTTGGTTCCGTTCCAGCATCATGAACATTTATTTCCTCCATGCTAGATAAAATCACTTCTTCTACCCTGGCTTTGCCTTGTTTCGTTTTCACTAACCCTTCTTGTTTTGGCACGGCTCCATCTCGCTCAAGGCTAAACTGCAGAAACATCATCTTTGTCCCACCCTCCACCTACTCGCCCCTCCCCTTTCTCCATAACAGGCTCTTCTCTCACAACACTTAGGACATGACAAGCACTGCTCTAAGAATTCTGTAGGCTTAGTCAGTCAGTCCTCCTAACAACCCAGTGAAGGAGGTATTTTTGCCACTTGAAACAGAAGAGAATGGAGGCATCGAGATGTTAGTGACTTCCCAAGGTCTTAGAGTTAGTTCATGGCAAAGCATCAACTTACTCACTGCCCCCCCCATTCTGACTCTAGATCCAGTCTCCTGCCTTTCCTCTTATGTGAGGGTAAGGCAAGATGCACTGCTGCCAGGATTCCAGGATTCCTGCCCATACATGCACCGACTTATTCCCAACACAATGTGTTTAAACGTGTCTCTGCCATCAGTGGATGGCTACAGATGAGTTCTCTCAGAAATATGCTTGACAGTGGCTCCCCTGTCTTTGATTGCTATGGAGAAGCCAGAAGGGCAGGGAGGGAGGGGAATTAATAAGAAAATACAATTTAATTTTTAAAAAGGACAATAACACACACAAACACTTCAATAGCACAGTTAGACATACAGGTAAAAATGATAGATGATAACATAGTATGCACACATAAAAAAGTTAGAGTCACACATAGATACATTCATAAATAGAGCCATTTGTACACACACACACATAGGTAAACACAAAACAAAGCAGTGACTTCCTAGGGATCTCCTGGGTCAGTTAAATTCAAAGCAGAGAGATCTGCTGAGAAAGTAATGGTGACTATCCTTTGGGAGCCCAAAAAGGGAATCCAGATAGATTTCCTTGAAGGACACAAAATAATGATGGAGATGTATTAGGAAAAAACTTTTAAGAACATTGAAAATCACACTGGTCAGTAAGAAGGAAGTTTTCCAACAGGGCCAGGCATCTGCTCATGCTTCAAGGGCAGCAAGAGTAATCCCATGAGAAATTCATTCAGAAACCTTTCCTTGTCCGCCTACAGTCTTGATCTTAACCCTTCAGGTTTAGTGGTGTTCCCCAAACTCAAAGAATATTTCAAAGGAACATAATATGTGTCCCTCAAGGATGCCAAAATTGCTGTTTAGACAGGGTATAAATTAAAGAGCTCAAAATTCTTTGGGGGAAGAGTTAAAGAGATGGAAATACTGCCTTCAGAAGCATATAGACCTAGAAAGAGGAAATGTAAAGAAACAACATCACATTTCGTTTAATAAAATTTGCTGTGATTTTGTAGCAATACATTTTAATTTAGCCCCGTATAGCACTTAGGTGACCATAAGGCACAAAATTAAGCACACCAAAGTTACGGTGGTGCTTTAAATTCATGCAGGGGTGCCTCCTTATAAAGGCCTGGTACTCTTCTTCCAAGGAGTCTTACACTGGACTGCTACAAGGGGAGGTTGGCAGTTTGAAACCACAAACCAGTCTGAGAGGGCAAGTTTTCCACTCCCACAAAGAGCTTCACTCTTGGAAACCCACAGCGGCAGTTCTTCCCTGTCCTATAGTGTTGCCGTGAGTCAGAATTAGCTCCTTGGTAAGTGAGCTTAGTTTGAGATTTGGAATCTCCTTCCAGTAGGTCACAGCCACAGAGTGCTGTTCTGCTGGGCTTACGTGGCATCTCCACGAGTTGGAGTCTACTCAAGGGCAAGGGTTTAATTGTTACTGTTGTTGGAGACGATCCAGCCTTTAGCTGCATATAGTGATGTTGTCAAGGTTCTTACAGTAGGTTGACGACAAACCCTCCAAGATTCCATGAAAAACAGGAACATCATAGAGTTAAAGCCGGTCCTGTGCTAACTATAATTCTCTCCTTCCAGATCATGAACATCGTCTTAAGTAATGTTCTTTATCACAACCAACTGAACCCCAAATCCCAAAGTGCTTAACTAACAGATACCGTTTCATACAAAGACATACGTATTGTAGTGTATCTCAGAATGACCTTTCTCATGCATCAAAGTAGGAAAATAAATCTAGCTCTCTTCTGCGGATCCTCTACTTTACCAAGCACAATGTCCTTTTCCAGGGACTTCTCTTCTGATAACATGCCCAAATTCTGTGAGATGAGGTCTCGACATCCTTGCTTCTAGGGAGCAATACTGGTTTTACCTTCAAGTTTCTTCTAACACTCCGTGGTGTGTTCTATATGCTTTCTAAACACCCTAATGCAAATGCATCGATTTTACTGGGTCTTCTTATTCATTTTCCAACTTAGTCATGCATATGAAAGGCATCTGAAAATACCGTGGCTTGCGTTAGGTCACCTTACTTTTCTAAGTGATATCTTTGCGTTTTAAAAACACTTCGAAGAGATTTTTTTTTTTTGGCAGCAGATTTGCCCAGTGTAATGTCCTTTTAATTCTTGACTGCTTCTTTTCATAGAAAGCCCTGCTGGCGCAGTGGGTTAGAGTGAGCCTGCTAACCACAACAGTTACCAGCCCCCATAGGCTTTCTGCTCCCAGAGATTTACAGCCTGGAAAGCCCACTGGGCCAGTTCTACTTTGCCCATAGGCTATGATTCAGAGCTGGCTTGGAGCTGGGCTCCTCGCAGAGATTATTAATATATACAGAACAGCACCACAGTTGTTCAATTGCCTGATTTTGTGCAGGAGCCAAGTTCTCTCCAAGCTGAGTCATCGGAATGATCTCAGGTTCTTCCCAATCTCAGGAGTATTTTCTCTTTCCCACGGCTGAGGGATACATTTTTTATTCTGAGCCCTGGATTGCTTTGATTCTTCCTGGCTTGGGCTATCCATCCTTTGGACTCTTTATCAGCATGCTGCTGCTTCTAAAGACTGCCTCCTCATTCCAGGCTGTTCACTCTCCGCAGCACAGCTTCAGCCCTATGGGGAAATGCCCAGTCTCCTCCAGCAGCTCTATTCTACTTCCTCTACAGCAGTGGTTTGCCACCTTCCTCATGCCACCACGCTGTCATACAGTTCGCAGATGGTGGTGACCCCCAACCACAAAATTATTTTTGTTGCTACTTCATAACTGTCATTTTGCTACTGTTATGAATCATCATGTAAATATCTGATATGCAAAATAATAATTTATAAAAATCATCAAGGGTTCATGAGGGATGGGGGGAGTGGGGAGGTAGGAAAAAAATGAGGAACTAATGCCAGGTGTTTAGGTGGAGAGCAAATGTTTTGAGAATGATGAGGGCAATGAATGTACAAATGTGCTTGACACAATTGATGTATGTATGGGTTGGAATAAGAGTTGTATGAGCCCCTAATAAAATGGTTAAAAATATATATGATTAAAAAAGTATATATATCTGATATGCAGGATGTATTTTCATTGTTACAAATTGAACATCATGAAAGCATAGTGATCAATCACAAAAAACAATCTGTAATTTCATATTGTGAAATGTTTATTTCTAATGAAAAATAAATTTTGTCTTGAAGCGTGGTGTAGCATGGGTAACAGTCTTCACACTGGGTACTCATAGGTGGGCGTATCTGCATGTGGATGGACCCGCCTGGAGAGGGATAGAAGAGCGGTATCTCAGTTCCTAAGACCATTGGAAATAGTGCTTTCTAATGGTCTCAGGGGACCCTTGTGAAAGGGTCATGTCCCTCAAAGGGGTCGCGACCCACAGCTTGAGAACCCCTGCTCTACGGGCATTTAACACCCTCCCTCCATTCTCAGAGCAAAGACCACATGGGCCTTTTTGGTTTCCAGGCTCACTTCTCCTTCCTTCCAGGAGACAAACCCAAACACCCAAAACGACACTCATTCCAGTCTAGTTGATTTCAATTCCTGGCTACCTCATGTGCTATAGAGTAAGACTAAGCGAGCTCCCTATGTTTTCCTGGACTCTAGGCTTTATTAGAAGCAGCTCCCAAGGCCTCTGTGCTGGGTTGCCCCTGGGTGGGTGGTAGCACAGAGTGAAGCATGAGTGCCCTTCGGGAACCTCCCTGGAGAGCAGGCTATTTTTTCCTCAGCTGGAGGACAGGCACCTGAGAACGGTCCTCATGATTTGGACCTGTCAAATTCACAACTAAATATTTGAAGAGAAAAACAGGTTCAAGAATCCCTTTAAGTAGCTTTCTTTCCTAAGCTTGATTTTGTACACGTGTAGTACTTGAGGGTAACTGTGCTAAAAAAAGAAAACCCTTTTTTTCATGTGATCATTTATTTGAACAAGTAACTGAATTGGAGGCTCTGGGGAAAGAATGGGTTAAGACAGCAGCCCTGCGGAATGTCAGTGCAGCAAGCTGGTGCCTGCTGGGAGCAGTCATTCTCGCCCAGCCTGGCAGCTTTTTCATCCAAACTTCAGGCTTTCCCTGCCCTCCTGCAGGTCCCCTCCCTGAACAACTTTCTTCCCTCCAGTCCTTTCAATCAGTCCTGGACTTTCGACATTTTCCCATTTCCGAGTAGTGGAAAATATTCGCTATTAGAATTTCACCCTTCCCCCATTTCAGAATTATATCTATATAGAAGTCTTACGTGGTTGCCTAGTGCTGGCAAACGTCACCATCAAATGCGGTCATGCCACATCAACGCGATCTGACTTTGAAGGGCAGGAAGCTCAAGGTTTCAAGCTATGTATGCAAACTTTTACTTTATTAGTTCTGTTGATTCACATCTTATATCCTGAGCTCAGCATGCTCTATAACTTGTCTTGCTGCCAAGTAAACGTTGTTATCTATTACGTACTTTGCTAGTTTAAAAAAATCAGGAATTTAGTAGCTAATTTGAGGATTATACAAGGTACCTTTTTTCTTCCCTTTTCATACTTTTCCTCTTTTCTGGTGAAAAAGAAAAAAAAAGGGGGGAGGGGGAGAATCATACCAGCCTGTCCTCCTTATTGGTGAAAGTTGCTGATGAAGCCTGCAGTTTGAGAGGTGAGGCACTGGGTTTATCAATAATATCTGGCAGGAGCCAAGTGGAGAATAGTGAATTGCAAATATGGGATCTCCGTGGGGGAGGGGCAAGAGACGTGGGAAGCTGGGACTGAGAAAGCAATGTCAGGTGAGACTTGTCCTTGATTGTCCAGCGGTGTGGGCAGATACTGACGTGGGGGAGGGAAAGAGCATGAGCCCTGTGCCCACCTGAGCTGGGCAGGCCACCACTTCTCTACCTGTCCCAGGTCAAGAGCAACAGCAGCAAGCAAACTCAGGTGCTGTGGATACCGTTCTGACCCAAGGGATCTCATATGTTGCGCACTACAGCTGTACACTGTACCTTGTATAATCCTCAAATGAGCTACTAGAGTTTTCATGGCTGTGACCATCCACAAGCACACTGCCAGGCCCTTCTTCTGAGACGCTTCCGGGTGGGTTCACACGACAATCTTGTGGTTAGTAGTTAAGCACTTTACCATTTGCCCCAGCTAACACTAACGTGTCTTATTTTTATCCCAATTTGAAGAGCTGCTATGTAGACGTATTAACTTGAAAAAGCATGACTTTTTGAAAGCATGTACAGGGTGACTGATCACAGTCCAGTGATTCCGTAGCAAGGGTCTGTCACTCCTCCCCCAGGTCCTCACTGTGCAGGAGAAGTTCCCTTCTTCCAGAAACTTCCCCTTGTCATTCTCACTCACTCTGCTCTCTTCAATTTTAGAAAGTCATGATTGAGCCTACGACTTAGATACCTAATCATTTTTTTCCTGTGTATGAGCCACAAATATTTTCTAAAATTCACATCTTGTGACCTTGCCTGGATTGCAGATTTTTCAAGGGCGAGGTTCTCATCAGCTGCTCGTGCTGGTTCTCAGTACTGCCATAGAGGGGGCGCCTGCTCTGCAGCACAGACTAGGCAGCAGCACGTCTGAGGGGCCATGCCCTGTCCTCATCGGGCTCCAGGTCTAATTGTGTGGATAGGCATGACAGTATCGACTTGGGTTGAAAACAACAGACAGGTTCCACTACGATCAGAGTTTACTAGAAGTGTCATAGAAGACTGCGAGGAAGGTCACCTGGTCAGAGACAAGCATGAAGGGCCAAATACCAACAAGATAAAGGCGGTTCTATGATTAAGTACTCTGTGGAAACTGTACCATATTGAAGAACAATGCTAAGACTTTGAAACACGTCATAACACAAATGAACCTGGAAGATTATGCTGAGTGAAACAAATTCATCTCAAGAGGACAAGCTGAAGAGGCATGGGAAGGAGAATTGGACTTTACCAACAAATACATATAGATTTGATAAAGGATCTTTCTATCTATGTCTTTGTATGAACTGCAAATATATTTCCTAGATACAGGTCAGCACGCAGGGAGCCGAGTGAGAAAACTTCTTAGGCATAACTTTAAGGGAATGAGTCACTGGGCCTGGGGGCGCAACACTATAATCTCAAATGGCACGTTTGGGCAACATAGGTCAACAAAGACAATGTCCCTACTTTGCCCTACATTCAGCTTTGATGCATAGGGACTAGGGCAGCGGTTCTCAACCTGTATATCACGACCCCTTTGGGGGCCGAATGACCCTTTCACAAGGTTTTCCCAATTCACAACAGTAGCACAATTACAGTGATGAAGTAGCAGCGAAAATAATTTGATGGTTGGGGGGTCACCACAACATGAGGAACTGTATTAAAGGGTTGTGGCATTAGGAAGGTTGGGAACCACTGGACTAGGGTCTTAAACACTTGTGATCAGCCATCTAAGGGGCAACTATTAGTCTCTCCCGATCTGGAGCAAAGAAGAATGAAGAAAATCAGACATACATGGAAATAATTACTCTAAAGGACTAATGAACCTATTGAAAGCCAGTTACCGCAACCTTGGGATAAGAACTAGGTGGTGCCCACCTATCACTACTGGGCACTCTGGAAGGGATCAAAATAGAAAGACCTGGATAGAGCTGGAGAAAATGCGAAACAAAAGTCAAAATCATAAAAACCAAACAAAAGACCAGGCTTACTGATTGACCAGAGACTGATGGAAATCCTGAGACTGTGGACCTTAGTCAGCCCTCAAGTCCAGCAATGAAATCATCTCAGGTGCCCAAGCTCCAGCCAAACAATAGGAAGCACTGAGCAGTGAGCAACACCAGGGAGGTACAACCTCCTTAGAACAATCAATCATGTGATACCAAAAGGGTAGATTTGCTCAGAGAGAAATTTCAGAAGGAATGAAGGGATAGGAAAGGAAGATGAATGGAAACAGGGAGAAAATGAGATGAGTCTTGGGAATTGCAAATTTGAATGGAAAATGAATTTGCTGTATACACTTGCACCCAAACCATAACAAAAAGCTAAATAAAATAAAAACTTACATGAAACCCGGGATAGATAAACCTATCTCTAAAGGTTTAACTGGATTAATATAGTCAAAGGGACATAACATCCAAAGGGGAGGCTGCTGGGAAATGGGGAACCACCAACAATGAGTACAAGGCAGACACAATATATTGGAATTGATTGTTGTGATGGGTGCACACTCTTATGAATGGTGACTGGACTATTGAAATGTATGATATATGAATTGAATGTCAGGAAAACTGCTAGAAATAATCTAATAAGAATTTGTAAATAAATAAATAAAACATAAATGACAGAACATTGCTGAAAGAAAACAAAAATAAGTAAATCAGTGGAACAGAGTAGAACCCAGAAAATAATCTAAGGATTTTTAAAAGGATTGTGTGTGTGTGTGTGTGTGTGTGTGTGTGTGAATTACATGGAGGAATTTACATTTCAGACCGTTGCCTCTGTGTTCAACAGTTCAAGCTACTCATCAAATCCACCAGGGTTCTACCCCACCCGCTGTCCTCATATCTCTTTTGCCTCTTGTGGATTTCATCCCCCCCTTTCACCCAAATACACACCCACCAACTCCCTACTCCATTGCTTCATCCCCCCCCCCCCCGTCCTCCCCTGTCCTTGCCAACTTCCAATATCTACTCCCTTTTTCTTGGTTATTCATCTTTATAGTAGTGGTCTCATATCGTGTTCACCTTTTGTGATTGACTACTTTCATTCAGCATAATTTTCTTCTGGTCCTGTCATGAAATGAGATGCTTCATGGCTTGATCTTCTTCTTCTTCTCAGTGATATATAATATTTCAATGTATGTACCAAAGGGTCTCTATCCACGTTTCGACTGATGTGAATTTGGGCTGTTTCTAACTGCTATAAACAGTGCTACAATGAACATGGGAGGACAGATGTCTGTTCATGCTCTGGCTCTTCTTGAAGGCATATACTCAGCAGAGGTATTGCTGGGTCAAAGGAATTTCTATTCCCAGTTGTTTTAGGTAGAATCGCATTGTTATCCACAGTGGTAGTACGTATTTACAGACCCACTAGCAGTGTATGAGGGTTTCAATCTCTCCTTACCCTCTTCAGAACTTTTGTTTTCTGGTTTTGTTTTAATCTGGTTTTCATCATCGGTGTCAGGTGGTATCTCATTGTGCATCCCCCAGAGGGCTAGTGATTGTGTTTGCTGGTCATTGGGACACCATCTTTAGTGAACTATGTACTTTGCCTACTTTCTAATTGGGTTGTTCATCTTTTTCTTAGTGAGGTGTTGGACTTTTCTCTAGATTTTAAAGATTAGTCCTTTGTTGTGTTTTTGTCAAAGATTTTTTCCCACTTCACGGGTTCTCTTTTGGCTCTTTTAATAAAACTTTTCAGTATGTCCCAATCATCTATTTTGTCGTTTATTGTGTAGGTTTCCTTATTTATATATGATAGTGTGTTTACTAGTAGGGCCCTTAATTTGTTTCCTGTTTTCTCAATGTGGATCTTAATAGTTCTGCGATTTACATTTAGATCTCTTGAGTTTGTTTTATATATGGGTCCACCTAAGAATTTAATACAGACTTTAGAAAAACAAAGAAAGCATTATTATCCAATAAATTGTGTTGGGAAAAGAAAAAAGAATGAGAAAGAAAGATAAAAAGAAAGAGTAGAGCAAAGCAATGAAGTCCCAGGGAATACCAAAAATAGACTATGGGGCCAGGTATGGCACCCAATCAGAACTGAGTACAAAATACTCCTAAGGGTCAACAAACAGACCTGGAACTATTTATAGGCTTTTCTTTTTTTATTGCCTTTGTTGTTGTTTTGTTTTATCTTGTTTTTGTGCTTATTATTGTCTCTGCATGTCTATCTAGATAAGATAGATGAGATAAACAATCCTGAGGAGAAAACAACAGGATCTTCGGTTCTGGGAGGAGACCGGAAATGGGGGGGGGGGCGGGGGAAGGAAGGAGGGTGTCAACAAACCCAGGAAGAAGGGAACAACAAGTGATCTAATATCGATGGCAAGGAGGTCAAAGGATACTTGGTGTGGCTTGATCAAGGGCAATGTATCCTACAGGGATTACTGAAACCTGAATGAAGGCTGAACATGATAGTGGGACAAGAGGAAAGTAAAAAAATAAATAAATAAAGGAAAGAACTAGGAGGCAAAGGACATTCAAAGAGGTATGAATACAGACATGTACATATATAAATGTTTAATATAATGATAGGGAAATAGATCTATGTACATATATTTATATGTTAAGTATTAAGGTAGCAGACGGACATCTACTCAAGTACTCCATCAATGCAAGAACACTTTGTTCTAATAACCCAGCATTCTATGATGCTAACCTTCCTGACACAATCACTGAAGACAAAATGGGTGCATAAGCAAATGTGGTGAAGAAAGCTGATGGAGCTCAGCTATCAAAGGATATAGTGTCTGGAGTCTTAAAGGCTTGAAGTTAAACAAGCAGCCATCTAGCTCAGAAGCAACAAAGCCCACATGGATGAAGCACACTAGACTGTGTGATCATGAAGTGTCGATGGGATCAGGTATCAGGCATCAAAGATCCAAAACAAAAAAGATCATATCAATGTGAATGAAGGAGAGTGCAGAGTGGAGACACAAAGGCCCATCTGTAGACAGTTGGACACCCCTTACAGAAGGATCACAAGGAAGAAATGAGCCAGTGTGCAGTATAGCACTGATGAAACACAACCATTCATCTAGTTCTTTAATGCTTCCTCCACCCCACTATCATGATCCCAATTCTACCTTACAAATCTAGCTAGACCATAACATATACACTGGTACAGATAAGGGCTCACAACACAGGGAATCCTGGACATATAAACCCCATGGGACTAATAATGAGAATAATGATACTAGGAGGATAAGGGGAAGGTGGGGGGAGAAAGGAGGCACCAAATCACAATCTATATATAACCCCCTCCCAGGGAGATGGACAACAGAAAAGTGGGTGAAGAGACAGCAGTCAGTGTAAGACATGAAACATATTCTAAACAAATTATCGAGAGTTCATGGGGCTGGGGAGGGGAGAGGGAAAATAAGCTGTTACCAAGGGTTCAAGTAGAAAGAAAATGTTTTGAAAATGATGATGGAAACATGTATAAATGTGCCTGACACAATGGATGGATGGATGGATGGATGGATGGATTGTGATAAGAGCTGTAAGAGCCCCTAATAAAATGATGGATGGATGGGTGGAAAGAAGGAAATAAGGAAGGACAAAAAAGTATATATATAGACCTGGGTATGGAGACTTTGTAAATTTAATTCCCAACCAGGAGGGTGGAGTGAGGTTGGGGTGGAAAGGGGGAACTGATTTTATATATAACCTCCTCCCTGGGGGGTGGACAACAGAAAAGTGGGTGAAGGGAGATGTCGGACAGGGCAAGATATGACAAAATAATAATTTATAAATTATCAAGGGTTCATGAGGGAGTGGGGAGTGGGGAGTGTATTGGACAGGGTTCTCTAGAGAGACAAACCAGATTGCTAGTAATTATATATAAATATATTTATAAAGATAGATATATAATTCAAGAAATAAACCATTAAATAATATACAGATAGATAATACAAGAAATTAACAGTTACATTATAAAGCAGTGAGACACTAGCAGTCCTTCAAGTTTTGAGAGCTGCCAGTTGCCAGTCCCCTTCTGAAGAGAGAGCTGGGCTATTTATACCCAGGCAGCAAACAGCAAGGCAGGTCCCCAACTGTCATCAACTGTCAGTCCCCAGCTCCAGAGATGAACAGTCCAATCGTGTGGGCTTAAAGGGACCTCAACTTACAGTGACACAGTCCACAGGCTAGGCATCCCACAGGTAGTGTACCCCTTTAAACTGAGGCACAGAACAACCAAGGTGAGGCTCACCGAGCCATTTATCCCTCTGCCCTTCAGTTAATCCTACTTGTGTTTGTCGGCCAGGCTGGCACAATAAACTATAGCAGGGAGGAAGAGGAAAAAGGAGGAGCTGATGCCAGGGGCTTAAGTGGAGAGCAAATGTTTTGAGAATGATGAGGGCAATGAATGTACAAATATGCTTGATACAATGGGTGTATGTATGGATTGTGATAAGAGTTCAACAAGCCCTCAATAAAATGATTTAAAAAATTCATTTCCCAGGGACCGTCTCAAAAAACCAAACCAAACTCACTGCTATAGATTCAGTTCTGCATCACAGCTACCCTCCAAGACAGAATAGACCTTCCCCGTGGGTTTCCAAGACTGTGTATCTGTATGGGAGTCATCTTTTCCCAAAGGCTGGTGGGTTCAAATGGCTGACCTTACAGTTAGCAGCCGAACAAAGATCTCAGAGAGAAAGCTGAGTTTTACTGATTCCTGCTCAAAGAGCAAACCTGAAGACAAATGACTGCTAACCATCCTCAACTTTAGTGTGTGTGACAAAATACTTCTTTGTGTGTCATCCCACTTGTCCATCAGAGTTTAATCTAAAGCCATGCAGTTACCATCAAGTCCGTTCCAACTCATGGCGACCCTGTAGAACAGGGTGAAACCACCACAGAGGAATTCCAACTCATGGCGACCCTGTAGAACAGGGTGAAACCACCACAGAGGAATTCCAACTCATGGCGACCCTGTAGAACAGGGTGAAACCACCACAGAGGAATTCCAAGTCGGCGTTCTCTTTTAATTTCCATCATTTTCTTTTTGTTAACATGTTTGTTTTAAATCAGGGCGTTTCTAAGCCAGACTCTGGTAACTGAAGGGCTTTTATGAATAGTTTATCTTGTCTCAACTGTAGAGTCTAGCTATGCTGCAAATACATTCTGGAGCAAAATGGAAAACATCATCTTTCTGAAGATAGGCTTAGACATTCTGATCCAGTAGGTTAAGCTATTTGCTTTCTCTGGTAGCAGGGGTGAGTCATACCTGGCTGCTAGGCCCAGATAACCCATTAAAGACCTCCAAGATCAAGACCGACCAATCCATCCCGTGTGGCAGTGCAAGTTTCAGAGCCCAAATGACCTGTACTCAAAGAACAATTTACGAACACTTTGTCAGATGCATCTGCTGTCAAACATGGACTCGCTGCCATTGGTAAGCCAGCGGCTATCAGAGCCGGTGCCTACTTGCAATTAGGCCATAGGAGTTAGCATCAAGTCCAACAGATCTTGATCCATGTTCAAATAGATTCTTTTCTACATCTGGAAGCTGGTTAAGTTTTCTGTGTGTAATACTAAGAGTTAAGGTTCACTGCATGGTATCATCTGGTTCATGATTTTCCATCTTGGAACCTTGAGGGCCGGAGTCCAGTGCTTCTGGTACAGCGGCTCCAGGCCTCCTTATGCGCCGCCTTCTCAGTAGCCAGCGCCTCGCCCTGTTTGTCTCTGCTTTTCCAGGGGCACTCAAGTAAAACTCTACTCAACTAGCCTGGGCACAGCCATCTTTGGTGACCCAAGTCTGTATTCTTTATGGAAGCAAGTGGTCCCATCTTCCCCCCTTGGAGCAGCTGGTTGGTTTGAACTGTGGATCTTTTGGTTGGCAGTCAAGCACTTAACCACGATGCCACCAGGGCTCCGTCCTTTATAGTTGGAAGCGATGAAAAGAAAATGGAGCTATTCACCATGCAAAGACGGGGCAAGGTAAGTGAGTGAGATGCTGGGCACGCAAGTCTTCAACCTTGGAAATGGTAGCCGACTTGCAGATCAAGAGTTTTTGTTTACTGATGTCCCTCTTCTGAAATTCTATATAAACAGTAGCTTTTGAATAACCTCAGGGGTTAGGAGCACTGACCATACCCAGTGGAAAATATACGTTTGACTGCCCTAAAATTTAAATAGCTTACTGTCGCCTGGACGCCTTACAGATAACCTAAACAGCTGATCAATGAAGTGTTAGGTTGTGTTCTTTAGAGAAGCGGACCAGTGACACAGGTGTGCATAAGGAAAGGGGCTCACGATTTGCAGAGGCAAGCAAGTCCAACCCAGTTCCGTTCCAACTTGTAGACCAGATGACAAGCACGGAGGCTCTTCCTGACTTGTGTAGCTGCCAGGGTTGATGAACCAGGAAGCAAGAAGAACACAGGCTGATAGAGGCAACATTAGACGAATCCAAGGCTAGCAGGCAATATGGCAGGTCTATAAGCCACACGCAAGACAAGCCAGCAAGAAGAAATCAGCTCGCTTCTCCACAGTGTCAATGCATCCCCTGATGACATTCCCTTTCCATTTGTAGAAGTCCTATAACCAGATCAAGAAGGTAGCACTCCACCCTCTCCTTCCTATAACTCTTCCACTGCTCACAGAAGATCTCATCATGGAGTTGATTATATTGTTAGATCACATCGTGGGAGAATCCCAGCCCAATCTAACTGACATAAAACTGAGCTATCACACACCCAGTTTGTATATATGTTATGTACTGTAACCACTGAAAATCTGTTTTTTCTTTAAACATTTTATTAGGGGCTCATACAACTCTTACCACAATCTATACATATACATACATCAATTGTATAAAGCACATCTGTACATCTTTGCCCTAATCATTTTCAAAGCATTTGCTCTCCACTTAAGCCCTTTGCATCAAGTCCTCTTTTTTCCCCGCTCCCTCCTCCCTCATGAGTCCTTGATAATGTATAAATGAAAATCTGTTTTTTCAAGACAAGGTAAAAACATCTTCTGCAAAAAGTGCAACTTTTGGTGTCTACTGCGGCATAGCTGTAGTGATGACTTCATAAGTATCCCTTTCTTTTCTGGCAATTGTCCTTACACTGAATTCGTTTATCTTGAAATGCCGGGCAACCACAACTGCAGATGTCAAATGAAGGTACATGACAAGCAACTCAACTTTTTCCTGTCATGCTATGGCCTATCTAGACTGTGTCTTGGGAGCACTCCCACCACTGCCAGTGGCCCTTCCTGTGGGTCCCGGGTGTTACCCAGGGATTACAGTATTACACCCACACCACGAAGCGTACAAAAGTGTGCGAGAGCACTTTCTGTGTGATACACAGTTTCCTGGAGAGACA
Organism: Tenrec ecaudatus; assembly: GCF_050624435.1. Lineage (NCBI taxonomy): Eukaryota > Metazoa > Chordata > Mammalia > Afrosoricida > Tenrecidae > Tenrec > Tenrec ecaudatus. The sequence goes on from NC_134538.1 coordinate 8,681,192, forward strand.
ACCTACTCAGAGATGATTACCATCACACGCTTTTTAAAAAAAATCCAAATATAAGTGAGCCCACACAGTTCAAACAGGTGTTCTTCAAAGGTCAACTGTGCTGCCAACGCTGGGGTAAAGGGGAGGCAAGCGAGTTACTTGGTGTGAAAAGTTTAATGGGTGCCAAAGCATAAGTAATCAAGACATATTCTTGAGTAAAATTTCATGTATTAAATCAAATTTCCTCTTTGATGCCTCCAATGAATCAGCCTAGTAAAAACTTTGTCTTTGATCCAAAACCGAATTATACTTTTGAGCACTTAGAAAACATCTAAGCAATTAGTTATTTTTTTAAAAACTAAGTACCTCTTTTATTATTTATTTATTTTATGGTTAACTTTTTGATAGACTTTTTGCATCTCTTTTGTTAATCTTTCCTTAGCTAGAGAGCAAAAACATACTTAGAAATATTCTTTTTATTTTAATAAATCATTTTATTGGGGGGGGGTCTTACAACTTAAATAACAATGCATACATCCATTGTATCAAGCACATTTGTACATATGTTGACATCATCCTTTCAAAACATTTACTTTCTACTTGAGCCCTTGGTATCAGCTCCGCTTTTTTTCCTCCCTACCCAACCTGCTCACCCTCGTTGAACCCTTGACAATTTATAAATTATTTTTATTTTCATATTTTACACCATCCACTGTCTCCCTTCACCCATGTTTCTGTCATTCATCCTGGTGTGTATGCGCGCGCGCGTGCACGCGTGTGTGTGTGTTGTACGTCAATCATTGTGATTGGTTCCCTCTTTCTCCCCCCACCTTCCCTTTACTCTCTTGGTATTGCTACTGTCATTATTGGTCCTCAGGGACTATCTGTCCTGGATTCCCTGTGTTGGGAGCTCTTATCTGTACCAGTGTACGTGCTCTGGTCTAGACGAAATTGTAAGACAGAACTGGGGTCAAGATGAGGGAGGGAGGTCATTAAAGAATGAGAGGAATGTTGTGTTTTGTCGGTGCTATACTGCTGGCTTGTCCCTTTTTTGTAAGCACCTATTTTAAATGAAAAAAAAAAACTACAGTGGTTATGTGATTTATCAGTCCACTAGGTAAACCAGAAGATAATTTCATATATCCCTCTGCTACCTGGTCTGGTGGGTCAGAGTGGCAAGACCACCTTCCTCATGTTCCTGTCGCATATCTGAATTTACATTCAAGATACTCACTTTAGGCTAGAAAATAATGTTTTAAAGTCCAAATGTATTGTAGTGTATGTACAAGGAGCAAACTATCAACTTTTAAATAAAGATGTTGCTGTTGTTTTTGTTGTTCGGTGCTGTCAAGTCTGTTCTGACTCACAGTAACCCTGTGTCTGAGAGCGCCTGGGCCTGCTTGATGGATGACCCGGTGCTGTGATGCAATGCGAGACATACTGCATATGGAACATGGGAAGAACCCAAGTCATGTTCCAAGGAGCCTTCAGGAGGAAGCTGCTTCCCGTTGACTGGGCAAAGGATGTTGTGTACCCTGCCAACGCTCCAGAGATTCTCTGCGAGTGCCAGGGGCAAGATCTATTTTTGACCACTGGCATTCCGGGAATGGCCTACTTTAAGCAGCACTAATAGAAGGAAATCTCTATTTGCCTAAAAAGTGTATTAAATTGTGATGGTTTACCTTATCTAAATGATATTGAAGCCCATTCAGTAGCAGGTTCACTTAATCTACATTATGGAAATGGACTTATAACTGGTGGGCATTTTGATGGCGTGGAGGGCAATTTTAATGTCACCAATCCATAGACAGCTGTTATTTGGGCACCTAGAATTGTACAATAGTAAACAAAATGAGATCTAAGGCAAGGTCTCCACTCCAGTAAAGCCTGAGTCACTTTAGGGAGCTATGATTGATGCACCCCCCAAATAAATAAGAACGCGATAAGAAATAAAAACAGAAACCAGCTGCAGTTAGACCCCATCTCATTGCCGTGTCCCAGCAGAGCTGCGCGCCATAGGGTTGCTCAATGGCTGATTACATATATATATTATAGTTTTATTGACATCTCTTATAGTCAGCTTCTTCCCCCCCTCCCTTTTTCCCCCCTCCCTCCTCCTGAACTGTCAGGGAACCACCACTCTTGTCACTGTCCCTGAGGGGTCATTTATCTTGACTTTCACGTACCGAGCGATCCTAAATACACAAAGGAACACATTCAAACCTAACATGATCAATGAGGCAAAACACATAAAAAGCTTACGAGTAAGGGGTGGAGATGTTAAAGGACTAGAGGATGGTTATGTGGTTCATCAGTGCCATACTGCACCCTGGCTCTGTCATCCGTTCCGTGTGACCCTTCTGAGAGGGACTGGCCAATCTTCTTCTTCTTCTTTTTTTTAAAAATCATTTTTTGGGGGGGCTTGTACAATTCTTATCACACTCTATACATACATCCATTGTTTCAGGCACATTTGTACATTTGTTGCCATCATCATTCTCAAAATATTTGCCTTCTACTTGAGCCATTAATATCACCTCCTCATTCCCCCCTCTCTCATGAACCATTTATAATTCATAAATTATTATTATTTTGTCATATCTTACACTGTCTGACATCCCCCTTTGTCCACTTCTCTGTTGTCCATCCCCCAGGGAAGTGGTTATACATAGATTCTTGTAATCGGTTCCCGCTTTCCATCCCACATATCCTCCACCCTCCAGGCATCACCACTCTCACCACTGGTCCTGAAGGGGTCATCTCTCCTGGATTCCCTGTGTTTCCAGTTGCTATTTTTACCAGTGTACATCCTCTGGTCTAGCCAGACTTGTAAGGTAGAATTGGGGTCATGATAATGGGGGTGGTGGTCGGAGGAAGCATTTAAGAACTAGAGGAAAGTTGTATGTTTCATCGTTGCTACCCTGCACCCTGCCTGGCTTGTCTCCTCCCCACAACCCTTCAGTAAGGGGGTGTCCAGTTGCCTACCAATGAGCTTTGAGTCTCCACTCTGCACTCCCCCTCATTTACAATATGATTTTTTGTTCTTTGATGCATGGTACCTGATCCCTTCGACACCTCGTGCTGACCAATCTTCTTGCAGGCGGACTGCGGCTTCTCCATGCATCCTCACATGGAGTTGGTTGCATGTTTTTGAACTTCGGATCCCTCTTCATATGCCAACTCATGATCGCACGGGCTGGTGTGCTTCTTCCAAGTGGGCTTTGTTGCTTCTCTGCTAGATGGCCGCTTGTTTAATTACAACCAAATGACTGATATTTTGGAAGTAGATCATGAGATCTTTCTATCTTTTCTTTTTTCCAAGAGCCTGTGGGTGGATTTAAGCTTGCAGCCCTTTTCCAGCAGCCAACCTGGTAACCATTTGCACCACAACAGGACTATCAATACAAGAGCCAAGTGAACAGGGACTAGCATAGCCATTACCTAGTAGAAATGCTAAGGAGGAAAAGTAATTCCTTTGGAGAGAGAGAAATTGGGATTGTTTGTATGAACTTGTTCTGCAGGATGAGCAAGCTTCAGCTAGTTGGAGCTGGGTTCAGGGCATCACATGTTTTTTTTGAGGGGGGTATACACATAAAGACATTTGTCATTCATATAAGAGGAAGCTCAGCAGCAGCTTCACAAGAAGCCTGAGCAGGTGCCTTAATCTTTCAGTCTCATGCTGGTCCCCAGCTGGAGGCTGCCAGTCTTCCCACAACTACCGGCAAAAGAAAGAGGTTTTTACATCCGCATGCCTTCATATCAAAGAGAAAAGTCTTTCCCGGAAGAAAACCAGGTGACCTCTCTCTACATATGTCCCAGTTGCTAAAACCTCTTGAACCAATTCTGGCAAAGTCACAAGAGTTCATTCTAGCTTTCTTTTCAAGAGTTTGCCTCCTTGGAGCCTGTTGCTGTTTGAAAACTCACAGGTCTATTAGCAAGGGGGAGTGGCGTTGCCAATTGTTCATACACGTTGTGTCTTTGCGTAGGGAGTTCTGCCAGTGTTATCCTTTCCTTCACTTTCTCGGGCACACCTGGTGGGTGTGAGGAGGGTGAGGCAGGGTGGGACACAGGTAAGTGCCAGCCAGGACCATGGGAGAAGGGCTCCCTTGCCTTTGGCCTGAGTAGCTCCGGCATTAACTGGGAGAATATGAATGCCTAGAGAGAAAACACTCCGACTTTAAATGATGATTCAGAGAATCTACTCACTAGAGAGATGTCTGGATGGAATTTCCCCCCAAACTTTTTAAACCACCTCATGTAAACATGGTACATTGAGAGGGTCATTCCTGAGCAGCACCTGTAGAGGAAAGACCAAGAGATTACCGGAAAATCATTGATTGGTTGCTTTTGATTGAGGTCACAAAGAGAGGGTTAAAAGGTGAAGAAAATCGTTGAATGGAAAAATTGATTTGCTCTCCACCCAATATTAATAAAAAGCTTCCTTAAAAAATAAAACAAGTGGGGAAACCTTTAGTAATGACATAAATGCTTAAATATATGTAGGTGAGTTACAAAATCTACACAATGGTCATCGCAAAATGATTACAGTGTATAATTTCCAGAGAGGTTATAAAAAGTTGATGGAAAACATTCTCTGAGGTTAGAGTTGGTGATAAGAATTAACACCAAACCTCATTTTTAGAGAAATTGCTTGCTCAAATGAAACTTTCAACAACTCATGGCTGTTGGTGTTTTTGGTTTTTTTGTGGTTTTTTTGAGAATTTTTTCCCATAGTCTTATCATAAAAGAGAAATGAGTAGCAGGGGACACAGGGCACTAACCCACCCAAGGGGTGGGTATTGATTATATCTCCACAGGGAAAGAAGGACCAGACTTCAACCCAGTGCTCCAAGATGTGAATGCAACATGCTGGCATGGAGTCGGGAACCAGTGGAGAGATCTGAGAGGCCGGCCCTTATCACAACTACGTAGACACCTGTCCCTTCCCCCTCCCCCCCCTCCACCGAAGAATTTATCTCACAGGACAGCACTGAATCTGCAGCTCCAGGAGAGGGACCTGTCTGATTGGAGTACACGGGAGAAAATAAAGGGGCAGGAAGAGAGAGTGGAGCACATCCTGGCCGACCAAGCCTTGAGGGCGATATTCCCGCTCAGAGCAGCCAATCTACAGAGAGACCACCTGGCCGTCCCCACTATGAGACACGGCATCCCTCACTGACCCATAACCCTAGGGGGGACAACACTGGAGACACAGTGTGGGAATTCCGCCTGATCTGATCCCACCACACCAAGACAAAACGCTAAGGGTGTGGAACAGAACAGCAAGGGGAACAGAGCAACAAAGTCTCCAGGGAATACCAAAAATAGGCTTTGGGACCAGATCTTGGTGCCCCAACAGACTCGACTGGAAAACACGCCTAAAAGCCAAAAAAGAGTCCTTGAATTAACTACAAGCTTTTCTTTCTTGTTGTGTTTTGTTTTGCTTTTTGTCATTGGATTGTTGTTTTGTTTTATTTTGTTGCTTGGTTTTGTTCTGTCTTGTTTTTGTGCATGCTATTATCTCCACAGGTCTGTCTAAATAAGATAGTCTGGATGAACAACCAGGAGGAGAAAACAACAGGACCAACATTTCCGGGGGGACTTGGGAGAGGGGGAGTTGGGGGGAAAGGTAGTGGTGTTAACAAACCCAGGGACAAAAGAACAACAAGTAATCCAAATTGGTGGAGAGGAGGGTGTAGGAGGCCTGGTAGGGCATGACAAAGGATAGTGTAACCGAGAGGAATTACTGTAACCCAAATGAAGACTGAACATGATAGTGGGACAAGAGGAAAAAGTAAAAGTAAATGGAGGGAAGAGCTAGGAAGTAACAGGCATTTATAGAGGTCTAAATAAAGGCATGCACATATGTAAATATATTTATATGAGGATGTGGAAATAGATCTATGTGCATATATGTATAGTTTTAGTGTAAAGGTAGCAGATGGACATTGGGCCTCCACTCAAGTACTCCCTCAACACAAGAATACTTTGTTCTATTAAACTGGCCTTCCATGATGCTCACCTTCCCAACACAATCACTGAAGACAAAGTGGGTGCATAAGCAAATGTGGTGAAGAAAGCTGATGGAGCCCGGCTTTCAAAAGATATAGTGTCTGGGGCCTTAAAGGCTTGAAGGTAAACAAGCAGCCATCTAGCTCAGAAGCAACAAAGCCCACATGGAAGAAGTACACCAGCCTGTGTGATCACAAGGTGTCTAAGGGATCAGGTATCAGGCATCATCAGAACAAAAAATCGTATCATTGGGAGTGAGGGGGAGTGCGGAGTGGAGACCCAAGGCCCATCTCTAGGCAATTGGACATGCCCCTATGGAAGGGTCGCAGGGAGGAGACCAGCCAGTCAGGATGGAGTGTAGCAAGATGAAGCATACAACTTTCCTCTAGTTCCTAAATGCTTCCTCCTCTCCCTTCCCCCGCACCCCAACTATCATGATCCCAATTCTGCCTTACAAATCTGACTAGACCAGTGGATGCACACTGGTACAGATAGGACCTGGAAACACAGGGAATCCAGGGAGGACCAGTGATGAGAGTGGCGGTGGAAAAGGGGAACCGATTACAAGGGTCTATATATAACCTCCTCCCTGGACAACAGAAAAGTGGGTGAAGGGAGATGTTGGACAGTGCAAATTATGACAAAATAATGATTTATAAATTATCAAGTGTTCATGAGGAAGGGGGAGCCAGGAGGGAGGGGAAAATGAGGAGCTGATGCCAGGAGCTTAGGTGGAGAGCAAATGTTTTGAGAATGATGAGGGCAATGAATAAATGTGCTTTACACAATTGATGTATGTATGGATTGTGATAAGAGTTGTATGAGTCTCTAATAAAATGATTTTTTTAAAAAAATGAATATGTCTTAAGGCCACTTTACAGCAATGTGTCTGGATTAAAAAGCCGTCCTTGGCTTGTGTTCTTTCCACACCCTGGTTTGAAGACATAGAAAATACTCCCTTAGTTATTTATGGCTTTTGCAAATTAACAAACCAGATAGGAGCATATCAAGGGTACAGACATTTATTCCCATGCTGGTAATAGATGAAAAGCATAGTCTAATTCAGCATGAATTGAATTAACTGCAATCCTGAAGGTTTGGTCAACTGTGCAATGTCAGGAGGGGCCGTATACAAAGAAGTGAAAAGGGTGAGTGGACAGTTTTTGGTACAGAGGATAGGTCAAGGGAGTCCTGAGATTGGATAGTTAAGCAATTGGGGTGAGAATGTGTGCTGCCTACTGGCATAGCTTCACAATGTTGGTTTAATGCAGTATACGCCTTTGGTCCTGCCGTCTTTGAGTTAATAAATAAACTATAACTATATCCTACTGAGTCTTAATAGTGAATGCCTTAAAATAAAATCTGAAAAATCTCTGAAAGACACTGAAGAAACTAGTCACTACCTTAATTATCTACTGAGGGAGCAGTACTCGGTAGATTGGAAAAGAGGCTGGAGACTTCACTGTATACTCTTTTGTATCTTTGATGCAGGTATTAACTATTAAAGCATTTTAAATATTTATAAAGCTAAAATGGAAATACACGGTTACTGAAAAACTGGAGTGAAACAGGAATGAGAATGTTTAGAATACATCCGTATTGGGCAGGGTGCACAATCAAAAAATGAGCAACATGTAACGCAATTTTTGAAAAAGAAAAACAATCAGTTTATAGCACACGCTGTTGTGCACTCAACGACTAGCTGAATGTTTGGCTTGTGCAGAGGCCCATTGAAAAGCAAGCCTGTGGTGACCACCTCCCGAAAGATCAAAGCCTTGAGCACACTATGGAACCGTGCTACGTGGGGTTGCCCTGAGACAGAGGGGATTGAATGATAACTAACAACACAGAGGCTACAACAATAGGTTCCAGCATAAAAGGAACTGGGAGGACGGCACAGGACCGTGCACTGCTTTCTTTTGTTGTGCATAGGATCACCGTGTGGCAGAACCAACGGGGTGGCACCTAAAAACAGAGGGAGAAAGACAAGGCTTTCTGCTGCCATAGACGTTTACAAAAGGGCAGTTCTGCTGTGCCCTAGAGGGTCACTATGAGTTGGAATCGACACGATGGTAGGGAGTTTTGTCTGTAGCAGCAGCAGCAACAGAACTTCCCATCACGCTATCCTAGCACGCTGTGTTCAACACCACACCAGCTTCTGCAGCATTTTTCCTGAGCAGGAAACAAGATTTCACAGCTGCACACTGTTCTCTTAAATTGGCCATCACACACACACACAAAAAAAACGAGGTTTGAGGAAAACTGTTTTTATGAAATAATTCAGTGACCAGAGAGAACCTTCCCAGGTGAGGCCACTGGGTGCACTAACTCAGAGCAAGTTGCTCAATGCTTGCCTAGCAGGAAAAATGCATACTACCAAAGTTCCACCCAGCAGAGCTTTTTTACAGGGTATGGGTGGGGAGCGGGGATGGGAATCCTTTGTATCTGCATTCATTAACTTCTGTCTACTATGGCTCTTCACATCCCTAGTTAATGGTCAGAGGGGATCGCCACTGTGTACTCCCCATGGGGACTCTACAAATGGATTTGGCCTTTCACTATCATCCACAGTCTTAGGCACATTGGATGCTCAGGATTGAAGTGCTAATACAATTCTCTCCTCCAATCTTGGATTTGATTATTTACAATCCTCGTGACATACAGAGTGATATGCTTCTGTGTGGGCTTAGCTGACACCTCACTTAGATGGCTCCTTGTTTGATGACAAAGTCTTACCGTAGACACCATTTTTTTAATAGCCAAGCAGCATCTAATTTTACCATGCTTTGCTATGGTACTCATATCCTCAGGGATCCTTTTGTGAGCGTAAGTATGGAGCAGGCTGCATCGTAAGAATTTATGTTCTTGGGTTAAGGCTTACAGTTAAATGCGAGCTTAAAATCCATTCATATGACTAAGATATATATCTTAGTGTATATACATATATATATACATACATATATATATATATATGACCCTGCAATTTTAGTGGCAGCGTTATCAGCCTTTTGAGAGTTAATATAACTCACTTCCATATGGGTCCATATGCTTTGCTTTCTTGTGTTTGCAGATGCTGAATTACATCTTCAAATTGAAGGTTGGTGGCAAATCTACATCAGGCAAGTCTATCAGTGCCATTTTTCCAACAGTATGTGCTCAATGCACATCTCTGTGTCACACTTCATAATGCTGTCCCACGCCTAATGGACTACAGTATAAAATAAACATAACTTTTATGGGAAATAAAAAGTTGTGACTCATTTTATTGTAATATTTGTTAGAGTGATCTGCAACTAGGTCTGTAGTATCTACCAAGTAATTTTGTCCCAGTCAAATATTTTTATTTTCTTAATAGAGTTTTCATTTTCTTTCAATTATTATTATTAGTTTTAAAATTAATTGATCTTTTAATTTCCTTTATAGCGCCTGTTTTCTCTTCTCTAGTGTACTGTCCTGGTGACTCTAGCCACTTTGGCCTTCTAGGATCTCACTGGGCTATGTCTACATCTCCCTCCCAGCACTGAGGAGTGGAGGCCACATCCAGGCAATAAGCTGGAACAATGGTAGTGCTTACTTCAGTTACACATTTCCTAATTCTCAACAACTACTACTGTCTTTTGCTGGCTGGTAGCTGGTATCTTAAAACTCTTGTAACTTCTACTTTCCACATTTTTACATTTTTTTTAGGTGGAAGTGTAAATCTTACCCCTGATGTTCCATCTTGGTTGAAAACGCAATACATTCGGTTTGGAAGTTTATTCAAATTAGGCTTTTTCTAAGGAAAATATACAAAAAAGATGCATAATCATGTCTACATTCACAAAGGGGAAGAGGAGAATTAATATCAGTATCAGTCAGTTGGGTAAAGGTCAGACTTGCCTCCACACTCCAACTAGTCTTTAAAAAACATTCACATATCATAAAACTCATAGTTCAATCGGTATTAAAGAGAATTGTGTAATCATCACCACGATCAATTTAACAGCATTTTATTATTTCCTGTACTCATTGTTATTAGCTCCCTGTATCTTTCAACTACCCTTGCAATATCCCCAAGAAACCAATAGCCTTTTTTCTGTCTCTAATGATTGACTTAGTCTGGATTTCATATACAGGAAAACAACCAACCAGAAAACCCCAAGAAACAATAACAAAGTGAAACAGAGACAAATCTCGGTTAAAAAAGAAGCAGAAATCGTTTTACTAGTTCTGACAGCACCGTTCCTCCAATTTTCCTCTATTTCTGTTAGGTTGGAAATTCTGTTACAGTGACCGCACAGAACCCACTGGAAAGACTCATGACTATGGGTTTCCCCGGGGAAGTTAACAGGCTTTAGATTGAGGATCAGGATACCTCGCAGGCACTTTTCCAGTCAGAACAGCCTCCTCTTAGCTGTGGTTCCACGAACAACCATGCTCTTGGCCTTGTGGTCAGCTTGGGCAGGTGTTACAAAGATTTAGCTCCTGGCCTTTCAGCCCATGACTCCTTGGCCTCATGGCTGCTTGGGCCACAAATATTGCTCTACCAGTTAGGTACCCACTGTGGCACCAAGCCTCCTGCCCAAAGGCACTCAGTTCTCTTGCTCTGCAGAGCAGGAAGTCAATTGCTCTTTCTTCTATTGATTCTGCTGTCATTTCATCTCTGCCACCTCTCTGGGCTTCTCACGTATCTCGTGTCTCTGATCTGCCTCCTGGATCAAGGAGGTTCGGTATAGGGAGATTGAGGTTCCAAAAACAGTTTCTTTTCCACTCCTTGTGAGATCCCACTTTCTGAACGGATCATCCCCATGGTAGAGTCCTATATACTTTGAGTAGTCCCACCCTAAAGGTGCCATGTATCTTATTTACATTCTTAGAATGCTTTTCTGTCCCCTCCTCACTGCCATTGAGTTGATTTGTATAGGATAGGGTATAACTGCCCCTTTGGGTTACTGAGAGTGTAACTCTTTCCATCACTCCCCTTAGTGAGTTACAAATACTCTCATCTGCGTAATCCCACCCAGCCATCCAGTGACAATTATGTAGACTCTGTAGCTAAAAGAGTCACATCCAATAATTCACTGGCATTCCTGAGAAAAGACCTGTTAGGGCAAAATAACCTGGCTTCAAGATGCAGCCAAAGACCAAGATTTTCTACGAGAAGAGATGTGCTCCTGCGGAAAGTGGCTGCATGGATTGCAAGGGGATCCACGAACACTGAAAATCATATGAAAATCTGCGTAGGTGGTATGTGCGTTTCTCTGAGACTGTCAAAGATTTCATTAGATTCTCAAAGGCATGTGTAACAAAAAGGATTATGCACCCATGTTCTAAGAAAGTTAAATTTTGATTTGCATATGGATTTAAGTGGACATTTTCACACAATGTTAGTAAGCTTCTTGATTTGCGAGCAAGTAGCCTGAAACAAGCTCGACATTATTGTTCACTACACTCAAAATGTATTGCTGAGATTCTTAAAATGGGTCTCTGGTTTCTTGTCATTTTGACCATGCAAGTTAAGGAAGAGAGTCTACATATAATTACTGACATAAAGAACATTTCTATAATTACTGATAGAAAGAACTTTTCTTAGATTGATTGACAAAAGTCCATGCCTTCTCTTATAATAGTGACTTAATTTTCCTGTAGGTGGGTGTGTGAGTCTGGGTACTTTAAAAAAACAAATCCACAGAAACTAATGAATAAAAGAGAGTTTTATATAAGGGGTAAGTGCACACCAACCCAGTGCTGCCCAAGCCCACAAGTCCAACATTAACTCATATGTCCAACACCAAGCCATAAAGTCTTCCTCCATCTCACAAAATACACACAATGATGCCAACTGCAGAAGCAAAGCCCAATCAGTGAATATGTAATCATCTCAGTGCTGGCATGGGGTCTCCACACAGCTGCTCCAACACCCAGGGCTGCACTGTAGTAGGTCCATGTGCCTTCTCCTCAGGGATGTCTTGCAGGAAGTGAGCCTTGCCAGCTGAAGCAAGGAACTGGCTAAGGCAGCTGCACCCTTGTCCAACCATCAGAAAGCAAGAGACCCGAGAAATAGAAAGGTGCGAGGTTCACTGAGCCATTTATCTCTCCGCCCTTCAATTAACCCCACATTTGTTTATTGGCCAGGTTGGCACAATAAAGTAACTAACTCAGTGGGGCTTGTCTGTATCAGAATACCTGCTAGGGGCCCTCAAACTATGGCTCGCGGGCCACATGCAGCCCACCGAGGACATTTATCTGGCCCACCGGGTGTTTTTGCCCCGTTTAAGTTTTTTATTTCAAAATAAGATATGTGCAGTGTGCATGGGAATTTGTTCATAGTTTGTTTTTAAAAGAAGCTATAGTCCAACCCTCCAACGGTCTGAGGGACAGGGAACTGGCCCCCTGTTAAAAAAGTTTGAGGACCCCTGACCTGGGTAATAACAGGCCTTGCCAGCCAGAGCCCATTTCCGACAGGAACATGTGACTTAGGGGCCAAACATGGAAAACAGTGACTGTGGAAAACAGAGGACTGGGAAGAGAGGGTATGCGGAAAAATTCCTTTTTAAAAAAAAAATAAATCATTTCATTGGGGGCTCATACAACTCATCACAATCCATTCATGCATCCATTGTGTCATGCACATTTGTACGCATGTTGCCATCATTTTCAAAGCATTTTCTTGCTACTTGAACCCTTGGTATCAGTTTCTCATTTTTCTCCTCCCTTCCTTTCTCCCTCCCTTCCTCTTGAACCCTTGATAATTATAAATTGTTATTTCTTCATTTCTTGCACTGTATGATGTCTCCTGTTACCCCCTTGTCTGCTGTCTATCCCCCTGGGAGGGGGTTATAGGTAGGTCATTGTGATCGGTTCCCTCTTTCTCCCCCTACCTTCCCCTTCCCCTCCTGGTATGGCTACTCTCAATATTGGCTACTCTCAATATTGGCTACTCTCAATATTATCTGTCCTGTATTCTCTGTAGTATTTCCAATTCTTCTCTGTACTCATGCACATGCTCTAGTTCAGCTAGGTTTGTAAGGTAGAATTAGGGTCATGATAGTGGGGGAAGGAACATTAAAGAACCAGAAGAAAGCTGTATGTTTCATTGGTGCTATACTGCACCCTGACTGGCTCGTTTTCTCCCCATGACCCTTCTCTAAGGGGATGTCCAATTACTTAGAGATTGGCTTTGGGTTTCCACTCTGCACTTCCCCCCTCATTCACATTATGATTTTTTGCTCTGGGTCTTTGATGTCTGATACCTGATCCCTTCGACTTCTCATGATCACACAGGCTGGTGTGCTTCTTCCATATGGGCTTTGTGGTTTCTCAGCTAGATGGCCACTTATTTATCTTCAAGCCTTTAAGACTCCAGACACTATATCCTTTGATAGCTGGGCACCATCAGCTTTCTTCACCACATTTGCTTATGCACTGTATCTTCAGCGATTGTGTCGGGAAGGTGAGCATGATAGAACAAAAGTGTTCTTGTGTTGAGGGAGCACTTGAGTAGAGGCCCAATTTCCATCTGCTTCCTTAATACTAAACCTATAAATATATGTACATAGATCTATTTACCCATCATCATATATAAATATATTCACATATGTACATGCCTGTATTTAGATCTCAAAAAAAAATAGGTGGCACACTTCACAATAGCCAAGCACAAACTGAAATATCTAGGGATATACCTGACTAAAAAAACAAAAGAGCTGTACCAGGAAAACTACAAAACATTATTAAAAGAAACCAAGGGTGACCTCAACAAATAGAAGGACATTCCATGTTCGTGAACTGGAAGACTTAATACAGTAAAGATGTCAGCTCTACCCAAGGCACTAAATTCAATGCTATCCCAATCCAAATACCATCATCTTTCTTAAAAGGGCTGGAAAAACATATTACCAACTTCATATGGAGAGGGAAGAAACCCAGAATTAGCAGAGAATTTCTCAAAAAGAAGGACAAAGTTGGAAGGCTTGCTTTCCCCAGCTTTAGCACCTACCATACAACCACAGTGGTCAAAAAAGTGTGTTATTAATATAATGATCAATATTCAGACCAATGGAAAAGGATTGAAAACCCAGAAATAAAACCATCAGCATACAGACAACTGATCCTCGATGAGGGCCCAAACAATATCAAAGGGGAAGTGGATGCCCTCTTCAATACATGGTGCTGGAAAACATGGATACATATCTGCAGAAAAATGAAGCAAGACCCTTACCTCACTCCATGCACAAGAACAAACTCAAGGTGGATCACAGACCTAGAGGTGAAACCCCAAACTATTAGGACTATCAATGAGGGAATTGGAACAAATCTGAGAACTTTTACTCTGGGAATACACAGGCTATCAGAAATAGGGAAGGACACAAACACAGAGGAGGCACAAATTGACAAGTGGGATACACTAAAGATAAAACACCTGTGTACATCAAAAGAATTTTCCAAGAGATTAATAAGAAAGATCACAGAACGGGAAAACATCTTTAGCAATGACACATCAGACAAAACCCTTATTACTAAAATCTACAATACTCTCCTAACTTACAACAAGAGAAAAACCAATTGTCAATTGAGGAGCTGGGCAAAGTACCTGAACAGAAGTTTCTCAAGGGCAGAAAATCCAAATAGCCAATAAATATGAGAAAATATTCCAGATCTCTAGCCATAAGAGAAATGCAAATTAAAACTATCAGATACCATCTAACACCCTCAACGACAGCCCAATTAAAATAATCAGAAAGCAACGAGTGTTGGAGGGGCTGTGGAGAGATAGGAACTCTCGTCCACTCCTGGTGAACCTGTAGGTATGTACAGCCATTATGGAAATCGATTTGGCGATATCTAAAACAAATAGAAATTGAGCTACCATATGATTCAGCAATCCCCCTACTGGGCATATACCCAGAAGAGACAAGAAACAAACCATGGCCAGACATCTGTGCTCCAATGTTCATCGCAGCACAGTTTACAATTACATGGAGCTAAAAACAACCCAAATTTCCATCAACAAATGAATGGATTAAAAACTGTGGTACATGCATACAATGGAGTACTACGCATCGCTAAAAAAGCAGAGATGAACACATAAAGCACTTTGCTACATGGGAAGAACTGGAGGAAATCATGCTAAGTGAAGTGAGCCAACTACAAAAGGACAAGTGCAACACATGAGTTCGCTGAGGTAAGTTAAAAAATGTGAAAGTGGCATAGGGAAGAAGCTACTGTATACATCCGTTCCTGGGGTGAGGTCCAGGTAATATGGCAATGGCCAGACTAAACCCAGGGATACATATGGTAGCCAATTAAAAAGGAGGTGGAGAAAAAAGCACTAACCCACCCAAGGGGAGGGTTCTGTTTATATGTTCACAGGGAAAGAGGGACCAGACTTCAACCCAGTGCTCCAAGGCAAGTACACACACAGTGGCACGAAGCAGGGAACTAATGGAGAAGCCTGAGGGGCCGGCCCCATTACCAACTAAGTGGACAATCCCCCTAACCCCCCCACAAAGAATTCATTTCAGAGGACAGTACTCAAGCTACAGCTCAGGGAGAGAGACTTGTCTGATCAGAGCACACACGGAGCAAACGAAGGATGAGGGAAAGAGAGTGAAGCACAGTCTGGCTCAAGAAGCCCTGAGGACGATATTCCTGCTCAGAGCAACCAATGCACAGAGAGGACCTTAGGGCCCCACCATGAGACAAGACATCCCTCACTGACCCATAGTACTACGGGGGACAACACTGGAGGGACACTTCAGGAATTGTGCCCGCTCTGACCCCACCACACCGAGGCGAAACACTAAGGGCGTGCAACAGAACAGCAAAGGGAGCAGAGCAATGAAGTCCCCAGGGAACTCCAAAAATAGACTTTGGGGCCAGGGCATGGCACCCCATCAGACTTGACCAGAAAACACTTCTAAAGGCCAACAAACAGTCCCTGAACTCTTTACAGGCTTTTTTTGGTCATTGGATTTTGGGTTGGTATTGTTGTTCGAACCATTGTTTTATTTTCCATTTTTGCTTTGTTTTGCTCAGTCTTGTGTTTGTGCCTATTGTTATCGCTGCATGTCTATGGAGAAGGTAGGCAGCATAAACAAGCTGGAGGAGAAAAAACAGGACAATAGTTCCGGGGGGACATGGGAGAGGGGGAGGCGGAGGGGGAAAGGAAGTGGTGTTAACAAATCCAGGGACAAGGGAATAACAACAAGTGACCGAAAATCATTGGTGAGGAGGGTGTAGGAGGTCTGGCAGGGCTTGATCAAGGGCAATGTAACTGAGAGGAATTAGTGGAACCCAAATGAAGGCTGAACATGATAGTGGGACAAGAGGAAAGTAAAAGGAAATAGAGGAAAGAACTAAGAGGCAGACAAATTATTCTCATATTTAAGAAGCGTGAGGGGCCAGGGTTCTGGGTGGAGGGAGGCCTTCACACTTGTGAGTTAGAGATGAGTCTCAATCATATTCCCATAATTAAAATTAATTCCCACAATATCCTCCCACAATAGTGCTACCTTAAAATGACCTCTTACAAGCACGTGGCTGATTGCTGTCTGCTGGCAGCTTTATCTATAGGAGCAAACATATTGCAATTATTCTCCCTGCACAGGGGACAGCCACTCCCCCTAACCTGCCCCCAGCACTGGTGTTAGGTGACTCCTCCAATTAAGTCAGGGACCTCTTCGGTTAGGGCACAGCCCACTTTGTTACATATGTGGTTACCTGTAATTAGGGGGGCTTGCATGCCCCATAAGGTGATATGAGAATACAGTCTCTCTCTCTGCTTAGAACTGGTTCCTGAAGCCATGGTGAAGGCGAGCACCCCAAAACTTTTGTCTTCTCTTAATTTCTTCCCTTCAATTATACAATCGTCCCTTAGGTTCTGTGTGGATGTGAGGCTGGATCTCACAAATGCAGGCTGTGTGTGCACGCTGGTGTGATGGAAAGTTTAAGAACAAACTTCAGTTTCTTGGTTGTCATTAGCCCAACAAATGGGAAGGGCCTTCTTTTAAGAAGTCAAAAAAGAAGTCTGCAGAGTTGAGAGATGGAGAGAGAGTTCTGATGATTTCTCTGTACCTTTGGATGGAAGCCCACTTAGACAATACTTTGCTGCTATCCATAAGATCTTTAGTGGCTAATCCCTCTGAAGTAGACAAAGTATCCCTTCTTTGTCATCTGTTTTTTGCCCGGAAACTCTGCTGAAACGTGTTCACGTTGGGTGATCCTGCTGGTATTTGAAGGACTAGTGTCATAGCTTCTGGCATCACAGCAACTCGCATGTCAGCACGGTACAACAAACTGAATAAGTGCATGTACGTAACCAGTAGAATATTAGGTAAATGATGATGTGTGATTTCTGAGGTGAGGTCATAGAAGACATTCTGACTTCCCATTTCCAGCTGTGCTCTTTGGGGAGAATCCCATAGGACATTCCAGGAGCCCCACGGAGAGGATTATGTGGGAAGGAACTGAGAGCCCCTGCTAGCAGCTTTGTGAATACGCCATCTTGGAAGTAGATCTTCCAACCCTATTCAAGCGTTCTGAGGAGTGAACTCCTGGCTGACATCTTTACTCGGTTGGAGTTCTTGTTTCAAACTGTGTGAGATAGTAAGTGTTCGTGGTCGAATCTCCTATTGGTTTCCCTTTTTCTTTGAATTATTATATTTTAAATTATTTTATCATTAAAGAGTTTTAGTGAAATGGTCTCGTGTACTAAAGAAGGTATGAGCATGTATGAATATATGTATTATTGTGTACGCATATATAACAAAATGCACACCCTGTTCATAACCCAGCTTAAGAAATTAATTGTGAACAGTACATTTGATGTCCTTGGGTGGTCTTCCAAGATTGTGCCGCTACTTCTAGAGGTCACTACAATCTTTGAGTAAATCATTCTCTCGATCTTCTTTATAATTTTCTTAAATCTCATATACATTGCATATTGGGCTGCTAACCAGTGGCTCTGCAGGAGAAAGATAAGGTTTTCTTTTTTTTGAAATCATTTTATCGTGGGCTCTGACAGATACAACAATTGATAAATCAATTATATCAAGCAAACTTGTACATATAAGCCATCGCCATTTTCAAAACATTGTCTTTCTACTTGAACCCTTATTATCAGTTCCTCATTTTTTCCTTCTCTCCCACCCTTGTGAAACCTTGATAAGTTATATATTATTATTAACTTTTCATAATACACTGTCTGCTGTTTCCCTTTACCCATGTTTCTGTTATTTGTCTCCCTGGGGGTGCAGGGTTTAGACATCCATCAGTGCTGTCAGTTCCCCTATTCTCTCCTTCCTGTCCTCCCCCTACCATCATGGTATCACTATTCCTATTACTGTTTCTGAGGGGGTTGTCTGTCCTGGTTTCTGTACTGCTGTTCATACTCCAGTTTAGCAGGATGGGCGAGGTAAAACTGGGGTCATGATATTGAGGGGGAGGAAGCATTAAAGAACCAGAGGAATGTATGTTTTATGTGTGCTATACTGCACCCTGGCTGAATCATCCTTTCTGTGTATCTCTTCTGTGAGGGGATGTCCATTTGTCTCCAGACAGGTTTTGGGTCTCCACCCTGACCCCTATTCTTCACAGCAATAAAATTGTTTGTTTTTGATCTTCTGATACTTAATCTCATTGACACCTTGTGATCACACTGGCTGGTGGGTTTCCCTGCTAGATGCCTGCTTGTTTAACTTCATGCCTTTAAGATCCCAGATGTTATACCTGTTAATAGCCGGGCACCATCAGCTTTCTTTACCACATTTGCTTATGCACCCATTTTGTCTTCAGCAGTTGTGTCATGAAGGTATCCCGGAGCTCCAAAGTGTTCTTGTATTGAGGGAAGACTTAAGTAGAGGCCTAAAGTTCATCTGCTACCTTAATAATTTAACATGTATATAGACTAATACAGCTATCTTTATATATTGATATATTTACTTATATGTACATGCCTATATTTATACCTCTCTATGTGGCTTTTGCCTCCTACTGCTTTCCTCTGTTTCCTTTTACTTTGCTCCTGCCCTATTATCATGTTCATCTGTCATTTGGTTCTTGGTAGTTCCTCTTGGCTACATTACAATTGATCAGACCCCACTAGGCATTCTACACCCCACTCGCTATTGATTTTAGATCCCTTGTTGTTCTCTTGTCCTTGAGTTTGTTGGTTCCCTACTCCCTTTCCCCATCCTCCCCTTCCATTGTCCCCTAGAACCATTGGTCTGTTGCTTTCTCCTCAGGATTGTTTATCCTGCCTATCTTATATACACAGACATATAAAAAAATAAAGAAAAGGGGGACAAGGTCTATAAATAGTTCCAGGTCTATCTGCTGACTTTTATGAATGTCTTTCAACCAGGTCTGATGAGGTGCCCAGTACTGCCCGCTGAGTCAGAGGTCTATCTTTGGGACTCCTCGGTGACTTTGTGGCTTTGCTCCCCTTGCTGCTCTGTTGTGTTCTCATCATGACCCCCCCGCTATGGGGGTCAGATGGGACTCACTCCCTGCACTGTGTCTCCAGTGTTGTTCCCTGCAGCTCTGTGGGTCATTAAGGGGACGTCGTGTCTTGTGTTGAGGCCGGCCCTAGCTTCCAGCTGCTCAGAGCAGGAGTGTTGTCGTCGAGGCTTAGTGGGCCAGAATGAGGTCCACTCTATTGAGGTCCCACCAAGAGTTAATCTTGGAAACCCAAAGGGACAGTTTGGTCTTATAGGGTTGCTATGAGACAGCATTGACTCGATGGAACTGAGTTTGCTTTTGAATAAGTATGGCTAACCAGTTTCCTAATCTTGAAAAACGGAGTAGCAAACATACACCTAGTTGAATCAGGTCAGGGTAATATGGCCACTGCTAGATGAAGGCTCCTGAAGGCAAACAGAATCACTTCTGTGCTATAGATTGACTGGCGATCCTTTCAGGTAAACACGGGACTGCTAACTGCTAGGTTAGAGGTTTAAATCCACCAGCTACTCAATGACAGAGAGACGAAGCTGCCTGCTCCCATAAAGAGTACACCCCTGGAAACCCACAGGAGAAGTTCTGCTCTGTCCTATAGGATCATTATGAATTGGAATTGATTTGGTGGCAGTTGGGTTGGGTTTGGGGGCTATCTTCCCAGAATATCGATCAGAACCTCCTCTGGTCTTGAGTGTATCCTAGATGCAGGCCATTGAGGGTATTGCCAAGAGCGTCGACTGAGGCAAGGAGCACCGGTGGAAATGTGGGTTCAACTTGAGGCTGCTAACTGTAAAGTTTGCAATTCAACTGCTCCTCTGTCTGCTCCCACAAAGATGAACAGTTTCAGAAACTCAATGAGCTGTGGGAATTGGCTCAGTGGCTATGATTTTTTTAATAATAGCATAAGACAGGCACTGGAGAAGTGGCAGGTGAGGCCCGAGGAATAGGCTGCTCTGTCTGTACCAGCTCATCATGGCCTGTAAGTGCATTAGCCATAGTCTTCCAGGCGGCACAACATTCATCTGCTGCTTTTTGACATTTGGTTATATATTTAACTGTGTAAGTCATGTTCTGGGAGCCTCACTTGGACTATTTAATTGATGATTCTTTTTTTATTTAGTACCTTTGTTTCCTTTTTTCCCCCCAGAACTCTTATGATTCCAGGTACAGAAAAATCGTCACAACCTGACCAATAAACATCATCGAAATAAACGGAGAAAAGATGGAAGAGGACAAGGATTTCATTTTATGTGGAGTGCTGTTTATAATCAACACTCATTGCAATCAAGAAATCAAATAATATATTGCATAAGAAACTCTTCTGTGGAAGACCTTTTTAATATATTAAAAGAACAAAAATGCCTCTTTCTCAACTCATGTGAGCCTGACTCCACGCCATGGTATTGTCAATGCCCTCATATACACATGAAAACCACACAATGAGTAGGGAGCTCAAAGAATGGAGGCATTTGAATTACGTGTAGGTGAAGACCACTAAAAGCACCATGGTCTTCCCCCTAAACAAACACATCTGTCTTTGAAGAAGTGCCTCCAGAAGGCTCACGATCTTCACTTCCCTTCACATACTTTGGACATGAGGACAGACCAGGCCCTGGAGAAGGACATGATGGTTGGTAACGTTGAAGGTCAGTGAAAAAGAGGAAGACCCTCAGTGACATTGATGGACACGGTGGTTACAACAATGAACTCCGCGATGAAAGTGGTGAGAATGGTCCAGGACTGGGCACTGTTTTGTGCTGGTGGACTTAGGGGTCGTTATGAAGTAGAACTTGATTTATAGCACCTGACAACAACACACAATATATTTAACCTACATGATTTATTTCCAATTTTTCTCTTATTGTCCATTTCTGACTTTTCTCTGCTTTATTCTCTGTGAGTATTCTCCAACGTCACTAATTCTAGCTACCGAGTTTTCCCGGTCTGCTATAATGTTTTCAGTTCCCAAGAGTTCTTGTTGATTCTTTAAGTTGTTTATATTTATAGCATTTCTTCCTTGTTTCATGGTTACATAATTGTTTCATTTTGAAAATAATGGTAACTTAAAATTTAAAAACAATCTCCCTGCCTGATTGATGCTTCCTCCAAGTTAGTTTTGTTTGTTTGGGTCCTTATTTTCCTTTCGCGACGTTTTCTTTAGAAGTCTAGCTTCCTTGGTGGGTTTTCATTATTAAGAGTTTCTAAACAAACAGAGTTTCTAAAAAGTTCTTTAGAAGTTGTGGGAGATTGGGCCTTGTAGGATGTTTTACAAACGCAGAAGCCAAGTCAAAGAAATGCATGAAGTTAGTTTACTTGAGAAGTGATCCAAGGAAGTAGGAGTAGGGGGAGTGGGGATGGAAAAAGGATCGAAAGGTAACACAAGGGCATGTTACCCAGTTGGCCATCCCTGGAAGTTGCAATTAGGATCTGGTGGTTATTTTTGGTTCCCTAATCATAGCTCAGGAACTCCATGGATATGAATCAGGAGTTTCCGTTTCGGACTCTGTACAAGCTGATGGCTTCCTTCATCCAGGATTGTCTTTGTTTTTATCCCTGCAGACAATATTTGAATCTCATGTCCTTTTTCCCCTGGAAGATCTCTCTCTCGTCCACGCAGAACCTCCTGCTCTTCTGTGCCACTGCCTGGAACACAAGCTGCAACTCAACACATGTGTCTGGAAAAACTATTCTAAATATCAAATGAGCATCAACTCCTTGCGTAGTATCTTCTGGAGACTTGTGAAGAAGGAGCAGCGGGTGTACTGGGAATAAGACAATCTACATGGGAATCAGGGACAGGCTGTGGAGCTGGGGGAACCGTGAAGTGCAAGAGCCAAATGGCAGGAACCTGGAGAAGCCTGTGTTTCTGACTTGGACCAAGGACATCCTATAAGAAAGACTTCCCAGAGGAAAGAGGGCCAAGAAAGCAGGGAGAAAAGCAGACCCCACTGGCATCTCCTCCTCCTCCTCACCAGAGGAGAAAACAAAGGGGATAGGCCTGTGAAGGTTCACCTGCACAGGAAGAGTTGCCTAAAGACCTATTATATTTGCAAGGGATGCAGCAGACCCCTCTCATCTGCCAAATATCTGTATGATCCATTGGAGACATTATAGGAAATGCTTACAGCTCTAGAGGTACTGAGTTTCCCATGAGACTTACTTTATCTAAAAATAAAAAGGAGTTACATGTGTGTTAGTTTGGGTTGACTAGAAAAACAAATCTGGAAACACACACATGTGTAAGGGAGAAGTTTTTGTTTTTAATCATTTCATTGGGGACTCGTACAACCCTTATCACATTCCACTCATACATCAATTGTGTCGAGCACATTTGTACATTTGTTGCCATCATCATTCTCAAAACATTTGCTTTCTGCTTGAGCCCTTGGTATCAGCTCGTTTTTCCCCTCCCCCACCCTTTCTCCCTCCCTCATGAACCCTTGATAATTTATAAATCACTATTTTGTCATATCTTACACTGTATGACGTCTCCCTTCACCCACTTTTCTGTTGCCCGTCACCCCAGGGAGAAGGTTATATGTAGATCCTTGCGATTGTTTTCCCCTTTTAACCCTTCACCCTCCTGGTATTGCTACTCTCAGTACTGGTCCTGAAGGGATCATCTGTCCTGGATTCCCTGTGTTTTCAGTTTCTATCTGTACCAGTGTATATTCTCTGGTCTATCCAGATTTGTAAAGTAGAATTGGGATCCTGGTCCTGATGGTGATGGGAGGTGGGGGGTTGGGAAGCATTTAGGAACTAGAGGAAAGTTGTATGTTTCATCATTGCTACACTGCACCCTGACTGGCTCGTCTCCTCCCCCGCGGCCCTTCTGTAAGGGAATGTTCAGTTGCCTATAGGTGGGTCTTGGGTCCCCAATCTGAACTCCCCCTCATTCACAATGATTTGATTTTTTTTGTTCTTTAATGCCTGATACCTGATCATAAGGGAAAGTTTTATATCCAAGAGTAATTGTATATTACGAAAACATCACAGCTCAGTCCAGGTATAGTCCATATGTTTGATTTTAGCTCTTAAGTCTGTTGTTAGTCCATATGTCTGATATTAGCCCATATGTCAGATACTAGTCCATAAATTCTTCTACAGACTCATGCAGCACATGCAATGATGCCAAAAGCAGGAAGATCACAGGTCAATAGGTGAAAGTCTTTCGGAAGCATCTCAGTGCTGGTGTGGCTACCCACGTGGCTCCTCCAGGTCCAGGGCTCTGGCTGCCATCAGCTTAGCTTCACATGGCTGGCTTGTCAGCAGAATGTGAAGCAGAGAGAGTGTGTGTCCCGCCTCCAAGAGTTCCCAGAATCCTCAGGAGAAGGCCAGGCCCACACAGGCATCATTGGCTATGACCTGATTGACAAGCTAGACTACACCACTTCACTTAAGTTGACAGGAGATTATGTAACTGCCACAACATGATTATTGTAAAAAATTCAGAGAAATCAACTAGAAAAGAATAAAAAGTTATCTTTAATAGTGTGAACTTAAAAAGTGTGAACGATAAGTACTGCAGATTGAGTTTTGTGTTTTTCATTTTCTTTTTAATTCAAAAAGGCAACTATGGTTTGAAACACTAAAGTCACAAAGGGGAGACATTTGAAAAGGGCTGTACCTACCCTATTTTCCCCTGCAGCCACAAGTGTAAGCAAGTCTCTGTAGCTTTCCTCATGAATGCTCTGCCCACTCGTGTGTTTTTCTGGACACAATTGTCTAGAAGAAACAGGACCACTGAGAGCACACAGACGCCTTTCCTCTCAGTAAGCCAAAACTTGAGTAGGCTCTAGAATTTCTCCTGTGAGCAAACAACAGAAATAGAAGCTAATTATGATGCAGGCTGGGGAGTGGGGGATGGGTCTGCTTCTCTTTCAACTGGCAGATGATACTTAGCATGAAAAAGAATCATGGTGTGGGTAGGACTTGCCAGGTGCTTTCAATTTCAGACCCAGAGCTAGTCTAGTTTTAAGGAGGGATGACTGAACACATGCCAGAGATAGGATAAAAGAATTTATGGCTATCATGCGTGATAGGGAACAAAGCTTCAATGACCTTCTCTAAAAAGGAGGCTAGATGTGATATAGGCTTGGGAGAGAAGATCTGTTTTACGTAACCTGCCCAAGCCATATCTTCATAAAAAGAAGTCAGTCTATACTTGAAAGAGCCCTCGTGGTGCAGTGGTTAAGTGCTTGGGGGCTAATGGAAAGATGGGGAGTTTACTGTGAGTCTGAATCAGTTCTATATCGATTGGTACAATCAAAGTGAGAGGATGTGCAATGGTTACGAGTTACTGGGTAAGAGAGTGGGGCAATGGGTAAGTGAGTGGCTATTAATAAAAAAGCCAGAGATCAGAACCAAGGGGCAGCTACATGGGAGAAAAGATCTGGTGATGGGCTCCCATAAAGATGACATTCCAGGAAACCCTAAGGGACAGTTCTACTCTGTCACATAGGGTCAGAATTGTTTGGAGGACAAATAACAACCACAACTTAAAGAGAAAATGAAGCAAGAGAGGCAATCTCCTTGGCAGGAGATGGATAGCAATGAGCTTGAGTGGAACCCAGGTCTGGAAGCTGAGTTAGCCTTTTCTAACACAGTGGATGAAACATTGGGCTGCTAGTTGACGGGCAGCGCTTCAAATCCACCTGCTGATGTGAAGAAGCTGTGGCAGTCTGTTTCTGGAAAGATTTGCAACCTTAACCCTGGAGAGCAGGTGTACTGCATCCTATACTCTGTCCTACAATTCCTGAGTGGGAGTTGACTCCCTTTAGGCCAGAGGTGTGATTCTGAAGGGGGTCTACTTGAATGGAGGAGACGGGAGCTGACAAATCAGATGGCTGCACAATTTATTTAGAAAAGGGGCTGGTTTCAGAAGGAAACTGGGATAGGTTCATAGGCCCTGGAGCCTCGTTGTTGTTGCTAGGTGCTTTTGAGTTGATTCAGGGACCTTATGTAAAACATCATGAAACACTGCCCAATCCCGCACCTTCCTAACAATTATGTTTGACCTCATTCATGCAGCCACTGTGTCACTGTACCTTGTTGGGGTGGGGGTCTTCCTCTTATTTTGTTGACCCTCTACTCAGCATGATGTTTTTCTCCAGGGGATCCTCCTGATGATTTGTACGAGACAAAGTTTCGCCATCCTTACTTCTCAGGAGCGTTCTGGTTACCCTTCTTCCAGGATAGATGTGTTTATTCTTTGGGCAGTCCATGGTATTTTCAATATTCTTTGCCAATACCGTAATTCAAAAACATCAGTTACTCCTCAATTTTTCTTATGCAAACAGGACAATTAAAATACCATGGCTGGGGGCAAGTTTACCTGAGCCGTCAAAGTGACCTCATTTCTCTTCAACATTTAGAGAGATTTTTTTCCCGACAGCTTTGTTCAGTGCACTACATCTTTTGGTTTCCTGATTCCTGCATTCATGGGCATTGCTTGTGGAGCCAAGGAAGATGAACCTTTAATCTTTAATGAACAATGACAACTTTAATCTTTTCTTAGTTTTATGCTGCTGCTGCTTATTGGGCCTCATTGTGAGGGGTTTTGCCCTGTATTGAAGTCGAATCCATATCAAAGACTGGTTCTTGATCTTCATCAGTAAGTATGTCCAGTCCTCTTTGTTTTTCAGCAAGCAAGATTTTGTAATCTGAATCTCAAATATTGTTAATGAGGCTTCCTCCAATCCGGATGCCAGGTTCTTCTCCATCCAGTCCAGTTTCTCAGATAATTTGAATAAATATGGTGAAAAGATACAACACTGACACACCTTTCCTGATTTTAAGTCACGCAGTAGCTCCTTGTTCTGTTCAAATGACTGCTTCTTGGCTTATGTACAGGTTCTGCAGGAGCAAAATGAGGTGCTTTAAATTCACATTTTTCTCAATGCTGCTCATAATTTGCTAAGATTAAAATAGTCAAATGTTTTTCCATAGTCAATAAAACACAAGTAAACATTTTTCTGATCTTCTCTGCTTGCAGTCTAGATCCATCTGGTTCCTTGCCTCCTCCTGATTCTGGGTTGAATTTCTAGCAGTTCTGATGTTGGCGTACTGCTACAAATGGTTTGGATTATCTTTCAGCAAAATTCTATTTGCATGTGATCTAGTTGGATAAGTTCTACATTCTGTTGGGTCACCTTTCCTTGGAATGGGCACCAACATAAATCTCTTTCAGTTGGTCAGTCAGGTAGCTGTCTTCCATTGTTGTTGACATAGATAATTGAGTCCTTCCAGTTCAGTAATTGTTTGTTGAAACATTTCAGTTGGTATTCTGCCAATTTCTATTTTTTTGGGTTTTTTTTTTTTTTTTTGCCAATACCTCCAGGTCAGTTGGGACTTCTTCTGGCAGTAACAGGAGTTCTTGGTTACATATTACCTCCTGAAATGGTTGAATTAATGGAGTCCTTTTTGGTAGTGATTCTATGTATTCCTTCGATCTTCTATTGATGCTTTCTTCCTGCGTGGTTCAAGAATTGTCCACAGAATCCTTCAATATTGAAAGTGGAGGCCTGAATTGCTTCTTCAGTTCTTTCAGCTTGAGAAAAGCTGAATGTATTCTTTACTTTTGATGTCTAACTCAAGGTTTTTCCATATCTCATTACTCGGGTTCATTCTGGCTCCAATATTTTATAGCCATCTGAATTCTTGCAAGGTACTTAAACTTCTTGTTCCTCAGTTTTTCTTTTTAAAAATTTTGGAATGTTTCACAAATTTGCATGTCATCCTTGTGCACGGGCCATGCTAATCTTCTGTTAACATTCCAATTTTAGTATATGAGAGGGTACCCGAAAAATACCCCAATGGAATTTATTTTTTTAAACTGTTTTTTTTTTTAACAAAACAACGTTATCACCTACAAAATACTCTGCATTATACTTAATACTTTTGTCAAATCTGCTATTCAATTCTTGGAAATATTTTTTAACCCATCTGTGTGGATGGCTGATAGCACCTTCCTCGTTTTTTTTCTTCACCTCTTCTACGTCTTGTCAAATCGCTGTCCTTTCATGTCCCACTTCATTCACAGAAACAAAAAGAAGTCATAGAAAGTGAAGTCAGGTGAGGAAGGTACATGAGGCAAGAGACACATACTGTTTTTTTTGCCAAAAACTGGCGCATTGAGATGGTTGTGTGAGTGAGCAGGTGCATTGTTGCAGTGGCAAAATCACTCCCCACGCCTCCTCCAGTCTGCCTCAAATCAGGCTTTTTTGTTGCACATTGTTACAAAATCTTTTCAGAACCTCTAAATAGAAAGTTTGATTAATGGTCTGATCTGGTGGAACTAACTCCCAATGCACTATCCCTTCACATCAAAAAAGCAAATGAACATCGTCTCGATCTTTCATTTCACTTGACGAGCTTTTTGGGGGCGAGGTGATGATGACTTCTTCCACTGTCTTGATTGATGTTTGCTTTCTGGATTGTAAGAACAGCACCATGTCTGGACACCAGTATGACATTGGAGATATAGTCTGGGTCACTTCGGAGCTGTTCTTTCAAAGCATGGCATCTTTCCAGACTACACTTATTTTTCCTGGTCAGTCTGAACCCTAGGCACCAACTTCACAGAGACCCTTCTCATTTCCAAATCTCCCATTAAAATTCACAGAACTGAGCTCCAAGATAGTCCAGATAACTTCCACACCTCTTCAATGGTTCCTTGTGGGTTTTTGAGAAAAGTGCATGAATTTTGTCGACATTTTTGTCCCTTTGGGAAGTAGACGATTGTCCAGAATGCGGGTTGTCATCAATCAACATTTCACCTATTTTTTGAAATGAGAAAACCATTCATATACTTGAGGTTTTCCCACAGTGCTGTCCTCTTAAGCTGTGTTCAACATCACAAGAGTTTCTGCGGCATTTTCCTTCGTCAGGAAACAAAATTTTATAGCTGTATGCTGGTCTCTGAAATTGGCCATCACAAAAAATGAGGTTTGTACGAAGCTGCTTTTATGAAAATAATTCACTGTGACTAAGGAGAACCTTCCCAGGCGCACTAACTCAGAGCCAGTTGATTGATGCTCATTTAGCAGGAAAAATGGGCACAACAAAAGTTCTGCCCAGCAGAATCCCCCCTTTCTTTTTGGGGTACCCCCTTGTCTGTGTTGCTGAAGCAGGCACATTTCTTAGTTTCTTAATTAGAAACACGGGGATAATAGTCACACTTGGGGTGTTGTGTGCTCCCCTGAGTTAATTTTCATTGAGGATTAAGCATAATGTCTGTACATGTCTCTAATACCTGAGTCAGCCATTACTAACTATCATTAATTATGGCTTGCTTAGGCCTGTTTTCCAAGCACAGAAGTACTCAGTGGAGAACTGGAAAGGCAGAATTACAGATGAATTGCAGGTATTCATAAGAGAAGTAGGGAAATGGGAGGGAACATTGTACACAGCAAGAACATTCCAGGAACAATGAGGAAAGGCTTCAGGGTGGATTTAATTCAGAGAAAATGGAGTTGTTGCATACCCACATCCTTTAAAGCTAGACTGTGTAGGGGAAACCTTCTGGTTACAATGAGAAAATTACATTTGTTAAAGAAGCATTAAAAAAATCATTTTATTGGGGGCACGAACAACTCTTATCACAATCCATACACGCATCCATTGCGTCAAGCACATTTGTATATTTGTTGCCCTCATCATTCTCAAAGCACGTTCTCCTTGAGCCCTTGGTATCAGCTCATTTTTCCCCTCCCTTCCCCCAATGCCCTCCCTCATGAACCTTTAATAATTTATAAATTACCATGTTTTACACTGACTGATGTCTCCCTTCACCCACTTTTCTGTTGTCCACCCCCCTGGGAGGGGGTTATATGTATGTAGATCATTGTGATTGGCCTCCCCTTTCTCCCCCCACCTTCCCCTTCCCCTCCTGGTATCGCTACTTTCAATGTTGGTCCTGAGGGATTTATCTGTCCTGGATTCCCTGTGTTTCTAGCTAAAAGAAGCATTTTATTTTGTGAAACTATTTAGAGCTAAAATGATATTGGCAAGGAAGATATGTAAGTTGCCTAACAGAAACCCAAAGGAAGAATCCAACAGGAACTAGAAAAAGTCAAAAAAGATTTACATTATAGTTCCAATTCTGTCCTAAGGAGCTAATGTTTTATTGACTCAAGTCAATTTATAACTGTGTCATTTAAAAATGGGGCTAGAACTAGTTCATCCAACCAGCTCATGGCAACCACATGTGTTTCAAGGGAGACTTAAGGTCCATATGATTTTCATACATTCATTTTTCAGAATTAGATCACCAAGTCTTTCAAGGTATCTCTACAAAAAGAAAACACTCAAACACACACACACACACAACCAAAATAAACTCAAAACAAGTCCACTGTCATCGAGTCAATGCCAACTCATAGCAAACTTATAGTACAGGGTAGAACTTTCCTGGTGTGTTTCAGACTTTTAACATCTTTACAGGTGTAAATAGGCTCATTTTCAGACTGATGGTTTAGCACCACCGACCTTGTGGCTATCAGCTCAGTATCTAACACTACACCACCAGGGCTCCTCAGGTGCTTTCAGGAAGACTCAAACCTCTAACCACTAGTTTCTAGGCCCCACATGAAAGCAAGTCCTTTAAAGAGCTAGTGGGAAATGGAATAAAAAGATAATGGAACTGTGATAGTTTAAGGTTTATTGTGCCAACCTGGCCAATAAACACGTGGGATTAATTGAAGGGAGGAGAGATAAATGGCTCAGTGAACCTTGTCTTTCTTGTTCTCTGATGGTCAGACCAGATCTTTGCATCAGCTGGCAAGGCTCACTTCCTGCGAGACATCCCTGAGGAGAAGCCACATGGATCCACCCTCATGCAGCTCTGGGTGCTGGAGAAGCCGAGTGGAGACCCCTGCCAGTGCTGAGATGCTTACATGCTGATTCGGCTTTCTCCTGCATGTGGAGTTATTGCCTGTGCTTTGTGAGTTTGAGGAGGACTTTGTAGATTGGTGTCGGCAATATGGGCTAATGTCGGACTTAATGGCTTGGATAGGACTGGGTTGGGACGCTTTCTTAATGTACCTTTTATAGGTACATTTTATATATAACTCTCTTATACATACAAGTTTCTGTGGATTTGTTTCTCCAGTCTACCCAGGGATTTTTCCACAAACGTTTTGACAGACATGCATTTGATACCTGTTTAACCACAGAGACTGGGTCTCAGGAGAACGTAAGAAGCAAGCTTTTGAAATGCTGGCAGTGGGAGAGAAACTTTTTCCATCCTGATTCACTTTAGAGCAGTAGGTGTCATCGAGTCGGTACTGATTCAAAATTACAACAGTCGTTTTGTTGCCTGGTCCTGTGCCGTCCTCACAATTGTTCTTATGTTTGAGCTTGCTGTTGTGAAGGGCCTTCTTATCTTGTCACAGGCCCTTCTCCTTTCACTGCCCCTTCACTTCACCAAGCATTGTGTCCGGCAGGGATTGGTCTCCCCTGATAATATGTTCAAAGTATGTATGACAAAGTTTCATCACCCTCAAACCCAAGGGCCATTCTGGTTGTACTTCTTCCAAGAAAGATTAGTGTGTTCTTGTGGCAGTTCATGATACTTCCAGTATTCTTGACCAGCACCATAGTTGAAATTCATTGATGATCCTTTGTCTTCCTTAGTCAATGTTCAACTTTCACATGCATATGAGGCATATGAAAATACTGTGGTTTGGGTCCGGTGCACCTTAGTCCTCACAGTGACCTCCTTGCTTTTCAACACTTTAAAGAGTTCTTGTGCAGCAGATTTACCCAGTGCAATAGGTCACTTGAGCTCTTGACTGCTGCTTCCATGAGCATTGGTTGTGGATTCCAGCAAGATGAAATCCTTGACAACTTCGATCTTCTCCATTTATCATGATGTGGCCTATTGGCCTAGTTGTGAGGCTTTTGGTTTTCTTTATATTGAGTTGTAATCGATGTTGAGGGCTGTAATCCTTGATCTCCTTCAGCTAGTGCTTCACGCCCTCTTCACTCTCAGCAAGGGAGGCGTGTCATCTGCGCATCACACGTTGCTAAGAAGCCTTCCTCCAATCTTGATCCGTATTCTTCCTATGGTCCAGCTTCTCTGATGATTTGCTCAGCATACAGATTGAAAAATGTGGTCATGCAGCATTTCCTTGTTCTGTTTGTTCAATTTCTCCTTGATTCACGTACAGGTTCTTCATGAGTACAATGAAGTGTTCTGGAATTCCCATTCTCCTCAAGGCTATCTATTGTTTGTTATAATCCACACAAACGCCTTAGCATAGTCAATAAAACACAAGTAAATGCCTTTCTGGTATTGTCTGCTTTGAGTCTATGACATCAGCAGTGATAGCCCTTTTTTCATGCCCTCTTCTGAATCTGGCATGAACTTCTGGCAACTTGCTGGCAATGTACTGCTGAAACCATTGTTGGATGATCTTCAGCAAAATTGTACTTGCTAGTGTTATGAATGATAGTGTTCTATACTTTGAGCATCTTGTTCGAGGACCTTTCTTTGGAATGGATACAAATATGGATCTCTTCCAGTCAGTTCACCAAGTAGTTATCGTCCAAATTTCTTTTCATAGATCAGCAACTGCTTCCTGTGTTTCATCAGCTTGTGGAAACATTTCAAATGATATTCCATCAATTCCTGGTATACGTAGGTAAAAGTATAGGTTTAAGTTTTTCCTATAAACTGACTAGAGGCACTTCCAGTTGGAAGAGATACTAAAAGCGACATTTGCTTAAAAGAAATAAAAGTTTGTTCCGCCTTTTTCTTAGGTTTTGTGATTGTTCAGGTTCAATCTTTAACAGATGCTTTACCAGAAACTTAAGAGACCTGTGGCATATTGGGTTTCTAGTGGGACTGCAACCACAAAGTTAGCTCCAAATCACCTGCTGCTTTTCAGGAGAAAGGTGAGGCTTTCTACTACTGTACGTCTGGTTGACCATGGGGGCAGTTCTACTTCAGAGTTGCTACTGAGTCAGCAGTGATTTGATGGCAGAATTATCAACACTTTGAACAAACACTGCAGAAGTTAACCAGGGTACTGAATCACTAAGTTCCCAGGATACTGATCATACGGCTGTTAGGCTATCTCCCAATAATGGACCATGGGCAACTCATTAGGCGCCATCGGTTCCAATTTACAGTGAAGCTATGTACAACAAAAACCGGGCTTAGTCCTGAGCCATGCTCACCATGTTTCCTTTGAGCCCATGATTGCAGCCATCTTGTGGAGGGTTCTTTTTCTGTTGTTCCCCTCTCTACTTCAAGCAATATGTCCTTCCCCAGGGACTGTTTCTCCCTGATTCACTTACAAAAGCTCAAATAACTGGTATTTCAATTCAGATACTCGGCTAGGAGGATGCGCTTGCTGGTAGTGAAATCCCCGGCCCTGATTCTGGAACCCTAAATCTGGAGTCCTACAAGAGGAAGGAGATATGGCTGCTGGTCCGAGGCGTATGGATCTGATCCTGTTTGCCCATCATCCTGTCAGTCATTTTCCCAAAGAAGGCAAACATCCTAACTTGGAACCACCGAATCCAGAGCTTTTTCCAACGACGAAGCCCTTTATTTCTTGAGCACTATACTCATTCTAGCCTGGCCTGGCCAGGATCGGGGGCCCTTCCAAGGGGCTCGAAGGGGTCCGCAGTGCAGGGCTCAAAGACAGCCCTCAGCTCAGCTCCAAATCGGAGGGCTCCACCGCACGCCAATCGCTGGCGGGGGCCAAAACGGTGAGCGACAGTAAAGCCCGCCTATCGTCAGGGAAACCACGGTAGGGGGCGGGGCTGCGTCAGCACGAGCCAATAGCGGTGGAGGACCTGTTGTTGGGCGGGAGGAAGAGCGCCAACGAGTGTGCGTGAGGCCGCGCTCGCGAAGGCATGGGAGGAAGTCGGCTCAGCCAATGGACGCGGCTGGCGGGTGCCGGTGCGCGTGCGCTCTGGGGCCCCGGGCTGCGGGCGGGAGGCGGGGAGGGTGGGGGAGGGGACGAGGTTAGAGCGCGGCGGCGCTCCTGCCTCCGCCGCAGCCACCGCTGCAGCGGAGAGGCCATGTTGTGTGGTGTACGGGGAGGGGGGAGGAGGAGGAGGAGGGAGCTAAGGCTGAGCGAGGAGACGGCAGAGAGACACCACACACACGGCACAAGATGGCCGGAGAGGCAGCAGCACCTCGAGCTGTCAGGCGCGCCTTGGCGGCCGGGGGGTGCGCGGCCCGGCGCGGAGCTGCCCGAGGGCCGCTCGCCGGCTGTGGAGATCGCGACGGCGGCGGCGGTGAGGGGGGCCGCGCGCCGCCCGCAGGGCCCCGGGGACGGTCGGCCGGGCCCGCGCGGTTGGGGAGGGTCGCTGCGGCGGCGGCTGCGGCGGCGACGGCGGCTCCCCGGGGCCTGCACGGCCGGGGCGGGCGGGCCGCGCTCACGTCGTCCGGCGCGCGCCATCGGCAGCGGCCAGCACCGGTGAGTGGCTCTCAGCGCCTTTTATTGTCCTTTGTCCTTGGGAGGGAGAACACAATGTCCTTGAGCGCGCCCGGAGCCCGAGGGGGTGACGGGCTGGGTCTGCCGGGCCGGCCGTCCCTGGGGGGCCGCCGGCGGGGGTCGGGCCCGGGGCGCCCGGGACCCCGCGGCGGGGCGGGCGGGGGGCGGCTGGTCGCCGGGCCCGCGGGCAGCGACCGCAGGCCGGAGGCCGGAGGGGACCGGCCGCCGAGGAGCTTCCCTGTCGGGCAGCCTGGGTGAGTGATTCTGGTAATTTGGGGTGAAAATCCCTTTCAGATTTTCCACCTGGGAGCGCTTCCCCTCTGCCCGGGTAGGTGGGAACCCATCCCCCTGGTTGAATTTAAAAGAACAATGGAACCCCGACGGTGGGTAAAGGAAAAAAAATAAAACTTGGGTGTGTTTTTTTTTTACCCCCTTCTCCCGTTTTTGGGTGTTGGCTTTTAACTCTTTCAAAGCCGTTTTTGAAAGGGGGCTGTATTGTCAGTGTTAACTTTTACTTCGTAGAAACCATTGTGACGCAAAGGTTACCTTTCTTTAAGAAAAAACAACCACCAACAAACGCGAGTTGGAGGAGGGCGGCTGGGTTTTCAGAAAATCGGAAGACAAGTTTGCTATTTCGTTCAGGCTCTTTCATGGCAATAGATTAATGAGATAATTACGGTGCTGGATGATGACGCTGGATTTTGATAGTTTACCTTACCCCCGGAGTTAACGACAAGGTCATTTGCCATCCCCTTTAAAAAAAAAAAGAGACTTTTTTTGAAGATCACCAGGAGCCGTTATCTGTAACTTCTCGAAGCCCCTAAATGTTAGGACGTTCTCAAGTCAGTTTCTAGAGTTTTAAAAGTTTAAGTGGATTATTTTATTTTTAAATCTTGTCTACCAGCACAGGTCGTAGTCGGCAATACTTGGCCAAGAAACCATTTTACCGTGAAATCGCTCCGTGAAGTTACTTTCTTGTGTAAATAGTAAAGTAGGGCTGCAATCGGTGATGGGCGATGAAGAGGAGCCATGTTTGTTGCATGTATAAAAATTAGGTGGATGGTGCTTAAATCGGAGATTCTGAAATTGTAGTGGTTTCGGAAATTTTTGTTTTGCTACATTTGTAGTGAATGGGTTTAAAAAGTTGCATAAGGCACAATTGAAGTGTAATGAACAAATCAAATCCACAAACAATTGTATGTTTTAGTTTTGTCTTTCGATGGTCGCTCTTCCGTTGTAAAGGTGCAGGATCTAGGTAAAAATAAGTGTCAGGCATGCGTATGTAGTATTTTTCAAATCAAAGATGCCGGTTTATGCAATCAAGTTTCTGAGGATGTTTGGTAGTAAAATGAATTTATTTTCCAAATAGCTCTTATATAGTATACCAGTGGTTTCATGAGTTGCGAATATCTTGATTTTTCAAGATTCTGGTACGTGTCCATTTTGGTTCTGCAAGTAAACATTCTTGAAATTTTGAACACTGAAACTGGTCTTAAATGGATATTTTGAATCTTTTGTGAATAAGGAATTGTGTAATAATTGCTAGCAGTTTACCATCATGAGATCCTTTTACATGATAAATGGGGGAAGGGGAGAGACTGAAAATGTGCCAGACCCTGCTTTGAAATTGCATAAAGGTCACGGATACTACAAGTTTTAATCTTGCTTTAAAGACAAAGTTAATATCCCACTCCATGAGATCAAATAACTTGGTGGTTTAAAATTTAAAGTAACCAGTGGCCATTTTAACTTCACTGTTCTCTCTTGCAGGATTTCATTTTTGATCATAATTTTAAAAGGTGTTTCTAGAGGGCAAAGGAAGATTTAAGATTAATTCAGTCCTTAAAAATGGTGAAATAGCCCCAAGTTGGTATGTATTGCTTTGCATCCAAAGGGGAAAGAGAAAAACAAGGCCCTAAGCTTCACTCTCCAGAGATTTGAATGTACTGTAATTATTTTTTAAATCTCAGGGCTTTAATCCCTAAAGCTTGTCTATGCAGCCCAAAGATGAGGGAAACAAAGACTGATGTTTGGAAGAGACATAACGGCAATCTTAAATTTTATAGATCTCTTAAATATTTGTCCTTTGTATGGGAATATTATTGCTTACCGAAACTTGGACCAAAAGATGCTTAAAAATCATAATATATCTTTTCTTTTTTTCCCAAAGGTAAACCTACAAGATTAAAATGAATTTTTGTGGTAGATGGTTCTGAAGAGATAGCACTGTTTTAAGGTAAGATTGAGCACATTTTGATTACTATAAAAATAAAGAGTTTCGCTTTTTCAATTTTGGTGTTTGATTTGTTTCCCATCAGTGAAGATTTATGTATTTGTGCACTTTTAAAAAAGTAATATCTGATGTAATTTTATAAAGCCTTTAAACCTTTGCACACAGAGGTGAAAGTAATGTGCATTAGGCTTGGTAATTTAACCATTTGAATAGTTTAAAATATTAAATGTACTTTAAGCCTTAATTTTGGAAGTAAAAAACTTGTTTGAGGAAAATCATGTACCGGTACATACTTTAGCTCTGATTTATATATATATACACCATGCAAAGAATTTTAATCTTTAAAAATTTATTGGACATTTTGAGCTAATTGTTTTCAAACTGATAGATTTTAGGAAGAATATTTTAAGATGTAGGTATTTTTAAAACACTTGTTATTTATTGGCTTGTCAGTAAATTGTTTAGGGCATTGATGTTTTTTTCCCATTTTGAAAACAGATGAAGGTGGAGGTTTAGCTTTGAAGAAGAAAAGAGTTTTGGAGCAATCTATTTATGTAGCAGGTAAGTAACTTCACCAACCTTTAGACTAGAAAAGAATCACTAAAGTTTTCCAAGTAAACTTACTGTTGATTAGTTCTAAAAATGAGGAAAATCCCAACAGGTTCTTTTCCATCTTTTGTTGAAACAGCTTTGTATAAAAATATTCAGTATGTGCCATTTTTTACCAGAGTTAGGCATCCGATACCTCCTGATAAAATGATGCTTCAGAATTATGGTTAAAGCTATCGTAGATGTCAGAATTGGACATCTTCACAATCAGAAATAAAAGCATTTTTTAAGAAGATGATGCAGGTGACATTTTAAAATTGACCTTAGGAGTTTTTCATTTACTGACCTTAACTTAAGAGATCTGGATTTCAAATTCCTTCACATTCCGTTCAAAATATACTACCGACTTTCATGAATTTGTTTTCAACCAGGTACAAAAATGACATCTTTCTTGAAATAGAATAATGTATCTAAAAAGACTTAATATGTACCCAAGTAATTGCAAAGCATAAAAGAAAAATATCATTTGACTTGTGCCCAATATGCCAAATAAGCAATTCCCTAAAGCTGAATGCATAAATGGGAAAATACATCCACTGTTAATTTTAAGGAAATACTCTATGCATAAGTTAGTACTGAATTGTGAAATTTAGGCTTATATGAAATTTATACTTAGTGATTTGATAGATAAAATACGTAGTAAGGAATAAAAAGGGAAATTTTAAAGAATAGCACAACCAAATAATTAAAATGAGGATATGTGTATCCTGAAATTTATGTCCAATTAAAGTAAAATCATATTCCATGTTGGCTTCTCTTAAAGATTCAAATAAGTGACAAAACTAATATTTTTTGCTTTTCATTTAGCGTATTTTCTTTTTAACCCTTTACACATTGCTCAAATTATTTGTTTAGTGTGCAAAATAAAACTAAATGTTGTTTTCAGTTAACTGTAGTATTTTAAAGATAGCCCAAGGCAAAAAAACATCCATCACCCCATGATTCTTAAATACAAATATCCAAGGTTAGGTTTTCCTGTGTAAAAACATCAGGTACTGGATTGGCTCTTGGTACTATTAAAAATAATGAGAATCTATGCTCTTAAAATAGAAACCTGTTTGGAGCATATTATAAATGTTAAGTATAAATTGCAATGCATTCCTTGTAACATATCTAAGTGATTTGATTCATGGAAAAGAAAAATAAAATGGCCAGAGGCGGCTTGAAATGTTCTGTTTTTTCTACTTACCCCAAGAAAAAAACCCTCATAAATTACACAGTAATCTTATCCTTAATCTTCCAATTTAAGGGAATACAGCCTCCTGATACTTTAAATAGTAAACTGAGCCAACCTTGTATAGTGAACAAATGTCCTGATGGAAAGAATCCACGAATTTAGGACAAATACCAATTATTATTATGTCATTTCAAAGTGCTTTATTTTGTGAGAAAGGTAAAATGTTAGTTTACCCCGCTTTTTTATGCTTAGGAACCAAAATATGTAAGCATTTGTTTTTATTTTGGAATTTTGGACTATAAATTTTTGGAATTTTTGAATTATAAAAATTTGGATAGATTTGTGGATTGAATAGGCTAGCATTTGTCATGCATTGTTAATGAAGAAGTATGATACAGTAGAAAATAGAACTGATTCCACAATCTGGAGACTTGGGTTCTAATTTAAGTTTGTTTAATCTGTAATCTTAATTTATTCCTTCTAGACCCTAGTCTACTTTGTATAAGGAATTTAGAATAATCTCTTTAGATCCCTCTCAGCTTTTAAAGTAACTCAAAAAATTTTAAGGCATGCCTTAGTTATGTCAACTGGATACCTAGGGTAGCTAAATATTTGCATTGCAAATAAGGTGTTTTGTGATGAAACTATTGGAATATAATGTTAAGATGGGTTAAGTTAAATTATACCTGATCCCAACTGATATTTAGATATATTCCAAAATAGTAATTAGTATGAATTTAGATACTGGGAAATTTATTCTAATAAAGCAATAATGTTTTAAAAATTGAGATTTAGAAGCTGCAGTGAAAGCATTGATTTTATTTTTGTGGTTTATTAAATATGTTTGATGTAAAATTTAAAGTATTTTTAGCTAACTTGCGGTTGGTTATCAAGAGTGTAAGCAAAGTGGGCTAATATTTACATGTCTGGTACAATCAGTTGTAAGTCTACTTTCCAAAGATAAATAGCCTCATTTTGTCAAATAAGTTTCTCTTCCAGATTGAGTAGCTCAAGGCATATTTTCATTCCCTTTTACAATTTGATATTATTTTAGAGTGACATGTCAGTGCATTTTGAATCTCATAGATAACAGGTTTTCATACATGACTCGTTTATATAATTTTCAAGTGGAATGTTTTCTATTATACAATTTTTGCTTTGTAGCATAAAGCTAGATAGGTCTGTGTTTTTGAAAATACTCCTTTTTCCTTTTGAAATTAAGCTGTTTGAGACTGGGTATTTCCTGAAGAACAATTTTAATCTTTACTGTGTGTGATATAGCAGTCATCTTAAATTATCAACCAAGTCATGTTTTGTGTAATTATTGTGACTTGTTTGTGAGGGTAAGGTTTCTTACTAATAGCTATTGTGCTGCCTTATTTTGTACTTTTATTCAGTGCTCTCAGATTTTGGTTAATGCTGTTTTAAGGGCTTAACAAAGGTAGCAAAATGAAGTAATGTGTAAAAGTAAAAAGATGACAATATATAAGAATTGACTTACCGTATATCCTCAAGTATAAGCTGACCCAAAAATCAGCCGAGGCACCTAATTTTACCACAAAAACAGCATTAGAAATGTGCTGAAACTCGGCATATGCAAAAATATATGTACGGTAAGTTCCTTTTTATTAATAATGGACCATCAACAAAAGTGGTTATTTATACCATACTATAATTTTAATATTAACCAAGAGAAAAACACAAAACAAACTCCCTGCCTTCGAGTCAATTCTGACCCATACTGTACCCTGTAAGTCTAATTAAAACTGTCCCTTTGGGTTTGCAAGATTGTAAGTTTTTTTAGGAGTAGAAAGCTTTATCTTACTCCTGAGGAGCAGCTGGTGTTTTTGAACTATTGACCCAAGGTGTAGCAGCTATGCCACATTAACTAAGATGGAAAACATAATTTTATAAAAGATTAAGATTAGCTACAGAGACGTGTAGTATATCTATTTTTGTTGACAGCTTTAACTGTAGACCGGGCCCCTTCCTATGTTCACCACCCAAAGAAGTGAAAGCATTATTTCCAACTTTATCCTTTTTTGGAAAGGAGATGCTATAAACTGCATTGGTGTCAATTTTTGTGTTGGTGTTAGTGAAATCCAAGTCTTTATCCAGTTTTTGGATGGCTTAGAATCCAAAGGCACATACTTGTCCTCAAAACCAAACACGCTGGTTGGTTCTGACTCATCACGACCCCTTGTGTGCCATAAGAGAACTGCATTGTATAGTAGTAGTTCAGATCTATAGGCCTTTCTGAACAAGTGCCTGTTGATGTATTTAAGCCAGTTATGTCATGTTATCAAATACCATGCCAGATCAATGTGAAGGATTTCTCATATGACATTTCCTTCATGAAAATCTGATCCATTCTTTGCTTTGGGTTAAATCCATTTATTTTAATTTGCCTAATTTAACTTGTTGGAAGGATACCCTTATCCTGTATATTTACCCCTGTAGGTAATTTTGAAATCCATCTTTCCCATTTCTTGATTATGATTCATCAAAATGACTATAAAGAATTTTAGATTTTGAGAATTAAAAGTGCTATGGTTTGAAACTTGGACTGGGGCTAGCATTTGTATAGTTTAGTTTTAATTGGTAATTTCTAAATTTAAACTTTTATCCTTTTAAAAACCTGCAATTGCTGCGTTTTCATCGAAAATTTAAACAGCTTTTAAAAATAAATTATGTATTGTCAATGTTATAATCATACCTAAGGAGCAGAGAGATTGCTGATATAAAGCCTGCATACATGGATGCAAAAACCATTTCTGATTATAGAATCATTGTTTTCTGCATTTAGTTTATGGAGTGGTTTTAAGCTCAACAATTGATAAGTATGGATAGAATATTTTTATTAACTAGGATGTATTTTAGAAAGTTCGTTTGTATTTAGTACATTAACACAATTATTAACAAAATCTATTAATCTAATAACATAATTATTAATAAATTTATTATCTAGCACTTTATCTTAGAATATTCTTAAAGTACAACTAATGTAAAGCATGGTAAAATTAAGGAAAGAAAATTACTTGCAGGCAGGTCATGGGAGTTTTCTATTAGAAGACTTG
This sequence comes from Tenrec ecaudatus, assembly GCF_050624435.1. Taxonomy (NCBI): domain Eukaryota; kingdom Metazoa; phylum Chordata; class Mammalia; order Afrosoricida; family Tenrecidae; genus Tenrec; species Tenrec ecaudatus. The sequence continues at coordinate 8,722,169 of NC_134538.1, forward strand.
AAAGTAGCTTAAAAACAAGTAAGTGAAATTAGATTATTAAAGAGTAATAGAGCGTTTGGACATTTGTTCATAAATACCTAGATTTTTTGGACTACTGTGTGAGTGAGAGTGAAAAAAGTTTGATATATATTACAATATTCCATCTACTTTTGTCTTCTAGATATAAAATTATATTCTTTTTTGCTTTTTGTAGAAATGTGAATCCTGAGGCCTGTAAAAAGTAATAGACGCTGGGAGCATTTAGTAAGTTTAATTTTATATCCTTAATATCTTTTAAAAATTGAAATATGCACTGTCAAGTAATTGAGTCAAAATTGTAAAAATATATAAAGGGGTTTATTACACAAGACAAATACAAAGTTCCTTTATGAGGATAATTATTAAAGTTTTACTTATTGCATTATTTAAACTTTATGTTTTCTGCTTTCCAGTGTGAACATGATCACACAACATATTTTAACATGAGGTTTAGTTTGATAATGGCAAACTACTTCTAATTTTTGTAAGTAAACTTTATTGGAAGTCAGTCATGCTCTTACTCATTTAGCTGTTGTCTGTGGCTGCTTTGCCACTACAGTAGTGCAGAATTGAGTGTTGTTGTACCCAGTCACCACAAAGGTTAAACTATTGATTGCCTTGTCCATTTACAGAAATCTTGCCAGTCTGTTGTAGATTACACCTCTCCTCAACTTCTCTCTCAGTAGAACTCAGAAATCCTTGCTTTGTTTTTGGTCATTGACCATACTTTTTAGTGCATTTCAGTGCTGTAATTAGTAGTTTCTGTTACTTGATTGTGACATTTTCTTAAACTTTAAAGCCTAACAAAAAGTCCCTCCGCTTGGGGGCTAATCGAAATGGGAAGCAAACAGCAAAGCACACAAGGAAGAAAAGATGTCTTAGAATTGACGGTGGTGACTGTTGCACAGTTCTTAAGAAAGTGATCCAATCTGAAATGGTGGCTATGTGAATTGTATGTCAGTGAAACTGTTGGAAATCACCTAAAGTCCCTCAGCCCGATTTGAGATTTGATGGGCTTTGATATTAGAAGACCTCTAATGTTGGTTCCTAACTTCCAATTTAAGGAATTGGGGAAACCTTTGGTAGGAAGGTCAAGTTGATGAATTTGAATGAATTCTCCAAAAAGATTACTGACAAGACTTAGATATGATATATAATTACTGCTGGTTGTTGAACACATTAGGGAATCTCAGTTCTAATAGGGATACATTTTATTTTTCTTACAGCTATTTCAGCTTCCAAGGCCAGTACTAAATTAAAAAACTAAGCAAGTTAATTCTGACTTACAGTAATGCAATAAGGACGGAGTAGAACTCTGACAACAGGGTTTGTAAGTCTTTGTGGATGTAGACTGCCACATATGTGTCATGGGTTGGGCTGGTGGGTTTGGACCGCTGATCTGATTGTGGCAGAGCACGTAATTGCTGTACCAACAGAGCTCCTTATAAATGGCTTATTATAGAAGAAAAGGGGGGGAAAAAACCCAACTACCACCCACACTGCTATTATTGAGTCACTTTTGACTCATGGTTATCCTGGATAGAGTGTTTCAAGATAGTAGAGGCATATAGAGCCTCGTTTTTTCTCCTGTGGAGCAGCTGGTGGGTTTGAACTGATGACCTTTTGGTAACAATGCATTGCCTCCCCAACACACCATCAGAAATGTCAAATGAAAAAAACCTCTCCCAAACAAACTCAAAACTGCCTTTGAGTCGAAGATGGGGCTTTCTATTCCTATGAAGAGTTACAGTCTGAAACCCACAGGGACAAGTTCCATTTTGTCCTATACGGTTGCTATGAAATGACAAATGGGGCTTACAAAATAGTTCCTTTTTGTATTTACTGTGGTGTGAAGGGTCTTCTAAAAGTTCATGGAGAAATTTAGTTTAAAGATAATACAGAAATTTTCCAAAATTTTTTTGAAGTTCCACTCATACAATCAATAATCTCAAGTCTAATTTATTCTAAAGAGTCACATAGTGATGTACTCAATAAATGCTTTTTGATGTAATTAAATGTAAAGTGATTCATGCTTAGGTCTAATTTAAAAGCATAGTGAGACTGATTATTAAAATACAAGTTGTAATGCCTTAAGTGCAAATTTTTATATGTGCTTGAAAACCAAAACTTTGATTCAAAAACAAAGAGGGTATTTTTAAATTGAAGGTAACAAAGTGTAACGCTTAGTTTCTTCACTGGTACTTACAGTTAAGTTTTAGACTGATAGGGACAATCGGAATGATTGATTATAAAACCTTAAGAAGATTCCTTTTCTTAGTTGTATGTTGATCTTGATGGTTAACAGATAGCCAATTTTATTAAAAGTAATTTTATAGTTTATAAAGCTCATTTTATTTAGGATATTCGTTTGCTAATACATATTTTATGGCAAATTCATTTTTTCCTTTTTTGGGTAATAAACTATATGGACCTATTTTCAGAATTTCCTTAATAGAATTCTCAGGATTTAAAGAGTAGTACAAAGATGATGGAACTAATTGACAAAATATTTAAGCATCTTAATTATATGATAGGAAGAATGAATTTGTTCCTGAATGTAACTTGGTACTTTTTGTTCCTTTGGTTTGCAATAATTTTGGGGGTCTGAAAGTAATATAAATTAGATTTGTATAATAAATAGTAGCTGTATGATAGCTACTCATTTGAAAAAATTAAGGATCAATTTCCTTTTGTTTACTCTCCTACTCCCTACAGTTTTTCTTTGGTATTAAAATTGGGACAAGCTGGAGACTTAATTAAACTGCAGTCATCTGATGAATCAATTGAGTGTTAACCAACAGTTTTATAATGTTCCAGTGTTGTAGAACAAATATATTGAAGTATGATTTAAAGAGAAGACCTCCACGTGCACTTCTGTGTTCTTAACTTCTGCATTACAAGAGAGCTTCAACAAATTTGTGGGAACCTTGCGCTTTTCCTCAGACTTTCTGAAGCCCCCTTGGAAAGTATTTGGGAATTTGAGGGACAGCAGTTATTTATAGGTTGCCATAGAAGTTTTTACTCTTGCTCTTGGGAATTAGTATTTTAGAATAAGCCTTTTATACTAAAAGGACACGTAAACTATTCGATATTACAGTGAAAATGACTACTAGCTTCACATAATTGAGTTTGAAAAGTTGGCATACAGAACAAATAACACTCGTGGTATTATCTATGATAACTCCCAAATTACTGAAGCTAGAAATGGAGTGGGATTTTGACTTCAGTCTCCTACCTAGCTTGTATTTTGATGCGAGACTAATTTGCTTTCAAACCAGAACATGTTTTAAAATACTTGACCCAAGTGTTCTTGAGAGATTTCCTTCCGATTGGAATATAGAATACCTTGATTCTGTAAGGGTCGTTCTGGGTCCCCAAATAACTTTACTAGAAGTAGCTTCTAGTACATCTGAATTGTAGTAAGTATGTATTGGGGCCTTTGTGCGTGGTAGGCATGGTTCTAAGTATTATTAGAAAGGCACAAGTTGACTTAACCTTCAGGTCAGCCTCATGAAGTTGGGTAGGTTCTACTAGCATTTTCATTTTAATGGTTAAAGGGACTAATAAGGCTTGTATTAACGTCTAGACTCAAACCTCATGTTGGATATGTTTCATTTTTTAAATCTAGCTTATTTGTAGTTTTAGCTTTTACAAGACTAGAATTTTATGATCTTAAAGTGGATCATTTCTTAAATTCTTCCTTAAGATACTTTGATCTTTGAGTTTGTTTTTTAACAAAATTCTCACCTTTAGCTTGGAGGCAGCTTGATCCTGCCTTTTTTGTGTCATAGTCTTGTGACTTTCAAAAAGCATTTTAAATAAGTACTGAATGTATATGATACTATGACAAACTTGCCGTGGTATTTTCTAATCTTTGTTGTCACAATAAAGGTGGACAGTTTTTGAAAATAGCTTAATAATCTCCAATTTTCTTCATTCTTTTAAGATAATGGCTTTGAAAACAAATCTTAGATTAACTTTTCATCTGGTGCCATTGTAGAAAGAGATAAAGCATTGAGTTTACCATTTAGTGCACCATTAGGTGCTGAAATGATTGTAACTTTTTGTCAGTGCATTTTCCGTGTCATTGTTTATCATAGTGTTGTCATGGTCAACTTGATTTAAAGAGTTAAACTTAAGGTCTTTGATTGGAGAAAAATTGTTTTATAGTTAACTTTTAAAGAGTGGAAATCTAGTTTTCCATTTTTATATCAAATGGGATAATTTATTTTTAAGGGTGATGAATGAGTTACTTAGTTATTTTAAGGCTGGCGATGTTAGCCAATTTATACAGGAGTAATAGTTATTGATGTTATTTCCAGTGTAGTGATGTCTACTGACAAATGGAATAATTTTAGGAGATTTTTGTATTATGATAGCATATGTCAATTATTGTTTTGGGGATAAGGAAGTTACCTAATTTCCCAAATTATGCTTATATTTAATTAATTTCAAGTCCATTGCTCTGCCTGTATTATTTATTTGGATAGCTGTGAAATGTCTAGTGATGCTCAGGGTTTTAAGAAAACTTATTTTGCAATTAATATTTGGTCATGATGAAGCAGAATTATATGAGTAAATCACCTAGCTTCTTCAGTTCAAATTATTTAAGAAAAATATTTTTCTGAGGAACATTGGATATTTTTGCAGTGTTTAAGTTTTAAGTTGTATATTAGAATGCCTATAAAGTGTTTTGTGACAAACCTTAAAGCTAGGTGGACATACGTATTTTTGCTATTTTTTCATGGTGACTACATATTTCCTGCATTCTCATTATATACAGATAACAATGATAGTGTCTTTATTGGTATTTGCATTATTGAAACAATATGTTTATGGAAAATCCACTGCTTTGATTTTTTTTGTTCCTTTTTAGTTCCTTAAAATTCCTTAAGTTTTTGAAGAAGCTTGGGAAGTTTTCTGTACTGAGATTTTGAATCTTCAAGGTTGCTGTAATTTGGCTTTCTAGGATTTCATTTTTCTTTTTTTATAACAGTGTTAGTACTACACATTTGACTTCACTGACACTTCTCTGCGGATACAAATGTATCTATGACAAAACTTTGTTACTTATATACAATGTTTTGATTCTATCACTGTGAGGTTATAACTAAATCAACCCTGAGTGCTGTGAATACAGCTTTCATTTACAAATTCCATGGCCTAACGTTAATGCAAATTAAAACTGGTTGGTGGTAAAGGGTATCTTCTAGGTGGGTGGATTTTCTCTGTTTGAAGACTAAGATCACTGGTATTCCAACAGCATTATTTTCTTTTAATTTTTTTCATAAAGCACCCAGTCAGCTTGAAGAGTCTCAAATGGACCCTACCTCAGAAATCAAGATGGCTGCCTACTTTGGGGAATTGAGGAAAATGGATTAATCCAAGAATTGCTGTGATCTTACACAACCAAGACAGGGTTCCTCTCACATGGATCCCATGAATTGAAAGAAGATAATAGGTTTCTTAACTGAACCCAAATGGACAATGGATTTGACTTTCTAAAGACTGAATTATTAAAACAAGGACATGCTTGGCATTTGAAGAAGATGGCACATTAATAACAGACGATAGCTTGTATGCCTGGATGGTTTTACAGTTAAATTTGTATGAGTATGTTAACCTTAATAAAATTTCTAACTTTTAAAATTTTCTGTTTGTGCTGGTTTTTTTTTTTTGAAAAATTGTTTCATTAAATGTTCAATTTTATTGCCTTAGTAACGATTTGACCTTTACCCTTGGGAGCACTAATATACACTGAATAAAGCTGGTTAGATGGAAATGGTGTACTGGAAAATGTTCTACATTCTTCACAAAGCCATGACTGCTTGCTCTTAGGAATAGTCACACGAATGAAATGCAATTTCATTGTGCTCTTTTGAAATTCCTTGGCAAAAACCTTTAAATCATTAGGTAACAGAATCTTTAAAATGTCATGAGATTGTAATGAACTTCTTATGCAAAATACCTTGGTCCCACAATTCAAGATGAGTGAGATACAGTATTTCTTTGTGTTATTTTGTGTTGATCGAAAAGGACCCTGTTACCCATATTCTTCAATTTTATGACTGTATGCTATGCAGTGGATTGAAGTGCATGCAGTAGATATTCAGAGATATGTTGGTTTTATAGGCTAGACGTAGTATAATCATAAAAAGGCTTAAATTCTTGGGTAAATATGAGAATTTTATATGGTTTTTATTCTCTACAGTTGAGAATTCAGATTACGGTAATGAACGATATGCCGTTAAATTACTTTTTATATCAAATGCCAGGTGAATACCAGGTTTTCATTATTGTTTTCAAATGCTGTTTTAAAGATGGTACCCATTATTGTGATAGACCTAATGAAAGGATGGTTTGGATGGTTTTATTTTCATGTTATATATGGACATTTTTATATACTATAAATCTTTTTGTTAATATGTTTATGATTAATTTCAATGACCATAGCATATATAAGCAATACATGGGTTCTTGTTTACTGATTTGTGTTTGTTCCTTGTATTCGTTCAGAAGTGGAATTTTGGATTTGGATTTTGGTACAAAAGCTGTCTTTGTGGGGAATAGAGTATTGAGTTGGTTTGAGGATGGATTTTACATTTACTTGGTTACAACATTGTTGCTTTGTTGGGTGTTAATCTAAAGTGGAGTTTCCTCAGTGATGGAAATGGATATAGTCTGGTTGATTGCATGTTGAATTAGAATAGTAAATTGGATTTTGTGTGTGTGTGTGTGTGTGTGCTTTTACTTCATTTTATCTGTTTAGAGTATTTGGTGAAAGAAAGTTGAATATGTTTTTTGAGTCAGATTTATAGTTTGCTTCCTCAGATCTCATGATATAAAATTTTAAGTAGCCACATGATGTGAGTTATTTACCAGTGTTGAAATGGGTGTATACTTAGAATTGAAATTTAAGGGAAAAGTTGTTGGTTTGTGTTGTTTCTTGGGTTTGTGGTTTAAAGATGAGTATAGTACGCTCATATTCTTGAATTTGGAGACTTTCGTGTTCTACAAATGAATGTAAGATGTAAACACCTGAGAATTTTTTTTTGATAAAGCTTCCAAGTTTATGTAATGAGTTAAAGCATTTTGTTGAAATTCAAAGAAATTATTAGATAATTGGGATAAAAGCTGGTTGCATAATTTTTTTTGCTGTAATGCATTTGAACACTAGGGAGGCGCTCTTGAGTAGCAGAAGTTACCCCTTCCAGTTGGGATGGAAAATTCTCCCTTTAATTTTGTTTTCATATGATATTTATACATAATTAGAAGGCAAGACTTGATTTATGGAATTTAGGTTTTGCTTTTATTTAGAAACAATTTTACCCATGGGGATAATTAAAGAAATTGCTACTTAAATAAATATTTAAATTAAGCTGTAGGTTCTCTAAGAATAATCCCCCTTTTCAAAATGGCTTGATAGAGCACCACTTCCTGTCCAGAAAGGAAGTTATTTTAGCTCAAGGACTGAAATATTTAGCAGATCTTTAAACAAAAGGAACAAATTACATTTCTCTCTGGCTTAGAAAGGGTGTTTAAGCCAGGAGGGGGTTATGAAGCCCTCCCCCTCCCCCTAATGGGGTGGTCTGGTGGGGTAAAGAGGTGTGGGGGTGGGGGTCCTCACTCCCTGGGATGCAGGATCTTTTTTTTTTTTTTTGGTGGAGATGAAGGGGTGGGTCTATGGTACATCACCTGAGTTGTGGGGTAAATGTAGAGAGTGTCAATCAAAGGCAGAGCTCTCAGAGCTGGGAAGGAGGCTCTAGATGGCGGCTGTGCCTTAGAGAGAGCGCGCTCTGCTCCCTGCCTTCGCCTCACTTTACGCAACTTTCCCTAACTTTCAGGCAGCCTCAGGGGGCCCCCGCAGCCCCCTGCCTCTCCTAGTGACTTACTGGGGTCGATTCCGACCTTTTTTAGGGAGAAAAGCAGCTTTTAAGAGCTTTCTTTTCGTGCCTTGTTGGAAAGAAGCAGCCGTACTGAGAGCCCAGGTCGTTGTTTTTTCCAGCTTAGAAGCCATGGCGCACCTCCATTTTTGTGCGCTCTCCTAATGAGGTTTTTTCCTTCCGGACCCGTTTTAGTATTAATTTTTGCAGGGTTATTTTTTACCTGTTAACATATTTGAGGACTATTTAATTTATTTTTCATTTTTTAACGGAGGACTTTCGCTTTATTTTTAATTATTTGGGATCAGATCTTTTTCTACTACATAGGACTCTCGCATTGGACCTACTACATGGATCAGGTAAGTTCATGATCATTAGTGATCATTTAAAAGATTTACATGTCTAAGTTCGTATTATTTTCTGAAATCATTAGAAATTCCTGGATGACGCAATAAGATAGAGAGATTGTTATTTGTACCCAGTGTGTTACTTTGTGAAACTTTCTTTATTGATAGTAATGTTTCCCCCGCTCGGTTTATCGCACCCGTTTATTTTTTTTAAGGGAAAATGGAAATATTTTGTTTTTCTGGTGCCTGCCGTTGTTGCATTGTAACACTCCTTCCCTCGTCAGGACTTTGTTCCTGTTAATAAAAAGCATCCGTAGAAGCTGGGACCTTACCTTTCTTTCAACTTTTGACAGTAAATACCTGGGCACAGGACTTCAAAGCAAACAGATCTCCCCTCCCCTTTAATATTTAAGAATTAAAAGATGATGAGAAATAAGGACAAAAGCCAAGAGGAGGACAGTTCGCTACACAGCAATGTATCGAGGTATGAGCTATGAACTTTCTTCCTTTTTTGTTGTTTCTTTTTTTGGGGAAACCTCAGCTTACATTGTTTACCTTACCAGACATGGATTACTGACTGCTTTATTTTTAATATTTTGCTAATTTAGATTCGTGTTTTTAAAGCATGACCTTGAGATTGCAAATATGCCACACCCTAATTTTTTGGTAGCAATTTATGAAAGTTGAGTTGTGACTGAAGGCCTCTTAACAGCAGTCAAAAGGTAAGGTACCTTTAGTCAAAGGGACCTTTCCTGTGAATCACAGTTTTTACTCTCAATAAACTTCAGTTTTCAGATTTTTTTGTGCTGCAGAAAAATGACCTTGTCGGTTTAGCCATTGCTGCATTGCACCATTTTACATACAAGGCAGATTTTTTCTTTGAAGAATCAGGATACCCAAACTTGTAAGTGAAGGCCATAGAGGAGCCTTGTGGTAGTAAAGTATAGTAAATAGGCATTTGAGAAAGTTGTATGAATGAAAAAATGTACATTTAAAAATGAAATTGCAAAAAGGACCCTTTGACTGATGGCTATCAGTTTATATTTTCACTTGACTATGTTTCTTTGGATACTCTTGACATTTTTAAGATATTTTGATAATGATTTACCAGAACTTTTACTTGATAGATACAATTTCTGTGTTTATGGAATGAAGCTTATGATCACAGAAATCTTGGAATACTGTTACTATACTTAAGCTTAGCTTTTGTTATTGTCATTATGTTTACAATTGAGATTTTACATTTTAAGGTATTTTAAGGTGTGTTTTTGTATTCTTATATTCTGGTAATGCTTTCTGGTTGACATAAATTTTATCCTTAGTTGTAGGTGCTTTAAAATTTCCTGATTTATTTCGACAGTTGCCTGGAATGCTTTATTGTATGAAGCTTATAAATGTTTGTACAAATTGTGAATTTGCTGAAGGATTTTTTTTAGTGAAAAAAGCCTCTAGGATGTTGTTGTTGGATGCATGTATACCAGTTTAAGAGGTACATGAATGCATTTCTTCATGTATATTTTTCTAAATTGTTGTAATTTTTAAATCAGTTAAGATTCGTAGTGATTTTTTTAAAACCAGTTCTACCTTAAAATTGTTCTCTAGTAAAAATACTTTGTTAGACTAGTGAATTTGCAAGTTTTGGATGGGATTTGTTTATTACAAATGTCGGTTTTTGTATTTTATTATATCTCAAAATAATTCATCTTTTAAAAAATATGCTCCCAAGTTCTTTTGCATGTTGGCTATTTTGGACTGTCATCTTTTGAACTGAGCTCTTTAATTCCTTAGGTTATGTTTAGGACAGAAATCTTTTGTACTAATCATGAACTAATTTTTCTGGAAAGTTAGGATCATTAGAAGAAGTAGGAAACCCACAGGTATATTGCACATATTCTTAAAGACTCAATAACTGAAATTCTTATTCCCTTGTGTATGTGATTTGCATAGTCACACATGGGTTTTGGCTTTCTTATGCAAGGTTTGTGGTTCACATCACAGGAGACTGTGCTTTCTAATTTACAGTCAAGCCAAGTTGGCCCCCACTTCTGATACTTCTACTCTCACCTGGAAAAATACATGGAAGATGTCATATATTTGCCTCCTGGCAATGGGCTAACAACTGAAGTAGAAGCATGCTTTTAAATAAGTTTTGAAATACTTTTAAATAAGTTTTGTTAAACTTTGAATCATCTACCTGATGAATGTACAAAAATATTTGGAGAGATTCCATGAAAAGAAGATGGGAGTTACTTTTAAATTACGGTTGCCCTGAATTATTTTACTACATCTATGTAATTGTGACATCACTTTCCTTCAAAATTGCTCAAGCTGAAGGATTTCAATGGCGTTTTAATAAAATAAATTAATGTGATTTCTAGTGAGGGTGTGAAGTTATGGTAAACTAGTACTTGGTTTTTTACCCTATCAATTTCTCTGCCAGGACTTAGTTTCTTTGACCACAAGTATCTAGGAACTCCTGAAAAATACTTAATATGCTGCCTGAGCCACTGGAGAGGATAGGAGTTTGCAGATCAAATAAACTTGGGTGTGAGAATCATTTTAGGATTGAGTATAAGTTTTTTTTAAGTCAGTTATTTTCCCAATTTTTGAAATAGCACGAATCTTAGTTTATATGTTTGTATTATTGTGTATACGCTTGTAATCACTGCTTAATTTCATTGTTGCAATTTGTTTTTGAAGATTAAAGTTCACTTTCAAAAAGCTTAAATATTTGGTGCCTAGGTTTTCTCAGTATGTTGAAGGGTGTTTGTTAGCTGTAGAACTGTGTTATCACATATATTATCTAAATAGCTGGCAGTTAGGAGCTATCAGGAATGCTAAAGAATGGAAACGAGGAATGTAGATGGACTGCACAGACTGCTATGTTCTAGGATGCTAACGTGCAATTTAAGAACTTTTAAAAAAACAGTATGAAATCTACCCTCTAGTTGTCTGCCTTTGAGCCAAATTTATTTTGATAATCTGAGATGCGGTAAAAATCATCAGTTTTTGGATCAAACATTTAGCAGTGATTCTAAAATGCTGAGGCTATTTAGAAATGGCACTTGTCATTGCTTTTAGACTGGAATAGGCAGTTTACGTGGCAGCCATTTTATGACAATTCTTTAAAAGTGGTGTTTTTGAGAAGACTGAAAATAAACAGAATAAGAACCTGAAATACCAAGAACCTCTTTATTCCCTTCACATCTTTTCATTGACTTCCTGAGGTTGCAGTAAAAGACAGCTCGGTAGTTGGAGCAGGCAGCCGCTCTGTGAGCCCCTGGCACCTTGGTGCAGGTCCAGCTCAGTCACAAAATGGCTGTTCCTTTGTGCCGCAGCGCTGACAGACATACTGCATTGCACTGTGTACTCGCCAAACAGCAGGAAGTTGCCGTGCCGAGTTCAAAGGCCGGCCGGCGCTGGCGCCGAGCTCTGATTGGCTGTGCGCGCGCTTGGTAACAGCTGGGTCAACGGCGGCGCGTCGAGAACAGGCCCGCCCTGTGACGTGAGGCGCTCGCTTGAGGGAGGAGCTAGCGCGGCGTCGTCCCGCTGCGTGCGCGCCGAGGGTGGGTGAGGGGCGGGGGCTTACTCCGCCGGAGCTCTTAGCGCTCGGGCTTGTCAGCCTGGTCCGGCGAGGGAAGTAGGCCCGGAATGTTCGTTGGACGTTCCGGTTGGCGGCTGTTTTCCCGACGGATTTCTCTCAAGTTCTTTCCGCCTTTGCTTTTACATTTCCACCATACTTAAAGTACCTGGGAATGTGTTTCCGTAGAGTTCAGCTTTCGTCCAAAAAAAGTGAAAGGCATTAATATGATATTTTCAAATAACTTTCCGATAATTAGATTTTTCCGCTTTCTTTTTGAATAGCCTAGTAATGTTTTTTTTTTTCTGCCACGTGTGAAAATTATTGGTGAACTGATTTTGTGACCAGAAAGGAAAAATATTTCTCGTCAACGGGATTTTAAAATTTTAACTGAAACAACTCTTTAACAGCGTTATTTCACATGCCTCAAAAGCAAAGGGAAGAGTATTTGAACTTGCCTGCATCCATGTTTACTTGTAATAACTGTACTCAGTTAACCTTTGCTGGAGAAAACTTCAGGTCAGTATGTAATAAATGGTTTGTATTTTAGAGATTACCATTGAATAGAAAATGTGTTAGGGTTTTTCACAACTCTGCTTAAAGTATAGAATAAAGCATTAGGCACAATGTAAATAAGCATCAGAAGGAATTGTCAAGCTTTAATAGTTGCTGAACAGTGAGTGACTTCCAAAAGTTGGTTCCTAGTGGAATCGCTTGATTAAAGTCTTGGAAAACATGTGTTTTCAGAGTCCCCATTCTAAAAGCGAATTGAGTAGCAGTCCTGGTCAGGAGCTCTCCCTCGTGGCACAGGAGGAACACGCTAAGTCTTTTCCAACTGAAGAGTTGGTTGGAACCAGGCCACCAGCTACTACTACACGGGAGGAAGAATAGGTAGTTAAGATGTCAACCTTGGACAACCTTTTTTTTTTTTTGACAATTTCTGCCCTATTACAGGGTCTTGAGTTGGCTCCAAAATTGGCAGTGGGTTTGCCTAATTGGTAGGATTTAGAATTTTTGTGTACACAAAACTTGAGGAGGTTTTAAAACGGTGGAAATTTCCATTGTCTTTCCCATTATCTTCATAAATAATCCTTGGCTTTTAGAAAGCCATATATGTAACATTCACCGTAATTAAAAATGAGGCTTTGCATTTATAATTACAGAAAAAAAATCAGGGAAGGCTATGTTAATGAGTGAATGTCATTATTGTACCTTGATAAACCTCTGAGGATGGCACTGGACTGGACAGTATTGTTCTACTGTACATTGGGTCACTGAGTTGGAATTAACTCACTGTCATCTAGTAACACCACCTTGAAAAAAATTTTGTTACGAATATTTTCAGCAATAACAGAAATGAGTAGTTAGTAAGCTGTCATGAAGGAAGGTCACAGTTCAGGAGTGAGTTGAAAAAGTGCTACTTAAAAAGATGTATACCTGCCAAATGTTGGTAGAATTGTTTACTTGGGCGCGTCTCAATTTTGTGAATAAAATGCAGGTACAATTGGTCGGAATTTATAGTTTTGTAAATTTACATTTTGTTTTCTTGGTGAGATTATATTAGATTGTTGGAAACTAGGTTAAGCACAGCTGAATTTTATAACTTGTTTTATGGAAGTGTTCATTTTATGTTCAAATATGTTTTATTGGATATAGAATACCTAAACATTTTGGTGACTTCATTAGTATAAAATGTTTAAGTCTTGACAGGAATTTTCTGTAATGACCAACTTAATGTCTTTCAAGTGCACCTTCTATAAGAATAAAGTGTTCCCTGGCATTAGATTTTGATTGATTGCATTAACATTTTAGCACATTCTCCAGTACAGACAGGTATTGTAGTTCAACATATCTTCATGACTTAGCATGGTTATCATGCTAAAATTTATAGTTGTCTTGGTACCCGTGAGCTTTTTAAAGAACCAGTGTTTGTTAGATCTCAAACTTCCAATTTCTATTTGTTTCTTGGGAGATTATAGAGCCCTTTTTAGAGATTTTAAATCACAACGTGGGCAAGCAATCAATACTTGCAAAGGAATTTTAGTTGGGAAAGAGAAATCATTGTCTACAGGTTGAATCAGTTTCATGCTGACCATACTGAGGTGCACCCTGGAGAAGCAGTTTATTGCCTGCCATCCCCTCAACCTTCTCCCACCCCCACTTCCAGCAAGCACTGGCGCTCCGGAGACTTTCCTAGGTAGGCCACCTGTGATTTCCATCCATGCTCTCCGTTTTCCACATGGTTTGATAGAGAAAACGTGTTCTTCACATAAACACGGAGTGACTTTACTTTTTGATTATGTTTTTCTCTGTAAACTTTTTTGTGTCTGTGAGACATCAGTTCAAATATATACTTTTTAATTTGTTTTATTACCCCCCCCCCCTCCAAAAACTTAGACTACCTAATGGGGAGAAGTCACTTTAAGAAAGAACCTTTGAGGGGGAAAAAAGTCATGTATACAAAAAAATAACTTTGCTGACATACTTAGGCTAGGTGACCATTAGTTGAGTAATTCCCTCCAGCAGTGGTTGGTATTTGCCAGAGAAAGCATTGAATTCAAATTTATTTATGCCTTAGCAAAATTACAAATTGCTACTTGCTTTAGAACTTCAAGGCTATTCGTTTAAGCCAGAACTACATAAATCAAGCATCAGATGTTCAATCTTTATTGTAATCAGTATTTTCTTTATCACTGATGAAACCTTTTCCCTTAAAAGTTTAAATTTTAAGTGATTATGCAAGATTGGGGCAGAGGCTTTTCTGAAAGGTTGGTTACACTGGTGTGCAGTTTATGAGCTGGGGGATGAAGCTTTCTTTGTAAAACAAATGCTTTATGGAGGTCTCTGCTGCACACAGGCCATTAAACTAGCGTTGCTCTTACGTTTTATTTCAGTGTAGCCATTTATTTAAATGTTTGGGTAAGGGTCACATGTTTGGTCTTTCAGCAGCATCTTCTGGGTTCTGCTTCAAACATTTTGTCTTGCGCACCCTGTCTGATAATAGGCCCTCCAGAGTTTGAGGAAATTGGCATCACCGATCTCACAGTAGGGAACTGTAGTTAAGGCAGTCTCCTAAGCATAGTCCTCATTTGGCTTTAGATTGAGTTTTAATGGGCTATTTTGCCATCTGTATTGCATTTGTCGTAGGGTGTTAAATCATAAGGTGGGCTGTTCAAACCCACTGGCTGCTCCATGAAAGAAAATTGGGGTTATCTGTGTGAGTCAGACTTGACTCATTGCAATGGATGTGTAGGTAGGTAGATAATGTGTTTAAATTTCCCTTGTGTCAGGACTAGGCCAGGAGGCATGTATTGTTGGAGTTTTCTCATTTGTAAATTATGGATGGTAATGATACTTAATTAAAATTGTTCAATGACTAAAACGCCGAGCAAAATTTGGCACCTTGAAAGCCCTCAAGTATCTTAACTGCTTTATGTTATTTTCTTGTGCCCTTTCTTGCACTTTGTAACATTCCTTCAAGAGCCAGGTTGTGTCTGAGGGCAGTGGTTGATACCCTGGCATCTGACTGTTTGGTGGGCCTGGGTGGACCATTTAGGAAGAATGATTTGTAAGAATGATTGTAGGAAGCAAGGAGGCCCTTTAAAATGAATTGACCTGGGCTTTAAGCAGTTAACCTGTTGAGGAATTTTTTTTTTATCCGATTAGGCAACCTTTTGATGTGGAGCATATGGTTGATTCTTTCCTGGACTGGAACATCCTCTAAGAGACAGAGCTCCTCTTGGCATTTACTCTGAAGAGATAGATAGATGCCCCTTGTCTCCCTTCCGTACCTCTGTAATTGCTTTTCTGGGTTCTTTCTGCCTCATTTTCCCACAGGTTGTTGGTGTATACAAGTGTGAATGGTGAAGCCCACTATGCAAAGTGCAGGGATACTTAGATATAACTAAAAGCACTAATGACCATTAGCTACTTGGCTGTAGCTTGCTTTTAGTAATCAGTCTTCAGCCTAGTACTATACATTTGATTGAGTGTAGAGCTTTATTCTATTAGGACTATACTTGGGATACCCCCCAAAACCCAGAATTCCTCTGGGCAGAACTGAATTTTCATAGTATGCATTTTTCCCACTAGGCGAGCAAGGAGCAACTCTTCTAGAGTTAGTGCACCCAGTGGTGTCCCATCGCCTGGGAAGATTTTCTCTGGTCACAGGGAATTTTTTTGTAATAGCAGTTTTGCTGGAACCTTTTTCTGATGTCCGATTTAAGAGAACAGTGTACAGCTGCGAAGTTTTGTTTCCTGCTTGGGAAAAATGCCACAGAAATGGTTGTGATGTTGAACACAGCTTACAAGGACAGAGCTATGGGGAAAACTCAAGTGTAGGAGTGGTTTTCTTGTTTCAAAAGTTGAAATGTCGATTGATGACAAACCTCATTCTGGACCTCCGACAACTTCCCAAATGGACAAAATGTCCATTCATAGTGCATTTGGAGTTCTTTCTACCAGGTCCACCAGGTCAGACTGTTCATCAAGCTTTCTATTTAGAGGTTTTGAAAAGATTGCATAATACTGTGTGACCAAAAAGGCCTGATTTGTGGTAGATGGAGACTGGTTTTGCCACCAAGACAATACACCTGCTCATTCATGCAGCCATCTCAGTGTGCCAGTTTTTGGCAAGAAACAGCAGGGCTCTTCTTGCCCCTTGGACTTTACTCACCTGACTTTGCTCTGTGCGACTTCTTTTTGTTTCTGAGAATGAAGAGGGCAGTGAAAGGAAAGTGTTTTTTTAAAAAGAATCATTGGGGGCTCATACAACTCTCACAATCCATACATAATTGTCAATCACATTTGTACATTCGTTGCCCTCATCATTCTCAAAATATTTGCTCTTCACTTAAGCCCTTGGTATCAGCTCTTCATTTTCTCCCACCCTCCCTGTACACCAGCCCTCATGAACCCTTGATACTTTATGAATTATTATTTTGTCATGTCTTACAATGTTCACCTCTTTTTCCCTTGGAGCTGTCGGTGGTTTCGAACTGCTTAACTTGGGGTCAGCAGCCCACTGTAATCACTGTCACCAGGGCTTATTGAAGTAAATAAATGAGGTAGGTAGTGGGAAGTATGTAGAAGACTGAAGCGTACAATAAAAATCTAGAAATTCACTAGGTTTCTTTTAAGGGGAGCTCTGTGGTCCTGTCTGCTCAGCACTGGATTGCTCACCATAAGCTTGACAGTAGAAACCCAGCAGCCCTTTCTTGGGAGCAGGATCAGGTCATCTGCTCAAAGATTGACATCCTTAGAAACCCTGTGTAGGGTTGTTGTGAGTCAAAAGTGACTCGGTGGCAGTGGGTTTGGAGTTTAGGCCCTTTTGAAGAAGCCAGAACTGCAGGAAACCAATGCATTTCAATTGCATAGGTTACGCCAGAAACCCAGTGTTCAGTGAGTCTGCATCCTAAATGCCATCAAAAAGGGATTCCCTTGGTGGGAGTTGGCAGTAGGTGGATGGGAATGACTAGAGATTTAAGCAGATGCTTGACCTTGATCAGTTTGATTCCTTCTATTGCGATACACACATTTTGGATTTGCTATCAGTTCGTGAGCTTTTTCTTTGCTTTTGTTGATGTGTTTGGTGAGGGTGGTTCTAAACTTGGTTCCCAAGAGGCCTTTTGCATCAGAACCTCGTGGGAGAATTTTTTTTAAATGGCCCCACACCTGTTATATTGTAAGGATTATGTGGTGTGGGGTAAAATAAAATAAACACTCCCCAAACAACACCAACAACAACAACCAAACTCACTCCTGTCTTAGTTGATTCAGACTCATCAGTGACACTGTGTTCCTGATACTGTAGTCTTCTGGAGAGCAGAAAGCAGCGGGTGGTTTTCAATTGCTGACCTTGTCACGAGCAGCCTTGTAACCCGCTGTGCTCCCAGGTCTCCAGGTGGTGTACAGGGGGACGGAAGGCTGCAGTCATCAGAGAAGTGCCCCAAGTGGGTCAGGGTGGGGAAATCCTTCAGTGCAGTGCGTGCTGAGAATCTTAAGCAATTAAAACGTTTCTTCAATTTAGAGAAAGATGATTTGATTTTCAAGTGGAGGGACAATATGTGGCTAGTAACTTGTAAATTTGAGGTATGGAGGGCGTTGTTATAGACTGTATTCTTGCAGCGTTCCACTTCCCTTACATTCTTTTCCCCAACTTGGTTTAGTTAAACATTACCAGGTCTTTTGCTTGGAAAAGTGGGTATGTGGCACACCATTCTGCTGAAGGATCGAGTAGAGAACCTCACTCATCTTTTAAAAAATAAGAGTAAAGGTAGATTTTGGTGTTAGCTCTTGCTGAAAAGAAACGGTATTCCTATGGCAGTACTTTGTAAGTGTAAGCTATTTGTTCCGCAGAAATACGTGGCAATGTCTGGAGATAGTTTTGGTGTTGCGGTGGGCGGTAGGGTGCTGCTGGCATCTGGTGGGTACAGGCCAGGACTGTTGCTGTTAAAATCCTGCAGCACATAGGACCAGCCCCTACATGAAGAATGTCAGCGCATGATTGTGCACCGAGATCCGAGTCTTTAGCACTGCGGGTACCACAGTGAGCTTTCACTGTTAGGAAGAATGCTGCAGAAAATGACCCTGGAAAGTTGGTGCTTACCTCCTTTTTTTGTTTTTTTCATGCCCTGCTTTAGGGACCTTACTTCCTACGACACTGCGGATATAGATTCCACATGTAGTATTGAGGTCATTGTTTAACCAGGCTTTTTCAAACTTCTTAGAACATGGGTGTTGCTGAAAATATTGTCAGTAATCTTAAAAGATTATATAGCATGAAAGATGAGCCTGGGAGGGCGTAAAGAACCCCCCTCAAACTAGCCCACTATCCTCGGAGTCTTAAATGGATGTAAGTATTCTTGCGATAGTTGATGATATCTTTGTTAATTAGAGCTCTCCACATAGAACTGTTATTCAGAGCTTGGTGACTTATACAAGTTTTTACTCTGTTCTTATCTGAGGAGAAAACTTAACCTGTCATTTGTATAATCTTTAATGCCTTCTCAGATTTCTTATTAAGTAGGTTTCGGGTGAAATGGTTATCTAGTCTTTGCTGTAATTATTTTTTCCTCTGATGTTTCCTCTGATGCCTGGGTGTTGTTTGTATGGTGTAAGCGATTTACAATTGCTCAATGCTAATTGGTTATGAGGAGTAGAAGTAGCATGAGACAGTTAAAGTGACTTGTCAGTTGAGAAGTTGAGAAACATAAAGGTAGATTTTTCTCTATTTACTCCTGGCTGTCTTAATCTAGATCTATCAATAGGATTTGCCTTGAAATTAAAAGCAGCATTTTGTGTGCATTTTTTTCTTGTACCATGTGTCTTTCTGGAAAGAGAGGGTTCATAGTATTGACAGAGGGTTTATTAATTAGAATTCTCTTTTACCCCTTCTTCCTATTATCACGCTCATGGACTTAGCATATAAAAATGTTGGCATTTAAAAAGTGTACACAGCTCATAAAATCTTTTGTTTTAAGAGTTACATAAATGATTATATAGTATGTTTATTCTTCCAAAGATTGTCACATTGATATTTATAGGCCTCCTTCATTTTTATTATAACTATTTAAGTATGAATATTTCATATTTTACACAGTTGGTAAACTTCTTGCTTATCCCTGCTCCTTCTCACATCAGGTTGCTGTGAATCAAGAATCAACTTGAAGGCAATGAGATTTTCTTTTTTTAATGAGGAAAATGAAACATTTTAATACTTCAGTTTTTCTAGGGTACATATTCAGATTTGAATCTGCAGGTTTCATATTCATATTTTGAGGTTAACATAATGCTGAATTCCTCTTCCAAGTCTACAGGTTACTTTTAAAATAACACTGAATATCTAGGGGTGGTATAAACAGTTAATATGTATTCAGTAACTAACCAAAAGGTTGGTGGTTCCACCTAGAGATGCCTTGTAAGAAATGCCTGGCAATCTATTTGAGAAAAATGTGCTGGGGACCCTGGGGTTGGGATAGAATTGTGACTTGATTTTTGTTGTTCTGCTTTATGTGATGTGAAGGAATGATGTAGAGTGTTACACATCAACCCTGGTTAGATAATCTGTTTACCTGAAGAAACTGTCTGAGAAGGGCAACAATATCATATAGAGCTGTGGTTTTTAACCTTCCTAATCCCTTGACCATTTCATCCAGTTCCTCATATTGTGGTGATTTTCCCCCCAACCATAAAATTATTTTTGTTGCTACTTCATAACTGTAATTTTGCTGTTATGAATCGGGCGACCCCTGTGAAAGGGTCCTTGGACCCCCAAAGGGGTCACAACCCATAGGTTGAGAACTGCTGACCTAGGAATTAATAGTGTGATTTAAATAATAAAGACTAGAGTGTGTGTGTGGGGGTATATTTGTGATAAGACTGGTCTGTACTAAAGTAACAGAAAATATTGGTACAACAATCATAGAAACAGTTCTTTTAAATAAAAGTATCAAAATATGAAGCTCTTTTCTAACAAAGGAAGCATCCTGCAGCAAACTCTACACTGCTGAAGGTGGTGGTGTTTCCATCTCTGAAGAATTGTAGCCTTGACAAATGGTACTTTAAATAGGTCCTCCTGTGTTCTTTGGGGAAGTTAATGAGGTTGCAGGGACACTGCGATTAGATGGATTGTGAGTGCATGAGTTCCCAAGAAAACGATCTCTGGGACAGCCCTCTCTTGAAAGATGAGCCAGATACATTGCTGCGATGGGGAAAACATTACAGTGACCTTTCCTGGCACTTTCCTTCCTATGGCAGTTTCAATTTTCTTAATTCAAACTCCTCCTAATACGACCTTGTGATTATTTTGTGCCCTTAGAGAAGTCTGTCAAGATTACTCTTGTGGTTCTCCCCACCCTCTAAAAAAATACAACAGATCCTACAGAAACAAACAAAACTGGCTTCACCATCTGAGCTGACCTTTGCCTTGAATTTAACTGGCCCATCAAAGCCGCCCTTCCCATCAAGCCAGTTCTGATGGATCTGATTTTGAGGGCAGTTAGTGAGTACATTGCTGAGAGAGCTTGCTCGCAGCCATCCACTGCAGTATAAATTGTTGGGAATAAATCCCATCCATGTATGAATTGGGAGCCTTGTATCAAGACTTTCTGACTTTAGTGAATTGATTATAGCATCTAGAGGATTGTATAATGATACAAGATTTAATGTGGATATTAAAGCAATTTTGCACATGACAAAAATTTTATGCTAGCTTAGTTTAGAAATAAGTTTATGGCATTGCAGTGCTATTGGTTTTGCATTTTTTCCCCAAACACAAGCTCTGCAAAGCAGTTCAGCCATTTTGAAAGTTAGAAAGAGACAGGCACCAAGTGCTTAAATGGCTGCTCTTGGGCACAAGCTTTCAAAAGAGAAATGTTACTCTACTGCCCTCTTGTGGTTGTGGGGATGGTAGTTAAATAAAAAAAACTGAAACCATAATGCTGCTTGTTTTCAAAGTATCTACAAATACTTATAATGAACTTTTGTCTCATAGTATTTTCTATTTGAATTTAATATTCTCAATTTTTATTACAGCCCTTTTGTTTTTTGTATTTCCCTTGTAGCTAAGATTTATTCAATCAAAAATTAGAAACTTAATTATAATTAGAATTTTGAATTTCATAAAAAGTTGTTTTCCTTGAAGATTTCAATTTTCAGTTGTCTTAAAACTTACTGTCACTGGAAAATAGGTAATATGTTACTTTCTTATTTAAGCAAAACCTTAGTGAAAGTACCCCTTAGGGATCAATTCATCTCAATTTACCCCTTTATCAGAGGTGTAGGTGGTTTTTTTGGCCTCTACAGCTTTAAATAAGCCACAACTGTTATCAAGCTACAGTTTAGTACTATTAGCATTTAGTTATATATTAGATACTAATGGAAACTTTGCATAGATTTTGAGGAAATTTGAGGGAGTTGCTAATAAGACAGACCTGACTGACTTCACTCATTGCCATTGAGTCAATGCTCATTCCTAGTGACTTTATAGGATAGGGTAGAACTGCCCCATGAGTTTCCAAGACTAAATCTTTTTAAAAGTTTTATTAGCCCTTCATCCACATATTTCACAATTAAGTAATTCAGTCATATCAAGAAGGGTTGTATAATTGTCCCCATTTTCAAACAAAACTATTAAGTTTTATGGGATTAGAAAGCTGCCTTTCCTGAGAGAACGTGCCTTAAATGAAAGTACTTTTGTTTGTAAAAATTCTCCTTTTCCTTTTCAGCATTTAAGAACGTGTCTTGCTAGAAGACATCTGCAAATTAAATAATACCTTTATTCTCGTATTTTAAAGCATATACCCCCAATATTTTAATCAATTTTATTAAATTTGGCTTGCTCTGCCAAAATAAAATGAAAAATTATTTACATTACCCTACCCACTGCATCAAGTTGATAACTTAAACTTAATAGCAACCTTAAAGGGTTTTTGAGACTATAAATCTTTAGTTCATATTTTATAAGTTTGGGAGAGCTTTGGGTTTGACTCCTGTTGGCTTGACTTTGAACAATTTTTGACATTATATGAGGGGGTCTTCAAATATTTGTGAAACGAATTACACAATAGTGGAATTTTTCCATGAATTTATTTTAAGTCCTCATGGATAATGAAGAAGTATGAATTAATCAGTTTCACACAAAATGCCACTAAAAGGCCTCAGCTCTCATCTTCCCTCCTGAGCTCTCAGGTTTATTATATTAGGCTGTTTCCTAGAGAAAAGCAGTGAGATGTGTGCACATGTACATACGCATGAAGGAAATTTATTATATCAAGAAAAAAATTAATGTCAAAAATGTCCAGCTCACGTCCTGAGTCCAGTGCTGGCTGAACATCATCTTCAGATACGTGAAGCTCCTGGTAGGTGAAGCTTGAGTGGATTCACGGTCTTCAGGAATATTATAGGACAACACAGCGCTCAAGGTAGCTCAGGGAAGCAGGAAGTAAGACAGGTGAGAGAGCAGTTCCCAAGTTGGGTCTGTCTCTCAAGTGGCCATACCATCAAAGAGGTATCTTAACACATAGACTATTTTTAATTTGGTCTTTATTTTTACTTGGGTTTGGTTACACAAATAATCCATGAAGTATTTCAAATGAATCCACTTTTCTAGAATCAGTAATTTGGTTGAAATGCATTTCCACTAATGCGCGCTCCTAGCAGTATGGCTGTATGCATTATCGCAAACACAGACATACACAGCTATACAAGGACGGGTAGCAGTTTTCTTGGTTGCAGTGAATGAGTTGGAAATAACCTAGTTAGAAATACATAATAAAGTATCACAGATGTTTATAGTGTATTGGTTGTAGTGTACAATTTGAAAATAACCTAATTGTCCATTTGTAGGAAAAAGTTTAAATGAAATTTACAGTATTCACACTTTGAAGCAGTTAAAAGGGACTGAGATGCTCATACATACACTGACATGGGACATTATGGTACATGGCCATTGTGTCTGCGGTGATTACTGTTTTACGGAACAGAACAGTCGAAGGCTGTTGATTGAATTGGAATTTCAGTTATCTTTAGCAGACTAATGGTATCTTTGGTATCACCTTTCCTAAGAAAACATCGTTTGTAATTTCTTATCCTAAGTTAGGGTAGCAAAATGCAAAAGATGTTTTCTTAGGAAAGGTCACACCTAAAGTGTTAGTTAGCCTTAGATATTTAGATTGACTCTTAAGCATAAATACCATGGTTGGGGGTTTTACTCTACCCAGTATTCAGTGTGGCTAGAGCAATCGGTGTGAAGGGGCGCAGTGTTTGAATGGTGAGGCTAGAAAAATTGACAGAGGCCAAGATTCATAGGTCATGTTGAGATTAGATTTTACCAGGGTTTAAAGAGGCAATTAGCTACACACTTCAATTCTTTCTCCTCCTGATTCTTCTGTCGCTCTAGGGAAATGTATTTTATAGGGAAGACAAATGAAAACCGCCAACTGATGTTGATATGATTCTGATACACAGTGATCCTGCAGGACAGAGTAGAATTATCCTTTTGCAGGAGCAGACACAGCCTTTCTTCTGTGAAGTGGCTGGTGAATTCAAACTGCTGACCTTATGCTTCGAGCCTGCTGCTTGCCCACTACGATTCCAGGACTCCTTGGGTGGGGCTCAGGTATATGTGGAGTGTTTTATAACTAGCATCTGACTGTGTAGTGTCATGACCCTAAACAGATAAAGGATGGCATAGGTAAAAGATGCCTGAGGAGAGATCATCTAGAATTGGAACCCAAGCTCAAGGATGCCAGAAGCTGCACTATTTAACTCCTCTTTCTTTCCTGGTGCCTGGTGCCCACCTTCGGATTGTTTACAGGTGGACATTCAGTGATGACAAAATACTGGCAAAAGTATTGAAGAATTTTAATTATAAGGAGACCATTAGTCTGTTTGGAAACAGGTGTAGATTTAGTGAAGCCAAGATACTGTGCAAAAGGTTAAGAAATCTAGTGAGACTTTCAAAGTGTTGGGTCACTTGCTACAGGGATGCCTGAATGATGGCTTTTTTAGTTTTATATAACTGAAAAAATTTGAATCTAAAGTTTTGGACCTTTGTGATAACAGTCAGACTTGGGTTAGAATCCCTGGCGCCCACCCCGGACTCACACGTTCCATATTTGTCATTGTAGCTAAGTCCATTAAACCAACTCAGATTTTTCATCCCTTGGATGGGGATAACAATAATGCCTAATAAGATTTTATGGGCAATACTCAAAACAATACACAGAAAGGACATCACAAAAGACCTAGCCAGGAGTGTCTGGTTGATGTAATCCTTAACTACCACAGTGTCTGTGGTTCCTTAAAGTTGTTCAGCGTTCAGAAGTCGCAGCTGTGAGCCCTGTGGGAAGTCTCTTCTCACCCCTTTCTTTCTGGGTCTCGGAGGTTCTCAGCTCTGGGATCTGTGGGACTTGAATTCAAAGGAAAAGGTTCTCTGCCCGATGCCATTGTGATGACAGCGCGGGTTCTCTTCAACCTTAGCTAGCCCTCTTAATTCCAGCAGTGACAAATCCAATTCTTTCCGAGGCCACAGTCACGATATTTCTACCTTTTTCATCGTAATCAACTGCCCAAACCCTGCCCAAGCTTTACACACTGTATTTGGATAGTTACTGTGTGGGAGTTAACAAGATCATGGCTTAAAGGGAAAGAAAAAAAAGCAATTGACTGCATTGTACGTGGCTTTGGATCTAATGTACCTACCTCCCAAGGCTAATTTTTCCTGAGAGGTGTTTGAATTGAGTTAGGGACAGGGATGTGTGGTGGCCAGCAGAAGACTCCTGGATTATTGGAACCAGTTCTTAACCAGACATTCACATTAGAATGGAGAGTGTCCTTTTTGTTTGTTTTCCATGTTGAGTCTACCATGTCTGGGGCCTTTCGTGTGTGTGATTCCAAGGCGGGACCGTTGTGTTGGGGTTAATGTGTATGCTTTCTAGAAAGTTTCCTAGATAAGTGTGATGTGTGCCTATTTTTGAGACCATGAATAATTAATTGCAACAAGATTGCATTCTTGTATGTGTAACTTCATTGATTTACTCTTGTTCTGTTTTTGTTTTAACTTTGAACCTGATAATTGCTACTTAACAGATTCTTCAACATTTTAAATTATTTTTTAAACATTTAGTCATTCAGCATCTGAAGAAGCATCGGCTTCAGACTCGGGCAGCCAGTCGGAAAGTGAGCAGGGCAGTGACCCAGGAAGTGGACATGGCAGCGAGTCAAATAGCAGTTCTGAGTCTTCGGAGAGCCAGTCAGACTCTGAAAGTGAATCTGCAGGCTCTAAATCCCAGCCAGCCCTTCCAGAAGCCAAAGAGAAGCCCACTTCTAAGAAGGAACGGATAGCTGATGTGAAGAAGGTATCTGCTTTGTTATATAGAAAGAACTTGCTCTGCTGGTACCAGCTAGCTGGCCTATAGTTTCCATGGAAAACTCCATTTGCATTCATTCCCTGGGTTACATATATCTTGCATAATACCCTGAGTTGCAAACTAACCCCATACACTTTACTGTGTTAAAGTTTTTAGGTATATACAATGATTTGTAATAACATACATTGTTTATTGGCACACATTAAAACATTATTATCACTGTGTTATGTTAGATGTTTAGTGTGCTGGAATTTTAAAATATTTTGTACACATTGAAAAAGGCTATCTGCTATTCAAGAGGCTTCAAGACGTTGGAAAATTTTCATTATCTTTTAATTAAATTTTTCCAGAAATGATTTGAAGCCCCACACATTATACTTGCGATGAACATTGACTACTTGATGTTGGAGATGAAGTGTACTGAACTGTTTTGACTAACGTACAAGTTTGACTTAAAGACAGATTAGGAATGGAACTCGTTAGTAACCTAGTAACATACAGTCAGTCTGTGGATAGAAATGGAGTACTGCTTTCTACTCTACTACTTGATAATAGTTACTTATCTTGGCTAGAAGGCACATACTCAGTTACATGAGCAATCAAATTACTGGTCCAAAAATTTTCATAGTTTTGGTCTATTGCTTAAAATGTTTTCATAGTCAGAAAAATTGCTAAATCACTGTTATTAAGATATTAGAATATGACTCTGCTTGATTTATAAAATGCATTTGTAAAGCTTTACTTGACAATCATGATAAAAGCTTAAGTTTTTTTCTTCTCAATAATGGACGGGTATTATCTTTCAGGGGGAAAAAACTACCTAGGCTGTGCTATGTGTTCTTGGCTTAACAGAAAGGCATCTTTCAGCAAAATTTCCAAAATGCAGAAATTAATTGAGTGCTTTATTGATATCCACACTTCAGAATGCCTTCTGTTTGTAAAATAAATTACTTCAAGTCACAAGTTATAAATGATCTTTAAAATGTTCAATTTGAAAGGATGTTTGAATCAATGAATCATTGAAATAAAAGGACTCGTTCTTAAAATATTTTTGAATAATAGGTCTTTCTCAAAAATCTCACAGTCAGTGCCAGCATGTAGTGACCCGATATGTTAGAGCCCTATAGGATAGGTTAGAAACCTCCCCTGTAGGTTTCTGAGACTGGAACTCTGCTGGAAAAAAAGCCGTCCGGAGTAGAAAGCCCAATCATTCTCCGGAGGAACTGCTGGTGGTTTTTAACTGTCACCATTTCAGTTTACAACCCAATGCGTGACTACTGTACCCCCAAGGCTTATGAAATAAAGTATATACTACAATTTTTATTGAAGTCAGACTATTCTAAGTGCCCAGGTGATTTAATGGTTCGACGTTAGACTGTTAAGTGCAAGGCCAACAATTCAAATCAGTTAGCTTCTCCAAGGGAGCAGAACGAGACTTTCTACTCCTGTAAAGATTTATAGCCTCGGAAACCCAAAGACAATTCTACCCTGTCTTATGTGATTGCTATGAGTTGAAATTGACTTAACTGGAAGTGATTGGTTGTTTTTGGACAGGGGGTGTATTTGAAGATATAAATATAATTACCAACTTCATACGGAGAGGAAAGAAGCCCAGAATTGGTAGAGAACTCCTCAAGAAGAAGGACAGAGTGGGAGGGCTTGCATTACCTGACTGTAGCAAGTATTACACAGCCAGAGTGGTCAAAACCGCATGGTATTGGTATAATGACAGATTCTCAGACCAATGGAAAAGAACTGAAAAAAACAGAAATAAAATCATCAGCATACAGACAACTGATCTTTGATAGGGGCCCAGAAATATCAAACGGGAAGTGGATGCCTTCTTCAACAAGTGCTAGAAAAAATGGCTATCTACCTGCAGAAAAAATGAAGCAAGATCCTCATCTCACTCCATGCACAAGAATAAACTTAAGGTGGAACACAGACCTTGAGGTAAAACCCCTAACTGTTAGGGCCACCAGTGAAGGAATAGGCACAAACCTGAGCACTTTGGCGCAGGGAATACAGAGATTACCAGAAATAAGGAAGGACACAAATACAGATGAGTCACAAATTGACAAATAGGATATCCTGAAGATAAAACACCTGTGTACATCGAAGGAATTCACCAAGAGAATATGAGAGCGCCCATGGACTGGGAAATAATCTTTGGCCATGACACATCGGACAAAGACCTTATTACTAAAATCTACAATACTGTACTGGCTTCCAGAAAGAAAAAAAACGAATTGCAAAGGACCTGAACAGAAGTTTCATAAGGGCAGAAATCCGAATGGTCAATCAACATTAGAAAATGTTCCCAATCATTAGCCATAAGAGAAATGTAAATTAAGACAACAATGAGATACCACCTAACACCCTCAAAGATAGCCCATTCAGAAAATCAGAAAGCAACAAGTGTTGGAGGGGCTGTGGTGAGCTAGGAACTCTCATCCACTGCTGGTGGACTTGTAGGTATGTATAGCCATTATGGAAATTGATTGGCGATATCTAAAACGGATGGAAATTGAGCTACTGTATGGTTCAGCAATCCCCCTACTGGGCTTATACCTTGAAGAAGCAAGAAACAAAACACGGCCAGACATCTGTGCTAGTGTTCATCGTGGCACAGTTTACTATTGCAAGGAGATGGAAACCACCCCAATTAACATCAACAGACGAATGGATTGAAAAACCGTGGTACATATATACAATGGAGTACTATGCTTTCCTAAAAAACAGTGATGAATGCATGAAGCACACTGCTGCATGGGAAGAACTGGAGGAAATTATGCTAAGCGAAGTAAGTCAAGCACAAAAGGACAAGTACAACATGAGTCTGCTGAGGTAAGCTTAAAAAAAATTCAAAAGGGGCACAGGGAAAAAGCTACTGTATACAAAGATTCCTGGGGTGAGCTCCAGGTAGCGTGGCCGGGACCAGACCAAATCCAGGGGTACATATGGTAGCCAACTTAAAATGAGGGGGAAAATAAAAAAAAACATGGGAAGCAGGGGAACAGGGCACTAACCCACCCAAGGGGAGGGTATTGTTTGTATCTCCATAGGGAAAGAGGGACCTGGCTTCAGTTTGGTGCTCCAAGATGTGACTGCAACATGCTGGCATGAAGCAGGGAAGCAACAAACTGGTTTGAGGGGCCAGCCTCAATCCCAATCACTTGGATAGCCCCATCTCCTCTGAGAAGAATTTACTTCAGAAGACAGCACTAAAGCTACTGCTTGGAGAGGGACATACCTGATTAGAGCACACAGGATCAAATGAAGGGGGAGGAAGAGAGTGGAGCACATCCTGGCCCAACAAGCCTTGAGGACGATAACCCTGCTCAGAATAGCGAATGGACAGAGAGAACTATCTGGCCAGCCCCACTGTAAGACTTGACATCCCTCACTGACCCATAGCCCTACGGGGGACAATTTTGGAGACACAGTGTGGGAATTGCACGTGAACTGACCCCACACCGAGGAAAACACTGAGGGTGTGCAACAGAACAGCAAGGGGAGCAGAACAAGGAAGTCCCAAGGGAGTACCCATCAGACTCCACCGGAAAACATTTCTAAAGGTCAACAAACAGACCTTGAACTGTTTGTCATTGGTTTTTTGTTTTGTTTTGTTGCTTTGTTTTGCTCTGTCTTGTTTTTTTGTGCATATTATCTCTGCAGGTCTATCTAGTCAAGACAGGCAGGATAAACAATATGGAGGAGAAAACAACAGGATAGCCATGGTTCTGGGGAGACATGGGAGAGGGGGCCCGGGGGATAGTAAGTGGGTGCTAACAAACCCAGGGACAAGGGAACAACAAGTGATCCAAAATTGGTGGCGAGGAGGGTGTAAGAGGTCTGGTAGGGCTTGATCAAGGGCAATGTAACCAAGAGGAACTACTGAAACCCAAATGAAGGCTAAATATGACAGTGGGACAAGAGGACAGTAAAAGGAAATAGAGGAAAGGAGTAGGATGCAAAGGGCATTTATAGAAATCTAAATACAGGCACACACATATGTAAATATATATATGACCATGGGGAAATAGATCTATGTACATATATTTATAGGTTTAGTGTTACGGTAGCAGACGGACATTGGGCCTCCACTCAAGTGCTCCCTTACTACAAGAACACTTAGTTCTATTAAACTGGCATTGCATGATGCTCACCTGCCCTACACGATTGCTGAAGACAAAGTGGGTATATAAGCAAATGTAAAGATGGTGGTGCCTGGCTATCCAAAGATATAGCATCTGGGGTCTTAAAGGCTTGAAGATAAACAAGCAGCCATGTAGCTCAGAAGCAACAAAGCCCACATGGAAGGCACACCTCCCTGTGTTATCACGAGGTGTTGATGGGATCAGGTATCAGGCATCAAAGAACAAATAATCATATCATTGTGAATGAGGGAGAGTGTGGAGTGGAGACTCAAAGCTCATCTGTAGGCAACTGGACATCCTCTTACAGAAGGGTCACGGGGGGGGGGGGGGAGGGAGATGAGCCATTCAGGGTGTATAGCACTGATGAAGCATACAACTTTCCTCTAGTTCTTTAATACTGCCCCCTCCCCCCCCCCCAGCCCTTCTACTATCACTATCCCAATTCTACCTTACAAATCTGGCTAGACCAGAGGATGTACACTGGTACAGATAAGAACTGGAAACACGGAATCCAGGACAGATAGCCCCTCAGGACCAATGAGAGTAGTGATAACCAAGAGGTTAAGGGGAAGGTGGGGTAGAAGGGGAACCGATTACAAAGATCTGCATATAACCCCTTTCCTGGGGGATGGACAACAGAAAAGTAGGTGAAGGGAGACATTGGATAGTGTAAGACATGACAAAATAACTTATAAATTATCAAGGGTTCATGAGGGAGGGGGGTGGAGAGAGACTAAAAATGAGCTGATAAAGGCTCAAGTGGAAAGCAGATGTTTTGAGAATGATGATGGCACCAAATGTACAAATGTACTTGACACAATGGATGGATGTAAGGATTGTGATAAGAGTTGTCCGAGCCCCCAATAAAATGATTTAAAAAGATACGAATCTATATTCTGAATACTCAGTTTTTAAAAATAATAATATAAAGTATTTGAAATTACCTCCAAGTTCTGCAGTATGACTTAAGAGCTAAAGATATGAAACAAAAGTGCTTGTAACTACCAACAGAATTGGATTGACCATGTGAATAAGTTCTATATCTAGCATCATCCTTGCTTATTGGGCTGAGACCCTTCGGTTCTGCTGCGAGGTTGGAAGAGGAGGATGGTAGGAGCAGTGAAATGAAGTTGTTCTTGCTGAGGAGCTCTGTTAGCACAGTGGGGAAGACCTGATAATTTCCTCCCCAAAAGATGACAGTTAGGACTGGCACTTGCACACTTGCATCATGATGTAAACCAATTCTGCTCTTCAAGCCTTTCCTCACCAGTTCAATTTTCCTGTTTGTTAATGAGCCTCCATGTTGGTCCCATGTTCTTAGAGAAAATCTATTATGATCATACCTCTGGGATTCTCTCCAACAGTTTTCATGACCTTATGGACTGACTTCCCTGCTTTGAATTGATGTGTTCCTGCAGATTTCTGAAGCCACTGTTTTGATTGGACTTCATTTTGAAGGCACTTTAATGAGACAAGACAAGTGTATAACAGAGCTTAGCTGACTACTTTTTCTAGAGACAGGCTTCAGCATGGTTTTTTGGATTAAGTCCCAATTTGTTTGAACTGGAACCTTAGCAGTATTTCTAGACTTACTCCTGTACTTCAATGATGGACAAACGCATAACATCTAACTTAATTTAAAAGGCACTGACAATGTGTTCTAGGGTTTTGTGTCCTACTCCTATCAAAGATGATACTTAATTGTCTCAAACAAAAGAATTACTTTGATATTTTTTCACTGTTGGTAAGTTGATTCCAACTCATACCCTGTCGGGCAGAGTAGACTTGCTCCGTAGTACGGTTTCCATGGTTGCAGATTTTTACAGAGGCCGACTGCCCCACTATTCTCCCGTGGAGCTCCTTGGGTTTGCGCTACTCCCGGCTGTGTTAACAGCCTAGCACTTAACCCACTCTGCCACCAGGGCCCCCTCTTGATAGGTGCTATTGACTTGTTACTTAGTTACTTGTGTTCTCTTAAATGGAAATAAATATTGGAATAAGGATAATAGTCATAATAATGTGAATAGTGAACATGATAGTGTGGGTCAAGAAAATGATTCATTAATTGATGGTCTGTTAATTTTACAGATGTGGGAAGAGTATCCTGATGTTTATGGGGTGCGGCGGTCAAGCCGTAGTAGACAAGAACCTTCACGATTTAATATTAAGGATGAGGTAAGGAAGATTTTTCTGGGGATACCTTTAGACTTCCTTTACCTCACTCATCCTTTCTGACTGGTCTGTATTACCTGTAACAATACTAAGTTCTGGGCATGGGAGTTTAGTCACTCTTACTGTGAACATTCTCTGACTACTAAGTGAAGATACTAGTTCAGTTGAGAAAACTTAGGACCAGAAAGATTATACAATACTGAATATTTACCAGAGTGTTATACTGAACTAGCCTCAAACTCTATTAAAAAATTCATCTATTTAAAGTTTGTCATAGTGAAGTGCTTTATAGCGAGGTTAATTGATTTTTCCCTGGATGCTTCTAGGTTTTGTTTGCGTGGTAAGTAAATGTAATAATGGAAATACTTTCAGATTTCTTCCTAAATGGAGGAAAGTTGTGTTTTATTTATTTCCTTAATTTTAGCCTTCTAAGTCACTTCTAGTGTGAAACACTCAGTTACTTTTAAAATTAAATGTGTTTCAAACATAATTAATCTCATTGTGAGAGATTGAATAGACTGGTGATTTTTAAAGTGAATATTATGTAGTGGATTTTCTTGTGTCTTGTAGACATAGTAGATTCAGACTAATACCTTTCTTAGTTTGTGTGATATTTTGATTTCTTTCCTTTATATTTAGTTTTTGGGACAGATTCTGAAGAGATGCACTTCTGTCTCACTGTAAAATCTCCCCTCTCTGTATTCTTAGGAGAAAGATGTTATTATACTTAGCTATGTAACATGTTTTTGATAGAAGTGAAATAGTGATAATTATAGGTTTGTGTACTTCTAAAATCTAATTTGCTGTGATATATGCATCTGTGATGTTTTATTTTGACTGACTTCTGAACTGATTTTCCTAAGCTTTTTTTCTCTATATTGTGTAGGACTAAGTTACTAAGCCAGATTTGTTCCAGCAATCCTGTTATGTGCTTGACACCTTTGTAGGAGACTGAGAGCATTGTAGTTTTCTACTTGGTCTCATTTTGGGGAAAAGTGCTGTGCAGTGTTGATGTTGGCGCACTTTCCTGGGCCTGGCACTGCTGGCCAACTTCGGATGGCTCCTGGTTCTCTCATGCTCATTTTGAGTCTGAAATGAAATCGATCAGTTGTCCTTGTCTTTTGTGGCACACTAAATGTGGCATTTTCATATGATTTTCTAAATCTGCAGCATCTAGTATGGCTACCATATTTGGCTTTTTGAAGCTGTATGAATTAAAATTAAATTAAATTTAAATTCAACACTAGCTGCACTTCTAGTGAGTGATGGGTAAGCTGGTGACTACTGTATTGGACAGTCTCGATAGGACATTTCCATCATTGCAGAAAGTTTACTGGACAGTGTTGTGCTAGAATTCAAGCTAAGACAAATATTTCCTGGAGATAACCCAGTAATAACAGACAAGAATTTCCAACAAAAAGAGTGAGCTCCATGAAACGAGTGAGTTTTTTCAGTTGAAAACTGCTACTGAGTAATGCTGTATTGACTAGATTGCTGGGCCAGGGCACACTCTTGTCCCTAAGAACTCTGATTAAAGTCTGTGATCATTTTCCCCCCTCACCAACTGAAGCCAAGTAGCGGGTCTGAGAGTGGCAGCCCAAAAAGAAGAGGCCAGAGGCAACTGAAAAAACAGTAAGTCTTTCATGGGGGGCATTTACTTGATCCAGTAGTTGTGCATTTTTTTCCCTACATTGAAGCCATTTAGGGACATGTTTGCGTTTCAGGACCTGCCCTTCATTGTGTCTGTAGCTTACTCCCGGTCCCAGAGTCTGCTGTTCTCTCACGAGTTGAGGTTTCTCAGACTTTGCTACGGTCGCTGCAGCATTGTATGCTTAAGAGTCTCAGTTAAGCATGTGGACCATATGTTTGGTCTGTCTTGGGACAAACTCCAAAGTCTTTGTTTGCTTAGCCCAAGAATTTCCTTTGTAATACCAAGTATATAGTGTCTTTTCCACCGGCTCTCTATTCTAGTTAATTAAGGAACAGTTTTAAGTTTGCCAATTTTCATGTAAGTTTTTTCTGTGTGTTGGCAAGGAAACATCTTAATAATGGATTATTTTTATGCTTATGTAGCATTACTTTCTGACACGTGTTAGATTTTATATTTTCTTAGTTATTTTAAAATAGTGAATAAATATTTTGAGAATTAAATGCCTTGAATCCCTTGACTATCTAAATTTTACAGATCCTCTTAGAAAAATGTAACAAGGATTTGCTCTACCCTAGTTTAATGGCTGCTCGAGAGACATTAGTCTGTGTTTCTACTCTGTTATTGAGGCCTTTGCTGAAATGTCAGTCTTGACCACTCTCTGGGACATAGGTGCACCAACCATCTAGTTACGTTCCAGTGATTTCTTGAGTGATGGTGTATGTGAAGCCCTTAGCATCGCATTTTAATGACTTTAACCTGTGGGGGAAAAGCCAGTGTTTTTACTTCCTCTTACTGTGATTTATGTAAAGATGTGTACTGTGTAGTAGTTTATTAGTTTATACTCATCATACCTATTTTGTTGTGACTCATACATTGCAGTCACCTTGTACAATAACTTATCCCATTTCCTTTGTTTCCTGTTTCCATTTCTCCTTATTTTTCTTGTGCAGTGAGCTGTTCTCCCCATTTCCAATATGTAGTTTATATAAAACAAAATGTGTTTTTTCCCCAACATTTTTATTGACGCATAATTTACATATCATATAATTGAATACTTCAATTGTTCAGTCCTATCAAGGGGAATTGTACAATCACCACCACATCAGTTTTAGGGCAACCGCCCTCCCCCATGTTTGAACAGCCTTTAAAATGAGTTGTGCAATCACGATCAGTTCTAGTAAATTCTGTACTTTTGATCTTTTTTTCTTTATTAAAACAGTTTCATTGTCATAATTCATGTACCATGCAATTCAGTGGCTTAAATATATTACAAAGAGCTGTGCAAGTCATCATGCTTTTCTTTATAATAAATCTCATGGGAGAAAGAGAACGCTTTCTGTTTCTGAAAAGATTTTCAGCCTTGGAAATCCATAGGGACCATTCATTCTTCTCTGTTCTACAGGGTCACTGTGAGTCTGACTCAATTTAATGGTAGTGAGTTAAATAGCACATGGACATTCTTGGTGTCCAGCTTCAGTACTTAGGTGTCTTCCTCTTACCAGTTCTAAGAGCTCCTCAAAGTCTGCAACATTCACTGGCCTTCATGACCCTTCTGCTGAGTACAGTATCTTAGTTATTTTCAGCTTGGCGTGTCACCTCTATATTCCAGCTTCCATACCCGGGCTTTTCTTAGGGATTCACCATGAGCTACAGTTGTTCTGATGCTTGATGTGTTTGGGCACTGGGCTTCCTGCCATTCTTTGGATAACTGGGCAGGGTGGTCTCGGGAATTTTTTCTGAGACAGTTTTCATCTCGAGAGCAGTGTACTCAGTGGAGTCGGTACACCTGCTAAATTGGCAAGACACAATAACATTGGGCTTCCTGTGATCTGAGCAGGTGTAATATGCTGTTTTGAGTTTAGAATTGATAGACTCGGGGTGGAAATTAAGAAGTATAAATCCTGGGAATTGCTTTCATTTATAAAATTGTAGAGATTTTAGACCTGCTTTTCTTCAAAAGGAATTTAATTTTGGGGGAATTGAGGTTAGACTTGAGAAAAGTTGCAAGAATAAAAATGGTATAAGAAATGTGTGTTTATAAAATTGATGTGAAGGAGTGTGGACAAAGTGGAG
Organism: Tenrec ecaudatus; assembly: GCF_050624435.1. Lineage (NCBI taxonomy): Eukaryota > Metazoa > Chordata > Mammalia > Afrosoricida > Tenrecidae > Tenrec > Tenrec ecaudatus. The sequence continues at coordinate 8,757,924 of NC_134538.1, forward strand.
ACCCAAAATCCACCTGTAACTTACTTGGACAGTCCCTTGCAGAAGGGACACATGGAAGGGATAGTTCTAAGGTATAGCACTGATGGAACACATAGCTGTCCTCTAGATCTGTATTATATACTTCCCCTTACGGACTTTGTTTTACCTCATTATTCTTGTCAGACCTGCATTGGTCCATTTGTATAATCAAGATCAGTCAATGCAAGAAAGCCAAGATAGCTATAACCCTTTTGAAACAGTAATGGGGGCAATGATTCCATGAGGGTACAGGAAGACAGGGGAACCTGACAGCCATGAGGACTGTGTAACCCCACGTGAGGGATGACAATGAAGGTACAGGTAAAAGAATACACTGGAAGATGTAAGATACAGCAAAAATAAAAACAGTAATGCATAATATTGTAATTAGGGTTCCTAGAGGGTGGGGTGGGGGAAGGCATGATAAAGAGCTGATAGCGAGTTCAAGAAGAAAGAATATGTTAGGAAACTGATGGCAAAAAAAAAAAAAAAGAAAGAAACTGGTGGTGGCAGCAATTGTACCATTATGTTAGAAAAAAACCCGTCATCGCTACCCCATGTTAGCAGTTTATATGTTAGCTTACCTTTGCGTAGGCCATGGATTCGCCATCTCTCCCCATTTATGGGACTTGACCTGGCCTCAGTGGGTAATCCCTGATTTATAGTCAAACTAAACATGAACTTTACTTAACTCCCTCATGCTGTTTTATCTTTAAATTCTCTTTTTTATGTAATACTTATTATCCAGGTTTGGCAAATGTTGTCTGTAATTTTGCTGGTTAATTTTGATGCAAGTGTTAGGTCAAGCCAAACTCTAATGGCTCCATAATCATTTCTCCCAGCTGGAATTTTAAAATACCTGAGCCATCATCACATGATGCTTTCTTCTTGGTAGCATAGCTATGCTTAGTGTTTTGAATCAGGACGTTATTATAGACTTCACATTGTAAAAAGGAATTCTTAGCCCTTTCTTAATTGGAACTTGTTCATGAATGCCATCCTATGTGGGGGGAAAAACCTGCTGAGAATTGAGGTTTAGCTGCTTCCTCATTTTTCCAATTTTCTTTCTAAAGTGAGAGAGACAGAAACTACCCTCTTTTGCCTCTCAGAGACAGTTATAGCCAAAGCCCTGGCAACTGTCGGGGCGGGGTGGGGCCCTCAGACCGTTTGTCACAACATTGCTGTGTCTTTTAGTTCAATCATGTCATGAACTTCTTGAAGCACTCTCATATTTCAAAGTCATTTTTGTCCATGTCTTTTTTCCTTAACAGTTTAGATTTGTTGTGTTGTGTGTCTTTCCAGGTTCCTATCAATCAACTATATCCAGTTGATTTGCATTCTGATTTAAAAATATTTCTTTACATTGTCTTGGGGACTTTTTTGCTAAACGTGGGCATTTTCCTCCTCAGTTTCAAATTTGTTGCAAAAATTCCATTCCATTGTAACTTCTATTAGGGTTAGCTCTGGCAATTCCCGTGTTTTCTGATACACGTAGCTTTTTCCCGCAGCGTCTCCTAGCTTAGATTCTTCCTCCTTGTAGCCCCTTTGCAGCAACTCAGTGGAAGAGTCTACTTTTCCTTATAAAAAATTAGATTTTATAAGAAGTACCATATATACTCATGTGTAAGCCGAGTTTTTCAGCACTTTTTAAAAAAAACATTTTATTAGGGGCTCATACAACTCTTATCACAATCCATACATCAATTGTATAAAGCACATCTGTACATTCTTTGCCCTAATCATTTTCTTTCTTTCTTTTTTTCTTCTTTTCTTTTTTTAACATTTTATTAGGGGCTCATACAACTCTTATCACAATCCATACATATACATACATCAATTGTATAAAGCACATCCGCACATTCCCTGCCCCAATCATTAATCTGCATGTTGGCATAGTGGTGATGCATTGGACTGGGATCTGCCAGGCCAGCAGTTCAAAACCACCAGCCACTTCATGGGAGTAAGACAGGATGTCCTACTCCCATAAAGAGTTACAACTTCAGCACATTTTTTAATGCGATTTTTGTGGTTGAAATGAGGTGCCTCGGCTGATATTTGGATTGGCTTACACTTGAGTATATACTGTAAGAAATGTGAGACTGAATGGTCGTTTAACATGCGACAGAGCCCTATAAAGGAGGTGCATAATTTTTGGTAACTTAGCATTCTTCTCACCATCATTGCTTTCTTAACCTTTAGTAATGATGCTTGTAATTTACTTTATTCTTTTTCATACTTGAACATTATAGCAAGATTTCAAGTACAAATTTAACTAGGCCTTGAGAAAGTCAAGCCCATTGTTTAGTCCCCCTCGCTCCCCCTAAGCATGTATAAGACGTTCTGTTCATATTCTTTGGTTTTAGGTGGGATATGGTTGGAGTACTTGGGGGTTTGTCCCATGAACAAGCTACTTATTCTCATCGGGCTTCTGTTCCTTTTCTGTGTTGAAGGCCTTGAACCAGTTGATTTGCCAATTTTTTTCATCACCTCTCATATTTGGTGATTCTTAGTCCCTCTGTTCGTCTTAGGTTTGTAGATCTGTAACTTCACTGGAAAGTTCTAGGTTCAACATCCACTTTCATAGTGTTTGCTGCCATGTTAATTCCCCACAGTTATCTAAGGGGTCCTCATTGACTGCTCGCTTAATTTCTCAATTCCTGGAGAGTTATCCTTCACTTCTGATCTGTTCTTTCCTGAGTCTTAATGTTCTTTCAAGCTTGCTTCCCAATAAACCACTTCACAGTTTGACTGTGAGCTTCTTTTGAAAGATAAACTCTTTGGGACCTGTTCTAAAAGAAAACGCCTACGCATGCCAGCACCTTCTGGTCTTTGAATTCTTGAGCACATATGTATTGTTCTAGACTCTAGGGAAGCAGAATAAGATAGGTGCCCAATAGTGAGATTAAATATAAGGAGGGCTTTGTTTTGAAGAGAGTAAATTTATTAGAAAAGTGGTAGTAGGCCTTACTGTCTTAGAAGTCCGTTTCTTTCCCTATGTGCTAAGCTCTGGTATAAAACAACAAAAAAATTTCTACCTGCAAGAAAAGCAGCTAATGTTGGAGAGATGGAATGGATATGTAGGCACCAGGTGCTAGGAGAACTTGAGTAATGCCCATAAAAACACCTCACTAGGAAAGCCTTCGTCCCTGCCAGTTCAGGGATAGGGTGACTCTAGTAGCTTGTAGAATCTTCTCAGTAGTCTGCAGAGCAGCCACCTCCATTCAACGTGCTCCCACTCTTTAGTTCATACCTTCATCTGTTCTCCACGAGGAGTTTCCACTTGACTTTAGACCTCGGCAACGTTTGTCTGTAGCATGACCTCATTCCCTAGGCAGAGACCCCAAAGTGTAGTTTTTGTTGTTGATCAAGAAACTACAGGTACTTGTCTGTAACCTTTTACCTAGGAATTTCACGCCTGGTACCTATTACAAATTCCTTCTCTACAGGTGAAAATTGAGCTAGGTTTGGTATGAATTGTGTTGGTCTTCATGTAAGATTGACAAACTGAGGTAGGTAGGGTTCCTGGAGGATTTGGCTTTTAAGCCTTGTACAATTTCATGGAGTAAAGGGACATCCTTAGTTACACAGATTATCTGGTTGATTATAGAAAAGTAAATTGAGGGACTGTTTTGTCTAACAAGGTTGAAATACCTAGTACGTAACCTTCTTACCAACCCCCTGCCTTTGAGTTTATACCAACTCAGAGTGATCCTACAGGATAGAGCAGAACTGCCCCAGAGGGTTATGGAAGCAGACTGCTACAATTTTCTCTCGTGGATTGGCTGGTGGGTTTGAACCAGTGACTACTTGGCTTATTGTTGAGTGCTTAACCACTGTGCCCCAAGGCTCCTTCGTATCTAGGTTAGTTAGTCTCAAGTTTCAAATCAGCAGCCATACCCCAGACCTTATGGAGCAGAAATCCTGTGACAAAGGCTCAGAATCTGTTTTAGTAAGTTCTGTAGGTGGTTCTGATACACAGTGAGATTTGAAGACTACTGGTCTAATAGATATTTTGCCTATTACCTTGTCAGTGGTAGTAGTAATTCACAATGGAACATGAGAAGTTGAATGACAGTTTTCTGGTGTTAGAGCAAATTATTAAAAAAATACATCTTAGTTACTATTTTAAAATTTTTCTTAAAATAGCACTACACGGATCACAGGTCAAACCAAATGGATCTCGAATATATTATTTTAGCATACTATTTAAAATATGCATGTTCTATCTTTGAGCTGGTCAGATTGAAGTTGGTTTTCTCATGTTCTTTACCTGGAAGAACGTAAGACAAAACATTTTGCTTTTGATTGCAGAGAGAAGTGGAAACGGGAGGCCTCAGAAGGTGACCAGGATCCAGGCAGTAGTGCAGAGAGTGAGCCCGAGCAAAAGAAAGTGAGATCCAGGAGACCCATCCCCAGAAGGTGGGACTGTGTTTTTGCCGGAGCCTCTGTGCTCTGGACTAGCGTACGTTGCATTGTGGAATAATCGCCATGATTTTAACTACAGTGTGATATGACTCTGGGCTTTGAAAGTCTTTGGTTCACATTATATCATCCCTAGCCATAGGGTTACCACAAATGGGCTAAGTCAATGTGGATGTTGAAATGGTGTGTAACTGATGGTGAATGGTTATCGAGTCTTATTCTTCGGCAGACGGAGACAGGAGGGCAGAACATTCCTTTTAACTTAAAGAAAACAGCCCTCCCCCAAAGGGGAAAAAAAAACGAAAAAGAAAAAACTCCCTATGTCTAACTAGTGTAAAAATTACTTTAGGAAGAAGTAATTCATAAGTTAAAAACAGTGGCAGGTTTAAAGCATTTACTCTACTGTTAATTACTTTATTTAAACATTAAGCACAAAGTTCGGAGGATGCAAAGACAGAGGCAGGCTGAAATACAGGGGATTTTCATTATTTGTTTCAGACAGATGGTAACACAGGTTAGTGGTGAGAGACAGGAGGCAGACAAATACCAGGAAAAGTTTACCTTCTTTTAGTATTAAAAAGATGAAGTGGCAAACTGTGCCTTACTGTCCAGATCTATCCTGTTTACTGCCTGTTCTATGGCCTGTAGCTATGAGTAATTTTTATAGATGAACATTTATTTTTAGTTTTTTTAGGGAAATTCCAACATTTGTTTGGGGCAGTGGTACTGTCTCCCAGAATAGAGAACAAAGACCTAATTCATTGGATAAAGTTAGTCTAAACCTCACAAGATTCAATGCAATCAACATGTGAAGAAATGAGCAGGGTTCCTGGCATATGAAAAGCATGTAGCAGATGCTTCTCTCCTCTGTTTCTTTTCTTTGTTTTTTTTGTTCTTGTTGTTGGGGGCTCATACAACTCATCACAATCCATACATACGTAAATTGTGTAGAGCACATTTGTACATTTGCTACCCTCACCATTCTCAAAACATTTGCTCTCCACTTAAGCCCCTGGCATCAGCTCATCATTTTCCCCCCTCGCTCTCTGCTCCCTCCTCTCTCATGAGCCCTTGAGAAGTTATAAATGATTATTTTGTCATATCTTACACTGTCCGACGTCTCCCTTTACCCACTTCTGTTGTCCATCCCCCAGGGATGAGGTTATATGTAGATCCTTGTAATTGATTCCCCCTTTACACCCCACCTTCCCTTCACCCTCTCGGTATCACAACTCTTACCACTGGTCCTGAAGGAATCATCCGCCCTGGATTCCCTGTGTTTCTAGTTGCTATCTGTACCCAGTGTACATCCTCTGGTCTAGCCAGATTTGCAAGGTAGAATTGGGTCCATGTTAGTGGGGGGAGGAAGCATTTAGGAACTAGAGGAAAGTTGTATGTTTCATTGTTGATAATGCTGCACCCTGACTGGCTCGTCTCTTCCCTGTGATCCTTCCGTAAGGGGATTAGACAAGCATTTATAATTGACATGATGGTAATTAAAAGAAAACCAAATTTACTGCCATTGGGTCAATTCTGACATGTATAAGCCATGTAGGACAGGGTTTTCCAAGACTAACTGTTTTTGGGAATAGAAAGCCTCATCTTTCTGGTGGTTTCTAACTTTCGACCTTGTGGATAACAGCCCATTGTATAATCAATCCACTATGCCACATGATGATAGGAATATTAAATCTGAGTTTCAAAAAAGTGAAATTACTGGGCAAAATATATTCTTCCTCATTGTAAATAAATCCCTAGCTAATAGAAAATATTCTCTAGATAGGTAACTATCTGTGTAAATAAAACAAACCAATTGCATTGAGTCAATTCTGACTCTTAGCCACCCTATAAGATGGAATAGACCTACTCCTTAGGACTTCTCAGGCTGTACATCTTTACAGAAGCACAAAACCGCAGCTTTTTGGTGGAGTTGAACTGCTGACTTCACAGTGAGTAGCCCAACTTAAAACCCAGCACACCACTACAATTGGCCTGTTTTATAGGGTCCCTGTGAAGTGTCCTTGATATGGCTTCTTAACCCCAAAGTCTAAAATCTTTAATTTCTGGCTATTTACAGCCGCAGTTCCTGCATTCCACAGTGAAATTCATCTGAGTTTGTCTGGTTTTTTCCACTTGAGTTTAATCTCTCAGCTCTGTAATTTTATTCTCAATATTGCCTTCTCAGTTGTGTCTGTTATTTTCCTAATCCCTGATCCACCTCTGTAGGATTAGGTAGAGTAGGTATAACAGCAACTGTTTCCCTTCCTTTCAGCAATTTTCACCTTTGATAGACTATTTGGGGAAGAATTCCCTCAAGTGAGCTCCTGGACTATAGCTCTGACTTGGCTGTGCATCGGAATCACTCCAAGAAATACCTCTTCCCAGTCTGTCTCAGTAGATCATCATATATGTGCTAGTTCTTGATCTTTTCCCCTTGTGGTACGTAGTCTTCATCCCATTCTGTACTTGTCTTTCCTTATCTTAGAAATGTTTTCATATCAGTACGTGGAAAATAATAATTAAAAAAAACGCATTTTATTAGGGGCTCATACAACTCTTATCACAATCCACACATATACATATATCAATTGTATAAAGCACATCTGTACATTCTTTGCCCTCATTTTCTTTTTTTTTTTTTTTACGTTTTATTAGGGGCTCATACAACTCTTAAAACACAATCCATACATTACATACGTCAATTGTATAAAGCACATCCGTACATTCTTTGCCCTAATCATTTTCAAAGCATTTGCTCTCTACTTAAGCCCTTTGCATCAGGTCCTCTTTTTGTTACCCCTCCCTCCCTGCTCCCCCCCCCCCATGAGCCCTTGATAATTTATAGATTGTTATTTTGTCATGTCTTGCCCTGTCCGGAGTCTCCCTTCCCCCCGTTCTCTGCCGTCCATCTCCCAGGGAGGAGGTCACATGTGGATCCTTGCAAGCAGTTCCCCCTTTCCAACCCACTCACCCTCCACTCTCCCAGCATCGCCCCTCACACCCCTGGTCCTGAAGGTATCATCCACCCTGGATTCCCTGTGCCTCCAGGTCCCATATGCACCAGTGTACAACCTCTGCCCTATCCAGTCCTGCAAGGTAGAATTTGGATCATGGTAGCTGGGGGGAGGAAGCATCCAGGATCTGGGGGAAAGCTGTGTTCTTCATCGGTACTACCTTGCACCCTGACTGACTCATCTCCTTTCCTAAACCCCTCTATGAGGGGATCTCCAGTGGCCGACAAATGGGCCTTGGGTCTCCACTCTGCACTTCCCCTTTCATTAACTATGGTATATATACTTTTTTTTTGCATGATGCCTTATACCTGGTCCCTTTGGCACCTCGTGTTCGCACCGGCTGGTGTGCTTCCATGTGGGCTTTATTGCTTCTGAGCTAGATGGCTGCTTGTTCACCTTCAAGCCTTTAAGATCCCTGACACTATCTCTTTCAATAGCCGGGCACCATCAGCTTTCTTCGCCACATTTGCTTATGCACCCATTTGTCTTCAGCGATTGTATCATGGGGGTGTGCAGCCAATGATATGATTTTTTGTTCTTTGATGCCTGATAACTGATCCCTTCGGGATCCACGTGATCACTCAGGCTGGTGTGTTCTTCCATGTGGGCTTTGTTGCTTCTGAGCTAGATGGCCGCTTGTGTATCTTCAAGCCTGTAAGACCCCAGACACTATCTCTTTTGATAGCCGGGCACCATCAGCTTTCTTCATCGTAGAGTGCCAATTTAATAAAAAAGTATTCATGCATTGAGGGAGTGCTTGAGTAGAGGCCTGAGGTCCTTCCACCACCTTAATACTAAACCTGTAAATATAGACACATAGATCTATTTCCCCATCCTCATATATATATTTGCATGTACATGTCTTTGTCTAGACCTCCATAAATGCCCTTTGACTCCTAGCTCTTTCCTCCATCTCCCTTGACTTTCCTCCTGCCGTACTACCATGCTCCGTCACCACCTGGGCTACAGCTATACCTCTTCTCTACGCAACCTTACCCTTGATCATTCCCTACCAGGCCTGCCACTCCCCTCTCACTACCGCTTTGGGTCCCATGTTGTTCCCTTGTCCCTGTGTTTGTTAACACCACTTCCTTACCCCCCCTACCCCCCCCACCCCAAGTCCCCCCGGAACTGTCGGTCCGGTTGTTTTTCCTCCAGATAGTTCATCCAGCCTGTCCTATTCAGACATACCTGTGGAGACACTAACATGCACGAAAACAACACAGAGGAAAACAAAGCAACAGTATACAACCAGACAACAAAACAACAAAAACAAACCACTGACAAAGAACAAAACAAAACACTTCACAAAAGAAAAGCTTGTAGTTAGTTCAGGGATCATTTGCTGGCCCTTAGGAGCGTTTTCCAGTTCAGTCTGTTGGGGCACCACGCCCTGGCCCCAAAGTCCACTTTCAGCATTCCCTGGGGACCTTGCCACTCCATTCCCTTGCTGTTCTGCTGCACTCCCCTAGTGCTTTGCCTCGGTATGGTGGGATCAGGTCAGGTGCAGTTCCCACACTGTGTCTTCGGTGCTGTCCCCTGTAGCACCATGGGTCACTGAGGGGCATCATGTCTCATAGTGGGGCCAGCCATGTTGTTCTCTCTGTGGACTGGCTGCTCTACTCAGGAACATCATCCTCATGGCCTGGTTGGTCAGAAAATAATGATTTTATGGTTAAACAATATTTCATTCATTTTAAACTTGTTTCAGTTGGTGAACATTTAGGACAGTGGTTCTCAACCTCCCTAATGCTGCGACCCTTTAATACAGCTCCTCATTTTGTGGTGACCCCAATCATAAAAATATTTTCATTGCAACTTCATATCTCTAATTTTGCTACTGTTATGAATCGGACGACCCCTGTGACAGGGTCATTCGACCCCCAATGGCATTGACCCACAGGTTGAGAAACCACTACTCTGGGGGTTTCCTCTTCATGATTTTTTTTTTTATTATCGCAAATGAGGTTACTAAAACCTTTTGCTGTCTGGTTGGTTCTGACTACAGTGAATACCTTATTCCTGTGAGGGTGTATGTTTTTAGCACAAATTATTAAGAGTTGAATTGTGTTTGTAAGTGTGATATAGATATTTACAGATTGCCCTTTAAAGGTATCATCAGCAATATGCCGTGCACGTGTGTTCTAACATCTCATTTGATGCTAATGAAAGATGCAGACATTGTACACTGGTGCATATGGGAGCTGGAGGCACAGGGAATCCAGGGTGGATGATACCTTCAGCACCAGGGGTGTGAGGGGCGATGCTGGGAGAGTGGAGGAAGAGTGGGTTGGAAAGGGGGAACTGATTACAAGGATCCACATGTGACCTCCTCCCTGGGAGAGGGACGGCAGAGAAGAGGGGGAAGGGAGACTCCGGATAGAGCAAGATATGACAAAATAACAATCTGTGGATTATGAAGGGCTCATGAGGGAGGAGTGAGCGGGGAGGGGGGGGGGAAACAAAAGGAGGACCTGATGCCGAGGGCTTGGGTGGAGAGCAAATGCTTTGAGAGTGATTGGGGCAAGGAATGTACAGATGTGCTTTATGCAATTGATGTATGTGTATGTGTGGATTGTGATAGGAGTTGTATGAGACCCTAATAAAATGTAAAAAAAGAAAAGAAAAAAAAAGAAAGAAAATGATTAGAGCAAAGAATGTACAGATGTGCTTTATACAATTGATGTATGTATATGTATGGATTGTGATAAGAGTTGTATGAGCCCCTAATAAAATGTTTAATAAAAAGAAAAGAAAATGCAGACATGGTCTCCGAACTCTGACTGAGGACTAGAAGCATTAGAATGACCTTTGGGCTCTTGTTGAAAACACATATTTAAGGTGAATGAGAAGTTTAGGGAGTGTTACTCAGGATTGCGCATTTTTAGTAACTAAGTAAATGCTACATATGCTCTGTTTCTTCTGGGAAGTTGTATAGATTTGAAGTAGACATGAAATGATAGAGTAAAAACGTTACCATGATTTCTTCATTTATTTTAGAACAGTACCGAAATCCCGTGTTAAAAAGCAGTCTAAGCCTCAGCGTGGTAAAAGAAAAAAACAAGATTCTTCTGATGACGATGATGAAGATGATGAAGCTCCTAAAAGGCAAACTCGTCGCCGAGCAGCTAAAAATGTTAGGTAAATTGTGTCTCATAGGGTTTTCCTGGGTGTGAGGGCAAAAAGTGCTGGTGATTCAAATTTGCTTCTGATGTGTCCTGAGATTGTATTCATAAATTCAGTCCGCTTTTGGGCAAAAGTTGAGCTAGAAAGCACGTGAAAAGCATGGCAGCAAAAAAAAGAAGAAGAAAGAAAAGCAAAGCCTGGCGGCTGCTCATGCCAAACTGCCATTTCTCTAAAGAGCTGCTCCAAATCCATGTCGCGTCTGTGGCTTAGTGGCAGTGTCCTCGGTTCATACACACTGCTTTTTCAGAAAAGCCATTTTGAAGACAGTGCAATTCTGGATTGCTCAATGAATCACTGATTTTTCAGAGGCTCAACTTATTTATTGATCTTTAGGTACTTTGGATATCATTTTTCTGAGGTTGCTAGCAGAATATGACTCATTAGTAGAAAGTGAAATAAAGGAGTATATACGTGCAAACATTTTATTGGAACCAAAAGACATCTGACTTTCTCTTGTAGGATATGCAGGTTTCTCTTGGTTTAAGTAGTGTGGAAAAACTGAGCTCTGGAGATGTCACTTGTTCAGTGGTGCTCAGTTAGTATTTACAAAATATGGTAATCTTTTGAGTATACTAATGGATAGCTTAGCATTTTTTCTTAATGTCACATTGTATCCACAAGACCCCCAAACCTGTTGCTTTCAGGTTGATTCCAACTCACAGTGACATAATGGGTCAGTGTAGGGTTACAAGACTTGGATCTTTACTGAAGCCGACTGTCACATCTGTCTCCCAAGAAGTGGCTAGCGGGTTGAAATTTCTTCCTTAAACCTGGGACCATTCATCAGAAATGGTTTAACCGTGGTGCCCCTTGGACTCCTTGGACTGCATCCAGAATGTTTTTTCCTTGGTAGGTCTCCTAAACCATTCATAGTAAACATACAGAGGGGTACCCCAAAAAACCTGGTGGTCATTTTGTTTGTTGTGGTCATCTTTTTTTGATGTGAGGGTGATGGTTTATTTGGAGTTAGTTCATTCCCCCAGGTCAGGCTGTTAATCAAGCTTTCTAGGTAGAGGTTCTGAAAAGATCGCGTAACAGTGTGGGACAAAAAAGGTCTGATCTATGGCACATGGGGGACTGGTTTTCCCATCGACAGTGCACCTACCTGGTCATGCAGCCATCTCAGTGTGTCAGTTTTTGGCAAAAAACAGCATGCCTCTCTTGTCCTATGCACCTTACTCACCTGACCTCATTTTGTGCGACTTCTTTTGGTTTCCACGAATGAAGAGAGGGGCATGAAAGAACAGTGATTTGATGTAGAAGAGGTGAAAAAAACGAAGGAGGTGCTGCTCTCAGCCATCCAAACAGATGAGTTTGAAAAATGTTTCCAAGTATGGAATCTCAGATTGGACAAATGTATTAAGTGTAATGGAGAGTACTTTGAAGGTAATAAGGCTGATTTGTAAAAAAAAAAAAAAAAAAAAAAAAATTAAATATGTAGCTTTGGGGGGGGGGGATTCCAGACTTTCGGGGGGCTACCCCCTTGTATGATAGACATTTACTATCTCAACAATTCAGGAGTACTTGAATTTTATATTTTTCCTATTGAGATACAAGTAGAGAGTCAAAATGTTTTAAATGAAGCGTTTCTCTTCGTCAAACAAAATGAGATCAATTTATTTCTTTCATTAGTTTTCTGTATCGTACTTTACATAGGCATTAGAATTAAATTTAGCATTTATTTTGAAATGTGAGTTAACTCTATGCATTTATGTATAAATAAGCAATACTTTAAGGAGGAAAAGAAACAAAAATCTCTTAAAGTCCAATGACTGGCTGATCTATAAAATATTATGTTGGGATCAACAGAATATGGTGTGTCTGCCCCTCTGCCCCCTGACTGTGGTCCGTGGGCACACTGTAAAGATGGAGCTGATCTCACCGCCAACTCCTGCAGGCAACTTTCAGTCAAACAATAGACAGACCAGTCAGGTGAGCAGCAATACCAGGGAGGCATGTATTTCTTAGAGCATTCCGTTGTATGAGGTCAAAAGGCGGTCGTGTTTGCCCACAAGTAAAGTTCTGTAAACAGGAAGGTGTAGGAAAGGATGGAAATGGAAAACACAAGAAGGAAGTAGGAAGAGTGCTGCCATATCGTGGGAAACAGAATATGCTTAAATTGCTGAATAGAAAACCAATTTGTTCTGTGAACTTTCATGAAAATCTCTCTCTCTTACATACACACACACACACACACACGCGCACGGTCCCTTCGTCTAGTGATGGTATTGACGGTGGTAGCTTCTCAGTTAGCCCATATCATTTGTCTTGCAGCTACAAAGAAGATGATGACTTTGAGACCGACTCGGATGACCTCATTGAAATGACTGGAGAAGGACTTGATGAGCAACAAGATAATAGTGAAACTATTGAAAAGGTGTTAGATTCGAGAGTAGGCAAAAAAGGAGGTATGTGCCTTTGGGGACTAGTTACTTCTTGTAGCTGCTTATTAAGGTCAGAGTTTTAACCGAAGAGTTTCAGTCCATACTCACTTTATTGTTCAACATGAAAGTCTTTTTTCAACCACGTCCTTAAGTTCCACAGCTGGCGACCAGTGGTTATGTTCAAAATAAGTTAGGGATTTTAAAAGTAAGGTCATTAGAAAGCCATAGTGTAGTAGAGGTATTTACTCTTTAACATTCAGCAGCTCCACCTTTATTTGGTTGTTTCTGAATGTCCAGGTAAAAGTATCAAGCGATAGAGGTACATTTTCTTTTCTCTTTTTGCGTGTTGCTTGTTTGAAGTGACCTTGTTTGTCGCGAGGCTCCTAGGTCCATTTCAGTTTCCCTCTCCTCTTTTCCCACCGTGCGGGCTTGAGGGCTAAGGGACCTGGAGGGAGGTTCATTCTTTTAAGGGTTGTCTTCTCACTCTTAATGGAGATATCTTGAAGCTCCGTGCTGGAAAGTAACCGTTTATGAAGTAACACAAACGGATGCTTAATGCCTTTCCTTTTCCTTAAAAATTTCCATCTCACTTCAGAGTTGGGCAGTGAGGGGGATCATTGGCTGGGTCGGTAGGTGAGGTACTCTAATTATCTTACCTATTCTTAATATTCATGGGGAAAGGGATTTATTTTCTAAACGAGTAGGGGCCAGAATGAAAAGATATTGCCATTTCAATTTTACTATATTTGGACACAGGATTTTTTTTTACTTTACCTGCAGTTTTGGAATAACTTATTAAATATGAAAATCAGCTTTTTATTGGGGGGGCGATGAAATTGCTTCTACCCTTTGTAGTTTTATATTCCCATTTTGTTTGTGCTTTATCCAAAAAAGAGACGCATCACATTGCTTACTTGGGAAGTTTTCTAAGGTCTGGTTTATTAATAGACTCTCTTTGACGTTTAACTGGGTTCTTTTGCAGCAACTGGAGCTTCTACTACAGTCTATGCAGTAGAAGCTAATGGAGACCCTAGTGGTGACTTTGACAGTGAAAAGGATGAAGGTGAAGTCCAATACCTCATCAAATGGAAGGGTTGGTCATATATCCACAGCACATGGGAGAGTGAAGAATCTTTACAGCAACAGAAAGTGAAGGGCCTAAAAAAACTAGAGAACTTCAAGAAGAAAGAGGATGAAATCAAGCAATGGTACATTTCCCATCCTAGACTTAAGTGTATTTGCAGCCTGAGAGAAGGGGAGAACACAGCTATGCAAGATCTCAAATTCTGTTTTGTTCAGATGGACTTTGGGCTATTTGCATTTCTACTTTTATAAAATTGTGATCTGAAGACATATGCATTTGTATATAGTGACCAAGTGTGTGAAGTTTAATAGTGACTATACTAGTTGAGCATTTTCCACATATCATGCCTTTAATCCTTACAATCAAACGGTGACATTCATACTCCCGTGGTCCCTGTTGTGCTATAGGAAAGTCAAGACCCAGAGTTAGCCAGCAACAGCTCTCCAAGTGTGGGCAGGCTTTGAGTTCTGGCAGCCTGAGGCTAGAGCCTTAATCCTAAGCACTTTGCTATTTGGTGTGGGTAGATCTGAGAGATTGTTATTTTAGAACTCTGGATTATCATACACAGAAGTTAAAATTTGGGTTTTACACCATCTGTGTAATGGTAGGAAGGAGACAATTCAAAAAATTCCGACACTATAATTGTGCATTATACTTAGCTCTGTGGGCATGTTAGAGTCCATATGGAGCCTCATGTCTGGATCAACAGCACCCACAGACCTTAGTGAAGTTGTCTTGAGTATTAAGTCATCCTGAAGGCATGCCATTCAGGTTCTTCTGTGTTACTTTTAGAAACAGATGGGGTCTAATGCCTATGTCACTACTATGCAAAGCATCCTTTTTAGCAAACCAGAGATTATATTATTTATATACCTGAGTTACGGGGCTAAGTTCCCTAGGTGGTGGCTTGTGCTTGATATTAAACTTAAAGATGGCGGTACAACCCCACCCCCAACCCACTGATACTGTGTGAGGAAAACCTGGGCAGTCTGCTCTGTCCGAGGAGGACCAGGGGGAGCAGTTCTGCTCTGTACCACCGTGGGTGGCCACGACTTGGAATGGACTTGATGGCAGCTTTAAACATCACATCAGGGGTAGGTTATAAACGCAATTATAACCTTAAAAATCCTCAGAAGAATAGTAATAATCTAATTTCAAGTTGCTGCTGTTTTCCTTTTAAAGGTTTTTGGAAGTAAGAATAACTAGTTTTCAAAAAAAGCCACATTAAATCATTCTCAAAACCCATAAACATATGAGAAAAGGTATGTTTTTGTTTTTTTCATAATCTGGAAGACAGCTTCATTATTCCTAATTTGTTTAGATTTATAAATTTGTCAGTGAAAAGTTGCTTTTAACTTTCTTTGTGGATAAGGTCACCTTAGCCAGGTGAACCGAAGTAACCAATGATTAAGTTTTCAAAAAGTATAATTATATATTTTTGGTGTGGGTAAGGTCTAGCCTAATTACTAGTTAGTAAAAGATTACTAAGAGACAGGGGAGAAAATGTAAGTTTTTATTTCCTGCCTTTGACTTTTGCTTTGATCTATGTGCATGAATCTCCAAAAATTAATACGTACTTTTTCTGTGTACTTTTTATCCAGGCTAGGGAAAGTTTCTCCTGAAGATGTAGAATACTTTAACTGCCAACAAGAGCTGGCCTCAGAGTTGAACAAACAGTATCAGATAGTAGAAAGAATAATAGGTAAGTACAGAGAAACTTATCCTAGCAGTTTCATCCAAGGAATAAAGACTCTTGCTTTTGGGAGTAATGTAAATAAATGCATTTTTGTAGGTTTTCTTTTGAGAATTGACAAATAGCTTAGATTTATTTGAGGGGAAAAAATCCAACCTGATTTGCTTGTAAGTTTGGATCATGGATGCTGCTGTGGCTTTTGGCTTGTGCAGATACTTGGAGAAGACCAGAGGTACCTTTCCTGAAATGCGACGACTAAGGGAGAATCTGATTCTGGGAGGGGAAATGAAGAGCTCCTTTTGCTATTTGTAGTAGGTTCGAGTTGGTGCACTAAGTGAAAATGTTGTTGAAGTTGGTAGCATAGGTGAAACGAATTCTTGACTGGGGCTGGAGGGTTAGCATGGAGAATTATTCAAATGTAGGTAGTACTTAACACTCAAGATTTCATGATATATAAGCAGAAATCGAGTGTGCGTGGTATGAAAGGAAGTCTGGGGACATTATAGGTTTTGGAAGTGAGAAAGAAGAGGAGAAAGCAACAAAGGAAATTAAGAACAGCTAATGAGTGAGAGGAGGGAGAGCCACGAGAGAAAGACAGAGAAACAGAGGATGCCAAGGTCTTCATATGGTTGAGAAGTAGGAGACTGGTAGTCAGATAGGACGAAGACTGAGACTTGATCCTGCAATTTGGCAGAAGGTGCAGTGCTGGTGAAGGAAGCTCTGGTGGGGTGGTGGGGTAAACGTTGGGTTGTTAATCACAAGGTCAGCAGTTCAAATCCATCAGCGCCTCTCAGGGAGAAAGATGAGGATGTCTGACACTCCCCGTCCCTCTCAAGATGTACAGTCTTAAAACCCCTATGACTCAATCTATATGAGTGTTTTTTCAGGGATGGGGGACTGCTGTGGTAGATTTATAGGTTTATGGGGTGTAGTCTTGATTGTAGGAGGTTCAGAAGAATAAGGGAGCTAATAGAGGTAATAAACAACTCTTCTGGGGTGTTTTGTTATGAAGGAGAGCAGAAATAGGATGGTAGTTACAGACCATTAAAGACAATTTTTTTGCTTTTATTCTTAAAGCTATGAGACAGTAGTGTGTATTTGTGTGCTAAGTGGGTATAATTTAAGGTGACCAGATTTTAGCATTGGTCAAGCAGGACACCAGCGGGACACCATTGATAAAACTCATATCCTGGCGAAATAGCCACATGGCAGCCAAAAACCGTATACCCTAGCTTGTGCATTCTTTCCAAAAATCAGGACTTTTTAAAAACGCCGCAGGACACGGGACAAATTGTTAAAAAGCGGGACTGTCCCGCTCAAAGCGGACGTCTAGTCACCTTAGTATAATTTGGTATTTTGAAGACCAGTTGTCTTATTCCCTCCCCTTTGGCTATGGTAATAACTTCTTTCTCATTTTATTTAGCTGTGAAGACAAGTAAATCTACATTGGGTCAAACAGATTTTCCAGGTAAGCAAGTAATCTTGTTTATAAATGTTTAGCATTTAGGAGCAGTTCATGTTTCACAAAATATTTACTGTATTTCTAACTGATGTTTCATGGATTTGACATCAAACAAGATATCATTTCCCTTGTTTAATTGATTGGTTTCTGATCTATACATTTTTATGTATGAAATAGCTCACAGTCGGAAGCCGGCACCTTCAAATGAACCCGAGTATCTATGCAAATGGATGGGACTGCCCTATTCAGAGTGTAGCTGGGAAGATGAAGCCCTGATTGGGAAGAAATTCCAGAGCTGTATTGACAGCTTCCACAGTAGGAACAACTCAAAAGCCATCCCAACAAGAGAATGCAAGGTGTGGTGATTGCTGCCTCTTGTTTTTTATGGGAAAGATATATTGATATAAAGGGTGAGTCACACAGATATCAGAAAGAGCAAATATTATAAAGGTAAAAGTTGATTCCCCTTTTGAAGTGAAAGAGGACTTAACCTTAATATTAAAAATAATGATGCGTTCAGCCCCTTCGCTGATTCTGTGCTCTTACAATTATAGAATTAGAAGTAGGGATAATGTGGGGAACACTTGAAGAGGATTTAAGCACTTTAAAAAAGAAAGAATGGGAAAGAGGGTCTCTTTCACCGAATTCTAAGATGGAAAATAAACATACAGATTTTTATTTGCTGGTTCAGTCGTAAATTCCCCTTCCGCCCTCTCCACCCCCCCCCCCAAATCCTGTTTTTCTCTCAAATTTATCCTGTCTATAAAGTGGTGTAGTTGGCTGCTCAGAGTGAATGAAAGTATTTATAAGCTACGAGTTCTGTCTTTGAGAAGTTGATTTTCTCTTAGGGACACCAGCTCATAGTCTTTGAAAAGCAAAGTATGCTTGAGGAGTCAAAAGAATTTGGAAGAAAATACGTGCTCTGAGAAGTAAACAGATAGAATAAAGTGAGCTTCAATGGCCATTGAACACTTGAACCTGGTCCTGGCCCTGGCATTTGGAGAATGCATTGGTACTGCCTAGACAAAGTCTGGGCCCAACGTGTATTGGCCTCCCATGGAAACTTTCAAGATGTTCTTAAAGTGTAATCACAGTTCTTTCAGAAGAAAGGGTTGGAAACGATGGTGATACTGATAAGTGCATGTGGATCGAAATGTTGATTGTCTTGAATATCATGAAAAGTATTTTGACTTTATTTTGTGAGTGCTGGGATGCTTACTTTAGTGGGTAGAGAAGCTAAATGAAGACAGTATTTTGTTAGAAAGCTTCATCCAATGGCACGATGGTGGAGACTGGAGTCGGCAATTATAATAGCCAGAAGGTTCAGCCAGAGAGACGTCACAGAAAGCCGGGCATATTTAGTGTGGGAAAAAAAGGGAGGAGTCGTAAGAGTGAAGAGTTACACAGGAGAACCATTATGGAGAAGGCTTAGAAGGGGATGGACAACTGCAATTTTGGGGATTTGTGTAGGGAATCCGATTACAGGCACAGCTAGATGGACACCTACTATCAAGTATACTATCAAGATCCCAAATAGCAAAGCAAGCAGAGATTAAAAGTAAGCACAGATTATTGGTGCTTGCTTATGAATCTACAGTGAAAAATTAATAATTTTATTGGCTTATATTTCACATATTGTACAATTTGATACTTAAATATTTTTTAAAATGTTTTATGTAGGTATGGCTGGCCTCTGTCTCTCTCTAAGTCCCATAATATCTTCCTGTAGAATTAAAGGCTCTTGTCAAATTTATAGTCCCTCTCAGGGATGTGCCATCCAATAAGCAAACACTTAGACTTGTTTGCGATTCTGTCGGGACTAATCTGTGTAACTGTTCCCTGCAGATTAGTGAGTAAGCACGAGTAAACGTGTTCTTCGCCTTGCGTCTGTTAGGAAGTTTAATGGAATACGAATCTTTATGGAAATATTCCCTGAAAAAAGACTTTTGTGCCCAAATTCTTTTGGAGAATACTCCTGAATAAAATTTACTATCCATCTGTTATCCCTGAGAAGTCAGGAGCAGCAAAAATCATTTCTTTCACTGTATTTGGAAACTTCTCAAGCTGTAATTTTCTCAGTTTGTGTATGTGTGCTAGGATTGTCTTTTTTCCCCCCTAAATTTTATTTATTTTATTGTTGAGAGAATATGCACAGCAGCACATTCAAGTCTCCACAGTTTCTGTGGGTACAGTTGAGTGAGATTGATTACATTCTTCTTGTTGTTATACGCCCTCCTCCATTTTCTCACTCGTTCCTGTCATCAACATAAGCTCATGCCCCCTAATGTTTCTATCTAATCTTTTATTGTCACTTGGATTTCACATAGATAGTTCTTAAAAGAACATCGTGCCAAAGTCAGACAGACATTTACATTAAAGTGGTGCTTGATTTGAGGAAGACATGGTTTTAGGTTTGAAGATTGTCTTTTAAAAATACGTATATCTGCAAGGCTTCCATGAGAATTGGAAATTGTATTGTGTGTTTTATCCCTTTTCGTGAGTCTTCTATAGAATATTTGTTCCATATGATACCCAAGCACTATCTATATCTTTTGCTCTCATGGTAAGGGAATCTGTTAATACATAAAGATAATGAAATAACTTTTTAAAAACTATTTTCCAAATGGATTTGAGTACAGAAACCACGTTTATTTTTATTGTGTGGCATTGAGTCAGTTCCAACTGAACGGTGGCCCAATAGGACAGAGTAGAAATGCCACGTGTTTCCTTAGCTCTCACACACATTGAACATGTTGTGAGGAGGGACCCTCCCTGGAGAACCGCATCATGCTTAGTACATTGTCAGCAGAAGAGAAAGACTCATAGTGTCTGCAAAAATGGACCCAAACGTAGTAGTTAACAACTGTGAGGATGAAACAGAAGCAAGCATCGTTTACTTCTCTTGTACATAGGGTCATGATTCAGACAAGCATCTGTATGGGAACAGATTACTAGGTCTTTTCTCCCCCTAAGTTACTGATCAGCAGCTTTCTGGTCAGCACCCTACTGCTTTAACCATTGTGCCACTGAAATTCTTCAAACCTTTGATGTTGGAAAGGGCATCGTTGAAAACAAAACCATACTTGGGGAGTTCAAATTAGGGAGGCTACATTTGAAAATGTAATGTACAAGGCTTTCTTAGCATAAGACAGATTTTCCTAGAGGTGTATTTGGTAATGTTGACAGTAAGATCATAGGTACTCTTATGAAAATTGGAGACTTCATTGCCATGGGGGTTAGAGGTGATGTGATAAAAAGAAGTGCTGTGGGATGATAGTGCGGACTTAGGAAAGGATCCGATGACGAAAAAGTACTTCGTCTCAAGGTGAAACCCAGCCTTGGAAATAGAGCCCATGAAGAAAAGGGTGGTGGTGGTGGTGATGGTACTGTTTTTAGGGGTTGATGATTTCAGATGTGAAATTTAACTTCTTATTCCTTCACTTAGAGTACATAAATTATACCAATTTAGCATAGGAGCAGGAAGAAATGTTTGTTCATACCTGGCTTTGTTAATTTCTGTTTTTCAGGCCTTGAAGCAGAGGCCCCGGTTTGTGGCCTTAAAGAAACAGCCAGCATATTTAGGAGGGGAGAATCTGGAGCTCCGTGATTATCAGCTAGAAGGTCTCAACTGGCTTGCTCATTCCTGGTGCAAGTAGGTAGAAAATGTGCTTGGAATTTTGTTTTACTGTTTCTGCAATTTGTGTTACTTGTAAATACCTACTACCAAGCGACTTGATGACAGTGAATTTTTTGAGTTGTGTTACCAAAATTTTTAAAAAGACATGATTAAGAAATCTCTCTTGATTTTTAATGCATATATAGTTTACCATTTTACTTTAAAGTTAAAAGTACTTTGTAATGTAATACTTTTTTACTTTAAGTTGTACTCCATACTACAATCCAGTGCTGCAATCGTTGCAAGTGTCTCAAGTCATTCTCACTCTCAGCAAGCAAGATTATGTCATCTCAATGCCCCTTTACTGACCCACAGCTCTGCATTGGAGACGCTGTGGGAATTGTGCCCATTTTGACATCCCCCCCCCCCCCCCGCAACCCAACCAGGTAACATGAAGGGAGCACAACAGAGCAGCAAGGGGAGCAAAGCAACAAAGTCCCCAAGGATTTGTGAAAGTAGACTTTGGGCTTGGGTTAGCAGGTCTTGGCACTGCTTCAGGCCCAATCAAAAAAACATTCATAGGGTCAGCAGACAGACCTGGAACTATTTATTCGTAGTTATTTTTTGTTGTAGTTTTCATTTTTCTCATGTCTATCTATATAAGGTAGGCAGGAAAAGCAATCCTGGGGTGAAAACAACGAGACTGATGATTCTGGGGGGACAGAAGAGAGGGAGAGGTAGTGGAAAGAGAGCAGGTAGTCAACAAACCCAGGGACAAGGGAACAGCAAGAGATCTAAAATCAGTGGCAGCGAGGACATAGAGTGCCTGGTGGGGTTCGATCAAGTGCAGTGTATCCAAGAGGATGTACAGAGAGCCAAATGAAGGTTGAACATTAAGAGTGGGACAGAAGGAAAGTAAAAGGAAATAGAGGAAAGAAATAGGAGGCAAAAGACATTTATAGAGGTATAAATATAGGTATGTACATATGTGAATACGTAAATATATAATAGGAATATAGGTCTATGTACATATATTTATAGCTTAAGTATTAAGGTAGCAGATGGACATTGAACCTCTACTCAAGCCCTCACTCAATGCAAGAATACTTTGTTCTAATAACCTGGCATTCTGTGATGCTCACCTGCCAGAAGACAAAGTGAGTACATAAGCTAATGTGGTGAAGAGAGCTGATGGTGCCCAGCTCTTAGAAGAGATAGCATCTAGGGTCTTAAAGGTTTAAAGTTAAGCAAGCTGCCATCTAGCACAGAGACAACAAAGCCCACATGGTAGAAGCACACCAACCCCTGTGATCATCAGGTGTTGACAGGATCAGGCATTAAAAACCACAAAACAAATAACCATATCGATGTGAATGAGAAGACCCAAAACAAACAACTATATCGATGTGAACAAGGGGCTTTGGAATGGAGACCCAAAGCCCATCTATAGACAATTGGACAACCTCTCACTGAAGGTTCATAAGGAAGGGGCGAGCCAGCTTGGGTACAGTATAACATCGATGAAACACCCAACATTCTTCTAGTTGTCTAATGCTTCCTCCTCCTCACTGTCATGACCCCAGTTCTACCTTACAAATCTGGCTAGACCAGAGCATGTACACTGATATATATAAGAGCTCTTAGCACACAGAATCTAGGACAGATAAACCCCTCAGGACCAATAATGAGAGTTGTAATACCAAGAGGGTATGGGGGAGGCAAGTGGAGAGGGGGGAACAAAGGAACTGATTGCAATGATTGACGTCCCCAGGAGGACAAACAACAGAAATGTGGGTGAAGGAAGACAGCAAACAGTGTAAAATATGGAAATAAAAATAAGTTATAAAAAAAAAAATTTATAAATTACCAAGATTTTATGAGGGTTGTAGTGGAGGGGAAGGAAAGGAAAAAAGGAGCTGATAACAAGGGTTCAAGTTGAAAGAAAATGTTTTAGAAATGATGATGGCAACATTTGTACAAATGTACTCGATAACAATTGATGTACGAATGGTTTATAAGAGCTGTAAGAGCCTCTAATAAAATTATTTATTAAAAAATGTGTCATCTACATATCACAGGTTGTTAATAAGCCTTCCCCCAATCCTGAGGCCAAATTCTTCAAATAATCTAGCTTCTCTGATTATTTAGTCAGCACATGATTGGATACGTGTGGTGAGAAGCTACTACCCAGATGCACACCTTTCCTGATTTGAAACCATGCAGTAGTCCCTTGCTCTATTTGCACAAATGTCTCTCAATCCACGTACAGGTTCCTCATGGGCACAGGGAATTATTCTGGAATTCCTGTTCTTTTCCAGGCAATCCATAGTGTTTTATGATCCACACAGTTGAATTCTATGCATACGGTTTTCAAGCAGCTCTTTCCTCCAAAGTGGAGGGCGCTGAGTTATTTTTCATTCTTTTTAGTCTGGAAGCTCCATTGAAACCTGTTCACTTTGGGTGACCCTGCTGGCATTTGAAATACCAGTGACATAACTTCCAGCATCACAGCAACATGCAAGCCACCACAGTATGATAAGCTGACAGACCAATGGTGGAGTTTATAACTACAGAGATCCATTTGAAAGTTTCCCAAAAGAACCACTTAATACTTTAGTATAACTTTCTGTTATGAAAATTAGAGTTCATGAGAAACTTCTGTTTGTATGACTAAGAGCCTGTATTAGATACAGCCATTCTAAGTTTTTGGAAATGACTTTGCTTTCAGAGAAAAGTTGGGTTTAATCTTTCTTCCTAAAGGATAGCTCTAATGCCAAATGGAACCTTAAGAAATGATAGGTCTTGATCAACCTATAACTCGCCTCAGGGGGATGAACAATGGAAAAGTGGGTGAGGGGCGATGGAGGACGATGTAAGATATGAAAATCATAATCATCTAAAACTTATGAAGGGTTCTTGAGGTCTGGCGGGCGGGGAAGAGAGGGGGAAGAAATGGGGAGCTGATAATCAGGGACTCAAGTGGGAAGAGAATGCTTTGAAATGGATGATGGTAGCATATGTGCAAATGTGCTTGACACACTGGATGATGGTATGGATTATGATAAAGAGATGTAAGAGCCCCCAATAAAAGTATTTATTTAAAAATAAAGATTTAGCTGATGAAGTAATTCAATATGAATATTTTACTGTATCAAGTCAATGCAATTTAAAAAAAAGGAAGTGGGACTTAACTCTCATATTTTACATTTGAGAATTCTTTATAACAAAGGCTTTATGTACCTTGGCCAGTATTTTATCGTGTTTCGTGCATAGTCCCTGACCAGCATCTTTTACTTTAAATGACCAGCTCAAAATCAACTGTAAAGGGCCCTAAGGTGTTAATAGACTATGGCCATTAAGGCTGTTTTGGCTTGACTTTGTGTAAATGGCAAATCTATTCAAAGCTTTTAGTCTGTTGATGTAGTAGTTTGGTAGGGAGGGGGACACTGCTGGAAAAAACTGACCCTGTTTTCTCCTTGTGCTATGGGAAAGTGAGAAACAGGAAGGAAATTTATCAAGGGAATACCCATATCTGAACAAGATTGAGTGTTCCTGAGATTTATAAAGGTATGCCCTTCTTCACGCTCCTATCTTCCAATGTTCTGTTTGTTACTTCCTATGCTTTGCCTCTACCTTGCACATACATAGAAGACAGATAGGATTTAAACCATTTAAAAAACTTGGTGAATTAAATATCTTGGTTATCTTGACATGTATTATTTTATTTTTCTACAGTTCACTAATTACACATGTCTACACTATGTATGTGTGTAAACCTTCAGTGGACTAGTTTTCAACAACTGTTTAGTTCCATTGTCCAACGATTTGTCACTGGTTTCACACATGTATTCCTATTTTCTGTCTCAGGAGCAGTTTTCTGTTTCCTGACCATACTTTTCTTACACTGGTCTTTTTTTTTTTTAACTTCTTATATCTCCAGTCTTTATCCAAATCCCTTGTTGAAATCAAGCGCATATCCTGGATCATTGTTTTCAACGTAGAGTCCAAGACCACCACATCAGGTTCTCCGTCTACTTTACTCCCAATTCGGGTCCCAGAAGCTTTTCCCTGGTGGTCTGATTCAGTAGGTTCAGGAGGAGGTCCAGCAGAAGTATCATGTGCTATATGCATGCGTTGCTGGTTTAGACTGTGTTGCATTTAAAGCCAATCTTGTGTATCTGTAGTCTGTAATTGCAGGTAGTAGTGTTACCACATTAAACACCTTGCAGGAGAGAGGGGTTGATGCGTTGAGTAAAGACAAGACTGAGGAACTGTAAGGTTCACCGCAAGGTGGGGAGCCAAGTTGCCTTTGTATTACACAATGATGGAACCCAAGGTCTGTTGCTTGTACGTACCAAAATAACCAAACTTGATTTCTCTTATGTAAGGAATCTATGTTAAAAACTTTTTGCAAGTTAAGTGTTTTGCAAGTCTAATTAATCAGATCAATTGCTATTAGTCGCTTTCTTCCTCATGTACCTTCCTACAGGTGTTTGCCGGTGAAACTCACAACAGATTGCTTACTTGGGTGGCACTGTGAGACGTTGGTGTCACAGCTGTTTTTGCAAGTCTGTGTTTTGTGAACTGATCATTTTTTGGTCTGTCCCCCCCCCCCCCCTGCAGAAGTAACAGTGTGATCCTTGCCGATGAAATGGGCCTGGGGAAGACCATCCAGACGATCTCGTTCCTCTCCTACCTGTCCCATCAGCAGCAGCTCTATGGGCCTTTTCTTATCGTCGTCCCTCTGTCCACCCTCACCTCATGGCAGAGGGAGTTTGAGGTCTGGGCTCCAGAGATTAATGTAGTCGTTTACATCGGTGACCTCATGAGCAGAAACACGGTGTGTAAACAAAGAGCGTTGGGTAGATGACTTGTAAATAAAATTTTCAAAATTGACCTAAAACTATGATAGTCTGGTAAAATTAGTACTCTGATGGTTTGCTCTGTCTCAGATTTTGAATGAAGGATGATGGAGCCTCGAAAAGTCCATGGGAAAAGGAAATTGAAAGATAATGGAATATTTTTACAGGCTTTTTGAAGCCCCTTCATAATGTATCATAAAAATACAATTCAGACTCTTTTAATATGCACATATTATTTGAAAAAAAGCTAAAGTATAACTATTAAGTTTTTTCTCATTTTTATATACTCAAGACCACCTACCTTATTTATATTAGATTGTAAAAATGGAGTTATTATGCCATTCCAGGGCTGAAGAAATGACAGTTACTTGTGGTAGATAGTTAATTGTTTATAATAAATGTAAACAAGTTCAGTTTCGTGTCTCTTGGTATTTCCATGCTTTAGAGCTGTGGTGCCGAGTAAGCAAGAGACGGATTTGAGCTGTATGTTTTCAGGTTAACTCAAATATATTTTCATTAAATATATCTAACTTAAATCCTGGCAGATTACACTGCCTAATTTTGAGTTTTTAAGCATAATAGTAGTAGTTGTAGACCAGCAGACTTAGATGATCTCGTTCTTCAGTTTCTCACTTGGCAATAAAACTGCAAAGGAACTATTTGTGCTAGCTGTTTGCTCGTTTATACAGTGTTTGACTCTGTCAGTTTTTGTGTATTCCTTTACATCAGTGGTTCTCAACCTTCCTAGTGCCATTACCCTTTCATACAGTGCCTCGTGGTGGTGACCCCCAACCATAACATTATTTTCGTTGCTGCTTCATAACTGTAATTTTGCTACTGTTATGAATCAGGCAACCCCTATGAAAGGTTGAGAATCACTGCTTTACATGGACTTAATTTGCATTCACACTAAATTACATTTTCATCCTATAAGATTCCTTTACCTTTTTCTTGGGGATACATCTTCCTACTCTTAAGGACAATGAAATTTCAGACTGAATCACAGAGTTGAAGTTCATTTGTTAATGTAAGTGTGAGTATTACCCTACCTAAAGAGTATCAGATTACATTTCCCTAAGAAAATTCTCTTCAGTGAGAACCCTAGATTACTTCAAGTCACTAAGATTTAATTGCTGAAGAAAGGCATTTCTTGGTCAAATGTGCCTTGTGGCCCAGTTGTTTGAATTCTGGCAGTCAGATTGTCACTGTTCAGTGATCTGTCTTTTGACTGGAACTCTAGTTGCAATGTTCTTTGGTTACTTAGTCAATTTAGGATGTATAGGAATTTCATGAAATTTTAATCAGATTTATTGACACATCTTTGTAGCATTTTGTGACAAGACGTAATGGTAATGAAAGGCACAAGTAGAAATTTTATCTTAATTACCCTTTTTTCCCTCTTAAAGATTAGGGACTATGAATGGATTCATTCCCAAACCAAAAGGCTGAAGTTCAATGCACTTATAACAACCTATGAAATCCTTTTAAAAGATAAGGTAGGTAATTGATAACTAAAAGGTTTTTATATGGGGTGCCTTGTTCTAATGGTAGGTGTGTGCTGTGATAAAAAATTTTTTAAAGAAACAAATGAACAAACCAAAGCTTTACCAATAGCTTTGAGGTTAGAAATTAAATAAAAAGCTGCACAGCTGAAAGGGTCCTTAGATTACCAACTCCAGTTGACAGGATGAAAGGAGATTCAATAATTTACCTTGGTATTTTAGTCAGTGACTTGAATACCACTTGAATGTAGCCAGGCTTGAATACCATCTTGGGGCATTTTCCATCATACAGTTATTAAAGATACAGAACATATGTGAATGGCCTCTGTAAGGATGAAAGCAAAATGAAGCTGTTTAAGCTTTTCTTTGTGTAGTTACTAAGAATGCTGTGTAGTAGATAGTGTTCATTAGTGACAATAAGTGCAAATAAGTTCCGTTTCATGATTCTTGGTGTTTCCATACTTCAGAGGTGGGGTGCAGAATAAGCAAAAAAGAATCGTAATTATGGAGAGAGTAACCAGTCATGTGTTTTTCTTTTGTTTTTTGCCCAGTATACCAATTTTTTTGTTATTGTCAAGGGACACATAGCAATACCTGGTATAAGAGACCTACCTAGGCCTTTTAGATGCTGATGATTTTTCACTTTTGAGTAGACCTTCCCCAATGTAATCAGCAAAATAAATATGAGTCCTAATGTAGTTTAAGATGCTGAAGAATAAACATGTCTATGTGTACCTTTGTGATGGTAATTTTAGAGACATAATTAACACTTGAAAAACTCTTGGGTTCCCTTCTGACCTGGTGGCTCGTTCTGTTTTGTTTTTACTATAGACTGTGCTGGGCAGTATTAACTGGGCCTTTCTGGGAGTGGATGAAGCCCATCGGTTGAAGAATGATGACTCTTTGTTGTATAAAACTCTGATTGATTTCAAGTCCAACCATAGGCTCCTGATTACGGGGACCCCTCTTCAGAATTCCCTCAAAGAGCTCTGGTCCTTGCTGCACTTTATTATGCCGGAGAAGTAAGCTCCTTCCTGTGTATTTCAAAACCTATTAGCATGTCTAGAATACCAGTGCCTTTTACCTGTCTTGCTGGACCTTAGTGAAAACACATGGCATGGTTTGGGGAAAAGCCAAGCACTAAACTGAGGAAGGAACAAAAGTAGTGAAATGTGGTTTAATACATGACCGAGCCAGAGAAGTCCACTTGTTGGGGAGAAATGGCAGTTTGTCAACCAGAAATTTGAGTGGAGTCACGCATTTGAGAAATAACTGCACTAGGAAACACATCAGACTTTTCACTGTTGGTATAAAGCAGGGGGTCCTCAAATTTTTAAAACGGGGCCAGTTCACTGTCTCACAGACCCGTTGGAGGGCTGGACTACAGTTAAAAAACAAAACAAAAACTGTAAACAAATTCCTATGCACACTGCACATACCTTATTTTGAAGTAAAAAACAAAGGGGGCAAAAATACCCGGTGGGCCGGGTAAATGTCCTCGGCAGGCTGCATGTGGCCCACGGTCCGTAGTTTGAGGACTCCTTGGCATAAAGGAATCAGTATCATCGAAATGAAACATAAAGCTATACAGTCTGACGAGCATTAAGCACATTTGAAATCCAAGTCAGTCATTAATCCAGAGATCAATAAAGCACCAGCGTTAGGTTTTATTCAAACAGTTAAACTTAATAAAGAACTGTGGGATGCCTTCATTTTCGATTTGACAATATTTTTATGGTAGAAATGGTACACATTTCTTAAACTTGAAATTATTTGTTGGTCTTCCATGACACCAACTTCGATTTGTTCTCCGAATTTGGAAGACTATTCCGTCTGCCCCTTGACAATAAACTGGCTTATCTCCTACCACTCTGTATCACTGATGCGTCAACCCTCCTCGCCATCTCCCTGTTTCTTAGTATGCCACGCCATTGCTGCTCTTGGTGTGAGGAATGCGCTTTCTCCTTGACTCGATAGCTCTCTGCTGCATCTTTTCCAATGTGGTTGGATGCCTTTTGCTTTTTTTTTTTTTTAAGCCTCATTGTACTGGCCATTGTTTCCAGTTATTAATTAGAATTGGTGGGAGCAGGCATCCTTGATTTGTTCTCCATCTTTTTTGGGGAATAAACATGCAGTTTTCCCCTATCATTGTAGAAGCCTTTTATCAGGTTAAGGAGCCCTGCTGGGATAGTGATTGTGAGTTAAAGACGGTAACCGCAAGGTCAGCAGTTTGAAATGACAGGCTGCTCTGCAGAAGATGATGAGGGTGCTTTAGGAAACCCACAGGGGCAGTTCTGCTCTATCCTGGTGACAGTGGGTCCGCACCAGGTTTCTATGGCACTGGGGTATTGTTTTGTTTTTAATTGAATTCAGATTCAACTCAGTGGTAGTGAATTTTTATCAGTCTGAGTCAGTTATTTTAAATTCTTTGTTCTTGAGGGTTTTTATTATGAATGGGTGAAGGATTTTGTCATGCTTTTTATTCCTGTTTCTATGCTGTTTTTCAACTGATAGGGTATTAAGATATTTCGGGTAATTAGATAATAAAACCAAACTGTAGTAAATTTTACTTGGTCAAAATGTTTTTGGTTGCTTGTTACCGTCCAGCTCGGTGTGGACCTGCAGTGAGGGACAACCTGAAGAAAAAGAGTGGCCAGTGCACTCGAAGGGAAATTTTATTTGCCAAGAACAGTCTTCTTTATTAGTGAGGCAAGGGTGCATAGCGCATATTGTAACATTATCATCGCGATAAGATTGCGCTAAGCACAAACAATTCTTTGGGACTAAACAAATGCAGCTCCAGAGAGTCACTGGAGCACTTCATTTACTACTGGCAACTCTAGTTGCTGGACTGAGGTGGCTCTTGTTGCAGGTCTTTCCTTTTGAATCCTGCGCTCTCTTTGAGTATGTGTGCTGTCTCTGACTGACTGGACTTGGAGTGTTTCTTCCTTGTTTGTTTCTGAGCAAAATATTTACATCAGTGATATTCACTTCTTTGCAAATAGTGTACCATGTAAAGGCTTTGACTTGACTTTGTGTGAAAATTTGTAATGACTAATTCAATTTGTGTCTATAGGTATCTTTTGTGTCTTTTTGACTCAGTGTGTTAATTTATGTCTTTCTACAAGTTTATCGGTTTTATCTAAGCTATCTAATTAGTGAGCAAAAAAGTCGTTTATTCTTTCATGATCCTATTCATTTTTGTAGGATCTGTAGAGATCAAAATCCTTTTTGATTTTGGTAATATGCGTCTTGTCTCTCTCTCATTCTACTTAAATTTTGATCTTTTCAAAGAGCCAACTTTTGACTTCATTGGATTGTCTGCTTGTTTCCGTTTAGGTCTTTTGTTATCTTTTCCATTAGTTTTGAGGGTTTGTTTCCCTCATCTTTATTATCTTTACTTTTCAGTTAAATGTACTCTTCCTGCTTTCTTAATGTGAAAGTTTACATTATTAATATGAGACATTTTTTCTAGTATAGATGGTTAAAGGTTTAAAATTTCATCTTTCTCTGTATAAATGTTGATATATGCCGTGTTTCAGTCTTGATTCTTGAGCATTTTTTAATTTCTACTGGGATTTTTAATAAATTCTATAATTTCTAGTTACTTGAGAATCTCTCAATTGATTTCTAATTTAATCTTAGTAGCTTAGTTTGAGAACATGCTTTGAATTAATTTCTGAGTTAATTTATTTTTAAAGGAACTCTGGTGGCGGGGTGGGTTACACATCGAGAAGGTAACTACAACTTCAGCGGTTCAAAACCACCAGCTGCAAGAGAAAGATGAGGCTTTCTACTCTCATACAGTGTTAGAGTTTTAGAAACCCACAGGGATTATTCTACCCTGTTCTGTAGGATTGCTAGGGGTCAGAATCAACTCAATATCAGTTGGTTTTAATTTTTGTTTTTTAAAGTTTTGGTTTTAAATCAATTAAATGCTCCATCTTAGAGGTGTGTGTACACTTGAAAAGACTGTTTATTTTGCTGTTGTGTAGAATTTTCTGTAGATTGTAATGATGTTCAAGTATTTTGCGTTCTTACTGACTTTATGGTGAGAGTGAGGTATTTTAATGTGTAACGATAGTTGTTGAATGGTTTACTTCTTTCAGTTTTTTCTCTGTTCATTTTCTATGTCATGGCTGTGTTTTCCTGATACAGTGATCATTTCATCATTTTGAAGCTTTTTAATATTTCTTATTCATTAAGTCGATTTTGTGTGATAGTACTGTAACTTCTCAACTCTCTTCTGGTACTGTGTGTGTGGTACACCATTTTCTGACGTTTAACTTAATTGTTTTTTTCTCTGAGTCTGAAATGTCTCTATAGACAGTGTATAGTTAGATCTTAAGTTTTCTTTAATGTAGCCTAACAATCCTTTTGATTGGTGTATTTAATGTGTCCATATATATTATATTATGGCTATGATTAATTCAGACTCTTATTTCACTATTTGCATTCTGTATATTTACTCATCTTTGTTTCACTTTTTGTTGCCTTTTAAAATTTATGCAAATTTTTGTGTGTTCCTTATCAAGGCCTCTCAAGTGTTTAATGTTTATTTTGCTTTTATTTAGAAATAAAGCAAAACATACACCAATCCAAGAGTTTACACATGTAATATTTAGTGATATTGGTTGTATATTGTCCTACTGGTGTACTTTCCTTTTCTGACTTGTTCCTCCTCTCAATACATGAATTCTTACTCTTGATGTAAGATTTCCCTGAGTATCATATTACTCGTGTATAAGCCGAGTTTTCCAGCACATTTTTATGCAGTTTTTGTGGTAAAATAAGGTGCCTCGGCTGACATTTGGGTTGGCTCATACTCAAGTATATACAGTACTTAAAATTCCGTTCTGGGATGGGATTCTTCTATAGAATCTTTGATCAGAATATTCACTAATGATAGTTGAGCACCACCCAGTTCTTCTGGCCTTAGGGCCAACGAAACAATTGTTTATGGAGGCAATTAACCACACATTCCATATCCTCCTCCTATTCCTATCGCTCCTTCCTTTCTTGCTCCAGTGAGTAGAAACCAATGGCTGTCCCTTGCACAGCCATCTATTAGCATTTAAGACCCCTACATAATGAACCAGGGAGGTAGAACTGAGGTAGTAAATATATTATTCACTCACTTAACTTGGATGTCCATGAAACCATGACCGTAAATCAAAACATCAAATCCCATAAGCAGCCTTAATAGCTATTTTTTGGGCTATTGCTAATATATATCGATTATACAACTTTTTCTATTTCAATTTTTATAGGTGTACAACTTGTTGACAGCAATTAAAATAATAGGCTTGCGTAACCCTATTTTTTTTACTGAAAATAAACTTATTACATGTTATCATGGACAAACACTTTATTTTTCAGGCTTTCAATGACAGTTGAATTTAAGGTAACGTTTACATATGTATTTGTGAAGTCTGGTATATCAGTTGGGACATACTGAGTCTTCCTTGTTCTCATATCAAAGGAACTGGGAATCTTACATCAAGAGTAACTAACCCAAGTTCACACATCTAAAGAGTCACTGATTTGACTCTGGGCCAGTACAAAAGGAGCATTTGGCAACAGTGTTTCAGACAGTTAAAATCCCTGAGTAACTGCAGCAAGGGAGCAAGACAACCTATAAGGGACTTGGGTATGCAACCGAAAAGAAGGGAGGAATCACAGGTATCGATACCAGGCCCAGAGCAAAGTACCAACAATCTCCTGTTCGTTCTTGCAATACTCACAAAAGAAGTAGATAAAACAATGGGACTGCATGAATAATGTGAAATTAAAATGCATTCAGAACTGGGAAATTCCCCACCCCCCAATTAAATTAGCTACATACTTTAGTCAAATAAAATGTTCGTTAAGAAAAATAACAACTTAAGACAGAAACTAATTACATTTTTACTATTCCTTCTTGAGAGCAAATTAATGACTATTGAACAGTTTATCCCAAACTTAATTATTTGTGTTAAAAACAAGTTGTTTTGTAATTTGCACATCTATGTTAAGCCTTAGCAGTTCAAAGCAGAAATTAAAATCATAGAACTCCAGAGACCTCATGAGTAAGTAGATGGAGTTTGCTTGTTTCAAAGTTTTTGGTTCCAAACCTTTTTGTAGGCACAGCTGTGGCAGTAATGAGAACTGGGCTGGTGCACAGAACTTTTGCAAATCTTGCAGGCAGAGAACTTACTCTTTCCGTGGGGATTCTATCTTGCTCTTTTTGAAGTCAAAGCTTTGTTTTCTTTTCCCTTTCTTCTACCACGTTCTGTGTGGTGACCCTTGCTCCGTCTTCCACGTATCTGGCATGACGGCAGCACCATGTTCCCTTTCACTGTTCTCACACACCATTTCCCAAGCAGGACGGGTTCCTCAGCCGCGGCAGCACCAGCAACTCCCAAAGCGCAGCGTACCCCTATTCTTAATGTGGTGTTTCTATCACGGTCAAACCATTCTTTCCCTCCCTTTCACACCCCTGATAACCACTAATTTGTCCTTTTATGAGTGACTTGTTTCACTCCGCACAATGGCTCCAAGCTCCATCATATTTTAACATGTATTGAGGTTTCATTTCTTCTACTGGATGACTAGTATTCCATTTTACTTAAGCACACTTTGCATATCCATTTATTTAGTGTTTATAAATAGTGTTAGGATAGTGGTAGGATACTTCCGTTTCTTTATCACTAGCTTTAATTGTTACTACATAAATTCAAATAATGTTAATATTGATTGGATCTCCTTGAAGGTGGATATAAAAAATGCTATCACAAATTGCATTGTACTTTTGATTGATTTTACAATGTCCTTTTTGTCAGTGAATTCCACTCCACTGATCTTGATTATATTATTCCCAGTAGAGTAAACCATGATTTTCTGATTCAAAATGGCTGATAGCAGTCCATTGCAGCTCACTACTGCCTAGGATATTGATCTTTCTGCGTTCCATTTTATTTTTGATGACTTCAAACTTCCATATTTATATTTCACATATTCCAAGTGCTGATCATCAGCAGATTTTTTGCAGCCGTGTCTCCTTACCAGGAGTTGTATCCCTGAGAAAATGAAGACCCTGAATGCTCCGCTCCTGCAGGCGCTAATGGATCCACGTCCCCATGATAGACTCTGCTTAATAAGCGCAGCCTCATCCTGGGCACTGTCTCGGAAGGATCTGAGAGGTTTTCAGAACTATGCATCAGGTTTTCCACAGCTCCTTCCTCTAGTGGGCCACCACCTCCTTGGTTTCTGTTCTTAGTCTTTATGTTCCACTGAAACTTGTCTTCACTTTGGGCAGTGGTTCTCAACCTTCCTCATGCTGTGACCCTTTAATACAGTTCCTCATGTTGTGACCCCAACCATACAGTTATTTTCGTGGCTACTTCATAACTAATTTTGCTACTGGTATGAATCGGGCGACCCCTGTGAAAGGAGGGTTGCTTGACCCCCAAAGGGGTCACAACCCACAGGGTGAGAACTGCTGACTCTGGGTGACAGCTGGCATTTGAAATACCAGTGACATGGCTTCCAGCCTCACAGCTACATAATTCACCACAGTATGACACACTGGTTTGTAAAGATGGATGTTGTAAAGCAGATAATATACAGAGAATTAGAAATAATAACTTTCTATTTTTTTAAACAAATATGTTTTCAGTACTGAGAATTTCTATATACTAGGGTAACTCAAAGAAAGTATTGCTATAAAGTCATAGAAACCGTTATTAAATAAAAAATCAAGATATGACTCTGTTTCTAGACACATCTATTTTTTGTTTTCGAGGTGATGTTATTTTTATTGGAGTAACATTTAACAGGAGAAGAAAAACAGTTTTTATGTTTTTTAAGCAGTCTGTTAAATTTTGTGAAGAGCGAGCATAAACTCACAAAACCAACATTTAGATCAAAAGATAGAAAATTTCCAGCCTCTCAGAAAGTTTCTTTATGTTACCTTACAGTCAGTTGCTAAGCTTTCTAGGCACCCACTGTTCTTTTTCTTTGTTTTTAATCATTTTATTGGGGTTGCATACAACTCTCATCACCATCCATCTATCCATCCATCCATCCATCCATTGTGTCAAGCACATTTGTACATTTGTTGCCATCATCATTCCCTAAACATTTGCTTTCTACTGGAGCCCTTGATATCAGCTCCTCATTTTGTCCCCTCCCTCATGAACCCTTGATAATTTATAAATTATTTTGTCATGTCTTACACTGACGTCTCCACCCACTTTTCAGTTGTCTGTCCCCCAGGGAGGGGGTTATATGTAGATCATTGTGATCGGTTCCCACTTTCTCCCCCACCTTCCCCTTAGCCTCCTGGTATTGCTACTCTCATTGTTGGCCCTGAGGGGTTTATCTGTCCTGGATTCCCTGTCTTTCCAGATCTTATCTGTACCCAATGTACATCCTCTGGTCTAGCAAGTTATAAGGTAGAATTTGGATCATGATAGTGGGGGTGGGGGTGAGGAAGCACTAAAGAACTAGAGCAAAGTTGTATGTTTCCTCAGTGCTATACTGCACCCTGACTGCCTCGTCTCCTCCCTGTGATTCTTGTGTAAGGGGATGTCCAGTTGCTTACAGATGGGCTTTGGGTCTCCACTCCGCACTCCCCCCCCATTCACAATGTTATGCTTTTTTGCTCTTTGATGCTTAATACCTGCTCTCATCGATACCTTGTGATCACACAGCTGGTGTGCTTCTTCCATGTGACACCCACTGTTCTTATTCTGTTATCTGAAGTTAGTTTTTTTTCTTGAATTCAGAGTTACAGTGTACTGTATTTATACCCTTTTCCTCTGTTATTTTTTAAATTTATTTTTTTCCCCTCCAGTTTTTAAAAAAAAATTACTAAATACTTTTATTGGGGGTTCTTACATCTATTATCACAATCCATACATTCATCCACATAAAGCATTCTCTTCCCACTTGAGCCCCTG
This sequence comes from Tenrec ecaudatus, assembly GCF_050624435.1. NCBI lineage: Eukaryota > Metazoa > Chordata > Mammalia > Afrosoricida > Tenrecidae > Tenrec > Tenrec ecaudatus. The sequence continues at coordinate 8,794,109 of NC_134538.1, forward strand.
ATATATGCTCCCCAGATCCCTCGATAAGTTATAGATTATTGTTTTCATATCTTACATCATCCTCTGTCACCCCTAACCCACTTTTCCATGGTTCATCCCCCTGGTTGGGGGGTTATAGGTTGATCCTATGATCCATCAATTCCCCTTTCTCCCCCCACCCTCCCCTAATCCTCCTGGTGTCTACTCTCTGTTGGCCCTGAAGGGTTTTATCTATACTGGATTCCCTGTCTTAACACATCATCTGTATCTAAGTCTATATATATCTGCATATATTAGGGTGAGTCAGAAAGCATTGTTACAAAATCATAGAAACCGTTATTAAATAAAAAGTCAAAATGTGGCTCTGTTTCTCGACACATCTTCTAAGTCTATATACACCTGCAAGGGGCATTTCTATTCCTAATCCTTTTCCCCCAAAGAATCCTATACCTTTTGATTTATGCCAAATTAAAACAATAGCATTCTCAAAGAATTAGGGTTGTGTGCCTTTGAAATGTTCTGTGCATTTGGGAATAAATTCAAGCCTGAAGTTGTAAGATCAGGGCTAAAGTGTGGATGGCATAAAGTTTTCTTACAAAATTCTCATAAGACAACCCTTCTTACCTTTGAAAAATGAACAGGTGCATTATGATGGAAAACATTCCTTCGGATGACTTTCTAAATTTTTTTTTCTCACAGAAGCAATTTTCTTGAAATTTCTTCCTTTAAAAAGCTGTTTTAATTTTCCTTTGTTATTTAAAAAAACCTTATCAAGATTCCCCCTTTGGTGGAAATAGTTCCCATAGCTTACTCAGCTGATGTATCTGCCTTGAATTTAATGATATTGGCAGATCACCTTGAAACCACTAGTCTTTTTAAAATCATTTTATTGGTGACTCATACAGCTCTTAACACAATCCATACGTACATCAGTTGTATAAAGCACACTTGTACATCAGTAACCCTCATCATTCTCAAAACATTTGCTCTCCACATAAGCCCCTGGCATCAGCTCCCTATTTTTCCCCCTCCCTTCCCGCTCTCCCCTCCCTCATGAACCCTTGATAATTGATAAATTATTATTTTGTCATATCATACACTGTCTGAGGTCTCCCTTTACCCACTTTTCTGTTGTCCATCCCCTAGTGAGCAGGTTATATGTAGCTCCCTGTAATCAGTTCCCCCCTTTCTACCCCACTCTCCTGGAATTGCCACTCTCGCTACTGGTCCTGAAGGGATCATCTGCCCTGGATTCCCTGATCTTCTGGTCTAGCCAGATTTGTAAGGTAGAATTGGGATCATGATAGTGGGGGGAGGGGACAGTTAGGAACTAGAGGAAAGTTGTATGTTTCATCGTTGCTACACTGCCCCCTGACTGACTTGTCTCCTCACAGCTCTTCTGTAAGGGGATGTCCAGTTGCCTACAGATGGGGTTTGGAACCCCAATCTGTACTGCCCCTCATTCACAATGATATGATTTTTTGTTCTTTGATGCCTGATACCTGATCCCTTTAATACCTCGTGTTCACACAGGCTGGTGTGCTTCCATGTGGGCCTTGTTGCTTCTGAGCTAGATGGCCGCTTGTTTATCTTCAAGCCTTTTAGACCCCAGACACTGTATCTCTTGATAGCTGGCCACCATTAGCTTTCTTCACCACATTTGCTTATTCACCTGCTTTGTCATCAGATTGTGTGGGGAAGGTGAGCATCATGAAATGCCAGTTTAATAGAACCAAGTATTCTTGAATTGAGGGAGTACTTGAGTGGGGGACCAGTGTCCATCTGCTACCTTAATACTCAACCTATAAATATGTGCACACACACATCTATTTTCCCATCCTCATATATAAATATATTTACTTATGTACATGCCTTTATTTAGACCTCTATAAATGCCCTTTGCCTCCTAGCTCTTTCCTTTATTTCCTTTTATTTTCCTCTCATCCCACTATCATGCTCAGCCTTCATTTGGGTTTCAGTAATTCTTCTTGGTTACATTACCCTTGGTCACGCCTTACCAGGCCTCCTACACTCTCCTCACCACCGATTTGGATCACTTGTTCCCTTGTCCCTTCCTTTCTCTCCACCTCACCCTCTCCCTTCACCTCCCCATCTCCCATGTTCCCCCAGAACTGTTGGTCCCATTGTTTTCTCCTCCAGATTTTCATCCAGCCTATCTTATTGAGACAGACCTGCAGAGATACTAACATGCACAAAAACAAGATAAATCAAAACCAAGCAATAAAAGAAAACAACAACAAAAAGCCAATGACAAATAAAACAAACCAAAAAAACCCACAACAAACAACAAAAAAGAAAAGCTTGTTTCACATTAGTTCAAAGACTATTTGTTGGCCTTTTGGAGTGTTTTCTGGTTGAGTCTGATGGGGTACCATGCCCTGGCTCCAAAGTCTTATTGTTGGTATTCCTGGGGACTTCATTGCTCTGTTCCCGAAACCACTATTCTTATTGCGCCTCTTTTTGAAGGTTCCATGAGGAAACCAATAGTGAGAACTGAACTTCAGCTGTCCACTGACTACATAGACATGTTTGAACACATTTTTTGGGAATGAAAATATATGTTTGAATTGGGACTCAAGTAGCAATACTTTCTGACCTCTGTATACGAGGGGGCTTCAAAAGTATATTGAAAAACGCACTTAAAAATAATGGAATTTTTTGTATGAAGTTTCTGAAGCCCATTCATATATTTTGCTCCCTAATGTTTTCTCATTTTTGATTTCTCGTTTTTTTCTCTTCTTTATAGCTTTTATTATGAATTGGTTGCAGGTCTATAGAGTAAATCCGTTTTCCATTCAGCAGTTCATGCCAATTTTGTTTCATGTTGTTGCTTGCAGTTCTCACAATTTTACATCAGTCAGCTGCTCTGCAATGTCTTTTTTTCTAGATCTTTAGTCTGAACTTTGTCCTTGAGCAAGTAGTGCCCTTTGGATCTTGAAAGACTGATTGTTCAAAGGAACTATCTACCTGTTTACTGTTAATATTTATCTTTTATAGCTCTTTCTACTGATGTCTGAACATTGAGACATGGAAGTGAGTTCAGGCAGGCCAGACGGTGACTGAAGGCCATCCTTTTTACATTTCTATCTGACCAGGAAGCCAGGGTTTTAAAAATTATTGCGGATGTTGTTCCACAGTTTTCTCCCACTCTGTCCGGTCCTCTGTCAGTGCTCCCTTTCTGCACGCTCATGGTGGTTGGTGGATACCACCTAGTTCTGGTCTCACGGTCGTGGAGGCTAAGTGTTTCATGTTATATTAGCCCCTTAAACGAGACTGTTTTCCACTTCTTTCATATTCTATTCCAGATGGGGAGAAACCAAAAGTTAGACTATAAAGTGGCCAACTTTTATGAGCCCAGTAGCTACTTACCAAAATAGAATGTGGAGCATTTTCTTTATGGACTAGGTTGTGCCAATTGATCTTGTTGTCCCGAGACAATTGTCATGAGCCCTGGGTTTCTAGTGACTCATTTCCTCAAGGTTTGGTTACGGCCAAGGTGTTTTCATAAGTTTGCATTTTGTGTGCTCTACTATGTTTATATTTGCAACACATATATATGAGCTGTCTGATCCTTATATGTTCATGGCTATAGTTTCATTTACCTTCCTGCCTGTGTTCAGCTGTGTATCTATGTATCCACTTTTGTGGATTTTTCATAATTCTATTATTGCAACTCTGTGTCTATAACAGTATTTTACATCTCTTATATGTAATATTGTACTTCGTCCTTGTCTTTCTTGTCTTAACGATTTCTTACTAACTTATGCATATTGTTTCCAGTTTACCCAAGTTAACGTGTCTAGCGTCTAGTAATTTACCTGACTGATAATCATTAAAAAAAGCTGCTTTTTAAAAAAAACATTTTATTAGGGGCTCCTACAACTCTTATCACAATCCATACATATACGTACATCAACTGTATAAAGCACATCTGTACATTCTTTGCCCTAATCATTTTCAAAGCATTTGCTCTCCACTGAAGCCCTTTGCATCAGGTCCTCTTTTTTAATAATGCTGCTTTTTATGTGAAAAAGTTTTCTTGATTCTTTAAAACTTAAAATTTTTTCAAAACTGTTTTATTGGGAGTTAGTATAGATAACATATTATACTATAGTCCAATCACACCAAGCCGTATTGTACAATTAGTACCACAATCCGTTTTTAGAACATCCTTTTCCTTTCTGAATTTGACATTGGCTACCTTTAAAACCCCTCCTCCACTTACCACCCCCCCAACAAAACAAAACACCTTATTCTACTTGCTGTCCCTATAAGTTCATCAAGCCTGGGTTTCATATACTGAAAATCAGAAAAACATACAACACAAATTCAAGAGGGTGACTCCCAATGATATAACACATCTGAGATAAACCTCTAAATGAACAGACAAATACAAAAAAATAGAGAAAATATTGAATACCAGATCAGGCCTAGTGTACATCAGAGGGGGGATCGGCTGACAAGGTAACCGTTCAAGTAAGATTTATCCTTTTGATCTTAAATTTTTTTCTTTCAATATTTATTTCTTTGTGATTAACTTGATTCAGTAAGCATTAATGTCTTCCAAATTCCTTATTTTTTAAAGTGTTTCACAAATTCACCATTATTATTTAACATTGCATTGCGTTCTATTGTGTGTATGTACAGTCGTTTATTCATTCATTGGTTTCTCATTTTTTGTTGTTGCTAATTCTGCCTCGATCATGGATGTGCATCTATCTGGTTGTCAGGTCTCCTATTTCTCTAGGCTATACATCCAGGATTACTGGATCATATGCTGTTTGTACCCAGCCTTGTAAGGAAGCACCGCATTGCTTCCCACAGTGATCGCACCACTTTGCAGTCCTCTCTGCAGGGTGGGAAGGCTGCAAAGGGAAGGCTGCTTTCTTTGTTGTGTGTGTAGCTTTGTTGTTAATGATCATCTGAGATTATATCTTGTAGTTGTTTTGATTTGTCGCTCTCTAAGGACTAATAATTGTGAGCATTTTGCCACGTGTATGTTGGCTGCCTGAATGTCTTTGAAGTTTTTGTTTGTGCTCTTTGTCAATTTTTAAATTGGATTATATTTTTGTTGTTGAGGTGTTTTCATTTACTTTCAAATTATTATAAGTTTAAAGATTATTCTCTTGTCCAGTATGTCATAACCAAAATTTATTTTCTCAGTCTGTTGCTGCTTTTTCCATATTTTTGGTGAATTTTTTTATGTACATAAGTATATTTTTAGGAGGGTTTAGTCATCTTTTTTGTCTTCTGTTTTTGTATTTTCAGTTATATTTTTTACTGTATTTATGCCATATGTAGGGCCGCTTGGTGTCTTTTTAATTTTTCATTGATGATCTTTGAATAGTTTAAAGGTTTACTTCAGGTCTTTGTTCCATCATTGAATTCATTTTTGTACGTGGTGTGAGAAAAAGGTCCTGTCTTATTTTTCTGCAAATAGTTATCTAAAGTTTTTCCATCTGCATTTGTTAAAGAGACTCTTCTCTGTCTCATCAGTTTGGGTTTTTGTCAAGAGCAGTTGCTCCATAGGCCAATGGATTCATTCCTGGGTTCTGTTCTATTCTTCTTGGAATCTGTTGTTAAGCTAGTATCAGGCTGGTTTGATGAAAGTGATGAGGCAGTGGTAGATTATGAGTCTGGGAAGGTGAGGGCTCCTACTATTTCTTCCTTAGTAGGGCTTTTCTTATCCTTTACATAGGAGGCTGGTGATTAGTTTTCCATCTCTTTAAAGAATACCACTGGAATCTGGATTGGGATTACATTAAATCTGTAGATCACGTTAAATAATAATGATATTTACTTAACGTTAAAGTGTTCCTATACATGAGCACCCGATATTTAATCTTGATAAACCAAAAATAGTTATTTCTCATGTTTCATAAAGGCTTTTATGAAAAAATTATTTTATTAAAAATTGTTTTATCAGGGGGCTCATACAACGCTTACCACAATTCATACATATATCAATTGTGTAGTAAGCACATTTGTACATTCATTGTCCTCATCATTTGCTCTCCATCTAAGCCCCTGGCATCAGCTCCTCATTTCCCCCTCCCTCCCTACTCCCTCCTCCCTCATGAACCCTTGATAATTTATAAATTATTATTTTGTCATATCTTGCACTGTCCGTCTCCCTTCACCCACTTTTCTGTTGTCCGTTGTCCCCCCAAGGGAGGAGGTCACATGTAGATCCTTGTAATCTGTTTCCCCTTTCCAATCTACCCTCCCAGTATCGCCACTCACACCACTGGTGCTGAAGGGATCATCCACCCTGGGTTCCCTGTGTTTGCAGTTCCTATCTGTACCAGTGTACATCCTCTGGTCTAGCCGTATTTGTAAGGTAGAATTGGGATCATGTTAGTGGGTGGGTGGGGGGTGGGGAAGGAAGCATTTAGGAACTAGAGGAAAGTTGTATGTTTTATAGTTGCTACATCGCACCCTAACTGGCTCGTCTCCTCCCTGAGACCTTTCTGTCAGGGGATGTCCAGTGGCCTAGAAATGGTATTTGGGTCTCTACTCCATACTCCCCCCCTCCCCCATTCACTTATATTGGCTTATAGAGATAACATGTCCTTCATTTCAGTTAATAAGCAGTTGATCTAAGATTTAATTTTAAGGCTTCTGTGGCCAAAACCAATGTACCTTTAACTTAAGAATCTAATAAGATAAAAAGTGGATTGTTCAAAACACCATCAAGATGGGCAAAAGCCTGTTTTAAGGCATAGGAAGTAGCTGTGCTGATATAGAAAAACATGTGGTACCATTTTTACAAGTAAGACCTTGGCCACAGTTTGCTATTGGGTACTTGGTGGTGAAGTGAAATGGAGGGCTGCTTACTCCCCAGTTGTTGTCATTAACTTTTTCTGTCCCTGGTGAACAACTGACATCCTACATACTCACCCCACTTTCCAGGATTGAAGGGAGGAATTTTGAATAACTCTATTAGAGGTGACGTTTTGGGTAATATCAGCCATAATTTCCCATAGGGCCTGTTGAATCCCTTAAGCAGTGATGCACTGGAGTTAAACACAGTGTTTGAGAAAGTATTTCTCTTCGCAAATCAAAACAAACAAACCCACCCCCGAACAAACCCACACTATTTTCAGACATATATATGACAAAATAACGATGTATAAATTACCAAGGGCATATGAGGGAGGGGGGAATGGGGAGGGAGGGGGAAAAAAAAAGAGGACCTGATGCAAGGGGCTTAAGTGGAGAGCAAATGCCTTGAGAATGATTGGGGCAGGGAATGTATGGATGTGCTTTATACAATTGATGTATGTATATGTATGGATTGTGGTAAGAGTTGTTTGAGTCCCTAATAAAATGTAAAAGAAGAAAAGAGAAAAAAAATGATTAGGGCAAAGACTGTACAGATGTGCTGTATACAATTGATGTATGTATATGTATGAACTGTGAAAAGAATTGTATCAGCCCAATAAATTGTTTAAAAAAAATAAAACAAAACAAAACAAAACAAAAACAAACAAAAAAAAACAAAACAAAAAAAAATGGGTTCTGAGTGAACTCAAAACTTCCATTATCTTAATAGCCAAGTAGTGTTTATTGGCACCCCCCCCCCCCCCGAGAGACTCCAGTAGTGTAGTTTTCATGCATTGTAATGTGAGTCAAGTACATTAAAACAGTCTCTTGAAATTGGCTCCTGGGTAGTCAGGAAAATACCTTGGTAGAATGGTAGTCCTTACAGATTTCCAGTTTCACTTATTTTGTGTGTGATGTGTGGTATTGCTAGCATTGAGACAGCTCAGTTTACATTCTTTTAATCTTCTTTACCTAGTTGTAATTTCTCACTTATTCTGTGTTTATGGAACATTGGCTAATAGTGTGACGAAGCATAAATAAAAATCACCATTTACTTCAGATACAGGTGTGTTGATACTGTATTTTTAGATCTCGACTCCCAAGGAGCATATTGTCTAAGCCAGGGGTAATTACTAGGGTGTTACTCAGGGCGATGTTGGTGTAGGCGCGCACGAGCTCAGAAATGACAGTTAACTATGGACGGCAGCACTAGTGGCAGTCTGTGATTTTTCCATCTTACCAGAAAGTGACAGAATTAATAGCACTGATAGTTCCTTTTTGTCTCTTTCAATAGTTAATGTTAACTTAATTATTTGGGCCTACAGAACTCTAGTAACCTTAAATCACTTGGCTTTTTCAGTCTAGAACTCAACTAGCGTTTAGCAGGCAGGGTCAGTTAGTGTCACAGAGCAGATTGTGGGGCAATGACTTGAGTTTCCCGTTCTAGCCTCAATTAGTATCATACTCTCTCACCTATTCAAACGAATTAATTTATAGTATATACCCAATTCTATTATCAAAAATTATCATTTTTTGGACATTTTGTCTGGCCTATCATCTAGTTAATGAATATAGTCCATTAATGCTCCAATCTAGGAACAGTGATGATTATTATTGAACATTATGTTACTTGTCTTTGGGCTGTAATGAAATTGCCACGAATTATTCGTGTAACTCTGAATTTAATTTTTCCCACAATTTATATATTGCCTCATAAAACAAACTTCTAGTGTTTAATTTGTAACCTGTTTGCATGAGATACTGAAGTATTTTTAGACTCCAGATTCAGGCTCAGTAATGGAAACCTGTATTTAGTGTAATCTGACACAGTCGATTATTCCATTGATACTCCCTTTTATTTTCATCTTCCCTCTCTCATTCCAGGGTTAGTGACAATTTAATTAATTTTGCTTTCTCTATAGGAAAAGATGACCTTTTTATTGTTATTTGTTCTATAAGTTCATTTAAAAATAAATTTTCACTTGAAAAAATGCTTTTTCCCCCCTCTGTGTAACGAAATATTCATTTATTATTTTATTTTAGGTTTGAGTTCTGGGAAGATTTCGAGGAAGACCATGGGAAAGGGCGAGAGAATGGCTACCAGAGTCTTCATAAGGTGCTGGAGCCTTTCCTTCTCCGGAGAGTTAAGAAGGATGTGGAGAAATCCCTTCCTGCCAAAGTAGAACAGATTCTCCGAGTGGAGATGTCAGCTCTTCAGAAGCAGTATTACAAGTAAGTAAATTCTTACCTGGCCTGAATAGCATTTATATTAATGTCGTCACACAAGTATTTGACAAATCAGCTGCCTTCTCCATTGAAGTTTCAATGTACAATTAAATAGTAATTTATTTAGGCTCAGAAAGATGAGTCTTTATTATTCCTGCTTTTTAATTTGAGTATGTGAGCAGTTTCAAGCTGCTGACTTTATGGTTAGCAGCCTAATGCATAGCCCACTACACACCAGGGCCTGCCACCAGTTGCTCCTCTGGAGAAAGATTAGGCTTTCTACTCCCGTGAATATTTAGAGTCTTGGAAACCTGCAGGAGCAGTTCTATTCGTGTCCAAATCAACTTGATTGTAGTGAGTTGATTTCAGTTTGGTGACTAGTTAGTTAACAGTAATTATCACTACATAAGTGTCCTGAAATTAAACATTAACTCTTTCTACTACTAATCTTCCTACCAGTATATTACAGGCATATTTCAGACATTTGTCTATTTCTTCTTTATCCTTCATTCTATCATTTACTTAGCTTCTGCAATATGTCAGACACCCTGCTCCATACTGGGAATAGAAAAATGACTTTGAATTGTATCTGTAAATTTCTGTAAACATTCTTGCCAAAGCCTTGCTAGGTGAGGCGGCAAGGCAGACAAAGATAAATAATGAAAGCCGCATGCTTTTTTTCATTGAAGAAGTTGAGAAGTACTCAGTTGTACGGAAGGTGAGTAGTCGTGCCTTCACAATACTCTGAGGAGACAACAGTCAGGTAATATGTTTAAGCTAAAATGCTGGATTTGGGACAGAGTGATAAATAACATGCTTTTCACAACCTTAGTTATGAAGCTGCTAACTACAAGGTTGGCAATTTGAAATCACCTGCTGTTCCATGGGAAAAAGTGAGGTTTTGTATTCCTACAAAGTTCCAATCTTGAGAACCCACAGGGGCAGTGCTACCGTATCCGAAAGACCGGAACTGACCTAATGGCAGGAAGTGAGTGAGACTAGAAAAAAGGAATATTTACTAAGTGGTTTGAACTCTGGAAAGGTAGTATCTTTTAATAATTTTTTTTTGAAATTTTGGGCTGTCTCATTGGGTACCTCAAAAAAAGAAAATGAGGTGGTGAGTGCGGAGTGGAGACCCAAAGCCCATTTGTAGGCAAGTGGCCATCCCTGACAGAAGGGTCTTGGGGAGGAGACGAGTCAGGGTGCGATGTAACAACGATGAAACATACAGCTTTCCTCTAGTTCCTAAATGCTTCCTTCCCTGCCCCTGCACCCACCCACTATCATGATCTCAATTCTACCTTACAAATCTGGCTAGATCAGAGGATGTACACTGGTACAGATAGGAACTGGAAACACAGGGGATCCAGGGCGGATAATCGCTTCAGGACCAGTGGTGAGAGTGGTGGAGGGTGGAGGGAGGGTGGGTTGCTAAGGGGGAGTCTATTACAAGTATCTACATGTGACCTCCTCCCTGGGGACAGACGACAGAAAAGTGGGGGTAGAGAGAGACGTCCCACAGTACAAGATAGGAGAAAATAATAATTTATAAATTATCAAGGGTTCATGAGGAAGGCGGGGGAGCAGGGAGGGAGTGGAAAAAATGAGCTGATGCCAAGGGCTTAAGTGGTGGAAAGCAAATGTTTTGAGAATGTACAAATGTGCTTTACACAATTGATGTGTGTATGGATTGTGTAAGAGCCCCTAATAAAATGGATTTTTTAAAAAGTTTAGTTATGCCAAATTTTAACATAACACAAATGGACAAATTTCTAAATCATTGAAGTTTTGCGATATGTTTTAAAAATGCTGCTTCACATAAAACTATGTTGTTAGACCAATAAGGCATTTCAACAAAACCAGGAAGACCTTAAGGATGAGCTAAGAGGGAGGATGAAGACATTCAGCTTGTTAAATGAATAAACTGGTGAAGTCCAGACCCTGTTGAAGGAAATCTATAGAATTACTATTTAATGTGAGAGCTACTGAAGTTGGGCTCCACATTTTGTAGCATTTCCAGTTTTAAGCAGGCATCTTGGCCTCAAAGTTTTTTGCTTGACGAATGCCAAAAGTATAGTAGGAAGATCAGCTACTTCAGAGAACTGATTTATCAGTCTTTTTTTAACGGAAGGATTTTAATAGTGAAATTCTTTTTCAAGATGAGAATTTTACATAAGATCCAGGTCTGTACTACAAATAGCATTTTAAAAAATTTATTAAAAAAATAATTTTATTGGGGGCTCTTACATCTCTTATCACAATCTGTACATTCATTCACTGTGTCAAGCACCTTTGCACATATGCTGCCATCATCATTTCCAAAGTATTCTCTTCCCACTTGAGCCCCTGACACCAGCTCCACATTTCTTCCCCATCCCTCCCCTGTCCGCCCTCTCTCACAAACCCCTGATAAGTTATAGATTATTATTTCCATATTTTCATTGTCCTTCATCGCCCCTCACCTACTCTTGCATTATTCATCCCCCTGGGAGGGGGTTATAGCTTTATCCTTGTGATCAATCCCCCCTTTTTCCCCTCGCCCTCCCCTAATCCTCTTGGCATCTCTGTTCTGCTTGTTGGCCCTGAGGGGTTTATCTATCCTGGATTCCCCGTGTTGTGAGCTCTCATCTGTAGCAGTGTGCATGCTCTGGTCAAGTCCGATTTGTAAGGTAGAATTGAGGTCACAGTAGTGGGGTGAAGGAAGCACAAAAGAACTAGAGGAAAGTTGTGTGCTTCATCGGTGCTATATTATACCCTGACTGGCTTGACTCTTCTCTGTGACTCCTCTGTGAGGAGGGGATGTCCAATTGTCTACAGATAGGCATTGGGTCTCCAGTCCATGCTCCTGCACCCCCACCCCATTTACATTGGGTATGATTTTGTTCTGGGTCTTAGATGCCTGGTACCTGATCCAGTTGACAAGTCATGATCCCACAGGCTGGTGTGCTTTTTCCATGTGGACGTTTTTGCTTCTCAGCTAGATGGCTGCTTGTTTATCTTCAAGTCTTTAAGACTCTAGACGCGATATCTCTTGATAGCTGACACCATCAGCTTTCTTTACCACATTTGCTTATGCACCCATTTTATGTTCAGTGATCCTGTTGGCAAGGTAAGCATCACAGAATGCCGATTTTTACAACAAACTCTTCTTGCGTTGAGGGAGTACTTGAGTCGATGAGCCCAATGTCCATCTGCAACCTTAATTTTTAACATACAGATAAGAGTACATGTTCTATTTCCCTCTCATTATATATATATTTATATATGTACATGGCTGTATTTAGCTCTCTATAAATGTCCTTTGCCTCCTGGTTCTTTTTTCTATTTCCTTTTCACTTTCCTCTTGTCCCACCATCATGTTAGACCTTCATTCAGTTTTAGTAATTCCTCACTGCTACATTGCCCTTAAGCCCTACTAGGCATCCTCTGACCTATCTTCCACTGATTTAAGTTCATTGTTCCCTTTTCCCTGGGTAGGTCCCCCACCCCCTTCCTTTCTTCCACCTCTTCTTCTCCCATATACCTCCAGAACCATCATCGGTCCCATTCTTTTCATCTCCAATCTATTTGTTTATTTATCCCACTTGTCTTACCTAGATAGACATGCAGATACATTAGGCAAAACTAGGCAAAGGAAGTAAAAACCAACAAAACAACAACAAAAACAAAATAATCACAAAAAGAAAGCCACTGACAAAAAATGGAAAAGCCTATAAGTAGTTCAAGGCTGTTTGTTGACCTTCACGAGTGTTTTCCAGTTGAGTGATGGGATGCTACACTCATGCCACACTCTGTCTCCAATGTCTATTTTTGGTATTCCCCAGGGGTTTCATCACTCTGCTGCATGCCCTCAGTGCTCAGCCCCAGCGTGATGGGGCCCGACCGTGTACTCTACCTGCACTGTGTTTCCAGTGCTGTTTCCTGCAGCGCTGTGGTTCAGTGAAAGACGTTATGTCCTGTGCTGGGGCCTGCCCTACAGTCCTCCCAGTGTGTTGCCTGCTCCGTGCAGGAACATCGTCCTCATGTCTGGCGGACCGGGATGTCCTCTGCTCCCTCTCCATCCCTTTTCATTTCTCCCGTGTGTTCTAATTCGACTTGCCCCTCTCCCCAAGCTGTAGCCCCAGTGCTGTCCTCTGAAGTACATTCTTCTGAGGGCTGGGGGGTGTCCACATAGTCGGGATTGGGACCCAGCTTGCAGACGTCTCTATTGGTTCCCTGGTACCTACCGGTATGTTGTATTAACGTCTAGGCACATTGGGTTGAAACCTAGTCTCTGTCTCCCTTTCCTGTGGAGATAGAAAGAATACCCTCCCCTTATTTTATTATGATTTTTTATGTGTAAGAGAGAGCTTGATATCACGGAGCATTTGCATATTGAGAAAATATCCCAGCCCATTCCAGATCAAGTCCACAAGTCTAACATTAGTCCATAAATCTCTTAAGACTCATGCAGCCACATGCAGCGATGCAAAATTCAGGAAGATCACAGACTAGAGGCTGCACAGTCTTATGGATCCAGTGGTGGTGGAAGCATCTCAGTGCTGGCCTGGGTCTCCGTTTGGCTGCTCCAACTCTCTTGAGTGTCTAGAGTGTGTGGTCTGCCTTCAGGGAGAAAGAGAGGAAGCTCCCAGAATCCTCATGAGAAGGCCATGGGCATCATCAGGCTATGACCTAATTGACAGACTAAACTCTACCCCTCCACTAAATCTAATTGACATGAAATTATGTAACTATATAATGCCCTTCATGACATTATTATTATTACATGCAACATTCTCTATAAAGAAGCTTCCTTGGTCCCTTCAGTGCTGTGGAAAAATACCTCTTTTAGATGTGCCAATAAAATCAACCAGCTTCATCTAGTTCAGTGGTTCTCAACCTGTGGGTCGCGAACCCTTTAGGGATCGAAGGACACGTTCACATGGGTTGCCCGATTCATAACAGTAGCAAAATTACAGTTATGAAGTAGAAATGAAAATAAATTTATGGTTGGGGGGGTCACCACAACATGAGGAACTGTATTACAGGGTCACAGCATTAGGAAGGTTGAGAACCACTGATCTAGTTGATGTTAATGCATGGTCACCCACATGGCTGTCAGGGTAGAATGGTGCTTTGTAGGGTTTTTAATGTTTGACTCTAGGGAAAGTATAGTGAGGCTTTGGAAAGTTCCTGGAAATTTTTCATTATCTTTCAATCTCACTTTTCCATACTTGAAGCCACCTTGTAAATTTATAGTCTTTTCTTATAATGCATCTTTGGGCTTTCTTGAACTGCCAACCTTTCACTTAGCAGCCAGTATACTAGCCATTTGCAATCCCTTGGAGTCCCTTTGTCTATGTAGAGCCCCGTATTTAACCCTATTCTATTTTTCATGACAGTGCATTATTATCTCCCGTGTGCACATGTGTGTCTTCCAACTGGACTGCCCTGTGGTGGGCTCTGTGCTGTCACCCACAGCCCCCTTACTCTCTTCAAGAATTACAGCCGCTACAGAAAGCAGTAGTCCCAAGGCTATGCTCATTCCTGATTTGGCCAACACAATTTATTTTATTTTTAATAAGTCATTTTTATTGGGGTCTCTTACATAAGTTATAACAATCTATACATCCATTATAACAAGCAGACATGTACAATTGTTGGCATCAGCAATTACTAAGTATTATCATTCTTGAGCCCTTTCATATCAGCTCTTCTTTTTTCCCCTCTTCCCCACCCTGTGAACCCTTAATATATTGTATATTGTTGTTATTATTTGTACATATCTTTCACTGCCCATTCTATCCCTTCACTTACTATCTTGGTATTTGTTTCCCCCAACCTGATGGGGGTTATTCTTCCATTATTGTCATCCGTTGCCTTTTAACCCCTTCTTGACCCTTCCCCTATCCTACTGGAATCATTGCTCCCATTACTGTTTCTGAGGGGGTTTGGCTTTCCTGACTTCTATATATTGAAAACTGTCATCTGTTTGTTCACCGGTCACATGGGAGTTACAAAGTTGGACTGTGATCATAATAGTCGGGGGAGGAAGGATTAAAGAACAAGAGGAGTGTTATATATTTCATTGGTGCTAAATTGCCCCCTGGATGCATTTTCTCTTTTGCAGCCCCTCTGTGCAGGGACGTCCATTATCTACGGACGGGCTTTGGGTCTCTACTTTGACCTCTCTCCATCACCTTGATGAGGTTTATTTTGAACTTCTGATGGCTGTTCCACGCGACACCTCATGATCACACTGGCTGGTGTGTTTCTTCCATGTGGGCTTTATTGCTTCCCTGCTTGATGGCTGCTGGTTTGGCTTCAAGCTTTTAAGACCGCAGACGCTATATCTTTTAATAGCCAGGTACCATCTGCTTTCTTCACCACATTTGCTTATGCACCCAGTTTGTCTTCAGCGATCGTGTTGAGGCATTGGACATCACTCAGTGCCACATTATTAGAACAAAGTGTTCTTGTGTTGAGGGAGTACTTAAGTAGAGGCCAAGTCCATCCACTACCTCAGTGCATTGCCATATTAACCCTATTTTTATGCATTCATATATTTACATATGTACAATTTTATGTTTATACCTCCATAAATAGTTTTGCTTCCTAGTTCTGTCCTCTTTTCCTTTTACCTTATTCCTGTTCCACTACCATGTTCACTTCTTGTTTGCCTCTCAGTAATTTCTCATGGCTAGTGTACGGTTGCTACACCACTACCGGGAAGGAACTCTATGGCCCACTCACCTTCCAATTTTAGATCCCTAGTTGTTCCTGCCGATGACCTTGTTTGCTCGCTGCTCCCTTTCCCCAGCTCCTCCTCCCCCAAGACGCCCCACCCCACCTACGCCACCAATTGTTGGTCCCATTGCTTTCTCCTTGGGCTTGCTTCTCATGCCTATCTTATATAGATAGATAAAATAGCAACAATGAAGACAAAACACCCACCAACCGACATACAAACAAACAACAGCAACAACAATTAAAAAAAATCAACAAAACAAAAACCGTATACATAGTTCCTAGTGTATCCGCTGACCTTCATGACTATCTCCCCACTGGTCCAGCAGGTCTCTAGGCACTGTCCCTCTGAGTCTAAAGTCTATTTTTGGGATTCCTCAGGGGCTTCGTGACTCAGCTCCCATTGCTGGTCTATAATGTTCCTTTCCTTTCTGCCCCACTGTGGGAGAGGCAGCACACTCAAAGCCCACTCTGTGTCCCCATATTTTCCTCTGTAGCACTATGCTCCACTGCACGGACATCATTTCTTGAGCTTTTGTTGGCCTGGCAGTCCTTTCTGTGCCTTAGCTGCTCGACCTAAGGACTTGGGGTGCCTAAAAGGGGTCGTGTCCCTCACACTCTCTCTCTTCCTTTCTTAGTTTGCTCTCCCGTGGGCTGGACAGGCTGGCCCTTCTCCCCAGCATGTAGCGTCAGTGTTGACCTCTGTAGCACATTCTTCTAGTGAGGGGGTCAGCTTTACACGGGTTGGGGCCAGCAATCTTTTATGTAATAATGAATTTAATGAAGATGGTTTTATAGAAGAACTTGAAATCTGGGACAAGCCTTGGATTTATCACTACAAGTCAAAGAGCAGGGTTCAAAGTAGTGCTTCAACAGGAATCTCCTGGGGCAATTAAATTCAAGGCACAGAAGTCATCTCATAAGATCAGGAAGACATTTGGGATCCTAAAGGGGTACTCCTAATACATTTTTTGTAAAGGACTCAGGATGATAATGCAAATTATTAGGAAGAAGTTTTAGGAAAGTTAGAATATACATTGGTTAAAAAATAACATTTAAAATTTTTTTAAAAGAAGTGTACATTGGTGAGAAAAGGGTATGAAAATTGTGTCAGTATTTTTCACATCATGACAATGCACTAGTTCATTCTCAAAGGTAGCAAGGACTGTCCTATGAAGATTTTCTAGGTAAATCTTACTCCATCATCTTACAAGTTTGATCTTGCCCCTTCAGAATTTATTTTGCTCCCCAAATTGAGGAAAGAGCATTTCAAAGAAATAAAATTGAGTCACTTGAATATACCAAACTGCTGTTTTGGCTTGTTGTAAATTAAAGGGCACAGAATTCTTTGGGGAAAGATTATAATAGAGATAGAAACACTGCCATAAGAAATGTATAGAGCTAGATGGAGTATCTATAAGGTAACAATAGCTTCACATTTTTATATTTTCTATCTAATAAAGGTTTCTATGATTTTGTAGCAATACTTATTGTACAATATCCTACATTACTACATTTATGAACACACAATTTTGCTTACTTAGATCTAAATAAGACCCATTGGCTATAATTAACTACCGTATATACTCGAATATAAGCCGACCCGAGTATAAGCTGAGGTACCTAATTATTACCTGGGAAACCAGAAAAACTGATTGACTTGAGTAGAAGCCTAGGGTGAAAAATGCAGAAGCTATTGGTGAGTTTCAATAATCAAAACAAATGAAAATAAAATTACTAAAAATTGAGACATCAGTGGGGTAATGTATTTAAATATTTATTTTAAATAGAAGGACAAGTCATTTAACATTAGTAAACCAGTACAGTTAGTGGAAAATAGGTTCAACAAAAACAAAGTATCAACAATGATATCTTAAGAGTGCTATTCCCTGAGCTTAAAATCAGCAACCAAGCTAAAATGTAAAGAGTTAAAATCCTTCAAAACTGGATTCCTCATCATCATCCGTATCCCAATGCAGAGCTTCAGCTGGTGTGAGGTCATCATAGATGCTGTCCTCACTGAGATCGCCGTCATCACCATCACTGCTGTCATTTTCGTACAAAGCGCAGTCTTCACTGCCATCCATAGCATTACTAATACTACATTTCTGGAAGGCACGTTGCACCATGTCTTCTGGAATGTCTTCCCATGCCTCTCGAACCCACTTTGCTGTTAACTCTATGTCAGGCTTCATGAGATTGACTCCTTTTGGTAGTCGGGCTTGACCAGATGACCTACATTCACGCAACATCCTTCGCACACGGTCTTTAAAAGGCTTATTCAAAGATACATCTAGAGGCTGCAGTACAGATGTAAGGCCACCTGGAATAACGGCTAAAGTAACTTTACTAGATTTTGCCAATTTTTTTATGTCATCCGATAGGTGGGCTCTGAACAAATCCCAAACAAGTAACAATGGCTTTCTCTTTAAGGCTGCTCCTGGTCATTGGTTCCAAATTTCTCCCAGCCATTTTTTTGTACCATCTTCATCCATCCAGCTTTTAACATGTGCACACACAGTAATTCTTGGTGGGAAATTGATCTTTTTAGGCAAGGTCTTTCTTTTAAAACTCATGACAGGATGCAGCTTAGTTCCATTAGCCAAACATGATAGAACAACTGTAATGTGTTTTTTTTTTCATTTCCTGTGGTTTTGAGAAAAATGTTGTTTTTTCCTAAACTTGCCACAGTTCTGTTGCTTGGAAGATAAAAAGTCATGGCAGTTTCATCCATATTCCCAATATTTGCCAGGTCATAATTATAAATCCTTCTTTGTTTGATAATAAATGACTAGGATGACATAATTTTTTCTTCAAGGTCTTGTGGCAGTTTCTGGGAAATCTGTGTTCTTTGTCTCAAACAGGCCAAACCTATTCATGAAGCGGGTACAGCATCCTGCTGATGCAGCAAATTTTCCAATGCCTGGTGCTTGATATTTGTCATCCTTAGCCATTTGTAGAGCACGTATGCAGATTCCCATGTGTGTTACACAGTAACCATTTTGACACTCCATAACCCATTTATGCAATTCACTCTGTAGAGCCCCATCAAAAGATGTTAAACCACGACGAGCTTTTTTAGCTTTTGGAATCTGTTCCAAGTCAGTCTTCATTTTCTGCCACTCCCTCACTTGATTTTCGTCAACACAGAATTCCCTACTTGCACAATACTGTTATTGCTCTCTTCTGCTCTTGACACAAACTTCATTTTGAAACCAGTCTCATATGACCGGTGTTTTTGTTTTGGTTCAAGAGTATCCATTTCTAATAGGATAAAAAAACAAGACTTTGAAAAAGAACTTTCATGGTAATCTCCCCTCCCCCCCCCATCATGTGTTAGTGGGGAGGAGGGAGGGGGATTAGGATGTGAATTAACACAGAGACCAGAGGGGAGAGACTGAGCCCAGCCACCAACACATCCTTACCAGTTCAGCTGCCGGAGTAAGTGAATCACTACAGATGCTTCTGCGAATTGGAGCTCTCCACGTCATAGGACAGCTCTGATTGGTTAGATGTGAGTAAACAGACATTCAAACCCCTGCAATGTCAGCGGGGCTTTAAATGAACAGTGTAGAAACGGCAGTCACCCGCGAGATATCAGCACATTTTTTGTGCTGAAAGGCTCGGCTTATCCACGGGTATATAAGGTGTATCTCAACTTTATTTGAACAATAAATTTAGCACCCCTACCCCCACCCCCTTTTCCTATTTAAGTGAAGAAAATTAGCCTATAATTTACAGATTTCCTCAAGGCCTGTACTTGCTGGTTCCAGTGCCATGCCATCACTTTAGCATTTTCCTCTGAACTCTCTTTCATGTTTATTTGGAGATCAGTTGAGTCATTTGATTTTGACTGAGAATCACAGGTGGATTCCTTCACCAAAATTTCATTTTCTTTTTATGATATTACAGCTGCCATTTGCTGGTAATATCATACAGTATTAATTCCCTAAAGTGAAACCCATTGCTGTCTAGTTGATTGCAACTCTTTGAAGAGTGTAGAACTGCCTCATTGGACTCCCAGTGCTGTCATTTCCATAGAAACAGATTGCCACACCTTTCTCTCATGAGGCATTAGGTGGGTTGAGATTATGGACCTTTTGGTTAGCAACTGAGGGCTGTAAACACTGTCACTAGGACTCCTTGTTAATTCTTTAGGGATTATCGATGCTAAATTTTATTACTATCATTAATATAGCTTCACTATGAGTTGGAATTAGTGAGTTTGATCATTTATTAGTTAGAATACCTCCATGAAAGAAACTTCCTCATATGAACTAAGGGAAATTTCATATTCAAAAGGCAAAATAAATGTGTAATTTTCTTTTCTTTTTAAAATTATTTTATTGAGGGTTCGTGCAACTCTTATCACAACCCAAACATATGTCCATTGTGTCAAGCACATTTGTACATTTGTTGCCATCATTATTTTCAAAACATTTGCTTTCTACGTGAGCCCTTGGTATCAGCTCCTCATTTTTTTCTGCCTTCTACTCCACCCTCCCTCCCTCACCAAGCCTTGATAATTTATAAATTATTTTGTCATGTTTTGTTATCTGATATCTCCCTTCACCCACTTTTCTGTTGTCTGTCCCCCAGGGAGGGGGTTGTATATAGATCATTGTGATCAGTTCCCGCTTTGTCCCCCACATTCCCGTTAGCCCTTCTGGTACCGCTACTCTCATTATATTTAGTCCTGAGGGGTTTATCTGTCCTGGATTCCCTGTATTTCCAGCTCTTACCTGTACCAGTGTGCATCATCTGGTCTAGCCAGATTTGTAAGGTAGAATTGGGGTCATGATAGTTGGGGAGAGGAGGCATTAAATAACTAGAGGAGAGTTGCATGTTTCATTATTGCTATACTGCACCCTGACTGGCTCATCTCCTCCCTGCGAACATTCTAGGGATATCCAGTTGCCTACAGACGGGCTTTGGGTGTCTACTCTGCACTCCCCTTCATTCACAACGATAGGATTTTTTGTTCTGGTCTTTGATGCCTGATAACCTGATCCTGTCGACACCTTGTGATCACACAGGCTGGTGTGCTTCTTCCATGTTGGCTTTTTTGCTTCTGAGCTAGATGGCCACTTGTTTACCTTCAAGCCTTTAAGACCCCAGATGCTATATCTTTTGATAGCTGGGTACCATCAGCTTTCTTCACCACGTTTGCTTATGCACCTGCTTTGTGTTCAGCGATTGTGTCAGGAAGGTGAGCCTCATGGAATACCAGTTTAATAGAACAAAGTGTTCTTGCATTGAGGGAGTACTTGAGTAGAGGCCCAAATGTCACGCTGTTACCTTAGTACTAAACCTATAAATATATGCACATAGATCTATTTCCCTATCATTATATATAAATATATTTACTTAAGTACATTTCCATATTTAGACCTCTGTAAATGTCCTTTGCCTTCTAGTTCTTACCCCTATTTCCTTTTACTTCCTTCTTGTCCATTATCATGTTCAGCCTTCATTTGGGTTTCTGTAATTCCTCTCGGTTGCATTGCCCTTGAACAAGTCCTACTAGGACTCCTACACCCTCCTCACCAGGGATTTGGATCACTTGCTGTTCCTTTGTCCCTGGGCTTATTAACTCCCACTTCCTTTCCCCCCGCCTCTCTCTCTGCCATGTCCCCTGGAAATGACCTTCCTGTTGTTTTCTCCAAATTGTTCATCCCGCCTGTCTTACCTAGATAGACCTGCAGAGATAATAATATGCACACACAAAAAAACACAGAACAAAACAACAAAAGAAAACAACAAAAAAGAAAGCCCGTAAATAGTTCAAGGTCTGCTTATTGACCTTTAGGACTGTTTTCTCCTCGAGTCTGGTGGGGTGCCATGCCCTGGACCCAAAGTCTATTTTTAGTATTCCCTAGACATTGTCTTGCTCTGTTCCCGTTGCTGTTCTGTTGAACACCCTTAGTGTTTCGCCTCAGTGTGGTGGGGTCGTATTGGACGCAATTCCTGCGCTGTCTCCCTTCTTGTTCCCCGTAGCGCTATGGGTCAGTGAGGGACATTGTGTCTTGTAGTAGGGCCGGCCCTATGGTCCTATTTGTGCTTTGGCTGGTCTGCGTGGGAATATAGACCTCAGATCGTGGTGGGCCACACTCTTCTTCCTCTCCCTTCGAAATGTCCCTCACTCTGAGCTGTAGCTTCAGTGCTGTCCTTGAAGTGAATTATTCTGGTGGGGGGGGGGCGAGCAGGGGATGGGGATGGTGCTGTCCACGTAATTGGGATTGGGGCCAGCCCCTCAGACCTCTCTATTGCTTCCCTGCTTCATGCTGGTATATTACATTGATGTCTTGGAGTGAGTACCAGGTTGAAATCTGGTCCCTCTCTCCCTGTGGAAATATAAACAATACTCTCCCCTTGGGTGGGCTAGTGCTCTGTTCCCCCACTACCCATGTCTTTTTTTCTTTTCCTTTCCTCCTTTTAGTTGGCTACCATAGGTATCCCAGGATTTAGTCTAGACCCTGCCATACTACCTGGACCTCACCCCAGAAATCTTTGTTTACAGCAGCTCTTTCCCTATGGCCCTTTTGCATTTTTTTTAAGCATCCCGTTTTGTCCTTTTGTGCTTGACTTAGCATGACTTCCTCCAGTTCTTCCCATGCACTGATGTACTCTTTTTAGGGATGCGTAGTACTTCATTGTATGTTTGTACCAGCTTTTCAATCCATCTGTTGATGGAAATTTGGGTTGTTTTCAACTCCTTTGAACTATGCCGTGATGAACATTGGAGTACAGATGTCTGGCTGTGGTTTGTTTGTTGCCTATTTAGGGTATATGCCCAGTAGGGTGATTGCTGGACCGTATGGTAGCTCAATTTCCACCTGTTTTAGATTTTGCCAAATCAATTTCCATAGTGGCTGTACATACCTACAGGTCTACGAGCAGTGGATGAGAGTTCCTATCTCACCACAGCCCCTTCAACATTTGTTCCTTTCTGACTTTTTGAATTGGGCTATCTTTGAGTGTGTTAGGTGGTATCTCATTGTTGATCGGCCATTATGATTTCTGCCCTTGTGAAAGTTCACTTCAGGTCCTTTGCCCACCTCCTCAGTGGGCAATAAGTTTTTTTCTTTTGGAAGCTAGCAGAGTATTGTAGAGAGGCCTTTGTCTGGTGTGTCATTGCTAAAGATGTTTTCCCAGTCCGTGGGCTGTCTTATTACTCTCTTGGTGAATTCTTTTGATGTATACAAGTGTTTTATCTTCAGAATATCCCATTTGTCAATTTGTGACACATCTGTAGTTGTGTCCTTTCCTATTTCTGATAGCCTATGGACTCACTGCGCCAAAGTGCTCAGGTTTGTGCCTATTCTTTTATTGATGGCCCTAATAGTTTGGTGTTTTACCTCAAGGTCTGTGTTCCACCTTGAGTTTATTCTTGTACATGGAGTGAAATAAGGGTCTTGATTCATTTTTTTGCAGGTAGATAACCATTTTGTCCAGCATGACTTATTGAAGAGGGCATCTGCTTCCTATTTGATATTTTTTGGACCCTTATCAAAGATCAGTTGTCTGTATGCTGATGATTCTATTTCTGGGTTTTCAGTGCTTTTTCTATTGGTGGCTGTATAATATCTGCTTAAAGTCAGGTAAAACAAGCCCTCCTACTCTGTCCTTCTTCTGGAGGAGTTCTCTGCTAATTCGGGGCTTCTTCCCTCTCCATATGAAGTTGGCCGTCAGTTTTTCCATTTCTTTGAAGAAACATGTCAGTAATTGTATCAGGATTGCATTAAACTTACATAGTACCTTGGGCAGAACTAACATCTTTACTATATTGAGACTTCCAATCCATGAGCATGGGATATGCCTTCATTTATTGAGGTTACTCTTGCTTTCTTGTCGTAGTCTTCTGTCATTTTCCTCATACAAATCTTTTGTTAGTCAGGTATATCCCTAGATATTTCATTTTGTGCCTGACCATTGTGTAGGGTACCACCTTTTTTATCTTCTGTGGTTTTGTCTGATGTGTATAGCAGTCCGATAGACTTCCGTTTTGTTGATCTTGTATCCTGTCACTCTGCTAAATTCCTCTGTTGCTTCTAGTACTCCCTTTGTGGAGCTTTTGGGATTTTCCATATGTAAAATCATATATGCAAATCTTGATAGCTTCACCTCTTTGTTGCCCAGGTGAATACCTTTGATATCTTTGCTTTACCTTATGTTGCTTGTCATGACCCCTAGTACGATGTTAAATAAGAGTGGGCATCCTTGTCTGGTTCCTTTTTTCAATGGGATTGTTTGTCTTTTCTCCCTTGACTACCACATTGGCTGTTTGTTTTTCATATATAGCTAGTATTATATTGAAGCATTTTCCTTCTATCCATATCTTCTTGAATGTCTTAAACAGGAATTGGTTTTGGATGTTGAATGTTTTTTCTGCATCTATCGATATTATCATATGGTTGTTACAGTTTTTCATGTCAATGTGGCATTTGATACCAATGGTCTTTTGTATGTTGAACCATCCCTGTATCCCTGGCATGAATCCTACTTGGTCATAGTGAATAATTTGTTTTATGTACTTTTGTATTCTGTTGGCCAGTATTTGGTTAACGATTTTTGCATCAATACTCACTAGGGATATTGGTCTGTAGTTCTCAATTCTTGTGGGATCCTTGCCCTGTTTCGGTGTCAGAGTTATACTAACTTCATAGAAGGAGTTTAGCAGTTTGCTGTCTTTTTTTATGTTCTGGAAGAGTTTGTGTAGGATTGGTGTGTCAGTTCTTCCCTGAGTGCTTGGTGGTATTCTCCTGTGAAGCCATCTGGCCTGGGAGATTTTTTTGTTGGTATTGTTTATACAAGAATTTTTCCATGTCTTCTAGGTTGTTGAATTCATTGCAGTACAGTCCTTTGAAGCACTGTGTAATTTTCCTTTTGATTTCATTAGTCTGGTGTAATTTCCCCTCTTTCATTCTTCATACTTGCTATTGAAATTGATTCCTTTCTGTCTTTGTTTAGGTTTGCCAGTGGTCTGTCGATTCTATATATCCTTTTAAAGAACCAACTTTTAGCAGCATTAATTTTTTCCTTAGTTTTCTTATTTTCCCTCTCCTGAATCTCAGCCCTGATTCTTATTATTTCTTTTTGTTTGCTATTAGTAGGAATGTCCTGCTGCCTCTGCTCTAGTTGTAAATTTTGTGCCAGCATATCAGTCATGAGTCTCTCTTCCTTTCTCAGGTGATCATGTATTGCTATGAATCTTCCTTTGCTGTGTCACATAAGTTTTGGTACTTCGTGTTCTCATTCTTGTTGGTTTCTAGAAATTTCCTAATTTCATCTCTGATCAGGGCCAGTGCACACTCCTTTTGCAATAGTTATTCATCCTCCAATTGTATACCCTCATTTTCTTTATCTTCCTTCTATTGCTTTCCAGCCTTATGGCACATTGCTTAGAGAGAGGTCTGTATGAGATCAATGTGCTTAAATATATGCATATTCGACATATTTGGGTGCAGAGCTCTGTGAATATCTATCAGGTCCAATTGTCTAATTTTAGTGTTTAGATCTCTATCCTTTCCTGGTGATCTTTCTCAGATAGCGTTTTATCAAAGTCACCTTTTGTAATTGTTTAGACTGTCTTTTCTTTTTTCATCTTTTGGAGCATTTGGTTGTCACATTAAGCTGGTCTCTTTCAGGGAATATAGGTTCAAGATGCTTAATGGTTCTTTGTCTACCATTCCCTTGAGCATTATATAGTGCCCCTTCTTATCTCTTTTTATGGTTTTCACTTGGATTTCAATTTTATCCAAGATTAGGATTGCAACCTGTGCTTTAAAAAAAATTTCTGTTTGCTTGGTATGTTTTTTTTCCAGCCTTTGATTCTCAGCCTAGTTTTGTCGGTTATCTTCAGATGTGTCTCCTGTAGGCGGAAGTTTGATTGGTTGTGTTTACTAAGCCAGTCTGCTAGCCTCAGTCTTTTAATGCCTGAGTTCTGTCCATTGGTATTCAGGCTTATTACATCCATCTGTGGACTCTGTGATGTCATCTTATATCTTTTGTGTTGGGTGTTTTCCTATCTCCCTTTATCATCAGTGTGTTGTGTGTGTTTCATTGTGCTGTGTGTGTTTCATTTTACTTTATGCCTTAACCTCCCTGGCAGTCTAATTATGTCAGTAATGTTGTACCCAAAACGGTACATTGTTTTGTGTAAAATTTGTTGTTTTATATTGTAAGCCTTTAAGTCTTAAGAAATTACTCATTTTAGTTTCTCTAGTAGACATTCCAGGTATGATAAACTTTATTACACTGTTAACATTTACCCTATATTTACGGCTATTTTTTCTTTGTTGCCCTCTGGATGAGGTTGTTCTATGTCTTGGTCTCTTATTTGTGCTCGGTGAGTGCTCTTCTTTTGCCCATACTGGGTCAGCAAGGATCTTTTTTAGGGCTGGGTATCTTTTAACATATTCTTTGAATTTTTCCTTGTCTGGGAAGACTCTTCTCCATCTCTTGATAGATAATTTGACTGGATAGAATATTCTTGGGTTTGCGTTATTTTCCTTCAATTTTTGTCGTATGTTACTCCACTCTACTCTTCCTAGTGTCTGCTGATAGATCTGAACATATTCTTATTTGGGCACCTTTGTATGTGATTTCTTATTTTTCCCTAGCTGTTCTTATGATTTTCTCCTTTTCTTCAAAGTTTAACTTATGTGTCTTGATGACTTATTATTAGGATTCAGTCTAGTTAGTGTTCTCTTAGCCTCCTGAATGGTTGCCTGGTTTTCATTCATTAAGCTGGGGATGTTTTCCTCCTAGAGTTCTATCACTATTTTTGCAGATGACTTCTTTGTTGTGTCTTGCTCCGGTAATCTAATTACTCTGATGTCTTCCTCTTCATAGCATCAGACATAGCTCTTGGGTTTTCTTCAGCTTCTCTGTTGATCTTATTAGAGTTTTGTTTGCATTTGTCTTTCCTGTCCTCTGGGTCACTGACGCGATTCTCTGCCTCCTCAAGTCGGTTGGCGAAGTCCTTGAGTCTGCTACTGGTTTTTGTTACCTTGTCCATCAGCTCTTGTATTTCCCTTTGTCCTATGGTCTTTATCTTCTGTATCATTTCATCCTTTTGTATTGTTTCCCTCATATCCTGTATGATTCCAAGTAGCATTCTGAAAATTTCTTTCTGTGGCAGATCAGTGTCTGCTTCTTCTATGCATGTTAGGCTCGGGGCATCTTCTGCCATTGCCTTTTGTTTCTCCTGTGTTTTTGCTGAGGTTGTTTGGGATGATTGCTGTTTGTGTTATGTTGTTTTAGAGGAGCCAGTTGTCATTTTCCAGAGAGTCGAAGAGCACTGGGCTCTCTCAGGGAGACTCAAAGGAATGCTTCTTCGAATTTCCTTCAGCTAATTGCACTATACAATTGGCCTACTGCTTTAGCCTCCTGTGCCTTCATTCTTACCCTAGTCATGCTGTATTCTCTTATTTGGAGTGCAAGTTGGATGGTCCTCTCGGGACGCTGGTTAGGTGATTGTGGATCCGTGAGGATGGTGGTGTACTGGGTGATCCTCACAAGCGGCCGTGATGGTGTGGCCCATGGCAGAGGGCTTGCGGGGGTGCCTGCTGCTATGGGAGTTACACAGAAGGCAGGTGGGTGTGCCTGCTTTGGTGTAGAGCACTACGAATGGTGGGCAAAATTGCCCTAGCCGTCTAGATCCCCGTGGAGTTTGGGCAGAGGTTTCTGCAGCAGTGTGGAGCATTGGCAGGTGTTGCACAAGCTGCCTTAGGCCTTGTGAAGCACTACAGCTCATGGGAGGACGTTCCCTCGTTTGCGTGGAACCACTGAGGACGGGTAGGATCTTCCCCAGCCAAGCAGGCTGGATTTCTCCCTGAAGAAGTTGAGTGGAATATCCCCCACACAGATCTGGGGCTGGTCAGGATTGGCCCCGGAAGAAGGTGAGCGGCCTTTTCCCTGGTAGATGGTGGGCGGGATTTCCTTGGAGGAAGGTAGGCAGACTTTCTGCAGCCTTGGGTTAAGCTGAAGAGTGTATAGCTCTCCCAGCTGGGTGGAGGGCAAGTGTAAATGCCCTGGGCTAAAGGGAGTGGTCTGGAGGTCGACAGTGGCATTTGAGAGAGAAGGGCAAAGAAAAAGAAAAAAAAGAATAGAGGGGGAAAAAAGGAACTAATATCAATAGTTCAACAGAAAGTAACTGTCTAGAAAAGAATGACGTACAAATATGCCTGAACAATTGATGTATGGATTGTAGTAAGCTTTGTAAGAGCTCTCAGTAAGTGATTTAAAAAAAATAGAAAAGAAAAACAGAGCCTGTTTTGACTGTTGGAGAAAAGAGAGATGAGAGGGAAAGCAAAGTACAATATAGCTGAGCCCCGATCCCTGACCGTGTGGCTGGAGGGTTTTAAACCCTGCCTTGAGGTGGTAGAGACTGTTGGGAAAGAGACCAGAGAGAGAAAACAAAGTAACAATGTAACTGAGCCCTGATCCCTGACAGTTGGACTGGAGGGGTTTAAACCCTGCCCCTAGGCGGGGAAGCAAGCTGTGGATGTGTTGAGATAAAGCCCTTGAGCTGGCTCCAAATGATCCAGGCTCTGGCTGAGATAGTGGTGGGGCTAAGGTTTAAACCCCTATCCAGCCTCCACTGTGGTAAGCTTATAGCCCCCAGCTCCTCAAAATCTAGTGGTTCTGTGCCTCCTTATCTTTATGATGCTCCTCCTGTGACCCGTTAGTGTGTGGAATTTCCTTCTTAGAAACTCTCCCATGCTGATTTCTGTGGAGTCCCTCTGGTATGTTTTACTCAGTCATCATCTTGCCAGAAATCCTCTCAAAAGTATAATTTTCAACGACATTCCAAAAGAAAAAAAATAAGTGCTTTATCCAAAGGTTTGACCATGAAATTAATTTTGTTTTGATTATGATTCATATGTAAGATGAATTTCATTCCTTTGCTGTTAATTTCCCAGACTCATGCTCTTCTCATCTCATCTGTAGCCACTGAGAGGTTATTCACCTTAGTTCTATCCTTTTGACATAATCCCAGTAGTTTTTGATTGCTTCTTTGCTTTCTGTAATGATAATATGATGCAGATTCATCTTGTACATCTTCTGCCCTAGAACTAGAGCCTCCCATTTTAATTCTGGATGGCTATCATTTACAGACCTTTTCAGTGGACGGAGTTAAGACATTCATTTCCTTGGTGTTAAAGATAAAGTATATAATGAGTTCTTTTTCACTTAAAATGTCAATAGAGCTTTAATTCTCCTTAATGTCTTCACTCCCATATCACAATTCTGAGTTTTTAGGTACTTCAGTATAATTCACTTTTCCCGCATAATAGTCTTCGAATAACAGTGTCATGACTACCCTAAACAATATGAACAACAAACATATTTCTAAAAATTTTAAGCTTTATCCAATTACGAGTAGACAAGCGTTAAAGAAGTAGAGATAGCTGCCCTTCTCTATGGGTAGGCTACCAATTGGAAACACAGGGGCTTGTTTTCATTCCATTTATTTTTTCTGATGCTTGATTAACTTTGTTATATAGTTATTTAAATTCAAAGTCCAAACTACAAAGCCTGGTTTGTTTCACAATGTTTTGCCCCACTTGCTTTTGCTCTTCTCCCCCCCCCCTAGTTTTTATTGTTGTTGTTTTGTTGCACTTTTTAAAAATTTAATGATTATCCTTTTAAAATTCTTATTTTAAATATAGAAAATAAATTTTGCCTTTCCACGCTCTTCCTCTTAGATAAGTGGTAGAAATCTATATACATGCACTTTTCTCTATCTAAGCTTTATACTTACTGAAGTGTAAAGATATTTCTTGTTTTTAAAAGTTCATAGGACCCTCTTGTGGATATGTATGTATATCTATTAATTTAACCAATCTACCTTTTGGAAGACATTTAAATTGTTTCATATACTAAACCTTAAGTTTAGTATTAAATTAGGATAAAATATTTGCATATCTCTATAGTATATCTTTATTTAATCAATTTTGTATTACTGGACAGCTTTTCTCCCATTTCCGTTTGCAACAAAGAGTGCCTTAGTGACAGTCTTGTGTGTGTATATATATGCATATATATTATTTCCATTTAATATTCTGTGAGTCATGTGACTTTGAGATAAGCAGTAGAATAAGTAGTGTGGTTAATGTTACTGGAGAAATGACGGATTCTAGTTAGGTCATAGGAGACAAAATAAAAACGTTTCTGTCCTAACCTTTCCTTAAATCTTCCTTAAGTTTTTCAGAAATGCTACTGTTGTTTGTTATCTTGTGGTGCCCTCCAGTCTCTACTTTGGAATTCAGCATCATCGATAATATGTTTATTTGCAGGTGGATTCTGACGAGAAATTACAAGGCTTTAGCCAAAGGAACAAGAGGAAGCACATCGGGTTTCCTTAATATTGTGATGGAACTGAAAAAATGCTGCAATCACTGCTATCTGATTAAGCCTCCTGAAGAAAATGAAAGGGAAAATGGACAGGAGATTCTTCAGGTGTGTATGGTTCCTAATTACTTTCTGAAAAATACTTTGCTTTCTATAAGGTGACTTTTGGTTAAAAAAGACATTTCGTCTTTGGTGATTGTTTAAGAAACACCAAAAATGTTTTGTAAGGACATATAACTGAAGGTTAAACAAATAATTGAAAAAACAAAGTATAATGACACAGACATGATATAAAAAACAAAAATTGATTTTTTTCCCCCAGAAGTTGCTGGTCAGTCAGATTACCAAGGACTTCAGAAAGCTGAAAGATGATTTAAAATTATGAGCTCTGTGATGACGGAGAATGTCTTTGTATTTTCAGTCTCTGATCAGGAGCAGTGGGAAGCTAATTCTACTAGACAAACTTTTGACAAGACTTCGAGAAAGGGGAAATAGAGTTCTTATCTTCTCCCAGATGGTGAGGATGTTGGACATCTTGGCTGAATACTTAACTATTAAGCACTATCCATTCCAGGTAATGATGCTTCTTAATTGCTTAATCTTTCTCATTGGGCTGTGTACTTTGCTTGCTGAACTATCATAATGCAGAAAACGAGTTTTATTGGAAAAAACATAAGATTAAGGCTCAAGATTAGTTTTTAAAACTCCCTTGTCTTCCGTAAACCCAACACCATCAGGCTGATTCTGACTCAGTAGGCCAAAATTGAAATGCCTCAAATGGTTTCCAACAGCAGCGCATTGTCAAAGGATGGGCACTCAATGTATGACTGAGGAAGAGCTGCCTTGTCAAAGTAGAGCTGACCTTAATAACTTGGATGGAGGAAAGCTTGGGGCACTTCATTGCTGATAGGCAACTGGGAACATCTGTTATAATAGGAACTCGGAAGGTGTAAAGGAAAACTACAAGTCATCAAAAAGTGGCGTAAATAAAGACTAATATCCTAGACATTTGTGAGTTGAAGTAGACTGGTATTAGCCATTTTCAATCAGACATCTTGAATTTAATATGCTAGAAATGACAGATTCACGAGGAATGACATTACATCAACAAAAAGAACATTTCAAGATCTTTCCTGAAGTATAATACTGTCTGTAACAGGATAATATCTGTGCACGCAAAAAACCAGAATTGCACCGGTCAGAGCTGAGCTTCCCTAGTATGAATTTTTCCCTGTTAGGTGAGTATTGACCAACTCACTCTGAGTTAGTGCACCCAGTCGTGTCACCTGGGGAGGTTTCTCTCTGGTCACAGTGAATTTTTTCCTGAAAGCAGTTTCTCTTTTTTGGTGATGGCGGATTTAAGAGTACGCGTGTGGCTGAGAAATTTTGTTTCCTGCACAGGAAAAATGCTGTAGAAACTTTTGTGATGTTGAACACAGCTTGCAAGGACAGCACTTTGGGAGAAAAAAAACCCAAAAAAAACCTAAAGTGTACAAGTGGTTTTCTTGTTTCAAAAAAGGTGAAATGTCAATTGATGATAAACCTCGTGTGGATGTCCATTGGCTTCCTTAACAGACAAAAATGCCAACTTGTAGTGCATATGGAACTTGTTCCTCCAGGTCAGACTGTTACATCAAGCTTTCTATTTAGACATTCTGAAAAGATAGCGAAACAGTGTGTGACAAAAAGGTCTAATTTGTGGCAGGCAGGGGACTGGTTTTGCCACCATGACAATGCACTTGCTCACACAGCCATCACAGTGCGCCAGTTTTTGACAAAAACAGCATGCTTCTCTTGCCTTAGGCACCTTACTCACCTGACCTTGCTCCGTACAACTTTTTTCCGCAAATGCAGAGGGACATGAAAGGACAATGATTTTATGACATAGAATATATGAATAAAAAAAAAGAGAAGGTGCTATCCACCATCCAAATAGATGAGTTTGAAAAGTTTTCCAAGAATGGAATTATAGGATTTGACAAATGTATAAAGTATAATGGAGAGTACTTTGACGGTGATAAGGTTGTTTTGTAAACAAAAAGAAACAAAATTTCAAAGTGGATGTCCAGAAGACACTGAAATTTACTATTAATCGTAGAATAGCTAAAGTCAATGCGAGAAAGGTGAAGTCACAGAGCTGAATAGAAAATTTCAAAGGGCATCAGTCCAAGAAGACAAAGCCAAATATAATGAAATGCGCAAAGACCTAGAATTAGAAAGCCAAAAGGGAAGAACATGCTCAGCGTATCTGAAACTGAGAAAACTAAAAAAAGTCCCGCCTCGATTTGAAATCTCGAAAGATTCTATTGGGAAAATATTGAATGATGCAGGAAGTATCAAGAGAAGCTGGAAAGAAGACACAGAGTCAGTGTACCAAAAAGAACTAGTCGACAGTCCACCATTTCAGGAGGTAGCACATGAGCAAGAACCAGTGGTGCACTAGGAAGTTAGACTCTAGTAAATGATGGACTACTAATTGAAAGGCTTATGCAAACTGAAGAAGCACCGGAAGCACTCACTCTTCTATGCCTGCAAATTTGGAAGACAGCTACTTGGCCAACTGACTGGAACAGATCCATATTTGTGCCCATTCCAAAGAAAGATGACTCAACAGAATGCTGAAACCACGGAATGGTATCATTGATATTGCATGCAGGTAAAATCTTACAGGTCACCTAACAGTGGTTGCAGCAGTACATTAACCGAGAACTGCCAGAAGTTCAGGCCAGATTACGAAGAAGATGTGGTATTATTGCTGTTATCAGATGGCTCTTGAATCAAAGAGAATGCCAGAAAGATGTGTTTTTGCCTTTTATTAGGCATAGGCATTCAACTATGTAGACCACAATGAACTGGATAACCTTGAGAAGAGTGGGAGTTCCGGAGCACTTGATCGTGCTCATTCAGGATTTGCACACGGGCCTGAGGCAGCTGTGCCATCAGACAAGGGAATGCTGCAGGGCTTGAAATTAGGAAAGGTGTGCAGCAGGGTTATACCCTCTCACCGTACTTGAGTCTATTTGCTGAGCGAATGATCGGAGGAGATGGAATATATGAAGAAGAATGTGGCATCAGGATTAGGGGAAGGTTATTAACAACTTGCGATATGCAGATGACACCACCTTGCTTGCTAAAAGTGAGGAAGACTTGAAGCATTTGCTGATGAAGATCAAGGATTGTAGCTTTCAGTGTGGATTGCAACTCAATTTAAAGAAGACGAAAATTCTAACTAGACTAGTAGGTAACATCATGATAAATGGAGAAAAGATTGAAGTTGTCAAGGATTTTGTTTTGTGTGGATCCACAATCAAATGGTCATGAAAGCAGCATCGAAAGATACATTGCATTAAGTAAATTTGCTGCACAAGGCCTCTCTAGAGTATTGAAGAGGAAGGATGTTCCTTTGAGGAATGAGGTGGGTCTGACCCAAGCCATGGTTTTCTCTATTGTCTCATAATGCATGTCACCGTTGGACACTGAATATAGAAGTCCGAAGAAGAATTGTTGCATTTGAATTGTGATGCCGGAGAAGAATACCATGAACTGCTGAAAGGTCAGACCAATCTGTTGGAAGATGTAAGCCCACTGTGTTCCTTTAAGGCAAAGATGGCAAGATGGCACCTTATATCCTTGGACAGATTGTCAGGAGAGACCAGACCCTAGAGAATGACATCATGCTTGGCAAAGTGGAAGGAAATGAAAAAGAGGAAGGTTCTCAATGAGCTGGGTTGACACAGTGGCTGTATCAGTGATCTTGAGCACTGGAGCAACCATGAGGCTGATAACATGACCAGGCAGTGTTTTGTTCTGCTGTACATAGGATTACTATGGGTCAGAGTTGACTAGATAGCACCCAACAACCAAATAACAACATGCACAATATTCAAGATGGAGGAACCATCAAAAGAAGATGGAAAAGAACACACCGAGTCACTTCACCAAAAAGAACTAGTTGACATCCCACCATTTCAAGGGATGTATATGGATCAGTGACTGATGGCACTGAAGGACGAAGTCCAAGCTAAAGGCATTTGCTTTCCGCCCTCTGGGTTTCTGGTGGAGAACTAGTCTTTCCCGACTCTGCTACCAGCCAGTCATTCATCCTTGGCCAAATGATGGCTTTTCTCAGTCGGTGTTACCTCTACAAAATGAGCTGTTTTGATTGGTAAGGATGAGGGGAGGAAATATGAAAATGATTATAATAAGGAGAAGTCCTTTATATGTAAGGCACATAGGAGTAGTAAGTCTTCAACATTTGACATAGGACCTGCACTCTTAACAGAATTAGATGTGGCTATTAAATGCCAGGGGCTCTGGGGAAGATGTATTTTGCCTACCTAAATAGAATTTGTTAGTACACTTTGCTCTGATTTCCCAGGGTAACCTCTGGGAGAGGTGAAATATGTAATCAACATTCTTAATATGGCAGGAAAATGCCTCCCAAACAATTATTTTTTTATGTATGGAACTTAATAACCTCGTAACTCTGATACTGTTAGCCACATTTGCTGTGCAGTCATTTTCCTGCAGGCCCTCATTATTAAGTATCTACAGCTGTGGAAGCAAGCAAGGTTGCTAGGCAAAGATTGGGCTGATTTCTTTCTCCCTACAGGCCCTTAAACTCATTCTGATCCTTGGATAAACCTAAGACAACCCTTTGGATCCTAAACTTCCGACCTCGAGTCTGTAACTGGAGAGCTTGTCAAGTAGGGTGTGCTGTAAGCACAGCCCTTTACCAGTGCATGCTGGTTATCTTTACTCAGAGCGTGTTGGGTTGATAAAAGCTTGCAGGTCTGTTGTTCTATTCTGGTATAGCTGACCTTAATGCCTTATGATTTTCTTGGATATTTTTACAGCGTCTGGATGGTTCCATCAAGGGAGAGATCCGAAAGCAGGCCCTGGATCACTTCAATGCAGATGGATCTGAGGTATACTATGCATGGCTTTGTTTTGCGGGCAGTTTGGGCTCTCTATAAAGGGGAAAGCTTTTCCAGCTTAATGCCTTCTGCTTCTGAAACAATTTATTATGCAGTTCCTCTACCTTGAGAAGGGGATGAGAAATACCTCATGTAGAGGATGCTTGTTAGCTTGTTTGCTACCTCAGATGGCACACACATGCTTGCTTATCTTATAATGCTTGATGAATGAAAGAGTAGTTTTGGTATCAATTGCGTGTTCTGTTCTTCGGAGAACAGCAAGGGAAGGATGGGAGGTCAGGAAGGGTGGTCCAGTAGGGTGAATTTTGACATGTTATGCAACAAGAAAGATTTCTGAATTTATACTTTTTGGTGACTGGGTCTAGAAAAGTACAGGTGCCATTTCTTACTTGGTGCTCTCTTAATTTGGTGTCATTGAAGATTCTTGCTTTGGCTAATAACTGTTTTTCTGTCAGTAAGTGTCTTGTTTGGATTTGGCATTTTAAATAATTTTGGTTTGATGCATCTATTGAAGAGTGACTAATGACAAGTCAGAAACTATAACATTACAGTTTGTGCATACCAAACCAAACTCATTGCCATTGAGTTGATTCTCTTAGTGACCCAATAGGACAGGGTAAACTGTTCTTGTGGGTTTCCCAGACTGTAAGTCTTTACTAGAGGAGAAAGCCTGCCTTTCTCAAGCAGATCGGTATGGGTGGTTTTGAACTTCTGACCTTTGGATTAGCAGCCCAATGAGTAACCACTATGCCCCCAGGACATAATTTGATAGGTAGTTTGTGCAAATCAAAGTATTACGAGCCATAGGACTGGAGAGAAGTTGAAGAGAAGAGATTTAATGTAGATAAAATAGAGGGATCCAGAAGTAGAACTAGAAGTGTTTCATAGAAAATGTTAGAATTTCCAGAACCCAGTCCCCTATTTTGTGTAGATAAAGCAGACTTGGCTCCCTACTTTCCAAAGATATGTAACAAACTTTGTTTTGTCCATGTCTGTTACTTCAGATGGTAATCCCTTCTGCTTCTAGACTCACAAGATAATCTTATTTATACTATACGATTCTTGCTACTGCATTTGCCTAGAATTTTAGTTCTTCTTGAGGGGCTTTGGACACCAAGCTACTTAGAAACAAGGAGTGGCTAACAGTATAAGGAATTAAATTACTAAAAACAATCACCATGTAATTTCCATTTCTCCTTTCCCTCATGTCTCAATTTCTTCAACTGTGAAATCATAATTAATACATATTTCATAAAATTGCTGTAAGGTTTAAATCTCTAGCAGATACATACTCAATAAATATTTCCTATTCTATTCTTTTCATTATTTAAAAATATTTGCTTTTGTGTTTCCTACTTTTAATGTAGAAACTAGTATGAGTATCATTCTGAAAATCAATGTTTTATGTGGTCTTTTCTTGGAAAAAACGTGTTTTGTTGTGCTGTCTCATCAGTTCTGTCTCCTAGCTACCCCTGTACATAGCAGAAGGAAACACTGCCCAGCTCTGTCCGTCCTCACATGCACTGCTCGAGCTCCTCATTGCAGCCACCGTGCCGTTCCGTCTCCCCAAGGGTCTTCCTCTTTTCCCTGACCCTCTACTTTTCTTAGCATGAGGTCCTTTTCCAGCAACATGTCCCAAGTCCACGAGATAGAATCTCTCTGCCCTCTTTCTGAGGAGAATTCTGGCTGTACTTCTTCAAGGCAGATTTGTCTTTCTAGAAGCTCATGGAACTTTAAGTATTCTTGAAATACCTGAGTGTTAACCAGTTCTTTTTCGTTACTGTAATCTGTGCATCCCTTCTATCTTTATTCAATATAGAATCCTTCAGTATTATAACTAGGGATTTGATTTCTTTTTTTCATAATTTCTTTCAGCTTGTGATAATGCTGAGCATGTTTTTAAAAAACTTAAAATTTCATTTTCTCTAGCTTCAATCAACCCTCTTACCTTAGATTGGATACAGATCGAACATAGATTTTCCCACCATTTTCTGCAAACTTACATCTGTTTTCAATCAGAACAGACTTAATCATTCAGAGAGATTATTTTTTTAAATGCTCATTTAAAAAATTTGGAGGGGACAAAAGTAAAAGAAAAGTTGTACATAATACCCATCCCCAAGACAACTTGCTGTTAACATTATTTAGGTTGTTTCCATTCATACTGAGATCAAGCTATTTAGAGTTTTGTGTCTCTTTTCATTTTAAGTTATATACTAAACATCTTTTTCTGTTATTAAAGGTTTTCAAATTCTCAACCTGTGCCATTGTGCACTTAGCCATTTAATTTATTTGTGAATGCTTACTTAATGGAGTATGTGCATTGTATAAAGATGCTTGAAGTATCTTGCTGATTTTTCCAGATACCTTATACTACTAATACCATTTGTGGATGAGTATTTCCATTTTAGTCTACCCTTAGTATTAATGAGTTTCATAATGTAAAAATCTTTGATAATAGACCAAAACAAGAATTTATAATTCATATTTTCTTTGATGAAGTATCATTTATCTTTATGATTTTTCGGTTCGCAGAGGCTATGTAAGTTTTTGGAACCTCTTCCAGCAGTACCCATTAAATTACTTGTAGGCTTCTTCAGGGTCATAGTCAATGTGTGTTACCTCTTGGTGTTTTCATCCAAAGGATAACAGACCCACCTGCTAATCAGTACTTAATATAAATAATAAGTAAAATTCATTATGCTTTATTACAACCAGCCGTGTTCTCATTTGACAGTTTCTATGCAAATTGCTAAGTGAGATTTTACCAAAAAAACTTGTTGAGAATATAGATGGTAAGTATACACCAATTCAACAGTTGCTCCAGATATAATTAGGGACACTGATTAAATTTTTTGAGTTATACATTCAATCCTCATCCTCCTTTCCTAAGTGGTTCTTTCCTCATTAACATTGATCAATTGTCACTTAAGTTATTTACCTAAATTATATTGATCCCATGTAGATAATTCTTAAAAGAGTAATGTTAAGATAGACTATGAAGATTGGCTCTAAGAAGACTGCAGAGGATGTTTTTGGTATAAGGCTTAAAGATTATTTTAAGGTAGTAATCTCATGGGTTCATTTGCCTCCATGACTCCAGAAACTCTAGAGTCCATGAGAATTTGAAATTTTGTTCTGTACATCTCTCTGTTTGCTCAGATTTCCTCTGTTGAGTCTGATGAAAATGTTCAGTAATAATAGCCAGGCTCCATCCAGTTTTCTAGTCTCATAGAAAAGGAGGCAATTGTTTGTGGAGGATGTTAGCCACACATTCCATTTTCTACTCCCACCGCTGACCTTTCTTCTTCTGTTGTCGTAGATAAGGAAGTATGATTTTACCTTGGATAGTCTGTTGCAAGCCTTTAAGACCTCAGGAAGTATGCAGTGAACTAAGAGGTCGGGCAGAAGCACTACACATGTCATTAGAAGAGTTAACAGGGATATCTCATGAAACCATGACCTGAAACCTCCAAATCAAGGACCCAAATTCAATGAGATGCTCATCTATAAGCAACCCAGCATCTGCTTTCTGGTTTTTGGTGGTGGTTTTTTTTTTTCTCCATTGTTGGAAATACATATACCTGTAACATTACTGGTCCCAATTGAAATTTTCATAGGTGTGAAATTTATTGACACCAGTTACAAATGATGGACGGTGCATACCTAACCTTAATTTCTGAATTCTCCATCACAGTAAGCCCCCTCTTCTTCCTTCCTCCTGCCCTGGTAGGCCCTAGTAATCTTTGTTTTCCTTTCATTTCCCTTCTCTTGCCTTTTTTATGTAAGTGAAGTAGTACATTATTTGTCCTTTAGTGAATAACTTACTTCCCTCAGGATGTTGTCAAACTCCATACATGTTGTGGCATGCACCAACACTTCATTTCTCTTAGTGGCTGTATTCGTCCATTGTTAACAGTCATTACATGTTGTTGACCGAGTCATCTGCTGATGGGCATGCAGGTTGTTTCCCATCATGTGGCTATTGTGAATTGGGCTGCAATGACCTTTCTCTTTTGAGTCTCTGCTTCAAGTCTTTTGGGTGTATACATAGGTGTGAAATTGCTATTTCATCTGATAGTTCTTACTGAGGTCCACAATCATTACCCATGGAAGCAGCAGTCAAGAAATCAAGTGACAAATTGCATTAGACAAATCTGCTACCAAAGATTCTGTGATATATTGAAAAGCAAAGATGTCACATCAAAGACTAGTCACTTCATATGCATATGAAGTGGGGCATTGAATAAGGAAGACCAAAGAAGAAAGTGAGTTGACAATGAATGTGTAGGTTTATTTCTGGATTCTCAGTTTCATTGATGTATGTGTCCATTTACTGTTACTGGTTTGATTACTGTAGCTGTATAGTTTTTAAACCAGAAAGGGTTCTTTGTTTCTTTCTTTCAACGTAGATTTGGGTATTGGAGTCCTCTTACTTTTCCATGTAGAGTTGAGGATTGGTCGGCATATTCCTGTAAAGAAGGCTGCCAGGATTTTGATCTGGATTGTGTGTAATCGATCGGTAGTATTTGGGACGGGTAGTATTGACACCTTAAACAACATTAAATCTTACTGTGCATGAATTTGAGACAGCTTTCCATTTACTTAAATCTTACTTGGATGTTGCTTTCATCAGTATTTTATAATTTTGATTGTATATATCATTTATGTCCCTGGTTAAATTTATTCTTAGGTAAATTGTTTTCCTAATTTCCCATTAACTTTATGATTTCCATTGTATTAAAAATCAAATGATTTTTGTTGGTTGATCTTTGACTTTGTCCCCTGAAACTTTGCTAAATTCCTCTATTAGTGCTAGAAGATGTCTTGTGACTATTTGGATAATTAATTTTTCATTGGAGTTGTTTTAACTCCATGAAATAACTCTGGGTTTTATTTCTTTACCTTAATGATTGTGGACTTTATGCTTTTCTGTCACTTTATAATTTTGAATGTGACTGTTAGATATAGAGACCTTTTCATTCCATTTATAAATGGATGTCAAACACACTTTTGAGGTTAGACCGAAGCACCGGGTTTTGAGTGCTGCTGCTTGTGTGACGGAAGAGTGGCAGGACTTTAATATACACAATCACGTTCTGTATCATTAGAAATCTTAGTGACTTTTCATTTCTTTCTGTCTCGTACAGTTTATTCTTTTCCTCTATGCCCTATCTTCCTGCTTACTCAGACACAGGAAAGGGGATGTATGCCTGGCCTACTTCTGTTGGGATGAGTCAAAGCCTCCTGGGTATTTTACACACATGGGTTTGTTTCTTTCCCTAAACCTCCTCTGGTTTCCTTTTTGCATGCTGAGGATCGATGCTTCTCGGCATTTCCAACATGTAATCGTTTCTCCTCACTAGACTGACAAACGGTTTACATAGAACAACACAACAACTTTGTTTATACTGACTCTTTTACCTGGCATAATCCACCTTCATCCAGAACATAAACGTCCTGAAGGCCTTGCTGGAACAATTCCTTCCCTTATTAATTCAGTTTGTTTTCTTGTTAACTTCGTATGACTAGTTCCGGCCAACTAATTTCCTTGTTGCCACTACTTTGTTAGACTCTATTCCGTCCCCTAGTTTACTGCACTGATTCTCTCCTCTTAAAGAAAAATATAATCTGCCATTGAGTCCCTGCCATATTTTCTGGCTTCCATAAAGTTTGTCCGTCATATCTCACTTTTCTTCACACCTGCAGGGTTTTCCAAGTGTCAGGGCTAATTGGACTGGGAAACGGTCTCAGAGAAGGCCACTGCATAAAGTAGTCTATTGCATTGTGTACAGGACTTCTGTTTCCTGCTCTCGACAAGGGCCGGTGGTCTGGGAATCAACTTGGCTTCAGCGGACACAGTTGTCATTTTTGACTCTGATTGGAACCCGCAGAATGACTTGCAGGCACAAGCCCGAGCCCATAGAATTGGTCAGAAGAAGCAGGTGAGTGTGGGGGAACTTCTGGATGTGCTCCAACCTGGTGGAGAATTCAGCCCTTTTCTGATGTCTACAAAATGTTTTTTTCCCACTCTCACCACTGGTCCCGAGGGAATCATCCATCCTGGATTCCCCTAGGGTGGAGGGAGAGTGGGGTGGAAAGGGAGAACTGATTATAGGATATAACTTCCTCCCTGGAGACGGACAACGGAAAGTAGGTGAAGGGAGACGTCGGACAGTGTAAGATATGACAAAATAAAAATTTATAAATTATCAAGGATTCATGAGGTAGGGGGAAGCTGGGAATGAGGGGAAAAATGAGCTGATGCCAAGGCCTTAAGTGGAGAGCAAATGTTTTGAGAATGATGAGGGTAACGAATGTACAAATGTGCTTTACAAATTGATGTATTGTGATAAGAGTTGTATGAGCCCCCGATAAAATGATTTAAACAAAACAATAAAATGTGGTTCTCCCCCCCCCCCTTTTTTGCTATTGTTTCCCCAAGGGAGATTTCTGTTTGTTAGCAGAGTTTCTAGGGGAAGTGCTTTTGTTCTTAAGGTAAACGGTTTCTTTGCTACTTGCAGAAGAGAAATACCCTACTAGTAATGCTTTGAGTATATCCCGTGATGGGTATATGAGAATGATGCCAACTTTTTTTCCTCACTTTAATACGGAGAAATTGTTAAATCTTTTAATATTTTTATGTTTGCCTTTTTCACATTTGAATCTTATAGTCTGCTCTAGCATTAATTAGCCTCCTACATTTCACACTTGAACAAAGATTCAGGTTGGATGAAATGTTTCACTGATGAAACTCAGTCATCTTTGCCAATATTCTTATTATTAGAACAAGGCTCTCATGATTCTTTAATAAAAGAATGTGACCTGTTGCAGAGCGTGACGCTGTTTGCCTGAAGAGACAGCGTACTGTGATTCATAGAGAACCAATCCTCTTTATTTTTCCTTCCTGGGTTTTAGTCAGGAAAGCTTCCTTTATATTAGATTTTAGTATAAGAATTCTTTTCCTGCAGGTCAATATTTACCGCTTAGTTACGAAGGGGACTGTGGAGGAGGAGATCATAGAACGAGCCAAAAAGAAGATGGTATTGGACCATCTGGTCATTCAGCGCATGGACACCACGGGCCGGACTGTCCTGGAGAACAACTCTGGGAGATCCAAGTAAGTGTCAGAGAGGGCGATGTCGTCACCATCCACTCGGTGGTGCATCAACACTGATAGCACGAGGGCACCAATTTCCTGGACCAGGCCAGGCCGGAACTATAAGGAGATGGTGTTTTCATTTTATTTCGCTGTCCCCTTGCTCTCTCTCACTTACGTGCTCTCTCTTGTACCTGAACCCTCGCCCTCTTTTGTGCACACATGTTTTCTGCCACCTCTTCTTATCTTCCTTTCTTGTGCCTTGGCCACTGTCTCTCTCTCTACATGTGGTGTGTGGTGCAGCAGAGAGAGCCTGGTGATTTCCTACGACTTGCTGGCAAATGATGCTTTTGACTCTTTAGCACTGAGAATTGGATTGAGGTGGCATGCTATTTTCCTATCTGTAACAATGTTTTGTGGATTTTTTTGTTATTTCCTAAGATCCGTCACTTCTGTCATATAGAATTTAAATTTTGGGCAGACTATTGAGTGTTTCTACTGTGGTCAGTCCTGAAGCTATGTTAAAATTGAATTCACATCAATAGAATTCACAGAATATTCAATAGCATATTTTCAGATAATTTTTCCTTTCAAGAAGAACCTAGACCATTGTTTCCCAAAGTGGATGATACTGTCTCTGGAAGATGCTGGAACGATTGGAGGGGCGCAAAAGCAGAGAGTTACACCTTATCTTGGATTGTTATGGTCAATAGTATAAAAGTTTTTAGCTGCCAGGGGTGTTGCTGAGTAAATTTTTCCCCCTGAAAAAAAGGGGGCAGTAGGTCAAATAAGTAGGGGGAAGCTATGCCCTAGATGGGAAAAGTTTGGCACCAAAGTTGAGAAGATTGAAAATTCTAGAGAATGGTTAATTTTTGAGACAAGGACAAAGAGAAAAATGAGAAGTGTCCCTTCTTTTACATCGACTAGGCTATCTTGGTGTTAACCATGGAATAGATCAACCAGCGGGAAAAGAATTAAATTTTATGTTGTCTTCTGCTAGGGTAGGATTACTGGCACAGACTTATCTGGATAGAATATTAAATATTTGAGAAATAATTTTCCTGTGGGCAGAATGCGTGTTTTCACCCATCATGGGACGCCTTTGTAAAGGGTACATCTATGAAATAGGACCTCTTAGAGAAGTTTTACTTTCATGAGATCACAACTGTCATTTAATTCCATAGCTCGAACCCGTTTAATAAAGAAGAGCTGACCGCGATTTTGAAATTTGGAGCCGAGGATCTCTTCAAGGAACTTGAAGGGGAGGAATCTGAGCCTCAGGTAATTAGGAATGCAGAGAAGCCTGGTTTGTGATTGTTGATAAAGATCTTAGTTTTTCTTGGCAGATTGTGAGTTTGTGTTAAGGCATTTATA
This sequence comes from Tenrec ecaudatus, assembly GCF_050624435.1. NCBI lineage: Eukaryota > Metazoa > Chordata > Mammalia > Afrosoricida > Tenrecidae > Tenrec > Tenrec ecaudatus. Next base: position 8,837,654 of record NC_134538.1, read on the forward strand.
AAGAAAGAAGGTGTGGGTTTCACATTTTTCTTTTGGAGCATAGAGTTCTTATTAAATCAAATAGGAAAAAATGAGAAAATATATGAAGATTCTGTCTTGTTTTTTAAAAATTCCACTTTTGCCCCTCTTTTTTCTAAAGTTTCTTCTTGTCATTTCTATCAACAATATTTTGAAGTTTTAAAATTAAATAATACAGAGCTGCAGTTCTAAAATTAAATGGAATGCCATAAAGGAGAGGTGATGTATTTTTAGAAAGCGTTTTCAGGATGCTGATCACTATTGTTGCCTTTCTCCCTATTATGTTGATTTTGCTCTTTTAGGAAATGGATATTGATGAAATTTTGCGCTTGGCAGAAACTAGAGAGAATGAAATATCAACAAGTGCAACAGATGAGCTTCTGTCACAATTTAAGGTATGAAAATCTTTGTGGAAGAGAACTCTCAGCATTGATCGTGGGTTCATAATGATTAATCTCTGTGAGTACTTTCTTTTCCTCTACCTGATAATTACTCAGAGTTAGAAGCATGTTGCGTATGCAGGCTCTGTGGTCCTTCCCTGTAAGGTAACCACCAGCCATTGTGTGCTTCTTCCTGCCTAATTAGTGTAGAGGGGGAAAAATATCGGTGAAGAGGACTGACAGGAGGCCGTCAGTGGAGTAATAGTGTGAACTCTGGGATGAACTGATAGATGTGTAGAACACCTTAATAGATTTGATGTCAAAGAAAGATGGAAGATCAAAGGTGTGACAATTAGGTGAAAATTAGGACACTTTTGCTCAGTTGATGGAAGTGGATTTAGGAAGGAGGCTTCAAAAAGTTTGTGGAAAATTTTTGTTTTCTTTAAATTCTGTTTTTCTAAGAATATTTGAAGCCCCTGATTTTTTTTTTCTTTTTTAAAAGGAAAAAGGTGTCAGTACTGGTTTGTTAACTGTGTAACCGCAGTCTAGCTCTTTGAAATGCATACACTTTGATGGTTTTCTTTTGGGGATACATTGAGTAAATAAAGACCTAATGTTAAAGAATATTTCACATGACAGACAATTATCCCAGTTTTTTTCTTCTCGAGTTGTCTGCGTTTTGTTTTCATTTTTATTACTAACACTAAGAAGCAAAAACAAACTCACTGCCCTCCAGTCACCTCCAACTCACGGAGGCCCTCTAGGACAGAGTAGAACTGCTCGTACGGGGTTTCCGGGGCTGTCTCTCTCTGGGGGGGTAGAAAACCCATCTTTCTCCCACGGAACGGCAGGTGTATTCAAACTGCTGACTTAGCGGGTCCCATCCAGCGTCTAACCACTGGGCCCCCTGGGCTGCTTTTCTAACACTGTAGAGCACTATGGAGTCATTATATACTTTAACTTTGCGCTTTTGGTAAAAATAAAGACAACTAGTTAGAAAATCAGCGCATTGTGTTAGGGTTAAATGAGCTGTATTCAGTAGCAATTTATAATTTATTGAAATGTTCATCATGGATGCCATTAGGTATTTAAGATTTTAATATCTTAAATCTAAGTTTGCCAGATAGTATCCCTTGATTAGAAAATACATATGATCTAATAGTAAGACTTTGAGGTGAATGATATCCTTGTTTCTGTTTTCCCACTTTACTCTCCAAAAGTTCCGATAAACGTGAGGATGTTAGTTTGGGGGCACGATAGAGGAGAGTAATAGAAAACAAATGTATATGCTTATCTCAACAGGAGTCCTATTAATATTCAAAACATCTTAACAGTCGCACTGAGATAGAAAGTGTTTTTGTCGGCGGTGTGTTAAGAAATGAAGAAATGGGTTTCCTTTGTTTTCAGGTTGCCAACTTTGCTACAATGGAAGACGAGGAAGAGCTGGAAGAACGCCCTCGCAAGGACTGGGACGAGATCATTCCAGAGGAGCAAAGGAAAAAAGTAGAAGAGGAGGAGCGGCAGAAGGAGCTGGAGGAAATTTATATGCTGCCTCGAATTCGGAGTTCCACTAAAAAGGTGATTACGTGCGAGGAAAGAAGGGGAAGAATTATCTGAGGAGGAGGTTGCAGGGCAGGGTTACTCGGCAGGACACTGAGCAGAGGAGATTGTGCACGGCTCTTGAGCACACAATCAGACATTTGGGCTTCGAGAAATGGCCGAAATGGTTCTGAGCTGGACAGACATTCGTCATATTTTCCCTTTGAGATTAGATCCACTAATTCTAAGAATCTGGCTCTAATTGGCACTGACATCTACTTTTATAGACTCAGATATTTTTTTAACGTGTTCTTAGCACCTGGAATAAATGCCTACTTAGATTACATTACAGCTACAGAAAGTAACAAAGTTTTCATGTTTACAGAACACCATTGCATGCGCTAATTGGATTTGTTCAGCGACTTAAAGTGGTAGGACACGTTTCATTACCCAATTTTGCTGGTGATCCTAGAAAATCAATATTAGCTAATACTAGCTACCATGTATTAACACATACTATGAACCGGGCATAATTCGAAGTGCTTTTTCATTCACTGATTCATTTAATACTTGTGGGAAACCAATTCATCAATAGAAAGCAAAGGCACAAGGAGGTAAAGTAACTTGCCCAATGATAATTAGGATGAATCTAGAATCTAGAATACTTTAATTCTATAACTGTTTTCTGAATTGATACTCTGAACGTACAAATGTGCCGAGCATGTTTTTTTCCGTATGTTACGTGTACCTTTAGAAACATTGATGGCAGTGGGAAATTCTGAGCACCAAAGGTGCCCAGATGCTAGTTGGTAGGCTCTTTGGCACTTGCTACAGTGTGCTTTTCCTACCTCTTTCAGGCTCAAACAAACGACAGTGATTCTGATACTGAATCTAAGAGGCAGGCCCAGAGATCCTCTGCCTCTGAGAGTGAAACGGATGACTCCGATGATGACAAGAAGCCAAAGCGCAGAGGGCGGCCCCGGAGCGTGCGGAAGGACCTTGTGGAGGGTTTCACGGATGCAGAAATTCGGAGGTTTGTGGCGGAGGCTCTGCTCTCCCTGGAGCTTCTTGTTGGATCCCTTGTTTTGACAGCATAGACAGGCTAATACCTACAAGAAAAGAAGGGAGCCTGAGGCTTCTCCCAAATCTCCAGGGTTTAACTCCATTCAAATAATTTTTCTCATGCCTTCTCGTTCCCCTTTTATCCTCTGATAAGTCAGAACATTTTTACAAAGAATGATTAGCCAGGGGATAAAACCCAACTGGGCACTGCAGTTAGTTCCTGAATTGCAACACATTCCAGTTACAACAGGCAACATTTGTGACCCTCAGTATGTGCGCTTTTTGTTGGTTTGTTTATTTTTGCACCTCTTACTGTTCCAAAAATGAATCTCACTGCCAATGAGTTGATTCCAACTTATAGCAACCCTACAGGACAGGATGGACCTGTCCCTGTAAGTTTCCAAGGCTAACTCTTTTTCTGTAATACTTTGATTGTGGGATCTTATCACAGTCCATACATCCTCCAATGTGTCAGGCACATTTGCCCAATAGCCGCCATCATCACTTTCAAAGCATTCTCTTCCCACTTGAGCCCCTGATATCAGTTCCCCATTTCTTCCTCTTCCCTCACCCCCTCCCTCCCTCACAAACCTCTGATAAATTATAGATTATTTTTTCCATATCTTACATTGTCCTCCATCGCCCTTCTCCCACTTTTCCATTATTCGCCCCCCTGGGAGGGGGTTCTAGTTTGATCCTTGTGATTGATTCCCCCTATCTCCCCCCACTGTCCTCTAATCCTCCTGGTATCTCTACTCTCCTTGTTGGCCCTGGGGGTTTATCTATCCTGGATTCCCTGTGTTGTGAGCTCTTTTCTGTAGCAGTGTGCATGCTCTGGTCTGATCTGATTTGTAAGGTAGGATTGAGGTCATAATAGTGGGGTGAAAGAAGCACCAGACAGCTAGAGGAAAGTTGTGTGTTTGATCGGTGATATACTGCACCCTGACTGCTCATCTCTTCCCTATGTGCCCTCTCTGTAAGGGGATGTCCAGTTGTCTACATGGGCATTGGGTCTCCATTCCATGCCCTCACACCCCACACCCCGCATTCACCTTGGGTATAGTTTTATTTTGAGTCTTAGATGTCTTAAACCTGATCCCATTGACACCGCATGACCATACAGGCTGGTGTGCTTCTTCCATGTGGGCTTTGTTGCTTCTGAGCTAGATGGCCACTTGTTTATCTTCAAGCCTTTAAGATCCCAGGCGCGATAACTTGATAGCTGGGCCCCATCAGCTTTCTTCACCACATTTGCTTATGTACCCGTTTTGTCTACAGTGATCGTGTCGGGAAGGTGAGCATCACAGAATGCCAAGGCTAACTCTTTACTGGAGTTGAAAGCCCTGTCTTTTTCCCAAGGAGGGTCTGGTGGTTTCAAACTGCTGATCTAGTGGTGAACACCCCAATGTGTAACCACTATGCCACCATGGCTCTTTAATACATACAGTGTTGCAGCACGTAATTAGCTGATGTTACTGTCAGATGTTCACTCACAGATACTCACTTGATTGTTCAATACAGTATTTTGTGGCATGTGGTTATGAGTTGGGCTGCCATTCTCATGGTCCACAGTTCAAAACCACCAGCAGCACCTTGGGAGAAAGACGACTTTCTACTCCCAGAAATAGATATAGCCTCTGTGAGTCATCATTGACTTGATGGCTGTGAGTTTGGTTTGGCATAGCCTATCCTATAATATAATCATTGTCAGGGTTGGGAGTCAGAATAAATAAAAAGTTGGGCACTGTTCAACACTTAGAACATGATAATTGAACTGCACATTATTTTCACAACAGCCATTAAAAGTACGACTTCACTGATGTGATGTGATCTGATCTTCTTCAGTGTTTTGTACTGAATAAAATGCATGTTAACGATGTGTGGTAGAGTTGTTCAAGTTGCTCCTTAACTGGAACACCTGCACTGTTCGTTGTTAGGGGCCCCTGAGTTGGCTCTGACTCATAATGACCTTATGTACAACACAGTGAAATACTGCCCCGTCCTGTACCTTCCTCAGAATTGTCACGTTGGAGCCCATGTTGCAGCCATTGTATCAGGACGTCTCCTTGAGAGTCTTCCCCTTTGCTGACCTTTTACTGCCTCAAGCATGATCTCCTTTTCCAAGGACTTGCCTCTTGATACATGTGCATGGTACGTGAGATGAAGCCACACTGTCTTGGCTTCTAAGGGACATTCTGACCCACCTCTTGCTTGAATTTAAACCTTGCAGTTCTTTCCTTGTTCTGTTGAAACAGCTGTTTCTTAATCTGTGTACATGTTCTGCATGAGCACAGTGAAGTGTGTTGCATTTCCCCTTCCTCTCGATGCCGTCCGTGGTTCGTTATGATCCACACAGTCGCATTTCTTTGCAGTCAGTAAAGCACACACACCGTTCTGGTATTCTGTTTTCAGCCCAGATCCAGCTGATGTTGGCAATGAAATCAGCTTTGTTCCCTTTTCTTTCCTGAATCTGGTTTCAGTCTGGCAGCTCCCTGTTGATACACTGCTACAACCATTGTTGAATGATCTTCAGCAAAATTATGTTTGAATCAGATGTTAATGACGTTACTTGATAATTTCTGCATTCTACCTTTCTTTACCATGGGCACAAATATATAAGCTATTTGATTTGGTTCACCAGGTAGCTATCTTCCAAAGTTCTTGGCATAGACAAAAGTGAGTGCTTACAGTGTTTCATCAGCACATTGGAACATTTCATTTACTCACCTGGAGGCTCCTCCCTCCACCCCCGCCACCCCACCCCATCATGCTTTCAGTGCATCTCGGACTTCTTCCTTCATTACGCTTTGTCCATGATCATATGCTACCGCATGAAATGGTTGAATGTTGACCAGTACTTTTTACTGCAGTGAATCGGTATTCCTTCTATCCTTTTTAAATTTATTTTTTGTATATTTTGCCTACAGAATCCTTCAGTATTATAACTCAAAGCTTGACATCTTTCTTCAGTTCTTTTTAGCTTGATATATGCTCAGTGTGTGCTTCTCTTAGTGTTCTGAATCTAAGACTGCATTTCATCATAACGCTTCATCTTCTCGAGATGACTTTTGACATTTTTGTTGCTACTTATACCCTCAATGATATCAAAAAAGGTCTTGATACTGAAAACTCCAATCCAGAAACGAAGGCGAGCAAGGCTATAAACATGGATATGAAGATGGTAGACTATCAAGGCCTATGCTAATGGAAAGAAAAGTTGGAGAAATAGCATATGTTCCTGGACTTTCTCCTTTGAGCATTTTGCTAATCAGTAAGCATAAAAGCAGCATTTGTACCACTGTTGAAGGGACATAAAGTCAGTTTCAATAAAGTACGGGCTTAGGCCAATGCATAAAATGTCAAAGTTATTGATGATTTGGATAGAAAACCAATGCCAGAAGAGGTGAGTGTGGAGGACAAGGAACAGTTCATCATTCTTACTGGTCAGCTACCAGCATCCTGCTACAAAGTTGCTGTTGTGAGTGGAATGCTGCCGCAGCCTGAATTCAGAGTGGCTACGCTGCCCTGTTAGGGTGGCTGGCAATGAATGCGTGGTTTCTTTGTGTCCCTGTACGCATTTTTCCTCAGTACTTGGCACTCAGTCTGCTTCTCAGGTTTCCAGGGTTATCGTCCATGTCTGTTGCATCTGGTGGCCTGGTAGCCCATCTGCTTAATACAACATCTTTTTGCTAAACTTGTACTTACTAATCTGTGGATTGTGTGAAGGTTTACAGAGCAGATGACCAGTTCTGCATCCCACAGTTCATGCACGTTTTGTTTCAGCTCTCCCATTGCAACCCCTCTGTGTACCAGCACTTAGCTCACCCACTCTTTCTGTTTCCCACTTCCATTTCTAATGTGCTAGACTGCCGTCTTGAGAGAAGCAAAGCCATACACATGTACATTTGAAAACGGGTAACAGAATTCAAAGACACGGTTGTTGATACTGTCTCTAAGCAGTTACATGCAGTCTCTAAGGATGAATTTAATCTCAAATTTAAGTTTGTTTTTAGTACTCATTATTTTATGTCGATACTACTTTCAAAGGTGTTTATTTGTCAGTTTGTAACATTAGAAAGATTATGCCTAATTTATTTTTGACAGTTTATATGACTCATATACCATTACAGGATATGTTGAAATATAGTTATTAATATAACTAAAGTTTCACTCTGTTTTTTAATGCATTATTTTTTAATCATATTTTTAGATTCATCAAGGCTTATAAGAAGTTTGGTCTCCCTCTTGAACGGTAATTATGCTCATTAGTTTCTTATAAATCTCTTTCAGTTTTATTTATGTAGTAGGACTTTTCAGGAAAATATTTTCTATTTAATAGTCATACTCTGGAGCCTTTTTGTTAGTGGATACTTTTTTTAAAAAGAATATAGCTCATTAATTGGGTGCTGTGTTTACAAGTCACTGTGTGAGACTCTGGAGAATGGTGGCAGAGATGATCAGATGTGATCATTCCTACCACTGACCTTACCTGTTGTGAGAAAGAGGAAGCAATCTCAACAGGGTAGTACAAAGGAACATAACCAACCGTGATGCTGAGATACCTCCTGCTGAGAATGACATGCATTTATTCCTTCTAATCTAGTTTGTCGAATTTGTAATATTAAAAGTAAAGGGTTCTTTGTGATGTTGTAATCATCTCCATCTTAATACGATTGTTGTCAGGTTTAAGTACAAAGAGCTTATAATACTTTGCCAATAATAACTTCCAAAAGGGTTAAGTTTTGTTTGTATTCTAGAAGTATACAGAAAAATTCATTAAACAATTCCATATCTACATATTAATACTGATTTAAAGGAAATAGTTTCTTTTCTTCTCCTAATAAACTTTTGGAGTGGGTGAAAATTCTGGATGTTTTGTTTTGCCCTCTGCTGCATTTGGAGAGGAAATGGTGAAACCCAGAAAGTGGAGTTCAATTTTCCGGTTCGGTTGCTTATTACCCAGAGGAAAAATGTCTGTTTGTGAGCAAGTTAAATGAACAGGGTATAGATTAGTCTGGAATATTTTGTCTGTCAGATATCTGGACATTTGCCTTAAAATAGCCAACAAAGGTAAGTAGGGAAAAGCAACCTAATGTGAGACCTACTGATTTATGTGACATTAGAACATGGGCCAAGATCTTGAAATATCCCAATATTTATCCTTGTCCAGACTGGAGTGCATAGCTCGGGATGCTGAGTTAGTAGATAAGTCTGTGGCAGATCTGAAACGCCTGGGTGAACTGATTCACAACAGCTGTGCATCAGCAATGCAGGAATATGAAGAACAGCTGAAAGAAAACGCCAGCGAGGGTGAGTGAGTAAGTTGCCTGTTGTGTACTAGGATTTCTGTTGCTACTGGGCTATTCCTATGAGGCCACGGTCAGACAGGCCTTCCAACGTTGCTTTTTTTAAAACCAATTTTGACACCAGCTGTCCTTCCCATAGCACGTTCTTCTTTGTTGGATTTGGTAATTGGTTGCAGTGGCCACACACAACTCACAGTTCATACTCTTAATTATTGGTTTTATTGGAGAAATAGTTAAAATTCAGGATCACGACCACATAGGGTACAGCTCTATTTGGTCAGTTGGTCAGGGCAGTCTTCTTTTAAGCATGCTTGCGGGCACACCCTGGTCTGACAACCCAGTCACTGGTCCCTTGGTCTGCCCCACTTGGGCGAGTGTAGCTCTGTTGATTAAAAACCCATTCTACCAGTAAGCCTCAGCCAGAGGGGTTCAGATTTCTTGCGCCATGGGTTGGGAAGTCCACCTCCTATCAAATGCTCTTGGTTCTGCTTCATGGCCTTTGTATCCCCACTGCATCTTTGCTATGGCTCTCATGTCACAGCTGTGTGTCTGTCTCTGGTCTCCAGGTGGTTTATTTGGAGTATCTGAGGATCCAAAGAAAATTACTCCTCTCATTCTTCTTTCTTGATGGTATTGAGTTCTGCCTTTCTGTTTCCCAGATATGACCCACTTTAAGCCTGTCTAGGTGGCAGAACTGACCAACACTCATGTTAGAATTCCATATACCCTGTTTGTGTGGTGCCACCCCAGAGGTTCCATGTACTTTACTTACATTATCAGCAAACCATCCAGTCCTCTTAATGGGACCCAGAAACTCCACCTTTTAATAGTCCTACCTAATCATTTGGTGAAGTTACAAAGACTTCCATTTTAAGTGTTCCCCAAACTACACTGTTGCACCACCAGATACACATATCATACCAAGCATACTGGAGTTAGAGAGTTAACATAAATAGGTAAAGTATTGGATGGTTAAACAGTGTTGCCACAGATTTTTCATAGCATTAGAATGTGTTGTAATTGAACTTGACCTCTAATGTACTCAAGGATCAGAAATTGCTTTTGCTTGGCCCCAGTGGTACCTCTTTGAAAGTGGGAGGTGTGGAGATGTTCATGAGGGGAGGGCTGCTGTAGGAGACCCTCACAGCCAACTTCCCAGAAAGAAATGAGCTTTGTCATTCCAGTTCACTAGACTCTAGTTAGCCTGTGCCATTTCCCCATTTCGTTGTCCCCCTTTCACTGCTAAGTAAGGCAAGAGACACAGTCTTGATTTAGGCTCTAGCGGCAGCCAGTTGCCTGAAATCTTAATTATAGGCCCTTGAGTAAATCCTGTCCCACTAATTCTCATTTGTAAAATGAAATAATGGAATGCATGTACCAGAGGGTTTGGCTGATTAATTGATTAAGACTCTGTGTATACATGTAGTATGGCTTCCTGTGCTAGCTATTACTGAGTAATAAAGTATTTGTGTTCTGGAATCTCCCCTTTTAGATGATTGAAGTTTGTGGTCAAGTTTCAAAAAATATGTATTTTTCTTTCTTTGTGAAAGAACTTAAATAACTAATGGTTTGATCCGAATGTGTCCTTTAGCACTCAGAATAAACACAAAGTACTCTTAAGCTTTGTAATGTGTTTCTTTATTGTTTGTCGTCACTTTGTAACATCAAAGACCTTGGGCAGCCACGCTGTTCTACACCTTGCTTCTTCTATCTTGTTTCATGTTTTGGATTTACTTCCCTGTAACCATTCCTAACCCCCCACCCCCCTTTTTCCTGCAAGCTTGTTTGCATCTGATCCTGGCTAATTACTGCATCTCCTACTTCTTTAGCTTGTTTCTTCTGTAACTGCATATCTTGTAGACCAATATTTACTGTACTTTAAGTCTGGACTGAGAGTTCAATTCAAATGTAAGATTGTAGGGTTTTTTATTTGACGCTGAAAATCTTGGTACCTAATAGGTAATCCTAAATAATAATTTTATTTCTGTGTATTTCTTTTTGTTCTTCGAATACATCTCATTAACAATATATGGTGAAAATTTTGTATTTTAAAATTATTTGATACTCTTCTTTAGGAGTTTATGTTAATAACTTAATACAGTTAGGTTAATTTGTAGTAATGTTTAATTACTAGAGCTTACCTTTTTCCTTGTAATTTAACTTAGGACAACACATTTATCTGATCCAAAATCTAACAAGATACATTTGGAGAATCCTGCTTTCATCCCCGTCCCCCTTCCCTGTTCTCTTCCTTCCCGCTTTTATTAGTTGGCATTTGTCCTTTCACTGGCCCTTTTGAAGATGGTGAACACATGCGTGCATGTGTGTGCAGTTACAGTCCCCTCCTCATTTAGAAGGTCACAAGCTGCTACTCTGTGCTGCACTTCATTGTGTTCATGTCCGGAGATGACATCTTGTTAGGATTCTCACTGGTACAGGATTCCACTGGATGGGCAGTCGAACCGTTGCTTGCTTACAGCTTGTTGTCCAACAGTAATGACAATTTGAGTTGTTTTCAGTCTTGTGCCACTACAAATACAGCCATAATTAAGCAATGTACCATTCCATATCGCTCTGTCAGTATATGTTTAAATTTCTAAATGTGGGATTGTTGAGTCATTGGGAAAATGTACATGTAAGTTGGGTTAAATAGTGCCTCATTCTTCATATTTGATACCATTTATATTAACATTAGCAATATGTGTTGATAGCTGTTTACTAACCTCATAAACATAATACATAGCCAAATACTCTAATTTTGGCTAATTTGGTAGATGAAAAATGGTATCTGATTTTTTTTCTCCTAATGATTTAAATTGTGCATCTTTGTAAGCATTATATATATTTCATTTTATTATTAGTTTATGAACTATCTGTTCATATCTTTTCCTTACCAATACTGAGAGTAGCGATACCAGGAGTAGAAAAGGGGGAACCAATCATGGGGATCTATACATAACCCTCTCCATGGGGGATGGAAAACAGAAAAGTGGGTGAAGGGAGACGTTGGATAGTGTAAGACATAACTCTTCTAATCTCAAGGTCCTAGAGCAGTGGTTCTCAACCTTACTTCCTAAGGCCTCCACCCTTTCATATAGTTTAGTTCCTCATGCTGTGGTGACCTCCAACCATAAAATTATTTTCATTGCTACTTCATAACTCTAATTTTGCTACTGTTCTAAAGCCTCATGAAAATATCTGATATGCAGGATATATTTTCATTGTTACAAATTGAACATCGTTAAAGCATAGTGATTAATCACAAAACACAGTATGTAATTATATATTGTGAAATATTTATTTCTAATTACAAATAAATGAAATTTTGTCTTGAAGCATGGTGTAGTGTGGGTAACAGTCTTCATGCCTGGTGCTTGTATATGGGTGTACCTGCATGTGGGCAGTGCACACATACCTGGAGTTGGATAGAGGAGCAGTGTCTTGGTTCCTAAGACCATAGGAAATATGTATTTTCTGATGGTCTTAGGTGACCCTGTGAAAGGGTCATTCGATCTCCAAAGGGGTCGTGACCCACAGGTTGAGAACTGCTATCCTAGAGGCTGGAGTTCCCATTGTCCATTAGGCTTTTGAATTCATTTTGTTTTTCTTTTGTCTTTTTTTTTTTTGCTCTGGATAGGGAGAAACCAATAGTTGTATCTTAAATAGCAGCATACCCACTTTTAAGACCCCAGTCACTCGCTAAAGTAGGATGTAGACATTGTTTTAGGGGCTGTTTTATGCCAGTTGACTTTAGTGTCCCCTCAATATAATCCTGAGCCCCCAGGCCCTCCACCTGTTGTTAACAGTGGCTGAAACATTTTACAATCTCACCAGCAGCCATCAAAGAGAATTCTAATCTCTCTGTATCATTGGTATTTACCTTTTTTTTTTTTTTTTTTTACTAATAGCCATCCAAGTGATTACCAAGTAGTGTCACACTGTGGGTTTGCCCATTTTTTAAAACTTTGTTTAATTTTTAGGAACTTTTTATCTGGTAAAAGTTGACAGTTTTATCTGTTGGTTTGTTGATAGTCTTACTTTCAGACTTTGAGTCAGGTACAAACATTTCTGTATACCTAGGATGTAAAATAGTATACCTTTATTTATTTATTTATTTCATTTCCCTCTCCTATGAATCTCTATGATTGGGTTCTTTTACTTGGGGGTCTTCTGATCGACTTGGTGATTTTCATGTTTCATGTTCAGTTTATCTTTTTCATTATGACAACTGTTAATCTTAACATCATTTATTTAAAATTGTTTATCTTTTCTTCAATGTCTGATTCTTTAAAAGGAAAAAAATATTTTATGCGAACATATACCAATCCAACCATTTCTGCATGAACAGCTCATTGATACTGATCACATTCCTCCAGGTGTGCAGCCAGTCTGCCCTCCTTTCTTGAGCTCCTCATTAGCCTCACCCCACTGTCCCACCTAGTTTCTGAGATGCTCTTTCTTGTCAATAGGCTCTCCTACAGGCAGGTCTTACAGAGGTTCTTTCTAGGTAAGCTCAAGTACTGTCGGATTTTAAGGAGACTTCAGCGGGTATATTTAAGGTTTAAAGATTATCTTAGTGCAATGATTTCAGAGCTTCATCAACTGCCTGAATTTTTTTTGAAGCTACAAAATCCTTCATGGGTATATTATAATTTATTAGACTCGTGTAGCTGAACAGTTAAGAGTTTCAATCTTTTGTTTTATAGTGTAGTATGCAATACTGTGTGTGTATCATTTTGTATTTGTGTAACTGTAGGAATAAAATACCTAGAATTAGAATCAAGAGTTTCACCTAATTTTACAATTTTTAGCCCTACCAGCAACATATGATAATATCTGTTTCTTCTTAGTCTCCTCTAAACAATGTTTTCAAACTTAGGAATTTTCCCAACATGATAGTTTAAACGTGTTATGTGTATAGGATGTCCATTCCTCCTAATAAGAGGTTGAGCATTTTTCACACTGGGGGTCATATGCACTTTTTTTCCTGTGAATTATCTACTTCCATAAAGAGTTAGTCTCTGAAACCCACAGGGGCGATTCTACTTTGTCTTAGAGTGTTGCTCTAACTCAGAATGGGCTCAGTGGCAGGGAATTAAAGGTTGTTGTTTTTTTTAGGATTATTTTAATTTGACATTTGGCTTTTGTAACCTTTTTTGCTTTCCTTTTATTTATCACCTCCAATGTGTTAGGTGTTAACTTGATTTTCCTCTTTCAAAGTTGAGATCAAGCAATGATTCATCTTTAAAGCCTTTGAGGTTATTGCTTTATTTTGTTTTGAACTCTGCTAGTGTGGGAATATAAAAGAAACTTGAGAGTTAACACAGTATTTTTAGAAGCTTCTGTTGTCCATTAATTCTGGAAGCAAAATAGTGAAAAACAAACAGGGAAATTAAAATATAATTGTAAATCTCAGTGTATTTAAAAAAGAAAATTTCTAAATCTTAAAGTAATTGTTCGGAGGTTACTTTATAAGTATTAAGCCATTTTTGTTCCATATAGTATAATTTTTAACTAACGTTAATTAAACAGGAGGGAATATGCATTCAGGGCTTGCTGACTGATGCTTTCTGCGGAGCTCTGGTGAACTCTCATGTTATCTAATGTCCATTGTTTAATGAATTTTAGGGAAAGGACCAGGGAAAAGGAGAGGCCCTACAATTAAAATATCAGGGGTTCAGGTTAATGTGAAATCCATTATCCAGCATGAAGAAGAGTTTGAGATGCTGCATAAATCTATCCCCGTGGACCCTGAAGAGAAAAAAAAGTGAGTGTGTTTTGTGTACGTGTCTGAATGCTGGTACCATCCATAAGGAAACAGATTTGAAATTAGAATGAATTATGTGGTGGTCTCATTGTTTTAATCTTTAACATTGTATTCATTTCCAAAACCAGAAAGGCTATTCTAATGTGCTTCTGGCTTTGAAATCCCTCTAGATACTGTTTGACCTGTCGTGTCAAGGCTGCACATTTTGATGTTGAATGGGGAATAGAGGAGGATTCTCGCCTTTTGCTGGGAATTTATGAACATGGTTATGGAAACTGGGAATTAATTAAAACGGATCCAGAGCTTAAATTAACTGACAAAGTAAGTAGCTTTGTGACACCGGAGGTTTCAAGATAATTGGCTGTGTAATATTTTTTACAAAATAAACTTCATGACGTCACTATAATAAAAACTTAAAATGAGTACAGTAGAAAATTCCTGGGATTTCTTATCCTTGGAGATACTAGCATCTGTAGTGACCTATGGCCCTGTGTATCAGGAGAGATCAAAGGGACGTTAATAACCAGGTAGAATTTTGGGAAATTATAAGAGGGATCAAAGTTCTGATCTTATTTTTGGTGACATCTCATTACACCAAATACCAGGGGTAAGAAACCTAATACTAAGAACATTTCTTGGCTTTATCCAACTGCATTTTACTTGAATACATCAAGAAGAAAGATCCATAACTTGGCATTTTTTGTAATGGAATTAAACTTGATCTGCACTTCTCCCACAAAATCAAGCTGCCCAACCTATTCATTGTGAGCCTGGCTCTGAAGTGGAAAGGGCGTGGCTAGAATGTGAGGAAGGAAAGCTGCCAGGCTCAGACGGCAGGGAAATTTGCTCAGTGCTGTGCTCTCAGCAGGGCTTTGCCTGGCATTTCAATAGCGCTCATCCTGCTGCTTCTAAGAGGGTGACAGTACCCTGAGATCAAATCCAGTGGGGACCAGAGGTCCAGTTGGATAGCAGGGAGTGGATCATGTCCTGGCATCGCTTAATGCTCTCCAGCAATGCTCTCAGAAGCATTTTAAATCTAAAATGAAGCTTTAACCTAGCTCCAGGGAGTCCCTGCTCCTGGAAGGAGGAAATCCACGACGGCTGGGATGCTCTAGCAGATGAAGCCTACAAGTCCCTCCTACCTGAGTTGTTCTACCCTGTTAACAGCACAGGTAGGAGCCAGTGGGAGAACTGGATTACTCCATCCCATTTTGTGTAACAAGAATGGCTCGTCAGGGATTGCCAGCAGCTGGGAGCCATGGACATGAGATAGGATCTGAAGCTTTCTTGGGTGGTTGGGGAGGGGCGAGGAGTGTGCTCAGGAGTTGTGGTCTCGGCTTCTTCAGTGCGCTAACCTGGGTGCCGGGTGGTGGTGGGTGTCTCTCTTCTCTCCTGTTGAAGATCCTGCCCTTGGAAAGCGATAAAAAGCCTCAGGGCAAGCAGCTGCAGACGCGAGTGGACTATTTACTGAAGTTGCTGAGGAAGGATCTGGAGAAGAAAGGCGCTGTGAAAGGCGGAGAAGCGGTGAGTGGGGCTGACTGTCAGGCCGGCGACTCTCATCTGCAGTGGGCTAGGAAAAGAAATGCCCTCCCAGGCGTGGCATCTGCTTATCCATCTTCCCATGGTCAGGTGTTCCTTTAAGACTAGTTTTAATCGATAGCGATAGCAATTTTAATTTAAGAATTGCCCCAGAACTCATGGCAAATTCCTTTTTTTAAACATTTTATTAGGGGCTCATGCAACTTTTATCACAATCCATACATTTACATACATCAGTTGTATAAAGCACATCTGTACATTCTTTGCCCTAATCATTTTCAAAGCATTTGCCCTTAAGCCCTTTGCATTAGGTCCTCCACTTAAGCCCTTCGCATCAGGTCCTCTTTTTTTCCCCTCCCTCCCCGCTCCCCCTCCCTCATGAGCCCTTGATAATATATAGATTGTTATTTTGTCATATCTTGCCCTATCCGGAGCCTCCCTTCCCCCCCCCTTCTCTGCCGTCCCTCTCCCAGGGAGGAGGTCACATGTGGATCCTTGTAATCAGTTCCCCCTTTCCAACCCACTCACCCTCCACTCTCCCAGCATCGCCCCTCACACCCTTGGTCCTGAAGGTATCATCCACCCTGGACTCCCTGTGCCTCCAGCCCTCATATGTACCAGTGTACAACCTCTGCCCTATCCAGCCCTGCAAGGTAGAATTCGGATCATGGTAGCTGGGGGGAGGAAGCATCCAGGATCTGGGGGAAAGCTGTGTTCTTCATCGGTACTACCTCGCACCCTGACTGACCCATCTCCTTTCCTAAACCCCTCTATGAGGGGATCTCCAATGGCCGACACATGGGCTTTGGGTCTCAACTCTGCACTTCCCCCTTCATTCACTATGGTATATATACATATACATATATATATATATATATTATTTTTTTTTGGCATGATGCCTTATACCTGGTCCCTTTGGCTCCTCGTGATCGCACAGGCTGGTGTGCTTCTGGCTTTATTGCTTCTGAGCTAGATGGCCGCTTGTTTATCTTCAGGCCTTTAAGACCCCAGACACTATCTCTTTCGATATCCGGGCACCATCAGCTTTCTTCGCCACATTTGCTTATGCACCCGTTTGTTTTCGGCGATCGTTTCATGGAGGTGTGCAGCCAATGATATGATTTTTTGTTCTTTGGCAAATTTCTTACAAATACTTTCACAAAGTCAATATTGTCTCACATTGTTCTCTTTCCTTCCCAGTGTTATTATTCCAGACACACCGTTGCTATTTATTTATACTGCTCCTCAGTATGAAGGAAAATTCTGGTTGCTGTGTGGAATATCACTGGGTTTGCCTATAGTTATACCCAACTCTTGGGTTCCTTGGATTACTGGGTTTCAGAGATAGAACGAGTAATTAGAATTCACAGATAATTCAGAAAACTAGTCTTAACCTGCTCATGAAAACTATTAACTAGGTTGCTAATTAACTCATCTTGAGATTTTTTTTTTTGGAAATCATTTTATTGTGAACTCTTACAGCACTTAGAACAATCTCTACATCAGTTGTATCAAGCACATTTGTACAGATGTTGCTATCATTTTCAAAACAGTTTCTTTCTACTTGAGTAGCCCTTGGTATCAGCTCTATTTTTCCTCCCTCCCACACCTTCCCACCCTTGTGACCTCTTGATAAATTATTATTTGCTTATTTTACGTTGTCTGTCTCCATTCACCTATGTTTCTGTTGTTTGTCCCCCTAGGGGTGTGTGTGTGTGTGTGTGTGTGTGTGTGTGTGTGTGAAATGTCGATCGTTATGATTGTTTCCCCCTTTCTCACCATTCTCCCCCTTCCCCCTATCCTCATGGTATCGCTACTCCCATTGTTCCTGAGGGGCTTATCTGTCCTGAATTCTGTGTGTCAAGAGCTCTTACCTGTACTGGTGTACATGCTCTAGTCTAGCCGGATTTGTAAGGTAGAACTGGGACATGATAGTTGGGAGGGGGGGTGGGAGGAAGCATGAAATACCTAGAGGAATGTGTGTGTTTCATCGGTGTTATACTGCACCCAGGCTCGCTCATCCCTTCCTTTTGACCCTTCTGTGAGGGGATGTCCAGTTGTCTACAGATGGGCTTTGCGTCTCCACTCCAACTCCCCTCATTCCCATCAGGTATGATTTGTTTGTTTTGGGTCTTCTGATACCTGATCCCATTGATACCTTGTGATCACACAGGCTGGTGTGTTTCTTCCTTGTGGGCTTTGTTGCTTCTCTGCTAGATGGCTGCTTGTTTAGCTTCACGTCTTTAAGACCCCAGATGCTGTATCTTCTCATAGCTGGGCACCATCAGCTTTCTTCACCACATTTGCCTATGCACCTATTTTGACTTCAGCAATCCTGTTGTGAAAGTAAGCTTCACAGAGTGCTAGGTTAATAGAACAAAGTGTTCTTGAGTTTAGGGAAGACTTGAGTAGAGGCCCAATGTCTGCTACCTTGATACTTAACTTATAAGTAGACCTATATCCCTATCATTATATATTTAAACATGTGCATTCCTATATTTGTACCTCTATAAATGTATTTTGCCTCCTAGATCTTTCCTCTATTTCCTTTTACTTTCCTCCTGTCCCGCTAACATGTTTGACCTTCATTTGGCTCTCAGTAATTCATCTTGGCTACATTGCTCTTGATCAAACCCCACCAGGCATTCTACACCCTCCTTGCCATCGATTTTAGATCTCTTGTTCCCTTGTCCCTGGACTTGTTGGCTCCCTCTCCTTCCTGTTCCCCCGGAACCATCAGTCCCATTGTTTCTCCTCGGGATTGTTTATCTTGCCTGTCTTATAGAGATAGACAAGAAGAAGAAGAAGAAAAGAGCCTATAAATAGTTCCAGGGGTCCATTTGCTGACCCTTATGTGTGTTTTCCGATCATGTCTGTAGAGGTGCCAAGCCATGCCCTCGAGCCTGAAGTCTATTTTTGGGATTCCTTCAGGACTTCATTGCTTTTCTCCCCTGGCTGCTCTCTGGGCTCCCTTTGTGTTTCACCCTGTTGTGTGGGAGTTGGGGAGCAGACCGGACACAATTCCCACACTGTGTCTCCATCTTGAGACTTTATCTTGTTTGGTTTCCCCAACTTACTTTCATTCAGGACTAGCAATAGAGGGAGTCACAGTTAGGAGACACGGTCAGTTGCAGTCTGCCCTGGGAACCCTCGTTGTGCATGTTTGCATAGGTATGCCATTTGTATTTGTTCCCCTTTAGTGGGCGACATCATCAATGTCCCATGCCTTGTAGTGTGTGTCCTTTTGTGTATAGGATGACCTTTCCCAGGTCATCCTGTCTCTGGAGAGACAGGTTAGATTGTGCTTACACTTCTTTTACTTTTCTGCACCATGTTTCATAGAGTAGATACTATTTTAGCCTATTTCCATGTTTACATTGAGTGTACTCTGCTAGGTTTTCTAATGATATGATTTTTGACATGACTATCTTTGTAGATGAGGTGTTTATCTTTCTTTTGAATTCTGACTTTAGGATGAATCCCAAAAGGAATTAATAGGCCAAAGCGTATGACTGTTTTTATGTAGTATATGAGATACACTAATATTACAGCATTTCATTTTTCTTTTAATTGGACTACTCTGATTTTTTTTTTGAATTCTCTCTTTGAATACCATGACTCTTTCTGCTTCAGAAAATCTTAGCATTATTTGGTTATGCTTTTGAGAAATTTGATTTATGGTTTTGTCTATTTCTCTCCCTTCCCAGGCCAAATTGAAGAAGCGAAAGCCTCGCGTCAAGAAGGAGAACAAAGTGCCCAGGCTGAAAGATGAGCATGGAGTTGAGTTTTCATCCCCGCGGCACTCCGATAATCCATCAGAGGAGGGTGAAGTGAAGGTATAGACTGGACGTCAGCTATGGGTTATTGTTAGTATTTGGGGCTACATTTATTGTGCCATCTGTTAGGGAGAATCTTTTGATATGTGTTTGGGGAGTAGATAAAGTAAATATAGAATAGGTGTGTCTTCGTTTACTTTGTTAGGATTCAGTGGTTCATTTGTTAGCAACTGCAGTTTCATAGAAGTAGAAGTAAATGAAGATTCATAGGAAATTATATGTTTTAATGATAAATGGCAGTGCCACTCAGCTTCTGCCTTGGGTAGGACAGGGAGTGGTGAAGACTCTGGTTACCCAGAAAGTTCATGCCTAATGGAAAGGGAGACAGGTATTCGGCAGCTTAGGTAGTATGAGGCCAAACTAAATTAAGCAGTTTGCAACCCCTGACCTACTCAAAGTAAAAAGTTAATTATTGCCATTCAGTCAGTTGTTTGTTTTGGTAAGTGATAGCTGTAAAAGATTTTATTTCATTATCCTTAGAATGTAGTTGTACTTTGAGATTATGTCCAAGAAGACTAACAATAGGAAATCGCACGGTTGTGAGGTATATAGACATGCTTCAAATATTAGCAATTGCTAACTGATTTTGGCAGATTTATAGTCTCTCTGACTGTGCGTTTCTTGCAAATGTGAAGTGAAAATAATGCTATGTCACGGGTTTCTGTGGAAATGATAGGAACAGATGTAAATTGAGAGTATCTGACTTTATGGGATCAGCCAGTGGTCGCTAGAATGCTAGATGCAGAGGTGATTCGTTGGGGCAACAGATCTTTTCTGGAAAATAATCGAATCTAAACTTTGTGACCAAAGCTAATATCTCTGGGAACCGATTTATTTCTAGGATGATGGCTTAGAAAAAAGCCCAATGAAAAAGAAACAGAAGAAGAAAGAGAACAAGGAGAACAAAGAGAAACAAACGAGTTCCAAGAAAGACAAGGAAGGGGATAAAGACAGGAAGAAGTCAAAAGATAAGAAGGAGAAGGTATTTGATGTCATCATCCTTATTAAAATATGCAGAGCTTTGGACATTTTTAGGGCTTAAAAACGGGAAGATAAGAACATATTGATAAGAACGGATGCAAGGGTTTATAGTGGAGGTAGGGGAGGGTGAGAGAGTGAGGGGGTGCGGGGGAGCAAACAATGTACGTGTGCAGGGGGAGGGACCACTAGAAATGATTGTGAGTACATAACTCATTCTAAAAGTGATTTCACCATCAGGAAAATGATAATGTTCTTAAATTGATTGGGGTAAGGATTGCACAATTCTTGGTATGGTTGAATTGAATTACATGATATGTGGGTATGTGCCCCAAACTGAAAAATAAAAGAAACTGAAAAGGGGCTTCAAGATCCTGAAATAATTACTAATTGTCTTTTTTGTTGTTGTTGTTATCCCAAAAGGAAGAGGGGCCTTTAGCAGGCCACTGACCCTCCTTGCTGAGAGAGATGATGTTCTATAATAAAGAACTTTACCTAATCTTTTGTTACATGTTTCCAAGCGGTGGAGGGGTGTGTGTGAATGAGTTAGGACAAGTGAAGGAAGTCTGCACTTAAACTGTCACAACTAGAAATGTCCTCTGATTCATGGGAGAAACACAATCCACAAAGCAATTCAACCAGTTGGAGGGATTTAAAACAGTGAACAGTTTTGGGAGTAGAATGGAAATAAAGCCCTGCTGTTAACATAAGCTTCAAATTGGGAGTTATAGAAAATCCATTCCAAACCACAGAATTCCAGCAAAGTATTGCATCCATACTTGCTGGCTCCTAAAGAATATATTTCGGAAATAATCCTTAATCATTAGTTTTGAAATATATAAATCATAATTATTGAAATATATAAATAAGAAAACTGCTTGTAATTCTACTACCCCAGTGATGAGATAACTCTATTAGATTTCTTAATGTATACCTGTGAAATTCTTGCCTTAATGCCTAGAAGTATGTGTTTTAAAGAAAAATCAGATTAGACTGTAGCAATATACGAGGGTCCCTTACCCCCCCACTCCAGAGAAAAAAAAACAAAACAGAAAAAAGCTCCGCTAGACAGAGCTTTCATAGTGCGCATTCTTCCTGCTAGTTGAGCATCAAGCAGCTCTCCTTGAGGTAGTACAACCAGTGGTGTTGCTTGGGAAGGTTCTCTCTGGGCACAGTAAATTTTTTCATAAAACCAATTTCACTAAAGCTCGTTTTTGTGATGGCCAATCTAAGAGAACAGTGTGCAGTTGTGAAATTTTGTTTCCTACTTGGAAAAAATGCCACAGAAACTGTCATGATGTTGAACACAGCTTACAAGTACAGCACTTTGGGAAAAAACTCAAGTGTACGAGTGGTTTTTCTCGTTTAAAAAAAGGTGAAATGTAGATTGATGACAAACTTCGTCTGGACTTCTGTCGGCTTCCAAAATGGACAAAAATGTTGATGAAATTTGTACACAGCGCTCAAAGACTGTCGACAGACCATTGAAGAGATGGGGAAGTTATCTGGACTCTTTTGGAGCTTGGTTCAGCGAATATTCAAGGAAGATTTGGGAATGAGAAGGGTGGCTGTGAAATTTGTGCCTTGGGTTCTGACTGACCAGGAAAGAGTGTCGAGTAGAAACATGCTGTGCTTTGAAAGACCAGCTCCGAAGCCACCCAGACTTTTTTTCTCAAGGTCATTGCTGGTGATGAGACATGGTGCTATTCTAAGCATCCCAAAGCAAGCATCAATCAAGGCAGTGGAAGATCATCACCTCGCCCAAAAAAAGACTCCTTAAGTGAAATCGAGATCGAAACGATGCTCATTTGTTTTTCTGATGTGAGGGGGATAGTGCATTTGCAGTTCATTCCACCAGATCAGACTGTTAATCAAGCTTTCTATATAGAGGTTCTGAAAAGATTGTGTAACAGTGTGTAACAAAAAGGCCTGATTTGTGGCAGATGGGGGATTGGTTTTGCCACCACAACCATGCACCCATTCATGCAGCTATCTCAGGCATTTTTGGGGCAAAAACCAGTATGTCTCTCTGGCTACACACACCTTACACACCTGACCTCGCTCCCTGTGACTTCTTTTTGTTTCCATGAATGAAGAGGGATGCGAAAGGACAGTGATTTGATGACTTAGAAGAGGTAAGGAAAAACGAGGAAGGTGATGCAGTCAACCATCCAAACAGATGAGTTTGAAACATGTTTCCAAGAATGGAATCGCAACGTTAAACATTGACAAAGTTCATCTCTGGGAGGAAGTAGATTAAAATGTCATGAAATATAGACCTTACTGAATGAAGCGAGTCTGACAATCTGACTTCTTAGCAAGCAAGCAATATGTCACGTTGATCGAGTAGTTCTTTATTCAGAAATGAAAAATGGAATTTTAGAACATAGAGGTTATATAACTTGAGTTCAGCCTATTTTGGTAACGTTTGAAAGTGCAAACAATCCCTCGGGTTAAGTAAGGTACATAATATGCATGGTTTCTCTAATTTTAAAATTTAAAGTCTAAAAAGAACCAGATGCTTAGATAACAAGTTAAGTTCACATGGAGGCCAAAATAATAATGAAAACCTTTAAGAGAATGTACACTTTATATAAACAAAGTATGTACTAGAGATCTATTTCTACCAATAAATCTTTGATCTGTTGTTTTGAAAAAAAAAAAAAAAAGAATGGAATCGCAGATTTGACAAATGTATTCAGTGTAATGGAGAGTACTTTGAAGGTGATCAGGTTGTTTTGTGTGGAAAAAAAAGTTAAATACATAGCTTTGAGAAAAAAAATCCCCCCCCCTTTTTTTTGGTAACGCCTTGTATTGTTAACAATATGTTAAAAAGCAATACATTCAGTTTACAAGTAAATAATTGCTTAAGAGAATTCTTTAATGGAAGCCATTTTTTGGATTATATTAGAAACTATTTAAATTTATATTGAAATTGGTTTCAATTTTTTTGTTGTTATTGACCATACTTTGACTAACACCTTTGCATATGTGCCCCCTAAGAAGTGTATTCCTTTTTTCTGATGAATTTTTTATTATGAATTAGGTGGGGGGATTTATATTTCCAACCATCAACTCTGTGTTCAGTAGTTCAAACCACGTGTCTACAACCCTCGCCTTAGTGTCCTATCCCACCCCTCCTCTGATTTCTCTTCTCCCTGTAGTGGACCTCCATTCTCCATTTCACCTATGTCAGGACCTGACAGCCTTCTAGTTTGTCGCTTCATCTTCCCAGCATTGCCCTCCCTTCCTTGGGAACCGCCAAAGTCTGTTCCCTTTGGTATGCACATCTCTGTCTTCAATTTTGTCCTTATCGTGTGGGCTCCTACAATAGTTACCCTTTCATGCGTCACTAACTTCACCCAGCGTCATGTTCTTCAGGCCCATCCATGTCGGAGGTGTTTTGTGGTTTCCTCGTTGTTTTTAAGTGACGAATAGTATTCCATTGTGTGTGCGCACCCAAGTTTCTTTATCCATTTTTCCACTGATGGGCACTAAGACTCTTTCCAACTTCTTGCTATTGTGAACAGTGCTGTAATGAATATAGTCGTGCTTATGACTCTTACTTCTTCAGTGTATCTACCCAGCAGTATTGTTGAATCGTATGTCATTTCTGTCCCATTGTTTGGGATAGAAGTGGCACGTTCCACACCTTCTCACTTTCTACAATAGTTGTACTTACCTACAGACCCGCCAGCAGTGTAGGAGAGTTTCCACCTCTCCGTACCTTCTCTGAAATTTATTGTTTTCTTGAATTGGGCTGTCACATTGTTGGTGTACAGTGATACTTCACCAGTGTTTTTATTTTCATCTCCTGGATAGCTTAGGATTATGAGCATTTTTTCATGTAAGCTGCTTGGATATCATATTTGGTGAAGTGTGTGTTTATGTCCTTTGCCTACTTTTCAATTGGATTATTTTTTGCTTATTGAGGTAATACATTTTTCTATAAATTTTAAGGTTGGTTCTTTGCTTTTTTTGTGTTATTGCTAAAGATTTTAACTGGTCCATGAATTTTCTTACTCTTATGATGAAGTCTTTTAACACACTTAGGGATCTTTTGTTGTCGTTGTTATCTTTTGATGCACACAGGACCCCAGCCATCCATTTTGTCTTCTATGTGTGCTTTGTGCATTATATTTAATAGTATGTGTATACACGTCCCTATTTTCTCATTGAGTATTTTTATAGCTGTAAGAGTTATAGGTCTTTGATCCTGTTTCATTCTTCTGTAGATAGAGACCAGTCTTTCCAGCACCATTTGTTGAAGATATAATGTTCTTTGGCCCTTTTTCAATGATTAGTTGTCTATAAGTAGATTGATTTATTTCAGGGTTTTTGGATCTCTTCCGTTGGTCTGTGTACATATTATTGTACCAATACAGTCTTTGAAAATTACTGTGGCTCTGTAATAGGTTTGGAAATTCAAAATTTTTTTTCTTCCTAAGTGAGGTATTTTTAAAATGAAAGTATAAAGAACAAATTTACCTACCCACCCCCACCCCCAATATGGCAATGGCTTCTTTCTGGTAGGAAGATTAATTTCATACAGTGAATTGATGTTTTGGAGTCATCAGCAAATTTCCTTTTTGCGTCCTACATCTTTTCATAGATTACCCAGAAATAAGTGATTTTTTTTGCATCTTCCGTATTCCATCCTACATATTAATTGTTGTTAGGTGCCCTTGAGTTGGTTCTCACTCGTTGCGGCCTGTGTAAAAGTAGTTCTTCCATTTCTCTCCCTGTTACTTTACTAAGCATGATGTCCTTCCCTAGGGACTGGTCTCTTCTGAAAACATGTTCAAAGTACCTGAGAGGAATCCTTGCCCTCCTGGAGTGTAAGGAACATTCTGGTCACACTTCCAAGACACAATGGTTTGTTGTTATGGCAGTCCATGTTACTTCGAAATACTCTTTGCCAGCACTATAATTAAAATACATCACTTCTCTGGTTTTTCTTATTCAGTGTCCAACTTTCACATGCATATCAGGCACTTGAAAATAGCATATCCTTGATCAGACGCACCTTAATCTTCAAAGTAACATCTTGCTTTTCAACACTTTAAAGAGGCCTTGTGTAGTAGGTTTACCCAGTGTAATGTTTCATTTGATCTCCGGATCTTGCTTCCCTGAGCATTGATTGTAGGTCCAAGCAAGATGAAATCCTTGATAACTTCAGTGTTTACTGCTTTTAACACATTTACACATTAAAGGTTTGCTCTTAATTTTGAAATAAAATAATAGTTAAAACATTTATTTCATCCACTACTCATAGATTACACCTGTTGGTAACATGTGTTCATGTTATGTCAAGTAGTTTTTTTCCTTTTAACTAGAGTAGTCTGTATTTCATGAACCCATTACTGCAGCGGTTCTCAACCTGGGGGTTGAATAGACCCTTTCACAGGGTTCGCCCAATTCATCACAGTAGCAAAATTACAGTTAGGACGTAGCAACGAAAATAATTTTATGTCTGGGCGGGGGGGTGTCACCATAACATGAGGAACTGTATGAAAGGGTCGCGGCATTGGGAAGGCTGAGAACCACTGCATTACTGCAGGTCCTTAAAGCTTCACCTGTTTCCTTGTCCTGGTCTCATTCCTCTCCCTCCTAGATAGAGGTAGCCACTACTCTCCGGTTCATTTGAGGCCTTCTCATCCACGAGTTTGTAGTTTCACTACATATTTGAAATAGCAGCTGTCAATGATTTATTAGGATGATTTTCAGATAATACTTTTGATGTATAAGGGGACTTCAAAAATGTGGAAAATGAAATTAAAAGACAAAGGAATTTTCCATGAACTTTTCAAGCCTTCTCATTCAATCACACAGTGTAGACTATTGCTTCGTCCTTTTAAATGTTAGAACATGAAATCATCAGACATGTAGCCTTATTAATTTGAGGGTTTATTTTGTTGATTTAGGTAATGCCAATAACTCAGGTAATTTAGTTACCATTACAGGTGTAGTCATCTTTAGATCAAAGTGTTTGTCCTTTTGTAAACTTACTAATAAAAGTTGCTACATGGTGCTCCCCGTGCATTCTATCATTTTATGATCCTAATATCTTGGCCTTTTTGTACCATTTATAGAAGCATTGATGAAGCTGAAATTCTAATTGATTGTGTTGAGAGACAGGAATCGAAACGATGCATAATTCAGCTTATTTAGCTTTAGCTTCATGCTCCCTCAGGGGATTTCACAAAATTCTTTTTTTATTACCTGAGGCCATTATATATTTACCCATTCTGTTTCTTTCAAAGCCTAAAGGTGGTGACGCCAAATCTTCGAGTAAATCCCAGCGATCTCAGGGTCCTGTTCATATTACCGCAGGGAGTGAGCCTGTCCCCATTGGAGAGGATGAGGATGACGACCTGGACCAGGAGACATTCAGCATAGTAAGTCTTGAAATCGCAGGTGCTAGCCTCTGATGGAAGAATGAAAATACTAGCTTGGAAACACATTGCTTCTGACCTGGAAGACCTTGTCTCTAGAACAGACAGGCAGGAAGAAATGTTCCTATTTGGTGTCTAGTTTAAGGGCTGGATCGCTGTTTGTATTACCCGTCCAAAAGGTCTCAGTGGCTCTGAAGGGCACTCTTCAGTTGGGAAACTGAAGTGCTCACTTTAGCTAACCTTGACTGAGTACTTCCTCTGCGTGGCTGTGACCCCTGGGACTACCATGTTGAATAGATACTGTCCCTGCCGTAGAAGTGTACGCCTGTGTAAAGGAGATGGGGTACTACACACATCGTGTTGGCAGTACCGCTGTGCCTCTGGAGGAAGAGCTGGTAGGATGCAGGGACTGGATCAAAGGAGGCATGATCAGGAAGTCATGTTGGAGTTGGGTTATGAGTGAAGAGTAGAAGGTAACAAAGGAACGGTATCCACCAAGGACCTGTGAGGGTACTGGGTAATGTGCATTTCAAGAGGGAGCAGAGGCTACTGTAGTCAGAAGACCAAGAGCAAGGAATGGTGAGCCGAGGACTCTCCCCTGCAGAAACCCAGGCAGCCTGGCGGAGTGAGTTACAACAGTGGGGAACATGGAATATCACCTTTCATGCTGTGGTGTCAAAAGCTAAACACCAACCAGCCAAACCAACCAACAAAACCCATTGCTATCAAATTGATTCTGATTTCTAGTGACACCACAGTAACCAAGTTTCTGAAGCTGGAAATGTTTGCAGGAGCAGGAACCCTCATATTCTGTGTAGTCATTGGGGGTTGTGATCTGCCAGTATTGTACTTAGCAACCCAACACATCGCTCATTCGGCTACTAGGGCTCTCAGTGTTCACAGATAGGGCATGGCTATGTCTTTATAGGGCACAGGGAAGAGGATAGGGAGGGCGTGCATGGCCTTAGCTAGAGGCCAGTGTGTCCACAGGGTCCCTTAGCCTCTAACTGGAAGTGTACTGTAGTGCAGTCAATAATTTCCTTCCCCACCTCCCTTTTCCCCTAAATAATAGTTCACTGGACTAGCTAATTCATTCTGAAAGGAAAAGCACAGACAACTTTCAAATCCCAAAAGAGAAATGCATGACTTTCAAAGGGTTGGGTAGTGCTTCATTCTGGTATAAATAGTATTGCTAGGGGTGAAACCAACTCCATGGTGCGTGCGTGCGTGCGTGTGTGTGCGTGTGTGTGAAAAAGTTTGTGGGAAATGCAATGAAAAGCTAATGGAATTTTCCCATATGTTTTGGGAGGCTCCTTTGTATACACATATATTATATGAGGGGTTCAAAAAGCTTGTGGGAAAATTCCACAATAAATATCCATTTATTTCCATTTCCATGTGTGTATGTGTATATGTTTGTGTGTGTGTGTGTGTGTGTGTGTGTGTGTATGCCTGTGTATCAAAAACCAAATCCTCAGCCATTGATTATTCTGACAGTAAATTTTCATGGGAGCAGACAACCTCATTTCCCAAGAAGTGAATGATGGATTTGAATCACCTACCTTGCTATTAATAGCTCAGTGTGCCACCAGGGCTTTGTGTGCGCACATGTGCACATGTATACATTTTCACTTGTACTTCAGTGGGGATTAGGGCAAAGCTTTCAGTAACATTCATGCACAAAGGCAGAACCATGCCTCCAGACTGCAAGTAGAGCATTAAAAACTAAATATTTGGTAGTCCTGGACCACCATTCATTGGGTACCTTCAAAGCTGAACTGAAGTCCACTGACCTCTAATTCTAAAACATTCGGATAGCAGTCACCTGCTGCTCCTCACACTAGGGAAGTTCAGCAAGTCAAAAGGGTTTAAATCTGTTAGGAGTAAGTTTGAGGTGAAGCCGTTTGCTTAGTGGGACTTGCACGTCGAATGCTTGTGGTGTGGTCTATGAAGGATGTTGTGAGCCTTGACAGTCAAAGTCTCAGTAGCATATTGTGCACAGCCGGGAGCACCACGGGCTGGAGAGAAACTAGGTGCACAGTGTCCAATTAGGAACATAATGCCGGGTGTATTCTCCCCGAGGGTTCTATGTAAGTGCTGTTAAGCGTTTTTATTTTCCGTGGGAGGCTGCTCCACCAGGTTTACCCTCCAGTGGAAGTATTTTCACCTCCTCTGAGGCATACGTGCGCCCTTGCCCGTCGTGATTCGAATCTTGAGTGTCGCTATGCGTGCAGAGTCTGGATTTGGGGTGGCGAGCGTAGGGCTGCATGGCAGCTACTGAGTAGTCTTTTCATTTTACCCGCATCGTGAGAAGCTGAGCCCAGCTGAGGGGAGGGCTACTCTGCTGAAGTGCTTATTGGAACGTACATATAAAGTGGGTGATATACGAGAGGGTATGCAAAAAAAAACCCCCGAAAAAACAAAAAACGAATTTTTTTCCCCAAACCTAACTATTTACCCCCTTTTTTTTTTTTTACAAAACAACCTTATCACTTTGAAAGTACTTTCCATTGCACATTTGTCAAATTTGTGATTCCATTCTTGGAAACATTTTTCAAACGCCTCTGTTTGGATGGCTGACAGCACCTCCTTCGTTTTTTTTCTTCACCTCTTCCATCTTTTCATGTCCCTTTTCATTCATGGAAACAAAAAGAAGCGGTACAGAATGAGGTGAGTAAGGTGTGTGGGGCAAAATAGGCATGCTGCTTTTTTGCCAAAAACTGGTGCACTGAGATGGCTGCATGAGCAGGTGTATTGTTGTGGTGGCAAAACCAGTCCCCCGTGTACACAAATCAGGCCTTTTTTATCGCACAGTGATGCAATCTTTTCAGTACCTCAAAATAGATAGCTTGATAGTCTGACCTGGGGGATGAAGTCCAAATGCACTACGGGTCGGGAACTTGATGGACGTCCGAATGGACCTGAGTTTTCCTCATAGCGCTCTCCTTGTAAGCTGGGTTCAACATCACAACAGTTTCAGCGGCATGTTTCCCGAGCAGGAAACAAAATTTCACATCCACATGCTGTTCTCTTATATTTGCCATCACAAAAAATGAGGTTTGAGTGAAACTGCTTTTAGGGGAAAGTTCACTGTGACCACAGAGAACCTTCCCAGGTGAGGCCACTGGGTGCACTAAAAATGCATACGATGAAAGGTCCACTCAGATCTTGCCTAAGCACTAGACAGGTTCTCTGCCTCGCTGCTTGGGAGACCACATCAGAGGCTGACATGCCTCTGGTACTTCTTAAGCTGTCTTTCATCATGTTTTAGCATTTACTCCCTATTTGCAGAGCTGCCTAACATTTGGGCAATTTTGTAGTATGATCAGATTGGTTCTCAGGTGGCTGGCTTAGGGTTCCGTTTTCCCAGAACCAGTCAGTCATTTCCCTTGCTGCCAGTGTTTTGTTCTTGTTTTCACTCTTGTTGATCCTCTCTGCCCCTTTTAAGACATCCCCTTTAGTGTTTTCATTAGACTTGTGGAGAGATAATATTCCTTGGTCCAGAAGTCTCTCCCATAGGTTCCTCTAACTTAGATTGAAACGTGATTGAATCAATGAACTAAAACATAGCAGCAGTGGTGGGGATGATGCAGGACCAGGCAGCATTTCCTTCTATCTATATACTATGTATTCTACAATATTGTTCAATACAGTGTATTACAGTATAGCTCGTGTAAGGTCCTTATGCAGCTCAATGACACATAACAGCAAAGGACTTGCAGGTATCATTTTAAGTAGTTTGTAGAGGGAGCTTCTCCGGTCAGGTTTGTAACTTGGCTTTTCATGTGATCTTTATAATGGCCTTGGGGGAGGCACGGTCATGTCCTCCTTCCAGAGGAGAAAGCAGCATTTCAAGAGGGCTAACTAAGCAGCAGAGTTGCTTTCAGAGCTCTTCCGTGAGGGTGCTGGATGTCCTTCCCCTCCTCTAGCAACAGTATGCCACAGGGGATGTGGGAATTTAGGACACAAAGACCAAAGAAGCGTTTGTGGCTGCGGATATTTCATGTCTGAACTCCATTGTCCTGTTGCAGTGTAAGGAGAGGATGAGACCCGTGAAAAAGGCCCTGAAACAGCTGGACAAGCCAGACAAGGGACTCAATGTGCAAGACCAGCTGGAGCACACCCGGAACTGCCTGTTGAAAATCGGAGACCGGATAGCCGAATGCCTTAAAGCCTACTCAGACCAGGAGCACATCAAACTGTGGAGGAGGTAACCCATCTGGGCCATGTGGTTGCATGTTTTGCTTTGACAGCCAGCAGGTGTGGGTTGGTTCTGTCATAGAAGGGTTGGAAGAGCCACTTGATAAAAATTTGCTAACAAAAACCAGTTCTTGACAACATACGTACCTGTAGGCTTCCCCTTCTTCCTCCTGAACAAGGCCAGGCCACTTTTTAGTAGGTTGGGTGATATCATTTCTAAAGACGAAGAGTAATACTGGATATGTCAGGCATTCTCAAAATACTCACTCTTGCTGGAAGGGGTAGAAATTATTTTGTCACGACCTTACCCACCTCAAGTTAGTGTGCAGACATGGGAATGGTTCTTGGTTTTCTACCAAGCCCTGAGGTGAAATGACACTTAATCAAAACTTTGGTTTCTAAGACATGGCTTGTGTGTGTGTGTATATTTTTTCATTCATTCATTCATTCATTCATTCATTCATTCATTCATGTAGATGGGCACTTTTGAGATTTTTAGAAGACTTGTGGAATTTCTAAGAGAAAATGATAATGTTAAGTATCTTTCTACAACCCAGTGATTTTGAATTCATTTATAAGGGTCAATCACAGAGTATTGATACTAGGGTTTCAGCTCATACATGCAGAGGTTTATTATGAACAAAAACAAAAAGACAACTTGGCAATCGGTGTATGTCTACAGACTAGTTCTCCTAATGATACACATGTCTTAGTCTCTTTAGGGGGCCTCAAAAATAATAATACAAGGCCCAACGAAGCAGGGTCTGCTGGGCCAGCTAAATGCAAGGCATAGAGGTCAGCTCAGAAGGTTGTGGCAATGGTTTTTCAACTCCAAAGCGGTAATATTGATCTTATCAAAGGACACCGGATGATCTCAAGGGCTTATTATGAAGAAATCATTTTAAAACTGTTAAAAGGACCAGGAAAATTGTGTCAAGAAATTTTTCCCCTGGCTTTGACTCATAGTGACATTATATGTAACAGAATAAAACATTTCCATTAAAATTTTTTCGCATCACAACGATACAACTGCGTATTCTCGGCCACAAGAATTTTCTTGGGAATCTTTACCCTACAGCCCTGATCCCGCCCCTTCTTTTGTTCCCCAAACTCAATTGGAGTCCCTTGAGGATGCCCAAACTTCCACTCGGCCAGGTGCAAATCAAGGTGCACAGGCATCGTTAGGGAGGAAGGGTTACGGAGATGGACCACTTCCTTCAGCAGTAGATGGAGACGTAGTTTATATGGTGATATTACTGTTTAATAGATGTTGTATCAATACTTTTTGATATATGCACACATTTCATGGTCAGTGTCATTATTTATCTTTAAATGATACACCCTTTGCCAGTGGACTGCTGTTTGATAGGAAATTGAATTTTTAAAAGCCCTTTCTAGCCTTGATATTCATGGCAGGCTTCACATTCATGGGAAAGGGGATAGTTTCTAAAATAGCACTTTTCTTCCTCTTCACACTGTTACCAAATTCTGCCTGCACTTGGCCTTCTCTACTTGATGTAATCTCAGTTAGAAGATAAGAGAAAGTTATCCTAGTGCACAGCTCCGTGACCCTTGGCTTCCTGCTAGCCACTGAGAGCTGTCTATGTTCAGCAGGCACACACTCTCAGCTAGCAGAACCCACAAGAAGGTTCGTTCCCTTTAAGAGTTTATCATATAGCAAGACTCCTGAGAAACTGTCCCTCATGAACGGTGAAGGCAAGACCAAGTGCAGTAGGAGTCCCAAAGAGAAGGAAGCGTGTACCGAACAGTATAGGCTCAAATGCAGCGTGTCTGTGCGTCTGCAATGACTGGGAAGTGGGGCCATGCTGGGATGGGTAGAGGTGTAGTTTTAAGAGGTAGTCAGGACTGGAGTTGTGATATAAAAAGCCCAAGGGATGCCTTCCACCTGAGGCAGCAGTTTAGTAGTTGGAGAGCCAAGATAGGTGTTCCATCAGTGGCATAGAAAGACAACCCTGGAGGAGATCTGCGAGGCATGGATCACTTATTCCAGCCCACTCTGCCTCCCGTGTCTCAGGTTCATTTTATGGCATGACTTCTCTCTTGTCAGTAATGCCCTGCTAGGGCGAGGTGAGAGCGCTGCATGTGAAAAGAAGGAAGCGCGGATCCCAGGCTGGGAGATGAGATGGTGGTGATAATGGGATACATGGCAAGAGTCATGTGCGCCACTGTTGAGAACTGGAGGGGCTTTTAGCTCTGAGACGGAACTCGCCATCAAACTTGGTGCAAACACCCAAAGGAATATTCCTGTAGCTTAAGTTCTTCAGGTGGAGAGCACTGAATCACAGCAAAGTTCAATAGGTTGCCATTTATAAAAAGGATGAACGAAATTGCTCTATTAATTCTGCAACTTACCAGAACTGATCATTTCTTCTTTTTTTAAGGAACCTGTGGATTTTTGTTTCTAAGTTTACAGAATTTGATGCTCGGAAATTGCACAAGTTATACAAAATGGCTCATAAGAAAAGATCGCAAGAAGAGGAGGTAAAACAGATTTAATTCTAAGTAAAATTTAAAAACCCATCCCAAAGAAATAAATCCTTAATTATTGTTTTTTCACCTGCTGGGCAGGTCGTCATAAGCTCACTGGTTTGTGGTTCTAAAAGGGCCACTGGCTCTTGGCCCCCGTGTCCCATGGAAGCACGAGTGCAAGGGCATGAAGGAGCCTGCTGCTGTGTTCAGTGTGTGGATAACTAATTGGTGGCTGCTGCAGGCCAGTCTTTCTTGTTGAGTCAAAGGTACTGGGCTTCCCTGTGCCACAGACATAGGTCAGATGTGTCTCCACCTTCCATCCTCCTTTCCCCGCTTCTGGCCAACTGCTCCTTCCACAGCATTCACTCCATGTCTCTTCTGGGTTCAGGATCCATGGCGTGGCCACACTGTACTCCCAGACAGTGCTTACAATCAAGGGGGCTTATTAGCGCAGTCAGCAGGTTACCACAGTCAGGATCAGTAAACAGTAAGGAGAGGCGTTGGTCTCAGCCAACAGCCACGTCCCTCGCTAGTCCCCAGGCTCTAAGCCAGGTGGTCCCTTGGCTTCCCTGCCTCAGTGTCTCAGTCTTGGTGCTGTTCTGTCCCTGCTCCTCCTTGCTCAGTGCTGGATCTCAGCTGGCTCCTCTGTTCTGTCTCCTGGTCCCCATACCACAGCCTCAAGTGCCTCTGGTCTCAGCCGCTGCCACTTGAAGAGAGAGATCTTGAATGTGCTCCACGGGTGACTTCTTTTGTTTCGTCCTGGGATTTCTTTCCCTCTTCTTTGGAGATGGCTCATGCTTATGTGGAAGTGTGGGTTTTGCCTTTCAGCAGACTGTACCCGCAAAAAGGCAAAAGGCGTGATTCGAGTCACATCCTTCACTAAAGTGGAGACTCGGCATATCAGTCACCTTAATCCTGCAACAACGCACTCTGAAATGGGGTTGGGACGACAGGCACAGAGTGCAGAGTTGATGTCACGGGAGGCCTTATGGTTTGAAGGGTCCTATTCATGGTCGACCTTCCACTGTGCACGCCACCCATCCTCTGAGGTGCTTGCACAGTTGGTTTCTAACATGCTCCAAAGGTTTGTCACGGAGTCTTTGTGGGCATTAACGTTTTCACCACCGGCCCGAGCAGTAAGGATGATGCTGAGAGTGGCTGGAAACCTCTTGTCCTGTTAAAGTCCAGTTATGTTACAGGTGGGCTTTGGGCCTCCACTTTGTCCACGCTCCTTCACGTCAATGTGATTGCTTGTTTGTGAACTTCTGATGCTATTCCTGTCGACAGCTCATGATCACACAGGCTGGTGTGCTTCTCCCATGCGGGTTTTGTTGCTTCCCTGCTAGATGGTCGCTTGTTTAACTTCAAGCAAAAAGGACATAGAGATTTTAAGATGTTTATAAGGAAGTATCTTAGGTATCCAAAAGTAAGAAAATACTTTATGATATGTCCATATATGCATTATCAGGGTGTACTATTCAACCATTAAGGAAGTAAGTAGAAAAATACTTATGCATGGGAAGGTTTTCATAATCTATTAAATGAAAATAGATAACACCGAGTAGTATTTTTTTTAATCTATATATGTATAACAGGCTGGAGAGATGTAGGCCAAATTTTAACGGTAACTGTCCTTTGGTTCTAGCTCACTTTGTTTCTTTTTTGTAAACTGTATTTTCTGATGCTTTTATATCAAACATTTGTGTTGTAAAGCAGTTATTCAAACATTTAGGATGTCCACCTTAATGAACTTGGCATGTGAACTAGTTCCACTGCACTTGATAGGTGCCATCGAGTCAGTAGCAATCCATAACGACCCTTCACACAAACAACAGAAGACAAGCTGCCCGGTCCTGCTCCGTACGTAGACTGGTTCCTAGCAGCCATGGTGTCAGTCCATCTCGTTGAGGTGGTCCTTCCTCTTTGCCCCTGCGCCTCCGTTTGACCACACGTGATGTCCTTCTCTAGGGACTGGTTTCTCCTGACAGTATGTCCAAGGTAGTGCCCACTGCCAGGAGTGGTTCGTTGTAATTAGCTCAAGGAAGTTAATAGTTCTGGTTTTGCGTGGTTCAAGATGATTCTGTGAGACTACTGATGGCCCGGCTCCCGTTTCAGATTATGCACACTAATGTAGTCCATGCGTAGGATTTATCAGTAGAGGCTTTTCTGTCAGGTCAATGTCAGCAGCTAGATTACTGTTGTGTCATGCTGTGTGAACTCATTAACATTTATGAGCAGTTTTTAGTAAGATGGTAGTAAAATGGTAAACCAGCAATGAGGAACAGGTGAGATATAGTAGGTAGATATAAACTCAATTGTGAATTAGTTGAACATTTATAGATCATAATTTTACATTCAACAATTAATGCACATTTTGTTTCCATTCATCCACTGCAATCCCCCTCCCTCTCCCCACCCCCAGAATGTATCAGTAGACTCAGAATTGCTGATTCTACGTCTCCCTCTTTCCTATTTCTGTTGCTCCTCCTTTCCTAATCCTCTGCACCTTGTGCTTGGATAAATGCTGCCCTTATGATTGTAATGATTGGTTATTTTAACACAGACCTGAAGGATCACTAAGAGCCATAGTCTTGTGGGCAAGGGGATGGGGCTGGGGGAGGGGGGGAGCTGGTCCCACCAACCATGTAAGTCTGGTCCAACCTGTAAGTTTTTTCTCTTACAATTCGGAGTTTGGTTCCGCAATTTCCTCCCATTTTATCCGGGACCTTTTCAGAGCAGTTAGTGGTAGGTGCATCTAGTTCTTCTGGTCTGAAGGTTCTGGAGGCTAATGGTCCTTTAGTCTATTGGACTTAATTATTTCCGTGTGTCCTGTGCTTTTCTTTACTCTTCTGTCCTCTGGATGAGTTGCACCTTTAAGACTGCAATCGCTGCTCCCCAAATTAGCAGGTAGAATGTTGTGCCTGAACTGTGCTATGACATGGCCTTAGTGTCCCTGAGCTCAACAGCTAGTCCAGAGGGAAATAATTTTAAAATGATTGCCTTGGTAAGCAGGCCAGGGATGCTGACGGTCTTTGGTTTCTCTTCTCTGTACAGGAACAAAAGAAGAAAGATGATATGATTGGTGGTAAAAAACCATTTCGACCAGAGGCCTCTGGTTCAAGCCGGGACTCCCTGATGTCTCAGTCTCATGGCCCACACAACCTTCACTCTCAGAAGCCTCATTTGCCTGCCTCCCACGGCCCACAGATGCACGGACACCCAAGAGACAACTACAATCACCCCAACAAAAGACACTTTAGTAATTCAGGTAGGCATTATCTGGGTTTTTTAAAAGAGGTGCTAAGGAAAGAATCATTTCATTTTCCAAAAAGAGCAACTTTATTCTTTTCCAACATCTTGTTCTCTTTATTGAGAGAAAGCACAAAATAAAGATTGAAGACTTATTTTAATTTTGGATTAGGAGAAATATAACCACCAAACATAAAAAGCAATTGATAGATTAAGGGAGAAAGTTTTCATTACGTATCAGTGACATGGTCAAAACTGCTAATATTAAAAGACCCCTATTTAATCAGTTACAAGAGATAACCAAATAAAAGCACGAGCAAAGATTAGAAATACGGATTCACACAGAAGAGGAAATTCAAACAGCTATTATGACAAGATGACCTACAAAGAAAATACAGATCTTTCTTTGTTGTTGTTCAGTAAGTTAATCTTTTGTCCATTCTGACCAGCAAAAATGAGAAGAAACAGTGTATGCAAATTGCAGTGAGTTACTACAGTCTTTTAATAACAGATATCCTTTGACATTATTCCTGTCCTGGGGGTTTGGTCTGTGGAAATGAAAACATTACATGTATGAGGATGGTGTTCCTTCTCGTGCCAGCAAACAGCTGCACATAACCCACACGCTCATGGACAGAACATCCACTGCCGCTGGGTCTGTCAGTTCCCACCCTGTGTAGCAGAGGCTCCCGATCTCTTTGGGCCTGCTGCCCTCTTTGCAGAAAAAAAGAAAGAAAAAGTATTCTGTGTCCTCTCACAATTAACAACTTTTGTAGGCCATACTCTGGGATACAGTGTGGGTATTTACTTTTGCATTGCCCCCCCTGGATTGTTCCAGTGGCCCCAGGGGGTGGTCTCACCCCCTTTGGAAAACCCTGCTGTAAATAGGGCTTCTGAGACTTTGCATCTTTAATGGCGCAGACCACCCTGGGTCTGTCTCCACCCCATCCCCACAGACAGGTGTCCTCGTGGCCACAAAAGTCAGCCCCTCTTTAGGTTTTCTCTTCCTTGGTGTCTTAGTCCTTCTTGTCTTAGTTGATTTTGTTGTTCTTTGGCATTTCTAAACAGATAATTAATATTTTTAATATATTTTGTTTTGGGCAAGAGCACTTTGTTTTTGGTAAGTACCTGAATGCCAGCACGCCATGTTATTAGCTTGTAGAAATCTAAGTAGTTTAAATTTAATTTATTTTACGGGAAGGAAAATTGCATGATGTTACAAGATGGGTAGGAATTATCTCCTGCGTCTCAATAAGTCTGGCTGCATTTGTTGCATTAACTTTTTCTGGGTATTAAGCTCATGTGTTCTTCGTCATGCCACTGATTTGATAACCTTCATAAGCTGACTGCAAGGTGGCCTGGTGGCCTAGTGGGTTACACATAGGGTTACTAACCACAAGGTCAGCAGTTGAAACCACCAGTCACTCTAAAGTAGAACGATAAACTTGTCTGTTTCTGTAAGGTATGTACGGTTTCAGAAGTCCTGGGGAATAGTTCTGCCCTATGGGGACATTATGAGTCAGAATTGACTCAGTGGGTAAGCTAGCTGCAGTCTTAGGTAAAACTTGGGCATTCACCTTAATCATGCAATGCTTCTAACCTGTGACCTACCTCATGGTATGCTCAAGAAAAAGGAAAACCATTGCAGTTTAGTCTGGGAATAAATTATATAGCTTTAATTTTAAGCATCTCTATTCCACAGACCTTGATGCCCTGGTTGAGCTGACTTCCCATTTGGCTTGAAGCCATCTTTAAAATGACATTGTCATTGTCTTTGTTGCTGTGTGTTCTTTTTTGTGTGTTGAGCAGTAAATCATTTTCACTTCTTGATCCTCTGGTTTTGTCCACCCATGAACAGCAATAAACTTGAGCCACTGACTGACTGGCTATTTAAACTGCATAAATTCCTTAATGTTGGTATTCTTTTGATTTGGCTCTATATAAAGATGCTAAAAGACCAACAAAGCGAGTAGAGAGACATTTATTTGATAACATGTCTTTGTTTTTTTAGTACAGTTGGAGGGAAAAGATTGATTTACCATAAGGCCACCCAGTTGCTTTTGGTCAGGCCTCTTGTGCTAGTTTCAGAGGCCTAGTAAGTTACCGCAATCCGGGGGCCATAGACAACAGTAATTTATTCTCCCCCAATTCTGGCAACCAGAAGTCCAAATCAGGGTGTCAGCGGCTTTCTCCCAGAGGCTGGGAGAGAGAATCCATCTCTTTCTTCGTCTAGCTTCTGGTGACTGCCAGCAGTGCTTGGTGTGTTGCACTGGCTTGTGTTCGTGTAACTCCAGCCTCTGCGTCTGTCTTTGTGTGGATTTCTTCCCTGTCTCACAGCTTCACCCTCTTGGGCTTGTGTGAAAGGGCTACCACACTTAAGTCTAGAATGAGATTCCAAGCATGATTTCATCTGCAAAAACCCCATTTTCAAATACGAGTTCCACGTGTCTATTTGTTTTGAGGAGAACGGGGCTCACAGTTTGAATTGTTCCAGCCTCCACTCCAGAGAAGCGAAGGCAGCCCTCGTGGTGCAGTGGGGCAGTGCTCAGCTTCTAATCCAAATACGAGTGACTCTACTCTGTCCTTTATGGTTGCTATGAGTCATACTCGTTTTGGCAGCCGCAGGCTTGAAGCTTGACTACCCCACCCCACCCCTGCCGCCATCCCCAGGCAAGGAGGCGAGGGAAGAATGTTAAGAATCGGTAAATAAATGCCATCAAGAAAGATGACCTGCAGGCAGATAAACTCTAGATATGTCAGTGAAAAAATACTGTCTTGAACATGTAAAACGCATTGTCAAGTTACTGTTTTTGTTGTTCTTTTGCTTGAAATCTCATACTATCTGCCCCAGAAAGGTAAGATGGTATGGAAAAAGAAAACCCACCGTTTTAATTACCATTTCAGAAGGAGAGAGGTGACGGGTCTACTTTTGTCTTAAAATGTGGAGGGCAAGAGTGTTAGGGCTCATCCCATTTTGGGGTTAACAGACAGCAACAAGGTCACAGAACAGGAAGCCCATTGGCTATCTGTGTCAGCCTTTCAGGGACAGCTGTGGTGGGAGCAAGACCTTCCCCGTTTCTCACCATTACAGGCCTTTCTACCCCTACAGATCGAGGAGACTGGCAGCGTGACAGGAAGTTCAGCTACGGTGGCGGGAACCCACCATGGGGCAGCGAGCGTCACCATCAGTATGAGCAGCACTGGTACAAGGACCACCATTATGGGGACCGGCGGCACATGGATTCCCACCGCTCTGGGAGCTACCGACCCAACAACCTGTCTCGAAAGAGGCCTTACGACCAGTACAGCAGTGACCGAGACCATCGGGGACACAGAGATTATTATGACAGGTATGCTGAACGGCCAGACCACCAGGTGCTGACTCTCCCAGGAACGTTCTGTACTCCACGAGAGGAGGGACATATCAGATGTTCAGATGTATACTTAACATCTCTGACGGGCCAGCACAGCCCTGCTAGTTAGGGATACCAAATTGGATCAGATGCCCCTGCCATCAAGGTGTCTTCCGGTTGTTAAGAGGAATCTTGATGACAGGACAGGTGGCCCTGTGTGCTGAGAGGATAGTAGAGGGTAGGGAATTAAAAAAATTTTTTTCTGAGAGCTGAGGAAGATGAGGAGATGCTGATTGTTAAGCATGGGTTGTGAAGAGGAACCAGCTAAGCAGGGAGTAGATAGATATAAGCCAGGGAAAGGCACTCAGGAAGGGGGGCTATTAGGGGAATAGGGTGAATGGGGGGGGGGGGTTTGAAAGCAATGTTTTAGTTTTATGCTCTGGACCATGAATGCAGTCTTGGTGGTCTTCTCATTTCATCTGTCTAAGAAAAGAGTTTTCTTTCTGCCTCTGAAGAACTGCAGAAAGAACTTGTAATCAGCTAGAATCATTAACCCCAATTTTTGAGCTCTCTGCTAGACTCTCAGCCAGCCTAGGTAGCAGGGATCGCCATGTGGGTACCAGCCCATGGTTCCTGACCACCAGGACCCCACAATATCATGCCTAGAGCCTCTTGAAAGTGTACCTTCTGGGACTAGAATGCCACCAATTTGCATGGTGTGAAATTGCAAGGGTTACCAAGTCGAACTAGGGCAAAAGGCTTTGTTTTTTTTTTTGTTGTTTTTTTTTTTTTTTTTAATTTTAACAATTTATTGGGGCTCATACAATTCTTTTCACAGTTCATACATATACATGCATCAATTGTATAAAGCACATCTGTACAGTCTTTGCCCTAATCATTTTTTTCTCTTTTCTTCTTTTACATTTTATTAGGGACTCATACAACTCTTACCACAATCCATACATATACATACATCAATTGTATAAAGCACATCCATACATTCCCTGCCCCAATCATTCTCAAGGCATTTGCTCTCCACTTAAGCCCCTTGCATCAGGTCCTCTTTTTTTTCCCCTCCTCCCTCCCCATTCCCCCCTCCCTCATATGCCCTTGGTCATTTATACATCGTTGTTTTGTCATATCTTGCCCTATCCGGAGTCTCCCTTCCCCCCTTCTCTGCTGTCCCTCTCCCAGGGAAGAGGTCACATGTGGATCCCTGTAATCAGTTCCCCCTTTCCAACCCACTCACCCTCCACTCTCCCAGCATCGTCCCTCACACCCTTGGTCCTGAAGGTATCATCCACCCTGGATTCCCTGTACCTCCAACCCTCATATGCACCAGTGTACAGCCTCTGTCCTATCCAGCCCTGCAAGGTAGAATTCGGATCATGGTAGTTGGGGGGAGGAAGCATCCAGGATCCGGGGGAAAGCTGTGTTCTTCATCGATACTACCTCACACCCTAATTAACCCATCTCCTTTCCTAAACCCCTCTATGAGGGGATCTCCATTGGTCGACACTTGGGCCTTGGGTCTCCACTCTGCACTTCCCCCTTCATTTAATATGATATATATATACATATATATATATACATATACACATACATACACACACTTATATCTTTTTTTTTTTTTTGCATGATGCCTTATACCTGGTCCCTTGGGCACCTCGTGATCGCACTGGCCAGTGTGCTTCTTCCATGTGGGCTTATTTGCTTCTGAGCTAGATGGCCGCTTGTTCACCTTCAAGCCTTTAAGACCCCAGACACTATCTCTTTTGATAGCCGGGCACCATCAGCTTTCTTCACCACATTTGCTTATGCACCCATTTGTCTTCAGCGATCCTATCATGGAGGTGTGCACTCAATGATATGATTTTTTGTTCTTTGATGCCTGGTAACTGATCCTTTTGGGACCACTCGCTCACTCAGGCTGGTGTGTTCTTCCATGTGGACTTTGTTGCTTCTGAGCTAGATGGCCGCTTGTTTATCTTCAAGCCTTTAAGACCCCAGTCACTATCTCTTTTGATAGCCGGGCACCATCAGCTTTCTTCACCACATTTACTTGTTCACACACTTTGGCTCCAGCCGTTGTGTCTGGAGAGTGAGCATCATAGAGTTCCAATTTAATAAAAGAAGGTATTCATGCATTGAGGGAGTGTTTGAGTAGAGGCCCAAGGTCCTTCCACCACCTTAATACTTGACCTATAAATATAGACACATAGATCTATTTCCCCATCCTCCTATATATATTTGCATGTACATGTCTTTGTCTAGACCTCCATGAATGCCCTTTGACTCCTAGCTCTTTCCTCCATCTCCCTTGACTTTCCTCCTGCCCTACTACCATGCTTCATCGCCACCTGGGCTAGAGTATACCTCTTCTCTAAGCAACCTTACCCTTGATCATTTCCCACCAGGCCTGCCACTCCCCCTTCTCTACCATTTGGGGTCCCATGTTTTTCCCTTGTCCCTGGGTTTGTTAACACCACTTCCTTACCCCCCCCTACCCCCCCACCCCAAGTCCCCCCAAAACTGTCGGTCCCGTTGTTTTTCCTCCAGATAGTTCATCCAGCCTGTCCTATTCAGACAGACCTGTGGAGTCACTAACATGCACGAAAACTAGACAGAGGAAAACAAAGCAACAGTATACAACCAGACAACAAAACAACAAAAACAAACCACTGACAAAGAACAGAATAAAACAGTTCACAAGAGAAAAGCTTGTAGTTAGTTCAGGGATCGTTTGCTGGCCCTTAGGAGCGTTTTCCAGTCCAGTCTGTTGGGGCACCACGCCCTGGCCCCGAAGTCCACTTTCAGCATTCCCTGGGGACCTTGCCACTCCATTCCCTTGCTGTTCCGCTGCACTAGGGCAAAAGGCTTTGGCTTTTAAAATTTTTTTTAACTTTGTAGCAATATGACATATTTAGCAGTAATATATATATATGATATTAAAATGGGGAAATTTCACATGAACATTTCAGTGTCTTCCCTTTTTTTCTCTTCCAGAAGATGTGGTAACATCAGGTTGAAGAGCAGCTGTCATTTTCACAGGGGACCCTGTACCCCTCATTTCTTACTCATTCTTCTTCTCTCTTGTCTCATCTGGCCCCAGTGGGCTTTTTTGCTTTTGACCCCTCCCGTGGGCTGAGTTGGCCCCGGCTCTAGGAGTGATCGGAGGCAAATGCAGCTACTCCTTTACAGCAGAGCTGAGGGGGTGCTCATGGCTCAGCCTTGCTACCAGCCGACCCCACTGCGTCAGGTGGCTTTCCCGGCTGTAGACTCAAAGTGACCCAACAGGACAGAAGAGAACTGCTGCTTTGTAGCATTTCTGTGGCTGTAAATATGTTTTAAAGTCTCATAGCAGTTTTTTTAACCTATAATTCATAGGCCATGCAATTCAGTGGGTGAACATATTAGGAAGAACTGTGTACAGTTATCATCACAAACCATTTAAGAACTTGTTCCTCTTTCTTGTACTCATTATTATTAGTTCCCCATTTCTCCCCAACTTCCCCTGCCATCACCCTAAGAAACTGTTGATCCAGTTACTCTGAGAAGATTTACCTATCCTGGTTTTAATACAAAGAAAAACGTACCCTCCTTCACCCCCCAAAAACAATACAAAGTAAAACACAAAAAATTCAAAGCAAGAGAAAGCAGAAAATAAAAACTAGAACAAATTTTAAATGGGTCAAAAGGGAGAGCAAATAATGTGTTAAATTTTAACCTTATTACATCGGCATGAATCCACTTGACAATGTATTCTGTCTGATAGCAAGGCCACTCACATCCTTGGGGAAGAGTCAGAGGAGATTCTCTTTAAAGGCTTAATTAATCCATGTGGGTGACACTGCAAGTGAAGTTTGGGTATTCACTATCAACTGTAACCACCTTCTGCAAACTGCCTGTCCAGATTTTAAGGTCCAA
Source organism: Tenrec ecaudatus (assembly GCF_050624435.1). Lineage (NCBI taxonomy): Eukaryota > Metazoa > Chordata > Mammalia > Afrosoricida > Tenrecidae > Tenrec > Tenrec ecaudatus. Next base: position 8,881,693 of record NC_134538.1, read on the forward strand.
TACATTTCCCTCCACTCGTCTTGGATTTTTTTTTCCCTGCTTTTAACTTTTATTATTTTAAGCCTAATTTATTCCCGAGCCGTGAATTTGTCCTTCTTCATTTTCTTCCGGGAAATCTTTTTCTTCTGTGCAGCCTCCTCTTCTGGTTTGGGAACGATCTGTTCCTTCTCAGTCAGGATCGTGTCGATGTGGCAGGGGAGCTCATGGATGGGTTGATCCGACCATGAGCTCTGTCAGTCCAGCGGCGCCTCTTGGGGGCTTGGTTCACCTGCATGTGCTCAATGATCAGAGAATCCACATCTAAACCCTTAAGTTCAGCATGACTTTCTGCATTTTTAAGCATGTGAAGCAAAAATTCAGCACTCTTTTTTGGGCCACCGACCCTGGGTCCAACCCAACTGTTTGGCCTGGGCACACTTGCCAACACCACCATTGTACCGTTGGAAAGGCACACACTGCTTCTGTAGAGTGACGGCTTTCAAGTGCTTGGTGGCTTTCCGGATATGCATACCTTTGGTGGCCTGGGCAGCTTCACGGGTGTTCTTGAAGTGGACCCGGAGGTTCGACCCTCTTGATTTGCAGGATTTTGTAGGGTTTTCTGGGTCAAGCGAGTAGTGAACCATTTTAGCAGGTCACCTCAGGCTGCTACAGTTAGAGGAAGAGCAGTGGGTCCTGATCCATCTTGGATTTCATTATTAACAATCCTTGGGTCACTAAAGCGGTCGTACTCTTTCTGTGTGGACACTTAATTGAGATGGCTACTTGTTTTCAGACAAGCCTTTAAGACCTCAGACGCTATTTGTTCTGATAGCCAGGCACTCTATGATTTCTTCACTACACTTGACTATATCTGCAGTGATCTCTTCATCAGGGCGAATATTGAATATGGCTATATCATGAAAATGAATTGTTCTTAGAGTAGGGCTTACAATTAAGTATGAGTTCAAAATCCATTCATATAGTTATGGCTTACCTATGCCCCTGGCTCATCTTTCTAATTTTATTGGGGACTGTTATAAATCATCCCCATGGGGCACACGGTAACTTTAGTGATAGTATGAATTTTTCCAGTGGTTCACAATTTAAAATACTGTTGAGAAAAGGAAAGTATGCATACATCGGACAGCTTTTTAGAGTAAAATACATGGATTGTTGACTTGTACAGATAAAAACTCAAGTGATTGGACACTACACGACTGATGGGGGTTGGAGCTAGGGTGAAACTTTCAATAATGCTCATTCACTAAGGCAGAACTATGCCTGTGAGTTTGGAAACCACAAATAATATGGTAGTCTTGAATTGCTAAGTGTCGGGCACCCTCAGAATAGGAGATTTGAACCAAAGTCCAATGACTTCTAAATCCATAACTTTGAGGTAGTAGTTATCTGCCGCTTCCTCACACTTTCCAGAAGCAACCAGTCTCATCTTTCTCCCTCCGCACTGTTGCTGGGTTTGAACTTCCCACCTTAGGATTAGCTGTCCAGTGCCCAACCCACCGTAGTCTGCTACAGAGACTGGCCAGTGAAGCCAAGGTCAACTGTCTCCTCTTCACTGCTGCCTCCCAGCACCATGCGGGACACACAGTAGCTATGTAATCAAATTTTTTTTTTAATGGCAGCCGCAAGATTTTGTACTTTAGGCTAACGGAAAAAGGAAAAACTTTGGATGACAGGTTTATATCTGACGTGAGTTTGGTTAACCGGTTCATTTTCTATCTGTTCCTGCTCAAGTAAGGGGATACAATGTGCTTTCTAGTCCCCTTTTTAAAAATGAGCCACTTTGAGTCTAGTGCCCTAGTACTTGTGTGCTTTGTGCAAAATGTCCTCTTGAATCTCTGTTCTTGACTATTAACTAATTGGAAGTAATTAACCTAGCATCCATGGTGGCTGAAGATGCTAGTGACAGTCATATTGTGCCCAACATTGGGCAGAGCCTTGTCTTTTCTGGCTGTCTTCTTCCCCCTTCCAGATCACAGGAGACCACACTGGGTGTCTCATCTGGCCTTTGAGGACTCAGACTAGGCCTGCAGATTTTGAAAGCCAATTAAGAAAGCCACTTGGGGAGACCCAAGTGACTTGTCCGAAGTTACATATCTTTCTCTCTCTCTCTCTTACTTTCTAATAAAATGTTTTATTATTGTTTTTATATTTTACACCATCCATTGTCACCCTTCACCCACATTTCTGTTGTTCATCCCCCTTGGGTGGGTGGGGGGTTATGTCAGTCCTTATGATTGATTCCCCCTTTCTCTTCTCCATCCCCCCCTTCCCCCTGCCCTCATGGTTTCACTGCTCCCATTATTGATCCTGTGTTCCTGAGAGATTTATCTGTCCTGGATTCTGTGTGTCGAGAACTCTTTATCTCTGACAGTGTACATGCTCCAGTCTAGCCACGGGTAGAATTGGGGTCATGCTGAGAGTGGGGGGTGGGCATTAGGCAACTAGAGGGATGTTGTGTGTTTTGTCGGTGCTATTATACTACACCCTGTCTGCTGATCTTTTCTCTGTGACCCTTGATATCCTATTGTCTACAGATGGGCTTTGGGTCTCCACTCCAACCCACCTTGTTCCCATTGGGTATGATTGTTTTGGGTCTTCTGATGCCTGATACTTGATCCTGTTCACACCTCGTGATCACACAGGCTGGTCTACTTCTTCCTTGTGGGCTTTGTTGTTTCCCTGCTAGATGGCCACTTGTTTAACTTCAAGCCTTTACGACTCCAGACGCCAAATCTTTTAATAGCCAAGCACCATCAGCTTTCTTCACCACATTTGCCATGCACCCATTTTGTCTTCAGCAATAGTGTCGGGAAGGTGAGCTTCACAGAATGCCAGGTTATTAGAGCAAAGTGTTCTTGTGTTGAGGGAGGACTTGAGTAGAGGCCCAATGTCCGTCTGCTTCCTTAATACCTAACATACAAATATATGTACATAGGCCTATATTCCTATCATATATTGATATATTTACATGTGGCATACCTATATATTTGTACCTCTATAAATGTCTTTTGCATCCAAGTTCTTTACTCTATTTCTTTTTACTTTCCTCCTATCCCTCTGCCGTGTTCGACCTTCATTCGGCTCTCTGCAATTCTTCTCGACTACATTGCCCTTGATCAAACCCCACCAGGCATTCTGTGCCCTCCTTGCTATCGGTTTTCGATATCTTGTTGTTCCCTAGGCCCTGGGTTTGTTGGCTGCCCCCTCCCTTTCTTCCACCTCCCCCTTCTGTCCTGGCCCCCCAGAACCATCAGGCCCATTGTTTTCTCCTGGGGATAGTTTATCTTTCCTCTTTTACCGATAGACAAGAAGAAGAAGAAGGGGGTAAAGGGCATAGTTCCACATCTGTCTGCTGACCCTTCTGTATGTTTTCCGATCGCATCTGATGAGGTGCCAAGCCCTGTCGTCTGATTCTGAAGAGTGCTCCAGGACTTCGTTGCTTTGTGCCCTTCGTGTTTTGCCCCAATGTCAGACCAGGCACATTTTTTTTTTTACTTCAAAGTAAGACTTGTGCCCTCCTGTAACATCATTGGGAGTACTTAAGTAGACCCATCTCATGACCACAGACAGATCTTGAAATCACAACACTCATTGTTTTCAAGGAACACATACTTCTCCTCCTGTACCGTGAATTCCTGAGAATGTCCTCTCATGAAAAGAAATAGATTCTCTTTCTTGCAGGGTTCTTGACCAGAGCCTCCCATTGAGGCTGAGCAGAAATAGTGTGATTTCTGCTGCAGGGGTCAGAGCATTTAACCCTGCACTCTTCAGTAGGGTGTGTGTGTGTGTGTGTGTGTGTGTGTGCATACGTGTGGATCATTCCTTTGCTGTTACTGATAGCATAAAATAATTTCTATGGCTCATGTTCCCCTTAGAGTGGCTCCTGTAATAGGCACGTGTTTGTGCATCCGACCAGGGTTTCCTCGAAGAGAGCATGAGTTTACATGGCCATCAGTGATTCTAGAGCTCAATGGAAACAGTGTTCTCGTGAGGGTGTGATTGCGGCCACTGTGTAGGATGGGTTTTCCTTTATTATTGCTTTAGTTTAGGTGGTTTTAGGGGACTAACCATGTTAACGTTTGCCCTCGAGTCTGTTGGAAGAACCCCTGAGTATGAGAGCACGAGGCCAAGCCGATGGGGGATAGAGATGTGGATGGGAAGCTACCTTCGGTCTCAGCTGATCCCTGGGTTTCTGTTTCAGGCACCATCATGACTCCAAGCGACGGCGATCTGATGAATTTAGGCCTCAGAATTACCACCAGCAGGATTTCCGACGAATGTCTGATCACCGGCCACCTATGGGCTACCATGGCCAGGGACCCTCGGACCATTACCGCTCTTTCCACACAGACAAACTGGGAGAGTACAAACAGCCTCTACCCCCAGTGCACCCCGGAGTCTCAGACCCTCGCTCACCACCCTCTCAGAAATCGCCTCACGACTCCAAGTCACCCCTGGATCACAGGTCTCCTTTGGAGAGATCACTAGAACAGAAAAACAACCCGGATTATAACTGGAATGTTCGGAAAACCTAAGCAACAGCTTGGAAAGGGAAGAGCTGGGGTCATCAAGCACTTGGATGTTCTTGGTCTGATCCAACAGTACCCAGTAATTTTGACCAGTGATGAGTTTCTGGACATGCTGCTGCCCGTCAGCTCACCGGCTGAAGGAGCCCTTCACCGAGGGGGGCTTGTGTCTGGTCCAGCATGGATTTGGGTCACTGCTTCTGCACTTTGGCACCCCATCTCATTCTAGCCTCGCTCTGGCCGCCTACTTTTATGGGTGCTAGCAGGAAGTGGTGACTGTGTGTACCAGCGGTATAAGGGTAGTCCCCGGGGCAGGAAGAGGGGACCCTAGCGCTGTCCATGGTCAGTGCCAGCAGCGTTCCCGGGAGGAGGGGGGAGGGCATGAGTGGAGGCTGCCAGGACTTGACTGGGCAGAGTGCGATGATTTCATTCACTAGTATGTGATTATTGCTGCTGTGGGGGAGAACGGTGGGCTTCTTGGCTCACAGGGCTTGAAGGGGAGAAGGGCAGCCCCTCGTGTATTCTGGGAGAATTGATACACTCGAGCCTGGTGATGTGGCACCCTATGGGGAGGCGGGGCCTAAAGAGAAAGAGAAACGACTTCCACAAATGTTCTCTTTCCTACTGACACTAATCTTTCCCACACCGTCTTTGTACATTTCAGAGTTGGTCTCCCGAGTGGGCCACCGCCATTCCCCCCTATGGCCGGGAAAGTGGGCTTCCTTGGGCCGACTGGAGTACTGTGAGTTGGGCAACATTGAAGTCAGCATGGGCCTTGCTTGGCTGGGGAGCGGCAGGATGAGGGTGTAAGGTGGGAGGGCAAGGAGGGTGTCGTGTGCACGCCAGGGAACCCGGACTCCCGGTGGAGTTCTGCTTACTGTGGTGGGCTGTCCATCCCGAGGAGAGGGCAGCAGCAGCAGCCCTGCCGGGATGGTGGCGCCAGGGCTGTGGGAGTGCGGTGGCGAGGAGGCGCTCGCTCGGCGCTGCGTAGGTCGGAGTGCAGCTGCACCTTCGTTGTTTCCTGTGCACAATGTGAAGCAGAGGATACCGAATCACACCTCTCGATCAGTATTTGGTCTGATGAGATAAGTTAACTTGTGGAGAACGGGTTTCTACTGCTAGCTGAAGGTTATTAGAATTATACTCGATGTTCTTTTCTTTTGTTAAGATCATGAAGTAAAGTCTGCAGACAAACCCAAGCTATTTCTTCCCCCAGGATCAGCATCCAGGGTTTGGGTGACGGAGCCGTGGGTAGTAAGACTCAACGAGGATTGGACTGAGGCAGGACCACGAGGCACGTTGTTTATGCACAAGGCACTGATGAAGCAGGAGGAGTGGGCTTTTCCTTCAAGCACGTTTTGCAGTTTGGATGCTTGGGCTGGGCCTTCAGCTTTGCTCATTTTAAACACTAGCTCTGCCAGTATTTTTAGCATAGCCAGAGGCCTGTCTAGATGAGACGGCCCACGGGTTGAACATACGGTGTGCCTGTATCTTAAATTTATGCCTGCCAAATGTCAATGTTTCGTACCTCCTGTGGGCTCCCACGGGGGGAACCTCCCAGCACTAACCTGTAGGGACTTTGTAAGGTCATGGGCACTTACTTGCTGGTATTCTGGGCAGCCCCATTATTGCCTTCACTCAGAAACCCGAGTTGAACCCGCCCTAGTGAAGCATTGAGGCATGTTGGGCGTGGGGGAGCGGCTTGCCAGAAGGGAATTCCCGGGTGATAGCCGGTCCCTGTGACTTGCGTTGGAGCTTTATTGGCCCCACCACCTTTGCACTTACCTCTGGTGGCACTTGGTTGTTCACACGTGATCTGGAGAGGAGCCACCCGAGCACAGCCAGCCCACCAAGGGCTTGCTGGGAATGCCCAGTGGGAGCAGCTAGGAGATGAAGACCTTACTCTGGCCACAAAGTAACCTACCAGTTTAGTTTTTCACTGGCAATATTCATACCATTCCAAGCTTGTCTTGCCCAAGCCAAAGATGAAGGTTAAAGTTGGCTTAGCAGGTCCTTGAGTTAGGGGAGGTCGAGGGAGAGGTGGGCCCAGGGGTCCCTTTCCTTGGGAAGTCAAACTGTGCCCCCTAGAGGAGCCAGCTGCTCCTGCAGATGGAGGGTGGGCGAAGGAAGCTGTGCCTGCCCATCTATTTCCAAAGCTGTTGCTCAAAGATCTCATCATGAGGAGAAAAGAGCTTCCTTTTGTTCACATTCAGGACGCTTAGTGCCATATAATGTAGCAAAAGGCAGTATCAACCAGATCAGTGTTAAATTTGATTGTAAAATGACAGTATCCCCATCAAAACTTCTATTTTAGGTGTTGGATTATGTTTGCAAGAGCGGATTGGGGGAAAGGGCATTTCCTCATTGACTTAAATCAGTATGAAAATTGTATGCCTAACTGAAAACCCAAAGTTTGCACAGGTAGAAGTCTCGGTTGTGGCTGAGAGGCTGCCAGAGGCGTCTTTGAAGATGGTATTCCATGAAGTCTAGCTCTGCAGGATTTAATTGTTGGGTAGAAGTAGCAGGGGCTGAGGAAGAGGGGGATTGTCAACCCTGAACAGAAACCAGGATTACCACATTAGACTGAAACCCCAAGGTCGCCAAAGGTGGCGGGCTGCTCCCCTGGCTTAGCTGCCTCCCTCAGCTCACTCTCCCACTAGCCATTCCCCAAGCCCTTGGGCGGGACCTATAGACACTGCACATCCTCAGTAGACATTCAAGCCCGGTGTCTGCCTTTGCATCCGGATGTGTGGTGCTGACGCCACTGACGTAAGAATGCACACGGGGACACTGCAACCTACAGACCAAGACCCAGCCCAGCCCGGAGCCGCCTGGTGGGCCGCTGGCTGCTGGCGGGCACAGATGACCATGACCAGGCTCCAGGCTGCTTCAGCCCATCCACTCCCCACTCGCCTGGGGCCAGATGGCTGTTGTTTCTTGTACAATTGTGGACTTTTAAACCCTGTTGACTAAACAGTAATTAATTTATATTTGTGGGAAAAAAATGCCACTGTCCTAGTGATTTCTGATGTAAATAATGTTGTTTATATAGTATGTATTAAATTTTCCTACATTGTAAAACTGCTGTACTTTTGATTCTTGTGTATTAAAAAGTGTTACTACAGATTTCTAGAATCGGGCTGACACTTGGCATTGCATTTGGTATGGGCTGTGTGTGCCTGGGGCGTCCAGAGTTTGGGGCAGCCGTGAAAAGGAGGCTTCAAACTCTCCTGTGCACCGGGCCTGGGCTTGAACTGCAGTCCCCAGGCCTGAGCAACTTCACCCACAGCCCATGGCCCTGCCTTTCGAAGGCTGATTTGGCTGGCTGCGGACAGCCGTTTGCTCAGGGCTGCCCTTCACTTCCGCCCATGTCTTCCTGGCCCCACGGGGAGGGTCCTGGGAAGACTGGCAGGCTGCATTGACAATCTGGGTTCCCGCCCTGTTCAATAAAATCCATTTTATGCGCCATCCTGCAGCCATGAGGGGGATTTAAGATTCATTCTTGGGGTTGGGGGGAACATTTCCTAATGGAAACACGGACCCATTGCTACCTCGCTGTTTAGCTTGGGGCCGAGGCAGAGGGGCCTGTCTTGCAGGCGGAGTGGGATTTTACAGATAGACCTGAATGGCTTTGAAACCAAACCAGTTGTGAAGCCTCCAGTTTTGGGTACCAAAATTGGCAGGCCTATGTGCCCGCCCAAGAGTTCGCGCCCTGACCATTGGGTGGAGAGAGCAGCAGTGTTCCGGGAGACCGGCCCGCCGCACGTGGGCAGAGGGGCCGGTGCCAGGGCCCGGAGCTCCAGGGAGGCCCAAGGGCCAAGCTATTCCTGCCCACGGAGGAACACAATCCTGCGGCAACTCAAAACTCAAACGGGGGACGTTGGGGCCATCTGATTTTAAGAACAAATGTAGTAATCCGTTTACAAAGAGTTACAACAGCAGCAGACTTCTGACTGATGTCCAAACGCTCCTTTTACTGGAAGCCCGCCCCTTCCCGCCCACAGAAAGGTCACTCCGTGATGCCCAAGGCACAGCGGCCGCCAGCGCCTAGTCTGGGCTGCCGGCTCCAAACCGAGCCGCTGAAGGAGCAGCAGCGGGGACGTTACCGAATTGGAATTCCATAGCCACGGCAGGTGGTAAATTGACTGGTCAAGGGAGGCAGCCGGAGGGACCTGCGGTCCCCATGAACGCGGACCCCAGTGCAGTCTGCCCCGTCGCTGTCTGCGAGAACCCGTCAGTTATCTGGGAGTCTTGGTGACTTCCCAGCCGGATATGTGCTTGTGGGGACATGGGGCGTGTGTGTGTGTGTGTGTGTGACGGATGTGACCTGGCCAACGCTTTGCCTCTGACCACACCATGACTTGCAGTGTGGGGACCCTGCCAAGGTTGGACTCCTTACCGCCAGCGGCTATGGGGAGAGTTTGCACACGTTTCTTCATTTCCCTTGCTTGCTCGTCAGGTTGTCACGGAGATGGGGCGCCCCGTGGGCTGGACACCTGCCATTATTTTTGGAAGGCAGTGGAAAGACGGGCTCCGGGGCAGGGCGGGGGGGGGGGGGAGCGCTGGCTGTCGCTGCTGAGAGCCCAGTTGCCGCGGGAGGTGGGCCCGCATGCTTGGGGAAAATGCAGCATCCTGAGAAACTGGGTGTGCTTCCAGGACTGTTCAGCAGAGGGCAGCACAGGCCCACAAACAGTTCCCACGGTGGAAACCCCCCTCCCTCCCCCCTCCCTCAGAGCACAACTGTGACCGCGAGGAGGCTGGGAGCAGGAGGCCGAAGGGCAGTGCGTGCGGCGGTGAGGCTGGCGTCTGGTCACCCTCGCGGGGGCCTTGGCAGCCAGGCTTGGTGCTGCCCTGCTTGGCTCTCACCTGCAGCTACAGCTCAGATTGCGTGATGTCCTCCACCCAGCTTCCCTCCCTCCCAGCAGCCACGTGTCACATGCTCCTACTGCTTCTTTGGACACCCACCTTAATCTCCTTGGCCCCTCTCGGCAGCCCAATACACACACACACACACACACACACAAGCCCCCCTCCCCCTCCAGCCTGGCTCTGCAGCCTCATATTTGAGCGTATCTCGGAGGCCTGGATGGAGCCCTTGGGGGGCACAGGGTTGACACATGGGGCTGCTAACTGCAAGGCCAGCAGTTTGCAGTGTCCAGCCGCTCTGGGGGCAAAAGACGGGACTCTCTACTTTCGTAAAGAACTGCCTCTTAGAAACTCACCGGGGTGTCTACCCGCTCCTAAAGGTTCCCTGTGAGCCGGCACCGACTCGTTGGCAGTGGATTTGGTTTCTCCCTTTCGTCATGGGGCCTAGTGGTGAGTACATGGGGTGGGCTCGGCTGCGAAGCACAAAATTAGTAGTTTAAACCGCCAGCTGCTCCCAGGGAGAAAATCTGACGCGTTCTGCTCCCGTAAAGGTTTCCTGTTTCAGAAACCCCGAGAACAAGCCTACTGTGTGCTGTCAGCTGAATCTAGAGCCTCATGATCATCTTCAGCTGGTGTCCTCTGAATAGCCTTGCCTGGCCTGCCTGGGCCCGTCCCCTTTCCAAGGTGAGAACGTCCAGGATTTCATCGCTGCCTCCCCCACCATACTGGGACCTGGGTTCCCTACCTCGGCTCGAGGCCACATGGGAGCTGGGCTATGCGTCTGCGGCAGGAGCACCATGCCCACCGGGGTCCTTGGGTGCGCTGGTCCTGGGTGCGCTACCCAGTGACCTCAGGCAGCTGCTGGTTGTACAGAGGGAAAGGGAAGCGGGATGCTCCCATGCTGGGGGCTCCAGGAAGGGCTGAGGGGGGCATGGTGTGTGTGTGTGTGTGTGTGTGTGTGTGTGTGTGTGTGTGTGTGTGTGTGTGTAGCACTCAGCATTTGAAAGGCCCTGCCATGCCAGGTGTTAACGTTTCACTGTTGGATTTCTGAACACACTAGATTACAGTGCTTCTCAACCTTCCTCATGCCGCGACCCTTTCACATAGCTCCTCATGCCGTGGTGACCCCGCCAACCATACAATTATTTTCATTGCTACTTCATCATGGTCATTTTGCTACTGTTACGAATCAAGCGAACCCTGTGAAGGGGTCATTGGACCACCCCCAAAGGGGTCGTGACCCCCAGGTTGAGAACCGCTGCCCTAGAAGCATGGTGGTGGAATGTTAAATCACCTGCTGCTGTTGAGTCTTCGCCAGCTCCCGGTGACCGTGTGGGACAGAGGGGAACTACCCTGCTGAGTTTCTAAATTGTAAATATGTCTGGAATCAGGCTGCCACATTTTGCTCTTGTGGAGTGGCTGGTGGATTCGAGCCTCAGACCATTTGGTTAGCAGTCAAGTGCTCAGGGGCTCAAAACCCAGAAACCAGCGGATTCTGACAAGCCCATGGGGGAGACTAGAACTGACATCCACAGCAGAAGCAACGGGGCAGGCCTTTCTTTGAAAGCAACTCAGGGTAGGTTTGAAACCGCCAACATTTTGGCTAGTCATTTGAACACTTAGCCATCTGTGCCACCCACGGTGTTTGGCGGCTTAGAGAGTGACTCCATCCTAACCACCAAGGCATGATTTCATGATGTGGCATGGAGGGTGGCTGGGACACACCTAGGCCCGGCTAGAGGGCAGCCCAGCTCTAGCCCAGGACCCGGCACCAGGCAGGAGGATCAGGGGAGAAGGGGCAGAGCGGGGGCAGAGTATCGTGTTCAACCAGCCTCCTCACTGCTGTGTGATTCTCTCGGTGGCATCGAGTCAATTCTGGCTCATCGACATTATGGGGCAGGCTAGCACTGCCCTGTCGTGTGTCTGAGGTTGTAACTCTTTTTTTTTTTTTAAATCGCTTGATTAGGGGCTCATACCACTCCTATCACAATCCATACATGCATCAATTGTGTAAAACACATTTCTACATTCATTGCCCACATCATTCTCAAACATTTGCCCTCCACTTAAGCCCTTTGCATCAGCTCATTTTTTCCCTCTCTCCCCTCCCTTATGAACCCTTGATAATTTATAAATTATTATTTTGTCATATCTTACACTGTCCGATGTCTCCTTTTACCCACTTTTCTGTTGTCTGTCTCCCAGGGAGGAGGCTATATGTAGATCTTTGTAATTGGTTCCCCCTTTCCACCCCACCCTCCTGGTATCGCCACTCTCACCACTGGTCCTGAAGGGATCATCTGTCCTGGATTCCCTGTGTCCCCAGTTCCTATCTGTACCAGTGTACATCCTCTGGTCTAGCCAGATTTGTAAGGTAGAATTGGGATCATGATAGTGGGGGTGGGGGTGGGTAGGAAGCATTTAGGAAATAGAGGAAAGTTGTATGTTTCATTGTTGCTACACTGCATCCTGACTGGCTCATCTCCTCCCTGAGACCCTTCCATAAGGAGATGTACAGTTGCCTACAGATGGGCTTTGGGTCTTCATCCCGCACTGCCCCTTATTCACGATGATATGATATTTTATTCTGATGATGCCTGATACCTGATCCCTTTGACACCTTGTGATCGCACAGGCTGGTGTACTTCTTCCATGTGGGTTTTGTTGCTTCTGAGCTAGATGGCCGCTTGTTTACCTTCAAGCCTTTAAGATCCAAGGTGCTATATCTTTTGATAGCCGGATACCATCAGCTTTCTTCAGCACATTTACTTATGTGCCTGCTTTTTCTTCAGCAATTGTATTGGGAAGGTGAGCATCATGGAATTCCAGTTTAATAGAACCAAGTATTCTTTCATTGACGGAGTACTTGAGTGGAGGCCCAATGTCCATCTGCTACCTTAATACTAAACCTATAAATATATGCACATAGATCTATTTCCACATAGTCATATATAAATATATTTACATATGTACATGCCTATATTTAAACATCTATAAATGCCCTTTACCTCCTAGCTCTTTCCTCTATTTCCTTTTACTTTCCTCTTGTCCCAGTATCATGCTCAGCCTTCATTTGGGTTACAGTAATTCCTCTTAGTTACATTACCCTTAGTCACACTGTACCAGGCCTCCTACACACTCCTTACCACAGATTTGGATCACTTGTTCCCTTGTCTCTGGGTTTGTTAACACCACTACCTTTTCCCCCACCTCCCCCTCTCCCATGTCCTCCTGGAACTATTGGTCCCGTTGTTTTCTCCTCCAGATTGTTCATCCAGCCAATCTTATTTAGACAGACCTGCGGAGATAGTAACATGCACAAAAACAAGACAGAGCAAAACCAAGCAACAAAAGAAAACAAAACAACAACACCAGTAAGCCAATGACAACAAAACGACAAGAAAGAAAAGCTTATAGTTAGCTCAAGGACTGTTTGTTGGCCTTTAGGCGTGTTTTCCAGTTGAGTCTGTTGGGGTGCCAAGCTCTGGCCCCAAAGTCTATTTTTGGCATTCCCTGGGGACTTTGTTGCTCTGTTCCCTTGCTGTTCTGTTCCACACCCTTAGTGTTTTGCCTCAGTGTGGTGGGATCAGATCAGGCGGAATTCCCACACTGTGTCTCCAGTGTTGTTCCCTGTAGGGCTATGGGTCAACGAGGGGCCATATGGTCCTCTGTGGATTGGCTGCTCTGAGCGGGAATATCACCCTCAAGGCTTGGTGGGCCAGGATGTGCTCCACTCTCTCTTCCTCCCTGTTCATTTGCTCCCACGTGCTGTGATCAGACAGGTCCCTCTCCTGGAGCTGCAGATTCAGTGCTGTCCTCTGAAATAAATTCTTCTGGGGGGAGGGGCGGTTGTAACTCTTTATGGGCATAGAAGGGCCTCATTTTCTCCTGAGGAGTGGCCGGTGGTTTCAAACGGTTGACCTTGTGGTTTGCAACTAAAGGTTCCTGCTGTGTGATGGTGACAGCTTGTTAACCTTGCAGGTCTTCACTGGGACTGGGACGAGTGGGATCACCGACCTAGAGAGAGCTCTGGACCGTGCATTCTGAGAAGTCCTTAGTTTGTGGAGGCCTTTGTTCACAGGGGGAGCCCTAAGCCTATTTTCAGTCTCTCCAACTTCTTTCTGACCAATGTGAAAAGCTCGGTTCTCAGGCAGAGTTTTAAGACTACCAGTCCCCAGCTAGTATCCCCCTCCAGGACCTGCCGGGGTGTGCCCTCGATGGGGGTGGGGCACTAGGGTCTCACAGCCCGTCATACCCTGACTGCTTCTGTCAGAAGGCCCTGAACCAATTGTGTAAGCTTTTCTGTCTGCACTGTTGTAAGATTCCCAGCAATGGTCTGAGGAATTGGTCTGCAGCCGATCCCGATGCTGGGTCAGCGTCCTTTGTCTCCATGTCCATATGTTTCTTTGCATTCTTGGGCACCGTGATGGCCTGCTGGTGGTGGTCTGGATGGCTTAATAAATTTGTCTATAGATGTTTGAATGTGAGGGTCCCCGCTCCCCCACCCCAGAACAGGTGAGGATTACAGTATTTATAACAGAATCTGGCCTGCCACAAGTGACGTGGCAACGAGCTTCAGGAAGTTTGTAGGGAAAAGGAACTCAGAGATCGTGGCATTCCCACCGTTTCTGTAGTCCCCTGTATAGCCAACAGTCACGATCGCATCTCCAGCAAAGGCAGCCCCCCTACCCGCTCCCACCGCCCCGCCCCAGCCCAGGAAAAGCAGGTCCAGGATCCAGTGCGGTCTCTGCTACCACACTGCTTGGGGCACCCAGCCCACCTCCTCCTCTTGGCATGCTCCTCCCGCTCTCCCTCGACCCAACTCCCCACTGCTCGGTGTCCCCCTCTGTCTGCGGTGGGTTCAAATATTCATCTGATTAATGTCCTCCATGCCAGGCAGCCACGCATCTCTATGCCCCACATGTGGGACTTACAGAGAAATGCACTGTGAGGTGGAGAGGTCTGGGTGTTCTCTGGAAGCATTTTTTTTTTTTCATTGGGATGACAGCTTTTCAAATCAAGTTAAGCAAAGTGTAGATAATTTGGAAGGGAGGAGAGGAGAGAAGAGTGGGGTCCATTAGAGGTGCATTGATGACTGGCAGCCTGGGGGTAATGGCAGACAAGCAGAGGACTGCAGCCGCTGTGATAACAGAATCCCAGCCTCACGGCTGGGAGAAGGCCCACAAACCGTACGGAGCACTTGACACGAATGCAGTTTGAGTTTTCTTGGCTTTCTAGTCTGGCTTGGGTTTAAGCAGTCAAAGCAACTTGATTTTCTAGTTGAAAGGAGCTAAAATCACAAACAGTTTCTAGCCACCCGTAGAAAGACTCTGTGCATTTTGTGTTTGGGCCGCCCTGCGCTCCTCAGGACCCAGCCTTGTGGGTGAAAGGGGCCATGACTGCAGGGCTACAGCTGCCAGAGGCTGGATCCATGACGGTCTTTCCCAGCATCCCAGGAGATAGGCTTTATTCCTTTTTTTGCAGTTGAGGAGCTGAGGCCCAGAGAAATGAGGTTCTTGCCCATGGCCCCACAGCTGGGAAGTGGTAGAATTCACACAGCCCTACGAGCTTGTCAGCCATCAAATTAATGATGACGCTATTGCCCTGCTGTCACTACTGAGTGCCCCATGTCTTTGCACCACTGCCATGTGCCGAGGCCCTGGTTCTACCCCGGTCTGTCCCAAAAAGCCCCTCACCGGCATTAAGTCAATTCCAACTCATGGTGACCCTACAAGACAGGGTTTCGAAGTAGTCTATGCCTGACTCAAGGTCAGGGGACTGGAAGTGTACTCTGTGAGGGCCAGGGCTGGGCCAAGTTCCTCTGCCAATTTTTTTCTCTTCAGTATTCGGAATCCCCACCCCTGGCGTTTCTCACAATGACCCGCATGGCTCCCATGCGCCCTGGATCGAACTGGATCTCTTTCCCTGCTGGAATGACCGCCCTTGGGCAGGATCACTGCTGAATCCCCAACACCATCACATTAGAATTGTTTGTGGGCTTCAGGATGCGCCCCCCCCCCCAAATAAAACAAAAACCACCATTACTTGACACACAGGGGATGGCGGCAGCTCCCAGGAGAGCGTTGGAAAGGAAGGAGGAGCTACTTTTGTTGGGATGCTACATCAACAAAATCAACGCCTGTAGAAGATGGGGTTCATTTGAGATGAATCTGGGCTCCGCGGTAAATAAAAGAAAGAATGCGTCAATTCAAGAGGGTGACAGGCTGAATCTGCCCTGCTTTGCTCAGGGGGGAAAGGGTCCTGGCCCTGGAGACCTTGACATTTGGTTCCCGGTGGGCCAGATCCTTCCTTCTCGCTGGGTGAGAGGCTGGCGATCCTTGCCGGGGATCCGGCTCTCCACCACTCGCTAGCACTTCCTGCCAAGAATGGCGTTCAGCTGGAACAAACCAGTACGGGATTCGGGGATCGGGCACTTGACAGAAAACTTGGTGCACGCGAGTGCTTGTCCCGATGTCGGCTGGGCTCTGCCTAGGCGCCCCAGGAGTGGCACCCATCACCAGCAGCTGGGTCACCTCTGGGATCACAGAGATTGTCTGCCTGGGGAAGCTGATGGCCGCTCAAGACCACGGTCACCCTGCGGAGGCCCCACTGGCCACGCAGGGCTTCTCGTCCTCAGACTCTGGCTCTTGCAGGGGTACCTCTAGCTTGCTGACCAGGGCTTGGTGCATTGTTTTGTCATTGACCAGAACACCCAGCTTCTCTGGCCCAAGCAGGGGCTGAGTCAAGAACGCTTGAATTGTTCTAAGAGTCGAACAAGTGACCCCTATCAGACCAAAGGTGTCTAGGCCTTAACCTAAGAGATTGATGCATGGAACAAAATGTGGATCCTGCCTTCGTGTGCTCAGAGGGCCTGGTGGGGGTCACAGGTTTGTGAAGCAGGAGGTGGGGCACACCTTCAAGATGCCCTGCCTCCAACTCCCATGTACCAGCCTGGGTGCAAGCTGGCGGCACAAAACGGTTTCTCTGTGGCCATGTTCCTGTGTGAAGGAGCCAACCATCGAGGTTTCGTCAATGCATACGTTGCTACATCATTCACTGTGAGGAGGTGGGGGAGGAGGGAGGGAGCCAGCACCTTTGAGACTGTATGGTTGGCTCAGGGCCTTCTTAGATTTGTACCTCTTCTATAGTCTCATGTTTCCATACTCTGGTGGCCCTCTTTCCTCTTAGCAGTCTTCTTAGCCACCCTTGCTGTAGAAACCGCCACCTTCATTTGGCAGAGGTGGAAACTGAGGCTCCAGGGCACACTGCTAGCAAGTGGCCAACCCAGAAGCTGAATCTGAATCTTTCTCGCCCCCGTGGTCTCTGCCCGCTCGAGTAGCCAAAAGATGTGGGTGCTACTCCGCGCAAGACTCCCTGCGATCGCTTTTGTTTTCTCTCCTCTTTCGTTGTCACGTTGGGTGCCCTGGTGGTGGAGTGGTTCCGCATGACCCGCATGGT
The DNA here is from genome assembly GCF_050624435.1 of Tenrec ecaudatus. Classification (NCBI taxonomy): domain Eukaryota; kingdom Metazoa; phylum Chordata; class Mammalia; order Afrosoricida; family Tenrecidae; genus Tenrec; species Tenrec ecaudatus. Next base: position 8,898,543 of record NC_134538.1, read on the forward strand.
CTGAAGTTGGAAGCCACCAGCAGCTCCTGATGAAAGTCTGGGCTTTCCACTCCTGTCAACAGTTCCGCTTTCGGACACTCACAGGGGTCGTTGTGAGTCAGCACTGACTTGGTGGCAGTGAGTTAGGTTGGGTTTGGGTTCGTTTTAACGTTAGCCTCATTTGCATCATAACAGGACTTCGGTCCACATGCAATTTAGAAGGTGCTGTGAAGCCCACAGGGAAGGCTCACAGAAGTCCCCGCAGGAACCAGCCCTCTGCAGCCTTCCCTCCCACACTTACATCCAGCAGACATCCTCTGTCTTCTTTGCCACTAGCGTGGTCCATTGTAAGGACACATCTTTCTGCTGGGGGGAGGGGGGTGTTCCAGGGAGGTGCATACTGTTTCCGCTCAACTACTTATCTGAAGGTTTGTTGGCAGTTTGAACCCACCCAGCAGTGCCACGGAAGAAAGGCCTGGTACTCGCTTCCTTAGACCAAACTCCCATGGAGTTTACAGTTTCGCTCTGTAAACACCTAGTGGCCTCACCAGGAGCCAGAATCAGCGCTAGAGCAATCGGTTGGATTTCTCCTACGAGAATGGCACTTCTTTTGCTCCGCCAAGCTTGCCTCATTGACCTGTCAACATGAGATGCAACTGAATGGCTCAGTCCTTTCTACTGTGTCCCCGATCGATCTGCCCCGTCTCAGGAAACGGCACCTCCATTTATTGACCCAGCACCTCTGGCTCCCTGCCCCCGGGGCTCATTTTGCTCCCTTTCATGTTCTCTCCTTGTCCATACGCTTAGCAAACCCCACTGTATCTCGCGAAACCTGCTGACGACCGTTTCTTAGGGTCTTGGCACTGCCACGACCTTGGCTTGGACTCCTGCAATACCACCTTCTTCCTCTGACGGCCGGTGTCTCCCCTCTTCCATGAACTTGTTGCCATGAGTCCGTTCCACCACACAGAGACCCCGCAGAGCAGAATTGAGTGGCCCCACGGGATTCCCGGGCTGTTTTCTGATTTAGACAGCTGCAGCTTTCTCCCACCGAGCCGGCCGCCGGCTCCAGTGAACCACGGCCCTCTGTGAGCAGCTAAGCGGTCAACCACCATGCCACTGGACACGAAGTAATTCTTTTAAGATTCAAGTCAGACATAACGCTCCCACGTTCCAAGTCTGCTAACAGCTTCCCAGGGCAACTGGGGTGAACAAGTCCACCCCCCACCCCCAACCTGGCTTACAAGGCCACCACTGCTTGCTCGCTCTCTGTAAACCCCACCTCGGACTCTCTCTCCCCTCGTCCCATCCTGTTTCACCTCCATGGGCTTCCTGCTGCCCTCTGAACTGTCCAAGTGCGACCAGGCGCTGTGAATGGGTCTAGAAGGCTCTCCCCAGATCTGTGCGGGACGTATTCCCTAAAGAGAGCCTTCCTGGCTCCATGGAAGAGGAAAGCCACTTGCTGCCATTCTTCCACCCTGCAGGCTGTCTCTCAGAATCTTTACTGTTTTCTGCGTCACCACTGGGCATGGCAGTGCACGAATGGGCGTTTATGGACTCGGTTCTGTTTCTGCCACGAGAATACAAGAAACAGTGTTGGGGCCGCTGCTGTCACCCACAGCACAGCGCCTACAGCGTAACAGCTGCTTATTCTGTATTTCCTGAACGAACCATACGCAGGCAGAGGGAGGGTATGGCCACTTGGGGTGGCAGCTTCATTCTCTGACAGGGCCGTCTGCGAGGCAATTTATGAGCGTCCGCTCGCGCACGGCGGGAGGTTTGCACTCATAATTACATTTTATGCACAGGAATCTGAGGCTCCAACAACTCGCGGGAGACCACACAGCGAGCAGGGGCCCCGAGCTCCTTCTAGAAGCTGCCAAGTGGGCCTGCCGCGGGGGCCCAAGTGCCCTGCGCCGCTCGCCTCGGGCTGGCCTCTGCTTCCGTTTGCTGCTAATCCTTGTCACCGCAGAAATGGTCCCTTCATGAGAAAGGACTCTCATCCCGTTTAATAGCCCCCGCTCTCCCACTCCCTACATGACCCTCTGCTCTGCAAAGTAAGAACTCCAAGAGTTCGGTTCACACACCGGCCAGGCAAGTGGGCAGGACGGTGCGAGGTGTGCCAGGGCGCCCCCTGGTCAGGCGCTGCCCCGCCCGTGGTCTGGAGGAAGTTGGGGCAGGGGCATGTGACTGTGTCTCTGCCACACCCCCAGCCCGCAGTGCACGATGAAGCTGCTTCTAGGGAATCATTTGGCTAAAGATGCCGTGTTCCATATTCAAGATGAAATGCAAATCTCCATGTTCATAAGGGCAACTAGTTGGCTGGTCCTTGGCGCAGGATCCCAGCTGGATTGTTAGGGGTGCCGAAACACTTCCGAACCAGGACTCTTTTTGGCAAGTGTCCACAGCATTTCCCTTTGGTGGCAGGCTGAAGTCTTTCCTTCCAATCTGCCCTGCGCTCTCCATCGTGTTCTGGGGCATCATCTAATTGCCAACGGCCCTGCCACCTCACTGATGTCCACCCCTTCATCCCCATGCATTTCTGAGGACAACCACTGTATTGGTGCCACTGTATTGGTGCTGCCAGTGTGGGCCACTGGCTCAGAGGCGTGGGCTTCCTCTGGCCCCACTCTGCATTTCTCTAACCCCACCCCTTAGGCACCCACGTTCTCAAGCGATCCTGTGAAGATCAAGGGGCCAGGGTGGAAGTTCTCTCCTCCAGCGTCTGGCCGTCCTGTGCTGCCGAGGATTGGTGCCACGTTCACGCTGGTCTCCGCCCCTTGCCAGTCTCTCAGGTCACCTCTTACCCAGGCTCTGGGAGCTGCTGTACCCCCTTCCCCACCTGCCCATCCACTCCCATCATGTGGTGCTTTGGGATGACAAGGCCTTCACTGGACACTGTGCTCGGCTGTGTTCTATGTCCTTCACAGGAACCGACCCATCACACTGCTAAACCACCCCATGTAACGGGCGCTGCCCATCTCAGAGGGAATGGAGGTTCGGAGCTAGGTGATCGAGCAGAAGCGTGGCCTGACTTAGCAGTTCTCAATTCTCATTTGATTCTGCCGCGTGTCACTTTAAGGCCAAGAGCAGGATCTTCCCGTAAAATGCATCTAGATGTATCTCTCGACCCCACCCTTGCTAGGAACTCTGGGCACGGGGACACTCTGGGTCTCAGTCTCTTCATCCATCAAATGGGTGTATAACTCATCTTGGAAGAGTTTTAAGGATGGAATGGCATCGGATCTCAGCAGTGAATGTGGCCTCATGAAAGCTGTGGTCCTCATACTGATGTGGGTGCTGGTCCCGATTGTGAAGGGAGTGGGTTCGGCCCAGCGCAGACAAGGCAGAAATTGAGGGGTACCTGGAAAGCCGGCCTTCTGGGGCTGGTCATGCCACAGGGAGGGTGACCTCGACCACTGTCCTCATAGAACTGAGGCGAGATGGTCACCCTGGATCTCCAGCCACCCGCCCCCCCCGCTAGCATCCTCCTGGGGGGGGGGTCTGTTGTGTCCCCCAATCATGTGACCACAGAGTTCCACTACTAAGCTCTAGCATGGCCAGATCAAGAAGAGGCACCTGGGTCCACCATGCCCCAAAGATTATTGGAAAATAATCTTTTGTTAAATGGTTGCATTCTCAACAGGCTTTCCGGCTCATCGCCCGCCCACCCCAAAGGCCACCGATACCACCCCCGTCACCCTCCACCCTCCAAGAAACCCGCTCAGGAAAGAAACTCAAGGAATCGCCCCCAATAAATAACAAAACAAAAAAACCCAAACTTTACTTGCATTTAGCTGTTAATAAATAATGTACAGTATGTACATGCAGTGAAGCTCCACGTGGGTTACCGACGCGCAGACACAGCGAGGGGCTCACTTCCAAGCAGAACGCGATCAACACAACCAAAATAAAGTGCTTTACTTTTCACTTCCAACACAGGGGCCAGCTAACCACCAGCAGGAAGGGCCCGGCCGGGGCCCTCCCCTCCCACCCCGCTGTTTTGGCAGAGAACAGGACCTCTCGGAGGGGGGTGGGGAGACGCCAGTTCAGCAGCCTCCGGGGCCAGTGTATGTGAGGTCCCTGGGGATCAGGAGAGGGGCTGCCGGGACGCAGGTGGGCGGGTGGTCAGTGTGGGACTGCAGGGCGTCCGTGAAGATGGTCTTCAAGGGGGGGAGCCCAGGCCCATGCTGGCCCCGGGCTCTCAGACAGCAGCAGGGCCACTCATGGCGGCATCTCTCTCCTGGGTTTAAGGGACAGGACTACTTTCCATGATGGGGTGGGCGGAACCCTGCTCCCCTCCCCGGGACAAGGGGGAGGCCAGGCTGTATCCGGCAGGTGCCGAGGGAGCAGAGGGCCAGGGCAGGCCAGCTGGCCCTGTCCAACATCTCTGCTCACACCTTGCCCAGGGGCTCTGCTGGCAGGAGGAAACCGCTCAACAGGGTGTCCCTTGCCTGCTCAAAAACTTTGAGACCTAGGACCAACTTCCTATGCACACTGGGATGGGGGGGGGGGGGGGGGGAGCAAGTGCAGTTACTGTCCCTCGGCCGGCTCCCCAGGGGGTCATCAGGATATTGGTGGGTGGGGCCAACAGATGCCATCAATTTCCTAACGGGGCTGAGGGGCGCCCTGGCACCCTGCTTGGGGATGGGTGTTCACTGATGCCTCCGGGCGGAGCGGAGCAGGCCTGTGTGCGTGTGCATGTGTGTGGGGGGGGTGGTGGTACGGGGCACCCCCCCCCTTGCCAGCCTGTGGCAGGAGGCCTCGCCTGTTTCAGTGCATCTCAGGGGGCGGGGGGTGGACTCTGATGGGTCCCAGTGTCTGTCTCCTTGGCAGTGGGGACGGGTTTGGCCTGGGGGGGGGGGCCTCTGCTTTACACATTCACACTGCGGGGTGGGGGCGGAGGGGAGCTGCCCTCCCTCTCGCACGACACTACTGTCACAAACATCACAGCACCAGTCACCACAACCTTGTCACGTGCACTAGGGGCTGAGGCAATGTCCAATGCCCCCCAGCCCTTGCTGGTGGGTGGCGGGCCACGTCAGCTCGGAGGTAACCGTCCCACACACCCACTGGTTTCGTGGCCACCTCCTGCAGAGTGCGGGCTGCAGAGAACGGCGGCCATCTGCACTGGCACCTCGGAGAAACCAGGGTGCAGGAGCCTGCACACCCAGGACGGATGGCTCTAGGTCCTACCACAACACACGGGGCAGGCCAAGGAGGAGGAGGAGGGGGGCGCCGAGGAGGGCCCGGGGGGCCTGGGGCCTGGGGGCGGCGGCGGCCTGCCCGGGGAACTCCCGCGTCCTGTGGTAGAGGTGCAGCTTGTCTTTGTTCGAATGCAGCATCTTGACGTCCTCCAGGGCGTAGTAGGCAGCCAGCGTGAAGTTCACGTCGCCCGTGGTGAGCAGGTCAAACACGCAGGCCTGGTAGTAGAGGTCCTCCACGGGCAGCTTTTCCTTGCACTTGGCCACGGCCGTCTCGTAGGGGAAGGTCTCAGGGGCTGTGGGCATGGGGCTGGAGGCCGCCGGCTTGCGGGCGCCCTGGCCCTCCGTGGAGGCACCATGCACGGCCTGGAAGTCAATCTGCTGGTTGAGGGGGCAGCCGCGCAGGCAAAGGTAGAGGCCCTGGCTGTCCCGGTCCTCCACCGCATTGACCACCTCCTCCGGCATGCGGATGGCAAAGGTCAGGTAGCGGCCGACCTGGCGCACCACGATGGTGGTGCCGATGTACCTGGCCTGGATCTCCACGTGCTGTCCCGACACCTTCTCGGTGATCTTCAGGCTGTTCGCCCCGTGCTTGTCCCCGCCATTCTTGGAGCCGTCGGCGAAGGCAGCTGGTAGCTCGTCCATCTCGGCCTGGTACACTTTCTGGTCCACGCACTCCTGGAAGTTCTTGAAGATGATGGTGAGCTACGGGGATGAGGCAGAAGAGAGGCGGTTAGTTGGCGCCATCGACAGCAGGTCAGAAGATGCCCCCCCCCCCCACCCAGGGTGCTCTGCTGTGGGGAGAGCAGGCCCCGCTCAGCCTCCTCCAAGGTGCTTTGGACTGAGAAGAGATGCCCTTGGCCTGCACATCCCAAGCTGGGCCGCAGCTCTGCACTCTTCTCGACGTAAGAGTTCCCAAGTAAAGCAAGAGGGGCCCCGTGCACTTCCAGGTAAGCACCGGACTGCTACGGTGGACTGGACTACCAACCTTGAGGTCAGCAGTCCAGTACTTACCCGGCAGTGGCTACGGAGTCCGACAAGGGCTTGTGAAGGCCTCCCGCGGTCAGGCACCCCTCTCATGCTAACGGAACAAGGGCCCCTTGTGACCCGTAGCGCTTTTCAGCAGAAACCATCTGCAGGCATTTCTTGCGAGTTCGTCTGAGGTAGAGGAGGCCCTCTGCTCCCGTAATGATTTACAGCCTCGTAAGCGCACGGGAGCAGACTCGCCTCGATGGCAATGACTTTGGGTTTTCTGTGAGCAGCTTTCTGGCTTTACAACCTACTTCAAGGGCAGGGCCCCCGCGTGGAAGCAACCAAACCAGTTCTGGTGGGGAAAGGCAGGCAGGGGGAGCCACCGAGGGGAGTCGATCTGACTGCACCCCAGGGGTGGCTGAGGACAGAGGCAGGAACTTGGGGGGCCCAGGCCTAGGGAGGTGCTGCAGAAAGTTCCAACATGAGCACTTGCAGAAGCTAATGGGAACCTGGCCGGAGCAGCTCGACTCTGGGCTCACCACACCCCCATGCCAGCCCAGCGAGGGGCAGCGCTGCCGTGGGACTTTGGGGGGGCCTACTCCCACAGAAATCTTAAACGCCGCACGACAACCACACCGATGCAAAGACGACACAGCATTTTGTAGGCCCTTGGCTGGGGATGCAGGGCGGCCGGCAAGGGGCATGTTCTGGACCCACCCCGAATGGAAGGCCCAGACACACACAGATGCCACGGCCTCCTCGCCAGCTCTAAGGCAGGGCCTGTGCCTGCGCCCGCCCCACAGACCCTTTGGCTAGGCCGCCTGTCTCAGGTGCCTGCAGCCCCTCCAGCCAGCTGGGAGCCCCCCTCGTCTGCCTCCGCTGAGAAAATAGCAGTCACAGGATTCCACCTCCTGCTCCCTCTGCTTCTCCATCCTGAAGTGAGGGGCTGCCTGTGGGGGCCTAGCCAGGGTGGTCTGAGTAGTGGGTGGTCCTGCCATGGGGAGGAGGGGGGGCACAAGGAGGGGCTCTGTGTCCCTGCCGTGGTGTGCACAGGGCCACACAGGCACGGGAAGGGGGGGGGGGCGGGCGGTGTCCTGTTTTCCAAGCCCCATCCGTCTCGCTGGAAGAGGAAAGGCTGGTTTCAACTCTAACCGCCATCCGTCCGTGGAGACTGTCTTCTGGAAAGCCGACAGGCTGTCCGTGCCAGGGAACCAACCACAAGTAACAGCATGAAGGGGGCCTATCGAAAGCTGGGGTGGCGCACTGCCAACGCACCCACACATGTGACTGGCCCCCCTGCCTGTGCTGCCCCCCCAGGGCTCGTCCCCACCCACCGGGCACAACTGATTCCTGGGCCCACTGCGAAGGCAGGCCCTGTCCCAAGGGCTGGGGTGCATGCGGGACATGGCAGTTCACAAGCTCAGTCCCCACGGCGCTCCAGGTTTCCCGTGGAGGGGGGGCTGGCAGGCATTTCAGGGGAGAGTAGGGGGCAGGGCATGGAGGTGGGGAGACCTCCTGACACCTCAGCTTCCTTGCCTGTAAAATGGGGGGTGACTAGCATGGCTGGGAAGAGGGAGACCCTCATACATCAACAGGCGGTATGTGCTCCACCCCCCGCTATCTGGACAAATAGGCCAGGGGTGGGAGCTGGAAAGGCCTGGCCAACACCACTCAGAGCAGAGGGCCTGGCTGCAGGGGCACAGGCACCATGATGCTGGAGGCTAAAACACCCTGGCCTCTACCTTCCAGATCTTTTCTGAGGGTCCTGGGCCCTCAGCACCTGCTCCCTGGAATCCACCAGGGTGTCCTCTCACCCTGCCTGCCTCCCGTCTCTTCCCTCTGGGGGGGGGGGGGGTGGAGAAGATGTGCGTGGAAGACTCCAAGGGCATTCTCGGCCGCTGCATGCTCTGGGCAGAGCCAGGCTCCCAAAGGCCACGGCGCGGCCACATGCCAGTCTGTCCCTCCCCCCTCTGCTGGTCTGTAGCCCAAGAACTGCAGGTGGGGGGGGGGGGGCAATGCAGCAGCGCGAGCGGCACTGGCACAGGGCTCCTGAGCGGATGCACACACCCGAGAGGAGGCTGGGCTGGGCCCGCTTCGGGCCTGCAGTGAGGACAGAGATCTCAGCCAAGACCAATAGAGATGGGCCCTGGTCAGAGCGGAAGGGGTGGGGTCAGCCATGTTCTGCTGTGCCCCTTGCCCCCCTTGGAAGCCCCCTTTCCCCAGTGGCCAGCAGCAATCTGCACACAGAGCAGGAACCGCCCCCCAGAAAACAAAAAACGCTGGTCGAGTGACCACCAACCAAGAATGAATGAATGAATGGCTCACTCATTTGATGTCCCAGAGTGTGTCTGGGATCAAGGGCCCAGTGTGGTCTGCGGGGAGCTGGGTGGGATCAGGTGTCCCAAGCCCAGGCACAGGCTGTGGGTGGGGTTGGCAAGATCTCCTTCCACTTTGTGATGACCCCCCCACCCCTGCTGACCTCTCAGACAATGGGGCCGCAGCCCTGACTCGTTGACTGGAAAGCACAGCTGTTCATGGGCACATAATGTGTGTCTGTGGGCCCTAAGGTGGTGCCCACATGACCCTGGGTTGGGAGGGGCAGGCCCCTTCCCACCTTGGGCGCAGGGCAAAGGAACACCTCTCCAAGGGCATCGGATGCTGGGGTCAAAGCTGTGGCCTTGGGCTCCCTGTCCGTCTCTGTCTTGACCGGGCAGGTGGCGGTAGGCTATGGCAGGGTCTCGGGGAAGCAGGCCCAGCACCGGTCAGGACTGAAGGCCTGTGTGTGAAGGTGTCCACGGAGCAAGAACCAGCTTGTTCCCTTTCCTCCCAAACTGCAGGGCCCAGGAAAGCCTCGCTGGTGCCATGTGAGGGCCAGCGGAGGCCAGAGCCAGGGCTTGGACCATTTCCCTGACTGCCAAGTCCCTTTGCAGGGCACCTCCCCAGGGCGCAGAGGGACAGGAGAAATGGAATGGCCCTCATGAACCAGACGGGCATTGTGGAGCCACTGCCTTCTAACATGCGTGTCTCTAGGAAAGGGAGCCCAGGGCCCTGGGTTTCGAGTCCTTCTTGCCAGCTCAAAGCCCTTGGTCTCTGGTGGGCAGGGCCTAGGGTGGCAGAGGAGGGTGGCGGGTGGTGTGTTCCCTTCATCGAGACCCTGGAGGCACCAGCCTCCTCTGGTTGGATCAGAACACGATGTCAAGAGATCCTCTCTCGGAAGTGGATCAGGAAGGGCCTGGAAAGCTCCCACTGCCTGAGTCTTGGCTATGAGTGTGTGTGTGCTGTATGCAAACCACAAGGTCAGTGGTTCCACCCCCTCACCCCCTGCCCATTTCTCAGGAGAAGGATGCAGCTGTCTCTCCCTGTACAGGCAGCTTTGGGAACCCAAAAGGGCAGGGCTACTCTGTCCTAGAGGATTGCCACGAGTCGAATCGACTCAATGGCAGTGGGTTTTGAGATGCTTCATTGTTGGGAGTCCCGGTGGCACCATGGGTTATATATGCAGTGGGCTACTGGCTGCAAGGTCAGTGGTTCAAACCCACCAATCACTCTGTGGGAGAAACATGAGGTTGTCTGCTCCTACGAAGTGTCAAAAATCCAAGGGGGTAGTTCGACCCTGTCCTCTAGAGCGTTGCCCTGAGCCTGAATCCACCCGGCAACAGGGGGTGTGGCATGTATAAAGTGATCCCCGGTCACCATGGTATCGGCTGGATCCCCAACTCATGGCGATCCAAGGGGATTCAGAATAGATCTGGACGCCAAGGACTTTTCAAGGCCGTGACCTTTCCAGGGAACCCTGTCAGGCTTTCTGCTGAGCCACTGAGTGAAACTGGCAACATTTTGGTTAGAAGCCAAGAGCTAGCTAGGCCGTCTGCGCCACGGAGGACAAACACGCACGCCCACGCGTGGCACAGGCAGGAGAAGCTCCGGCTTGGTTTCCCTCGTGGCCGAAGTCTCAGAATATCCCTTTCTGAGTGTCTCCTTGGACACTGAGGCATGGGAACACGGCAGTTGCATCTGGGGGCCGTGCCTGTGGTCCCTGGGCTGCCCAGCAGCACCCTCACCCTGAACCTGACCCTCACCCTCACCTTGCTGGTGGCAGTGGCGGCAGAGCCGGGCAGCACAGGTGTGTTGGTGACCTGCACATTCAGGTAGTTGTTGTCGATGAGTGGCCAGGCGCCCTGCACCTTGCAGGTCTGGAAGCGGTCTGTGAAAGTCCTGAGGTGCGGGTCCCCGAAGAGGCCGCAGTGGGTGTAGTTGGGGGCAGCTGCGGGCTTCTCGTAGTGGCAGATCTCCGGGCTGTCGGAGCGCTCCTGGCTGTCCCCCGCCGCCGGGGACGGCAGGGTGCGTGGGCGAGGCTGGGAGGTGGGGCCATCCTTGGAGCAGCTGTGTTGGCTCATGAGGTCCTCTATGCCATGGACGGCCGAATGGTAGGCCAGGTCGCCCCGGCAGGTGCGGGCCGTGCGCCGCGTGCAGTAGGCGTAGGCGCGCAGGGCGGTGCAGAACTCGGGGGCGTCTTCCGTGTGGCCGCCCGACGTGGCTCTCCAGAAGTCAGAGTTGCACTTGAGGATCTTGCAGGGCAGGGTGGCTGTGGAAAGATGGGGACACGGGGTTAGGGCAGAGCCTGGCACCTCCTTGGGTGTCAAAGGTCAGTTTATACTCATGTAGCCTGCCCCAAGAATATTGGCAAAGCTGAGACATTTAGCACTGAAGCTAAGCCCGCGGTTACAGATGTGACACTGGATTGACCTTGGGCAAAATCAGCTCTCTTGTGCCTCATTATAAGTATCTGAAAAATGGGATGCTACTAAGTACACCAGGGAACTGCCAACCACACCACGAGGCCACGTTGGCAGTTCCAACCGACCAGCCGTCCCTGGGAGAAGGGTCAGGCTGTGTGCTCCTGTAAAGATGCAAAGTCTAAGAAACCGAAAGGGGCCGTTCTCCTGGGTCCATATGAGGAGAATCACGGGCAAAGGATTTTGGGCCACACAAGACTGATGAGTATCAGTGATCATGTGGTAGGCAGTGAATGCCCAGTGAATGCTGGCTACCGTGTTTACTGTCCTGGCTGGAGTCCACACGTATCATAGCTACCACATGCCCACACTGTAATAGAGCATGATCACTGTCCACAGCCTGGCTCGTCAGTTCATCTGAGGAGCATGTCCCCCCGTTCCTGTACTTGTGCTGCTTGTTGTTAAGTAAGCTTTGACACCTCAGTGGTAACTAGCCAGGGATGACCATGGCTTTTAGACACGCCAATCTCATGCCTACACACATGGAGCCTGCCCTCTCCTGCCCTTCGGGGTTCTTCAGCGCAGCCCCCAATGCCCACAAATGGTCAGGTGCACAGCGGCATGTGGCAAGAGGGCATGTGTGGACTGGTGTATGTGTATGTGTGTGTCAGAGAGAGAGAGAGAGAGAGAGAGAGAGAGAGAGAGAGACCATGCCACCACAGGCTGAGCCACCATGGTTTGTGACCTTGGACGAGTCTGTTTGCTTCTTGGGCTTTGACTTTTTACTTATAAAACTGAGTTGGGGGTAAACCCAGGGAGGAGAACATTTAATGGGAGCCGCAGCCGCCGGAGGACATCTCCCCCAACAGCTGTGCCCCCCTCAGTGTCGTGGGGTCTGCACTGGGGCCCCCACCTTCCTCTCTGCCTCCATAGGAGGAAGCCAAGTGTCAGGAAGCTGAAGAACCTGTGTCCAACATCCGGGAAACCAGTTCTCAAATCCACAAGTTTCCCCTGTGACTCTGATGCCCCTCACCCCCTAACTTGTGTTTGTAACACTGCAGGCGATCCCCGGCCATTTCAGGGGGCATTTGGTGATTTAAAAAATGAATCACATATTTACTTAAACGTGTATTAGGAAACAGCTGGAATGGGCAGGTGCGCAGACAGAAGTTTATCAGTGGTTACCAAGGCCTGAGGTGGGGGTGCACAGGGTACCTGCTTAAGGGACATCGAATTTACAGGGCCGGAATGACGGTGGTGATGGCTGTGCAGCAGGTAGATGTACTTAATGTCATTGAACTGCTCACTTAGAAATGGTTTTTTGAAACCTGTTTTATAATAAACATTGGGTCTTGCTTTAAAACCAACAATCCTTCAAGAAAGCCGTTAACATGAAGTGAAGGTGTGGGGGGTGTGCATGAAATGAAATGAGAGGTTCAGAGGACCCCCTAGCTGAGGGGATCAGACTCTGTACACCTTCTACCTGCTTTGGACACCTCCACCCATAAACTGCCATCGAGTCAATTCTGACTCATGGTAATCCTGACACTGCACAATTAAAGGAACGATACAAAATAAAATCTAGCAGCAAGTCGGTGGCAGGTGATATCACCTGCCCCGCTCACCAGCTACCCGGTAACTAAAATACATTATCATAAAAAAATGGATACAATACTAAACACATTCCTCTCCCCCAGCTTTATTTAAAAGGAGGCGTGTGTGACTCCAGAGTTCTGGAGGTACAGTGGTCCCGTTGGGCTGCGACCCGCATGGTCGGCTGTTTGAAACCACCAGCAGCTCCTCGGGAACAAGACTGGGCTTTCTACTCCCATTAAACAGGTACAGTCTCGGAAAACCCAGAGGGGCTCATTGTGGGTCAGCATTGACGCGATGGTAGTGAGGGAGGGTGACTTAAAGGCTGAGAGTCAGTGACGGAGTAGCTGGTGGCAGTTGTGCAGGGACACGTGGTGGCTGTGGGCCACCTCACCCACTGGCTACTCAACATGTCTCCCTCCCAGGATCCTTTAACTTTAGGTCTTCTTGGTTCCCCAACCATAGGATGGCCCCATGACAAGCCCCCGGCCTGAGGACCGAGCGTGGCCTAGGAGGGAGAAAGGCAGACTTGGGGTGGGGTAGGGCACTGTGCAGAGTATTCCCTGTGTGGTAGTTAGTCAACTCCCACCAAGCTCACACTTGAAAACCTTATGGGGAAGCTCTACTGTCACATGGGGCCACCGATTTGAAAGTCAAGTCATTGCACACAGCATCCACAGCAATGAAGTCCTTGGCTGTTGTGACTAGCTACTGGTTCTCCTTTCAGATGCCAGTGGCCGTTCTGGCAGCCTCGTTAGTGCTGGGAGCTGTCACTGTGTGCTAACCAGCTACTCTGCTTTGATGGGTATCAAAGAGAATTGAAGGAAGGGAGACTGGCAAGCGGGCTGTCTCGGCTCTGCCCAAAGTCCACCAGCATGGGGCACTCTGTTTGCAGCTCTCACAGAGACCAAAGGAAGAGAGAAGGCATTCCCACCCTAATGCACATTTCAATTCCCCGCAGCACAGTCGGGAGCTGCCCTGGACATCTAGGCTCCTTGAGGTCCATGTTCAGTGGGTGGCAGCTCCCCCACTCGATTCCGGGAGTGCTGTGGGCATTATATCCTCCCAGGGCCCAGTGGGAGGGTGCACCCCCCATTCCCACGGCTTGGCGATACCAAAGCCAGGCTCAGTGGGGCTAACTTACTTTCTCACCCAAGGTCTCACTGCCAGAAAGGAATTGAAGCAGGATTCAAATCCAGTCTGGGGACCTGAGAGCCAATCACAGTGCATTTCACATTCCCACTGCCCGAGCACCCCTCCAGCTCCCATCAGCCAGGAGGCCTGTGGTCTGCACACACGCATCCTCTCTGGCCCTGGCTCCAGAGGCTATTTCTCCAGGTAGGTCTTGCAGTGTAGACAGAAGGCTGAGAGGCAAAGGTTAGAATGGCTGTCCAAGGCAGGGTCACCTTGAACACAGGGCAGTATATTACAGACAATATTCCAGGTCCCATGCCTGACCTTGGTGTGTGGCTTTATCCCCCAAGTGGGGACTTTCATGGGGGAGGCTCTTATGCTTTCATGGGGTGTGTGTGTGACAAAGATTTGCTTGCTCTTTGGCCCAGCTCCTGTACACCAGTGAGTATGAAGTACACAGGCAACACCCCACCCAGGGGCCCTAAAGAGGGGGCATTCCTCCCAGCCCCTGGGGTCATGAGTAGGCAGTGCCACCCTCCAGACATGGCTCCCAACATTCTAGGGAGCCCCAATGCTCAATGCCTTTGCCCTCTGCAATCGGACCAGAATGCAAGCAGTTAGGAGTCCAAGGGGTTGGCGAGCCTGCAGCTCTAGCAAGCTCCAGCAAGGGTGGGGGTGAGGGGGCTGCTCAGCCCACAGACCGCACTTTGAGGCCTGAGAGTTCAGGTCCCTTTATTTCCAATAGTCACGGAGGGAACCAGGTAAAGCTGCCAGCGCCCGGCCTGTCTGGAGCGTGCCTGCCTCTGGCCAAACCCAAAGAAGCAAACTCACTGCCTTGAGCCAAGGCCGACTCATAGTGGCCTCCTGTGGGTTTCTGAGACTACACCTGTTAACTGGAGTCGAAAGCCCAGTCTCTCTCCTGAGGAGCTGCTGGTGGTTTCAAACTGCAAACCATGTGGATCACAGCCCAATGAGCACCCACTACACCGCCAGGGCTCTTATGGGCTGCCATTCCACAGGGACTGGTAGGGTGATGGCAGGCGGAGTGGGTGTTGAGGAGACAGTTCTTCCCATGAGTGAACACCTCTAATTTAGTGCCAAGCCAGGAGTCAACCCTCACATAGGACCCCTCTATCTTTCTCTTCACCACCCTCCACCCCAGCGGGCAGGAGGGAGCAAGGCAGCAAGCGTGGCAGCACCACCCACCACCCACAGGGGGCGACAGAGGCCGCTCTCTACAGACAGGCAGGCGCTAGGAGCCTGGGCCTCCCTCCCAGTGTCTCCCCTCTCCATGGTTGCCTCTTGAACTCGGCTGCCTCCATTCTCGGTCACCCGGAGAAGAAACTCATGTCATCAGTCAGGGCTGAGGACACAACAGAGGGCCCGAGCAGACACTGGCCACCGGAGGGAGGACCTCTCGTGTAAAGTCCAGGTCTCTCACCTACTAGCCATTTGGGAACTTGGGCGAATCGCTTGCCCACTTGCTTCTGCTCCAATTCTATATGGCCAGGAATGCCCAGGAAGGCTGGGGTCCAGCAGGCCCTCCACAAACCAGGCCCCTGACAAGGCCTCTGTGAGAAACGAGAGCTCGCTCGCAGCCCATGAGATCGGAGGCTAGTCCAGTCATGGATAAGGTAGGCGGGGGCCAGCCCTTGCACTTGCTCCCTCCCTTTGATGAGAGGACTCCAGCACCCCCCGCTGACTCTGGGCAGCTCCTTCAATCTACTCAGCACCCACAGACACCATCTTATCCACCAGGGGTCCTCGACCTTCCTAATGCCGCGATCCTTTCCTACAGCTCCTCATGTGGTAGTGACCCCCAACCATGATTATTTTTATTGCTACTTCATAACTGTCATTTTGCTACTGTTATGAATCCGGTGATCCCTGTGAAAGGGTTGTTTGACCCCCAAAGGGGTCGCTACTGGTGCACCCAGATGGCTTCACCACCTACTCACTTTCCCTCACAGGAGGGAGGAGCCTCACCCTTTCTCCTGGTTCCTCCTGAGACTCTCCTAAGTCTCCTCCCCAGAAGGAGAGGCCCCTGTGGCTGGAGGGCAAACCTACAGGACGGGTGACCCTACAGGACATGGGAGAACTGGCCCTGTCAGTTTCTGAGACGGTCACTTTCTGGGAAGAGCAAGCCCCGTCTGTCATGCACAGAGCTGCTTTCTGCTCTCCTTTATTGACGTCTCATATAACCCCATGCCTGGGGAGGTCCAGGTGCCTTTTCACTGCTGCACAAGGTTAAGATTCTGCTCTGGGGGCCTCCACCCAGGACTGCACTGGGACGTGGATCTGGGGAGTGGAGAGGAGACAGCAGGGTGGGTGGCAGTTCTCCAACAAAGCAATGACAGTAAGGACGCCGTGCCGTCACCGGGCCCTGGGCAGGTTACTGGCTTCTCACAAGCCCCAGACGAGGGCAGTAGCCCAGATGCCCCAGCCACAGAGCTGAGGGGAGGCAGTTTGCTAGAGGCCAGTTTGTGGGCAGAGCATGCCTGCCCCACATCCAGGAGATGACTGGTAGTACTGGCCTACAACAGATACGAATGGGGCTTTCTTGCCCAGGGCTGGACAGTCCCCAAGGGGCTGTGAACTGAGGGGTCCCATGGCCCGCCCCCCCCAAAAAAATCTGTCTCCTCTAAAATTCCCTGCCCCCCACTAAACCCCTGGCCCCAGGTCTCCCCCGCTCCCAGGTCAGTGACCCAAATGTAACCTGGCCCCTCATCAAAAAAGCAGCCTGGGGGCTGTGGTGTCCCCTGCCACAGAGGCCCCAGAAGGGCTGGCTCTTAGGTGCCGTTCTCTTTTAAAACCCTGAAACATGCAGTTTGAATCGCCGCTGAAGAACCTTGGACAGTGCGGACGCAAGTGTCCAAGGGACCATTTCCGAGTTTAAACGGATCTCACTGCCGCAGAGGGCGTCAGCCTCCCAGCAGGGGCAGCCTCGGACCAGCCCTTGTGCCTTGTGGTGGACAAAGGGAGGGCAGCCAGCCTCCTGGCCAGGTGGACACGGGCTATTCCAGCGTGGCTCATGCAGATGGAAAGCGTCCCCTTCTAGCCCTTTAGCCGGCTTCGGACTGACTGAACACTACAGCCATTGCACTCCAAGAGCAGGGAGCCCAGGACCCCACCGGAACGAGCTTCCATCTCCATCTCTTCCCCTGACCTAGTCCTGGGACACGGTGCCCCTCTGCTCCTGCTCTCTCTGGGCACCTGCAGCTCCAGCTTACAGCAAGAGAAACAATCACAGCTGCCATCCAGTTGGCAACCCGGACTAAGGGCGGCCCCTGCGTTCCATAGCAGAATCCCGCCCCCACCTTGAAATGGCGAGAGCTGTGACCTGCAGGGGATCACCAGGCCTTTCTTCCACGGTACCTCCTTCAGTCAGTGCCTCAGCGCACACACGGTTGTGCCGCACAGGGACTGCCATCCTCACAGACACACCAGGAAAAGCACCGCCTTTTCCATTCCTTAGATGGGAGGGAGATGAGATGAGGTGGTGCGACCTTGCGAGGTTGGCTTCCCCCAAGGCTTCGCAAGGTCTCTAACTTTTAGGATGAGCTACTGTGGATCAGAGGGGTATATCTAGAGGCCCTTAAAGACAGTGGCCCGGCTCAGGGCTACCAAAAGGAATCCAACTCTCCTTCCCTCTTGTCCCGGGGAGACTTGGTACGGGATAGACATGGGGGAAATGACTGCTCTCTGCCTCTTGGGGACCAAGCAGCCCTGGCTCACAACATGGGGTCCCAGCGATGGCTAAAGGGGCCCCCAGGACCTAAGGGAGGGGAGGCAGCGGGGCCCTTGGCAGTCACCCTCAGATACCCTCCTTACTGGCACCCGGAATTAGGGCCAGAGCGGGCAGCTTCCCTGTGTAACCCACTTTACCAAGACCCTGGCTCTGTGATCATACGCTACTACTCCCCCTGGGCACTGGGGACACCAGAGGTCCCTGATGTTGATGGCCCCCAAAGGGTGGGTGCCCAGTCTCTGTTGTGGAAAGTGGGGTGGCTCAGTTTTAAGTCCACCCCTCTGTACCTCCCAAGGACTCCTACCCTCGAATCCCAGGGCCTCGGCTCTTTTCCCTGGCCCTGCTAGGGACGCAGTTGCCCTTGAGTCTGAAAACGGGGAAAGTACTCTGTTGATAACTAGACCAAATTCACTGCCAGAGGGTTGGTGCCAGCTCAAAGCCAGCTGCCCCTGTGGGTCTCCAAGACTGTAACTCTTTACAGGAGTAGAAAGCCCAATATTTCTCCCACACTGGGCCACACGGCGAAGGCTGACATCCAAGCCTGCGTCAGCTATCAACAGAGCTCAACAGATGTGCTTCCTTGGGGATCCTCCTTCTACTTCAACCTTGGCTGCCCATGAGAGTCCCCTGAGAACAGTGACCCCCCCCCCCCACCAGCTGGGTCCTGGAGCCCTCTAACGCCCACAGCCCCTCAAAGGATTTGAGACATTTTAAAACAACCTCACCCCAGCACCGTCCCTGGCGGCAGTGCAGGGCCTCCACCAGCCCAGGGATGTACGTATGTAGGTGGTCCTATCAAGAACTTCAGGATTAGGGGGCTGGTCTCAGAACGAGGCATGGCAAGGAGAAACGACTTCACAGCTGGCCAGGGAGAATGGCTTTCCTTTCCCTGGCAGCCCTGGGGTCTCTTCCGAGTCGAATCAACTCAGAGACGTGAGTTTCTGTCTGCTTCCCAGAAAAGTATGAGGGCTGGGTGCTTAGTACCCCCCCAGCCCCCTGCAGGGTGAGAATGTGTGTGCACCAGCACGACTCACAGGCCGGCTTTCAGAGCTCTTTTGAACTGTTAATCAAGCTCAATCTTCCCAAATAATAGCCTGATTATCACCACTCTGTTTGCATAACAAAGAAGCCCAATAACACTGATTCCGCTGAGCTCAGAGGGGTGTGAACGGCCGGCCCAGAGAAAGGGTTTCTAAGGAATGCGGGGAGCAGCTCCCGAGCCTGAACCCGGGAATCAAGACAATGCAATTTGCCACCAAGAAAAACCCAATAGACCAATAAATTACCCGTGTGCAAAGGGATTAGATCAGGTTTCAGGGGCCCCGAGAGAGGGGGTGGGGAGACCCCAGGAGGGAGGAAAGCGGCCTCCTCTTAAAGGGGTAACGTTTATTTTGAATACAACACCCACCCACCTCCCGCTTAGTCAGTGCTGGCACTTAGTCCTTTGTGGAAAGCTCTGAGCTCTTTCTTAACTAACTTGCCTTGTGCGGTGCTTGAGGCTGGACCGAGCCCCAGCTAGTCTCGGTGCCAGATCGTTACCCAGTGAGTCCTGGAGGGGCAGCCCAGAGGAGCCTGGCTGTCACAAGCGATTGGTGCTGGGCAGCTAATCCAAAGGTTGGCATTCCGGACTCAACGGGGGCTCCCAGGAAGAAAGGCCCGGTGCTCTGCTGCCATGGAGATCCCAGCCAAGGCTGCCATGGATCCCAGCTAAGAACACCTCCATGGGGCAGTTCTACCCTGCATCAGAGGAGGCCACCAGGAACCAATCAGTGGCCCATCTGAAGGCCACCAATCCTTCAAACTCGGGGAAGCAAAGCAATTCTTCTGAATTGTAAACAGTAGCACACACTTAAGAATGGAGGCAATGGGAGGGAACCAAAGGAGTAATATTTCTACCGGAGCTCGAAGGCCAGATGGGCTTTGACAGTGGCCTGGCAGGGGCACACAGTATGGCCACGAGGCAGGAAAGCACAGCCATCGATAGCCAGACCCGAAGGCCTGTGTCCCATGACAAAGCCAGTGTCGCTCAGCTTCAAGCACTTCCCCGTGCTCCATACTGTGGGCGATTGGCAGTTCCCTTGTCTCTCCCCATGCGCTTCCACCACCTTGAGCCGCTGGACAAAGACAGATGCCAGGCTGGAGGTAAGAGAGCAGGTCACCGTCTAGTGGCTGTTTTGCTCCTTCAAAAAATAAAACAAAAGCAAAAACAAAAAACCAAACTCAAGTGCCATCAGGCAAATGTAACTCATGCAGACCTTGTAGGGCAGGGTAGACCTGCCCCTGTGGGTTTCTGAACTGTAACTGGCTAGGGCAGTAGAAAGCCTCATCCTTCTCCTGTGGGGTGGCTTGTGGTTTCGATCTGCCAACCACATGCCCAGCAATGGTCTTCGTGGCCCAAGGTGGTAGTCTCCACCCTCCTCCATGCCCCACCCCCCTCATTTTCTCAGCACCAATGGTGGGATGCCACTTCCGGCCAATGATCTGTGCGCCTCAGTGGCACTTTCACTTTTTAGTCATTGATGCAACTGGATTGCCCGCTCACTGCTAACTGAAAAGTTGGAGGTTGAAAGTTTGATTCCACCTGGGGCACCTTGGAAGGGACGTGGGGTGATGTACTTCTAAAATAATCATTCATCCCGCCCTATGAAGCACAGTTCCTACTTGACGTGAACCGAACTCCCAACTCCAGTACGAGCTGATTCACAGAGACCCTATAGGTGGAACTGGTGGGTTTCCAGGACTGGTGACTCTTTGCAGGAGTAGAAAGCCCTCTCCTCCCAAGAGCCGCTGGTGGTATTGAACTGCTGACCTTGCAGATCACAGGCCAATGCTTAACCACGGTGCCACCAGGGCTCTGGTTACCTGGGGTTAATAGTCTAAATGGTTCAGGTGATTCTGACTAGATTCAGACTGTAAGTCCATAGCTTGATCAAAAAAACAACAACACTGTTTTAAAAGTATAACCACTTAAAAAAAAAAGTATAACCACTTAAGGGGCAAGGGCTTTACCTGGGACAGAGGTAAGTGGGGGAGAGCAAGCCTCTGAATACCAGCCCTCACCCCGAACCCTATGGGGCTCATCTCCTCACTCCCTGACTCCAAGGGGCAGCAGGGCGCCCGGCCTCTCTTCCTACTGTAGGTCACTCTGAACCTTGAAGGCGGGGTTGAAAGGTAGCCCCACAACCCTCTTCCCTGTGCCTTGTCCTTAGCACTGAACCTGGCAGAGGGCAGGGAAAGGCTGTGTGCCAGCGTGTGGCACACTCTGGCCCGGGCAGTGTTCAGGAGTCTCCCGGAGCGAGGAGATGCCCGGGGCGGCCGGTTGTGTCACCTCTGTTGGAATCTTCTCCATGAGCCAGGTGCTTGGCAGCAGACACCGAAAGAAACACACCCAGGGGACGGACTGGCTTTTTCACCAGCTCAACAGACTTTACCTTATCTAACCTGCCGGCAGCCAAAATGGACCGCCTTTTAGGAAAGGCGATCCTCTCTCAAGTCTGAGGGAGGCCAAGTCCAGAGAAATGACTATTCATGGCTCGCCATGTCTCCCACCCCTTAAATCCACTGGACTTTTCTAGGGGTTCCCGCCAGGAGCTGGCAACAGGAGAAAAGAGGGCACTTCGCTGAGAATCTTAGTGGACCGAGGCAGGGGAGGTGGGTGTTGCGGCGCTGGGCAGTGGAGGGTTAAGTTGCTGAAGCTGGCAGAAGAGGCCAAACCCCAGTGGGGAGGGTTGGGCCCCACCAGACCCTGCAGTCAGGGCTCCCCCTGGAAGGCCCTCTCCTGCACTGGATTCTGGGCGCTGCTAGGACCGCAGCCTCCACACGTGCCAAGTCACTGTAAGCAAGCACACCGGGTGCCAAGAACAGGGCACACCTCAGCTTTCCTCCGAACGGCTGCCCTCCCCCGCTCCCAGCACTGGGGCTGCCCAGCCAGATCCACAGCAAGCCTGACAGGGTGACAGAGGGGAGGCACTAGGCTAGTCGGGCTGGCCAGTTGCGGGGTGGTGGGCCCCAAGAGCCTCTGGCTAGAAGAGGCTGCAAGCAAAGGGGATCCAGTGGGGACCCTGGTGTGGGCAGTGCCAGTCTTCAGATGGAAATGAAGCGCGCAGGCGGGCCCCTCACTGTCCGACTTGCGGTGCAAGCCTTTCTGGCTCTGGGTCCAGATGATAATTTTCCACCTTGGCTGTCTTCAGCAACCCTGGGCTCATCCGACTGGCTGGCTGCTCCAGGTCAGGATCCCTTCGCAGGGGCTCTCCTCCCTCACGGCCAGCCCAGCCGGCCTTCCCCTCCGCCTGCCTCCTGCATTGGCAGGGCATACACTGGCCAGCTGGTGCACACACGTGTGGGAGCCTGTCCTCATGGGACAGCCTCAGCCTGTGGAGCAAGAATGGGTTCTTTCTGCAGGGACCTGGGAGCAGGCAGCCCTTTACAGGCATCCGGCTGCTGGGGGAAACGGCACACAAAAGGAACAAATAAACAAAAGCAAACAAGACAGCTATCTGACTTGGGAAAATCTGCAGTTACAGTCCTGTCACCCCGCCTTCCTCTCTGGAACGCTGAGCCGCAGAGAGATGGTACCTGGGACAGGAGGCCCCAAAGCCAGGGCCAAGGAAAACGTGGTCTCGCTTCATTCCACGATCCAGTCGTCTCCTCAGTGCTTTTCTTCTCCCTCCTTTCCTCCCTGAGTGCCTTAGAGGGAGAGCATCCTGGTGGCCCCGTGGTTAAGCGCCAGGTAGCAGATGGAATGGTCTGTGGGGTGAACCTGGCAGCCCCTCCGCAGAAGACACAGACATGGCAGTGTGCATCCTTAACGACTTCAGCCTCGGAACCCCTGTGGGGCAGGTCCCCGTCTTAGATACATGCTCCCCAGCAAACTCAGTGACTGCACTTGTCCAAACTGAGCCTCTCTGACCTGCTTCCTTATCAATACAACGGAAAAGATAATCCTCGGGGAGATAGGGTGAGAGTTTTACGAAGTGATGTATTTAAAACAATTACTGGGGCACTCGATGCATTGTGGACACTCAATAAATAGAAGGCCTCTTAAAATGAGTACGCTGGTCCAAAACACGTTGGACAGAATGGCGTCACCCAGATGACATGGTGAAGGATGATGGTGACAATCCTTATGCATGATGGTTAGCCTTCAGAGGCTGAATATTCTATTTGTGTTTTCTTATGTATCTTCTGTTTGACCTTTAGTACTGTTGTTATAAATCAGAAAAAAAATTAGGAATCTCTAGGAAAAAATGCTATGGTCTCTATACAGTTGATAAGAAAAACCCAAACCCATGTCCAGTGTTAGGCATGTTCCAGGTATGCCTGCGGTGGGTGGGAAAGGACAAGGGAGCTGAAGTGGGGTGCCTGCCCTTGAGACTCGAAGCTGGGATTTAGAAGACCACCTTCACCAAAACATCCGCAAAGCTAAGGGCATACGGGAGTCCTCTGGTGCAGGGCCTGCACTGGACCCCAACACACAGCACTGAGTTCGGGTCTTGATCAAGAAGACAGAACGGTGGTCACTCCATTCCAAATGGGGCAGCAGCGTGAGTCAGGCCAGGGGTTCCCACCAGTCAGGGATGTTTTGGTGTTTAGTGGTGGTGGCCCGTGGGGAGGCAAGGTGTGACCTGGGACCAGGGCTCGTGCTGCAAGTCATGGAACAAGGGTTGGTAACCCATGGGCTGGTGGTGGAGCCCGCCCGGAGGGCCCTGGGAGACACCTGGAGAGCCTCTTCGGAAGAATCGCACCCTATGGGGCATGGCTGACTTGGGTACCCATGAGGTCGTCCTGAGATGGAATCCGCTCTGTTCTTCCTATCAACATGGATGCTGCTCCCAGAAATTCCAGAGCCACTTCTTCCTCGTGGCATACCAACAAAACAAACATTTACAAAAAACACCCTGAAGCAAAACAAAGAGCCCACCTAGTTGCCATGGGTGAGCTTTGGTTCATGGGGGCCCCAGGTAGGTCAGGGCAGAACTGCACCCCACGGGGTGTTCAGCACCAAACCACCAGACCTTTCGTCTGACTGCCTCTGGGGGAGGGGGGTTGGCGCGTGACAATCACCCTTCTGCTAGTAGCTCAGCTATGTGCCACCAGCTCGTGGAACAGCTCTATCTGTGGCCTTTAACCCATTGGTCCCCTCTCCCCACCTCCCTCCCCAAGAGTGTTAGCCACTTCTCCAGCCTCAGGTGCAAGTTGGGGATAGTCTCTGCTCCCCTCCAAGTTCCCTTCCACCCCAAGATTCCCAGTCGACACCCCGCTCTCTAGGAAGCCGAGGCTCTGTTCAGTGAGCTCCCTGCACTGACCCCTGGCCTGTTGCACAGCTGCCCCTTGGCTCTGCCAACTGGCCATCATCTGACCCTCCCTTTTGTGACACCAAGTCCAACTGGAGGGGCAGTGACCTGACCCGCTGCCTCATTTTGGACAGCAGCTCTGCCCGAAATACCGGAATCGCCCACTTCTGGGAAGTTTGCTTTACGCGCCTTCACTTTTACAAAGAACCTACATTAATACCTATTTTCCCCACCCCAAGGAAATCCCGGGAGGATTTTGGCTTTAATGGAAAGATGTGGAAAAGCGAACTAAAGCTTAGCCTTGGTTGTGCAGTGAGGGAGGGTGGAGGTGAGCGGTGCAGTGAGAGAGGCCTGGCCAACCTCCTTCCCTGGGAACTACGCCGCGCGCCCAATCTCTGACCTCTGTCTGTGCGCGCTGTGGGTCAGTGGTACTTTAGACTTGCTGTGTTACTGGGAAAGACATTGTGGCTTAGTTTTGAGGTCTGACAAAAATATCCCCAATATATTAGTTTGTTTGTATTGCTTGACACAGTCCGGGCTAAGAAGGGCTCAGAGGAATACTCTATTCTTGATAGTGAGAGACGCCTGTGGCCTCCTTTCTAATGGCACAGAAGTAACTTCCACACGGCACAGAGCTGTCTCCCCAAGCCTCAGTTTCCCCACAGTGGGTCAGCATTCCTAGAACAGCTGCAGTCTACATTCAAAGGGCACGAGGCAAGGAAACATGACAGGCTGCTGGCAGGGCAGTCGTCCTTGAAATTTGGCCCTTAAGCAAGCAGAACCTGCAGGTCTCTTAAGACCCACTTCCGCACTGGCACCCCCAGAGTATTTGCTTTGGTAGGTCTCGGGGGAGGGGGTGCCTTGAATTTGTATTTCCAGTCAGTTCCCAGAAGATGCCAGTGTGCTGGTTGAAGAACACTTGGTTTTCAGAATGGTGTGCTTGAGTATGTAGCTTGGAGCCAGTGAACAGCAAGCATGACCCTAGGCCCCAAACCTATGGCCTTGGTGGACTTCCCTTCCCTTAGAAATCGCTTTTAATAAAGTAACATGGTCTGAACGTTTTAAAGTTGCTCTTCAACCGCATTTTTGAAGTGGAAGGTGTTTGCAGAAGGCCCTTCTAGGAAGTTTTTGCAGCCTCCTATCGCTTCGTGCGGGAGAAAGAAAAGGCTCTTTACTCCCATAGGACAGAGCAGTCTTGGACACCTCAAAGGACAGTTCCACTCTGTCCTGCAGGGTCGCGAGTTGGCAATGGCTCATTTTTTGGTTTTCTTTCCAGGTAGATGTGACTCTGGTCCTCTGGACTGACATCATGGCCCAAGCAGAGATCCCCGAGACACCCCCCCCCCCCAGAGAAAGAGCAAGGGCTGCTGGCCACCCCAGGTCAGCTGCGGGCCTAATGCTGTCTCAGAGGGAGGGACCTACTGGGTGCTGTCTCAGAGGGAGGGACCTACTGGGTGCACCTTGAACGCGTACAATACCCTGTAAGCGCACACCCTGGCTCAGTCTAGCAGCAGTTAAGACACGTTTCTCCCCTGATGATGTGAAATCCAATTCACGCCCCTGTGGGTTCCCTCTGGGCAGCCTCCCAACTTTATCAGCACCAACGAGCAAACCTGCGCTTCGACGCAGCTCCCGTGGATCCGTCGCCCCACCTGTCTGCTCTGGAACAAGCTGGGGCACCCCGAGTGTTTCCTCTTCGCTTTGTACTTCCTTTCTCCCATCCCCACGCCCCCCCACCCCCTCCACCAGCTTTAGTTCCCACCTTTTCTCATCTGGCCCCCCACCAAAGCCTGCAAAATTCTTTGACAATATTCCAAAGTAGCCCCTCTCCCAGCCAGCATGCCAGAGCACAGGACAGGCAGCCTCTTTGTGGTGGAAACGACCCATTTCATCTCTCCTTCAGAAACTGTCTTTTGACCCAGCTTTCTTGAGCACACACGTTTTGGAGCACACCCCCACCCTCCACTCCCCACCCTGTTTATTTAGTTTTGGGATAGTCGAATCTCAGTTTTCAGTAAGGTGGGCAATTTTGACTAAAGGCAGCTGCCAAGGGCTCAAATTAGAAGAAACCTTAGCCATCTGGCACAGCCGCCGCCAGCTATCTGCTCTATCTGCCAGGTTTGGGTTACCAGCCGGGAAGCCAACAAGAAATGGGTTTCTTGGAAACAAAAGTGATGGAATTCGGGTTGTGACTTATATAACCCGCCGGCGCTCCTCAGACTAGGCGGGGATACTGTAAAACATGCAGTATACATTTATACGGTTCTCTGATGGCTACATGAATTGACAGACAGAACACCACCCGGCCCTTGCAGCTCCCTCCTGAGCCTTACTGCCTGGCTAGCCCTTCCTTTCCACACTGCAGGCCAGGGGCCCACAAGTGCTGCCTCTTTAAGAGCGGGAAGGTGTTGTTTTAACGGCCCCTAAGCCCCACTTCTCCATTTCAGCCTGAAGAGGAGATCACCTCCCCCTCTGAAGACAAGGAACAAAAGCCATTTATCAAGCCATCTGATAAAACTTCCAAAGGGCTGGATCTTGATCGAGCCCCACCCGGGTTGAACACAAATTGCAAGCGCCTGCCTCTCAGAAAGGAAAACGACTTTTTCAAGAAGGGGGTCGCTTCTAATGAACTTTTAAAAAAGGTTGAGGGGTGGAATGCAAGGCTGGCTTGGTGCGGACTGTTCCAGAGGTGGGCTTTTAAAAGGAGTGCGTGGGTGGGGGAGGCACTTGGCTGCTTGACCCGCTGCGGAGGTTTTATTAGGGAGACAGGGAGCTAGGCCTCACCGGGCACTGCCACTCTCTTCACCACGGGGTCCAGGTTGTGTCGTCCCGTCCCCCCCCACCCCGGCCTGCAGCTGCTCAAGGAGCCAGGTGCACCAGCAGGCGGTGTAACCCCGCAGCCCGTGGGGCTGGGCTGGCTTGAAGGTGAACGGGTCAGTCTCCCCCAGTTAACACTGGGCTCCCCACTTGCATGCAGGCCGAGTCTGGGCTGCCCAGTCCTGCTAGTTTCATCGGTGAGGGGCAGGAGAAAACGCAACCCGAGTCTAACTGCAGTCTTTCTTGCAAAGCAGATCGGCATCTGGGGCGGGTGGGGTGTGTGAGGGGGGGGGTAGGTGGGCAGCGCCAGCGCTCGACCCCATTTTGGCAGGGGGTGGACTGGGGTGCGGGGTGGAGCGGGGAGACACCTCTGAACCCCACAAAACAATGGAAATTGCCGGGCGATTCTGCCCTGCAACGGGGACCACTTGGCCCACCGCAGTTTATTTGAACTTTTAAGCAGTTGGAAAATGGGGATGAAGAGTTTCACGGGAGCTTCCCGGCTGTGAACAGCGCACGGCAAAAATGAAATACAAGTTTTACGAAACATTATCAAGAAAACAGACCCGGGGTTTTAAGTTTCGTGCCTTCCCCCGAAAGGCAAGAAAAAGACGCCGAACCGGAGAGTTTGGGAAGGAACAAATGCTTCTCTGTGGAGTCAGTCTCCCTTCCCCCAACAAAAACAAGAGGTCCGGGCTCCGAGGAATTTGAAAGCAGTGATCTGCCAAAAACATTGTGAAAAACTATGGGGGATTCATTGGAAACAGATGGGCTTTTTCGGCGTTAATTCTGAAATTCTCTCCCTTTCGGACACAATCAAAACAAACAAGGAGCGACGCGGGATGTTATCACACGGCAATCTGGCCTCCCTCGGGCCGCGGCCGCCGCTTTCCCGGGGTGGACGAGCGCGTCGGGCGGCCGCAGTCCCCGAGGAGGGCCGGTCAGGGACGCCTCGAGGCCCTCGGGCGCCCCACCCTCCAGCCCCCGGCGCCGGGCAGGTTTGCAAACTGCAGCGCGAGGAGCCGGAGCGCGAGCCCCGAGCCCTGGCCTCCCTGCCTTTCCCTCTCCCGGGGCCCACTTGGGGCGCGTCCCCGGCCCCCCACACTCGTAAGGCCGGGGACCGGGAGGCGGCCCGCGCCGAGGGACCACCCGCGGCAGCTCGGCAGGGGTCCCTGCCCGGGTCCCCCGCAGGCATCCCTGGTTGGGTCGGCGGGGCGCGGGGGAAACAAAGACCAGTGGGAACGGGAGGCGGGCGCCCGAAGGGGAGGGGTGTCGGAAAAGTTCGGCTCCGATTTGTGCCCGAACCTGCGGGGCCCAGACCTGCGGCGCCCGGGACCCCCGGGGCCGCGCCTTACCTGCCGGGAAGCTGCAGAGGAGGAAGGCGAGCGTCGGCCAGAATCCCAGGGCTGAGCGTCCTGCCCCTCTCCCCATACCCGTCCATCCAGCTCGGCCTGTTTCCACTAGCCTCTCCCTGGAAGAAGAGTCGGGAAGAAAAGAGCACCGGGATCAATCGCGCTGCGGAGAAAGGGCCGCCTCGCGCCACCCGCGGGAGCAGCGAGCCCGGCGGCTCGGTCCACCTCGGCGGCGGGCGCCCGGTGACCAGCCCCCCCCCCGCGCCCCGCCCCGTCCCCCGCCCCGTCCCCCGCCAGCTCCACCCCGCGCCCGGCTCGGCGCCCCGCCCTCGCCATCCATCACTCAGTCCCCCTCCAATGTCGCCGCGGCCCCGTCGCCCCCGCCCGCGGGCCCCGCCCCCGTGCGCTCCGGTTTCACCGCGGCCCGCGGAAGGGGGTGTGTGGCCAGCGGGAGGACTTGGGTGGGGGGTGTCGGCCCGGCGGGCACCGCGGAGGCCTGGATGCTGCGCGCTCCGAAAAACTTGGGGCACCCCAACCCCCCCGAGCAGCGGGGCGCGCCATCGCTCCCTGACCCTCGCGCCATCTCCAGAACCCGGCACCGTTTCTGAAACCGTCCAGCCCCGTAGGGCGCTTAGGGTGGATGGCAAGGCGCCCCCAAGCCTTTCCATAACTCGCACTCAAATTTGTGCCGGGGACGGGAGACGACAAGCGGGGGGTACTTCGGCGGCCGAGTTATACGTGCGTGGGCAGGGGGGGGGCACTGGAGCTGGATCTCAGGCCCTAATGTAGCCCCGCTGACCTGGGCTATTTATGCCACCTGGGGCGTGGGTCTCCCCTGTGCTGGAGGAGCCTGCGGGGTGGGTGGGGCGGGGGGGAGTCAGCCACAGGGCACAACTGGTCCCCTTTCGGAGAAACTTGCGCTCCAATGGTGTCAGCGAGGCCAAACTTGGTCACTCCTGGGAGGCACCCCACTAACCTGTTTTAATCAGGCTGCCTAACATAGGACTGACAAGTCCCGCAATGTCAGATTTCCTTGTCCAATATTATAATAAACCAGTAAACGAATTCACAGAGCCCAATGGGGCAGTCAAGTGGTTAATCATCCAAACTTACAGCACACACAGCACACGCGGACGTCCTGGGACAGGTGGGTTGGTGCTGCCAAGGTACCAGGCAAGGTTCCTCCATCGGCAGTTCTTGCTGCCCCACAGCAACCTTAGTGTCTCCTTGGGGACACACTTCCTTCACCAGGAAAATCACACCTGGAATCCAGCCCCAGATCGCTGAGCACTCATCCCAAAGGAGTTTGACGGCCTGGTCCAGGTGTGTTATGGATCACAGTGACTACCAGCGGTTTCTCTCAGGCTATGTCTGTTTACCTGCAAAAAGTGCTTTCCACGCGCCAACAGCATCAGGTCTGCTTCCCTATCTGACACTATGTCTGCAAGTTCCATACCAGAGCATTGTGGGCTGTTTTTTTTTATTTTGTTTTTACCTTAACTTAAATTTTTAAAATCTATTTAATATATCATTTCATACTTGACAGGGCCTTTTCTTTTTAATAAGGTTATTTATGCCATAGGTATTTAAAACTTAGATATTCAAAGCCCAGCCGCTTATTTTTCCAACAGGGAAAAAAATGTGTTCTCCCCCCCCCCCCCAAGAGTCCCTGTGGTTGGGAGGTTTCCAGCGCTGGTGGTAGTTTCTCCTGAGAAAGCTCTTTTGAATGAAATAGGCTGGAGCAATTGCTTTTAGTAAATCAATTCCTCTCTCAGACCCCCCTCGCTCAACCCATTACTTAGCCTAACCAGCTGTAAACCAGGGGGGAGGAGAATTTCGGTTGTTAGCTAATTTAGACTTTTCTCATGACGTACTATATCTATCATAAGGCCTAGGTCGGAAAGGCCTGGAGATGTGCTTCTAAAAATCAGCCAAGCAAAACTCTGTGGATCACTCCGGTCTGACCCACAACCTACCAGAGGGGTGGTGCCCGACTGGGCATGGAAGGAGCTGGGCCAGAGCCAACTCAAGGGCAGCTAACAAGAACAACCATCAACAGGCGCAAGTAACAGTCCCCCTAAGCTGGTGTTCATGTGGGGCCACCAGTTAGCAAAACACTGAGGGTTTTCACAGTGGAAGCCTTGAAGTCCACGTCTTACATGGCCATCTCAGTCCAGCGTGGCAGTCCTGGGGCAACAATTAACTCTGCAGACTCACAAGACAGCGGTCCATTCCAGTACCAACCCAGGGACATTGACTCAGGCATGAAGCCAGCCGGCATGAAGGCACCTAGTGGCCTTTCCATCTCTGAGGTTCACCAATAAACACCATGTGCTGGACTCTGCTTTCACAAGCTGGTTCTAAAGCCTCTGGCTAATGAGAGAGAACAGACCCATTAGCATTCCCATTAGCCAAGACGTGAATAAACATTCCCCTCCACTCCCACCCCAGGGCTGCAGCATCTCTAGGTCAGGAAGCCGGGCTGCTCCCCTCTGTCCCCAAGAGAACCCTGCAGTCTATGGAAGACCTGGAAGCAGGCAGGCCCTTCAGCAGCTCGTGCCCAAGAGGACCTGCAAGAACAGGCCTTTTAAGATCCATACCTGAGTTTCTTCAGGTCTGTAAGGGGCAACTAAATGCAAGCCCTCAGCCATGGGAGTCCCCCCGGGGTTCCTGCTAGGCACCCACTTGGGGAGGGGGGTGGGGGGAAGAGATTCAACGTCTAGGACATAAGCAAACAATTTAAGTAAAGGACAGCCAGTAGCGTTTTCTTCAGGAGAAATGTGCATTGACTACGGCTGAATTTGGACCTCACACAGAGAAGATGTGGCCGCCGTGCAGTTGAGAGTATCAGGAGAAATCTAGCCCAGACCAAACAGCTTACTGACAACTCCTCAATTTTCTACAGGAATAAATCCTGAATATTTTGGGTTTAGAAGTCAGCCATCCATTTTACCCCAAGAACTTTGTTACCCAACGTGCAGCTGACTTCGGAATTGCTGGATGAAGCAAGTGGGAAATGTGCTCAGCTGCTATCCAAAAGGCTGGAAGTTCAAGTCCACCCTAAGAAGAAAGCTCTGGCAGTCTGCTTTCAAAAACCCAGCCAATAACGCCCCCATGGAGTGCAGTTCTAGTCTGTGACATGCAGGGGCTCTCTGCGAGTTGGCCGTGTCTCTAGGAGAACTTAGTTTGGTGGCCAACTTCAAACATCTTGTTTCACAATCTGATCACCTGCCCTTTCTCCTGGGTCCCCAGTGAAGCTCTTCCCTGGAGAAAGCCTGGGAAAGGGAGAATTTCCGCGTGAGTCTGAAGCCACCCGGTAGCAGTGTGGTGTTCCCATGTTAGCGTGGTGTGCCCAGGGACGCCAGCTTTGTCGGCCTCTGGGTATGCACCGGGCATTCCCAAGTCATCTGTCAACATTCATTCAGCACCTACTGGGTGCCAGGCACTGCCCTAGGTCCTGGGAGGGATAAAGAAGTCAACTCTCTAGCCTCTCTTCACATGGCTGGTAGGAACCAATGCAGGATGGCAGTAGGAAAAGACGGGACAAGTTGAGCCTGGGGAAGACATGACTGGCAGGGCCATCTTTGGAAGATGCCTCGATTCAGGATTCATTAAGAGCCGTTAGGACAGCGATCCTGGCTGATGATTTGATGAGCTCTTCCGTTGAGTCAGGGGCCGGCTACGTGCTTTCTCTCTCTAGCTTCTTCACGCTATTATCATCCACGGTGGAGCCCAGGTGGTGATCAGGATTCAAACCCCAAATGGTTCAAACCCACCAGTCACTCCAGGGGAAAGGGGAGCCTACCTGTGCCCGTAGAGAGCCACCAGTCTTGGGAAACCCCACGGGGCAGTTCTGGTCTGCCGTGTGCACTTCCTGTGAGTCAGCATTGAATCAGCTCAACGGTAGTGACGGCTTATTACCGTCCTCATTTTCCAGAGAAGGGGATTGAGGCCAAGAGCACTTAAGCACTTACCCGACCTGCAGGCTCGTAAGTGGCAGAGCTAAGCCCTGCATGCTCCGTGCCTGCCACTCCAACAAGGGTGAGCAAGTCCTCACCGGGCTTAAAGTCAAGGCGCAGCAGATAACTTAACAAGCATCTTCAATAAAGCAGAACGCACAGGCGCCAGGGCCGCCAGCCCAGTCTGGGGTGAGGACCAGGGAGGGACATGTTCCCAGGGTGGGAGTGTGCCAGGGGTGCCAGGCGGTGGGCATGGAGGGGGAGCCGGGAAAGGATTCCAGGGAAAGGCACAATGAATACAGCATGTACCGAGGCGTGGCCTGCTCAGGATCTGGAAGCTGGAGCATGGAGACAGGAATTGAAGGTGAGGTGGGAAGGAGAGGACTCTTGGGAAAGCCGTACCAGGCCAGGGCAGGCTCTGCACGCATGTGGCGTTCCACACCTGCGAGCCCCACCCAGGCCTCGAGAAAGGGAGGAATTCATTCTTGTGGAAGACCCCAGTGGAAATGAATTTGAACCTCTAGGGGTAGATCTAGGCAGCAGTATTTTTTACGAGCTCCCTCAGTTGGCTGCTGTCGAGTGGGACCCAATTCATGATCATCCCATGCACCGCGGTGATGTACAATTTTCACTGGCTGCTTTTTTAGATGTCGATTTCCAGGCCTGTTTTCTTAGCCTGTTAATCCAGCTCTGCTGAAGCCTGTTCGGTATCACGGCAACCAGTATGCCTCCACTGCCACTCAGATATGGCTGGTAAGGAGGTGCACTGGCTGAGAAGCAAACTTGAATCTCCGGCATGGCGGGTGCAAATCTGACCAATGGCTGCCCAAAGAGAGAGGATTGCTAGCCTTGTAAACTTTACCCACTTCTGGACCATGTTCTCCACTAGTGCATGAGGACCAGGTAGAGTCCATCAGGCGTAAAAGCAATGCAAACTGATAGCAGTCACTTTTAGGAATGCCGTGGCCGTCACATGACAGAGTGTACACCAATCAGAATCTTCTCTGAGACTGTTCCTCTAAAGGGGAAGAGCTTAGCACTAATCTGGTCTCTGATTCCTACACTGGATGGGTTTAAAAGTAGCAATTTTGGGTGAGGGTGAGTGTTTATGATGGTTGGAATTTGAAGATGTGTTCGTAGAGAGAGAGGAGGAGAGAGAGCAATTCAACCATTTCTACATGTGTAATCCAGTGACACTGTTTACAGTTGTACAACCATTTCCCCCACTCTCGTTTTTATAGTTGTTCTCTTCCAGCAACATCAGTTCACAGTCCTTTAAGGCTCCTGTCTAATCTTCCAAGTTTGTGGTGTCTATTTGATCCCACAAAGACGGTTCTTAAAACTGACCAATGCTCGAAGCAAACCTTTTTACTCAAATTAAAACCCCCAAACTCACCGTTATGGAGATGCCGGCTTATAGTGACCCTTAGCACAGGGTAGAGCTGCCCCTGTGAATTTCTGAACTGAAACTTTTGTTTTTGAAGATCATTTTATTGGGGGTTCTTACACTCTTACAACATTCCATGCATCCATTGTATCAAGTATACAATTGTATTTGTATACAAATGTACAATTGTACATAATGTTCCCATCATCATTTCCAAAACTTTTTCTACTTGAACCCTTGGTATAAGCGCCTCTTTTCCCCCTCCCTCCCCCATGAACCTTGAACTCTTTCAGGGAGTAGATGTTTCATGGAATGGGTGCCCTTTTTCCTTGGAACCGTTGGTGGTTTTGAACTGCTCGTCTTGCAGTCAGCAGCGCAGCTCTCTCTTTAACTAGTTAAAATGTTGTTTGGTTTTAAGAAGACTTTCACAAGATACCTTTAGTTTAGGGTTTAAAGACAATCTCAGGTGAAGAGTTTTTAGGGGTTCATCGGCTTCTTTGGATCTAGAAATCTAGGGTCCATGAAAATTTGAAATCTTGTACTGCCTTCCCCCACCCCCCAATACTCCCACCCTTCTGATGAGGATTCCTCTATAGATTCTTTGATCAACTGTTCAGTCATGGTAGCTGGGCATCCTCCAGTTCTAACCGAATGGCAAAGGAGATAGTTGTCCATGGAGGCGATTAGCCACACAAGCCTATCTTTCTTCTATTCCAGAATCCTCTTCTTCCTTTGAAAGACCACTTGTCATGCCTTGAATGACCGCCTGCAAGCTTCTCAGACCCCAGTCACTACACGCAGAACAGTAGGACATCAGACCCATTAGCTATGATATCCATGAAACCATGAGCCTCTACCTCCAGACCATCAGACACAAAATGGATTGATTGATAAAGATTGATGTCCTGGACATTAATGAGGTGGAATGGACTGGTGTGGGTCATTTGGAATCTGCAAATCACATGACTGACCGGCCTGGGAATGAAAATCATGAGGAATAGCGTAGCATTTTTTTTTTGGTCAAAAAATGGCATTGCAAAATAAAACATGAAGTACAATACTACCTGTGATGGGATTATATCTACCTGCCTTCCGGAAATCCATCTATTATTTAAATTGATGCACCAACCACAAAACTGGTGGTAAAAAAAAATAGAAGAATTCTACCAATGTCTTCAGTCATAAATTGATCAAACATGCAACCAAGATACATTGACAATTACTGGTTATTGGGATGTAAGAATTGGAAAGATTAAGGAACAGAAGCTGGAAAATATGGAGTGAGTGATAGGAAAGAAGCCAGAGGTCATGTGATAGAATTGAGCAAAACCAATGACTTGTTCATAGCAAGTGTCGTTCTTCAACAACGCAAAAAGGTGACTACACATGGATGTACCCAGATGGAACACACAGAAATCAAATCAACTATAGTTATGGAAAGGGACGCTGGAGAAGCTAAAGCCAGGCGAGGGGCTGACTGTGGAACAGACAGACCATCCATTGCTCCTATGTAAGGTCAGAATAAAGCTGAAGAAAATGAAAACCAGTCCACAAGAGCCCAAATATGACCTTGAGTCAACTCCACCTGAATTTCGAGAACATCTCGAGAATTTATTTGATGCACTGAACACTAATGACAGGAGAGCTGATGAGCTGTGGGAGAACATCAAGACCATCAGTCATGAAGAAGGCAGACAGTAAAAAGACAGGAAGGCTTTGGACAGGGCAAGATAGGAAAAAAACGATAATTTATAAATTATCAAACGCTCATGAGGGAGGGGGGAAGGGGAAAGGGAGGGGGGAAAAAACAGGACCTTATGCCAAGGGCTTAAGTGGAGAGCCAATGCTTTGAGAATGATGAGGGCAATGAATGTACAGATGTGCTTTACACAATTGATGTATGTATGGATTGTGACAAGAGTTGTATGAGACCCTAATAAAATGTTTAAAAAAAAAGACAGGAAGAAAAAAAGAAAGAAAAGATCAAAGTAGATGTCAGAAGAAACTCTGAAACTCGCTTTTCACCCTGGAGTAGCTTAAGCAAAGGGAAGAAATGAGGAAGTCAAAGAGCTGAATAGAAAATTTCTCAAAGGGCAGCTTGAGCAGACAAAGCCAAATATTATCATTAAATGTGCAACACCCAGACTTAGAAACCCCAAAAAGAAAAATATGGTCAGCCTATCGTAAGTGAAGGAACTCAAGAAAAAAGTCAAGCCTTGAGTTGCCATACTGAGAGAGTCTATGGGCAGAATACTGAATGATGCAGGAGCAGCAAGGGAAGATGGGAGAATCCAGAGTCACCGTACCGAAAAGAAATAGTCAACAGGCCGCCATTTCAGGAGGTGGTATATGAACAAGATCCAATAGTGTTAAAGGAAGAAGTTCAAGTCGCATTGAATGCATTAGCCAAAAATGAGACTCGAGGAATTGATGAAATACCAACTGAAATGTCTCACAAGCTGATGAAGCACTGGGAGCGCGCGCTTGTCGATGACAGGACACTGGAAAGGCAGCTACTGGGCCCACTGACTGGAAGAGATCCATATCTGTGCCCATTCCAAAGAAAGGTGACCCAATAGAATGCTCCGACTGGAGAGCCATACCGTTGATATCACATTCAAGCAAACTTTTGCTGAGCATCATCCAACAACGGTTGTAACAGCACATTGATAGGAAATTCGGATTCAGGCTGGATTCAGAAGAGGATGTAATGTGAGGGATCTCACTGCTGATATCGATGGATTTTGGCTGAAACCAGAGAATACCAGCAAGATGTTTGTGTTTTATTAACTATGCAAAGGCATTTGACTGTGCGGACCATAATGAATTATGGGTAGGTAACCTTGAGAAGAATGGGAATCTTAGAAGACTCCATTGTACCACTGGGGCAGTTCTGCCCTGCCCTGCAGGGTCACCATGGGTCATTGACTAGATGGCAATGAGGCTTCGTTTCCTTTTCCCAATGTGCTCTTGAGGAACTTGGATCGGGGCAGTTGCGTGAACAGAACAAGGTACTGCGGCACAGTTTAAAATCAGGAAAGGTGTGCAGCAGTGTTGTATCCTCTCACCACGCTTTTTCAGTCTGTTTGCTGAGCAAATCATCACAGCATCTGGACTAGATGAAGAAGAATGTGGCATCAGGATAGGAGGAAGGCTTATTAACAACCTGCGATATGCAGATGACACAACCTTGCTTGCTGAGAGTGAGGAGGACCTGAAGCACTTGCTGATGGAGATCAACGACTATAGCCTTCAGTATATGGACTGCGGCTCAATGTAAAGAAGACCAAAATCTCACAACTGGATCAATAGGTAATATCATGATAATTGGAGAAAAGGTTGGCGTTGTCAAGTATTTCAGCTTGCTTGGATCCACAATCAATGCTCATGGAAGCAGCAATCAAGAAATCAAAAGACGGTGAGATAGTTAAGGTTTATTGTGCCAACATGGCCAATAAACACGTGGCCTTAATTGAAGGGCAGAGATAAGTGGCTTGGTGAGTCTCACCTTTCTGTTTTGTCTTTTGCTTGCTGATGGTCATACCAGGGTGCAGCTGCCTTAGCCAGTTCCCTGCTTCAGCTGGCAAGGCTCACTTCCTGTGAGACATTCCCAAGGAGAAGCCACATGCACCAACCCTGACGCAGCCCAGGGTGCTGGAGCAGCCATGTGGAGACCCCTGCCAGCGCTGAGATGCTTATACGCTCATTGATTCGGGTTTTCTCCTCGGTGTCAATGCGTGTGTTTTGTGAGATGGAGGAGGACTTTGTAGATTGGTGTCGGACAGATGGGCTAATGTTGGACTTATGGGCTTGGACAGCACCAGGTTGGGATGCTTTCTTAATGTGCACTCACCCTTCATGTAAAACTCTCTCTTATACATGAGTTTCTGTGGATTTGATCCTCTAGTCTACCCAGACTAACACAGAGAGAGGGGTTGCATTAGTAAATCTGCTGCACAGACCTCTTTCAAGTACTGAAAAGCATGGGTTTTACTTTGAGGACAAAGGTGCGCCTGACCCAAGCCATGGCATTTTCCATCGCCTCGTATACATGTGAAAATTTGACACTGAATAACGAAAACCAAAGACGTGTCTATGCATCTGAGTGCTGGTGTCATAGAAGAACTTTCGAAGGACCATGAGCCGCTGAAGGGGCAAAGTAACCTGTCTTGGAAGAAGTACAGCCAGAGTGCACCTTCCAGGCAAGGATGGCAAGACTTGGTCTTACTTAGTTTGGATCCATTGTCAGGAGAGACCAATCCTTGGAGAAAGACAGCAGGCTTGGTTAGCTGAAGGGCAGTGAAAACACGAAGGCTACACCGAGATGGATTGCCGCAGGGGCTGGATCCACGGCTCCGGCATACGAACAACTGTGAGGATAGGGGGGCAGTGTTCCCGTCCGTTATTCGTTAACTGGCCACAAATGTAGCAAATCTTGAACAGCCCCATTGCCCACTTCCCTTTCCTTCCCAACGGTCCTGCTCCCTGCACCTGTTTGCCTATCCTTTGTCTGGAAGAACTAAGCGGCTTCAATGGACAAGTTGGAGTGGGAAGGAATCCCTTTCATTCGTCCCTCAATTTCAGCTTCAAACTTGGGAGGGCTACCCTGCTGGAGGTCTGGTCCTCTCAGGCCTGACAAACCAGCCCTGCTCCCCTTTCCCTGCCTTCCAGGTTTGACAGACGTCCGTCATACCACCCTCCTGGCTTTGCCTCTCCAGGGAAGAGCCTCGGGGATAAATGGAGGACAAACCTCTTTTGGAAGGTTTGCTGGGGACGGTCGCTCTGCTCACGCTGGTACAGTTCTCAGAGATGTTCTCGAGGGGAAGGCAATACAAATCCCTGCTTTGGGTGCAGCCCAGGTGGGGCCCTCGTGTTGCCTTGGCTTCCGATACCATTTCAGGATGCAGCGCAGCAGTTTCTGAACACTTGGTCCGGCACAGCCTTTGCAAACAAACGTTCTGTAAAAACCCCCAGATCCCTTTTTGTGGCTGGAAATAAATCAGGCAGTCTATCTTGTAGCTTGGATTATGTTCCCCTAATGCTCTCCGAGGCATGCCCCTGCGAAAGCTCAGCAGGCATCTTCCTGCTAACTCCCAGGCCGTCCTGAAGTCAATCACAGTGTCTTTGCCCCGCTCGACAGAGCGGTTCACTTCGTCTGTGCGCCTGGAAGCGGCTCAGCATTCGCCCCTTCAGATAATCTATGCAAATGTAAACGACGTCTGGGCGCACCAGCGATCCCTGGGGGAACCCCACTGTTTATCACTCTTCATCCAGAAAAGTACCTGTTTATCCTATATTTTGTTTCCGGTCTCCAAGGGCAGTTCCAATCCATGATGCTCCCTTCCCCTTGTTCTGGGGTGATTTAATATTCTGAGTGACCTTGGGCGTAGAAGGGTGTTCGGAAGAATTTTGACAAGCTAAACCTAATCCATCCTTAGGTTTTCCCTGTTCTCCAAGCCTGTGCCTGCCTCCTCTGAGAATGCTAACAGATGGGCAGGTTCAGGTGCTTCGCAGAAAGTGTGCGGCTCTTCCCCCAGGTCACGGGGATCAACGTGATGGCAGTGAGTTTGGGGTACACGATCTCACTTTCCGTTCGATAGTCCCTCAAGATGGCCTTAGAAGTGAGACTTGCTAGGTCCGTGTGTTGGGGGTTGGCCTGCCTCTTGAAAAAGGGGGAACCAATTACAAATCGACATATAACCTCTTCCTTGGGGGATGGACAACAGAAAAGTGGGTGAAGGGAGACGTCAGACAATGCAAGATATGACAAAATAATAATTTATAAATTATCAAGGGTTCATGGGGTGGGAGTGCAGGGAGGGAGGGTGAAAATGAGGAGCTGATGCCAGGGGCTTGGGTGGAGAGCAAATGTTTTGAGAATGGTGAGGGCAACGAATGTACAGATGTGCTTTGCACAATTGATGTATGTATGGATTGTGATAAGAGTTGTATGAGCCCCCAATAAAAGGATTTAAAAAAAAAAGATACAGCTAATTCCTAACTCCTGGTCCCTGTGAATGGATCTTATTTGGAAAATGAGTAGATTCTTCGCAGATGAATCAAATTAAGGTCACCGCGCCTTTGTAGGAAAGTCGTGAAAACAGAGACCCACAGGAAGAAAGGGGGCACGGACCAGTGAGCAACATCATGATCGACTGTGGTTGTCAAGGATTTCCTTTCACTTGCATCTATGATCAGCACTAATGGAAGAAACCGTGAACAAAAGGCGTATCACATTGGGCAAGTCTGCTGCACGCGGTCTCTTTACAGTGTTTAAAAGCAAAGATGTCACTTTGAGACAGACGGTGCGCATGACTCAGGCCGTGGTACGTTCAATGGCTTCGTATGCGGGTGGACAGTGCATCAGGTGTTGGCGATGAACGCTGACATGCCCATGGGCGGCTGGAAGAAGAAACAAGCTCTCTTGGCAGAAGTGTAGCCAGGATGCTCCTTGGGAGGGAGGCTGGAGGGCCTCTGCCTCACCTACATTGGACACGTTAGCGGGAGGGATCTCGCTGGAAAAGGGCATCTTGCCGGGTAGAGAGGAGCAGCCAAAGAGAGGAAGGTCTTTAAAGCCAGACACGGCCACTGTGGCTGCCAACAGCGAGCTCACACAAGTCTGAGGATGGTACACCGGGTGTCGAGCTGGCGCTGACTCGGCGGCACTTCACGGTGCGCGTCAAGGGGCACCGAGGATCGCTGGCAACCTCGTGAAGCTAAGGGAGCGTCCGTCCTGGGACAGGTGCCCCTGCAGAACCTGCAGAAGCCACTGTCGCTGCTCACCCCTTGACTTGGTGACTTCTGGTCTCCGGAACAGTTGAGAATTCATTCCTGTCGTTAAAAGCCACCTTTCAGTCGGTGGCACTTTGTGGTGGCAGCCACGGGAACACAGCTGTCCCGCTGGCCACCAGGACGGACTTCTTCACTCTGCGGTGGCATTAGCGACAGCCGGCAGCCGAGCTTCCTGGATTGGCATGTTCTCAGGATCATTTAGGAGAGGACTTCTCTCTGTGGGGTCTTCTTCCACAACATTCTGAGTCCTGGCTTCCTACTCTCGCTTGAAGAACTTCGGGATCGTGGGCTTAGGGGGCAGGGTGGTTCCGAGGTGCAATTCTCACCACCACGTGGGAGATGGGGGGACTGGCTCCGGGTCAAGGAGCCCCATGCTCGGCCACCACGTGGCGGCCAGCAGAGGCGGTCGAGTTGCTCTGGTGCTGGGTGTTAGCGGCGTTTCCACATCTTCAAAGACAGGCCCAGAAGAAGACCTGGCGGTCCACTTTAAAGCAAATCTCTCATTAAAGACCCTACAAACCACAACAGCCCAATCCCATTGTAGAAGGGCTGGCCACGCCCATTGTGGCAACCCAAGGGCGGCTAACGACACCGACAACGACGACAACAACATTGTTGATTTCGGAGATTCTTACAAAGGAGTCCTCCAATCGTAGTTTTCTCCAGAGCTTCCTTTCTCTCCCTCCTCCCCCCTCTCCCGCCCCCCCCCCAAGGGCCCCTTCCTCTTTGTAATTAAAGGGTACAGACCTCCTCACCAACACACACACACTTGAGTTGTTTTCAGAAGCAAGCATTTCCCCCAAACTCTTAGAGCTCACCTCCTTTTTGAGTTTGTTCAAATGGGTTTAAAACACATTCCCAGGTTTTATTTGCCTCTGGATATGTCTTTAAATGTGTTAGGAGGTTCGTCACATTTTTCCCCCAACACATGCCAAATTAATACTCTTTTTTGTTTTCCCCCCTCTTACTGATTCAACAAGCACAAAGCGCGGAGGCCTTGCTCTGGGCCCGGCCCAGCGCAGGGTTCTCTGGATTCTGAGACGAACAGCCCACAGCGCACCCCCCACCTGGGAAGCCTAATAAGGGGGTCAGATGTGGAGACGAATAATTTCAGTGCCGTGCGAGAGGAGTGTTTATGGGGTGTCTCAGGAACCCCCGCGTTCACTGCTGACCCCCATTACTGCACACCCACACAGGCCTTTCCAGGACTCACAAGTCTCTGTTGTTGACGGACTTCCGTGACACACCGAACACTGCCAAGCCTGACCTCACCAGCACCAGATGTGCAGTTTGCCTTGGTGACATCTACATTACCCACAGTGCTCTACTTCAATAGCATTAGCTCCGCACAGTCTGGAACAACCCCAGCCCTAATTTAAAGCAGCTTCAGGTACACACACCACAGGCACCTGGCCTGACAGCGCAGTCTTTACCTCGTTCCATCCCAGTGAACTCTTGGGAGAATAAACAGCTGGGAGCCATTTAGCTACCAAATGACAACTGTCTGAACTGACGGCGAGTCTGCGTCTCTCACGCCAAGATGCTCCAGTGGCTTGGGCACTTGGACTAGTGAACAATTTCGGTGCCAAGCACAGATACCGAGGGCCTTTGGCAACAAGTTATTCATCGAGTTCAGCATTGTTTAGAGTGGCTGATACCAAGCTGAACTAGGGAAGGTCCCCCATGATGGAAGGTGGGGAGGCAGGTCAAACCAGAGAGAACCAACGTGTGAACTTGTGCAGCGTTCTTCTCTGCCATCCTAGTTTATTTTACATCAGTGTCAGATCACCACAGGTGGTGCTGTCTACAAGCTTTTCCCAGCACGGCTCAGATCCCAGGCTCCTCGGGCTTCGGCCCCTATGGACCACCACTGGCCAGGGAAGGGTCTTTGGTTTGGGTTTGGCTTGCCCTTCGTTTAAAATCAAAACCAACCAAACACTCTCTGCTATCGAGTCGATGCCAACTCACAGCGACCCCCATAGGATGGGGGAGAACTCCCCTTGAGTTTCTGAGACTGTTTAACTGTTTACAGGAGTAGAAAGCCCCGTCTTTCTCCCTTGGAGTGCCTTGTGGTTTTGAACTGTTGACCATGTAGTTAGCAGCCCTATATGCATAACCACTATGCCTCCGGGGGTGGGGTGGGAATCTGTTCCCTGGCATCTTGCAAATATTTATTCATGAAGTAGGGTACCTGGAGCTGAGGGATGTCCTTTCTCACAGTGCCCCCCTCAGAGAAAAAGGAAAATATTGTCACACTCTAGCAGCATGGGAGGAAGTGGCATCTAATTTGCCCTTGCCATGTGACCTTGAGTTACTCAGAGATTCCAAACCAGGCAGGCCCTGGGACAGTAAAGAAAAAAGCATTTTCAAGTCCACATGTATGATGGGCATAGCAAAGGTACATTTGTGGCACTAATCCATAAAATGAAGCTTCCGCAAGTCCCAAGTTCTGGGGCAAGAGCAATCTGCCTCAACTTACAATGATGTTTAGGAGCCCATAAACATCTCTTGGGGAGGGGAGCCTGCCTTCTAAGCTCTGCTTTACTTTCCACTCAGCTGCCGCCTCTGAATAAAGGGAGACCTTCTGAGAAAACGCACTCGCTTTTACAAAATCTGATTATCATTTATACTCCACCTCCTTCCATAAAGGATATTAAATTAAATTTTAAACGAAAGGCTATTTTACACACACACACACACACACACACACACACACGACCACCCTCTCAGACGCATGTTTGTTATTCAAGTTCCCAATTGTTTTGCGGGAGCCCCGCCGTTTTCCTGATTCTGAGCACGAAACATGCATTTTTAAATACTCTTGAGGGAATCCGACGCAAGCCTGGGTGGGAGACGCCGTAACCCCAGACCTGTTCTAGCAAGAACTATTTCCTCTCCAGGATGCCACTGTCGGGTTGAACAATGCACATGGGGCAGCAACTTTCCCAGCAAATATGCTTTACACAAACACCGTGGAGAGCCAGACTCTGGACTGGTAATGGCATCCCTGCAGGAGGAAATCAGCCAGCAAGGTCTCAGAGCAGGGGTTCTCAACCTTCCTGATGCCGTGACCCTTCATACAGTTCCTCATGGGGTGGTGACCACCCACCCCCGCCCAGCCATGAAATTATTTTCGTTGCTACTTCATCACTGTCATTTTGTACTGTTATAAGTCGGGCGACTCCTGTGAAAGGGTCGTTTGACCCCCAAAGGGGTCTCGACCCACAGGTTGAGAACCGCTATCTTAGCACTATGATGCTAAAGTGAATAAAAGTTTGTGGACGAATCTTACAGGCTTTGCTATCACTGTTTCTAAGTACACAAACTGCGGGGCAGAGCCACCATGGTGGAGATCCACTGGCATTATGGGTTGAAATGGGTCCCTTCAAATTATGAGCCTATGTCGGTATGGACTGCTAGCAGGTTCCCGTTTTTTATGAGCACGGGTTTATGCCACACAAATCCTGTTTCTGCATGCTTCCGTGGCCCGCCGAGGCTGCGCGATGCACCTGTCCTCGTCTTGGTAAGGTGACTTCTCAATGCATGCGTGTTGAGGAAAAGAAAGATTCTGGGATCAGGGCTAATATCCTATTTTTAATAACCCCCCCCCCCCTCAGTGGACCTCTTCCCAAATCAATGAAACTTCCTCTAAGTTTACAGGAACGCTGCCCCACATGAAACAGCCATTTCTAGCTGGATCAGGTGTTTTAGGGAATGCTGGAGAGACTTGAATCCGCGGCAGAGGTCGGTCGGCTCAGAACATCGCAGCAACTCTGTTTTGGGCATCCCCCACGGGCTAAGCTTGATAGAGTTCTCTCAACAAACAATGGATGATCATGGGGCCTTATTACAAAGTTTTAGGAATAGTCAAATTGTATTGTTGAGATGAAGGTCAGGTAAGTGACCCTAAGGAAGCCCCCTCCCCCACCCCCATCACAACCGTGCACCTGACTCTCTCTTTCAGGGTTGTCAAGGGCTGGTCTCTGAGAACGCTGCTGGGACACCCCACCATATCCACCTTTCAGCCCCGACTGTGCCCCTTCAGACTTCTTTTTGTTTCCCACACTCCAAACCACGGAAAGGAATTTGATTTGAGTCCCTTAAGGAAGCCCAAACTGCCGCTCTGACCTGGTAAATGGAAGCGCGCACACAGTTCTTCCAGGACGGCTCCATAACTCAAGCTCATTGCCAGCAAGCACCTGTGACTCATAGGGACCCTGTAAGGACAGGGTGGAACTGCTGCTGTGAGTTTTCAAGCCTGTAACTCCTGACGGGAGTAGAAAGCCCTGTCTTCCTCCCG
Organism: Tenrec ecaudatus; assembly: GCF_050624435.1. Lineage (NCBI taxonomy): Eukaryota > Metazoa > Chordata > Mammalia > Afrosoricida > Tenrecidae > Tenrec > Tenrec ecaudatus. The sequence continues at coordinate 8,942,809 of NC_134538.1, forward strand.
AAGAGCAGCTGGTGGTTTTGAACTGCCGACCTTTCAGTTAGCAGCCCAGTGCTGACAGAAGTGTACGGAGCTTAGGATGAGGACATGTCAAAAAGCAGTAACTTCACAGTTTGCTATTTTTCTTTATTAAAAGTTTCTATGATTTTTATAACAATACTTCTTGATTTATCTTCACGTACACTGACTCCTCATCTCTACCTACATCTATGATCCTGTTTGGAAACAGAAATTTGTTAGGTTAATTAGGTTAACGAAGGGTGGGTCCTAAATCTAGTTACTTCTTTGTGATTAAAGAGCAGAATAGATACAGAGACGTACACAGAGGAAAGACAGATGCCAAGGAGGGCCAGAGAACTCTTTGGACTGGACAACCAACTAGAAAGGATCCTTCCCTAGAGCCGAGGAGGCCCTGATTTGGACTTTCAGTTTCCGCAACAGGGAGAAGATAAATCCTGTTCTCTAAAGTCACCCACTTGCGGAATATGTTCTTACGGCAGCACCAGCAAACTAAGGACGCCGGGACAGGTAAAACACTGGAGAGAAGAGGGATTTCAAGGGGGATCTCAGACGTGCCCAATACGGTTTGTAACCTGTTACCTCCAACTCACTGCCTTCAGCTCAGCTCTGGGGTGGTGGTCCAGTGCTAACTACAAGGTCAACAAAACTGCCAACCACAAGGTCAGTGGTTTGAATCCACCAGCAGCTACAGGAGAGAAAGAAGAGGCTTTCTACTCCCTTAATGAGTTAGTTTCAAAAACCCACAGGGCAAGTTCTACACTGTCCTGTAGGGTCACTGTGAGTTAGAATCGACTCTAAGACAGTGAGTTTTTATATATCTGACAGGGTCTCAAAAAGTTTAATCCCAGTATCTTTTAAGTCCACTTTTCCACAAACTTTTTGAAGCATATATATGTGTATACACACATATACATATGAAGACTATATATATACACACACACACATATACACACACACACATATATATATATATTTGTATCTATGGGAGGTCATCATGGTGTCTTAGTTGGGTTCTCTTAAGGTGTAGAATCAGTGAGATGTATCTACTTCAAGAAAATAGCACACACACACCCACAGTGCGGCCTAGCATGTTCCAAATCTGTAAGGTAGGTTGGAGCCTCTGCTGGCTCCAGGAGGGCTGGTAAATCCCAATTCTCCAGGTCAGGTGGCAGACAGGAGACTTCTGTAGGCTGCAGTCCCGAGATCTGGAGATCAGGCTATGAGACTGCAAACAAGAGTTTCCAGAATACCCATTTATATTCTAGAGGCAGATCGCCACCCCAAAGACACCCTCTTCAACTACTGGCTGATCATCTCCCGTCACACCATGCAAAGTGACCCCATTACTGGACAGCAGTCACTTGCGTGTCCACTAAACCACTGAGAATCACAGCCTGGCCAAGTCAACGCTTACAATGAACCACTCCAGTGGGGAAGGCTTTGTTTGCTTATGTGTTTCTACCGAACCTGGCTGGAAGCAACGGGAGTCCCTGAGGATGGTCTTAAAACACTGTCCCACAGTGTTTTATACCCTATTCTGTGAGTAAGGATTGGAGTCTTGAAAGCTTGAGAGTAGCTATCTAAGATGTTCCCCACCTGGAGCAAAAGATGGAAGACAATCAGAGATTCAAGATTCAACTCATCCTAAGGACTGACAGATGCTCTGCACCTCAGCCTCCACTAGCCTGAGACCAGGACAACCTGACAGCGGCTGGCTACCTCTACTGACTACTCGGATCGGGAGGGACAACAGAAGGTCCTGGGTAGAATGGAAGACAAAACTCAGAATGATTAAAAAGGCCAGATGGTTGGATACCCTGGTTGTGGTACCACGTTAGGCACTGGTCTGGTAACTGCAGGCTGGTGGGTCAAACCCTTCCATAGTTCCACAGGAGAAAGCTGAGGCTGTGTCCAGAAAGACGGACAGTCCTGGAATTTGACTCGATGGCAGTGCGTTTGGTTTTGCTTGGTGGTTCTTTAGACACCCAGTCAGGAGCTGAACTCACCTTTCAACCGAACTCAAGTTTTCCACCAAACAAGAAACAGGCCTACAAAATTAACAATCACACTCCTGAAAACAATCAACCAGAGGAGACTGCAAGGGTGGGGCTTACTCAAAAACAAAGCTCAGAAGGCAGGAAGGGGCAGGAAATCAGGGAACACATTCATTCAAGCCACTATAAAGACCAATGAATGAATATAATGCTGTCCCGATATCAGGGGTGCTTGGTGACTACTCAGCACATTTGCCTCTCCTCTCGTGAGAACCCCTGCCTTTCACCCACACAGGGCAGTGAAGAGCCCGCCTCGGGCAGCATGAGCACACTGCCAGAGAGGGCAGTTTCCAAAACAGCTATCAGAAGAAAAAAACGCCCACACCGTCTTCAAAAACAAAGTCTAAGAGGAATGGCGCTGAAATGCTTGCTGAGGGCTTAGACAGGGCTACCTCTCTGTACACAGGGGCCAAAGATGTGTACAGCATAAGATGTACATCAAAGAGTATGTGGCTCTCTCAAAAAACCTTATGCCCTGGAGTCAATTCTGACTCACAGCGACCCTATAGGGCAGGGCAGAACTGCCCCCATGGGATCCCGAGAGTACGCCTCTGTACAGGAGCAGGGAGCCCCAGCTTTCATCCATGGAATGGCTGGTGGTTTCACACTGCAGACTTGGTGGCTAGCAGGCCCATATTCCTCGGTGACTCAGTTAATGCTGGATCAGTAACAGAAAATCTGGAGATTCCACTCCACTCAGAGGCTCTCTGGAAGTAAGTCCAGGTGACCTGCTCCCCAAAGGTCAAAGCCTGGAAAACTCAATATTGAGTACAGTTCCATTTTGCACACACCGGGTTTCTGAGTCAGAATCCACTCCGGGCATCAACGACATTAGCAGCCCAGGTGGCCTGGAGCTCAAGCTAAGATTCAGGATTGAGCAACTTAAGAGAGTCCTGGATCAGCAGACAGGACTTGAAGGTAGGAAGGCTCATTCTAGAAAGTGTAGCTGATCATTGAGAAGTCTCCGGGGCTACTTGTCACCCAGGAGCCAGCCTGCTGGTGACCATCTGGAGAGATGAGAGCATGAGAAGCAAGGTGCACCCACGCTGGATGGGAACTCCTACATGATGCCGGCATGAGGGGGCGGGGCGGTCACCTGCGTGTTAGGGCACTTTACCCAGAGGGTGGGGGATACCTGCTTTGTCGGGTGGAGGCCCCAGAGGCCCCTGGGAGGGCTCTGCTTTTCCAGATTGCCGATGGGATCTTTGCTTTTATGTGTTGGCCGGCTTGTCAGACTTTGGCAAATCCGGAACCTTGTTTTCTGCCAGGTCTGCTTCTTGGAGCTTTGCTTTCAACAAACAATTGGAACACAGAGGTAAACACAAGCAGCCCTTCTGTAGTCGCTACCCGCCCACACTGTGTTGGCTACGTTTTCTCTCTTTACGGTAGTGATCGGGATGTAACAATTTTACAACGCAGGTTAGTACACAGTAAGCGTTTATGTTGGCCACTTAGCGGTGGCTTCCTTTTTTTTTTTTTTTGGTAAACCGGGGGCTGTAGTAAAATACAATTGCACGTATTTGTCCACCAAGGAAACTCTGCCATGGAGTAGTTGCTGACTCAGCTACACTGCAAACTCGTTACGGGAGTACAAAAGCCCTGTTTCCGTCGTCCGCCCGCCCCCGCAAAAGACCCTGTGTATTGCTTCTTTTTTGGTGCTGTTGCTTTGAGAACAGCTATTGAAAACCGCGGGGTCCCTCCGTCAAAATAAGAAAACGAGGCATCTGTCTTTGGAATTCAGGGGGGAAAAAAAAGGCCTGGCAATCTGCTTCCCCCAAGGTCCCAGTCTTGAGAGCTCTCTGGGGCCCAGCTCTAGTCTCTCCTGATGGCGATTCCATGTGGGGGAAATGCGGTTTTTGGTTTGTCTTCAGACGGGGGGGGGGGGGGGGGGGCTGGATACCAGACAAGTCAGAAGGCTTGGGGCCTCCTTTCTGCAGGTTAAATTTACAATCACTTTGTTGAAAGACTAAACAATGACTGGTTAAACTAGCAAAGCTCTTCTAGAGACTCACGGAGAACACCCGCACCATCAGTCACCAGAGGTTCTCTTGGAGATAGGCTAAGTCAAGGTCTAGAACAATGAGCTGTAAGAGGCAGTGTCTTTTCATCTCACACAACAACAGACAGTCCCCGTTGTTTGTTTGTCCTTGGCTTCAACTAGGCATGTCCTTCCTATTTGGGCGGCAGATTTCCGCATGGATCTGTGACTGTGTCTCTTTACATATGATACCGCAGATATATTATACAGATTATGTCTGCGACTGTGTCTCCTTACATATTATACTCTGCATGCTTTAAGGCATGACCGCATTTTGCTACCATACTTGGTCAGAGCAAGTGCTTGGATTTAATTCATTTGTTGGCACAGTTGGGAGGGTGGGAGGTGGGAAGCCAAACACAAAACACTTCAAACCAGCAGAACCCTGTCTGTGGGCACCCTATGGCTGCCCTGGCCTTGCTGGGCATCAGTTTATTCTTCTGAGAGATGGAAATCACAGCTCCCATTCTCGCCTGCTTCTTGGGAGCAGTGAGACGCATTGTAAGATTGGCATTAGTCTCTGCCTTAACGGGGCTGCCTGCTCGGTTCCTACTCATTGCATTTTGCAGCTCTGTCTAAAAATTCTTGCACTTGGCCCACACTTCTGTGGAAGCGCCTGTCAAATGGTTACATTCAACAGAAGCGCCCACACCTCCGCTTTGCAGTAATTACTACATGCACTGGGGAGGCAGCAGCCCGTGCACTGAGGAGCTCATAAGAGAGAACCGGACAGGGTCCTTGACAGAGGGCAGATACATCCTCCCTGAGGAAGGCTACAGGTTTCTGTAATATCCCTTTCCTCACCAGTCTGGTGATTTAATAAAGTCCTGCAAACCGCGGGATCATGAGGAAAGGGGACAGGCCATCCACCATCTGATGTGCCTACGGATGTGTAAGGACCCATTTGTTACCTTGTCAGGAAACGAAGGGAGCATGTGAGAAAAGGAAGCATTGTGTTCACTCCGCATCCTCGCTGCTCACAGCTTCTCCAGGAGCCATGCTGTCCTACACAAGGAAGCACCATGCCCTTCAGAACAGGGCATGGACCAGCTCTTTGCTAGTGTCATCTGACCTGGAAGGGGGCAGCAGACACCAGCCACGGGGCACCGGGAGCCCTGTCAATGCCCACGACCTTTGTCCTTTCCGCTTCTCACCGGCAAAAGGCAGCCCAATTGTTGATTGGCGATCACTTTGCTTACAATGAGGGTTTGCTGGTCACCTGGTGTGGGTGTGGCGATACAGGAAACCCCTTGTTTGATATGTGCAGAACTGTCATTTCCAGCCAGTCGATGTGCTCTGCTAACAAGATGTCCTTCCCCAACTCCCATTCCGCTGCCCTCGGGATCACAGACAAACCCTTTCCAGTGGGGACTGAAAAATCACCTGTCTGTGACCCTCTGGAGAAAAGCAAGGTCCATGCATAGGTTTGGGGTAATCTCTAAGCTACATAGCTGGAAAAAGGATCCCTCTTTCAGCTATTAGATTATGTTTTCGCCCGGGAAACTGAAAGTCCAACGTAGAAAGTGGTGGTGCTCTGAGGATCCTGCCATTCAATGGGACCCACAATTCTGCCCCTGGTGTCTGGCGTGCTGAGTTGGGCAGGATCATCGATACAAGGAAAAGGGCTCTACCCTTCACCGTCCGATCTAGTCCATCGCCTTCCTGCTGGGGGTGTTGGGGAAAGACGCCTTCCGTCTTGAGAGCACCCAATTTGGGTGCCTCAAAGGCACGAACTGCTCACCACTTCCGCTAGATGGCGCGCCGTCCACGAACGCGCCCGCCAGACGCCCGCTCTGCAAAATAAACACTCCAACGCCGGGTGAAACCACACCACATAATAGCTGCTCGCGGCGCCCATTAAAATATCAATTTGGGGGAACTGATCCTATCTCGGCGCAAATCTAATGCAATTACACTAACAGGCTGCAATCAAGGATTACATCTGAGCGCACCCCTACGCCAGCCCTCCCCGTACACACACCGCCTCTCCCTAAATGCACCTGTCCCCAGTCGCCTCCCAGGTCGAGCGACCCTGCGAGCCAAGCTCGGACTCTCGCGGTGTCCCGCCCGCGCGTCCACTTAGGGATGCCAGCGTCGCTCTCGGGGATCCCAATCCCGGCCGCTAGTGCCCAACTCGAGTCCCGCACCTCCTCGCGCGTCCGATCCTGGGACAGGGGCCACCGCGGGGTCCCGCGCTGCCTGCGCGCTGCTCGGGTGCTCGCGGGGACAGCGCTTGCCCCGAGATCCGCCGGCAGCCGGCGGGGGCCCGGGCGACGCAGGCCAATGGGAGTTCCCGGCGGGACAGCCGGGGGTGGGGCACTGCTCTGTCGGGGCTCCGCGGGCCGGGCGAAGCGGCCGCCCCGAGGGCCTGGCGGTCAGCACAACGGCAGGGACTCGTGCCAGGTGTCCCCAATTACGCACGCTGCTGGCTGACGCGGGAGGACGTTTGAGGAGGGCACACGCGCAACATGCAAAGCACACAAAGTTTCCAGGCAAGAGAACGGAAGCAGGCAAGCTCCAAATAGGGACAAGCCCGGAGCCAGCCCCGACGCAGGGCGCGGGGGACCGAAGTGTGCCCCGGCCCCGACCGGTGTCACCGGTGTGTCGGGGCGGCCGGTCGTCCGGCGTGCCCGGATCCCGCTCTGCGCTTACCTTGGCGGCTGCATGAGCCCCTGTGCCCGCGGTGGGTGGCACTCCAGGGGCCAGCGGCGGAGACCGGGTGCGGAAGGCGCCGCTCCTCTGCCCGGGAGCAGGGCCGGAGGGGCTCGGCGGGCGTTCGACCCCGGCGCCCCGGCCGGCTCAGCAGCGGCCCGGGGCGCGCCGCTGGCTCCGGGGCTGCATGCCTGCGAGCGCCTGGAGCAGCCTTCCCCGCCCCTGCGGCTTCGGCAGCGCAGCCCGCGCTCGGGAGTCAACTGCAGAGCGGGGCGCCCGGCCCGCCCCCTCCCTCCCTCCCTCCCCGCCCCTCCCCCTTCCCTCCCTCCCCGGGCCCCGCCCGCAGCCGCCCGCGGTGCGCGGGGTGAAGGGGGCTGGCCGGGCGCCCCAGTCGCGGGCGGGGGGCTAGTGCGGGGCGAGGTCCGGGTGGGGGCGGCTGGAGGTGCGCGCTAGAATTGGCCCACCCCGCTGTGACCGCACCCTTCTTATCGCTCCAGTTTGGGGCGGGGGGAGAGGAAGCGTGGACTTTTCCTTTAACACTCGGGTTAAGGGATGTTGGGGACTAGTGCGGTGACCCCCTCCTCCCCGCTGCCACCCCGGCCCTTCCAACTTTCGGACTCCCCGGCAGCGGAGAGCTTGATTTCCCCTTCAGCTCCAAGGTGCCCACGGGGACTTAGAAATCGGAGGTCTCCCGGGAAGGAAGCTGAAGCTACCTCCTGAGAGGGGCCGCTGCGGAAATGCACCTTTGTTCCACTGAGACGCTATTTTTAAGGCTCTATTTTAAACCACCCGTACTTATGTGTTAAATGCACAGCGCCCGAATACGTGCTTACGTACAATGTAACACAACACAGTAGTACACAGAGTAAGAAGCAGGCGACATTTCGTACGTCTCCGCGTCGCTTTCGTCCTCCAGAGGTAACCTCGGGTCAGGGTGTGCCCCGCCGAGATTCCCTCCGGCTAGCTCTGCACATTTACATGCACACACACACTTAGTGCAAGTGCATGCTACCGGCCTTTCAGTATGCAGCGCATGCACGCGTTGTCCGCAGCAAGACCACGCCGCAGCAGCGGGTAAATCCCTGGAGGCTCCTGGCGCCCAGGGAAAGGACCCCTGGCTGGTAGCTAGACTCCTTGAGCCACCCAATCGCCATTGCAGCTCCGAAACCCCAGCTGGGGCGTGAAGTCAGCTTGGACACAGCTCACGCCCAAATTAGCAATGCACTGTCACTGACACTGCCCAGGACGCTTTGGACACGGCTGCACGCTTCCCGTTCTTGCACGCAAACCGCCTGGATGTTGATTTATGAGAACCTTTCAGATTTGAAGCATGAAGAGGTTCGATCCACATGGAAACTCGACTGTGCCTGTTGTCTTGAGGGATGTGGTTTTAAGTCACTCTTCTGGGTTTATTGGCCAAATGAATTGGGCTAAGCTATCGCGGGGATAAAAATACCATCCGTGTGATTTAGTAGGAAGAGGCTGAGCTTCAGGAGCCTTGGTTTCAAGTTCCTGCTTTGTCTAAAATTAGCTCCGACCTTTGCAGAGTTAGCTTTGCAGGGCCTCAGTTTCCTCATCTATAAATAGAGGAGTTGTACTAGATGGGGTGTGTGTGTGTGTGTGTGTGTGTGTGTGTGTGTGTGTGTGTGTGTGTGTCTTCCAGCTCTACCCTTTGGGGGAATATCCTTCTTTCCTTGTTCAGCTTTGATAGCTCAGTTCCACTGAGGATTACAATAAGACCCCTGGAAAGCTAGACAACTCTCTGGCCCGGACCTCACTCTAATTATGCATTCTTTAGGGCGTCCTGTTGACCTTTCCCCATGGAGTGTAAGCTCCACTAGGGCAGGAGCCAAGGTCTCTTGGTATCATTATCTATAGCTGGCCTTCCACAGCAATGTCTGAATGAGCATCAACCGTGAGCGAGACTTCTTACTGTGCGTTCAAACAACTTGGCATTAAAAAAAATCTCTGTAAGTGAGAGCACCCTGTTTTAACGTGATGTCTTTGGAAAGTACCCAGCAGGGGTTTCCCATTTGGGGGGACAGACAGGCAGCCCACTGCCCAAACGAGGACAGACATCTCTTAGCTCAACCCCAGGACTACAGAGGCGGCCAGCAGATATTTACCTTGCTGAGTGTAGGTGCCCGTGGGGAAGACGATGGATATTAATCTGCTCACTAAGCATTTGATTAAGCTGGACCATGCACAGGCAGTGGGAATACACACACGAGCACTCAGAGTCAAATAGGGCCGTGGGATGTGTTAGCAAATGTTGCCAGTTAGCAAATCTGCCTGCTTTCCACCAGCAATCTAGAAACAATCATGAAAAGCCCAGGGAATCTTTGTTTTGATTTTACTATAAAGAACCTAAATTCCTTAAGAATTAGAACAAGCAATGTTTAACATTAGTCAAAACAAACAAATCAAGCAAACAAACAAAAGACAAGCCCATTGCCACTGAGTCAGTTCTGACTCGAAGCAATGACAGGGGACAGTGCCATCCCAATAGGTGTCCACGGCTGTAATCTTTAAAGGAGTAGACCTTCATTCCCTAGGGTGGTTGGTGGGTTCACAGGATCAATTTTTTTGTTAGCAGTTGAGCCCTTAACTGCCTCCAGGGCTTCTTAGCCTTGCTCCACACGCGTACTCACTTTCCAGTCCAGTCCAACTCTCAGGGAGACTGCACATCTTTATGGGCGCACACAGTCTCGTCTTTGTTCTGAGGAGGTGATGGCTTTGAATTAGACACCTTATGGTTAGCAGCCAACACCTAACCCACAGAGCCATCCCTCACCACCCCCTCCACCCCACCTCTAAAAGGTATCTAGACCAATTAAAACAAGGTTGGGAGTAACCGTCTAGTGCAGCTCCAAAGTGACATCTATACCAGTTTCTCACATGTCCAATATGTGGTTGTCAAGAAAGAGTTTGCAAGCTGTCCTCAGGAAAACGGGGAGAGCTGAGTTTGTGCCTCTCCCCGGTTATTCCATCTTTCCTCCTGCAGCTGACCCGCCCTTGACCAGCCCTTCTGGAAACCCTCAGCGAATGGGAAGAGCTGCAGGGCCAGAGAGAAGGGTGCTGTGCTGGGGACTGGCAGGGCTGCAGTCTGGTGTAAGGAGCTTCGGAATGCACCACAGCAGCACAGGGAAGCCGGTGCTGCCAGCTATGGGACGACGTGCAGTGTCTGTATCAAACGAGGTTGGAGCCCGCCCCCAGGCGGGCGCACCCTCAGAAGGGGGATTGGGGCCAGATGCACAAGGACTTCTCTCCAGCTGACAAACGGTGCAAGAGGGAAGTGATGGGACTCTTTGTAGGACTAGCACCCAGGGCTGTCTCTGCTGGGTTTATCCAGACACTTCTTTTTAAAAAAATCATTTTATTGGGGGCTCGTACAACTCTTACCACGATCCATCCATCCATCCACTGTGTCAAGCACATTTGTACATTTTTTGCCATCATCATTCTCAAAACATTTGCTTTCTGCTTGAGCCCTTGGTATCAGCTCCTCATTTCCCCCCCTCCCTTCCCGCTCTTCCCTCCCTCATGAACCCTTGATAATTTATAAATTATTATTATTTTGTCATATACCCTGTCTGACATCTCCCTTCACTCATTTTTTCTGTTCTCCATCCCCCAGGAAGGAGGTTATATGTAGATCCTTGTAATCAGTTCCCCCTTTCTACCCCACCTTCCCTCCACCCTCCTGGTATCTCCCCTCTCAGCGCTGGTCCTGAAGGGATCATCCATCCTGGATTCCCTGTGTTTCTGGTTCCCATCTGTACCAGTGTACATCCTCTATCCAAACACTTCATGGTGAGTGGCATCCTCATTACAGTTTCCAAAATGGATTCAGATTCGAAAGTCAACGAGCACTTAAAGGAGAAATCAGAATTTCCAAGGAGAAAGACGAGGCTGTCTGTTCCAGTAAAGATTTACATAAACTCCCGGGAACCCTATAAAGGGCTGCTAGGAGTTGGAAAGTACTAGATGGCGGTGGGTTTGGTTTGGTTTGAGTATTCAAGGAGGAGAGATTCATTATCCCATCCTCGACTTCCCACTTGGGATCTGCTGGTTTTGTACCGACTAGAGGAAGCTGTGTTTCCTCCTAGGTCAGATGCTTCCCAGGGATATGCAACACTAACCAACATTGAATTAGCATGTGGACGGCTGGGAAGGAGGGAGAACATTCCAGGCAGGGGCACCCCACGAACAAAGGTGACGAATCAAAACCAAACCCACTGTCATCAAGTCGATTCTGACTAGTGGTCACCCGTGAGGACAGAGAACTGCCCCGGTGCGGCTCCAAAGCTGTAAAAATCTCTTTCCCAAGGAGCAGCTGGTGGGTTTGAATCGCTGACCTTGTGGTTAGCAGACAACTTAGAACCCACGACGTTACCAGAGTTCCGATTGAATTTAGGTACAGCGACAGGGAAGAGTGGGCACATTGAATAGGGAGCGATTAAAACTGGTAGTTGAAATGTGTGGGCTGGAAATGAGGTATGTGATAGACAGCGGGTAGAGGCCATGCTGTGTAGCATCTCGGTTATAGAGTGGGCAACAGGGAGCTATCGAGGTCGTGGGGCAGAGGAATAATGCAGACGAAACTGCTCTTCGGGTAGATTAATGGAGGAGAGGCAGCAGAAGTCCTGTTAGAAGATTCTGCAATGGTTCTTGGCAAGATGCTATCAAGAGCACGGCCAGGGTGTTAGGAATCCATGGGAAAGTGTAGAGAAAATCCCAAATGCTACACAGACCAGAAGAGAGAGGAGCCTCATAGTGTTGGAGCTGGTAAGTGTTCTTACAGAGACACAGAGGGAAGTCACAAGGCTTGGAAGGGGCTTGGATAGCTATCAGTTCAGCCGGTCTGGTATCACTATATTTGATGGCCTGGTGGCATAGTGAGAATGTTACTCCTCGAGCAGCTAACCACAAGGACGGCAGTTCGATCCCACCAGCTGCTCCTTGGGAGAAAAGTGAGGCTTTCTGCTCCTATGATGATCTTCAGCCTTGGAAACTCATAAAAACAGTGCTGCTCTGTCTGCTAGGGTCGCTTCAGGAGTTGAAATGGACTAGACGCCAGCGAGTTTGGTTTCGTGGACATCTGGTAAAGCTAAACGCCCAATGCCTGTGCACATTGTAAGAAAAGAATGACCTAATTAATTTCACTCACTGGGTGGGACAAACGGTTAAGGAATTTGGCTGTTTGTTAGAAGGTCGGAGGTTTGAGCCCACCAGGGAAATTAAAAAAAAAATCAACCACTGAGAACTATAGAGCAGAGTTCGATTCTGACACTCAGAGGGTTCCCGTGGGCACGTAACACCCCACTCTTGCCTTTGACAACATCTTGCCAAGAACTTTCGAGTGGGCTTTCTGCTGCCTCTCTTCCAGTCACCTGCCTGAAGAGCAGCTTACACATTATCCCTCTGCTCCACCAGTCTGTTAAAATTCCTCATTGTTTCTCTCCAGCTTTCTTTCCCAAAGGCCAGTTCTTTTCTGTCTAATGGTCAGAACCATAATCAAGACTAAGCGTAAGTGGGCTTTGCTTGTGAACCACAGCCCTACCCGCCCCAGAAACAAGAAGCAAAGAGTACGGTTCTTCCTCGCTGTCTCGTGAGTTTGGATCACATAGATGGTGATGAGAGAGCTGACTTTTCTGTGAGGCTTTGAGTGATTTGCCAACTGGTTCAGACACGAGATCGTGGGAGGGCTGGAGCGACCACAGTTGTAGGAGAACAGCTGGGCTGTGGTCCGTGTGAGCACATTCAGAGGCCCCACAACAGCACCCACAAAACCCCCAACCTCGACAAGTTAGAAGCTGTGGGGCCAGCTGGCACGCCGTACTCCTTTGTGGTGACTGGGCAGGGAGGGCGAGGCTGCTTCTGGGAGTCTCGCTGGCTTCTTGGTACTGAGGCAGATCTACTAGGGTTTTGTTTTGTTAGCATTTACTGAGTCTCCTCCCTGCCAGCACGTACTGCGTTCCTATGTGTTAGGGATGCTTCTGTTCACACCGGTACTCTAAAACCCGCTCCTCTGCAATTGAGTCCTTCCAGACTCTCAATGACCGTACACAGGGTTTCAGAGTGTGGTAGTTACATAACCTGTTGTCAATTTGAGACTTAAGAGTGAAGGGGTGGAGTTTAGCCTGTCTATGGGGTCTTAGCTTGAATACCTCATGCGGTGGCGATAAGGAGGCAAATAGTTTACTGGAGGTGGGGCCCATGCTCACTCCCTGGGAGACATTCCTGTGGAGAAGACACATGGAGCTTAGGGTCCTGGAGCTGAAGGAGCCACGTGGAGACCCCTGCCAGCGCTAAGAGGCTTCCGCTGCCACTGGTTCCATAAAGCTTTCCACCCACTGACCTGTGATCTTCCTGCATTCGCTGTCATTGCATGTGTTTTGTGAGTCTGAAGAGGAATTTATAGTTTGGTATTGGACATATGGGCTAATATCGTACTTATGGACTTGATCTGGACTGGACTGGGAAGGTTTCTCAATATTCAATTGCTCTTGTACAGAAAGCTCTTTCTTTTTTTTATATAGAAAGCTCTTTCCTATACACATATGAGTGTCTATGAATTTGTTTCTCTAATCTACCCTGACTAACACACACAGACTCTAAGACTGTGATTCTTGGTAGGCGTATTCAGCCTCATCTTTCTCCCTCAGAGGAGCAGGTAGGTTCGAACTGCTGACCTTGTGGTTAGTAGCCCAATGCCTAACCCACAGTGCTACCAGGGCTCTTGTGAGCTTGGTCTGTATGAGTATCTTCACTTTATTAGAAACGGAGGCTCAAAGAAGTTCAATGAATTGATGACTGAGTAGTGGAATCGAGATTCAAACACATACAGCTGAGTTCACAGCCAGTGCATTTCCCCAGAAGACCTGGGGCTCATTTTCCTTCCCGTTCTTTTCTCCACCTCTTCTGCTAAGCTGAAGCCATGTACATCTACTGGGAGCACGACCGTGCCCCACTTTCTGCAGCACTCTCCATTCTAGTGGAGTACCAAGTAGTGCTCATACATCTGCTAACTGCCCTACTGTCGACAGACCAGGCTATGCTGGGAGGGGATGGTTCTGGTCAGTCTCATGAACCTCATGGGTGTGGAAGTTGGATTTCCTTAACTATTTGGATGAGGGCCCCAGGTAGAAACTGAGTCTCACCTGCTTCTGGAGCTCTTGGTGTGGTCCCTAGAGATTCCCCCCTTTGTAAGGAATCTTCAAAGAGAAAGAAGTTTATGTATCACTTATATACGAACACTGAGTGAGTTTTCCAGGCTTGTATGAGATCGCCAGACTTCTCTTCCTCGTCTTAGTTGGGAAGCTCCACTGAAACCTAGCCACCATGGATAACCCATCTGAAATTTGAAAGAATGGTGGCATGCCTGCTAGCATCATTGGGACATGCAAGTCACCACAGTACAACAAGCTTACAGACAGTGGTGGATTTAAATATCTCAGAGCTGTTTTAAACTGCTTCCACTGTTGGATATTTAGTGGATGTCCACATACAGGGTCATCTTTACACATTCCTCATTATTCCCCAGGATACATTTCTGTGGGCGAGATAATTGAGTCCAAAACATGCGTGTGGTTGACCTTTGACATGTACAACCAAATCGCCTACCAGGACAATTTTTAATTGTTCCTATTCTGTTCCAGTCCCTAAGAAACGTGGAAGAATTATTATTTTTTATTTCCCAAGTTCTGTACTAAAAATCTTGTATCAGCTTATATTAAAAATTAAATCAAAGATTGCACTTTTCTTCTGTCGGTTGGTCATTGTGTGCCTGGCTTTCTTCTCTGATAGGTCACCCGTCCATCTCTGGGGCCCCTCGAGAGGGGTGTGGGTCCTCCCCAGGAGTCCTTTCTCGGTTGTTGGCTTCCACTCTCACAACCAGAGGCCAATGTCCAGGTGGGAGGACGTTAGCTGTAATTAATACAGGAGGTTGATTCTTCTCGCGCTCGCTGAGCCCCCAAGAGGCGCCTTCCTGTCGCCCATCACACTACAAATTTCACAGTGCAGTGCTGGGGACCATCTGCACCGAGAGCTGATCGTAAGAGATGGGCAATCTACAGACCCAGCCACAGGCACATCACACTTTCAAAGGTTTCCGATGTCTTACAAATCGATGCGGAATCACCGCAGGGGCTTTTCTTCAGGCACCAAGCCTGGGTGGCAACAGGAAATTCATCAGAACGAAGCCAACAATAATCTCCCATTGCGCAGGGCCGGCTGCGGAAAACTGACCCGCCTTGGTGAGCATTTCTCACACACCGAAGTCTTGAAGATTCGTAAAGAGCCTGAGGTCGCTTCCTGTATCTTGTAGAAGATAGGCTGTCAGGTCACACCGCTGAAATATCATCCAAGTCACAGACAAAACATTACGGGAACCAACCTCGAGGATGCGATTAAGCAACCGGTTTGGATTTTGGCTTTTACTATGGCTAAATAATAGGAACGATGTTTCTGTTGTGAGTCCAGTGTTTCCTGCTCTTCTCTCTTCAACGAGGACACAACTTTCAGGGGAGTGGATTCATTGCCACGGGCACGCGCGACCACAGACGATCACGGACAGGAGGGCGGGGCAGAGTCATCTTGCTTTGATAAGCTGTAGATGCAGATGTTCCCAGGGGAGGGGAGCAGTCAGGGGAGGGGACACAAACAATGAAACAGCCACATCCACTACCATCGAGTCAATGCTGACTCAGAGCGAGCCCCAGTGGGTATCCGAGAAGGTTTACAGGAGTAGAAAGCCCAGTCTTTCTCCCTCGGCGATGCCGGTGGTTTCAAACTGCCGACCATGCGGATAGCATGCAGCCCGACAACTAACCACTGTAGCACCAGGGCTCCCAAGGGAAGGGGCAGAGCCTCCAAGCCAGCGTTTCTCAAACAGCCAGCTCCACACTGACAACTAAAGAGTCAGTTTTTTATCCTGAGATTTTATCTTTCTGTGCGCATGTGTGTGTGTGTACATGGGTGGAAGAGTGAAAGCATTATTTCTTAAAGGAAACAATGACAAGAGTGGAGTCACTGGTTAAGAAATGCCTGCTGGCAAAAGAAAAGGCTGGAGAATTCTTTTCTGTGATGTCTCCAAATCCTTGGATCCATTACTTGAAATGCCAGGGTCTCGTGGAACTTTGGCTGTTCGGGTGTAATGGGAAGCTTGAGACACTTTGGTAGTGAGCCCCAGGAGACTCATCCCGACTCAGTTCAAATACTGGGGGAAGGGGGCTTTCCTTACTGGCAGTGGGGACGTGGGCTTCTCTGGCATCACCCCAAAGAGGAGGTGGTGCTTTCAAACTCAGCTGCCTTCCCTAGGCCAGGGGTGCAGAGCCCGTGGAAGGTGCACACCGCTGGGTTATGGGAGCAGCCTCCTTGGAAAGTAGATGGTCCCGTGGCCCATCGGCCTGTGAGGATCCCAGGGGGAAAGGGGCAGGCAGGCCCTCCTCTGCTCCACCTCCCAGCTTCCTTAGACTGGATTCATTTTAGGAATCTCGGGGCCTCCAGGGAAATGATTTCAGGGGCCAGTGTATACAGCGGAAGTGAACTTGCTTGTTTTCAAGTAGCCAGGGACTGGACATTGGGTTTTTAATTTTAGAAACCTTTCGTTTTAATTTTAGGTTGGAGGAATGAGTTCCCCAGCGGTGCCTGGGCCATTACTTTGGAAAAATCAGCCCTTCACATAGACTACGGAAAAGCCGTGGCGACATACATAGTGGTTACGGGTCGGGTTGTTAACGTCGCAATCATCAGGAAAGACAAGGTATAAATATGAGTGTTTTAAAAGGGTCCCAAATTTCTTGGTGGTGCTTCTGAAGATCAGAGCTGAAACCACCCCAATCACACCTATTGAAGTTTGCTTTACTCGAGTATAATTCCCCCCGTGGATGCTCGGCAGCATGAAGGCTAGGATGCCTGCCTTTCGGGCTCCCTGTTAGGGTGCTAGCTCCTCTGAGTGCTGGGGGGTTTAGGTGGATTATTAGGGTAGAAGAGGCCAGTCTCATGTTCTTGAAGAACCATTCCACCTGCCCCCTCCTCCCAATCCTCCCATTTGTAGTGCGATCTTGGATTTGATCCGTGCCGTCTGTGCCACGAGGCACCGGCAACTGCAATTTGAGTAGCAGACTCGGCTCAGCTAGCGTTGCTTTTTCTCTCTCCCCTCCCCTCCCCATGCTTTCCTTCTCTCCCTCCCTCTGAAAAAATAACCTCCGTTTCCTGGGCCTTATATCAAGCAGCAACCTTACTAAGTACCAAATACAAGGCTGGCACCTGCAGCCTCAGCATCCAAGACCTGTTTCTTACAGACCCACAGGTGAGGCTAAGAGGCACAGCACCCCCGAGACGTTGCCAACCTCGGTCTCACTTCTGCCTATCCCCCAAGGCTGCGCTGGAGTTCCTGCTATGTGTGTGCGTTGTACATTTAGGGCTTAGGGAAGGGCTTAGGACATGTACATTTTTACAATCTTTAAAAAGGTGGCAGACACAAGACCACAGCTGGAAGTATCCTGGGGGCAACTGGTGCTTAGTCCCCTTCCATGGCCTGGCTGGAGACTCGGTAGCCATTCGTTTATCACTCACTGCCCTTGAGTCCATCCTGACTCATAGACACCCTAGAGGACAGGGCAGAACTGCCCCTGTGAGTTTCTGAGACTGTCACTCTTCACAGGAGTAGAAAGCCCTGTCTGTCTGTCTGGTTTCAAACTGCCGACCTTGCTATTAGTACCACTCCACAACAGAGAATACTAAACCATCCCAGTTTTGCTCCTCCAACTCACAGCTCCAGGGGGAAACCCTGCACAATACCAGTCGCCATCGTCTTTGTGGTTGTGGTTGGGTGCGGCCCAGTGGAGTTGAATGCGTAGTAAAACTCATAACTATCTCAAAACTAACTCATAACACAGGGGACTATCAGATTGCCTGGTCTTCCTCTAACAGAGCCACTGGGTGGGTTAGAGGCTTCAATCTTTCATTTAGCAGCGGAGGACTTTACCTGGGTGAGCACCAGGGCTCCTAGTGAAATGCAAAACAAATGACAAGGAGCTACCTGCACACACCTGTCAGAATGGTCAGGTCTTTGATGAAGACAGGTGATGTTTGCTAATTGCTGCTTCTTGCTATGTTGGAGATTTGAGTCACCCAGATGTGCCTTGGGTGAAAAATCAGTCATTGGCAAGACCTATGGTGTACGGACGAGCCGTGGGGACACAGTGGCGGTAAGTGGGCTACTAACCTCAAAGTCAGCAGTTTGAAACCACTGGCCTCCCCTCGGTGCAACGATGGCTTCCTATCTCTTAAAGAGTTACATTCTCAGAGCCCATAAGAACAGCTCTACTCTGTGCGCCAGGATCACCATCTGTTGCCGTGGGTTTGTTGGCACTCGGTTTGGTCTAACCTTGAACATGGGTTTGACAAACATGGAGGCTTCATGAGTCGGAGTCAGCGCTACATCAACTTAACAAAAAATTAAAATGGCTAAAACCCAAACCAGTAACAACATCAATGGCTGGCGAGGTTATGACACGCTTGTGCATACCTTGCTGGTGGGATATGCAATAGTACAGCCTCTCTGGAAAACAGTATGGCAGCTTCTTAAAAGAAGATTAAACACCCAACTATTACGTTGTTGTTACGTGGTGTTGAGTCAGTTCTCATAGTGCCAACAGAAATAACATACCCAGTAATTGTGCTCCTGAATATTTGTCCTAGAGAAAGAAACAAGTTATAGCAATACAAATCTCCTATCAGCTAATAATAGTCAAAATGCATCCCTCAAGAATCCACGTGTCTTCCACAGGTGAATAGTTAAACACCCTGTGGTCCGTCTACACCATGGAATACGACTCAGAAATAACAAGGCATTGGAAAATCTCCAGAGAATGGTGCCCAGTGACCAAAAAAAAAAAAAAAAATCCAGTCATCACAAGTATGTATGCGTATTTGTGTGATTCCACTTATACTTCAAATGACACATTTTAGAAATGGAAGATAGATTAGAGGTTGTCAAGGGTTCAGGCGGGGAGTATGACTGGGGAAAGGTGGATATGATTATAAAGGACATCAGAAGGCATCCTAGG
The DNA here is from genome assembly GCF_050624435.1 of Tenrec ecaudatus. Classification (NCBI taxonomy): domain Eukaryota; kingdom Metazoa; phylum Chordata; class Mammalia; order Afrosoricida; family Tenrecidae; genus Tenrec; species Tenrec ecaudatus. Next base: position 8,961,648 of record NC_134538.1, read on the forward strand.
GAGGATGGATCCTCTGGTTTGACTGTGCTGACTGTGGTGGAGGGTACTCAAATATATACAGGTGGGAAACTATGTAGAACTTTATACAAGCATGCGTAAACACACACAAAGCAAACGAATATAGGTCAAAACTGGGGAATCTGAATAGAATGGTGGGTTGTATCAATATCAGTATCCTGGGTTTGATAGCCTATTTTGCCTTTGCAAACATTACCCCTGGGGAAGATTAAGTGAAGTATGCATGCAGGGTTTTTCCTCGACTCTTTCCAGGTTGTTATTGTTAGGTGTTGTTGAGTCAGTTCCAATTCATAGCAATAGCCGGAAACACTGCTGAGTCCTGCACCAGCCTCACAACTGCTACGTGTGCTCTCACAGTTGCAGTTACTGGGTCGGTCCATCTCACTGAGGGTCTTCCTTTCTTTCAGCAGCTCCTGACGGGAGCCATGGTATTTCCAACCGCCTCCTATACATGCGAAAGTTGGACATCGAACAAGGAAGACCAAAGAAGAGTCAGTGCATTTGAATTATGGTGCATCATGGACTATCAACAGAACTAGAAATAAAATCTGTCTTGGAAAAAGTACAGCCATAATGCTTCTTAAAAGAGAGAATGGTGAGACTTTGTCTCATGCGCTTTGGCCATGCTACTGGGAAAGCCCCGTCCTTGGAAAAAGATGTCATTGCTTCCAGTAAAATCTACAACTACCTGCTTTAAAGAGTTCATGAACTTTTAATGAAAAGGAAAGAAAAAACCCTCTTGAACTCATCAGTCACCCAAATTCACGAAACCAAATCCACTGCTTCTGAGTCGACCGTCCGTGCACAGGGTTCTGAGACTGTGACTCTTCATGCTCTTGAGGAGCGGCTGGTAGTTTCAAACTACTGACCTTGTGGTGAACCATTAGGGCATCAGGGCTCAAATAAACTTTCAATGCCATTGGGCTGTCCTTGTTGAAGCACTGCCCACTTCACTTGCACACTTGTGACCCCCTACATTGTCTTATCAAGCCTGTGGGACTTTGGGCCCTGTTAGCTTCTGGTTGAGATACCCTACTTCTTTGTGACTTGGAAATTCAGTGTCAGGACCCCTTCTGAAGCCGTGGGGGTGCACCCTTACAATATGTTCGCTAGGTGATAAGTTTTTTAAAATTAGCTAATATAGTCAAAAGTGACCTCGGACAGTTTCTTTTTTTGTCTTTTTCTGTCCAGACTGTCTCTAAAGTTATTGATTGCTTCACCATTTTCCATGTTACAGGTTTCCAAGTTTGTCTACATATCTTTTCAAGAATCTAATCATCACAGGATTTCTAATACACGTGGGGGCTTGCAAAAGCTCACAGAAAAATGGAATTAAAAGACAATGGAAACTTCTCATGATCTTTCCGAATCCTTCAGTTTCCAAGTGTTTGAAGTGGAGCTTGAGCACAAATGAGAAGCAAAAACTGTATCCAAGAAGATTGACCAAGATTGAACATGCATTTGTCTTGGTATTTAGAAAGATGTTTTGGAACATTTCAATACATCCCATTTTGGATGTGAGGAGCCCACAGGTTGGTGGTTCCAACCCACCAGCCGCTCTGCCTTCAGGAGAAAGAGGTGACAGTGTGTTTCCACGGCCAGCCGCTATATAAACAGTGATATTCTGCCTCAGAGGAGCACTCTGAATCAGAGTCAACCAGACGACACTGAGTTTATTTTTATGTTGCATGCTTAAGAAAGGGCACTTAATTTGTTATCTTGAATTTTTAATTAAAGAACCAACAACACATTTAGGAAAATCTAATGGATTAAAAATAAAACACAGCTAAGCAGTTTTAAACCTATAAACTTACTCTGTCATTAAAATTGTAATTATACATATTTAACCATATAATATTATACAATAGTATTTAATTATATATTTAATATATAAAACACAAAAATTAAGAAAAGGAGGCACAATTCTAAGGGAAGTCATGGATAAACCTTGGATTGACGATAATTCAGTTAATTGGAAAAAGTGAGTCCTATGGACACATTGGGAACTGAGGTAAGGGTTTTGCTGATTTTTGCTCAAACGGGGACATCAGCATCAGCGCATCTGCTCTGTCTCCCACTTTTCACTCTCTGGTTTTCACCTGGGTTCCATAAATTCACTGCAATGGCCACACAGAACTCACAGACGGTACTCACGATTAGGAGATTTACTTTTACAAAGGCTTATTTTTAGGGCTGCCGATAAATACTCAGAAGGCATGCCACTCCCCGATAAGCCTCAAACGGAATGAACCCAGTTTCCGCTCTGTGGGTCAGCAAACCCAGCTCTCCCAATTATAAGTGCCCAGAGACAGCCATTCCCCCAAACAGCTTTCTGTCCCTAAGCACTCAGCTTTACACACTCTGTGGGCTTGGACAACCACTGTTCCATCTCAAGCTCTGGCTCCTGGTTCTGTTGTCCTTCTGTCCCTTCTCTGTGTAAAAACCATCTCCTGGATCAAGGGGGTTCAGTGCACAGAGCTGAGTCCAAGGAGCACACTCTATTCCTCACTCTTCTCTTTGGCTGCTAGTGAGGTCCACCTACCGTTTTTCTTCTGAGAGGGTTCATTTAATACCCAGCAAGATGGCAATCTCAATTAACCATGTTTAACAGCCACAACTGAATCCTATCAATAGTTTTTCCCTATCTTCTCTTAACCAGATTCACCAGGGAAGAGTCATTTGGTGGCAGTTACAGAGGCTATGGCTAGAAGAGCCACAAGAAATAATTCAATGGACTGCGTATTATTATTATTTTTTACAAGGAAGTCAGCCCTAAGATTTTTTAGGTGTTTCACCAGTTCAAAGACAATAAAATAGTTTTCACCAGTTCAAAAGATTAGTCACTGAGTAAGAAAACCTGAAATACCTAGCATTCTTGTAGCTCCGACAGAAACCTTGAGAGGTTTACCTTGTTTGGACAGCAAACCTAAATCTTTACCTGACCAAACTGGAAATGAGTTGGGAAGGGGAAATAATTCCTTAATATTAGAGGAAGCACTGAATTATATATTTTCTCTGTAGAAAAAAAATCTCATGGTTGTTGAAAAAGGCAATGAGGGTGTGCAGCACAGATATGTAGGGAACAAAGCATTATTGAGTTGGGCCAGGCAGTTCATCAGTTAAAAGATGGTTATTTCGTCCACTACAGTTAAAGAAAATCTTTGCATATACCTTTAGCTTCCCTACCAGGCTGCTGGGTTACATGACCTTGCTTTAGTTGGGTGACATCAGGCAAATTACTTAAGTTGCTTGTGCCTCTGCGTTCTCATTTGTGAAATGGGTACGCAAAGTGTGTATCTTCATATTCACAAGCTGTCAAGTGAAAATTCATCCCGACTTCGCAAGAACACATATTCGTAAGGTCTACCGCAAATAGGGAGGACCTCTGGTTCTGCAAGCTCCTCACAATTCAGAAGACAAAGACGTTTTGTGGTTCGACGGGAGAAGTGTCTTCTTGTGATCAGCTTTCCTCTTGGGTAAACTGATCAAGGGGACATTATCCTCACTTTGGTCCTTGCTCAGACTTGGGGCACTGGAGGGAAGAAAGAAGGCTGACTAAAGTTTGGCACCTGGTAGATGATCGATAGGGAGCTGCCGTTGAGCCGATGCATAGGGACTGCATGTCCACCCAGGTGAAATGGCCATCCTCCTCATGACTGCTGGCATGTCCGAGACCAGGATGACAGTACCTCTGTTAAGCTATCACCCTAAGGGTCTCCTGCATCCTTGTTGACCGCCCACTTCCCCGATGGTCTTCTAACAATGGATCTCTCCTGATGAGGTGTTTGAACCAAGCACATTGGACAGTACTTTGTTGTGATCCTGTGATCCACAAGGTTTTTTTCATCAACCGATTTTTAAAAGTAGATCCCCAGGGTTTTCTTCCTCACTGGTTTTAGTCTGGAAACGCCACTGAACCCCATTTTCCATGCAGTACCATGTTGGCATTTGAAGTACAGGTGGCATAGCTTTGGGCATCATGGGAACACACACACACACACACACACACACACACTCTCTCTCTCTCTCTCAGATAGATGGTAGGAGCCTATGGTGCTGCTGGTGTACTCATGTGCCACTGAGTTGGTTCCGATTCATAGTGACCCTGTGCACAGGAGAAGAAAGCAGGACCTGGTCCAGTGCCATTATCACTCCTGTCGAGTCAATCCATCTTATTGAACATCTTCCTCCTTTTTACTGCCCTTCAGCGTTACCAAGCATGATGTCCTCCTCTAAGGCCTGGTCTTTTCTCAGAGTTCTGACTGTACTTCCAGGACAGACAGACGTGTTTGTTCTTTTGGTAGTCCCTAGTACTTTTCAATATTCTTCATTTTTCAAATGCAACGTACAACTTTCACATGCAGTTGAAAATACCATGGCTTGGACAGGAGCACCTTAGTCTTCAAAGTAATATTCTTGCCTTTCCACACTTTAAAGAAGTCTTGTGCAGTAGACTTATTTACTGTAGTGCATCGCTTGATCTCTGGACTGCTGCATCCACGACCAGTGACTGTGGATCCACGCAACATGAGATCCTTGATAACGCCAATCGTTTCTCTGTTTATCATGATGCGACTGACCGACCCAGTCTGAGAGTTTTATATCGTGTTGTAATCCATACCGAAGGCTGCAACCTTTGATCTTCATCAGCAAGGGCTTCAAGTCTTCTTCCCTGTCAGCAAGCAAAGTTGTGTCATTTGCATAGCTCAGGTTGTTAATAAGTCTTCCTCCAATCTTAATGCCATATTATTCTTCATACAATCCAGCTTCACTGATTATTTGCTCACGGTCAGATTGAACAGGGTGGTGAGAGTATGCAACGCTGACATACATGTTTTCTGTTTTTAATCCATAGGGTATGCCCTTGTTCTGTTCCCACAACTGCCTCTTGATCCATAGATCCCACAGAAGCACAGTGCAGTCTGCTGGGATTCCCAGTCTTCTCAAGACTATCAATAGTTTGTTATGAGTCACATAGTCAAATGCTTTAACACACTTAATAAAATACAAGTCAACACGTTTCTGGTGTTCTGTATGCTTAGCCAAGACCCATCTGACATAAGCAAGCAATGATATTCTTTAGTTTAGTCCTCTGAACCAGGCTGGAAGCTCCTGTCAATGTATTGCTGCAACCACTGTTGGATGATCTTTGGCAGCATTTCACTTGCGTGTGATATCAATGACATTGCTCTATAATTTGAGCATTCTGTTGGGTCATCTTTCTTTTAAAAAATGTAAAATTATGGATCCCTTCTAGTCAGTGGGCCAAGTTGCTGTTTTCTAAATTCCGTAGCATAGATGAGTAAGTGCTTCCAGAGCTTCATTAGCTTATTGAAACATTTCCATCGGTATTCCATCAATCCTGGAGCCTTGTGGAATATGTAGGTGTTCAATAAAGGCTGGATTTCTTTGAATGAGTAGCCTAGCTTCTTTGGTCCTATTTCTTTTATATAATAGTGATCCCTCATAGTTCTGAAATCCTCTGATTTGATGGAGATGTAGCAATACATAATTTTGTATCCCCGAGGATGAGGTTTTTTGTTTTTTACCATCTAGAGCTAACAATACAGAATTTGTTGAATGCAGAAATTTTCGAATAATATCACATAAAAATACAATTTTTCAGAAAATAATAAAAAAATCGTTACAGCAGTCCATTGACAGGCAGCTGCCAGAAATTGAAGCCTATTGAGAAGAAGATTTTGAAGGAAGGGTATCATTGCTAATATCAAATGGATCTTGGCTTAAAGAAGAGAATACCAGAGTCTCTTGCTGTCTCTGGTTTTACAACTCTGTTTCCTGAAGAGCTGACATTTTCATCTGTGTGGGCAGTTGACGGACTTCCAGAACAAGGTTCGTCATCAATCGATATTTCACCTTTTCTTTGAAATGAGAAAACCACTTGTACATTTGAGTTTTTTCCCATAGCGCTGTCCTTGTAAGCTGTGTTCAGCCTCACAACGTTTCTAGGGCATTTTTCTTGAGCAGGAAACAAAATTTTACAGCTGCACGCTGTCCCTTACATCAGCCAGCAAACCCAAAAAACGAGGTTTGAGTGAAACTGCTTTTATGAAAAATCTTACTGTGATCAGAGAGAGCCTTCCCAGGTGACACCACTGGGTGCACTAACTCAGCAAGTTGCTTGATGCTCCCATAGTGTGAAAAATGTGTAATAAGAAAACTCCGCTCAGTGGAATTTCTGGGTTTTCCTTGAGGGGGGGGGCGGGGTACCCCTTCCTATGTTCATCTCAGAAAAGCATTCAAAGGTCACCCTCAAGGCACTGGATTTGAACCAAAGGCAAACCACCACCAATCCCATAGCCTCCGCACAGCAGCCAGCAGCTTCTTCCCACACTAGGGCATTTCAGCCTTACGTTAAGGAGTATGTCAGTCCCATACATCGGCTACAGGTGAGTTGGGGTAAAGTCCAGTTCATTTAAGGAAATTTCCACCTTGAACCCTTCTGGCGTTAAACCAAAGTTTGTATTTTTTCTAATGCTGTTATTTTCCTTTTTCTGGCAGTCCGTGCTGTATTCAGGAGTTTTTGCAGATAACAATGGTTCAAAAAGTTAGAAACCAAAAGGAAGGAACAGTAGTTGAAAACATGGCTGTGGTGGTAGAAACGCAGGTGGAGAGTGCATGATTGCATTTTGCAAGACCAACAACTTCATCATTTTCAATGACATAAATGGTGACTATACACATAAAACGTCACCATCTGAACCTCACAGGAATCAAATCGACTGCATCTGTGGGAAGAGAGTATGGAGAAACTCAATATATTCAGCCGAAACAAGGCCAGGTACTGACTGTGGGACAGACAGACTCTAACCATTTATCAGCTACAAGTTCAGGTTGAGGCTGAAGAAGAGGAAAACAAATCCACAAGAGCCAATTGTCACTTTGAGAACTAAGGTGTGCCTGACCCAAGCCACACAGTTTTAATCGCCTGATATGTGTGTGATAGCTGGACAATGAATAAAGAAGACCAGAGAAGAATGAACAAGTTTAAATTACGGTGCTGGTGAAGAATATTGAAAACACGGCTGACTGCCAGGAGGACAAACAAATTCGCCTGGGAGGAAGTACAGCCAGAATCCACCTAGGAAGTGAGGATGACAAGACTTTGTCTCATATACTTTAGACATGTTAGTAGGATGGACCAGTCCATGGAAGATGACATCATGCATGATAAATAGAGAGTCAGCAAAAAAGATCCCTCTAGGACACTGGTTCTCAACCTTCCTCAATATAAACACTGTTCCTCATGTTGTGGTGACACCCCCTATGCCCAACCATACATTATTTTCACTGCTACTTCATCACTGTCAGTTTGCTACTGTGACGAATCGGGTGACCCCTATGAGAGGGTTGCTCGACCCCCAAAGGGGTCCTGACCCACAGGTTGAGAACCGCTGTTCTAGGTGATGGATTGACCCAGGGGCTGCAACAATGGGCTCACACATCACAGCAATTGTGAGCATGGCTCAGGCCTGGGCACAATGGTTCCTTCCGCAGCACAGGGTCACTCTGAGTGGGACTGACTCAACAGCACCTGACAGCACCAGCTCATATGCACCAGCTCCGTTTTCCATTGTCCGGCTTTCATATGCATATGAGGCGAATGAGGAGACCAAGATTTGGGTTAAGTGGTCCTTGGTCATCAAAGTGACAGCTCAGCTTTTCAGAGTCTAATTAGTAGAGTGAATGAGAGAGCAAGCAAAATCTTTGGAGACAGAGAGATGAGCTTCTGTCTAGGTCTCACTTTTCTTATTGTAAATAGGGTAATCAAGCCTATCATGCTCAAGCTGTCAGTGCTGACTTTCACACAATGGAAGCTGTTTCAACTCTCATCAGCAAGGAGGGCCCTACGGGGTTGGAATTTAGAAAAGGATGCTTGGCTTGAGCCTAAACCCTCCTTGCTTCTAGAAACTGTCACTACCTGAGCACAAAGACAGTAGCAAAGAGGGCCATTGGATGTGATGAGCACCCACTGGTTCAGGGATCTCAATGTTGCTTCCTAAACCTAGTCCAGACCTCAGTGTTGCTTCCTAAACCTGGGGCTGTGTTAAGAATTGTTCCTGAAGTCTCACTCCAGAGGTACTGAAACAATCGTACCAGGTAAGACTGGGGAATATGGATTTAGGAAACGGTACACGTGGCTCCACTTTACCCAGCATGATGTCCTTCTCCAGGGACAGATCTCTCCCGAGAACGTGTCCAAAGTATGTAAGACCAAGTCTCTCCATCCTTGCCTCTAAAGATCCCTCTGGCAGGACTTCTTCTAAGACAGATGGGTTTGTCTTTGCTGCAGTCCATGGTACATGCTTTCAATACTCTTCGCCAGGACCACAATTCAAAGTCATCGATTCTTTTCTTCCGTGTTCCTTATTCAACATCCACCTTTCACATACAGATGAGGTGGTGGAGAATAATACCATGGGTTGGATCAGATGCACGTTAGTCCTCAAAGCAAAATCCTCGCTCTTCAATACTTTTGGGCAGCAGACTTCCCCAATGCAATGCATCCCTTGAGCTCTCGACTGCTGCTTCCATGAGCATTGACTGTGGATCCAAGCAAGACAAAATCCTTGACAGCTTCCACCTTTTCTCCATTGATCATGATGTTACCTCTTGGTCCAGGTGTGAGGGGCAGTGAAAAACAGGAGGGCCATCAATGAGATGGATTGACACTGTTCAGGTATATGAACAATGGTGAGGATGGTGTGTGACCGGGCAGTGTTTTGTTCTGTTGTGCCTAGGGTCGCTCTGGATTGGAGCCAACTACCAACTCTATGGCACATAATAACAACAATGACAACAACAACACATGCTATTTGAATACAATGAGCCTGGGAACTTAAAATGATTCTTCTCTCCTTTTTTTTTAACCCCTAGCTAATACTGTACTCTTTCTCGAATTTCCATGTGGACAGGGATATGGCTGAAATTGGGATGGACTTGACCTTCCCTGAAGGACAGCAAGTGGAGGCAGAAATATTCAGGCAGAGGAGCCGTGTAAGGGCCTTCCTTCCCCCAGTACCCTCACCTCACCTGTCAGGAATTCCTTGGGGATAGGAACTGTTCATATGCTTAGTGCTTACCAAAATGTTGGATGTTAAAGTCCACCCAGAGGTACCTCTGAAGAAAGGCCTGGTGGTCTACTTCTGAAAAATCAGCCACTGAAAACCCCGTGGTGTGTGTTGCGACCGACACGTATGGGTTGGCTCTGAGCTGGAGTTGACTTTACGTAGCTGTTTTATCGATGATTGTTGTTTTCATTCTATATGCCAAAATATGTTCCTTTAAAAAAACAAAACAAACAAACAAAAAACCCACCAGATACATTTTTAATAGGAGAACATTCATTGCACAACTAAGGTTGCACTTTGTAAGGTGCACTGGATGCTGTAATAGCTCCCCTCTTGGGTTTAGGGGTTGCTCCATCCCTGGCTCTGGGCTGCAGCCTGTCCGGTGATTGGTATGTAACTTATTGGAATGGGTTAATACACTGCAAACAAAGTGACTCTAGACTATGCAAATGGGATGTCTGTAGCCAACTAAGAGATTATTCAGTTCGTGACCTTGGTGGGGGGGCCATGTCTTGAAATTGATGAGGTAGGTAGACATTGGGTCTCCACTCAAGTATTTCCTCAATGGAAGACCACTTTATTCTATTAAACTGGCATTCCATGATGATCCCCTTCCTGAAACGATTGCTGAAGACAAAGCGGGTGCATAAGTAGTGAAGAAAGTTGATGGTGCCCGGCTATCAAAAGATATAGCATCTAGGGTCTTAAAGACTTGAAGGTAAACAAGTGACCATCTAGCTCAGAAGCAACAAAGACCACATGGAAGAAGCACAACAGCCTGTGTGATCATGAGGTGTCTAAGGGGTCAGGTTTCAGGCATCAAAGAACAAAAAAATCATATCATTGTGAATGACAGGAAGTGCAGAGTGGGGACCCAAAGCCCATCTGTAGACAACTGACCTCCCCTTATTGAAGGGTCTTGAGGAGGAGAGAAGGCAGTTAGGGTGCAGTGTAGCAATGATGAAACATACAACCTGCCCCCGCATTTCCACTATCATGATCCCAATTCTACCTTACAAATCCGGCTAGACATTCAAGACAGATGAACCCCTCATGACATGTGGTGAGAGTGGTGATATGGGGAGGGTGGAGGGGTGATGGAGTAGAAAGGGGGAACCGATTGCAAGGATCTACATTTAACCTCCTCCCTGGGGGATGGACAACAGAGAAGTGGGTGAAGGGAGATGTTGGAAAGTGTAAGACGTGACAAAATAATAATTTATAAATTATCAAGGGTTCATGAGGGAGGGGATAAAATGAGGAGCTGATTCCAAGGGCTCCAGTAGAAAGCAAATGTTTTGAGAATGATGAGGGCAACAAATGCACAAATGTGCTTGACACAATGGATGTATGCATGGATTGCGATAAGAGTTGTATGAGCCCCCAATAAAATGATTTAAAAAAAAAAGAAAGCTGCTTAACTTGAAGTATGGCCTTGCGTTCCGCGTGGCCATGATGATGAATTCTTGAGCCCTGCAGGGGGTCATAGGAGGAATGGCTGGTGCCAGGTTTGATAAAAGGTTACAGGATGGAGGTCAGTCTGACTTCATTTCCCAGAGATTGGCCTCCGACTGATCTTGGTTGGCATTGGCCTCCTGGAAGTGTTAGCGGGCTCTGCTGCTATACCTCCACTTGACATACCCCTAGCACCGCAGCCCTGGGGGCACCTGGAAGCCAGACACGCTCAGGTGTCTGAGACCATTCTTTCCCATCTTCAGTTCTGGACACCAAACAGCTGCCCAACAGCCCTGGTGCGTCTGCTGCCCAGCTCCGCGGAGGGCTGGGGTAACGGGCTTGCAGCCTTCCTCTGGTAAGGTGGGGCCTGGCAGCTGTGCAAGTCAAAGGTCACCCAGCAGCAAACAGCTGGGCTCAGAGCCTGCAGGCTGCGCCCTTCTCCTACCTGGAAACGTTGCCCATGAATTGAAAAAGTGGTTAAAGAGCTTTAAATAATTCATTCTTCTTTGGAATAGGTGTACTCGGCCTGCTTTTTCTGGTTTCTCTTGCTAGGTGTCCCCCCGCCCCCACCCCCTCTGTCTTTTAATTCAAAGATAGCATTCATAATGGATGAGCTTATATATGGCCACATACACCCATGCTCGAGCTTAGGGAACGCGAGGGCCCTCCTTCACTGTCCAAGCCAAAATCAATACCAGGAAGCAAAAGCCTCCAACAACAAGCTGTCTCTTTCCTGCTCTGATTGGAACCGAAATGAGGGTCAAGTCTATGTATAGGTTTGGCCCCGATCAAGTGCAAGAGCTTTTTATTTTCCTCAGCAACGTTGGCAGGAGCCGGGTCCCAGCAGGCCTCATACAGAGAAATAACAGGTCTATGACAAATAGCACCGAGGGAGAGAGATGAGGAGATGGAAAATGGAATGCCGTGTCTTCTTCAGCCTGGACTGCAAACGAGGGAGCCCAGAGCCGTCTAATGAAGTTGATTCGACGAGGCAGCATTGCTGGGAAAGGGAGGCCCGGGGTCGATGGGAGCTGCGAGGGCCAGAGCAGGCAGCCCTGCTGAATTGGCACGGAAAGCAGGGGTGGACCAGGGTTACAGAATTTTTGCGTGGCACACAGCAGAGCATCCTGGAGCATCTTGAAGGGCATCCTGGAGGAAACTTCAGGGCAGGAGGGGGTCCAGGGGTAGAATTCTCACTTTCCATGTGGGAGACTCAGGTTTGATTCCAGGCCAAGCACTTCATGCTCGGCTTCCACCCTGCTGAGAGTGGAGGCTTGCAAACTGACATAACGCTGAACAGGTGGCTACGGCTTCTAGACTCAGACCGCCCTGGAAGAAAGGCCTGGAGATTGAAAACCAGTCAGTGAGAACCCCGTTGAGCACAATGAATGCCTGTCCACAACCAGTTGTGGGATGCCGCCAGCCTGTACAAACAGAGATAGTTTCATTTCTTTTTTTGGGGGGTCAATTTAGATACTGTTGATTTATTTCCCTTTGTTGCTTTATTGCTCTAGGTAGAAAGGTAGGACCAGGGCGGGGCTTTCTACTTCCATAAAAGAATTACAGTCCTGGCAGCTCAAAGATAGTTGTACCGTGTCCGAGCTGGTCTGTGAGTCAGCATCCGCGCCGCGGCAGTGGGCTTGGTTTTCCAGGTGAGGACGCTAAGACAGTACCGAACCGAAGTGGCTGTTACTTGCTTTGTTCCTATTTGCAAGGACCATGCTTCCAATCTTTCTCTTTCTCTGATGAATCAAATGTTGGCCGTTCGATTTGTGTATACATCAAGCAGTTTTCCTCCTATTCATATATTGCTAAGCATGTTATTCTCAAGAACTGTTGTTGGACATAGTAAGAGGCCCTTTCTGCACCAATTAATATGATCAGATAGTTCTTTCCCTCTCTCTGGTGGTGCGGATTACATGGTTTATTTTTCTAGTGTGGACTGTCTTTGCAAACCTGGTATGAATCCAACTTGGTGTGATGTACTAGTTTATTAAGCTATTGTTGGATTCTGTTGGCTAGGATTTCCTGCACCAATGTTCATAAGAGATAGTGGTCTACTGGTAACTCAGCAAAATATGAGTAGATGAGAAATGCTTGACCTAATTAAGGGCATTTACACAGATTTTCTTTTTAGAAAATCTTTTTTTTTTGTCTGGATTTCAAATCAGGTTATGTTTGCTTAAGACAATGCCTTCAGGAATATCCCTCCTTTTCTATGTTCTAGAATAGTTTGAGTAGAATCAATGTCAGTCCTTCTAGAATGTTCTGATGAAACTATTTGGGCCAGGGCTATTTCTTTGGGAAAAATTTTAATGGTCTGGTCAGTTTCTTCTTTGATGTGCCTGTTCCGATTGTGTTCATTTTGGTAGTTAGTATGGTTTTACAGACTTTTCCATGTCTTTTGGGTTTTCATATATTTTGGAATATAGTTTTCTATTTAATTTCCTATTTGCGTCACTTGCATCTTGTTCTTTTATTAAATTTGCCTGTGGTTTAGCAACTTCATTAATCTTCTCAAGAACCAACTTCTAGTTTTGTTAAATCTTTCTATTGCTTTTTAATTTTACATTTATTTTCCTACTCTAATCTTTATAGCACAGTGGGTTACGCATTGGGCTGCACACCACAACCTAGTGAGAGAAAGGTGAGGTTTTCTAATTCCTGTAAAGAGTTACGATCTGGAAAATCCACAGGGATCTGCTCTGTCCTAGTGGGTGGCTAGGAGTCACAACCCACTCAGGGAGAGTTGTTATTATTTCCTCTCTTTTTGTAGCTCTGGGTTTTTGCTGTTCTTTTTCAAATGGTTGGAAGTATTATGTTGCAGTCTTGATTCTGGGTCTTTATTCTTTTTTGATGGGTGCATTTGTTGCTGTAAATTGTCCTCTGAACACGACTTTTTCTGTTTCTCATAGATTTTGATATGCGGTGTTTTCATTCTTATGTCTTTTAAGGACATGAGAACAAAATTTTTCATTACCCCGTTTTTAAGTAGGTTGTTACTTAGGTTTCAGGGTTTCAATATTTGCTCCCCCCAATCTAAATTTTGTTGATATCAATTTTATAGCATTGCAATCTGAGAAGATGATTTATAGTATCTCAATATTTTGACATTTATTGGGGCTTTTTTGGTGGCCTGACCTATGGTCTGAACTGGAAAATGTTCCATGTGTCCTGGAGAAGAAGGTGCATTCTGCCGTTGTTGGCTGGAGTGTTTTGTACATGAGTCCATGAGGTTATGTTGGTTGATTGTGTTCTTCTGAATATTTGTGGAGTTTATTTCTTGTTCTTGTGCCTCATCAAAAGTTTATTTCTTGTGCCTCATCAAAAGTCATATATTAAAGTCTCCAAATATTATTGGGGAGTTTCTATTTCTCTCTTCAATTCTGTTAAAGTTTTATTTATGTGTTTGGGGGCCCTTTCATTGGGTATATAGATGTATTATTATAGTTAACTATTTTTGTTGGATTGATTCTTCAATCAGTATATAATGTCCTTAAATGGCTTTTCCCTTGCAGTATCTGTTATCAGACATTAGTATAGCTACTTGCTCTTTTTTGGGTTGCTATTTGCTTGATATATGTTTTGCCATCCTTTGATTTTAAGTTTGTTTTTGCCGTTGTGTACAAGGTGTGTTACTTGTAGGGAGCGTATTGATGAGTCATGTTTTCTTAGCCATTCTGCCACACTCTGAATATTGACTGGTGCATTCTGCCTATTTATTTTCCGTGCAATTATCGATAGGTATGCTTTTTTTCCTCTCCTTTTGCTCTCTGTTTCTTTGTGCTTGGTGCTGATGGTTTCTTCGTGCAATACATTTTTCTATGCTGAGTTCTTTTGCTTATGAGTTTTCTTATCATCTACTTCATTGCTATTGTTTTAATGTTGACTGAGACTTTATGATTACATCTTTTTTTCATTTGGGTGCGAAGGTTTATTAATTTTCACTGAGATGAGAATGCTGTGATTTATTACGATCTTCTCGCGTTTAAAGCTATCTGTTCCATTATGGTATTATCATGATTCCCTTTTCTATGTGGGAATTCTATAATAGCGTAATTTATTCCCTCTTTTTCGTTGTAGCTATCACTGATTACAATTTGATATCTATGGCTCCCTAAATTCAGCCCTGTAGGTTTATCTATTTTATTTTTGATACTTTCATATCAGGGTTGATTTCTGAGTGATGTTGTCATGTCTTAGTACCAGGTTGTTGTTTGATGTTGTTGGTCCTTTGGAAAAAAGGATTTGGCATTTCTTGTAAGACACATCTGGTTTTTACAAAATCCCGTATTTTCGGTTTATCTGGGAATGTCCTAATTTTGCCACTGTATTTGAGGGGAAATCTCCCTGGATTTATACATTTTGACTGGCAATATTTTTCACCCAGAGCTTATTACATGTCATTTCATTGCCTTATTGATTGCATGATTTCTGCAAAGAAATCAAAGCCACGTCTAATCGGCTCACCTTTGTAGATAACTTTTTGTTTGTTCCCAAATTTCAGGATACTTTCTTTGTTTTTGGTTTTGCAAAGTTTGATTTTGATATATCTTAGGGATTTTCTTCTGGGATCTCTCCTATTTGGGGCTCATTGAACTTCTAGAGTGGATACCTTTTTAACTTTCACAATATTAGGGGAATTTTCTTCAAACAAAGGCATCCTTGTGGCACTGTGGGCCTGTTTTGGACATGCTAACCTCGAACCCACCAGCTGCTCCGTGGTGAAAGTGGGAGATTTCTGCTTCCATAATGATTTACAGCCTTGGAAACCCTTTATAAGGTTGCTACGGATCATAATCCAATTGATAGCAGCAAGTTTTGTTTTTTCCCTTCCATCACATCTTTGACAAGTTTTTTTTCTTTATTCTCTTCCTGTTTTGGAATTCTGATTACAAAAGAATTTATTCCTCTTGATGATGTTTCACACAATTCTTATTGTTGTTTTTCCTCCTTTATTCTTCTAACAAATTAGCATTGCTATATTTGTCTTCAGTCTCACTAATCCTGTCTTCCATGAAATCAATAGAACAAAAAGGCGATAAAGGGAAGTAAATCAACAGTATCTAAATTGACAAAAAAAAATAAACTTTTAGTTGAATCTTCTGGATTTCTATTTGCAGTGTTTGTTTTATGTGATGGTTATGGACTATGTCAAGTAGGCATTCCTGGGTAAAGGTTGCAGCCTGATGACACCTTCTCGGTGTCATATACCTTTTTATATAAGAGAGAGAGTCTGAGCAGAGTCAACTCCTCCTTGGCCCTTTGCTTTCTGCCAGAGCTGTAGCTTGCATCTCGTTCCCTGATCTCCGGTTGGTTGTCCGCTGATCTAGGAGTCATCAGTGGACTACCGATGGTAGATTCATTCAGCCTTCTTTGGACCTTCTGTTAGGCCAGGTTGACCAGAGAAACAAATCCAGTGACACTCCTATATTTGTAAGAAAGAGCTTTAGATCAAGAAGCTTTATGTATCAGGAAAACATCCCAGTCCAGTCCAACTAAAATCCCTAAGTCCGATACTAGTCCATAAGTCTGTTTTCAAACTCACACAGTTGCAATCAGTGGTGCAGAATTCAGGAAGATCATAAGCCAGTGGGTACAAAGTCTTGTGGATTCAGTGCCAGTGGACAGATCTCCAGGACTCCAGCTGCCATCAGAGTCAGCATGAAATTATGTAAAGACCACAGACCTCTGCATCCACCAGCATGTGACGCCTGGTGTCTCTGATTCCTCATCCTGCTTCCTGTTCATCATTTTCCGTGAATCAAGAGAAGCCTGACTTGAACCAGGCTGGAATGACCTATTTCTACAACCGGACAAGCCATTTCTTGGTAGAAATCTCTTTCTATTGACAAACACATGGAAGTGCCACTGGTTTTGCTTCTCTCGAGAACCCAACCTAACACATAATTGTTTCTAATATTCCATTTATGTTGTCTGGTTGTTCTTCTGTTGCTGTTTTTTTGTCTGTGTTTTCCTTGACCTGGCTCTTAAACTGTTGAATTCTTTTATATTCTTTATTAGCATTTCTTCCTCAAAACATGTTTTCCTGGCCCTGTATTTTGAGCTATGCTGGTCTGGTTTTTGGTTTGTTTGGTGTTATTTGAATTTAGTGATTGTCTATGAGATACGGAACTGTTGTACGACAGCCCAACTCGTACCCACTGGGCCACCAGGGTTCCTCTCGGTGAAAACTACTCTGGCTTATGTAAGCCAAGGAGAACTGTGAGAAGCACATTGGGGGAGCTCACAGAGTCAGTGAGTGCCTTAGTGAACACATCAAGCAGTGTGAGGCCACAAGGAAGAGACACTTCAGATGCCTAGCTCAAAAGGGCGAGGGAGAAAGGAATTCCCAGTATGGAGGAGATTTGAGAGTAAACAGGGATTGAAGGCTGGCAAATGGCAGGGTCCAGGTTATTTTTTATTTTTGCCAAACAAGGTCTTTTCATTTCTAATTTTCTCCTGCACCTCAGTGACTTTTCTTCTTTGTTTTTCCCCCCCTTAATTCTTCTTAATATAACATTTCTTGGGGGGTGGGTGGGTAGTGTTTGGTGAAAGCAGTCAAAAGGAAAAGGTTTTATGGAAACGCAAGTCGTTTTGCATGAGAAATAATAATCACTACGATGATAGGCATCCTGCCTGAGCCCTCTCAGTGGGGTCATATTTGCAAATTAAACACACTATAAAATATTCAGCCCTGTGCCACAATCTCAGCTGATTTGCATAATCCCCTTTGCACGGGGTCGCTGGGGTGAGCTGTTTCCTAATTAATTATTAAATTCCCATCTGTACGGTATGATCAGGATAATGAAATTCCAGCAGGCCCTGGGAAGAGCTGCGTGCGCGGCCTTCTGGATAAAGCTTCCTGCTTTTCTGGCACTGGGTCGCGTGGGCCTCCCCCTCCAGCGTGCACCTCCCCCAGGACTCCTGGTAGGTTTGACAGCCCCGACCTTCCTGTAACTGGGACTCCACGTATTGCTCTCAGCCTCATACCACACACGGCTTGGCCACGGAACTTCCAGCGGCACATACGATCTGGCGTTATAAGGACATTTTCAAACCTATTCTAGCTTTGTTGTATGGACAGCCCCTAGGGCCCACAGTTATTCGCCCATTACCTTCATTTTGGAGTGAATTTTTACAGATGGCCAAGGTTAAATTTATTCTCTAATCATTTTTGTTTCTGGTTTCCTTTGTTCAGAAGACACCACGATGACACCACCCTGCGAGCCTGGGAATCACAGACCTAGAGCCGTTGTCGGAAGGATGAGTGGGCATCTCAGGTGAAGAGGCAGTGCTGCCAGGTAAACAGTCTGGCGGCCAGGTAGAGAGCGAGCTGAAGTCTCAGGTGTCAGGTTGACCTTTTGTAAAGCTGGCTTGTTTGCCTGAAAATGTGGCCTTAGGAGTTTGGGGCAGATCCCTCTGTTGGGGCTGTTCTTGTGGTCAGACAGGGAACCAGCATTCACTCGTTGCCATTGTCTGGGTTGTTAGCTGCTCGAGTTGGCCCCCACCCTTGGTGGCCCCCCTACAACAGAACAGAAGGAAACTCCATCTGCTTTTGTACCATCGCTGTGATCGACTTGAACAGGACCACTGGGACCCATTTTTTGAAGGACGCGCCACTGAGCCCCATTCAGAATCCAGTTCTAGCAACACCCAGGGCTTCACTGCCTGGCAGGCGGAGGCTGCACGGGAGGTTTATGGAGTGGGAGTCCAATGTGGGTCTCCCACCTGGACGGGGAGGACTGGGTCACCAGTGCATCGGTCCTTAGGGACACCAGAAGCAACGACCTTGAAATCTGCTCAGGTCTCAGCTTTCTCTGGGTCACCGGGTTCCGTGCTTCTGCTTTCCTGTGCAGCCACTTGCCCACAGTTCTGTTATCATGCAGGTTCAGATGCAGCATGTCTGGGGCAGGCCTGCGAGTCCACATTTCTAAGGAGCTCCCAGATGCTGCTGCTGCTGCTGGTACAGGAACCTCACAGTACAGGAGCGTGAGGCTCACTGATAAAGGCAGGAGTCGAAGTAGGGGAGGAATCAGACGTACTAATGAGTGGGAAGGTGCAACACGCTCCGGCATACTTCTTTAGTTTTTTTAATTAAAGGCATGATTAACAGGGATTAGAGCAAAGCCAGCATTAAACTTTCTTCTTCTGCTTCTTGTTATCATTGTAAAATTTTCCACTTTCCAATTCAGAAGTGACATTAGAATTGTCCAAGGGCGCCCAGCTTACTGTTGGGCAGGATGCACTCAGACGCTTTGCTTTTTGTGCCAGCTCCGTGTGACCTTCAGGAAAGTTCTATCCTTGCTCTCTGAGCCTCTTTCTCCATTTGTAAAAATGGGGATTATAATAGCAGCCCCCGGGTTTGTAATGCTCGTGGTATTAAGAGAGTGGACTCTGGAATTGCCTCCAGTTGGGCTCCATCTGAGCTTTGCTACTTGGCCAACTTAATTCCTCTTGTGGCCCTCAGTCTACTCATCTGTGGGATGGGCAATGAGCTGCGTGCTGTCTTCAGGACAAGCGTGAGGAAGCCCAGGGCCTGACCCAGGAATGGTGGGCATGGTAGAGGTCCATCAGCCCGGAGAACACCTGTTTCCAGCTGCTTTCTGGGGGGCAGAGAGGAGAGGGTGCCTGGAAAGCTTGGAGGTCTGCGCTTCCATTTCATGTTTGCCATGGCCACTCTTGTGCCAGGATGGGGTGAGATTCTGTCGTGCCCCCGAGGACCAACTTTGCAGGAATCTTGTAAGAAAACAGGCTGCAGTCTCTGATGGGCGTCACAACAATGGCAAATCAGACCCAAATAAAAAACGTATCTCCATCTGGGAGCGTGGTCAGTTAGGATGGTCCTTTGGTCAATCAAAATAAGGAGGCGATTTTGAACAGACTGTGAGAGAGTAAGAAGTTAAAACGAAGCAGGCAGCTTTACGGGTAACTGTCTCAGTTAACACAAATACCATGAACGGGCAGCTCTAGAGAACAGAAATTCATTTTCTTGCAGTCTTGAGGCTCAAAGTCCACGTCAAAGTCTACGCCTTATTGACTCTTTCCTTGTTGGTAGTCTCGGGTAGTTCTTGGTTTGTAGATCATCTTTACATGACACCCGTCTTTCCTGTGTGTGTTTATCTCTGTATCGCACACGCTCTTTTGATAAACTCAGGAAAATTAGGTGTAGAAACCACGCTGTGTAAAAAGGACGATGACAACACAAACACCAACACCACCACCACCAACAAAAACAGACTCACTGCCATCGAGCTAATGCTGACTCCACGTGGCCTAGAGGACAAGGTAGAACTGCCCTTGTGGGTTTCTGAGACTGTAACTCTTTATGGGAGTAGAAAGCCTCTTCTTACTCCCATGGAGCAGCTGATGGTTTTGAACGGCTGACCTTTGTGTTAGCAGACAAACATGTAAATGAGGCTGCCTGGACTCCTCCAGCCTGCGTTCAGCATGACCTAATTAACACGTCAAAACCGCATTTCCAAACAAGAATACATCTGCGGATACAGAGGTTCAGATTCCAAGACACATTCTGGGGCAACGTGAAAAGATCCGTAACGGTGACAGCTGCCATTCCTGTGTCGGAATCCTCAGAAAACTGTGTCCTTCTAGAAGAGGATGCAGCCAGGGTGGTGTAGACCGTGTGCTAGGCGATGTGCTAGACCGTGTGCTAGCTCGAGATGCATTCTCTGTGTGCATGAGGGCACCACGGATATGAGTAGATGGTGTTGGAGTCCTGAGAGGATGCCGGACTCGGGGAGATTTGTCCTCCTGCCCTTCTCTGGGTGCAGTCCTATCATTTTGCTTGCCTTGGTGGGTCTGATGCTCAGGGAGCGGGTCCAAACCAGACATGGCAAACTGGCAGTCTATGAACCATATTCAGTTTGCAGATATCTTTTGTTTGTCCACCCCACCCCCATGTTCAAAAACAACAACATCAACTTTTGGTTGGATTAATTGCTAACATTAAAAATATTTGAGGTTTCATATTAAAGCCTAGATTTCTCACTCCAAGAATAGAAGAAGGAATTCTGGATCAGCGTTCCTGAATGGCTTTGTCTGTTGTCTCTGAATAGAGGCAGATCCTGGTGGGGGATGGTGGAGGGGATAAACATTCTCCTGTGGGCCACTGTCCTAGCTAATCTCTTCGACCACCTGTGTTCCGTGACTCATGAAAAATTCACCCAGGACTTTGGACGAGATTCCTGGTGATCTACTTCCCAAACTCACCCATTAAACGTTCTCTGGCGCTCAGTTCTTCTCACACACACGGGGTCACATGAGTCAACGTCTATTTGTTGGCAATTGATTACCGATGGTTCTTACCGAGAGATGTTGTCGGGCAGGTACTTGGCTCAGCCTTAAGTTTGGAGATGGTCATTCAGGGCTTCCTGCAAGACATTATAAGCTGAATCATGAGGGAAAATTTAGTTTTGCCAAAGGGCCAGATTATATAATTCTTGTACCTAAGTAGGTCGGGTCTCACAGATTCTGCTATATGCCATGATTTCTTCTGCTCCCAAACTCAAAAACCAAACGCACTGCCTTGTTGATTCTGACTCATGGGAGCCCTATAGGATAGAATAGAACTGCTCCTGTGGGTTTCTGAGACTTCAAAACTCTACAGGGTAAAAAGCGTTATCTTTCTCCCATGGAACGGCTGATGGTTTTGAATGACCGACCTTGAGGTTAGCAGCCCAATTTACAACCCACAACACCACTAGGGCCCATCTTTCCCCCTGCTGCCCTTGGAGGAAATGAGGGTCCTGGCTGGCCTTTTCCACACTCCTCAAACTCTTCGGTGGCTGGAGGCATAGACTGCTTGATGGAGCATTTCCCCAGCAAGGGTATTTTTGGGATCGTGTGGATAATTGGTTCGACCGAGAGTCAAGATAGAGTTCAACACGAAGGATTGGCCCATCGCATCTGGAGCTATCGCTGTGCATTGATGACTGGAGAAAATAATGTAATCTGATTGCTCCACTGGGTCATTTCTGGGAATGCGAAGGCGTTTTTCTAAAACTGGAAGTCTGTGTGCATGGGGATAGCGTCGCAGGGATCAGTTCTGCACCCTCCCCTGTTCTTCCCAAGAGCCCCTCTCCCCAGGTCCCCGCCCCATAGCAGATGTCAGTTCCCCGTGGAACTCAGCTCCATTAGAGATGACCAAGGGATTTGGTATTAATTCTGTTAGAATTGAAGATGTGCTTGGCTGCTCAAGACAACTCCAGACTCCTTCTCCCCACTGCATTTCATTTGGCACATTTCTTCTGTAGAAAGAATGCTGAGAATTTCCCTTTTCATCATGTCAGATCATCTGGCTTGGGCTTGGCCCTTCCCCAAGAGCCCAGTGGACACAGCTGGAGCTGGGCGGGCCACTCCCTCCACCCTGGCATGTGGCTGAGCCGGGAACCGTGGCCTTTCCTCCTGCCTGAAGGCCACCCTGGCAGGACTGGTCAAGGCTAGCACATCCCACGTGGAGCAGGGGAGAGGCACAGAGCCTGATACACAGCGGAAGAGGTGGGACAGAAGACTGTCTGTTCCTCTGATCACAGCTTAAATAGCAGAACGATGACCTGCCAGCTCCCCCCAAACTCATCACTAATTGACCAAGCAGTCTCCAAAATACATAATTCATTTCTGAAGGGGTGGATCCATGCTTAGGCAGTCTGCGGTTTATTGACTTTTTGGAGTCCTCCTAGGGAAGACAAGATGACAAATACAAAATTGCGAAAGTACTCTCAACAAGATTGATTGGCATAATGGCTACAACAATGGGCTCAAGCACAAGGTCAATTGTGAGGATGGCGCACGATGGGATGGTGTTTCTTTCTGTAGGGTTGCTGTGGGTTGGGACTGACTTGACAGCCCTCAACAACCACCATCACCTTGGAAGGGGTCCTGATCATTAAATTATATTTTAGTGTCACTGTAAATTCCCTGTAGAGGCAGGAAATCAGACACAAAGGCAAGGAGATTGTGTTAGACAGGGTTCTCTAGAAAAACAAAACCAAGACACTTACGATTATATATATATAGTATATATATTATATCTATCCATCTATCGATCAAGAGATACAGCATGCCAGAATTTAATAGCTAATTAGTCCACACAGCTGTACAGAAGTCTCAGTTCAGTTCAGTTCCATGGAATAGTTAATATATTGGAAGTCCTTCAACTCGAGGGCTGCTTGGTCCAAGGTCAAGGAAGCAGACAGCTGAGTCTTCTCAGGGTAAATTCAGGCAGTCTGGCCACCGGTAGCAGGGCGAGTCACCAACAGCAAGATGACAGGATCCGAGAACTCCAAGCTCAAGCAATGTATATACCAGTAGCATGGTGAAATAGGTCTCAAAGGAATCTCCAGCTCTAGTGACATGATCCATGGGTTGGCTGTTCCACAGGTAGTGTAGCTTACAAGTTTAGGAAGAGAACTAGCTAAGGCAGCCAGACACTGGTCTGATCACCAGAGAGCAAGAGAAAGAGAGATGGGGCTTGTTGAGCCATTTCTCTCTTTGCCCTCCAAACTGCAACCCTATTAATTCCACATGCTCCTATTGGCCAGGTTGGCACAATAAGCCTACATATCACAGAGATCATTTTGGATTGGGTTTGGTTGTTAATATATGAGTGACCAGGAAGCTTGGATTGATGGGACGGAGTCTGGATATCCATGAAGGTAATACACATTGGGGAGAGTAAGATAAGTTCAAAGACAACCCCCAAAATCAGGACAAAATCGGGTCCACTATCATGCCAGGCTCACACTGTTATTATTACTTGCTGCTGAGGCAGCTTTAACTCACGGTAACCACCTGTACAATAGAACACAACTTTGGTCCAAACAGTCTTCACAATTATTGTTTTACTCAAATGCACAGTTGCAACAACTGGATCTTTTGAGAGCCTTCTAATTTGGGGGGGGGGGGCTCATCTTCCAGCACAGTATCAATCAATGTCCTAGAATGCAAACATTGGATTTGCATTGCCTAAGTTTTAGAAGTAGATCAGCAAGCCTTTCTTCCTATGGTCCTAGTCTGGAAGCTCTGCTTGAACATACCCACCTTGGGTAACCCTGGGATGTTTGAATTACGGGGAGCATAACTTTCAGAATTTTAGTATCACACAAATCATCGCAGTATGACAAAGGGACAAATGGGCGGCGAAGTTCAGAGGAACAGTATATAACTGAGAGAGAGTACCAAGTATAAGAAACTGCTAGGATATGGTGGATGAGGAAACTGGTTAGGAATTTGGAGGGCTTGTCATTCTGTTGTGAAGATCATCACATGGTACACACAGAGAGTATTTATTAGCTGTTCGGTGTATGAGTTGAGATGTGCACATTTTTGTGTGTTATATTTTGCATAACAATGCAGAGGCTGGGACCATTTCTTTTATAGCTCATCAGATTGGCATTTAAATCCGGGCTATTTGCACTCCTGGCTAGACCATTTCTTTGGGGACAGACACTGATTCTAGGGGACAAAAGGAAGCATTTGGGTTCATACGCTGCATCTATCACTTCCCAACTTTGAGTCTCATAGTTTTTGTCTTTAAGATTCATCTTATGGGTATTATTGAAAAGTTATTATTATCAAAAGAATTAATGCCAATAGAGTCCTATTAGTATAACCTTTACCATGACATTTAGAAACCAGAGTAGGCAGACACAAATGAGTAAGAACGCACAATGTATAAGCCTGCTCTAATAGACAGGTTGC
Source organism: Tenrec ecaudatus (assembly GCF_050624435.1). Lineage (NCBI taxonomy): Eukaryota > Metazoa > Chordata > Mammalia > Afrosoricida > Tenrecidae > Tenrec > Tenrec ecaudatus. The sequence goes on from NC_134538.1 coordinate 8,985,932, forward strand.
TGTGGTTAGGTTCTGGCTCATATAGTGACTCCGTGCACAACCAAACGAAACACTGCCTGGTCCCGTGCCATTCTCATCGTTGTTGTATTTGAGCTCACTGTTGGAGCCACTGTGGCAGTCCATCAGTCAAGCTGTCAATTTTCTACTTTACCAAGTGTGTTAGGCTGGTCTCTTGAGAAGCAAGACAAGGGATGACTTTTTACACATTCTCAATTCCATCAAGTTGATGCTGACTCATAGTGACCCTATAGGGCAGAGTGGAATTGCCCCCGTGGGTTTCTGTGACGGTGACGCTTTATGGGAGTAGAAAGTCCTGTCTTTCTTCCGAGAAGTGGCTGTTTCAAACTGCTAACCTTGTAGTTAGCAGCCCAACTTGTAACCACTAGGTTACCAGGACTCCTTTAACATACATATGTATGTGTGTGTATCTGTATGTACGTGTGTATATATGTATTTGAATGTTTACACACATTTAGATAGACAAAGCGGTGTGCACAGTTGTAGAGCTACTGGTTCAAGTAGCTCTTGTAAGAGTCCAGTTGGCCCAAGTCCACGAGTTGGACTTAAGCTGGAAGCTTTTACTTATCTGTATCACTGACAAGGCTGACAAACCAGGAAGCAGGCAGAGGCGGATGACTCCAAGATTGGCAGGTGACAAGGTGGGCTCTGATGGCCCATTCACAAAGACCTGGTGGTTGATGATTCAGATCTAGGATCCAGGCCATCAAGAAATGAAGAGGCTCCCAGAGCATCTCCTTGTAGAAGAACAGGCCACACGCAGCCCTGAGGACACCTCCCTCCATTACCCTCCACCCTAGTCTCTCAACTGCTTGGTTGTTGACAGTATGTTCCATGGAGGAGTTGAGTACACGGTGTTAGGTTGCATTAAAGGTGAAACTCCTGAGAATCCCAGCCAAGTCAAGTTGTCACAGAAGCTAACCATCACACCAAGCATGATGACATTCTTTTTTTCAGAGGCTGGTCGCTCTTGAACACATGGCCAACATACGTCAGATGGAGTCTCACTATTTTCATTTCTAAGGAGCATCTTGGTTGCACCACGACCACGACAGATTTGCTTGGTCTTCTGGATATTTTTTAATTTCTTGGCCAACACCATTTGCCCAGTGCAATATGGTGCTTGATTTCCTGCCTCCTGCCTCCAGGACCATGGACTTCAGTTTGTGCTACAAATCCAAACGTTCTTACCCACCATTGTTTCAGCACTGTCTGTACAGATGGCAATGCCGTTTTCCCACTGTAAACCTTCATTTGTTAACAACTCATCAACGCTGAGATACACATCTTCCCCTCTTGCGTGCCCTTCCCAAGGGTGACCAAACAACAATGCCTCATGTATGCTTCCTTCATGAATCTGAACCGTGCCATGTTCGAAATGCCAGATGTTTCATTTCATGTCATTGAGTTCTGGGCTAGTCTTAAACCTGGTAAAAAAAAGTTGCTGGAATTTGTCATTCCTAATTTCTGAAATTTGTTTGGAAGCAAAACATTGTATAAAGGAATTTTATGAACTTCATCTCTTTATTTCCCCCGCATCGACTATTTCTGACATATTAATAATAGCAGGTGACACAAAATCTTCTCCTATTGTGTAGGGCTTTATAGTTTTTGAAATTAAATAGGAAGTTTTGTACGATGCAACTTCATACTTTATGTCGACAGTGAGACATATCTTGAAACATTATTTTTCTTTATTTGAAGATTTTAAAAGTTGTTCAAAAACACTTCTTCAATTTCCGGCTGTGCGCTGCTTGCTTAGCATTCAGATGTCATGTTAGTCTGGCTGCTTTCATGCTGTCTACAGCCAGAATTTTATTACGACTTAAGCAAAACAGCTATTCCACACCACCGCCATCAATATTATCAGTAAATCCAGATTGCAAAAATGATTCGACATATTTTCTTTTTCTTGTTAATTCAAGTGCACACTCGACCACCTTGTTAGCAATATTTTTACCTCTTCTGCCTAAACTTAGTAGAAGAGTAACCAAGTTATTTTACTCATAACTAAAAATATTTTTGTCCTAAAATATAAACATATAGTAATTATAATTTCTCAAATAAATACTAGCTTTATTTTATGAAATTACCTTTGTTTGTGCTTAATTTTAAAGATTGATGTTCAAACCTACATACACATACAACAATAATCATGGAGAAATATTAGTAAAAGACATTTGTCTTTACTGGCTGAAATTACGCTCTTATGTTTCTGTAAAAGGCGATAATAGCAATCGTAGAAATCAAACATTCTGACACCATTCAACCCAATGATATATTCATTTGAGGCTCACATGCTGAAGCATGATGGTAGCAGCATGTGAAGTCTTTCATCCCATAATTAAACTATTATGTTTCTGCAAGAGCAGAAAACTTTGTATGTACAGTAGGAATACCGCAATCCACAGCGTAACAATCGTCGAGACTTTGAGCCAAGGTGTTTCTGGCAGCCTTCCTGGGCATCACAACTGGGCGCGCAGTGTAAGGTATGCACGTCGTGTGTTCAGAACAAAGGCTCTCGTGAAGTCGTGTCAGGCAACGTGGACAAGGGTGGCCAGAAACACCTCCGTCTCCTTAGACGTTGGACTTTGAATTAATTGTTGGTCATTGCACACTCGGAAACCTTTTACTTTTACCCAACTTGTCATGACCCCCCACCTTCATTACAACACAACCCACAATTTAAGCAGCTTTGCCTTAGTTCACCCCCTAGGCCACAAAGCCTCAGTTCCTAAGGAAAGATATCAAATAGATTTCATTCATTGCATCCACCTTTGTGTTCATAGGGAAAACCTAGGATTTTGAATAAGCTCTACTGATCTCTTATGTCAGTACCCACATTTCTGGAAACCTGAATTTCAAATAAAACCATTAAGCTGCAGATGATGTGATACCAAATTTCTCAAATTTGAAGTAAGATGACTTGTTTATGAACACTGAGATAGGAGAAGCTTAAAAATATTGAAAGAAGAATGGATTTAACTACTCACTGCCATCGAGTTGATTCTGACTCACACTGATCCGGTAGGACAGGGTAGAACGGCCCCTGTGAGTTTTTGAGATTGCAATTCTTTATGGGAGTAGAAAGCCGCTTTTTCCTCCGGTGGAGATGCTGCTGGTTTTGAACTACTGACATTGTAGTCAGTAGCTGAACTCATCCGAACTCAAAGCGAATACACCACCCAGGCTCCTGGCTGTAAGTGAGTGCTTCTAAAGTTACTTCAAACTGGATCACAAATCTTGGATTTAAAAAATAAAAAGGTCTGAGTATGACTAATTTCCCTATGTTAAATCTAGCTTGCATTTACTATAGCTTGCTATCGATGTTAGGCTAGATTTCCTAGAGAAACAAAGCCAGTGACATATAGACATGTCACCCACACACACGACAGAAAAGAAATTTATGTCAAGGAAGTGGCTCAGCCCAATCCAACTCAAGTCTGTGATGGAGATGCTAGCTGGAGATCCTCCAGGTGCACCCAGCTGTCCTCAGCTGAGTAGAAAAGCGACACACCTGGCCTGAGGTAAGTGGAAGGTCCTTGGACCCCATCTGGCCTGTGACAGGCCCTGAGGAGGATTTGCCTTTTCCTTTGCTGTACCCTGGTCCAACCTCACACCTGCAGGGGTCTGCCACAGCACCTGTCTGACTTCCAGGATGCTACTGCTACTGAGCAATCTGGCCCCCTTGTTCTGAGCCCAGAAAAAGCAAGAATCTGGCCGGTTCTTTGAGAACCAGAGGCATCAAAGAGGCAGCAGCAAGCTTCAGAGGCTGCAGGAAACTGGACGTTAGCCTGAGGCATATCCTCATGTCCCTGTGTCCAACAGGACACTAGGAGACCAGCAGCCAAGTCTTTCCTGTCATTCCTGCATGGCCCGTCAACTAGTGTGTTAGTCTGGGTACTTTAGAGAAACAAATTCACAGCAACTCATTTATAAGAGAGAGTTTTATATAAAGGGTAAGTGCACATCAAGAAAACATCCCAACCCAGTGCTGTCCAAGCCCACAAGTCCAACATTAACCCATTAACCCATATGTCCAACACCAGTCCACACAGTCCTCCTCCATCTCACAAAACAGACACAACGATGCCAACTGCAGGAGGAAAGCTGAGTCAGTGAACGTGTAAGCATCTGAGCACTGGCAGGGGTCTCCACATGGCTGCTCCAGCACCCAGGGCTGTACTGGGGTAGGTCCATGTGGCTTTTCCTTGGGGAGGTCTTGCAGGAAGTGAGCCTTGCAAGCTGAAGCAGGGAACTGCCTAAGGCAGCGGCACCCTGGTCCAACCATCAGAAAGCTAGAGACCTGAGAACTAGAAAGGCGAGGCTCACTGAGTCATTTATCCCTCGCCCTTCAATTAATCCCACATGTCTTTATCGGCCAGATTGGCACAATAAACTGACTAACTCAACTAGCTACTGCACTCCTTTAGTATCTTGTAAGTTGTTGTTAGACGCTGTTGAGTCAGTTCTGACTCAGAGTGACCCGTGGAGAACAGAAGGAAACACTGCCCTCTCCCGCGTCATCCGCACAATTGTTCTTATGTTTGAGCCCATTGTTGTAGCCACTACATTAATCCATCTCGTCAAGGATCTTCCTCTTTTTTGCCGCATGATGTTCTTCTTCAGCGACGGATCTCTCCTGACAACATGTCCAAAATATGAGACAAAGTCTTGCTATAGACTTGTTAGAATTAATACCCACTTTGATTTCCTCTTAGGCGGTGAACTGCCTTACCTTTTTCATGATCATTAACAAACCTATTAAACAATAATTACATGACTTGGTTTCTGAGGTAATTGACATGTTGCTTTTCTTGAATTTATCTTAATCCGTAAAAGCCTATCATGAATAGTCTGCTCTATTTCATCTCAGGGAGAGTTTCGCTAAGAAAGGTTGCAATTTTCAGTACCTTATTTCATCAGGGGCAAAATATCACAATCTCCACATTTTTTTTTTTTTTACTTTTTAAAATTTATTTGGGGAAATCACAGGGGTCAGCACACCCGGAGTGCAATGGGTGAGCCTCGCCCTGGGAAAACCACCTTCATGATCATGGTATCTCCCCTGCCAGGTAAGTATTCTCCACATTTTTTTTAAAAACAAAGATTTCTGGGTTCAACAAGGTGATTAATTTGCCTCTAGTTAGTGTAATTGATGGCAACTTGTTCCTAATTATGAGTTTCATTATCATCTGAAGCTATTAAATACTCTGAGCATCCATGCTGCTAAGGAGATTAAAGGCATGTGAGAGGCATCTCCCTTGGTGACCACTTCAATGATGTGTTCAGAGAAGGCTTGAAGACTATGCTAGGAAACCTGTGAAAAAAATACACAAAGGCCTTTGATCCTCTTACGTGGAAAGCTTGTGGACAGACAGGCATTGGGAAGTAACAGATTGGTGGGAACAAATCATCTCGAGCCAGACTTCGTGGGACACATGCAGGGTAGGCAACCCCTTAATGAATAGAGGTTTGCAGCCTTCTGCGCATGTTTACTCAGCTGTGCCTGTTACTATGTCAATAATTCAAGGCAGTTTCTCCCCGGGGTAACTTGACCGATTGCAATCAATAAGCAAGAAACCTATAATCCCATCTATACTGGATGATGGCCTCCTGAGGTCTTCCTAGGGCAGAATGCCCCTCCCTACACTTGTTAACCCTTCCTGCTCCGGGAACATCTTAAGGTGTCCAGGTATGGGAAGGAGCATGGGACTACAACCATGTGCGCTCGTGCACACACGTGCGCGCGCGCACACACACACACACACAGTTTGGTTTGACAAGGGATGCTTCTACAAAGGTGCCCGCTGTGCGGCAAATATATGCATGCATGTAGCAGGAGAGCATGCAGTGGGCAAAGTTCTGAAGATGTCTTAGGTATTGCCACAAATCTTCAAGGAATGAATTGCTGGGCGTAGGAAATCAGTACCATGGTCTTGTAGGGACATCAAGGTTGATGGGCATAACGTAGTCCCTGAGATAGGTTCTATATCCTACTTTGGTGAGTAATGGCTGAAGTCTTAAAAGCTCATGAGCAGCCATTTGAGGTGAAAATACTGGTCTTTCTTGTCTGAGTGAGAGAAGAGTAAAGAAAATGGACAAGGCCTGAAAACAATTAGTCCCAATGGCCTAATGGGTCATTTGAACCCCAGGATCTATGACCCTGAGACTGCCCTGAAAGGCATCACATTAGATGAACCTGGATTGAATGGTACAAAAACATGGAACAAATCTCAGATCCATGAAAAAGACCAAGTTATTGGTCTGTCAAAAAACTGGTGGAACCAGGGAGTCTGGAATTGAACTCTTGCCCATTGGTCAGTTTTCAGCCAAACAGAAGACAAGTGTATAAGAAGAACAGCCCAGGCATCTGCAAAGTTCAGAAGGGTTAGCAAAGAAGGGGAAATGGAAACAGAAAACATAGTGAGGAAGTGGGATAAGTGATGCTATATTCTAGGGATTGCAATAAATGACACGAGACAACAAACATTTTTTTGACCTTTGCGATTTTGTTTTTATCTTTTTAAAATCATTTTACTAGGGGCTCACACAACTCTTATCATAATCCATACATATATCAATTGTGTAAAGCACATTTGTACACTCACTGCCCTCATCATTCTCAAAATATTTGCTCTCCCTTTAAGCCCCTGGCATCAGCTCCTCATTTCCCCCCTCCCTGTTCCCCCCTCCCTCATGAACCTTTGATAATTTATAAATTATTATTTTGTCATATCTTGCACTGTCCAACGTCTCCCTTCACCCACTTTTCTGACACCAAACTTTTAAAATGGAAAACTGATTTAATCTATAAACCTGCATCCCATCGACAGTTAAAAAAATGAAAAGGAAGGAGTCTTAAGCAATACTTGATGAAGAATACAATTAACACTGGGATGAATTTTGAAGGTTTCCTTCTTGCTGTTACTTAAAAAGTCTGGCCCATGGATGGACTGCTTCGCCATTTGCTTTAGTATCTGCACTATCTGGACCTTGTTAGAAGTGCCAGTTCTCAGACCCCACTGCAAACCTAATGAATCAGAATTTCTGGGCTTGGGGCCCAGCAAGCGGTGGGCTAACAAATCGTCCAGGTGATTCTAACCCTTTCTCAGACTGGATTCATTGGACAAATGAAAGACCAAGGGCAAAGACAATAACAGACAGTGCAAGCAAAGTTCTGTGTTAACACCCATCGGCTGCCTTATTGTGTGCAAAAATATTTTAGCAAGTTGTGAACCTTCTCAATGCCAGCATCCCAGCCAGCTGCTTCCCCGTGTGTCCTCTAGCCCGCTCTCTTCCGTGGCACACACATCTCGCTGGCTTTGCTCCATGCGTCTTCCTCGCACCCAACGCAGTCTCGCTTTCACACTCTATGGGGGCGAGTTCTGCTTCTGCACATATTGCAACTGCCAGCACTGACAGAAGTGACAGTTATGACAGAACGTTTATTTCCTTCCAGCTCATTTCCCAAACAGCCAGCTATGACAACCCTTCCCACCCCCCATGCATCTAGGAGAGGAAAGGGTCTGGGAAGCAGTTCCCGAGAGTCACATGCCTTGATTAGTTTCTGCCCAGGGGTGACAGAGGAGTGACTCTTACTTCCACAAATGAATTAGCAATCAGTGTTTCAATAATTGAATTGATAGCCAACATTGCATCTATCATCATTTTGAAATAATCAGTAGCTACGTCCCTTCCCCCAAACACACAGGAACGTGAGCCGCAGTGCCAGTTTACACACACACACACACACACACACACACACACACACCCACACACACACACCCCTTTAATGAGATACAATTCACAGAGCACATAATTAAGCCATTGAAAATGTACAGGCCAATGCTTTTTAGTATATTCTATTTTTTAAAAAAACATCTTATTCTTCTTAAAGTTGTGCTTCCACCATCACAACCCATCATGGAACATTTTCATCATCCTAAAAAATCCCATGTGCTCTTTGGTCATCTTCCCCCAAATTAATCAGCCTCCTAGGCCCTGGCAGCCAGAACACTTCTTTAAGGCGCGACAGATGTGCCTGTTCTAGACTTGTCATGTGATAGAATGCATGCTGTTTGTCCTTTTGTGTCTGGCTTCTTTCACTGAACATGTGTTGTAGGTCTATCCATGTTGCAACCAGGCATCGGCAGTACTTCCCTCTTTTGTTCTTGTGGCCCACCTCAGTCTCTTTGCCTCTTTCCTTCTTCTCATTGCCTGGACACTTCTCAGATTGGATTTTAATTCCAGACTCGTGTGTGTGTGTGTGTATGTGTGTGTGTGTGTCTCTGTGTGTGTGTGTATGTGTGTTCCAAGACAAATCTACTCCCATGTTCCCTCCTGACACGTAAGATGCCGTTGTGTTTCTGCCCTGCAGTCCCTGCGGTGCTTCCGGGCTCCGGCGGAACCTTTTCCCCAGGGCTCTAGGTTTGCGTACTCACCTGTTTCCTTGACCTTGCCAGGTGGATGCCTCAGACTTAACATATCCAACGCAAAACGCTGGCTCTCCCCTCCTTGAAGATGGTTTCTCTCGCTCCTCAATCTCGCCCATCTCAGCGATGGCACCCCATTCTCCCCGGTGCTCGAAGGAAAACCCAAGCCACTTTGATCTTCCTCAACTTCTCAGCCCCCCACGTTACATTAACTGCCACACCACCTGTGGGTGCCGGGAACGCATTCCCCAACAACAAGCTCTCGAGCCAACCCAGGTACATCCTATTCTTTAGTTACTAAATCGACTTCTGCTGTAGATTGAATTGTGCCCCTCCCACAAGACAGGCCGGAGCCCTCAGCCTTGAACTTGTCAATGAGACCCTGTTTGGAAAGAGGATCCTTGGAAGCGTTCTCAGTTAAGCAAGCAGAAGGTCCTACTGGCCGATGGTGAGTCCTAACCCAGGGTAGCGGCGCGTCTTTTGGAAAGAAGAGAAAAAGCACTGAGCCAGGCAGATGGAGGAAGAGCCTGGTATGCACCTACGGTATGATGCTGTAGGCGCAAGTCAAGGAAGGCAGGGAACCCCCAGAAGCTAGGCGACGGGTAGAGAGGCAAGGGACAGATCCTCTCTCCAAGCATCTCTGCCAAAGGCCAAACCATCATCTTGGACCCAACTTTCAGAGATGTCAAACAACACATTTCTATTCAAATAGGCCATTCGGTTTGTAGCTTTGTTACCCTAGCCCGAGGAAAACTGATAGGATGACAGTCACTTTCAACCGATCTCCCTGCTTCTACTCTTGTCTTCCTGCCATTTGTTCTGCCCTAAGTACAAAATGCAAGTCAGAGAATGGCACTTGCTCATTTGAATGCCCTTGATGACTTCTGGTGGCCTGGGGAATGAAATGTGGACCCTGCTTGATTTCGACGCCCTTCCTTCACAGTCTCATCCGCTTCTCTGTCCCTTAGAGCACAGCAGCAACTCTGGGGCAGGGACTTCTGTCTCGCTCATCCTTGGACCTGCGGCGCCTGGCATGTCGTCGAAGCTCAAGAACTTGATTGGCTGACTGATTTCGAGTTGCCTTTCCTTGGCCACTTGAACACAGACCCGTGACTCTCCAGGGAATCGGAAGGCTCCCAGTTCAGGCTGAGGCTGTCCAATGATATTGGTGATGAAAGCACTCATTTGAAGACGGAAATTCAAGGTAGGGGCGTTATGATGCCTTAGTGATGATAGAACCTCACAAAGTCGTTCGGGACTTGTTGCAAAGAGTTGACTCTTCCCTGATCCCTATCTGGTTTTCATCTGGAAACGAGTTTGTCTTGGAAGCTGGGTCCGCTGGCGTCTGAGGGCCTGTGTCCTAGGGCTTGTCCTAGAGGTCAGGCTCAGGATATTGACTGTCTCATTCTGGTGCTGGGCTTTTCTTTGAGGTGAAGTGACACTCTGGGAATACAATGGTCAGCACAGTAAGCAGTCACCACCATTTATGCCTGCGAGAAGAAGAGCAAGCTTTACCCAGAAATTGTTCATGGCTAATGAAATAGAAGGGGAAAAGCCATCCGTAATAAAAGCAGGAGGCCGCCTTCATCGGCTAAATGGCCTGTGATGGCAACATTCCTTACTGTCATAAATACCAAGCAGTGCTCCTTGGTGACCAAAGAAAAAGCCTAGCCTAGCCTGTGTGTGTGTGGTGGGGGGGAGTGTGGGGTATGTGTGTAGGGATTTCCAGGGACAGGATGGGCTTGCTGAGGGTCACAGGGTTTGTTCCACCATCCTTCCTCTTTAAGGCGTAGGCTCCCTGGCTGTGAGCTTTGAGGTGTCTACCTAGCGCAGCAGTCTGAATTGGGATTCTTTGTCCATAAGGTCCGTGTGCCAGGACTGCTGTGTTCTGGGATCAGTTTGAGTGGCATCCTAGGAATAGGGGAAACATGATGATGAGTAAGAAGCTCTCCTTCCAGTCTTTCATCAGAATGGATTTTCTGAGTATTGAGGAGCTGTGCTGGATTTCAGCAGGGTTAAAATACGGAGCTCACTGTAGACTGATCAGGTAGACTGATCCAGATGAGAAGACCCTCAGGCAAGTGACAGAGCTATAGGAGAGGAATGTTTGAGTCACAGAAGACGCAGAAGTGGTCACGGGGTAGGGGATGGGTCAGGAAAGGGGTCATAGGAGAGGACTTTCTGGCAGAGCAGTTGATCCAAATGGGGGTCTGGAAGTGACAGAAGTGCCTTTGGGTCATGACAGCACCAGGCTTTGAAGTGGATTTGACACTAGAAGGTCAGTACTAGGCAGGTCCCGGCTACATGTTCATTTTAGAGATCACTCTGGGTACTGAGTGGAGCATGCATTAAGAGTGATGGGGGATCAGGTAGATGGCTCTTGTTACAGATTGGCCAAGGTTGTGGGCATGCAGAGGAGGGAGGTAACGAGTCATGAGTGTGTTATATCAATTGGTTGGGGCATAGGGAATTTCGTGCGTATGGCTGGAGTACATGGGCCAATAGACTGACCTAGGAGGTATAGTCAGAGGAGTAGGTCTGGTGGATAGGTACTGAGGTCCATTTTGGATATCTTGAATTGCGGTATCGATAGGTTATGTGAAAATGACCATTAGGTAGGGAATACCTGTTTGAGGCTCACAGACCATATCCTATTGGACATGGACACAGGCTTGGGAAATATCAGCTATAGACTAGAAAGGGAGTTCTTAGTGGATGATACTAAGGGAGTTGATAGATAAATGGACACTGGACCTAAGAAGTTAATAGGGTTTGTATTTAACCTTTCTCATATCCAGCATTGTGATGAAGCAGAAGAATTCCCTCAACCTGCTGAACAATCATTTCATTCTAAACGTGAGCCTCTGGCTCTGCAGGTGAACCTGCTCATGATGCATGGGATGCTGGTATCAGCAGGGGCCGACCTGGCTTCTTGTTGAATGGAAGGGGTTTGGCTCTGGTTAGTATTATTGTGGGTACTGATGAGATGAATACACACTGAAACTAGCAGATCATGGTGGTTACATCTTGGACCAGTGCAACCCTGGACATTTAAAACCAAGAAATGCATTTGGAGGGAAAGAGCATATTCTGATGGGAATCTTCCCCACGCTCCTCTTCTTTCCTCTTGGTGGGCATGGTACTCATTCTACTGGGAGTGGGGGAAGGAGGCAGGTTGTTAAACACACAAGAGGAAACATTGATGAACTATTGACAGTTTAAGCTCGAGGAGCCAGCGGTGCATCAACAATCAATAGCTTTTCTCACCAGCGTAAATGACCCTCAACTCTGATCAATGCTTTTACTCTCTAATAATAGGCTGTTCATTAAGCCCTGACAAGAAAGAAACCCATTGAAAGGACATTGGCATCTGCTTTTTCTTTGGAAGTTTCTTCCCCGCCCCCCATTCATTTATCCCCACAAATAATTCTAAGTTAAGAGGTAAAAGAGGTGACATAGGTGACTGCTGGGGCGCCTGAGCAGAAGACAGAGCTCAGCTCCCTGCTGACAAATGCCATTACAGGCTGAAAGCACAGAGGAGACCCCCGATCACCAATCGACAGGGGTCCAGGAGACCCAGAGCTGTGGCTGCAGTTGCCCAGGCAAGGATGGACATAACAGGGTGTGTTCTGGGGGCGAAGTGCAGTCAGGGGCACTGTTCAAAAGGACTGGATTTATTAGGACCCCATGGTTATCATAGACCCCCGACTGAAGAGTCCCTAGCTAGTGCTAATGGTTAATGTACTTTCCTGCAAATGAAAGACGGGTGGTCCGTGACTACTTAGAGGTACCTTGGAAGGAATGCCTGGTGATCTCCCCAAAACCCAGCCATGAAAAACCCCATGGAGCACAGTCTGATCCGGACATACATGGGGCTGAATCAGCGTCGACTTGAAGGCCACTAATGGAAACCACTCACAACGGTCAATGTAACCCACTGACCTCAAGTCACTTTTAGTTCGTAGAGGTCCCATAGGGCAGAGTAGAATGGCTTTTTTGCCCTTCCAAGACTGAGAAGCATTATAGGCACAGAAAGCCTCGTTTTTCTCCTTCAAAGTGGCTGGTGAGTTCTAAATACTGACCCTGTGTTAGCGGTTCAATGGGTAACCCGCTGCACTACCAGGCCTCAGTGGGTAAAGCAAGCTGAAGTGATGCCATTGGTTTATCTGAGTGAGAAACCCAGGAGTCAGCTGGGATCAGGCACAGATGGATTCAGATGCTGCAAGGATAGCAGGCTATGCCTTTTGCCATCCCATCCTGTTTTCCCTTCGTGCCGCTGCTTAGTTGCTTTGTGCCAGTCTTGGCTTTCCCCACTGGGGATGGCCAGAGGCTCTGGCTTCTGTTGTGTAGCTCAGCAACATCACTGGAAGGAAATGTCTGGCAAAGGCTCCAAACTTAATTCCTTTGCGTCATTTGGACCATTCCTTTCTCCCCGAACCAATCAATAGAGTTAGAGGGGCGCATGCACTGGCCGGCCTCACTAGATTGGTATCTGCCTGCTGAAGTGGAGAGAGGTGGAGTCGGGACCACTCAGATCCCATGGCATGGGTTTGAGGATGGGATGATTCTGGAGGAATCAAATCAGTGAAAGCAAAATAGCCCATGTGTTCCAGTGATGAAGGGAGAAGCTTGGTAGCACATGGCTTCAAGCAGTATGGAATTCTGGGCAAAATCTCTGCTCACAGCGGGGTTCTAGTATGCTGAGAGGGAGTAGCGGGAGGGATGTGGGATTTTGGGGACCACGCCAAGCGATTTGGGTTTGGGACACTAGGGGTTGTGGGCTATCAGGAAAGGATGCCTGAGCATTTCCAGGGGGTGGGGAGAAGTCAAGGTGGAGAGGTCTTCGCTTATATGCACTCAGCCCTGGCAATCTGGTGGGCATGTCTTAGGCTAGGGCTGGCCATTAAGCAAGTGTCATCAGGGCAACCCAGATGACTGGCTTGAACCAGAATGCACCTTGTGTCAATTTTATAGAATAGGCGAAATTGAAGAAAAGATGAAGTTGCTTATAAAGTCTCTGACAATCTACCGGACTAGCCCACAAGGCTGATGGGACAGTGGCTGTTGTCCTGACCTTGGGGAGCTCTGTAGAGGTGACTGTCTCAGGAATAGAAGCTCAAGGAGCGAGATAGGGACTTCTAGGGTACGGGGGCACTCTGAGAGGGACAACGAGTGCATTGGGCACGTGAACTGAGTCCCCTATAGTTCCAGGGACAGTGTAGGAGGCAGATTCCTGTAGGTGACGTCACCTCTGCAGTTGCAGGGGATTTGATGACTTCACACAGAACAGGGAGAGGTGGGGAGATGGGTTGGGAATTGGGACGACCCAACGTGTCTCATAGCTGGTTTATTATCATCATTGTCAGATTGCGATCACTGTTTCTTTATGGGCATCATCTAAAACAGTGGCTAGGAAGCAAGATGCATCCATTTCCACACTTAGCTAAGTTTCCAGTTTGTTCTATTTGGATTTAAAATCCACTTATGACCAGGCGCTGTGCTAGACTCTGGACATGGACAGATGCCATAATTCTGGGTTCCAAATCCATCCCAGCTTGGAGGGGAGACTGGTGTGTAGCTCCACTGATGGGGGTGGGACCCTAAAGCAACCCAAAGTGAATTCCAGGATGGCAAAATTTGAGTGGGGGAGGCTGACTGGACAAACTGAGGGCCGAATGTTAAAGGTGTCGTGGGCAGTTATGGAGGACAGGAGAGACTAGTTTGACAAGGGCGCCTGGCAAACGGAACTCAGCCCTTTCCCCCAGGAGGCCTTGTTCAGGAGGGTTAGCGCCCATTCTGGCCTTGGGGAAGGAGGGAGACACTGGGGAGGAGAAAGACAAACATGGGTCCTGTCCCCGCCTTCTTCCTTCACAAGCAGGCTGTGCAGCTGAGTGAGGGGGAAAGCGTTGGTGCTACAACATGAGGGACTGGAGTTTCACATTTTTGCCCCTAGGCTGTGTTTATAAATGTTATATGTGTGGATAGCTGTCTATCAAGCAGACACGCTGAGGGCTTTACCTAAATTTCCTTTGGCTGGGGGGGGGGGGGGGCGTGCAGGGGAGGACAAAAGAAGGCTACTCTTCCTTTACTGTGTTTTAGAGACGAAGTTGGAGGCTGCACTCTGATGGATCTGTGAGTGCTTGCTCAGTGTCTAGGTGGAAATTATGTCCTGAGAAGATCCACGTTGTTCCAGGCTTTGCCTAGGCTGCCCAAATAAATGGACCCAAGAGTCCGAGACAGCGCCAATCGACCACGCCCTGCACCCCCTTCTCCAGATAGTGCTCCCCCTGCGAGTGTCCCTGGGCTTCCGCCAGCCCGAATCCCACTCTGTGCCCCCCTCAGCCTCCTGTGCAGTGGGAGGACTTCCGAATCTTGGATGTTGGCTCCTTTTTTGCTCATGGTGAGCTCCATCCCTGCTGACCTCCTTCGCCTTCCCTCTTTCCCTCTATGCAGAGGAAGGAAGGCCAAAGAGATACCATTTTTCTGTGGTCAGTTAAACCAAGCGAGAGAAGCGAGAGGGGACAATCACTTGCTGTACAACCTCACTATCAGTAAGCCCGGTCCTGGGGGTCCAGATCCAAATGGCATTGCTCTCCTATTCGTCTCAGTGAAAGAAAACAATCGGAGGGGAAGGCAAAGAGTATTGCTACAAATCATAGAAGCCTTTATTGAAAAAGCATATAAAAATTTGAAGTTATTATTTCTCGTCATATTCTCCATCTAGGTCTATGCATTTCTGAAAACTATGTTTCCATCTCTATCATCCTGCCCTGAAGAATTCTGCGTGCTTTGATTTCTGCTATGTGAAAACAGCCGTCTTTGCCTCCTCAGGCAACTCGAATCATGTTCCTTCACAGTCTTCTTTTTGTTTGGGGAACAAAAAGAAGTCTGAAGAGACAAGAGCAGGGTTGAAGGTTTTCCAATGAAATTCTTTTAGGGTAGTCTGCTGATGAGCAAGTACATTGTAATGATGGAAAAAATTCCTCAGCACGACTTTCCTTGATATTATTTTTCCCAGCAATGTAGTTTAAGTTTCCTTGAAACATCATCCTAAGAAGTCCCCGCGACTCTTCTGGATCCTTCAAGAAATCTATGAAGTTTACCCCTTAGAAAGAAGAGTTCTGAGCTGGCCCCTCTGCCTTGCCTCTAAGGGACTCAGCAGATCCCCGTGGAAGTCACTGTCTTGTTTAGACCTTCCTCTCTGGACCTCGTGGGTAAGTTCAAGACTCATCTCCAATTATGATTCACTCCATAAACGATCTTCACTCATTCTGGTCTTGTTTGAACGACGGGTGGAAAGATTCGTTCTTCCAGCCAGCTGATCTTCGCACAGCACGTTTGGCATCCCTCGAGCTGAAAGCTTGTCGAGGCCAAGATGCTTGCTCAGAGTTGGACACGCCGAACCATGAGATCTCAACCTCAGCAGCGATTGCATCAGCAGCAGTCCTACAGTCCTCTACCAGTTTCTGGACTTCAGTCAGGGCTTCTTCATTTGTGGAGGTTGATAGGCATCCCAACCTTCCTTAAAACCCCAGATACTTCGAGAAATGGTAGCGTTGTGCATAAACCCCTTGAGAATAAAGATACTAGGAGGGTGGGGGGAAGGTGTGGGGAGAAAGGGGAAATCGATCATAAGGATCAACATATAGCTCCCTCCCAAGGGGCCGAACAACAGAAAAGTGGGTGAAGGGCGACAGAGAGTGATGTAAGATACGAAAATAATAATCTCTAATTTATCAAGGGTTCATGAGGGAGAGATGGGGGAAATGAGGAGCTGATATCAAGGGCTCAAGTCGAAAGAAGATGCTTTGAAAATGATGATGGCAGCATGTGTACAAATATGCCTGACACAACAGATGATTGTGTGGATTGTGATAAGAGTGGTAAGAGCCCCCAATAAAAGTATTTAATTAAAAACGAAAGAAACAAAAAACAAAAAGGACCTGATGCAAAGGGCTTAAGTGGAGAGCAAATGCCTTGAGAATGATTGGGGCAGGGAATGTATGGATGTGCTTTATACAATTGATGTATGTGTATGTATGGATTGTGATAAGAGTTGTATGAGCCCCTAATAAAATGTAAAAAAAGAAAAGGAGGAAAAAAAAGAAAATGATTAGGGAAAAGAATGTACAGATGTACTTTATACAATTGATGTATGTATATGTATGAATTGTGATGAGTTGTATGAGCCCTTAATAAAATGTTTTTAAAATAAATAAATAAATAAAAAGAAAGAAAGAAAGAAACTACAGCATTATGTGGGGCAGCATTCCCAGGAATTTGCTGCAAAACCTCAATGATTTGGGAAGAGGTCCATTTGAGGTGTCTTGCTTTTGAAGGTGCCCTAACAAGACTAAGATGAATTTATTATCAAGAGTGTTTGTCTGCAGCCATCCACTGGTCTCAGAGATGTGTTTAAACTCATCTTGTTTGGTATGAACCCATATATATGCGCTGGGATCCTAGTAGTCATCCCTGTTGACTTACCCTAACCTACTCCAGGAGCCCTGGTGCTGTGGAATTATGGGTTGGACTGTGATCAGCAAGGCCAGCAGTTTGAAACCACCAGTACCTCTGCCAGAGAAAGACCAGGATTTCTACTCCTGTAAACAGTTACTGTCTCAGAACCCCCCAGGGGTCACTATGAGTCAGCATCGACTCAATAGCAGTGTTTTTTAAAAAACTTATTTTAGTGTGCAAGTACACACACAAAAACATAGATGCACACATGTGTATTAGTAATTCTTTACCTACCTATTACAATTTGATTATTAATATTTTAATAATGAAGGAATGACAATTGATTTTTGTTAAGCTTTCATTTTAACTTTTGGATTTCAGAAATTCATCCTCCATGGTGATATTTGTTTTCCACCTTTTTTCAACAGAATATTGATTTTTTTCATAACCACTTGGAAAGCGGTGGGGATCTATCATGATGGAGCTTGGTGATGCACCTTTAAAGGGCAGAGGCGTTGCTTGACCTCTAGTCATAAGAAAAGTTTCATGGACGAGGGAACACTGGGGCTGGAAGAGAGAGTGGGGTCGGGTGAGTAAAGAAGGGTGTCTGATGGGCCAGAAGTGACATTGAAATCCCCAACAAAGGGCTCTCAGAGAAAATATAGGCCTTCCCAGGTTGTGGCCCATTCCTCTTCCGTCCATGTGGTCACCAGCCTAGAAGGCTTGGTATCTTCATCAATTCCTCTTCTTTCTTCCTTCGCATGCCCGACTGGACACTGAGACTGGTTGAGTCTGCTGGTAACATTCTCCTTGCTGTCTGTACGGATCCATCTTCTCGGCCACGTCCTCATGGCAGCTGGTTGGAAGACATGCAAAGAGAAGGGTGCTCAGCTCTGCATTGCTCGAAGTCCTTGTAGGATGAAGGGGTAGAAGGATGTGTGAGCTCTCCTTTGGACATCCACTGTGGGTCAGATGGACCCCATAGCTCCTAACAAGAATAATAACAACATGAACAACAACAACTAGGAGTCTTGATCGGTGCTAGCCATTTAAACTATATTATGTTTTGTTTTCGTCACATGCCCAGGCGGTAAGGCAGCATTCTACCACGTGTCTGAGAATTTGTTGTACTGTGTGTGGCTACTTGTCGCCCTTATGCAAACACCAGCAGGGCCATGGTGGACCGTTTTCAGTGGAGGGGCCAGGGTAAGAGTGGGCAAAGAAACATGATGATCTACTTCCCACAAACACAAATTCCATGGATCACAACAAAGCATTGCCCTCTCTGGTGCTGGAGGATGAGCTTCTTTGGTTGGAAGGAACCCAGAATACATGTGCACAAGGGTGCAGCAATGGACTTGAGCACACCAGTCATTGTGTAGGCATTGCAGACAATGTTTCAGTTTGTTGTAAATGGGGTTGCCATGGTGAGGAGCTGGTGACCAAGACCACCACCACCACCACCACCCCCCCCACCACCACCCCCACAACCATCACCACCAACACCACCATCACCACCACCACCCCACCACCACCACCACCACCACCACCCCACGACCACCACCACCACCCCCACAACCATCAACACCAACACCACCATCACAACAACCACCCCACCACCACCATCACCACCAATACCACCATCACCACCCACCACCACCACCCCACCACCACCCCACCACCACCACCACCACCACCACCACCATCACCACCAGCACTACCACTACCACCACCACCACCACCACCACCTCCCCACCACCACCACCACCCCACCACCACCACCACCACCCCACCACCACCACCACCACCACCACCACCACACCACCACCACCACACCACCACCACCACACCACCACCACACCACCACCACCACCACCACCACCCCACCACCACCACCCCCACAACCATCACCAACAGCACCACCATCACCACCACCACCCCACCACCACCACCCCACCACCACCACCACCACCACCACCACCCCACCACCACCACCACCCCCACAACCATCACCACCAACACCACCATCACCACCACCACCCCACCACCACCACCCCACCACTACCACCACCACCACCACCACACCACCACCACCACCACCACCATCACCACCACCACCACACCACCACCACACCACCACCACCACCACCACCACACCACCACCACCACCACCACCACCCCACCACCACCACCCCCACAACCATCACCACCAACACCACCATCACCACCAACACCCCACCACCACCCCCCACCACCACCACCACCCCCACAACCGTCACCACCAACACCACCATCACCACCACCACCCCACCACCACCACCCCACCACCACCACCACCACCACCACCACCACACCACCACCACCACCACCACCCCACCACCACCACCACCACCACCTCCACCACCACCACCACCACGACCACCACCACGACACCACCACCATACCACCACCACCACCACCACCACCACCACACCACCACCACCACCACCACTACCACCACCACGACCACCACCACACCACCACACCACCACCACCACCACCATACCACCACCACCACCACCACCACACCACCACCACACCACCACCACCACCACCACTACACCACCAATACCACCACCACACCACCACCACCATCACCACCACCACACCACCACCACCACCACCACATCACCACCACCACCACCACTACCACCACCACACCACCACCATACCACCACCACCACGACCACCACCACCACACCACCACCACCACACCACCACCACCACACACCACCATCACCACCTCCACCACCACCACCACCACCATCACCACCTCCACCACCACCACCACCCCACCACCACCACCCCACCACCACCACCACCACCCCCACAACCATCACCACCAACACCACCATCACCACCACCACCCCACCACCACCACCCCACCACTACCACCACCACCACCACCACACCACCACCACCACCACCACCACCATCACCACCACCACCACACCACCACCACACCACCACCACCACCACCACCACACCACCACCACCACCACCACCACCCCACCACCACCACCCCCACAACCATCACCACCAACACCACCATCACCACCAACACCCCACCACCACCCCCCCCCACCACCACCACCCCCACAACCATCACCACCAACACCACCATCACCACCACCACCCCACCACCACCACCCCACCACCACCACCACCACCACCACCACCACACCACCACCACCACCACCACCACCCCACCACCACCACCACCACCACCTCCACCACCACCACCACCACGACCACCACCACGACACCACCACCATACCACCACCACCACCACCACCACCACACCACCACCACCACCACCACTACCACCACCACGACCACCACCACACCACCACACCACCACCACCACCACCATACCACCACCACCACCACCACCACACCACCACCACACCACCACCACCACCACCACTACACCACCAATACCACCACCACACCACCACCACCATCACCACCACCACACCACCACCACCACCACCACATCACCACCACCACCACCACTACCACCACCACACCACCACCATACCACCACCACCACGACCACCACCACCACAGCACCACCACCACACCACCACCACCACACACCACCATCACCACCTCCACCACCACACCACCATCACCACCTCCACCACCACCACCACCACCATCACTACCTCCACCACCACCACCACCCCACCACCACCACCCCACCACCACCACCACCACCCCACCACCACCACCACCACCCCCACAACCATCACCACCAACACCACCATCACCACCACCACCCCACCACAACCACCCCCCCCCCCACCACCACCACACCACCACCACCACCACCATCACCACCACCACCACATCACCACCACCACCACCACTACCACCACCACGACCACCACCACCACACCACCACCATACCACCACCACCACCACCACACCATCACCACACCACACCACCACCACCACCACCACCATACCACCACCACCACACCACCACCACCACCACCACACCACCATCACCACCTCCACCACCACACCACCATCACCACCTCCACCACCACCACCACCATCACCACCTCCTCCACCACCACCACACCACCACCACCACCACCACCACCACCATCACCACCTCCACCACCACACCACCATCACCACCACCACCACCACACCACCATCACCACCTCAACCACCACCACCACCATCACCACCTCCACCACCACCACCACCACCATCACCACCTCCACCACCACCTCCACCACCACCATCACCACCTCCACCACCACCACCACCACCACCACCATCACCACCTCCAGCACCACCACCAGCACCACCACCACCACCACCATCACCACCTCCACCACCATCACCATAACCACCACCACCACCACCACCACCACCAGCACCACCATCACTACCACCACCACCACCACCACCACCACCATATGATCTCCTTTTGCAGGTGAAGACACTGAAGCTCAAAGTGCTCCTATCCCCTCAGCTTGAGAGGCTCCTTTGGCTTTGATGTAGGAGAGAGAGACGAGTAGTGATGAGCTGCCTTCCCTGCCACTGGGTCCGGCTCTGGACGAGAGGGAGTTTCCAGGTTGATGGGCTGCAGGGCACCCAGATGCTCAGCTCCTCGGAGTCTAGTGCCTGGCGTCTAGTGAGCACATGTCTCAGAGGCAACTTGAGATGGACTTTCTCAGGAGATCCGCAAGGCCTCCAGAGGGACATTTTCTTTCCCTGGGCAACACTAGCTGTATTTTCACGCAGTAGACCCCAGAGCAAATCTTTTGCCCTGACTTGTGCAACTGAAAATATGTTTAGCATAGTTGACCGCTTTGGAGACAAATCAGTGAGGAGGCATTCAATAAACCCTTAAAAACCAACCAACCAACCAACCCTTGTTATTGTGATGAGGGAGGGTCCAAGTTACAGAGCACCCCGGTTTTCCATCCAACAATTCATGCACACTGTGTTTGGTGACATTGATTGCAATCCCCTCGGTGTAACAGCACTCTGCCCACGTCTTCCCGCGTTCACTGGTTCCAGTTCTTAGCTGTTGTCGAATACCACCCCTGGGCGGGAGCGAACCCTAGAGGAATATGCACCTGAAGGGCTTTGATGAAGATCTCAGCCAGCTTGACAGTAAAAAGCAATCTTCACGCGCCCTCAAAAGTAACACAGACAATAGCTAGACTGTCATTTGTGAGCACCATAAATATTCCCCCAGTCCTCCTGCCCACCAGGGAACCCCTTCGCACGCACGCTGCACACAAGCAGTTTGCTTCGACTTCATGGAAAATGCCCATTTAAAAAAATTGTTATGATTGGAACTGATGTTAGGCTTACAATGAACCAAAGCACACAATGATCTTGTCCACCTCAATTTCTTTATAGGGCATAGCATGTGCTGTAGAGAATTGCCAAAGGGATCTTGTGTCATCAGGCTGTTAAGCTCTGTCCAAAGGAGGGCCCGTTCAATTGAGGATGCAGCCTGCTGCAAGGGCGGTTGTCTCATGATTCATTGAATTAAGATCCCTGGGTAGCGCAGATGATTTGCTCACAGTGACTAATGGAAATGTTGGTAGTGCGGATGCATCTGATGATGCAGCGGGAGAAAGAGCGGGCAATCAACTTGAGAGAGAAGAGCCGTTTCTCCCTGTTTGGAGCAAAGATCTACTCTGACCTGGACAGGGTAGGTCATGAGCCACCATCGACCCGGCACCAGCTGATTTGGGTTTTGGTTATTTGTGTGACTATCGACTTGTGGGGCTTTTGTGGTTTTTCATGGGCAGGCATGGAGCAGTAAGAACCTTGTTATTATGTGAGCAGAGTGATGTTTGCCTTCTGTCTCAGCTCTCTCGTTGCAGTTTACCGAGTAGCATGCTTGCTTTTTGTCTTCTTTCAGGCCCATCTCTGTACCCCCGCGTCTGTTGGTGATTTGGCTCTGTAACATGGCCTTTGAGGTAGCACTGATGTGCTTGCTGCTTGGTGTTTCTGTGCAGAAGAAGGCTGTGCTGTGCTTCATGGAGAAACAATGTATGTTGGACAAGCTTCGTTCAGGTTTGATTGATAAAGCTGCTGGTTGTGAGTTTGCTGTTCGTGGATCGATAGCGTATATTAAGTAAGGTGCCTTTCAGCAGAAGCACACATAAAATAAAGGTAGGTATTGATCCGTGGATGACAAGGTTGTGACCATAGGCTTCCCATGGCCCCTCCGCCTGTCTTTCTCATGGCAACCATGGTTCAGTATTCATAAATTCCATGTCTCCTGTGACCTTCTGGGACACCGGCTTGTTCCAGGCCGTCCCCCCGTTGTTTCTGAGTCACGGCACCCCTGTGGATAGCAGAACGGAGCTTGCGCCATCCTCCCCACTGCCCTTAAGTTTGAGCCCATTGGTGCCACCACTGTGTCAATCCATCTTGTCCAGGGACTTCCTCTTAGATGCTGCTACTCTGCTCTACCAAGCAGGAAGTCCTTCTGCAAGGACTGCTCGCTCCTGGCAACACGTCCACAGTAGGTGAGACAATGTGTCGCCATCCTTGCCTCTACGGAGACTCTGGCTGTGCTTCTTCCAAGACAGGTTCATTTTTTTTGCAGTCCATGGTACTTTGAATTTTCTTTGCCCAACACCATCGTTCAAATTACCTGTCAGTTTGTCACTCTGCGGTGGCTTGTGCGTTCCTGTGATGCTGAAAGTTACGCTGCTGGTGTTTCAAATGCCCACAGGCTCGCGGTCATCCAAAGCGAACAGGTTTCAGCAGAGCTTTCAGACTAACAACCGACTACAAAGAAGGAAGGGACCGTCGACTTCAGAGGGACTAGCCCCTAGAAACCCCACGGAGAGCATCGAAGCATGGTCATCTCCTGAAAAGTGAATGAAAAGAAACAGACTATCATCAGAGATCGTGCCAGAAGGTGAGGCTGGCTGATCAGATGTCACTCAAAATATGACTAAGGAGGATCTGCCTTCTCAAAGCAGAGTGGCCCCAATGACACGGGCAGAGGAAAGCCCGTGGGAGGAGGACCTCCATTTCCTGGTGGGGTCTGATTCCAAATGGACAGAAACTGCTGCAAACATCAGTTAATAATTGGAACTTGGAATGTAGGAACTACGCATCTGGGGAAATTGGAAGTTGTTCGAGTGAAATGGAAAACAAACATGGATATTCTAGGCGATAGTGAGCTGACATGGGCTGGAATTGGCCATTTTGAATTAAAAAAATCCTCTGGTTTACCATTCTGAGAATGACACAATCAAGAGGAATGGTGGTGTATTCATTGTCAAGAAGGACATTTCGAGCTCTCTCTTGAAGTCCGATGCTGTCTGTGATGGGACAATGATAACATAGCACCCAGTACCGCAGCAACACACAGCACCAAGAAACCAAACTCACTGCCATCCAGTCGGTGATGCCTCATAGTGACCCCACAGTGGGTTTCCATGAGCACAGCCGCTTACACGAGTGGATCAGCTGGTGGTTTCAAACACACAACCACTGTGCACCAGGGCTCCTCCTACAGGTGCCCCCCAAACCCAAACCAATCTCATTGCCATTCAGAGTCACACTGACCTGCTAGGACAGAGCAGGACCTCTGTCCTATAGGGTTTACAAGGCTGTAAGTCTTGACGGGAGCAGACAGACTTACATTGTTCTGAAGAGTGGACTCCAAACAGGGATCTTTCTGTGAGCAGTTGACCACTTCTACTCTGCCACCAGAGCGCCTGCAAAGCTCCACAGGGACATAATGCCCAAAGGTGGTGGCTATCGACCATCAGCACTGTGAATAGCAGGAATTGCCTGGATCCCAAAGAGACATTTAGGATGCCCTGGTTCCTTTATTCAACCCTCCAGTCAGCCTTACTGACCACCTGCTGCATACCAGCCATGGCGTGAGGATTCCACGCTGCAGAGCTAAGACAGAGCTGCTGCTTCAAGGAGCTCCCAGGCAGGCAGTTACAGGCAACTGTGGAAAGGGCTGTAAACAGAGGCAGGCACAGAGAAGGAAACACTGGGCTTGCTTGGGTACCTTGTTTTCTAGAACTGTTGTAGCAAAGTGCTATCAATGGAATGACTTCAGAGCAAAGCAAAGTGAAGCCACTCAAACCAAACCAGATGAGACCAACCGCATTGAGGCAAACTGAACCAAATCAAACCAGACCGAACCGAACTGAACCGAACTGAACCAAACTGAAGTGAACCTAACCAAACCAAACCAAAGGGAACCAACCCGAACGGAACGGAACTGAACTAAATCAAACCAAACCAAATGGAACCCACTGCTATCAAGTCTATTCCAACTCACAGTGATCCTACGGGACAAAGTCGGGCTGCTCAATTGGAAGCTGTCAATTTTCACGAAAGAGAACGCCACATCCCACATCACTCTTCTGTTGAGTTTGGACCACGGGGTGGTGAGTTTGGACCACGGCCTTTTTGTTTAGAAGCCAAGGGGGTCCTTACTTGAAGAAGGGAAATGCATTGTCCTCTAGTCCTGAAGGCCAGACATCTAAATTCAGGTGTCAGCAGGTTTGCTTTCTCGGAAGGCTCTACAGAAGCCTTCCCCCATTCTCTCCCAGCTTGTGGGAACCCAGGTTCCCCTTGGCTCATGGCAGCATCACTCCGTCTCTGCACTGTTATCACAAGTCACTCTTCTCTCCTATAAGGCACAGCACACACAGGACGAGGCTCCCCCTACTCTATTACAACCCCATGCCAACTGCTAACTTTTCAAGAGACATTGTTGCTAGACAAGGTCAGATTCACAAGTATAGGGGGTTAGGACTTCAACACATCTTTTATTATTATTTTTTGGACACAATTGACTCTGTAAGAGTGGGGGAGGGGGAAGTTCATGAAAAAGGAATCCATTCATGTATAATGTCAAAGGTCAGGGTGAGGGGCCTCAGGGTGCAAGTGAAGGTGGGGACTTGTTGAAGGACTGGGAGTATGAAGGGCTGGAGGAATGATGGGGAGCAGGGCGGCAGCACAGGCACAGACCAGGCAGCCAGAGGCTCCCGCAGAGTTTGCCCTGTGGCCAAACACTGTTCTCATTCTCCTACCACACCCCCAATCCCCCGTCCACCCTTAAGGGGGCAACTCTTCGTCCCTGTCTAACTTGGAGAACCCAGGGACTTGACCTTCTAATAACTACATAATGCTTATTACTGCAGAGAAATCCGTACCGCTCAAAACCCATAGGAGTCCTGTTGGCTGGTGCCGGGCTCTCATGTTGCTAGCCAAACCCACTGCTTTCAAGGGAGATGCGCAGTCCAACTGCCCCTAGCCTCTTGGATTTGCTGCAGCGATCTCATGCAACTGTAAAGAACAGAAGGAGAGAGTTGTAGTAGCTCTCTCCCTGCACGCTTGTCATCAAGTGTCACCTGTTGAATGCACTTGCGTGTGAAGTTGGAGAGTACTTGTGAAGCTGGCAGGCCGACTGTCTGAGGAGATGAGGTAGTGCACATGGCCCCTCTCTTACCTTTCCACAGGTTTCCCCCAGAGCTCTCTGAGCCCAATTTAGGACTGTCCCCTCCCAAGGGTTGATAAGGAAGGATGGCCCTTGGGCTTCTGTGAGTAAAGCCTCTGATGCATCAAGGGACTAGGCACTGGGCCTGGGGACCTCAGCCGAGGAAAACCTCACGAGTCACCATGGTCCTCCGTGAAACCCGTCGGGGACGGTGCAGGAGCAGGCCATATTTTGCTTCATTGTGCATGGGGTCTCCAGGAAACGAGAATTTGTTTGAGAGCACCGAACAGCCGCTCTAGAAGCAGGAGCAGTCTGCTCTGTCAAGCTGTGGCTTCAGGGCCTGCCCCCACACTCCCAGATCAGGATTCAGCTGCCCCACCGCCCTGTGAACTTTTTAGGTGAGTATATTGGCGGGGAGGTAGCCTGAGTACACACACCATGACCCTGAGCTTGAGACACTCTCAGGGTCCGAGGGAGAGAGGATATTTCCTTCTCCACTGTACTCTGCATGCCGCTGGCAGCTCTCCGTGTGCCCTGGCAGGCCCAGGATCCTGGAACTCTGGAGTTGGTGGGGCCACTGAGGCCATTCTTTGGAAGCTGGCAATAGAACCCATGTGGGAGGTGTACAGACAGCTTATTCCCACTGGCCTGTCTGGTGTCCAGAAAGGTTGTCCTCACCTGGTACAGAAGTCCATCTCTGAGAGTCTTGCACCTGCGGCCCTTGCCTAGCACCTGCCAGATACCAGAATCCAGGTTCCCTGTCTCCCAAGCAGTATTATTTAGACCTTACGCCTCGACAGAGTTGATGGCTCTGAAGGATAACTCTTGAGGTAGGGGCTGACACCGACCAAATACCCAGATACCCAGAGGTCACGAGTTGACTCCAACTCACGGTCCCCTGCCAATGTCAGAATAGATCTGTGCTTCTCGTGATCTTCAGTGGCTGTGATCATTATGGACTAGATTACCACACCCCCTCTTTTTTTTTTTCTTACAAGAAGCCTCTGCAGGGCCTTGAACCTCCAACCCATTGGCTAGTAGCCTAGTGTATTAACGGTTTGCACCACCTAGGGGCTCCATGGATTGTATCTCCTTTTTCCTTTATGTGAAACACCATGGCTTCCTTCAAGCAGTATTTATATGCAAAGTTTTCCCACACATGCCAGAATGACAATTTCAGTATTGTACCTTTTCCTTTATTTATAAAAGTTATATACACTTAAAGAGAATTGGACCCTTACAGAAAATTAAAATATGAGTAATAGAACTAGTGTGCTGGGAAGCCACTTCTGAACAGGGCCTGTGTATGAAGCTGCCCTATTTCCACCAGGCTCTTTCCAGTGGCCTTTTTGGGAAGATTCTGTAATATCCAAGCCTCTCTGAGTTATGAAAATTCTACCCAGTGTAACACTCCCAACTCAAATCCAACTGAAATCTCATCTCTCCCTTACCACCTCCTCTCGGCAGAATAGACTTGAGCTGTTTAGCGGGGTCCATGTGGCGAGAGAGGGAGGTGAAAACAGCAGCTCTGGAACTTAGTCTCCCACTCCCTAGTTCCTTCTCCTTCGTCTCCCTCTTTCAAGACCAGCCCCTCAGGGTGGGCTGGGAGATGGAGCTGGAAGAATGGAGAGGAAAGTGACTTTCTTTCACTCACTGGGCCCCTGCCAAGTGCACAAGCCAATGTTGGCGACCTGGCGGGTCTTTAGAGGGGTTGTTTGGGGACCAGCGAGCTCCCTCTGGCACTGTTCCCAGTGTAGGACGAGAGTTCTTTGACCAACTCTTCCGCCACCTTGGGTCTGTCCTACTTGCAGATGGGAAGAAGGCAGGGAGGAGGGAGTGGCGTGTGAGTTCCCTGGAGCTGCCCCAACCAACTGGGTGGCTTAGAAGAGCAGAAATTTATTTCTCACAATTCTGGAGGTCAGAAGTCCAAAGTCAGGGTGGTGTCGAGTCCTTCTGGAAGTCCTGAGGAGAATCTGCTGTCTCCAAGACCCAAATCTAGTGACCCTTGGTGTTCCTTGGCTTGTAGGTGGGCCACTCCAATTAAGTCTGTCTCATCACACAACTGTTTTCCCTCTGTGTGGCTCTCCGAATCTCTTCTATTTTACAAGGGCCTACCCCACTCCAGAAAGATACCTGTTCACGGTTAACATCTTCAAAGTTTCTTATTTCAAAATTAGGTTACCTTCACAGTTAGAGGGGTCAGGTCTTCAATCTCATCTTTTTTGGGGGGCCCACAATTTAATTCATAATAGGGTGTTTCTAGATATGTAAGTGGAGAGTGAAGTAGGGAAGCTCCTGCAGACAGAACTACTGTGCCCCACACACTCCCTTGCAGCTTGATTCTCTCCTGTGGCCTGGCTTCTTTCAAGCAGATACACCCCTGAGATTTAGAAGGAGAGAGGCAGAGGTTGTATTTTCACTACTTCTGCTCCTAGTGTGATTGGGGGTGTGTGTGTTGGGTTTTCTTGCAGCAGAGTCCCCAGTGTTGTCCAGCTATAGGAGAGTAGGTTATGGGGTAGCCCTGGAACCAACAAAATAGACTCCTCTGTACCTGGCTTCTAAGCCATGGCTCAGGCAATAGCTTGTCATCTGGGAGTCAGTTTTAGAACCTGTGCACCCAGCCAGTTTCTCAAGTCTCACCACCAGTTTTATAGGTAACCAATCTCCTGAATCAAATACCTTTCTGGCAAACAAAGTACAGTAGAAGTCTGGACCTCAGCACTAATCCATTCTCAAAGGAGTGTTGAGATCGAATTTCCCCTAAAAAATAACTGAAAACAGATTACCATATATACTCGAATATAAGCCAACCCGAGTATAAGCCGAGGTACCTAATTATTACCTGGGAAACCACAAAAACTGATTGACTCGAGTAGAAGCCTAGGGTGGAAAATGCAGAAGCTATTGGTGAGTTTCAATAATCAAAACAAATGCAAATAAAATTGCTAAAAAATGAGACATCAGTGGGGTAATGTGTTTAAATCTTTATTTTAAATAAAAACCATAAATAAAAGGACAAGTCATTTAACATTAGTAAACCAGCACAGCAAGTGGAAAATAGGTTCAACAAAAACAATAAGGTATCAACAATGATACCGTAAGAGTACTATTCCCTGAGCTCAATCAGCAACCAAGCTAAAATGTAAAGAGTTAAAATCCTTCAAAACTGGATTCCTCATCATCATCCGTATCCCAAGGCAGAGCTTCAGCTGGTGTGAGGTCATCATAGACGCTGTCCTCACTGAGATCGCCATCATCGCCATCATTGCTGTCATTTTCATACAAAGCGCAGTCTTCACGGCCATCCACAGCATTACTAATACTACATTTCTGGAAGGCACGTCGCACCGTGTCTTCTGGAATGTCTTCCCATGCATCTCGAGCCCACTTTGCTATTAACTCTATGTCAGGCTTCTTGAGATTTCCTCCTTTTGTTAGTCGGGCTTGACCAGATGACCTACATTCACGCAACACCAACTAACACCGAGTAACTGAAACACGAATTGCTTTTGTTTACAAAAATCACATGCGTTGGGTTGGATTCCGATGTTTTGTTCAAGCTCCGATGCAAAATTTTCTCGATATTTCACATCGAAATCCAATTAGGTCAAGTACTGATGTGGGTTCTACTGTAGGGTGTTTCACGTTACCTGCAAATAAAACTCTGAAGGTACAATAGGCATGACTGTCTTTTTCTGTTGTTAGTGATACTTATTTTTTTCTTTAGCAAAACACAATTTGTCAGATGGGGCCTATATCCACCTCGGAGAGTTCTTTCCTCATACACATTCTTAGGGCAGCTCTCCTTCATCATGGGGGTGTGCAATCCATTGAACTCACTCGCATTTGGCCTATCTGCTTAGTCAGGTGAGGTACTTCTGAATCTTTCTGGGAGACACGCTGCTCTCACTGTTCCATGGCTCCTCACTGCTGTCTCTGACCGGGGTTGCTGCCAGCAGTTTTCTTGGCTGGGTCTTTGCTTCTAAAAAGGGCTAACCCATCCCCTCTAGTGTTAAGCTCTCAAGGAAGCCAATCGGCGTGATGACCTTCTTCTCTGAGTCTCTTAGGTGACTTCGGGTCACTGAACCTGATTCCCCTGTATCCTTCTTGGCCTCTTTTCCTGGGGTCAGAGTTCTTAATGTCTCCAGGGGTTGGTCTAGAGAGCTTGTTCAGTGCTCTGTGAGCAGGACCCCCAGCCACAGTCAGAGTACATTTTCCTTCCAGAATTCCTCTTAGAATAGTGTCCATCAAGACTTTTCAAATCCTCAACTTCCAAGTGGGGTGGGATTGGGAGGAAGTTTTACCTCTGTTAATATAGTTTTCCCGAACTGTAGCTGATGAATCTCCATTGGGATGTAACACTGGTTTAGAGGTTGGACCAGCATGAAACACGTAGACTTGAAATCGATTGCAAATAGGATAAGTCTTGTCCTAGGAAACATTTGTTGTACTTGGGCATGCTTGAGGGTGTGGTGCGCGTCTCAAGTTTTCACCAGAGAAACCGAGCCAGCCAGTAGACTCTCATCTATAGCAAGCCCTGTGACTGTGAGGGCTGGCTCGGCTGTGTGAAATCTGTAGGGCAGGATGGGGAGAAAGCACTAGGCAAGGGCTCAAGCTGTCCTCTTGAGACAAGATTGCTTCCATTTCAGGGAAGCCTCTGGGCTGTTCTTCCAGTCTTCCATCTGATTGGATCAGACCCGGTCAGCTGATCTAGGCAAATCTTCCTTTATTAACCCTGTGCTGTCACTTGAAGGTATATCACCCACCAACAATTCCAACCTCCCAGGTTTCTTGGCAATCTGCTATCCCAGTTATGGGACGTGCTACCATCTGTCAAGGACGCATACAATTGGGACCATGACCCATCTGGCAGTGGAGGTTTCCATGTTGTTCTGACTCTGAACAGACTGAAGTGGACTGGGGAGACACACTCAGTGGTCTAATTCTACAAAAGGCAGCCAATAAAACCCCGATGGATCAGAACCACCCAATCTACACCTGTTCTCGAGGATGGTGTAGGCTTGGGCAGCATTTTCTTCCATTAGGCATGGGATCACTGTGCACTGAGGGCCGACCCGATCCAGCTAAAAACAACAGCAGCAACAAGAGGAGAGACACAAGGAAGCTGAATGCCGGGACTCAGAATTCACTTCACTAAATGAGAGCCCCAAAGGGAAAACACACGCTACGGCCCATAGGCCAGGCAGGCTGGACAGGGAAGGCTAGAAGTGGTGAATGGTTACGAGGGTCAGGCGTGGTCCTGTTGCCCTTAGACAATCGTCTCCGCCCGAAGGTGCCCTGGTGTAGAACAGCATGCAACCTTGCCAGATCTGGTGCCTTTCTTACACTTGGTGATGTTTGGACCTATTGCTGCAGTCTTGTGTCCATCCCCTCACTGAGGGTTTGGCTGACGCTCTCTCTACTTCCCACAATCACTTTTTAAATTAGTCTTTCCTGATGATGTGCTCAGAGGAAGCGAGTCAAAGTCTCGGATGCTGCTTGTATTTCTCAGAAGCCTGACTCGTTTGTTCTTCTGAGATTGCACAGCATACTGAACACTCTTCAGCAACACCCCTTTGCAAACAGCCGGGACCTCCCTCCTTCATTTCCCAGCCCTCGCACATACATATACGAGGTCATTGAAAGACCATGGCTTGGGTCAGTCATACCTTCGTTGTCCAAGGGACACTTTGCTTTTGTTTTTAGACACTGAAAGAGCTCTTGTACGGGCCACTGGGAATTGAGTGGCAAGCATGACTGAAACGGAGCCGAGGATCTTGGGGGTGGGGACAGATATTCATCAGTTACCCTCCACATGCCTGCGTGCTGGGGAGTAGAGGCTCTGTCTTGTTGAGGTCTCTGGCTTGTACTTAGTGTGCACCACTGTGCCACACTGCAGGTTCCCTGTGCCTGCTCCGACTCTGGAGGGGTCTTCTGGTGCCAACATTTAAGTAACGGGTTTAGGCTGAGAGTGTTTTCTGAACAGAAATGCCACTGAAATGATTAATTTGGATGACTGCTTGCTCATTCAAAGGTCTAACAGCAGGATAAGATTCTTATTCCAGGAAGCTATAGTCCTTCAATTATGCCCCTCAATTAAGTAATTTCTTAGGTTCCCTTGGCCAACCTGATTCTCTGTCCCCAACAGGTTCAATCACTAAATTGGTGTGACCCATCCCTTCTATTTTTAGCAGAATGCTGCCAATATTTTTCTTCTTTGTCCTCCATAGAGATTTCTTGGCTTGTTGGATCCGAAGAGTTATTGGGCTTTGCTCCTCAATCGCCTGCCTTTCCAGACTGCCCTATTTATAACCTGCAGATGTTGGCAGCCCGAGCGTGCTGGATCTTTGGGGAGACATCTGCAGACCAAGATGACTGAGAGTTGTCTGGGAACACAGGCTGAACTTTGGGAGACACAGCCTGGGAAGATGTAGACCCAGAGGAGAGTCTTTTCTCTCAGAATTTATGACGAAAAGTTGGATTTCAAGAGCCTGGACTTTACCATGGACAACAGCTCCGTGTTTCTAATTTGCAGGAGAGTGGAGAAGGCACATTCCGATTACATTTGAAATGGCTAATGTTGGGGTCCAGGTATTAGTCAATAACACTGTAGCATAAATTAGAAATAGGAGTTCAGTTACACAATGCTTTTTTGTTAACTAACGTTAAAAAACAAAATGAAACCATAAAGCAGGATATTTGGGGCAAACTTAAAGTCAGGGGTTTAGACAAAATGTGTTTTCTAAACATAAGATGCGATTTAAATCGGGTCCTTTTGAAGGACAACGCCTTCCCTGGTGAGGGACACGCCGCGGAGGAGGTTAATGGAGGTGCAGGCTCAGTGGAAGTTTGGGCAGGCTGTAGGTTTAAATCATCCACACTAGACCCACCATGATAAGCGTGAATCATTATAAAGTGACCTCCGATTTTCTCCCAGACATTCAGAGAGTTATGCTTTCCAAAGAATTTACCTGCTCATTGTCAATGCCTGAAATAAATATGCTTTGAGAATTTGCCTCCCAAAGCCAGATTTTTCCTCCTCCTGGAAAACTGCTGGTGAAGTCCTTATTTTAATTCCATCTATCCACTCAGTTTGGATTATAAAGTCTTCTTCTTCATTTTTCTTTTTACTGTGAATGAAAGCTCTCTTTACAGCACGATCCCACCAGTGTCTCCAGGACCACCACTTTTCTTTTCATTGTCATTTTGGGGACGAGGCTGGTTCAAGTTTTCACTTTGCAGACGCAAACTCAGCGCCATCGAGTCAATGCTGACTCATAGAGACCCCTTGGGTTTCTGAGACGGTGATTGTTTACTGGGGTAGAAAGCCCCGTCTTTCTCCCTCCCAGCTGCTGGTGGCTTCAAACTGCCCACCCTTTGGATCGCAACCCAACACATAACCACTATACCACCAGGGTTTCTAGAAGCTCAGCTGAAAAACATGTGTCTGATGCTCAGTAGCTTGGCCTGTTAGGACTCCATGGGGAGGATGCCTCTTTCAGATTTGTCTCAGGGTTTAGCATGTCAAATTCTATTTGTCATCAAAATCAGTAGAGCCTCAAGCCTCGGGTCTGGGGAGTGGGGTGTGACGTGTCAAGGCATTTTTCTGGTGAGCCTAAGCCCTACAGAGCATCTCTGCTTGTGGCTGCATTTAGGCAAATGGGTAGAATGGGCAGTTTGCCTTTAGGTCCCCAGAGCCTTGCCAACACACATACCTGTTAACAGTACGCACCAAACACCAAACACCGTTTAGCGTTCCTGGGCAGGACATATGATAAACACAATTCGAGTCTACCCAAATGCATCTTGGGATGCCTGTTGATCTGCTTTGGAGCAGCTAGCCATTGAAAACCTTATTGAGCATGGTCTCCCCGGACACACTTTGGGTGCCCATGAATGGGAGTTGACTTGGTGGCCAATGTTGTTGCTGTTGTTGTTTTTTAATGTGACCTACTGCTCTTCAGCTGCTCAAACACTCAAGCTGGGAGCCACCATCATCTGCTGATGTGCTTCCCTTGTCTGCCGGTGCCCACGGGCTCCTAGAGGCAGGCTCTTTGCTGGTGGATCCAAATCATGGGGAGATGGTTTTGAACGCCGGAGTGGTCCAGCTCTGGTCTGCGGGGCCCACATTCTTCTGCTGTTTACTTCCTATGGGACTGATGGGAAACTGAGGGTGTTCTGGGCAGACTGACGGACACGCGCGAGGCTGTGAGGGGCAGGTGTGGCTGGGCGACCTTTGGGTGACTCTTACCATTTTAGCCTCTTCTCTTGGAGCCTCTGTTCTCTATTTATAAAAAACAGATCAGAGGAAGGTTACTTCTAAGACTTCTAGTATAATGGGTTGTCTAGAACTCACCGCCCATTTTTTTTCCTTTTCCCGATACCCCTGTCAAGCAGAGAGCCCAGGAAAGGGCTCCATGTGTACTTCTAAGGAGCTCTTGTGACTCAGCTAACTAAAAGGCCAAGAGTTCGAGCTCACTGGCAGCTCTGCAAGAGGCAGGTATGGCGGTCGGCTTCCATAAAGATCCACTGCCCTGCAAAGCCCTTGGAGAACTTCCGCTCTCGAGGTCACTACGAGGTCACCATGAGTTGGAATGGACTAGACAGCAGTGGGCTTTGTTCAGTTTGCAGCCCCTTAAAAACAAGTGTGTGAGACGGATGGTGACTGTGGTGGCAACAGTTAATAAGGGCCAGAGATGGCATCAGGCTCAACACCCCCTCTGGAAAATACAAGCAAGTACCAAAAAAAACCCCAACAACCCCAAAACAAAAAACAGTAACTGGAAAAAGCTATGCTGTACGGAGCTTTCGGAGTATGCATCCCTCCATGCCCCTCCCCCCACCGCTAGGCAAGCATCAAGCAACTCGCTCTGAGTTGGGGCACCCAGTGGCATCATCGCCAGAGAAAGGTCTCTGTGGTCACAGTGAAATTTATTGTTAAAGCACTTTTGCTCTAACTTCGTTTTTTTTTTGCCATTGTCTATTTAAGAGGACAGCGTGAGGCTATGAAATTTTGTTTCCTGCTCAGGAAAAAACGGCGCAGAAACTGTTGTGATGTTGAACACAATTCACAAGGGCAGCGCTCTGGGGGAAAACTCAAGCGTATGAGTGGTTCTCTGGTTTCAACAAAGTGAACTGTCGATTGATGACAAACCTCAATCTGGACGTCCGTCAAGTTCCCGACTCGTACTGCATTTGGAGTTCATTCCACCAGGTCAGACTGTTAATCACGCTTTCTATTTAGAGGTTCTGAAATGATTGTGTAACAGTGTGCAACCAAAAAGGCCTGATTTGTGGCAGATGGGGGACAGGTTTTGCCACCACGACAATGTACCTACTCATGCAGCCATCTTAGTGAGCCAGTTTTTGGCAAAAAGAAGCAGGCCTCTCTTGCACCTTACTCACCTGTCCTCAGTCCCTGCAACTTCTTTTTGTTGCTGCGAACGCAGAGGGACATGAAAGGACAGGGGTATAATGACATATGAGAGGATAAGCAAACAAGCAAACAAACAAACAAAGGAGGTGCTGTCTAAACAGACGAGTTTGAAAAATGTTTCCAAGAAAGGAATCACAGATTTGACAAATGTATTCAGTGTTTTGGAGAGTACTTTGAAGGTGATAAGGTTATTTTGTAAAAAAAACTTAAATAGATAACTTATAAAAAATCAATTTTTTGGTGGGGGGTACCCCTCATATATTGTATGTAACACCTTGTTTGTGCGAAGACAGAGAGTTCATAGTTTATATGATTTACTTCCCTGAATAATTAAAACAATCCTTTCGTTGCCAAGTGAAGGAGAAATGACAGGAAATGTTTTATCAGGAAATGCTTTATCAGAAAATAGTTGCCTTTAGCAATCTGGTGGAATAGCTTCAGAGAAGGTTGCTGTGGATATATGAGATGTACAATAATATTCCACCGAAGGCGATTGGCTTTGAGGATCATCCCTTCTTTGAACTATGAGCCCATCACATATCTCTGTAAAATCCATGTATAAAATCCTATCTGTAGAGGATTTCTATGAGGGCGACACCTTCAGAGTTTCTTCTCGATTCGTGTTCTTCCACACACTCTTCTCCCAGGGGAGCTCCACGTGTTTGGTTCCTTCCAGGACTCAGATGTGGCCTCTCAGCTTCCCAGCATAGCCACGCTGCCCTCAGGGGTCTAATGCTGACTCTGGAATGCCGACAGGTGGTTTAGGAAAGCTGATGTCATGGGGTCACTAGCCCGTTCCTCTCGGCAGGGCCAGGCTCTCCGGCACGGCCACACATGGTCCCAGTTCGGTTTCTGATTTCCATGAGCAGAGGCTAATTTGAAGTCCAGGGGAAGAAGCAGAGCTGGGAGCTTGCGGGCCCTCAGGCCCTAGCTAGAGAGAGAGGGCAGCGGCTAGGTGAGAAGGACGGCTTCAGAATGCAAAGCTGTCATAATAGCTGGGTACGAGAAACCCTTTATTGAGAGCGAGCAGGCAAACCACATAGTTGTTAAACGGCCATAACTGTGTCTCAAGTAATCAGTTCAGCTGGTCTCTATTTACTATAATAGCTGCCTATTAAACCTAAATTAAGCACAGAGTTAAATGTCTGTAGGACACAAAAAAATCCTCAAATGAGTGCCAAACCCAGAGTGAACCTCTGGCTCGAGCCAGCTCTGAACTAGTCCTCCTGGCTGGGGCGGGAAGCTCATTCGCTGCCCACTATGGGTTCATAGAGGTCAGGGGCTGGGTGGGGGTGGGGGGAGACAGAGAGCAGACTTTGGAACATATTTCAGTTCTGATGATCCTTCATATGTTTATATTGTTGGAGACATTCTTGGATATGCCAGAAATATAGAAACAAGTCTAGGAAGCACCGTACTGTCTCTGTGGGCCTCATATGGGACAGAATGTGTAAATTCTGCTTGTCCCCGCCACCCATCCACATCCCAGCACGCTCTTACCCCACGCTGGGACCAATGTAAGAGCCTTCAGTCTCCAGGTTCCTTCCAGCCCATCCTCTACCCTTCCATTGCTCGCTCACTACTTGCGCCTACGTTTCTTCATTCAAAAACTGCTTCCTTTGCACGGTGTTGTAGTCGCTTGCTGTTGAGTTGGCTCCAACACACAGTCCGCTTAGGGATAACACCACGAGGTGCTGCATGGTCTTATACCATCTTCTTCTGCTTCGTTTGAACAAGTTATTTTGTTGTTCTTGAGAATGTATCTGACCAACCATACGCCAGTTCAGCCCTTCCTATATTTACAATCAAGTGACACCACTTACATCCCTGGGCTGTGCAGCCATCCTTGCCTTCCCGTTCCGAACTGCTCTTCCCACTAGTACCTTAAGCTCACTACTATCATAACCTCACTAGTACCCTAACCTCACTAGTATCATAAGCTCACTACTGTCATAAGCTCACTTGTACCCTAACCTCACTACTATCATAACCTCACTAGTACCCTAAGCTCACTACTATCATAAACTCACTACCATCATAACCTCACTAGTACCCTAACCTCACTACTATCATAAGCTCACTGGTGTCATAAGCTCACTGGTGTCATAAGCTCATTGGTACCATAAGCTCACTGGTACCATAAGCTCACTGCCCCATCAGACTCCATCATGTGCTTGATTGGGTGGTGTGCGCTCCTCCATTCTTGTGACTGGGTTGATCTAGCTCATCGAGGGTATCTTTTGTTTTTGCTGGCCCTTGACTTTATCAAACATGATGGTCTTTTCTCTTCTAGAGTTTATTCTTTCAAAGCACATGATTTGAAATAGCCCTACCTCAACTTCTAAGGAAACTTCTGGTCATATTGCTTATGAGATGAATTTGTTCATTCTTTCAGCAGGCTGTGGTATATCCAGCAGTCTTTCTTAATACCATGATTTGAATGTGTCAATCCTTCTGTCTTTATTTCTCACTAGCACTGACCACCCACTGCTGTCCAGTCAATTCCAACTCACTGCGCCCTGGTGGGGGCAGTTCGAACCCATCAGTTTCCTGGAGAAAGATGAAGCATTTTCCTCCTGTATAGATTTCAGGTATCAGCGACCTGCTGTGTACTACAGGGTAGCTATGAGTCGACTCAGTGGCAGTTGTGGAGTTGTAACCCCGTTCCAGAGTAGACTTGCCCATTGTTTCTAAGGCTGTCATGACAACTCAAACAGACTGCTACTATCTTTTTAACCTGTGGAGTGGCTGGTGATTTGGAACCAGTGACCTCTGAGTTAGCAGCCCAACGCTTTCACCAGTGCTCCACCAGCGTTCCTCAGTA
This sequence comes from Tenrec ecaudatus, assembly GCF_050624435.1. Taxonomy (NCBI): domain Eukaryota; kingdom Metazoa; phylum Chordata; class Mammalia; order Afrosoricida; family Tenrecidae; genus Tenrec; species Tenrec ecaudatus. The sequence goes on from NC_134538.1 coordinate 9,024,610, forward strand.
GCAATGCAGTGGTGGTAAAACCAGAGCGCAAGTGCTCCCGTTCTGGTGCGAGAAGCAGCTCTTGCTCAGCATCTTTCTAAAAGGCTGTCAGACAGCTCGCTTTTCGGTTCTTCCCTCTAACTTCCCTCCTGCAGGATACAGTCTGAATCCTCCACCCGAAATGAAAGTCGTTGTTCATCTCTCCATTTTCATTTCTGCTTCCTTCTTCCTATGGTTCCGTCAAGTGCAGTCATTTCACAATTTTTAAAAAGTACAGTTCCTTCAGTAAGCTACTTGAGTTGGTGTTACCTGTGAGGATGATTTTAAAAGTCGCGTAGTCCCACCGTCAAACTGTTGAATGAGAATTTGTTGTTGGGGGTGCTGGAGATTCCACCCTTTAGCGGCCAGTCATGTTTGCTGTGGTTTTGCTGGGTGCTAAGGTTGGGGGCCACGACTGGTTAGCGTTTCCCAGATGCCCCACCCCTCCCCGGGGTTTGGTGCACCCAGGCCTGTGCTGGGGCATACTCCTGTTCATTCTGATCAGCTTGGGGATTCCCACCCATCAAAGCTCAACTCAGTTCCGCAACCCCAATGGTTTTTCCTGATTAGTCCCCACTGCAGAGCTGATGGCTTCCTCCCAGGGTCCAGCCCTAACCCAGCAATGCAGCTCCCTGTAGAGCTGGCTGGCAAAGCCCCCTGAGGTGGCCCTCAAAGCCAGATGAGGTTTCTGTAGCTCCCGAAGGAGGGCACCTTTTCTCTATACCCAGCCCCTAGCTAGGACCTGGCACCTTGTCGACTCTCCTCAGCTCACAGGGGAGGGAGGCAAACATTGTTAACTGGAGAATCGTGACTTGAGGGGGCAAGTTCGAATCCTAGTTCCTCCATCCCTTCGGCCCATGGCCTTGAGCACATAGCTGCTTTGAACCATATTTCCCTCGAGTGTCTGTAGGGATCCTGCTCCCCACGTTTCAGGGATAAAGGAATAAGTTCAAATAAAATATTCTCTCACCCAGTGCTTTTCAGACTTAAGGTACCCGCGAATCACTTGGCGGTGCTATTACGACAAAGGCTCTGACTCAGCAGCATTAGAAGAGGCACATGTTCTGTGTTTCTACCTGGCTCCCAGGCCAGACGGATGCTGAGGGTCCCAGGGCCACAGTTTGAGAAGTGTTATTGCTACCAAAGGCAGTGTTCAGGTGGCAAAGGGCAGTGGATTTCTTTTTTTCTCATTAAAGTACAAATAACTTCAGTTTGGAAGAACTCCAAGGGTCAGCTGAGCTCAGCTGGGCTCAGTGTGGGGTTTCCCTGCCAGTAAAGACGTCCCCATTCAACCCATGTTTCCTACCCAGGCAGGAGATGGAGAGGTGTGCATCTGGTCAGACCACCCTTTCCCAAGGGGTGAAGTGGCGGGGACGGGACCTTGCCTCTCCTCTGTAGAGTGCACAGATGTGCAGACCCTTGGCACTGTAATGTGTACAAGTGCCGTGGGAGATCTTTTGGGGGTGCTCTGGAGCTTTTACACCTTCGTGTAATTCCTTCTGCCCACTGCGGAAACAGCTCGAGCTAAGGGCATGCATGCTGCACATCCTGGACGGGTCTCAGACCTTTCCTTTCTTGATCTTTCGGTGCCACTGGTCGCCGATGATCGGCACTTCCCTTCTGAAATGAACTCTTCTCGAAGTTCTCAACAGGACACTTTTCTGATTTTCTTTGTCTCTGGCCACCTATTATGTTTTTATGTTTCTGGTAGGACATTTCTCTCCTCAAAACAACTATAACAGCAACAACAACAACAACAAAACACCTCACTGCCATCGAGTCGATTCTGACTCTTAGCGGCAGGGTAGAACCGCCTCTGCGAGTCTTGGAGACTAACTCTTTACTGGAGTAGAAAGCCTGATCTTTTCTGTGGATCAGCTTGTACTGTAGTTACCAGCCCAACATGTAAGCAGTCCTCCACCGGGGCTCACTATTTTCTCTTCTCTTGGCCATAAAATGTGCCCTCGCCTTTCTTGTCATTTCTTGTTAAAGAGGGGAAGAAAAACAAGAAAGGGTAGAGCCTTTGAGGAATTCCTGGCGCGTCAATCCTCATGGTGGGCAGTTGGAAACCACCAGTGGCTCTGGGGTGGGGTGGGGGGGACAGACTGGGCTTTCTACTCCCATAAACAGTTGCAGTGTTGGAAACCCACAGGGCGGTCACTATGAGCCAGCGTTGACTTGATGGCAGGGAGTCTGTGTGTTAGTCCAGGTAGACAAGAGAAACAAATTAGTAAACACTCATATGTGTATAAGAAAGAGGTTTATGTACAAAAGCAATTGAATATTGAGAAAGCATCCTAGCCCAGTCCTGTATAAGTCCACAAGATCGATATTAGCCCATATATCTAATACCAATCTATGAATTTCTCTTCAGATTCACAAAACACATGCAATGACACCAAGTGCAGGAAGATCACAGGCCAGTGGGTGGAAAGCCTTGTGGATCCTGTGGAGGTACAAGCATCTCAGCGCAGGCGTGGGTCTCCACGTGACTCCTCCAGCTCTGGGGCTCTGGTTGCATCAGCATAGCCCCATGTGACTTGTCCTCAGGAATGTCTCCTGGGGAGCAAGTGAGTGTCCCGCCTCCTGTGAGCTATTTATCTCCTTGGCACCTCCAAATGAGGTCCTCAAGTTATGCCCTGATTGACAGCCTAGACTTCACTCCTCCACAAATTGACACCAGCTTATGGAACTACCACAGTCTTGTTTGGTTTAAGAAGAGAAAATAGTGAGCGAGCCCTGGTGGTGTTGTGGTTACATGTTGGGCTGCTAACAGAAAAATCAGCAGTTTCAAACCACCAGCCAGCCCAGAGAGAAAGGTGGAGCTTTCTACTCCCGCAAAGAGTTACAGTCTCAGAAACTCACAGGGGCAGTTCTACCCTGTTGAGCCACTATGAGTGAGCATCGACTTGATGGCAGTGATGTGTGTTTTTTTTTTTGAGTATTGGTTGAGCCACCGATAAATTTTGTACTGTTCATCAGTCTCAGCAAATGGATAAATGATTCTTTTCTCCAAAGAACAATACTTTTTTTTTGCCAAAAGCAGAGCTTCAAAATGGTGGATGATTTAGTATATGAGGGGAACTTCCCCTCTCCTCTCCCCCCAAATTGTTTTTTTTTCAAAGCTAGGTATTTAAATTTTTTTAAATGACAATCTTATCACCTTCAAAATACTCTCCATTATACTGAATTCCATTCTTGGAAATATTTTTCAAACCCATCTCTTTGGATGGCTGACAGCACCTCCCTCCTTCTTTTCTTCACCTCTTTTACATTGTCAAATCGCTGTCCTTTCATGTCCTTCTGCAGTCGCAGAAACAAAAACATCACAGGGAGTGAGGTCAGGTAAGTAAGGTGTGTGGAGCAAGAGGCATGTTGTTTTTGCCCAAAACTGGTACACTGAGATGGCCACGTGAGCCATTTTCCTGGTGGCAAAACCAGGCCCCTGTCTGCCACACATCAGGCCTTTCCTGATGCACACTGTTACACAATCTATTCAGAATCTCTAAATAGAAAGTTTGATTAATAGTCTGACCTGGTGGAATGAATTCCAAATGAACCAGGAGAAGATATTTTCGTCAGTTCAGGAAGTCAATGTACCTGCAGAATGAGGTTTCTCATCAATCAACATTTCACCTCTTTTGAAATGAGAAAACACATGAGTTTTCCCAATTATACTGTCCTTGTAAGCTGTATTCAGCATGAAAACAGTTTCCACAACATTTTTTCCCCTAGCAGGAAACAAAATTTCACAGCTGCACACTGTTCTTTTAAATCAGCCATCACAAAAATACAAGGTTTGAGTGAAACTATGTTTACAAAAAATTCACTGTGTCTAGAGAGTACCTTCCCAGGCAACGCCGCTGGGTGCACTAACTCAGAGCAAGCTGTTTGATGCTCACCCAGTGGGGAATATGCGTACTATGAAAGCTCTGCTCTACCCAGTGCAATTCCTTTTGTTCCCCTGGCACACCCTCGTACAACTAGAAATCATTGGCAATCAAAATGCCAAGTTGATATTGAAACTGGGCAGAGAAGGAGATAATGGGGAGAGTCATGAATTACCTGAGCACAGTCTTGTGGCTTGCTGTTTACACATCCGGGGAGTGAGTGGGGAGTTGCAAATTTCCAGCTCATTGTTCTAAATCCCTGAGCTGAGGATGGGAGTTGGAGGAGCCCGAGTTGTATTCCAGTTTTCTTTTGAACAAGTCATATCCACTGTGGATGCTCAGGTTCTCCGCCAGTAGAATGCGATGGGCTGAACTAGATCAATGGTCTCCCTGGGAAACATATTTGAAATCCGCGGGAACCTTGTTGATTGTCCCAGTGATGAGGCGTTTAGCAGGTGTGGCCCAGGGGGGGTTGGGCACCCCGTTGTGTGAAGGCATCCTGAGCTATGAGAGGTCATTCTGTGACCCTTCTGGCCGCTCTTCTAGGTAAACAACTGGTTTGCAATTATGGGGGCAACTCTGTTTTACATATAAACTCAAAGCACTGTTTCATGGTTTCAAGAGATGCTGAAATTTCTAGATATGTGACTGTCCTGCAAATGGGAAGAAACAAGTACTCGGCCTTGTTGGTAGCTTTATGAGTTGCCCACTAATTTGGAAAATTATGTCCCTGATGACAGCAGGATCTCTAGTCCTTAAAGTGTCAACACATTGTTCTCCAACTCTGCAGGTGTCACCAGAGCCTTCTTGATGATTCCACAAGTTTACTTTAAATCAGCAAAGGAGAGAAAAATGTGGCTAATCCATCATGAATAGGTGTCAGCATCAGATTGACTCACATGTGCTCTCTGTGTATTTGTCCCCAAACTTCTGCAGATTGAAATCCATCTTATTTTCCAAAATTAATCATATTATCCCTCAATTTTGATTACAAGGCATTAAGTTTACTTCTAGAACTAGGCATTTAGGTAGGTTATAGATCTCTATTTCCATGTAAGAGTAGCAAGGGGTGTTATAAAATATTTGCTGTCAACATAGGAAGTTTGGTCTGGCAGTTTTCATCAAGAACCTTTGGGCAGCCTAATTTTACCTTCTAATGTTTTAGAACAAGGGAATGACATCACACAAACGGCAAAGGCTAGGAAGAACTCCCAACAAAGGGACTAAGCCACCCACTAACAGGAGATCGCAGATGCCCTTCTTAGTGGTAAGCCTCCCCTCCCCCTCCCTCAGAGAAATGCCATCTTCTATCACCCTCCATGTCTTTGCCTCCACTGGGAGCTGAGTCCACCCTCCTCACCTTCCCTGGCAACTGTTGCTAGGAAGATGCAGCCTCCGGAGCTGACCTTCCAAAGATTTGGGATCACAGCCTGTTATTTCCACTTGCTGATGAAGAGATCAGATTTGCTTAGAGAGAGCGACGAATAAACCAGCCAACGGAGCCCAAACAGCCACGACCCACAGAGGATGCCAGGGACCCAGTGCCAGCCAGGGCGGTGGTGGGGTGCTGCATGACTGTTCCCATTGCTGGAGGTTTGGGGAGAACAAGGGCTTTTATAGATCTATCAACTGCATTTTCTTGTTACCACAGGGATGAGGACCCTATGTGGGAACCAGCGATTTGGCCCTCTGAGATTACCGGCATGGTCCAATCTTCACTGCTGAGACTGTCGCGGCACCATTCTTTTTTCAGAGCAGAATGACTCTGCTGATGGCGACAGGGATACTGACAGCTACCATTCATTGATACTTGCTTTGCTGCTGTCCTCTGTTGTGCTAATGAAGACCGGGAGGAGCTGGGAGGTTCAATCGTGTGCGCAGCCCTTCCTGGCTAGTGCGTGGCAGAGCGGGATCTGACCGCAGCTGAACCGACCTCAAGCAGGTCTATTAAAATTGCACGAGGAAACTGGGTCATTTCCTTTCGGGCTGAGTGAATCTTACACTTGGTATGATTTGTTAATGCGTTTATTTGTTAGTTAATTAATTAATGGCACTTTCAAGAGTCCTAAGGGTGATAGTGCAGAACCACAATGCTCAGTGATACAATCAGTTTTGTTGTCTGCATTTTAATAACGAATCCATTTGTTCTATGAAACAGACAAAAAAGAAAGACCCCCAAGAAGATGGACTGATACCGTGGCGGCAATCATGGGCTGTGAACTAAACCCATGCTTGCTCCAAGCTCGCTGGGTGTACTGTTCCCTGGGGGATCTGAGGATCCAGTTCTGTATGGAGTGAACTTTTGCTGTGGGCACATCCTTGGAAGAACAGCGCTTCTTTGAACATGGAGGGTGTGTGTGTGGGGGGACACCGGGCTGTGCTCCGTGGATTAAGGTATGATGGTGGTGTTTGTCCACACAAATGCTCATGACTTGTCTTGACTTCCCGTCCTAGGATGCACCCCAAGGCTTCCCGTCCTAGGATGCACCCCAAGGCTTCCCATCCTAGGGTGCACCCCAAGGCTTCCCGTCCTAGGGTACACTCCAAGGCTTCCCGTCCTAGGGTGCACTCCAAGGCTTCCCATCCTAGGGTGCACCCCAAGGCTTCCCATCCTAGGGTGCACCCCAAGGCTTCCCATCCTAGGATGCACCCCAAGACAATGGCCCCTGGGGCAGCAGTGACTGCAACAGTTTACTGGGTGCTGCTCAAGATTAAAAAAACAAAACTGCTGAATAGATACAAGTTGTTAAAGATTTCATTTTACTTGGATCCACGTCAACACTCATGGAAGCAGCTGTCCATCAATGGAACGACTTATTGTACTGGGCAGATCTGCTGTAAAACATCTCTTTAAAGTATTAAAGATCAAAGACATCATTTGAGGACAACCACGCCTGACCCCAGCCATGATATGCTCCATGGCCTTTGATGCACGTGAAAGCTGGATCATGACTCGGAGGACTGCAGAGGAATTCACGCATTTGGCTTATGATGTTGTCGAAGAATATTGAGAGGACCATGGACTTCCAGAAGAGCAGCAAATTTCTTTCGGAAGAAGTACAGCCAGAATGCTCCTCAGCATCGAGGATGGTGGGAATTCATCTCCCATACTTTGGACACATCGCCCAGAGGGACCGGTCCCTGGAAAAGGACATCGTGGTTGGTACAGTAGAAGGCTAGTGAAGAGGAGGAAGACCTCAACAAGGTGGATCGGCAGCGTGGCTGCGACAGCGGCCTCACTCTGAATGGTTGTGAGGATGGCGCGGGAGCAGGCAGTGTTTTGTTGCATTGTACATCGAGTCTTAGATTAGAATTCAAACCAGTGCTGGATACCCAGCGAGTACCCCATGAATGCGGTTATTGTTGTTCTTCTCCTCAGTTCCCTCTCCATGGATTCCCCTCTTTCTTATGCACACTTTCTAAATGAAAACACAAACACAAAGAAAATGAGTAGCAAACAACCCCTCCCCTCAATCTTGGCTCAGAGGAGTTCCACAATTGGTTGGTGGTTAGTCATAAAGGAGCAGGCAGATGAGCCCCAGGACACAAGGATTTCCATGGGAATGCAAAAGCTCACCTAGTGAGAGATGGGGAGAGTTGGCACCAGATCATTTTTAGACCAGGCCTGAGGACACACATATCTGGGTGAGGAAGTCATGAGACGAGGGTGCCCCTGCTGGGTGATAGGTGACCCTGACAAAGGTCCCATGGAACACTTGTCACCTCTTTACCCTCTGCCTGGGCTTAGCCAGGCTGTTGCATGAGCGAGCTATCTCTCTCTCTCATTCTAATTGTGTTTGTTCTGTGCAGGAGGAGCTGGCTCTGAAAGCAGAGATGTGGACTGGTGGGTATGGATGAACTGCTGTCTTCAGATCTAGGGAGTTGGTGGACCAAAAGACAAAGGCCACAGACTAATGCAGAAGATTTCTTTCTATGTCTTACCCATTGGGCAGGACTGGGGCCTTCAGGTTTTCTTTACTCTCAGGCCTCATGCCACCAGGTAATGATCCATCAACGTCCTAACAGACGCCTTCTGCTTTCTATTGGGTAAGACGCTAGACCCAGAGTGGGGGCAGGACCCAGGTTGAGCCGCCCAGCAAGTAGCACATTGAGTGGTGGTTTTGTTGCTTTTTTCGTTTTTCAGGTAGAAGCATTACAGCTACCTCTCCCCAATGTGTCTGTCAGTTTGTCGTCAGGAGGTGACTTGCATGTTTCTGTGATGCTGGAAGCTCTACTATCAGTATTTCAAGTGCCAGCAGGGCCATCCAGGGTGGACAGGTTTCAACAGAGCTTCCAAATTAAGTAAGATAGACTAGGAAGAACAGCCTGGGGTTCTACTTCTGAATACTAGTCAATAAAAATCCTATGGATTATGATAGCATTCTATGACATAGTACTAGAAGATGAGCCACTGAGGTGCCATGGCTCTCAGAATATGGCTTGGTCAAACATATCAGTGATCATGGAATGCTGTAGGACAGGGCAGTGTTTTATTCTGCTCTATAAAATATACCTGATATACAAAATCACCATCACTTTGACTGACTCAATGCCAACTAACAACAACATACAGTGAAATTCACTTAAAAATTTAAGTTTTAGTAGTGTTGATAAATGTAGAGAATCATGTAACCATGCCACAATGAAGAAAAAGAATAGCTCTATCAAAAATTCCTTATACTGTGCTATAACACAGCGTAGTGAAGAAATCAGGTGATGCCTGGCTATCAGAAAGAATAGCATTTGGAGTCTTAAAGCCTGGTCTTATAACAGTTTTAAGTGAGATGCCACCCAAGTCCTCATGGAAGGATCACACTAGCCCATGTTATCCAAGGATTGTAAATAAAGAAGCCCAGGATCAGAGAGGGAATTGTATATGAGCTTAGATTCTGAGCATCCAGTTTGCAGAAGACTATGGATGATCGTAAAAGCCCCAAATATATTTTCAGTCCCCACCTGGATTAAACTTGCATCAAATCCCCTTGGACCATTGACCAGGGGTGTGAAAAGTCTGCTCTCAGACAGAGCACATCGGAAATTAGAGTGCAGCAGATTTAGTTAGATTAAAATTTATCATATTATTTAATTTCTCTTTTGACCCATTTTTAATTTGGTCTACTTTCTATTATTATCTGCTTGCTTTTGGATTGAGGTTTTACTGGGCTTTATGTTGTTATTATTGTTGGTTTTTTTAATATGATTTTCTTTAAATGAAATTCAGGATAGAAAATCTATGGAGACAGGAACTAGATTAATAATAGTTCTTTAGGGTTATGGCAGGGGAAGTCGAGGGGAACTGGAATGAAGAGACTGTTCTAAAATTGATTGTAGTGATGAATGCACAACTCATTTTAATGTATCAAACCATCAAAGTACATGGATAATATGCCAAGTAAACTGTTTTTAAAAATCCCTTCTGCTTACCTTTCGTAGCTCATTCCATCCCCGTCACCCCCAGTGCTTCCCCATGGGAATCGCTGAACTGTTATGTGTCCCACAGGCAAATCAGTGACATCATGGAGCCTGTTGATTCTGGAGTGGTTCACTTAGAAAATACATTTGTGATCGATCCATATCGTTACATCTTTCATTCTTTTTTTTATTGCTGAGTAATATTCAAGGGTGTGGACATGCTGCAGTTTGTTTATACATTCCACAGCTGAAAGCCGCTTGGGTTGTTTTTAGTTCTTTGCGATTACAAATAAAACTGCTATAAAATTCACCTGCTTTTTGTGGATAGGGTGTTTATTTCACTGGAGTAAATACCAAGAGCAGGATCGCTGGGTTATATGACAAGATGTTTCAATGTTTAAGAAGCTGTCAAACTTTTCATAAGTGGTTATAGCATTTTGCATTCTCCTTAGCTGTCTATAAAAGCTTCTGATTCTCCTTGTTCGTTCTAACAGTTGATGTTGTTGTCAGTGTCGGTGTAATCGTGCGAGATGCTATCTTTTCCATTTCTTTAATGGTGAATGATGTTGTACACCTTTCCATGTGCTTATTGACCACCTACACAACGTCTTTGGTGAAATATCTGATTAACTTTTCAAATATCTGATTAACTTTTCAAATCCAAGAAACACTTGAAATTGAGATTTGAGAGTTAAAAAATATCATAAACCGAAGTCCTTTGTAAGATATGTAATTTGCAAATATCTTCTCACAGCGTGAGACCTTGAATGACATGTGCTACTTATATTTCCAACCGACTTGCATCCTACTATCCAGGTAGAAAGGGAGAGAATTGGAGCTAGCTGGTGAGCAGTGTTCATGGCCATCACAGATACTGCTCGGTCTGCTTACCAGTTTCCCATGCATGTTTTTCAGATTAACAGGTGTCCTTCTAAAGCAGGGGCAGCACACTGGGCCACTGTTTGTCTTTGATCCTAGCCTTGGAGTACGCAAGCAGGAGCCAGGAATCTATGTCTACTGATCACCACTCTGTAGCGGTTTCTGAGTGATAAGATTGAGCTTTGGTAATTCAAGTATTTTTTTTGAACATTCAAGTAGTATGTAGAATAAAGAGAATGTATTATTATTAATCGGGCATGATGATCATAACTCAATTTTACAAATATTGCTTGCTCTAGCTTTGGAGGTAGAGTAATGGAAAGATGAAACAATAGATAATGAAGGATGGATGGTGCCAGCGAGGTCGGTAGATAAATCGAGGCTGTTGAATCAACTCTGACTCATGGTGATCTCATATACAACAAAATCAAATGGTGCCTGTCACTGCAGCGTCCCAACAAGTCCCTGCATGTCAGAGTCTATCCTTGTAGCTGTAGTGCCAATCCATCTCACGAGCCTCCCCCTCACCGTCACTGACCCTCCACTGCACCAAACTTGATGCTGCCCTCCAGTGATCGATCCCTCCCAATGCTCAAAGCCAACGATGTTCTCTTTTGACCCATAAGCTTCCATTCCCAGGCCTTTTTAGTTGGTCTTAGCCGGGATGCTCTGCTGAAATAGATCTACCATGGGTGATCCTGCCGGTGTTTGAAATACACGTGGCATAGCGTCCAGCATCGTAGAAACAACACACGCCAACACAGAATGAGACACAGACAGATGGATGATGGGCAAGCATTTAAATACATCCCTATTCCCTCCGATATTTCTTTCAACAAAATGTGTCTGAGGAGGACCGTGTCCATAAAGACTCTTAGTGTCAAGTGACAGAAAACCCAAGTCGCATCAGTGCAGGAACCAAATAGTATACATTTCAGGCATGGCTGGATCCAGGAATTCCTTTATCAAACAGATAGGTGCCAACTGGCTTATGCTCTGACAGCTCCACATCCAATGGAAAAGACTACCTGTTTATAATATGGTCAACCATGACTGGCTCACTGGTTAATGATGCACCCCTGGCACCTGGGCTGGGGCTAGCAGAGGATGCATCCTGGCCAGTTCTAGCTCTTCCTGAATAACTTGGACTGGACATAGGAGAAAATATGGAGGTATAAATTAGAAACAGCCTCACGCTCAATTCTGAAGAACGTACCACTGTTGGAATTGGACTCAACCTGCTTTCAGCTTAGAGTTTTTTTGTTGTTGCTCCAAATGAAATCAAAATCCGAGGTCATCTATGTAGAACAATGCAGGAGTGGGTTCTTAATAAACCACATTTGGTTAGCAATGGTATGATGACAAGATTGCTTAAAGACCCCTCACACTGTGAATACCAAGCAACACTTTGCAGATCAACCTGTGGACTGCCGTTTAGGCATTGAACCGTGTCTCCTTCAAAAGATATGTTGAAGCCCCAATCCCTGATACCTGTAGATGTGAACTTTTTGGACAACGGTTTTTCGAAGATATGATCCGTGAAGTTAACAGGAGGTCATACTGGAGTAGGGTGGCCCGTCACAGCATAACTGGAGTCTTTTTAAGAGAGAAGAAACAGAGGCAGACAGCCATAAGATGCTACAGCCTCAAGCCAAGGGCCACCCAGACACACCAGAAGCTAGGAGGTAGCTGTGGAAGAGATCTGCCCCCGGATCCTCACAGGGACCCAGCCTGGCCAACACTCTGACCTCGGCCTCCCAGCCTGCGGGCTGGTGGGACATGTGTATCTGTTGGTTAAATCTGTCCACTCGGTGGACTTTGGCTTAGGCAGAAAGTAAAATATCAAGCTTTCCTGATCGGTGAGCTATTTGATATTTATTGGTCCCCAGAAGGAAGACGATTTCTGTGATTCCCTCCTCAGTCACATTTGGGATATTTTACTTGACCAGGAACCTTTAAGCCGCCCCAGAACGAGTGTTCTCCAGAGCAGACGCAGGGACACACGGACCCAGAGGTACCAGCTCATCTTCTGAGCCTCGCTTGCTCAGAACTTTTATTGCAATCGCAGGGCAACAGAAGGTTTCCGAGGAAGGCTGGTTTAGTCCCTCCATCACCTCTCTGGAATGTCTAGAAATGAGTATAATAACACAGAGATAAAGCCCATCAAATCCCTGGCTTCTAAAAAAAAAAAAGAAGCCCTTTCTCCATCCAACCTATTACGTAGTCACTGGGCTCAAATAGCATAGCAACCCCCCCTCCCCCTGCATGAACTGATCTGATTCCGGTTTCAGGCCAACGAGGGTCTGCTGGTGGCCTTCACCGAGAGGCCTTCTGGCCGCCGCAGGGACTCTCATTCACCTCTGGCAAACCCCTGTCTGCAGCTGCAGCAGATCAAGTCAGGTTCACATCTGTTCCCCAGACACCCGACACCCCACCCCAGCTCCCCATCCAACAAAGCTGGCCAGGTTTTCACAGTTAATTCCTCCAGGCCCCCCACACCCCGCCCGGCTCATCTCCTCCCTCTTGCTTCTATGAATTCTCAGAGATCAAAGCAGCGAGCTAGCCCGATCCTTGTTTGCTCAGCATTCAGCAGAACACCTTAAATTCTCAGCTTGAAAAGAGGCTGAAAGAAGGTCACACATACTCCATTGCTGAAGATCTTTCAAACAGCAAGACATGACTCAAACAAGTATTAACAGACAAACCACCATGGTCTCTCTAGGGCCCTGGTGTCCGGTGAAATTAGGGACTTCTCTTACACAGTTTAATCTCAGAATCTGATGGGAAAACAGCCAGAATTTCCCACAGAGGTCACCCTAAGTTGACTTGGGCCATGCAATGAGTCTAAGACGGAAATTGGGAGCTACCGCCACAACAACATGGGTCTGCCCTCAACTGGAAATGAGATCTAAAATGTTCATTTGGGATCACTCCTCTGAGCCACGCTCAGGAGTGCTCTTCTTGCCCCGGGCCTTAGTTCACGAAATGGTCTGGTTTTTAATGTCGAGAGACCATCCACTCTCTGGATTTCTCCACTTTTTGGCAGCAGAAAATACTTTGCCAAATAGAATCTTAAATGGAAGCCCTGCATAAAGAAGATGAACTTAGGACTGAACAGGTGTCACCATCACTTGGTCCTCCACCTAGGCAGTCACCGTTCCACCATTGGGCTGTTGGGTTTCTGCAGTCTGGAATGGCTCAATGTCACCCAACTCCTTCCAAACATTGACGAACCAGTGAGGGAAAGGGAACTGCCCAGACTCCCATGGTCGACACAGGAAGAGCCCACTAGAACCCAAGTTTCCATTCCTCAACGATGACATCCCAACTGCCTGATTCACGACTGCCCCGAATCTTCAGATTGGGTACCAATGAAGGCATGCCCGAGAGAAAAATCTCAGCCAGGAGTTTACCCCTACTTTTCACATTCAAGCAGGCTCCGAAGTAATCAGTTGTCTCTTCACGATGTTAACTTTTGTCCATGTTCATCACTGCCACCTCCCTTCCTGGAACCACCTAGGACTCTGCATTTGATCTGCTTCCCACCCCCTACCCCACCCCCACCCTCCAGGTTCTTCAGTTGCTGGAGCCTGTCTACTGAACTTGGTCACTCATTAGAGTCACCTGGGAGCTTGTTGAAATATAGATTCCTGGAGAATCAGAATTTCCAAGGGTGGATCCCAAAATCTGTGTGATAAGCACCCTAGATAACGTTGGTGATTGACCAATGCTGGAAAGCGGTACATTCAATGAAGTTGTGTTTCTCCATATCTAAGGAATTTTTGTGTTAAGTCATAGCCTTCCTTGCTGGGAGGATTACAATCTGGGATACATTTCTCTGGACTGCCTTTCAGAATAATGGAAGGGGTCAATTTCTGTAAGACCTTTAGTATATGTATTCTAAAGAAATTACCATAGGTTTGTGGAGATATTAATCTTGGAGGATAATCATGGCTGTAATAAAAAAATAGAAATGTTCAGAAAAGAGAGTATCGAGTAAATAAATTTTGGTGTACGCATGTATTATTATACATTTATCCAAAATATTTAGGAGGTTAATACTTTAACTATGTTCTTAATGCGCGCGTGCACACACACACACACACACAGCTTTTTAATAAATACTGGGAGATTTTCTGGTTCCAGGAACTTTAGGAGGTCTCTGTTCAATCATTAGTTGAACAATATGAATCCATTACAATATAAACACTTTAATTGCCTTTTGGGCAGAATTCCCAAAGTTGATTCTAAAATTTGTATGGAAATATAAAAGACTCTTGAGAAGAATAAGATCAGAAGACTGACACTTATTAAATATGAAGCTTACCACAAATTTGCAGAACTTAAGGCAGTGTGGCACTGGCATTTAGATGTCCAGGTTAATGTAATATAATTCAGAAGCTAGAGTTTTGAAAAATATACCAAAGCCATTTAGTGTGTTGCATGGTGTGTGTGTGTGTGTGTGTATGTAGCTCTTTCAATAAATGAATTTCTAGAAAACTACAGAACATGATTACAAGAAACCAAGAGGGACCTTCATATGGAAGAATATTCCATGCTCCTGGATTGGAAGACTCAATATTGTAAAGATGTCACTCCTACTTAAGGCACTGTATAAGTTCAACACAATTCCAATATACATACCAGCATCTTTCTTCAAAGAAATGGAAAAACTGATCGCCAACTTCATATGGAAAGGGAAGAAACCCAGAATTGGCAAAGAACTCCTCAAGCAGAAGGATAATGTGGGTGGGCTTGCATTGCCTGACTTTAAAACTTATTATACAGCCCCAGTTGTCAAAACAGTATGGCGCTGATATAATGAGAGATCCTCGGACCAAAGGATAAGAACAGAAACCCCAGAAATAAAAACAGCAACATATAGAAAACTGATCTTTCATAAGGGCCCCCAAAATATCAAATCGGAAACGAATGCCCTGTTTAACAAATGGTGTCGGAAAAACTGGGTATCAACCTGCCAAAGAAGGAAACAAGATCCTTATCTAACTTCACACACAAGAACAAATTCGAGGTGGATCACAAACCTCAAGGTAAAACCCCAAACTATCAGGATCATCGATGAAAAATCGGGACAAACCTAATAACCTTGGATGCAAGGAATGCATGGGCTATCAGAATTTAGGAAGGATACACAATTTGAGGAAAATAAAACAGACGATTAGGACATACTAAAGATAAACACTTGTGTACATTGGAAGACTTCATCAAGAGAGTAATAAGAGAAGCCACAGACTTGGAAAAGATATTTAGTAATGACATATCAGATAAAGGGTTTATTACTAAAATCTACAGAATCCTCCAAGCCTACAACATGAAAAAAAAATGAATAGCTCACTGAAGAGGTGGGCAAAAGACTTGAACAGAATATTCACAAGAGATGAAACCCAAATGGCCAATAAACACATGAAAAAATGTTCCTGATCATTAGCTATCCAATAAATGCAAATTAAAACAACTATGAGATACCATCTAACACCCACAAAAATAGCCCAATTAAAAAAAAACCAGAAAGCAACAAATGCTGGAGAGGCTGTGGTGAGATAGGAACTCTCATCCACTGCTGGTGGTCTTGTAGATACATATAGCCACTGTGGAAAGCAATTTGGCAATACCTAAAACAGATGTAAATTGAGACACTCTATGGCCCAGCAATTTCACTACTGGGCATTTCCCCCAAAGGAGTTAG
This sequence comes from Tenrec ecaudatus, assembly GCF_050624435.1. Taxonomy (NCBI): domain Eukaryota; kingdom Metazoa; phylum Chordata; class Mammalia; order Afrosoricida; family Tenrecidae; genus Tenrec; species Tenrec ecaudatus. The sequence goes on from NC_134538.1 coordinate 9,040,516, forward strand.
AAATAGACCACGGCCAAACATCTGTTCTTCAATGTTCATCGCTGCGTAGTTCACTATTGCAAACAACTGGAAATAGTCTAAATTTCCATCAATAGGTGAATGGATTAAAAAACTCTGATATATACACACAATGGAATACTATGCATCCTTAAAAATAGTGATGAAAATATGAAACACCTCATCTGGTGGAAAGAACTGGAGGATATTATGCTAAGTGAAGTTAGTCAAGCACAAAAGGTCAAGTACATGATTCCTTTGAGCTAAGTCCAAACAGCAGAATGGCCTAAGGAACACTGCACACAACATACAACTCTTGGGCTTAGACCAGATACGCTGGCACAAGCCAGATCAATTCTAATGATACATGCTTCATCAAATAAATAAATAAACAAACCAATAAAATAATAATACAAAAAGACGCAGATAGCACCTATGTTGAAAGGCATCTCCCCCCTCCACATCCTTCCCCCTAGGCCTTTAAAGCCTACAGAGGGGTAGGGAAATAAAAAAAAAATGGTCAGGGGGGACCAGGGACCTAATTGACCTAAGGATGGGTATTGTTTATGTCTCCACAGGAAATGGAGACTGAGATTAGACCTCATTTCAGTGTGCCAATCCTTGAGGTCGGTGCTCCTGCACAGAGCAGCTCATTCCCAGAGATGACTGCAGGGCTGACCTCAGCTCGTGACTTGATGTCCTCTCCCTGGATGACAGTGCTATGGAGGATGGTCCTGAAGAGATAGTTCAGGAGGAGCTGCAGGTCTGAGGCACGCATGGGGGCAAATCCAGAGGGGAGTGCAACAGACCAGCAATGGAATGAAGCTTTGAGGTCCCCGAGGAATCCCGATCGTAGACTTCTGACTCTGGGGGGCAGCACTTGACACCTCACCTGATCTGAGTGGGGCTTTCTCACAAGGGGGCCACACTGAAAATCTAATGGTGTAATGGGCTGGGTGTGTGTGTGTGTGTATGTGTGTGTGCAGTAGACCACTCCATTCCTGACTGCAGGGAAAGAAATAGGGACCAGTAGGATGCACACCTTTCAGACACAAAGGCTGAGGACTAAGAGGGTCTGAGTGCTGCTAGGTAAGCGGGTCCGAGGGCATGGAACCGTGAAAGAAAAGGGGATTGGGCAGAGGGATTAGACAGGTCCTGCTCCTTAGACACCTACTCTGGGTCAGGATATCAGTTAGACTTGGAACTATTCGTTTGGTCTTTCTCCCTTTTTATTTTTGGTTCTAAAAATCTATTTTTTAAAATTATTTTTTCTTTTGGTGTGTATCTATATAAGATAGGCAATATAAGCAAGGCCATGGAGACAGTCACAGGACTGATGGTTCTGGAGGGATATGGAAGGCGAGGCGATGGGAGGAGGTGAAGGGTGAGGCAACAATGATACGGACAGGGGGAATAGCAAGGGTTTTATAATGGACAGAGTTCCTGGGTGCGTTTCATCACTTGAAAAGTGTCTGAGAGGAATTACTGGGAGCTAAGTGATGGGTAAGCATGATAGTGGGGTAGGAGGAAAGAAAAAAGAAAAAGAAGAATGCAACAAAAGACAGATCTAGGTATAAATGTAGATACATAACTGTAAATATATAATTATATAACTGTGTGTATTTGTACATATATGTACATCTAAGTAAATTCAATAGGAAACAGATGGACTTTGGGCCTCTACTAAAAGCTCACCTAAGTACAAGAATGGTTTGTTCTAATGGTGTGGCACCTTCCCAATACAATCGCTGAAGACAAAGTGGGTGGGTAGGCAAATGTAAAGAAAGCTGATGGTGCCCGGCTATTAAAAGATACAGCGTCTGGGTTCTTAAAGGCTTGAAGTTAAACAAGTGGCCATCAAGCAGGAAAGGAACAATACCCACATGGAAGAAGCACACCAGCTTGTGTGGTCATGAGGTGTTGGGAAGAGGTTGCAGAAGTTCAAAAACAAGCAATTAAACTGGTGTGAAGGAGCATGGACAAAGTGGAGACCCAAAACTCACCTGTGAGACAATTGGACAGGCCCTCACAGAGGGGCCTCGTGTGTGTGAGTTGGGTGGGGGTGGGGGTGGTGGGCCATGGGGAATGAGGAATTTAGGCTGCAGGTATAGCAGCCTAAACACATCAGAAACACATAACGATGCTCTGTTTCTTTAATTTTTCCTCCCCTTGCTATTAAGGCTTATGTTTCACCTCATTAACACGGTTAGACCTCCATATGTTCACGTGTACGATTAAGATCTTTCGATTCAGGAATGCCGGGATGGATGATCCTTCAGAAACAGCAGCGGGAGTGATGATTCACTGAGGATAACAGGAAGATGTATGTGTGTGTGTGTGTGGGGGGGAGGGGTGGAGGGAGGGTGGAGGAGTGTGGGGGTGGAGTGGGCTGATAGTAATGATGACTGTATCACTCCACTTCAGAGGAGCGAATAATAGGTGAATTGTAGGTGAATGGATATATTGTTTGGGATAAGATACAGCTTAAAAATATAATAATAATATATAACAACAATAATAAGGGTTCTTTGGGGGGATAAAGGAGGGAGGAACTAAAGGGGAGCTAATATCAAAGAGTTCAAGAAGAAAGACTGTTTTATAACTGATTGTAGTAGTAACTGTACAATTTTGCTTGAGCTATTTGAATTATGGAATGTTATGACCTCTGTAAGAGCTCCCAATAAAATGATGACTTAACAAAGAAAAAGAGAAACAAAAATAAATGAATTTCTACATGCAAAGAAAGAAGGCAAGCACCTACGTCATACCTTACTCAAAAGTATACTCAGGTTGAATCAAGTATCTAAATATCAGAAGTGAAATTATAAGCTAGCCTCTTAGAATAAGCCATAGACATAATCCTTCATGAGCGTGGATGGGGCACTAGGATCTTTACTTACTGTAACACAAACAGCACAATCAATGAAACAAAAACCAGATAAGTCAGATTTCATTGAACTTAAAAGATGTGCGCTTCAGAGGACACTACAGAAAGAAAGAAAGAAAACAATTCACATATGTAGACAACATATTGTAAATCATATATCTCATAAGGAACCAGTATCAGAATATATAGAGAACACTCACCACTCAATAATAAAAAGACAAACGACTCAATTTAAAAGCAGGCATGGGATTTGAATAGATATTCCTCAAACCTGCTATACAACTGTCTAATACTCATACGGAAGATGCTTGACATTCTCTGTCCCTGCTGCTCTCAGATGCGTTCAAGTCGTTTCTGACCAGTAGTCGCTCCATGTTCAGCTGAACTTAGAGAAATGCAAGCAGAATCTCCACGCGATGCAGTTTCACATCCACGACTGGAAACAAACAGGGAACAACAAGTGCTGACAAGGAGGAGGAGAATTTCTGGGGGAAATGTAAACTCCCATGGTCCCTCCCTTTCGAAAATGTTTTGGCTGTTCTTTGGGAAGTTAAACATTGAATTATCATAAATTTCAATCATTTCATGCTTAGGTATGTACCCAGGAGGAAAAACCATATGCTCACACCCACAAAAATAATGTTCACAGAAACATTACCTATAATAGATGAAAAGTTGAATGAATCTATCAATGATAAATAAACAAAATGGTATAGCCATACAGTGGAACATTGTTGAGTTAGTACACATGAATCCATGATATAATATGGATGTATCAGAAGACAGTATATGAAGCAAAACAAGCTGGATATGCAAGCTCACATAGTATATGATTTATTTAAGAACTACCCAGAACAGGCAAGTCCATACAGACCTAAATCTATACAAGCAGATGAGTAATTTTCATGGCTACAGGGGAAGGACTAAAGAAGAATTTTTTTTGCATGGGTGGGTGATGAAAATATTCTCAAAATTTTCATCGTTAATTCCAACTCACAGTGAGGAGCCTAGAGGGCAGAGTGGAACTGCTTCATAGGGCTCCTAAGCTGCGAATCTTTATGGAAGCAGTCTACCAAGAACCTCTGGTGGGTTCAAATGGCTCCCTCTCTGTTAGCACCTGAGCACGTAACTAGGTTCCTTGTTCTGGAATTAGATAGTAGCAAGTGTTGCATGAGGCTCCTGGGTGGTGCACATGTTTTGAAACTCAGCTGGTGGCTCTGTGGGTTAGGCAATATGCTAAGTCAGTGGTTCAGACCCAGCAGCCACTCCATGGGAGGAAGTTGAGGCTACTCGCTCCCTAAAGACTAACAGCTTCAGAAACCCTGCACAGGGTTGTTTTCCATTGAAATGGGCTGGATGGCAGTGTGTGTGTGTGTGTGTGTGTGTGTGTGTCTTCATAACTTAAAACCTGGCAGGTCTAACACATGTACCAATACCACTGAAGAAAGACCTGACAATCTGCTTCCATAAATATTACAGCCAACTAAACTATATAGAAGGATCCCTGGTAGCAGAGTAGGTTCCGTGTTGAGCTGCCAACCACAGAATCAGCAGTTCAAACCCACCAGCTGCTCCATGGAGAAATATCAGACTTCCTGGTCTCGTACAGATAGATGAACAGCCTCAGAGACCCGCAGGGGAAGTTCTCTTCTGTCCACAGGGCATGGTGAGTCAGCATTGACTCAACGGAAGTCAGCATTCTGAGAAACCTTATAGAGTAGTTCCATTCTTTAACGTATGGGCACTCTGTGTGGAGAACGGTTTCCCAAGGTTCCAGGGTGAATACAAATGGTTAGGAGGCAGCGTTCTAACAAGAGGTTGGTGGTTCCAGTCCACCCAGAGGCACCTCGGAAGAAAGGCCTGGCACTTCCCAAATATCAGCTGCTGAAAATTCAAGGAGTGCAGACCAACTCTGTGTCATACATGGAGTCACCATGGGTCATCATTCAAGTGCTTGCTATTGCTTTATTTTTCAATGATTGTTCCACTTACTGACTATAACAAGTGCATTAATAAATCAAGCATTTAATTGAAGAAGATGTAAAAGGCACAACAGACTCAACTCACAAGAATTAGGGAAAAGGAAAAATATTTATTGATTAAATGGAGAACAAAGTACAATAAGAATACCTTATTAAAGGGGTTTGAAAACTAATAGAGAAAAATGGAAAAATTTAGTAATGAAAGGGATATAATAAAATACTTCATTTATAAGATAAAATTAAAAATGTGTCAATAAGATAGGAACTAGATTTCATGAAAAATATCACTTTTCCAACTACTGTGCAAAAAAGAAAAGAAAACCTGAATAGGAAACGATGGCTATTAATATAAATTGAATCAATTGTTAAAATACCAGCTAGTTCACAGCGAATTTTTATTAGCAATCAGGAGTGGATAATTCTAAGTATAAAGAAACTCTCTCAGAGTAAACAGGTAAGTCATTTCTAGTTGATCCAAAGCCTGAAACCATTTTATTACATAATAGGTTAGAACATCTATGTGAGAAAATCCATGATAAGCAATAATAAAAGATAAGCCACAAACCGATGATTAAAAACAACACCATGATCTGTAAATAACTCCTTAAATCAGTTAATAAAAAGACAAGCAAATGAATAGGAAAATGACCAGAGAACATTAACAGTGTATCAAACTTAAGAAGAAATGCAATTGGACAACAAATCCATGTAAAGACCAGCAATCACATCACTAATGGGGCTGTGCTATTGAAAATGATGGAACGTTTAATTAACCTACAAATCAGCAACGGTGAAAATCTGTGTGGCCCAAGTGGGAGAACACGAAGCCCCCCATCTCTGCGAGTCTGGAGGCCGGTTTTACCAAGTCCATTGACATGGAACATGCCGGCGCTTCTGAGATATATCCACATATGTGTGCCCGGAGCAAGTATGGGAATGTGACTGGAGCAAGACAGAGCTCTGAATGTGGACTTTTCATCTTTGAAGAAAATCCTTCCTTATCACTATTTAAAATGATACATGTAAATACAAATTCCTAAGCTTTATAAGAAGACGCCGCTCACAATATGGTGTTCGATTGGATTGGTCATAGACAAATTCCTGTGGGGGAGAGGACAATGTACTTCGAAAATATGTGAAAACGCTTAGCTAAAACCTTATGAAGTCAAAGTTGGGCTTCGAGGACCCGACTGTGCAGGTTGACCTTCGAGGACCTCTCTGTGCAGGTTATCCCACACAGAGGGGCAGGAGGAAGAGGGAAGGAGGGAGGTGGAGGACATTGTGTTCTTTAGGATGTAACGTTTTCTACGAATTTTCCCTTCCTTACCCCCAAACACTGATCAGTAACATTACTACACTCACACGCTGTGACTCCACGGTGGAATCCCTTGTCAGGCAGCCATCTGTGTCAGCTCCACCAGGTGTCAGCTCCACCGCTCCCTGCACAGTCCCACCTTGATCACCTGCCCCAGTTTGTCCTTTTAACTAGCCTACTTACCCTTGCGAGGATTGCTCCAGTGATATACACTGGTACCCTGTGTGAGTCAGGGCACTTTAGAGAAACAAACCCACAGAAACTCATGTATAAGAGAGAGTTTTAGAGAAAGGGTAAATGTGCATCAAGAAAATGCCGCAATCCAGTGCTTCCCAAGTCCACAAGTGCAACATTAACCCATTGACCCATATGTCCAACACCAATCCACAAAATCCCCCTCATCTCACAAAATAGACACAATGATGCCGACTGCAGGAGGAAAGCCGAGTCAGTGAGCGTGTAAGCATCTCAGCGCTGGCAGGGGTCTCCACATGGCTGCTCCAGCACCCAGGGCTGCATTGGGGTAGGTCCATGTGACTTCTCCTAAGGGATGTCTTGCAGGAAGTGAGCCTTGCCAGCTGAAGCAGGGACCTGCTAAGGCATCTGCACCCTGGTCCGACCATCACAAAGCAAGAGACTTGAGAACTAGAAAGGAGAGACTCACTGGGCCATTTATCCCTCCGCCTTTCAATTAACGGCACATGTGTTTATTGGCCAGGTTGGCACCGTAAACTAACTACCTCCTACCCAAATAACAAAATACCCGCCTTTTAGTGTTGCAGGAGAAGTAAAGGTACTTTATGTGCTGGTGAATTCTCAAAACTGACGTTGGCTTGCTCTGGAAGAAAGGATACGCACAGCTGAGCAGTTGCTGATGGATTTTGGGAGAACGCTTGGCCTTGATCAACCCAGTACTTCAAGGCTTCATTGCAGTGTGGCACCAGCTCTCACCTGTACTGGGTACTTGTTGGGCCTGGAGTGTTACCAGTCTGAGGTTGGCTGATGATGCAATAACTTGGAATGATGTATGTAAAACACTCTTCCTCATGTGTAGCATATAAAAGGTACTACGGAAATAAGGGTATGCTTAGTCAACCGACGAGTGAAGAGGCAACCTGTCCCTCTCTATGTCACCATCCAAGTAAGGTCTTACCTTGGGAGGAAAAGGGAAAAAATCTTAGAAAAAGATTCCAATTTTTTTTCAGAACTTAGACATGAATCTATAGATTGTGGACTCCATGCGCTGGGGAAGGTGAGGGGCTAGAGAGAAGTGAAGAAAGGGGTGAAGTAGAGAGCATACGAGGAGAAGGGGAAAGAAGAGGGAACCCAGGAATAAGAATAACCCCATGCATTTCCACAGCGTCCCCTGAGCACCAGGCTCTGTTCCTCGCACACGTCACTTCATTTAATCTGCACAGGAAGTGTATGACAAAGGAACTCTTGTAATTTCACGGATTGAGACACATGCTAGCAGAGTAACCTATCCGATGTTTACATGGAGACAGAACTTAAATCCATTTACCTTAGTTCCAAAGTGTAGGCCCTTCACCTCTGCACCTTTCAGGGAAATGAAGCATGAAGAGAGCTCCCGGTTCTTCCATCATGCTACAGACGGAGTCACCAACAGAGGGGCACCTCTGCCTGCTCTCTCATGGCTCTGATGACGCATGTTGGAGCTTAGCTTACTCATCTTTCCCCCACTGTTCTGCGTCTTTGAGGGAAGATATGTGTGTACATATATATAATGCATATATATGGAACTGTATATATTATACATTATATATGCAATACACCTTACACATATTTAGTTAGACAGGCAGGTAGACATATAGCGATACACATAGCTCTATATCTATACCGATATACATATCTCTATATATCTACATTTATAGCTCCTTATCTATTTATAAATGTATACATCTTTCAGTGGTGTGTACTTCTTATGCATATACTGAAGACAAATTCATGCTTTGAATTATGGTGTTGGTGATGACTATTGAAAATGTCACTGACGACTGGAAGAAAGACTATCTGATTTGAAAGAAGGACAGCCAGGATGGTGAAGCTTCACTGCACATACCTTGGACGTGTCATCTGGAGGGACCAGTGCCTGGAGAGGGACATCATGCTTGGTTAAACAGAGCCAATGAAAAGAGGAAGGCTTTCAACAAGATGGATCGACACAGAGGTCCTGAAAAGCTCAAACGCACTAACAATTGTGAGGACGACACAGGACCAGGCAATAGTTCATTCCGAGATACATGGGGTGGCTGTTTGTCTGAGCCAACTGGATAGTATGCAACAACACCAACACTACCATCATGGTATCTCCAGACAAGACAGTCCCAGAGGATGTTTTCATAGTAGGCAGTCATTTTCATCATCATTAGCATAATCATTACCACCACCACCACCACCATTTATAGAGCATCAGCGATGGGTCAGAGCTGTGTTCCGTGTTTTATAAGCAGTACTTTACAGCACACCCCTAAGAAGAGGTATCATTATTATCCCCATATCACCTTTGCGAAAACTAGCTCTTGAAAAGGGAGAGAATTGTCTCATGGTCATTCAATATAATAATCAGTGACCAAACAAACAAAAGAAAAACAAGCCACGAAAACTAACCAAACTTACTGCCATCATGTCAATGCTGACGCATCGTGATCCTATAGGATGGGGAAGAATTATCCCTGTGGGTTTTCAAGATTCTACAGGGGTAGAAAGCCCAGACTTTCCCCTGCGGAGCAGTTGGGCTTTAGACTGTTGATCTTTCGGTTAGCAGCCTGTCAAATCCAAGTCCATTTGTTTGCAGAGCCTAGACTGGAAATGACTAATCTCCCTGGCTGCCCCAAGCCTGGGAAGTTGGTCACAGGTTCTGTGCTCTGGTTTCTAAGACGGGGCTGACTATAAGCTGAAGATAGGAGCAGCATCGTGTTTCTTCTCCAATCTGCTGTGGAAGCTGCTCATTAGCTAAATCTGCCCTTCAATTTATTATGTATTTTTCTTCCCTTGGCTTCTTTATCTTTCTTTTCTGGTTTTTTAATTTCTTTTTTTAATCGTTTTATTAGAGGCTCATACAGCTCTTATCAAAATCCATACATACATCAATTGTGTAAAGCACATTTGTACATTCATTGCCCTCATCATTCTGAAAACATATGCTCTCCATTTAATCCCCTGTCATCAGCTCCTCATTTTCCCCCCTCTGTCCTTGCTCCCCCCTCTCTCATGAACCCTTGATAATTTATAAATTATCATTTTGTCATATCTTGCCCTGTCCAATGTCTACCTTCACCCACTTTTCTGTTGTCCGACCTCCAGGGAGGAGGTCACATGTAGATCCTTGTCATCAGTTCCCCCTTTCCAGCCCACCCTCCCTCTATCCTCCCAGTATCGCCACTCACACCACTGGTCCTGAGGGGGGAAGGGATCATCCGCCCTGGATTCCCTGTGTTTCCAGTTCCTATCTGTACCAGTGTACATCCTCTGGTCTAGCCGGATTTGTAAGGTAGAATTGGGATCATAGTAGTGGGTGGGAAGGAAGCATTTAGGAACTAGAGGAAAGTTGTATGTTTCATCATTGCTACATCACCCCCTGACTGGCTCACCTCACTCCCGAAACCCTTCTGTAAGGGGATGTCCAGTGGATTACAAATGGGCTTTGGGTCTCCACTCTGCACTTCCCCACTCATTCGCTATGGTAAGATTTTTTGTTCTGATGATACCCGATACCTGATCCTTTCGATACCTCATGAATGCATGGTGTCCTTCTTCCATGTGGGCTTTGTTGCTTCTGAGCTAGATGACCGCTTGTTTACCTTCAAGCCTTTAAGACCCCAGATGCTATATCTTTTGATATCTGGGCACCATCAGCTTTCTTCGCCACATTTGCTTATGCACCCATTTGTCTTCAGCGATCTTATCATGGAGGTGAGCACACAATGATAGGAGTTTTTGTTCTTTGATGCCTGATAACTGATCCCTTTGGTACCTTGTGATGACACAGGCTGGAGTGCTTCTTCCAAGTGGGCTTTGTTGCTTCTGAGCTAGATGGCTGCTTATTTACCTTCAAGCCTTTAAGACCCCAGACGCTATATCTTTTTATAGTTGGGCACCATCAGCTTTCTTCAACACATTTGCTTATTCACCGCTTTGTTTCAGTGGTTGTGTCAGGAAGGTGAGCATCATAGAATGCCAATTTAATATAAGAAAGTATTCTTGCATTGAGGCAGTACTTGAGTGGAGGCCCAATGTCCACCTGCTACCTTAATACTAAACCTATGATTATATGTACATGGATCTATTTCCCCATCCTCATATATAAATATATTTGCATATGTACATGCCTTTATTTAGACTTCTATAAATGCCCTTTGCCTCCCAGCTCTTTCCTCTATTTCCTTTGACTTTCCTCTTGTCCCACTATCATGCTCAGTCTTCATTTGGGTTTCAGTAATTCCTCTTGGTTACATTACATTTGATCATATCCTACCAGACCTCATACACCCTCCTCACCACTGATTTGGATCACTTGTTGTTCCCTTGTCCCTGGGTTTGCTAACACCCTTTCCTTACCCCCACCCCCACCCCCCTTTCCCATGTCTCCCCCAGAACTGTCGGCCCCATTTTTTCCCCCTCTAATTGTTCATCCAGCCTATTTTATTTAGACAGACCTGTGGAGATTATAAATGCATAAAAACAAGACAGAGCAAAACCAAGCAACAATATACAACAAAAACAACAAACCAATGACAATAAACAAAACAAAATACAGCAAGAAAGAAAAGCTTGTAGTTTGTTCAAGGAGTGTTTGTTGGTCTTTAGGAGTGTTTTCCAGTCCAGTCTTTTGGGGCACCACACCCTGGCCCCAAAGTCCACTCTCAGCATTCCCTGGGGACCTCACCACTCCATTCCCTTGCTGTTCTGTTGCACCCCCTTAGTGTTTTGCCTCAGTGTGGCAGGATTAGATCGGGTTCAATTCCCACTCTGTGTCTCCGGTGTTGTCCCCTGTAGAGCTATGGGTCAGTGCAGGGCATCATGTCTCATAGTGGGGCCAGCCATGTGGTCCTATGTGTGGACTGGCTGCTCTAATTGGGAATATCTTCCTCATAGCCTGGTGGTCCAGGATGTGCTCCACTCGCCCCCCCCCCCCGGCTTCATCTGCTCCCGTGTGCTCTGATCAGATATGTCCCACCCTTATCTTTCTTATTAAAAGCATCTCCAGGTAATTTTCAAAAGACTTTAGTTTCCTTTAGTCTATCTGTGTATATTTGTCTCTCTGTCCTATTTCCTTTACCAATTATCATTGTTAATTCTTCATTATGCCATCTGGGGGGTGGGGGGTGGGAGGCAAATCAAAATGTTATGGCACCAGAAGGAGTGCCTATGTGCAACGAGGCAGCTGAAAGGCCCAAGGGGCCAGCTGGATGGCAATGCACCTGCAGGTTCACGTGGCAGTTGCAATGGCACACATCTATCCGTGGAATTGTCAGGACAGGGATTTCGCGACAGTTCTGTGACCTGGGAAATCTGAGTCTGGTTCCACAATGGAAGGGCTTGAGAAAATTGGGCAGAATTGAGTAGATTTCCTCAAAGATAATGAAATCATTGAAAAGTGAGACCAATGAGAACAGAACAAACATACTGAGAATCTTCCTGTAGCTGCATATGGCTGAGGGGAGATGGACGATGATTTTCCGTGGAAAGCAAGAAAGAGGAATTTGTCTCCCGAGGCTTCACCATGTTCTGGGCACTGTGCTGTGGGAGAGAGATGAGGCAGGTGGCTTTCTTAAAGATTTACGATGCTGGAAACCCCAATGGGCACATTTACGTTGCCCGATATGGTCTCCTTAAGTCGCACTCACTTCAAGGACCATGAGTGAATGGAGCACCGCGTTTGGCATTTTACGTACACCATCTCCAATAATTCACAGGAGTCTTTCTGAGAAGGAACTCTCGGGGTGCCATGGTGAAGTGCTTGGCTGCGAACCAAGACATTCAGCTGTTCGACCCCACCAGCTGCTCCCCCGGAGAAAAGACCAGGCCACCTGCTTTGGAAACTTTATGGGGCAGCTGTGACATCATGAGTCAAAAATCAACTTGATGGCCATGCATTTTACCCTCCATTGATCCTTGATTCCCACATGTTCAAATGCGCAACCCCACGTCCACAGGGGTTTGAGACCATGTTCCAGGCCGCATGGCTGATAAATAACGAAGCAGGAGGCAAACCTCTATCTCCCGAGGCTCTAAAGCCCGTGTCTTTACAATCATGCTTCCTGCGGAGGCAGCAGCCCTCCTCAGCCTGGGCATTCCTGACATGTGGATAATTGCGTGCATTGCATGGGTTTAGCAGCATGCCCGGCTTCTGCCCACTGGACCTTAGTGGCACCGGCATGGTCAGATGTTCCCGAGGGGAAGAGAGGGCTAAAATGACCTCTGATTGAGAACCATATCTAGTGCCCACCTGTTTTCACCTCCCCTTCAGGACTTTTCTTTTTCCACGGACATGCTGGTCAAAAGTCAGCAAGAAGGTCCAGGGCATGGAAACGCTTTCAGCACATGTTGCTATGCCAGGCTGAAGATCGAGTTGGCGAACTTTAGAATCCTTTCCTTTATAAAGATAACCATGAAGAGCTAACACTTCCTGAGCCGATGGGCCCCGGGGGTGAGGGGTGGGGGTGTCACTCTATGAAGCGCATAATCTGGATTAACTCTTTTAATCCTCACAACAGCCATATTCATCAGAAAGTATGAACAGGTCCATTTTACTGGCTAGGTACAAAGAAACTAAAGAAATGACCTAAGGTTCCACACAAGGAAGGAATGAGATTTGAACCTGGGCAGAAGGATGTAGAATCTTTATTCTTTACTCCTATCAGATCTTTCTCCTATGCCTTTTTAAATCTATCCAACAATATGATGAGAGCTTTTGACGGAAAATGATCATTTTTGCCAGGATTAACTCTGCACAGAAACTCTGAGAGCACTCTCTCCGAATTTTACTCCTCAGCCCCCCACCCAACACCAAGCCTTTAGGAAAGGAACTTGGCATGACCCCTGGGCCCTAGGACAGTGATCAGCAACGTTGGCAGAAAAATTACTTGAGAAATTTTTTACAATGAAAATGCATGGCCCTAACCCTCAATTTTTTCTGCTTCTATAGCTCTGGGTTGGGACTCAGGAGTTGAGACCCATTTGAATCAAGCCGTGAGGTTGTAATTGTGCTAATGAAGCCGGGCTATGGGAATTTGGGCCTGTTGATCGGTGCCATCCAGTTGGTTCCAGCTCATAGGCACCCGATGTAAAACAGAAAGAAACAATGTCTAGTCTTGTGCCATCCTCACTGCGGTAGTTACATAATCTGGTATCAATTTGAGGATTAAGAGTGAAGGGGTGGAGTCTAGCCTGTCAATCAGGCCACAGCCAATGAGGCCTCTGTGTGGGCATGGCCTTCTACCGAGGATTCTGGGAACTCCTCCCTGGAGGCAGGAGACATTCTCTCTCTCCACTCAGTCCCTGTGAGACTTTCTTGTTGACAAGCCACATGGAGACAGACTGATGGCAGTCAGAGCCTTGCAGTTTAAGGAACCACGTGGACACCCTGCCAGTTCTGTGACCCCTCTACCGCCACTGGATCCACAAGACTTTGCACCTACTGGCCTGTGATCTTCCTGCATTCAGCCTCATTGCATGTGTTTCATGTTTCTGAAGAGACTGGTACTGGACATATGGGCTCATATCGGATTTATGGGCTTGGACTTGCCTGGGCTGGGATGATTTCTTAATGTACAATAGCTCTTGTATATAAAGTTATTTTAAAAATACACATATGAATGTCCATGAATTTGTTTCTCTAGTTTACCCAGACTAACACATTCACAATTGTTGCTAAAATTGAGCCTATTATTATAGCTCAGAGTCAATCCATCTAATTGAATCTTCCTCTTTTTCACTGACTCTCTACTTTACAAAGAATGATGTCCTTTTCCAGTGATTGGCTTCTCCTGATGACATATCTAAAGTATGTGAGATGTAGTCCTATCATCCTTGCTTCTTTTTTTTCCCACCTGTTTCTGATATTTTTATTGGTCACCTTAGGCCCGTACCCCGGTGGGTGGACATCTGGAAAGGGGGGTGGGGTCACCATTCATTAGCTACCAGGGGCATGAGAAGACCTTAGCCCAGTCCTCCAAGGTCCCAGATGAGGGAGTTTCAAGGGGACAGGATGGCCTTTCCTGGGTCAGCACAGGTGGGAAGAGAAGACCCAAACTTGTCCCGTCGCGTCCACAGGTCTAGTTGTGCTTGGAGAAGTATTCCTTGCTGTCGTCCACATTGGGCTTGATTGTGTCGCTGCCTGGCTTCCAGCCAGCGGGACACACTTCCCCATGCTCATCCGTGTACTGGAAAGCCTGGACCAACCTTAGGGCCTCGTCCACGGAGCGCCCCACAGGCAAGTCATTGACCGTGATCTGACGAAGGACACCCTTGCCATCGATGATAAAGAGGCCCCTGTAAGCGATGCCTTCATCTTCCTTCAGCACACCATAGTCATGGGACAAACTTCTGGTCACATCAGCCAGCAGGGGGATGTTCAGGGGACCCAAGCCTCCCTCCTTCCGGGGAGTGTTGATCCAAGCCAGGTGGGTGAACTGAGAGTCCACGGAGACCCCTAGCACCTCGCAGCCCAGCTTTTGGAAGTTATCAGCGCGCTCGCTGAAAGCAATTATCTCCGTGGGGCACACGAAGGTGAAGTCCAGAGGGTAGAAAAAGAGCTCCACGTACTTCCCTCTGTAGTCTGAAAGCCTCACCTCCTTGAAGGCGCCGTCCACCACGGCCGTGGCCTGGAAGCTGGGGGCGGGCTTTCCGATGTGTGCGTTGCCGGAGGCCGTCACTAAAAGCTGCATAGGCTAGGGCCAGACGTACGGACAGGCAGAAGCGCGGACTCACGTTCTCCGCGTCCCATCCTTGCTTCTAAGTAACATTTTGGCTGTACTTCTTCCAAGACAGGTTTGTATGTTCTTCTGGTAATCTGTGGCATTTTCAATAGACTTTGCCAACACCACAAATCAAAGGCATTAATTCTTCTTTAAGATGTACAAGAAGCAATTTTCCAGCTGTCACATGCTTAATAGATGGTTGCAAATACCATTGCTTGGGTCAGATGTACCTTAGCTTTCAAAGTGTGAGCTTTGCTTTTCAACACTTTAAAGAGCTTCTCTTTTAAAAATAGTTTTGTTAGCACTTCATTTACACAGCATCCGATTCAACAGTTCAATCGTATCTAGAGGAGTTGTACAATCTTTACCACAAACAATCTTGGGGATGTTTTCTTCTTGTTTGTATTCATTGGTATTCATGCATTTTAAAAAATCTTGGCAAAAATATACACAACAAGACATTGTCCAATCAAACATTGTCCAATCCAGCACGTCTACACGCATGATTCAGCGCCATTGAGTATACTTATGGAGACCCTTTAAGAGATTTACTCAGTGCAGTACACCATCTCCTTTCTTGATTGGGTGTGGAGTGTACACGAAAGTAGAATGAGGTCCCTGATGACTTCAGTCTTTCCTTCATCCATCACGATGTCACTTATCGGTCCAGTTGTGATGTTTTTGCTTTTCTTTTTATTGAGGTGCAATTTTCCCTGACGGCTACAGTTTTGATCTTGATCAACAAGTACTTTAAGTCCTCCTAACTTTCCGCAAACAAAGAGGTGTCACCTGTATAAGGCATGTTAATGAGACTTCCTCCAATCCTGATGCCATGTTCTTCTTCATATAGTCCAGCTTCGTGGATAACTCGCTCAGCACACAAATTGAGTAAGTATGTTGAAAGGATACAACCCTTACATATACCCTTACTGATTTTAAGCTATGAAGTTTTCCCTTGTTCTGCTCAAACAGCGATCTCTTGCGCTGTGCACAGGTTCTGCATGATGACAATGAACTGCTCTAGAATTCCATTTTTTTTTTTTTTTGACTTGCTTATTTTTGGGTGTGTTTTAATTTGGAAAAACAGGTTGATAAAAAGATTTTGGGATTGTGAATTAGCAGTTTCACTGGCATGCAATCTATGTATCATGCAATTCAGTAGCTCAGTCGTTCAGTTCTATCAAGGGGATTGCACGTTCACTGACACATCGATTTTAGGACATTGCCCCTCCCCACCAGCAGTCCCGAATCTAACGGTGGCTCTGATGTGCCACATTCTGGCTGTGCGCAAGCGCCCTGGGCAGTGTGTCTTCATGTGTCCGCTGGAACTTGTCCCCAGGACCCTGCCCAAGAATGCACCAAGTTGTGTGTACATCTCCCAGGTTCTCTGGTGCTGTGCTGTCGAGGTGGCTGGGGACAGTCGAATGAGCTTGACCGGTGTGGCAGCCCCCAGTCAACTGTCTCCTGGAAGCCTTTGGTGGAGAGCCGGGGAGCGGCTCTGGGCAACCTGGGGTGCACACTGCACAGCCACCCCTGGGCCTGTGGAGCAGCCACATGCTGTCCTCCCAGCGACCCCCTCCCGCTCAGTCTTTGCCCTCAGCCTTTTGTTCCAAGGGCTTGGTTTTGGGGTTCTTCTCTAATGGAGTTTTCCAGCCCCTCCCCCCGTCCACATGCACACACAGTACAGCTTAAGCACCAGCCCTCTGACTGGATGGCACTGGCTAAGAGGGTGCCCTTCCCTGCTCTGTCCAGACAAAACCGCCGGCTGCTTCTTGAGAGAGAAGTTTAACTCCTGGAGAGGGTTTCTATCTCAGAAACCCAGCAGGTCGTTCTGCTCGGTCCCTTCTGCAGCTAGCCAGCTGCTTTGAGCACCCGTAGGGTGCTGCCAGGGCGCACCTGGGTACAGTCTTAAGTACCTGCTCCTTCCGTGTCTTCCTAGGCAAGTTCTGGCGAGCAGAATTGTGGGGGCCTGGGGCATCCTCCTGGGCTATGGTTTCAACAGATTGCCGTGAGAGGTGTATGGCTCTCAGGTGGAGGGGCAGGACTTCTCAAGGGCCTGTCGCACCCCACAGCGGGAGGCAGGAATGCTTCGAGATTCCCTGCAGATGGGGACTAGTCCCTTTAAACTCAGACCTGCTCTCAGCTGGAGGAGCTCTGGAGGCTTAGTGGATCCGGGTGTGTTGAAACCAGCAGTGGCTCCACAGGAGCTCCCTGGGAAGAACTGAAGTCCCAGAAACCCTTGGAGGCAGCTCGATCTACCCTGCCCTGTGGGGTCACAAGGAAGTTGGCATCCACTCGATGGCACTGAGGGTTTTTTTGGATTTCTTTTGGGGGTGTGTGTGTTTAGCTCTTTTTTTTCTCAAACCTCACTGCCATCAAGTCGTTTCCAACTCGGCAATCCTACGTACAGCGGGACAGGGTCGGACTGCACTTTAGGGGGTAGACAGTCTTTGTTGCACAGAGCAGCTGGCACCGGTTTTGAACTGCTGACCTTGAGGTTAGCATGACCACTCCGCCACTGTATGCAAGCATTTCTATAATAAATCCTGTACTTACTGTACATTTTAACATCAGCTCCATAGTGGGTGCTGCTAAGTAACGTTGCTCCTCCTAGCAGCGTTGGGGGCAGGCAGTGGGTGTGGGACCCGCAGACCACAGGGGGGTGCATGGGTTTGGATGTGTGGCAGGTCCGTTCCCATGGGTCTCTCTCAGTGTCCCATGCGAAAGCAAACTCACCCAGAACCATTGCCTGGCTTTACCCCCGTGGGCGTCAGGCACTGAGGCGGGCTGCACAGTCTGTCCTGCAGCAGAGCTGTGCTCCTGAGTATTTTCATTGGGTTCTCGGCAGGAAATAGCAGGCCTTTGTTCCATGCTGCTGCTCAGTAGGTGCCAAGCTACCACCTGACAGTCGGAGCAATGTCTTTGCTTTTTTCACACACTATATAAATATGTCCACCTATGTCTGACAGGCCCCAAGGGCCTGGGGGCGCGCACCTGGCGCCCCGCGTGCCCAGGGCTCCGTGCACCCGTGACTCCCGCGCGGTTTCAGGTATTGCCCGGAGTGTCGGGTTGACACCAGCGAGGTAGTGTCGGCCGGAGAGAGACTCCCCGTGCTTCCTCCCGCAGGTCAGCGAGGCCGGCGTCCACCGGCCCCACGTGGCCGGCATCCACGGCCGGAGCAACGACGGCGCCTACTCCCTGGTCTTGGCCGGAGGCTATCAGAATTCCATTTTTTTCAATGATCCACAGTTCATTCTGATCGACACAGAAGGATTATTTTGCATAGTCAATAAAATACAAGAATATATATTTCCAGTATTTCTGCTTTTAGTCAAGATCCACTTGATATTAGCAATAATATTCTTTGTTCCATATCCTCTTCTGAATTCAGCTTCAATTTCTTTTGAATATTTTATTCAGTCTTTTTTTTTTTAACAACTGAAACTGTGGGAATTCAAAATTAACATCCTGGCCCTTGAGTTTCTTAAAAACTCAAGAAAGCATTCCAACCTTGTGTTGTACATTGTTCTGCTGTGCTTTGTCCAAATACACCTTTACAAGCGTGCTGCCCTCCAGTTGTACATGCATGCTCTTGCTCACAATGTTACTTGGGAAGACCAAGACTTGAAGGATGGTAGTGTGCACAGCTGTCCGAGGGAGGCTCCTGGGATGCTTTGTATGACTTTATTCTTTGTACGGATTTTCCAAGTTGGTTTAGGTAGAATTCTCCTCTGAACAATAAAGATAGTGTGCTTTCTACAAACTTTTTTTTTTTGTCTTCAGTTCACGTACTAGCCAGACTTGGATTTTCTGGAAAGATTTCAGTTGAGGATCAGGAACAAAGATTATAATAGCTTTCTGATCACCACCACCACCTTCCATTTCCTTGGCTGCTATTACACTTGGTTTCCTTAACTGAGCCTTTAGATCCAAGTTCATCTCCAGCTCAATGAGTCTCAGCAACGCCAGACTCAAATTCATTTGGCTTCCTCCTGTTGGACTTCGCAATCTTTGCTCTTGAACCGAACAAGATGTTTTGAGCACTGACCTAGGACAGGGGAATTCAATTTGACTTTCTGGCAACCTTGAGTCTAGACCAGCATAAAAGATCCCAAGACCTTGATAAGATAATAAACAGGTTCTATCCCATACTAATACTCTCTAGTCCCTGGGAGGTGAAAATTGTCCACATACTTGACTGCAAATTGAAAGGTTTGAGATTTCCCAGTGGTGCTTCAAAAACAGGGGCCTGGAAATATACTTACCAAAAATTCGTTACGGAAACCCTGTGGAGCCCAGTTCTACTCCAACACATGTGGAATGTCCGTGAGTTGAAATCAGTTCAACTGCAAGAGGTCAACTGGTATATTTTTCATGAGAGAAAACATGAGGTGCCATTATTAATTAGTGCCACCTGCCATAGGTGCAGGAATGCGGGAAACACTTTGCCAGATGTGTGTCTTCTGACCTTGATCAAGGCCCAAGGGGAGCTTCATAGCCATCCCAGCCTGGGATGTCAGGCTTCCACATGTACTGGCAAGAGGCGTTGCCATAAAGAGCTACTGTCCTTACGTTAGACACTGGCTATTATTAGTGTACATCACGCAAAAATCTGCTATAGGAGTTATTACGATAAAAGTTGGATTTAACTTTATGTGTTATGGATGGCAACAATCCCAGGCTTGCCTCTGCTTATTATTGCCTTCTCTAACAGCCCCCATGGGCACCGATGGTGGACCTCACTCTCTTACTGAGCACAAATCCAGCAGCCCAGGGCTGTGCGGTTGTAGGGACACACTCTGTTTCCTCTTTCCAGTGGTACAGGAATTAGCTAGCCAGAGGACTTCCCAGAGTGTGGTACAAGAAATGGCAACTGAAGCCCGGAACCTTGTCCATCTTGTGTACTGCTGCTGCCTACCCCATGCCCGGCACACAACTGAAAGACCCAGTGCACCACTAACACAATACAAACCTGTTGCCATCAAATCGATTCTCACTCGTGGTGCCCTCCGGTGTGACTGAGTGGAGCTGCTCCAAGCGCTCTTGGCTGTAAGCATGATGGAAGCAGACTGCTCCGACTTTCTTCATTTGTCTTCCCAAGATGCTGGTACCCTGGATGGGTTCCGAATATTGAAAAATTCTAGGGGTGAAATATTGAACAATGCAGGCAGTATCACATTCAGGGAACCCACAGAGTCACAGTACAAAAAAAGATCTACTCGACATTCAACTATTTCAAGAGGTTTATATAAGACCCGATGTTATTGAAGGAAGAAATTCAAGTCACACTGAAGAAATTGGATGAAAAATAAAGCTCCAGGAGTCGATAAAATACCGATTGAAATGTTTCCACATGCTGATGAAGCACTGGAAGCCCATCTCACCGATGGCAATTTGGGTGAGTTCTGTATTTATACCCATTGCAAAGAAAGGCGACTACAGAACGTGCAATGTATTGAGCAATATCATCAACGTGACATGAAAACTTTGCTGAAGATCGTTTAGCAACGGCTGCAGGAGTCCATAGACAGCGAGCTGCCAGAAGTTCGGGCCAGATTCAGAGGACGTGGAACAAGGACTATCATTACTGATGTCCCATGGATCCAGCAAGATGTTTAGTTGTGTTTTACTGACTATGCAAAAAACATCCGACTGTGTGAACAATAACAGATTATGGATAATATTGAGAAGAATGGGATTTACAGAGCACTTGATTGTGCTTGCGCTCACGTGTACATGGTCCGGAGACCCTTACGGGAACCTGGGCTACGGAGAGGATTCGATCTTGCTTGAGGAAAGTGAGAAGGGCATGAAGCAACTCGCTGACAAAGTTCGAGGAGTCCAGCTTTCAGTGTGGATTTCAACTCAATGTAAGGACAACACAAATCTTCACAACTGTACCAGTAGGTAACATCATAAGAAATAGTAAAAAGATTGACGTTGTCAAGAAATTTGTCTTACTTGGATCCACAATCAATGCTCATGGAAGCAGCAGTCAACAGATCAAGCGATACATTGCATTGGGCAAATCTGTTGCACAAGATCTCTTTAAAGTGTTGGAGAGCAAGTTAAGGTGCACCTGACCCAAGCCATGGTATTTTCAATGGCCTCGTATGCATGTGAAAGTTGGATATGGAATAAAAGAGACGGAAGAAGAACCAATGCATTTGAATCATGGTGTTAAGAATATTGCAAGTAATTACGGACTGCCAAAATCTGTCCTGGAAGAAGTACAGCTAGAATTCTCTTGTATATTCTCATGTACTTCGGACATGTTTTCAGGAGAGACGAGTCCCTGGAAAAGGACACCATGTCTGGTAAAATAGGAGGGCAGCAAAGCAAAAAAATAGCCCTGATGAGGTGGATTGACATAGTGGCTACACGGGTGGGCTCCCACATCAAAGCCTTGTGAGGATGGTGCCAGGCTCGGAGGGCTTCATTCCGGTGTACGGAGGAGAGACAGGTGAGATAGTTTATGGTGCCAGCCTGGCTGATAAACACAAGTGGGATTAATTGAAGGGCGGAGAGATAAATGGCTCGGTGAGCTTTGCCTTTCTTGTCTCTTGCTCTTTGATCATTGGACCAGTGTGCAGCTGCCTTGCTTGTTCTGTGCCTCAATTTACAGGGTACCCTACCTGCGGGACGCCTAGCCTGTGGACTGTGTCGCTGTAAGTTGAGGTCCCTTTAAGACCACACGATTGAAATTTACATCTCTTTGAGCTGGGGATTGACAGTTGGTTATCTGGCTCACGGTTGGTGACCTGCCTTGCTGTTTGCTGCCTGTGCTGGGATAGCCTGGATCTCTCTCTCTACAGAGAACTACCTGACGGCCCTCAAGACTTGAAGGATGGCTAGTGTCTCACAACTCTCACGGGAGTGAGTTGCACTGAGCCGTTTGTACTGCTTTATAATTTAACTGCTCGTTTCTTGTATTATAAATCTATCTATTTATAATTTAACTGTTCAATTTATATATATCTATCTCTATCTATCTATATATAATTATCAGTAATCTGATTTTATCTCTCTAGAGAACCCTGTCTAACACAACAGGCATTTGAACTGGCTCGATGACACTTACCACCAACATCGGATGGCAGAAGCTGGGGTGTGGCCATTCTAGAGGGGGGCTTCTATCCTTTTGTCAGTGCTACACTCTGTGTAGTCAGTACCAGGACCCCTTACCCGATAGTTGGTCCCAACTCAAGGCGACCTCAGATGTGTCCAAATCGAATTGTGCTCCACGAGGTTGTCAAGGGCTGTTTTTCCATGAGTCGATCTCCAGGCTGATCTTCTATGGTGCCTCTGGGGAGCCGCAAATGTCCATCTTTTGCATCCCTCCGGGACTCCACTCCTTGAGCCTAGCAGGCTTCCAATGCATGATTGGTCGTTTCTCTGTCCCACAAAAGTGGAAAAAGCCAATGAACATTGTGGCCACCATTAGACAAGCAGCGCAAAGCTTCAACCCAACCAACAACATGGTTTTCAGCTCTAAAATGCAGCGAGGGAAGAAACAATCAAGCCCCACCTCCCCAGCCTGATATCGCTCCTCTCTTGGGTGGGTTACTCTAGGTCAGAGAGTCCTGCCTGCATAGCTTCTGGATCCTGCTGCCCCCACTCTATTTATTTTTCTCTTCCTTCCCTCCTTCTATTTTCTCTGTCTCTCCCACCTGTAGATGGCATGGTAGGGTGTGCGAGAAGCCAGCCCACAGGTGTGTTTCTTTGTGCTGTGGAGAAGTGGTCCCTCCAGCAGAAGCACGTGCCTGCAGGGCCTGTCCCAGCTGGGCCTGTCCGCTGAGAGGGGAGCAAAGGGAACCGTGGGCTTCTCCAGGTGTGTGTGTGATTCAAACGGAAGCTCTCACTTCACCTTTCCTGTTCTTACTCCCGAAAGTGCTCCTGTCCTGTGTGTGTGGGTGGTGGGGTGGTGGTGGTGAGAATGTCCTTGGGACTACTGACTTGCCAAGTGATTCTGCAGCCAGGCAGACCTGGGTCGAATTCTACACGATCATCTCTCAGGTGTCCCCAAGTTCTTCCTCTGGAAAGAGGGGAGAGCAGCGAGGGACTCGGGCCAGTGCAGCCGCCTTAGCTTGGCTGTTTTCTAGATGAGGTGGCAGAGTCTGTGGAAGTTCTGGGGTCTGGTGGGAACTCCATCAATGCTACGAGCCCCCTTTCCACCCCATCCCTCAGACCTAGGCCTGGAGGTGATGCTACAGCCATAGGAAAAAACACCAGCCACAGCCTACACTCCTGCTCCCAGGTGACCTGCCACCCCCAGAGCAGGAGACATGTGCTCGGGTTGTTACGGAATCAAGGGATAAAGAGCATCACAGAGCCTAATGCCACTTATGGGAACCCCATGTGAGTCAGGGTAGACCTCTGTTCCGTGGGGTTTTCAGTGGCTGAATTTTCCGAAGTAGATCAGCAGGTCTTTCTTTCAAGCACTTCTGGATGGACTCGAACCTCCAATCTTAGCTACCAAGCGAGCGAAGGCTCTGTGTAATTCCATATGAGGTTCCCATGGCTCTGAACATCTATCTCTTAATAACATCATATCGATGTTATTGAGCCCATGTGTTGGGTTTAAGATGGAAATCTTTCTAACAAAGCAAGAAATGTACAACCACCAATTTGAAAATAAAATGATGATGATTGTGATCATTATTTCTTTTCTAAAGAAATCATTTTATTAGGGGCTCATACAACTCTTATCACAATCCATACATACCTCACTTGTGTAAAGCACATTTGTAGCGATCATTATTTCTTTTGTTCTTAAAAATCCTGCAAGATAGACAGGAAAGCAATGATTCTCATCCGGGTGAAGAGGTTCCAAGAAATGAATGACCCCACTAAAGTCACACAGAAGATAGTGGCCATAACAGGCCCTGACCTCTGACCCTGCCACCTGTGCAGGAGGCCCTGGGCCTCTTCAAATCACGTAGGCAGGGTGAAGACGAGAAGAAAGTGAGCCGGATCCCGAAGGAAAGTTGGGAAGTCTGCAGTATCAGACCTCCTTCCTCCTGGCCGCAGTGCCTTCTGTAGGTCTCCACACCAACATTCCCAATAGATTCCGAGCCTGCAGTTTCCAGAAACCAAGCCCCTCCCAGGCTGCGCACATATGTCACAGACAAGACACTCGTCACATGACTCACTGTGAGTCAGGACCCGAATCAAGCTCTAGTTCTAATTTCACCGAGGGCAGTTTCAGCGCGGTGTCCCGAGCAGTGCAGTTAGGAACGAATTCTGAAAAAGAAAACAAAAACAATTCCAGGCTGTGCTCCCCACCAATGTCTGGGTGCAGTCGAGTTCATGTAGTGCACCAGCATTACGCTTTCATTGGTCAGCGCTCCCTGACTTTGGCCTTGAGCTGTGTATTTGAGAATGAGCGAGGCGTGCTCCGTTCACCTAAGAGACTCCAAACATGGACCAGGTGCTTGGCCAGGGATAAGCTCCCAGAGAGAAGGCAGCAGTACTACTCCCGGTCAGCATGAATGGGCCGATGCTGAGTGTGGAACCATGGGAACCAGGGACCACATGGCAGACCCAGTGACGAGGAAGAGAGGTTCTTCTCTTCAATGAGAATAGCAGCTCCCATTTGAGCCTTTTACTATGTGTCAAACCCTGGGTGAAGTTCTGCGCATGTTTCATCATATTCCTTCAGCTGCAGGAGACAAAACCATTGGAAACTCATGGGTTCAGGTGACTGAAGGACTCAGGGGTGTGTGGGCACAACCAACCCCCCCCCCCAAAGTACACACAGTGAACTGTGCTGTCAACAGGCAGCCTCTCTTTCTCTCTCTCCTTAACCCCCCCCATATGCTCAGAGTTATTTAGGTTACATGGGTGTTTTCACAGAGCTTGCAAGTCTGAATTATCATTTGGGATTTCTATCAGGCTCCATCTGCTTCTAGAATTGTGTGCAAACAGCAATCTCCACAGCTCAGCAAAAGAGGACATCAAATATTTTTATTGGTTCTGACCAGAAAAGCCATATGTCCAGAATGTGTGAGAGAAAGTCCAAAAGGGAATGAAGAACAGACCAACAGGCCTGGTCACAAGCCCCAAGGAGTCTCCCAAACCCAACTAGCAGGACCTCGTTCTCCTTAAAATATATTCCCCGCATATGCTCTTGATCAGCACTGGGGCCTCCTTAGCCACCAGGTGTCAACTATTGGAAGAATGAACAGCTCTAGCTGAAATCCTGGCTCTGTACATTTCTGCGACCTTAAGGAAATTCTTCAACTTTTTTTTTTTCTGCGACCTTAAGGAATTTATTTAACTTTTCAGGCTCTCTGTAACATAATTCACTTGCTGTGGAGTCAACTCTGTCCCATGGAGACTCCTTCTAAAACAGAGCTATAAAGTGTCCATGCGCATCATTTGAAGATCCAGTACCTACTGTTGAGCCCTGGGGGTCAGGACTTCTTGACGGGCCTTGTTCTGGACATCACCAAAATTAATCAGACACTGCTTCCTCAGAGCTGGGGTGAGAACACTCGGGCAGATTGTCCTTGCCTTATGGAACTTCTAGAAGGTGTACTTCAGGATGTAGGACTCTACACAGAGCTTCCACAACAAAGGCATGCGAGAACAAGGGAAATAGATACAGATAATAGTCCCAGATCTCCAAGTTTCAGACGAAAATATAAAGAAATGGATCGAATACCTACTGGGAGAAAAGTTTGGCAAAAGCAACAAGAGAATTGCCAAAGGTGCAAGCTGCTGTCTCACCCAGGGCAGCAGGGCCATCTTGAACTTTTGTCAGCAGCGTTCTATCAGGACACCTGTTTGAAAACACAAATGTACATGGGTCACAGGTGACCAGAAGGATGGCCTCTGTTCCACGCATGCTGCTGGTGACTAGATGCATGGCCAGCTACCACTCTCACTTACCCACCAGTCGGCGACACCCTTTCCCTGTACAGTCCCTGCTCTACGTGAGGCATCACTCCACAGGGATTGTGCAGCACCCCACATCTGGAGGAGTGTGAGCCAGATTGGACGAGCAGAATGTGCAGTGCTGGACAAATACCCAGTCTTCAGCCACCCCAGGGAGAGCCAGATTCCTCCACCCCCAGCCAGCGTGACCTCAGCTTCCCTTTGGACCTGAGAAACTTTTGGGGAACAAGTACCCAAAACACAGTCACTCTCTGAGAATGCGTGAATGACTTATCAACAGATGCCTTGACCTCAAACAATAACTGAACCTGAAAGAACTCCACCAAGAATCAATTGTCTCATCCCTTGAACTCCCCCATCCCCTAGCTCCTTGGGAAGAGCTGCTTACGGGAGTAGAACATCCCATCTTTCTCCTGAGAAGAGGCTGGTGGTTTCCAACTGCAGACTTTGCAGATTGCAGACCACTGCATAAGCACTACAGTACCAGGGCCTGCACAATCATCAATTAGATGTAGATACAATACCACAATGTCTTGGAGACAGCGAAAAAATTTCCATTCACAGGAAGAAACCAAGCAGAGTGGCTCTAAGAAATGACCAGAATACAGAGTCAGAAGGCCGTTCTGAGAAATGAATGGCAGAATTAAAAATAATGATATTTAGGTACTTTCAATGGATTTCAAGAATG
This sequence comes from Tenrec ecaudatus, assembly GCF_050624435.1. Classification (NCBI taxonomy): domain Eukaryota; kingdom Metazoa; phylum Chordata; class Mammalia; order Afrosoricida; family Tenrecidae; genus Tenrec; species Tenrec ecaudatus. Next base: position 9,067,226 of record NC_134538.1, read on the forward strand.
ATCAAGAAAGCTGCAGATGAAATCAAGGAAAGCACAGAAAAAAGTCATGAAGCACTCAGGAAAACGCTGCAAGAACAAAGTGACAAAATAAATAAAAGATTAGAAACCATATAAGACAGCAGACAGAACTCCAGAAGATGAGAATACAAAAATAAATAATACACTGAAAAGAAAATTAGCAGAATAGAATCAATGGATGGCTGAACCCGTAAGCTTGAAGATAAATCTCTCAATTGTCACCTGCTAGAGGAACAATAAAAAAAAAAAAAAGAAAAGGAAAAAAAATCCAAAGACAAAGTTTTGTAGGACGTCATCAAGAGTAACACTTATGTGTTACTTGAATTTCAGAATATAAAGACATCAAAAAAAAAAAAGTACAGCGAACATGGTCAAAGTGTTTTTAATGAAAGTTTGCCTCACACCTTGAAAGAAGACACATTCCCAAAGTGGAAAGAAGTCCAAACAGTATAAACTCCAAAGAAAGCCACCGAGACGTGTCATCATCAAGATTTTCAAAACCAAATATAAGAATCCTGAGATGAGCTTGATAAAAGGAAGTTGGTTAAAAAGGAGAGCCAATAGGACTAAACTCTGACTTCTTGGAAGAAAACATGCAGACAAGAAGGCATTGAGATGACATCTATAAATCAGAAAGAGAGAAAAAAAGACAACCAAGAATCATATTCCCAGCAAAGATATCCATTAAACATGACAATAAAATGATGGATATTTCCAGATAAACATAAATGAAAAGATTTTGTGAAACCCAAACCAATTTCCCACTAAATATTAAATGGAGTTCTTCAGATTGAGAATTAGCAAAGGCAGACAGCAATCTGAAATTAGCATCCATTCAGACAGCATCCAGAAATGAATTCAGATATTGAAGTATCCCCATTTAAACATACCCACAAGAGTGAAAATAGAAAAACAGATCATTAACTTGTAAGGAAGACAATTACAAAGTGAGAGAATTGTGTAGGTACATAATTTCCAAATGAAATCAAGTATGTTTATAACGTTAACTTGGATTAAAATGATGGCAATATATAATACGAGGGAGATTGGTTTAAAAAATGATGGAGGAAGGGAAAACAGTGTAAAAATTAAAGATCACACAGGTAAATATTTTTATATACACAATTATGCAATAGTGATGAACTGAGTAGATGCATGGCTAGACAAAGATACTGAATGGGTATAAGAGGGAGAGTCGGAGCATACCCACAAACATATGTACTGTATATGCTCATGTATAAGCTGAGTTTTTCAGCACATTTTTAATGAAGCTTTTGTGGTAAAATAAGGTGCCTCGGGTGATATTCGGGTTGGCTTATACTTGAGTATATACAGCAGGCTTGATAGAGGATGTTTGTACATGGATATTTACGTTTGGTGTAAATATATTCCTGATTGCAGTGGAGCAAGAGGGCAAAATTATGCAAACTTCTTAGCCAGAGCCAAGCACCCTAAAAGACTATCAAGGTCAACTGGCACAACAGAGACAACAAAGACACTGTTCTACATCTCTCTTTGGCAAGTAGTGACTGGGTCCGAAGAGCAGTAATTGCATTTCAGTGGCAATTATTGGCATCTCCTTGTTTGGAGGAAAGAAGAGTGATGAAAATTAAGGACGTGGGGGAATAATTAGTGCAGTGGACCATGGAAGCGTTATTCTCTGTCATTCTGAGTCTAGAAGAACTAGATGGTGCCCTATGAGGTAGATACTTTTTTGTGCCAACTTGGCTGATAAATACATGTGGGGTTAAATGAAAGGCAGAGGGATAAATGGCTCAGTGAGCCTTGCTCTTCTAGTTCTTGTGTCTCTAGCTTTGTGATGGTTGAGCCAGGGTGCAGCTGCCTTAGCAGGGTGCAACTGCTTCAGCTTGCAAGGCTGACTTCCTAAAAGACATCCCCAAGGAGAAGCCACACGGACCTGTCCTGATGCAGCCCTGGGTGCTGGAGCAGCCGTGTGGAGACCTCTGCCAGTGCTGAAATGCTTGCACATTCACTGATTCAGCTTTCCTCCTGCAGTAGGCATCATTGTGTCTGTTTTGTGAGATGGAGGAGGATTTTGTGGATTGGTGTCGGACATATGGGTTAATGGGCTAATGTTGGACTTGTGGGCTTGGGCAGCACTAGGTTGAGATGTTTTCTTTATGTGCACTTAACCTTTATATAAAACTCTCTCTTATACATGAGTTGCTATGGATTTGTTTCTCTATAGTACCTAGATAACACACCCTGCTACCACTACCAATCATGTTACAAGAGATCACATTACCTAGTCTTAGGTAGAGTGGGAGGAAAATGTGGAACAAAACTAAAGGCTTGAAGGAAACAAGCGGCCATCTAGCTCAGAAGCAACAAAGTTCACATGGAAGAAGCATACCAGCCTGTGTGATCATGAGGTGTCAAAGGGATCAGGTGTCAGGCATCAAAGAACAAAAAATCATATCATTGTGTGCTCACCTCCAAGATATGATTGCTGAAGACAAATGGGTGCATAAGCAAATGTGGCAAAGAAAGCTGATGGTGCCCAGATATAAAAAAGATATAGCATCTGGGATCTTTAAGGCTTGAAGGTAAACAAGTGGCCATCTAGCTCAGAAGCAACAAAGTCCACATGGATGAAGCACATCAGCCTGTGCAATCATGAGGTGTTGAAGGGATCAGGTATCAGGCATCATCAGAATAAAAAATCTTGCCATAGTGAATGAGGTGGGGAGTGCGGAGTGGAGACCCAAAGCCCATTTGTAGGCTACTGGAGATCCCCTTGCAGAGGGCTGTCGGGGATGAGATGAACCAGACAGGATGCAATATAGCAACGATGAAAAATACAATTTTCCTCTAGTCCCTAAATGCTTCCTCCCCCAGCCCCCTGCGCCGGCTATCATAATCCCAATTCTACCTTGCAAGTCTGACTAGACCAGAGGATGGACACTGGTACAGATAGGAATGGGAAACACAGGGAATCCAGGGTGGATGATCCCTTCAGGACCAGGGGTGTGAGGGGCGATACTGGGAGCGTAGAGAGTGAGTGGGTTGGAAAGGGGGACCCGATTACAAGGATCTACATGTGACCTCCTCCCTGGAGGACGGACAACAGAAAAGTGGGTGAAGGGAGTCATCTGACAGGGCAAGACATGACAAAAAATGATAAATTATCAAGGGCTCATGAGGGAGCAGGGAACGGAGAGAGGGGAAAAAAATGAGGAGCTGGTGCCAGGGGCTTAAGTGGAGAGCAAATGTTTTGAGAATGATCAGGGCAATGAATGTACACATGTGCTTTACACAATTGATGTATGTATGGATTGTGATAAGAGTTGTATGAGCACCCAATAAAATGAATTAAAAAACCAACTCAAAATCATTAAAAGGCCAAACTTACTGGTAGATAGGGACTTGTGGAACCCCAGAGGCCCTCTCTTACTTTTCAGGTCTGGAACTGGACTCCATTTTCAGCCAAATAATGAACAGGTTTATAAGTGGAACCGTACCACCAGGTAGGCATGCACCCCTTAGACTAATCGACTGTTTGAGACTAAAAGGACAGTGTTTACCCAAGGACCGGGTTCAGAAGGATTAGTGAAGGCGGAGGAATAGAAGTGGGAAACACAGGGAGCAAGTAGGCTAATTGATGACCCATTAAGAGTATTCTGGCCGGTGAGGCGAGAGAAATGTGCATGCATGGTGAGTGTAAAAACGATGTTCCACTCTGTAAACCAACACCCAATTCACAATGAAAAGTTTAAAGAAAGATAGAAACAAATATAAGAAGCAAAGTACTGGTTTGTTGTAACTGCCGTTGAGTAGTTTGACTCCCGGAGACTTCATGTGCAAACAGAAGGAAACATCCTCAATCCCTGGCATATTCAAGTCCACCATTGCAGCGACTGGGACAATCCATCTCACCGAGGGCCCCTCATGTCCCTGGTGGCCCTCAATTTTACCAGGAAAGCACGTTCTCCTCCAACAATGGAGTCTTCTTGATGATGTGTCCAGACAAGCGAGCTGGGCAGTGTTCTGCACTAGCTCAAAGGGTTGCCAATGCTCAATTTTCAGAAGTAGATCATCAAGTCTTCCTTCCAAGCAGCCTTCCCTTGGAAGCTCTCCTGAGATCTGTCCACCCTGGGTGACTCTGCAGATATTTGGAATACTGGTGACATGACTTTCGGTATCACAGCAAGATGCAATCCACCACAGTACAAGAAATGACAGATGGCTGGTGAAAGGGGGAATTGGTAAAAAATGGAAAATGGGGTAACTAACTCATGCAGGGCCACTAAGGGACTCAGGGACAGGGCAAGAACTCAAAGCCATTCCTTGTCCTAACAAACCAAATGCCTGTGATAAATCATTCCCAATGATCATCTCCAACAATCAAGGTCGACTTTGGGATTTGTTTTGATCAACAGAATATGATGGAAATGGGTAGCTAGCAGCCCGAGCCCAGGATGTAAGGCACTAAATTGTGATCAGTGACATATAGGAGCATTAAAGAGTCCTCAACACTCAGTGGGTTACTCATCCCAAGTCCCCTTCTGCATCTCACCACTTTGGAAAACATTGATTTGGTTTCACCTTTAACCATGGGAAAAATTACCTAAATTTCTCATAGGTAGGTGGTATACTCAGACTCTTCCCAACATCCCATCAAGTGCATGCCACTGTTACTGTTAGAAGCTGGGACTGCTTAGGAACCAAGAAATTTCTTTAAAAAATCATTTTATTGGGGTCTCATACAACTCTTATCACAATCCATACATCCATCCATTGTGTCAAGCACATTTGTACTTTCGTTGCTCTCATCATTCTCAAAATATTTGCTCTCCACTTAAGTCCTTGCTATCAGCTCCTCATTTTCCCCCTCCCTCCCTGCTCTCCTCCCACATGAACACTTGATAATTTATAAATTATTATTATTTTGTCATGTCTTACAGTCACCAATGTCTCCCTTCACCCAATTTTTTGGTTGTCCTTCCCCCAGAGAGGAGGTTATATGTAGATCCCTGTAATTGGTTCCCCCTTTCTACCCTACCCTCCCTCCACCCTCCCAGTATTGCTACTTTCACCACTGGTCCCGAAGGGATCATCTATCCTGGATTCCTTGCGTTTCCAGTTCTTATCTGTACCAATGTACATCCTCTAGCCTGATGTGTAAGGTAGAACTGGGATCATAATAGTGGGGGGAGGAAGCATTAGAGAGTTAGAGGAAAGTTGTATGTTTTATTGGCACCAAGAAATTTTTGTGAATCCTAAATGAGAAAAATTTATTCCAACACCTTGTTTAGTGTTCTGACTGCAGTATTTTCAAATCCATGGTCAGTTAGGCAAATGACACCATGCATTCTCCTTAAGCAGAAGCTATCTAGCTGACTAAAGGAGTAAGTCACAGCACAGATGAACTTGGTAGAGAGAGTGACCTGTTTGCTTACAGTCAGAACTTAAATGGCAAATGTTTTCCCTGAAAGTGTCGAGGGTGGGTTTGATTCACAAGTTCCCGGATGTACAAACAACCCAAGTGCAGGTGGGTTGAAGTCCCCAGACCCTGGACTTCAGCAGACATTATACTTCAACGTGCTGTTGTTGTTGGTGCCCTGGCCTGGCCCCTACTCATCACGACCCAATGCACAACAGAATAAAATACTGTCTGGTCCTCAGCCTCACAATGTTACATTTGAGCCCATGGTTGCAGCCACTGTGTCAGTCCCTCTTGTCCAGGGTCATCCCGTTTTTCATTTCCCCCGATTGTCCTTTGCCAGGCACTGGTCCAAAACTATATGGGACATCCTTGCTTCCACAGAGCATTCTGACTGTACTCCTCCCTATGAATTGGCTTGTTCTTTTACCAGCCTATGGTACTGTCAATATTTTTCGCTAGCACCATCATGCAGGTGCACACATTCTTCTTCCTGAGTCCATGTCCAACTTTCACATGCAGATGAGGCGACTGGGAGTACAATGGCTGCAGTCAGGCCCACCTTAGTACTCAAAGTAACACCCTTACTTTTGAACAATTAAAGAGGTCGTGTGAAACTGATTTGCCTAATACAATGCAGTCTTTGATTTCTTGACTGCTGTTTCCATAAGCTTGATTATCGACTCCAAGCAACACAAAATCCTTGATGACGTCAATCTTTTCTCTGCTTATCATGATGTTATGCATTGGTTCAGTGTGAGGGATTTGTTTTTCTTTACACATTGCAGTCCCACTGAAAGCTGCAATCTTGACCTTCATCAGCAAGTGCTTCAAGTCCTCCTCACTTTCAGCAAGCAAGGCCGTGTCATGTGCGTACTGAAGGTTGTTAATAAGCCTTCCTCCAATCCTGATGCTACATTCTTCTTCTTGTAATCCAGCTTCTCTGATTATTTACACAGCACACAGATTGAATAAATATGGTGAGGGGTTACAACCCTGACACATACCTTTCTTGATTTAAAACCACGCAGTGCCCCCTTGTTCTGCTCGCACAACTGCCTCTCCGCTCGTCTACAGGATCTGCGTGCGCACAAAGCAGTGCTGTGGAATGCCCATTCTGCTCACTTCACCATCGAGAAAACCAAAATTATTACGACAGAAAGAGAACAAAGTCTCTTTCCAGCAATATCACGGTAAACAGAGAAAATATTGAAGCTGGCGAGAATTTTATTTTAGCTGGGCACACAAGCAATGCCCATGGAGGCAGCTGTCAAGAAATCAAAGGGCATAATGCACTAGGACACTCTGCTGTGAGATCTCTTTAAGACATTAACCAGCAAAACGCCACCTTGAAGACGAAGTTGTCCCTGACCAAAGCCATGAGATTTTTAATCACGTAATATGCAATTGAAAGCTAGACAATTAATAAGGAAGACCACAAACTAATTAATGCATGTGAATTATGGGGTTGAAAGTATCATGGACTGTCAGAAGAACAAATAAACTTTCTTTTGGATGAAGGGCACCCAGGATGTCCACTAGAAGCTCCAAAGACGAAACTCTGTCCTCAGTACTTTGGACAGGTCGTCAGGAAGGATCAGTCCCGGAGAAGGACCTCATGTTTCGGAAAACAGAGAATCCGGGAAGAGGAGGAAGATTCTCAACAAGAAAAGGATCACATTGTAAGATCTTGCACAGAGTGGAAGAAAATGTGGAATAGAACTCAGTCATAAAAGAGACTAGCTTACTGGCCAGAGAGACACTGGTCAGATGTAGATTGGTGGGACCACTAAGATTTTGGCCCTTTCTCTTTTAGGTGTGGAACTGAACTCACCCCTGTGTTAGAATCAGCAGGGTAGCATTTACCCGAGGACAGGTGTTAGAGGTTTCCGCCGAACTCCTTAGATAGCACTGATCAGTAGACTTTTAATGCAAGCCATATAAATAACTTAAAGTTTCCTAGTTGTTGTTGGTCAGTGATGTTGAGTCAGTTTCAATTCATAGCAACTCTATGTACAACTGAGGGCAACATTGCCCTGTCCTGTGCCACCCTCTGCATTGTTCTCATGAGCCCATCATTGTAGCCTCTGGGTCAATCCATCTCATTGAGGGACTTCCTCTTTTGGACTCCCCTCTACTTTACCAAACACCATGTCTTTCCCCAAGGACTGCTCTCTTCCGGCAACATGTCCAATGTACACAAGATGAAGTCTTGCCGTTCTTGCCTCTAAGAAGTCGACTGGCCCTACTTCTTCAAAGGCAGATTGGTTTGTCCTTTAGCATTCGATGGTTCTTTCAAAATTCTTTATCAGTATCACAGTTCACATGCATCGCTTCTTCTTTGGTCTTCCATATTCAATGTCCAACGCTCACATGCATAAGAAGCAACTGAACATACCATAGCTTGGATTGAGGTCAACCTTAATCCTCAAAGTAACCTGAATTTACATATGAACAATTGGTGGTCTGCTCCCCAGTCTGCCTCTGGCCTGGGTTTAGCTGCTGATATTTCGTTTCTCCATTGTCCCTTCCCACACATATAGTCCAACAGACTTCTGTGTAGTCCACATGTGTAGTTAGTGCTTTGTGTTGTTGGGAAAGCGGCATGTTCTATTAAGTCGTTGGTCTTGCAAAATCCTCAACAGCAAATGAAGGTCCTAAAAACTTTATTCTCAAAGGTTTTACTCCATTCAGGTCATTATGGTCAACTACACTTTGAGTAGGCAGCTCTGACGCAGTCATATTTTGAGTGCCTTCTGACCTGAGGGGCTCACCATCTGCCACGATCGCTAACAAAGTTCTGTTTGTGTTCATTAAGCTTTCAGTATCTGACAACGTTCCTATGCTATGTGTAGGTTTTCAGGGTTCAGTTCTTCTGCAGTGAACATCTGATTCCTTTGTTAGAGTCTGTTCTTAGTCTGAAAGCTTTGCTGAAACCTGTTCACTCTGGATGACCCTGTTGCTGTTTGAAACACCATTGGCACAACTTCTACCATCACAGCGACACACAAGCCAGCACAATATGACAAACTGACAGACAAGTGGTGGAAATGTTATAGTAACTATGTTAAAAATAGTGAAATCATAAAAACACACCGATGAAACAAAATTTCATATTTAAACTTTATATATAAATATTCAAATTTTAATGAATAATTCATGTAACTTATTAATGCAATATTTGAAATTATTTTGTGTGGGTGACTTTAGAAATTATATTGACAGCACAATTCAACTCAGACATTAAAGTTTTATCAGAAATATGTCTCCCGTAATTAGAGTTTTCACAAAATTTATGATTAAGAAAGTAGATTCAGATGCCCACGTGGTTTCAAACATACTTAAAAGTTTTCCACTAGTTGCACCGAGTAATGGTCTTTCTGTTTAGATTTGCCACATGGGTTAAGGCCAAGGGCTCTCATATTGGATAGTACGGCCTTAGAGCAGTTAGAACAAGCTTTTTTAATTAAACACATTTTAGTGTGCTTTATTTGTTTTTAAGCTGTTTACTTCCTTTTTTAATTGTTTGCTTCATTTTAAGCAGTTTTATTGGTATGTAATTGATGTACCATACAATTCAATGGCTTAAATATATTAAAAATTAGCTATATAATCATCACCAGAATTAATTTTAGAACATTTTTTAAAAAACATTTTATTAGGGGCTCATACAACTCTTATCACAGTCCATACATATAGATACATCAATTGTATAAAGCATATCTGTACATTCTTTTCCCTAATCATTTTCTTTTTTTTCTCCTCTTTTCTTTTTTTACATTTTATTAGGGACATTTGTTTTGTTTTTGTACTCATTATATAAACTCCCCATTTTCCTCCAATCTCCCTTCCCACAATCCTAAGAAATGATTCAGCTAGCTACTGTCTCTATATAGTTATCTAGCCTGGATTTCATATAGGGAGCCAGGGTGGTGTTAGGGATTATAAATTGTCCTGCTAACTGCAAAGTCAGCAGTTTGAAACCACCAGCTTCCCTGTGGGGGACTGATGAGGCTTTCTACTCCCATAAGTAGTTATAGCCTCAGAAACCCATAGGGGAAGATGCATTCTGTCTTAGTGGGTTGCTATGAATTAGGATTGTCTCTAATGGCAGTGATTTTTGGGTTGGTTTTAGATTTCATGAAAGAAAATTATTCAATCCCCTCAATAACAGTAACAAAATAAAAGAAAAACATCAATCCAAAAGGAAGCAAATAAAAATGAGAAAGAATGGAAAATAGTTCAAAAGGGAAAAGAAATGATAAGTTGTTGCATTTTAGCCTAACTATATTCAAACTCGAAGAAGCCATGGTGGTGAGGGCTAACTTGTTATGCTGCTAACTGAGAGGTTAGCAGTTCAAAACCATCAGTCACTCAGAGAGATGTGGCTTTCTACTCCCGTGAAGAGTTCTGTTTATGGAAACCCACAGGGACAATCCTTCGATATCCTATAAAATTTCTATGAATCAGAATTGCTTCGATGGCAGTGGGCTTTCATCCGCATTAATTCACTTTCCTACGTGCTCTGTCTGAGGGTAAAGTTATTCACATTTTTGTTCAACGATCAGAAGGAATTCAATGGAGGCTGACTCCCCATGGGGATTCTGCAAATATATTTTAGGCTTTCACTGTCATCCACAGCCTCCTGCAAACAGGTTGCTCAGAATTTAAGCTTTAGTACAATCTGACACACAAGTGGTAGAATTAATAGAATTAACACAATTCACTGCTCTTATCTTCAATTTTATTATTTAAAATCCTTGAATTCCACAGGCTGGTGTGCTTCTTCCATATGGACTTAGCTGGTGTGTCACTGAGGTGGCTGCTTATTTTAAGACGACCTTTGAAGACTCCAGTACTATCCTTTCTGAAAGCCAGAGAGCACCTGATTTCTTCACACTTGCTGTAGCACCCATCTCTTCAAGAATTAAGTTTAGAGCATGGCCACACTCCCAAAACTGGTTGAGCTTAGACTAAGGCTTATAGTTATGTATCAGCTCAAAATCCATGCATACATAGAACTTAGTGACAGCATTGTCAGTTTTTAAAAAATATTCTATTGGGGAGCTCTTACAGCTTTTATAACATTCCATACAGCTATTGTATCCAGCATATTTGTGCATATGTTACCCTCATCATTTCTAAAACATTTTCTTTCTACTTGAGCCCTTGGTATAAACTCCTTTCCCCCCACCCTCCCCCGCTCTTGCAAATCCTTTATCAATTTATATTGTCATTATTATTTAGGATCTTACACAATCCATTGTTTCCATTTACCCACATTTCTGTTTTTTGTTTCCTTCGTGTGTGTGTGTGTGTGTGTGTGTGTGTGTGTGTTATATTCAACCTTGTGATGGGTTCCCCCTTTCTCCCCCCCTCCCCCTACCGGGCCATCCCCCAACCCTCATGATATCACTACTTCCACTACTGTTACTGAGGGGTTTATCCACATGTCGAGAGTTCTTATCTGTACCAATGTGTGTTCTCTAGTCTAGCCGGATATGTAAGGTAGAGCTGGGTAACGGTAGCAGGGATTGGGTGGTGGGTGGTGGGGGAAGAAGCATTCAGAAACTAGAGGAATAATGTGTGTTTTGTTGGTGCTATACTGCACCTTGGTTGAATCATCCCTTCCTTATAACCCTTTTGTGGGAGGATATCCAATTGCCTACAGATGGGCTTTGGGTCTCCATGTCAATCCCTCCTCATTCATATGGATATAATTGTCTTGGATCTTTTGCTACCTGATTCTGTTGACACTTCATGATCACACAGTCATGTGTGTTTCTTCCATGTGGGCTTATTTGATTCACTGCTGGGTGGCTGCTTTTTAACCTCAACCCTTTAAGACGCCAGATGCTATATCTTTTGATAGCCAGGCACCGTCCACTCTCTTCACCACATTTGCTTATGCACCCATTTTGTCTTCAGTGATCATGTTGGGAAGGTGAGCATCAAAGAGTGCCAGGTTATTAGAACAAAGTGTTCTTGTGTTAAGGGAGGCCTTGAGTAGAGGTCCAAAGTCTGTCTGCTACTTAATATATGTGTGCATTGGCTTCTATCCCTGTCATTATAAATTAATATATTTACATATATGCATGCCTGTAGCTATACCTCTATAAGTAGCTTTTGTCTCCTATTTCTTTCCTCAATTTCCTTTCACCTTCCTCCTATCCCACTATCATGCTCAACCTCCATTTTTCTCTCAGTAATCCCTCTCAGATACATTGCACTTGATTAAACCCCACCAGGCATTAGATGCCCTCCTTGCCATCTGTTTTAGGTCTCGTCTTGTTCCCTTATCCCCGACTTTGTTGATTCCTTACTCCCCTCACGGCCCCCTCCTCTCCCAAGTCCCCCTGAAAACGCCAGTCCAGTTGTTTTCTCCTCGGGATTGTGTGTCATGCCTATCTTATATAGATAGCTCTAGGACCAAAGAAAAAGAGACACAACCAAACAAAAACAAAAAACAAAACAAAAACCCCAGTAGATAACTCCAGGCCTGTCTGCTGATCCTTACGCATGTTTTCTCATCAAGTCTGATGAGGTACCAAGCCCTGTTCCCCAAGTCAGATTTTCAGGATTCCTCGGGGACTTGGTTACTTTGCTCCCCTTGCTGCCCTGTTGCACCCCCCTTGAGTTTCACCCTGCTGCGCATGGGGCAGAGCAGGCACACTTTCTGCACTGTGTCTCCAGTGCTGACTCCTGTAGCACTATAGGCCATTGAGGGAACGTCATGTCTTGTGGTGGGACCAGCCCTCCTGTAATCCTAATCCTCTCTGTCCATTGGTGAGGTTCTCTCTCTCTCTCTCTCTCTCCCTCCCTCCCTCCCTCCCTCTTAGTTCACTCCCATGTGGTAGCATGGTCAGTTTTTGAGAGTTAATATAAGTAATCTCTTTGGAGCCTTTGATAATTCTAATAATAGTATAATTAAACTAGTCAGTGATATATAACTAAAAATGCTATTGAGATAAAGGGAATGTTCCTATATGAGTAAGCCTGATACTAACCTTCAGGAAGGGCACACAGAAGCCATGGGTGCTGTAGCAAAGTGTGGTGAAGACATTAGATGGTGCCCAGCTCTCAGATAAAATAGCACTTGGGGTCTTAAAGGCTTGTTTCCAAATAAGCAGCCATCTGAGTGAGATGATAACTAAGTCCACATGGAAGAAGCACACCAACAACAGTGACCAAAGGATTGCAAATCATATCATCTGAAGCCAAAAGATAGAATAGTATCAGAGTCTAACTTTTGAGAATCTGGTCTTCAGAAGGCTGTGGATGACAGTGAGAGCCCAAGATTCATTTGTGAGATCTACACAGGATATAAGCCTCCGGTGATTTCCCTCTATCCACACTGGAGGGATAAGAATAAATTGGTTACCAAAGAGTATTGGAGAGATGACTATAGAAGATCAAAATAAGTTAAATGTTTAAAACCTTGCCAGTTGATTCCCCCATCTGATGCACATTGTGCCTGAGTTGGTTTTCAACATTTGTTGTAGTTTTCTGTTTTTCGTTTGTTCATACTGGTGTTTATTGCAGACGTTTTATGTCATTGGTGGTAACCATTGTGGATTTTTGTAATTGTTTTTCTGATTTTCAGTACATGAAACCCAGGATTGATGAACTTATAGGGACAGTAAGTAGAATAAGGAAATAGTGGCGGGGGCGTGTGTGTGTGTGTGTGTGTGTGTGTGTGTGTGTGTGTAAAGGGGAGCTGATATTGAGTACAAGAAGTAAAAATTTTGGTAACAATTGTATAATACTGCTTGATGTGATTGAACTATGCTATGATATGTATGGTATGTGCTAGCTCCCAACAAAATGATTTGGGAAAAAAAATGTAAGTGAGTGAATTCTGTTTTAGAAAATGATGAAGGTTAGACATGGCGCACCAATTTCAATAATGCTATTTACTAAGATAGAACTATGCAGAAATAAGACCTGTCTGAAAATGCTAAGAAAACAGCACATCTATGGTACCATAGGTTGGCTATTATTGGGAACCTAAAAAGCAAGAGATTTGAAGTCCAAAATCTTCCAAATTCATGACCTTGTCTTTTCTCACTAAAGTACGACAGCTTCAAGTACAGAGGAGCATATCAATTCCTTTATGACGCGTTTAAGGTAAAGTCTGGTTCACTTAGTGGGGTTTCCAACTTGGATCCTGATGTGGCCTATGTAGGATGCTTTATACCTAAAGAAGACAAAATCTAAAATCCAGGTAGCTTAGGGGGGCGGGGGCTTGGGTCAGCACAGACTGAAAATAAACTTGGTTAAAAATGCATGGTTACCCATGTAATACAGGGCGAGTTTTCTCCTGGGGTGCGGGGGGCAGTACATGGCAGTAATGTCAAGAGTAAAATTTGCTTTTGACCATCTTGAATTGGCATGAGTTTTAGGGTCCCGTCTTTAGCAGATATCAATGTACAATTGTGTTAGGTCTGTGGCTTCAGATCGGGGGTCTCCTCGGTGTCTTGGTCCCCTAGGAAGAGCAGAAATATTTCTGAGGAGGACCCTAGCCAGGAGGACTATCTTTATAAAGCTTTCCAGACGATTATCTTCTGTCGTCTTCGTTGGATACACTAGAATATGGCTTTGGAGCTAACTCACTCACACTCACACTAACCCACTGCTCTTGAGTCTTGCTGACTCACAGTGACCCTACAGGACAGGATAGACTCGCCCCTGTGAGTTTGTGAGATTATAACTCTTTACCGGAGTAGAAAGCTCTTTCTCACTGCAGTGTTAAAAACATTTTTTAGTTGAGGAAGCAATGGCAATGCAAACAAGAATAAATTGGGGCGAAAGTCTTCTTGTCCTTTAAAGAATTCCTTTCTAAAGTTCATTTCTCATGCTATAAACTTCTAAAATTTATGTTTTGTTAGTATGCTAACTGAATGTGATAACTACATTAATTCATTTTGCTTGTTTTATTACATTAGGAAAAAAAAGCTTAGACTTTTGGTCACCATTAAGTTGATGTGTGCTAGTTCCTTCCAAAAAACACTATTGGGTTTTTTACTTAGAAATGTTTAGAGAAACTTTTAGTACAAGATTAATGCTTTTACCTATCCTTATTTATGAACTGTATGTTCCTAGCGAGATCATGCACGCTAACGTTACAGCACAGCTGCTTCTTGCCAATATATATTAACACAATGACTTTCACTCCATCATGACTCACTCCAGTTGATTAGCCTAATTGGAACATGTCAGACCTAACGTTAACTACATCACCGTGGTTGACTTAGTTTGGGTGGATTCCATAAAGGTCTTTTTGTTTCATGTCTGAATTTGCTGATTGATTACATAACTTTCCTACTTTTAATAGTTTGGTGATTCGTATTACTTTATTATTTTCCTTTCTTATATCCAGGAATCTGATACTATTTACTCATTTCACTTATTCCATCAACAAAACATTATGGTGTACTTACCCAGCTCCACACACCATGTTATGCCTAAGTGCCAATAAGGTTTCATCTCGCGTGGCAACTCTAATGGTTGCTTGCATCGTATTGGAGAGTATTTGAATCCACGTAGAGGACCAACAGAAAATATATCTGTAATCATTTTCTTAGGCCTTCCATAGACATAGGAAGACAAATCAGGGTCCCAATTGAAAATATTTCTACTTTGTGCTAGGAACTGAGACGGTAAAGATCCAAACCGACCGGTTGTACTTAAGTTGACTCCGTCTCCTGATAACCTTATTTGTCCCAGAGTAAAACTGTGCTCTACAGGATCTTCAATGGCTAGTTTTTGGAAGTAAATTGCCAAAGCCTTCTTCCTTTTGAGTATACTTTTACCTTCACCATTGTGGTTAGCAGTTGAGCATGCTAGCCACTGAACCCATCGATAATATAAAGATAATCCG
This sequence comes from Tenrec ecaudatus, assembly GCF_050624435.1. Classification (NCBI taxonomy): domain Eukaryota; kingdom Metazoa; phylum Chordata; class Mammalia; order Afrosoricida; family Tenrecidae; genus Tenrec; species Tenrec ecaudatus. The sequence goes on from NC_134538.1 coordinate 9,082,528, forward strand.
TGTCCATTCCAGCGGGGGAAGTGGACAGATAATTGAACAATTATGTATTAAGTTATGTTACCTAGGTATAGACACTTCTACAGGAACACAGAAGAAGCAATTGCTATAGTTGGAAAGGGGTCAATGGCGAGGGAAGGGAGCAGGGAAATATGAAATCGCATAATGGCTATTTAAGTGGATTGGGAAAGAGTGATAGGAATTGGCCCAAAGTAGGGTAAGACGATTTTTTGGTGTGTGATTTTCAATGAAATTAATTAATGAAATTAATCTTCTCTGAAAAGTGTAGGTACATTGAAGAGATTATTTCACTTTTTGAACTGGGAAGACTTCCTTTGTGGTGAGGCTGTCTCTGCTCTCAGCTTGCCTCATAAAAGGGTCTTGGTCTTTCTTAGTTTTTGGAGGCATAGACCACCTGGAAAGAGCCAAAAGTTGTGTAGCAAGCCAGTGGGTATAGTAAAGCCAGAGGTTGGGGTTGCAGGTCCCGGGCCATCCAGTGAGTGATAGGTGAGTAGAGGAGGGGGTCAAATGTAGGCATGAGGTTGAAATGATGTCCTATTCCTTCAGAAGTGTCTGTGGGATGGTGACAGTTCTTAAACTTCCTGGGGGACTGAAAAGCAGTACATGTGGATCTGAATACTTGGGAATACTCAGCCCTTTCACTGACTTATCTCTGAGCCTTTGAGCATGTGTACCTTACTTGGTATGCTGTTCTGTAAAATGAGGTTGCATGTGAGGTCTATTTAATAAAATGTGACCCAACCCATCTGAAGAGCGGGCCAGTTGCCCCTCCTACGGAAGACCCATGTCCTACTACTTCAGTGTGAAGATGAATTTTGAGCTAAAATTCTCAATAAGCTACTATCTCATTAGTTTCACATTCATGCATCTCAGCAGAGACCAATGATTCTGAATCCAGACCTCTCTTCCTGCCCTACTCTCCCTCCTTCTGTCCTCAGAGAGGAGCATTTCTGGGCCTCCCCTGATGTCCTGTGTCCTGGCAGGCCGACATGGAGCATGGAGTGAGCAGAGATGTGGGCAGCAGGCCTGGCCAAGCTCTGCCTGTGCAGCTGGGGTCTGCAGGTGAACCTGCCAGTTTTATTCCCTGTAGTGCCAACACTGAGATGAAGCCCAGAGGCGGGTTGATTAAATTGGAAAACTGCTATTCTTAGTGGCAAGCTGTTATCCAACCCTTTTGAAAAAAGGAGAGAAGCCACTCAGCCCGGATCTAAAAATACTTTCTCTCTTCCATTGCCACTGCGTTGATTCTGATTCATAGTAACCACAGAAGACAGAGTACCGTATATACTCGTGTATAAGGCGAGTTTTACTGAAAAACTGGGTTAGGCTTATACACGGGTCAGTGGTACCCCAGTGAGGTGTAACATCTTGCTGCCTCACCCACCCCGTTCCCCCCCCCACCCCGCCCAGCAGGTGATTGCCGTTCCTCCACTGTTCATTCAAAGCCCCGCTGACACCGCAGGGCTTTGAATGTTTGTTTACTCACATCTAACCAATCAGAGCCATCCTATGATGTATATCTTTGAATAAGCCCTTTAAAGACCGTGTGGGCAGGATGTGGCATGAATAGATGTCATCTGGTCAAGCCCGATTAACAAAAGGAGGAAGTCTCATGAAGCCTGACATAGAGTTAATAGCAAAGTGGGTTTGAGATGCATGGGAAGACATTCCAGAAGACATGGTGCGACGTGCCTTCCAGAAATGTAGTATTAGTAATGCTATGGATGGCAGTGAAGACTGCACTTTGTATGAAAATGACAGCAGTGATGGTGATGACGGCGATCTCAGTGAGGACAGCGTCTGTGATGACCTCACACCAGCTGAATCTCTGCACTGGGATACGGATGATGAGGAAGAATCCAGTTTTGAAGGATTTTAACTCTTTACATTTTAGCCTGGTTGCTGATTGAGCTCAGGGAACAGTACTCTTAAGATATCATTGTTGATACCTCATTTTTTTGTTGAACCTATTTTCCACTTACTGTGCTGGTTTACTAATGTTAAATGACTTGTCCTTTTATTTATATTTTTTATTTAAAATAAATATTTAAAGACATTACCCCACTGATGTCTCAATTTGTAGTAATTTTATTTTCATTTGTTTTGATTATTGAAACTCACCAATAGCTTCTGCATTTTCCACCGTAGGCTTATACTCGAGTCAATTGTTTTTCTGGTTTCCCAGGTAATAATTAGGTACCTCGGCTTATACTCAGGTTGGCTTATATTTGAGTATATACAGTAGGTCTGCCTCATAGGGTTTTTTGTTTGTTTGTTTCAAAGCTGTAACTCTCTTATTGTAGCAGATTGCCAGATCTTCTTTGGAGAAGCTGGAGAGTTCGAACCATGAACCCTTGGGTTATCAGCTGAGGGCTCAAACACTCTATTATCAGGTTGCCATCTAAAAATGCTTAGTCCTTGACAACCAGCTCTGGGCAGAGCCTGGACTTGCAGCCTGGGTTGGGAAGGACAAAGTGGGAAAACCACAGCATATCAATCAGGAGGGCTCAAGATCACTGAACACATGCTGAAGCAGAACAAACATTTTTCTAAATCATTTTGATGTCAGAAGCCATTGCGTTGATTTGACTCACATGATGTCATGTGACAGAGCAGAGCTGCTCCGCGGGGTTTTCTATGCCATCATCCTGAACACATCACTAGGTCTTCATTCCTTGGAGCTGCTGGATGGGTTGGAACAGCTAACCTTTCAGTGGGGAAGCACTTCACTGTCATGCTTTCAGAGCTCCTTGTTCTGTATCTATGGTTCTTTAATTATTATGGAGTGTAAGTAAAAATTACAGTAGAGCTAATGCTACTAACATGCTTATATACTGCTTACAGAATAAGCTAGACACTTGCTAAGGTATTGAGTGCACGACTTAATTGAGCCTTGCACCAGGTCTGTGGGTCAGCCAGTGAGCTTGGTGACATTTTGCAGGTGAGAAAACTGAGTGTTGGAGATGAGGGATTGGTAGTGAAAATGATGAATGCATTCAGTGCTTAACCAAATGATTGTCAGCTCAAATTCATCTAGAGGTGCTTCAAAAGAAAAGTCTTCCAATCTATTCCCTCCACATCAGTCATTGAGAACCCTATGGAGCATAACTCCATTCTGACACCCATGGGGGGGGGGTCAGTACGAGTTGTAGTTGACTCCACAGCAATTGGATTAGTTTGAAGCTAGTATTTGATTACTGTATATACTCGAGTATAAGCTGACCCGAGTATAAGCCGAGGTACCTAATTGTTACCTGGGAAACCAGAAAAGCTGATTGACTCGAGTATAAGCTTAGGGTGGAAAATGCAGAAGCTACTGGCGAGTTTCAATAATTAAAACGAATGAAAATAAAATTACTACAAATTGAGACATCAGTGGGGTAAAGTCTTTAAATATTTATTTTAAATAAAAAACATAAATAAAAGGACAAGTCATTTAACATTAGTAAACCAGCACAGTAAGTGGAAAATAGGTTCAACAAAAACAATGAGGTATCAACAATGATACCTTAAGAATACTATTTCCTGAGCTCAATCAGCAACCAAGCTAAAATGTAAAGAGTTAAAATCCTTCAAAACTGGATTGCTCATCATCATCCGTATCCCAATGCAGAGCTTCAGCTGGTGTGAGGTCATCATAGACGCTGTCCTCACTGAGATCGCCGTCATCACCATCACTGCTGTCATTTTCATACAAAGCGCAGTCTTCACTGCCATCCATAGCATTACTAATACTACATTTCTGGAAGGCACGTCGCACCATGTCTTCTGGAATGTCTTCCCATGCATCTCGAACCCACTTTGCTATTAACTCTCTGTCAGGCTTCATGAGATTTCCTCATTTTGTTAGTCTGGCTTGACCAGATGACATCCATTCATGCCACTGACCTGTGTATAAGCCGAACCCCATTTTTTTCCAGCACATTTTTTGTGCTGAAAAAACTCAGCTTATACCCGAGTCTATACGGTATGTTGGATGGGCTGTCAGATGACACAACCTGGCTTGCTGAAAGTGTCCTTGTGAAAGAACTTGAATCACTTGCTCATGAAGATCAAGATTGCAGTCTAAATGACAAGTCAATGGAAAGAAAACAAAAATTCTCACTACTGCACTAATCGGTAACATCACAATAACATAGAAAAGATTGAAGCTGTCAAGGATTTTGTCTTGTTTGGCTATGTGATCAATGCCCATGGAAGCAGCCATCGAGAGATCAGATGACACATTGCATTCGGTAAATCTGCTGCACAAGAGCTCTTTCAAGTGTTGAAAAACAAGGGTGGTGCTTTGAGTACTAAGGTGACTCCTAGCATGTGAAAGCTGAACCTTGAATAAGGAAGAGTAAAGAACTGGCACACTTTAGTTATGGTTCTGTTGAAGAATGCTGGAAGTCCTATGGACTACCAAAAGAACACACACATCTGCTTTGGAAGAAGCATGCCAGAATGCTTCTGAGAGGCAAGGATGGCAAGAATTTGTCTCCTGTACTTTGGACCAGATCAGTCTCTGAGAAGGCCATCCTGTTTGGTAAAGTGAAAGGTCAATGAGAAAGATAAGGGCCCTGATGAAATGAATGGACACAGCGGACAGGGCAGAGCTCAACACTGCTGTACGTGGCATAGGGTCATTATGAGTTGGATCGAGTTCAAGGTAACTTAACAACAACACCAAACCCATCCTTCCTCTTCAACAGCTGTGTATTGTTTATTACTGTTTTTCTGGTTCCTAACCATTTTCTCTCTTTTCATATCTTCAGAAGAAATGTTTCTTTTTAACAGTTTGATTGGTGTATAATTCACATGTCGTATAATTCAATAGCTCAATCACATCAAGAAACGCTGTACACTCATTGCCATAGTTTTAGCACATTTCCTTCATTTTGTACTCATTTTTGTTAGCTCACCATTTTCCCCAAGCTCCCCTGCCATACTCCAAGGACTCATTAATCCAGTGACTGTCTAAAGATTTACCTTTCCTGAATCTCATGTACAGAAAAGCACGGAAATTAAAAGCGCAATATAGTAAAATAGAGAAAAACCTCCAGTGAAAAACAAGTAAAAAATATAAAAAACTAGAGAAAATCCAATGACTCATAAGGGAGATCAAATGATAGTTTGCTAATGTTTAACCTAACCGCATCGTCAACCACTTTCCGATACGTTCTGGATGAGAGCAGTGGTGTTCACTTCCCAGGTCCATGACCAGAGGGCATTCACTAGGGATTCATCCAGGTTTGTTTTCTGCACTCAAAAAAACAAAACAAAAACCTAAACGGAAACAATTTTGAAATGGGTCAAGAGGGAGATCAAATGGTAAGATATTCCATTTGGACTTAACTGCATCTATAATGCCCTCTGGTCACAATGCCCTCTGGTCACATGGCTTTACAATGCCCTCTGGTCACATGGCTATTGACATCCCTCAGCGATGGTCAGAAGGCAGTCATTCATCAGAGGCTCAGGAAATCGTGGTTGCTAGACTTCTCAGGTCCAGTTAGAAGAGTCACTCAATGTGGGGTCTCTGTGGAATTTATGACTCATGCTCAGTTGGGCACAAGGGTTAGGTTTAATGAGACCTGTTTCAATCTGCATAGAAATGATGATACCATTCCACTGGCCAGGAAGAAAGAAGCAAATGTCTTTTGTGTTCCTTAGAGATGGGCTCGGTGACAGGCGGCACCATGGCACGGGGGCATATAGCATGGCTACCTGATCATGGACTGTCTTCTTTTGAAACTATGCTGGACGTGCTTGTTGGTTTTATCTTTTTTGGGACAATTAGTTTTTTCCTGGAAAGGTGGAGGATTTAAAGGCTGAGTTCATCCTTGCTCTTCAGATCCTCTATGGGACACAATGCTATGTCAACAAGGTCCTATCTGTCCTTTCTTTGCAGAGGCTGCTGGGGGAGACAGATGTTATTGAGGATGTAGTGGGTCAGTCTGCCATTTTGAACTGGGCGCCTGTACCCTCCAGCCTCATTCTCATTTCTTTATCGCTGACATCCTTGATTCCAAGTTGTTCTGCAGTGTTCTTGGGGGCACCTTAAATTCTGTGAAGAAACAAACAGGGCACCTATAAATGAATACCCCAAACTAACTGGTAAAAACAAAACAAAACAAAACAAAACAGTGGCCTCTGCTTCTGAGAGGTGGGCCTGCCCCATCGTGTGCCTTTGACAGCTGGGGAATAGAATGAGGGAGAAATGCTTCCCTAAGGCCAGTGAGACCAGGAGGCCCAAGGGTCCAAGGCAGGTCCTTTCTCTGTGACGTGTGCTCTGTACCTCAATGGGGTTAAGAGTGAAGTAGTTGAGATCTAAAACCAGGTGACACAATTGAGGTGGCAGATAGTATTCCATTTGCATGATCTCTTGACCTTCTAATCTTTTTGACTCAATTCAGTGGACAGAAAGTTATGGACAATGACTTTAACTGTTCACCCTGCAACCTATTGAAGTCCATCTGGTCTGGAGGACAGAAGTTAACAAACACAGTACTGGTCTCTACAAATATACCCTGGTGAATTCTTCAGCAGCTCAGTCCCTCACGGGAGACCCACCAGCAGGCCCTGAACAACTAGGGTCAAATTGGATATAACCCCACCAGGGATGGGCTGGAGATGGAAGGAGAGGGCATATTTTCTTCGTGTCTAGTTCCAAAAGAGATGATGGGGATATGCTCTTTGGATGTACATTTAACTTTGAGTTTCACCTTCTCCTAATGCCTCCTAGAATAAACCCTTGCCCTTGATTCTTTAATCTCCAAACTTACTTATAAATTAGCATTGGACACTGGGAATGGCTTGGCAGACAACCACAGATGCAAGCTTAGCCTGTCCTTAATCTTGTAGCACTTAATCTATCAACTGGTTATCTTTTCTATAAGAAACATTTGGGCCACATGTGAAATTGTCAGTTGCCATTTAGTTAGCATCAACAGAACAAAAATGCTGCCCAGCCTTGCCACCTTCTCGTGGTTGTGGGCATGAAGGGATCCAGGCAAACAGCATTGTTTACTCCAGCATTCTAGAGGGTTTATAATGGCTTTTTGGGGAGGTTCCTCATCAGCCCTTTATGCCTAGTTTGCGTTTGTGTTAGGCAGGGTTCTTCAGAGAAACAAAACCAGGATATATATATACAGAGTTCAACCCACTTTCATGAAACAATTAATAGATTGAAAGTCCTTTGACTCATGCACACTGCTGGTCCAATAAAATTATTTTTTAAGAAGAAAGTAAAAACCATATAGCAAATATATAAACATCTGATTAACTGACTATAAAGTAATAAACAAATAAAATAAAAAGTAAAACCTAAGCGAGTCTGCTTGTGGTCATCATCATCACTTCTGCTGCTGCCACTGATGACGGCTGAGGGATGGGCAGGGACAGTGCTGGCAGTGAGAGGGGGGTGGGAGGAGCAGGCTCAGAGAAATGGAGTCAGGAGGGAGCAGAGAGTGCTCAGCTCCACCTATGGCTCTGCCTACTTATGTGGCAGTAGCAACCTGGACCCATAGCTTCCATTGCCGCCCAATGGTTACATCCCACCCGTGCATCTCCCTTTGCCCACATCCCACCCATGGTCCAGTGCTGAAGGAGTCTGGGTTTGGGGGTCTTTAAAACCTTTAAGAGGAAATAATAAACCAAAGGAGAGCCATTCTTGCCTTAACAGGGAAGCAAATACACGTGCACGTGCGCGCGCGCGCACACACACACACACACACACCTAGACTGGTACACAAACCTTAAGGGATCAGGAGCATCAGTGACACACAGCTGCATTAGGAAGGGAACACGTTGAAGACAATCAAAGAGGATGTTGACACCTTGTGATCATGTCACTGAACAATTTGTGTGGAACGTGTCACAGGGGAATCTAACTTTCTGTGTCAACTTCTACTAAAAGCTCTGAATAAAATGCTCTTCAAATAAAAAGAAAAGAGGGCTTTAAAACATCATAAAATGTTTCAGAAGGCTTCCTGGGTGTCAGGTACCTGTTTCCTTATGACATCTGAATCAGTTAAGTGTAAAAGAATCTGGACAAACAAAGTAAATCTCAGAGAAAGCTCATCTGTGATTTAAAAATGTCGATTGAATATGTCTGGGCTTAAACCTGTTGTGGTTAGCGTTTATGTCAACGACACTCCTGGCTGAAGGCAGGGGTGGTGCTCCATCTATCCGCCAAGTCACCGTCTGATGACACCTCCTTGTAAGTGTGGCCTTCTGGATGAGAGATGAATTACCTTTTGTCCCTTCACCTTCTTCTGGAGTTTGATCCTGCATCTGGTTCGTCAATGTCCTGTTGTGTCACCCGCTGATCTCAGGAGCCATCAGTGACCTGCTAACCTCAGATTCATTTATCTCTGCCTCCACCAGCCGGTGGACCTCCTGCTTCTTCATCTTGCTTCCTGTTCATCCGTTTCCACAGCTACGCAAGCCAGAGAAGCCTTCAGCTCACCTCTGACCAATGGACTCGGACCAGACTGAACTTACCTACTTCTACAACCGTGGAAGCCATTTCTTGATACAAATCTCTTTCTACATACATTCACATGTAAGTGTCATTGGTTTGGGTTCCCTCCGGAACCCAACCTAACACAAACCTGATCTGGGTTTATAAAATAATTTGGATATGTTAGGTGAAGATGGAAATGTTAAGAGGCAATGGGATGTTTCTGCTCGTTCTTCATCAAGCCTTCATTGGCTAGTATGTCCTTCAGAGATAATAAAAACAGTAATAATATAATATAGTCATAATAAGGGTTCCTAGGGTTTGAAGGGTAAGGGAGGGGATAAAAGGGAGCTGATATCAAGGAGTTCAAGAAGAAAAAAAAAGTTCTGAAACCGATGATGGTAGAAATTTTATAATTATGCTTGATCTAATTGAATTGTGACAATATCGCTCAATAAAATGATGATAAGGTATCAGTGGGAACAAGTATTAGGCATCAAAGACCCAGAGCAAAAAAAGCGTAATGTGAATGAGAGGGGGGAGTGCAACATGGAGGCCCAAAACCAATCTGTAAGCAATTGGACATCCCCTTAGAGAAGGGTCATGGGGGGAAGACAGGCCAGTCAGGGTGCAGTACAGCACTGATGAAACATACAACTTTCCTCAGGTTCTATAATGCTTCCTACTCCCCACTATAATTATCCTAATTCTACCTTACAAATCTGGCTAGACCAGAGCCTGTACATGGGTACAGATAAAAGCTGGAAGCACAGGGAATCCAGGAGGGATAAACTCCTCGGGACCAATATTGAGAATGGCCATACCAGGTGGGGAAGGGGAAGGGGAAGGTGGAGGGAGAAAGGGGGCACGTATCACAATGACCTACGTATAACTCTCTCCCAGGGGGATGGACAACAGACAAAGGGTAAAGGGAGACATCAGACAGTGCAAGACATGAAAACAAATAATTTATAAATTATCGATGGTGGGGAAGGGAGGGGAAAAATAAGGAGCTGATACCAAGCGCTCAAGTAGAAAGAAATGCTTTGAAAGCAATGGCAACATATGTACAAATGTACTTGACACAATGGATGTACGTATGGATTACGATAAGAGTTGTACAAACCCCCAATACAATGATTAAAAAATAAGACAGCAAATCATTTGTCCAGATATGTAGACCAGGAGGGGGTGCTCACTCCGCTCTCCCAAATAAGGTGCAAAAGAAAGGCGCGTGGCTCTGGGGACATTCTGTTCGCACTGCTGGGAGTCTCTTTAGGGTGGACACACTCTTACAAGTGGACAGTACAGGCCATTACATACATGAGAATTAGAGTCAATTCTTATACCTCTTATTCTAGGATCTCACAGAATTCATCTGTTGGTCCAACCTAGGTGGAGGCCAACCAGTTGGCCTTGATCCTCCCTCTTCCATTGGCCAGTTTATCATACGTACACAGGTACTTGGAATCATCAAGTTCCTGAATCCCCTCTGGCCCTCCTGTAGCTCAGCTTACCGCCATCTCTCATTAGACTGCTGCGATCCCATCATGAACCGTGCTTGGCTCCAAAACATCTTTCCTTGGCACACGGCATCCTCAAAGGGGTGCTTACAAATGTCTAACCTGTTATCATGGGCCTTCCCAATCTGGCCCATGCCTGCTTTTGAATCTCTTGACTCCCTGGGCGTGCCTCACGCACATATCCCCCCTACCCATATGTTCCAGCCATCTTGATCGACTTCCCGACATATATTAGCTGGGGGACCTTGGGCAAGTCAACCAACCTCTCCTTACCTTAGTCGTGCAGTGGTAAACTATTGGGTTGCTAACCACGTGGTCAGAGTTCAAATATACTAACTGATCTGCAGGAGAAAGACAAGGCTTTTTACTCCCATAAAAAGTTCAATCTTAGAAAGGCAAAGAGGTAGTTCTACCTTGTCTTTTAGGGTCACTGTAAGTGGGAATTGACCTGGTGGCAATGAATTTGTTGATTTGGGGGGTCTGATTTTGGGCAGAATAGCTGCATCTCTCTTAAGTGGCTGTCAAGGATGAAGCGATTTAACATCTGCACAGTGCTTCCTGCAGAGCCAGTGGTGATGCTGGTCACTGATGAGTCACCTCTTGCCCGCCTTTTTCGTAAGCAGGAACTTTTACTTTGAAGTCTTTCCTATGTGATCTGTCTCACTCTTGTTCCTCCTCAAGGTCATAGTTAAACAGTTCTTCTGTAGCTGATTCTCATCCAGAAACTTCCTTCCTGATCCTCTCTGCAACGTGCTTTTGTCATGTGATGACCATGACTTCTGCAGAAGAGAATATGCAGCCTGGGCTGTGTTGCGATCACCTGCATTCCACCCTATCCTACATGGGCTGGAAGCACTTTGAGGACAGGCAATTCCTCAGCGACTTAGAGGATCTTTGGTCCATTAATAAAGAGTAAACTTGGCTGGTAGGAAAGGATTATGCCCGATACCTCTACAAGGATTTTAAAGGATTATATATATATATAAAATATATTTTAAATCCACAAATGGCTATTTTTATTTCATTGATATAAAAATCACTTTGGCAAAAGAAAAAAATAACAAAAAAATAAGTTGACAAAAAACACCTTGCCCTTAAAAGATGCCCAGAGTAAAAGAGGCAATGGAATGTGTGGCTAAGCGCCTCCTTCACTGAGACCAGAAGAACTGGATGGTGCCTGGCTACTGTGACTGGACATTTTGATGCTATAGAGAAACCCTGGTCAAAAGGGGAAAACACAGAACAGAATTCCAAATTCTCATGGGCTCCAGCCTTTCTGAGCCTGTGGAAAGGGACCCAATCTTTTCTTTTTTAAAAAATCATTTTGTTGGGAACTCGTACAATTCTTATCACACTCCATCCATCCATCAATTGTGTCAAGAACATATGTACATTCGTTGCCATCATCATTCTCAAAACATTTGCCTTCTACTTGAGCCCTTAATATCTGCTGCTCATTTTCCCCCTCCCTCCCCACTTCCCCCTACCTCATAAACCCTTCATCGTTCATAAATTATTATTATTTTGTCATATATTACACTGTCTGACGTTTCCCCCCCTGCCTTCTTCTCTGCTGTCTTTCCCCCAGGGAGGAGGCTATACGTAGATTCCTGTAATCAGTTCTCCTTTCTACCCCACATTCTCTCCACCCTTCAGGCATCGCCATTCTCACCACTGGTTCTGGAGGAGTCATCTGTCCTGGATTCCCTGTGTTTCCAATTGCTATCTGTGCCTATGTACATCCTCTGGTCTAGTCAGATTTGTAAGGTAGAATTGGGATCACGATAGTGGGTGGGGAGGAAGTATCTAAGAACTAGAGGAAAGTTATATGTTTCATCGTTGCTACCCTGCACCCTGACGGGATCATCTCCTCCCCATAACCCTTCAGTAAGGGGTGTCCGGTTGGCTAACACTGGGCTTTGAGTCTCCACTCTGCACCCACCCACATTTTCAATGATATGAAAATCACTTCCTTGAGATGACCTTTAAGCCCAGAGCCAAAAATATCACCTGAACTGTCCTTAAAACCAAACAATTTAGTTTACAATTTAGCAAAATGTGTCTCCTTGAGCATCATGGTCATTTAAGAACTCTCTATGTGGGATCAGATTGACAGCAACAATTTGAAGGGTTAAATAGGGCTGCTAGGAGGCAGTGGATTTATGTTAATGGGAGGAATAATTTAGGCAAGGTGGGTGAGAATCATTGCACGAGAATGTCATCCATATCACTGAGTTGTACATGTGAACATTGTTGAGTTAGTGAATGTTTTGCTCTGCACATATAGTCTCAACAACAAAAAATAAAATTGGGAAAAAGAACAAAACAGACCAGGTCACTGCAAGGTTGCTCGTGTACTTAGGTTTGCTTTTTGCTCTTGTCTCTGAGCTCTGTCCCTGTTCTTATCCTGACTTAGTCGGTGCCCCTCCAACACCCCTCAGTTCGGGCTGGAGCACCACGTTCCTCTTTCTCTCCACATAGCAGGCATTTCTCACGGGAGCCAAAGAGCAGCTAGGAAAATGTGCCCTTCATGTAGGCATCACATGGTTGTGGGGGTGGGGGTGGTTGGACATGTGAGAATGGTGTCCCAGAGAGGGGGCAGCTTCTGCTGTCCGGAACCAGCTGGGGCAGCATTTACCATGACTGAAGGATACTGTCGCTCCAATTTGCCATGGTTCATTAAGATGCCTGGGCTTGCTGGGGACCAGTGTTTCCAAATTCATGCTGCTCTTGGAAATCAACCATGTTGTATCTTTGCAGCGTGTCTGATTTGTCGATGGTCACGAATTGTAGATGGGAGGAGGGTGTGTAATGCAGAGAAAGGTTTCTCAAAATACAACACTTGGGTGTCCTTCTAGAACTATACAATCTTTGATCTCCGCTCTGTCTAAATTAAAAGAAAGTTCCTTTTCCGGTTATTGCATGGCATATGTCATAAAAAATTGAATTTAACAATTTTAAACATAATTTTCTCATCTAATAATTGATGTGCCCTATTTGATATTGTTAATTGCCACTGAGCCTATAGGGAAATCTGTTTAAATGAATTAAGTATGTAAAAAAGGCATGGTTTATCTTGCCTTTACATTCACAACCTACATAGTTCATCATATTTGGTTGAAAAACACTTTAAAATGCAAATTTAAATTTAATAATACATTATCATTGAAAACCTACCTTTGTGACCTAATGTTTGGAATTCCTGCATTTTATAATTTAAAAATAGCAACCGATTGATTGCTATGATTTTTGGATCTTGAGTGTTGACCTAAAAGAGGAGCTCCGGACCCCTTGTTATGTGCCTTCAATTTAACGAAGAGTGAGTAAATAGCGTCACTCTCTGTGAAGGAAAAAGCACGTTAGGTCTCATTCTCATCATAGCTCTCTCTTTAACTTTAGCATCTGGAATGTTGGAGAATGCTTTGATAACTTCAGGCTGCCCGTGAGACAAATGGAATTAAAGATTAGACTCAAGATCTAAGGGTAAATTTGAAGAACGGTGTCCTTTTAAAGTTTCTCAGGAGGGAGTTAACTTCTTGAACGTGGGCTGCACTTAACAACTTGCTTTAAGTGCAGAAAGTGGTGCGAATGTCACTCTTAATATTCGTTTGCAAAAGACTGTGACCTTCTTTCACGGTTTCTCTCTGCTTCCTTGCTTGCCTGCACCGATGACACCAACCCAGCAGCAGTGTCACTATGGTGGGAGTCACCCAGGGTGCCATTCATGGTGACATGCCCCTCCCACGCCCAGCCCCCAAGAGTCTTCTCCTGTGCCAGTCTCTACAGAATTTTTAGCAATAATTATTGTCAGTCTTAATCATAAGTGGACATGTGGCGAATATATTGTAAATTGCTTAGCAGTAATATTGGTTATACTATGAATTTGTTTTGTAAATTTTCTCCTTATTTAATTGCAACATCATTAAGATCATTGTCTATTACATTGTTTACATAATTACGATTGAGGGGAAGCCTGTACATTTTTTTCTCCCTTTCCTTTAATTACTCTTTCATTCTAAACAAAAGTTCTTGATATTGGTTCACAAATACTAATTATCACCATATTGTATCTAAATAAGCAAATTAAAGAACCCAACAAAATATAACAACAAAAGAAAATTGAAACAAACCCATTGCTGTTTAGATTCCAATTCATAGTGACCCTATAGAATAGATTAGAATTTGTTCCATGGGATTTCTGAGACTCTACATCTTTCCAGGAGCAGACAGCCTCTTTTTTAATCTTCCACGGAGTGGTTGATGGGTTTGAACTACCGACCCTGTGGTTACCAGGTCAGTGTGTAAGCGACTGTACCACCAGGGCTCCTTTTGTAGCTAAAGCACCAGAAAATTTGATGAAATCAGCAATTACAAAAACACAGACAGCAATTAAAAAAAACCCATCCTGTGCAGATGAAACCACATGACTTGAAGCATGATTGAGATTGGGTAATACCCAGGACTCTTCCTGGGGTGCATTAGAAGGTTCAAAAAGTAAGTTTACAAATAATGTTTTTGTTGTTATAATAACGACAGGGATATTTTTATTGAAAAATAAATTTCTGCCTGAACATTGCACAAAAATTTGATAGGCAAGTGATCCAAAATCAGTGGTGAGGAGGCCTGGTAGGGCTTGATCAAGGGCAATGTAACTGAGAGGAATTACTGAAACCCAAATGCAGGCTGAGCATGATAGTGGGACAAAGGAAAGGAAAAGGAAATAGAGGAAAGAACTAGGAGGCAAAGACATTTATAGAGGTCTAAATACAAGCATGTGCATATTAAATTTATATACATATATATTTTTATGTGATGATGGGGAAATAGATTTATGTGCATATATTTATAGGTTTAGTATTAAGGTCACAGGTGGACCTATGGCCTCCACTCAAGCACTCCCTCAATGCAAAAACACTTTGTTCTATTAAACTGGCATTCCATGATGCTCACCTTTCCAACATGATTGCTTAAGACAAAGTGGGAGCATAAGCAAATATGGTGAAGAAAGCTGATGGTGCCTGGCTATCAAAAGATATAGCTTCTAGGGGGTTTTAAAGGCTTGAAGGTAAACATGTGGCCATCTAGCTCAGAAGCAACAAAGCCCACATGGAAGAAGCATACCAACCTGTGTGATCACAAGGTGCTAAAGGCATCAGGTATCAGGCATCAAAGAACAAAAGATCAAATCCTTGTGAACGAGGGGGAGGGCAGATTGGGGACCTAAGACCCATCTGTAGGCAACAGGACATCCCCTTACAGAAGGGCTGCAGGGAGGAGATCAGCCAGTCTGGGTGAAGTGTAGCCATGCTGAAACATACAACTTTCCTCTAGCTCCTAAATGCTTCCTCCCCCTGAATATCATAATCTCAATTCTACCTTACAAATCTGACTAGCCCAGAGGATGTACACTGGTACAAATATGAACTGGAACCGCAGGGAATCCAGGGCAGATGATTCTTCAAGACCACTATTGAGAGTGGCGATACCAGGATGGTGAATGGAAGGTGGGGTGGAAAGGGGGAATCAATGACAAGGATCTACATATAACCCCTTCCCTGCAGGATGGACAACAGAAAAGTGGGTGAAGGCATACATCAGACAGTGTAAGACATGACAAAATGATTATAATTTATAAATTCTCAAGGTTCATGAGGAAGGGGGAGCGGGGAGGAAGGGGAAAAATTGAGGAGCAAATACCAGGGGCTCAGCAAATGTTTTGAGAATGATGATGGCAACAAATGTGCAAATGTGCTTGACACAATGGATGTATGCATGGATTGTGATAAGCGTTGTATGAGCCCCCAATAAAATGATTTTAAAAATTGATAGACATTTATTTTGGTGTCTCCTCTCTGCCAGTGTCATTCCGTGTGGTCTGCTTCCACTGAACTCTCCGCCATGCCTTTGGCCTCTGCCAACTCCAGGGAGGAAAGGACCTGAGCCCGTGTCTTGCGAGGACCTGGATCCCACTAACAAACAACCCATGAACTTGGAAGTGTATCTTTTCCCACTCCGGCTCTGGGCCGATACATGGCTGTAGTCTTGAGAGAGAGACCCTCAGCGGAGTACCCAGCGAAGCTACGCCCAGATTTCTGATCCACGTAAATGTGAGGTAATCATACTTGTTGTTTTCAGCCATAGGTTATGGTGAGCTGGCTCTGCAGCAATACAATATTAATTGTTGTTGCTACTTGCTGGTAAGTTGGCTCTGGTATGGGTGGCCTCGTGTGCAACAGAGTGAGACATTGCCTGGTCCTGCAGCATCGTTAGGGATGTTGATGTGCTAATTCCACTGCGGCAGCCATTGCAGGAGTATCTTTCAATTTAGGACTCATCTTCCAGCGATCACTTCATAAGATTCTGTTCTAATACACAGGGGAGTAGATCTCCAACCCTTTCTTCTGAGTCCACACTAGCCTGAAATTATCACTGAAACCTGTCCAGGATGGCTGACCTTGCCTGAATTTGAACACTTGGCTCCAGAGCCCCCAGCATCACCACCATGTGCAAGCTGCCATAGAACAATGAGCTGACGGGCGGTGGGTATAATTCATACTTGTCCATGCTTCCTTGCTGTAATTCACAATCACATCCCTCATGCTGCCTACCTTGACCCATGGGCATACTTCAGAGCACTTCCTCATGAAGATCCAGGACTTCGGCCTCAGTAAGGATTGCAACTCAGTGTAAAGAAACTAAACATCTCACAACAGGACCAACAGACAATATCATGATACCTGAGGAAAATGTTGACCTCGTCAAGGGTTTAATTGTGCTTGCATGCATAAATGATGTGCACAGGAGCAGCAGTCAAGAAATCAGAAAATATATTGCACTGGGCACATCTGCTGTACAGGAACTCTTAAAAACATTAAAGGGCAAAGATGTCACCTTGGGGACTAAAGGGTGCCTGGTCTGGACCATGGGACTCTCATGTACATGTGAATGAAGAAGGCTAGAGAAAATGGATGCATTTGATGATGGCGCTACAAAGCATATTAAGATGATCATGGACTGCCTGGAGAACAAACAAATCTGTCTCGGAGGAAGTTCAGTCAGCATGTTCCTTAGAAATAAGGACGGGATGGTGAGACTTTGCATCATGTACTTTGGACCTTATACCAGGAGAGACCAGTCAGTCTCTGTTCACCGTGCTTTGTAAAGTAGGAGGTCAGTGGGGAAAAGACCCTCCATGAGATGGGTTTATCGACATATCATCTGCCATAGTGAGCTCAAACGCAAGCATAAATGTGAGCAATTACAATTCCCCACCACGCTGCCAGGGCCAGGCAGCGTTTCAAGCTGTTGTACACGAGATCATCATGTGTCGGAAATGACTCAATGGTGCTTGTCAACAATAGCATACATTAAAGGACGTGTGGAATCCGAAATACATATGATGGAAGTACAACTTCATGCAAAAGCACACTTGTGGCTGGCACACGTGAAATTGGCTGGCAGATCACTGGGTAGCATGAGTCATCAATGTGCTCATCTGCTTTGCAAAGGATCACACTACAAGCGTGCACAGGGAGTTCTCACATAGCTTTACTAGTTTGAAAAGTTAAAACAAAGCTTATCTCTTTGGTTGACTTCAAGATGCCATTCCTTTCAAGCTATCTCCAGGAACCTAGGTGATGGCCAAGGGCCACAGAGGAGTTGCCAGTTGGCGGGCAGCGATAGAGTTCGAAGGACCACTATGGAAGTTTTGATGGCCCAGAACTGGAGGTGGCAAATATCATTTCTACTCACATTCTATTGGCCAGTCCTTGGGCACATGATTACAGTAAACTCCAGTGGATTCTGGGAAGCACAGTCTAGCATTGTGCTTAGAAGGTGAAGAACATAGATTTTGCCAACACGTAGCCACAATTGCCCCCAAAGCTAACTTTTCACCCCATTATAAGCAGTTTAATCACACGCCTGTGATGGGTCGAGATTGTAATAAGCACTACAGGTCCCAATGAGGTGGGACAAGTACAGTCCTTTCCTCAGAGACATCACAGTCTAACCAGAGGCATTCGTTTGATGAAAGGTGCTTGGGAAATCCAGTTTTATTCTAGCTCCCGCCATCCCCACGTGCAAACCACAGCAGCTACAGACGGTTCTGTTCCTGGGCGGAAGAGTAGCAGCTGCTCTGGGGAGGTTTTAGCCTCAAAGCTAGGGCACAGCAAAACCACCGCCACAAAGACTCTCTTTGTTGGATGCCATGTGTATGACAGAAGCTCTCCTTCTCCAGGTGAAATGCTTGCAACTGTAACCTTTCCAGGTGGCAGGTCTGGGAACCAATAAGCCAGTGTCCTGAAATCCAGTCACCTCTAGTTTTAGGAAGAACGTTCTCCAACGTCGTTTCCAAGTTTCTGCCAAGACATTGGAAATCAAAGTGTGGACTGGAACAAGCTCTTTGGAAAAATAATTTGACATCATCTAGCAGTTCTCAACCTGTCGGTCGTGACCCCTTTTGGGGTCAAATGACACTTTCACATGGGTTGTCCATTCATAACAGTAGCAACATTACAGTTAGGAAGTAGCAATGAAAATAATTTTATGGTTGGGGGGTGGTCACCCCAACATGAGGAACTGTATTAAAAGGGTCATGGCATTAAGAAGGTTGAGAACCACTGCTTAAAAGTTGAAAGTATGCATAACCCATGACCCAGCAGTGAGTGTCCCCTTAGCCGTGTGCCATGGGGAACCTATTCGATGGTGCAGACCAGGAAAACGCTGTGTCGCAGCACTGTGGAGGGAATGGGGAGTGGAGTAGAAGTGACGTGTTGGCTTCAAAGCCTCTTGTTTTCCCTGTTCTTGACTTTTTGGTTCTCCGGCAAATAAACTGCCTTGGTCTTCCATGAAGTTCCTGGGTGGTGCAAACAGCTAAGTGTTCAATTACAAACCCAAAGTTTGCAAGTTGGAAGCCAAGCAAAAGGAACGTGGGAAAAAGGTCTGGTGATCATGTGAACAGATAAGTGCTCAATTACTAACCCAAATTTTGCAAGTTGGAAGCCAAGCAAAAGAAACGTGGGAGAAAGGCCTGGTGGTCTACTTCTGAAAAGTCACAGTCACTGAAAATTTTACAGTCCATTCTGAACACATGGGTTTTCATGGGTTGGAATCTACTCCACAGTAACTGGTTTTAGCTTTCTTGTCCTTCCTGCCTCTCCTGCCAACGCTTTCATTAAAGTACCAACCAAGGCCAAGAAAGGAGACACAGGGGGAGAGAACCAATGCATGCATGGAGGGTGTTATGATTTGGGAATGAAAAGAGGACCTGATTTCCTACCATGAAATATATATATATATATACATATATATATATGCTTACTGGACATTCATTGAGCAATTGCTGTGTACCTGTCATTGTACCCATCACTGTTCTTCATATCTCACTTCATTTCACCCTCTAAGCATCCTTGCAAGTTCACAGACTGATTCCCATTTTTCAGACAGCTCAGGGAGGTTTAGGGATTGACCGGAGGTCAGTGTGGTGTGGATGGGAACTTTGGTTTTTAGTTGAAAAGTATATGGATACAAAAGTCCAGTAAACATGCCTGGAAAGAGCAATCAGAAATGACTGTCTATAGGACTGTCCGCTGAATCTTGTCCTCTCTGCCTGGCACCCTTGCCCTAATTTTATTTACTTATCTTTTTGCTGGAGAATGCATCAGGTGCAGGGCAAAGATATTGCCAGCAGCATGCTCTCAGCCCTGGCTCTTGAGGCGAACGCCTCTGAACAGGTGGCTGTGTACTTGTGGCTGTGGGTACGCCTGCGCATCTGGCAAGCATTAGCTGGTGGGCAGAATGTGCTATTACACAGCTGTGATGAAATTTGGGTCTGCTGCATTTTAATAAACCATCTAAGGAAGCAAGAGTCCTGGTATTTTGTTGGCAGTTAGGGTCTGGATGAAGCAGAACATTTTCTATCATCACGATACATTAGGTTATTTTCATCTTGTCCAAAGTTACTCACAGTTGAAAGGTTGGACAAGATAGCTCTTGATTAAATGAAAATTGTGTCTGACTCACTAGGACATATATTATGTAGTGGAGCAGCAAGAAAATATGAATTTTTTTATTAATTATGTCCCCATAATGGTTTAACTCTGAGACCTTTTTTTAGCCTTTCAGCATTCTCTGAAGGAATCAACTGTGGTTAAACCTTGAGTTTTAGTACTGAGTTAGGCAAGGTTCTCTAGAGAAACAAAACCAGGACACTTAGGTGTGTGTATATATATATATATATATGATAGGTTTTTAAAAAACATTTTATTAGGGGCTCATACAACTCTTATCACAATCCATACATATACATACATCAATTGTATAAAGCACATCTGTACATTCTTTGCCCTAATCATTTTCTTTTTTTTCTCCTCTTTTCTTTTTTTACATTTTATTAGGGGCTCATACAACTCTTATCACAATCCATACATATACATACATCAGTTGTATAAAGCACATCCGCACATTCCCTGCCCCAATCATTCTCAAAGCATTTGCTCTCCACTTAAGCCTCTTTTTTTTCTCCCCACTCCCTCATGTGCCCTTGGTAATTTATACATTGTTATTTTGTCATATCTTGCCCTATCCAGAGTCTCCCTTCCCCCCCTTCTCTGCCGTCCCTCTCCCAGGGAGGAGGTCACATGTGGATCCTTGTAATCAGTTTCCCCTTTCCAACCCACTCACCTTCCACTCTCCCAGCATCGCCCCTCACACCCCTGGTCCTGAAGGTATCGTCCACCCTGGATTCCCTGTGTCTCCAGCCCCCATATGCACCAGTGTACAACCTCTGCCCTATCCAGTCCTGCAAGGTAGAATTCGGATCATGGTAGTTGCGGGGGCGGAAGCATGCAGGATCTGGAGGAAAGCTGTGTTCTTCATCGGTACTACCTCGCACCCTGACTGCCCCATCTCCTCTCCTAAACCCCTCTGTGAGGGGATCTCCAGTGGCTGACACTTGGGCCTTGGGTCTCCACTCTGCACTTCCCCCTTCATTCAATATGGTATATATATATATGATAGGTTTTTATAGCAAGAAGGAATCCAACAGCAAATCAGTCCACACAGCAGTCCAGAGTTAAGTCCAACTTACTTTAGTAGGACAGTTAATGTACTGAAGATCCTTCCAACTCATGCCAGCCGCCAGTCCAGGTCAAGGAAGCAGACAGTAGGAAGATGAAGCGTTGGCGCTTCGCAGAAGATCGTAGCACATCATCGTGGAGAAGGTTGTCATGAAGCCTCCAGCTGTAGCTATGCAAAGTGACTGATGGGAGGTGTGGCAGAGTCTGGAGTGGTGGCAAGACCAGTGGAGTCATCCCATAGGCAGCAGGCACACAAGGTGGGGTGGCACCAAGGTATGGAACAGCACAGTACAGTGGCATGTTCCATTCTGATCCATGGGTTGGCTCAGCCCACAGGTAGCATAGTACACGTATAGAGGCTACGCAAGTAACTCAGGCAGTGCTCTGTCCGACCAGCAAGGAGGAATAGGAAGGGGCTACCCTCAAAGAAACATTTATGTCAGTCAGGTCTCCAAAAGAGGTCATGGAGCTGCAAGCTGATTGACAGGCTAACTCCACCCACATGTTCCTAAGGGTGCCACGTTGGATAGAAATCCATCACAAAAGAGGACCTGATTCCAAGGGCTTAAGTGGAGAGCAAATGCTTTGAAAATGATGAGGGCAGTGAATGTACAGATGTGCTTTACACAATTGATGTATGTATGGATTGTGATAAGAGTTGTTTGAGTCCCTAATAAAATGTTTAAAAAAAAGAAATCAATCACAAGTACTGAGCATTAGATACTTTATTGCCATTTCATCCATCCTGATGTCTCATTCCATGTGTGCTTATCAATTTGTATAATCTATCCCATGTCCCACCTCGATCCAAGGGTCCTATGTCTATATTCTAAGAGGTATTTGTCCAACCTGTTATTCCGAACAGTTCCTTCTCTATTTACATCTTTGACCTTGGGCAAATGCTGCTCTTTTGATCTCCAATGACTGATTATTCTGAACTGGGCACACCTAACGAGTGTTACTGTTTCTCTTATAAAGCTGTTGATTATTCGGCTACAAGTGAGCTTGACCGTGAATTCATTTTCAGCCGTGAAGGGTGATTAAAGACCACAATGTTGGGGTTCCACCAGTCTCTCATAGAACAGCAGGCCACATTCCCCCACTCTCTCCAGGATATTCTAATGGGATCCCTTCCAGAGCCGTTCATACTGCTGACTGAGCATCACCTAGTTCTGCTGGTTTCAGGGTCTTTGTGACTTATGTTCATGAGGTTCATTAGTCCATTGGACTAATTATTTCCTTGCATCTTTGATTTTCTCCACTCTTCTTTACTCTGGAGAGGGAGAGACTAGCAGTTGTACTTTATCTGTCTTATCATAAGCTTTAAAGACCCCAGTTGCTACTCTTTAAAGTAGGATGTGTCATATTGTCATACGGACTATGTTACTCCCATTGTTCTCCAAGACTGTGACCCCAGAGCCCCAAACTCAGTCCCCAAGTCCCTCAAGTTTTTTGGCTATGACTAAGAAGGTTTTATAACAGCGTCCTTCTCTGTCCTCTAGTATCTAATGCATCTCTTTGTAGCCATATAAATACATATGTAGAAATAATATCTGCTAAATCAACATATACTCTTGTGTATAGTCTCATATATCACCCCATACCTGTTCAGCTCAAATGTCTCTATATTCAATCATGTTCTTATAGTTATTGTTAGGTCCCCCCGAGCCAGTTCCTAGGTCAGGAGCACATTAGTCCTCAAAATGACACCCTTGTTCTTTAACACTTAAAATATATACATTATTATTAATTTTTGTAACAGTTTTATTTGCATAAAATTCACATATCATACAATTCAATAGTTCAATTACATCAAGAAGAGTTGTACAATCCTTGCTACAATCAGTTTTAGAACATTTTCTTAATTCTTGTGCTCACCATTTCCCCCCAACCTGCCATACCATGACCCCAGGAATCATTAATCTAGTTACTGTCTCTATAGATTTATCCATCCTGGATTTCATATAGAGAAAAACATTAAAAAGCAGATAAGCAAACAAAGAAGCAAAATTAAGGATAACAAAGTAAAACCAATAAAACCATTGAAAAGAAAGCAGAAAATATTGGAAGCTAGAACAAGCTTTCATAGATCATAAAGGGGGTAAAAATGATAAGGTTCTAATTTTAACCTAAATGCTACGGCAACGGTCCACTTTCCAATGCATCTTGCATGTCAGCAAGACTATTCATATGCCTGGTCTGTGGTCAGAGAGGATTCACCAGCAGCTTAATCCATGTACATCCTCCCTCCTCCTTTTTTAACTGAAGCAGCTTTAAAATGGGTCTAAAGGGTGGACAAATGATAAACTCTTACATTTTGACCTATGTCTACCATAATTGACTCTATGAGGGGGTACATCCCCCCAACTGGATTTTCACCCCAAAGCTATGTATTTAATTTTTTAAAACAAAACATCCTTATCACCTTCAAAGTACTCTCTATTACACTTAATACATTAGTCAAATCTGTGATTCCAGTCTGGGAATCATTTTTCTAACTCATCTGTCTGGAAGGCTGACAGCAGCAGCGCCCTGGTTTTTTTTTCTTCACCTCTTCTACGTCAAATCGCTGTCCTTTCACATCCCTCTTCATTCACGGAAACAAAAAGAAGTTGCACAAAGTGAGGGCAGGTGAGTCAGGTGGCAAGAGAGGTGTGCTGTTTTTGGCCCAAAACTGGCTCATTGAGTTTGCTACATGAGCAGGTGCATTGTGGCAGCAAAACCAGTCCCCTGTCTGCCGCAGATTGGACCTTTTTGCTCCACACTGTTACACAAACTTTTCAGAACCTTTACATAGAAAGCTTGATTAACAGTCTGATCTGGTGGAATGAACTCCAAATGCACAACAAGTTGACATTTTCATCAGATCAAGAAGTTGTTGAATGTCCAGAATGAGGTTTATCATCAATTGGCATTTCACCATTTTGGAAACAAGGAAACCACTCGCCCACTTGAGTGTTTCCCACAGGGCTGTCCTGGTAAGTTCTGTGCAACATCATAACAAGTTTCGGTGGCACTTTTCCCGAGCAGGACATGACATTTCACAGCTGCATGCTGTTTTCTTAAATCCACCATCACAAAAGACGAAGTCTTGTAAAAAAACCCACTGTGACCAGAGAGAACCTTCCCAGTTGAGGCCTCTGGGTGCACTAACTCAGAACATGTTGCTCTATGCCTGTCTAGCAGGAAACATGCATATGACAAAAGCTCTGCTCAGTGAAGCTTTTTCCTGTTTTGGGGGGCTTGGGGTGGGAGTGGGGTGGGGTGGTGGGCAACCCCCTTATACAATGCTCTCTGTCTGATAACAGGGCTATTCAAATCCCTTAACTGTGATCACAGGGGATTCACCAGAGGCTAAATCCATGGGTGGACCCCGCAAATGACTTGGGGCTCTCAGTGTCATCCACAGCCTTCTGAAAATCAAGTGTTCACAATTTAAGCTGTGATGTCATTCCCTTCTTTAGATTTGGATGATATTGTTTACAGTGCTTAGATCACAAAGGCTGATGTGCTTATTCTTTAAACTAAACGGCATCAACTCATAGAATATTATTTTTACAGTTATTGTAGGATTGTGTATATAATATTTCCTTCTGTTGGGTTTTAACTATTGTACTTCTCCCAGTGTCTTTCTTTGCCTAGATTGTTTTGTGCTGATCTCCACCTATTATATTTTGCTTTTCCATTCACCCAAGTTAATATATGTCTACCCTATAGTTGGTAATGTATCCTCTCAGGTGGTAATCTGAAAAGAATGTTTATTTTTGTTCTTGTCAATATTTTCTTGACTTTTCATGGTGGTTATCTCATCCAATATTTTTCATTTTATGATTGACTAAATTCGATTAGCATGATGTCCTCTAGGTTTATTCGTATTATGAGGTGTTTTACAGATTGTCAAGGTAGCCAGCCCCTAACAAATCATCATAGGTCCAGTAGGTGCAATTGTACAGCGATAATAAGTAAAAATTAGCTAAGTGATAGAGACTATGAGAGATAGAAGAGAGATTGAAATAGTGGAGTCAGACACATTTCATGGTAGCATGCTCACCTCAGCCCAGCTCGGTGGTCCACTTGAGGATGTGGAAGGTGGGAATTGCAGGAGCGAGCAAGCACAGGGGAGGGGAAGGCGGACAAGGGGAAGAGGGAACAGGAGAGCGAGGACCAGGGCAGTGAGCCAGGGGGAGAGACAGCTCTTTATTGCTAACCAAGGTTTATATAGTTTGGGGGGGGCATGTGAGCCCCCTAATTGCAGGTAAAGACATATGTCACAGGAAGGGGTTGTACTATAGGTAATACAGTAATGAGAGAGGGATCTAAGGGTATATACGCAATAGGAAGGGGAGGCATTGGGGCATACCTGTGACAAGATGGGCGGATCCTAGATTCAGGATGGCAGCCTAACTTTGGATGTCACTGAGCAGGTTTGATCTGTTGTCTGGCTCTCCATGGAAACAATTACTATTCTTATCAGTAGGGTGTGAGCCCCACCTAGAGTGGACCAGATGACTTCAGGGAGAATATCTGACCTCCTACCAAGTGCTGGCAAACAGCCTCTAATGTTTGGCATGTCTTTGGGGGAGACAAAGCTGGGGAAAAGTCTTGCAATATCCCACACAGATTAATCATTATTCCTTAACATTGAGTAATATTCCACTGTGTGTATGTGGCATTGCTTGTTTATCTCTTCATCCATTGATGGGAATTTAGGTGGTTTCCATCTTTTGCTATCGAATCCTATGATGAGTATCGATGTGTTTATATCTACTTGTGTCATGATATTATTTTTATAGAATATATATCTTGTAGTGGGATTGCTGGATAATATGATATGTCTATTTTTCCAATACTTAAGGAAGCACCCCCTGTTTTCCACAATAACTGTGCTATTGTACAATCTCACCAGTAATGTTAAGGGGTCCAGTCTCTCCCCACCTTTGCCTGAATTTGTTGTTTTCTTTTCTTGTTTTTTTTAACTTTGCTTTTACTACTGGGTTGAACTGATCTCTGATTGTTTTGATTTGCATTTCTATAATGGGTAATGATCACAAACATTTTCTAATTTGTTAGCTTGCTTGAATGTCTTGGTGAATTGTCTGTTCATTACCTCTGCCCATTTTTTTCTGGTTCGCTCTATCTATCTATCTATCTATCTATCTATCTATCTATCTATCTATCTATCTATCTATCTATCTATCTATCTTCTATCTATTTATATTTGTGTACTCATTTTAAGAGAATACTGATTAAATCTTAAATGGGACAAGAAAAAGGTAAAGATATTGGAGACCATTAGTATGATGTCATAATGGTATTCAAAGTTTTGCTGATATATAGAGCTGATATATAAAGGACATGAAAGGTCAAGGAAAACTGTCACAAATTTATGGTTGGTGGCAGATCAATACATCATAGTTTCCGGTGGGGTTATTAAATTGAGAACAGGGTCATGTATACTGTGTTAGATATTGGAGTTTACAAAATGGGTTCTGGGGCCTCCCCAAGGGAGTCAGGCTGTGTGATCTCCATCAGGGACATGTCTAGGCAAGTCCCCAAGGGATGCTGTCCCTCCCTGTCTGCACATTTTTTAATTGGGAGTGTTTTCTTTATCTTGTGGAGGTGTTGACGTCTTTTATAAATTTTGGTGACCAATGTCTTGTCTGATACGTCTTTGCTCAAATGATTTTCCCAGTCAGTGGAGTCTCTTTTTATTCTTTTGGTTTAAATCTTTTGATGTGCATAAGGATATACTTTTATGAGGGTCTCAGCATCTAGTTTACCGGCTGCTGCTTGCGTATTTCAGTTACATTTGATGGTGTATTTATGCCATTTTAGAGCCCCTAAGTTTGTCCCTAGTTGTTGTTTGCTGGTTTTCAATTTTACATTTAGGGGTTTGATTAATCTTAAGTTAGCTTTTGTATATGGTGTGAGTTATAGATCCTTTTAAATTTTCTGTGAATGGATATTCTCTTTCACCTGCTCCATTTGTTAAAGAGAATCTCTCTTGGCCAATGAATGATTCTTAGCCCATTGTCAAAGATCCGCTGTTCATAGATGGATAGATTTACGTTTAGATCTCATTGTACCAAAAAGAGGCTGTTAGACCACAGTGTCTATACCGTAGCTTTTGAGGTCAGGGAACACAAGGTGTGCTTCGTTTTTCTTTGTGCTTTTCTGGGGTCTCTTTCCTTCCCTTATAAAATTTGTGATGATGTTTTCCATATTTTTAAAGAATAATGGTGAAACCTGGATCAGAATTGCATTATACCTTTGCATCACTTTGGCTTCCGTGGCAATTGTAAGTGATATTGCTTTTCTGATTTTCTTTTCAGAGTTCTATTTGTCAATGTAAAGAAAGACTCTCTTTTTAATATATTAACCTTGTACCCTGCCACGTTGCTGAATCTATCGATTAGTTCCAATTATTGTCTTGCTTGGGTCTTTGAACTTTTAAAAGTATAGGGTCATATCATCTACAAGAAGAGATAATTTTACTTATTTTTTTCCAATTTGTTTGCATTTTATTTTTCTTGCCATGTTGCTCTGGCTAGGTTTTTTCATACTATATTGAATAGGAGCCATAATATTGGAAACCGTTGTGCAGTTCTCATTTGTAAGGGAAATGTTTTCAGTCTCTCCAGTAAGACTAATGTTGGCCTTTGTTTTTGTATACATGTCCTTAATTATACTGAACAACTTCCCTTCTATTTTTCATTGAATAATTTAATCAGGAATGGGTGTTGAATTTTGTCAAATGCCTGTTCTGAATTGAATTGATGTGATTATATGACTTTTCCTTCAGTAGTAAATTACATTGACTATTTAATGTTGAACCATTCTTTATACTTGGTATGAATCCGTCTTGGTCATGATGTGTTATTTTTATATAATTTTATTTTAATATATTGTTGGATGCTATTGGTCATTATTTTGTTAATTTTTATTTATATGAAGGATATTGGTTTATTTTAGTCATGTCTTTGTCTTGCTTGCAGCATAAAATGGATTTGAAATAATTTCCTCCTTTTCTATTTATAACTATACCGGGATAGTTTGAGGAGAATTTACATTAGTTCTTCTCCAAAAGTTTGGTAGAATTGTTATTGAAACCTTGTGGGCCAGGGTTTTGGTAGTAGTTGTTGGAAGTTTTAAAAATAGACCTGTTAAATTCCTTCTTTTGCTATAGGTTTGTTAAAATTTTCTACTTCTGTCTGTGTTTGTTTAGGTTAGTAGTATGTTCTAGAAATTTGCTCATATCTTCTAGGTCAGTGGGGGTCGAATGACCCTTTCACAGGGGTCACCCAGATTCATTACAGTGATGAAGTAGTGACGAAAATAATTTTATGGTTGGGGGTCACCACTACACGAGGAACTGTATGAAAGGGTCGTGGCATTAGGAAGGTTGAGAACCACTGCTCTAGGTTTCCAAATATGCTTCAGTACATTTCTTGATAGTCTATTATGTTAAGAATTTGTTACTTTTGTCTATATCTGTCATGACCTTACCTATTTAATTTATTATTCCTGCTATTTGCATCTGTTTCTTTGTGAGATGTGCCATTCTTTGGTCAATTTTATGAGTCCTTTCAAATATCTAATCTAATCACTTTGATTCTATGTTGACTAAAAACCACCAGTCACACTTTTGGAGCAAAATGAGGCTTTCAACTCCTGTGAAGAATGACAGTGTTTGGAACCTCACAAGGGCAGTTATACCCTCACTTATAGAATTGCTATGTGTCATAATTGACTCAGGGCAGTGAGTCTGATTTTGAATTGTTTTTGCATATTTCTGCTCTAATCTGTATTGTTTCTTCTTTTTTTCTTTGGCATTTAGGCTCATTTTGCTGTTCTTTTTCCAGTTGTTGGAGATGTTGGACTTAGCTGTTAACTTTGGCTCGTTCTTCTTCTTCTTTTTATGTATGCATTTGTTGCTGTAAATTGCCATTTGGGCTTCGCACTGCTTTCGCTCAGTCTCAAACATTTCGGCGTGCAGTATTCTAATTTTTGTTTGATTCAGTGAACTGTGAAACTTCACTTTTAATCTTTTCTATTACCTAGACACTTAAAATCATAATGTTATTCAGTTTTCCGTTGATTCTCACCCCCCCTGGTCTTCCTATTGTTGATTTCTAATTTTATAGCGTTGTGACCTGAAATGATGCTTTGCAGTATTTTGATATATTAAAATTTATTGAGACTAGCTTTGTGGCCTCACCTATGGTATTTTCTGGAGAATGCTCCATGTGTGCTACAAAGAATGTTTATTATTTTGCTGTTGGGTATGTCTATGAGATCAACTTGGTTAATTACATTTATTCCTTCTATGTCTTTCTACTCTGTTTCCCCAAAAGTAAGACCTCCCCGAAAATAAGGGTTTGCACTGTTATGATGATGGTCCAGAATATGATGACACGACTGTCATTGAATAAATGAGTAAATGTACCATAGATTGTTGTACACGGAAATAATGGTGGTAACAAGAAATTCTTGATACTGTAGGATTCACAGTTTGTCTGGTTATGCTGGTATGTGATGACAACTACTACCGTACCATATACAGGTAATACAGGTAATAAATTTCCTCTTTTATGGTTCAACAATAAATGTGTACCATATTCTTCTTCATCTAAAAATAAGGCATCCCCTGAAAATAAGACCTAGCACACCTTTAGGAGCAAAAATTAATATAACACACTGTCTTATTTCCGGGGAAACAGGGCAGTTGTTCTGTCTTTCATCGCAAGTAGTAAAATCTGCTACTATTATTTTGGGGTTGTCTGTTTCTCTGGTCAATTCTGTTAAAGTTTGAGGTGCATTTTGTGCTTTTTCATTGTGTCCATTGATATTAATTACTGTAATGTCCTCTTGTTCAATCAACCCTTTAATCATTCCTTGTCATATCTGGGTTTTACATTAAAGTCTGTTTTATCAGATTTTAATATTGTCAATTCATGTTCTTTTTTGGTTGTCTTTTGCTTCGTATATATTTTTTTCATTCATGGATTCTGTCAGTCTATATTTTTGTATTTGGTCCCAGAGTAATTCCTGCTGGCCTACAAGCTGGATAAGGGCATTGTGCTGGGTTTCAGTAGGATTCCCTGCCGGCTTATAAGAGGCTGGGGACAGGTGTCTGGTTTGTAATGGAGCTTCTGATGGTCTAAGGAGAAATTGGGAGTAGGAAGCCTGGTCTCACACTGTGTCCTGCTTACCTGAGAAGAGAGAAACAGAGAGAGAGAGAGAGAGAGAGAGAGAGAGAGAGAGAGAGAATGTGACACCAAACACAAGGGTGATGTGAACATGGATTCCTGAGGAGATGCTCCCAGTTTAAGGAGAAACAGGGGCTGTGTGTTAGAAGATTGCCATCAGCTGTTGGGTGGGTACTGAGAGATGGCGACACTTCTGGTCCCTGGAGGGTGAAGGGAGTTAAGGAAAGACTGCACCACAGATGTGGATCCTTCTACAGCCCTGGGCAAGTGGAGCTGATTATCAGGTTGCTGCCCATTTTGGAATATTGCTTGTATAAATTCAAAATGCTTCTGTAGTGTCAGGTTAGTTTACAATGCAATCCCCCATCTATCTCCTTGTTCAGAGTTTTCATTCAGTTTCTTCTTCTAATTGGTATTTGATCCGCTCCATGCTTTCCATTAGAGCTTGGGGTTCCAGGATTGCCATCCATACTTGTTTCATTTGCTTTCTTATGTCTTTGTTGCCGAGTGTCTGGAGACCTTGTCGTCTAGTTAGCTATCGTGTCAGAAGTTTCTCTTGTCCAGCTTTAAGATGATGTCATCAAATGTGTGCATTTTTATGTGCCAATTTTCTTTCCCTTTCCTTTTGGAACTTAACTGACACATATCTTAGGTCTTTTGATATGATGTGTTCTCAGAGTTCTTTGAGACTATTGAAAAAAATTATTTTCTTAGTTACTTCCTACTTCCGAATTTTAAAATTCACTCTTTTCTCCATTATCTACATTTTTCTATTTAACCCAAACAGCAAAATGTCTATTTCAGTTTGAAAAATTTCCAGCACCATTTGTTGAACAGGCCATTTCTTTTCCATTTATTGTTTTGTGGGCATTGTTGAGGATTGTGGGAAACTGAAAGATGTCTCCCAAATTGTCTTTCCCAAATATACCCCAAACTTAGCTGCTTGCTACACATGGCAGATGACTATACACTTGGAGGTCAACAGAAGTAGGTCAGGGGTTATTTTCCCTAAACCCTATAACACCTGAATTTTTAATTTCAGGAAAATTTTTTTTGTTTTTATTCTTTACTTTCATAGATCTCTCTCTCTCTCCACTTAATTAAACATTACAAAAATGTCACCTTTGGCATTATAGGGCTAAGGGTTATCAGTCATCTAGAGCAAGCAGTCACCACTGTTTATCCCATAACAAGTAGGACCCACTTCCTTCTGATAAGGATAGTAGTTGTCTGTTTCCTTGTAGGAGACCCCAGAGAGGTCAAACCCACCCGTGACAGCTTAGCCACCATCATGAATCTAGGGTCTGCTCTTCTTGTCACCTAGTCCCTCCCCTTCCTATCATGTGTACACCCCTAGCTGTTACGCTTTTGTATATCCCCCCTTCTATTGCTTGTATTGCCTATTGTACAACCCCTTCCTGTGACATGTGTGGTTACCTGGAATCACACCCCCTAAGTAGATATCACCCTTGGTGAGCAATAAACGGGGTCTCTGACAGTCCAGCTTTCTGGGTCTCAGCCCCACCTCACCTCAACCCATGCTGTACACGGACCTGGCTGGTGAGATCATGGCCATCCAGGAGGTGAGTATGCTACCATGAAATGTGTCTGACTCCATTATTTCAATCTCTCTTCTATCTCTCATGCTCTCTATGACAATATTATAATCTTTATGTATCATAACCATATAATTGTACTTACTGAACCAGTGATTAGTTGTGGGGGGCTGGCATTTTCCCTGACAGAGGATCAGTGGTCTATAGATGGGTGCATTTACTTTACGTTTTCCTAGCCTGATGAATTGGTTTCTCTATCTGCCATCACACCAGTAGCTTACTCTAGGTCTCTTCTCTCACCATATGAAGTAGGTAATTAATTTTTCCATTTCCTTAAAGAATTAAGTTGGGGTTGGATCAGGATTGCATTCTATTTATAGATTGCTTTGAATAATTTTGAAATTTTCACATTATTAAATCTTTGCATCCATGAACATGGAATATTCTTCCTTTTTGGTAGGTTTCTTTTGATTTTTTGTACAAGAGTTCTGTCGTTTTCTTTGTACAGTTTTTGTTTGTTTCTTAGGTATTATTGTTTTCTTGATGTCTCTTTCAGAGCTCTCTTTGCTGGTGTACAAGAATCCAGTTTATTTCTTCTTGCTAATCATGTATCCTGCTACTTTATGAAATTCTTCAATTGTTTCTAACAATCTTTTGTGCCGTCTTTGGGATTTTGTAGTTATAAAGTCATATCATCTGAAAAGAGTGACAGTATCTTTGTCCAAAGGTATTCCCCTGAGATATATCTTAATGATTTTGCCTAAGACTTCCAGCATGCTGTTCAATAAGAGTGGTGATCGGGGCATCCTTGTCTGGTTTTTGTTCTCAGGGGAAATGTTTACAGTTTTCCCCTGTTGCCCA
The DNA here is from genome assembly GCF_050624435.1 of Tenrec ecaudatus. Classification (NCBI taxonomy): domain Eukaryota; kingdom Metazoa; phylum Chordata; class Mammalia; order Afrosoricida; family Tenrecidae; genus Tenrec; species Tenrec ecaudatus. The sequence continues at coordinate 9,115,219 of NC_134538.1, forward strand.
TGATGTTGGAGGTTGGTTTTTCATATATAGCCTTTATTATGTTGAATAATTTCCCTTCTATTCCTGTTTTTGAGTGTTTTTAAAATTGAGTGTTCAATATTATGAAATTCCTTTCCTTGCATCTATATAGTTCTTCCTCTTTGTATAGTTACAATTCTGCTCCTGTAATATTGCAGCATATATAATAATAATAATGGGACATTATTACACGTAATGTTTTTATTTAATTTATAGTAGATATTTACATACTCTCCAATTCCTTTTCTTTAAGCTAACGTGTCAGTTGTCTATAATAAACTATTTAAAGGGAAAGTTTGATTATGAATGGAATGAGACCACCTTAAAGACAAACAGATAATAAAACTGGTTCTTTAAAAAAAATCAACACTGCTCTCTCTTCCGGTCCCTGGCGCTCAGGGAGCTGCAGGCGTTGGTGCAGACATGGCCAAATCTAAGAACCACACCACGCACAACCAATCCCGGAAATGGCACAGAAATGGCATCCAAAAACCCCGGTCACAAAGATACGAATCTCTGAAGGGGGTGGACCCCAAGTTCCTGAGGAACATGCGCTTTGCCAAGAAGTACAACAAGAAGGGCCTGGAGAAAATGCAGGCCAACAACGCCAAGGCTGCGGCTGCTCATGCTGAGGCCATCAAGGATCTTGTGAAGCCCACAGAGGTCAAGGCCAAGATCCCAATGGGCGTCAACCGCAAGCTCAGCCGACTGGCCTACATTGCCCACCCCAAGCTTGGCAGCGGGCTCGGGCACGTATTGCCAAGGGTCTGAGGCTCTGCCGGCCCAAGGCCAAGGCACAAAGCAAGGCTGATGCTCCAGCCAAGGCCACGACTCCAGCAAAAGCTCCCAAAGGCGCCCCTGCCCCAGATCAAGCTCCCCAAGGCCCCCAGGCTCCCACAAAGTGGAGTTCTCTGTGAGGGCGAGAGGGACTGGTGTGAGCCCTGGGCTGCTGCCTGCATGGCGCTGGTGTCTTCTTGTGCTGTTTGTTGTACAAATAAACCCACGTGGCGCTGTAAAAAAAAAACAACACTTTCACCATTGACTCATATAGTCAAACAAAATCACATCAACAACATTAAATGGTCTGAGTGTAAGTATTCTTTGTGGGTAGAATAACGGGGAGTAGTAGTAAGCCATGGCAGATCAATCTCCCAGGTTCACTTAGCTTCACATTATTTGAAGACCCTGCATAGAAGATTCCAAGGTGTTGAAATGTCAAATAGTCATGGGTCCATTGACGCAAAGCATGCCTGGGGAATGATCTTACTCGCTCACTTAATAAATGTACCATTTTTGTAAGGCTTTCTTGTAATTGGGGCTTCAACTTGAAACTGGGTTATCTGAGGTGTTGACTCCTGATGCCTTTAATATTCTGCATCATTTGGGCCTTCTTATAATGCCATAATGCAATGCTTATTCCACATCGATGCAGTCTGCTTGCCAAGCTTGGTCTATTGTTATTGTTCTTTAAAAGTCACTGTTACTACTCTTATCTTGAAAGTCCCATAAGGCCTCTCCTACATCATTCAAGCATGTCTGATGTATGGGAAGCCACAGTGCTGTCAAAACAAGAAATTAGCAAGGCGTAGCCTTCTTCCAAGCAGTGCTTCTTATTGTGCAAACAATTGGATTGAAAGCTGCCAAGAAACAAGAATGGTGGGGGAGGAGTACTGGGAGATGAGGCGGCACAGTCTCAGAAGTAGGAGGAAGAAACTTCACAATGGGATAAGGAATGGAATGAAATGCCTTGGGGGTGGGGGGGGTGGGGGATGGGGGTGAGGTGGGGGTGGGGGGGTGGGGGTGGGGTGGGGTTGGAGGGGGGAAAGAAAGGAGACCATTCTAGCTGTGGTTTGCTGGGTTAACCTTCAGGGAAGCAAGAGTTTGGTTGAAAGAATTTTCCTTGGTTAACAATAGCACCTCTTGTCAGGTATGAAGTTGGGATGAGTTGGGTCTGGTGTCTAGGATGCTGAGCTTAGCAGTGGTTGGCAAGAAGCAAAGAACCAATGATAGCACTTCAGTGGGATTTTCTTGGCCTAGGCTGAACATTGGAATACCCCAGGGAATACAAATAATACTTACCCCTGCGCTGTCCTCTAGACCAGTGTTTCTCAGACTCGACAGCTGGATTGAAGTTAAACATTATGAATCTTGATATTACCGATCTTGATTTTATCAATCCTTCTTGATTTTACCCACCTTTTGGTTACGATGTGCCTTAGAGTCGTCTGCGAACCTTGTTGTATTTTAGATTCTGATTAATTTAGGTCTCAGATGGGTTCTGAAATTCTGAATTTATCATAATATCTCAGAGGATGTTGATACTACTGGTTTGAGGGATCATACTTTAAGTAACAAGGGCCTAGATCAATTAAATAATCATCTCTTGGGAGTGGATCCCAGTTAATCACATTTAAAAAAAAAGATCCATGCTTTAAAGAAGGAAAGCAATGCCTTAGAGCCTAATAGAAAATAGTCTTATAGAAACTTGAAGACCACTGATGAAAGTTCATTCCACTGCATGGGTATGGAGTTTTCGGGTGGTGCAAATGCACCTGGCTTCTGACCCAAAGGTTGCAGGTTCCTGTCCTCCTAGAGGCACCTCAGATGAAAGGCCTGATGACCCACTTCCAAAAATCAACCTTGAGAACTCTGTGGTGCCCATTCTGTGCTGTCATTTGTACAGTCACTGTGAGTTGGAATTGATTCCGTGGCAACTGTTTTGCTTGTTTGTTTTGGTTTATTATTTATGTGGAATCAGCAGACATGTTTCGTGGGTTTTTTGGGAGAACCAGATGATAATCTGGGACATGGCCTTGGCGAGGAGTTTGTGGTTCACTGTGGAGACTCCGCCTGTTCTCATCAGTGGTCTAAGTGTAGGACATTTGAAGTCAACCGATATCTATGGGAGAGAGATTACGTCACAAAGGTCTAAGCCTGGGTCCTCCTAGTTACTCTGATTGTTTACTAGTGGTGACTGCAGGGGATTTATTTGGACTTCTTTTGCCCACTATAGTCACCTAACGAAGTCTATGCCAAAGTTTGGAGTAGTTTTTCCCTGATAGGAGAAACTCTTTCTAGAACTATCAAACTGAGAACTCCACAAACTCAAATTAAACTAAATGAAAATATTGTTTAATTTTTCTCCTCCTTTTGTGGGAGAAAAAGAAATATAGCACAGAAAATTAATGTGACTAGGTGGGAGGCCACTAGTAGCTCATCAAGTTTCCACTTACATAACTTCTTTGGTGCAACATTAATTTCTGGACTAATATTTGCCTTATAAACCTACCACTATTAAACTGCAAGAATTTTAAGTAACAAATTTAGGTTGTACTTTTTTTCCCTATGTTGCTTCTCTGGCAGATTTTCCCATCCTTCAACCACATCATCATCTTGATAACTCATTCTACGTTTGATTGCTCTTTCATTCTATGGCTTTGGGTAATTGGCCATTATTCTGAGAATTACCATTATATTTTATTAATAAATGTTAGCAGGATTTATAACCTCGAGACTGAAAGATTTTCAAGCGAAGCCCTCACAATTCTTTTTGGATGTTATCACTTCTCATTTTTATTTGTTTCTTTTTTTTGTTTTTTTAAACAATTTATTAGGGGCTCATACAACTCTTATCACAGTCCATACATATACATACATCAGTTGTATAAAGCACATCTGAACATTCTTTGCCCTAATCATTTTTTTCTCCTCTTTTCTCTTTTTACATTTTATTAGGGACTCATACAACTCTTGTCACAATCCATACATATACATACATCAATTGTATAAAGCACATCTGTACATTCTTTGCCCTAATCATTTTCTTTTTTTTTCTCCTCTTTTCTTTTTTTACATTTTATTTGGGGCTCATACAACTCTTATCACAATCCATACATATACATACATCAGTTATATAAAGCACATCCGCACATTCCCTGCCCCAATCATTCTCAAAGCATTTGCTCTCCACTTAAGTCCTTTGCATCAGGTCCTCTTTTTTTTCCCCCTTCCTCCACTCTCCCCCCTCCCTCATGTACCCTTGGTAATTTATACATCGTTATTTTGTCATATCTTGCCCTATCCGGAGTCTCCCCTCCCCCACTTCTCTGCTGTCCCTCTCCCAGGGAAGAGGTCACATGTGGATCCTTGTAATCAGTTCCCCCTTTCCAACCCACTCACCCTCCACTCTCCCAGCATCGCCCCTCACGCCCCTGGTCCTGAAGGTATCATCCACCCTGGATTCCCTGTGTCTCCAGCCCTCATATGTACCAGTGTACAGCCTCTGCCCTATCCAGCCCTGCAAGGTAGAATTCGGATCATGATAGTTGGGGGGAGGAAGCATCCAGGATCTGGGGGAAAGCTGTGTTCTTCATGGGTACTACCTCGCACCCTGACTGTCCCATCTCCTCTCCTAAACCCCTCTATGAGGGGATCTCCAGTGGCCGACACTTGGGCCTTGGGTCTCCACTCTGCACTTCCCCCTTCATTTAATATGGTACACATTACACATATACACATGCATACACACACATATATATACATACACACACATATATCTTTTTTTTTGTTTTGCATGATGCCTTATACCTGGTCCCTTGGCACCTCGTGATCGCACTGGCCGGTGTGCTTCTTCCATGTGGGCTTTTTTGCTTCTGAGCTAGATGGCTGCTTGTTCACCTTCAAGCCTTTAAGACCCCAGACACTATCTCTTTTGATAGCCAGGCACCATCAGCTTTCTTCACCACATTTGCTTATGCACCCATTTGTCTTCAGCGATCCTATCATGGAGGTGTGCAGTCAATGATATGATTTTTTGTTCTTTGATGCCTGGTAACTGATCCCTTCGGGACCACTCGATCACACAGGCTGGTGTGTTCTTCCATGTGGACTTTGTTGCTTCTGAGCTAGATGGCCGCTTGTTTATCTTCAAGCCTTTAAGACCCCAGACGCTATCTCTTTTGATAGCCGGGCACCATCAGCTTTCTTCACCACATTTACTTGTTCATCCCCTTTGGCTCCAGCAGTTGTGTCGGGAGAGTGAGCATCAAAGAGCTCCGATGTAATAAAAGAAAGTATTCATGCATTGACCCTCACAATTCTTGATGCGTTCTATTCATTTGTTCAGTGCACCTGATGGAAGAGGACAGCACACAGTCCCAGGCACCTGCCCAGGGTCAGCATTCGACCTTATCCTAAGGCAATGGGCCATGGGGACTTTGTTGAGCTCTCCTCAGAATCTTCTTGTAGGTAAATGTGCAGACTGGAAGTGTGACATGGAGGGACATAGTGTGCATGGGGTGGTGTGCTGAAAGGATTTCCTTTATGTGGCCTTTTGCTTTGGTTCTTTGAAAAAACAAAAGTAAAAACACACACACACACACACACACAAACAAACCTTAATTTCTTCCTAATCTCTGAGGAGTTACCTTTGGGCAAAGGTAACTATCCAGTAGGTTTTGCTACTTTTCTCCAAGTTAATCCATATTTCCTGAGCAAACTGTAAACAATGTGCTTAGTTATTGTATCTGTTCTGGGCTAAAGCCTGCTCTCTGATTGGTAGCAACTTTGTAAGGTTTGGTCAATAGACTGCACATAAGGTGAGTTGTTGCCTTCTATGCAAATTAATTCTGTGGCCTACCCTTGGGGTGATTGGATGATTTATGGGCTCTCTTCCTCCAGTAGGAGGGATCATGCTTCAACACAGGCTAAGAATTATGTATATAAGCAGCCAAAAGGAAATAAGAGAGGCCCCCCCCTTCCCACTGCTCCCACCCAAGTCCAAAAACAAAAGCAGAAAAAACCACTGCCGAAAGCGAAGGTGCAGCGAGAGGAAGGAAGCAAGATGGGAGAGAGGAGAGGCAAAGCAGAGAAAGGCGGTAAGGCATGTCCTAGAGGAGCTGTGACATGGTTCAGAAACACTGAAAACAGTGAGAAGGTGCTGAGGGGACCCAGTGACATAGCTGGTGGCAACAGGTGTGGAAGGACCCCCGTGGCAGAGCCAGCAGCAATAGGTGGCAGGGCAAGAACTGTACTGAGGGGCCTGAGAGGAGCACTGCAGGGTGGAGAGGAAGAAGAGGGTTGTCCTGCATTGAAGAAGGGAGGCTTTGCCTGAGTGCTTCCTATTGTGCCTGTAACTACGGTCTGTGAGTTCTGTGACCATGGGGACTGCTTCGTGACCCCAGGTGACAAGTGTGGTGGCGTCAGATTGATAAAGTGGGTGGAGAGTGAGTGGCGTCTGTCCTCTACCTCGTGGGAATCAGCTTTGTGCCAACAGTGATTCACATCATACCCCCTGAAGTTAGATATGTCAGTACTACGGATAACCAGGCATTCTGTCTGTGTTACAGATGGTCCCTCACACCTGGGGATGATGGACGGTCAAAACTCTGAGCCTGGGCTGATCAAGAAGAAAGCGATTCACCTTCCCCCAATATTTTCACTCATAATGATCAAAGTCAATTTTCATTTGAAAAGTTAAAAGCTGTATTAAAGGAATCTTCTTTCTGTTTCTGGAATGATCCGGCATAGAGGTTGTATTTCTTCTTTTTGTTTTTTTATTCTGCTTCTTTTGTCTTTCTTAATATTTACTTCTTTATTAAAAAAATTATTGGTGGTTCTTTCTTTAAAAAATAATTTTATTGGGGGCTCATACAACTCTTATCACAATCCATACACCCATCCATTGTGTCAAGCACTTTTGTACATTTGTTGTCATCATTCTCAAAACATTTGCCTTCTATTTGAGCCCTTAATATCAGCTCCTCATTTTTGTCCTCCCTCCCTGCCATGCCTACCTCACGAATCCTTGATAATTTCTAAATTATTATTTTGTTATGTCATACATTGTCCGATATCTCCCTTCGCCTACTTTTCTGTTCTTTGATGGTCCCCTTGCTTGTTCAGCCGTCATCTATGAGCAACTCCTCTAAATGAAGCATTGGACTCATTGGTGGCAGAGTGACATCTTGGGCCTGAAGGAGCTCACAGTCTGAATGGAATGCATGATAACATTAGGTTTTTATGATTATAGGTTCTAGAGGCAGGATCAAATTTCCACCTGGGCAAGGGCCAATCAGAATTATACTATATTTTAGGGAAATCTCTCTCATTGATGGACAGTTTGCAGCAAATTTACTGTACTCATGACCGTCGAGTGGATGCTGATTTATAGTGAGTGACCCTGCAGGACAGGGAAGAACTGCCCCTAGGGGCTTCTGAGACTACAACTCATTTTCCTTTCAACAGTTTTATTGGCATATAGTTCATATGTCATATGAATCAATAGCTCAATCACATCAAGAAGAGTTATGCAATCACCACCACAAACAGCTTTAGAACATTTTCTTTACTTCTCTCTGTTGTTATCTCTTCCTTTGCCCCCACCCTCCCAGCCACACACCCAAGGACCCATTCGTCTTGTTACCATCTCCATAGATTTGTCTATCCTGGATTTTACAGACAGAAAAACAATAAGAAACAAGCAAACACACAAAACCAACAAGAATAAAAAGTAACGCAGAGAAAAACCTCAACAGAAGGGGAAAACAGAAAATATGAAAAAAATGATGTGGATCCTAAGGGATATCAAATGATAGGGTGCTAAATTCTAACCTAACTGCACCTGCAACAATCCACTTTCCAATGCTTCCTGTGTGTTAGCAAGGGGAGTCACTTCCCTGGTTCATGGCCAGAGGGGTTCCCCAGGGGCTCAATTCACATGTATTCCCCCCCTTTTTTTTAGTGTACTCATGGCACAGCTCTTATTTCTGTAGGTTATATATTTAGTAATAGGATTGCTGGGTTATATAGTATTTCTATTTCCAATGAAAAAAATCATTTTATTGGGGACTTAATACAACTCTTATCACAATCCATACATCCATCCATTTTGTCAAGCACATTTGTACAATTGTTGCCATCATCATTCTCAAAACATTTGCCTTCTATTTGAGCCCTTAATATCAGCTCCTCATTTTCTCCCTCCCACCCTGTTCCCCCACCCCTCATGAACCCATCACAATTCTTAAATTCTTATTATTTTGTCATATCTTACATTGTCTGACGTGTCCCCTTTCCCACTTCTCGTTGTCCATCCCCCAGGGAGGAGATTATATGTAGACTCTTGTAATCAGTTCCCCCTTTCTACCCCACATTCCCTCCACCCTCCAGGCATTGCCATTCTCATTACTGGTCCTGAAGGGGTAATCTGTCCGTGATTCCCTGTGTTTCCAGTTGCTATCTGTACCAATGTACATCCTCTGGTCTAGCCAGATTTGTAAGGTAGACTTGAGATCATGATAGTGGGGGGAGGAAGCATTTAAGAACTAGAAGAAAGTTATATGTTTAATTGTTGCTACCCGGCACCCTGACTGGCTCATCTCTCCACAACCCTTCAGTAAGGGGGTGTCCAGCTGCCTACCGATGGGCTTTGAATCTCCACTCTGCACTCACCCTCATTTACTATGATATGATTTTTTGTTCTTTGATGCCTGATACCTGATCCCTTTGACACCTCATGATCACACAGGCTGGTGTGCTTCTTCCAGCTGAGATTTCTTGCTTCTGAGCTAGATGGTCGCTTGTTTATATTCAAGCCTTTAAGACCCCAGACACTATATCTTTTGATAGCTGGTCACCATCAGCTTTCTTCAGCACATTTGCTTACGCACACGTTTGTCTTCAGTGATCATATCGGGAAGGTGGGCACCCACTGAGATGATTCTTTACTCTTTGGTGTCTGATACCTGGTCCCTTCTACACCCCGTGATCACACAGGCTGGTGTCCTTTTTCCATTTGGGCTTTGATGCTTCTCAGCTAGATGGCCACTTATTTACCTTCAAGCCTTTAAGACCCCAGATGCTATATCTTTTGATAGCCGGGCACCATCAAGTTTCTTCAACACACTGGCTTATGCACTCATTTGTCTTCTCCCTTTCCCATTAAAAAAACAAAACTTAAGTATATTCCTAGGTATTTCAGTTTGTTCTTGGCTACTGTGAAGGGTACTTCCCTCTTAATCGCCTCTTCCATGGCCCTGTCCGATGTGTATAGAAACCCTACTGACTTCTGTTTATTGATCTTGTATCCTGCTACCCTTCCGTATTCCTCTATTGCTGTAAGTATTCCAACTGTGGAGTTTTGGGGGTCTTCAATGTATAGGATCATGTCATCTGCAAATAACGATAGTTTCACCTCCTCCTCTCCCAACTGGATCCCTTTGATGTCCTTCCGCTGTCTTATGTTGTTAGCCAGAACCTCCAAAACGATATTGAATAGAAGAGGGGCCAGGGGGCATCCTTGTCTTGTACCCTTTTTCAGTGGTATTGTTCTTGTCTTTTCTCCATTGACTATGATGTTGGCTGTTGGTCTTTCATAGATAGCTTGTATGAGCTTGAGGAACTTACCTTCCAATCCTATCTTCATGAGTGTTTTGATTAGGAATGGATGCTGGATGTTGTCAAATGCTTTTTCTGCATCTATGGATATTATCATATGGTTTTTATCCTTTTTCTTCTCAATGTGGTGTATGATATTGATGGATTTTCGGGTGTTAAACCATCCCTGCATCGCTGGGATGAATCCTACTTGGTCGTGGTGAATGATATGTTTGATGTTCCTTTGTATTCTATTGGCCAATATTTTGTTAAGGATTTTTGCATCTATGTTCATTAGAGATATTGGTCTATAATTCTCTACACCATTAAGGAAGGAATCGGGACTAATCTCAGAGCACTGGCCCAGGGAGCACATAGGCTCACTGCAACATGGAAGGGGACACACACAGGTGATCTGGAAATCGACAAATGGGATCTAATAAGAATAAAACACCTGTGCACCTCGAAAGACTTTGCCAAGAGGGTGACAAGGCAACCCACAGACTGGGAGAAGATTTTTAGTAATGACACGTCAGACAAAGGGCTCATTACTAAAATCTACAACACCATCATGACCTGCAAAAAGAGGAAAACAGTTAACCCCCTAAGGAAGTGGGCAAAAGAAATGAGAAGAACTTTCACTAGAGAGGAGATCAATATGGCCAATAAATATATGAGAAAGTGCTCGAAGTCCCTTGCCATAAGAGAAATGCAAATCAAAACAACCATGAGATACCACCTAACACCCCTGAGGCTAGCCCAGATCAGTAAATCAGAGAGCAACAAGTGTTGGAGGGGCTGTGGTGAAATAGGAACCCTCCTCCACTGCTGGTGGTCGTGCAGATTTGTACAGACACTGTGGAAAGCAATCTGGCGATACCTAAAGAAAATGGAAATTGATCTACCTTACGACCCAGCCATCCCTCTACTGGGCATATACCCGGTTGAAGCAGCAAATAAAACACGACCAGTCATATGCGCTCCAATGTTTATTGCGGCACAATTCACAATAGCAAAGACTTGGAAACAGCCTAAGTTTCCATCGATAGACGAGTGGATTAGCAAACTTTGGCACATACACACAATGGAGTATTATGCAGCACTGAAAAGCACCGATGAGCACATGAAACATGTTATTTCATGGGAAGAGCTGGAAGGAATTATGCTAAGCGAGGTAAGCCAGTCCCAAAGGGACAGGTACAACATGAGTCCCCTGAGGTAAGTACAATCAGCATGACAGAAATGGGGCATTAATCCACCCAAGGGGAGGGTATTGTTTATATCTCCACAGGGAAAGTGGGACCAGACTTCAACCCAGTGTCGCAAGGTGTGAATGCATTATCCCGGCGTGGAGGACGGAACCGGTGGAGAGGTCTGGGAGGCAGGCCCCAGCACCATAAATTAAGTGGATTCCTGCCCCTCCCCCGAAAAGAACTTGTTCCAAAGGACGACATTGACCCTGCAGCTATGGGAGATGGACATATTTGATCAGAGCACACGGGAGCAGATGAAGGGGCAGGAGGAGAGAGTGGAGCACAGCCTGGCCCACCAGGCCGTGAGGATGATGTTCCTGAGTAGAGCAGCCAGTCCACAGAGAGAACAACATGGCTGGCCCTACTATGAGACATGATACCCCTCAGTGACTAAGGGCGATACAGGGGACAGAACCGGAGACACAGTGTGGGAATTGCACCTGACCTGATCCCACCACACCGAGGCAATGCACTGGGGGAGTGCAGCGGAACAGCAAGGGAATGGAGTGGCAAGGTCCCCAGGGAATGCTGAAAGTGGACTTTGGGGTCAGGGCGTGGTGCCCCAACAGACTGGACTGGAAAACGCTCCTAAGGGCCAGCAAAGATCCCTGAACTAACTACAAGCTTTTCTCTTGCGAACTATTTTGTTCTGTTCTTTTTCAGTGGTTTGTTTTGGTTGTTTTGTTGTCTGGTTATATACTGTTGCTTTGTGTTCCTCTGTCTAGTTTTCGTGCATGTTAGTGACTCCACAGGTCTGTCTGAATAGGACAGGCTGGATGAACTATCTGGAGGAAAAACAACGGGACCGACAGTTCCGGGGGGACTTGGGGTGGGGGGTAGGGGGGGGTAAGGAAGTGGTGTTAACAAACCCAGGGACAAGTGAAAAACATGGGACCCCAAAGGGTAGAGAAGGGGGAGTGGCAGGCCTGGTGGGAAATGATCAAGGGTAAGGTTGCTTAGAGAAGAGGTATACTCTAGCCCAGGTGGCAATGAAGCATGGTAGTAGGGCAGGAGGAAGGTCAAGGGAGATGGAGGAAAGAGCTAGAAGTCAAAGGGCATTCATGGAGGTCTAGACAACGACATGTACATGCAAATATATATAGGAGGTTGGGGAAATAGATCTTTGTGTCTATATTTATAGGTCAAGTATTAAGGTGGCAGAAGGACCTTGGGCCTCTACTCAAACACTCCCTCTATGCATGAATACCTTCTTTTATTAAATTGGAACTCTATGATGCTCACTCTCCCGACACAACAGCTGGAGCCAACATGGGTGAACAAGTAAATGTGGTGAAGAAAGCTGATGGTGCCCGGCTATCAAAAGAGATAGTGACTGGGGTCTTAAAGGCTTGAAGATAAACAAGCGGCCATCTAGCTCAGAAGCAACAAAGTCCACATGGAAGAACACACCAGCCTGTGTGATCGAGTGGTCCCAAAGGGATCAGTTACCAGGCATCAAAGAACAAAAAATCATATCATTGACTGCACACCTCCATGATAGGATCGCTGAAGACAAATGGGTGCATAAGCGAATGTGGTGAAGAATGCTGATGGTGCCCGGCTATCAAAAGAGATAGTGTCTGGGGTCTTAAAGGCTTGAAGGTGAACAAGCGGCCATCTCGCCCAGAAACAAATAAGCCCACATGGAAGAAGCACACCGGCCAGTGCGATCACGAGGTGCCCAAGGGACCAGATATAAGGCATCATGCAAAAAAAAAAAAGATATAAGTGTGTGTATTTATGTGTATTTATGTGTATATGTATATATGTATGTGTATATATATATTATATTAAATGAAGGGGGAAGTGCAGAGTGGAGACCCAAGGCCCAAGTGTCAGCCAATGGAGATCCCCTCACAGAGGGGCTTAGGAGAGGAGATGGGTTAATTAGGGTGTGAGGTAGTATCGATGAAGAACACAGCTTTCCCCCAGATCCTGGATGCTTCCTCCCCCCAACTACCATGATCCGAATTCTACCTTGCAGGGTTGGATAGGACAGAGGCTGTACACTGGTACATAGGAGGGTTGGAGATACAGGGAATCCAGGGTGGATGATACCTCCAGGACCAAGGGCGTGAGGGACGATGCTGGGAGAGTGGAGGGTGAGTGGGTTGGAAAGGGGGAACTGATTACAAGGAGCCACATGTGACCTCTTCCCTGGGAGAGGGACAGCAGAGAAGGGGGGAAGGGAGACCCCGAATAGGGCAAGATATGACAAAATAACGAGGTATAAATTACCAAGGGCATATGAGGGAGGGGGGAAAAGGGAGGGAGGGGGGGAAAAAAAAAAAAAAAGGAGGACCTGATGCAAGGGGCTTAGGTGAAGAGCAAATGCCTTGAGAGTGATTGGGACAGGGAGTGTATGGGTGTGCTTTGTACAATTGATGTATGTATATGTATGGATTGTGGTAAGAGTTGTTGGAGTCCCTAATAAAATGTAAAAGAAGAAAAAAAAATGTAAAAAAAAAAAATTAAAAAAAGAAAAGAAGAGAAAATGATTAGGGCAAAGAATGTACAGATGTGCTTTATACAATTGATGTATGTATATGCATGGACTGTGATAAGAGTTGTATGAGCCCCTAATAAATTGTTTAAAAAAAAAAAATCTAAAAAAAAAAAAAAAACAAAACAAAACAAAACTAAAACAGCTTTAAAATAGGTCAAAAGGGGGATCAAATGATAAAATATTACATTTGACCTAACAAACTATGCCTGCCATCCCCGACCTCACAATGCTCTGTCTCATAACAGGGCTACTCACCTCCCTCAACTCGGAGTGGATGGGATTCACCAGGGGCTTACTCCAAGGGTGGACCCTGCAAATGGACTTTGGGTTTTCATCATCATCCATGACCTTCTGCAAATGGAGCTATTACAATTTAAGCTCCGATGCCATTCTGTCCTATAGATTTGGATATTATCTACAATCCTTGGACCACCCACGCTGGTGTGTGTCTCTTCCATGTGGACTTAGCGGACACTTCACTTAGATGGTTGCTTGTTTGATTACAAGCCTCAGAAACCCAGACACTATTCCAATTGATAGCCAGGCACCATCTACTCTCTTCACCACACTTTGCTGTAGCACCCTTATCTTCAGGGATCTCAGGCAGGGCTATGTCATCAGAACTAATTATTCTTAGATTAGGGCTAGCATTAAGTGCAAGTCCCAAATCCATTCATGCATCTATCTGGACACTAACTCTTTAAAGGTATAGAAAGTGCCATCTTTCTCCAGAGGAGCGGCTGGTGGTTTTGAACCACTGATCTTGCAGTTAGCAGATCAATGCATAACCACTGCGCCACTGGGGCTCCTAAATATACTACAATGCAATTCTGAAACGGATAGTGCCTTCCTTAAATATATGTCATAGCTGAAAGTAGGTTATCAAGTGTCAAATAGCGAGGTCTTGGGCAAGATCCAGCGAAGAATGACTGTAATTAGTGATGGCTTATAATCATCGGTTTAAGTCCTTTCGGATCCTTAAAGTACATAGAGGGGCTTCAAACATGTCCTCTTAAGAGGCCTTCAAAACATTTTTCTGTACAATCTTGTTGACACAATCAATTAGCTGTTAGAACAATACGCACACACACTTTCCTCTTAAGTTGTCTTGGGGCAAACCTCCATCACCACACAATTAGTTTCAAGACTCCCGTGTGTGAAACCCAGATGAACAAGTGCTAGGCAAGGTCTTAGCTTGGAGCAGGAAGGAGCTTCTTTTCATCCTTTTTCATTATTTGTATTTTTCTCCCTTACTTTCCAACCCAGCCCTACCCAGTGGTTCCTGTCATTCACCATATTTCAGACTTCCATTTCCCCCCTTCTGGAACAATTTCCCTGGAATCTCTCTGACACGACCATCACCATCCTGAAATGAGCCATTAACTAGGAAGTTTAGTGTGTGGCTGCAACAAGGGAAGCCAGTCTGAGAGTCTGTGGACGAGGACTTCAAAACATAACAGACCTTACAGGCTGAAAATATTAATTATCAGGGTGGAGCAACTTGTAAACAACTCACAGTCCCTACTTTTGTTCTCATACACCCCAAATGCAGCAAAGATATGCCCCAGTTTGTTAATGATGGTTTTGTTGAAATACAAAGATGTGAAAAAGAAAGAATGCAGAAAGGGGATTTTAAGTGGACTCTGTGGTTTCTGACAACGTGGCTTGGGAACCTTCTGGAAATCTCCACGGTGGTGGTGAGCGCTGTGGCCTGCCCACTTCTCTCCAGGCAGAATTTCACGCTTGTCTCTTTTCTGGACATGAATCAGGTGTGCTGGGAATCGAGCAGGCTTGCCAGACCCCACTGCCACTTGGCTGCCTTTGCTGGCCCTCTGGGGGAAGTAGTCTGAGCTTTGCCCCAGCTGGGCTGCTGTCTGGGTCAACAGGGGTGGTGATGAGGCGGAAGGAGGTATTTTTTTTTCTTTTTCCAATTACGGCTCATTCTTATTATTCCTGAGAGATTGGGAAGAGCCTTCTGAAATATTCAGTAATTAATCATGGAATTAGAATACATATCATGTAGCTTAGTGAAAGGCCATCTTTTCCCTCCATACACAGGAATATTTTTTAACCATTTTATTGGGGTTTCATACAACTCTTATCTCAATTCATACAAACATCAATTGTATAAAGCACATTTGTACATTGGTTACCCTCATCATTCTTAAAACATTTGCTCTCCACGTAAGCCCCTGGCATCAGCTCATTCCCCACCTCCCTCCTCACTACCTCCACCCTCATGAACAATTGATAATTTATAAATTATTATTTTGTCATATCTTACAATGTCCGACATCTCCCTTCACCTACTTTTCTTGTGTCTGTCCCCCAGGGAGGAGGTTATATGTAGATCCTTATAACTGGTTCCCCCTCTCTACCCCACCTTCCCTCCAACCTCCCGGTATCACTACTCTCACCATTGGTCCTGCAGGGATCATCTGTCCTGAATTCCCTGTGTTTCCAGTTCCTATCTGGACCAGTGTATATCCTCTGGTCTAGCCAGATTTGTAAGGTAGAATTGGGATCATGATAATGGGTGGGGAGGAAGCATTTAGGACCTAGAGGAAAGTTGTATGTTTCATCGTTGCTATACTGCACCCTGACTGGCTTGTCTCCTCCCCGTGACCCTTCTTGTAAGGGAATGTCCAGTTGCCTACAGATGGGCTTTGCGTCCCAACCCTGCTCTCCCCCTCATTCACTCTGATATGATTTTGTTGTTGTTGTTCTTTGATGCCTGATACCTCATCCCTTCGACACTTCATGATCATACAAGCTGGTGTGCTTCTTCCATGTGGGCTTTGTTGCTTCTGACCTAGATGGCCACTTGTTTACCTTCAAGCCTTTAAGACCCCAGATGCTATATCTTCTTATAGCTGGGTACCATCAGCTTTCTTCGCCACATTTGCTTATGTACCTGTTTTGTCCTCAGAGGTTGTGTTGGGAAGGTGAGCATTATGGAATGCCAGTTTAATAGAACAAAGTATTCGTGCATTGAGGGAGTAGTTGAGTGGAGGCCCAATGTCCATCTGCTACCTTAATACTAAAACTATAAATATATGCACATAAATCTATTTCCCCATTTTAATATATAAATACATTTACATATGTACATCCCTGTATTTAGACCTGTAAATACATAAATGACTCTATAAATGCCCTTTGCCTCCTAGCTTTCTCCCCTATTTCCTTTCACTTTCCTCTTGTCCCACTATCATGCTCAGCCTTCATTTGGGTTTCAGTAACCTTCATCTCGGTTACATTAACTTTGATCACACCCCACCAAGCCTCCTACACCTTGAAGAAGGTCCTTTTAACAGCTTGGGGGAACAACCAGATTCAAAGCATTTGAATATTAAGAGAGAGGAAGAGAGGGGGAAAAAAGACAGTTACAAGATTAAAAGTGGATTTGAATTCATTTCGATTTTGCCATCATCAAATGCACCTTGCGGGGAGGTGCTTGAAAAGGAGAAGTCTGGGCTGAGGCCCCTCAGACTGTTCGCTGGAGTAGCAGCAGCCCCCCGGGGACCCACTGGAAACAGAGATTCCAACCTGGACCTCTGGAATTAGAATCTGTTTGTGTGGGTCCAGCAGTTGTTTGCCCGCTCAAAGTTGTGAAAAATACAAACAAATACACAAAGTGTCTTTTAAAAGTCTGTGGAAACATGCTTATCTTTTAACTTGATTTCCCAGAGCTGTTTGAAGCCCTCTCATATATACCTACCCCTGCTTCCCACTTAGTGGCCCCTGGTGGCAGAGTGATTTATGCATTGGGTTGTTAACTGCAAGGGCAGAAGTTCGAACCCCCAGTTGCTTCTTAGAGAAAGATTGTCTGTTCCCATAGAGATTTATATAGACTTGGTATGTGTTAGAATCTACTTGATGGCAGTGACTTGTTGGTTTGTTTGGGATGTATATGAGCGTAAGTGAAAAACTATAAAATCATAGAAATATTTATTAAACAAAAGTATCAGAATGGGAAACAATTATTTCCCCCATATCCTCTATTGAGGTCTATACATTTCTGAAGTTAGTGTTTCCATCTTGATAATTCTTTTTCCAAGGAGTCCTGCGCTCTCTGATGTACACTCTGTCAAAATAGAAGTTTGTCCATCCTCGAGAGATTACAATTATATTCCTTTAGCATGTTCTTTGAGCTTTGGGAACAAATAAGAAGGCTGGCCGGGCATGATCAAGATTGTAGGGTGGGTGAGGGGAGGTTTTCCAGCCAAATGCTCCCAGGACAGACCTCCTACCCTTGAAGAATGAGCAGGCGCCTCGTGGTGAGAGGAAGAATGAATTCCCCAGCACAACTTTCCTTAGCTTTCTCTCACGAACACATTTTCAATTTTCTGTAACATTCTTCCTAATAAGCTCCGATAATTGTCCTGTGTCCTTTGAGAAATTCCATTAAGATGATCCTTTTATAATCGCCCACCAAACAGTCACCAGGACCTTCTGAGAGGCCCTTTACCTTGAATTTAAATCATCCAGCAGATGCCCTCGAAAGCTACTGTTTTAGTGGGATCTTTTCTTGGAAAGCACCCCCATGAGCCTAAGCTAAGGGTGCTGCCGAGAGAGCTTGTCTGCAGGCATCCACCGAGCAAGCGCAGAGCAGGGCTTTGTCTGGAATAACACCTTGCTGTGCATGTGTTACTGGGAACCTAGTAGCCATTCTTTAAAATGCCCACGTGGACACAATTGTTTTTGACTGTTTCATCTAATTCTTGGGATTATATATGTTTGGTTACCTTACAGAATAAGTAGACTCTTCCTGTACAGGCAGTCTTTCAAAATAAATATCATGCATGTCTACTATGCTAGGCATTGTGCTAAACTGCCGAGGCAGTGTGTGTGTGTGTGTGTGTGTGTGTGTATGCCAGATGCACCAACAAATGTGACCCTGTATTGTGGGCCACCTGGTCTGTGAACTCCTGGCAGCCTCTTCTATGTAGCTGCCTGTGCACACTCCTCCCCACCCCCCACCCCCAGCCCACCTCCATCTGACCCCAGGTTGGTCACTAATTCAGATGGGGCCTTGTCTGGACGGTGTTAGAGACCAGCCCTTTCCTAATTTTCTTCATTTTGAGAGATATGAAATCAGGCCGACTGATTGCCAAGCGGATAGTGGCCCTTCCAGACAGAGGAGAGGGCAGCTCTCTATTTACCTCTGCATCCTGACCCAGTACGTGGCGCCCAGGACCACCCTTGTGAATGAGAGCAGGGCACAGAGAGAAAAACATAGTTGATTAGCAAGTTGAACTGACAAACTGCCTCTAAGACAGGGGCTGGTGGGTCAAGCCCATATATAACACTTTTGTCTGTTTGGGACGTTTAGCATTTTAGATTTCCACACACACAAAATAAAAACGTTTACTTTCTAACCATCAAATTCTCAAATGATAGGAGAATTGCTCTGGCCTTACTGAATCCCTGTGGACCCCAGCTTCAGCAGGCTCCAAGCCCTGAGGAAGTTCAGATTGATCTGTCACACGTATGCTGGGCTGGAGCCAAAGCAGAGACCACCTGGTAGCTCTGTGGGAATTCTGTCCTGGTGACCAGGTGGGCTCACAATTGGTCTTCCTATCCTGGGCCTGCTACCTGCTAGCTTAGTCTTCAAGGGCAGGTGTCATGAAATAGCACAGGTGGGGGCATTTAAAGAATTGACAGCGATAAGCTCATCGTGCTGGAGACTAGGAAAATAAATCACACGATCAGCGTGTGGATTCCTTCTGAGGGGTTTGGAAGACGCTTATCTTTCTCGTAGGTTGCCAGCCATCCTTGGCGTGTCTTTACTGCTTATAGGAGTAATTTCACACCTTATTTCTCTGTGTAATTGTCTCCATGTCTGTTATCTTCATTTAGTACTGGGACCCACCCTTCTACAGTTTGATGTCATTAATAGATAACATCTGCAAAGAAAACCCCACTGGCCCAAACCAGGTTCCATGCACTGGTATGTTGTAAGGGACGGTGCCCCATGAGATGCTGCCCGGTCCTGCCTCAGCCTCAGAATTGCCCTTCCCTTCCATTTCCCCACACACTCATCGAAGCCCCTTCATATGCTGCTGTGTTGAGAAACCAGCATCTTAGGAGAGCACATTTATTTCAGGGCCACTTGAAAATAAAAAAATGTTTAAAGACAGGTCTTAAATGAAAAACAAACAAAATGAAATAACTAAATATGGTTTTGGTTCCCATGGGATCCTTCATTCAGAAGTCACTGCCTAGCGCATGCCTGGCTGGTACCAGACAAACCCACCTGTTGTCGGGTGGGTTCTGACAATCCTTGGGTGCCACACTCGTATTGTGCTCGATAGGACTTGTGGTGGCTGAATTTTTAGCAGTAGATCCCCAGGCCTTCCTTCTCAGGTGCCTCTGGTTAATTCCAACCTTTAGTCAGCAGCTGAACTCATTAATTGTTTGTGCTGTCCAAGGCCTCCTTCCAAAGACACAGGTGTGACCAAGACAAGGATGCAGTCATGCCTCCAGTACCTGTCAGTCTCGGTAAGAGCCTGACTCCTAGCCAACATATTGGTTCAAACCCACCCAGAGGGCCCTTGAAAGATAGGCCTAGTGACCTGATCCCAGCAGGTCTCGGCTTAGAAATCTCCGTGAAACAGTTGGACAATGCCCACGGGGGTCACAGTAAGTTGGATTCCACCTGATAGGCAATCAACCACAAAGCTTTCAGTCTGGTGATGAAATCTGCATAAGACTACAGCCAAATATGCCATTAAAAACTGGGATATGTACCCCAAAGGAAAGATGTCTGCTGCTAAGGAGCTGTTCTAGTTTGGGGGCTGGGCAAGTAGTGGGTAGAGCTTGTCTCTAAAATCCATGGAGAAGTAGGAACCGGAAGGTGGAAGGGAGCGGGTAGCATGTTTCAAGCAGAGTGACCCCCCAGCACCCAGTACGAAGGAGATTGCAGTCGTTGAAGATTTGCCAGAGGCCCATAGGAGAGTGGCAGGGAGCAGGGGCTGGGATGAGGCCCAAGAGGAAGTCAGGGGCCAAGTTACCCAGGCCTGTCTTGACATGATTTTGATATACTGAAATATTTTGAGAGAGTGACATGGTTAGTTATGTTGTGCAGAAAGATTAGTCTGGCTGCAGGAGGGGGAACGGATTTCAGGGACAGGAGGGGATGCACTGTTTGGTTCAGAGTCAACTGTGCAGTGCAGGGCAGAGCGGCTGGGGCCCGGGATCAGGGTTCGGAGATGGACTAGGAAAGCTCTCTGGGAGGTAAAATGACTCAAGACTTGGAAAGGAGTTAGGGAGAGGCCAGTGGTGTCAGTCATGCCCTGGGGACTGAGTTGTAGATGGGGCGGATGCTGGTGCCACTGGCTGAGCTCTGGGGCAGCAGCAGGTTTGAGGGGGTGTGTCTAACTGCATTTCTCAGTGTGCCTGTTAATTCAGAGTGCGGTTGTGGTCATGTTGAGACAAAAAGTGAGAGAGTAAATTTCCCCTTCTTGATAGCTATGAAACATTAATATCTAGACTTACTGAGAAGAATGAGAACGAGGCAGTTTTCCTTTTTTTGTTTTCAATCCTTAGCTGCTGTGAAGTCTTAGATGTGACCCAGTGGTTTCCCAGGCATCTGCCCATTCTGCCTCTTCAATGTCCTGGAGGTCCGTAGTATTACTGCAGTCATTACTATGAGCCCCATATTCAGAGGGGAAACGGGGAATCAGGTGAAAAAGCTATTTGAGACCAGCCATAGGGCCAGCATTTGAGTTAGGATCAGCTCACTCCCATGCTAACATGTCAAATGCATAGTGTGTGAGGGGCATGTTCTTGGTCTCAGAGGGATGGAACTGAATCGAGCGCTTGCACCCCTGCCACGAGGGGTGCATAGGCAGGGGGTGCGGTGGGGGCGGGGTGTTGCCAATAGCTTCCCCCCTGAGGTTGAGCAGCTCTGGCTGGTGTTTAGCCCTCAGAGGCTCACATTCAGATGAGTGGCAGCTTGTTAGCATTCATCTCCTTCACTGCCCCTCCACGTTACCAAACATGATGCCTTTCCCCGGGGACTGTGCTCTCCTGACAACATGCCCACAGGATCTAGGATGGAGTATCAGCGCCCTAGCCTCTGAGGAGCCCACAGGCCCTATTTCTTCCAAGACAGATCAGCTTGTCCTTTTAGCAGTCCACGGTACTTTCGATATTCATTTTCAGCTGGTTGCAATATTTCCATTGGTATTCCACCAATCCCTGGAGCTTTGTTTTTGGCTCATGCCTTCGGTGCAGGCTTAGACTTCTTCCTTCAGCACCATTGGTTCTTTCTCATATGCTACCTCCTGAAATGATGGACGGTCCACCAGGTCTTTTTGGTACAGCATCTCTGTGTGTTCTTTCCATCTTCTTTTCATGCTTCCCGCATCATTCAGTATTTTGCCCGTTGAATCTTTCAATATTGCAACTCAATGCTTGACCTTGTTCCTTAGTTCTTTCAGTTTAAAATATGCTATTTGTGCTCTCCTATTTTGATTTTCTCATTCTAATTCGTGGCATATTTCATTATAATATTTGGAGAATGAGGTAGTTAGTTTTTTTGTGCCAACCTGGCTGTTAAACTTATGTGGGGTTAATTGAAGGGCAGAGGGATAAATGGCTCAGTGAGCCTCACCTTTCTAGTTCTCGGGTCTCTTGCTTTGTGCTGGTCGGATCAGGGTGCAGCTGCCTTAGCCAGTTCCCTGCTTCAGCTTGCAAGGCTCACTTGCAAGACAACCCCAAGGAGAAGCCGCATGGACCTACCCCGATGCAAACCTGGGTGCTGGAGCAGCTGTGTGGAGACCCCTGCCAGCGCTGAGATGCTTACAAATTCATTGATTCGGCTTTCTTCCTGCAGTTGGCATCATAGTGTGTGTTTTGTGAGATGGAGGAGGACTTTGTGGATTGGTGTTGGACATATGGGTTAATGGGTTAATGTTGGACTTGTGGGCTTGGGCAGCACTGGGTTGGGATGCTTTCTTGATATGCACT
Organism: Tenrec ecaudatus; assembly: GCF_050624435.1. Lineage (NCBI taxonomy): Eukaryota > Metazoa > Chordata > Mammalia > Afrosoricida > Tenrecidae > Tenrec > Tenrec ecaudatus. The sequence continues at coordinate 9,137,347 of NC_134538.1, forward strand.
TAACCGTTACATAAACCTCTCTTATACACAAGTTTCTGTGGATTTGTTTCTCTAAAGTACTCGGATTAATAAAGAGAATAAAATATTAGGCTGATAGTCTACATTCGCAGGCATGAGGGACTGGAAAACACCACCGTTGAGTCTCCCTGTGCTGAGTGAGGCTAGATAAGTCAGAGACTCAGTTTCCGCTCACCTTTGCCTGTCCCTCTCTCAGGGACCAAAAGCACTGGGAATTTGCAGGTGCTGATGGGTTACAACCATGGTGGTGGCAGGTCTTTTGTGACCCAGCATGGGTGTCCTGCATGCTCTCTTCTATTAAACTATCTCTTAGCATGTCTGTCTGTCTGACTTTCATGAGGTGACCTGTAGAGCTCCTACCCTTCCTTACTCTCCTCAATCCCCAAACTTGGCTCTCTGGGAAACACCCACAGAGTTCTATCTGGAGGGTCTCCCAACACCTCTCTCTGGTTTCACAAGTTCATCTTTTTTTCCCTGGGCCATTTATCCTCCGTACAGGTCTAGTGAACATAAATTGGGGTGATTATTCAGTCTGACTATAAGAATGTCTCAGTCAGTCCCAGGTAGTTCTTAGATGTCTTAGAGTCGAAGGATGAAGATTTAGAAATGGTGTGTTCAGATGGGAAATGGAGGCACAGAAAGATGGGGAGGGTGACTCAAGTTCCCACAGCCAGTAGGCAGTATGTAACAGAGGCTGACAAGGACCCTCCAACCCTTTCTCTCCTTCCCTTTCTCCAGAGAATGCTGCCTGTCGTCAACCTCACCTCTTCAAAGTGACCAATAGGGGTTGGATATTCTGTCCTTTGTCATGAGTGCCAGGTACTGTCGTGTATAATAGCATGAGGTAGTGTGCAGTCCCACTGTTAGACCTGATTCTGGATGGATGGACAGTGGTGCTGACACTTGACCATGTATGGGATACAGGCTCTCTTCTATGGGACATGTGTCTACAAAGCCAGTCATGGGACATCATGCCCCATGAAGAAGGCACTCTTATCCCCCATGTTACAGATGCAGACATGGAGTCGTGGAGGGGGGAAGTAGTTCAGCCAGGACCATACACCTCTGAGCAGCAGATGCAGGATTTGGATGCCAGTCCCACTCTAACAAGTGGTTCTTAACACCAGTTAGTGCTGCCTCAGAGCCCAGCAGCCAGTAGCACTTTCTGCACATAGTGGCCATTAGAGGGGCATTCCAGGGTGGCAGTGAGTCAGTGGCAGATTTATTGGCTTCTCTGCAGGAGACCTGGCTTTGATTCCTGGTCCATGGGCCTCATGTGCAATTCCGTCTGCTCGTGGAGGCTTAGATGTTGCTGTGAGGCTGATTTCGGTGGAGCTTCCAGACTGAGATGGGCTAGGAAGAAGGGCCTGGTCATCTCCTTCTAAACATTCAGCAAACAAAACCTCTGTTTATCACAACAGGACCAGAACTGGGAAGAGTTTGGTTCCAGTGTGCATGGGGTCATAGTGAGCCAGGGACTGATTGGATAGCAGCTCACGATGGCAGCGCAGAGCAAGAGGTCTTCTGTGTAATGTTGGGAAAGGCCGGCTGATGGGAAAAACCTCCTGAGGACTTTCTCACTTTTCTGATTCTGCTGCTTCAGGTGTACCTGCACTGTGCTCTACGCAAGAATAATGGTTTCTGTCAGATGGACACGCGCTCGCTGATAGAGGAGCCATCATTCCCCCTTGGTGTTCATTGTACTGAGCTTGACCTTGTCACCCTATCCTGCTCAGAAATGCAGAAGAATAGCAGTAATAACGACAACCAAAGCCAGGCAGATCCACAGTGAGAGCCCTGGGAGGCAAACTAATCATTCAAAATGCACTCTGAAAGACTTACGTTTTACAACTTATTGTTCTCTGTCACAGAACATAGATTGCTAATGTCTGCTTCTTTTTTTTTTAGCAAAAGGGTGTGTCTTGCCACGAAGTGCCATGGCTAATTGCCCTGGGATTTCTAAAACTACATTCTTCGCCCACCACTGGTCTGCCAGTTTGTCATACTGCCGTGGTCTGCGTGTTGCTGCGGTGCTGGCGGCTAGGCCACTGGTATTTCAAATGCCAGCAGGGTCACCCAGAGTGGACGGGTTTCAGAGAAGCTTCCGGCCTAAGAACAGACAACACCTCAGGGGAACAAGGCACTGAGACCTTTGCCGTAGCTGTGAAACGTTGTCAGATCCTGAAGGCCTAAGGAATGGGAGCACAGCGTCGTTGGAGATGGTGCCAGAGGATGAGCTGATTTCTCCGCATGGAGCCAACTGCGGGGACTCGAGGGAGGGAAGGCCTTGGGAGTGGAGTCTTGGGGATCTTCATGTGCTGTTGGGACATGACTCTTGTGGTGAGGAAAAACCACAGCAATAATCTGCTAATGACTTAAACTTGGAATGTGTGGAAATATGAATCTGGAAAAATGGAAAGTGGTCAAAAATGAAAGGAAACTCATGATGATTAATATCCTAGGCATTCGTGTGCTGACATGGGCTGGTATTGGCCATTTTGAATCAGAAGATCATATGATTTACTAGGCCTGTGTGTTAGACAGGGTTCTCTAGAGAAACAAAACCAACACACTAATAGTTATATTTATATAGGTAGATAACATAAGAAGTAAACAGTTAATTAATCTATAAAGCAGTACAAATGGCTCAGTGCAACTCACTTCCATGAGGCAGCTAGTTCACTGGCAGTCTTTCAAGTCTTGAGGGCCGCAGGATAGTCCTCCATGGAGCAATTCAGGCAATCCAGCCACAGGCAGCAAACAGCAAGTAGGTCACCAACAGTCAGCCTGATGACAGTGTCCGACAGTCCTCAGCTTAGAGATGTACCTTCCAGTAGCGTGGCGAAGCAGGTCCTGGAGGAACCTCAAGTTACAGCAACACAGTCCACGGGTTAGGTGTCCCACAGGTAGTGTACTTGCAAATTGAGGCACAGAACAAGCAAGGCAGCCGCAAGGCAAAGAGAGAGGGGGGGGGGCGAGGCTCACTGAGCCATTTATCTCTCCGCCCTTAAACTAATCTCACATGTGTTCATTGGCCATGAAGACACAACAAACCTACCTATCACAGCCTGGAATAACACAATGAAAAGGAATGCCATGACATTCATCGTCCAAGAAGACATTGCAAAATCAGTCATGAAGTACAATGCTGTCTGTGAGAGAGCTAGATCTATCCAACTTCAAGGGAATCTCATCAATAGAATGATTATTCAAAAGTTACTGATGCACAAATGGAAGAATTCTACCAATTTCTTCAGTTAGAAATTGATAAAAAATGTAATCAAGATGTTTACTTGTAATGCAACATGTAATGTAATGTAATGCTGAGTAAATCAGAAAAGCTGGCATCTAAGAGGAATGTGGATTGGAGGAAGGCTTAGTAACAACCTGCAATATGCAGATAACACAAAAATCTTGCTTGCTGAAAGTGGGGGGGCCACTTAAGGAACTTGCTGATGAAGATCAAGGATTGCAGCCATCTGGACAGAAACCTACATCTGACCTGCTGATAGTGGGAGTCATCAGCAGCTTGTCATCTTATCTGCCAACCTTGGGTTCATTCATTCACCTCTGCAGCCAGAGCATATTGTCTGATCTGTTGACCTTGGCTTCATCCGATCCTTCAGCCATGTGAGTCAGTACCTATGGGCTTGGAATTTGCTAGCTTCTACAACTGTGTAAGCCATTTCCTTGATACAAACCTCTCTGCACATAGACACATATAAGCTTCTCTGGAGGACCCAGCCTAGGACACAGAGGAAGCAGATCCGACAGACAGTAGCCTCTTCACAACATAGTGCTAGGTGGAGTTATCAAACAACACAATTTACGTAAGTGAAAAGACTTGCAAAGAAACATATTTAGCTTTTATAGAATACATTGAAAAGTGCTATCTAGATGAGTATATTAAACAGCATAAAATGGTCGTCTGTAGGCAAGGAGGTAAGGAACGGAACTAAAGGGGAAGGAAGGAATGACTAAGATCTGACCTGTGCTTGTGACCATGGTGACAACCACTCCATGGACTGAGGTGTGTCAGGATGGCAGTCCTCCATGCTGGAGTTCAAACACACCATCAAAGTCAACGTTTCACAGAGTATTAGAGTGTGCGTTGCCTCGATTTGGGGACCTGGTGGGATGCAACATGTTCAAATAATTAAGAGATACTTTCTGGATCCTTGGGCGACGCGAATGTTGAAGTGCTCAGCTCCTAATGAAAGACTGGAGGTTCCGAGTCGACGGAGTGCCTTGGAAGAAAGGCTGGGCAGTTCATTCCTGCACAAACCAGCCGCTAACCCCCCGTGGCCCGTGGCCCATGGCGCACCTGTGTGCTTTGATAGCCATGGGATCTGCATGCGCTGAGACGCACTCCATAGCCATGTGCTGCGCCGCTCTTTACCTGGGAGATGTGCTTTAGAAGATGCAGCAGAGGCTCAGAGGGGTAGAGGCACTTGTTCAGAGTCACACAGCACTCAGAAGTAGCCAAACTACGACTGTGGCCTGGGACTCTTGACCTCTCTTCTGGCGTTTCAGGTCCCCAAGGAGTCTGTCGTCGTACCCAATGGGAGATCTTGGCTTCTTTGAGGCAATCAGGATATAAGTTGTCATGTGGCTGGGGTTTTCTCACACGTGCGTTCCGATCCCCAATCCTCTTGTGTTGATTTTGTCTTTTTGGTCATTAGGGTAGAACTTTACCCACTTGTTACAGATTCCAAGCCAACATGGCACAGTGGATTTAATAGGGCCACCAGGGAAACCTTTAAATTTGAAAGTGTCTTTCTTATTAGTTTTTCTTATTTCAAAAACAACATAGGTGCTATTCACCTGCTTTACCCTACCACACAGAAGAAGCCATTCAGGAGTTTGGGTTTCATTATCTTTCAGTTGCTCCCCACGCCCCCACCCCGAGAAACTGAAAGGTGAATTTCCTTCTACAACGAGGAAGAGAGTAACTGGGGTGGTGGTGGTAATGCTGAGGAGATAGAGCCCGTTTACCCAAGTTGGAGGGTCAGCCTCCTGACACTAGTGATTCAGAAATTGTTGACTTTGCTGCGGCCACAGAGCTTTACATTTTTAGATGTAGCTGGGCTCCGTGGACTGGAAGTTGAATTCCCTGGAGGGGGAGGGCTCTCAATATTTTAGACATATGGGAGGAACAGTTGGAGAGGCAGTGAGCTTGCCTGAAGAGAATTCCAGGCACTGGGACTGGTTACAAATTTAGCTCAACTTCTAAGAAGCGTTCCCATCAAAGGGAGATTCCTGGTTGTCGTGGAGTTGGATTCCCAGTGGGATTTCCCTTTGGAGTTAACGAGGCACAGTGGTTTCAAGACAGCATGACCACAGCCTGGCTTAAGATCTCCTCTGTTTTGACGGTTTGATGACCGGTGACTTCTGTGGTATTATGGACATCTGTTGGTTTTGGATTTTGCCTGCTGAGCCTCCCCTCCCTATATTTTTGGTATCCATGCTCAGTTTTACTTCAGACTCCAGGTCCTTCTTCACTCCAGGATGGTCTTTTCCCCACAGGGCTTTAGCAGATCACAACAATTCCTCTAGCAATGGGCACATCACTCAGCCTAAGCCTGTAAGAATCAGTTTGGGGGCTTTTTCTGCAATATTCTGGAAAGCGGCACTTTCAAAAGTCAGATCTACCCATCTGGAGTAGCTGGAGATAATCTTTGCCATTACACACAATGATGCTGCCCAAGAATCCCTCACAGAGGGGTCACAAGGAAGGAAAAGTCAGCCAGGGAACAGCATAGCACCGACATCACACACAACATTCCTCTAGTTCTCTAATGCTGCCTCCCCATCGCTATCATGGCCCCAGTTCTACCTTACAAATCCAGCTAGACTGGAGCATCTACACTAGTACAGATAAGAGTTCTCAACACATGGAATCCAGGACAGGTAAACTCCTCAGGAACAGGAATGGGAGTAGCGATACCAGGAGAGTAGGGGAAAGGGTGGGGAGAAGGGGGAGAAATGGGGAACTGTCTACAACGATCGATGTATAACACCCCCCCATACACACACACACACACACACACACGCATAGGAGGACGAACAACAGATACGCGGATGGAGACAGTGGATGGTGTAAGATATGAAAGTAATAAACATTTATAATTTATTAGGGACTCATGAAGGTGGGAGGATGGGGGAAGGAGGGAAAATAGAGGAGCTAATACCAAAGACTCAAGCAGAAAGAAAATGTTTTGAAAATGACGGCAGCATGTACAAATGAGTTTGATACAATTAATGCGTAGATTACATTACAGGAGCTGTAAGAGCCTCTAATAAAACGATCTTTTAAAACTGGATAGGGCAAGATATGACAAAATAATAATCTAAAATTATCAAGGGCTTATGAGGGAGGGGGGATTTGGAGAGGGAAGGGAAAAAAAAGAGGACCTGATGCAAAGGGCGTAAGTGGAGAGCAAATGCTTTGAAAATGATTAGGGCAAAGAATGTACAGATGTGCTTTATACAATTGATGTATGTATATGTAAGGATTGTGATAAGAGTTGTATGAGCCCCTAATAAAATGTTTTTAAAAAATTAATGGAAAAAGGTGGTTAAAACAAAGCAAAACAAAGGAAAAATGGAGCCAAAAGAAAACTAAGGGAGACACCACTCATCATAATAGTGCCTTGGTCCAGCTATGCCTGAACTCCATCCTACCTAACTTTTCAGCTGAGCCATGATATCCTTTTAAACCAGTTTGAAGTGGAGGCTTCTGCTACTTGAGACAGTCAAGTATCCTGAGTAATAGGAGTGTTTTGGAGACAATTCATGAGCTTTTGAATGGGTTTCCTCAGGAGAGGTCTAACAAACATCCACTCTCTATCTTTATGCTTTGTTTCTCTAGTACCCTACTCCCAAGGTACGATCATGTGTTAGTCTGGGTAGACTAGAGAAACAAATCTGCAGACACGCATATGGTATAAGGGAAGAACTTTAAATATAAGCGCAGTTGGAGATTGAAACATCCCAGTTCATATCAAGCCCATAAGTCTGATATTAGCCAATCTATAAAGTCCTCTTCAGACTCATAAAACACATGCAGTGATGCCGAATGCAGGAAGATCAGAGGGTGGGAAGTCTTGTGGATCCTATGACATTGTAAGCATCTCAGCGCTGGCAGGGATCTCCATGTGGCTTCTCTGGCTCCAGAGGTCTGGCTCCATCCATCAGCCTCTCTCTATGTGTCTCTTCCACAGGGACGTCTCACAGGGAGTCACCCTAGAAAGAGTGTGTCTCCCATCTCCAAGGAAGAAATACAGGAGTTCCCAGGATCCTTAGGAGAAGGCCCTGCCCACACAGAGGCCTCATTGGCTATCTCCTGATTTAGAGGCTAGAGTCCATCTCTCTATTCTTAATCCTCAAATTGACACCGATTGCAAGGGACTGGCAGCCCCCTGCCCTGTGGAGAAGGTACCAATTATGACCTCATCTTGCAGATGAGCAAACCGAGGCTCAGAGGGTGACGGCACAAAGTGTCTGGGGAAGTGGTCAACCTTGGGTGCCAAGTTCTCCCTAGTCAAAATGTGTTCTGGAAGTTCGTAGCCCTGCTAGCAGCAGGGAGCTTGCCAGAGCTACAGACTCTCAGTTCTACCAAGATTTGCCAATTCAGGCTCGGCCCTAAGGGATTATGGGGTTCCCCAGGGATTTGCATGCACAGAGAGGTTTGAGATGTGCTGGTGCAGCTAGTGTGCACCACAGCTTAGTCCTGCAGGCAGACTATGGGGCACCTGAACATGATGTGCCCACTTGGCCTAGGTTGCAGCTTGCTACTATAATAGAAAGAAATCTGAGCCCTGTTTGAGGAAATGTGTCCTCAAGTTTGAGGTGGCTCTTTTTGTGAGCTGCTGGTGAATTGGCCTCCAATTCTCAACAATTCCGTGTAGAATGAGATACAACACTGCCTGGTTCTGGGGATCCATTGTAGATTGCGCTGTGGTGATTCACTAGGGTTGATGAGCTGATTTACAGAAGTAGATCACCAGACCTTTCTTCCTAGTTCATCTTTGGCTGGAAGCGCCACTCAAACCTGTTCCGCATCAGATGGGCGATGGCTGAAAACGTGCGTCCTTCAAAAATCATACCTGGGCCTCTCGAAGGAAAGCGAGAATTCTGCCACTGAACTACAAAGGGCCTGCACAGCCATCTGAGAAGTGGCGGTTCTGCACAGCCATCTGAGAACTGACAGTTCTGCTTCTAGATCTTTGGTTCTGGCAGAACTGGGAGGCTTCTGTTGGGGCTGAGCAGGGTGCTTCTGCCTTCTTCAATGCCTGCATGGCTGCTTCCCTGGAGGCCCACAGAATGTGGCTGTGGCGGGGTCCATCTCAGGCCACCAGCCTGTGTGCTCGCCACCTGGGCCCAGCTGGAGCGCCAGCTGCCAGTCCATTTCCGCCTGAGGATTACTGTGGGGGAGCTTCCCACAGTAACTCCTCGGATTCCTCAAAAAGCTGCTCTGGGAACAAAGGGTTTGCACAAGGCCCCACATACTTTTTGGAGAGAAGGGGGAAAATGTGAGAGCCACATCTGTCCCCAGGAACGTGGGAACAGTTTCTTGCCAGGAGAGATGGAGGAAATGCCCCGTCACTGGCTGGACTTGGGAGCCCATGGCTGAAATGCATTTGGTGACCACAGGGGTCAGTAGCTGCTGCTATTTACATGCTGAGCTTTGCATGTTTTATATGGTCTAATGCCACAGCCACCCTGGAGGGGACGTGCAGCGAGGGTCTACCCCTGTAAAAGACTGATCAGCCCAGGCTAAGAACGCTGACGTGAGGGCCCAAAAGTGGTGGTGTTGCCTCAGATTGACATGGGGGATTTGCTGCAGATAGTTAACATGTATTTAGTGATGGGCTCTGATATCAAAGGGGATGCAATTCCCCAAATATTGGCATTTTTGTGCATAAGGGAGAAAGCCAGTTGCCCAACCAGCTGCCATCAAGTCAATGCCAACTTAGGGTATTGTCAGAGTACCACTGTGTGCCAGAGGGTTTTCAGTGGGAGAATGGTCAGAAGTTGAGTACCCAGGATTATTTTATAAATCACCTATAGTGGACTCAAACCTCCAACCTTTAGGTAAGCTGCTGACAGTGTTCACTGTCTGTTGTTGTTGTTAGGTGCAATGGAGTTGGTTCTGAGCCATAATGACCTTATGCCCAATAGAATGAAACACTGCATGGAGCTGTGCCATTCTTATGCTTGGTCCCGTCTTGAGCCCATTGCTGTGGCCACAGTGTCAATCCATCTTGTTGAGGGCTTCCTCTTTTTTGCTGCTCCTCCACGTTACCAAGCATCATGTCCTTCCCCAAGGACTGGTCATTCCTGACAAGATGTCTGAAGTATGGGAGACGAAAGGCAAAGAAGAAGGAACAGTAGTTGGTAAATACAGTCTTGGTTACAGAAATGAAGCTGGAGATCACATGATAAAATTTTGCAAAACCAATGACTTGTTCTTAGCAAACAACACAAAAGGTTTTTGAACGACGCAAAAGGTATGGACGTCCCAGATGGAATACAAAGAAATCAGATTGACTACATCTGTGGGGGTGGGGATGCTGGAGAAGCTCAATATCCTCATCTAAAACCAGGCCTGGGGCTGCCTGTGGAACAGACCATCAATTGCTCATGTATTCAGGATAAAACTGCAGAACAATACAACACATCTAGGAGAGTCAAATATGACCGTGAGTCTATCCCACCTGAATTTTGAGAACATCTCCAGAACATGTTTGAAGCATTGACCACTAATGACAGGAAGCTGATGAGATATAGGAGGACATCATGACCATGGTTCCAGATCAGGAAAAGCATGCAACAGGATTGTCCCCTCTCACCGTCCTGGTCCCATCTGTCTGCCGAGCAAGTCACTAGAGAAGCTGGCTTTTATGAAGAAACACGTGGCATCAGGTTTGGAGGAAAGCTTATTCACAAGCTGTGATGTGCAGAACGATCTTGCTGAAAGTGAGGGGCACTTGAAGCACCTGCTGACGAAGATCAAGGATCCCAGCTTTCAATATGGATTACAACAATATCAAGAAGACCAAAATCCTCACAGTTGAACCAAGAGGTCACATCATGAGCATCGGAGAGAAGGTTGGACTTGTAAGCATTTTGTCTGGCTTGGAGCCTCTGGCAATGCTCATGGAGGCGGCAGGCAGAACAAAAGACAAGTTGCATTATGTAACTCTACTCTCTGAGACCTCTGTAGAGTATTGAAGAGTAAGGATGTTATTTTGACTTAATTGTTCCTGACTCAAACCATGGTATTTTTCCATGACCTCATATGCATGTGAAAGTTGAACATTGGACAAAGAAGATGGGAGGAAATAGATTCGTTTGAATTGTAGTACCAGAGAAGAATATTGAAAATATTAACTGTCTGTACTACCCACGTGCTCTCATGTGATGGACAGGGGCACATAATTTTACTGACAGGGTCTGCGATCCATTCCTAACAGCTCCCAGGGGAGGTAGCTACCGCTGATTAGAGATTCCATTTTAGAGAAACTAGAGAACAAGGCAGAACACACACCTGTGTGGCCCAGGAGAGTCACTTACTCGAGCGTTTGTCCATCCTTACCTGTCAAATGTGTATGTGTGTGTGTGCACACACGTGACGTGTATCCCCAAGGAGGGATCCAGTCATATCCCCAAACGTATTGGTAGTGCTCACTTGCCCTCCCCCTCCCCTGCCTGGGCATTGATATCACCTGGGAAGTATCAAGACATTCTGAGGTCCAGGTTGCACCCAAGAGATTTAAATGTAAGAGTTGAGAGTATAAGCAGGACCTGGGGAAGGGTGAAGAGCCACCTGGGCATTGAGTGTTTAGCTGAAAATCATTTTCCTGAAGGCAGCTCTGGCAGAAATGAAGAATATATATATATATGCAAAACCAAACATCCAGTTTTGGAATGTCTGGCAATACATTCACTAGGGCTGCTCAAAGCCTGGTAGCAGCTAGGTGTGGATTGGAACCGCTTGGCCATCACTGATCGGCCAGAGAGGCGTTCAGGGTCTTCTATAGCATGTGGACACTGCCTGATACTCGGGTGTGCGATCACCTGGCACCCTGTAGAAGGATGTGTCCAACAGCTCCATGGGGACCTGTCGGGGCCTCCAGCAGAGAGCCACCCTTGCATTGTAGGGACATGCATCACACACCAAGGGCTGCAAGTGAGGCCAAAGGATCCATCGATGGAGAGAGCTGCGGCTCCCATGTCAACTCCTTCAGTCCTCATGGTCATCCAGCAAATATGTCTGCGCAAGTTCATTCTGCTCATAAGGAAGCATCTATGTGGAAGGACTGCACCACCGGCCCAAGGTCATACGCCTCCAGGCAAGGGCAGGGCTTGTAATCTGTGTGGTGACAAGACTTCCAGAGTTCAGCAGGGCTCCAACCCGGATACTCCCAGGGCTTTATGTGCTCTGGTTGCTATCTTGAAAGTGCTTATCATTTCATCTTCATGTTTCGCTTTCTAAGTGAAGTCCAATGGGACAGGGCAACCGGCGCCGGGGTCTCTGAGCCTTGACTCTCTACTGCCCTCTTCCTCTCCAGTCAGGGATCATGACGGCTTGCTCCACCACTCTCCTGACAAACCTTACCGCCCCACACAGGGCAGGGAGCTGGACCTGGGATTCCAGGCACCCGTTAGGCTCTTCATTCACCTGCCAGTACCCACATGTCCAAGGGAGTGGACATTAACAATTTCTAAAAAGCTCCATGACATCTCTCAGGTGGTGAGCGCTGATGACCGAGTGGCCATAGAGATGATGCTGAGGCTGTCCGCTCCCATTTAACAGGTCTGTTGACAGGGCCTAAGGGCAAAATTGTGCCGTGTTCCTCCTGGAACCCCAGCACCCAGTAGGTCTGGTACACTTAGATCTTTAAAAAAAAGTTGATTGAAATGGATTGATAAGTAAAAAGAGCAACATTTCCTCTTTCTTGCTTCTCTGATACACAGACAAGTATGGAAAGGCAGTAAACACGTTTTGCTGTTTTTATTTTTCCTTTTTTTTTTTTTTCCAGAAGCGGATACAGCATCTGGTCCCAGGTTAGGGGACTATTTTTCCATTTGCTCTGAAAGGGACATTCTTCTTCGGTGGGTGCTGGCTTCCTGAGTCCCCAAGAGGTGCAGCTAGGCCTCATTACCTGGGGGGGTTTCCCATCACCCTGTTCTCCATGGAGTACATGCGCTCCCCCCACTTTTCATTCACAGGGAACCTGTGGGTTCTGTGGCTGCTCCCCACAGACTGGAAGGTGGTGAGGCCAGTTCTAACACAGGTTTAAAAAAACCAACCAACCCTCAGCTTTTCATTTTCATGGAAAATTTTAGGCAAGTATGAAAACTGCTGGGTGTTTCCTTCAACTCTCAAAAAGATGTTTTTCTTTCTTTTTCTCTCTTTGCTGGGTTAAAAATGATTATTACTATTTCTTGTCCCCTGTGGAAGGGATCCCATAGAGCATGTCCACAGTGTGTAAATGTCAACTCATGTTGAGGGCTGGATTCACTCCCTGGGTCTTAGGGACAAAGGAGACCCACTAAGAGTTGAGGTTGCGCAGTTGGTGAATCTTTACAGGGTGCTCAGCAGGAAAGAATGTGTCTTGTTTTTATATAAAAAGATATGCTTTCTCATTTCTCAGAAGTTGGCATTCATCAGTTATTGTTTAATTTTTATAGGTTTATTGATAGTTATAAGGCACCTGGCATTTTACTAGGGCTGTTGGATAAGAGGTGGCAGGTGCACTCTCTTCTAGTAGAGGTTGCTGTAGGCTTCTGTTGGATAGAGCTCCACCCCAAGGTGATCCCTCCATAGCGGTTTTGTGGGTTGGCTTTTGGAAGGAGATCACCAAACCTCTCTTTCCAGTCTTTGACTGGAAATTCCACTGAAATCCACCCGGCACCATCGCAACACACAAGCTTCCATGGCTGTGTAAGAAGGTACATTGATTAGGGATCCGGGGACTCTTCCACGTGCAAGTGAGAATTCTACTGTTGAACCTCCACTGCCCTCTCTAATAGGGGAGGTAGTGCACACAAGTGGACCTCCAACGTCAATGGCATCACAAACCCTGGTGGGCGTCTTATGCACCGTGCTGAGCCCTCCTGAGTGTTTTCGATTCTGGTGATGATGTGGATTCTGGACCAGCTCTGAGAACCAGAGGTGTAAACCATTGCAGGACCACAGTATGTGCCCAGATAATGGTCAGATCAGAGTGAGGAATGGGGCCTGATGGAGGAGTCAAAGAGATGAGGTCCCACACAGGGAGTGATGTATCTGTGGAGGCTTCCAGCAGCACAGGAATTTACCTGGTGGAGGGAGACAAGGATGGATGGGTGTTCCTGGTAGATAGAACAGCAATGGCTTAGAGGCATGGAACCAAGTGGCCATTGTATCAGTGAGATTTAGGCTTAACTACATAAAAGAAAGAAGACCAAATAGGGTGCTTAAATTAAACAAAGGTGTACTTCTTTCTCAGGAAGAAGACCATAGCAGGCAACCCAGGGCTGGCACAAAGGCAACTCCAAGCTATTCTGACTCCTGGCTTTGCCATTCTCGGCAAGCTTTCTGCCCCATAAAGAGTTACAGTCTTGGGAATTGTCAGGTCAGTTCTACGCTGTCCTATAGGGTCCCTATGAGGCAGAATTGACTCCATGGCAGTGAGTTTGGTGTTAGTTTGGCCTTCTGTTTTCAAGGTTACAAAATGGTTGCCGGTGTCCAGACCAGGATAGCGGTGCTCCAGGCAGAGAGACAGATGAGGGAAGGGGCAAAAATTGGATTCCTTCTAGCTGAATTAGAATTCTCAGAGGGTTCACCTAAGAACTTCTTCCTAAACCCTAGGGAGGCAGAAAAATACAGCCTTTGAGCTGGGCACACGGCAGCCTCAGGTCTCTTATTAAGGAAGAAGGGGCAAATCGGGTATTGGGTAGGCTGCCACGGTTTGTTGGAGGAACGTCAAGTATCTTGCAGTTGGCAGAGTCTAAGGTGCCAGAGGGCTTGTTTTGGGCGGAATGTGGTGCTGATTCAGAGAGCAGCAACAGTTCGGGGGAAGGGGGTGGAAGCACAGTGAGATCCTCATCTGGCGACTGAAGTGGGAAGGGTGGGTTAGGGTGTGGTGGGGCTTGGATGGTGGTCCTCCAGTGTAAGCCTACCCAACAGTGCCCTGGTGGCCTCCCTTCCTCCCCACTCGTTCCCATTGCTTCCTTTCCCTCCCCACTCCTTGGGTTTTCTCTGCTCCCAACTCCACTTTGCTCTCTCTTTCAGGGTCTGCAGGATATGGACCCACCTCCTGGCTGTCACTCTGTCATACTAGGGTGGTTTGTGTGATCCTGTGAGGTTGGAAGCTCTGTCATCAGCATTTCAGGTACCGTCAAGTCCATTCGTGGTGGGCATGTTTCAGCAGAACTTGCAGACCAAGAAGGACTAAGACGAAAGAGCTGCCAATCCACGTCTGAAAATTATCCAACCAAAATTCTGCGTATTACAAGAGAATATCATCCAATAGAGTGTTGGAAGATGAACACCCTAGGTTGGAAGACACCTCAAAAACCATGACAATGGACTTAAACATGCCAATGAGGGTCAAGATGGTACCGGAATGGTCACTGTGGTGCTGTGTTTTATGTGGGGTCACAGGAGTTGGGACCGATTCGATGACAACTAGGAATCACAGGATTAGGATAAGTAGAAAGGAGGCGAGGTGATGGGCATTTCATTTAGAGACCGTAGAGAGATGGGGAGAAGCCCAAGCTGACTTAGATGAGGAAGAGCTAGACATGAGCTAAGCTCACAGGCATGCCAGGAGTGCTGGGAACAGGTTTCAACAGGGAGAAGAGGCTGGCAATCAGGTTGGAGATGTGCACGTCGATACAGTAGGGCAGAGGGAGGTATTACTGACTCTGGACAATGGAGCAGCATTATAAATTCAGATGAATAAAGCTAGTCTGTGGGGGAATGATTCCTTCTCCAAATTACATTTCAATTCTATACTCTTGGCACATGGATTAAAAAAAACAAAAGCAAAACCCACTCTTGCATCGCTAGTGAGTGATCCTGTGAGCACTTTGTTCCTAGGCGCTCTCATTGTCTTCTGTGCGGAATTGCTTAAGAGTTAGCCTTTCATGCGAAGCTCGGAAAAAACTAGTCTCCAATCGTATGGTCATTTTCTTCCTCTTCATGAAGGAAGTATACACAGCTGATCCGATTCTCCTTATACACAGCTTCCAGAAAGCATGGAGGCAAATGGTTCAACTCCTGCTCTTATCTTTGGTCCTCATTTTCTTTTCACTCCTGTTTGAATGGCCTCATCGGGCATGTTTCCACGTGTGGTGCATGCAGGAAGCAGGCTAGAAGAGGAGCGTGTAAGACAGGGGCACAGCCGAGCTGATGACTAGCTGCTCCGTGGTCTTGGCAGGCTGGGTCCTCAGCAGCTGACACGGCAGCGGGAGGTGGTATGACCATCATGGAGAGAAGTGTGTGATGAATCCAAGAGACGCTGCAGAGACCCCCCTAGCCAGACATCTGATAGGGTCACTTTCATGGGTGGCAGGGTGGACAGGTGGCCGGACATGTCCCGATGTGTGTCTGCCCAACCGAGGAGGACATTTGTTAGCGGGGATTCACTTCACTCAGGTGGGTCGCATTTGGTGTTCATCACCTAGGAAGATATTCCCAACCTTCCCTGCTCGTTTGCTAACTGGGAATCAGGGTACAGATGCTAGATGCGCTGGGTGAGAGGTTTTCTGATATCTTTTGACGTTCGCCGTTGGTCCTTTCTGCCTACAGCTGTGCTCTTCACAAAGACACCCCCTTTTATTAATTCTGAGGGAATCCGAAACACTGCCTTCAAGCAACATGCTAACCTATTAAGAGAGCTTGGTGAGGGCAGGGTTTTGACCCATCAAAGGCATGTAAATAGTCGGCATTTGCTACTCTTCAAATGTGTCTCCATTATGGTGATGGAGACAGGTGAAAAGAGCATCAGTTTCATGGTCCCTTGACTTAGAGACCTCACTGTTCTCTCATCGGGTCACTAATTGCTCCTAGCCAAGAACTGTCTGTCTCTTCTGCTGAACTCTAACTGGTTACTAACCTACTCGTGAATGAATGAATGAAAGAAGGAACGAATCACTTCAACCTACCACTCCTTGAGCTTTTAAAAATATTTAAGGCTCAGCATTCTGTAAAACAAAAGGGACAACGTTTTCTGACATCCAGGGGCTCAAGTAAGGAGCCCTGTTGGCACGGAGGGTTCAGTGTTGGACTGCTAAGAACACTGTTGGTGATTCGCACCCGCCAGCCGCTCCTTGGGGGCAAGCTGAGGCTGTCTGCTCTGGTTGGGGTCTACAATCTGCCCTCGAGGGGCAGGCTGTACTCTGGTCTTCCAGGGGTTGTAGCATCCAGCCCAGCTTCACAGGTATCAAGTATGGAGTTTTCCTGGAACAGGGCGGTGATGTGACGGGCATTCTCCTGCCTCTATTGTCCCTGTGTGTGGCAGAGCCAATCATTCTCTGTCCCCTCTAGAGAGTCTGTGAACTCCCCAATGTCCTTTCGTAGCTTACGCTAGCTAGAGTGAGGCTCTTTTCTGCAACTAAGAAGTCAACCTGACACAGGGAGAAGGGGCCCACATCAATCTTTTTAATTCAGTGCGGTACGTGGTGGGTGGCTCTGCAGAGGATTTGGTTGAAACTCAGCAAACTCAGAATCATTGGCAGTTATTTACTTTCTAACTCTTGGGTATGACTGCTTCTTCTATTAAGAAGTAAGAGAATGTGTGTGTGTGTGTGTGTTTTCAGGTGTCATTAGTTGGCTATCTGGCAATGACTCTCCAATTTAGCCACCTGGCATACAGTAGCTTTCATATTCACTAATTCATCAATTTGTAGCTCCATCTGTTTGGACACGGGAAGCTGTCGCCATCAATGTGGGCTGAGACTTCGGATCCTGGATTCCAACCCTGGCTCTGCCTCTGCTCTCTAAGACAGTCTCAAATGTACAATGTGCTCGACACAACGGATGGATGTGTGGATTGTGATAAGAATTGTATGAGTCCCAATAAAATGATTAAAAAAATAAAATAGTCTCTCCTGCTCTATGGGCCACACTCTCCTCAAGGCTAAAATAAGGACAAAACACCCCCAAAGCCCCTTCTCAACAGTGGCATGCTGCATGCCGTAGTGCTCCCAGTGGAAGCGGATCAGGCTGAACTGCCTGTAGGAACGAGGGACAGACCGCCACAGAGCGGGCTGAACGGTGAGGGCTGGCATGAATCCACTCTCTTAGACACACATGTGTCTGAGGGCAGCTCCTTATGGCCAGATAGAATGGGGAAAGGGATAGGCACCACTGACACCGTGCTTTCTATAGTGTATTCTTTGGGGTGCCCATTGCATGGGCTCCTTCTTCGAAAAGGGTTCCACAGTAAACCGATTTTTGGAGATGCTGATACTCCATTGTTCTCTTGGAGGGTCAAGGTAAGCACTGGCGGTTTAGGGCACTGAGTAGTCTTCCGGGTAGGAAACCTGTTTCCCAAATATATCTGACCACGCAAGCAACAACCAAACTCATTCCGAGTCCATGCCACTCGCAGTGACTCTATAGGACAGAGTAGTATTGCCCCTGTGAGTGTCCGAGCGGATAATTCTTTATGGAGTTAGAAAGCCCCTCATCCTCCTAAAGAGCTGCTGGTGTTTCAAACTGAAGACTTGCTGTTTATTTTCCACATAACACCTACTAACACCACAGGCTATATCGATTTGAGGGTAATACTCAATTTAGGTATTTTCAAAGGCTTCCCAGCTAAATGAAGACCCTGTGTGGCCCCGTTTAGGATGGTGTGCCCTCTCCGAGACTCCCCGTGTCTTCACGTGAACCAGGGGCCCCTCACAGTTCTCAGCAGCTGGCGACAAGTTTAGAAACCCGAACATGTGGAGGCCAAATGAAATGATTGATATCAACGGAGAGCCATGAGGACCCACATTTGGAACATGAGTATTAAACATGAGTCATAGGCATATGGAAACCTTATTCAGATCTACCTTCCTTCAGTTCCTAATCCTCTGTAATGCCCCACTTTCATGATGTCACTTTAGGGAAATTAAGCCTGGACACAAAATGATGTCATTCATTTAGCTTGGCTTCCATTCAAGTCTTCTGCTCATGTGACATCTGGCAGTGTCAGCCTCACAGGGTCGTGGCATGGAGGCAGCAGGGTGCATCCAGATGTGAGCCTAAGGCTGCTGGGGAGAAGTCTGCTAGGTGGGTTGCAGCCTAGTCAGGTGATCTGCATTTGGTGATATACCCTAGGATGTCCTAGCATCCTTGGAAGACACGTTATCTGTGTCGCTGTTCAGCATTCCACATTTTCTTGTGTCGTTGTTAAGTGGGGACCGGGATCAGAGGCTTCAGGTCCTCATGGTGGTTTTTGCAAGTCCTCGAAATCTCTCCCTATAGCTATACTCTTCAAAAGTGCTTTGGTCCTCAAACGGTTTTAGTCACTATGTTCCTCTTAAGGCGTCCTGGTGGCAGTGGTTCAAGTACTCGCCTGCTGAAGCCTAAATACAGACATGTACATATGTAAATATATTTATGATTATGGAGCAATAGACTTATATGCATATATTTATAGGTTCAGTAGTAGGGTAGCAGATGGACATTGGGCCTCCTCATGCATAATCCCCCAATACAATAGCACCTCACCCTGCTAAACAGTCATTGCAGGATACCCATCTTCCCGACATGATCACTGAAGACAGACGTGTGTGTAAGCAAACGTGGTGAAGAAAGCTGATGGTGCCCGGCTATCAAAAAGATATAGTGTCTGGGGTCTTAAAGGCTTGAAGGCAAATAAGCGGCCATCTAGCTCAGAAGCAACAAAGCCCCCAGAGAAGAAACACACGGCCTAAGCGAATACAAGGTGTTGAATGGACCATGTAGCAGACACAAAGGAACAAAAACAATCATTGTGTGATCACCTTCCTCACATAATCGCTGAAGATGAAAGTGTGCATAAGCAAGTGTGGTAAAGAAGGCTGATGGTGCCCGGCTACTGAGAGATATAGCGTCTGGGGACTTAAAGGCTTGAAAGCAAACAAGCGGCCATCTAGCCCAGAAGCAACCAAGCCCACATGGAAGCAGCACACCAACATAGGTGACCGTGAAGGGCAGAGGAGACCAGGTCTCCAACAACAAAGGCGGGGTGGTAGTGAGAATCACATCACCGTGAATGAGGGGGAGTGCGTGATGGGGACCCAATGCCCATCTGTAGACAGCTGGACACCCCTTCCACAGGGGTAGTGAGGAGGAGATGGGCCACTCAGGGTTCAGTGTAGCAACAACGAAACTCAAAACCTTCTTCTAGTTCCTGAACGCTTCCTCCCCTCCCAATCATCATGACCCCAATTCTACCTTGCCTTGCCGACCTGGTTATACCAGAGGATGTACAGTGGTGCAGTGGGGATCTGGAGGCACAGGAAATCTAGGACAGATGAACCCCTCAACACCAGCAGTGGGAGTGGCGACACCAGGAGGGAAGGGGGTGTAGAAAGGGAGAACCGATCTCGGAGATCTATGTGTAACCTCCTCTCTGGGAGATGGGCAATGGGGAGGCGGGTGAGGGGAGACGCCGGGGAGTGTAAGATAAGATATAATAATTATTTATAAACTATCAAGGGACCAGGGGTGGGATCAGGGAGGGAGGGGGACGGGGGGAAAAAAGGGAAACCGAGCTGATTCCAGGAACCCAAGTGGAAGGTGAATTATGAGAATGACGAGTGCAACGAATGTATAAGGGTGCTTTGCTCAATTGATGTATGTACAGACTGTGATAAGAGTCTTATGAGCCCCAATAAAAAGATTAAAAAAAAAAGTACTCGCCTGCTAACGGAAAGGTCTGTGGTTTGAATCCACCAGTCATTCCGTGGGAGAAAGACGTGGCAGTGTTCTTCCATAAAGGTTGAAAGAAGCCCAAATCCACTGCCATCATGTCCATTCTGACTCCTCATGACCTTGTGTAAAGATCGCCCAAGACTATCATTCTTCATGGGAGAAGAGAGCCTCATTTTGCTCCTGTGGAGTGTCTGGTGGGTTTGAACTGCCAATCTTGCATTTAGCAGCCTGACTACAGTAACCCTATGGGGCATTCTAGTCTGTCCTAAAGGGGTGCTATGAGTCAGACTTGACCCCAATGGGTTTTGGTTCAGTGTTCTATTAAGGGGTCATGTTTACCTACTAAGAGGGCTTGGGGGCAGGGGAGCAATGCTTTGTTCTATCCAAGTCCCATAAACAGTGGGTATTTACCTCTGGGACTTGGAGATGACAGGAGAGTAGCTTAAACGTGTTGTTTGCAAACATTGCCTCATTGCCAAATTTCTGGGGTCACGGTGCCTAGACATGTTCTCGTCACTTTAGAAACAGCTTCTGGAGTAAGTGAGGGTCTTTCAAACTTGGGGCCTTTGGCTCTGTGGAAGCTGATGGCAGACACCCTGTGGAGGTTCTCTGAGTTTAGCAGTTTGCCCTTCCGCATAGCCCTCACTACCCTGTCCGGAGCTTCAAGTGTGTTGTCTCCTGTGGCCACTGCTGGTTAGGGTTAGGGTTAGGATTAGACATAGGCTGATGGTTAGGGTTAGGGATAGGATTAGACATAGGGTGATGGTTAGGATTAAGGTTAGGATTAGGGTTAGCCATAGGGTGATGGTTAGGATTAGGGTTAGGGTTAGAGTTAGGGTTAGGATTAGAATTACGGTTAGGGTTAGGGTTAGAGTGAAGGTTAGGTTTAGAGTGAAGGTTACAGTTAGGGTTAGGGTTAGAGTGAAGGTTAGGGTTAGACATAGGGTGATGGTTAGGGTTAGGGTTAGACATAGGGTGATGGTTAGGGTGAGGGTTAGGGTTAGAGTGAAGGTTAGGGTGAGGGTTAGGGTTAGAGTGAAGGTTAGGGTGAGGGTTAGGGTTAGAGTGAAGGTTAGGGTTAGGGTTAGGGTTAGAGTGAAGGTTAGGGTTAGGGTTAGGGTTAGAGTGAAGGTTAGGGTTAGGGTTAGGGTTAGACATAGGGTGGTGTTTAGGGTTAGGGTTAGGGCTCAGATTAGGGTCTGAGATCCTGGCTGGTGCTGGTACTGGCAGGGCAGAGGAGAAACAGCTGCGGCTGTGGGAGGCTCTCCGTCTGAAGCTCCGGAGGAAGGAAGACCATTTCTTTCAAGCATTCTGATTGCCAAAGTTTTTAAATTGGAAGGATATTTAGAAATTTTTTCCCTTAAACTTCTTCTTCTGTGGTTGACACACTGAAAGTGACACCTCTGACCTTGGAGCTAGTTAGTGGTAGGCTCCAACTGGGACCCAGGCCTTCTGACTGCCAGCCTAGGTACTCCCCTTGTCCCCCAATAACATGCCTAGACCAGTGGTTCTCCCCTGCAGCCATTTTGCCTCCCAGGGAGATCTGGCAGTACCTGGAAATATTTTTGGTTGTCCTAACTGGGCGGAGTGGCTATTGGCATTTAGTGGGTGTCGGCCAGGGATGCAGCTACATTCCTTCAGTGCCCAGGACAGCACCCCACAACATAGACTTATCCAGGCCCAAGTGTCAACACAGCCGAGGCTGTGAAACCCAGTCCTGACCCTGGAATTGTCAACAGCTCGGTGGTTGGTGAGCGTCACTGACAGTGGCAGTGGAAGGCCACACCAGGACACGGATGTAAGGGCAACTCTCCACGAGGCTTCGGCGTTCTGACCATTTGGAAAGTCAAAGGTCAGAGAAAATAAGGAAACCCTTCATCGGCTAGACCAGTGGCTCTCAACCTTGTAGTTCCTCTTGTTGTGGTGACCCCCAACCATAAAATTATCTTCGTTGTTACTTCATAACTGTAATTTTGCTACTGTTATGAATCGGGCAACCCCGTGAAAGGGTCGTTTGACCCCCCCCCCCAAAGGGGTCACGACCCACAGGTTGAGAACCACTGAGCTAGACGGACCCAACAGCCTTGACAAGGGACTCTATCTAGGATGTCAAAATCAAGGAGGTGGGCTGTTTTCCTGTGTTCAAAATAAGATTTCCAGGACTCAGTGTTGATTCGATGGCAATGACAACAAGAAGTAGTTAGAGCACACGAGAGACAGAGAGAGTGTGTGTGTGAGTTAGAAAGATTGACTTTTACAGGAACCACAGGTTGCTATCAACAACAACAACTCAGGGACATTCGACAAGATACCTGACAAGTTCCCTTCCAACTGTCAAGATCATGGGAAACAAGGACATTCAGAGGCTGCCACAGCCAAACCTAAAGGGACAAGAGATATCACATAAAATCCAGGGCATCTTCACACAGTGCATACCTTTGTTAGAAAGAATGAATTGCTATTGGTTTGCCATTAGTTTTAGTAAATGCAGCATACCAAGCAATGTCAGCAATCAATCACAGGGAAAATTGAGTGTGGGGGCATATGGGAGCTCCTTGATCTACCTACCTAGATAACTACCTACCTACCATCATTCTCAAGGAGTTCTCATGACATAGTGGTTACACACTGGGATGCTACCTCGAGTTCAGAAGTTCGGAATCACCAGTGGCTCCTTGGGAGGGCGATGTGGCTTTCTACATCCATAAAGAGTTAGTCTCTAAATCCCACAGGGGCACTTCTACCCTGCCCCCCTGGATCACCCTGAGTCAGAATTGACTCAATGGCAGTGTTAGACCATTCTGCAATGGAAAGTTTAAAAAGTTTTTTTTTAAAGGGTCTTTCCCATTATATAACATTTTCTAGTGAGGGCCAAGGGCTTTAATTCAGTGCAGTCCTTTCAGATCATGCGTCTAGGCTGAAAGCATTGGCTGTTACGAAAATGGTCTAGACATTGACATATGTAGCCTCTCTGTCTCCCTTAACTTCTTGCGGTACAGAATAAGATCACTTTCTAAAATAGATATAAATCAATGGGGAATAAATAAAAAAAATCTCCTGTTTCCCTTGAGCTAACTGGGCATCTTATTCTTCTGTGCCCTTGCCCCCGTCAGCCAGAGGTTGCCCTTGCTAGGAGACTGCCCTGTGGTGGGTGGGTGCTACCACCATGGCTCTGGGAGAGAGCTGGACAGAGGCTGGCCTCCCCAGTTAGCTGTCCAGCTTTGTTTCTGGCCATGGTCCCTGATGCCCTGGCTTCTACAGTGACCCAAGTCACCAGGCTGTGCCGACATGCTCACTCCTTCCAGGGAGTGCTCAGGACGTGGGTGGCTGAGTCAGGATCCTTTTACACTTCAGTCAACTGCTCTCCGCCTAGGGAAAGCATTTTCTTTGTCCTTTAGTTTCAACCATTTGTCATAGAGTCACCTCTGACTTGTGTCACCCCCTCTGCGTCACTGAGGAGTGGAGTGCCATCGTTTTTTCAGCAGTCGAGTTTTGGGGAGCAGATGGCCAGCCCTTCCTTTGGAGGTGCCTCTGAGTGGACTTCAGCCTTCTCACTTTGGGATAGCGGCTGGATGCTCTAACCATTTGCACCACCCAGCACCCCCTTCCATTTACAGATTTCCTGCCCCCTCATGAGTGCGCCCCCCTCCCACGAGTGCACCCCACCATTTCTTTCCCTCAGGAAAAGGCTTCATTTGACTACCTTATTGTTTCTGTCCATCAGGGATGGACAACGTCCCTTCCACTGGTGACTGTGTGACTTAGCGGAAGAGATGGGACCCAGAGGCAGTGAGATGCTACTCCCTGGGCTGGAAAACAAGGACTTGGGTTCTGCGTCTGGCTCTACCAGCTCAGTGACTCAAAAATAAATCATATTTAATCTTGTTGGATCTGAGCTTTCTCATCTGCAGACTAGGGAGAGGGAGGGAGAATCGGATGAGGTCATTTGATGGTTTGACTGTTCTCTGCTCATTGAGAGTTCTTCCATCCAGAGTGTAGCCAGGAGCAAAGCCCAAGCCTGACCCTACCTTAACCCCAAGGCTAATTCAGAAAGGGTTTGTTCCTACTGTTCTCCACAGTCCTTCCCAAGACACCAGCTCTCACCTCCTCCCCGGAGAGCATGTTCTCCGCATAGGGGTAGACTGTGTTGTTTGCAAAATCCCAAGTCCTTTCGGGTCTCCCCTCCACAGCAATGAAAAGAAATCTGGCAGCACAGACCAGTCACAGGGAGATAAAGCAGCTTTCCTGAGGTCCAATTCTTCCAGAAACAATCTTCGGCTCCTCTCTGCTCCTTAGCCCCCTCTCAGTGCACCCAAGTGGATGTTGTTTTTAAATGTCAAAGAGAAGAAGTGAAAGAGAGAGGGAGAGCAGGGGTGGGGGTGGGGGGGAGCCCCACAAAAACCCTTTTGCTCTTGATTGCCACATTTTGGAAGGGAGAAAAAGGAGAGCAACCAAGTGGCCAAATTAAAGAGATGCAGCTTTTTTGTCTCCTTGTCCCCATTCAAGGCAGGGCTAGGCCCTGGCCCCCTTTGCTCCAAGTCTCCCTCCCACCTTCCTCCTCCAGCCCAGCTCACATTGAAATGTCAAATACAGCAGTTTGCAGCTGAGCAGGGGTCCCTGGTGGGAACGGGATGCCCTTCTAACCTGCAGGGCTGAGCTGTTCTCAGAGCCTGGTGTTTGCTTTCCGCTTTTCTTCCTCCCCGGCACAGATGTTGGGGATGGAGGAGGCCTCGCTGGGAGAGCGAACTGCTTTCCACCTGGACAGGAGCTGGAGGCGAGCTGCAGACGCCCCGGCCCCCTCCCCTCCCTTCCATTTCCCTCTTCCATTTCCCTCCAGGAAGGAGAGAGAAGGAGTGTGTGTATGTGTGTCGGGTGGGGGTAGGGTGGGGGTGGGTCAGGGCAGAGTGGAGGGTGGGGGCTGCGGGGAAGGTTGACCTTGAGCAGACAGCCCTGTATGGACCCTGATTTTTCTCCCGGGTCTTTTTAGAGGTCAGGGCAAAGTCCCAAACGATGTGCTTGTTGAGAAACGTGCGTGCTATAGGTTGAAGCGTCTTATTGAGGGTGGAAATGGGTGTTTTCCTAAATTGCGGGCGGGGGTGGGGTGGGGTGGTACATTTCCAGAGGGTTTTTGGCTAAATGGATCAACAGCCTCAGAGCAAGTGCGAAGACTTGGTTCAGCAATTCCACTTCTAGGGATCCCAGCCCCCACCCCTAAGAAAACAATCAGGCAGTCAGAGATTTATCTATACACCCCAGCGTTTGTCTTATAGAAAAACAGGAACCATCTCACCTTTCTTTAACTGGCAGATTTAAAATAACAATAGCACACACCCAGTGAACATTGAAAAGGCCCATATAGGTTAATCCTGGCTGATGTGAACCGGCATTGATGAAAAAGAAGGGGGAAGCACGTTATAAAACCTTCAGGAGCAGGGGTGTGAGGGGCGATACTGGGAGGGTGGAGGGAGGGCGGGTTGGAAAGGGGAACCGATTACAAGGATCTACATGTGACCTCCTCCCTGGGGGGATGGACAACAGAAAAGGGCGTGAAGGGAGACGTTGGACAGGGCAAGATATGACAAAATAATCATTTATAAATTATCAAGGGCTCATGAGGGAGGGGGAGAGGGAGGGGAAAATGAGGACCTGCTGCTAGGGGCTTAAGTGGAGAGCAGATATTTTGAGAATGATGAGAGCAATGAATGTGCAGATGTGCTTTACACAATTGATGTACGTATGGATTGTGATAAGAGTTGTATGAGCCCCTAATAAAACGATTAAAAAAAAGAGAGATCATGCATGCACACACACACACACACACACACACACACACAAAACGTTATGATATTCCTTCTCAGTGGTTATATTAGATGCTATCTTCGGATAGAAAGATGTCCAGAGGGATCTGTACCTACCTGCTTGCCTCTGGGACATGGAAGGCCAGGGGGTATTTGTTGGCTTCTGTGTTGGGCTGCTAACCGCAAGGCCAGCAGCAGACCACTAGCCACTTCTCTGGAGAAAGACTATGGACAATCCAGCCTCCCCCCCCCAAATGCTTACCCTTTCAGAAACCCATTGGGGGGCAGTTCTACCCTGTCCACAGGGTTGCCATGAATTGAATCCACTCAATGGCAGTGAGTTTGGTTTTGAGTTTTAATCATTTTCAGGTGGTTTCTGAATTTTGAACAGCCCCATGTATAGTTTTTATGATTAAAAAAAAATCTAAAGTCACTTTTGCCTTTACTGTGACCCTGTTTTTTCCCTTTTAATTTGTACAAAGAAGTACTAAGAGATTTACATGATAACACAAACCCAGCAATGAACGGTTGGGGGCATATAGGAACCAGAGCATCTAACAGATGTGAGATTTCATAACTTTCTCTCTGGTCATGTGTTGTTAAACTGTAATGATATAGAAGAAAGAATAGCGATCTTCTACCCTCTGCTCCAAGCTGGTTTTGTCAGTAGCCTTTCTGCTTTAACTGAGCCCTGTATGTTTCTACTCCCCAACTCCCCCAGCCTGCAAACTGCCTTTCTGCTTGCTTGCTGTTCCAACGTCCTACAATAGCAAGTTAAGGTACAGCAATCAACCTCTTTAAAGGAGGTTGTCCCAGACATGTGACTATAAAATGCACGCCTTCCCCATCCCCCCACCCCCTTGAGCATGGAGAGAGTGTGCTCACCAACAGTCTGTTCTTTCCCCAGAGCTGTTCTTCGCCAGGGAAGCAGCAATAGTTCACTTGTTCACAATGGAATCTGAATCAGCAGGCTGATGTGGGGGCTGATCTAGGGGAGGCCCCATGACCCCCGGATGTGTCATAACCATGGGGATCCTTAAAAGAGATCAAAAGGGGTGTAAGAAGATGACCAAGAGATATTCTGTTCTGTCCCAGTAACCTCTAGCATCTGGCAGAGCTGCCAGCAGTAGCTGAAGTCATGTGAACTGCACAGCCAACTCCCAAATAAGCACAACTGAAAGCCTTCTTTCCCTGATTTCCACCTCTGCCCTTCTCTATGGTCCTGCGCTGTCCTCACAATTGTTCCTATGCCGAGTGCACCATGTCGATTCATCTCGTCGAGGGCCCTCCTTTTGGGGGTGCACTTCAAGCTCGGCAGAAACACCGGCTTCAAGACTCAAGTCAGCTCTCCAGCTTTCCAAAATGGCGGCTGAGATGCCAGGTGCTGATGGTGAGCCTCTTCATTGTCCCCCCCCCCCCAGCCACAGTCCCAAGAACTAATCACCCCTCTCTCTGAAGTCTCCACACACCCCTGCCCCCATCCATCTGCCTGCCTCCCTACGTCCTTCAAAAGTCCCTGCTAATGCTGGATTCTCTTTGATGCTGCCTGTCTCTTGGTTTTTCACCTCTGTTCCCCATCTGCTGGAATGCATCATAGTCTCTCTGCTTTGATGAAAGGTTTTCAGAAAACTGGCCTCTCCCCACTCAACTCTGAACTTCTTGAAGATGTAGATTTTTACAGAATGAAAAATGAATAAATTAAGCACTATATGAATGTTAGTAGCTGCTGTTATTTCTATTTTTCTTTTTGTCTAAGTAATCCTCATTCTTAAAAGTCCTTGATTCCAGATAAGCTACAGTGATGACGTGATCCAATTCTTATCAAATAATGTCTTATAACAGTGGTTCTCAACCTTCTTAATGCCGTGACCCTGTCATACAGTTCCTCATGCTGCGGTGACCCCCCCCCCCCCCAACCATAAAATTACTTTCGTTGCTACTTCTTCACTGTCATTTTGCTACTGTTACAAATCGTGCGACTCCTGTGAAAGGGTTGTTCGACCCAAATGGGTCATGACCCATACGTGGAGAACACTGTCCTATACTGTCAGGATGTAGTGCTTTCTGCCTTCGACTCCCTTATCAGTGCTCATCAAAGTTGTTTGGGTATGGGGCATTTGGAAGTTGCTGCATCCTTTGGGGGCACTTTGGCATAACGGCACAACTATAGCACATAAACCAGAAGTTGCATATTAGCAGAATCTATGATGAAAGGTTGGAAGTTTAAATGTACCCCTGGCACCTTCGAGTGTCTTACCTTCCCCAAACTCAACCATGGGAAACGCTGTGGAGCACAGTTCTACTCAGATCCACAGGGTGTCCCCATGAGTTGGCGCTGGATTGACAGTTGCTGGATTTATGAGTATAAGCAATGTCAGATGACAGCCTTGTTGCTGTTAGCGGGTCTGCTTCAACCCATAGTGGTCCTACTATGCGCAACAGCACTAAACACTTCATGGTCCTACACCATCCTCACCATTGTTCCTAAGGAGCCCTACTTCCAATACAGATCGGTTTGTCCTTTTAGCAGCCCATGGTGCATTCAGTACTCTTCTCCCGCTCCTCAATTCAAATGCAGCTGTTCTTCTACGGTCTTCCTTAGTCAATGTCCAACTGTCACATGCATATGATGCAATGGAGAATACCATGGCTTGGGCCGGGTGCACCTTAGTCCTCAAAATAACATCCTTCTCTTCAATACTCCTTCTTCCACGTCCTCTTCAGAATCTAGCCTGAGCTTATGGCCGTTCCTTGTCAATATACCACTGCAACCGTTGTTGGACAATCTTCATCAAAATTTTACTTGTGTGTGATATCAATAATATACCTGGCCAAGTGACTGGAAGAGATCCATATTTGTGCCCATCGCAGAGAAAAGTGACTCACAGAGTTATTGCCATAGTCGTGTATAAAACGCATAGCCATTGAGCTACTTCTGACTCATCCCTCTAGGATAAAGTAGACCAGCCCTGTGGGTGTCCAAGATTGTACCTCTTTATGGGATGAGAAACCCTCAACTTTCCCTCATGGAGCAGTTGGTTATTCCAAACTGCTGACCTTGTGGTTAGCAGACTAATGTGTAACCCACGAAGTCACTAGGGATCCTTATGGGCATATATATATGTATCTTTAAAAAATAATTTGTATATCTTCTTTGGAAAATATAAATCTTAAGACCTTTGCTCATTAAAAAAATCATTTTATTGCGGCTCATACAACTCTTATCACAATCCATACATACATCAATTGTATAAAGCACATTTGTACATTCATTGCCCTCATCATTCTCAAAACATTTGCTCTCCATTTAAGCCTCTGGCATCAGGTCCTCATTTCCCCCCCCTCCTTCCCCGCTCCCTCAATAATTTATAAATTATTATTTTGTAATATCTTACGCTGTCCGACATCTCCCTTCACCCATTTTTCTGTTGCCCATCCCCCAGGGATCCTTGTGATTGGTTCACCCTTTCCACCCCTCCCTCCTTCCACTTTCCCAGTATCGCCACTCTCATCACTGGTCCTGAAGGGGTCAACTGCCCTGGATTCCCTGTGCTTCCAGTTCCTATCTGTTCCAGTGTACATTCTCTGGTCTAGCTGGATTTATAAAATAGAATTGGGATCATGATAGTGGATGGGGAGGAAGCATTTAGGAATTAGAGGAAAGTTGTATGTTTCATCATTGCTACACTGCACCCTGACTGGCTCGTCTCCTCACGCGACCCTTCTGTAAGGGGATGTCCAGTAGCTGACAGATGGGCTTTGGGTCCCCACTCTAAAATCTCCATCATTCACAATGATATGATATTTTTGTTCTTTGATGCCTGATACCTGATCCCTTTGACACCTCATGATCACATGGGCTGGTGTGCTTCTTCTATGTGGGCTTTGTTGCTTCTGAGCTAGATGGCCACTTGTTTACCTTCAAGCTTTTAAGACCTCAGATGCTATATCTTTTGATAGTCAGGCACCATCAGCTTTCTTCACTACATTTGCTTATGCACAGATTTGTGTTCAGCAATCGTGTAAGGAACGTGAGCATCATGGAATGCCAGTTTCATAGAACAAAGTGTTTTTGCATTGAGGAAGTACTTGAGTGGAGACCCAATGTCCATCTGCTACCTTAATACTAAACCTATGAATATATGCACATAAATCTATTCCCCCATCCTCATAAATATATTTATATATGTACATGCCTTTATAGACCTCTATAAATGCCCTTTGCCTCCTAGCTCTTTCCTCCATTACCTTTTACTTTCATCTTGTCTCACTATCATGCTCAGCCTTCATTTGAGTTACAGTAACTCCTCTTGGTTACATTACCCTTGATCACACCCTACCAGGCCTCCTACCCCCTCCTCACCATTGATTTAGATCACTTGCTGTTCCCTTGTCCCTTGGTTTGTTAACACCACTACCATTCCCCCCACCTCCCCTCTCTCATGTTCCCCCAGAACTGTTGGTCCCATTCCCTCCTCCAGATTGTTCATCCAACTTATTTTATTTAGACAGACCTGAGAGATAATAACATGCACTAAAACAAGACAGAGCAAAACCAAGCAACAAAAGAAAAGAAAACAACAACAAAAAGCCAATGACAAAAACACAACACAACAACAACAACAAAGAAAAGGTTATAGTTATTTCAAGGACTGTTTGTTGGTCTTTAGGAGTATTTTCCGATCGAGTCTGATGGGCTGCCAAGACCTGGCCCCAAAGTCTATTTTTGGTATTTCCTGGGGACTTTGTTGCTCTGTTCCTCTTGCTGTTCAGTTGCACGACCTTAGTGTTTGTTTTTTTTTCAATTGGCTAGATTGATTTATTTTATCCTTTTTTATCAAAATTATTTTAGGTATTACAGTTCTTTATTCTTTCCATATAACTTTTACAATGATGTTGTCTATCTGTACAAAAATCTTGCTGGGATTTTGATAGGAAGCATAGTAAGCTTGTGTATCAATTTGGAGGAAACTGTTACCTTTACTGTGTTTAGTCTTCCAGTCATGAACATCATATATCTCCAAATTTACTTCTATCTCTTCTCCTTTCACAGTACTTTGTAGTTCTCAACATGCATACTTCGTTAGATTTACACTTACGTATTTCAAATCATTTGCAAATATGAACAGTTTTATGTCTTCCATTATAATCTATGTGCCTTTTATTTCCTTGCCTTGTCATATTAAACTGGCTGAGCACTATGTTGAACCCGAGTGGTGATCGCAGACATCTCTACCTTGTTACTGAATTTTAAAAATCATTTTATTGGGGGCTCACACAGTTCTTATCACAATCCATACATACATCCATTGTGTCAAGAACATATGTACATTTGTTGCCATCATCATTCTCAGTCCTTAGTGTTTTGTCTCGGTGTGGCGGGATCAGGTCAGGTATAATTCCCACATTGTATCTCCAGTGTTGTCCCCTGTATGGCTATGGGTCAGTGAGAGATGTCGTGTTTCATAGTGGGGCCGACAATGTGGTCTTCACTGTGGATAGTACTCAAGGCTTGGTGGACCAGGATGTGCTCCACTCTCTCTTCCTCCCCTTCATTTGCTCCCATGTACTCTGATCAGACATGTCCCTCTCCCTGAGCTGCAGCCTCAGTGCTGTCCTCTAAAATAAATTATTCTGGGTGGAGGGGCAGCTGTCCATATAGTTGGGATTGGGGCCTGCCCCTCAGACATCTCCACTCGTTCCCTACGCCATGCCAGCATGTTGTATTCACATCTGGAGCACCGGTTTGAAGTCTGGCCACTCTTTCCCTGTGTATATGTAAATGATACCCTCCCCCTTCAGTGGGCTAGTGGCTTGTTCCCCCGCTACCCATTTCTTCCCGCCCCCCATTTTTAGTTGGCTACGATATGTATCCCTGGATTTGGTCTGGCTGCTACTATACGTCCCTATGCCCCCTTTTGCGTGTTTTTTCAAGCTTACCTCAGTGGACTGATGTTGTACTTGTCCTTTTGTGCTTGGCTTACTTCGCTTAGCACTTAGCATACTTTGCTGCAGTTCTTCCCATGCAGCGATATGCTTCATGCCTTCATCACTGCTTTTTAGCAATGCATAGTACTTCATTGTATATATGTACCAGTTTTTCAATCCATTTGTCTGTTGATGGAAATTTGGGTTGTTTCCAACACCTTGCAATTGTGCACTGTATCACAATGAACACCGGAGCTCAGATGTCTGGCTGTGGTTTGTTTCTTCCCTCTTGGGAAGAATAGAGGGATGCTGGGTCATATGGTAGTTCGATTTCCATCTGTTTTAGATATCGCCAGATCGATTTCCATAGTGGCTGTACATACCTACAGGTGGCTTTACATACATACAGGTCCACCAGCAGTTGATGAGAGTTCCTCTTTCCCCACAGTCCCTCCAACACTGTTGCTTTCTGATTTTTTGAATTGGGCTATCTTTCAGGGTATTAGGTGGTATCACATTGTCATTTTAATTTGCATTTCTCTGATGGCTAAAGATGGGAACATTTTCTCATATGTTTATTGGCCATTTGGATTACTGCCCCTTTGAAACTTCTGTTCATGTCCTTTGCCCATCTCTCCAGTGGGCAATTAGCTTTTATCTTTTTGGAAGCAAGCAGAGTATTTGTAGAATTTAGTAATAAGGCCTTTGACTGATGTGTCATTGCTAAAGATGTTTTCCCAGTCTGTGGACTCTCTTATTACTCTCTTGGTGAATTTGTTCGATGTACACAGGTGTTTTATCTTCAGTATATCCCACTTGTCAATTTGTGCCTCCTCTGTGTTTGTGTCCTTTCCTATTTCTGATAGCCTATGTATTCCCTGTGCCAAAGTTCTTAAGTTGGTCCCAATTCCCTTATTGATGGCCCTAATAGTGTGGGGTTTTACCTCGAGGTCTATGATCCACCTTGAGTTTATTCTTGTGCATGGAGTGAGATAAGGGTCTTGCTTCATTTTTCTGCAGGTAGGTATCCATTTTGTCCAGCACCACTTGTTGAAGAGAGCATCTGCTTCCCATTGGATATTTTTGGGCCCTTATCAAAATCAGTTGTCTGTATGCTGATGATTTTACTTCTGGATTTTGAGTTCATTTCCATTGGTCTGCGTATCTGTCATTATACCAATACCATGCAGTTTTGACAACTGTGGCTGTATAATATGTGCTAAAGTCAGGTAAAGCAAGCCCTCCCACGGTGTCCTTCTCCTTGAGGAGTTCTCTGCTAATTCTGGGCTTCTTCCCTCTCCATATGAAGTTGGTAATCAGTTTTTCCATTTCTTTGAAGAAAGATGAGGGTAATTGTATCAGGATTGCATTAAACTTATGTAGTGCCTTGGGAAGAACTGACATCTTTACAATATTGAGTCTTCTAATCCACGAGCATGGGATAGTCTTCCATTTGTTGAGGTCACTCTTGGTTTCTTGTAATAGTAGTTTTCCTCATATAGATCTTTTGTTCTTTTAGTCAGGTAAATCGCTAGATATTTCAATTTGTGCTTGGCTATTGTGAAGGATACCACCTTTTTAATATCCTTTTCTGCGGTCTTATTCCATGTGTATAGTAGTCTGATGGACTTCTGTTTGTTGATCCTGTTTCTTGCCACTCTGCCAGAATCCTCTATTGCTTCCAGAACTCCCCTTGTGGAGCTTTTGGGATTTTCCATATATAAAATCATATCATTTGTAAACAATGATAGATTCACCTCCTCCTTCCCCAGATGAATACATTTGATGTCTTTTCTTTGCATTATGCTGTTAGCAAAAACCCCTAGTTCGATGTTAAATAACAGTGTGGACAAGGGGCATCCTTGTATGATCCCCTTTTAAGTGAGATTGTGTTTGTCTTTTCTCCATTGACTACCACATTGGCTGTTCATTTTTCATATATAACTTGTATTGTTTTGAGGAACTTTCCTTCCATTCCTATCTTCTCAAGTGTCTTAAAAAGGAATTGGTGTTGAATGTTGTCTAATGCTTTTTCTGCACCTACCCATGTTATCATGTGGTTCTTATAGCTTTTCATGTCAATGTGGCAAATGATACTAATGGTCTTTTGTGTGATGAACCATCCCTGCATCCCTGGTATGAATCCCACTTGGTCATGGTGAATTATTTGTTTTTTATACTTTTGTATCCTATTGGCCAGTATTGTGGTAAGGAGTTTTGCATCAATGTTCATTAGGGATATTGGTCTGTAGTTCTCGATTCTTGTAGGATCCTTGCCTGGTTTTGGTATCACAGTTATACTAGCTTCACAGAGGAGTTCTGGATTTTGTCGTCTTTTTCTATGTGCTTGAAGCGTTTGTGTAGGATTGGTGATGGTTCGTCCATAAATGCTTGGTAGAATTCTCCAGTGAAGCCATCTGATCCAGGAGATTTTTTTGTTGGTATTCCCATGATAACCTTGGGTCTGTTGACATTCTTGAATTCCTTTGGGAATAGTCTAGCAAGGGACTGTTTTCCCAAGAATTTTTCCATGTCTTCTAAGTTGTTGAATTCATTGAAGTACAAGCCTTCATAGTACTGTGTAGTTATCCTTCTGTTGTCATTAGGGTCTGTTTTAATGTCCCCTCTTTCATTCTTCATTGTTGCTATTGATATTTGTTTCCTCATTTCTTTGGTTAGTTTGCCAGGGGTCTGTCTATTCTGTTCATCCTTTCAAAGAACCAACTTTTAGCAGCATTAATTTTTTCTATAGTTTTCTTATTTTCCCTCTCCTAAATCTCAGCCCTGGTTTTTATTATTTCTTTTCTTTTGTTATTAGTAGGAGTGTTCTGCTGACTCTGCTCTAGTTGTTATAAATTTTGTGCCAGCCTCTCTTCCTTTTTCAGGTGTGCATATGTTGTTATGAAATTTCCTCTGATAACTGCCTTTGTTGTGTCCCAGAAATTTTGGTATGTCATGTTCTCATTCTTGTTGGTTTCTAGAAATTTCCTAATTTGATCTCTCTGATCTATGGCTGTATGCACTCATTTTGCAATGGAGAGTTATTCATCCTCTAATTGTTTGCTCTTGTTTTCTCTGTCTTCCTTTTGTTGATTCCCAGCCTTATGGCACAGTAGTCAGAGAGAGAGGTCTGTATAATATCAATGTGCTTAAATTTATGTAGATTTGCCTTATGCCCCAGCATGCTGTCTATCTTCGAATGTGTGCCATGCGGGTGTGAAAAGAATGAAAATGTGTGCCATGCGGGCGTGAAAAGAATTTTTTAGTATTTGGATGAATAGCTCTGTAAATATCTATCAGGTCAAATTGTCTAATTTTAGTGTCTAGCTCTCTAGCCTCCTTGTTGAGTTTGTTTCCCTGTGATTTTTTTCAGAGAGTGGTGTATTGAAGTCACCCACTATAATTGTTGAGGCTGTGATTTCTTTTTTCATCTTTTGGAGTATTTGGTTGACGTATTCAGCAGATCTCTCATTCGGGGAATATATGTTTACAATGATTAGTGGTTCTTTGTCTACCATTCCCTTGAGCATTATATAGTGTCCTTCCTTATCTAATTTATCGTTTGCACTTTGAGGTCAATTTTATCTGAGATTAGGATTGCAGCACCTGCTTATTTTGAATTGCTGTTTACTTGGTATGCCTTTCTCCAGCCTTTGATTCTCAGTCTATTTTTGTCAGTAGCCTTGAGATGTGTCTCCTGTAGGCAGGAGATTGATGGGTTGTGTTGTCTAAACCAGTCTGCTAGCCTCAGTCTTTTAATGCCTGAGTTCAGTTCATTGATATTCAGGGTTATTATCTCTATCTGTGGACTCTGTGATGTCATCTTATACTTTTTGTGTCGGGTGTTTTCATACCTTCCTTTCTTAGTGTGTTTTGCTTGTGTGTGTGTGTGTGTGTGTGTGTGTGTGTGTGTGTATCATTCTTGACTTCTTTCCATTCATAAGCCAATGCTACCTTAAGGTCTGTTTTCTTGTGTTGCCATCTGGGTGAGGTTGTTCAACGTGGCAGTCTCTTATTTATTCTTGGTGAGTGTTGTTCTTCTGCCCATACTGGGTCGGCAAGGACCTTTTGTAGGTCTGGATTTCTTCTAACATATTCTTTGAATTTTTCCTTGCCTGGGAGGACTCTTCCTTCTCCATCTATCTTGCTCGATAATTTGGCTGGATAGAGTATTATTGGGTTGGTGTTGTTGTCCTTCAATTTTTGGAATATGTTTCTTCTTCATAGTTTCTGCTGATAGGTCTCAGCATATTCTTATTTGGGAAACTTTATATGTGATTGCTTGTTTTTTACTAGCTGCTCTCATGATTTTCTCTTTTTCCTCAAAGTTGACTAGTTTAACTGTTATGTGCCTTGGTATTCAGTCTAGCTGATGTTCTTTCAGCCTCCTGAATAGTTGCCTGGTTTTCATTCATTAAGCTGGGGAAGTTTTGCTCCCAGAATTCTCTCACTATTGTTGCAGATGACTTCTTTGTTGTATCTTCCTCCGGTAATCCAATTATTCTGATGTTCTTTCTATTTCTAGCATCAGACATTAACTCTTAGGTTTTCTTCAGCTTCTGTGATTATCTTATTAGATTTTTGTTCACATTTGTTAAAGTTTGCTTGGTTGTCCTCCAAGTCCCTGGTGTGGTTCTCCGCTTCCTCCAGTTGATTCTCAAGCTCCATGAATCTGGTGCTGGTTTTTGTTATCTCCTCTCTAAGCTCTTGTATTTCCCTTTGCTGTATTGACTTTATCTCCCCTAACATTTCCTCCTTTTTCTGTGTTGCTTCCCTCATATCCTGTATGAATCGAAGTAGCATTCTGAAGATTTCTTTCTGTGGCAGACCAATGTCTGATTCTTCTATGCATGTCATTAGGTTCAGGACACCTTCTGCCATTGCCTTTTGTTTCTCTTGTTTTTTTCATTGAGGTCATTGGGGCTATTGGCTGTCTGCATTGTGTTGTTTTTGAGGAGTCAGGTGCCATTTCCCAAGGAGTAACAAATCACTGGTTCTCCCTGGAAGACTTGTAGGAATGTTTCTTCTAACTGCTTACAGTTAATTTCACTATGGAATTAGCCTATCACTTTATCCTTCTGTGGCATCTCTTTCAGGGGACTCGTAGCTTGCCTATTTTCATGTAGAATACTGTGAATGGTGGGTGGAATTTCCCTGGCCAGGTAAGTCACTTCAGAGTTTGGGCAGAGGTTCCTGCAGCAACTCAGAATGTTGACGAGTGTTGGCCGAACTGCCTTAGGCTGTGTGAGGCACTAAGGTAGGAGGGATGAAGTTTCCTCAGTCACCTGGGACAATCAGTCCCTCTCCTGGACTGATTTCTGCAGAGTCCCTCTGGAATGTGCTACTCAGTTGCCATCTTCCCAGAAGTCCGCTATATGTATCTTAAAAACAAAACAAAATAGAATAAAACAAATCCGTTCAATCTCCAAGCTCTTGAATTAATCTTAAATTACCCCTGTTTCAGTGTTTTCACTGATATTTATTTGATTTGTATCTATTTCCTTTTCCAGTCTATGGGCATTTATTGGCAATGAATAAAGAATGGATGATAAATGAGAAAAAAATTGTTGGATAAAATTGAAAACTTTCCTACTTACTAATTAGTAATTTTGATAGCTTAATGATCTTGTTTAGAAGAATTTATTGAGCACTTATAATGTGATAGACATCATACTAGGGGCTTTGCATTGTTAATCTCTTTTAGCCTCACTACTAACCTTTGGGAGTCTCTGGGTAGTAAAAATGGTAAATACACTTGGCTGATGAAGGCAAGATTAGAGGCTCAAATCCACTCTGAAGTATCTTTTTTATTTCTTCAAGCTTTTCAAAGTATGTTTAATAAAATGGCATCAACTGGTTGGAAGCATTATGGCCATTGTTATGCTACATAATACTGATACAGAATGTGAATAGTACAGTTGATTATATATAATATAGGGTCTGATGTGTTACACTTGTTTCTACGTAAACTGACTATAAATAGATGTGCCACAGCATTGATTTATAATCATGGTTCTCAGCGTCTCACACTATGGTTCCAAATAATACATACATTTTTGTTTATTGTTTAATGGAAAGAAAAAGGGCAGGAAGAAAAATAGCTTTACATGTTAATTAAAAAGTCTATATAATACAATAGATGTTGTTAGAACTTTGGTTATAAAATAAATTTGAAATGTGGCTAATAATCATCCAGAGATTTAAACAAATTGAATCAGTTCTTTTGCTTGAGTGTAAAGGCGAAGCAACTAGACCCTTGAGGGTAGGGGGGTTGAGGTGGTGGGTGGGGATGAGGACTAAAAGGGTGATTCTCCTTCCTGAAGCTTCCACACCACAGCCTTGACATTGAACCTACTGCCAACTGATCTGTGGGCATCACAATGCCAACTGATCTGTGGGCATTCATCCAGAAGAAACCAGAGGCTGGTTCAGACGTCCAGAACTCGTCCACAGGGAGCCACTCAGAAGTATCTTGGAAGAAAAACACGGTGATCTACTTTATGACACACACAGGTTTTCCATGAGCCAGAATTGGTTTGACCAAAACTGGTTCCCAGTCACCACTTGTCTGTCAATTTGTCAGACTGTGTTGGTGTGTGTGTTGCTGTTATGCTGAAAGCTGTATCGCTGGTATTTCAAATCCCCTCAGGGTCACCCAAAGGGAACAGGTTTCAGCAGAACTTCCAGACTAAGAACAGATTATGAAGAAGGAATAGGTTGCCCATTTCAGAAGAATTAGCCACTAAAAACCTTATGAATATCAACACCACATTGCCAGTTACTGAAAACCGAATGAACAAAAGGAGGCCATTGTCAGAGATAGGGCCCGAAGATGAGCTCCTCAGGTCAGAAGGCATCAAAATTTGTCTGAGGAAGAGGTGGGCACTTCTCCAAGTAGAGTTGACAGTAATGGGATGGATAGAATACAGCCGGTGGAAAGAAAGCCCTGGGATCTTCATTTGCCGATAGGGCACAATTCAAAATGAGAGAAACTGCTGCAAAAATCTATTCACAATCAGACTTGGAATGTGCAAAACATGCATGGTGTTGGCTGACATGGACGGCTATTGGCTGTTTGAATCAGAAAGTCGTATGGTTGACTGTGCCCAGAATGGCACCATCAAGAGGAATGGTGTGCCTGCATCAGGAAAAAAGGACAGCTCAAGATCCGCCTCAAATGCTGACTGCGACAGGATTATATCTCTCCTTATTCGAGGAAACCTAATTAATACAACTGCTATTCAAATTTATGCACCGACCAGGAAAGCTAGCGAGGAAGAAATCAGAGAATTCTACCATTTTTTTTTGCACTCTGAAATTGATCAACCACGCAATCAAGATGCATTGGTAATTACTGGTGACTGGAATGCAAAAGTTGGAAACAAAGTGGGTGAGGTAGTTAGTTGATTGTTCTAACCTGGCTGAAAAACACATGTGGGGTTAATTGAAGGGCAGAGGGACACATGGCTCGGCGAGCCTTGCCTTTCTAGTTCTCAAGTCTCTTGTTTTTTGATGGCCGGACCAGGTTGCAGCTGCCTTAGCCAGTTCCTGGCTTTAGCTGGCAAGGCTCACTTCCTGAAATACATCCCTGAGGAGAAGCCACATGGACCTACCCCGATGCAGCCCTGGGTTCTGGAGCAGCTGTGTGAAGACCCCTGCAACGCTGAGATGCTTACCCATTCACTGACTAGGCTTTCCTTCTGCAGTCGGCATCACAGTGTGTGTTTTGTGAGATGGAGGAGGACTTTGTAGATTGCTGTTGGGCATATGGGTTAGTGGGTTAATGTTGAACTTGTGGCCGTGGGCAGCACTGTGTTGGGATGTTTTCTTAATGCACACTTAACCTTTATATAAGACTCTCTCTTATTCCTGAGTTTCTGTGGATTTGTTTCTCTAAAGTACCCCGACTAACACAACGGGCCTTCCTGTTGTGTTTTATTTTTTTTGCTGCCCCTCTACTTCACCAAGCATGATGTCCTTCTTCAGGGACTGTTTTCTCTCGAGAACCCATCCAAAGTACACAAGATGAAGTTTTGCCACCCTCGGTTATAAGGCTCTCCTTCCTTCAGGACAGATGTGTTTCTTCTTTTAGCAGTCCATGAGACTTTCAATATCCTTCACCAACACCATCATTCAAATTCACCGATTCTTTTTTTGGAGTTCTATATTTAGTGCCCAGCTTTCTCACACATGTGAAGTGATTGAAAATACCACAGCCCAAGTCACTTACATTTTGGTTCCCAAAATGTAATCTTTGCTCTTTAATATTTTACAGTCATCTTACATAGCAGATTCGCCCAATGCAATATGCCATTTGGTTTTGGAATATAGCTGCAATGAGCATTGACTGCAGAGCCAAGCAAGATGAAATTCTCGACAACTTCAATCTTTTCTTTGTTTATCATGGTGTTACCTAATGGTCCAGTTTTGAGTATTTCTACGTTCATTCCATTGCGATGTAGTCCATCCTGAAGGCTACAAGCTTTGATCTTCATCAGTAAAAGATGCCTCAAGGGTTCATTACTTTCAGCAAGCAAGGTTGATGCCTTTGACTATCACATGTTGTTGATAAACCTTCCTCCAACCTTAGTGTAAAGGTCTTCTCCAAGTAGACCAGCTTCTCAGATTCTTTGCTCTGCATCCAGATTGAATAAGTATGGAAAAACTTATTCTGACACACACTTTTTCTGATGTTGATCCATTCTGTATCTCTTTTTTGTTGGAACAACTGCCTCTTTTTCTACGTGCAGGTTCGGCATGAGTGCAGGTAAATGTTTCGGAATCCCCATTCTTTGCAGTGTTATCCATAGTTGGTTATAATCCCCACATTTGGAGGCATTGCATAATGAATAAAGCAGATATGAATGTCTTTCTGGTATTCTCTGCTTTCAGCCAAAATCCACTCTGATCTCAGCAAAGTCATTCCTCATTCTATGTCCTTGTTTTGAAGCCAACTTGAAGTTCTATCAACTCCCAGTGAGGTACTGCTACAACCATTGTTGAATCATCTTCAGCAAAATTTTACTTAGATGTAACATTAAAAATATTGTTTGATAAACAAAAGATCATCAGCTCCCTTTTGGAGTTGTAAGGCAAATAGCAAAGAAAGGTCTGGTGATCTAGTTCTTTCTTTCTTTTTTTCCCATTTTGGTATTTTATTTATAGATCTGAAGAAGCAGAGGCAAAGAAAACACACACACACACAAATAAAAAAAGAAAGCACACACAAAAGATACAACTTCGTCATCTACACAGATGATTGATGACGATTTACAGGCAAATCAAGCTGCATATAATTACCGTGCCTGGTATCAAGTGAGTCCACATAAATATAATTGAAATGCTTTGTTTACAGATATTAGAAGCATAAATCAATAGTATGCTGTTAATGCTTATTGTCTTTTGTGATTTAGTCTTTAAAATTTTAACAGTAAACATACGCTTTTTATTAAACATATTTGTCTTAATTAAATATATGAAGCAGCCATCGTTCTAGTATACTAACTTCTTCCCTTGTTCCTTTTAGTACAATGATCAGAATCCTTGGACTTATGGACAGTATTGTCCTCCTCCTCCAACCGGATGGGAAGGTGCATATTTCAGAGGGAGTGGGTGAAAAGGATGAAAATTGTTGTTCTTTTTCTTTTTATGAGGGATGCAAACATAGCTTGTCATATTTGACAACCTGTCTTCTCTGTTCCTTTGTAATGCTTTGTTTAGTAATCAGGAAAATGTCATCAGTAGCTTACCACACATACTATTTCCTACCATTTATAAAATTTTACTTTTTATCAGAGAGCTATTAAAAATTTTTTTTTGCTTTAAGTTTCTAGAATAATTTTGAATGCATTTGAAATGGAGTTTTGTAGCCTTAAAGGTAGGAAAATAAAACTGACTTGCAAATCATGTCAGTATAGCAAAATTCTGAAAACATAAGGTCTGATTTTAAGGATTTACCTCCTTTGTAAAAAACAAACAAACAACAAAAACCAAAACAACGGAATCTTAATCTTTGATATCAATTGGTTTGTCTGTGTTTTTTATACTTGCATTGAATTTTTATCTAATTGTCAAAAAGGTACACTTAAAAATTGTGCCTTGGAATATAGATTATAAATGAGAAAATAAAATGTTTGCATCCCTTATAAAACAAAAATCATAGTGAAAATATATTGTTATTTCAGGAGAGTTTGTATTTAGAATATTTGTGTAAACCTGTGAGCAAGCTTTCATTTTGATCAAATTGATCATCATCATTTTTATAACAAAACTGAAGACTTATCCAGTAATTGTTTAAGATTATTTTTTAGGGGGTGGGGAGGACCACCTAATATTAACTTGATAAAGCTACATTATGGTTCATTGATTTTTGAAGTTAAATTTTTCTGAAATTCAGGCTATTCATGCCAAATCTTTCTTCTAATTTTTCTCTTTTCTCTAAAGCTCTATCTATGCTTTAGTTTTCTCACTTCATAAATACACATTTTAAAGATTCAAAGTGAGTATCCACATGGTAAATACCCATTCAGGGGGGCATATGCTTACAAGTGATGTTCATATGTATGTATGGTTCCTAGGCTTCATTGGCCTCATTAGAAGAGTTCATATTTTAACACCGAACAAATCACAGTCAGATCAAAATACTGGATAAGTTTGTATTAAGCCTTGTAGTTTACAACACAAAGGCAAAAGGGAAATCAATTCTCTTTAACCAATGTCTTCCAGAGGTGTAGTAAAATACTTTAGATTTCAAGGATATGGGATTACATTGCTCAAAAGTCAGGGATCAAGTCAACAGGTTTTAACTGCTTACCAGTTGACTCCTCCCTTAAACACAATGGTCACCAGTTCTAGTTACATGGAGTTTCTTCACGGGCAGGTATTATCATTGTTGCTGTTGTCCTTAGACTTGAAGTGTGGCCAGTTCAATCAATAGCCACTAATGCTACTTCAAAAATAAGTTTTGCATTTGGTGGAATTTTGGCATCAGGCTGTCTGCCCTCTCTTTCCATAAGCCCATTCTGGTTCAATCTCTAGTGAGCCTTTTCTCCCTCCTCATAGTCAAGATGCTTCATCCCATCCTCTGATCACTTGGTCAACTCCAACCTTAAAGCTTAAAGGCTTGGCAGTTTTCTTCTTCTTGGCACTTGTTCGAATATCAGTGTCAAAGACAGTCCCATCCTGTAGTGTTCCTGTAGACCAACAAGGAACAACATCACCCTTCTTGGGAAAGTTGGTTTTGTCTCCCTTTTTAAGAACAGATTTTGTATCTTTTGGTGGACCCTCTTGTCAGTAACCTTCACATTTTTCACCGGCTCACATACTTTATATTTATGCTTTCAATACCTTTGAAACACTTAGTTTCAAAAAGGTGGTTATAGGCTGTAACTAGATGTTCCTTGTTTGCTGTTTTAGCCACATTTTTGATATTTCCTAATAGTTTATGTTCTGCAAGAAACAAGTCTGAGGTGATCCTACAGAAAGTTGATGATGTCCTTCTTGGGCAGCTGCTCACTGGGCAAGCTGCTCCACGGCCAAGGCCTGCTGTGGAACACCAGCCACCATCTTCCCCGCTGCCTCAGTCCTATTTCTGAAAATTAATGAAAATCCCATGATATTCTGAGCCTATTGACTATTTCTGAGACTTTGGCTGGATGACTTTGGATGTTCTCCAGGAGGCAAAGATCGTTAGAGAAGGGCATTGTGTTTGGTGACGTGAAGTGCCAGCAAAGACCAGAGAAGCCGCTGTGTAATGACTGGACTCGGTAGCTGCAGCAGCGGACTCAAATGCACAAATGTTCAGGAACATGTAGAACCAGGCAACATTTTTTTTAATTTTTTTATTTTTTTTAACAATTTATTGGGGCTCATACAATTCTTTTCACAGTTCATACATATACATACATCAATTGTATAAAGCACATCTGTACAGTCTTTGCCCTAATCATTTTTTTCTCTTTTCTTCTTTTACATTTTATTAGGGACTCATACAACTCTTACCACAATCCATACATATACATACATCAATTGTATAAAGCACATCCATACATTCTCTGCCCCAATCATTCTCAAGGCATTTGCTCTCCACTTAAGCCCCTTGCATCAGGTCCTCTTTTTTCCCCCCCTCCCTCCCCATTCCCCCCTCCCTCATATGTCCTTGGTAATTTATACATCGTTGTTTTGTCATATCTTGCCCTATCCGGAGTCTCCCTTCCCCCCTTCTCTGCTGACCCTCTCCCAGGGAAGAGGTCACATGTGGATCCTTGTAATCAGTTCCCCCTTTCCAACCCACTCACCCTCCACTCTCCCAGCATTGTCCCTCACACCCTTGGTCTTGAAGGTATCATCCACCCTGGATTCCCTGTACCTCCAACCCTCATATGCACCAGTGTACAGCCTCTGTCCTATCCAGCCCTGCAAGGTAGAATTCGGATCATGGTAGTTGGGGGGAGGAAG
Source organism: Tenrec ecaudatus (assembly GCF_050624435.1). Taxonomy (NCBI): domain Eukaryota; kingdom Metazoa; phylum Chordata; class Mammalia; order Afrosoricida; family Tenrecidae; genus Tenrec; species Tenrec ecaudatus. The sequence continues at coordinate 9,181,453 of NC_134538.1, forward strand.
CATCCAGGATCTGGGGGAAAGCTGTGTTCTTCATCGGTACTACCGCACACCCTAATTAACCCATCTCCTCTCCTAAACCCCTCTATGAGGGGATCTCCATTGGTCGACACTTGGGCCTTGGGTCTCCATTCTGAACTTCCCCCTTCATTTAATATGATATATATACATATATATATACATATATATACATACATATATACATATACACATATATACACGTACATACACACACTTATATCTTTTTTTTTTGCATGATGACCAGGCAACATTTTTAAAAATGTGAATTCAACTTTAGTCAGAGCTGACTCAGCAGCAACTAAAAACAATATTTTTACTGTCTAATTTCTTGATGTACACATTTTAATTTTTTTAATATGAAAACACTTCTCTGAATGCATTTAAGTTTCAGGAAATAAAAGGTACTGAATATTTATTGCGTTCTTACTTAGTACCAGGTATCGAATGCATGGAACCTGAGAGTTCACGCTTATGCTAACCACAAGCACATAGGGAAGGCTTCAGGAATTTCCATTCCACAGGTGAGGAAAGAGGTCTAGAGGACACCCGAAGTCTCAAGGCTACTGCAGAGGAGCTCTGATTCAGTCTCATGCTCCCCATCTACTCCCCACATTCTTCCAGCCAATGAGCTATTCACTACTCGGACAAAGACTTTGCGCTGTCTGCTTTGGTCATATTAAAAATACTGCAAGTACCATGGACTACCAGAAGAACAAATCAATGTGTTTCGGAGGACGGGGAGCCAGAATGTTCCTTAGAAGTGAGGCTGGTAAAGTTTTGCCTTATGTACTTTGGATGTGTTATCAGGGGAGACTAGTCCCTGGAAAAGGACACCATGCTTGGTAAAATAGAGGGTCTGTAAAATGGAGGAAGATCCTCCACTAGATATATTGATACCGAGGTTGCAACAATGGCTCGAACATAACAGTTGTGAGATGGCACAGGTCAGGCCAGTGTTGGATCCTGTTGTTCATAGGGTCACTCTGAGTGGACTGACTTAGCAATACCTGACAACAACAGCTACACCGTTGACCACAGTTATCGACGAGTCCATCATTTGCTGTGAGGTACTGAGTTATGCTGAGTGTATTAGTCTGGGTAGACTAGAGAAACAAATCCATGGACACACATATGTGTATAAGAAAGAGATTTGTAAACAAGAGCAATTGAACATTGAGAAAACATCCCAGCCCAGTCCAGATCAAGTCTATAAGTCCGATATTAGCCCATATTTCCTATATCAATCTATAAAGTCCTTTTAAGATTTACAAGACACATGCAATGATGCTGAATGCAGATCACAGGCCAGTGGGTAGAAAGTCTTTGGATCCAGTGTCACTGGAAACATCTCAGCACTGGCAGGGATCTCTCTGTGGCTTCTCCAGCTTCTGAAGTCTTGTTGCGTCCACGTGGCTTGTCTTCTGCATTGTCTCCCAGGGAGTAGCAGAGAGAGAGTGTGTGTCTTCCAAGGAGGAAGTCCCAGATTTCCCAGAATTCTCAGGAGAAGGCCATGCCCACAGAAGTCTCTTTGGCTATCTCCTGATTGACAGCCTAGACTCCACCCCTACACTCTTAATCCTTAAATTGGCACCAGATTAAGTGACTTCCACACTGAGGTTCTGGGGAATGATTCATGCTACTCTTTTTCCTTGCCCCCTGTGGACACAAATTAATTTGCCTGGCAGCCCAAGACCACTACACGCACATGTCCTAGTCCTTAGAACGTGCAGGTGCTCAGGTACTGGGCAACACTCCCGTTTTGAAAAGCCAGGGTGCTTTTCCTGCTAGTCAGATTTGTCAGCTCAGAGTGATTTTCTGAAGATATCAAGAATGTTCAAATAGAAAGGAAATGTTTAGAAAATGATGGCAGCATGGATACAAATATGATCGACACAAGTGATGTATGAATTGTTATAAGAGCTGTAAGAGCCCCCAATAAAACGATCTTAAACAAGACGTTCAAAAGACTGGAAGCCATAGAACTAAGTGCACTGTGTCAGCTTCAAGCTTTGTCTCCAAAGAAAACAGGGGAAGTGTTTTGCCACTCACAATGCCGTGGTGGCACCCAATACTGACACCTTGCGCGTGGGGGCTGTCTTTAAGGGCTAGAACAGCATGTCTCTAATGTGGTCCCTGACCACCTACATTGGAATGAATGACCTGGGAGCTCTTCCAAAATGCAGCTTTAGCAGCCACTCTCTGGGCATGATTGGAAATGTATTGAGAGAGTAATAAAACTGTGCACTTTCGAGAGCCTTTCCAGGGGATTTGGGGGATCCTTCACCCCAGGTACAGATTTAGATAGAAGTGAACGTGTATCCTGGGCAAACTGTGTGAGGCTCGGCAAGTTAATCCAGTTCTTGACGACCCCATTTGAAGAAGGGGTGTAATTATAGCCCTGAAGAGTGAGCAAGATAATCCACATGAAGCCTACGGGACAGGGGCTGGCACCAGCTATGTTCTCAGTAAATGCCAGCTATTCCTATATCCCTGGTTTCTAAGATGCCCCCCTCTCCTTTTTTGGGTAGTTGAACGTCTCTGAAATCAATTGCCTTCTTAAAACTGATGTCACACCACGGTCCCAATGGTTGTGTGTTTTCTTTCGCAGTCGTCTCCAAACTAATAGATGGCGTTCTGCTGCTGTTGTTGGTTGTTGAACTTGAGGTGGCCCCTGTTCAATAGAATGGAACATCGACCGGTCCTGCGCCATGTTCAAAACTGCTGGTGTGCTCAAGTCCATAGTGTGGCCATTGTATAGTTATAGTCTAGGAGGCTCACCTTCCAGAACAACATTCTCTTGTGATCCATAGGGTTTTCACTGGTTAATTTTCAGAAGTTGATTGATAGACTTTCCAGTCTGTTTTAGACTGAGAGCTTTGTGGAAACCTGTCCACCCCAGCCACACTGTTTCTGTTTGAAGAACTGGTCACAAAACTTTTGGGATTACAGCAACACGCAAGCCACCCCAGTATGACAAACTGATGGTGACACCTTAGATTCCTATCTGTGAGTTCCTGTCGGAGCTCTGGGGGTCAGCAGTTTGAAACCATCGGCCACCCACAGGAGAAAGACAAGGTTTTTTACTCCCATAAAGAGTTCCGGTCTTAGAAACCCACGGACCAGTTCTTTCCTGCCCTATTGGGTTCCTCTGAGTCGGAATCGACTCGATGGCAGTGAGTTTGGGTTTGGGTCTGAGTTTCTGTGTTACAGAAACTGCAGGATGAGTGCTGGGACTTCAGGAATCTCAGATCTTTCAGAATTGTGTTCTGTTTCCAGGGACCTCTGCACATAGAGACGCAAATCAAGCAAAAGCTTGAATATGCAAAGTGGGCGCATCTTCCTTCTCTGGGAGGTATCCCTGATTTTAGGTGCTTTTGCTCAGGCTCCGTCTTTTTTCTAGGGCCCAGCTCAGTTCTCCTGTTGGGTCACTTTAGGCCAAGGCGATGGGAGTAGGGATGGATTGCAGCCGGGGTGGGGGGGATGGGGGCTTTGCTTCTCCTTTTGCTTCTCTCAGTTGATCCCCAAACTTGCTTTGTTTGATTTCTTTGGGTTACTTGGCTTCCGCAGATTCTATTTCTCCACATGCGTTCCCTAAAAGGAGCCCTGGAGGGCAGTAGGTTTAACATTGGACTACTAACTACAAGGTTGGCAGTTCAAACCCACTAGCTGCTCTGCAGGATAGAGATAAGGCTGTCTGTTCCTGTAAGGACGTTATAGCCTCAGAAACCCTAATGTTCTAGTCTGCCCTATATGTTTGTTATGAGTTGAGTCTACCAGATGGCAGTGGTTGTTTTGCTTTGGGGCTCCCTTGGAAAACTAAGCCCAGTATCCAGAGAGAGCCAACCGTATCCCTGAGCCAGTTCATGGCTCTCGTCCACTGGGCTATACAATCAAGCTGGAGGTGGGGAGGGTTTGCTTGTTGTCTTTGTCTTTAAGGGGATTGTATATGAGTGGCTTGCTTCCTTTGAAAAAGAACCATCGGAACTTCAATTTCCTATTTTTAACTCTTTCATATAGACTCCGGGCTTCCCGGGCCTTCCTAGGAGAGCCTCTCCCAGGCTTCCCTCCATCTCTTCCTTAAGTCCTGGAACAAATGTTTGTTTTTCTCACAGATTCATCAAGACCCGGCACTCTTCAGGCATCACCGAGGAGCTCGCCAATTGACGTGGGAACCTGGTGCCTGACTGGGCTTGTTTAGTGGCAAACAGTGCTTGGCACACATACTTCCTGCCCCACAAGGGCATTCACCATGGGAAGCGGGGGGTGGGGGGGTGGGGGGGGGATTGGCACATTTGTTGAGCCCACTGGAAGCCTTCAGTTTTGAGAGGGAAAGAGGCTTTCTCATGGATTTCCCGCTCCAAGAGTATCAATCAACCAAAGAGAAGCCCTAGTGAGAATAGAAGCGACTGGCTAGCAGCAGAAGTGATTACAAAGACCACTGGCTGGCTTTGTGTCCTTTGTCTCTGCCGGCGCCTTGGTCAGAATCCTGAGATGGCACAAGGGCAGCCTTGACTGGGCTGGCTGCCCCTGGGGGTCAGGGAGGAAGGAGTAAGCTGCCAGGACTTGGAGGCCGTGGGAAGAGTGGCCAGAAGTTGGATGGCATTTTTGGTGAGTTCCTGCTCCCCCTTCAGTGCTGGAGGATGGAGGGATGTTTGAATATCTGCAGCCTCTGTGATCTTGATGTGTGAACAGGGCATGATCTGCCCATTCTCAAGGTCAGGGGCATGACATTGAAACGGGGTGGTGGTGAAAAACCTCTGCAATGTGTGGGGCATGGAGTTGGCTTTCCACACACACAGGGAAATAGTCCACATTCTCTGTTCATGTCCGTGTATTACTCCCTTCCTGCGCTGTCCTTCATTCTTTCCTTGGTGGACAGAATCTTATCTAATGTCATTCAAATACCGTTTGAGAAATAGGAATCATGACAGTGCTTTATTGGTAGAGAGATAAGCACCAAGTTCCGTTTAAAAAAACAACAGAAACAGAACCACATACATATGCCAAACTGATTAAGAAAGCCTCCCTTTCTTTGTGCCAACTCTATCCGTCTGTGTAGAGGCCTTCATATAGCTGTGCAAAGACATCTCCCAATTAGCAATTGTTGCATTGACTGCATTCTTCATATTGCGCCACCAGGTCCACTCACCTTTTCCAGATGCTTCTATCACCATTCACATCAATGTCAGGTCCTCTTCCCCACAAACTCAGGGCTTCCTCTCTCTTGGTAACCACGAATACGCTCCCATCGCTGCCATGGAGTGGATTCTGACTCGTAGTGACCCTGCAGGACAGGGTAGAACTGCCCCTGTGGATTTACAAGATTCGCTCTTCAAGGGAGGAGAAAGCCGCATCAACTTCAGCTGCTGATCTTGTGGTTAGCAGCCAACTTAGCCCACTATGACCCCCCATTTCTACATATTTGCTTCTCGCCTAAAAGTGAGATTATCTAGTGGTCCCCACGCTGTGACCGACTTCTTTGATGCGTTCAGGCCTCCCACAGGCAGCACGCCCCGAGCTTCATTTCTGATCCACTGCCGCTGAGGTGACTCCGACACGTGCCAAGCCAGGGCGCCCTCTCTGTGGTATGCACCAATCACATTTTGCCTATCTGTTCACGGGCATTTCGGTTGCTTCTAACGTTTGCTAGTGTGAAGAGGGCTTCAGGGAACATCGGTGTAAAGGTTTAATTGCATTTTTGAAATGGTAGTTCTTAAGACAGGCCTGCCCATCTGCTCTGCGCGCAGGGCAGCACACTGAATTGGAAGCAGGAGGAAGGAAAACAAGGAGGAACGTATTTTGTTTCTCCCCTGCATTCACCCCACTCTCGAAAGCCTTGCTTGCTCTTGAGGACGCTTCACGTGTGTTATTGGTCATGTTACATGCTCACCCGTGTGTTGGTGCTGTATTCCCTGTCGGAAGCAGCCTTGCTGGGGGTTAAAGGGTCTCCACCACAGTGAAGCATTTCTGCCTTCCTGACAGCTGGGGGGAATCCCGAGAGACAGGAGGGCAGCGTCTAAGCCCGGAGCTGGAGAGAGCTGGGAGACAGGTCCCCAGGTGCCCTCCACTCGCAGAAGCGCTATTCTGTGTCTCTGGCAGCAGGGGAACTGAAACACAGTGAGGGACAGGCGCTCCAGGGCACAAGGGAGCCTGTCTAAAAATGGCCTGCCTAATGGCTGGGTGGAATACACCGAGAATACAGCCGACCCGATGCTCGCTGCTAATAAGAATAATTGGATTCATAGCAAAAACCATGCGCGCCGAGTGACTCTTGGACGTCTTGAGTTACTGGGGCGGAGCGGCAAAGTTTCTAATATGCAAATGAGGCTGGGTATTAAGCCCTCAGGATAGAAGCATCCCAAGCATCTCGTTCGTCATGTCATTCACAGGTGGGTTCCTAGGCAGGCTTGGAGATGTCAGCAGTGTGCAAATTAATTAAGTTCTTAAAAGGTGACGCGGAAGCATCCGCGGGCATTTTTGCCTTCCTTGACAAGGAGCAAGCTGCGCTGGGTCTAATTGTCAGAATAATTAGTTCTTACCTTGCAAATTACTGGCAGAAAAATTCAGCCCTGTGCATTGTGGTGATTTTAATTATCCACAGGATCTAAGGATGGGGCTTTTAATGAAATACCCGGGTTTATACATGTGTAAAATACTTATTCCCCTTTCTCAGCTGGAGACATTTGTTTTAAACAAATAATAGTGACCGAATAGGGTTTGGGGCTTAGACCTCTGAGGAGGGATGTTTACCTTCCTGATAGGTGGTGGGCTGTGTCGTCACTTGACTAAGTGACATTGAAAATGAGTCAGCCTTTTCCAAACTGCGCTTGCTGTCACAAACCAGATTTCTGTGGACATGGTTGTAATAACGAGCATTAAAACAACCATTCAAATTAGAGGCTAATGGCTGCAACAAAACAGTCTAAGAAAATAAATGTATTCTGTGGAAGGAAAAGCGAGTGGCTGCATATGAAAGCAATGCATGTTAATGAGAACCTAGGTAGCAAACCAGATTTTGTCACATTTCACAGTTTTCCCTTTATTGATTTGGTAATTTGTTGGTGGCACTGAACACATGGCAAACAGAACTATGTCAAGGAGCTGGACAGTCAACGGTCATCACAGAAACCGCTTTCAAACTCACGGCAGCGGAGTCAGCTCTGACCCCATGGGCAGAATAGAATGGTCCCTTTTGGTTTCTGAGGCTGTAAGTCTTTACAAAAGCAGAAAGCCCCATCTTTCTCTCACAGTAAAGCTGGTGGGCTTGAACTGCCCACCTGTGGTTAGTAACCCAGCATGCAGTCTGCTTATGTTACCAGGCTTCCTACAGTAACAGCAATAGAAGCAAAACTGTACAAGTGGTTCAGGAACTGAAGCACAGAGTGTGAAGAGAGAGGGTTTGGAGGGAGGTGGTCAGAAGAAGGCTTCTTGGCATCCTTGGGTTATGGAAAAGGTTACTGTGTTTGGCTGCTGATGGACAGGCCAGAGGTTTGCTTATCCCCAGATGTGGGTTGAAAGAAAGGACTAGAGATCTACTTGCAACATTATGTCAACTTTAACACACATGGGGTCACCATGAAGGGAGTTGTTTTTTGTGTGTGTTTGCAAGCACTGTGATGGTGACGGTGGGCGTGGTGATGAACAGGGAATACACTGCTTGAGGTCCTGATGGAGAAAGAGGATTAGTACCTATTGAAATTGAAGGCAAATTTCCCGTATTCAAAATTGAATACTGTGTTAGTCTAGAGAAACAAATTCTCTAGACTACAGAAACAAATTCATAGACACTCATATGTGTATAAGAAAGAGCTTTATATTAAAGAGCAATTGTATAAAAAAACATCCCAGCCCAGTCCAGATCAAGTCCATAAGTCCAATATTAGCCCATATGTCCAATACCAGTCTATAAATTCCCCTTCAGACTCACACCACACATGCAATGACGCTGAGTGCAGGAAGGTCACAGGCCAGTAGGTGGAATGTCTTGTGGATCCAGTGGTGGTGGAAGCATCTAAGCACTGGTGGGGGTCTCCACGTGGCTCCTCCAGCTCCAAGGCTCTGGCTGCCATCAGCAGAGCTTCATGTGGCTTGTCAACAGGAATGTATTGCAGGGAGGTCAAGCAGAGAGAGTATGTGTCCGTCTGGCCTTCAGTGAGCTATATATTTCTGTAGCGCCTTTAAATGAGGTCATCAAGCTGAGACCTGATTGACAGGCTAGACCCCACCCCTTAGCAAGTTGACAGAGATTATGTAACTGCTGCAAATACTAATAACAAAGAGTTTACAGATTTCTACTCCTGTAAAGACTTACAATCCTAGAAACCTACAATAGCAGTTCTACCTCTGTCCCAAAGGGTTGCTATGAGTTGGAATCAACTCAATCGCAGTGACTTTGGTTACTTGGTAATCTTGTCCATTAATTATCATTACTAATGAGTTGCCAACCTCAACCATACTACTAAAATATTAGAGATGGATAGAGTTTCAGGAAATTCTCATGTTACTCAGGGCAAGTGCTAATGTTGATAATTGTATCAATTCAGGTGAACACTTTCTTCATAAAATTTAAAGGCAACCACTTGTAAAAAGTTAAAAATGATGAGTATAAAGTTCAAAATCCTGACGGGGGTGGGGGGTGGGGATTGATCTATTGATCCGAGCTTTTATCACACTCCAGATCATCAGGATGGGGAACTGGAAAACAGAAGTTTTTTTATTTTGTTTCTGAAGCAAACTTTAAACTGACCGAATGTTCTCAGAGACTTCTTTTTGGAGCCTCACAAAGCTGCCGAGTTATTTATATTCTGTTTTTCTTGTAATCGAGAGCAAATAAAGTCCAATTTAAAAAAAAAAATAAAGTTCAAAATCCTAAATCAAACACAAGACCTCTGTCATAGAATCAATTCCGACTCAGCGACCATATATAGGGTTCACACGACTGTAAGTCTTTACAGGAGCAGCTAGCCTGGTCTTTCTCTGAAGACTGCCCTGTGGGTTTAAATCAGTGATGTTGCAGTTTATTATCCAACACCTAATCTACAGATTCACCAGAAAGGCAACGTGTAGTGCATTAAATCAAATGAGAGAACATGGGTGTGTAAGCCTGGGCTCTCTAGAGAAGCAAAACCAGTGGGGGGGTGTGTGTGTGTGTGTATAGAAAGAGAGTTATGTTAAGAAATGGCTTCCATGAATGTTTCACATATTGTGATGCAGGAAAGTCCATGCCAGTTCAAGTGTGGAGTCAGCCGGCAAGCTGGAAGGCTCTCCTGGACCGTGTAGCTGCAGGGGTTGATGAAACAGGAAGTAGGAAGATGAAGCAGGAGGACCACAGGCTGGCTGATGCAGAGCCAAATGAATTCAAGGTCAGCCAAATAAATCAAAGGGTTGCAGTCTGCGGGTGGCTCCAGAGACGGGTAGCAGATATGGCAGGAAGTTGACAAACCAGATGCAGGATCCACATCCAGCTGCAGGCGTTGCTAGCTACAGTGTCAGTTAATGGTAAGAGTAGAGCCATCCCCCAAATGAGGCTGTGATCAGATTAAGATGGCACTCGACCGGATTCTTTCCCAAACGGCTTGGTTGTTTCACAGATGATCACATCATGGCGTTGACCATACTGTAAGAGTACTGTTAGAATCCTAGTCTACCAAAGTTAACATAATACTTAACTGTTAAAATAGCAATTGCCAGAAAACCTTTTAACCAAAAGGTGCAAAAAGATACAACAGGTATGAGACAATGTTTCTAGACAATAAGTCTAAATGATTTAAACTCTTTCATAAAGATTTGAAAGCAGCGGTTCTCAACCTGTGGGTTGCAACCCCTCTGGGGGTCGAACGACCCTTTCACAGGGAGCCCAATTCATAACCGTAGCAAAATGACAGTGATGAAGGAGCAACGAAAATAATTTTATGGTTGGGGTGGGGGGTTCACCCCAACACGAGGAACCGTATTAAAGGGTCGCAGCATTGGGAAGGTTGAGAACTACTGCTTTAAAGGATAAAATCTGACTGCTTACCGAAAGGTCAGTGGTTGGAAACAGACAGTGTGACACAGGAGAAAGAGGAGGCTTTCTACTCCTATAAAGACCTAGTGTTGGAAACTCACAGGGCAGTTCTATCCTTTCCCATAGGGTCATTTCTGAGAAGAAATTGACTTCATGGCAGTGAATTTTTTATATGTAAATAACAAGGAATAAGTTTAAAATAAAACACTATAAGATTGAAGTAAAATAATGGACCGAATAGGTAAGTACACTTTCAAAGAAAGCAGGGTTAGCAATGTTACTATTTTAAAATTGGATGCAAAGAACATTAATTGCAAAAGAGGGAGTCATTTTGTCCTGTTAAATTGACATTTTCTGATCTAGGTACTGGTGAGTGTGTGCAATCTCCAATTACTGTGCTAAGCACTTGGCACGATTATTTCTGAAGCCTCCTTTGAGATGCTTGCTATTGTTGCTCTCTCTTTAGAATACGGAAGGCTAGGATAAGGGAATCTCACACCTCATAGGGGTGAAATCAGCATCTGAGCCTACAGCCTGGCCCTCTTTCTCTTCAGCACTCAACTGTCCAACAGAAACTATGGCTCAGACAAATGCTGTTTTATTCTGCCACTGTTTATTTTGGGGGGATGGTACATTTTTAAAAAATGAAGTACAGGATAGGTAAATCTATAGAGACAGTATCTGAATTACTGTTTTTGGGGATATGGCAGGGGGAGTTGGGGGAAAATGGGGAGCTAATTACAATGAGTATAAGAGAGAAGAAAAGTTCTAAATTGGTAATGCTGATTGTGCAACTTTTACTAATATGACTCAGTTGTTGAATTGTATGATATGTGAATTGTATGCCAACAAAACTGTTCAAAATAAATAAAGTAAAATACAAGGAGAAGTGTCATGTTTTTAAGAGCCTTTATCAACCTTTGATAGTTAAACTTAAAAAAAATACAGAATAATATAAATGATATCCCTAGATTGCAAATTTGTTGGGACAGGACATATTTTTAATGCCAGAACAATAAAAATGGAAACACAAAATAAAAATTAATGAAAAGCTCAACCCAATGACTTCAGAAATAAAAATCAAGAATAAAACTCAACCAACCTTCCAAAATGCAAATTCATTTTCATAATAGTTTATTTGGGAGAAAAAAAGAATACTCATATCAGAAATATATAAAACATAAAGTTGAACTTAGGGGCAGAGTGGCAGCAGAAAATAATCAGATTTAAAAATATTAAAAAATCAAAATAAAGGGATAAAGTTAACATCTCAAGAAAACAGGTACAAGAACACTGAGAATGCTGGTTTGATATAGGAAACTGATATAGGAGACAGAGACAAATTCCAGTTTAATTGATACATAAACCGATGAGCTGGTTTTCTGGATATGTTTCTGGAATATTTAAGTAAAAGTTAAAAAGGAAATTTAGGGGAAAATAACCATAATAATTACAGATGTGGAGCAATTTAAATTTATTTATTTGGTAATGAACAAGATGTTTTGCTGGGAAAATTAAAAACTAATACATAGGAAAAAAATTAAAATAAATCAATATACATGGAAGAAGTGTAACAATGGTTAAATAATGTATTCTAAAATTTATTCCAAGGCCAGGCAAATTTCTAGTGAGCTATTTCAAGTTTTCAACTAAGAGCTCATTTCCCTGTGTAAAGAAACAAGGAAAAATGTTCAATTTTTAGAGACTGGCTTAATTCTGATCTTAAAACTGTTATGCTCTTGTTGCTAGCTGCCAACTAGTGAGCCCCAAACTCATGCCAACCCCATGCACAATAGAATGAAACATTTCCGGGTCCCATGACATCCCTATGATGAGTAAGGACTTGAACCAAACCATGGAGACCCATTGGCTGATTTTTGGAACTTGATCACTAGGTCTTTCTCCCTAGTCTTGGTCTGGACAACCAACCAACCAACCAACCAACCAACCAACCAACCAACCAACCAACCAACCAACCAACCAACCTAAAACAAACTCACTGCCTTAGACTCAAGTCCAGCTAATAGAGACCCCATAGGAAGTGTACCTGTGGGATTTTGAGGCTGTCACTGTTCATTAAAATAGAAAGCCTCACAAACAGGAACTGCTGTCAGCTGAATAACCAGGTGTCTGTCCTCCAAATTTTCTTGGCATAAACTTGTCAATATTTCCAGTATTAAATATGGCAATTGGTATTCCATTATCTCCTGGCTGGATGTTTGCTTTTGATCATGCCTGTGGTGCAGCTTGGGCCTCTTCCTTTTGTATCAGTATTTTATCACGTGTTGCCTCCTGAAACGATCAACTCTCGGCCAGCTATTTTGCTTACAGTGACTCCGGGTATTCCTTCATCTTCTTTGGATCCTTCCTGCACTGCTCAACGTTTTTCCTACAATATTGCAAGTCAGCGTTTGAGTTTGTTCTTCAGTGTGTTCAGCTTCAGACATGCTCAGTGTGTGCCGCCCGTCTGGAGTTCTTCCTTCAGGTCTCTTCACATTTCATTATAATATTTTATTTGATGTGTTACCTTTTAGGATTTCCTGTTTGGCTCTTTTATTTCATCATTTGTTCCATGCCCTTTAGCTACTCTACATTGAAAAACAATTTTCAGAGTCTCTTCTGACATCCACTTTGATGTTTTCTTTCTTTCCCACCTTTTCAATGGCTCTTTCCTTCCCTTTTATATGATGTTCTTGATGCTATCCCACAACTCTTCTGGTCTTTAGTCATTAGTATACAATGTATCAAATCTGTTCCTGACATATTCAAATGTGATACATTCCCAATCATATTTTGGATTTCATATATTCGTTTTAATTTTATCCAGTTAATATGAACTCATATATAAGCAATTAGTGATCTGTCCCACAGTCGATCCCTGGCCTTGCTTTGGATGATAATATTCAGCTTCTCCTTTGTTTCTTCCCACAGATATAGTCAATTTGGTTCCTGTGCATTCCATCCGGTGAGGTCCAAGTATATAATTGATATTTATTTATTTTTTTTTAATTTAATTTTAACAATTTATTAGGGGCTCATACAATTCTTATCACAGTTCATACATATACATACATCAATTGTATAAAGCACATCTGTACAGTCTTTGCCCTAATCATTTTTTTCTCCTCTTTTCTTTTTTTACATTTTATTAGGGACTCATACAACTCTTATCACCATCCATACATATACACACATCAATTGTATAAAGCACATCCATACATTCCCTGCCCCAATCATTCTCAAGGCATTTGCTCTTCACTTAAGCCCCTTGCATCAGGTCCTCTTTTTTTTTCCCCTCCCTCCCCTTTCCCCACTCCCTCATGTGCCCTTGGTAATTTATACCTCGTTATTTTGTCATATCTTGCCCTATCCGGAGTCTCCCTTCCCCCCTTCTCTGCTGTCCCTCTCCCAGGGAAGAGGTCACATGTGGATCCTTGTAATCACTTCCCCCTTTCCAACCCACTCACCCTCCACTCTCCCAGCATCGTCCCTCACACCCTTGGTCCTGAAGGTATCATCCACCCTGGATTCCCTGTACCTCCAACCCTCATATGTACCAGTGTACAGCCTCTGTCCTAGCCAGGCCTGCAAGGTAGAATTCGGATCATGGTAGTTGGGGGGAGGAAGCATCCAGGATCTGGGGGAAAGCTGTGTTCTTCATCAGTACTACCTCGCACCCTAATTAACCCATCTCCTCTCCTAAACGCCTCTATGAGGGGATCTCCATTGGCCGACACTTGGGCCTTGGGTCTCCACTCTGCACTTCCCCCTTCATTTAATATGGTATATATATATACATATACATATACACATATATACACATACATACACACACTTATATCGTTTTTTTTTTGCATGATGCCTTATACCTGGTGTCCATTCCATAGCAAGATGACTTAACAGAATGGGAAAATGATCAAACAAGTTATTAGTGTCACATGTAACTTACACTTTGTTGAAGATGTTTTGAAAAAAAATGTTTCCCCTCTGTCAATATCCCCATCTATACCTTTGCTTCCTAGAGCTTGGTTCTGTTTCTTTTTGCCTCCTCCTGCCCCGCCATCACTTTCCCACTTCTTCCACCTCTCAGTACTTCCTCTCAGCGAGATTGATATTGCTTTAATACTCACAGGATCTCTATACCCTTCTAGATGTTGGCTTCAATCCATCAATACAAGAACACTTTGTTCTAACAAAATGGCATTCTGTGATTCTCACCCCCACCCTCCACCCCCACCCCATGATTGCGGAAGACAAAACGGGTGCATAAGCAGATGTGGTGAAGACAGAGGATGTCCGGCTATTAAAAGATATAGTGTCTGGGGTCTCAAAGACTTGAGTTAAACAAGTGGGCATCCAAAAGTTAAGCAAAAAACCCACATGGAAGAAACACACCAGCTGGTGTGATTGTGAGGTGTCATTGAGACCAGGGAGTGGGCATCAGAATATTCATAACAAACAAACAAAAATGCATTGGTGAGGGGGAGGGAGGGGAAAAAAAAAAGAGGACCTGATGCAAGGGGCTTAAGTGGAGAGCAAATGCCTTGAGAATGATTGGGGCAGGGAATTTATGGATGTGCTTTATACAATTGATGTGTGTATATGTATGGATGGTGATAAGAGTTGTATGAGTCCCTAATAAAATGTAAAAAAAGAAAAGAGGAGAAAAAAATGATCAGGGTAAAGACTGTACAGATGTGCTTTATACAATTGATGTATGTATATGTATGAACTGTGATAAGAATTGTATGAGCCCCTAATAAATTGTTTAAAAAAAAATAGAAAGCCTCATCTATCTCCTGAGGAAATTTTGGTGGATTTGAACTGTTGACCTTGCAGTTAGCAGTCTGCTAAATCTTGTTCAGCGTCATAGCAACATGCAGATTTCCACAGATTGAGGTGTTGGCTATGCATGAGGTGCATTGGCTGGGAATTGAACTCGGGTCACCTTGAAGGTGAAAATTCCACCACTGAACCACAGATTATTATGCATAATAATACCACAGAACATTATGAATAAATATGTTGCTCGGATATAGATGCAGTTTTAAATCACATAGGCTGAATTGAATACTGAGATTTGTGTAAAGAGTTCAAGGACAATCTTATGTGTGGAAATCTTTCTGATGAGTCTTGCCATTAGTGCCCAAATCAATTTTGTAATATCAATCCAATACAATCGATAGGACTCAACACATACTTGTGATCTAAAAAGGATATTTTACAATAAAACCCAAAATTGTTCATATTATAACAGTAGCAAAACATTAGTAAGGAAAAGAATAAGGAAACATAATAAGGAAAAAAGATTATATTAAACTTGCAACAAAAGCAATTAACAAAATTTTACAATGCCGAGGATTAATAATACCAATAAGGATAAGGCACTCCACTTCCATTTAGCAGAAATAGTCTCAGAAACCCACTGGGGAAGTTCCTATTGGGTCACCATGAATTTCAGTTCATTGAACCATTATAATGAAGATTTCCAAATTTTATTGAGAGATGTAGGGGAAAATAAAAATGAATGTTTGTGTGTGTGTGTGTGTGTGTGAGAGAGAAGACACACAATTCCGTATGAATTAAGTTAATTTACAGTATTCATAAACTCTCAATGAAAAATTCCCAATGTAAATTTCCTGAGGTGGCAGGGATAGGAATAAAAGAAAATTGACAACCAAAGATAGGAAATGTAGACAGCTAGGAAATGTAGACAGCTAGGAAATGTAGACAGCTAGGAAATGTAGACAGCTAGGAAATGTAGACAGCTAGGACATGTAGACAGATAGGAAATGTAGACAGCTAGGAAATGTAGACAGCAAGGAAATGTAGACAGCTAGGAAATGTAGACAGCTAGGAAATGTAGACAGCTAGGAAATGTAGACAGATTGGAAATGTAGACAGATATGAAATGTAGACAATAATCCAACTGAAAGTATACTAGAACAGGATTTAATAGGCCCACCAATGACTGAATGACAGTCCTTAAACTGGAATCTATGTAAGATCTTAGCATATTAAAAAGGAGGAGATAAATGGGGGGCTGGGTGAAGTTTTCCCACAAACTACGTTGATTCTTAGTGGGAAATCAAGTCAGAGCCTCTTCTTACTTCAAACACCAAAATAAATTCCAGATGGAAGCAAGATTTAAATGCAAACATATTCTGCTGTGTTAGTAATTAGGCAAATGTAAATTAAAATAAAATGTCACTTTCCCTCCTACTATATTGGCAGAGGTTTTAAGAGACCCACTTGGTTTTGGGAGAGTGTGATGGAAAAGGATCCTCCCATATTTTTGGTAAAAATATGCAAAGATTTTACTCTTCTGGGTAATGATATTTATTAAAAAACTTCTAAAATGTACAAATTCTTTAATCTTTGACTTACATGTCTTGGTATCTATCTTAAGGACATAATCAGATCTGGAGACAAAGACTAACATGAAAATATTCTTGTTTCAGTGTCTTTGTAATGAAGTGTGATGGCTATTAGGAGTTATGGAGTCGATACTGACTCAGGGACATTATGGGAGACAGAAGGCTACAGAAGTGCCGAGCATGCCCCACCGTCACATGTGCTGTAGCCCGTTGTGGCAGTCATTGTATCCATCCATCATCTTGAGGATCTCCCTCTGTTTGGTTGACCCTCTATTTTACAAAGCACGATGTCTTTTGTCAGGGGTTGGTCCTTCTTGATAACATGTCAAAAGTAGATGGCCAAAAAAATTTGGAAACAGGGCAAGGGCTTGGGAGGTTTGATAAGTTGCTGAATAGAAAAATTGATTATCTGATCTATAGCCACTCATCTTATTCACAATAAAAAGTTTTAAAAATCAAAACCATAGTACATGAGACCTGATATCATGTCCAAAGTATGTGAGACTAAGTTTCACCATCCTTTGTTCTACGGAGCATTCTGGCTGTACTTCTTCCAAGACAGAGTTTGTTGTTCTTCTGACAGTCCACGGTACTCTCAAAACTCTTCACCAGCACGATAGTTTAACTGCATCAACTCATTCCCGGTCTTTCTTACTCATTGTCCAACTTTCACATGCACATGAGGCAATGGAAAGTACCACGGCTTGGGTCTGGTGCATCTTAGTCCACAAAAGGACAGCAGGCATGTCTAATGCATATCTTGTGCAGCAGACATGTCTAATGCAATGCGGCATTAGATTTCTTGAGCACTGCATCCATGAGCATTGTTGGTGGAGTCAATCAAAATGAAATCCTTTACGTCTAACTATTCTACACTTATCATGATGCTGTATGCTGGTCCAGTTGTCAGGACTTCTGCTTTCTTTACATGAGTTACAATCTACACTGGGGACTGTAATCTTTGATCTTTATCAACAAGTGCTTCAAGTTCTCTTGGGTTTCAGCACCTAAAAATTGTGTCACCTGTGCATTGCAGGTTGTTAATGAGCCTTCCTACAATCAAGATGGCACATATATATATATATATAGTCCAGCTCCCTGGATCATTTGCTCAGCATACAGATGGAATTAGTGAAAAAAAAAAAGAGGACCTTATGCAAAGGGCTTAAGTGGAGAGCAAATGCTTTGAGAATGATTGGGGCAGGGAATGTGCGGATGTGCTTTATACAATTGATGTATGTATGTGTATGGATTGTGATAAGAGTTGTATGAGCCCCTAATAAAATGTAAAAAAAGAAAAGGAAAAAAAAAAGAAAATGATTAGGGCAAAGAAAGTACAGCTGTGCATTATACAATTGATGTATGTATATGTATGGATTGTGATAAGTTATATGAGCCCCTAATAAAATGTTTTAAAAAATCTGGTTGAAAGCTAACATTCCATGATCCTTGTAGTTTTTCCATCACCTCTACCCTTCACCCCCCACTTTCTTCATACTGACCCTATTAACCACCAATAAACTTTGATATCTCAAAAAAAAAAAAAAAAAAAGGAGACAACCAGTGGTGGGATTCAGTCAGTTCACACCGGTTCCACATACCTGGTGCCTAATTTTTGATTGACTTTGGTGAACCAGTTGCTAACCTAGCATTTGTAATGAAGGTTTTCTATAAGGTGGGCAGCGGCCACATGGATATTGCAAATTTACATTTCTTACTTTTATAACTTTCATTTGTGCAACAGTGTATTCTAAGCACATTCATAGACATTTTTATTCCATCCAGAGGCATTAAAAATTAGATGGAACTATGCTTATAATATATATCTATTCATTTTACAAATCCCTTATACTTTTGATGAAATACAACATTTTTATTCCCCTGTGTTTGTAAACAACCATATAATGAAGAGAAAAAGTTCCAGACAAGCGGACTGGCACTGTCACTCATTCCAGGTTTGTGCTGGCTCAAATTCCCACAAGGGAGAATTACATAATTCCTGAAAGCGTTCAAAGAGCTAAAGATACAGTCAGAACAATTGGTGTAAGTTCAGCAAAAGCAGAAAGGGATCTGCTTTTTTAATATGTTTAGAGCAGCGAAGTTGCCTGTTTGTAGTATTTTAAACACAAAGACTATTGCCTAACGGACGGAATAGGATCCTACTCCTCCAGTGAAAAGATGGATAGGATAAATCACACAGTTAGTGATGCCCCAATTAAAGTGAAGAATATTGCAAAGGAGGATACCAATCAAGAAGCGATATGGAAGTATCTTAAATGACAGTTTCATTATTTTTTTTCTCAGGTACTATTTAATATTTGTTCATTCACATTTTAAAACCCCTTCTTATAACATTATCTATTTTTGTGTATCTCTTTACTTGTTCTTATTTAAGTATCAAGTGTAGGAAATCATGAACTACCTGTTGGTATAACTTTTTGTACCAGGGACATTGAGGCAGTGAACCAGTTGCTAACTTCTTTGAATCGCACCACGGGATGCAACCCTACTTCTGATTTGACACCGTGCATATCGCCTTGCTCTGTTTGGACAGCTGCTTCTTGGTGTATACGCAGGTTCCGTGAGAGCACAATGAAGTGTCTGGAGTTCTCGTTCTTCTCAGCCGTTGAATGTTGTTGTCATCAGGTGCCCCCGAGTTGGTTCCAAGTCACAGCAAGCCCACGTACCCCAGAAGGAAACGATGGCCAGTCCAACACCGTCCTCATAATTGTTCTTGTGCTTGAGCCTATTGTTCCAGCCACTGTGTCAATGCATCTCCTAGAGGGCCTCCCTCTTTTCCACTGCCCCTCCACTTTACCAAGCATGATGTCTTTCTCAAGGGTCTGGGCTCCCCCCCCCCCAAACAGCGCATACAAAGCACATACTTACCTTTGCATAGTCAATGAAAATACAGGTTAAGATCTTTCTGGTATGCTTCCTGCAGTATTCAATCGTTTTCACATGAACTCTATCAAGATTTGAACTCAAGACTTGACTTTTTAAAAATTCTTTCAGCTGAGATAAGCTGAGCGTGGCTTTCTAACTCCAGGTCTTTGCAATTTGCATTAGCGTACGCTGCTTTGTCTTCTCAAACTGTGAAATGTTCTGATCAGCTCTTTTCTATCATCATTTCTTCCTTTTGTCTGAGATGCTCCCTGTCCAAGAGCAAGTTTCAGTGTCTCTCTGATAAGCACTTTGGTCTTTTTGCTCTTTAATGTAGTGGGCAAATCCTATAATTATGAATTTGTTAAATATTTATAGTTCCATAATAAAATATTATGCAGTCAATAAACAAGCATGTTGAGGGCTTTATTGATATGGTAAGATATTTACAATATTCACCCCTCCTTACTTACCAACATAATTTTGCTTCAAAGATCTTAAGAAAATATATGTGAAGTGAAAATGGAATATGATCACGTCACCTCACTCTCTTCCCTGTTCTGTGAACAGGCCCTTGGCTAAGTTCACCGACTATTACTACCTCCTCCCCGCACCCCATCCCCATGTTAGGCCAGGTCGACTAGAGAAACAAACCCAGGGACACTTACATATGTCAAAGAAAGAGCTATCTATCAAGAGGTCATCATCTACCAAGAAAACATCTCAGCTCAGTCCAACTCAAGTCCGTAGGTCCAATACTAGTCCATAAGTCCCTCTTCAGACTCAGGAAGCCACATGTAATGATGCAGAACACAGGCACATCACTGGCCAGTGTGTGCAAAGTCCCGTGAATCCAATGGTGGTGCATCTGGCCACTTTCTGAGTGACTCAATTGCAGGAAGGTGAAGGCAGAGAGGGGGAGGCTCCCAGGACCCTCCTTATGAGAAGGTCAAGCTCACAAGGAGGCACCATCAGGGATGTGACCTGATTGACAGGCCAGACTCCACCCCCCACACTTTTTTATCTTCAAGTTGACAGGGAGTTATGTAACTCCCACACCCAGGTTGCCTCAGGGAGAACTCAGCCCTCATCACAGCCTACAGGGGAGGAATGCCCAGGCTCCAGGTTTAGGCGGCCCAAGTACTGTCCCTAATCCCCATCTCAAAGACCACTCCCTCTCTATATTGTGTTTTTAGGTTGGTAGTTGAATTACTTTATTGTGCTAACCTGGCCAATAAACACACGTGGAGTTAATTGAAGGGTGGAGGGATAAATGGCAAAGGTCAGCCTCACCTTTCTAGTTCTCAGGTCTCTTGCTTTGTGATGGTTGGACCAGGGTGCAGCTGCCTTAGTCAGTTCCCTGCTTCAGCTTGCAAGGCTCACTTCCTGCAAGACATCCCTGAGAAGAAACCACATGGACCTAGCCTGATGCAGCCCTGGGTGCTGGAGCACCCGTGTGGAGACCCCTGCCACTGCTGTGATGCTTATACATTCACTGACTCAGCTTTCCTCCTGCAGTCAGCATCATTGTGTGTGTTTTGTGAGATGGAGGAGGACTTTGTGGATTGGATATATGGGTTAATGTTGGACTTGTGTGCTTGGGCAGCACTGGGTTGGGTTGTTTTCTTGATGTGCACTTAACCTTTATATAAAACTCTCTCTTATACATGAGTCTCTGTGGATTTGTTTCTCTAAAGTACCTAGACCAACACAGGTGTCTTAGCTCATCCCTTCATTCACCTCCTCATAACCCCTGTGGCTTTGTTGGGGGCAGAGGATTCCCTGTCCACAGTGGGGAGATCTGGGTCCAGTGTGCATGTGTGGGAGAGGCATTGCATGCTGTCCTCTGGGTTCCCCCTGCTTGTTCCTCCGTGGATCACCCCCTTCCTAGTCCTGAGTGGCTGCCACTGGCCCCACCCCCTATCTGCTCCCACCCACTAGGGGATATTGAGAAAACATAAGGAGTCACACCGATGTCAGCTAGCTGACTTAGCATCTTGAGGGCCTGGGGACCAGTGTGCCTCATCTCTGGGCTCTTTCTTATTGTGACCTGGCTCTTCCTTCAGAACTGAGAACAGACAGAGTGGTGGTGTCCATGCATGAGGTTAATGGGCCAGAAATTGGAAGTGGGTCTCCCACGCCGAAGCCAAGCATTATTGACTACTCATGTCCCACCACGTGGCAGACCTTATATGGGCCCTCCTTTTGGCCTGTGTCCTCCTGTGGCATCCATCCTGGACCCCGGCTGTTTCTCAGTTGGTTCTGAGAAAAGAATCACATGGAACGAAGCCAGGCTAGGTGAGTCCAGCATAAATCAAAAGGACTATTTACGTAGGTCCCCGTATTATCGGCCTTTATGACAGCCTTGATTACCGGTGCTTACTGCATCGGGAGTGCCGTTGATAACAGAGTTGAAGCAAGGGAAAATTGCCACACTGGCATATTTCTATAGTATCGTGGGTTTTGAAATTCTGCTTGTAAAGCCCTGCTGTGCCATTTACAAGTAAGGTCAAGAAGAAGAGGAGCCAAGGCCTAGTTGGCTGGTAGGCAAGTGCAGTTCCAATGGGCGTTGATACCGCAGGTCAATAAGCAGTGCTGAGCTTCCTGGCCCCTGAGCTTCCTGGTGACACTGGCCCATTGTGTAAACCTGTGGGGGTGGCCGGTGCAGAGAGAAGCAGCACTGGGGTGTGCACGCACGGACTGACTCCCTGTGCCAGGTTTGAGTCATCGTTTGAAACATCCTGGGATAGTCAAGGGTTTGGGACCATGACGTAGATCATGGCAAATCTTTGATGTGGTGAAACACACGAGAACTTGTTCTCTACTGATGACCTGACCGCTGTGCAGGAGGTTGAAGCTGAACCCTGGTGCACTTAGACTTGGACCTGGAGGTATTTATGTTGTAAGTGCTCGAGTCAAACATTTAAATCCAAGTTCTCTGCTACAGCCTGAGCTTTCTGTGCTTTATATTTTAACACACTCAAAATGATGGGGTTTTTTCCCTGCCTTTGCCATCATGACTAACCTTGAAACTCCGTGTCTCTTCCAACAGTTGAAGGATTTTGTCACTTTTTAGTTTATTTTTGTGCTTAAGGGATGAAAAGTCTGTTAGGGCTGACGGCCTATATTTTATTCTTTTGGAGATGTTGATAAAGTCCAACCTCAGTGAGAGGTTTCCTTCCTGTAGATGAAATTTTAATTTTTTGTCACCCAGTTTGAAAAGTCACCCTTCCCCACACCCAGCCATCTTGTCTCCCTCCTGGCTGTTCACCACTTACTGAGAAGGCTAGTATCTGCAGTCAGCGAACTGCTTACTTTGCACCTGAGGCTCTGGTTTCCATGAAGGCAATAGGAGGGAGGGATCCTAAAGGCAAGGTAGTCTTGATTTGGCTTGCTGCCTGATTGTCATCTGGTTCAACCTGATTTCCTTTAAGCTTGGGAAAGAGGGCTAAATCGTCATTTATTGTGCTGGGATTTTGGTCTTCCCTCTCAGGGAATTTCTGTCCACTTACAAGCTCTGGGTTACATCAGACCCAACTCACCACTGCTGAGCTGAAGGTCAGGATGAAGGCAGGTCCCTCACCATGCTGTCACATGGCCTTGGACGCACACAGGTTCTAACCCCCAGCAGCAAATTGCTAAGCACCTTTCTATCCAGCAGGCCTGCGAAGATTTCAGGGGTTACCCCAGAGTTTTACTATCTGTCTCTAAAACCCTGAAAATGTCCGCAACGGACACGTACCTATTGATTCTTTCTGAAGACGTTTATATTTGGTCTTGTCTGCACGCATGGCGAACCGAGCCACTCCCTATTTGGCATCGCGGGTGCCAGGCGACAGGGGGCCCCTCAGAACTCATTCGTTATTTCAGCACACAGCTGCCTGGTTGAGGGTGAATGATGAGAGGACCTGGAACTATCCGGGACCATGATGAGCAAGCAAGGAGACAGAATACAGCGCTGGCCTGGAAGTGCACCAGGTGGATTCTAGGCCTGGGGCAGGCAACCGTAAAGTCAGCTGGAAACAAACAAAGAAACAAATAAACACAACACACCCTCATTATTCTGGGCCACATAGGGACAAGATGACAACAGTGTTTTCCAGCTGTCTGATGTTGTGATTCTAGGACTTGGGAGGAGAGCATCTTTTCTTTTTGATTCTGGAAACACGGCCCTGATACCTTTGGTTGAAGCTGTTGTGTCAATCCAGTGCCCTGAAGGCTTTCCTCATTCTCGTGGACCCTCTCCGTTATCAGACATGATGCCCTTTTCTAGAGTTGACCTTTCCTGACAACCAGTACAACGTAAGCAAGACAAAGCCTTGCTATGCTTGCGTCTAAGAAGCATGCTGGTTGTAATTTTTCTAAAACTGAAAGCCTTACGGATAAGAACGAGATATAACTCGATTTAACCTCTCTGATTGCGTGACTCTGGGCTTCTGAAACTTGTTTTATAAATAAGGATCATAAACTTACTTTGTATCTGTTGTTGGCTGCGGTGTTGTGGCAACGGTGCACGTGTAGAGAGAGGACCTTGCATAGCTCTTGCACGTGGTTGGAACGCAACACCTGTGAGGTTTCCTTCTGTAACATGTGTCCTTCTGCATTTCATTTATATCCTCACACACACCCCTGTCCCCCGGCCCAACTCCAGCATCACTGAGGTAGGGTAGCCACTGGTGACAGGACCAAAGGCAACTTCAGAAAGGAAAAGAAATGCTCATTCTCAGCACCCTCCCAAGGGACTCCTTAATCACAATGGGCCACTTTCTCCCACGCGTGCTTCCAGGGAAACGGACTGCTGCTGCTGCTGCTGCTGTTGGGTAATTCCTGTCCTGGGAAGAGCCAGGACCAGGGCACAGGGAATGCCTTTGTTTCAGGCTTGAGAATTTCAACCCAGGTTGGAAGGAACAAAACCTCTGATTCATTTGAGAGACAGACCAAAGCTGATTTTGTGGATGGAGCCAAGGAAGAGGTTTCCCGGGAGATCCACTAGTGGATGGGTGAGCTGGGTGGTAGAAGGACCTAAGAGCAGGGGTTCTCAACCTTCCTAATGCTGCGACCCT
This sequence comes from Tenrec ecaudatus, assembly GCF_050624435.1. Taxonomy (NCBI): domain Eukaryota; kingdom Metazoa; phylum Chordata; class Mammalia; order Afrosoricida; family Tenrecidae; genus Tenrec; species Tenrec ecaudatus. The sequence goes on from NC_134538.1 coordinate 9,205,800, forward strand.
TTCATATAGTTCCTCATGTTGTGGTGACCCCCAACCATGAAATTATTTTCATTGCTACTTCATCACTGTCATTTTGCTACTGTTATGAATCGGGCGACCCCTGTGAAAGGGTGGTTTGAGCCCCAGAGGGGTAGTGACCCACAGGTTGAGAACCACTGACCTAGAGACTTCCGAGATGTGAGGGCGCAGCCTTTTGTCTATAGCAGGAAGAAGCCAGCTAGCGTCAGTGTGGTTGGTGTGTGGGAATCCTTTTGCCCCAGTGATGTGATTTGTCCAAGGAAATGCCTAGGAAGTTGTAGAATGGAGTTAGAAGCAGAGCTTATTAGTGCCCCCTTAATTCTTGGCAGCTTGAAAGCTTCCCACTTGAGCCATGCTTTCAGAACCGCTGGGTAAAACATTGAAAGCACTGTCGATGATCTCTTTCACATATCAGGCACTGTATGCTCAGGGTGGACCATTCAAGGGTGTGCAGACATTCACAAGGCATCGGATTACGGCAGCAGAAGAGAGTTCTAGTAAAGAGAGCTGTGTGTGAGACATCCGGGGATTTGGGAAAAGATGGCAGATATGGGAATGATGGCCCAATATGGCTGCGTAATAGATTGTAACGGGAAGAGTGTGGAGAGATCAGTATTGCTGCTGGTTGCTGTCGGTTGTTATTGTCTCGGATTCATGGCAACCTTGTGTGTAACAGAACCAAACATTGTGCCGTCCTGTACTACCATCATGCCCGTTGATGCATCTAAGCCCACTCACTGTTGAAGTTACCATGTCAATCCATCTCATGAATGTTTTCCTGCATTTTCAATGGCCCTGCACCAAAGGTGATGCCTGTGTCCAGAGCCTGATCTCTCTTGGTGACAGGTCTAATGTAAATGAGTCAAGCCTGCCCATCCTTGCTTCTCAGGAGCATTCTGGTGTCAATGTTCTTTGTTGGGTATCAAGTTGGTGATTGTGACTCAAGAGCTAGCTGGACTAGTGGGGTCCAGACAAGCCTGGTGTGCCTGACAAGCTGGTGAGATTGGTCCATTATGAAGGTATTTGCAGGAGGGAAATTACGTCTAATTGGAGTCAGAAATGGCATATCTGATTAGAAGCAGAGCCTTGGCTATGGAAGAGAGATAAATGTGGAGGCTGACTTCATTTGTCTCTTGGCCTTGATCTGCCAGGACTGTGTCTGTGTTCTATGGCTAGGTAGAACCTGAGCTTCACATAGGGAAGAAGGGTTTTGTGCAATGAAATATTAAAGTGATTTAATTGAAACATTTCAATGACCCACGGAGGGACACATTGCAGGGCAAACCTCATTGATTTGCTATTCGTGTCCAATAGTGCGGAGGACATTTGCTCCCACTTCAAAACTGACCACAGTCTGAACAATGGGACCTGGACATGCCCATCAGGCCCAGAATTACTAGGCAGCACTGGCAGCAAGGGCTGGTGGATATCAGAAATCTGGCAGAAGGGAGTCCCAGTTGCAATGGTAACTCCCTGAATTTAATGAACTAAGCCGCAGGTGCATTGGCAACTCCCTGGACTTGTCTATAAGTTCACATAAATTGCTGGGTGGTGGTGGTGGGTGTTTTCAGAGTACACAGGAGCACTAGTGGTGAGTTGGCTATGCATTGAACTCCTAACACAAGGTCAGCAGTTTGAATCCACCAGTTACCCCCCAGGAGAAAAATGAGACTGTCTACTCCCATAAATGTTTGAACCTCTCATGAACCGAAAGGGGCCATCCTACTCTGAGCTATTGGGTTACTTGACTCGATGGCAGTGAGGTTCCTCCCCCCACCCCCAAGAGTACTGATCGTGTATTAACACACAAGGAAAAGGAGCCAAAAAAGACAGATTACCGTTACTTCAGGTATTTAAGGGACTCATTTTGTGCATTGCAGTGTAGAACACATTGTTGAATGTGTCCTTAGCATCCATGTTCACAAACTAGCTTAAGTAAAACAGGTGAATGTCTCAGAGGAGACTTAAGGACGATGGAGTTGTTCGTCTATTTTCCTCTCACAAGGTGGTGCGGTTCCCTCCCATACGGTACCAGGGTTGGTTTGCATCACCAATAGAACGTGGCAGAAGGGATGCTTGTCTGTCACTTCCAAGATTAGGCTATAAAACCCTGTCTGTCACTTCTCTTGGGTTCTATCACCCACTCGCTTTGGGGAAGCCAGATAATGTCAGTCCCCTGGAGAACCCCATTTGGCAAGGACCTTCTGCCAACAGCCAGGTGAGTGAGTCGTCTTGAAAACACAGCCTCCAGCCCCAGTCAAGTCTTCAGCTGAGGGCAGCCCTGGCCAACATCTTGACGGCAACCTCATGGGAGACCTGGAGTGAGCGCCACTGAGCTAAGCCTTTCTGAATTTCTGGGCCCCCGAAAACTCTTTGAGATATTTTGACTGCCATGTTTTAAAGTGATCTGCTAGATTACAAAGTCTTTAGTCTTTTCTTATTCAAGGTCTTCATTTTTGATCAGAAAGCAGAAGCTTATGGAAACCCCCATGGGAATTTCATGTGGTGCCTTTCATTTAGTGCCTGGTACATTTAAAGGGCAGAGGAAAAAAAGTAAACCTCTTCCTTTGTTCTCCAGGCTCTCTGTGGCCTCCAATCCAGCCCTCTCCCACGCAACCCCGACGCATATTCCAGGGAGAGAAGTTCATTGTGTTCAAAATCCACACACAGCCCACAGTTCAGCGTTCTGTCTGCAGCTCTTGTGGGAGGAGCCATGGCCAGGAAGCTAGCATTTCTTGATGCTTTTTGTGTGTCAGGAGCTGTGGGACATATTTCATCTATTTTAATAAAGAGAAAAATAAGCGTGTCTCACACTTGGTGTTGTGCATACCGCTGCCCTGTAAGGCGTGAAGTGGCGGCACAATTCCGATCAGTAGGACACGTGCTCTGTGCTTGGAGGTTCTTGGGGGATGCAGAAAGGACAACCAAAGCGCTGAGCATTGTTTTGGGTTGCTAGAGGGTGAGACAGTACAAGGGACCTTTCGATTAGTAGAAAATAAGGGGTTTGTGACTGTTGGCTGCGGCGTGGAAAGCTAGAGTGTTCAGTGTAACACGGAAGAGAAAGATGAGTTTATGGAGGGATCCTGAGGCTGAAGGGACCCAGGAAACAGAGACTCAGGGAACTGTGTGGGGATCTTAGAGAAGGTATGGGGTGCTTGTGGGGGTTAGTACTGAGAGATATGGCACAAGGCTGACACCCACAGGAAAGGTGGCCTGTGGGGAATTTCTGGTAATGAGCCAGCCATGCGACTATCAAAACAAGAGAACTGGACTCCCGAGTCTAAGTCATCTTGTATTTCCTGACCCCAAACCATTGTCAAACCTGCTTCAGACAAAATGCCTTGTGGGGTTGTGTACAAGGGAGGATTGTGTGGGTTTCAAAGTCTGAGCAGAATGATCAGTTGAAGAAGGAGACGAGTGAGGTCAAAGCTGGCGGAGAGCTGGGATTTGGAGCCAAACGTAGCCCGGAGGATGCAAGCCTCTGGGAGGATTGGGGTCTTTGCCAACCTATATTGCTGTACATGAACCAATTTTATTTAAGTCTTACGGAGCTTCAGTAGACATCTAGGTTCTAATTATACTGTTTCAATAGCATCATCTCCATTTCACAGATGAGTGAACCAGAGCATGGGGCCACTCATGAATTGGCTCAGGTCACATTGCCCCCAGGGGTGGCTCTAGATTTCATGTCAATAAAGTCAAGGACTTTGTATAGATATAAGCCCGCACACTCAAAGATGTCCCTGAACAAGCATCTCTTAGAGATATTACAAGTTCCATTCCAGACCACTGTTAACATGAGTTTCTTGTTTTCCAAGTGCATATAAAAGTGATGATTACACCCTACTTCAGTTTATTAAGTGTGTAATAGCATTGTGTAAAGGAAATGTTGTGCAAAGGACCAAACCATGACAGGGAGGCATGGAACAAGGATATGCTTTTGGAAAACTGGCATCCATGGACTTGCTCGATGCAGGGTTGCCATGAGCATCAAATATATGGGGGGTGGGGGTGGGGAAGCAGTATCTGTAAAGTGCCATAAAGCAAAGTACAGTAAAACGAGGTATACCTGTGCTACACTAAGGGTTGGCATAATATTGCCTGTTAAGGGCTGGAAAGTAAATATTTTGGCTTTGAGGACTTCTGATCTGTTTTAACAACTCACCTCTGCCATTGTGGCAGAGAGCAGTTATATACCTGTACATAAATATATAGGCGGGGTTATATTCCAATTAAACTTTATTGATGGGCAAGGACATTTGAATTTCATATAATTTTCATGTGTCATGAAATGTTATTTTAAAATTAGTTTTAATTCTTAAAAAAAGCATCAAAACCATTCTTAATCTGCTGCTGGAGGAACAAGCAACAGGACAGGCACAAGCTCAGGCTTGCAGGGCATCCAGTGTGCTGGCTAGGTGGCCAGACAGCCTAGCAGAGAGCTTGCCTGTGCCAGTGAACCACACGTCCTCCACCTTAGAGATGTATCTTGTAGGTCACTTTGCCAGAGGACACCTGAGGTCAGCTGGGATCAAATTGTTAAGGGAGGGGACCGGATGTTGTCTACTGAGTCTCTGCCATGCAAAGCTATGGCAAGGTCCCCCCAGAGAGGCAGAGAGCCCTAACAGAGGGATGAGGGATACTGATGGGAAAGTCAAGTCAGGGGAGGGGAGAGGGAGCAAACAAGTCTGGGGGAGCACAAATGCATGGCTGTTGGTAGGAAAAGCAGGAGGGCTGACCTCCAGGTGGGGAGAAGAATGACTAAAAGTGCTTTTGGGGACTCTAGCGGGGGATGCCTCTGGTGGTAGGCACTGAATTGGACACACATTGACCCAGACTTCTGGGCACATCCTGAGGACCCAGGCTGGGTGACGGGGAACACTCGGGCATTGAATCTGGATCTTCAGGGTGCATGGCATGCTCAGAGGCAACATCAGTGAGACGAAATGCAGAAAATCCACAGGATGAACTAGAGTCTGCCTCAGACATACTTGTAACCTGAGAACCTAAGTCAGAAAATTCATGGTGTTTGAGGCAGGGAAAGACAGTTGTACCAAGCTTGATGAGCTGCTGGTAGGCAGACGAACATGGCCTTGCTACATCAATGCCCTACCTTTACCTTCATTAAGATATATATTATCCTGACAAAGCTGTGACTGACCTCAGTGAATATGGTAAAATTTCCCGAACAACCAACTCTCATTGCATAAGTAGTGTCCAGCCATGAAAGGATTGATTCCGTATAAACCAAGGGTCCTCAAACTACAGCCTGCGGGCCACATGTGGCCTCCTGAGGACATTTATCCAGCCCGCTGGGTGTTTTTGCCAAAACCGCCTGTCCTGCTTAGCAGCCGACTCATCGAGTGTGCATAGGAATTTGTTCAGTTTTTTTAAACTAGTCTGGCCCTCCAATGGTCTGAGGGACAGTGAACTGGCCCCCTGTTTAAAACACTTGAGGATCCCTGGATAAGTGAATAATTCAGATTCTGTGATATGGAGTTAGCCTACATTGGCCCAATACTGCTCTCTCAACAGGACTTAAAAAAAAAATTAGTACCAGGGCTAATCAAAACAATATCAAGAGAAGATTGGTATACCCCACAGGGATGAGCAATAAGACTTTCTACCATAAACTAACATGGAGGTTTTGAAAGGGAACCAAAGGCAGATAAAAAACAAAACAAAACAGGTCCAGGAATGGGCTTGGGGCTCGCACTAAATCCTAGCTCCAAGTTAAGAACAATTGATGATTACATCAAGGCACTCCTAGATACTCACCCTCAGAACAGGAACACAGAAGAAATGGGGGCGATAGCAAAGTGTGGTGAAGAAAGGAGATGGTGCCCGGCTATCAGATAAAAAAGCACCCGGGGCCTTAAAGGCGTGTTTCCTAACAGGCAGCCATCTAAGTCATGAGATGTCAACTAAGTCCACATGTAGGAAGCGCACTAACATCTGTCACTCACTGAAGGGTTGTAAATCATATAATCCAAAGGCGAAGGAGGTATTGAATAGTACCAGAGCCTAAATTGTGCGAATCTGGTTTTCAGAAGGCTGTGGATGACACTGGCAGCCCAGGATACATTTGTGAGAACTACATAGGAAATAAGCCTCCGGTGAGTTCCCTCTATCCATAGTAGAGGGATGGGAGGAAAGTGGTCACCAAATAGAGCACATTGGGCAGAGGATCATAGAAAATCTAAATTATAAACGTGACTTGAACAATGAAAACTTTGTCAGTTAATCCCTCCTCTGATGAACGTTAGGACTGATCTGTTTTTCACGTTTTCTGTATCTTTTTTTTTGCTCGTTAATATTGGGGTTTATCTCAGACGTGTTATGTCATTGGGGTCACCCTCTTGAATTTTTTGTTACGTTTTTCTGTGTTTCGGTATATGAAAACCAGGATGGATGAACCTACAAGGACAACAAGTAGAATCAGGGCTTCCTGGGGGTTGGGTGGGGGTACAGTGGTGATGGGGTGGGGGCAAAGGGAGCTGATGTCAAGGAGTTCAAGGAGGAAAAGAATGTTCTGAAACTGATGGAGGTAGCAATTGTACAATGCTGCTTGAGACGACGGAAGTATGGGATGACATAATATCTGTGTTAAATCCCAATAAAATGGTTTTTGAAGAAAATGAAGATAAAAGTCAGAAAGGAAAAGAAAAAAGATTCTTACTTCTTGGGCTAGATATGAAACCAGGCAGGGTCTGGATTGGAGCTCTGCTGACACTGTGTGGGCCCTGGCCTACACCATTCAGTTGAAGGTCAAGGTCAAGGAGAGGACTATAGAGAGTGTCAGGGGAGTGGTCTCACTAAACTCACTGCTGTTAAATTAATTTCAATTCACAAGGACCCTACAGGACAGGGTAGAACTGCCCTGCTAGGCTTCTGAGGCTGTAAATCTTCACAGGAGCAGAAAGCCTCATCTTTCTCCTGCAGGGTGACCGGTGGATTTGAACTGCTGAATTTGTGGTTAGAAGTTCAATTTGTAACCCACGCCACCACCAGGGCTCCTTAAAGGAGGGATAAGTATCGGCAAAAAGGCAGAGGTATGCCATGTTCTTTTTGTTTAAGAGATGTTTGCTGAAACCTCCACCAGACTCTTCACAGAGCCAGGGGGCCGACGCCCTTCGAGCCTGCCAGGCCTCAATGAAGCCTCCGTTTCTGTGGATGAATCACAACTGCTTTGGAGCCTCAGTGGCCCCGGCGTTCTATGTTGGGCCGCTAGCCCCGAGATCAGCAGTTTGAAGCCACCAGCCAGTGTTTGGGAGAAAGACCAGACTTTCTGCTTCAGTACAGCGTTACAGCCTTTGGAATCTCCCAGGGGCAGTTGGACTTTGTTCAGAATCAACTTGATGGCAGTGAGTTCAGAGCTCCAGTGGTGTTATCAGTAGGCACTTGGCTGTTAACCGGAGGATTGGCAGTGTGGAAGGCCTGGTGTTTTCCACAGGCAAGAGAGTTCTCCAGAGCTTTTCTATCCCGTCTCACAGATTGGTTTGAATTGGAACTTCTTCGAAGGTGTCCCACACAAACAGCAATTGACCCTCCCTGGCTGGCTGTGCAGGTGTGCGTCAGAAGGCTGGACCAGGGAACGCAAGGTCCCTTCCAGCTCTGGGAATGTCTGCTTGCATCACATGCATCAGCCGTCTCTCACCTGTGTTCCCTTTGCCCATTCTCCTTCTGCCTCACTCTTTCCTCTTCACTTGAATCCCTCTGAACTCAACCCCAGTCCGGTCCTGCCTGGTCTCTGAGGGTCTATTTCAAGGCTGGAGGAGTCTCTGAGGGTCTATTTCAAGGCTGGAGGAGATTATCTTATCCAAAACCATCACAGGGAAAAACAGCTGGAATACCCAGGATAATAAAACAAGCTGACAAGAGGTGAAGGGATGTGTACTTGGTCTTTGTTGATTGGTAAAGCCAAGTGTTTAACCTTCTGATAGCAGGAATTTCTTTCTTTTTTGAGTCAAATGTAATACCCTCATGCTGTAACTTTTTTTTTTTTAAGCTGGGGGGGGGAATAAGAGGAATTCATTTATCTTGGGATTAACGAGATCTTTTCTTTTTCTTTTATGCTGGCAACATGAGGTTTAACAGATCTCTGATCTCGTGCTGAATGAAAAATATGGGATGACAATAGAGCTCTGAGGCTGGGGGCTTGAACCCAATTTGGATTACGGTGCACAGCAGCGGGCGTCCTCTCACTAGTCGGGGTGCAATGAGTCTTTGGAACCGGTGCTGAGCGATGGCTCCCTGGGGCTGAGCCTTACACTCCCTCTCTATTGTTCCCTGGAATCCAGGGGCAATCATTGGGAGGCTGGGCCTCACAATTAGATGCTGAGAGGTGGCAGGCCTGCCCTGAACCTTGGGGAAGGCAGACCAGGGATACGTGCTGTGTGAACACCAGGACCCACATTGAGCTGGGAAACTTGGTTTTAGCTAAGGAAGTGGGATTGTTGATTAAGGCATTTAAATTATAGGAGCCTCAGTCTTGCAGGTCAATCACATTTGTATCCCAAAGGCTCAGGAGCCTGTGGAGACAAATGAGAGGCCAGGTGTGGGTTTGAGGGGGCATAGTGGTTAAAGTGTCGGTTCATTTACCAACAGGCCAGGCTTGAGGTAAGGCCCTATCAGCCTGCTTCCCTAAATATCTGCAGCCTTGGAAACCTGTGGGGTGGTTCTTTTCAGACCTAGAGGCTCGCTGGGATTTGGAATCAACAGGCGGACAGTGGCTTTGGTGTTTTGGCTTTCCTCTATCCAAGCACCATGGTAGCAACCCCGTCAGTCACATCACAGCCCCCCCCCCCCCCCGCTTTTTCTCTCCACCAGCTAGCATCATTAGTTTTAGGCATGTAGGCACAAATGCACTTCCATTTTCCCATTCCCAACAAGGCGACACCCTTGACAAACTGTGTCACCTGGTCCTGGGGCAGCATTGTGGAGGCCCTGTATGTCTACAAAAATACCTATCTTGGCAGAGATACCACACTCACAGTGGGGCACCAGTCTGTCAGGGGGCCACTGGGAACAGAAGGTGTGTTACATACACGCTGTTTCTGGGGTTTCTTAGTGATCCCTAAACACTGTGTCTCCCCTTTTGAATCAAACAAAAGCACCAGTATGTGTTTCCTGGAGCAAAATGCTTCCGGTGCTGCCTGCCTCGTTTCCATATCTTTTTATAAGCTCAACTTAGAGCAGCCTGCAGTGTCTACCTGTCACAGAGCTCTGGTGGTAATTCCAATAAATAAAAAACAAATGAAATTTGATAATGGGACAGGTTGCCCCAGACTTATGGTGATTGTGTGTGTGTGTGTGTATGTGTGTGTGTGCGTGAAAGAACAGCGTTCCATTGGGTTTTTAAATGGCTGACTGGGTTTCCCAAAGCAGATCAATAGCCTCTCTTTCCGAGATGTTTCATGGTGGACTTGAACTTGCCACCTTTTGGTTAGGCATCTATTATACTACCCAAGGACCCCTTCGGCCATGGGCTGTTGAGTGCTTGCTGTATTAGGCAAGCTTCATATTTCAGAATCTATAGAACATCTCAAATTTAGAAAATGAGCCCCTGGGAAGGCAAGGGAACAGTGTTGTACAAGTACTGGCAGCTGGAGTGGGTCCCAGACAGTGTGCTTCCTCCTGATAGATCACTTTGTGTGTACAAATGACTCTCCACAGCGCCAGCGCACAGTGGCCATTCAACACTGGTCATTCATGCCTGTACTCTCCTCCCAGGGACCCACCAGAAAGTAATGGGGAGCCAGGGCAGAGAGCGAGGAGAGGACTGATGATGGGGACAGTCAAACAGTCACACTGTCACACTGCCCGTGGGCTGTGCTTTCATGCTGAGACTGCGGACAGGGGGATTTTTTTTAAAAAAATCATTTGATTGGAGGTTCTTACAGCTCATCAACTGTATCAAGCATATCAAGGTGATGGGTGCTCCCTTTCTCCCCCTTCCCCCTCCCTGACCATGCAGCAGGGAGATTGTTTATAAGCAGAGACGAGAGGGCTGTCCAGACAAGGAGTAGCATCCCTTGGAGAGGCACTGTGTCTCCATGCAGCAGCTCTGGTGGCACTGTCAAGTAAGCACTGGGATGCTCACTGTAAGGTTGATGGTTCAAACCCATCAGCCACTTTGCGGGAGAAAGAAGAGGTCACCTGGTCCTGTAAAGATTTACGGCTTTAGAAACCCTACATGTGGTCACTGTACATCGCAATTGACCCAATGGCAGTGGGTAATGGGCATTTCTCAGATACTGAGAGATTTCCCTGTCAGAATTATTTGGGGGCAATAGGTTAAATTTATTTGAAATATAGTTTTAAAATCCTGTGACAGCAGAGAAATCGTTTAATTGGGAAGTGATTTTATTTTGAGTGATGGAAATGTTTTCAAACGTGCTCGAGGTTCCACAACACTGTGAAAAATTAAATGCCACTGCAGCGTCCGCCTTCAGTGATTAATTTTACGTTGTGGGAATTGTATGGCCGTAAAAAATGACTGCGATGTCCCAAAGCAAATAAACAGCTAGACGACTTTTAAAAATAGACTCACTAGCATTATAATGGATGTATGTAAAACCACCCTGGGTCTGATTGCACAGAGAATAACGAATCACCTGGCCCCCACACCAGGGGGGTGTCCTGATGCTCACAGGGAAGAGGGGCCCAGACACTGACAATGGGGACATGGAGTCAGCCCACTTCCTACTTAGCATCCTCTGGTTTCTTTAATTTCCAGGTCTACTTTATTTCTTAAAATCTTAAGGAAGGTCAGAGCTCTCTTCTGAGACTGCCAAGGGGCCGAACTGGCCGGGCATGTGGAGGGTCCGGTCTTGCACCACTCCCAGGCGCGGGCGCGGCTCCTGGGGCGCAAAGTGACGGCGGGGTCGCACTGTGGGGTCTTTGCCAGCAGCCCTCACCTGAGGTGCCAGGGCCATGAAGAGTGTCCGGGGCTGGGTGGGGCCTCGCTGAACGTGGCCCTGCAAGCCGGCCTCGCGTTTCCACTGCGGCCTTTGGGCATGAGCGCCTGCCCTGGATCGAGGATGGGGCTGCCCCGGTACGGCCGGCCCTGCGAGTGCTCGGCGCTGGCGGGGTCGCGGTGCTGAGCGCATCCATCCGGGGACGCTGACGCAGCGCCCCCGGAGCGGCCATGGAAGCGGTGGGCGACTTCGAGTACAGCAAGCGGGGCCTTGTGGGACATGGAACCTTCGCTGTGGTCTTCCGGGGGCGGCACCGCCAGAAAACTGATTGGGAGGTCGCTATAAAAAGTATTAATAAAAAGAACTTGTCAAAATCACAAATACTGCTTGGCAAGGAAATTAAAATATTAAAGGAACGTCAGCATGAAAATACTGTAGCACTCTATGATGTCCAGGTAAGTTTATTGTGCCAAACGTGGCCAATAAACACGTGGGATTGGTTGAAGGGCCGAAAGAGAAATGGTTCGGTGAGCCTCGCCTTTCTTGTCTCTTGCTCTTGGATCATTGGATGAGTGTGCAGCTGCCTTGCTTGTTTGTGCCTCCATTTGCAAGCTGAACTACCTGTGGGACTCCTAGCCCATGGACTGTGTCTCTGTAATTTGAGGTTCCTTCAAGACCTGTTTTGTCACGCTGCTGGATACATCTCTTGAGCTGGGGACTGTCGAACCCTGTCTTCTGGCTAACTGTTTGTGACCTGCCTTGCTGTTTGCTGCCTGTGCCCGGATAGCCTGAATTGCTCTACAGAGCACTACCCGGCGGCCCTCAAGACTTGAAGGACTGCCAGTGTACTAGCTGTCTCACGGAAGTGAGTTACTCTGAGCTATTTGTACTGCTTTATAGATTAATGAACTGTTTATTGCTTATGTTATTAATCTATCTAAATAAATATTTATATAATTTAAAAAAATCTTAAGGAAATCTTAGGCATACTCTGGTTTCCCTTCAACTCAGATAAACCTTCATCTCTTACACAGATCTTAGAACTTTGCAGGGTTCGCCTGCTCTGTGACCTGGCTGACCCGAAACAACATAAACCTCCCCTTATTGCTGCCAGGAGCCTCAAACTTGGGCTTAGACTGAATTACCACCTTCGTTTCTCATTTTTCTTCTACACAAGCCCCCGAGAGGGGTGGCTTGGGGAAAATAGATTCTATCACTCCTTTGGAAGAATACCGATTTGGGGGTTTGTTTTATTCTAACTTCTTCATGCCTATGTTCCCTCATTTAAGCTAGTAGCTACAAGAATTCTTAACCAGCATTCACATATCAGCTGCCATACTGTGGTGGTGCGCCTGTTGCTATACTTTTGGAAGCTATGCCACTAGTATTTCAAATATCACCAGTGTCACCCAAGGTGGACAAGTTTCAGTATAGCATATAGACTAAGCGAGACTAGGAAGAAAGACCTGCCAAGTCTATTTCTGAAAATTAATTAGTGTAAAACTTATGGACCGCAATGGGACATCTTTTACTATTGTGCTGGGAGATGAGCTCTGGGTTAGAACACACTAAAGGAACACAGAGGCCACAGTGACAGGCTTCAGTGTAGCAGTGCTTGCGAAGATAGTTCAGGCCTGGGCTGCACTTCCTTCTGTTACACGTGGTGTATACATGGGGAGTTGGTGTGGACCAGACAGGAACTAACAACAGTAATAATGAACTGGGATCATCAATTGGAAATGTCTGGCATATAATAAATCCCTGTATGTGCAAAGGGTGATTCCAATGTCCTGTCAATGGTTTTTATAGGGACTGCCTGTCTTTTTGGCAAATAGATGTAGTATAAACAATGGCTATGCAGACCTATTCCATTCAGAAATTCCAGTGAAATAGACCATTCCATTTATGCAATATTTGCATAGTATCTTCAATTCTTAATCCTCTGTGCCAACTGCTGTCTGAGCTGAAAGTGGAATATGAACTCTTGATTCATCTTCGAGACAAACAAGATAGCTCTTAGTCACTCTTCAAGACTCAACTAGAACGATATGTTCTCTACGATGACTCCACCTTGAACTGTCCTTTCTGTTTTGGAGAGCAATTGCTTGAACAGCAAATAGGATACCTGTTTGAAAACTTTGTTTTCTCCGTTGTTCATGGTACTGTCTCCTTTTGAGCCTCCCAAAGGCTGGCTACCTCTGGATCCTACACAATTCTGGAATTAACTTCTCCACAGTCCCATATTACTCCCAAAACTAAACTCACTGTCATTGGGTCCATGCTGACTCACAGTGACCCTCCAGGACAGGTAGAGCTGCCCCTGTGGGTTTCTGAGACTGTCACTCTTGACGGGAGTAGAGCACTCAGTATTTCTGCTGAGGAGCTTCAGGGGGTTCTGCACTGTTACCCAGCTGGTCATCACTGTCTGCTGGGCTCCTTTCTGGGCATCGTGAGGCCAGTCTGTGAATGTATTGCTAAGAGTGAGGATGAGAATTCTGTTACTATGGAATTTGTCCTTTTTATTTATTTATTTTAAAAATCATTTTATTGGGGGCTTCTACAGCTCTTATCACAACCCATACATATATCCAGTGTGTCAAGCACATCTGTACATATGTTGCCAGCATTTTTTCCCAAACATTTTCTTTCTAATTGAGCCCTTGGTATCAGCTTCTCATTTTCCTCCTCCCCCCGCCCATGAGTTCTTGATAATTTATAAATTATTATTTTTTCATGTCTTACACTGAGTGCTGTCTCCCTTCATCCACTTTTTTGTTGTTCCTCCCCCTGGGAGGGGGTTATATGTTAATCATTGTGATCATTTCTACCTTACTCTCCCACCCACCCCTTGCCCTTACCCTCCTGATATCACTTCTCTCATTACTGGGCCGGAGGGGTTTATCTGTCCTGGGTTCCGTGTGTTGCGAGCTTTTATCTGTACCAGTGTACATGCTCTGGTCAGATTTGTGAGGTAGAATTGGGGTCATGATAGTGGAGGGGCCGGGGGAGGAGGCATTAAAGAACTAGAGGAAAGTTGTGTGTTTTGTTGGTGCTATACTGCACCCTGACTGTTAGGCTTCAGATTTTGTTGCTGAAACCTCATTGGAGGTTGAAAAGTCACCTTCCAGGATTCCTGTTTTCCTTAGGGGAATGGTAATTCTGGGTATAAATGGAAATGAAGAGAAGAATGCAGTTAAAACCTTTTAAAAGTGTGGTTACTGTAAATCAGTCTCTGGATTCTTCATTATTCATTTTAATTTCTTTAGAAATATTTTGACTATATAAAAATGGAAACAATCCCCAAACCATTGAATTCCACTACTCTATAAAAATGGACAGATTTCAATTGCCTGGGCTCCTTCTAAGTTCCTTTAGGATCCATAGATATGCTTTTTTTTTTTTGCATAGGATCACTAGAGGAATTGTAATTATGCTTGTAATACATGTAAAGTCATTATTTATGAGAACTTAACATCTGCTAGTGGAGTTCTTGGGTAGTACAAAAGGTTAAGTCCTATTTGGATACTAGCCAAAAGATTGGACATTTAAGTCCACCTCAAGGTACCTCAGAAGAAAGGCCTGGCAGTATGTTTTTGAAAAATCACTCATTGACAACCTTATGGAGCACATGTGATTGCTATGAGATGGTAATTCTTTTATTATCTGCATGGTAAAAGTGCTTCACATATGTTATTTCATTGTAATCCTCTTACCAGTCCTGTTAGGATGGCATATTTGATTTTATATTTTAAAGATGAAGAAACCAAGTAATATGGATGTTGACTCACTCCAAGTCACATACCAATGTGAGGAGGACAGAATCCCAAAGTGTCTCTTTGCTGGAGTAGTAAGAGTAGGCCAGGCTGTGGAGCATCAGCATGAGGAGTAGTAAGAGTAGGTCAGGCTGTGGAGCATCAGCATGAGGAGTAATAAGAGTAGGTCAGGCTGTGGAGCATCAGCATGAGGAGTAATAAGAGTAGGTCAGGCTGTGGAGCATCAGCATGAGGAGTAGTAAGAGTAGGTCAGGCTGTGGAGCATCAGCATGAGGAGTAGTAAGAGTAGGTCAGGCTGTGGAGTATCAGCATGAGGAGTAGTAAGAGTAGGTCAGGCTGTGGAGCATCAGCATGAGGAGTAGTAAGAGTAGGTCAGGCTGTGGAGCATCAGCATGAGGAGTAGTAAGAGTAGGTCAGGCTGTGGAGCATCAGCATGAGGAGTAGTAAGAGTAGGTCAGGCTGTGGAGCATCAGCATGAGGAGTAGTAAGAGTAGGTCAGGCTGTGGAGTATCAACATGAGTAACAATGTAAGCTTGACAGGGGCCTGAGGTAGTGGGATCCTCTACTTCCTACTGCTCCAAGGGGGCCAGGGAACGTGCTGACCTCACTGCATAGAACCCTCATGGAAGAAATCGTAATAGTTTCAGAGGTCAGTTCATTGCCCATGAAAATTTACAGGCATTTGTACCAAATGTTGCTCAAATACTAGTGTCAGTTTGATCTATCTTGCTCCCACCAAAGAACCTGGGTTACTCAGCCTGTAGGAGACCCTCAGTGAGCAAGCAAGGTGTTATGAACCTATCATTGCGCTGGTCACTAACCATGATCACTTCGCTGTGTTAGGAGGCTTTAAGGCTATGTTTGCCAAGTGTTGGGGAATGCAGGTAACATGGTGGTTGAATGATGTCTTGGGGCTACTCAGGGTTCTAGGAGCAGAGCCCAGGTTGAGACTCAGTCATCCGGGAGAGAGGTGAACAGGTGGTATGGGACTGCCTGATAGTTCTTTGTGACTTCAATGATGGATATCTATTCCAAAACAAAACCTCTGCCATCAAGGTGACTCTCACAGTGATACTGTAGGTCAGAATAAAACTGTTTCATAGGGGTTTCAAGGCTGTAAACCCCGACAGAAGTAGATTGCCACAGTAAATTGTCTCTGCAGGTGGGTTCAAACCACTGACCTTTTGGCTAGTAGCAGATTGCTTAACCACTGTGCCAACAGGCGTCCTATCAAGCCCTTAACCTAGCCTGTTACCATTGAATCAGTTCTGACTTGGTTCTGACTCATATCTATTCTATTGGACACAGTACAACTCCTTAGCACTGTCAGGCTTGCATTGTTACTCGTGCTGATGCTCCACAGCCTGACCTACTCTTATTACTCCTCATGCCGATGCTCCACAGCCTGGCCTACTCTTATTACTCATGCTGATGCTCCACAGCCTGGCTTCCCCCTGTTACTCATGCGGATGCTCTACAGCCTGACTTACTCTTATTACACCTCATGCTGATGCCCCACAGCCTGGTCTACCCTTATTACTCATGCCAATGCTCCACAGCCTGGCCTACCCCTGTTACTCTCATGCTGATGCTCCACAGTCTGACCTACTCTTAGCATTTAAACCTTCATGGGTTCCCCCTTTTCACCCCAACCTCCCTCCACCCTTCCAGTATCGCCACTCTCACCGCTGGTCCTAAAGGGATCATCTGCCTTGGATTCTCTGTGTTTCTATTTCCTATCTGTCCCAGTTGTACATCCTCTGGTCTAATCAGATTTGTAAGGTAGAATTGGGATCATGATACTGGGGTGGGTAGTTGGGGAGGAAACATTTAGGAACTAGAGGAAAGTTATATGTTTCATCATTGCCACACTGCACCCTGACTGACTCATCTCTTCCCCACGACCCTTCTGTAAAGGGATGTCCAGTTGCCTACAGATGGGCTTTGGGTGCCCACTCCACACGCCTAATTCACAATGACATGATTTTGTGTTCTTTGATGCCTGATTCCTTCAACACCTCGTGATCACACAGGCTGGTGTGCTTCTTCCATGTGGGCTTTGTTGCTTCTGAGCTAGGTGGCTGCTTGTTTACCTTTAAGCCCTTGAGACCCCAGGCACTATATCTTTTGATAGCCGGGCACTATCAGATTTCTTCACATTTGCTTATGCACTAATATGTGATCATATCAGTGAGGTGAGCACACGGTGATATGATTTTTTGTTGTTTGATACTTGATCAGACAGACAACAGAAAAGTGGGTGAAGGGAGATGTCAGATAGTGTAAACTATGATAAAATAATAATTTATAAATTATCAAGGGTTCATAAGGAGTGGGGAGCGGGGAGGGAGGGGGAAAAATGAAGAGCTGATGCCAAGGGCTTAAGTGGAGAGCAAATGTTTTGAGAATGATGAGGGAAACAAATGTACAAATGTGCTTTACAAATTGATGTATGTATGGATTATGATAACAGCTGTATGAGCTCCCAATAAAATGACTAAAAAAAGAAAAAAAGAAAAATCTTCATGGGAGCAGACAGCCTCCTTTTCCTCTTCTGGGCAGCTGGTAGGTTTGAGGTGCTGACGTTTTTGTTCCCAGACCCATGCTTTGTCACCTGACTGCCTCCAGGAAGAAATGCTGTTTGTTGAGGTGAGGATAGATGGATGCAGTTGTTTACACCAAGCTGCCACATTCCCAACATTCTTTTATTTTCTGTTACAAGTGGGAAGTAGGGTGTGTATAATTGAGTGTGTGAGAGTGTGGATATTAGAAAGTTTTAAGTCCCTATATGAATGCGTATTTATTTGGCTTATGCATAGGGTCGCTATGAACTGGAAGTGACACAGTAGCACATCTAACAAGAGCAGAAGCATCTTTTATTTTCTCTCACAGATGGAAGGCATGGTGAGTGTAGTTAAGTGTGTGTGGCATGTGAGAATGTATATACTTGAGCATTGTGAGTGTTGAGTGTGAAAATGTGTAGATAGTGAAAGTATAAGTGTGTGTGTGTGTGTGTGTCTGTGAGGGAGAGAGAGAGAGAGAGAGAGAGAGAGAGAGAGAGAGAGAGAGAGAGGAGAGAAGAGATAATGAATACAGGGGGCCTTGAAAAGTTGGTGGGAAAATCTCATTTTTAATTCCATTTGTCCACAGACTTTGTGACCCATCCCTCCTATCTCCGTATAATGGCCTATGAGAGTGCATGTGAATGAGAGTGTGTGGGGTTGTAGTGGGAAGACCATGGGAAAAAGAACTAACAATTTTGGAGTGCCAGTACAAACCAAAAGAAAACACACATTTCATGTAATATTGTGAGCTATACTATGAGGAAGATACTATAGCCTGCATTGACCTCATGTGGGAAATAAGCTCCAGAGAAAGTAAGTACCCTGTCCAATTCCTGCTGCTGAGGGCACTGTGAGGACCTGCTCTCAAACCTCCTCAGTTAGGGACCTTCTCACTAAGCCAAGCTGAGCAGCTTTCAAGTGTAGAGTAAAGAAGCCAGAGAGGTAGAAGTGGAGCCGTGTCCGCCCTGAGAGTCCTAGAGGAGAAATGTGGGGATACTTGGGGGTCTCTAGGAACAGGTGACCAAAGCAGATGCCTTCCACATCTGCCCAGGTCCTGGGAGACTCAGCACATGAAGAGGAGAAATAGACCGGTAGCTGGGACCCTTTCAGAGGATGGAAATTCCCATTACTGCTCAGGTCTCACTTGCTGGTTTCAAAAGGGTTTCAGGAAAGTTTAGAGCTACTGGTCAGAGGTCACTTATAAAAAGCACCCCACAATTCCTCTTCTTCCAGGAGCCTCCTTCCTGTAAGACCTGAAATGGAAGCTCCCCAACCCAGAGCGAGGACACAGGCCAACTAAGTGGGAAAAAAAACAACTTTTTTTTTATTCAAAAAGGCACTATTTCTAAAGAGCAAAGAAAGCCCTTCACCCATTGACTTATAAAATCCCAGTATCCATGACAACTGGAGGCTGTGAGGAAAATGGCAGTCCCCTCCCCTTCTCATTGTTGAACTTTGCGTTGCTGGAGCAACGGACTCTGGCGGGCCAGCCAGGCTGCTGGGAGCTTTCTTTTTTCAGCCCCTGTCTATTGTGGCCCCTCCTTGGTGCCAACATCACTCTGTCTGTCACGGAGAAGTGTGTGAGAACGAGGACGGGCAAAGTGTCAGGCTCTGTTAGGAAAACTAGGAACTGTTGAAAATCCTTTGAGATGGGAGAAGTCACCAGAACAAAGGGGTGAGCAGAACACAAAGGCCTGGACCACTCCCGCCCCTACATCTAAGGGTCTTGGGATTTGAGAGGGTGGAATGCTTCTCTTCCCAGGGATCCTTTGGCAGGGCCGCAGAGAGAGGGGCTTCAGGACCGGGCTGGGCCTCAAACTCCAGGCAAAGAGAACTTCCCAGGGACACAATGCTGGGCTAGGTGGGTGGGAGGTCTTTCCCAATTTCTTTCCCAATTTCTTTTCCCCCCTCCTTTCTCCTTCCCTGCCAGCCATTCCCCTCCCTTACTTTCCTTTAACCCCTCCCTCCCTCCCTCCCTCCCTCCCTCCCGTCCTTCCTCCCTTGCTGCTCTCTCTCCTCTCGGTCTTACATGTTTCTGTCAATATCTTTCCATGTCAGGACATCTTGGACAAGGAAGTGAAGTGTCAGCAATGTTGGACCAATCATCCCTTTTGGTAACTGGCTCTGTGGACAGGACCAGATGTCTGCACACAAATGTATTCCCATGGTAACCCATGGCCGTGCTGCGACCCTTGAGAAAACAGGAAAAACCTAAATGGCCAGCACTGAGATTGACCATGAATGCTATGGCCGGTCCAGACTTTAGCGGACGGGTCTTTAGTTCTGTTATTCATTCACCCACTGCCAGCAAGAAGATTCGTCAGAGTAGACTTGTTAGATTTCTCGGGTGGGAAAGACCTCGGTTCTTGGCTTTGCACAAGAAAGGATTCATGACGAAGCCTGGCTTGCAATCCAAGTGGGTTTTTATAAAGGACAGAAGATGTTTCTGGTTTTACAGTCACTGAACCCAGGCAGCCTTGTGGCACTGCACACCCACACGTGGTAGCCTGTGGCCACAGAGAGAGGCCACGGCACAGCTGAGTGGAAGATGGAGAAGCAGCCAAAATCAGGGTGATGGTCTTGAGGTTCTGGTATATGGGGTCTTTGGCTGGAAGGCATGGTGGGAGGTATTGGTTGACCCTGTTGGCTGAATTATGCCCACCTGGCCTAGTTTGGCCCCACCCAGGTGCAGTGCTCACCTGACTTGGCTTGACTTGACCCATGCCCCTTAGCCTTTATTGGCTTCCAACCTCCTGTAGGGAGGATCCTCCAGGCAGAGAGGGACATGCCCGGTCCCTGTCTCTAGCTACCTAACAGAGCTTTGGAGCCTATAAATATTCACAGGAGCAGAGCCTTATCCTTTTCCAGTAAAGCAGCTGGTGGCTTTGAACTGTCAACTTTGCAGTGAGCAGTATAATACTTAACCCGCTGCACCACAATGGGCCCTGTGCTGGTTGCTGGAGGACAGCTATGAGGAAATCCATGGTGGTTCCTGCCCTAAGGAAGCTTCGAGATAAAGTAGGGTAATATGCTGGTCATCACTCGTGTCAACTGCCATGGAAAGGGATGGGCAGATCAGTGGCCTGCAACCCTGTCTGGGGATCGAGGAAGACTCATCAAACACTCATACACGTGGTGCTATGAGGAGTCTTGGTGGGGCAGTGGTTAAACACTCAGTCGCTAACTGAAAGGAGAAAGACCCAGCCTTGGAAACCACATGGGGGAAGTCCTCCTCTGCCTATGGGGCCTCTAGGAGGCATGAGCTATTTGATGGGTTTGGGAGTTTTGGGTTGTAAATGTGAGGAAAGAAGAGTCGGATAAACTTGACAAAGGGGTGGAACGAGGAAGGAGTGGACTAGGAAGTGGGAAAGCCATGCACCTTCCTAAGTCCCAAGTGTGGAAGGACATGGCACACTCAGGAAACTCAAGGAGAACCGCTGGAATTTCAGAGAAGGAGGCGTGGGGAGATAGGAGGTTTGGGGGAGATAGGGCCAAGGCCTATGGGTCTTGTGGCTCATATCAAGGCCTTGCTGTGTATTTTAGGAGCAATGGGCATTTTCACTGTGGCCCTGGGTGGGCATGCAGGGAATGGTAATGGGATGAAGTCAGGTTTGCAACATCTCTCTGGCTGCAGTGTGGAGAAATGCTTGCAGTGGGAGAAAGCACGTCAGCAGATCAGTCTTGAGACCATGGCATCAGTTCAGGCGAGACAAGGGGCGTTTGAAGCCAGTAGTTGAGATGAAGAGAGAGAGGAGTGGGTCGGAGAGTTAGTAGGGAGATAACTCATGGGACAGTGATGGGCACGGCCGAGCAGGCATCAGAGAGAGGGATCATCCATGGCCACTTCAGGTGCTATCTTGCGGAGAGGTAGTGGTACTATTCTCTGGGCCTGGGAGCCCCGGGTGAAAACCACACGGCAGGAAGAGGA
Source organism: Tenrec ecaudatus (assembly GCF_050624435.1). Classification (NCBI taxonomy): domain Eukaryota; kingdom Metazoa; phylum Chordata; class Mammalia; order Afrosoricida; family Tenrecidae; genus Tenrec; species Tenrec ecaudatus. The sequence continues at coordinate 9,227,002 of NC_134538.1, forward strand.
TGTTGACTTCAGTCTTGGATCGACTGAGCTTGACACGCCACAAACTCATTCATTCTTTCTCCAGGGTTCACTGAGTGATACCAGGTGATAGACGCTGAGCTAAGTGCTGGGATGACACGCGAGTAAATCAGGCATGGGCCCAACAAGTGAGAAGCTCAGAGTCTTGTGTGGATAGACCTCAAATGCTCCCCAGAAATGAATACAAAATTGCAGGTGTGACAGGAGCTATGATTAAAGCCATTTGAAAGCCAGTAATAGTGAGATTTCACTTCAAGAAATCAAGACAAGTTCTTTTGAATGAAAGGCTCTTAAAAAGGAAGTGAGCAATCGCGAGGTAGAACAGTGTAGTCAGGAGGAATGATTCTGCAGTGAGCCAGAGCAGCAAGATGTGAGGAGTGGGGTCCTAGCCAGGGGCATGAGGCATACTGAGCCGGGAGCAGCATTGGAATGCGAGGAAATTGGAAGGGGAAAGAAACAACCGGCTTTGAGGGTCTTAGAAGAAGATTTGTCACACTTCATATTCATCTTCATAGCAACGGGAAGCCATTGGTGGGAGGAGAAGGGTCTGAGCCAGGAAAGCGCATTATGGAAGATCTTCGAAGGATTGATCTACCTGAATGAGTGGACAGAGAGCCTACAGGTTGAAGGTAGATAAGGTGGGAGGCTCTTTAGGAAGTCCAGATGAAAGGTGGCTTGGACACAAAGGTGGTGGGGCTGAACACAGGTAGACACATTAAAAAAAAGATATACCCCCCAAATGAAACCATTGCCATTCAGTTGATTCTGACTGCCAGTGACCCTCTAGGACAGGGTAGAACCCCCCCCCCCCCCTGTGTGTGTGCTTCCAAGACTGTAACTCCGTATGGAGTAGAAAGCCAGTCTCTCTCCCTAGGAGCAGCTGGCGGCTTCAAACTGTTGACCGTGCAATCAGCAGTTCACCAGGGCGCCACTGAAGAGGCACAGGGAAGGTCCATGTGAGTGGCTGCAGGAACCAATTGGACATGGAGTGAGAGGAGGGAGGTGCCAAGGACGCCTCTGGAGTCTCTCACGTCTACAGGTACAAAGGCAGAGAAAGTGGGATCCCTGAATGAGCACCAGGCTGGGGGGATCTTTGGGTTCACTTTGGAAATGTGGACTTTGAGTGCACACGAGTCATTCATGAGAAGGGTGGTTGAAAGTGAGTTTATCGTGCCAACCTGGCCGATGTTTTCTTGATGTGCATAAAACTGTTTACATAAAACTCTCTCTTATACACACGAGTGTCTGTGGATTTGTTTCTCTAAAGTACCCAGAGTGACACAGTGCTAGATATTTTCTCTCGAGGCTTACAGAAAGGACCTGCACGGGGTGGGGGGATGGGGGAACCAAATAGACAGCTGAGCTTGCTGGAACGGCCTTCTCTGATGTACAGAGTGAAGGGAAATGAGAGAGAGAGTGTGTGCAATTGTGGAGATCTGAATGGTTACTAACTAGCGGCTGAGGGAGATCCTAGTTCTTGGTAAATGTTACAATTTCCTGCGAAGTAACTAAGTAACTGACTTCTTTGGTGAAGTATCTGCCCTCTGCCAATTTCTTTAATTGAATTGCTTGTCTCTCGTTCAGGTGTTGAAGTTTTCTGCAAATTTCAGAGGTTATTTTCTTGTCTGATATGTCATTGCCAAAATAATTTTCCCAGTCTTCAGTTTCCCTTTTGGTGAATATGTTTATATGCATAAATGTTTTATTTTAGAAGGTCTCAGCTGTTAATTAGTCTTCTGGCTGTTTGTGCATTTTGCCATGGGTTAGGGCACCTAACTTTGCCCCTAGTTTTTCGTTGGTGATCTCTACAGCGTTAGGTTTCACATTTTGGTATTTGATATTGAGTTCATTTTTGTAGACGGTGAGAGATGCGAATCCCGTCCCTCTTTTCTGCTAATCTAATGGATATCAATTTTTGCCAGCGCTATTTGTTAAAGAGGCTATCTCTTCCCCATCTAATGAATCTCAGCCCTTTGCCAAAGATCAGCTGTCCTTGATAAACCTCCCAGGAACAATCATGGAAGTGGCAATACCATGAGGGTATGGGGAAAGAGGGGGGAGAAGGGAGAGAAGGGAGAGAAAGGAGGACCCAATCGCAACGATCGAAGTATAAACCCCCTCCTCTGGGGGGTGAACAACAGAAACGTGGGTGAAGGGAGACAGTGGATGGGGTAAGATGAAAATAAAAATACTTTATAAATTATCAAGGGTTCACAAGGGTGGGAGGGTGCGGGAGGGTGGGGAAAAAGAGAGGAGCTGATACCAAGGGCTCAAGTAGAAAGAAAATGTTTTGGAAATGATGCGGGCAGCATATGTACAAATGTGCTTGATACAATTGATGTATGGATTGTTATAAGAGCTGTAAGATCCCCGGATGAAATGATTTATTAAAACAAAACAAAAGATCAGCTGTCTATAGGTGGGCAGGCTTACTTCTGAGGTGGCAATACATCTCCATTGGCCTGTCGGTCTGTTTTATACAAACCAGGCTGTTTGGACCACTGTGCCTGCACAGCAGGTTTTCAGAGCAGGAAGTGTGAAACCTTCTGCTTTGTTTTTCTTAGTGGTGCTTTGCTTCTCTGGGGTCTCTTTCCTTTCCAATAGAAAGTTACCTATTTGGAAGTTGTTCCATCTCTCTAAGGAATGATGTCAGAATCGGTGTTGGTATTGCATTGTGTATAGAGAGTGCATTGGGCTAGTATTGATATTTTCACCGTGTTAAATCTTTTTATCCACCAAGCTAAAAAACCAGACTCATTGGCATCGAGTGAATTCTGACTCACAGTGATCCTATAGGGCAATTCCTTGGTGGGTTTTGGAGACTGTAACTCTGGATGGCAGTAGAGGGACCTTTCTTTGTCCCGCCACAGAGCACCTAGTCATTTCAAATGACTGATCTTGCTAGGTGCAGCCCGTGTTTAACTGCTGCACTACCTGGGTCCCATTTCCTGTCCACAAACATGGGGCCAATGTAGTCTTCATGGTACGGAGGTCTTTTTTGGTTTCTTGTAAACGTGTTTCTCAGTTTTCTTTATATGAGTCTTTTGTCTTTCTGGTTAAAATTATTTCTAAGTACTTCATCTTTTGGGTGGCTACTGTAAATAGTATTGTTTTCCTGATTTCCTTTCTGGAGTTCTATTTTTTTTTAGTGTAGGGCACATGTTCCCAAATTTAATTGACCTACTTTCCCCTTTAAAAAAAGTACTCAATGCCCCCAAGCATTACTATCTTTTGTACTCTAGCCCACAATCTAGGATAAAGTGCAGTTCCTGGCTTTTGCAGCCTGCCCCTGCAATGTGCCAGTGTGCCACAGGGGGCGGTATCACCTACACTGAGAAACACTGGTGCAGAAGGAGCACTGCTTTCTGCATGCGCCATACAGAAACCAGTGAATCCTTCTACCGCTTCCAGAAGTCTTCTTGTTGAGTCTCTGGGGTTTGTCATGTGTAAGATCATCGCCTCTGCAAATTGTCCTTCTTTTAGAATTTGGATGCCTTTCATTTCCTTTGCTTGCTTCCTTGCTCTCGTTAAGACTTTCCATATAATGTTGGTTCGCAGTGAGGTACCGTCACAAGGGAGTAACATTACCGACACTCTGAAGATTTTGATGAGTAAGATACTTCTTTCAAAATGGTTCAGAATTCAACATGTTCCACGATTTTAATCATTTTCCCTATTGCTAAGTCATCACATGCCAGAAACAAATGCTTTTAGTTTTGATATTTTTATGTCTTTTTAAAGGGAAGAAAGAAAATTCTTACTTTAAGCCTGGCCTATTAATGATAGGAAGATAATTCTAGCCACAAGTACAAAAAGCACCCACATGTTAGTACCTCAACACTTAAAGTAATAGAGGTTGATGGGTTACCCGAGGTAACACAACTAGGCTATTAAAGGGTCTGCCTTTCCAACTCAAGTGGCTGGACTCCTCACTCTGTGGCACTATCACACATGCGGGGACACCTCCCAAATGTTATCTCCCCTCCCGCCTTCTCTCATACCTGGGAGAGCCATCAGGCTATCTATTTTCCAGCAGCATGGACCTAATTGGAAATACGGAGAAGGCAGATAGCACAATGAGCGTTAAAAGCTGCGATTGAGTCGGCCTTTTGTGATGGTGACCTCCCGCTCAACACGCCAAACAAAACCCTGCCCAGGCTGGGGCCGTCTCCATGGTCGGTGGTGGATCAGACAGTTGTGATCCATAAGGTTTTCTTTGGCTGATTTGGGGAAATTGATTTCCAAGCCCTGCTTCCTAATCTGTTATAAACTAGAAACTACTGAACCATCTTTACCATTGAAGTAGCACATACGCCTCTACGAACAGGTCAGTGGTGGGCAGCTGCTTCATAAGATTCTGTAGACACAGAGATTTAGAATTCGAGCCTTGTCCTAAGCAATCTCCATGAAACCACGGGTGAGCTAAAATAGATGTAGCTAAGGAACGTGAAACCAAATACAAAACTGTCAGAAAAGAGGCTTCCATTTGTACACCGAATGTCACCTGGTGGGGAGCATCCTCTGGGAACTGAGGTGTTAAACCCAGCAGGCAGGTTCACATACACTCTGCCCTGGATTTCTTCACAGGCAGAGCAGACAGGCTGGTGCTTTGAAACCCAGCTGCCTGTTCTGGGAGACCACACACAGAGCACTTCACACAGGCTCCCAAAGTGGCTCAGGCAGCCTGCGAACACTGTCCTGGATGCCAGCCTGTGGTTGGTGGGTAAAGTCTGGCCAGATGCTGGAGCACGGCTGACTTCACCTTCTACAGCTGATGGCCAGGCAGACAGAGAGGGGAAGAACAGCACTGAAATAACAACTTCCACGGGTGATTGCGACAGTTAGTGACGAGGTTAACTGTACTGCCATTTAGACCCCATATGGCATTTTGTTAAGATCAGGCAGTGAGGAAATTCTGTCCTTGCTGTCATCCTTACATTTGACCGCATTAAAAACCAACAACAACAATCTGTTGTTATCAGTTGATTCTGAGACATGGTGACCCAAGTGTGTCAGAGTCAGCTATGTTTTGTCGGGTTTTCAATGGATGCTTTTAAAAATTAGATGGCAGGCCTTTTTTCTCAGGTGCCTCTGCAGGACTTGAACCTCCAGCCTTTCAGTTGGCAGCTGCATGTGTTAGCCATTTGCACCACCCAGGGACAGCATTTTACAAACCAAGTTGTAAAAATTAGGGACAGGGGTCTTAGGCAAGAAGGTCCTGTGAAGACTTACTGATCGACTCTGCTCACATCTTACAATAGTCCCATTCTAGGGCGTTGTTGAATTGGTTCTCATTCATAGCCACTCTCTGTAGGACAGAGCGAAGCCCTGCCTAGTCCTTGCGACTTCTTAACACTTGTTGCTGTGTTTGAGCGGACTTTGTGGATCCAGCTCCTTGAACAACTTCTTCATGGCCCCTTGACTTGGCCAAGCAAGATGTCCTTCTCCAGGGACTGCTTTCTCCTGACAACATGTCCAAGATAGGTGAGATGAGGTCTCCCCATCCTTGCTTCTAAGGATCATTCCGGTTGTACTTCTTTCAAGACAGGGTTGTTTGTTCTTCTGGCGGCCCATGGTATTTTCCATATCCCTTATCAGGACCATAATTAAAATGCATGGACTCTTCTCTGAACACCCCCTTAGCATTGCCTAGTTTTTACCCGCCTATGAGGTTATTGAAAATACCGTGGCTTGGATCATGCGTACCTTCGTCCTCAAAGTGACCTCTTTGCTGTGGAACACTTTAAAAAGCTCTTGGGCACAAAGACCTATTTATTTACCCAAGGCAGTATGTTATCTGATTTCTTGATCGCTGCTTCCCTGAGCATTTATTGTGACCCCAGGGAAAACGAAATCCTTGGAAACTTCCATCTTTTCTCCATTCATCATGATGTCCCTTGAATTAGTCTCGTTAAATTTCAGTGCCACAGAATAACCTAGACCCACGCCACTGCTCAGTGGCATCCGTTGTTGTGTGCCACTGCGTTGATGATGACTCACAATGGCCCTATGGCAACGTACAACTTCCCCATCGATTTTCCAGGCTGTAATCTTTCTGGTAGCAGATTGCCAGATCTTTCACTGGTAGGCTAGGAGGTTTGAACTGCCAACATTTTGGTTAGCAGCCAAGCGCTTAACCAGTGTCCCACCAGCAATAGTATGCACCACACACAAGGTCATGTTCAGAGTTCCAGAAACCCAAATTATGCCAAGCCACTCTGCCATGGAGGCAACAAAGAGAGTGAGAGGGAAGGAGGTTACTCCAAAGGCCAGCAAGAGAATGGCTTAGTGTTCCTGAACCACAGATCCCAGACTTGGGGAGCAAATATTGACAGTCACCCCAGAGAGACTGGCAGTACCTGACCTGCTCTCTGCCCAAGCCCTTTTCCTCTCAATTGGCACAGATGTCTTCAGCAAATACTGGGGATTTTCTTTCGCGCAGACTCACCTGGACTGAGAAACCGTTTGGCAATAAGGATTCACTGTGCGACTCCAATATTTTTTCTGAGCATACTTTGTAGAGAAAATGTAGTTACTTGTCTGTCTTTAATTTGGAATCTAATTGAACTGGAGCCTTTCTAATTTAAAAACACATTAAATTAATCCAATAAGTGATTAAAAACCAGGTCATTGATAACCATCCGGTAGCAGGGCTGCTTTGGGAGGGGTTGTGTGCCTGAAAAAAAAAATCTTACTTCTGGATGAGGTGGAAATTCCTTTGGCTATTTGGCTAAGAAAACTTTGCAGAAAGAACATGAAACCAAGGCCATTGACACAATCTGAGTCCTAGTAAGAGCTAGAGTCTGGTTGGTAAACACCATCTAGTTGGCCTGGACTCATGGTGACCCTGCGTACAATGGAGCAGGACACTGCCTGGTCCTGGGCCATCCTAACAATTGTTACAGTTGAGCCTATTTGTCCTCTTTTTGGCCAACCCTCTGCTTTAACAAGAAGCATGATATCCTTCTCCAAGGACCGGTCTCTCCTGATATCATGTCCAGAATAGTGAGAGAAAGTCTCACCATCCTTAATTCTAAGAAGTATTCTGGCTGAACTTCTGTGACAGATGTGTTTGCTCACTAAGTAAGTACTATGACAATCCCAGGACTTTCTTGGTGACACAAATCATAAATGGGGTCTGCTGCTAATTGAAGGGTTGGGGATTCCAGGCCATTTAAAAGCTTCTTGGAAGAAAGGCCTGGTGATTTTTTTAAAGTTACTTAGACCTTTGTACTGAGTGAACTAAGTCAGAAAAGGACAAGTGTATAATCTCACGCTTATGAAATATCTACAATGCACACGTGTGTAGAGATTAGTTTAATAGTGGTTACAAGGTGCAGGAGGGAGGTGGAAAATCATGGTCCAGGAATGAGTGAGTTTTTGTTTATGTGATGGGAAGGTTGGCCATGGATATTACTGATGTTTGCATAATATGATTAATGCAATTGATCTCACTGAATTGGACACACCGAATTGGAAAGTGTCGTATTATCTGTATTTTTATGACAACTGAAAGAAAAAAGAAACCCAATGGAACACAGCTCTACTCTGACACACTTGGGGCTGCTAAACATTGGAATGGACTGTGACCTGGTTATTACTATCCTCCTATTATGGATGAGCAGAGAGCCACGTGGTCATAAAGACAAGACTGACCCCAGGCGACCTTGCTCCCAGTGCTAACCCTGTGTCCATCCAGGCCTTGTTGAGAACTGTAAGTCTGGCTTGGAGGGGGTGGCTGCTGCTGGGTGCTGTGGAGGCGAGTCTGACTCCAGGTAACTCTGAACTAGAACGACTCAAACAGTAATCAGAATTCTTTCACGAGGGTGTGGAAAACTGGAAGTGGGATCTAACTTCTCTACCAAGTCCTAGAGGTAGTTGGAAGTTAATGCATTCAATTTTGTGTTCTTTAATTAAAAAAAATTTAATTGTGAAATAGAACCTGCATACAGAAAAGGTGGGGAAAAAAAATAAGGGAAACAAAACAAACACCCATGTGCAGGACTGGGTTACCTAATGAGCCAGGTAAACATGGGCATACTTGGGTTTACTTACTAAGCCTGTGCTTACCTGGTTTACTGAGGACTAGGTCCCTGTCCGGGACTGTGCATCTGAATAGAGGTTTTGATTCTGTCGCAAGGTGCTGTGGAGAAGATACCAGCTATACCTAGAAGCAGAATCTTTTATGTGGTGAAAAACGTGAAGCTGGTCACGACCGATGAGTGATAAGCCTGTGTCTACCTTGCCCATTAAGTAATGCAGCAGATACTACCCATGTAGGTAAAAAAACAACAACAAAAACCCCAGAATTTCCAAAATACTTCTCATGCTTTTTCCGTAACGTGACATCTTTCTTCACCCCAATGGTAACCACTACCCTGACTTTTGTGGCCATCTTGTATTGCATTTAAAAGAATAATTTTAGTTACTAAACCCTTATTCCTAAACATGATAATTTAGTTTTGATCTTTTTTAATACTTCTAAATTTATTTTATCCCCTCCCCCTTTTAAAGCTGGTATCTTTTTATATTATGTATTGTGTTGGGTACTCTGGGGCTTATGTTACACATCCTTAATTTGCCACAGTCTATTTGGAATTAATATTGGACCCCTTTAGATATATAAAATATAAAAAACCTTATAGTCATATAATTTCATTAAGTAATTTTTGTTATTGCCATCTGTGTTAGTATGGGTACTTTAGAGAAACAAATCCACAGACACTCATATGTACAAGAGAGTTTTATATAAAGGGTAAGTGCACATCAAGAAAACATCCCAACCCAGTGCTGCCCAAGTCCACACGTCCAACATTAACCTATAGGTCCGACACCACTCCACAAAGTCCTCCTCCGTCTTATAAAACACACACAGTGATATCAACTGCAGGAGGAAAACTGAGTCAGTGAATGTGTAAGTATCTCAGCGCTGGCAGGGGTCTCCACAGGGCTGCTCCAGCACCCAGGGCTGCATCAGGGTTGGGCCACGTGGCTTCTTCTTGGGGATGTCTGGCAGGAAGTGAGCCTTGCCAGCTAAAGCAGGGAACTGGTTAAGGCAGCTGCACCCTGATGCAACCATAACAAAGCAAGAGACCTGAGAACTAGAAAGGCGAGGTTCAGAGAGCCATTTATCTCTCTGCCCTTCAATTAACACCTCATGTGTTTATTGGCCAGGTTGGCACAATAAACTTTAAGTCTATCACCATCTTATATCTTAATTTTGTGTTTTTAACATACTCCACAATATATTTTTTGTTTTAAATGATCACTTGTCTCTTAAAGAAAAATTAAAAAGCACTATTTTTCATGTCCCCACATATTTACTGCTTCTGATCCTTATTCCTCCTTTTATTTTCCTTCAGCCTGAAGATTCCCCTTCAGCAGTGTTTGTAGCAGGTTTACTGGTAATAGATTCAACTTTTTTTATCCAAAAGGTCTTTTTACAGGTCTTGCTAAAACACACACACACACACACACACACACACATATACATATATATATATATATATATATATATATATATATAAATTCTGGCTTGGGAGTGTTTTTTTCTTCAATGCTTTGAAAGTATTAATTTACCAAAAATATATACACTTTACCATTTTGGACTAATATTTTAATATTAAACATTTTATTTTGGTATTTAAAAATATCGAGGTATGCTTTACTATAGTCTAGCCTCTTTTTGAAAAAATCATTTTATTGGGGGCTCATACAACTCATATCACAATCCACACATCCATCCATTGTGTCAAGCACAGTTTACATTTTTTACCCTCATCATTCTCAAAACATTTGCTTTCTACTTGAGCCCTTGGTATCAGCTCCTCATTTTTCCTCTCCTTCCCTGCACCCCCTTCCCTCATGAATGCTTGTTAATTTATAAATTATTATTATTTTGTCATATATTACACTATCCAACATCTCCCTTAACCCACCTTTTTGTTATCCATGCCCCAGGGAGGGGATTATATGTGGATCCTTATAATTGGTTCCCCCTTTCCAACCCACCCTCCCAGTGTCACCATTCACACCACTAGTCCTAAAGTGATCATCTACCCTGGATTCCCTGTTTCCAGTTCCTATCTGTACCAGCATACATCCTCTGGTCTAGTCAGATTTGTAAGGTAGAATTGGGATCATGATAGTGGGATGGGGTTGGGGTGGGTAGGGGGAATGAAGCATTTAGGAACTAGAAGAAAGTTGTATGTTTCATCGTTGCTACACTGCACTCTGACTGGCTCAACTCCTCCCTGTGGCCCTTCTGTAAGGGGATATCCAGTTGCCTACAGATGGGTCTTGGGTCTTCAATCTGCATCCCTTCTCATTCACAATAAATTGATTTTTTGTTCATTGATGCCTGATACCTGATCCTTATGACACCTCATGATCACACAGGCTGGTGTGCTTCTTCCCTGTGGGCTTTATTGCTTCTGAGCTCGATGGTCGCTTGTTTACCTTCAAGCTTTTAAGTCCCCAGACACTATATCTTTTGATAACAAAGCTCCATTAGCTTTTTTCACCACATTTGCTTATGCACCCACTTTGTCTTCAGTGATCCTGTCGGGAAGGTGTGCATCACAGAATGCCATTTAATAGAAGAAAGTCTTCTTGCATTGAGGGAGTACTTGAGTGGAGGCCCAATGTCCTTCTGCTACCTTAATACTAAACTTATACATATATGCACATAGGGTTCTTTCCCCATCCTCATGTATAAATATATTTACATATGTACATGCCTATATTTAGACCTCTATAAATGTCCCTTGTCTCCCAGTTCTTTCCTCTATTTCCTTTTACTTTCCTCTTGTCCTACTATCATGTTCAGCCTTCATTTGGGTTTCAGTAATTCCTCTTGGTTACATTACCCTTGATCACACCCTACCAGGCCTCCTCCACCCTCCTAAGCACCGATTTGGATCACTTGTTGTTCCCTTGTCCCTGGGTTTGTTAGCACCACTTCCTTTCCTCCCACCTCCTCCTCTCCGTGTCCCACCACAACCGTTGGTCCCGTTGTTTTCTCCTCCAGATTGTTCATCCAGTCTATCTTATTTACACAGATCTGCAGAGATAATAACATGCACAAAAATAAGACAGAGCAAAACAAAGCAACAAAATAAAACAAAACAACGAAAAGTCAATGACAAAGATCAACAACAACAAAGAAAATCCTGTAGTTAGTTCAAGGACTGTTTGTTGGTCTTTAGGAGTGTTTTCCAGTTGAGACTGATGGGGTGCCATGCCCTGGCCCCAGTCTATTTTTGGTATTCCCTGTGGACTTCGTTGCTCTGTTCTGTTGCACGCCCTTAGTGTTTTGCCTTGGTGTGGTGGGATCAGATTGGGCGCATTTCACACTGTGTCTCCAGTGTTGTCCCCATAGGGTTATGGATTAGTGAGGGATGTCATGTGTCATAGTGGGGCCAGCCATATAGTCTTCTCTGTGGATTGGCTGCTCTGAGCAGGAATATCATCCTCAAGGCCTGGTGGGCCAGGATGTGCTCCACTATCTCTTCCTCCCCCTTCATTTGCTCCTATGTGCTCTTATCAGACATGTCCCTCTCCCCGAGCTGCTTCTTCAGTGCTGTCCTCTGAAATAAGTTCTTCTGGGGGGAGGGGCAGCTGTCCACATAGCTGGGATTGGGGCTGGCCCCTCAGCGCTCTCCACTGGTTCCCTACTCCATGCTGGTATGTCCTAGCCTCTTTTTAAAATGAAACATAAGCTGTGTTTCAAAAGATTCCTTTTTAAAGTCTTCTTTTGACTGCTTTTAAGATTTTTCTCCTTATTTTAAAATTTTCAGCAGTTAGTTGAGAATGTTCCTATAGTGTGTTTTCTATGTTTATTCTTCTTAGGGATCTTTTAAAATATGTATCTTTTAAATATGTGTTCATTCTTCTTGGGGAGCTCTTTATATATGTAAATTGATATTTGTTATCCAATTTGGGAGCAGTTTCACCATTGAACCACTTAATATTTTTTTCTGCTTGGTTTTTTCTCCCATTTCTTCTGATTTCTCGTTATATATGTTTCACAAAACAAAACAAAAAACTCACTGCCTTCAAGTTAATACTGATTCACAGTGACCCTCCTGTGTGTGGTCAATACTGTAACTATTTATAGAAGTTAAAAGCCTGTTCTTTCTCCCTGGGAGCTGCTGGTGGTTTCCACCTGCCGACCAGGTGGCTCGCAGACAGCACATACCCACTTTACCACCAGAGTTTCCTTATATTTCAAATAGTGCTTAGTTCAGTCTGTGGTTCATGAAACATGCCATAAAGATGCATTTGATAATTTTTGGTGATAGGAATGCAAAAACTGGAAAACATGGAGGAAGGAACAGTTCTTGGATAATATGTTTGTGGTGATAGAAATGAAGCCAGAAATTGAATGATAGAAGTTTGCCCAGCCAACAACTTCTTCATTACAGTTACCTTTCTTTTCAACAACACAAGCAGGGCCTATGCGCCTGGACTTCTCCAGATGGAATACACAGAAAGAAAAAAAAAGGACTACATCTGCGGGAAGAGACACTGGAGAAGCATTACATTAGCAACTAAAATCATGCGGGGCTTCTACCGTGGAACAAACCACGGATTGCTCATATGTAATTTCAGGTCCAAATTCAAGACAATTAAAACAAGTCTGAGAGCGACAATATGACCTTTGGTCTATCCCACCTGAATCTGAGAACATCTTAAGAAAGGTTGGCTTCATTGAACTCTAATAGCCTGATGAGCTATAGGATGACGTCAAGGACATAATTCATGCAGAAAGTGAAAGGTCATTAAAAAGACAGGAAAGAAATGATCAAAGTGGATTTCAGAAGGAGCTCTGAAAGTTGATTTTAATCATAGAATACTTAAGGCAAATGGATGAAGTGAAGTCAAAGAGCTGAACAGAAAATTTCAAACGGTAGCTCGAGAACAAAAACTAAAATATTACAGTGACTATGCAAAGACCTAGACATAGAAAAACAAAGAGGAGCCTTCTCAGAACATCTTAAACTGAAACAAATCAAGAAAAAAATTCAAACCTTGAATTGACATATGGAAAGATTCTTTAGGCAAAATATTGTATGACAAAAGGAACATAAAAAGATAAAAAGAATCAACAGTCGCTGGATTTCCAAAGGAATTGCGACATCCCATCATTTCAGGAGGCAGCATTTGCGCATGATCCAATGGTACTGAAAGAAGTTCAGACTGCACCAAAAATATTAACCAAAACAAGGCTCCAGGGAATGATGGAATACCAAGTGGAAAATGTCAACAAATTGGTGAAGCACTGGAAGCACTCACGGATGCTAGGAGATTTGGAAGACAGCTCCTTGGCCAAATGACTGGAAGAGATCCATATTTGTGCCCATTCCAAAGAAAGGTGACTCAATAGAATGCACAAATTATAGAACAATGTCATTAATATCACCTGTAAGTAAAAGCGTGCTGAAGATCATTCAGCAAAATGGTTGTAGCAATATATGTTCAGGCTAGATTCAAAAGAAGATATGGAACAAGGGGTTTCATTGTTGATGCCAGTTAGCTATTGGCTGAAAGCAGAGAATACCAGAAAGATAATTAGTTGTGTTTTATGGAAGATGTGAAGGCATTTGGTTGTGTGGGTCATAGCAGACCATGGATAAACTTGAGAAGAATGAGAACTTCAGAACAATTCAATGCGGTCATGTGGGCCTGGTACACAGATCAGGAGGTAGTTGTCTGAACAGAACATGGGAATCCTGCATAGTTTTAAATCAGGAAAGATGTGCATCATAATTTTATCCTTTCACCATACGTACTTCATCCAGAGAAGCTGGATTACATGAAAATAAATGTGGCATCAGAATTGGAGGAAGGCTCATTAACAATCAGTGACAAGCTGATGCTGGCTATTTTCGATTGCCCTGTATGCATGTGGAAATTTGACACTGAATAAGGAAGACTGAAGAACAAGAGATGCATTTGAATGGTGGTGCTTGAGAAGGACCTTGGAAACAGGGACTGTCGAAAGTCCTCCACAATGTGTCTTGGAAGAAGGATGGTTGGAATGCCCCTTGGAGGCGTGGTTGGCGAGGCTTCGTCACATGTGCTTCAGATATGTTCTCAGAAGAGACCAGTAACTGGAGAAGGACATTGCATTCCGTAAAGTAGAGCGGTAGTGAAAAAACAGGAAGGCCCCAGACAAGATGGATCGATACAATGACTGGAACAGTGGTTCAAGCATAGGAATACTGGTGAGGATGTCTCAGGACTGGGCAGAGTTCCTTCTGTTGTACAGAGAGTCACTGTGAACCTGAACGGACTTGATGGTGCGTAACAGCAACAACCGTGTTAGTTGGGTTCTCTTTTTTCTCTCAATCCCACACCTTTCCCCCTGTTTCACCTTAACCCTACCTTAGCCCCCTTTGCTCAGATACTCCCAGATGGGCTGCAGTTTTCCTTCCTATTAGCCCAAACCCCACCCACAGTAAACTCTGCCACAACAGCCTACACGGTATGCTGGGGACTACCTGGAGTCCAACACACAGATCTGTTTCATTTGGCCCATGGGACGTTTTGAATCATTTGAAGGATAGGCTGTGTTGTCCGGGAAAGCTAAACCACTAAAACGTATTTATGCATTTATATGTTGTTCTTGTTAGGTGCTTTCTAGTTAACCCTGACTCATAGCAACCCTACATACCAATAGAAGAACACACTGCCCTCGCACGTACCATTCACACAATAGTTACGTTTAAGCTCACTGCTGCAATCACTGTGTCTACCCATCTCATGAAAGGTCTTTCCCCCCACTGACTTGATATATATGTATCAAGGAAACATATCAGTTGTAGAGGTTTTGCATGTTCCAAGTACATGGGTCAGATGTCAGGTTGGAGGCTTCTCCTAACTTATAGAACTTCAGGAGTCGATGAAGCCAAAATAGCGAGAGAACAACTATTAGCTGTGAAGGTGAATGAATCCAAGATTCATCCACGTAAGATGGCAGGCTGCTGGCTCATAGGCTACAGAGGCTAAGAACTGCCAGGAGTGGGAGGTAATGTGAAGGATGTTGGTTCAAGTCCAAAGAATTGTCAGCCAGCAGATGAGCCACAGGCAGGATCCCGATTCAGCAAAAATCAAGAGAACTTAGCCACAATGACCACGTATGAGTGGGCTTCAGACAGTATGTGGGAAAATAGATCTGAGGTAATTCAATTTTCTATGAACTGGTGTTTTGGAAATATCCCCTAAGAAATTCCCTTTCAATAGTCTGTTCACAGGACATCTCATAATAGTTGTCATGTTATAGCAGATCTCGTAGAATCACGATCAAGCTGACCCACGATCTTAATCACACTTGCCAACATTAATGAACTGGAGAGCTCGTATGAAATCCTGATGTCCGTTTTCTCTGTGAAAGTGAAAGAGCTGGCAAAACTGGGTTTATTTCACAATAGTGAGGTCACCAATAGTGAGAGTTGAGTCTCTGCTGCCCCTTGGAACTTTCCCTTTTTGAATCCCTTCTCCATCTTGCTTCACTCAGATATATTTTGGACCTGTCCCTCTAGGCACATGGGTTTGCGACTGTTGGTGCCAAGGAAAGAGGAAGAACAAAACAAGAAAGGCATGGTGGAGTCTGCCTGGGTGGCATTTGGAGAGATGATAAGCAAGAAGCGATTTTAGCTAGCCCTTGGAAGATAGCACTTTGGGGAAAAATGAATGCATTCCCTGTTCTTCATCCTGATGCAGTGTCCTGGTTCAGGACCACATTGTGTCCACAAAGTCTCAGAGGACTGCTCATCCTCATGAGGCCTCGCTACTCAATGCGTGGTCGCAGGACTCGTAGCAATAGCACATCTGGTCACTTCTGGAGACACAGAATCTCAAGCCCAACCTAAGACCTACTTGTAATTTAACAAGGTCTCTAGGCATTTCCTATGCATATTCAATGTGTGATTCCTACACATATTAAATCTTGAGAAGTGTCTCTTTAGTCATTTTTGATCTTGGCTGTATTTTATAATAATTCGGAGATCATTTACCAATTTTTTAATCCATGGACACACCTAAACCAATTAAATCAAATTTCTGAGGGTAGGATCCAGGCAGTGGAGTTTACTAAAATCCCTCGGATGATTCTACTGAGCAGATATGTTTGCAAACCAGTGCCTTCGAATACCAAAACTGAACCAAACTTCTTGCTAGGGAGTTTGACTTATAGTGACCCTAGAGGACAAAATGGACCTGTTCCATAGGATTCCCAAGATGGCCATCGTTTAAGGAAACACTGCCATATCTTTCTTCTGCCGAGCAACGACTGCATTAGAATCCCCGGGCTTTTCATTAGCAACTGCGTACTTACCCACTGTCCCATTATGTCTCTCCAGGCTTTAGGATACAGAAAACCAAACCCATGGCCTTTAGTTCAATTGTAACTCATAGCACCCTTATATAAGTTTACGGAGACTGTAAAGCTTTATAGGAGCAGACAAACTCAACTTTCTCTCTCAGAGGGATTGGTGCAACCCAACGACCAAACAATAGTGCCATCAGGATTGTTGGGCTTTTGGATCTAAACCTAACCTGCTGCCGTCACGTTAATTCTGACACATGGGAACTCTATACAGGGCTGTATATCTTCATGGGAGCGGATAGCCTCACTTTTCTCCCATGGAATGACTGGTGGGCTTGAACCAGTGAGGTGTTTAAGATAGTGGTTGTGTTAGCCCAGGCTGACTAGAGAAACAAGTCCAGGGACACTCATGTATGTGTGAGAGAGCTTTATAACACAGAGCAATTGCATATTGAGAAAATATCCCAGCCCAGTCCAGATCAAGTGCATAAGTCCGATGTTAGCCCATATGTCTGATAATAGTCTATAAATTGCTCTTCAGATTCACACAGCACATGAAATGATGCTGACTGCAGGAAGATCACAGGCTGGTGAGTGAAAAGTCTTGTGGATCCAGTGGCAGTGGAAGAATCTCAGGGCTGGTGAGGGTCTCCATGTGGCTCCTCAACAGGACGATGACGATGCAGAAAGAGAGCGTGGTCCTCCTCCAGGGAGAAAGAGAGGAAGTTCCCAGAATCCTCATGAGAAGTTCACGGCCACCAGGAGGCATCATCAGATTATGACCTGATTGACAGGCTCGACTCCACCCCATCACTATATTTATTAAGTTGATGTGAAATTACGTATCTACCACAGTGGTTCTCAAAGATGGTGGCATTCTAGAATCACCTGGAGATTTGTTGTTGCTGTGTTGTGCCATTGAGCAGATTCTGACTCAGTGACCCTTTATACTACAAAATGGAATTGCTCATTTGGTGTCCCGGTGGTGCTGTCCCAATAAGTGTTGGGCGGCCTACACGCTGAAAGGTAACAACTGGTTGAAGTCTGTCAACTGTTCCTGGGAGAATAATAAGGCTATCTGCTTGGTCCCTAGGAGTTGAATCTACTCAATGGCTGTGGGTTTTGATTTTTAAAGGGTCTTCTTAGCTATATTTTTTACAGAATCAGATGATCAATCCTTTTCTTGTAGTGAGTGAAACTCACAGAACATTATTTTATACATTCACAAAAGTGTAACCATCACCTCTATCTAGTTCTAAAGCACCTTAAGAAAAATTCAGTATTGTTGGAGCAACACCTCCCAACTCCCCATTTCTTCCAGTTTCTGGTAAACACCAATCTAATTTTGTCTCTGTGTAAGTGGAATCACACAATGCTTGCACATTTGTGCTTTCTTTCCTTCAGCATAATGTTTTCATAGTTCACCTATACTGCAGCATGTATTAGAAACTCCTTTCTTTAGGGCTGCATAATAGTCCACTACCTAGATTGTGAAAGCAGGGAACCAAAGAGATATTTGTACCCCAATGTCATGTCAGCCTCATTCACAATAACCAAAGGGTGAAGAAAACTACAGAGTTCATCAATAAATCCATGGATAAACATGATTCAGTCTATCCAGACAATGGGTCAGTGGTGTCCGTAGGGGTAAGGGTGGGAGGGCTCAGAGGGCAGGCCTTTCCAGGTAATGCGGCCAGTGAGGCTAACACCAAAATGACTTTTGAAACTATTTTCATGCTGTGTCTCAGCAGAAATGTATTACCTTTGTAAAAATGTTCCTTTAGTTATAGTAACTTGTTTATTAGCCCAGCATACCTGTAAAAATAGACCTACAATATTAAAACTGAGCATTTACTTTTTGAATCTCCCAGTATGCTCAGACAAGAGCTGTCCTTATTGTGGAACTAGAAGGCCACTTGGAATCACGTGGTTCCATCTGCACACGCTAGAAGCATGTGCTGCTGTGTTCCATAGTCACTGATTTTTGTCAGATTTTCTGGAGTTTTAGCTACAATTGTGTGTCCATTTGTGTTTATGAACCTACATCAGCATCTCTTTTGAGAATCAAATAGTAATTAAAGGAGAAGAAAAAAGATGAAAAAGGCTTCACTCGGTTACTAATAAAGTTCTAAGTAATAATATTTTAATTCATATAGAAATATCTCATAAAGCAATTTTGTTAGCATCCATAGATTCCAAGAACAATTATCAACATTATGCTGTTTGCAGCTATATCACATTGTTCTATGATTAAATTTAAAATAAAGATTCTGTATGGTCCACCATAGGAAGAGTTATCTGGGTAGGGTTACACCAACCCTGAATATGTCACTCCGGTGGAATATTATGCAGCCCTAAAGAGAAAAGAGTGAGAATGGATTTTATTTTCTTTATTTTTTTCACAGTGGGTTTTACCCTGGATTCAATCATCTTGAAATAATGGGAAGCCACAGCTACAATCCTCAATCTGTGGCATATATCAAGCACTTCAACTTCTTTTGCATGCCATGAGGCTTATCTCTTAAAGCGCTTGGAGCACTGCTAGTGAGGCTTTGTATAGTTCCCATGGTGCCCTCCAAGATGTGCGGAATTGTAACGCCATAATACATGGGGAGCCATATTTTATAGTGTGCTATACAATTTACTAGAGAGATGAGTTATTCACACAGAGATGATTCGCAAGCATCACAGTGATTTGTAAACATCGTCACATAATGTATCCCATATAGTTCAAACCTGTGTTGTTTAAGGGGCAACTATAAGTGAAATTAGTGACTCATAGGTTGTTTGTGCTTGCTTTTTGGGACCTCTAAGCTGTTATCCACAGGAGCTGCAGTATTTTACAATCTTTCTAGCAGAGAGCACAAATTATTGAATAGTATCCTTGCTAGCATATACAAATAAAATTTTGCTGAAGATCATCCAACAGCGGTTTCAGCATTACATTGACAGGGAGCTGCCAGAGGTTCAGGTCAAATTCAGAAGAGGAAGTGGAACCAAGGTTTATTATTGCTGATGTTATTACTAACATCCTGCTGTTGACTGGAAGCCTTCCCAATGAAGAATCTTGGCTAAAGGCAGAGAAAACAAAAAGGATGTTTATTTGTGTTTTATTGATTGGGTCCAGGCGTTCAATTGTGTGGACCATCATAAACTGTGGACAGCCTTGAGAAGAATGGGCACTCCAGGACACTTTATTGTGCTCATGCAGAACCTACATGAATCAAGAGGCAGTTGTGTGAACAGAACAAGGGAAGACTGCATAGTTTAAAATCAGGAATGGTGTAGGTCAGGGTTGTACCCTTTTGTCATACTCATTCAATCTGTATGCTGAGCAAATGCTCAGAGCTGGCACAGATGAAGAGGAAAATAGCATCAGAATTGGAGGAAGGTTTTGTAAATAACTTGCGATGTGCAGATGGCACAGTCTTGCTTGCTGTACAGGAAGAAGCCCTGAGTACCAGGGATGGCAGCCTTCAGTCTGGATTACAACTCAATGGAAAGAAGGCAAACATCCTCACAACTGAGGCCTCTTAGGAGGATGTTACCTCCCAACAGGTAACATCGTGATAAATGGAGAGGAGATTGAAATTGTCAAGGATTTCATCTTGCTTGGATCCACAAGATTTCATCTTGCTTAGGGAAGCAGCAATCAAGAGATCAAGTGACGCATTACATTGGGCAAATTTGCTGCACAATACCAAAGCAAACTCACTGCTTCAAGTCTGTGCCAACTCATTGGAACCCTATAGGGCAGGGTCGAACTGCCTTTGAGGATTTCCGAGACGGTAACTCTTTATGGGATTAGAGAGCCGTGAATTTGATTTGCATTTCCCTAATGACAAATGAAGTTGAACAAGATACCTTTTCATGTGCTTCTTGGTCATCTGTACACACACACACACACACACACATACAGCACAGAAATCTTGGGGTGGGGGTGTGTGTCAGATATAACCCCCACCTTCAGAAGTGCATTGTGCTGCTGCTGTTGTTTTTTGGTACAATGAAGTTGGTATCATAGTAACCCTATGTACAAGAGGATGAAACTGTCAGTCCAGTGCCATCCTCTCAACTATTTCGTGAACCTATCTCAAACTCCAGGATTATTTGCTCAGCATACAGATTGGACAAGTATCGTGAAAAGATACAACCACTATGCACACCTTCCTCAACTTTAAATCATGCGGTATTATGGGTTCTGTTTGATGGACAACTTCTTGCTCTCTTTGTAGGTCCTACTGGAACACAATGAAATGTTCTGGGATTCTCATTTTTCTCAATATTATCCATAGTTTGCTATGATCCTCCTAGTCAAATAAACACTTTTGCATAATCAGTAAACCTCAAGTAAACATCTTTCTGATATTTTATCCTATCATCCAACATCCATCTGATGTCAACAAAGATATCTATCCGGCTCCAGTGCCTTCTGAAATCAGCTTGAGTATTGGCAGCATTTTGCTGCTACAATTTTTGAATTATCTTCAGCAAAGTTTTATTTGCATGTGATATTAATGCTCTTATTTGATAATTTCTGCATGCTATTGGATCAACTTTCTTTAGAATGGGCAAATATTGATATTTGAAATGAGCACAAATGGGGAAGCTGTGGTAGTTACATAATCCCCTGTCAACTTGAGGGTATTAAGAGGGAAGGGGTGGAGTTTAACCTGTCAATCAGGTCGCAGCTTGAAGAACTCATTTGGAGCCACAACAGAGATAAATGGCTCACTGGAGGTCAGAACCACTCTCTCTCTGCTTCAGACTCCTGATGACAAGCCACATGGAGCCACACTGATGGCAGCCAGAGCCCTGGAGATGCTTCCACCACTGGATCCAGAAGACTTCGGACCCACAGACCTGTAATTTTCCTGAATTTGGCATCATTGCATGTGCTGCATGAATCTAAAGAGGGATTTAAGAACTAGTATTGGACATATGGGCTAATATCAGACTTATGAACTTGATCTAGACTGGGCTGGGATGCTTTTTCAATCTACAATCGCTCTTTCATATAGAGGTCTCTCTTATACATATATCAAGGTCTATGGATTTGTTTCTCTAGTCAACTGGCCTAATACAGAAGAACTGGAAGCACTCACTTGTCTAAGCCAAGAAATGCAGAAGACAATTACCTGGCCAACCTAGTGGAAGAGATCCATATTTGTATTGAGGAATAGTAGTTTTGTGTTTTGATATTTTTGTTTCAGAGGTTATGATTTTATAGCAACATCTTTTGACTTACCCTCATAAAACTTCACCACCTCTGTATCAAATTACATATTACCATACATACTCATTTCTAGGCCAAGCTTTTCAGCACAAGCTTTTAATGCAGTTTCTGTGGTAAAATTAGATACTTTGGCTGATATTCGGGTCAGCTTATACTCGAGTATATGTGGTACTTGTCTGTCTTCCCATTCCTTTAACCTGGTGAGCTCCTGAATTGCTGCTATTATTCGTTGTTATCACTTGATTCTGACTCATGTTGACCCCATGTGTGCAGATAGAACTGTACTGCATAGAGTTTTCAAGGCTGTGATAGGTGAGAGATAACCAGGCCTGTCTTCTGAGGATCCCAAGGGTGGGTTTGAACCACCAACCTTTTGATATTATAATAGGCAAGTGCTTAACTGTGCCACATAGGGACTCTCTTGAATACAGGAACTGTGTTTTACTTTCTTTGTGCCTTATGCAGTGCCTAGAAGGTAAAAAAAACTAGGCAGAGAGGTTATTATGTTTTATATTTTTATTGAAACAGCGAAAGTCAATAATGGTCAGAGGTGGTATCATAGATGGAAGGCAAACTTAGAGGCAGACAGAACAGCTAGGAGGGTGTTGCAATGGTCAAGCAGGGCTGAAAATTCTTTTGCAAACTCTGCCACATACAAGGACCTAAACTTTAGGAATTTCAGTGTGTACATTTTAGAGCCAAACCAAAATTTTACTTTGAAGTCAGTACACAGATTCCTAAGCTTTGGTGAAATCATAACATATACAAATGATCCCTGGAGGTTTTGAGTAAACCAGGAAATGCTAGATCAATATGATCGGAAAGACGTGTGAGACATTCAGGTGTAATATATGTGTAATATAGGTGTAATATATGTGTTAATCTGAGTAGACTAGAGAAACAAATTCATAGACACTCATATATGTATAAGAAAGAGCTTTATATACAAGAGCAATTGAATATTGAGAAAACATCCCAGCCCAGTCCAGATCAAGTTCATAAGTCCGGTATTAGCCCATATGTCCAATACCAATCTATAAAGTCCTCTCGAGACTCATGCAACACATGCAATGATGCAAAATGCAGACCAGTGGGTCCAAAGTAATGTGGATCCAGTGGCAGTGGAAGTATCTCAGCACTGGCAGGGGCCACATGACTCCTTCAGATCCAGGGCTTGAGCATAGCTCCATGTATCTTCTCAACAGGAACGTCTCGCAGGGAGTGTATGTGTATCCCACCTCCAGAGAGCTATATTTTTTCATTGGTTTCCTTTTGCCTTTTTATTTTTTTTGAACATTTTATTAGGGGCTCATACAACTCTTATCACAATCCATACATATACATACATAAATTGTATAAAGCACATCTGTACATTCTTTGCCCTAATCATTTTCAAAGCATTTGCTCTCCACTTAAGCCCTTTGCATCAGGTCCTCTCTCTCTCTTTTTTTTCCCCCTTCCCTCCCCGCTCCCCTTCCAGAGAGCTATTTATCTCCTTGGCGCCTCCAAATGAGGCTCCAAGCTGCAACCTGATTGACAGGCAAAACCCCACCCCTTTGCTCTTAAGTCTCAAATTGAAAAGAGGTTATGTTACTACCACAATATACTAATAATTTATCCTGTTTGTTTATTCAATCACGGTTTGCTCTGCCTGGCAGAACTTTTTCCCATTTTTGGGGGGGAGTACCTCTTCATGTATAAGCATATACACATGGTTATATATATGGTTATGTTCCATATATGTAAATATATATGTGTATACATAACCATATGCCTGTGGGTTTATGTGTGTGTATGTATATATGTATACATATATTCCCAAATCAGAACCCTGTATCTTTTCTCAAAACCAATATGTAGGTCAAACATGGTAGTGGAATGGAAGGAAAGTAAAAGGAACTAGAGGAAAGACCTAGGAGGTAAAAGAGATTTATAAAGGTATAAATATAGGCATGTACATATGTAAATATATTAATATATAATGATAGTGATATAGGCCTATGTACATATATTTATATGTTAAGTATTAAGGAAGCAGATGGACATTGGGTCTCTAGTACTCCCTCAATGCAAGAACAATTTGTTCTAATAACCCGGCATTCTGTGGTGTTCACTTTCCTTACTTGATTGCTGAAGACAAAAGGGGTGCATAAAAGCAAATGTGAAGAAAGCTGATGGTGGCCAGTTATCAAAAGAGATAGTGTCTAGGGTCCTAAAGACTTGAAGGTAAACAAGCAGCCATCTAGCTGAGAAGCAACAAAACCCACATGGAAGAGCACACCAGCCTGTGTGATCACAAGGTGTTGAAAGGATCGGGTACCAGCATCAGAAGACCCCAAATAATCATACCAGTGTGAATGAGTGGGGTGGTAGTGTAGCCCCCAAGCTCATATGTAGACAGTTGGACATGCCCTCAGAGAAGGGTCACAGGAAGAGACAAGTGTGCCAGGTTGTAGTATAGCACCGATGAAACACACAACATTCCTCTTTAATGCTTCCTCCCCCTTACTGTCATGACTTTACTATCATAAAGTACAAATCAGTCTAGACCAGAGCATATACACTTGTACAGATATGAGCTCTCAATACATAGAATCCAGGACAGATAATCCCCCTAGAAACAGTAATTGGAGTAGCAGTACCATGAGGTTAGGAGGAAGGCAGCGGAAAAGGGGGAGAAATGGAAAATAGGTCGTAAGGATCGATGTATTAACCACCATTAACCCCATCCCTACCCCAGGGCCAAACAATAGAAACATGGGTGGAGGGAGATAGGCATGATATAAGATATGAAAACAATAATAATTTATAATTTATCAAGGGTTCATGAGGGTATTTGTGTGGGAACATATCAAGATATCATGGAAAAATATCAAGGGCTCAAGTAGAAAGAAAACATTTTAAAAATGATGGCAACATATATACAAATGTATTTGATAAAATTGATTTATGGATTGTTGTAAGAGCTGTAAGAGCCCCCAATAAAATGATTTACATTAAAAAATGTTTAAAAGACCACCCCCACCTCCCACTCCCCAAAAGTACCCTCTCTCATGGATTGTATCTTCCTAAAATTTTTTATACCTTGCTTTGAAAAAAACAAAAAATATAGAAGTATATCAGAGTGGAAATACAACTGAAGAGATTGAAAATTGGAAATACTGTTTCCTGATTTCCTCTCCTGGGTCAGTGTTGGGGACCAGGGAAGATGTGAGCTTCTGGGAAGAAATCACAATAAAAAGAAACCATTGCCAGGGAGTTGTGTCAGTTTGGGTACTTGAGAGAAACAAGTCCACAGAAACTCATGTATAAGAGAGAGTTTTATATAAAGGGTAAGTGCACATCAAGAAAACATCACAACCCAGTGCCGCCTAAGCACACAAGTCCAACATTAACCCATATATCCAACACCAATCCACAAAGTCCTCCTCCATCCCACAAAACACACACAACGATGCCGACTGCAGGAGGAAATCCCAGTCAGTGAATGTGAAGCATCTCAGCGCTGGCAGGGGTCTCCACATGGGTGCTTCAGCACCCAGGGCTGCGTCGGGGTAGGTCCATGTGGCTTCTTCTCAGGGATGTCTTGCAGGAAGTTAGCCTTGCCAGCTGAAGCAGGGAACTGGCTAAGGCAGCTGCACCCTGGTCCAAGCATCACAAAGCAAGAGACCCGAGAACCAGAAAAGCGAGGTTCAGAGAGCCATTTATCCCTCTGCCCTTCAAGTAACCCCACATGTGTTTTTGTCCAGGTTGGCACAATAAACTAACTCGAGTTGATTTGGACTCATTTAGACCCCATGTGGTTCAGGGCAGAACTGTTCTGTAGAATTTTCTTGGTTGTCATCTTTCCGGAAGCAGATCTCCGGTCTCTCTACTAAAGTGCTGTTGGCGGGTTTCAATTGCCAACCTTTAGTACTCAAGATGGAAACCTACTGGTAAGAAATAAAAGAGACTTAATTTGGGATTTGCCTATTTTATTCTTTCAGTCCTTTTTTTCTCTGGAATACTTCATTTTTTTCATCTGTAGATTTTGAATGGACTCAGGAGGCTTGCTGTTGATGGATCTTGAGACTGTGGACAGCGCTCAGTCTACATTTGGATCCTTAACTCCTTCCTGGGTTCAGACATCCCTAAAAACAGTCCCAGAGACCCAAAATTGTAGAGAGGGGGGAGTGACAGGCCTGGTGGGGAATGATCAAGGGTAAGGTTGCATAGAGAAGAGGTATAGCTGTAGCCCAGGTGGTGATGAAGCATGGTAGTAGGGCAGGAGGAAAGTCAAGGGAGATGGAGGAAAGAGCTAGGAGTCAAAGGGCATTTATGGAGGTCTAGACAAAGACATGTGCATGCAAATATATATATAGGAGGATGGTGAAATAGATCTATGTGTCTATATTTATAGGTTAAGTATTAAGGTGGCGGAAGGACCTTGGGCCTCTACTCAAACACTCCCGCAATGCATGAATACTTTCTTTTATTAAATTGGAACTCTATAATGCTCACTCTCCCGACACAACTGCTGAAGCCAAAGTGGGTGAACAAGTAAATGTGGTGAAGAAAGCTGATGGTGCCCGGCTATCAAAAGAGATAGTGACTGGGGGTCTTAAAGGCTTGAAGATAAACAAGCGGCCATCTAGCTCAGAAGCAACAAAGTCCACATGGAAGAACACACCAGCCGGTGTGATCGAGTGGTCCTGAAGGGATCAGTTATCAGGCATCAAAGAACAAAAAATCATATCATTGACTGTACACCTCCATGATAGGATCGCTGAAGACAAATGGGTGCATAAGCAAATGTGGTGAAGAAAGCTGATGGTGCCCAGCTATCAAAAGAGATAGTGTCTGGGGTCTTAAAGGCTTGAAGGTGAACAAGCGGCCATCTAGCTCAGAAGCAAAAAAGCCCACATGGAAGAAGCACACCCGCCAGTGCGATCACGAGGTGCCAAGGGACCAGGTATAAGGCATCATGCAAAAAAAATAGATATATGTGTGTATATGTATATGTGTGTGTGTGTATATATATATATATATATACCATATTAAATGAAGGGGGAAGTGCAGAGTGGAGACCCAAGGCCCAAGTGTTGGCCAATGGAGATCCCCTCATAGAGGGGTTTAGGAGAGGAGATGGGTCAGTCAGGGTGCGAGGTAGTACCGATGAAGAACACAGCTTTCCCCCAGATCCTGGATGCTTCATCCCCCCAACTACCGTGATCTGAATTCTACCTTGCAGGGCTGGATAGGGCAGAGGCTGTACACTGGTACATATGAGGGCTGGAGGCACAGGGAATCCAGGGTGGATGATACCTTCAGGACCAAGGGTGTGAGGGGCGATGTTGGGAGAGTGGAGAGTGAGTGGGTTGGAAAGGGGGAACTGATTACAAGGATCCACATGTGACCTCCTCCCTGGGAGATGGACGGCAGAGAAGGGGGGGGGAAGGGAGACTCCGGATCGGGCAAGATATGACAAAATATCAATCTGCAGATTATCAAGGGATCATGAGGGAGGGGGGAGTGGGGAGGGAGGGGAAAATAAAAAGAGGACCTGATACAAAGGGCTTAAATGGAGAGCAAATGCTTTGAGAATGATTGGGGAAGGGAATGTATGGATGTGCTTTATACAATTGATGTATGTATATGTATGGACTGTGATAAGAGTTGTATGAGCCCCTAATAAAATGTTTAAAAAAACCCAAAAAACAGTCCCAGAAATGTCGAAGCCAGGGTGCTCTTCTTCCCTGCAGGCACCCGGCTCTTAGCATGCCTCCTGGAGTTGTGTAGACTCTGGAGGCTGACCCATGTTTGAGGCTTGGCAGGATTCTCCAGAACAATGCAGAACACCAGCAACAAACACTGCAGTCCAGCCCAGCTCTGTCTGAGGGGCAGGACCAGGGCTAGGTGAGGCTTGATGATTCTTTACAATCTTGGCTTTCCTTGGAAATATTTTTTTGTGTGCTGTCTCTTAGACTCTGTCAATATCTGTTTTGTAACATAATAGATTTTTGATGAAAATGGATTCCCTCCACCAGATTTTAAATGAAAATTAATTCTCCAGTACAAGCAGTACAAGTATCTCCCACGGTTTGGGAGGTGAGGAGGAGAGAGAGGTAGGAAGATGGAGCTGAGAAGACAATAGGTTTTCATCAAATAGTCTCCAAATAAATTGAACCAAAGGTTTGAATGGCCAGGATTGAGCTTCCTCTGCAGAAAGGACTGACGAAGCACTTGCCTGTTAATTTAGGGGCAGCTTCTCAGATGCTTCTACAAGGCCTTGGTCCTCAGTTTTCTGGGCATAGTGTTTGATGAGGCTCTTGTCCTGCCCCCGGCACTGCCTCAGACCAAGACTGCTATGACCTTCACTGGAAGGATCAGCCTCTCTGGTCTTGAGTTTCCTGTTCGGTTTTCTTCATTGTTTGGGTCTTTGAATAAGAATCTTGACATTGTAGAGCCCCTAGCTTAAACTACTGTATGCTACATAGAACATACCACTAACTTTAACTTGTCAAAAACTCACGGTCATCAATCGAGTTGATTCTGACTCTATTGACCCTGTAGGACAGAGTAGAATGGCTCCATTGGGTTCCTGAGACTGTAAGTCTTTACAAGAGTAGACAGCGTACTTTTCCATCTTCAGAGCAGCTGGTGGGCTCCTGGCTTCAACAGATCAACAAACAAACAAACAAAACTCATTGCCATCGACTCGATGCTGACTCATAAGTGACCCCCCCAGCCTCACGTGGGTTTCAGAGATAGTAACTGCTTCTGGGAGTAGAAAGCCCAGTCTTTCCTGAGGATCTGCTGCTTGTCTTGAACTGCCGACCATTCTGATTGCAGCCCAATGCATAACAACTAGACCACCAGGCTTCCTATAAGGTAGCCTACATGTCCTGGATGGCATCCATCCTCTAGTTGCCAGGGGACTTGGGAAGAGGAAACTGTTCCTGATGAACATTCCCAAGTCTCTAGAGCCAGAGAGCTTGACTGAAAATACAGTTGGCATCTTGCCTCCTCTCTGTGCTGCCCTTTGAGGTGTCCTCCAGGTGGTGATGTGTCTAGGGGGAACTTCCATCCAGACTTACCAACACTGAGGTGACTCACCTTGGTCACAACAAAACCAGAAGGCGAAAAGCATCTTGCCAAGAAATCTGAAGCAAGTCAACTCCATGAAGTCTCTTCAATTGCGGTTCAGCCTTCCCTCATGGGAAGACTTGCTTCAGCTGATAAAAGAGCCCCTGTCCTTCTTGCTTTCTCTCCACTCCCTCCTTCAAGTGTCTTTATGAAATGAAACCCATTCTTCTTGCCGATGGACAGTGTCATGTTCTCCAAATTCAGCGGCTTCCACACATGGTATTTCCACCCCAAAGAAAAAATTCACAAGATTTCTGAACATACATGTCTGCTTGCAGCAACACTTATTTAACCTAAAATGTTCCTGTTACTTGAATATATTAAATATAATTATCCATCCTTAGTTCAACTCATCTACTGTAGAAGTCCAGCTCTCGGGGCAAAGTACTAAAATACCAAGAGTCTCTGTTTTGTCTTTGGGCCTACCTGGCTTTAAGTCCAAGTTCTGCCACTATAGACCACTGAGACTACAGCTCTTGAAGTCTCAATTGCCTCCCCAGAGAACTGAGGATGATAATGTTCTTCTCATAGCAAGACAGATGTGATTAAGTGAATGCTGTTTCTAACATGACATCTGCTATGTTAGAAGTACTGAGCAAGAGTGCCTTCCTTGATTATTGTCTTTGAAGGGATGTTTGCTAAATGAGCTCCCAAGACTCTGTTTGAGCTTGGAATAGAAATAGCTGTTGCAATTGCTATTGAAAACCAATAATCTAGAAACTGTGTACAAATAAGTGAAGCTTGAAGTTTTTCCTTTATTTGCTAAAAGATATGCTAGCCAACTTTAGAACTTTAGTCTTTATAAATTAAATGAAGGCCCTTACATTGCATATTGAAGAATATATCTATCTAGATAGAAATAAAGTGGCCAATCTAATTAAATATTGAGTTCTTATATATAAAATATTTGTATCGTTTTATTCAAGGTCTGATATACCAATGGTGCTGTCTTAATATTCTCTATTAGTATTCTAGTAGGAGGAGCCTGAGTAGTGTAGTGGTTATGTGTCAGGCTACAATCTGCACGTGGTTGGCAGTTAAAAACCACCAGCAGTTCTTGGGGGGAAAGGCTTGGATTTCTACTCCCGTAAACAGTTACAGTCTCAGAAACCCACAGCAGGGTCGCTGTGAGTCAGCCTTGACTTGACGTGAGTGCGAGTATTTTCTACTTGACCACAACCTTCTAATATCATTGCTATGACTACACTGAGCTCAGACACAACTCATGGTTAAAGGTTTTGCTTTGTTTTTTTTAAGGAGTTAAGTTGTAATGCCAGTGAGAAATGGACTGGGTAAAGTTGTTTATCAGGACATATTGCAAAGTTCTTTCAGGTCTGCTAATAAATACCCAAAGGGGCATGCCACTGTGCTGGAGGCCTCAATCAGAAGGCTCTCAGTGCTACTTCTGTGTGTCAGCAAGCCCAGCTTCCCTGATTAAGTGCCCAGAAGCATCCCACTCTGCAAACTAGCCTCCTGCACAAAAGCGCTCAGTTTTACTTGTTCTATGGATTGGAAGTCCACCACTTTCTCCCACACGTTGACGCCTGGTTCTGCTGCTGCTGCTTTGCTGTTGCAGCAGCTGTTTTCTGGATCCAGGTGGTTGACTGTGCATGGATTTCAGCTCCAGAGGATATACGCCACTTCTGGCTCTAGCTGGTAATGAGATTTCCTCCTCTGCTTCTCAGCAGGCTCATTTTATACCCAGCAGGATGGCACTCCAGGGAAGCCGGTTCACAATGACTCACGGGTAAATCCTATCAGTTTCTTCCTTACCTTCTTAACAGACCCATGCAGGAAAAGGTCCTTTGGTTGGAGTTCAATATTTTGGCCAGAAGATTCACGTTACATACATTACTGCTCCTGCACCTATCCCTTATCTCACTATGATTTGGAATCTACTCTATAACAATGAATTAGAATTTTTGTTTTATCTCGCTGTGGTCCATGTTTTCATAGCTTTACAGTACTCCCTCCTTTTTTTCCATCCAATCTTGATTCTTTATCAATGAGCTCAGTAGTAATTCACCTGAATTAGAAACGTTTTGTGAAGATTAAATGAGGAAAAGGAAAACACTTAGCAGGTATATAGAAATCATGAACAAATATAACTCTACTTGTGCAACTCATTAGAGACAGGTCAAGATAATGATAGTAGCGTTTGCTTAAAATATTTTAAGTGGGCATCGTTATGCACATTAATATTCTGAGGGCCCTGGGTCCTAGAATTCGGCCTCTGGAATCCAGAGGCTACAATGCTCTGAAATATTCCTTCTTTTCTCAATTATCCATTTTAGTGGCCCAGGATAGGTCTTCCCTAGCACATTCTCCTGGTGTCAGAGTTGATTCAATGGATTACCTAGCCCCAGATCCCTGATTCCATAAACGATTGTGCAAAAGACTGTAAAGGGGCCTAGTTCCCTTCTGGCCCTTAGGGACCTTC
Source organism: Tenrec ecaudatus (assembly GCF_050624435.1). Lineage (NCBI taxonomy): Eukaryota > Metazoa > Chordata > Mammalia > Afrosoricida > Tenrecidae > Tenrec > Tenrec ecaudatus. The sequence continues at coordinate 9,258,151 of NC_134538.1, forward strand.
ATCCTGGGAGTGGTGGGTTTGGAGGCTTGGAGGGTTGGGCTATCAGCCTGTCAGCAGAGATAACTCCTCCCCCAGTAGCCCTCTAATGACCTTGGTTCTGTTGTAAGGGATGGAGACAGGTGGAGGGGGCGCTCCTCAATAGTATCTCATATTACATCTGAGACACTTCAGAGAAGCTGGCTATGGTATATTGATACAAGGATAGAGCATGGAAATCACACCGACCCGTATCTATGTCCTTGCATACACCCTTCACCCCCCCACCGTTGGCCTGAACTTGGTCCAGTGACTTGCTTTGACTAGTGGACTAGTAAGCATTATTGAAATGGCTTGCATCCTCTTGGATGTTTGAGGTAGACTCAGTGCATGACAACATCAATAATCAAGCATACCTGTGAGCCGTGCTAGACCAAACCCCCCTAGCTGAGGGCTCCAGATGACAACACATATGGATGACCCCTGGTAAGACCTGCAAAAGAATGACCTAAGCCCAACCTTAATTGTCAACCCACAAGGTTGGAAGCAATTGTAAATGACTTGCTTTAAACCACTCTGTTTTGCTATAAAAGCACTGGAAACTGAGACAAGAGTGGGCTGCCCTTGATTATGGGAGCTGGAGGACTGGGGAAATCACCTCAGACTCCTGCACCCTTCTTGTCATTAGTTCTCCCTCTGCTTGCTATGCTTTAGGTGCTCCACTCTGCTCCCAGAATGTTCTGTACTTACTGTTCATTATACCTCACATATCATTAGTCTGTGTGCCCATTTTCCTCTTGGCTCTGAGTCCCTCAAAGTCAAGGTCTATGTCCTTCACAGCTTAGCATTTCCAGAGTCCAAGTTGGTGCTAATTGGATAGATGAAGCATAGCAATTTGTTCACAGTGCAGATGACCTTGTGATGACAGACAGAAGCTTGTTCCTTAGAGTACTCTCAATGCACCAACTCGCTGTACAGCAGATGGTCCACATAGTCAGCTGTAGTTATTTTGGAACCACTGTAGATGTGGATACTAGTCAGGACTCTCTTAACTCTGTTCCTCACTGTTTGCTCCAGTCTACCTCAGTTTTCTAGAGTTCTTTGAAATTAACTTGAACTGGTATTCCTGGCCCAGGTCATGGACTGCCTCAAATGACCTGCCATTTGGCTCCTTACCTAGGACCTCCTTGCACTAGCTGGCTGGCTTCCTATTCTGGGTCCTTCTTTCTCCCATTCCCCAGGCTGTTTGCTCCGTGACTTCTTAGTGTTGATGAGGGATTGCTTCATGACAAAGTGTATTGGTGGCTTAAACCATGGGAATAGGAGTGAGATAGAGACAAGGGTCAAGGCAAAAGCTATCTTAAACTGCAGACTTAGTTTTGCTTAGTTATCCTTTTAATTTTATTTCCTCCATCATGACAAAAACCGTAACCTTCTTAAGTTGCTTTATTTGAATGGGTGCCTAAAATAATATCCATATGCAAAGACTCCAAGGAAAGATTAAACTAATAAATGACCATAGAATTATTCTCTGTCCTACAATGGAATCTCCATCTTTGGTATTTGTTTCTAGATGGTACATTCAGTCAGACCGAGAAGGTCCAGGAGCTGATGGAAACCCACTGGCACATTAGAGGATGGGATTCTGGCTCCATTTGTACTAACATCATCATCTATTATCATTTCTTCAGATTTTAAGTTTATAGAAATCTAGTGAATAACTTATCTCTCTGCATCCATGACAAATACACACACAAAACTCAGTGTATGAAGATGGTAATTCACACACACACACACACACACACGTATACCTGAAAAATAAATTATGCCAACAAGGTGGATCAAGCCAAACAAATGTGTTTTGTTTCATTCTTTAAAACTTTCAGTTTCAGGTTTGTAGAAGTAGGAGAAAGTGGGTTTTTTTTTTAATAGATGTTTTCAAAGAAGAGTCTTTTTAAAAAAAAAACCACCAATTAATTCTAATGAATTCATTTTAATGAATTACTTTTAGAATTATAGGTGCTCCAAGAATTTTGTTCAAAGGATTCGCTAGTGATCGAACTAACAATTCCCACCAAACTAGAATGTATACTAGCAACATTTTTTTGCTTACTGAGCATAACCACATCACATGCATATTTTCCTTTAATATTTCTAATAACTTGAATAAGTAGGTATTGGGAACTTAATTTTATAGATGAGGGATCAGGTTCAGAGTCATTAAGTAACATGCTCAAAGCCACTTACAAAATAGTAGCAGAAGTGGAATTTATAATCACTTTCTAAGAATTCAAAGTCAGCATTCTTTGAAAAGTGTATAATTTATCTGTTATAAAGGTCAAATGTGCACTAACCAACTGACTTTACTAAGAGGACACAAGGTCAATTGGCATAACATAGTTCCCCAAAACGATGGTCTACACCCTAATCTGGTGAGTAGTAGTGAGTGAGGTATTAAAAGCTCATCAGGGGCCATCTAAGGTGCAAGGTTTCTCCCCAACCAGAGGAAGCAAGGATGGCAAACATTAAGTAATACATGGAAGCAGTCAGTCTAATGAACTAATGAACCCCGTGGATACCAATCTCCACAACCCTGAAACCAGAAGAACTATGTTGTGCCCAATTACAACAAGCAGCGGTTCTGAAAAGGATCACATTAGAAAGTCCTGAATAGAGTGGAGAAAAATATGGAACAGAAGTTATAATCATAAAAGAGACCAGGCTTACTGGTCAGACAGAGTTTAGTAGGACCCCCCAAGCCTATGACCCTTACCCTGGGACTGAATTCACCTCTTTGTTAAAATAATCAACCATTTAAGGTGAAAAGGGCAGCATGTATATGAGGACAAAGTTCAGAGGATTAGGAAAGAAAGACGAATGGAAACAAAAAACCCAGGGGGGATTTGGGATACGTGATGGTACGTTGATAGGATTCCGATGAATGAGCTGATGCAGAATGTGTATGGATTATTGAATGTGAAACTATAGTTACTTCTCTAAACCCCCACTTCATTCACAATAAAAATTAAAAATTTTTTCCATCTGAAGGAAAATGAAACAAGTGACTGTAAGCTTTCAACCAGTCCTTCAACTGCCCTTGCGTGTTGCCAGTTGCTGCCATGGCAACTTAAGTCAAAGGGAATGAAGTGTTTCCTGCTCTGCTGCATCTTCACTATTGTGGGTGAGCCTGAGCCCATTGTTGCTGCCGCTGTGACTCCGAGGGCCATCACCCCGAGAGAGCGCATCTTCTTGTACTGTATTATACAATGTTCTATTGTGATCTGTAGTATTTTCACTGACAACTCGATTGCCAGGCCTTTCTTCCTTATCGATCTTAATCTGGAAGCTTCTCTGGAACCTGCCTAAGGTGAGGGATGCTGTTAGTGTTTGGTGTCCAACTAGTGTAGCCTCAGTATCATAGCGATATCTAGCTGCCAACTGTCATCCCCAAATTCCCGGACTTCGCCCATCATATAGAATGTTGCTGGGATGTGGCAGCCTCACCAGGGACAAGTCGGGGCATTCTGCTTAGTTACACCAGTGAATTGAAGTGATGCTGACGCCACCTCGGCCTAAGTGGGTAAGAAGTGTGGGTGCCTTCTCTACTTACATGCTGAAGAAATGCCCAACACAATCTTGGAAACCATATGTGGAAGATGGCAGAGCCCCTGCCCCCCTTCTCAGGGCCCCGAAGAGGTTCCTTCTCTCATTCAATCAAGAGCACACGCCTTCAAGTATAAAATGAACAAGAGGTACATTTTAGATGTCAAGTCATTGCAATTTGGGGCTTTTTAAAATTATAGCAGCCACGGTTGCCATAACAAACACCAAATAATCAACTGTCCCCCCCCCCAAAAAAAACAACAACACACAAAAAGCCCCCAAAATCACACAAACAAGGACACTTTTCTCTGAGGGTTATTTGGCAAGCAGTGGATAGCGTGTTAACTGGAGTGACATTGATCAAAGGACTGGAAAAGGGGATATTGATAATCAGACTGCTAGTTCAAAATATGAGTTGGTGATGGGAGGTATTGTAGTTGGAATGGCTGGAGGTGGGATGAGACTGGAAAGAGGGGCTGCTAAGATATAGCTTCTATTTTCTAGATAACCCGTGCAGGACATTCTCAATTACACAAGACTCTAAGGAGGCAGTGAGGTTACCACTTCAGATAAAGATGTTTCAGTGTTGATGTTCAGTGCCTTTGATTGGTTCCAGGTCATAGCTAGCCTATGTGTAACAGAATGAAGCACTGCCTTTTGTTGTTCAGTTGTTATGTTTGAGCCTGTTGTTACAGCTATTGTGTCAATTCATCTGTTTGAGAGGCCCCTTCCTTTTCTCTGCCTCTACGTTACCAAGCCTGGTGTCATGTTCCCTAGTTTCATCCTAAACCTTAAAATTAGTCCAAATGCCCTCTTGAGTCCCCCACAGTCACTTTCTGACTGCAAGCTGCCAAAGTGAAGTCCAAAGAGACCAGGAAGGACAGTATCCCTTGGAGATGTCTTTGATAATCCCAGAAGGCTGAAGAGCAGGCTACTTAGGGGAAAGATAGATGAGGGAGAACAATACACACTGCATTGATAGAACATAGACAAAAAACAAACCCCCAAACCCAAACTCAAACCAAACCAAACAGATAGGTGAAGGAGAAACATACACAAAGGATAAGGTGAGACATTCGGGAAGTTCTCCCTCAAGACCTAGATATGCAAATCAGAGAGAGACATCTCCTTTGTCCTCCCCAAATCCTGTGTGATGGATAAACAAAAGACCCCTCTGATTGCTTTAATCATAAAGCATTTGATAAGATTTTGCGCAAGTTACAGTTTATATATTTTCTCATCTGTTGTAAGACCCAAACTTCTACCAATTCTGTCTAAAAGGAGCAAATTTCCATCTTTTTTTGGATTCAGTCATAGTCTGGATGGTGGGCCAGTCTGTCTCCTGTCTCTCTCTTCTTTTGGTCCATATGCCAAATAAAACTGTTTTCTCAAAAGAAAACAGAGAAGCCGGTATCGAGGTAGAATCACCCTCCTGGTGCTCATATTGTTAGATCAGAAATTTAAGAGGTAAGGAGAACAATATTGGGAGGCTGGGTGATAAAAATAAATTCAGTGTATTAGGGTCTGGGTCAGACCTCCCTCTGTGATTTTTACCCATGGAGCCATTTGAGCACTACCCTGTTTCCCCAAAAGTAAGATATCCCCCCAAAATAAGACATACTTACAGTTTTGCCTCTCGCTGAAATATAAGGCATCCCTTAGAAAATAAGACCTCCCCAAAGATAAGGCCCCCTGAAGCTACCGTAACTCTAGACTCTGGATTGTAGTGGCGGACACCGCCGCAAACCTCACTGTTGGCCACAGTGCAGGCGGAGCAGACAGGAAGTGCGAAGTCTCTTTTAATAAAACAATAAATGTGTACCGTATTCCTCTTCCTGGAAAAAAAAGACATCCCTTGAAAATAAGACCTAGCGTATCTTTGGGGGCAAAAATTAATATAAGACACTGTCTTATTTTCGGGGACACAGGGTAGGTGAAACGCTCTAAATTCACAGCGTCTGCTCATAAATTACGCTAATCCCTCACCAGATCCAGTAGGACGGTGACGGCCATCCCTTCCTACGACGAAGATATGAGCATGCAGTAATTTCCCCAGGCTGCTGTCTAAAGGTGGTCATGATTCCAGGCTCGTGGAGAGTCTCCAGGAACCAGTCACAAGACCTCACACTGGAGTTCCCCTCTGTGATGTCCATCCTGCTCTTGTATTCTCCGGCTTTGCATCCTTTCCTCCTCCCCACAGCTCCGGCCGAGACTGCCAGCGTGGGTAACAATAATTAGTCACTGATTTGCAGCAATTGAGGAGTCCCTGGGATGTAGAACCATGACATACCTGTGCAGAAGAGAGTCAGGAGTGACACAGGAATGCAGCTGGGGAGAATGCAGTTCCAGTCAACCCACAAACCACTTGACTAATCGGGTCCCCCTTCCCTGGGGAACAGCACAGCTCAACCTAATACCAGGACACCCCCAAGCCCATTAGAACAAGAAAAAGAAGAAAAAAATTTAAACACAATTCCAGACTGTGTTCCTTTGCATGACTTTGAATGTAAGCCATGGTCCTGGTCTATTAGAATATATTGTATAACAATACAGGCAGAACTTCAACGCCCAGAGCACAGCCTACCTATACTGGATCCACAAGAATTTCCACCCACTGGCCCGTGATCTTCCTGTATTCAACGTCATTGCATGTGTTGTGTGAGTCTGAAGAGGAATTTATAGACTGGTATTGGATATATGTGCTAATATTGGACTTAAGGATTTGAACTGGCCTTGAACTGAACACAGTTTTCTCATAATTCAATTGCTTTTATATATAAAGCTCTTGCTTATACATATATGAGTATCCTGGATTTGTTTCTCTAGGCCCCCCAGACTAACACAAACAATGAGGTAGAGACTCTGGTGGTGTTGGAGCAACAGCAATATAGCTGAGAGGAATTACTAAGAGGCAGAAGGGTGAACATGATGGTGGGGCAGGAGGAAGGTAAAGGAAAAAGAGGAAAGATCTAGGAAGGAAAGCTATGGATATATGTATAAACATAGGTGTGGATGTATGTAAATATATTAATTCATAAAAATGAAAATATATTAATTCATAAAATAGAGGTATAGCCTATGTATATATATTTATATGGCAATACATTGAGGAAGTGGACAGATTTGGGGCTTCTGCTCAAGCCCTCCCTCAATGCAAGAACACTTTGTTCTAACAACCTGGCATTCTGTGGTGCTCACCCTCCCAACGTGATCGTTGAAGACAAAATGGGTGCATAAGTAAATGTGGTGAAGAAAGCTGATGGTGCCCAGCTATCAAAAGATACAGTGTCTGAGGTCTTAAAGCTTGAAGTTAAAAAAGCAGCCATTGAGGAGAGAAGCAAATAAGCCCACGAGGAAGAAACACACCAGCCTGTGTGATTCTGAGGTGTCCACAGGATCAGGCAACAGGCATCAGAAAACCCAAAACAAAACAAAACAAAAACCAACATATTGTTGAGAATGAGCGGGGTCATAGCAGAGACCCAAACCCATCTGTAGACAATAGGACAATGCCTCATAGAATCGTTACAAGGAAGGGATGAGTCAACCAGGGCACAGTATAGCATGATGAAATAAACAATATTCCTCTGGTTCTTTGAGGCTTCCTCACCCCCCACCATCATGACCCCAATCCTGCCTTTCAGTTCTGGCTGGTCCAGAGCATGTACCCTGGCACAGATAGAACTCAGGCCAGATAAAGCCCTCAGGAACAGAAACGGGAATAGTATATGTGGAGGGAAGGAGGGGTGAGAAGGAGAGGTTGGGGAACTGATTGCAATGATTGATGCATTAACCCTCTCCTCTCCACCCCCTCCGCCACAAGGGGGATGAACAACAGAAACCCGGCAGAAGGGAGACAGCAGTCAGTGTAAGATATGAAAATAATGATGATTTATCGATGGAACCCTCAGGTTAGGGTGGGTGAGTGGGAGGGGAGGAAAAGAGAGGAGCTGATACCAAGGGCTCAGATATAAAATAAATGTTTAGAAAACAATGATGGAAACATATGTACAAATATGCTCATATGTACAAATTGCTGTATGAGTTGTTATAAGAGCTGTAAGAGCCCCCAATAAAATGATCTTAAAACAACAACAACAACCCAACAAACTGTTTTGTCCCGCTGTTATAATCTTGTGATGATTTCCCCTGGGACAGCCAGCACCAGACAAAGAGTGAGATAAAATGGACTTTCTTTTAAGTATTAGTGAGCAGATTCAGAGTGAATGACTTTGTTGAGAGGGTCTTAACTTTTTATCTGTGTGATCAGTCTGAATAGACAAGGCAAATTTGCCTTCCGAGTTGAAAAGTCTTCTGCAAAGGAAAAATTTTAAAATGCTCCCCTGCCCCTAAACTAAAGCTCAGACTACTTCCCCTTATTTGTAAAGATGTACTTTTCTTGTAACTAAGGTGACTGAATATTGATTTGGATAAAAATAGAGAACTATATTGATTCAGCCTTCCTCCTGTTCTCCATATCGTTGTCATTGTGTTGTCAGAAAATCAATTTAATTAAAAATGGTATCTCTATTTCATTGAAATTTATAGCATAATTATAACAAGAGAAGGATGTTAGTCTTATAAACTAAGCAAACAGATACTTGGTCTTGGGGAGAAATAAAAAGCAACTGTTTAAACAACAGTTAATGAGGAGACTGTGTTGTCAGTGCAGTGGTGGAAAAAGTCACATATTTACGTGGCAATGGAAGATACTGAGAATTACTTGAAACAATTTGTTGAAGTGAAAACATAACGTCTGCCTTGTGGGTCGTCAGTACTCCTTGCAATAATTAGGTTCTAATATAAGCTCTATTTCAGATAAGAAAAACTGGCAAATTTTACGATTGAAGTACATTTTCTATTATGAGATTGACTTGTAATTCAAATGGTATTTTATTTGCTGCTTACAGAAATAAATCCCTGAAATTTTGACTCAACCGGTAGTTAAGTGTTGGGAACAGCTCTTCTTTGATCTGATAAGAGAGCAAAGGCGAGCCCGTGTTTCTTCTCTAGACCTGGGCGAGGGTAACGGCTAAAGGCAGCCATTTTTCTACCATGGGGGCACCATCCTTTAAAGGAAGCCAGGTTGTAGACAGCAGAGAGGGGAAAGAGAAATGACTCTGTAATATTGACAATCTTCTGAAGCAGGGCTCCCCAATTGTGGCAAAATTGCCATTTGGAGCAAGGAGATTCTGTGTTGTGTGAACTATCAGTTGCTTAGCAGCCTCCTCACCCTCTATCAACGACTGAGAGTGCCACCACCGTCCACCCCATTCCTCATAATAAACAGCGTCATTAGGCACTGCACATGTCCCTTGGGGGGTAAGATTGCCCTGTAGTCTGAAATACTCTGTGCAATCGAAATATAATACGATCTACATGAGAATATATGACCCTAAATTTTATTATAACCACATTGAAAAATTGCCACTTGACTGTCTGTTAGTCATGGTATGGTGGGTGGTTTGTGTATTGCCATGATACTGGACATTTTATCACCGATATTTCCAATGCCAGCTGGGTCACCAAAGTGAGCAGGTGTCAGTAGAGCTTGCAGATTAAGAACAGACAATGAGGAAGGATTCAGTTCCCTGCTTCTCAGGAAGCAGCCACGGAAAATCTTACGCACGGCTTGAAAACATTGTCGGATAGATACTGAAAGCCCAGTGAATGGTGGCAGAACACGATTGGAGGTAATGTAGAGAATAGTCCCCTCAGGTTGGAGGGCACTTGAAATGTGATTGAGGAGCTTATTTCTCTGAGAGGAGATGAGATTTGTGACATGAGTTGTTGAAACCTTTAGGAACTTCATTTGCTGAGAAGGCACATGGTGAGGGGAAACAGCTGTAAAAATCTGCTAGTGATCAGAACTCTGAATGTGAAGGATGAGTCTGGGGAAATAGGAAGTGGTCAAAAATGAAATGGAACATATAAAAATCGATATCCTAGGCATTTTATGAGTTGAAATTGACTGGTATTGGCCATTTTGAATTTAAAAAATCATATGATTTGCTCTGCTAAGAATAACACAATCAAGAGGAATGGCATGGCATTCCCTGTCTAAAAAGACATAGCAAAGTCAATCACGAAGTACCATGCTGCTTGTGGTAGGATTATATCTGTCCATCTTCAAGGAAAGCCAATGAATACAACTATTATTCAATTTATGCACCAATTTATCACCAAAACTAGTGATGAATAAATTGAAGAATTCTACCAATGACTTCAGTCAGAAATTGATTAAACATGAAATCAAGCTGCATTGATATTTATTGGAAATTAGAATGCAAAGGTTGGAAACAAAGAGGAAGGAATAGTATTTAGAAATTATGGACATGCCGATAGAAATGAAGTTGGAGTTTGCATGATAGGATTTTGCAAAACCAATGACTGATAGCAAATATCTGTTTTCAACAACACAAAAGGTGAGTATACACATGGATTTCTCTAGATGGAATGACCAGAAAAAAATTTGACTGCATCTGTGGGAAGAAACAAACAATGGAAAAGCTCAATATTAACAGCTGAAACCAGGCTATGGGTTGACTGTGGAACTCTGACCATCAAATGCTCCCATGTAAGGTCAGGATAGAGCTGAAGAGAATTAAAACAAGTCTCTCTAGGGCCTAACTATGACCTGGAGTCTGTCCCACCTGATTTTTGTGAACATCTCAAGGACATATTTGAGGCATTGAACACTAATGACAAAAGACCTGATGAGCTGTGGGAGGACATCAAGAACATCCTACGTGAAGAAAGTAAAAGGTCATTAAAAAGACAGGAGATAAAGAAAATATCAAAGTGGATGTCAGAAGAGACACTGGAATTTGCTATTAACCATAGAATAGCTAATGCGAATTGAAGAAATAATGAAGTCAAAGGGTTGAATAGAAATTTTCAAAGGGCAGCTCAAGAAGACAAGGTCAAATATTATTAAAAATATGCAAAGATCTAGAGAGTTAGACAACCAGAAGAGAAGAACACATTCTGCTTCTCTGAAACTAGAAGAACTCAAGTAAAAATTCAAGCCATGAATTGTAATCTTGAAAGATTCTATGGGCCAAATATCGAATGATGCAGGAAGCGTCAAGCGAAGATGGAAAGAATATACAGGGTCACGGCACCAAAAAGAACTAGTTAGTAATTCACCATTTCAGGAGGTAGCATATGAGCAAGAGCCAATGGTGTTGAAGGAAGCTGTTCAAGCTGCACTGGAAGAATCAGCCCCAAACAAGGCTCCAGGAATTGATGGCAGACCAATTGGAAAATGTCAACAAACTGGTGAAGCGCTGGAAGCACTTATTGTTCTATACCAGGTCATTAGGAAGACTGGCTTGAAGAGACCCATGTTTGTACCCATTTCAAAGAAAAGTGACCCAACAGAATGCTCAAATGATAGACAATATCATTGATATTGCATGCAAGTAAAATGTTGCTGAAGATAATCCAACAATGGTTGTAGTCATACATTGACAAGAAAGTGCCAGAGGGTCAAGCCAGATTCAGAAGATGTGGAGCAAAGGATATCATTGCTGACGTCAGATCATTTCTGAAAGCAGAGAATACTAGAATGTTGTTTCTTGCGTTTCATTGACTATGCAAAAGCATTTGATTGTGTGGACCATTAATAAACTCTGGATAACCTTGAAAAGAATGGCAATTCAAATAAAAAAGAATGGGAATTCATAACAGTTCATTGTACTTATTCAGAATCTGTCCCTGGATTCACGGAGAATCATAAGGCCACAAGGGAATACTGCATGTTTTCAAATCAGGAAAGGTGTGCATTAGAGTTGTAATGTTGCTACGGTTATAAATCGGGCGGCCCCCCATGAAAGGGTCGTTTGACACTCAAAGGGGTCACGACCCACAGGTTGAGAACCGCTATTCTAACGAGTTCCTCATACTATTTGCAGCAATGTAGCCCCATGTGCCGGATTTCCAAGCTCATCTTGTCTTTCTCCTCCCTGGGCCCTATGTACGATTCTTTGCATTCTCTTGAGTCCTTTGATTTTGGATCTTACTGTTGGTTAAATCTTTGCTTGTCCCTTCCCTGCCCCTTACCACGGGCTCAGCATATTCTTGAGTGCTACTGCCAGGTGGTTATGTGGTCAGCTGATAACTGGAAGGTTTGCAGTTTGAATATATCCAGCGACTGTGTCTGGGAAAGACCTGGTGCTTGGCTTCTATAAAGATTACATCCTTGAATACCCTAAGGGGCTGTTCTACTATCTCATAAGGGGTCTCTACAAGTAAAAAATGGCCTACACAGCACCTACCAAGTACAATAAGGACCGTAGGGGGCTGCTACTGGTTCAGAATTTTATTTTAATCTTCTCTATGAGGATTGACTCCCTACTAATGTACCTCATGCATAGCTACCAGCTGTCTGTAAGTGGAAGCTGGCATGTTGCTCTGATGAGCCAGTTCCAATGTTGCTTCCAGACTAAGACAGTCTAGGAAACAGGGTCTCATGATCTACTTCTGAAAATTAGCCAATGAAAAACCTTATGGCGCACAATGGTACCATCTTCAACCCATCATGGGAGTGGCACACACAGGGTACCATTTCATTCCCTGTGCATGAAGTTGGGTCAACTTGACAGCAGCTAACAACAATGATGGGAGCAGCTGAGACTCATTAAAGATAGAGGCTACCCTCGCGTTGAGTGGGAAGAATCAAGATACTGTTCCTAGCTGCAGCGAGAACTTTCAGTAAAGCCTTCTAAGGAGGACATTTTTATCAAAAGCAGTTATCAGTAGAAAGGTCCAAGAGGTGATTTCAGGAGGTTTGAATGCAGTAGGCTTGCATAATTTAAAATGCGAGGTTCTACTAGAAATATTAGGAAAATCACACGGTCTAGCCTGCTTCCATTTTATTATGGAAATACCACAGTCTAGAGGGGTTACATAGAAGTTACATAACTTGTCCAAGACTGTGCAGTGCTGGTAACAGATTCAGGACTGTAATCTGATCTCTGAAAGCATCAAGTTTTCTCCCTTTAAACTACTACGTTCAGTGTTTATCCAGGTAAGTTTTGTGTTCTCTCTCCCAGGTATTTAAAAAACAATTAGTTTTGCAGTAGTATTTGGTATACAGAGACATTACAGCAAATAGTATATAGAGTTTCTATGTATCCTTTACCCAACTTCTCCAAAACTTGAAAGAAAAGAAATTATACCTTGCATTCCTATAATAAAATTAGGCATTATCAAAAATAGGCAACTGACTTTGGTATAATATTCTCGGAGTTGCGCTTAAATAATGTGGAAGAGCAACAGCCTCAGAGCACAATGCCGTGTTGTAAGGAAGCCATGGACAGTGCCCATTTTAGGCTAGCGCAGCCGTGCTCAACCTGGGCCGCCCGATTCATAACTGTAGCAAAAGGACAGTTATGAAGTAGCAACGAAAATAATTTTATGGTTGCGGGGGGTGGGGTGTCGCCACAACATGAGGAACTGTAGTAAAGGATCGTTGCATGAGGAAGGTTGAGGACCACTGGGCTAGTGGAGCTTTCTCACTTGAATGGATATGCTCCTAAAATTATGTGTCATATGTATGTGAGCATTAGAGCACGGAATGTACTAGATTTAGGAAATGTAATAAAATAAGATCCATTAAAGTTGAGTCCATGGGCTTGCTTTTGCCTTTTGCTTCTCCTCTGTTCCCTGACACCTTGTAGGAAAGCTGCTTTGAGCTTTCTCCTCTTCATGCCTTCCTCGTCTGTCCTGTCCCAGAGCTTCAGTCCAGCTTATGTTCCTTTGTGCGAGTCATTTAGGGCCCTTCCTCTACCGGGTGACACTGCATTGTTAGATAAGCAAGTTCCTCCAACTCATTCCAAATTTAGCAGGTTGTCTTGAAGGTATGCTGCCGTTCTGCTAGGTACACCTCCCATTTCCCTAGGAAGAAAGGTATACAAAGCATGGCAATAATCGATAGTTACTTAAGCATTTTCTTGGAGGCACAGAGATGATACACATACACATATACACACACACACACACACACACACACACAGCCCTCAGGGATTTAAAATAGCTCTAATTACTAGAGAACACCAACTGGTCAGGTTTCTCCCATCAGTAGTTCTTTGGGGTTTCTTCGATTTCTGTAGGAGTGTATGTGTATTGATTGTGAGTGGGGAGGCAATTATTTGCTGTATGCAAAATGTAGTGAGACTATTCATCTTCAGGTGAGATGTTTTGGGGATGTGGCTTAAGTTAAAGGACAAAGGTTCTGGCCAAGGGAATTCTCTTTTTTCTTTCCCTCTTTCCAAGGACAGGCATACTGTTTGGTTTTCAATCATCATTCCTTTGGAATGCATCCCATTTTATTTCAAAGCAATCTCACAACCTGCTACCACTAATTGCCTGCTTCTGACTTAAAGGACCCGGGGGTGGGGGCTGTGTTGTTAATGTTGAGTAGATTCTGACTCAAGGTGTCACAGTGGATGTTTTCTATAGGATTTTCAAGCTGCAGCCTTTCGGAAGCAAATCACCAGACCTGTCTTTCAGTGTGCCTCTGGTTGGATTGGAAGCACCAATTTGGGGCTATTCAACATTTACTCCTTTGCAAGATGTAGGGGCTCCTCTTGTCTAAGTGGTATTGCTATTAGTACCATAGGTCTAGTTTGGGGCTGATAATGGCCCCACGTGACATAGGGTTTCTTAAGCTACAATCTTTAAGGAAGCAGCAGCAGGCCACCAGGTCTTTTCTACTGGGTTCCAAGTAGCGTCTGGAACAGGGTTTGTCCTGGTTTAATTCATTGCATAAACTATGCATTTCCACGTGAGAGACTTGTAGGCTCAATCAGAATCTGCTTTCAGCAAGCTGCTCAGGCCAAGTTTATGTACACATAAGCATCACCCGGGGCTCTATACGATACATTTGGTGATCTTGTGAAAATGTGGTTGCTGCTTCAGTGTACGTGGCCTGGAAATGGCACATCGCAGCAGGTGCTTGACAAGGAATGACGTGCTTGGAAGCCCTAGCTGAAACAGCTGAGCTTTTCGTTGCTAAGCAGTTGTTAAGCAGTTACCACTGAACTACCAGGTTGCTTATGTTTAATGATCAGCAAAGTCTCCCAGACTTACTGACCGCCTTCCTGGCTTTATCCTACTCCAGAATAAACTTTTCTCTTTTTAAAAGTCAGTGAAGTGTTGGTAATGAATTGGAATCCCGGCTCTGCCTTTGTCCTTTCCCTCAGAGCACAGAGAGAATGGAAGGGCAATGAAGGATTGACTGCCTCTAAGTCCAGATTCTAATTTCTTTCTGTGAAGGTTGCTCTGAAATTCAAAGAAGCATTCTGTTTTCATCCAGTTTAAAACAGCTGTGATGCTGAATGGGCAAGCACCTAATTTTACCTTTTGGAGGCAAATAGGAGGTTCTTTGTGCTGAAAGAAAGAAGAGGAGAAAAGAGGATTCTGCAGAGTAATTGAATGGAAATCCCTTTAAGGTGCCAAAAAACCGCTCCCTTCCAAAAGGGATGAAACGGGGTCAAGCTATGTTTGTTAAAAGCATGGGCCAGGGGATCCTTAATTATTTCTTTGGAAAGTCTTGTCTTTGAGGCATAAACAAAAGCTTCAAGAAGGGAGAAGCTGGGGGAAGTTCCTTGGCGTTAGAAGAGGTGAAGGAAAAAGAAAGCGATTGCTGGATAACATTGGTTGATTAACAGGGACATTCTCCCAGATTGAGGGCCGCAGTGCTGTGTGTGAGAGGACCTGTGGGAACGATGGCCTGGTGGCTGAGCCCAAGAGGAAGCTGGGAGGCAGAGAGGATGCGTGAGGACTGAGGGGGACCGGGACTGCTGACAAAGGAGGCATAGAAGCAATTCTTAGTGAATCTATAGGGACTCCTCTTTCACTTGGGCAAGACTAGTACACTGACTGTAGTAGTAGCAAATGCTCTGTGCATTTAGACACGTGTGTATTCCAGTGTCCAATTCCTCATTTACTGGCTTTATCGCTTTCGGCACATGTTTTTGTCATCCTATCCTCCTCATTCGTAAAGTAGGGAAAACTACCTGTCACTGAGGCTGGTGCGAGCATTACATCAAGCAATCCTGGGCCCCGTATGTAAGAGACGTCCTGCCAAGTGTCTGTCCCTTCTCTGGACCTCTTGTTTCTCCTTTGATGACACCCCCGCCCGCACCCCACACATGGCAATAGGGCTCTTTACCTTTAACTTACGATCAAGTTTCTCTGTGTCAGAGCACAACGGTGTTCCACAACTTTCCAATAAAATCTTAATGATTGATTTGCAAACATGTTCCCCTCTAGAAGTAGATCTTTAAGCCTGTCTTGTGAGGGGCCTCTGAGTGGACTGGAATTTTCAAATTTTCAGTTAGCAGTCAAGTGCATCCGCTCGTCACCACCATCTCTCCTTAGGGAGTCAAATTGAGTCAACGAGTAGGAAGTCTCCTATTTCCCCACTGATTCAGTACACAAGGCTTTCTCGGTGATTTTCATATCATCGTGGTCGGAATGCTGGATTTCAGTGTAATTAGGTGTTGTGAACATCTTGGAAGAGAGACTGATAAATACTCAAATAGCAGCAATAGTGGGGGTTTGATTTTCCGATTTTGTCTCCTTATGGGAAGAACAAATACATCTGGCCTGGAGAAAGTACAGCCAGAATGCTCCTTCGGAGTGAGGATGATGAGACTTTGTCTCGTGTATTTTGGAGATGGTACCAGGACCCCCAGTGCCTGGAGAAGGGTGTCATGCTTGGTCAAATGAGAGCATCCAAGAAAAAAAGGGCGGCCCTGTGCACGACGGATAGTACACCGAGAGACACCAACAGTCAAGACTTAGACGCTTACGAAGAGGCCAGGGACTGTGGTGGGAACAGGAAGATGGAAAGGACAGGGTGGGTTGGGGGCAAAAAATAGGGGATTTAACGTGATAATATATGAAAAAATTAGAAAAATTTCTTCTCGGGAAAAACGAAAACAAAAATCTCCTTGAGATTTCTTCCTCCTCAGATCTAAATATTTATCTGAGTTGCTAAAAAGGGAGGACAAAGAAATCAGAAGTGGACTTGTAGTCTTTTTTGACATACCTCATACAAATTCATTTCCAACATTAAACAAACAAGAATTTAGCAGAATGGCTGCAATCATGGGCTCAAGGTAACAAATGTACAAATATGCTTTATACTATATATATATATAGTGATAAGAGTTGTATTATCCCCCAATAAAATGATTTAAAAAAAATTTTTTAATGGGCTCAAGCAGAACAATCGTTGTGCGGATGTCACAGGACTGGCCACTCTTTGTTCTGTTGTCCATCAGGTCTCTGTGAGCAGACAGACAGGGGCAGACAGCAGCACCATGGGAACCCAGGATAAAGCTATCTTCCACAGTTTGCTTTATATTTTTTTGAATTTGTCACACTCAGTTTCTGAGGCCGAAGTCAGCACTCTGTAAGAAAATAGAATTTTCTTATGCAGACCCTGTCAAAAGTAATGAGCCTCCTCTCCCCAAAGTGTTTAAGCTGAAGGATAATAGCAATGACAGGGAAGCTGGGATTTGTGGGTTCTCGGGAGGCTAAACAAACGGCAAGACACAGACATCTGGTTACTCATCATGTCATCTTGGGGTTCATTAATCCTATATCTAGTCCTAGACCCTAGCAGCTCGACAGGCTCAAGACCTGTGAAGCTGTTGCCCATGAATTTGCCATGTTCAAAACCTCCCGAGGTGATTCTCATGATGAGCCTTGGTCTAAAGCCCCGTTTAATCGCAGATCCCAGCAAAATCAGATGATGCATGAACCCCCCCACTTTGTGGCTACAGTGCTTCACGGGCGCTAAGGATCTGAGCTAGCCCCCGAGCTTGAACGGGGATTCTCCGTTCTCCCTGGGACTTGGTGTGATTCTCCAAAGTCTTGCATCCCGTTGCTTTTCCTCGCCTCCTCATTGCTCCAAGTGCTCACACCTCCTTTGCCTTTTCTTGTCTCTTCTACCTTTTGTCTCTCTTTCTAGGATTTGTTCGGCTGCCTTTGTAATGACTGCCCACACTAGTGGAAGGCGATTAGAGACCCTTCGCCCTCCACATCTGTAGTTCAGAAGCCCCAAGTGCGTAATTTCCACACAGCTTTACAAGGTGTAACCTTATCAAGACAGCTAGGCAAGCCCTTGAGTGGGCATAAGACAATAAAGTAGGTTGGAAGGCATTTGAATTTTCCTTCAAAGCCAGGGGGGTAAATAGCTGGTTTCGTACATGGAAGAGTTATCTTAAACCCTGTTTTACGCACCAGTTAACATAAAACATTCTATAATCAGAAAGTGCTGTGTGTTATTTCTTTGAAGAACCTAAAATACAGGCTAGTTTGCCCCCAAATTTCAGCACTCAAAGGAAGATCTACAGTCATCAACAAATTTGAGTGAGGATCTGACGCAGGAAGTCAGGCTGCCTAGCTTGGCTGTATCTTGGGAAACAAATCTAGTGGTGCTATTCCATTACTGAATCAATTATTTGACTAGTTTGCTTTTTAATTAACATGAATGAAGTACCCACTATAGGCAAACACTGTGCTAGAAAATGGGGCACGAGAGATGAAGAAAATGTGTAGCATGCTCTCCAAGATGTGAGCCTAGGGAAGGTAAGAGAGACAGGCAGCCCTGAGGCCTAGAGAAGATGGAAATGGTGCTTCTGACACCAAAAAAGGAGTGGCTAATCCTTAACCAGCATGGGGTGTGCGTGAACAAATAAGAAATTTATGCTTGGAAATCTGTTCTCAGGTCTTAGTTGAACGTGGCTCTGTATGAGGCCCCCAGCCTAAATGAACCCGTAGTGTATTGAAAGGTCTCGACCCTATGCAAACAATCCCATGTTTTAAACAACAACGTCCCAAAGGACATTTTTTTTCTAAAATAGCTTTTGGAGCAACTGCACAGGGCTGTGAAAGGACCAGAGAATTTGGACTTTCACTCCTGTCGCTTGCTAAGTGGTTCGACCCCTGCTGAGAATTTGCATTTCCACTACAGTTTGACTTTGTGAGAATCTACATTTTAACAGGACCTCAAAGGGATTCTTATGCATATGCCTGGGCGTCAATGGGACCACTGGGGATCAAGTTAACCCATAGATTCCGATTTTCAATGGCTGGGGGTCAGGGTGAGGGTGGTAGAATTCATCTTCTCAGCTAAAAAAAAAAATCATTTACAAAGTTCTTAGCAGGGACTCAGCTAATTGGAAAGCCTCCTTAGGAAATTTACATTACCGCACTAGCTTCAATTTTCTTACCTGAAAAAGTTTCTGGGCTGTCAGAGGTGCTGAGAGATCTAAGTGATGGACAGTAAAGGAAATGATCTGGCAATGGTGGTCCCTAGATATGTTAGTTGTAATATAGAATTGGGGTCATGCTCGTCGGGGGAAGGAGCGGGGAGAGGAAGCATTAAAGAACTAGAGGAAAGTTGTGTGTTTCATCAGTGCGATACTGCACCCTGACTGGCCCATCCCTTCTTTGTGACCCTTCTGTGAGGGGATGTACAAATGGCTACAGATGGGCTAGACCAGAGCATGTACCCTGGTACAGATAAGACCTCTCGACACACAGAATCAAGGACACATAAATCTTTCGGGACCAATAATAAGAGTAGCAATACCACGAGGGTAGAGGAAAGGTGGGGTCGAAGGGGCAGAAAGAGGGAACTGATCCTAATGATCGACGTACAACACTTCCCCACCCTGACCCTGGGGACGAACAGCAGAAACGTGTGTGAAAGGAGAAAGTTGATGGTGTAAGATATGAAAATAAAAAGAATTTATAAATTATCAAGGGTTCACGAGGGTGGGACAGTGGGGGAGGGAGGGGGAAAACCAGAAAGGGATACCAAGGGTTCATGTAAAAAGGAAATGCTTTGGAAATGATCATGGCAACTTATGTCCAAATGTGCTTGATACAATTGATGTATGTATTGGTGTAAGAGCTGTATGTGCCCCAATAAAATGTTTTATCAAAAAAAAAGAGAGAGAGAAAGATATGCTAATTGTATAATACCCCCTCTCACTCTTCACTTAATGACATGTATAGGGTCCCCAAACCAGGTCAGTCTGTGAAAATGGAGGATGACTACATTAGATCACAAAATAGAACATGACTATATCACTACATAACCGCCAAATCCATTATAAAACTGCCAAATCCCTGAGGATCACAGTCCAGCCAAGTTGACATATCACAGGGTTACTCTCACTGTCGAAGTTTGTTGCTGCCAGATGCATGTCATTAATGACAATGGGCTCATCCTTAAACGAGGAGAAGCAGTATAGGGACAAGTTACACACACACACACATCACGACTTCAAGTGGCATGAATAGAACAAACTTTATCAATGATTGAAACCTGATAGAAATTAGCAGAGACTCAAAATAACTGCAATAAATCGACTGCACTTAAATTCTGGGGACCCGAGGACAAGTGTCCTATGAAACAGTTTTGATGCATTTTGAAGCAGCACCCAGTCTCAGCAGGGCAGCTGAGGCACCTGGAGTTTAATTTGGGGGCAGCTATGGCATCTCCCCTTGACATGATCCATGTGACTAGGAAGTGTTTATTTCAGCAAGGTTCAAACAACTCAGAGCATTGTTGTTTACAGTCATTGGAATTCTGCCTGTGTTTCTATCTACTAATCAGTAAGGGTTTGAAAGCCACTAAGGCCAGGCTCCTGTGTGGTCCAGCCACATTTACGACCCTCCTTAAAATGGTTCAGGAAGGTCTAGGATGGGGATGCAAAATTCTCGTTCCATTTTCAGGATTCTGCAAGCTTGACGTTCACTTGGGTTTTGGTTGCGTATGTAGGACTGACTATGCATTTGCACTTACTATTGCTGTGTAGTTTCTACGTAGCTGGGCTGGTAGCCCTCTCCAGGTTGGTGGGGTATAAGCAAGTAGTCCAATGGTTCTGAACATGAACTCATTGTGGCTTAGCAAACTCACCGGTTGTCTGCCATGAGCCCAGGAGTAAGAATGAGGAAGAGGGCAGCAGAGAGGCAGAGATGACTTATCACAGAGTCATGGAGTCTGATAACACGAGGGACCCCCTAAGAGTAAACCTCTGAGTTTACTCTTAGAATCCACACTGGAATCCCTGGTTGTGAAAATGGTTCATGTACTTGGCTGCTAACTCAAACATTGGAAGTTCAAGTCTGCCCAGAGGAGCCTCAGAAGAAAGGCCTGGCAATCCACATAGAAAACATCGGCCACTGAAAAACCCTCTGGAGCATAGTTTGAACTTGACAACCATGGGGCTTCCATGAGTCCCAGTGGACTTGATGGAAACTGGTTTAGCACCATTGTAATCCCAAGGACATTCAAGGATGAGTCCCTTTTCAGGTGGCGGTGCAAAAACATTTGTACAAACCATACAGGATTGGCAAGGCATTTCTGCAGGCGTCGTGAATCTAGACCAGCCCATGTAGCAGAGACAGCAGTAGCCTCTCAGACGAAGCTTTGGATTCTCCATCAGTTCTGCCAACTTGTGGCCCGCATGCATGCACGCGGAACATAAAAGGGAGTTTGATTCCTAGATAGAAGAGAGGCGTGATCCCAGTGTAGTGCAGCGACTTCCAGAAGATGGCCTGTTCAAACGTTTTTTGAGTAAGTGGTTTTATCTACCTACCTACCTACCCACCCACCTCTCTCTCTCCATCCCCCCTGAAAAAAATAAATTCACTGTCATCGAGTCAATTCCAACTCATAATGACCTACAGGACAGGGTAGAACAGCCCCTATGTATTTCTGTGACTATAACTCTGTGGGAGTACAAAACCTCAATTTCTCTTTCTCTCTCTTTCTGACACACACACACACACACACACACACACACACACACACCACCACCACCACCACCACCACCACCACCACCACCACCACCACCACCACCACCACCACCACCACCACCACCACCACCACCACCACCACCACCACCACCACCCCTGCTCCAAGGAAGGTGAGCAGTTTGGAATTACCAGTCAGCTCTAGGGGGGAAAGATGAGTCCTTCTATTCCTGTAAAGAGTTACAGTTTCAGAAATCCACAGGGGCTATGTCCCCTGTTCTGTAGGATGTCTGTGTCTATTAACTAAAATAGACTCAAGGGCAGCGAGCTTGAGTTTTGTTGTTTTTGAGTCTCTATGACTCACGCTGACTGATGCATTTCTCTCGGCCAACACTGGATTCTCCTTCACACAACATTCAGGTAGCTAGGGCTTATCAAGACCTTCAGTATGACTCCCTAGTTCCTGACAGTGAATCAAGGGTTTTCCACACCGTGCCTGGGCTGTCACAGAGGTGTTTGAGGCTGACAAAAGCTGTCATCTATTATTTCCAGTGCCCTTAACCTAGGGAGCTACTAGTGGGTCTGTCATTTGAATCAACGTTGACGCAGAGATTCCTGATGTTTCTCTACTGAGGATCCATTCACGTGGCATTTTTCATCCAAAAGGATCCTGTGTTTGGTGGCCTTCTTTGTGGCCCTCTCAGATCTGAGGATCTCAGGTTGGACATACGACCTTTATTGTACTTTAGCTTTTGGGGAAGTAAGTTTTCTCTGTGTTTGGAATGAGAGGAAAGAGAAAGAGTGGAGATGGGATCTGTATGTCCAATTTTGGGGTTGCTGTGATGGGCACACTCTTAGCCTAATATCAGAGCCGGTCACGACTAACCTGATTCAGACTCACGGTGGCCTATGCTTTTAGCAGCAGTACCAATTTGGAGGGATAATTGATGTATTTGAGGCTTCTTGGCCTTGAACTCTTTCATCTTATGTGAAGGCACAGTTTTTGCTTCCTGTATGAAGATACCGGTGATCCTGATCTTTTGTCTGCAGGGACATTCTGAAGCAGGTGCAGCCTGAGTTAGAGAGCAAAGAAGCCGAAAAGCAGGTAGGGAGGGTAAGCAGCAAGTGAGAACACAGGGGAGGCCCAGCCCAGCCTTTGCCAGGGAGAAAGAAGACAGACTGTCGTGTTGACATCGTTTTCAAATGATTTCAGATACCAAGAAAGAAACCATAATGGATGACAAAATTATTCCGGAATTGAGAGTAAAAAATA
Source organism: Tenrec ecaudatus (assembly GCF_050624435.1). Lineage (NCBI taxonomy): Eukaryota > Metazoa > Chordata > Mammalia > Afrosoricida > Tenrecidae > Tenrec > Tenrec ecaudatus. Next base: position 9,280,790 of record NC_134538.1, read on the forward strand.
TGTGCAATCAGTGAAGAAATGCCGCACAACTGAGAGTGAGCCAGCAAGTGAGAGAGAGCGAGAGCGAGACTACTCTTTGTTATGATGATAAGCTATCGACCTGCTCATCCTTCCTTTGTTACACTGAACCACTTTGACTTGTTCTTTGCTTTCTCTTCTAATTTTTGGAGGATGCAGTCCCTTCCCCCTCTCACACGTTGCAGAACCAAAAGGAACAGTGGCTTATAGTGTGTAACTTATAGAAGTAATTTAGTTTTGACAGTTGTGTTACATGTTCACCGCCATCAGCCTGTCAGTTTGTCCTGTTTCAGCAGCTGGCAGGTTGCCATGATGCTGGAAGCTGTACCACTGGGACTCCAAGTACCAGCAAGGCCATTGATAGTGGTCAGGTTACAGGGGAGCTTCCAGACTAAGATGGACTACGAAAAAAAGGCCTGGAAAACTAGTTCTGAAAAATCAGCCAATGAAAACTGTGGATCTTATTGTAGGCTAGCAGAGGATTATTGATTTTAGTAATAAGGTCTTTGTCTGATGTGTCATTGCTAAAGATGTTTTTCCAAGTCTGTGGGCTCTCTTATTACTCTTTTGGTGAATTCTTTTGATGTACACAGGTGTCTTATCTTCAGTATATCCCACTTGTCAATTTGTGCCTCCTCTGTGTTTGTGTCCTTCCCTATTTCCATTAGCCTATGTATTCCCTGCGCCGAAGTTCTCAGGTTTGTCCCTATTCCCTAATCAATGGCCCTAATAGTTTTCAGTTTTACCTCAAGGTCTGTGATCCACCTTGAGTTTATTCTTGTGCATGGAGTGAGGTAAGGGTCTTGCTTCATTTTTCTGCCTGTAGTTATCCATTTTTTTTCCCTCAGAACCACTAGTTGAAGAGGGCATTAGCTTCCCACTTGATATTTTTTGGGTCCTTATCAAAGATCTGTTGTCTGTATACTGACGACTTTATCTCTGGGTTTTCAGTTCTTTTCTATTGGTCTGAGCATCTGTCATTATACCAGTACCATGCTGTTTTGACCACTCTGGCTGTATAATAGGTGCTAATGTCAGGTAAAGCAATACGTCTGATTTTGCCCTTCTTCTTGAGGAGTTCTCTGATAATTCTAGGCTTCTTCCTTCTCCATATGAAATTGGTAACCAGTTTTTCCAACTCTTGGAAGAAAGATGATGGTTTGTGTATCAGGATAGCATTAAACTTATGCAGACCTTGGGCAGAACCTACATATTTATTATATTGAGTCTTCCAATCCACAAGCATGTGACATTCTTCCATTTGTGGAGGTCATTCTTGGTTTCTTGTGATAGTGTTCTGTAGTTCTCCTCGTACAAAACTTTTGGATTATTTTTGGTTAGGTATATCCCTAGATATTTCAATTTGTGATGGGCTATTCTGAAGGGTGCTACCTTTTGATCCCCTCTTCTGTGATCTTGTCTGATGCGTATCACAGTCTGATAGACTTCTGCTTGTTGATCTTGTATCCTGTTACTCTGCCATATTCCTCTATCATTTTCAGCACTCCTCTTGTGGAGCTTTTGGGGTTTTCCATATATAAAATCTTATCATCTGCGAATAATGATAGTTTCACCTCGTCTTTCCCCAGACAAATACCTTTGATATCTTTCCTTCACCTATGTTGTAAGCTAGGACCTCCAGTACAATGTTAAATAAGAGTGGAGACAAGGGGCATCCTTGACCGGTCCCCTTTTCGAGTGGGATTGCTTTAATCTGTTCTCCATAAGATAGGAAGGATAAATAATCCCAAGGAGAAAACAATGGGACTGTTGGTTATAAGGAGACATGGGAGAGGGGGAGGTAGGGGAAAAGAAGTGTGTGTGTGGAAACAAATCTAGGGGAAAGGGAACAACAAATGATTTAAAATCGGTGGTGAGGCGGGCATACATTACCTGGTGGGGCTTGAGCAAGTGAAATGCAGCTGAGACGAATTACTGAAAGCCGAATGAAGGTCAAACATGATAGTGGGGCAAGAGGAAAGTAAAATGAAATAGAGGAAAGAATGAAGAGGCAAAGGACATTTATAGAGGCATAAATACAATCATGTACATATGTATATATATTTATATATAACAATTGGGACATACATCTGTGTACATAGATTATATGTTAAATATTAAGGTAGCATATGGACACTGGGCCTCTACTCAAGTACTCCCTCAATGCAAGAACACTTTGTTCTAATAACCTGGAATTCTGTGATGCTCACACACACCGAGAGACATGGTCAATGGAGACAAAATGGGTGCATAAGCAAATGTGGTGAAGAAAGCTGATGGTGCCTGGTTATTAAAGGATATAGCATCTGGAGTGTTAAAGGCTTGGAGATAAACAAGCAGCCATCTACCTGAGAATCAACAAAGTCCACATAGAAGAAGCACACCAACTTGTGTGATCACAAGGTGTCAATGAGATCAGGTATCAGGTATGAGCAGATCCAGAACAAAACATCATATTGATGCTAATGAGGAGGGTCAGAGTGGAGACCCAAAGCCCATCTGCAGACAATTGGACATCCCCTCACAGAATGGTCACAAGGAAGGATGTGTCAGTCAGAGTTCAGTATAGCACTCTAGTTCTTTAATGGTCTCCCCCGGCCCCCCTCCCCAGTTCTCATGACTCCAGTTCTATCTTACAAACACAGCTAGACCAGAGCATGTACACTGGTATAGATAAGAACTCCCGACTCACAGAATCCAGGACAGATAACCCCCTCAGGAGCAGCAATGGGAGTAGTGATGAGAGTAGGGGGAAGGTGGGGTGAGAAAGGGGGGACCAATCACAATGATGGAACTATTACCACCACCACCCTGCCCTAGGGGGACAAACTACAAAAATGTGGGCGAAGGGAGGTAGCAGCTGGTGTAAGAAAATTGATAGTCTATCAAGGGTTCACAAAGGTAGAGAGTGGGAGAGGGAGGGAAAAAAATGAGGAGCTGCTATCAAGGGCTCAAGTCAAAAGCAACTATTTTGAAAAGAAGGATGGCAACATAGGTACAAATTGATACAACTGATGTATGGATTGGTATAAGAAGAACCTCCAATAAAATGATTCAAAAAGAAAACCCTCTGGATCCCATTTTCCCACTCCTTTTGGACTTGTCATCGGAGGCATTCATTGCTGGAGGAGGGTATTATATTTGGCGAAGCGGAGCGGAGGGCCCACGAGAATGAGGTAGATCCTTGATGACAAGGTTTGGCACAGCAGCCATGAAGATGGACTCAAACCTACTGCCAGTGGGTGTGTGCCACAGGATGGGGCTCTCCTGTCACCCGAGTCACCCCGATCACACATAGCAACTGCTTATTCCATGGGCACCAGTTGCTCTTCATTTCTAGAAATGCGCTGTGTAAGTCAGTGCACTCTATTTCTCTCAGGGGGCAGCTGGGAGATGAAGATACGTAGCCTCTTCTAAGCCATCCTTCTGGTTTCATAGCATGGAAGAGCAGGATGCCTTAGAAGACAGGCTTCTCAGCTTCCTTGCTCCCTTGTGACTCAACTGATGGCTTTTCTATGGTGGGAAGTGCAGGGGGACTGCATGTTTTCCGGTTTCCCCTGCAGACCCGCTCTCTCTCCCAGAGCAGGCACAGCTGCTATAGAGCCAGTGAGGCATTGTTGGCTAACAAGGAGAGAGGGCAGAAATGAAGCAAGGAGCCCTCTCACCCTTTCCTCTGGAGCTTGGAGGGTCCTGGGTCTGAAGGGGAGGGGAAGGAGCATCTGTTCTAACATCAAATGCCAGGAATCCTCCATCTGCACTGCAGGCCTGAGAATGCCCGTGCGACCGTGTATGGGACATTCCTGGTTTATGCTTCTTAATACCAGTCTGTACAAATAACAGTCCAACTGGATGAAATCATGGGGAGATTGTGCCAGACCAGATGCCATGGGCTAGCTGGTGCTGAATGACATGTGGAGGCGTATGTTGGAGAAGAAACCCAGGTGGGGGTGCCGCTGAGCAGCAGGAGAAAGGAAAGGGGGAGGAGGATGAATTGTGTTCCCATAGCTGAAGGGAAAGAACCCACCCATTAAGGTGTGACCGGGAAGTGGGGGATGAGACGACATTTCTGTTTTGGCATTTACCACGTGCCAGATGATTTCTGTATGTTGTCTCATTTATTTCTCTTTTCATATGAGTTGGGTATTATAAGTCCCCTTTTTAAATGAGGAAGTTATGTCTCAGACATTAAAAAAAAATTGTTAGAATCTGAAACTAACCAGTGGATGGAAGCTAGTTTGGGAATAGGATAGGATATATTTTGTTACACAATCCTTGTTGGGTGCCCTTGTGTCCACATTTCCAAGTGGAAATGTATCGTAGGGATTTCTAGGCTGTGAACTTCATGGAAATTGATTGTTATGTCTTTTCTCCCACGGAGTCGTGAGGTGAGTCTGAACCATCACCCTTTCAGTCAGCAGCTGAGAACTCAAATATTGGACCCCCAGGGCTCTTGCTTTTGTTAACGTTTTTTGCTAGTATCAGTTGTAGGGTGTGTCCTAACCCGAATCACTTCTCAGTCATAAAAACAGTAGCATGCATCAAGAAGCAAGTACATCAAGGAGAAGATAGATTGCCTAAGGACCACTAAGGGGCCTGATAATACCAGCTTCATGGGGACTGGGCAAGAGATGCTGAAAGAGACCCGGATAGCTGGCCAGAACTGACACACAGAGAAAGCCTTCCCTACAGCTGGGAGCTCATGAAATGTGAGAAATCTCCTGTCCTTTAAATCCACCCACTTGTGTCTTTTTGTTGCAGGAAGACTACATCATCATGGCATTGGATAAGTTGAATGCAAGAGACAATATTCAACCCCGGGTCTTTCCAGCTACAAAGCCATGGCCATTGTCAGTCTATTGCAGGATTTCACTTTAGGGGGAAGTCAGTTTCTCCTTGAGTGAAACTTTTCAAGTGGAGTCATGGGGCTGTGGAGACGTAAAGAATCTGGCTTGCCTGATCTCACTGGACTGCATCCAGCTGCTGCCTTTACATCAAACTGATCTCTTCCTTTCAGGCTCAGGTGCTTTGGAATGGGCCATACAAACACACCTGGCTGTGGTTGGGTCCAGGTTATAGGGCTGAGGACCAGCGATTAGACTCATGGAAAACATCCGCAGGCTCCTTGGGCCCTAGTTTACAGAGACACATGCCCGTGGGATTTGCCACAGGGAGGAGAGCCATTTCGGTCATCCTCACAGTCAGATTTGGTTCAATTGCCTCTGTGTTATATTGCAATAAAAGTGTTGCAGTGTCTGAGTATCTTCAATGTCTCAGATGCTTTATATGCATCATGTATTTTAATTTTTATAACAATTTTATTGGGAAGATTAGTGATACCCATCAAATCAGTGTCATTTTTAAGAAGGAAAAAACTGATTCAGAGGATAAGTTGCCTGCCTGAAGCAGTACTCTGAATAAGTTGTTGAGTAGTGATTGCAGAATTTATTTCCTCCAGTGTCTGTACCATCTCTAGGGAGATCAGGAAGAATCCTCTCCCTTACATGCATTGGGTGTGGTCCGAATAAAACAGGACACCGTGCTGTATTTGTCACCAAGTTAATAGTGTTGAGAATTTATTGAAAGACCCTGTGTAACCCAGCAAACAAATGGCTGATGTTATTCAAATTAGGCACAAAGATCTTTTTCTCGGTTTTTTGAGGTGGCTCACATTTTCAAAACAAACGACTATATGTTTTTATAACAGATGTATTTTCCTAGGCATGCAGCTCACCCTCTGAGATGTGGGATTCAAATGTTTTATTCTGTGAATACTCACACAGATACGCAACCATCACCACAATCTAGGGACATTCTCCCCGGCTTCTCTCCCTCCCCCACACAATGAAATTACATTTCTAAACCAGGCAAAGCAGAGCGTGGGGGCCAAAATTGGTGACAAGAAGTGGCTCTCATTTTGTGACATACCTGGTTCGTATTTAGAAAGGACACAGGGCTCCTCAGTCACAATCTCCAGCCCTATTGTTTTATGTCTGCCTTGTGATTTTAATGGTCTTTCCTATCTGCTCATGCTGATGTGCGGTGCTTTACGACTCCCCGCCCCCCTCCCCCGCTGAATTCCCAAACAGAAATAGTGTCACAGTGGGACATCTTCGCACATACACTTTATTTCCCCTACTGAATATATTCCTTTGGCTGCAATCCCAAAGGTGTGATTACCAGGTCAAGGAGTATGACCATTATAAGTCACTCTCCCGCTTCCCATGTTGATTTCCAAAGAGGTGTGACAATTGTGCAACAACAACAACAACAAACAAATGTATGGTATATGTATAATAGTGTACCTAAAAAGTCCTTTAGTATTCCTAGTGCTGGGGTTTATTATGTAAATGAGAGACAAGCAAAAGTTGGGAGGTCAAATGTCATTTCTTTCTTTGGAGCCAGGACAGATTGTCCTTTGTGTTGTCCCACCTGGTGATTTAAATAGCTTTACCATTCCCCTGGAAAATGATTCCTCGGGAAAATGATTCCCTCAACTTCCTGACCTTTTATTGGTTGATGACAGCCTGGGGCAGGGCTTTCTTTCCAGCTGTTCTGAAAAGCCTCTGCTCTAGCATTTAACCCTTTGAAGGCTCATCAGGGGGTGGGTGGGGAATGGAGAGCAGCAGGGTCTTGAGCAGTTCCAGCGCCATACCTCAGGGTGGGATGCACTGTGGATCAGCTTGTGGCTGAAGATGTTAGGGTATCCTGAGTGCTCTGTTAGAGATCGCCGCCATTTGGGAAGATTGAATGTCAGTTGATTAATATTCTCGCGGAGGCACTGATAATTGTACAATTAGCCTAAGTATTAATGCTAGTAATGTTAATATTAATTTTAATATAACATGAAATGAATATTAATATTAGACATGGATATTAGGAATGGAAGAAGTGCTAAATAATTAAGAGCAGGGCTTTCTAGAATTCAACCCTGGTGTCTCATTTCCTTTGAAATCTGCTTTCAATGTCAGGATTTATAGCATTCCCAGATGTCACCTCTGCTGCTGATGTTATTGTGAGGTGCCGCTAGTCTGTTCCAACCCAGGCACAGCAGAACGAGACACTGTCCCATCCTGTACGGTCCTCACAGTTGTTCCTGCTTGAGTCATTGTTGCAGCCACTGTGACAGTCTCTTCTCCACTCATCATGACTTTGATCTTCTTTACATTGAGTTGTAATGCACGCTGAAGGCTAAACTCTTTGGTCTTTGACACCAAGTGCTTTAAGTCTTCCTCACTTTTAGCAAGCGAAGTTGTGTCGTCTGCATATCGCAGGTCGTTACTCAGCCTTCCTCCAAACCTGATGCCACACTCTTCCACATATAACCCAGCTTCTTCGAGTATTTGTTCAGCACAAAGATTGGATGTGGTGAGAGGATACAACCCTGATGTACACCTTTCTTGGTTGTAAAAAAGGTTTTAAATGTTTCCTGATTTTAAGCCACGTAGGGTTCCCTGGTTCTGTTCTCACAACTGCCTCTGAGCTTGCTGTCTATTGCCCAAGGAAGGTCTGAGCCGGGGGTCTGGCCCTTCATCAACTCTGGAGCTCAGCCTAGACAGCGTTAGTCACATTCCAGTCTGAGACCAGGCCTAGGCTTGGGTATCCTTTGGGACTGCTTATTGTGTCCAACGAGGGCTGTCAGTGATTTTTCTTGTAGTGGCACGTCACTTTATTCCTTTTTGAGAAGACAAGATGGAAGGTGCTGCAGTGAAAGAAGTGGTTTGTGTTCATTCTCTCACAAAATTCATTGAATCAAAATTTTGTGAAGCAAAAATTTTAGAATTTTGCAAATTTTACTATTCGCTATTGTGAGCTTGCTAATGCTCACCATGAAGACCCTTTTTGGATGATATTGGTGGCGATATGAGCTAATGTGATTTTAAAATGTTGAATAATGAAACATGTCAACATTTGGAAGATCTGTAAAAGTTATGAACTAATATTTTTCAAGTAGCCAATCCACGGTGTTTAAAAATCAGCTATGGGTAAAATTAATGCCCAAAGTGAATTTTGAATACTTGGGCCCATGAAATTTCCTTGAGTAGTATAGAAAAATCTTACTGATATAGTTTTGGATTCTGCATTACAAATAATGTTTTAGAAATGACCACTTACTGAGTTTTAGCATAGTGTCAAAGAATAGCAGCAACTATCTGAAGAGACTGTTAAACTGTTGCTCACAGCACAACAGACCACATGAGGAGCCAAGAATGAAAATCCAACTCTTTCCTGTGAAGTCAGACAGGAAACGTGTTTGGAGAAGAGAAAAATACATTTCTTCTTTCATTAAATCAGTTGGCTTGGAAAACATTACTCTTCATAAACATGTTTTTGTGCAAACATATCATGGGTTTCATGATCCCTGGAGATGCAGTTATTAAAGTACTTGGATGCCGTGGTAGTTACATAGCTTCAGGTGAACTTGATAAATAGAGTGTGTGGGTGGAGTTTAGCCCATCAATCAGGTTAGACTGAAGATGTCGTTTCCTTGTGGGAGGGGCCTTCTCATAAGGAGGGTCCTGTGGACCTCCCACCCTCTCTTTGTATTCACTGTCATTGAATTCATTGGAGACCTGCCAGAGCCCTGGACATGTGTCCACCGATGGCCATTTGCTCCACAAGAGCTTGCACCCACCAGCATTTTGAATCATTGCTTGTGGTTGGGTGAGTCTGAAGAGAGATTTATGGACTAGTATCAGACTTCTGGGCTTGATCTAGACTGGGCTGGGATGGTTTCCTAATATACTCCTTGATATAGAACTGTCTCTTCCACATATATGAGTGCCTCTGGATTTATTTATCTAGTCAACCTGGCCTACCACAGTGACTGAGAGGTCTGCAGTCAAAACCACCAAAATGCTCTGCACAGGAGAAAGATGTGGCAGACTTCCTGTGAAGATGTAGCAGTCCTGGAAACCATATGCCTTAGTTCTGCTCTTTCCTTCAGGGTCACAATAAGTCAGAATTGTCTCAGTGGCAATGGGTGACATGTATTTAAGATGATCGTTTTTGTTTAAATTAAAAAAGCTTTGAAGACTTTTTCACTCTATTTTCTAAAATGATGAATGCTAATATATACAGCAAATGTAAGCAAAAGCTCTTTAAGTCTTAAATGATTTTTTAAAATGTAAATATGCCTCCACACCCCATAAAAATGTATGGCTGCCTGGTCTACAATACACTAAGAATTCTTAAAAATAAACAAGCGTAGGGCAGGATCTCTGTCCAGAAAAAAAATGGACAGAGAATGTAAATAGGTAACTCGTGGAAGTTTAAACTAAAAAAAACCCAAAAACCAAAAAACAAGCATATAATCAGCTTGAATTTAATACTAATCAGAAGAATTCTAATAAAAATATGACACAACTTTGTCCCTAGTACATTGGCAAATTTAGCAAGCAGAGTAATGGTAAGTGGGGGAGCTATAAGGGCAGAGGAACTTTCACAGCCCGCTGTAAAGAGTTAGAAAGTACAGCCACTCTGGAAAGCCATGTAGCAGTAGTCTAGTCAAATCTGAATTGTGTTTATGGCCTAGTAATCTCACTTTTGTGTATATGGACAAGAGAAATAGCCATACAAGTCAATGGATGTGTGTGGCAACCTTTATCTCACCTATCTTTGGCGGCAGGTGGTGGGACACCATCTGGGTATCTTTCATTGGTGAGTAGTTTGGGAGCTTGTGAATACACACTACGCACTGGGTATACATAGAACACAGATCCATCACAAATATACTGAGAAATGGTACTCACTGGAATACTGTGCAATGATAAAGGATATAGATACCTCCCTCATGACATGGGTGAGTGTGGGTGGAATGATTACCAAGTGAAATACATCAATCACAAAAAGACAAAATTTTACCTTACAAATCCGGCCAGACCAGAGGATGTACACTGGTACAGACAGGAACTGGAAACACAGGGAATCCAAGAGAGATGATGCCTTCAGGATCAGTGGAGAGGGTGGCGATAATGGAGGGTAGAGGGAAGGTGGGGTAGAAGGGGGAACCGATTATACGGATCTACATCTAACCTCCTCCCTGGGGGATGGGCAACAGAAAAGTGGGTGAAGGGAGACGTCGGACAGTGTAAGACATGACAAAAGAATAATTTATAAATTATCAAGGGTTCATGAGGGAGGGGAAGTGGGGAAGGAAGGGGAAAAATTAGGAGCTGATACCAAGGGCTTAAGTGGAGAGCAAATACTTTGAGAACGATGAGGGCAACGAATGTACAAATGTGCTTGACATAATGGATGTATGCATGGATTGTGATGAGTTGTACGAGCCCCCAATAAAATGATTAAAAAAAGACAAATATTGTACAAAGCCACTGCTATAAAAAAATCAAGAAATGGGTTTACACCGAGAAGAAACATTCTTCAGTGGGAAGGGAGAAGAGGGAAAAAATCACTAACTCAATAGTAGACATTGACTTGGGTGATGGGAAAGATAATGTATAATAACGGAGAGATCGGCACAACATCACTAAGGCAAAGCAAGATGCTGAGACATGTTCGAGAGTTACAGACAACGAAAGTAAATACTTTTATATACAAAAATCCCACAATATCAGTAATAATAAACAATAATCTAACACTGGATACACAGGGAGACATGCAAGCTGAATAGGCATGCGTAGGCAAATGAGACTACATTCATGAGTGTATACAGGTTTGGTAGAGGCTATTGCTATATGGGTGTTTATATATGCTGTAATATTTCCATGTATATAATTGAGCAAATAGGGACAGAGTTTTGACAAGTTCTTGGCTATAAGCAACCCCTTGAGGAAATGCATCCCTGGGTTTGGGAGATTGGGACCAGTCTTGGGAGGGCAAGTAAGTCAATTTGCCATATAATAGTTTACACAGACAATCTTTGATATTTTACTGGGGTGAATAGATGGAACCCTGTGCACTGTGGGCTAAGCCTTGGGCTACTAATTGCAAGATCGGTGGTTCAATTACACCAGTTGTTGGACAGGGAAAAATGAGGCTGTCTGCATTTGTAAAGATTTGCAATCTCAGGGAACCTCAGGAAGTAGTTCTACTTTGTCTTATACAGGATCATTATGAGTCAGAATCATCTGGATGGCTGCGGGTGGTAAATAGCCAGTAAGGTCTTATTAAAAGGTAGCAAGCGGCCATCTAAGGTGCAACTGTTGTTCTCTCCTTGTTTAAAATAAAGAAGAGTGAAGAAATGTAAAGACACATGGAAACAATTAGTCCAAAGACTAGTAAATCCCAAGAACGTAAGCCTCTGTGACGCTGAGACCAGAGGGACTAGATGGTGCCCAGTTACTACTACTCTCCTCTCAGAAAGGGTTCACAACAGAAACAGAGTTGGAGAAAATTGTGGAGCAAAATTCAAAATTATAGAAAATTCCAGGCTTACTGATCTGATAGAGACTGATGGAACCTGTGAGCGACTGGCCCTTAGACACTCTTCAAGCCTGGAAGTGAACTCATGCCTGTGGCTCAAATGTCAGCTAAACCGATGACCAGTTACACCAGAAAGTTCCACCTTCTGTAGAATGATCAACCACATGTGATAAAAAAACAAGGCAGTATTTTCTCCTGGACAAAGCGCAGAAGGGAGGAAGGGTGTATTGGACAGGGTTCTCTAGAGAGACAAACCAGATTGCTAGTAATTATATATAAATATATTTATAAAGATAGATATATAATTCAAGGAATAATCTGTTAAATAATATACAGATAGATAATACAAGAAATTAACAGTTAAATTATAAAGCAGTGAGACACTGGCAGTCCTTTAAGGCTTGAGAGCTGCCAGGTGCCAGTCCCCTTCTGTAGAGAGAGCTGGGCTATGTATACCCAGGCAGCAAACAGCAAGGCAGGTCCCCAGCTCCAGAGATGAACATTCCAATCGTGTGGGCTTAAAGGGACCTCAACTTACAGTGACACAGCCCACAGGCTAGGCATCCCACAGGTAGTGTAGCCCTTTAAACTGAGGCAGAGAACAAGCAAGCCATTGATCCCTCTGCCCTTCAGTTAGTCCTCCTTGCGTTTATTGGCCAGGCTGGCACAGTAAACTATAGCAAAGGGATAGTAAAGAAGGACAAACGGAAATGGCGAGCACCAGGAGGCAGTGGGAAGAGTGCTGACTCAGGGTGGGAACTGCAATCATTGTCAGAAAACAAACTGCATATGAATCGTTAAATGGGACATCAATATACCTTGTACATGTTCACCACAATAATGTGGTAAAAGAAAGTAATACATATGACCCGCAGCACAACACCACTCTAACTAACGAATTAGCAATACAGGCATGTAAAGCAATCATGATGACTGCTTACATCATGCAAGGGAATGAGGATGTGAAAGAAGACACATGCATGTAAATAAGTAAGCAAATTTGCCCCGATGGAGCTAGCAATGATTATACACTCAGCCACATCTACAGTGACGGTGACATTCCCACACTCACTGTCATAGTCACGGACTCAGGCACACAAAGGAAAACTTTCCTACCGCTTGATTCTAGATTCAGAGGGGAAAAAATCAACAAAGCCACAAACAAAAATGAAGGATGATCTCTTCTGTGAATTCTTAATTTCATCTGATCTTCACATAGGAACTATACTTTAGAGTAATCAAAAGTCTCAAAATATCCCAGGCAGAGATTTGAATTTAAAGTAGTAACAATTTGGTCGTGCTTCCTGTCATTTGGTTTAAGTAAATGAAAATGTTCTTGATGTGAAAAAGAAATCTTAATCTAAGTCTCAGAGAGCTTCCACAGATACAGTTGCAAAGTTCCACAGATGCAGATAAATACTTGATGGATAAAGTTTGCCAAATATTAAAAGAGTTGAAATTGCTTTATACAGCTAGAAGGAAAAAGTGGAATGGAACATATTCTACTCAATATAAAAGGAGTCAATGAGAGAAGTCATGAAAAAATACAAAAGAAAATTAAATGAGTGAAAATATATCAGTATTCATAACAAATATGCAGGAGTAAGCAAAAACCATATTGCTACAAAATCATAGAAATATTGATTACACAGAAAAATTTAAAAATGCACATCTGTTGTTTCTTGATATATCCTGCATCTAGGTCTATACCCTTCCGAAGTCAATGCTTCAGTCTTTCCATCCAATCCTTCCTTGTAGCCTTCCTTCCATCCAATCCTTCCATCCAATCCTTCAAGGCAGTTTGGGCATCGTGGAAGGATACAAATAGTGGTCCTTTTAAATTTTCTTTGAAGTTGGGAACAAAAAGGTGCGGAGTGGCAGGGGGAGATCAGGGCTGTGGGTGAAAGGGGCCAGTTCCTCAACAGATTCTCCCAGGACGGGACTTGCTGCCCTCAAACAATAAGCCAATGCATGGTCCCGATGGAAAAGAATTCTTTCCCCAAATTTCCCGGCCATTTCCTCACCAACACGCCTTTTCATTTCTGAGAAGTCCTTCCTCATGAGACCCCGGGGTCACCAGATATCCTTCAAGAACATCTTACCCCTTTGTGTTCCCTTAGGCATATGGCTGCTCTGTCTTGAATTCCAGTTTGAGGTCTTCTCAACGTTCCTCAGACTACTCAATCCATCTGAAGTTGTTATTTCAGGAGAGGCAACCTTCCATAAATCTGTTTGCGAAGCTTTCATGATGTAGCAATATGTCCACTTGAGTTTTGTTTAATTATTTTTTCACGCACAAAAAAATATTCTTTTTTGGAAGGTACCCTAATAAGATTAAGCCAAGTCAATTATTGGGAACATTAGTCTCCAGTCTTCCATTGATTGTAGAGGTTATGATTAAATACATTTTTGATTATATACATTTTTTAAATAAACCTGGGCATATATTAACTTGAACCTCAATAACACAATTTTTTGACTTACCTTCATATATAATCTAAATTTCCAACCCGGGACAAAAATGTTCCCAGTGAATTTAAAAGAAATAAAATCCAGTTACATGAATTTTACCTGGAATATTAGAAGTGAGGAATTTAAAAATTATATCTCACTGTCATTGAGTGGATTCCAACTCATTTAACAGAGTAGAATTGACTCTGTGAATTTTTGAGACGTAAACTCTTTATGGGAGTAGAAAATCCCGTCATGCTTCTGCAGAGGAGGATGGTTGTTTTGAACTGCTGACCTTTCAGTTAGCAGCCCAACTCACTGCTGTCTAGCCTGTTCTTTAGGTTTGCTATGAGATCATGAAATCATATGAATGTCAAGTAGATTAGGTGTAGTGGTTAAGCATTGGGCTGAGATTCAAAAGGTCAGAAGTTCAAAACCACCACCTCTTTTGCAGTAGAAAAACAGGGCTTTCCACTCCCATGAAGATTGATAGTGTTGGAAACTTACAGGGAGAGTTCTGCTCTGTCCTGTAGGGTCACTACGAATTGGCATCAACTTGAGGGCAGAGAGTCTGAGAGTTTTGAGAAGCACATTAAAGGAGGAAAAGCAGGATGTGTAGAAAAGCCATCCAATAAAATTTAGCCTTTTTTCATGATACATATTCTTCACAAACTAAGAGCAGAAAGAAAATTTTAAATCCTATGAGGCACCCTCCAAAATAATCTGTAGCTGATATCATACCCAATGATAAAGCATTATCAATTGTTACTTTAAAATATGAAATCAGAATGTCTGCTGTAAGTACGTTTTCGATAGTCTACGGCAGCACTAGTGCAAACAACGAATGATTGTGGTTGTTAAGGGCCACAGTGAGCTCCAACTCATCTCACCCCCACGTGCAACTGGAGGGAACGCCGCTCAGACCTGCGCCATCCTCACAGTTGTCCTTAAGTTTGCGCCCATTGTTGCAGTCAGCGCGCCAGTCCATCCTGTCAATGCCCTTCCTCTATTTGACCAAACATGGTGTCCTTTTCAACAACAAATTAGGTAGAAGTAATCAATGTATTGCCATTATTTGGAGATGAGTGTGCGTATGGAGCGTGTCATTAAAAATACATAGATACGCGATTAAAGTTATGGATAGTTTATGTTGCTAAAAATTCCCATTTCTATGCAACTACTAGACTATGCAATTCTAAAAAAATTATGTATCTAAAAGAGATAACATTTAAGATACAAACAAAAGTATATGATCCGAGGGGGAAAAAAATCTAAAATCCTTGTAAGACATGCAGAGATCAAAGACACAAAACTCCATGTAAATGAGAGACATACGGTGCTTATGGACAGTGCAATTGATAGCCACAAATATGGGATATAGGCGATCTGGTGGTGCAATGAGCTAGGTCTTTGGCTGCTAACGACAGGGGTGGCACATCAAATTGACCAGTTTCTCCTCTGGAGAAAGAGGAAGCTGTCTGCTCTCAAAAAGATATATTGTTTCAGAAACTCTAAGGAGCAGTTTTACTCTGTCCCGCAGGTTCTCTGCCAATACTTTAGTTTGTTGTACTGCGGGGGCTTATGTGCTGCCATGACGCTGGAAGCTATGCCAGTGGTATTTCAAATGTCAGCACAGTGACCTCAGTGAACAGCTTTCAGCAGAGCTTCCAGACTAAGAACAGACTCAAAGAAGGAATTTGTTCCCTACTTCAGAGGAAGCGAATACTTTATGAACAGCATCTAAACCTTGTCAGATTCTGGAGGCCTAATGATTGGAAGCCGAACCGTAGCGGAGATGGTGCCAGAGGCTGAGCCCCTTGGGTCGGAAGGCTCTCGAAATCTGACTGAGGAGGCGCTGCTTTCTCAAATGAGAGTTGGCCGTGGTCACATGAATGTAGTAAAATCTCTGGAAAGTAAAGCCTTCAGGATTCTCATTTGCCGATGCGGCATAACTCAGATAAGAAACAGCTGCAAAGATGTACTAGTAATCAGAACTTGGAATGTGTTAAATATGAATCTAGAAAACTGGAACTCATTAAAAATGAAATGAAACACATAAGGACCAATATCCTAGTCATTAGTGAGCCGAAATGGACTGGTGTTGGCCATTGTGAATCAGTAAAGCCTATGATTTACTGATCTGGAAATGACACAATCATGAGGAATGGCATTACATTAATATCCAAGAAGAACATTTCATGATCTGTGTTGAAGCATGTGTTAATCGGGGTAAATTAGAGAAACAAATCCACAGAAACTCATATGTATGAGAGAGAGGTTTATATAAAGGACAAATTCATATCAAGAAAACATTCCAACCTAGTGCTGCTCAAGCCCACAAGTCCAACATTAACTCATCTGTCCGACAACAACCCCCAAAGTCCTCCTCCATCTCACAAAACACACACAATGATGCCAACTGCAGGAGGAAAGCTGAGTCAGTGAACGTGTAAGCATCTCAGCGCTGGCAGGGGTCTCCACACGGCTGCTCCAGCACCCAGGGTTGCATCGGGGGAGGTTCCTGTGGCTTCTCCTTGGGGATGTCAGCTAGAAGTGAGCCTTGCCAGCTGAAACAGGGAATTGGCTAAGGCAGCTGCACCCTGGTCCAACCATCAGAAAGCAAGAGACTCAAGAACTAAAAGGCAAGGCTCACTGAGCCATTTATCTCTCCATCCTTCAATTAACCCCACAGTGTTTATTGGCCAGGTTGGCATAACAAACTTCAACTAACTCAAAGTACAATGCTGTCTGTGATAGGATCATATCTATATTCCCTCAAGAAAACTATTATTCAAATAAAACTATTATTAAAATTTATATTCCAACCATGAAATCTAATGATGGAGAAAGTGAATAATTCTACCAATGTCTTCAGTCTCAAATCAATCAAACACGCAATTAGGATGCATTGATAATTGTGGGCAATTGGAATGCAAAAGTTGGAAATAAAGAAGGAACAGTACTTGAAGAATATGGTCTTGGTGATAGCAATGAAGCTATAGATCACAAGGTAGAATTTTGCAAGACCCATGACTTGCTAATAGCAAGCACACGGACTTCTCCCGATGGGATAAACAGAAGCCCAAAAGACTACATCTGTGGGAAGACGGTATGAAGACGCTCAGTAGCAGCCCGCCAAGACCAGGTCAAGGGTTTATGGTGAACACACCATCAACTGCTCACATGTGAGTTCAAATTGAAGCTGAAGAAAATGAAGACAAGTCCACAAGATCCAAAATACTACCTTGAGCCTGTCATACCTGGATTTCCAGAACATCTCAAGACCAGATTTGCTGCAATAAACACTAATGACAGAAGACCAGATGAGCTGTGACGTTACATCAAGGATATTATCCAAGAAGAAAGCAAAAGGTCATCAAAAAGGTAAGAAATCTATTTTTTCCCCCTTACATTTGTCAGGTCCCAGGGTGGTGCAAATGGCTAACTATTTTTTTAAGGCTTTTTATTTTTATTTATTTTTAAAATATTTTATTAGGGACTCATACAACTCTTATCACAATCCATCCATCCATCCATTGTATAAAGCACATCCGTACATTCTTTGCCCTCATCATTTTCAAAGCATTTGCTCTCCACTTAAGCCTTTTTCATGAAGTCCTCTTTTCCCCTCCCTCCCTGCTCCCCCTCCCTCATGAGTCCTTAATAATTTATAAATTATTATTTTGTCATATTTTGCCCTGTCTGACATCTCCCTTCACCCCCTTTTCTGTTGTCCGTCCCCGAAAATGGCTAACTTTTTAATCCACCAACAGTGCTGAGGAAGAAAAATCTGGAAACCTACTTCTGTAAGATTACAACCATTGGAAATTTGTATTGCGTGTGTGTGATTCTATTCTGAAATACACGTACGCAATTGTGTTGATTTAGAATTGATTCCAAATGCTTTTTTTTTAACAAGAGCTCAGTGTGCCTCAAGCAATGACTCCGCATCTCCCCCTCCGTGGGTAACTAACCACTGATAAGCTGTGGTCTCTATGCATTTGTCTGTTATGTTTTATATAAGTGGGATAATCTAATACTTGTCCTTTTGTATATGACTGACTTCACTCTGCGTAATGCTTTCAAGATCCATTCATGTCATAACATGAGCAAAGATTCATTTTCTTTTCTTTATAGCTGAAAAATATTGCATTGTATGGTTATCCTGCATTTAAAAAAATCCATTTACCTGTTGGTGAACATTGGGGTTCTGTGTGGTGGGTTTGAAGCTCCTTTGTGCCGCTGGAGCTGCGCTGGGGAGGTAGGTGGGAGCCTAGTTCAACCGATTTCACACAAATTCTCTCTTGCTGCCTCTTAAAAGGGGCAGTGGGGTGGAGGTGGGTGGCCAGTCCCAGCGGGTAAGTATATGCCACCTCTTTGAGTCTTGTCTGCAGAGTCACTGACTGACTTCCTAATGGAGGGCAATAGTACCTGCTATTTGTCCTGAGCCTTTAGGCCTTCTGCAAAGCTTGAAACGCTGAGACAAAGACAGAGTTGTGCTTACTGTCTTTATAGTGGGCATTGAAATAGGTTGCATGTGACAGCTGGGGCAGATAAACTTCTGCCGACTCTGGGCTCCTCTCTACTGCAGTTTCCTTTGTGCAGGTGCTTTATTCTGTCAGACATGTGTTATTCCTCAGCTGAGGTGGTTTAGCGTATTTCGCGTGGGATTTTCAGTGTGCATTCAGCTCTCTTCATGTGCTACAGCGAAAGGCATAGGGGAAGGCTCTGGCCTGGAACTCAACAGACAGGGTTGGAGTTTGATTTTGGCTTTCTGGGTGGGGGAAATGGTTAACATGCCTCGCTGCTAATTAGAAGATTGGCGGTTCAAGTCTACCCGGGGTTATCTCTGAAGGCAGATTTGAAGATTTATTTCCCCCCAAAATCAGCCATTGAAAACCTTAAATAGCACTGCTCTCTGACACACGTAGAGTTGCTGAGACAGGATTGACTCATTGGTAACTGGCTTGGTTTGGGTTTGGTTCTCTAAGTAACACAGCTGTTGAAACTTCATGGCTATCCAACATCTCCCAGTCTTAGTTTCCTCATTTGTAAGGCATGAATAATGGTGCCTTTATGCGGGGATATGCCTAACACCTGTGATGTCCACAGTAGAAGGCTGAGGCTATTGATCAATCCAGGACTTGCTTAATACCGACAGGAAATAGGACCAAAGTGGGTATCAGATTCTGAAACTTGCTCTTGAGTACAGAATAGCTACAGTGAAAGGAAGAAATGGCCAACCTGAAGATGTGAATTAAAGATTTTTAAGGGTGGCTCAAGAAAACAAAGTCAATGTAATGTATTGTAAAAAAATATAAAAGTATAATTAAATGAAATGTGCAAAGAAAACTAAAGCAAATAAGTGGCCATGCCTTCAATTGCAATATTAAAGGAGTCTATGGGCAGGATATTGAAAGATGCAGGAAGCATCATTGGAAGGAATACAGTCAGTAGATAAAAAAGATTTCATTAACCTCCAACTATTTAAGGAGGTGGCATATAATCAAGTACGAATGATACTGAAACACGGAGTCCAAGCTCCTCTGAGGGCAGTGGCAAAGAGCAAGAAGCCAGGAATTGATGGAACATGAATTGAAATGTTTCAACAAATGAAGGCAGTGTGGGAAGTGTTCACTCATCAAGCCTAAATCACTGGAGGACAACTACCTGGCCAACTAACGGGCACAGATCTATATGTGTGCCCATTTCAAAGAAAGGTAATTCAACACAACGTGGAAATCGTTGAACAATATCATTCATATCACAGGCAAGTAAAATTTTGCTGAAGATGATTACAGAGCGGTTGTAGTAGTACATCAAAAGGGGATTGCCAGAAATTCAAGTTGCAATCAGGAAAGGACCTGGACTGAGGAATGTCGCTGCTGATAGTAAGGGTTTAATTTTCCTTGCTTCTCCAATCAATGTCCATGGTAACTGCAGTCAGAAAATCAAATGACATATTGTAAGTGGGGAGGACCTGCAGCATTTGCTGATGAAGATCAAGGAATGCAGCCTTCAGTGTGGATGACAACTCACAGAAAACAAAATCCTCATCATTGACAACAGTATGATAACAGGAGAAAAGATAGAAATTTTCAAGAATTTCGTCTTTCTTGGATCCACAATCAATGCTTATGGAAGAAGCAGTCAAGAGCTCTAAGGATGCGTTGTATGGGAGAAATCTGTTGCATAAGACATTTAGAGAGTGTTCTAAATCAAGGATGTTACTTTGAGGGCTAAGGTGTGCCTGGCCCGCCCAAGCCATAATATTTTCTATCACCTGGTATGCATGTGAAAACTGGATATTGAATAAGAAGACAGAAGAAGAATCAATGAATTTAAATTAAGTGCTAGTGAATAATATTGAAGGTACCCTGAACTGTCAAAAGAACAAAAGAACCAACCAATGTGTGTTAGAAGACATAGCCAGAAGGCTCCTTTGAAGCAGAGATGGGAAGATTTCATCTCACATGCTTTGGGAATGTTGCCAAGAGAGACGCGTTCCCAGAGAAGGACATCATATTTATTCAAGTAGAAGGGCAGCTTAAAAGAATAAGGCCCGTGAGAGTGGTGATGCCTGGAGGGTGGAGAGAGTGTGAGGTAGAAAGGGGGAACTGATTACAAGAATCTATATATAGCCTCCTCCCTGGGGGAGGGACAGCAGAGAAGAAGGCGGGGGGAGACGTCAGACAGTGTAATATATGACAAAATAATAATAATTTCTGAATGATGAAGGGTTCATGAGGTAGGAGGGAGTGGGGAGGGAGGGGGAAATGAGCAGCAGATATTACAGGCTCAAGTAGAAGGCAAATGTTTTGAGAATGATGATGGCAATGAATGTACATATGTTCTTGACACAATGGATGTATGTATGGTGATAAGAATTGTGTGAGCCCTCAATAAAATGGTTAAAAAAAAAGAATAAGGCTCTTGGCAATATGAATTGACACAGTGGCTCACACAGAGGCTCCTAACAGTAATAGGGACACTCAGAGGTGTGGGGCCAGCCCACAGTGGCTTTGTTATTGGGGCAGCAGCTATTTAGTAGCAGGAATGTCACATGGGGGGTTGAGTGCCATGACCTAACACCTCAGGAGTGTAACTCCTGCCTAGACAGATTTGTGTCCTGCTTGGGGAGATCACTTAAGAGCAACTTGGAATATTCTTGTTAGTTTAGGGGTGAGCTTTAGAAGACAGCTAATGGGCCTTGTAGTTTAGTGAGTGTTTTAGGCTGGGTTGACTAAAGAAACAAATCTGGTGACATTCGTATGTGTGTTAGAATTAGCTTTATATCAAGAAATAATTATACACCTCTAAAACATGCCCACCCCCGTCCGACTCAAGTCCCTAAGTCTGAAACTGGTCCATAAGTCTCTCTTCCGACTCACAAAGTTACAATGATGCCAAATCCAGGAATAGCTCCTGCTAGTTGCTGGGCTGAGTTATTCCTGCACATCAATCTGTTAATACCACAACAAGTTCATGAGCCTGAACCTTTTTTGATATCATGTTACAGCTGATGGGACTGAGATGTAGGGAGGATGAACACTATGGCCCACATCTCTCGGTTACTAATAGGTTGAGTTGGATTTCCAGCCCAGGTCAATTTAACCCCAAAGGTGGTACATTGGATTTAAGACTTCCAGCCTGTTCATTCTGGTTTGACCCTCTGCTGCGAGTTTGAATTTCTACCCCTGACACACTGACGCATAATCAGCATTCTAACAAGAATTGCAAGAATCTCTGTTACCTGGAGACCTTGATAAACTGTGGATTCTGATTCAGCACATTGGGGGTGGGAGTGGGGTTGTAAATGCAAACTTTCAGTCAGAGGGCAAACCAGAATGAACCAGTTTGAAGGCCTCCTTTGACCCTTCCCTGGGGTTGAGGTTCTAATTTAGGACTATTGATTCTGGAAATGATCGCGAGACCCTCAATTCTTCCCTATGCATTTGATAAACTGTGGCCTGCCGAGGGAAATACATGACTTTTCTGAAAGTTTTAGATTTGGAACAAGCCTTGCAGCTGGGATTAAAAAACTGAATTTTGACCATGTCCGCTGTCCTTCCCCTCTTGTGTTTGCGTGCTGAAGATATTGGCTTCCTGCCCTTGTTCCATCATTGGCAGCTGAGCGAACCCCAGGCTCTCCGTTTCCTCAGTGTAAATTGGAATCCTGGGGCCTGGCTTACTCTCTGGTTCAGGTGGTATTATTATGAGGATTAATTATAAAGCTGGAGAGCGCTCCAGGCTTTCTTAATTTAAAAGGCCATTTAAAAGACACTTAACAGTACTACTTTTTGTTAACTGCCCAGATCTGTTAGAAACAAGACCCTCTTCATACTTTATTTTAAAAAAAAGCAAATGAGAGTAATGATCCAGAATTTAAACGGCAACCCTTCCTGCCATTTCCTTGAAAGCACAAGGATGATTGAGTTTTAGAAGATATAAAATATATGGGTAACAGGAGCATTTTGATGCTTCAATCGGATTTTGCAAATCAATTATCAGGAAGTAGAGCATGCATTTACACACACACACACACACACACACACACACACACGTTCTCCAAAGTGGCATTGACTGCTCACTGCATGTCATAATTAGACCAGGAGTGAGGCCCTGTTCAATGGCTTCTCATCTTGCTGGAGAAGGAGAATGGTCCCTATTTGAGAAGTTGCAAGTCTTCTGAGGTATGTGGTCCTATATGAGAGGATTGAAAAACTATCATGGGAGGATGGACGTAGATGATAACATTTTCCCATGAACTTTCTGAAGCCTCCTTACATGTGCCTGGCCTAGGTCTTGGTCTCCTTCATCACCTCCACTGCATGACTAATGAAAAGGATGGTAAGAATTCATGCATTTGAACTGTGGTGTTGTGGAAGAATCCCGAGAGCACGGTAGCCTTCCTGAAGAACAAACAAATCAGTCTTGAAATGCAAACTTCATGCACAACCAGCATGCAAACAGCAATGCAACCGGCATGCTCCGTAGAAGGGTGGAAGGTGAGACTTCGGCTAATTTGGTGAATTGTTAGGTCATAGTGTGTGGGAAAGTAGAGGGTCAGCATTTCTCAGAACACCCTCAGAGGAGACGGAGCGATGGACAGAATAGGCACAACATTAAACCCGGACACATCTGATGGTCAGAGTAAAGGCACCGAACCAGGGCATCACTGGTACTTCATGTCACCGAGTCAGGGCTGACCCAAGTTCAGCTAATACCAGCCTCAACAATGACTAATATTTTCAAGACCTCCACAAGCCTTAGGAACAAATTTTAGAAAGCAGAAGCACATTTCTTTATTCTCTTGGGAAATGCGAAGATCCCAAGTTCTTGTGTGGATCCAGAGCATGGATCGATAGGAGGGCATAGAGCTGACACCCCTTGGCCGTCCCTAGACACCAAGTGCTGAGTGCTCTCCTGTGATCATCTGGGGATGTTTCATAAGAATAAGCGTAGAGAACGAGCTGAGTGTTTCTCTCACCTGGCTATTCTCCATTCTGGTGGCACCATGGAGTTGCGTGGGCAGTTTTTCAATAATGAGTGCCTGAGCTCTAGCCCAAGAGATTGAGGCTTAATTGGGTTGGAACTCAACTATATTACTTAAAAGTTCACTAGGTGATTCTAATATGCAGCTACAGTAGGAATTCTGGCTTCTCATACAAGAGAGGGTTAAACTGGCTAGATGAGAAAATATATACACCCAGAGCAATGTTGACAAATCATGGGAAGCTGTTGGGGTTGTTAGCTGCCATTATGTCGAGAGTTTGAACCGGCCAGCAGCACCTTGGGAGAAAAGACATAGCTATCAGCTTTTGTAAAGATTGCAAACTAGAAACTCTATGAGACAGTTCTGCTCCATCCTCTCTAGTGCCTATGACTCAGTATCAACTGAAGGCTCACAACAATAATGCGGAAAACAGTGCCTCAGCTGCGCAGCTGCAGAAGATCTCAGAGCCAGTAATTCAGCATCATCTTCAAACAGATGAAAGACATGAGGGGACCACGCCCGCAAGGCACTAAGGAAGCCCTGTGGAATTGTGGAGGATTTGATAAACCTTGGACATTTATGATGAGCTTTAGTCGACCACAGAAATAAAAATTTCTTTTCAAAGGTGGATATTGGAAAGGTGTTTGTCAGCCATTTTATTCCCTTATTACTGGTTGCAGTGAAATTAAACTCTTTTGAATGAAGACTTCTGGTGTCGGAGAAAAATTATGGGCCACTTCTGCGATTGACTCCCCTAGTATGGTCCCACCTAGACAGTGCAAGCTTTTCATCAATAGTCTGCCAACAGAAGTCTGCTCCCCTGTGGGGCAAAATTGCCTGGGCTGGGAGAATAATTTGATCTTGGAGTGACTTTAATCAATGTGTTTGTGTTACGCAAATATTTCCAATTTTCAGCAGGTGTGTCTGCTGTGTAAATTCCTTCTCTCTGCCAATTTGCTGAGCTGGCACCATTAATTTCCATGGGTGGGACAGAGCTGTTTGCCTCTCTGCTTATTTCTCAGTGATCCAAACCGGAGGGCTAGACTTTCATGAGCTGTTCCAGAGAGCTGCTGAGCACCCAGGGGCAAGGTTGGTAGTAACTTGGGGTGACTACTCTCTTACATCAAATACCCCTCCCACCCCATGGCACTGAGGAAAGTTCAGTAGTCTAAGATTTACTTCAGATGCATTTTAATCAAATTGTCTAGACTAGAAGAGAAGTCAAAGTCAGGAGTTAAATATCTCAGAGTCACAGAGGCTTCAGCTTAGGAAGAACTTTCTGGAATAACCAGGGATTTGACCAGTTCATTCCAGCTGGACACCCTGCTGAGAATTTGCATTCCCACCCCAGATAATCTGCATCTACTTTTTACAGGTAGATTTTTTACATCTATTCACATAAGGTTTTACATCTAGAGGATTAATACAGATTTTTTTAAAAGATAATTTTGTTGGGGCTCTTATAACAATCCATATATCACTTATATCCAGCATATTTGTACATATGTTGCCATCATCATTTTCTAAACATTTATTTTCTCTAATAAATCATTTTCTTTGGGCCTCTTATAGCACTTATAACAATTCATACGTCAATTGTATCAAACGCATTTGTACATATGTTGCAATCATCATTTTCAAGACATTTTTGTTCTGCTTGAGCCCTTGGTATCAGCATTTCTTTTTCCCCTCCCTCCCCCACACTCCCATCCTGGTGAACCCCTGGATAAATAAATGATAAATTGTTATTTTCATATCTTACACCATCTGCTGTCTCCTTTCACCCACGTGTCTGCTGTTCGTCTCCCTTGGGGTGGGGGATGGGGGGTTATACGTCGATCATTGAAGTCGGTTCCCCGTTTCCCCTCCTCCCCCACCCTCATATTGCTGTTCCTATTACTGTTTCTGAGGGGTTTATCTGTTCTGGAGTCCATGGGTCGAGAGCTCTTAGCTGTACCAGTGTACAGATTCTTACAGATCTTATTAAAATATAGATTCTGATTCAGTATACAAGTTCTCAACAGAGGGCCAAGCCAGAATGAATGGGTTCAAAGCCTTGGGGAATAACCTTTCCCTAAACTTCCAGCTGCTGTATGAGAGAAAAAGAAGGCCATCTGCTTCCACGAAGATTTGTAGTCTCAACGACCCTATGGAACAGCTCTAACCTCTCTTGTAAGGTTGCTATAAACCGGAATTGACTTGACAGCAATGGGCGGGCCAGATCACCTGTGTTTTGTTCCTAAATCAATGACCAAGGAGGCAGCCAATCAAGACTGTGTGCCCTGTGTGTCTTTCTTTCACCACATGTGTCACTATGCCAGGAATCCAGGATATGTCCCAGAGGACATAGTTCAAACAACTGAGAGACTTTTGGAACCTTTTTTTAAGTTACAGAGGATAACTGCACAAAAATTATTAATAGTGATTATATTAAGGCAGTTCTTTCCATTCCATCTTCTTAGCCCTTGCCAGGCTGAAGGAGATTGCTTATGCATCCCTAGATTGAGGTCGCAAGGAAACAAATGAAAAGTTAAGCTGAAGTTCTGCAGAGGGAGCGAGTGGTATGCAAAAATAGACACGTGTACTCCTCAAGATTGTTGCTTTTCCCACGGAATGTACACATACAGAGACTTCTTGCTTGGTCCGCTCAACCTTTTCTAGATAATCCTAAGGGTGACAGGGAAGTGATCCCTTTTCTCAATCTGTAATATTCTCCCTGTGTTAGTCCAGGTTCACTAGAGAAACAAATTTGTAGACTCTCTTATGTGTGTAAGAGAGAACTTTATATCCAAGAACAATTGTACGTTAAGAAAACATCCAAGCCCGGTCCAGGTTAAGTTCATAAATCCAATATCAGTCCATATGTCTGATGCTAGTCTGTAAAGCATCTTCAGGTTCACGAAGCACATACAATGATGCCGAATGCAGGAAGACAGATCACAGACCAATGGGCGGAAAGTCTTGTGGATCCAGTGGAAGTGGAAATATCTCAGTTTTGGTGTGGGTTTCTACATGGTTCCTCTAGCCCGAGGGTTCTGGCTCCATCAGCATAGCACATCTGGCTTGTCAGCAGGAAGACAAAGCAGGGAGAGTTTCTCATGTCCAGGGAGGAAGACAGGAGTTCCTAGAATCCTCAGGAGAAGGCTATGCTCACATGGAGACCTCATTGGTTACGGCCTGATTGACAGGCCAGACTCCACCCCTTTGCAAGTTGACAGGATAGTATGTAACTACCACACTCCCTTCCTGTAACTCTTATTCGAAATTTTTCCCGACTTCATGCTCAGCTCAAATAGCATGGATGTTCCAGGTGTCAGTGTATCATACTGGGATGACTTGCTCATTGCTCTGATTTTGAAAACTATGCCACTGGTATTTTAAATGCCAGCTAGGTCATCCATGGCAGAACAGTGTCAGAGGAGCTTCCAGTCTAAACAGACTAGGGAAAAAAAGGCCTAGAAAACAAATAAACGAATGAACGAAAACCCCACGGATCCCAACAAGAGTATTATCTAATACACAGAGCTGGAGGAGGAGCACTCTGGGTTGGAAGTCATATGATCCCCTGAAAAATGATTTTTAAAAAGAAAGAAAGTAACCCCTTGCTTAGGAGATGAGTGGGAAAGATCTTGATGAATCTCTCCTACTACAGGCTCATAATCCCTTATCTACAAGTCAAGAGCTCTGAAAAAGCATAGGGTTTTTTTGGTTGTTGTTTTTAATGTAAAATTGATTAGGCCACAAAAATCTAACCCAAAATGCTTTGAAATAGTTGTGAGATCATGAACACAGGAGAGCAAATTGCCATAGATATAAGGGTGTGAATAAATGATAAACAATGCACTCTCATCTGTGAGTAGGAGCCGGTGGCTGCGAAGTCAACCAGACACTGTTTAGACAGAAGCACATGCGTACGAAGAGGAGGGCCACAAGGTGTTTGAAAAGTCATCATTCAAGGTGCCGCTGCTGCCCTTGATTTGCTCTCAACTTGTCACCAATGTCTAACTCTGCTTGGTCATGACAAAGGCTCCAGGAGGACATGAATGCTTGCATGCATCGGTGGAGCTCTTAACCTAGTTGACTCAATAGAGGTGTGATGTTATGCTGAATATTTTCCTTAGAATACATATTAGTGTCTTTACGGTCTATATCAGATTCACCATAAAAATATGATTTGTATTTGAGTTTGTGTTGGAGTTTGAAATCTTATTCCATTTACTGGACATTTCCTATGCTTTGCTACAGAATATATTTTGATTTCAAGATGCTACCTGAAGTTTGATTGGAGTGCTCGGGGACATGCAGGTGGTGTTGCTGCTGTTGGATTCTCTTGAGCTGACATCAATGCATCGAGACCCCACGAGACAAAGAAGATTGTATTGAGTGAATCTTTTACAGGGCCAAATCATCAGGCCCTTCTCCTGTGAAGGCCCTTTCAGTTAGCAGCCAAGTGTCCAGCTATTGTACCGTGGAGGTTCTTTATGAAGATAGAAGGCAATGTCAGTGTTCTCTTCAAAACCCATTCATGGAGAAATTGTCTCAACCTTTTAGCACCATTTTTGTGCCTGCAAAGTTGGAAACTCTGAAAGTGCTCATGGATTTATACCCTGAAAACACCTACATGCCCTTCACCATTGACCAACTGAGAATGTGAAGACGCCAATGTCCTTGCCTCAGGCCCCCGCAGGTGTAACTTACAAGACACATTCCTGTTCCCACAACCTATCTTTCTCCAGTGTTTCCATTTCTAAACCCTTAATTCTAAAACCCCGTTGGTCCCAAGGACTATAGAAAAGGATTGTTCCCTTTCTTGGAAGACTACAAAGCCAAGTATCAATTTATTTCAAAAGATTGAAATCATGCAAAATAACTTTGTTAACCACAATGGAGTGAACGTATTACTACAGAAGGGAAACTGAAAATTTCAAACATGTGAAAATTATACAGCACACTCTTAAAAGAATAAATCACAAGGTAAATTAGAAAAAAAATACTTGGAGATTAATGAAAGTGAACACAACATAGCAAATTATAAATGAATAAAACTAAATCCCCTGAGATTCTAATATACAACCAGAACCATTAAAAGCACAATTTCACCAAAATAGGAATGAGAAAGGAAACAGTAGGTAGAAAAATGGGTTAATAATAATAATAATAACAAAATATTATGTATAACTATGGTGATAATTTTCAAATCTCAATAAAAAGTGTGATTTGTGAAAAATGACAGTACTTTAAAAATTGTGGGAAAATCCATTTTTCCTTTTTTTCCATTTTTTTAACTTCATTTTCCCACTAGCTTTTTGAAGTGCCCTCATGCATACAATCCAAATTATCTCAAGGCAATCAGTACTTAAGGAAAAGGAGCAACTATTTAAGGTAAAGATTTCTTTCAAAAGATATTTCTTGAATGATTTTATTTCAAATGTCAACATGCACAATGTTCTGTTCACAGTCAAAGATCTGACAGAGAAAGGGAAAATAACAATCCAGAACAGTCTCCCCTATAAAGACACCCACAAACAAACATTTTAAAATATCACTTTCTACATCAATAGAATAACAAACATGACCATTTAATTATTATAGAATGGTATTAAATATAATTGGATATTTATAGCTAATGAACTTTTAGAAAACTAAGAAGGAAAACTTACATGGTAAAAGTTTTTTCTTCAAAAATCTTACATTCAAGCTTAAAGGGATGCATTTAAGTGATATTTCTATTAGAAATCATATAGATAAAGGAGACAGTTTAGTCTGGTTTTTTTTTTTTTCTTTCCTAGGGGACTTGTTATTGTTGTTAGGTCCTATTGAGTTGATTTTGATGCCTGGTGACCCCTTTTGACAGGTTAGAGCTAATATATATATTCCCTCTCTGTGATGTTTATGGAAATAGACTCCAGGTCTTTCTCCTGCAGGATGGGCTTGAATGACTGATCCCCCCAGGCTACTTCGCAAGAGCATGGAGGAGGAAAAAGATACAAATGACAGCTACGTGAAAGAAGCTCCCAGACCGGAGCAACTGGGCTCTCCGGACCAATGAAAATGTCTTTTAAACTCTTTACTCCATCCATTAAAGATGGTCCTGTAGTCCTGTGTGCACCACTGAATTTCCCATTTGTTCTTGACTTCAAATCTACCCAAACCTTTGGAGGGCTTAGAACAAGAGTCTAAATAAAGGACCACCTACTATTTGACAAAATTTAAGTTATCAATCAAGCTAACAGTGTTCTAGCCAACTTAACTAACACGCTTCCTTGATGTCTTGGAAGGGCCAGGTTCAGATTCGCGTTCTCACACTGTTTGTCATTCCATGTCAGAGCATGGGGTGCAGAGAGAAACTGCCCTAGGTCTGATCACGTCTGTACTTCTCACTCGGATCCATTGATTTGCATACAAGGAGCCTGCAATGAACACCTGTAGACATCCCAGCCTACAAACCCAAGCTTTGACCTTGTCTCTCTCTCCTGCCCCTTGCCTTGGGTCCAGGTCTGTTTACAAGTATGGGCAGCATGGCCTCTACTTAGGATAACTGGAATGGGGAAGAGATTGATATTTTCCATAGATGTAGGCTTGAACTCTTTGGGTAAGAAAGTACATTTTCCCAGGTACCCTGAGTACTGTCCAGAAGCGAGATGGGTAGAAATAGAGCAACGCTGCAGGTGAGCATGTGGCCATGGCCCCATCCATTCCTCACTCTGTGAGGCGGAGTACAGATGGGTGGGTGGAGGAGTCACAGAATACAGCTCTCTAATAAAGCACTGGCTTCTGGATTGTTCTTTGAATTCTCTTTTTGTGACTCCGTTTAGGGTACGCCTAAATGTTGAGACTCTATCTGTTCATGGGAATATTGATACCTCCCTTCCCTTTCAGAGTTGCTATGATGATGCATTCACTTATGGCAGATGGGAATCTTTTCTGAAAGGCTCTATACAATCTGAAGTGATTAGAATCTCTATGAGCATTTCTGAGCTCTTCTACAGAGCTATTCCCTACATATCTGCGAGAGCCTATTGAAAAATGTGTCATTCAGCACCTTCCATACGGTTTCAGGAGAATTCTACACAACGGTTGCCAAAGGTTTGCAGTTACCAGGACGTTTATGTGCTCTTTTATTAACCCCAGAGGGTCCTTTCCTATCTCAGGGTTTTGTAAGGTCATCTAAAAGCATATATTGATAGAGCACAAAATCATTATTTCGATATATTTAATGATTGGCTAAAGCCAACTCTAACAATTAGGAGGGCAAGTCGGGGTGTAATAAAATGAGCAATTCTTCCACAGAAGGTTAATAACAAGCCATATATGACACGAAACCAGCATTCTCCTGGTCTGGTTCCTTTTGTCATTTGGCTTAGTGTCTTTTTAATTGGGGTATAATTACATAAAGTGTGTAGTACAATGGATTATATCCTCCCCAAATAAGTATTAAAATTCTAACCCTTGTGCCTATAAATTTGACCGTGCTTAGAAATAGGGTTTATTTTGACATGCTAATGAGAGAGTGCTAAAGTAAAGTGGATCCTAAACCTAATCTCTTTTGACTTTTAAAAGAAGTACAGTGGACATGGAGACACACAAGGAACTGAAGATAGATTCCAAAGGATAACAAAGAATGCTAAAGAACACCAAGGAGTGCTGGTGGGTACCAGAAACTAGCAGAATGACTCATAGGATAAATAACAGCAAATTTAGACATTTAGTCTCTAGACTGTAAGAAAATAAGTTTCAGTTCTTTAAGGTCATCCACATATTATGTATTTCATTATGATAGCACTAGAAAAGTGAGACATAGCTTGATTTGCTCTTTCAAATGTGTTTGATACTCAGGTAACCAACCAAGTATCTCCCTGGGGGACAAAATCAATCCTTGTTGAAAAATACTACCATAGAATGTTCCTTTCCAGTCTTGCTCAGTCTGTCCCACTCCAGAGATTCCTATTCTGATTTCTGTCTCTATAACATTGCTGGTTCTTGCACTTTATAAATGGAACACTGGTGGTTAAGCATTGGTCAGCAGTTCAAAACCACCAGGTACTCTCAGGGAGCAAAATGAACCATGGTGCTTAAGGTAGCACCGTCACAGTGTATGTTCTTCCATGTCCTGCATCATTTATTCAATGTGATGTCCGTGAGATTCATGGATGCTTTCTGTGTATCAGTATTGTTTTATCTGTATGTCACAGTTTGTTATCCATGTTCCTGTTGATGGACATGCAGGGTACTTAGGTTGCTTATGTTGTTGAGTATTTAAGAGCATTTTGCGAATATTCTCATACATTTTTGCATAGGTGTTTTCATTTCTTTTGGGTAAATTTTCAGGTTATATGGTAGGTGCATGTCTAGCTCTTTAAACTCTTTTCTAAAATATCGATCTCATTTTATACTTTCACCAACAGTGGGTGAAAGTTACCTTCGCTCATGTTCTCTCCACATTTGGGACTGTCTTTTCCATGTTAGTCATTCCAGTGGGTGTGTACCTGTCCTCTCATTGGGGTTTCAATTTGCATTTCCCTAAAGACCAGTAACACTGAGTATCATTTTTCAAATATAATACATATCTTATTTCAAATATATATATATCTGACAAAAGACTCAAAGCTAGAATATATATTTTTAGATTCTTAGAAATTAAAAGACAACGAATCTCATAAAATATGGGCCAGAGACAAATCAACTCCACAAAAGACATATAAATATGTCTTTGATTTTGCATCTTTTTCTGACTCACATTGGAGTCTTCTGCATTGGATGCTGTTTTCTTTTCTTTTTTTTTAAAGATCATTTTATGAGGGGCTCTTACAACAATCCAGACATCAGTTGTATCAAGCACATTTGTACATATGTTGCCATCATCATTTTCTAAACATGTAGATTCTTCTATTTGAGCCCTTGGTATCAGCTCCTCTCCTGCCCTCCTACCTCCCACACTTGTAGCCCCTTGATAAATTATAATTTTTATTATTTTAATATCTTACTACTTCCTTACCTACTTCCTTTATCATGAATTTGTTCTTGTCCACTGGTGTGTGTGTGTGTGTGTGTGTGTGTGTGTGTGTGTGTGGTTATAGTCAATCATTGCAATCGGTTTCCCCTTTCTCCCTTCTCCCTGTCACCCTACCCTCCTGGTATTGCTACTCCCATTTCTGTTCCTGAGGGGTTTATCTGCCCTGGATTCCATGTGCCATGAGCTCTTATCTGTACTAGTGTGCATGCTCTGGTCTAGCCAGAACTGAAAGGTAGGCCTAGGGTCATGATATTAGGGGGTGAGGAAGCCTCAAGGAGCCAGAGGAATATTGTGTGTTTCATCATTGCTATACTAAACCCTGGTTGACTCATCTCTTCCTTGTGACCCTTCTGTAAGGCTATGTCCCATTATCTACAGATGGGTTTTGAATCTCTGCTCCAATTCCCCTCAATCTCTACAATTTGTTTTTTGTTTGTTTGTTTTGGGGTCTTCTGATGCCTCTTACTTGATCCTGTCAAAACCTCATGATCACACAGACTGGTGTGCTTCTTCCATGTGGACTTGTTGCTTCTCTGCTAGATATCTGCTTATTTAACTTCAAGCCTTTAAGACCTCAGATGCTGTATCTTTTCATAGCCAGGCACCATCATTTTTCTTCACCACATTTACTTATTTACCCATTTTGTCTTCAGCAATCATGTTGGGAAGGTGAGCATCACAGAATTCCAGGTTGTTAGACCAAAGTGTTCTTGTGTTGAGGGAGGGCTTGAGCAGAGACCCAAAGTCTGTGCACTACCGCAATGTATTATCATATAAATATATGTACATAGGCCAATATCTCTATTTTATGAATACATTTATACACACACATATATATCCATCGCTTTACTTCCTAGATCTTTCCTCTGTTTCCTTCTACCTTTCTCCTGTCCCACCATCAAGCTTGCCCTTCTGTGTCTTAGTCATTCCTCTCAGCTAGATTGCTGTTGCTCCAACAGCCCTAGGATCTCTACATCCTCCTAACCTAATTGTTACTTTTTAACCAAATTGTTACTTTTAATTCCCTAGTTGTCCCCCGTCTATGGTGTTGTTTGCTCACCGCTCCCTTCCCCCGCCCCTTCCTCCCCTTAAGTCCCTCCAGAACCATAGCTTCCCATGGCTATCTTATAGGTAAGCAAAACAACAATAATGGAGACAAGACAAAAAGAAAACAAAAGACTGAATAAAAAGAAAAAAAAATGACTCGCAACTCCCCAACTCCGCCCACCAAAAAAAAAAAAAACCAACAAAAAATTCCAAAAAAAGCATACATAATTTCAGGTGTGTCCACGGACCTTTGTGACTATCTGTCCACTGGTCCTGGGGAGTTCCAGGAACTGCCCTTCTTAGCCTGAAGTCTAACGTTGGAGCTCCTTAGGGGCTTTGTGGTTTTCCTTTTCTCCCGTTGCTCATCTGTTATGCGCCCTTCGTGGTTCACCCCACTCTGGGGGGTTCAGACCGGAGTCACTCCCCGCTGTGTGTCCCCGGTATTGTCCTCTGTCACAATAAGCTCCAGTGAGGGGGCGTCATGTCTCGAGCTGCTGTCGGCCTTACGGTCCTCTCTGTGCCTTAGCAGCTCCGTGCAGGGACATCATCCTCAGGGCTTAGTGTGCCAGTGTGGGGTCTGGTCTCTTTCTAGCTCTCTTTTTTAAACATCGGTGCTCAGAATGTGCCTAGCATATGTCTACGTACTTGACAGTGTTAACTCCCTGTTCCTTCAATAGGATTCTCACTGGATAACCCATTTCTCAAAGTAAGCTTCCGCAGGAGGAAACTGAGGCAACGTATGGATAAGTAAAATGCTCCTTAAGGCACCAGGCAACCTAGCCACCATGTTTGCCTTTTGTTCTAAGACAAATGGTCTCACTGCCAAGAATGAACTCATTCTTTGCAAACAGGTCATTGGACTTCATACACCCAGAGTTCAGGGTCTGTATTTGACTCTTCCTATTTCTAGTGCTGATTGCTGTTGTGTCAATTCACAGAGGTGCAACCTTAAAAGCTTTGATTCTGATATCTTTTCTGAATAAAAAGGTGCTTTCCAAATCCTTCTTAACTACAGGGCTTTATGTAATTTTGAGAAAAACTCGATAGTCTTAGTGGGGACAAAAAAAAAGACACCCCTTTGGTCTAAGACATGTTTGAAACATTTGCTCACTCTAAAATCGTTCCCTCCATGACATTTGCCAATATAACTATGAACCTGTCTCTTATTTCTTTTTAATTCTAGTCTGGTGGTGTAGAGGTTATGCATTGGCTTACTAGCTGCAAGGTCAGCAGTTTGAAACCACTAGTAACTGAGAAATGCCAGGGTTTCCTACTTCCCTAAAGAGTTACAGCCTCAGAAACTCATAGGGACAGTTCTATCCTGTTCCCGAGGGTTGCTATGAATCAGACTGACTAGATGGCAATGAGCTCGGTGGTTTGGTTTGGTAGGGGCTGGTGAATCAATGCATTTGAATTATGATGCTGGTGAAGAACTAAAGTACTATGGATTGCCAAAAGAGCAAGCCAAAGTGTCTTTGATGAAGCCTAGCCACAGTGCTCCTTAGAGGCAAGGATG
This sequence comes from Tenrec ecaudatus, assembly GCF_050624435.1. NCBI lineage: Eukaryota > Metazoa > Chordata > Mammalia > Afrosoricida > Tenrecidae > Tenrec > Tenrec ecaudatus. The sequence continues at coordinate 9,315,713 of NC_134538.1, forward strand.
GCCATATTTCATCTCAAGTACTTTGGAAATGGCATCTGGAGGGACCAGTCCCTGGAGAAGTACTTCATGCCTGGTAGAGAGAGGCAGGTCTAGAACAAGATGGATTGGCCCAGTGGCTACATTGATGGGCCTAAGAACCTAAGAACAATTCTGAGGTTGGTACAGGATCAGGCAGTGTTTCATTCTACTGTCAAATGGTTGCTATGAGTCAGAACCAACTCCATAGTACCTAAACAACAACAACAACAACAACCTACATGCAGAATAATTCTCGCTTAGCTGAGGTTTATGCTTGACTCTTCCACGTCTGCTGGTCACCTAAGCAACAGTTTTTGAAACTACTAATGCTTCCCTATTATGAATATAAAAAGATTTACAAATGAAATGGCTTTCTTCTCTTGAATTTGCTTTAGTTAAATAACTTGCCAATATTCAAACTGGCATTAGGAAAGACGTTGCTACATGTGTAAACACATCTACATCTCTTTTTGTAAAACCACAAGTTAGTATTCCTATAAGTGCAGAGAATGATAATCAATTTATTCAACAAATATTTATTGAGTCCTTGGTATGTGCCAGGCCCTCTGGAGAGAAAAGAACAAATTAGTGTTAGCCATTTAGATGGTTGGAACATTTGGTCAGTTATGTGAGATGCTAGTTACTGGTGGGTTTCAAGAGGTCTTTGCTGGGGAGGATGACGGCAGGGGGTGTTCACAGCAAAGGTGGTGGGAGCAGCATTTCAGGCTGCAAAAATCTAACTGGCCCTCTACGTGCCCATGAAGGAGCTTGACTGAGTGTCTGGTTAGATTACTACCACGTGTTCCGCTGTGAGGCAGCATTACAGGTGTATTTCAAAACCCTGAGAGCCAATGATCTAGTCGGCCTTAAGACAGGTCAAGAGGGAGTGGGCTAGGAGACTTGGCAAAGCAACTTAGACTTAACGCTTAGCGATCAGACTCTAAAAGTCCACTCAGGGACCGTTTCACGGCAAACATGCACAATCATTACTCCTACCAGCTCCAAGCTGAAGCTGAAGCCATTCTCACATTTTTGTATAGAGTACCTTTTTTTTTTTTTTTAATTTCGCTCAGCCCACAGGAAAATAGGACAAAAGCCTGACCATTCCAAAGGAAATTAAAATGCCAATTGTAATATTGAGGAAGGGCGATTTCTCCAAATGAGCATATTCTCTGGCAACAAAGAAGCAAGGAAAAGTCCCTCAGACCCCCCTTCTGAACAACTGTTTGGCCTCTAGTATTATAATAATAGTTTGCCTTTTGTTTATTATTTTGGAGACATGTGGCACCTGAGATTTTTTTTTAAAAAACAAAGCATTCTCATGCTGGTAGATATGACTCAGTCCCCGAGAACGTCCATCTTTTCTCGCTTTCCCGTGATCTTATTACCTGTTGAAGCAGTCATGAGCATCCTGAACCAGTCGACGCTCAACCATTTCAAGAGGTAGCATGCAAGCAAGAAGCAATGGTACTGAAGCAAAGAAGAAGAGCTACCCCGAAAGCATCAGCCAAGAACATGTTCCAGGAATTTATGGAATATTAACGCACATTCCTCCAGCACTGGAAACACTCATTTGTCTAGGCCAGTGTGTTAGGCTAGGGTGATTAGAGAAACACATCCAGGGTCGCTCATAAAAGAAGGCGCTTTATAGCAAGTAGTAATTACATATCAAGCACACATCCCAGCCCAGTCTAGATCAAGTCCCTAAGTTCTACGTTAGTCTATTAAGTCCAATACTGGTCCATAAGTCCCTCTTCAGGCTCACACAGCCACATGCAATGATGCAGAATGCGGGAAAATCACAGGCCGGTGGGTGAAACGTCATGTGGATCCAATGGCGGTGGGTGCATCTTCAGAGGTCTGGCTGGTCTCCAGTAGGTCTTTAAGTGGCTGTCTGGCAGGAAGGCGAAGCAGAGACACAACCTTGTTTACTGAAAGCAAGGAAGACTTGAAGCAGTGCCTGGTGAAGATGAAGGATCGCAGCCTTCCGTGTGATTACAACTCAATGTAAAGAAAGCCATCGTGTGGTTGTCATTGTGTGCTAAAATCAAACCATCTCCCTCGCAGAGGCCAGAGCTTGGAGTTGGAGCAATACACGCACGGCCTCATGCAACATTGACACGGTGGCGTGATTTAAATGCTCCGAGGAAGATTGAGATGAAAACATTTGGCTCAGTGAACTTGGAAGTGCTTCCATGTTGAACTGTAATTGACCTTGTATCAGAGGAGGGCCTGGTTAGTGCCATGCGCACAAGAGGGAGCATTTTAGGAAGTGAGGACACCCAGTCTACATGAGGATACAAAGGTCTCCTGGGACATATGCCGGGACAACTGAAAGAAGAGTTTGATAGGTTTGCCTGGGCCACTATTATTTTTCTCTATAAAAAGGTTTTTTTGGGGCTTAGTCTTGCAAGTACTGGGGAATCACTGAAAAGGTTACACTGTAAAGTATGGTAGAGTCGGTGTGCTAGACAGACACTGGCAGTAAGGAAATGGGGGATACCTGGCCTTCTGGCAGGGCCTAGGAGACAAAAGTTACTTCGGGAAGAAATGTAGGCGGCTGTTCAGTGGTGAAGACCATGAACTCTGACTCCTAGTGTCTTGAGTTTGAATTCTGATCCATACACTTACGTCTGCAGATTCTTGTGCAAGTGTTCCAGGCTCTCTGTCCCTTGGTTTTGTTCTCTATAAAATCAGGATAAATACCTACAGCTCCTTTCAAACTCTAATTTGCATACAAATCAGCTTCTCGTTAAAATACAGATTCTACTTCAGTAGGGTTGGAGTGGAACTTGAAATTCTGTGTTTCCGACAAACTCCAGTGGGGGGGTTGGTGGTAATGCCACCGAACCACAGGCCACACTTTGAGCAGGAGGGTTTTTAATGGTAGGCTTGAAGATTAGTTGAGGAACTACATTTAAGAAGCACTAAAGAACAGCCCTTGCCGAAGAAGAAGTAACTTGCTTTCCTGATCCATAGAAGCATTCTGAGTTGGATATGCACGTCGAAAAGTCCCAGAAGAAATGGGTCTTCTCTTGTAGACCCATCAAACTTTGGGATTTGGGATAAACCCATTTAAAACCTCTATCAGCTTCTGCCTTTTTCCTTTGTAATCATTTTACTTATTTATTTTCCAACTTTTTATTGTGACTTAGGTGCCACTGTTTTAACTTCAGGTTTCTCTTAACACAGGAAGGTCCGTAGGTGTAAAAGAGCTTGACTTCATCGAGCAAGTCAGAAAATGGGGCAAGTCAGAAAAACTGGAAAACCAAAACTTCACACAAAATTAAATATTTATGAAAGAGGGGTAGCCAGCAAAGCAAATAAAACACCCCCAAACCTACAACCAATTTGAATCCCCCCCCACCAACGGCTCCCACCCCTGACACTCCAGTTCAGCCTCTCCACCCCACCCCACCACTTTCTTTAAAAAAAAATCATTTTATTAGGGGCTCACACAACTCTTATCACAATCCATACATACATCAATTGTGTAAAGCACATTTGTACATTCATTGCCCTCATCATTCTCAAAACATTTGCTCTCCACTCAAGCCCCTGGCATCAGGTCCTCATTTTTCCCCTCCCTCCCCACTCCCCTCTCCCTTATGAACCCTTGATAATTTCTAAATTATTATTTTGTCATATCTTGCCCTGTCCAACGTGTCCCTTCACTCAGATTTTTCTGTTGCCTGTCCCCCAGGGAGCAGGTTACATGTAGATCCTTGTAATCGGTCCCCCCTTTCCAACCTTCCTTCCTTCTACCTTCCCAGTATCTCCCCTTCACTGGTCCTGAAGGGATCATCCACCCTGGATTCCCTGTGTCTCCAGTTCCTATCTGTACCAGTGTACATACTTTGGTGTAGCCAGACTTTCAAGGTAGAACTGGCATCATGATAGTGGGGGAGGAGGAAGCATCTAGGAACTAGAGAAAAGTTGTATTTTTCATCGTTGCTACATCACACCCTGACTGGCTCGTCTCCTCCCCAAGACCCTTCTGTAAGGGGATGTCCAGTGGCCTACACATGGGTTTTGGGTCTCCACCCCGTCCTCTCCCCTTATTCACTATGATAAGATTTTTTGCTCTGATGATGCCTGATCTCTGATCCCTTTGACACCTCGTGATCACACAGGCTGGTGTGCTTCTTCCACGTGGGCTTTGTTGCTTCTGAGCTCGATGGCCACTTGCTTCTTCTGTGACGGGTACGTTCCTTGCTTGGAGGGAACAGTTGTCCTCTGAGGAAGAACTCCCACAAAGGGACATCTCTCGCACGACTCTGCGAGGCATCACATGTGAGAAGGCAAAGAAGTCGTGTGTTAACCAGACATTCTGCAAAGTGTGAACACCCGTGCTTTGTAGTAAGTCAGAGTGACTGCAAAGAAAAGGAAAAAGCCCACGGAGTCAAACTGTCAGGGGCTTCGAAGCTTCAAGCCCGAGATCATCTCTCTGTGGCAGGTCTCAGTCATACAAAGAAATGGAAAGAGAAATGACTCAGGCTAGAAGTGCCTTATCTCCCTATATCCTGTTTGGAAAATCATGGCTGCTTAGCTGTGTTCCCAGACCAAGTCACCCAAGTTTTCCCGTGTGTGACGGATGAGGTTAAAGGCAAGACCAGATGTGAATATTCTCAATGCAGCCTAGGCCAGCAGTTCTCAACCTGTGGGTCCTGACCTCTTTGGGGGTTGAACGACCCTTTCACAGGGTCGCCTAAGACCGTTGGAAAACATTTCTGAGGTCTTAGGAACCAAGACACTGCTCCTCTATCCATCTCCAGGCGGGTCCACCCACACACAGATACGCCCACATCTGAGTACCTGGCTTGAACACTGTTACCCATGCTACACCATGCTTCAAGACAAAATTTCATTTATTTGTAATTAGAAGTCAATATTTCACAAAATATGATTCTTTTATGATGAATCACTATGCTTTAATGATGTTCAATTTGTAACAATGAAAATACATCCTGCATATCAGATATTTACATTATGATCCATAACAGTAGCAAAATTATAGTTCTGAAGTAGAAACGAAAATAATTTTATGGTTGTGGGGATTCACCACAACATGAGGAACTGTATTAAAGGGCTGCAGCATTAGGAAGGTTTAGTACTACTGTCCAGATGTTTCAAAAAAATGTTTGTTGAATAAATGGGTAAAAGGAAAGTGAACTGTGCTATGTTTAGGTAAAACTGTGAATATCTCTGATATAGTTAAATTTTACTGTGATAATCTGGCCGATAAACACATGTGGGGTTAATTGAAGGGTGGAGGAATAAATGGCTTGGTAAGCCGCGCCTTTCGAGTTCTCAGGTCTCTTGCTTTCTCATGGTCGAACCAGGGTGCAGCTGCCTTAGCTGGTTCCCTGCTTCTGCTGGCAAAGCTTACTTCCTACAAGACATCCCCAAGGAGAGGCCACATGGACCTACCCCAATGCAGCCTGGGTGCTGGAGCAGCCGTGTGGAGACCTCTGCCAGAGCTGAGATGCTTACACATTCACTGACTCGGCTTTCCTCCTGCAGTCAGCATCATTGCGTCTGTTTTGTGAGATGGAGGAGGACTTTGCGGATTGGTGTCAGACCTATGAGTTAATGTTGGACTTGTGGGCTTGGGTGGTACTGGGTTGGGATGTTTTCATCATGCACACTTTACCTTTATATAAAACTCTCTCTTATACATGAGTTTCTATGGATTTGTTTCTCTAAAGTACCCAGACTAACACAACATCTTTTAGGGTAAATGCTACTTTCTGCCTTCTCCTTCAAGCCACCCCTGATTTCCTTCTCAATGGTGACCACGTTTTTTCTCCATCCGCACAGTGCCTGAAAGGATAGCAGCAACCACTGGGCACCTTTGTCCATCAATGCACCCAATTCCATTTTATGCATTATTCCAGTCCTTGCACCAATGGTGAGGTAGTTAGTTTATGATGCCAGCCTGGCTGATAAACACATGTGGGATTAATTGAAGGGTGGAGAGATAAATGGCTTGAAGGACCACCAGAAGCAGTTTGCCTTCAGCTGGCAGGGGCAACAATATACTTTCACAACTCTCCCCTAGGGGTACATCAACTCTTCTGCCCTGTGCCATAATTTAGTCTGAAGGGAACTTGGTCACCTGTCTATCCCACAAAATGTCACATTGGTCCATTGTATTGATGACAACATGATGATTGGACCCACTAAGAAGGGTGTATCAATAATTCTAGATTCATTGGTACAATATCTGCATACAAGAGGTTGGGAAAATAACCCAACAAACATTCAGATACCCTTTACCTCAGTAACATTTCTAGGGGTCCAGTGGTATGGGGCATGTCGAGATATTCCCACTAAAGTGAAGGATAAGCTATTGCATTTGGTGCCCCCAACGACTAAAAAAAAAAAAAAGGCACAATGCCTAGTGGGCCTCTGTGGATTTTGAGGGCGACATATCCCTCACTTGGGTGTTCTACTTAGGCCTATTTATCAAGTGACACAAAAAGCCTCCAATTTTGAGTGGGGCCCAGAACAAGCAAAGGCTCTTCAACAGGTTCAAGCTGCCATGAAAGCTGCTTTGCCACTGAGACCATATGATCCAGCTGACCGATGGTGCTAGAGGTGTCAACTGTAGAGAAAGATGCAGTGTGGTGTCTTTGGCAGACCCCTATTGGTGAATCACAGAGTAGACCATTGGGATTTTGGAGTAAAGTCCTGCCATCCTTTGCAGACAACTACTCCCTCCCACCCCCTTTGAAAAATAGCCGTTGGCCTGTTACTGGGCCTTGGTGAGACTGAACACCTCATTATGGGCCACCAAGTCACCATGAGGCCTGAACTACCCATCATGAACTGGATATTGTCTGACCCACAGAATCATCAAGTTGGACGTGCACAGCAACACTCCATTGTTAAATGGAAGTGGTATTATATGTGATCGAGCCAAAGCAGGACCTGAAGGGACAAGTAAGCTGCATGAAGAAGTGGCCCAAAGGCCCATAGTCTCCACTCCTGTCACATTGCCTCCTTTCTCCCAGTCTGCACCTATGGCCTCCTGGGGAGTTCCTTACCAAAAAAATTTATGCTTGGTTTACGGATGGCTCTGCACGATATGCAGGTGCCACTCTTAAGTGGACAGCAGCAGCACTACAGCCCCTTTCAGGGATCTCCCTAAAGGCAGTGGTGAAGGGAAATCTTCCCAATGGGCAGAACTTCGAGCAGTGCACCTGGCCATTCAGTTTGCATATAAGGTAAAATGGCCAGATGTGAGACTGTATACTGATTCATAGGTTGTGGCTAATGACTTGGCTGGATGGTCAGGGAATTGGAAGGACCATGATTGGAAAATTGGTGACAAGGAGGTGTGGGGAAGAGATATGTGGACAGACCTCTCTGATAGGCCAAGAAAGTAAAGGTAATTGTATCTCATGTGAACGTTCACCAAAGGATTACCTCTGAAGAGGAGGACTTTAATAATCAAGTGGATAAGATGACACGCGCTGTGGAGACTGGTCCTCCTCTTTCCTCTGCCACCCCTGTTATCGCCCAGTGGGCACATGAACAAAGTGGATATGGCGGCAGGGATGGAGGTTATGCATGGGCACAGCCACATGTACTTCCACTCACCAAGGCTGACTTGGCCACTGCCACTGCTGAGTGTCCCATTTGCCAGCAACAGAAACCAACATTAGGTCCAAGATATGGGACCATTCCTTGGGGAGATCAACCAGCAACCTTTTGGCAGGTTGATTACATAGGACCACTTCCATCATGGAGGGGACAGCTTTTTGTTCTTACTGGAATAGACACCTACTCTGGATATGGATTTGCCTTCCCTGCATGTGATGCTTCTTCCAAAACTACTATTCGTGGACTTACAGAATGCCTCATCCACCGGCATGGCATCCCACATAGCATTGCTTCAGATCAAGGAACTCACTTCACAGCAAATGCCGTGTGGCAATGGGCCCATTCCCATGGAATCCACTGGTCGTATCATGTTCCTCATCACCCTGAAGCTGATGGCTTGATAGAGCAATGGCTCCTAAAGACACAATTAAGACACCGACCAGGTGGCAACAACTTGCGGGGCTGGGGCAATGTTCTCCAGGAAGCTGTATACGCTCTAAACCAGCGGCCAATATATGGTGCTGTGTCTCCAATAGCCAGAATTCATGGGTCCAGGAACCAAGGGGTGGAAGCTGGAGTGACACCACTCACTATCACTCCTAGTGATCCACTTACAGCATTTTTGCTTCCGGTCCCAGCAACCCTGTTTTCCTTAGGCCTGGAGGTCCTGGTCCCGAAGGAAGGAACTCTCCCACCTGGAAACACAGCATGATTCCACTGAACTGGCAGCTGAGGATGCCCCCTGGCCTCTTTAGGCTTCTCATGTCTTTGGATCAGGAAGGATGTCACTGTACTAAGTGGTGGGTTTGATCCTGATTACCAAGGAGAAATTGGACTGGTACTACATAATGGAGGTAAAGAAGAATATGTCTGGAATCCAGGAGATCCCATAGGCCGACTCTTAGTGCTACCATGCCCTGTGATGAAAGTAAATGATAAATTACAGCAACCCAATCCTGACAGGACTTATAATGACCCAGACCCCTCAGGAATGAAGGTCTGGGTCACCCCACCAGGCAAAAAACCACAGCCAGCTGAGGTGCTTGCTAAGGGCAAAGGTAATACACAATGGGTAGTAGAAGAAGGTAGTTCTACCTATCAGTTATGACCACATGATCACTTGCAAAAGCGAGGTTTGTAATTGTCAGTGTATTTTCTTTTTATGTGCTTATTGCATATCTTTCCTTTGTTCAGGTATGACACATCAGTTACAGTTGGACTCAGTGTGTTTTCATCTATATGTACGATAGATGATTTCATCAATATCCGGAAATTATATAATTACATATGGCTAAAGAATTGTGTACAAGTGCCAGGTTGGCAAGGGGTGGATTGAGATAGTTTATTGTGCCAGCCTGGCTGATAAACACAAGCGGGATTAATTGAAGGGCGGAGAGATAAAAGAGCCTCGCCTTTCTTATCTCTCACTCTTTGATCATCGGACCAGTGTGCAGCTGCCTTGCTTGTTCTGTGCCTCCATTTGCAAGCTACACTACCTGTGGAACACCTGACCTGTGGACTGTGTCGCTGTAATTTGAGGTTCCTTCAAGACCTGCTTCACCACACCATTGGAATTTACATCTCTTCAGCTGGGGACTGATTATTAGTGACCTGCCTTGCTGTTTGCTGCCTGTGCCAGGATAGCCTGAATTATCTATACAGAGGACTACCTGGAAACCTCAAGACTTGAAGGACTGCCAGTGTCTCACAGGAGTGAGTTGCACTGAGCCATTTGTCCTGTTTTATAATTAAACAGTTCATTTCTTGTGTTATATATCTGTCTATCTGTATAAATAAATAAATATATATATGTATAACATTATTTGGAATCTGGTTTTGTCTCTCTAGAGAACCCTGTCTAACACAAACGGCAACACATAGGTTCCATTTCATGCTCTAAGATCAACCCAGGGAGTTTATGTTCCTTGCACCCAGACGGACAATTGGTACGTGCGTTGAACCCAAACACAGGTCTGTGTCATTCTGAGCGTCAGGAGGACACTGATCTCCCCTCTGATGTCCTTTTACTGGCGATTTAAAAGTGATCTCGAAGGAGTCCTGGTGGCAGAGCGAACTTCGTGCTGGGCTGATTTTACAGTCGGCATTTCAAACCCACCAACTGCTCCTTGGGAGAAATATGTGACTTTTTCTGCTCCCACGGAGATTCACAGCCCTGGAAATGCACCGGGGCAGTTCTGCCCTTCGCTGTAGGGTCACTGTCAGTCGGAACCGATGCCATTGATGGCAGTGAGTTCAGAGTGACCGTGTAAGCACCTGTGCCCCAGGTCTGGAATCCAGGCTGGCTCCCAGGTCCTCAAGGCAGGTCTTGTGCTGGCCTGTTTTTCTCTGCTGCCCCTGGCAGGTCCTCTGAGCAGAGAGGATACAGAAGAGGAAGGGCCTGGAGAACACCGCGGGCTTTCTTTTGGTAGAAGTTGATGCTTCTACCACAGGGGAGGTGGACATCTTTTCACTTCAGCTCCATATAGCGTCCACATCCCACGTGCCCTTTGTACCGAGACACAAAACCTGCGGATGGCGGGTCGGGGGTGCAGGGAGTGGAATTCCATTGGAGAGGACAAGACGTTTCCCAAAGGCTTGTCATTCTCCTTTGGGATAAGAACTGCACTTTGGGAGAGGAGCTTGAAATCTTGGAGAATCTGAATATTTGTTTCCCGATCAGCACAGGACTATGGTGGGAAAACTTTGCACTTTGCCCGGAGCAGAGGAAATGGAGGACCTCCCTTGACGTCAAGGCCACGTGCTTGGCTTAGGAGGCGCCAATTTGGCATCTGCTGTTCTCATTCACTCTTGGTGAATTTGCACTTTGTCGTTGTCCACTGCATCTCTCTCAGAACCCCTCTTAATGACCCCCACTCAATGTCCAAGGATTCCTTCTGGAAATTCTGCCCTTCCAGTCCCTAATTTCGCGACCATCCTTTCTTGCGCGCGGTGCCGGGTTACAAGTGGACTGCTCCAGAACCGCAGCTCCTGTGCCGTCTCTTCGAGACTCCTCTCAGTACACGTGGGCGCTTCCTAGTAAGTTGCTTCCTCCAGCAGACTTCAGCCCCTTCCCGGAGCCTCAGCCCTATGACTGCAGACCCTTTCACATCACCGAACCTCACCGCCTAGCTATTGGCTGGGTGTAGCAAACTCAGTGCTCCTGTTAGGGTGCAGGGTTGCCCCCTCTCAAGCCTGCTCTGTGGATTATTACTTCAATTCATCGTGGCCCCCTTCTACCACCATTTCTTAAAGCCAGAAGAGTAACCAGCTAGCTATGTGTCACATATGGACTGGGCACCTAACAACCAGCTCCCTGAAAGTGAGTGCTCACTGGAGGGAGAGAAGAAGACACCATCCCTGCCCTCAAGGACCTCACAGTCTAGCGGAGGAGGCCGGCGTGCCAGGGTAGCGGGTGGAGTCCTTGGATCTGAGACCAAGGCAGAGGAAATCAAGGATAGCCATTGGTAACTGTGCTGGGAGAGGCTTCTTGGAGGGGGTCGGTGGCACCGCGTATGCCAGAGAGGCTTCAGTTGAAGATTGTCAATCCAATGTGTGGCACTGGTCTGGGCTTGTGTGATGGGTGGGAGGTGCCTTGGCCAGTGCGGGGATGGGGAGCGTGATGAGAGGCAGGAAACAGGCGGCTGTGGTTTAGCTCACCAGAAAAAGGAATGAGTGGGCAGTGGAGAGAAATAGAGCTCCACTTTAGAACCTCTCCCCTGTTGAGTTAGTGCCCAATATCTGGCTGCAGTCAGGTAGTGTATATCTTATTTTATTACTTTTAATTACAGAGGTACACTGAGCTCCGTGCGAAAGCTGCTTGGAGCCACATTTCTAAGCAATTGCTAGCCATCTAATGACCCCCTTTAAGAGACCTTTCTGGGGGCACACGTTTACATACTTCTCCGTTGATTACATTCAGAAGACATACGAGTCTAGCTTAAAAAAAACAAATCCAGTGTCTCTTTCAAGAATGGCTCCTGGAGGATCGAGAGAGCAAGCCTCAGTTTTACAAATGAGAACACCGATCCACATTGGCACGGCACCCTTCCTGGGAGCAGATGCACAGCCAGTGACTGACACAGTGGGGCTTAGAGGTGGGCCTTCTACTCCCTGCCAAGATCTGTTTGTACAGCAGCACTCAACCTTGGGCGTCTGCTCTGTACTTGGCCGGTGCCAGCACTGGGCCTGGGTGCGGCCAATGGCTGGAAGGGGTCCATCCTGTCCAGTGCAACTAGAAGGGAAAATGGAATGAAAATATGCAGAGTGCAGTAAGTTGTGAGAGAAAATCAGCACGGATGATGAGTAACCCAAGGGGAACGCTGGGGGAGTCCTAAGAGATCCTCTTTACAAGATTGCGGCCGGCCCTGTGAAAGGTGCACCTCTTTTGCTTTACAGAAGAGGAAACTGAGGGGCAGAGTGATGCCGTGCCCTCAGTTACAGAGCCCAGTTCAAGTGCAGAGCCCATCCCTTGAGGGCCTTGCTGTCTGCGCCGTGGCAGAGAAAGCCCTGAGATGGCCTGAACCAATTCCCTCTGTGTTGAGAAAGTTCAAATCCACCCTCTTTATCAACTCACCCCTGCTTTTCCGTCTTCACATGGCCTCTGCCCCTGTGGATACCTTGTTTCTCTTCCTGTCTGCACCATCTTCCTGTAATTCTCCAAGACCACCAAGACTTTCATTCCTTGGGTCAGCCCACAGACTACCTTGGTTTCTCAAGGGCAATCTGCCTGGTGTCTCCCCCGCCTTTCTCTAGACCAGCGGTTCTCAACCTGTGGGTCGAGACCCCTCAGGGAGATGAATGACCCTTTCACAGGGGTCACCTAAGACCATTTGAAAACACTTATTTCCAATGGCCTTAGGAACCGAGAAACCACTCCTCTATCCATCTCCAGGAGGGTCTGCCTACATGCAGGTACACCAACATATAAGTGTACTTGGAGTGATGACCTCACCGTGCCAACTTCATCACATACACCCCGTACAAATACAGGTGTATGTGACAGGGTTGGCACCATAATGTTCTTATGCGGACTAGTCACACATGTGTGGGGAGCAGCTACTATGTAGAGAGGAGCTGCTGTGTAGAAAGCAGCTGCTGTATTGAAAGCAGCTACTCTGTTAAAAACAGCTACTGTGTTGAGAGCAGCAGTCTTGGAGGTAAAAACAACCCTTCATGAAGTATAATTACTGGATAAAATGTAAAATCATCAAAACAAACAAAAAACCGGTATCTGTACCATGGGAACTTAATCTGGATGTGTTATCAGTCTTTTTATATTCAGCACTGGTTGATGTGAATACTGCCCCCTTGTGATAGTAACAAGTATGTTAAAAACAACACAGAATGATAAATTATAGGAAATTTTAATGAACTGTATTGACTTAACTATGCCATGTATCATCTTTCATAGTATTAAAGCTATTGTTATATATTATTTTCATTAGCAAACCATCCCATGACAATGGATTGCATAGAGAAGAACATTAGGAAAATACAGTGAGGATTTTTTACAGTATGTTTGAATAATTACAGCATGAATTAAGAAACCACAATGCGTTCTTTGTTGTGAAGGTCTATCAGCCGAATCTATGAAGCCGAACAAACTAAAATGCCATTTTGATAGCAAGCATCTGAGCTTTTCTGGCAAGGATGCCAACTATTTTGGAAGCAAAGCCGATGGACTCAAGAAAGCCAGACTTGACACTGGTGGCAAGTACCACAAACAAAATGTAGCAGCCGTTGAAGCTTCATATTTGGTGGCACTCAGAATCACCAGAGCTATGAAACCTCACACCATGGCTGAGGATTTACTGTTGCCAGTGGCCAAAGACATAGTTTGAGTTATGATCAGAGATGAATTTGTTATGAAATTGAGTGCAGTTTCCATATCTAATGATAGACATGTCTGCCGATATTCTTGATCAGGTAAATTCAGCAAATTAAATCTGCTCCACTTCCAAGATTTAGCATCCAGCTTGATGAATCTATAGATGTTACAAACTGTTCACAGGTACTGGTTTATGTGAAGCATATTAATGATGGCGACTTTAAAGATGAGTTTCTTTTTTTCAAACCTCTTGAAATAACCACTGCATGTGATGTATTTGACACCGTTGGTTCGTTTCTGAAAGAGCATAAGATCTCTTGGGAAAAGGTTTGTGGTGTTTTCGCAGATGGTGCTCCAGCTATGCTCGGATGTCTGTGATAGCTAAGGTTTATTGTGCCAGCTTGGCCAATGAACACATGTGGGATTCATTGAAGGGCGGAGAGATAAATAAATGGCTCAGCGAACCTTGCCTTTCTTGTCTCTTGCTCTTTGATGATTGGACTAGTGTGCGGCTGCCTTAGCTTGTTCTCTGCCTCAATTTGCAAGCTATTCTATCAGTGGGACATTTAACCCACGGATTGTGTCACTGTAGTTTGAGGTTCCTTGGAGACCTGCTTCACCACACTACTGGAGTATACATCACTTGAGCTGGGGACTGTCGGACCCTGTCATCTGACTGTTGGAGACCTGCCTTGCTGTTTGCTGCCTGTGGCCGGATTGCCTGAATTGCTCTACCGAGGACTCAGCTGTCTGCTTCCTTGACTTGCACCCACCGGCCCTCAAGACTTGAAGGACTGCCAGTGTATTAGCTCTCTCATGGAAATGAGTTGCACTGAGCCATTTGTACTGCTCTATAGTTTGTTTATTTCTTGTGTTTTCTATAAATATGTATACATATATAACCATAAGCTTCCTGGTTTTGTTTCTCTAGAGAACCCTTTCTAATATAGATGTCGATCTGGATTTCAACATTTGGTACTGAATGAGTCACCAAAAGTCATCGGAACTCACTCTGATTCATTGGCAAATATTAGCAACGAAGACACTGCCACAAGAGTTTCAAGAAGTAATGAAGAGCGTCATAAGTTCTGCCAATTTTGTAAAGGCGAACACTAAACAGTTGACTGTGTTTACAACTGTGTAGCAAGTTGGATGTGCCTAATAATGCTCTGCTATTTCACACTGAAGTGAGATGGTTGTCGAGAGGAAAAGTTTTAACACGTTTTTGAACTTTGTGATGAACTCAAAGCGTTTTTTAATCAGAAAGCAAGACTGCAGTTCGAAGCACTTTTCAGCAATATAAGTGAACTGCAGAAAAGAGCTTACTTGGTTGACATCTTTGCCAACTTGAATGAGTTAAATTTATCACCACAAGGATAAAATGAAACATGCCTTGATTTGTCTGAAAAGATCCAATCATTCCAAATGAAATTTCAGCTTTGGCCCCCAAAATTGGACGAAAATAAAATTTACATTGCCCTTATCTGCTTTCTTTGAGGAATATGACATTGAACCAGACACAAAGGGATTACAATGATAATTTCTGTGAAAGAACACTTGCACATGCTTGCAGACAAAATTTGATTGTACTTTCCAAATCTACCTGACACTCCATTTACACTTGCCAGAAGCCCATTCACAATCTAAGGTGACCGGGAGAGTCTCGATTTTTAACAATTTTTTCCGCATCCCATGGCGTTTTAAGAAAGTCCCAATTTTTGGAAAGAATGCACGACAAGCTAGGGTATACGTTTTTTGGTTGCCATGTGGCTATTTCACCAGGATATGAGTTTTATCAATGGTGTCCCACTTTACCCATGTTAAAATCTGGTTGAAGATGTTCCTGAGACAGCACAAGAGGATGTCACTGAACTTATTAACAGCGATGCAGCAAGAACTGATTTATCTGCAATGCCAGTTACAAAATTCTGGACAAGTGTTTTCAGTCATATCTTGTTGTGTCTGAGACTGTGTTTTGCCTTCTTCCATTTCCAACGACCTATATTTGTGAAACAGGGTTTTCTAGCTTGTTGGTTATCACGTCTAAATACAGAAGTAGACTTGTGGAAGATGATCTTCAATGTGCTCTTGCAAAGACTGCCCCGAGAATTTCTGATCTGGTGAGAAAGAAGCTATCTCAACCTTTGTACTGATGTTGGCTTTTTACGCATACTGTTGTGCAAAATGTAACAATGTAGTTTCCTGTTGTTATATTAAGACTGTCACCCATGCTACCCCAAGACAAAATTTCATTTATTTGTAATTAGAAATTAATATTTCACAAAATATGACATATTGTTTTTGTGATTCATCACTATTCTTTAATGATGTTCACTTTGTAACAATGAAATTACATCCTGCATCTCAGATATTTACATTACGATTCATAACAGTAGCAAAAATACGGTTATGAAGTTGCAACAAAAATAATGTTATGGTTGGGGGGGGGCACCACAACACGAGGAACTGTATTAAAGGGTTGCAGCATTCGGAAGGCTGAGAACCACAGCTCTGGACTGCCATTGACATTGACTCCTGCCACAGGAGTGTGCACATTGGAAGTACACAAGGCTTTCGCTTCTAGCTTGCTATACATGAGCTCTCCACCTCTGTGTATGCCACCCCATGTCTGGTTTCATCACTAGACCAAGCTCACAGCTTGGCGAGTCTGCTCCCCCCACTTTTCTGACTGTGCTGGCATGGACATTTGACCTATGGATAAGGAACTTCTCAGGTGATCACAAGCACTCAGTGTCCCTCAGAGGATAATTTGATTTGAGAACTACAGGGAACTATGGTTCTCTCTGTAGTCACTATAATAAAAGCCCCCCCCCCCTCAAGGCAGTGGATGTGACACAAACAGCAGCCCTGGAAAGATACAGACCCTTCCAGGAGATAGGAACCTAGGTCCTGGCGAGAGTGGGCCCCAGGGGCTCTGGAAGGCTAGAGCGAGAGAAATAGACAGCCTGCAACTGGCTTCCTAGTCCTCTGTCCCATATCCAATCATGTTTCCCTTTCTGTACAAAACAAAGTCCTCTTTTGTATGGACTGGTCTGCCACACTTCATGCGCCCTCATTTTTAACACAAATCAGAGTCATCTCCTTCCCCCCCGCCCCAAGGCATTTTGTCCCTCCCCTCAGCTCTCCACATTGCAGTTTATCCCAATAAGCAGAATCCTGTCTCTTTGCTATATGCTGCTTGGATTCAACCATCCAGTGGCCCTTTGTCCTTAAGTATTTGTACGTCCCTAGATGGGGCTGCTGCCTGGCAGAGAGCGAGGTAACCTGGCCGAGCAGGTCCTCTTTGTAATGAGATACAGTTTCATCTGAGAGACGGCTGTCAATTGATGACTGGCTCAGTGCTCCTATGCTGTGGAGAAGGCAATGGTGTCTCAGATGGACACTCCTTCCCATTTTACCATCAACATTCTGGCTATGAGTCCTCTTCCAGTTGGAGTGCTAGGGAGATGCTTTCCCAAAGTTTGTGTTGCTGAGCAGAAAGAGTGCCCACCTTGGCCAGCAGAGTGGACAGTGGAGACTCATGGCAGAGCCAAGAGCTTGGGCAAAGAAGCCACCTGGGGGTCATTTCTGCTCACTGGGAGGATGGCTTATATTAAATCCAGGAGCAGAGGCTTATATTTTTTTCATAACTCTAAACTTTGGAGCTCTTTCCCAGAAGGCTTGTTGAGGAGAGTAGTTAGGATGGGCCACGGAAGTCTCAGGGGAAGACTGACTGAGCAGGTGCACAGTGAACAGGGGGAACAATCGGACTGGAAAGTATCTCAAGGAAGGATTCAAAACCAAGAGCTCAATCCCAGGGGAGGGGCTCGAACCCCAAACTTCCTTGGTAGCTTAGATGGAGCAGATAAGAGAGGCATGCATCCTCAGATGGAAGCCTGAAGACGGGCATGGCTATGTCGGAAAAACTTCAGGAGCCAGGGGATGTTCGGACCTTCCATGTCTCTGGGTTCCCCTTTTCTCTTTTGATTTGCTGCCCCGCCCAGCCCCCAACTGCTCCCCCTACCTGCCCCACCTTTGTCCTGTGAACTCTCTTTTGACTTGGAACTTTCTAGTTCTCTCTGGAGTATTCTGAACTACCATCAGAACCGCCTAGCATCTTCATTACGTAGGTATAACTTTTTCTCAACCCCAATAGCAAGAACATCGGCGACTCCCAGGGGTCTGTGCTGCCTGCTTCACAGGCATTTTTGAGGGCCACGCAGGCACTGTCACTCGTGTATCACCGTCATGTCACAACTAGCAACTTCGGGTCTTAATCTAAGATGAAGCAATTACAGCTTTTTCCCTTTTAAGTGGCCAACATTTCCCTCGTTTCATATCAGTTTTCCTTTTCAACCCTCCTTTCAGAACCGACTAACAATATTATCTTCCCTCCAGCAGGGTTCATTAAGTAACACCGTTTCATTTACTGAGCTGTGGTTCCCATGAAACCCCTACCAGTCCAGCTTAATTTTGTTCCGATCCTTTACACAAAAAAGACGAAAGTGGGCTGTAGTCTGTTTTTCCTTAAGAATAGTTGGGTCAAATAACTGACTAATAAATCTAAATTATTTTCCCTGAAAATACTGTAAGCAGCCCAAAAGCTAGGACTTGAGCATACCTTAAGCCGCCCTTTAGATTGCGCATACCAAACAGCAAAGGCCTTTCTGAAAGGAAGGGGGCTTCCTGAAACATCACCTCCTGAAACAGAACCTTTTCACGGGCAGGATGTGTTCGTCCTGGCCTGGGTCAGGCCCTACCTGATGGAGAGACCCTCCATAGGTCTGCAGATACCTGTCTCTTTATAACGAGACGGTGAACTCTGTGGGGTTGGGGACGGCTGTCTGGCTTACTTCCTCCTGTCCTTGCACCAGGCCAACACTGAGTGTTCAATAAATGTTGGTGGAACAAAAGTGCCTGGAGATTTTCATTTCTTTTTCACTGCCCTCATTTCTTGCTTTGAGACATAAACATTTTAAAACGAAGCTTAAATCCAAACAGCAGCATTAGGCCTGGCATCGGGAATGGCATGACCATGCCTCTCGAGGCCGTGGCTTTTACAGAAACCCAGCATAGAGGACGACCAGGCTGAGCCCTGACTGGGTGGGTTCGCAGTCTGGCTGGTGGGCTGAAAGGGAACCCGGAGCTCATAGAGTGCCTCAACTCCCTCATTTATACTTGGGAGGAAAAGGGATCCCGAGAGTTTCTGCGAATTTATTTTTAATTTTTTTCCTTAGCTCCTCTGTCAAAAACAAAAGCTCTAACACAGCCTGCAGTAGCTGTTCCCCAATCCCTAAACATTGGACAAAGAAAGATCCAGGTTGGAGAGTGGCTTCTTTGGAAGCTTCTTCCTACACACCTCTCTCTAGTTGCATGTCTTCCTTCTTTCAGAAGACGGTGAGAAAAACAGGATCACTGTGCATGGAAGCATCATGCTACAACCTAACGAACTCACTGACCCGCTGGGCCCCTCTGGATACAAAAATCATTCCTAGAGACCTGGGACAGAGCTTTTTTTTTGGGGGGGGGCAGCAATAAAAGCTTGAGTTGTAACCCATAAGTACATTTATTTGTAGGGACCTGACTGAAGACGCAGGGTCTGCAGGCTCAGAGGGTCCTGCCTCCAAGTCCAAGGGGAGGCCCAGAGCTGGGCTCCAGTTGGTTGCTCATCTCCACCAGCAACTTCTGCTGCCCTCTTTACCAATTGGCAGGACGCATTTCTACAGAATCCTCTGAAGGGGCAGGAGGAAGCTTTGAGCTACAACATTCGGCCATCCACCATCAGCCCCCATAAGCCCAGGCTTTATTCAAGGACTCAGACTCATAGAACAGACACATACAGCCCCCACCCATGGCATTTTGCCGGGAGGAGGGATGTGATGCACCCGTGGGTGTTAGGGATGAGGGTGAGGTGGTGGGACATCCACAAGCATTTCTTCTCTGAGGTCACTTCACTTGACATCTGCCTCACTGGCCTTGCTCCCCGCCCCCCTTCCTTCCACTTGTCACATAGCAGCCCCATCAATGAGTTCCTGGAGTTCTGCTGAACCTGCAGGCTTTGTCAGCATCTGGTGACCCTATCATCACGATGGATCAAAAGTAGAGAGGAGAGCCAGGACTAAGCAGGGGACAGAAGGCCTGGCTTTTCTGGTGGAGGCCTGTAAGGACCCCCCATTTCTGTGGAGGAAACGTGATGTAGATGTTAAAACAAACCATGGCAGTGGAGCAGGGGAGTTATGGGGAGTTGGCTGAGCTTAACATAGAAGCTCTGTGTCCTTCAAGAAAAGAACTAGAAGTTCTTCTTTATGCCCATGACCCTAAGGCAAAACCGTGAGCATGAACCATGAGCCAAAAACATCGCAAGGAGAAGATGTGTTCGGACATTGTAAGTGCTCCGTTTGCATCAAACGTGCATTTGGTTCCAGCCTGAAGATTTCCAGAGTTTCTCTATTGGCTCGATAAGCAACTTGAAGACACCGTGGCTTTATTTCTGTCAGCTTTCACAGTGGGGTATGGTCCTTAGTAAACGTGTCCAAGTGTGAGGACTTAGGCGTTTTCTCTAGTGACCCCAAGTTTTATGTCAACTTTGACAAGAGAGAAGACTAAAACCTGTAGTTTTATAAATTACTCAAGTTAACTCCATCCGGTAGAGTACTCAAATGCTCATTGTGTCCTGAGCTACAAATGTAGAAACAAGGTTTGAGAGAAAAAGTGAGAAGAGAAATGTCAAGAACAGGGACCCCAGCCTTCCAAATCTCAACAGCAATGCTCTTGAGAATGGTCTAATCTTTGGGGTGGTGTGGCATGCTTGGAGTGGGATGTATGCCAAGAAAGACAAGATCAAATGATAGGCAGGAGCAACACCATCCTTTTTCATTTACAGCATTCCATGAAGGAAGTAAGGATCAAGGAGGAAAGCCGCAGAGAGCCGTGGCGCTAGAGAAAGGAGAGAAAGAAAAAGAGGAAAAGAGACTTATCCACACAGACAAAGAAGTGAGGGATGGGATATGCCGCCGGTTTCACAGGAAAAGTTTCAAGGAAGTCTTTCACTGGGGGGAGGGACGGAAGCACAAGGAAACTCGTTGAGGATGCAGGAGAGGAAGCACCCAGCTCTCGGGGATGTTGTGACAACCCACTGTTCACGACGTCCTTGGAGTCCAGGGATAACTTGTGATAGGAAAGCTGCTTTCTGGGTGAAGAGGAGGAGTGGGCTCTCAACAATCTTTAGGGAAGGAAGAGGGTGGGCATAAGCTTGTGCCAGGACTGTGTAGGCCACTAGGCCAACCAGCCATGATCCTGGGGAGTGCAGGGAATCACCCCACTCAGAAGAAGGGTCTGACCATCGCTTTCCCCACCAGATGCCTGCCTACTTCTTCCCACCCTCCCCCTGTACCCCAGACCTGCAGCGGGAACCCAGGCTTAGCTGCTATCCTTCCGCACCATCTGAGCAGCTACAGGGAGATAAAAGACGGGAGGATCAGATCAGAACTAGGTTCTGGGGAAAGAGCCATGGAGAAGGAGGAGTGCCGAATCCTGCTCACGTCCACCGTTCTTTCACGAACCTTGGTGGGGGCAGAAATATCTCTGAAGCAGAGCTTCTAGACTTTGTAGGCTTCCTCTGTGGCAGAGGTGTGAGTAGAGTGGGCCTCTAGGATCCCGTCAGTATTTTTTGGTCCTTAACAGTAGACCAGGGATATGGTCCATTTGCTAGAGCCTCCCAGCAGAGTGCACTTAGGCTGAAGTAATCCAGAGATGGCCGTGAACCCTGAAGTAGGGCTAGTAAGGGCAATGCACTTGGAAGACTTCAGGAGACCTCAGACTTTAGCTGTGAATGAACATGTGATACAAGGAGTCTGTTTCATGGGGATTGCAGCTGCTGCTCTACGCAGATTGGAGAAATAGAGATGGGTGCAGCTGGTGGGACTGGGGGCTGGATGAGGAGAGGCTGTTAGAATCTCAAAGAGGGATACTATAGGCATGGGGAGGGCGGGGACACAGGAGCTCTTGTCCTAGCTGAAACTCAGAGCCCGGTATTCCTGAGCAGCTCTGGCAGATAATGGAGTTGAAATGTATTTGAGGGCATTAGTGGAAATTTTAAGCAGGAATAAGCTGGATGATATTAGGAAAGAGTGGATTGACTTCCCAGTGATGAGCATCATTACGACCATTTCTCGTGTTCTCTCTTCCAAAGCATTGGTTAGCCCCTCTTTCCCCTTTGAATCCACTTAATGGTGGCCCGAATAGTCACCGGTCACATTGCTTTTTCCCACCCCTGAAAGCGCCCAGGAATCGGTTGTCTGTCGTACTTGACAACTTTGTCTTCCCGATCAGTTCCACCGTGGATTTGTCACGCTGTAGAATGGACTTCGTAAAATTATGATCGCCGACCCAAATTTGATATGTGATATACACAATTACTTATTCCATCATGTAATTTTTCCTATTTTAAAAATTTTTCCTGTTATGATTTTTAAAATGTCTTTGTCTTATTGAGTAAGTCACTTTAGTCTGGAGGTTGGTAAATTACTTAGGACTCTTGACTTGCAATTAGTTTGGAACTCTATCAATATTTTATTCACATGGTCCATCACATATATAGAAGTGATGTTTTTGCAGCAAATTTCTATTTCATTTTCTTCTCAAATGAGCAGTTCCAAGGTTGGTTGGTCCCATGTCGGAGAGACACACATTGTGGTTGAGCTGAAAGATAGTCTCTGTTCACTTTTGCTCTTTGTGATTTCTGGCAAGCCATGTAATCATTATAAGCCTCAGTTTCTGGTAAAATCCTTCTGTCTGCCTCAATATGTACATGTAGTTTTGGAGAGTGATATGCACATATCCATGTATACACACACACTCACGCGCGCACACACAAAGCCATGGTCGAGCCCGACACTGGGGAGACCATGATTTCACCTGTTAAATTTGTGTGCCTGAGAAGCCTGACATTTCTTCTCCATAATTCATGCCAAGGGATAGGATGCAGATCCGTTAATGATAATAGACTGGGGAATATGAACGTCTTGGGGCTTGGTATTGCTTCTGAATATTAGCCACATTTGCCCTCAAGACTAGAACATTTAACATGAGCCCTAAGATCCAGGCTCTCGTGTACCTATCCATCCACTCAGGCATTCTGCAGTCCTGTCTGTCTGGTATGCCCTTCCCTCCACTCCGCCCTTCCTGTCCATTTCAAACAGGCAATTCTCATTCATCTCTCAGATTTCAGCTCAGCTGCCCCTTAGAGAGACACCCTACCAGGGTTTTCAGCTCCAAAGTGGCACAACCTGCTCTTTAAAAAACACCTAGATAATAATTATAAAATTGTTTTTAGGCTATGAGGTCTCCATCAGGCAGGGCTGTTCTGCTTACTGTTTTATTCTAATATCCAGCACACAGTAGACTCTCAAGTATTTGCTGAATAAATGAATGGGTTTGGTATAAAGATCTTCTTGCTAGTTCATGCCTCACAAGAGAGAGGATGCTGTGTGGATCTGAGACTGTCTTGGTGTCTGATGACCCCTCTTTGGGGCACACCAGCCCCACTCTGGGGACAGAGTAGTCATGACTTTTTCCCCTTGGGCAGTGAATCTGCTAGCTGTATGGCCGGGAAAGGACTGGGGGAAGGAGGGAGATCTCTTCTCCATGTCTCCAGGAGAGCCACAGAGTGGGTCGCTTGGCTTAAGACTCATTAGTCCTTTGGGTTGTTAGTCATTTGGGAGCTCTAACCTTCACCTCGTCTGTCATACCCCCAGAATCTGGCTTCCTTGTCCGCCCTGCCAGCCCTTTTCAATCCTGTATGCTTCTTTGAGGCGCAGGGCCTTACATGGCCTCTGCCTCCTATGAAATCTTCTTAGGGGCATTTCTGTTCCCTGCACTGTGAATTCTGCCTGGCCCGCCTCTGCTTTAACCGTTGCCATCAACTGCCATTGGAATGTTCCCTCCTTAAAATTCTTAGGGGTTGGGGCCTTCCAACTATCTCCAGGTGAACTGTGAGATCTTGAGGACGGCCTCATTGGCTTCCCCTTCGAGTCGGCAATATCATGAGCACAGTCACCGCATGGCAGTGCACCGTGATTCTGTTTTCTAGTTGAATTCTTCATGAAGCTTTCAATGCAGGCATGGCCACCTGGGTGACTTTTCTGTAATGGCTTCACAGTTTTGCTGGATGCTCCCTGCCTCAGCTGAGGAGCAATGCCTTATGGATATCTTGGCAGACCCAGCTAAAGAAAGTTTGGACTCCCAGTCATCATCTCCCTTGGCACATCTCCAAGGCAACTCCTGAACTTAAGCTACAACTCTGTCCTGTGTGACTGCCCCAGACCAGCTCCCAGCCCATGGCCAAAACATCCCCCTTTCCTTACCCTCTAGGGTTGGGCCAGGTCATGAAGAGGAAGGACAACTTTGCTGATATCTGAAAAAAATAAAAAATAATGCTTACTACAGTAATTTCCTTTGGGGGTCAGCAATATGTTTTTAAAAACCAAAGTCACTGCCATTGAGCCAATTCTGACACATAGCAATGCTACAGGACAGGGTAGAACTGCCCCTGTGGGTTTTCAAGACTGTAACTATTATATATAGCCTCTAACTATTATATATAGCCTCATCCTTCTCCAGAGGAGCAGCTGGTGGTTTTGAACTACCAAACTTGTGATTAGGGGCGCGTACAACTCTCATCACAATTCATATACACATCCACTGTGTCAAGCACGTTTGCACATTTGCAGCCATCATCATTCTCAAAACATTTGCTTTCTGCTTGAGCCCTTGGGATCAGCTCCTCACATTTTCCCCTCTCTCCTCATCTCCCCTCCCTCACCAACCCTTGGTAATTTATAAATTATTATTATTTTGTCATGTCTTACCCTGTCTGATGTCTCCCATCACCCACTCTTCTGATGTCTGTCCTGCAAGGAGGAGGTTATATGTAGATCTTTGTAATCGGTTCCCCCTTTCCTCCCCACCTTCCCTCCACTCTGCTGGTATCACCACTCACCACTGGTCCTGATTCCCTGTGTTTCCAGTTCCTATCTGGACCAGTGTACATCCTCTGGTCTAGCAGGATTTTTAAGGTAGAATTAGGATCATGATAGTGTGTGTGTGTGGCTGGGAGGAAGAATGGAAGCACCAAAGAACTAGGGGAAAGTTGTATGTTTCATCATTGCTACACTACACCCTGACTGGCTCATCTCCTCCCCGTGACCCATTGCCTACAAATGGGCCTTGGGTCCCCACTCTGCACTCCCCCTCATTCACAATGATATGGTTTTTTGAGGCCTGATACCTGATCCCACTGATATTGCGTGATCACACAGGCTGGTGTGCTTCTTCCGTATGGGATTTGTTGCTTCTGAGCTAGATGGCCGCTTGTTTAACTTCAAGCCTTTAAGACCCCCGGATGCTATATCTTTTGATTGCTGGGCAATATCAGCTTTCTTCACCACATTTGCTTATGCACCCTCTTTGTCTTCAGTGATCCTGTTCTTGCATTGAGGGAGCACTTGAGTGGGGGCCCAATGTCCATTTGCTACCTTAATACTAAACCTATAAATGCATGCACATAGATCTGTTTCCCTATCATCATATATAAATATATTTACATATGTAAATACCTGTATTTAGAACTCTATAAATGCCCTTTGCTTCCTAGTTCTTTTCTCTATTTCCTTTTACTTTCCTCTTGTTCCACTATCATGTTCAGTCTTCATTTGAGTTTCAGTAATTCCTCTCGGTTACATTGCCCTTGATCAAGCCCTACCAGGCCTCCTACACCCTCCTTGCCACTGATTTTGTATCACTTGTTGTTTGCTTGTCCGGGTTTGTTAACACCCACTTCCTTTCCCCCACCGCCTCCTATCCCATGTACCCCTAGAACCATCGGTCCCATTGTTTTATCCTCCAGATTGTTTATCCCTCCTGTCTTAACTAGATAGACCTGTAGAGAGAATAATACACATAATATTACACTCAAAAAACCAGAGAGAGCAAAACAAAGCAACAAAAGAAAAGAAAACAAAATAACAACAAAAAAAATCAATGACAAAAAGGAGAAAAACATTTAAATAGTTCAAGGTCTGGTTTTTGACCTTTATTAGTGTTTTCTGGTGGAGTTTGATGGGGTACCACGCCCTGACCCCAAATTCTATTTTTCGTATTCCCTCAAACTTCCTTGTTGCCATCTAGCTCAAAAGCAACATAGCTCACATGGAGGAAGCACACCAGCCTGTGTGATCACGAGGTGTAGAAGGGATGAGGGATCAGGCATCAAAGAACCAAAAAAAAAAAAAATCATTGTGAGTGAAGGGGAGTGTGGGGTGGGGACCCAAAGCCCATCTGTAGGCAACTGGACATCCCCTTATGGAAGGGTCGTGGGGAGGAGATCAGCTAGTCAGGGTGCAGTGTAGCATCGATGAAACAGGCAACTTTGCTCTACTTCCAAAATGCTTCCCCCCACCCCCCATCATGATCCCAACTCTACCTTACAAATATGGCTGGATCAGAGAATGTACACTGGTACAGATAGGAACCAGAAACACAGGGAATTCAGGATGGATGATCCCTTTAGGATCAGTGGTGATACTGGGAGGGTAGAGGGAAGGTGGAGTAAAAAGGGGAACCAATTATAGGGATCTACATATAACCTCCTCCCTGGGGGACAGACAACAGAAAAGTGGGTGAAGGGAGATGTCGGACAGGGCAAGATATGACAAAATAATAATTTATAAATTATCAAGGGTTCATGAGGGAATGGGGAGTGGGGAGGGAGGGGAAATATGAGGAGCTGATGCCAGGGACTTAACTGGAGAGCAAACATTTTGAGAATGACGAGGGTAACAAATGTACAAATGTGCTTTATACAACTGATGTATGTATGAATTGTGATAAGAGTTGTATGAATCCCCAATAAAATGATGTAAAAAACCCTTTGTTGCTCTGCTCCCCTTGCTGTTCTGTACACCCTTAGTGTTTTGCCTCAGTGTGGTGGGGTCAGATTGTACATAATTCCCACACTGTGTCTCCAGTGTTGTCCCCATAAGGTTATGGGTCAGTGAGGGATGTCATGTCTCATTGTGGGGCCAGGCATATGGTCCTCTCTGAGCATTGGCTGCTCTGAGCGGGGAGATCATCCTCAAGGCTTGGTGGGCCAGGATGTGCTCTATTCTCTCTTTTTCCCTCTTCATTAGCTCCTCTGTGCTCTGATCAGACATGTCCTTCTCCCTGAGATGTAGCTTCAGTGCTGTCCTCTGAAGTGAATTCTTCTTGGAGGAGGGGGCGCTGTCCACATAGTTGGGATTGGGGCTGGCCCCCAAAATTGTAATGATAAGCTCAACTTGTAACCACTCAAAAAGAGTAACTTGTGTTCAAGGAAATGCCTCCAACATTGCCAGTTCTCTTCTGTGCTTTGTCTCTATTGTGAAAATTAGGACCCTCTTAATTGCTTTAAAACTAAGCACAGATGTTTAGTATTTGTGAGCTAGTAGGAAACCATTCAATCTCCAGTGTACCCTTGGATGGGCTCTGGACTGGGGTTAGTGTTGGTAGGTGGGACAGGCAGCCGCTAAGCCAAGAAAGACTCAGGGAAACATGATTAGATGTGATCATGACAAAAGGAGCATCCTCAGTCCAGAGACAGACTTGGAGAAGTCTGGGGAAAGTCCAGGCGCTTTCTTGAACTAGGTTATGGTCTGTGAGCTGGGAGGACCATTCTAAAGAAAAGGGAGCAAGAAGGGCGGATGGAGCAGGAGATGGGGAGCTCTTTGGAAATGCTGAGATTAAGAAGCCTGATTTGGTGAGGAAAATTTATAAAAGTAAGGACTGATAGCCAGAGGGAAGGGGACAAGCTGAGGAAGAGAGAGGTCAGGGGTTAGCCCAGGGCCACCACTGAGCACTTCCCCTAAGGGACTGAGGACTCTGCCTATTTCCCTTTCCACCTCCTGACATTTGCCACTCAGCTGCAGCAATGGCGTTCTCTGGCATGCTCTTGTTCTTTGAAGAAGCATGAAATGAAAGTTACTTGAGATTGAAAAGGTATGAGAAAAGTCAGATGCATGGGAGAGGAGAGAGAAAGGGAAATCAGGCTCCCAGAGTCCCTGAGCCAATGGGTCAAGGCAGCTGGCCTGTTATTTGAAGTATGGCCTGACTCTGAAAGGGGGCTTCTCTGAAGTTCACTCGCCCCATTAGACACCCTGGCCTTTGTGGGGCTGCCCAGGGCATCCTGTGGGTGGGAGAAAGGAGGCGGTGAAGAGATAGGCTGATAGAGGCTGGAAAACAGAAATGTCTGCAATTCCAATCCACCAGGAGCTCGGAGGATTTTCTTTGGGTTCCACATACTTATTGTCAAGTGACTTTTTCCCCCAATGAGAGGTTGTTTCTTCTTGTTTTCCTACCAACTGGATGTAATAGCCTTCTCCGAGACATCCATACCCCATTCCCCAAAACCTTGACTTGGCTTTCCATTAGTGTTCTTAGCACTCTGGTGGGAGTGTCTGTGGAATTGGAGTGACCTTAGCACAATTTTGTATTCCAGCAACTTAATAATCTTGTCCTTCTTCCCATATTTTGAAAAATCCAACCCCAGATGAGGTGAAGTCTCCTTTGTCAAAGTGGGTTTTATACTTAATTCGAGCCCAGTCTAAAAACAAGTAGTTATGGCATGACCCTGCTTGATGCTCACCTTCATGAAGAAACGTCACTGAAGATAGGGTGCTACAGAACAGGGTGGTGAAGAAATTAGATGATGATCAGCTATCAGAAAGAATAGTGTCTGGGGTCTTAAAGGCTTGTTTTCCATCAAGCAGTCATCTAAGTGTGGCATCAACAAGTCATCACGGAAGAAGCACACTAGCCGGTGTGATCCAAGGATTGTAAATAATATAATCCATACCTAAGGGAGGGAATGGTATCAGAGTTTGAACTGTGAACACCTGGTGTGCAGAAGGCTATGAACGACAGTGGAAGCCAAAATCCATTTGAAGGGTCCACACATGAATTTAGCCTCTGGTGAATTCCCTCTGATCATAGTTGTGAGATATGAATAGCCATGTTAACAGACAGCATTATAAAGTCAATTATTCAGATGCAGTCAGGTTAAAACATAATATCTTATAATGTGATCTCCATTTGACCCATTTTAAAGCTGTTTAAATCAAAAAAAGAAAGTAATGGGGAAATACACGTGGATGGGGAATCCCCTTTGACCATGGACCAGGGATGCGAATAGTTTTGCTATCACGTAGAATGCATTGGAAAGGGGATTGTTGCAGGTACAATTTGGTTAAAATTTAGCATCCTATCGACTGATCTCCCTTATGATCTATTTAAACTACTCTAGTTTTAAAAAATATTGTCTCGCTTTTTGATTGAAGTTTTTAATCTGGTTTATTTTATTAGTGTTTTTGTGTTTTAAAAAGGTTTCCCTGTATATAAAGCTCAGGAAAGGTAAATCTATGGATACTGTGACTGAGTTAACGGTTCCCTAGGGGGATAGCAGGGGAAGTTAGGGAGTAAATAATGGGGAGCTGAGAACAATGAGCAGGAGAATGAAGATAATGTTCCCAAACTGATGGTGGTGATGACTGTACAACCTGCTTGGATGTGACTGAACGATTGACTTTTATATGTGAATATCTGCCAATAAAACTGTCGAAAAACCATTTCCTTTCCTATTTAAGCGTTCGTAGGCACCAGTGGGAGCATCAATTTGTGAATCTGTAAAATGGCGAGAGTCATATCTACTCAAGAAAAGATGACCAGCCCGTGGGAGGATGAAATGAAATGAAGCATGTGAAGTGACTTGATAACAAGAGATGGATGTACAAACAGATTTATTAGGACAGCATTTATCAGTCATTTCCTTGCTCTCTTTCCTTGTATTTTAAAATTTGATGCATGCATATGAGGAGACTTCAGAATGTTTGTGGAAAAAGAAAAGATAAAAATATAAACATAATTTCTCAAGATAGGCTCCATCAGGTCTGATACTAGCCATTTAATCAATCTTTAAAGAACCGAAGGTTCTGAGAATTTAACCATGTCAATTCTATTGACATTATGAACTGAAGAAAAAGGGATGCCTTTTAAATATTTTTAAAAATAGGAAACAAACAAACAAAAGACAGAAGGAGCCACATGATAACTTTAAAGCGAATCATTAATCATTCCCAGAGAAACTCTTGAAAAATTTCCCTTGTTTGATGAGAAGAGTGAACAGGAATCTTGTCAAGGTGGAGAAGAATTCTCTGATGAAGATTTCCCAGGCCTTTTATTTTGCTAAAGCTTTGATTCACTTCCTCAAAACACTCATCATAAACTGAAACTATCGTTCTTTGGCCCTCCAGAAGATCAATACCCAAATGCTTTGAACACCGACCCCCCAAATGGTTGCCATTACTTTTCTTTCATGGACCGTTCTCACATTTGTAGGCATTGCTTTGATTGTGCTTTATTTTCAGCATCCTTCTGGCAAAGCCATTTCCTGTTACAACTCCCAAAGAAAATCTTCAGGATTTTGATCTCATTTATTTAAAATTTCTATTGAAAACTCTGTTCTTATCGGAAGCTCATATGGACACAATATTGGACACACATCAAAAAGAAAGTTTACTGAACTTTAATTTTTTAGTTAGAATTGTGTCAGTTAAATCTTTGGTATTGCCTCTTTCTGCTGTTAATCATTGGTCCTGTGCAGTAGGACATGAACAAAATTAGCCGTTTCCCCATAAATGGATGCAAACTACCCTGAGAGCTTCATTTATTTCTATTTATTTATTTTTAAATTTATTTTTAATTGTTTTATTAGAGGCTCATACAACTCTTATCACAATCCATACATACATCAATTGTGCAAATCACTTTTGTACATTCATTGCTGAGAGCTTCATTTTCAATGTCATCTCATACCTTCTAAAAATGAGTTATCCATTTGAAAACTGATGACTTTTGGGGGGCATTGGATCCTACTTCCCCCCTAAAGTTTCATAAATCAATAATGGTTTCTTTATAAATTTGATCGTTTTTCTTGTTTCAATTTTAGCATAATTCATTTATTCCTACTAAGGTCTCATATAAAACATCTTAAGTGTCTTAAGTCTTTTCAGACAAGCTATAACAAGTTATTTAAGGCAAACATTTTGAAATAATAGTAATAGTTTTTTGCTGGCCCATGGCAGAGGGGTGACAACAGTGAACCAAATAATATATAAGTTAAAATAAATCTAAGTAGATCTGGGAAGGAAGATAGAACTTGGTGGGTGTGGGGTTTGGGATGATGACTCAGGAGGACATCTTGGAGAAGGGCACTTTTGGGCAGAGGCCAGATAGGGAAGAATGTTCTGGGAAGAGAGAAGAGCCAGTGTGGAGGTGTGCAGTAGTTGCATACCATCCCTACACAGCCAAATGAATCCCTGTAATCACATTATAATAGCCTTGACTTATTCTTTAATCTTAAAGAGATTTTAAAACACATAAACTTCATTTGTTTAAAAGATTTTATCCAAATTTAATAATGTATTGCACAGTGGATTTATTGCATATATTTGTACCAAAAAAATAATGCCACCTTAATAACTCACATTGTTTCTCTGTTTTGAATTTTAAATATTCATAACTCCAAGTGGTCACAATGAATGGCAGAGTTGAGGCAACTAAAGTTTTAATTCTCTGACTTTACAATCATGTTGTCCTTGTGTATTTTAAATCTGTTAAACTCATACATATGCTGATACAGTACCATAAGGATCTGAGATAGGAAATATGCCCAAAGCTAGTACAAATGATTACAGACCATTATAAAGTCTCAAAATAAACAGGAGTGGAAGATTCACATTGTGTTGGGATAACCCATGTGATTGAGAGTTCTCGGACTTTCCATGTTGAGTATAATGTTTATTAAAAGTTAAGCATTAAAATGTGCTAATAAGGTATATACTCTTTATAAAAACTATTGAGGTTTAGTGATACATATGGAGTCACTATGTGATACAAATTGATAATGAGGCATATACAGTTTTTATAACTATTGATGTTTAATGATATGAATGGAGTCACTAGGTGATAAAATGGCCAGCATATTCATTTGTATGCTGCTCTACCAGCTGGAGGCTCAAGTCCACTAAACGCACCTTGGAAGAAAGGTCTGGCAACCAACTTCCAGAAAATGAATGATTGAATGTGTGAGGCAGCTGGTTAAGGGTCTTAATTATATATTTAATTTATGTCAAAGCTCCATTTCATATGTTTTATATGCAGTGGTAGTCTCTACAAATTTCTGACAGGAGTTGTGCTCTGCTTTATTGCAGTTTGCAAATATTGGGTACCAGAGAATCAGAAGCCAAGGCATGAAATAGAGTGGTGGACTTCCCAGCTCCAACTGCCCCACCCCCCACAAAAAAGAATCATCAAACCTACTGCCGCCCAGTCAACAGGGCTGGGTAGAAGTGCCCACAGAGATAGTGAAGCGGAGTGCTTTTGGACGGAGTTGGATGCTTTGGGCACTTAATTTGGGGAACGGAATGTCTTCGGTTTGAGGTTTACAGAGGAGTTACATACCCTAGGGCCTTTATTAACAGCCCCAAAAGAACTTTGTAGCATGTCTTGATTGAATAACTGCATAATGCGAATTTCTCCCCTGGATGGCAAGCAGCTAACTTCCTAATAAACCCAATATTCCTGAGCATTACCCGTGAGTTCTGCAAAAGGTTGACAGCCTAGCAGTGCCACCCAATCCTTAAAAATGGCTGTGTTTGAGCGTTCGTTGTATTTACTGTGTCAATTCACCCCATTCAGGATCATCCTCATTTTTGTCGACCCCCTGCTTTCCCAAAAGCATGTCCTTCTTTAGGCCCTGGAGCCTTTTGAGAACATGTCCAAAGCACATGAATCTGACCATCCTTGTCCTGAAAGAGCACTCTATTATGCTTCTTCCAAGATACATTTGTTGGCTCTTCTGGAAGCCCATGAAATATTCTGCATTCTTCACCAACACCCAAATCCCAATGCTCTGATTATTCTTTAGTCTTGTTTATGCTTTGTCCAGCAACTGAAAATATCATCAGTTGAGTCAGGTGCATTTTCATCTTTAAAACGATGTATTTGCTTTTTAAAACATCGAAGAGATTTTTTTTTTTGCAGTGAATTTTCCTGGTGCGATATGTTGTTTGATTTCTTTGCTCTCGCTTCTAAGGTCATTGGTTATAGATCCAAATAAAATGAGATCATTGATAAGTAACAATTTTAGTCCTTTTTCATGATTATTAATATAGCTGTGAAGTCTATACATATGAGTCATACGTTTATTACTTTTATTAACTGGTCTTCCTGTGTATATTAGTATTCTTGGTTTTGGTAGCATTGACAACATTGTACTACTTTAGGATATATCTTGAAATGATTTTGAGAATGAATATGACATTATTCCTCTTTGATTTTGTTATTCTGGGCATAGTAGACCCTTTCTAGACCATATACCTGAATAAAAGAGTCCAATAGAAGTTCATTTCTGCTCATGAATGCCTAGGATATAGAACTTTACTTTTGAAAACTCCCAATTAGAAATATAATACCTACATTCCATGTTGTGATTCCTAGTGGATGTTTGCATCTGGTTCTTCTCATTTTGATTGACATCACATTAGTAAATGAAGAACCCATAAAGTGTCAGTCCTTCCATTTCTCTATGGTTGGCTCTACTCAGAGCGGGCAGTGTCCCCCAATTTTATTTTGAGTGTTCTTCAAACGCATGGACTCATCTCAGGCGTTACGTCAGACAATATTCTGTGGCTATTCATTGTTTCCCTAGTTGTTGTTTTTTTCCCCTAAGAAGGAGACCACCACTCACTCTTCCCACTCTAAAAACTTTACCGAATCCTGTCAATTGTGGGTCACCCTGCTAATACTTGAAATATCAGTGATATAGCTTCCTGCATCACAACAACCTGCAAGCCACCACAGTGTGATAAATGGAGGAGTGAAAAAAGTGCTTACCTGGCTCCAATGTTTATTTGCATATGTTGTGTGTGTGTGCTCCCCTCTCTCCAGCCATCCCTTCTCTCTCCAGACACAAGATATGTGCCCAGGTCCAGCATTTGCCTACAAACTAACTTTGGAAATGTGCCTTGGGTCTACTCACATGTCCTTGGGTGCTGTTCAAGTTCCTTTCTCACTTCTTTACAGAAAGCGAAGCTCCTTTAAATTGGGTAAATCTTAGCTCACATCTTAGTTTGTAACAGATTCTTTGGTACTGCTGTAAGATAATCTGCTGGACCTGGAATGAAAGAGAAATTAATCTGCGCTGTCAGCTTTTACTTGAATTGTTAGTGTTTTGGTCTCTCATAGAGGATTTTACTATGA
Organism: Tenrec ecaudatus; assembly: GCF_050624435.1. Classification (NCBI taxonomy): domain Eukaryota; kingdom Metazoa; phylum Chordata; class Mammalia; order Afrosoricida; family Tenrecidae; genus Tenrec; species Tenrec ecaudatus. The sequence continues at coordinate 9,349,515 of NC_134538.1, forward strand.
GGGAATCTATTTGCTTGTAACATCTGCAGGCGCCTTATCTACCCATCTCGCTCATTTGTTAGGCGCTTCAATGCACAAATGGAGTTAGAAAATGCACAGGGATGATGGCGTAGCGTCCCGTGTGCCCCATTCAAGCACATCAAACCCGTGTAGGAAGACCAGTGACTTATGTTCTGTTTATGTAGACTCTAAAGCTCAGACAGGCATACTGCAGTGGAGGATGGAAAGAGTCTATTCTTACTGTTCAAAAACAAGGCAAAGCAAATTTACTTCACATGATAACAAATGCAAGAGTTCTGGTGGTTTTTACTAAATGAACCTTAGAGGGAATTTCTAAAGAACATTCCATTTACCCATGTTTCTTGTGTTCAAATTTATTCTTTTGAAATTTAGTAGGAGCGTTAGCAGTTTGAAGCCAACCGTCACTCTGAGGGAGACAGATGGGGTGTTCTACTCCTATTAAAGGTTAGAGTTTCAGAAACCCACTGGAGCAGTTCTACTCTATCCTATGTGGTCCTTATGAATCAGCATCAACTCCATGCAGTGAGTTTGGCTTTTAGAAATAGGGTTCCTAATGAAATCTTCTTCTTCTTCTTCTTCTTCTTCTTCTTCTTCTTCTTCTTCTTCTTCTTCTTCTTCTTCTTCTTCTTCTTCTTCTTCTTCTTCTTCCTCCTCTTCCTCTCCTTCTTCCTCTCTGCCTCCTCTCCCTCCCCCTTCTCCTCCTCCTCCTTCTCTTTCTTATTTTAATGATGATGGGAAGCTAGAAGGGGAGAGGTAAGGAAAACAGATAACATGACACCAAAGAATACTATTCCCACAGCTTTTCAAATGAGACAGTGAGATTCCAGTCCAGTGAATCCTTTTTATGTTTTGAATTGTGATCTCCTAAAATATGGTCTTGGTGAAGAATATTGAAAGTATCATGGACCATCAGGAGCACAAACAAATCAGTCTGAAGAAATACAGTCTTGCATGCTCCTTAGAAGTGAGAGTGGTGAGACTGTCTTGACTGTTGGACATGCTATCAGGAGGAAGGAATCAGTACCTAGAAGAGGGCATCAGGCTTGGCAGAAGATCAGTGGAAAAGAGGTAGACACTCAGTGAGATGGAGTGACAGCGGCTGAAACAAAGGGCTCAAACATAACAGGTTTATGGATGGTTTCATTCTGTTGTACAGCGTCGCTGTGAATAGGACCTGAATCCACAACAACTAACAACAAGAAAATTTGTATTATCCTAATCCCTATACCAAATATAAACGTAATGCTGTTTGGGAATATGTTTTTTTTTTAAATTATCTTAAGAAGGACATATAAGGGTGAGTCCTAAGCCAAATCACTTAAACTCAATTCTTTGCCATCGAGTCCATGTTGAATCCTAAAGACCCCATAGGACAGGATAGACATGCCTTGTGGGTTTTTGAGACTGTAGCTCTTTTAAAAAATTATTATTTGGGAGTTAATACATATATCATTCCATAGTTCAGTCACGTTCAGCAGTGTTGTACAATTGCTAGCAAATCAGTTTCCAAACATTATTTTCCTTCCTGGATTCCTGGATGTCATCTCTCGTTGACCCCACCCCCAGCCTACCACCACCACTGTACCCTCTGCCCCACTCTGGAAATCTTATTCTAATGGCTGTCCCGATAGGTTCATCGATCCTGGGCTTCATATACCGAAACATGGAAAAACATACAGCACAACTCATGAGGGTGACCCCCCCAATGACATAACACCTCCAAGATAAACCCTAATATGAACAAACAAAACCAAAATAAGACAAAAATACAGAAAATATTGATCCAGCATGCATCAGAGGGGGGAATCAATGGACAAAGTTTTAACTGTTCAAGTCAGGTTTATCCCTTTGGCCTTCTACACTCATCTCTATACTCATGCACACTGTTTAGTAACTACTTTCCTCCCATCCTAAACTATGCAAAGAGAGAAATAACCTGAGGCTCATTTCCTCACTTTCATCCATAGCCTTCTGCAAAGCAGATTCTCACAATTTATCCTTTTTCTTGTTAATGTGATGGATTACATCAATTGTTTTACTAATGTTGAACCATCCCTGCATCCCTGGTAGGAATCCCACTTGGTCATGATGTAATTTTTTATATGTTGTTGGATTTATTGGGCAAAATTTGTTAAGAATTTTTGCATCTATGTTCACGAGGGGCATCATCAGTCTGTAATTCTCTGTCCTTGCGTGGTCTTTGTGTGGTTTGGGTATCAGAGACATGCTGGCTTCATAGAATGAGTTTGGGAGTTTGCTGTCCCTTTCTATCTTCTGGAAGAGCTTGTATAGGATCAGTGTCAACTCTTCTCTGAATACTTGGTAGACTTCTTCTGAGAAGCCACCTGGATCTGGTCTTTTTTCAGCTGAAAGTTTCTTGGGGACCACATCTATTTCTTCTTTTGCTATGGGTCTGCTCAAGTTCTTACTGCCCATTTGGGGAGAGAATGTTTTTCAAGGTATTTCTCCATCTCATCCAGATTATTGAATTTGTTGGAATACAGTCTTTTGTAATACTGTGTTATTAATCCTTTTATTTCATTAGAGCCTGTTGTGGCTTCCCATGTTTCATACCTAATTTTAGACATTGTTGTCTATTCTTTCTTAAGTTTGCTAGTGGTTTGTTGGTTTCATTGTTGGAAGGGGTATGCTGTTGGCTCTGTTGTAGTTGTCAGAGGTGTTGTGTTAAGGTGCTGAGCATGATTCTCTTCTCTTTTTTCATGTGTGCATTAATTGCTACAAGGTGATCTCTGTTAACGGCTTTTACTGTGTCCAATAGGTTTTGTTATGTTGTGTTATCATTTTCATTAATTTCTAGGAATTTCCTACTTTCCTCTCTTATTTGGACTATCACCCAGTCTTTTTTTGAGTAGTGTTGTTGAGTCTCTACCTATTTGTCTTTTTATTTTTTAAAAAAATTCTATTGTTGATTTCCAGCTTTATGGCATTGTGGTCAAAGAACAAGGTTTGAATGATCTCTATGTGTTTGGATTTTCTCAGGCTTGCTTTATGGCTGAATATGTGGTCTATTTTAGAATATGAGCAATGTGCATTGGAGAAGAATGTGTTTGTTTGTTTTTTGTTGTTGGTTGAATAGCTCTGTAAATATCTAGGGGTCAAGTTGTTAGGTTGTGTTGTTCAGTCCTTCTCTTTCTTTATTGGGTTTCTTACCTGTTGATCTATGTTTATTTGAGAGTGGAGTACTGAAGTCATCTACTATTTCTGCTGATCTGGTGATTTCTCTTTTCATCTGTTTGAGGATTTGATGGATGAATTTCAAGGGTCTTTCATTGAGTGCATATAGGTTTATTATTGTTATGTGTTCTTAGTCTATTGATTCCTTAAGTATTATGTGATGCTCATTCTTGTCTCTCATTATGTTGTGTAATTTGAAGTCTATTTTGCCAGAGATTAATATTGCCACTCCTCCCTTTTTTTTAAAAAAATGGTAATTTTTTGCAATCCTTTGACTTTCAGTCTGTTATTATTTGTGAGCTTGAAATATGTCTCTAGAAGGGAGCAGATTAATGGAGTTTATTGTCTAATCCAATCTGTTGCTCCTTGTCTTTTGATAGATGCATTTAGTGGATTGACATTCAGTGTAATTAAATTTAAATATATATCAGTTGTTGTCATTTTGCATTATTCGTGCTTCATATGTTCTTTCCCCTTTTATTGGGTCATGTGTGTGTGTGTGTGTGTGTGTGTGCGTGTCTGTGAGTGTGTGTGTCGGGGGGAGAGTTTATTTGTGTCTTAGTTTCTCCTCTAGTTCTATAATGGTTTGTGTACTGTGTTCAGTGTGTTGGTTTCTGAGTGGTGTTGCACCCTTTGGTGGTCTCATGTTTGAGTGCGGTGGTTGTTGGTTTTCTGCCCATAAAGAACTGAAAAATATTTTTTGTTATGATGCTGGTTTTGTTTCTACGAATTCTCAAAATATTTCCTTGTTTGAAGAAGCTTTTATTTCCCCTTCAAATTTGATGGAAAGCTTTTCTGGATAAAGGATTCTTGGATTGCAGTTGTTGTCTGTTGACTTTCAACATATGCTGCTCCAGTTTCTTCTTTCCTGCATGGTCTCTACCGAGAGGTCTAGGCTTATTCTGATGCATTTATCTTTATATGTCACTCTCACGATGCTTTCCTTTTCCTTGAAGTTGGATAATTTGAATACTATATTTCTTGATGTGTTTTTTTTCTGGGTTTAATCTATTTGCTGTTCTCTCTGCTTCCTGGATGGCTATCATCTCCTCGTTTGTGTAGTGGGGACATTTCCTTCCAAGAATTTCCTTACGATTTTTATTGTAGTCTTATTTGTTTCTTCTTGCCCAGGCACCCTAATAATTTGAATATTATTGAACTTCATGGTATCCCACATAGTCCTCAGACATCTTTAGATGCTTTTTCTTTTCTATTTGATTGTTTCTCTTGCTTCCTGAATTCTGATTGGTTTTCTTCGATTTCGCTGATTTGATTTTCCATTTCTTCCTCTCTGGTGATCAGATCTTGTACTTTGCTTTTTGTTTCTGCTACATCATTCCTTAGTTCCTGGATTTCCTTTGGGTGTGAGGTTTCTAGTAGCTCCATTTTTTTCCATCTGTTTTCAGGATTGATCCTCTAATCTCTTGTAGGGCCCTAAGCATCACTTTTTTGTAATCTCTTATCTGGCAGTTCATGGACTTCTTGTTTCTCTTGGGTTTGGGTAAACTTCGGAGCCCTAAGCATAATTTCCTTATATTCTCTGTCTACAAGATTGAGGGCTTCTTTTTCCATTGGGTTTGGGTAATCTTCAGTTGTTGACTTTTGTTTCTCTTGATTTTTTGTGATAGTTGCTAGTGGCTGTTGTTTGGCCTGCAAAGTGGTTGAGCTGTAGATGATGTGTAGGCTTCTCGGTTGTGTAGAGGGGGTAGAGGTTGTATTTGTAGGCTAAAGGAGGACCAGACAGGAGTTGAAAATTATATTGTGTGGAGATGAGGAGGCAGTGATAGTTGAGTGGGAAGGAGGAATAGGATATAGGTTTGGGGGAGTAACTTTTAAGTTGTGGTATTAATCATAGAAAGCCTTCCTATTAAGTGTGGTAGTTTTTTATGAGTCAGAGAAAAGAGTTATAAGAAATGTGTTTTATTTTTTAAAATCATTTTATTGGGGCCTCGTACAATTCTTAACACAATCTATACATATATCCATTGTGTCAACCACATTTGTACATTTGTTGCCATCATCATTATCAAAACATTTGTTTTCTACTTGAGCCCTTAATATTAGCTCCTCATTTCCCCCCTCCCTCATGAACACTTCATAATTCATAAATTATAATTATTTTGTCATATCTTACACTGTCCTCTGTCTGCCTTCACTCACTTTTCTGTTGTCCACCCCCTAAGGATGAGGTTATATGTAGATCCTTATAATCGGTTTCCTCTTTCTACCTCACCTTCCCCCCACCTTCCAGCTATCACCACTCTCACCATTGGTCCTGAAGGGGTCATATGGCCTGGGTTCCCTGTGTTTCCAGTTCCTATCTGTACCAGTGTACGTCCTATGGTCTAGCCAGATTTGTAAGGTAAAATTGAGATCATGATAGTGGGGGGAGGGAGCATTTAAGACCTGTAGGAAAGTTGTATGTTTCATCGTTGCTACACTGCACCCTGACTGGCTCATCTCCTCCCCACAACTCCTCAGTAAGGGATGTCCAGTTGCCTACAGATGGGCTTTGGGTCTCCACTCTGCACTCACCCTCATTTACAATGATATGAGTTTTTGTTCTTTGATGCCTGATCCCTGATTCCTTCGACAAAAACCTCGTGTTCACACGGGCTGGTATGCTTCTTCTATGTGGGCTTTGTTGCTTCTGAGCTAAAGGGCCGCTTGTTTATCTTCAAGCCTTAATACCCCAGATGCTCTATCTTTTGATAGCCGACACCATCAGCTTTCTTTGCCACATTTGCTTATGCACATGTTTGTCTTCAGTGATCATATCAGGAAAGATAGACTCTGGGTCCAGAGCATGGCACCCCATCGGACTTGACTGGAGGACATGCCTAGAGTTCAAAAATCAGACTTGATCCATTTACAGGTTTTTCATTTTAAAATTTTTCCTTTTCTTTTTTAAAATTTATTCTTTTAAGGGTCGTTGGTTTTCTTTTTTGTTGTCATCACTGTGTCCTCACTCATTGCCTTGTCTTTCTATGTCTTGTTTTCATGTGCATATTATTATCTCTACAGATCTATCTAGATAATATAGGCTGGATGAACAGTCTGGAGGAGAAAACAATGGGGCTGATGTTTCTGGGGGACATGGGAGAGGGGGATGTGGGGGTAAGGAGGTGGTATTTACCACAGGGACAGGGGAGCAACAAGTGATCCAAAATTAGTAGCAAGGAGGGTTTGAGAGGCCTGGTAGGGATTCAGCAAGGGCAATGTAACTGAGAGAAATTACTGAAACCCCAAATGATAGCCGGACAAGGGGAAAGTAAAAGGAAATAGAGGAAAGAACTAGGAAGCAAAGAGCATTTATAGAGGTCTAAATACAGGCATGTACATATGTAAATGTATTTATATAGAATGATGGGGGAAAAGATCTACATGCATACATTTATAGGTTTGGTATTAAGGCAGCAGATGGACATTGGCCCTCCACTCAAATACTTACTCAATGCAAGAACACGTTGTTCTATTAAATTGGCATTCCATGATGCAGAGCTTCTTGGCATGATTACTGAAGACAAATGTGTGCATAAGCAAATGTGGTGCAGAGAGCTGATGGTACCCTGCTATCAAAAGATATAGCATTTGGCATCTTAAAGACTTGAAGATAAACAAGCTCAGAAGCATCAAAGCCCTCAGGGAAGAAGCACACCAGCCTGTGTGACCACGAGGTGTTGAAGGGACCAGGTATCAGACACCAAAGAAGAGATGTGTTGTCACTTGGTTGGTTATAATAGAGTGTGTGTTTCTGAGGTGGAGGAAGTAGGGTCTTGAGGTAATGGTGGTTGGGGTAGGTGAGGGGTATATTAAGAAATCTACCAGAGTCCTTATCTACCCTGTATATTATATAGACAGAGTGCAGACCTTCCATCATTGTGTTTATAACAGAAGGTCTGTTTATTGTGGGTTTCTGCGCAACTCAGTACGATGTGCTCTTTGTGTGTGATCCCAGGGTGGAAATAGGCTATTGGAGTGGTGACCCAAGGTGGGAAGAGGAGGGACTTCCAATCTGAGGTGGTCCTGCTATGGACAGTAATTCCTGGTGTCAGCCAGACATCTAGACAAGGGAGGGGAGCCACCAAGAAAAACGTGAATGGGAAGTTCAGGCTCCTCTGGCAGGAAAAGGAGTTTTGTGGTTTTCTTTTCCAAAATAAAACCAGCAAAAACATTTAATATACTCCTGAAGCACCCAGAGGGTTCAAATTGTGTTCCTATCTGACCGGGGTTGGATCCCTTTTGAGTTTGCTGGTGGCTGTTAGAGCTGGCCCTTACAAGAGGTGGGGTGAGGAGTATATCTATGAAGATTTTGTTTCATGGGCTGCGGTGAGCACAGCATGCAGGGCTGCCAGTGATCCATGAGAGCACAGGGTCATGGGATCCACCTAGGAGACGGTCTCCACTGCATTTTCCATGGGCAAAAATCAGAGAGCGAAGTCTAAAATAATCCTGGAGTACTGAGACGGTAGGCTCTGAATTTAAAATCCAGAGTTGTCCTCCTCACCTGTAGATCTCTGGGACACACAAGGGGAGGTCTAAGCAGGGGACTCTGTATTGATGCCATCTTCCCAGTACACTGAGACTGCAGCTCTTTATGGGAGTAGAGAGCTTTGTCTTTCTCCCACAGAGCAGGCTGGTAGTTTTGAGCTGCTGACCTCGCAATTAGCTGGCTAAAGCATAACCACAATGCTTCCAGAGCCCCTTTTATTATCTTCTAGACCTGTGGAAAAGCACATTTCTGGTTTTGAGGCTATCCACTTATGGAACCTTTTTGTTACAGATAGGAAGTCATCTCTTTATGGACTGGCCCTTCCTAGGGGTTTTGACTAATGTTAGTAAATCTGAGAAATGACAACCTGTGTCTAGGGACTACTGTGAGTCCACTCCTTCTAGAATGTCCAATTTTTGTTTTTAAATAAAGCATATACATTATAGGTATGTATGCTTAAACGTTCAAACCTGTGTGATTCGAGATAAGCTCACTGGGTTGGCAGAATTTATTTCACCCTCTAGGTGGATCCTTGAGTTACTAGGCTTACGTACTATTGGAAAATAACTTTCATGGGCCTCTGACCAAAGGGTATGAAGAACACTCAGGCTATGTAAAAAATGTGTTTGCTCTAGAAAATGTGGTTATAAATGTGTGCTCGGAAAACATTCCTGAGGATGACATGTGGAGATTTGGGTAGGCAGCAGCAGAGGTGGCCCCATTTGAGGACCTCAGACAGGACAGCTGTGTGAAGTAGGCTTTCACTGAGGAACATTGCCTTCTCCGCAGCCAAAATCCCACCCCAATTTCCTATCAGTTTTAGGGAACAGAGTCCTATGTAGTGTCTATTCATTTTCACTAACAATTCTCTCACCCATCAGATGACAGCACAAACACTAAGATGGGTTTCTCTCTCTCTTTATATATATATACACATATTCAAAATAACTGTGTCTGAATGATCCACGGGATTGGAGAGGTCTCTGATAAGCACAACCAAGAAAGAGATTTCCCTGCTTTACTTTGTTTATTTATTTTCTCTCAGAACCCAGGATTCTCAGGAAATCATCACATCGACGAAAGGAAATTTGAGCACCAGCGATTGCTTCAGAATTTCTAGTGAAAGCTTCAGAATCAACAGTGGTAGATGACTGGTGTGATATAGAATTTTCAACCTCCAAAAAGTTTGAGGGAGACGTGAACGTTAACAGACTTTCAAATGATCCCCCATCTTTCCCCTCCTCCTCTTTGGCATCTGTAGTTATCACCCAACTAGAACAAAACAAACAAAAAGAGAAAAGGTATCCGGGGTCAGAATGACTGATCTTAGATTGAGAAAACAATAAAATGATCTCAACCACAATCCCATTTCTCCAAGACTAGTGTAAGGATGATTTATCCCCATGACGCACTTGTGTTTTATAGCATTGGTCTACAGAAAATGTATAGGAAATCGTTGTTAGGAGAAGTAACTTTTCTTCATGGCAAGATATGTGGGATTGGGATCAATGATATCTGGGTTCCTAAAAGCTGTTGTATTTTAAATAACAAATTATTGACTAGAGAAGAATAAAAAAATAAAAGCAGAGTATGCTTTTACTTTGCAGGCGAATTCACCCAACTGTTGCCATTTTACTGCCCATTGTGAGGTCCACAGAAGTGTGTGTTCTATGACGGGTGATGTCATAGGTCAATGAAACTTCAGGTAATTACTTCTCCAGAATTGGCATTTGCTGGGAAGTAGACATGAGTTTTCTCTGTAGAAGAGGCCACTTATCTGGAGATATGAGATGAAAGTATTATCGAAAACAAGGTTACTTGGTAATAAAATGGGATATTAATTCCCACACGGAGAGGTTCACAAATGCCTGAGGGTGTCTTTGAAGAACACAAGAGTTTCAGACATAGGGTTGCCTGTCAGTCTTACAAACACGAGGACAAGGGGGAAATAATCTTTAAGGATAGGATGTGATGGGAAGGAGGAGAGGACACAGTAAATAAGAGAGAAGATACTGGAGCTGTAGTGAGGAGGCATTTGTGGGGGCTTCTACAAGATCCCTGTATTGAGATGTTGGCTTTCTAAGAACATAGTTATACATTTTTGTGATCTGAAGTGGAATTTCAGCATCAGGCACTTGACTCTTCCCTTAGCTGACTTCTTGATCTGGCCCAACAGCGTTTTTAAAAGTTGAGGCATGAAAACAATGTTATACCAAAGGAATGAACATGAACAATTTTCCATATGGCTGATTATAACTGATTAGATGAGAAGCTTCTCTTGTACATCAAAGATATAAATGGGCGAGAGGAGAGGATATTTGTTGGGGGTAATTTCAAAGAATTTCATCAGAAAAGAACTTTGCTTGGTACCCTTCTAGAGCAACGAGAGAGAGAGAGAGAGAGAGAGAGAGAGAGAGAGAGAGAGAGAGAGAGAGAGAGAGAGAGAGAGAGAGAGATTCAAGTCAACAGCATTGCTTATAAGTTTTCCATATGTCGCTTCTTTATAAAGGTCCTAAATAGCTGGGACTTCTCTCCTGCTTGAGAAATCTAAAGGGCGAGAAATGAGCTAGCTGTGTGTGAATGGATGAGTCAAAGTTGATGTGGCTGATTTGAAGGAGCAGTAGTGTTTGGGGGCAAAGAAAATAGTCTTTCAAAGTGGCTGCAAGATTTACATTTCCAACAGCAGCAAAGGAGAGTTCCTATGCTCTGTATCCTTGTTGGCATATTTATTGGGTTTTGAATTTCTCTCTAGTGGGCATTTAAGAAGCTCTAGTGGCACAGTGAACTATGGGTTGGATGTAACCTTAAAGTCAATGGTTCAAACCCACCAGCTTCTCTGCAGGGAAAGGTTTTTCTTACTGTAAAGGTGTTTCTCACCATGAAGGTCAGCTTCTCTGCAGAGGAAAGATTTTTCTCGCTCATAAAGATTTACAGCCTCAAAAACCCACAGAGTCCATTCTCCTGTGTTCTATCAGGTCACTATGAGTTGAAGTGAACTCAATGACGATGAGTTAGGGTTTATTGAGTGGATATATTGTTTTGATTTACAATTCTTCAAGGACTCAAGATGTGGGATATCTTGTCATAAACTTATTCACCACATCTATATGTTTTTGTTGGAAGTTTCTGTCCAAATATTTTGCGCATGTTTTTATTTTTACCTTATTATTGAATTTTAAGTCAACTTGGCATATTTTACACAGGTCCTTGATCAGATATGTTTTCTAGAAATTGGAAGGTTAACTTTAAAATTTGTATGGAAACGCAAACCATCAAGAAAAGCGATTTTGAAAAAGAAAAACAAATGTGGACGGTTTCTTTGAGCTGCTCTTGAGATTTACCACAAATCGCTAGAGGTCAAGACAGCATATTCTCAGCAATAGAAGAGACATACGGATCAATGGAACACCAAGGAGACCAGAGAAATCTATCGAGTCATGTTTTGTCAAATTCTCTTGTAACAACACCAAGATAAAGCAATGAGAAAAATGATAGTTTTTAAGCTATACATTATATTGAAATATATGTTGAATCATGGAATGACATCAACAAAATAGGAAAAATAATTTTGACTCTTAGCCTAGACCATGCACAAAATTGACTCCAGGTGGATTGCAGATTTAAATGAATGAGCTCCAGCTATTGAACAAGCACAAGCTGTTCTATAGAACAGCTGTAGAATAAAACACATATCCTCTTCCTCAAAAGTGAATAGGCGTAGATAAAGGGCATATTGAGACACAATAGCTTCACATTGTCATATCTCTTTCATAAAAGCTGCTGTGATTTTGTGTGACTTTGTAGTAGGCATGGATTGTACTGTTTGGATACAAAAAAAAATTTTTTTTTTCCACCACAACCTGTTTCCTCTGACAGGATCCAAGACAAACACCCAGTTTGCCCGAGTTTAAAAAGGATATTTCTTTTGCCCCACTTGAATGACCAATAAAGACATAAGTCCAATTGGCAAAGTGAAAAGGGGGTGTGGATACAAAAAATTTTAATAAAACTATAAAAGAAGCATTGTAACTCACAACAAAAAGAAGAAAACTTGTTCCTAAGGAGACCGTGTTAATAAGATGAAAAGGTGGGCAATGAATGCACTGTGAGAAAATATTTACGAACCAGAAGTATATTAAAGGGTTTATGTCCAAACTATCACACAACGGACGGCCACTGAGTCAATTCTGACTCACACAGAAAGAACGTTTTCAACATAACATTAAAACAACCTGATTCAGAAGTGAACAGAAGTTTAGAGCACAGATTTTACCAAAAAACTACATGCGTGAAATATTTCCAACAATATTAGAACTAGAGTAATGCAAAACCAGATCATGAAGATGAGATACCACTATCCTTCATTGGAATGGCTGAAATTAAAATAGCCGACCACAGGAAGTACAAGTGTAAGTCAGATAGTAATGGTACAAAATCCTAGAAGCTTTTATGAAACATAAATATAAAAATGTGAAGCCATTGTTTCTCAATGTGCCCTTTTCTAGGCCTGTGCACTTCTGAGGACAAAGCTTCCATCTCCCTAAGCCTTCTCAACAAAAGGCTCTGGTGTACTGACGGACTGCTAACCACAAGGTGAAAGGTTCCGACCTGTCAGCAGCTTCAGGAGAAAGAGGAGCCTCCCTGAAGATGAACAGCCCGAGAAGGTCTAGGCGGAGTCACTAGCAATCAGCATCAACTTGATGGCAGTGGATTTGGCTTGGGAGTTTGGAGGTAAACCTTCCCAGAAAGTCCTGTGCCTTTTGTTTGACAAAACAGACGTTTTGCACCTTTGAGGCCTTTGACATTTGGAACACAAGTCTGCAGGGTCAGGGTGAGGGCTGCAGATTGGGTGGGGTAAGGATTCCCAAGGAACTTCTCAGTAGGAGACATGGTTCGTTTTGACGAACGAGCTGGTACATGGTCATGCTCTAAAACAATTCCTCATTGCAGTTTTCATAATCTTTTTTTCTCACCAAGGCCATTTTTATTTTATTTTTTATTAATCATTTTATTGGGGGGGCTCTTACAGACCTTAGGATAATCCATAATTTAATTGTGTCAAGTACACTTGTACATATGTTGCCATCATTTCCATAACATTTTCTTGCTACTTGAACCTTGGTATCAGTTCTTCTTCCCCCCCCCCCCAACTCTCCTACCCTCATGGATCCTTGATAAATTATGTATTATCATTTTGTATCTTACTTCATTCATTGTCTCCCTTCACCCACATTTCTATTATTCATCCTGCTCAGGGTGGGGGGGTTATATATCACACATTGTGATCAGTTACCAATGCCGTATTTAATTTCCTTAAAACTTCTTCCCAATATGCCCCCACGATCACCTGCATCCTTAAATCTATCAATGACCACTTTGTAATTCTCCCAGTCACCTCTGTGCCTTGACTGTAACTAACCTACTATTACCTTGGAAACAACTATTTTGATTAAACTTAAAAAAAAAAGACACCCTACTGAGACAACCGCCCCTTTTCTGTTAGTTTGTCACAGTGTGGTGGCTTGTGTGTTGCCATGTGCTGGAAGCTATAGCATCAGTGTCTCAAATGCTAGCAGAGCCACCAAAAATGAAAAACATTTCAGCAGAACTTCCAGACTAAGAACAGACTATACAGATAAGGAATAATCATGGATAGCCTGAGGAAGTAGCCACGGAAAACCTGATGGACAGAATCTAAATATTGGCAGATTCTGAAAAGCTCACAAAAAGAAGTATGACCTTGCCAGAGATAGTTCCAGATGAGAAGTCCCTCATGTCTTAAGGTATTCAAAATATGACTAAGGAAGAGCTGCCTTCTCAAAGCAGAATTGACCACAATGTGGAGAGAGTAAAACATGTAGGACCACAGTCTTTGGGAGTATGCTTTGCTATGGGGCATGACTCAACATGCAAAGAAACAGCTAAAATACCAATCCATAAATGGAACTTGGGATGTACAAAATGTGAAGGTAGGAAACTCGGAATTTGTCAAAAATGAAATGGAATGCGTGGAAATTGATATTCTAGGTATTAGCTAAAATGGACTTCTATTGGTCATTTTGGAGTAGAAAATCATATCATAAATGACATTCCAAGATCTCTCTTGAAATACAATGCTTCCTGTCATAGGATTATATCTATCCCAATTTATGGAAATCCAATCAATACAACTATTATTTAAATGTATGCACCAACCGCCAATGCTAGTGATGAAGAAATTGAAGAGTTGTACCAACTTCTAACATCTGAGGTTGATAAAATATACCTATAAGATGCATTGATAACCATTGGTGATTGGAATTCAAAAATTGGAAAAAAAGAAGGAATAGTGCTTGGAAAATACAGTGTTGGTGATAGAAACAAAGTCAGAGCTTACATGATAGAATTTTTCAAGGCCAATGATTTCTTCGTCCCAAATATCTTTTTCCAACAAGACAAAATGGCATTACACACTTGGACTTCACCACATGGAATGCACAGAGGTCCAATTGACTACGTTTGTGGAGAGAGATGATGAAAAACCTACTATCAGTAGCTAAAACCAGGGAAATCATCAAATGTGAAACAAACCGTCATTTGTTCACAACGCAAGTTTGGATTGACGCTGGAGACATTTCATATAGGTCCCCAAAGCCAAACACAGTCTTGAGTGAATTGAGCCTGAATTTTGAGAGTATCGCAAGGACAGCTTGGACACAATGAACGCTGATGACAGTGAGATCAAAGAGCGAAAGAGCTGTGAGAGTAAGAAGAACATTATACACGAAGAAAGCAAAGGGTCATCGAGACAATAGGAAAGAGAAGCTCAAAGTGGGTGTCAGAAGAGACTCTGAAATTTGCTCTTAACCTTACAGTCGCTAAGGCACATGGAATAAATGATGACGTCAAAGAGCTGAACTGAACAGCAAAACTGTAAAATATTATGATGAAATGTACGAAGACCTATAGTTTGAAAACCAAAAAGGAAGAGCATGCACCGCATATCTCAAACTGAAAGAATTCAAGAAAGACATTCAAGCCTTGAGTTGCAATATTGAAAGATTCTGTGGGAAAAATATCGGTCCATGCAGGAACCATCAAAAGAAGGAAAGCATACACGGCTTACCGCAGAGAACTGGTCAGCGTCCAACCACTTCAAGCAGCATACGCGCAAGAACCACTGTGACTGAAGGAGGAAGTTCAAGCTACCCTGCAGGTATTCGCCGAAAACCAGGCTCCAGTAATTGATGGAAACCATTTGAAATATTTCAACAAGACGATGAAGTACTGAAAGTAGTTGCTTGTCTATGCCAGGAAATTTGGAAGATAGCTACTGGGTCAGCTGACAGGACGAGATCCATATTTATACCCATTCTGAAGAAAGGTGACCCAATAGGGAATGTAGGATTTTGCTCTTCTTGTGACACAATAAAACCAAGGCCACCTCAATGTACCTATGACAAAGTCAAATACAAATATATGCTCAGTAGCAACAATGTAATGGATCAGTGGTTACGTTATAATCCTTAACTCCTGCTATGTTTTAGCAATACTATAAGACAGGAAAGTCTGTATAGATTAGTCTAGAAACATAATCATACTTGTTTCTGAGTTCTGAAGGATTAACTCTCAGAATTTTTGGATCCCCAAATATGACAAACCCTCTCTATATACTAGTGCACCTACTCTTCCTAACAATCCTATGAGACAGTAAGTATAATGATCATTTCCATTCTAGAGGTGAGGAGACTGACCCACGGCCAAAGATAATTTGCCCAGGTACACAGGCTTCAGATCCAGCAGTCTTGTTCCGGAGGTTCGTGTACTCAACCACTTTGCAAAACTACACTTAGAAGTTACAATGCCTTTTTCAGGAGAACCCCCAAAATACCATCTGGAAAAAGTTCCAGAGAAACGCTTATCTTTTCGATGAGAAAATGTTTACCTTTTAGAAGAGAAAAGCAGATGTTCCCTCACCACCTATTTTCTCTTAGCTTACACACAATTCTAACAAGTCACCTTGTTTCCTAATAAAATACACATAAAGTTGAAAACTTTATGTTACCTTATGTTAGCTAACAGCCAATCTATTAAGTGAACAGCCAAACAACTTTAGAAATGCGTACTAAAATGAACAAGAACCTGCCAATCCCGGTGGGAAAGGCAATGGCCCCCAAACTTTAATGACCCAGAAATAACTACATTTCCATCCAAGGCCTTGACTAATGCCCATGGTAATGATCTGGCATCATCAAGAAGATATGAAATTATGCAACTGTGAAACCAGCTGCAGAGGCCTGTGGCTGGGCCAGAAATTTCACCCTTGTTGTTGTCAGGCGCATATGAGTCCATTTCCAACCCATAGCGACTTTATGTGCAACAGAACTAAGCATTGCCCAGTCTCTTGCCATCCTCACAATTATTCCTATGCTTGAGCCCATTATTTCAGCCACTGTGTCAACCCATCTCCTTGAACCCTGGTGTCCTTCTCCAGGGACTTGTCTCTCCTGCAACATGCCTGTGTATGTAAGACAAAGTCTCACCATCCTTACCTCTAAGGAGCACTCTGACTCTATTTCTCCTAAGAATGATTGGTCTGCACTTTTCCCAGTCCATGATACTTTCGATACTTTTCTCCAGCACAATTCAATTGCGTTGATTCTTCTTCTGCCTGTCTTATTCAATATCCAACTTTCACATGCATTGAGGTGATAGAAAATACCTTGGCTTGGCTCAGGTGCAACTTAGTCCTCAAAGTAACATCCTTGCTTTTTAATGCTCTATATAGAGGTCTTGCGGAGCAGATTTACATACTGTTCTTTGATCTCTTGACTGCTGCTTCCATAAACATTGTTTGTGGATCCAAGCATGATAAAATCCTTGATAACTTCAACCTTGTATTATATTACCTATTGGTTCTGTTGTGAGGATTTTGGTCTGTTTTAATTCACACTGAAGGCCACAATCCTTTATCTTCATCAGCAAGTGCTTCAAGTCCTCCTCACTTTCAGCAAGCAAGGTCGTGTCATCTGCACACCATAGGTTATTAATAAGCCTTCCTCCAATCTTGATGCTACATTCTTCTTTATATAATCCAGATTCTCTTATTTGCTCAGTTCACAGAGTGAATAGCTATGGTGAGATGATACAACCCTGACACACCACATACCTTTTCCAATGGGAAACCAGGTAATGTTACCTTGTTCGGTTCCCACAATTGTCTCTTGATCCATGTAAAAGCTCTGCAGGAGCACAATGCAGTGTTCTAGCATTTCCATTCTTAAGGCTAGCCATAGTCTATTATTGTCCACACAGTCAAATGCCGTGGCATAGTCAATAAAACACAAATGACTATATTTCTAGTAATCTCTGCTTTCATCCAAGAGCCATCTGACTTCAACAATGATGTCCTCTGTTCCCCATCCTCATCTGAATCCAGCTTGAAACTCGGAAAGCTCAGTCAATGGACTGCTGCAACCTTTTTGGATGATCTTCAGCAACGTTTACTTGCCTGTGATATCAACGACGACAGGATAATTTTCACATTCTTTTAGGCAGGGTTCTTTGGAATGGCACAAATATGAAGCTCTTCCAGTCAGTTGGTCAAGTAACTATCTTCCACAGTTCCTGGCATAGACAAGTAATTGCTTCCAGTGCTTCCTCAGCTTTTTGGAATAGTTCAGTTGGAATTCCATCAATTCCTAGCGCCATGTTTTTAACTAATATTTTCAGTGAAGTTTGAACTTATTCCTTCAGTCCTATTGGATTTTGCACACATGCTACCACTTGAAATGGTTGAATGTCAACTGGCCTTTTCTTGTCAAGCTGTCCTTTGAAATGGTCTGTTCAGCTCTTTGGCTTCATTATTTCTTCCATGTGCCTTAGCTTCTGTATCATTAAGAGCACGTTTCAGAGTTTCTTCTGACTTGCACATCCATCTTTATTTCCTGTTTTTTAAAATGACTTTCTGCTTTCTTTCTACATGGTGCTCTTATCATCATTTCACAACTCATCCAGGCTTCTGTCATTCAGTCTGTCAAACCCGTTCTTGAGATTTTCTCAAAATTCAGGCAAGCTCTGTACAAGATCATGCCTGGCTCTTGGGATCTTATGTCTTCAGCTTCAATATGAACTTACATATGATCAATAGGTTGTCTGACCTACAGTTGGCCCTGGTTTGGTTTTAGCTGCTGATTTTGAACCTCTTCATCATCTCTTTTCACAGATGTAGTCAACTTAATTTCTTTGCATTTAATCTAGAGAAGTTCGACTATATAGTCTATTTTGTATTGTTGAAAAAGGTATTTGTAATGAAGAAATCATTGGTCTTGCAAAATTCTAACATGTAATTTCTGGCTTTGTTTCTCTTACTAAGGCTCTATTTTTCTAACTACTGTTCGTTTCTCTTTGTTTCCAACCTTTGCATTCCAATTGCTAATAATTATCAATGCTTCTTAATAAATTTTTATTATAGGCTTTATTAACATATCTTACAATCCAAGATATCAATTCACACACAATTTTGTTGTTCAATCCCATCGAGTGAAGTTGTACAATCATCAATGCTGTCAGCTCCCCATTCCCCAATTCTGCCCCCACTGTTCCCGTACCCTCAAAGAACTATTACTCCTATTACTGTTTCTGCAGGAAGGACTGTCCAATTACCATACAGGTGAGTTTTGGGTCTCTATTGCCTCCATGCCCCTTCACATCGAGTTGGTTGCATGTTTTTGAATTTCTTGTTACTTCTTCCCATCGGCACCTCATGATCCACACAGGCTGGTGTGCTTCTTTTATTGCCACTTGTTTAATTACAAGCCTTTAAGACCCCAGATGCTATATCTTTTGATAGCTGGGCACCATCAGCCTTCATTACCACATTTGCATATGTCCCTATTTTTACTTCAGCTCTCGTGTCAGGAAGGTGAGCAGAGCATCTTACAGTGCCACATTGTTATTAGAACAAAGGATTCTTGTACTCAGGAAAGATTTAAGTAGAAGCCCAAAGTCCTCCTGTTTCCTTGTTAAATATGCATATATATTTATATTTAGTTTTCTCCCTTCTACCCCACAGTAATGTTAAGCCATCATTCACATTTCAGTTATTCCATTCGGTTACAATTCAATTGCTCAAATATGTCAAGAAAAACGGTCATTGTTGGGTCCCCGCTCCCCTCCGTCTCTTCTCCTCCCCCAATACCCCCAGGAACCATCAGTCCAGTTGCTGTCTCTGCCTATCCTGGATTACTTATATAGATAAGCACCAAAAAATTCCTACAAGTCTCACAAGAATAACGACGTAAAAGCAGATACATATCTCTATGTTTACAGAAATAAAGGACCTGTTAAAAACCATCATTGCAGTCTCTGTTTCTTTCAGAGTTACCTATCCCGGGTCCCTCTTACCTGTTCTCTCATACATCCTTTTAGTCTTCGGTAATCGTGTCAAAAAGGTGAGCATCTTGGATGGAGCGGTTTAATGCCCCTTTCCCCCGACCTCCCTCCAGTTCCCCTGTAGTCTTCCAGTGTGGCTCCCTTGTGAGTAGTCCACATTCAGTTCAGGTGGAGTGCTAACAGTTGGCCCACCCCCACCCCAAGTCAGAAGTCTCCACTCATTGGTGTGTTGCACACCCATCTTTGGCCCCAGGTGGGTGGATCAGATCGGCCATTCCCCCCAAACTGTACCTTCAGAGCTGCCTTCTGCGGCCCTGTGCTCAAGGGAGAGGATATTCCATCTCCAGCTGTGACCGGCCTTGCAGTCATCTCTGGGAAGAGCTGCTTTGTGCAGCAATATTGCTCTCGTAAATTGGCACACCAGAATGAGGTCCTCTCTTACTCTCCCTTTCCTGTGGAAATGTAAACAAGACCCTCTCTTTGGGTGGGCTAGTGCCCTGACTCCCCATGCCTTTGCTATTCTTCCCCCACACCTCTGTGGGCCTTAAAGACATATGGGGTGGGGTGGGGGTGGGGAGATGTCTTTCAGAACTTGATTGAATGTTTGATCAACCACAGACTGAACACGTTGGTATAATTCTTCAGTTTCTGCATCACTAGCTTTAAGTGGTTGGTGCATACATTTGAACAACAATTCTATTGATTGGATGTCCCTGAATTCTGATAGATATAACCCCCTCACAGATGCTGCACTCTGAGATCTTAAATGTCCTTTTGGACAATGAATGTGACACCATTCCTCTTGAATCTTTCACTCCTGACATAGTAAACCATATGACTTTCTGATTCAAAATGGCCAGTCCCAATCCCTTTCCACTTACTAACACCCAGAAAATCGATCTTTATAAGTTCGATTTTCTTTTTGACAACGTCTACTTTTCCTACAGTCATACTTTATACATTCCAAAGTTCCGATTATTTAATTGATGTTTGCAGCTGTTGCTTTTCATTTTGAGTCAGGCCCCATCAGGAGATGAAGTTCCGGAAGGCTTTGTTCCCCCAGGGCTTTACTTCACCCAGGTCACTAAGGCCAGTTGTACTCCGAGAGGCAGCTCTTCCTCCATCTTCTTCTCAGTGCTTTTTGACCCGAGGGCCTCATTTTTCTGGTAGTATCTGACAATGTTCTGATTCGGTTACCGAGGCTTTCAGTATCTGACAATGTTTCAGTCCTCTCCATAAGGGTTTCGGGGGCTAATTCCTAGAATTGGAAATCCCATTCCTTCTTTGTAGCCTGTTCTTATTCTGGAAGCTATGCTGAAACCAGTTCGCTTTGCATGACCCTCCTGATAAGAGTGATGTACCTTCCACCATCATAGTCACACACTTGCCACCATAGGATGAAAAACCAGCCGCCAGTGGTGATATGCTTCCCAAGCCCTCAGTCCCCTGGACTTTGATGGGCTACAGTTTTGCTCTGACTCACACAGGATCTTCATGGGTCAGGGTCAACTTGACAGCAACTGGTTAAAACTGAATAGGGAAAGAGATATTTTGTTCATCTTGGGTTTGAAGCTACCTTTTGTGATCGTGTGGTTCTCTGAACCATAGTGTCCTCATCCATTTCACCTACGCTGGACAGCGGGCCAGATGCTGGATCTTAAAAGACTACTCACATTCTATTCAGAAAGATGGAGATTTTTAAAATAATATAGTACAAGGTTCTAAGAATAAAAAGAAATATGATAAAATACCAACAGAGGAAAGAGAATTCGAGTTGATCAGGGCCACTTGGAAGAGGTGGTGATTATACTGTGTTTTGAAATTGCAATGGTTTGTCATGGATGGAATAAAAATAAATATTTGGACTGCCAAATTGATAGAACTGATGCCTCCTCAATGATATAGCGAAGAAGAGCGATGCCAGGCAACCTCCAGGTAAATTGAGGAGAGAGAGATTATAGGCAGTACATGGATGACATGAGTGAAATGCAGAAAATGCCAGGAACACAGTGTGCTTTCAAAGTGAGGTGGTCCCTCTCCTTTGGAGGTGTGAGTTCTACATTTATTCTGTGTTTGGAAATTAAATGAAAATGCCCAAGCTTCTTGTTGAAACTGAAGTCTCCTTCTAGCTGACCTGTCTCTGGCTACTGGAGCCAAATATTGCCAACGTAGTTCACCTCAGTGACTTTACTCGGCCATTTAACCTTGGCTGACCAACATTTACATGGCATAAAGAGATTAGGAAAATGTAGGCTTAAACGGAAATGGTCCCAAACTAACATTAAATCTAATGAGGTAATTTCGTTTGACTTTTGGGCAAAGGATGCAGGTAGGAGGTTTTGACTTTGCCCGAGAAGCTCGCAAATTAACAACGGTCCCTTGTCCCACTCTGGGCATTGCGCGCGTCCTAGCGATCCTCGAGCTAAAGCATTCCCTACTGCGGGACCCTGATTTGTGACTGCTCTGCTCTTCATCCCAGAGTTCTTTGGGGATAGGACAACCGCATCTGCTCAGCCTCAGTCAGATGCTCAGTCAGATGCTCACCCTACCTTCCTGCAGAGGCTCAACAATCGGAACATCCTGTACCCCCCTCTAGATCTCTGTCAGTGAGGACCACACTAACACGGGTGGATCAATCACTAAGCAGGTAAGCACAGGGTTTACCCTGCTAATCTGTAGTGAATAATTTCCCGTGTTTTTCACCCCATGTTTGACGCGAAACTGTTCACTTTGGATTAGTAAGCAAGCACCCGTGCTTGCTTTATTTACTGGGTTCTCTGTCCCTGTCATGGAAAGTAAGTTTGAAAAGAGGTTTTGATTCTGCAGGAAGGAGCTGTTGGCTAGGGAGAGAGGCCCTGCGTAGAAGCAGAATCTTTGATGTGGTGGGGGGGAAATGTGAACCTGGTCACTTCAGATTAGTCTGTCAACACAAGTGCGCCCATGCTTACTTTGCTTATTGGCTAATCGGACACTGCATGTCAGTGTTACTTGAAGCCACTTATTCACAGGTGCTTCCACTCCAGGTTCCAAGGACAAAGAGGTGTCACAGGCCACTCTAGCTCCTGAAGCAATCTGCATGGAGCTAACAGAGCTGGTTCTGATTTGAAGAGAGTTCCTCACTCAGAAAGGAGGGCTGGTGCACATTAGCAGATGCTGTAGGCTGGTGGGTGAGGGCACTGACAAGAGATGAGGGCACCTGGGTCAGGACAGGATGCTGAATCATGGTGTAAGAAGGTTCTAGTCCAACTCCATGGTAGCAGTGGAGGTTCGGTTACATTTATCTGCCTTGCTGGAGCAGTGCTGGTGGGAGACGGGGTGAGAAAGAGCAGGGCTGGAAAGCTGTGAGGAGAGAGGAGGAAGGGAGGAGTGGGAAACCAGGGCAGGAGGAATCCAGCAAAGCTCTTGCACTCCAGAGGAAAAGAGGTTTGTAGTTTGGCATCTAATGATTCCATAAAGTGTAGAGATTGCTGTCTGAAGGAGAACCTGGTCTTGTTTTAGAAAAGAGCAATTTCCTTTTTAAAACATAAAATGCCATTTCTTCCTGGACAAAAGATGCTGCTGATGTTGATGGCATGTTCCTCTCACCTGTGCCAGCTGATGCGCACATCGGACTTGCAGTTGCTGGGAAATACCTGGGATCTTCTCTTTCTACCTGCAATGGATGGTTATCCAAGAGTCACCCGTGGTGACGCAATGCATGAGGGGATCGGACTGTTGTCATCCGTCGTGTTTTCCCTGGATGGTTTTCAGAAGCAGATCCCCAGGCCTTTGTTCCTAGTTCATCTTAGTCTGGAAGATCCGGAGGAACTTGTTCAGTATCAAAGCAACCCATAAGCCTCCAGTGACAGACAGGTGTGACTGTGTATGAGCAACACTGGTTAGGGATAGAGTTCAGGTATCTATAATGAGAAACATATGACTGAACTGCCACTGCCCTTCCAGCAACTGGTTGTTGAAGACACCTGAGAGCCAGGCCCTGCAGTCGGTTCATACATTCCAGCCCTCCAGGAGCATATCATCTAAATGGAGTGAGGGACATCAGGCCATGCAAAGTCAACTCAGAAGTTGGCAGTGCCGCTAGAGTGAGAGGGGCATTCCGTGTATGTTTGTCTGTCTTCTTTGATTAGGTTTTTGATAATAAATTCAGGCATGAACACACATGTGGTTAATCACATGTGGCTGCAGACATGGGGCTAAACTCAAATGGTTTCACACAGGTTTCTGGTTGTTTTTGGCTGTAAAGGAGATAAGCCAAAGGATTCTGGATGGATGCTCTTTCACTTCCAAGAATTACTTTTCTTTCTTTAAAAAAAATCATTTTCTTGGGGGCTCATACAACTCGTATCACAATCCGTCCATCCACCCACTGTTTCAAGCACATTTGTCCATTTGTTGCCATCATTCACAAACAGTTTCTTTCTACTTGAGCCCTTGGTGTCACCTCCTCATTTCTATCCCCTCCCTTCCCCACATTCCCTTCCTCCCTTCTTCATGAACACTTGATATTATATAAATTATTATTTTTCATTCTTACACTGACCAATGTCTCCCTTCACACACTTTTCTGTTGTACATCCCCCAGGGAGGAGGGGGTTGTATGTAGATCCTTGTGATTGACCTTCCCTTTCCCTTCCCACCTTTCCCTCCCCCTCCTGGTATCACTAATATCATTACTAGTCCTGAGGGGCTTATCTATCCTGGATTCCCTGTGTTTCCAGCTCTTATCTGTACCAGTGTACATCCTCTGGTCTAGCCAGATTTGTAAGGTAGAATTGGGGTCATGATAGTGGTGGGGAAGAAGCATAAAAAACTAGAGGAAAGTTGTATGTTTCAGCAGTGCAATACAGCACCTGACTGGCTTGTATCCTCCCTGCGACCCTTCCATTAGGGGATGTCCAGTTGCCTGCATATGGGCTTTGGGTCTCCGCTCTACACTCCCCTTCATTCACAATGATATGGGCTTTGGGTCTCCACTCCATACTCCCTCTCATTCACAATGATATGATCCTTTGTTCTTTTATGCCTGATACCTGATCCTATTTACATCTCATGATCACACAGGCTGCTGGTGTACTTCTTCCATGTGGGCTTTGTTGTTTTTTAGCTAGATGTCCGCTTGCTTATCTTCATACCTTTAAGACCCCAGATGCTATATCTTTTGATAGCCGGGCACCATCAGCTTTCTTGACCACATTTGCTTATGCACCTGCTTTGTCTTCAATGATCGTGTTGGGAAGGTGAGCATCGTGGAATTCTAGGTTAATAGAACAGAATGTTCTTTCATTGTTCTTTCATTGAGAAGAGGCCCAATGTCCATCTGCTATGTTAATACTAAACCTATAAATATATGTAAATAGAACTATTTCCCCATGGTCATGTATAAATATATTTACATATGTACAAGGGCAATGTAACCCAGAGGAATTACTGAAACCCACATGAAGGCTAAACATGATAGTGGGACAAGATGAAAGTAAAAGGAAATCAAGGAAAGAAGTAGGAGACAAAGGGTATTTATAGAGGTCTAAATACCGAGCATTACTTTTCAACTAAAGCAAAATACCTGTTATCCACTACAGTATCCCCTTTATTAAAAATGGAGGACATCTGACGATGAACTATTTTTAGGTGATGCTCCTATTCCTAGTATTAGTACAATGCTTTTGGTTTTCACAAGCATCCTACCAGATAGGAATTGTTTTTATTCCCTTTGTGACGGATAAGGAAGCTGAGATCTGCTGTTGTGATGTGCCATCGAGTCCGTTCCAACCCACAGCGACGTTATGTACAACAGAGGAACACGCTGCTACGTCCATGCCAGCCTCACCACGCTTCCTGTGCCTGGGTCCATGGCTGCAGCCACTGTGTCAATCCATCTCATTGAGGGTCTCCTACTATTTCATTGCCCCTCCACCAAGCACGATGTCCTTCTCCAGAGATTGTCATTCCTGGCAACATGCCCACAAATTCTCGCCATCTTTGCCTCTAAGGAGCATTCTGGCTGTACTTCTTCCAAGATGGATGGGTTTGTCCTTTCAGCAGTCCAGGGGATTTCTCTTATTCTTTTCCAGCACCACATTTCAAATGCATTGGTTTATCTTTGGACTTCCTTACTATGCAAATGTGCACAATTCCTTATGTGCAATTTTCTCATGCATCTGAGGCAAATGAAAATCCCATGGCTTGGGTCAGGCACACCTCATTCTCAAAATAACCCCCTTGCTTTTCAGCACTTTAAAGGGCCTTATGCAGCACAGTTAGCCAACGCCATGCGTCCTTTGATCTCTTTATTGCTCCTTCTGTGAGAGCTGATTGTGGTGCCAAACAAGATGGAATCCATCACAACTTCAAATGTTTCTCCAGTTAGCATGATGTTGCCTATCGGTCCAACTGAGTATTTTGGATTTCTTTACAATGAGTTGTAATCCATACCAAAGGCTGCAATCCTAGATCGCCTTCAGTAAGTGCTTCAAGTCCTCCTTACTTTCAGCATGCACGGTTTTGTCTTCTGAATATCAAAGGTTGTTAATCATCCTACCTCCAATCCTAATACCAGATTCTTCTTCATGTAATCCAGCTTCTCTGCTCTGTGTAAGATTGGTGACAGAATACAACCCTGAAGCGCACCTTTCCTGTTTTTAAACCATGCAATATGTCCTTGGTCTGTTCACACAACTGCGTCTCGATCCATGTACAAGTTCTGCATGAGCATGATGAGTGCTCTGGGATTCCTCTTCTTTTCAAGGTCATAAATTATTATGGTCCACAGAATCAAATGCCATAGCATATACAATAAAACACAAGTAAATATCTTTCTGGTAATTTTTGATTTTATGTACACTGAGTTGTAATTTATGCCTGATATAGTTTAAGTTTATTGTGCCAACCTGGCTGATAAACACATGTGGGGTTAATTGAAGGGCGGAGGGATAAATGGCTTAATGAGCCTCGCTTTTCTAGTTCTTGGGTCTCTTGTTTTCTGATGGCTGGACCAGAGTGCAGCTGCCTTAGCCAGTTCCCTGCTTCAGCTGGCAAGGCTCACTTCCTGCAAGACATCCCCAAGGGGAGGCCACATGGGCCTACCCTGATGCAGCCCTGGGTGCTGGAGCAGCTGTGTGAAGACACCTGCCAGCGCTGAGATGCTTACCCATTCACTGACTCAGCTTTCCTCCTGTAGTCGGCGTCATTGTGTCTGTTTTGTGACATGGAGGTCGACTTTATGGATTGGTGTCGGACATGTGGGTTAATGTTGGACTTGTGGGCTTGAGCAGCACTGGGCTGGGATGTTTTCTTGATGCGCACTTAACCTTTATATAAAACTCTCTCTTACACATATGAGTTTCCGTGGATTTGTTTCTCTAAAGTACCCAGACTAACACAATGCCTAAAGCTACAATCCTTGATCTTCAGCCAAGATCCATCCGACATCAGCAACAATATCTCTTGTTCCACATGCTCTTCTGAATCTGGCCTGAACTTCTGGAAGCTTCCAGACACTCTACTGCTGCCATTGTTGTTGGATGATCTTCAGCACACCTACTCACTAGATAGGGCCTTTTAGTTTCAGACAGTTCTGTGCAAAGTTCCCTTTACCTCCAATCTTGAACTGTTTCCTAGTTACTGATCATTGGTTTGAGGCTGATCACCTCCTCAAAGCTAGAACCACCTGCCTGTGGGATGCTCTGTGGAGGAAGATGCAGGATGAACACCAGGCTGACTTTGGCCTCGGGCTTCTGAGTGAGTGGCAAGTGTGTTCTGCAGAGTTCCACTGGTCTGTCCAACCCACACTGGAACGATGGTTCATTTTCCTTATAAGGGACTTTTCTCCCTGTTTTCAGCCATCATTTTCAAAATGCTTCCTGTAAGTTAAGAAGAGCACAGACAGATCATTTGGACACATAGTTTTTACAGGATAACTCATAATTACACATTAGGATCATCTGCAAACACTGGCAATTCTCTCGAAGTGTCTCATTAAATTTCAGGGACATCAAAACTCTAGGGAATTAGAAAACACCATGTAGAAGTTTAACAGTAATTTTAACATTTTCAATGTCTCCTTCTTTGACTGCTCAACCCACAGTCTCACAGACTTAGTGACATTCTAATCCAGAGTTTCTCAAACAGCACTATTCACCTTTTGCAAGAGCTAAGTCTTCGTTGTGGGCATTTTCTGTACGTCACTGGATGTTTCTAACCAGCCCTAGCCTCTAAAATGTATTTTAAATACTTTCTGACATTGCTTAGCTATTTCTGGAGGTCAAAATTGCCCATGGTTGAGATGCACTGGTCTCATTAGCATTTTGATTCTTGCTGCATGGTTTTTGTCTAGTTATTGAAACCCAACGAGTCATAGCTTAGTCATCTAAAACACGGGTACAGTGCATTGCTCTTTCATGGTTATTATTAACCTTAGATGAGATGTTGACTTAGTTAGTTGCTGATTTTCTCTTCAACCCATTAAAGCCCAACGTATACCCAATGTACAGCAGAGCCACTTTGCTCTTATCCTTAGGTTGTTCTCATTGACTGGATTTTAGAAGGCCTTTACTCCTAGTCTGTCTTAATCTGGAAGCTCCACTAAACCTGTTCAGCATCACAGCAACTAGGAAGCCTCCACTGACAGGTGGATGATGCCTGTGCTTGAGGTGCATTGGCCCAGGATCAAACTGAGGTCTCCCATGTAACAATAAATAATTCTGCCATCGGGTCACCAATGGGCCCCTACATGCGAGCCCCAAATCCACGCTCACGGCCATTGAGTAAATGCTGACTCATCGTGACCCCATGTGACCGATCACAACTACCCCTTTGGGTTTCTGAGACACGTTCGTCCTCACAGGGGCAGGTAGCCTCATCCTTCTCCCACTCTGCAGTTACAACACACTTCAATGTTAGATCTCTCCTAGATGCAAAAGGGACGTTCAATTGCTGACACTTCATTCAATTCTCTGAAAACCTGAGTTCACCTTCTGGGCCTCCGGAATAGCATTCCATGGTGTAGGAATCCTCTTCACCAGTCAAGTTGGTCTTCAGGAGCTGTGCACAACGAAACCGGTACGTTTAGCTAAATAAAAGTGGAAGGGGGATAGACTCCTTCTTTGGCCAGGCAAATAATATTCTGGGTAGAGCTTTACTTTGTTGCCATTCGTAGGTGATGTAAATGGTTAACACGGTTCACTGCTGATCAAAAGGATAGCAGTTTAGATCCACCCAGAAGTGCCTTGGAAGAAAGGCCTGATACCCGCTTCCTGTTCCTGCAAAAACAAACAAACAAACAAAAAAACCCCAAAAACAGCCACCGGAAACTCTACAGATTATGGTGCACAAACGTCACCGTGAGATGGAGGGGACTCATCAGAAACTTCTAGCCTGCTCTTTGCATTTTGATGGTTGAACAGATCATTTTCTGTTGAGAAGCTTTACACGACACCCAGCAAATGGAACTGCTTCTGATCAAGTTGATTCAAACAGCATATTTTCCATAAATCCTTTGCTAGATGTGTTTTTAATGAAAACAAAATTACTTTTCTCTCTGTATTATTCTCATTCCTGTTCTGCTCTGGCTTTCCCAGTGCACAAACGGTTAAGTGCACTTGGCTTTGCTGCCTCCCTCGTCCCTGCAGACTACCCTGGGAGGATTGAATGAAACTGATCGTACTAATGTTACATCGTTCAAATCCCCAAAGAAAGAGTAGCCGGGCAGATAGACGGAGTGACCCTGTAGAAAACAGCTGTCAAGGGCAGCTATTGGTTTATCTTTCATGGAAAGAGAGATGTAATGAATTCTAAATTAAGAGGTACTCGAGGCAGAGAGGGCTATCGGTCCACCAGGCGGCCACTGCCCCAACAGGAATTGGATCTGGAGCAGTCCGCCTGTCTGCCGGGTGAAGAAGGGTGTTTGCATGGCTTGGAAATGAACACACCTAACGGCTCAGGAGGCTGCAGGGACAGGTGCGGGCACTGTGTCCGGGTAGGCTGCCCCCGGAGGGCTGAGTGCACCCAGACTCCACACCTGGGGAGCGATCTCACACGGTGGCCCCCGAGGACAGTGTGGGCTTCCTCTCACTACTGCTGCTGTTTTCCGCCCTGTGGGAGCTGTGCTTCTTCCAGAATAAGTATGTTTTATATGTTAGCAAGAAGAGGTAAGACTTTGGAGGGAGAGTAACCCCGCCTTGGAACCTCATCTACCTTTTCAATATGTGCTCTTGGGCAAATTGTTTTTATCTTTTAGAGACTTGGTTTCTTAATCTTTAAATAGGGACAAAATGATACTTGCCCTTGAGAGTCTCTGCAAGGATTAGACGTAACATATATTAAGAGATTAGCCCAGGATGTGGCCCAGAGTGCTCACCCAGTAACAGTAGCTGATATGATTTCTAAATGAGAATATGAAGAATCAGAGCCCTGAGGAGACATATATAGGCACCTGACCAAGAGGTGACAGAACAAGGACACAGTCCATGTGTTTTGATTCTAAGAATTCTGCTCTTTGCTTAGATCAAACTGCTTGCTGTTGAGTCACAGAGTACACCTCTGTCCTATTAGCGTCTTCAACGGCTGACTTTTCAGAAGTAGATAACCAGGCCTTTCTTCCAAGGTGCCTTCGTGTACATTTCCAACTTTTGGGTTAGCAGTTAAGCACATTTACTGTGTTGTCACCCAGGGACCCCTTCCCTTAGACCCCAGTTGCCAAAGCCCAGGATGTAAAAGCAGTAATACAATTGGACGGTTATGATAAGAATAAGGAATGCCATTTTAGAACAAGCGTTCTGAGTTGCTGTCAGTTATACATACCCATCACACCCAGGAGATTGCTTTATTCCAGGTTACCATAAACACCTGTTACAGCAGCACCCAATATGGAGGAGACAGAGAGTGTTCAGGAGATGGCACTTGGTTCTTTTATCAACCTCAAAGAAGCATTCCTGAGTTGGGAACACAATGGTGAGGGAGATAAGATTCCTCCTGAAGGTCAGCCTATCGAGGAGACACATTTAAATAATTACAGAAATGTAAATAAATGCAATTTGACATAAATGCTAGGAAGACAGACTATGGGGCAGTATGTGAACATGTAAAATGGAAAAGACGAGTCAAAGGCAGGGGAGAAAGATGAAGCAGGGATGTATGTATGTCCAGTGACGAAAAGAGGTGGGTGTGAAAAGTAAGGTGACCCCAAAGGTCACATGGTAGAGAAATTGGTAGTCCAATAAAGGATCTGTGATATTTTATGAGACATGTTTTTCCTTCCTATGGTTGGAACTCAGAAAATCCCACTCCATCTTCATTGTGTCCCTCTCCATTTCTTCCAAGCAAGTACTCCCTGAGTAGGAAAGTGACTGACTATCCTGAAAGGAGAATTATTGTTGTTGTTATATTAATTCCAGAGA
This sequence comes from Tenrec ecaudatus, assembly GCF_050624435.1. NCBI lineage: Eukaryota > Metazoa > Chordata > Mammalia > Afrosoricida > Tenrecidae > Tenrec > Tenrec ecaudatus. The sequence continues at coordinate 9,379,989 of NC_134538.1, forward strand.
GCATCTAATAATTCATAGTTTGAAGCAAAATTTCATTCGCTTGAGATTTTGAACATATTTTCAGAGGATTTTGGTTCATGTTACTCATTAAGTGCCACTGTGTGGTTACAAACTGGACTGCTAACTGAAAGGTTGGCAGTTCAAAACCACCAGCTGCTCCCAGGAGAATGGTGATGTTTTCTACTCCTGTAAAGTTTAGTCTAGGAAACCCACAGGGGCCCCTCCGTTCTGCCCTGTAGGGTGACGAGGAGTCCGAGTAGACTCAGTGGCAGTGGGTTTGATTTTTGAGCTTTGGATCAGTCCAAGGAGACGCGGTGGCACAGTGGGCACATGCCAAGCTGCTAACCGCCAGTTTGAATGCACCAGCCACTCCGGGGGGGGGGGGGCAGAAAGGGGGGGAGGTGAAGCTTTCTGCTCCTGTAAAAATGTGCAGCCTCAGAAACCCACAGGGGCCATCTCAGTGTGCTTTCAAGGTCACGATTCAGTCAGGATTGACTTGATGGCAGTGAGTTCGTATTTTGGTTAACTTTTGGGCCAACCCAACTCCATTTTACAGGGATGGAAAGTAAGAGGTGGTCAGACAGAGATCTGGGGTCACGGAGCTAGTAAATGAGAGAAACAGAAGCAGGATCCAAGTCTCCGTGAGATTGTCCTTCTTCTTTCCCGTATGTTCGTTCATCTTGCTGCTGTTCCCAGAGCGAAGCGTTCTCCATAAGTTGACTAGATGAACTCCAGTAATTTTGATACTGTCTTAATGAGCAGCTCATTTGCTTATGTTTCCCCAAAGATTGAGTTTTCTTTAAGTCCATTTTCACTTTGCCTTATTGAATAGGGTCAACATCTCGAGCACAGCGAAACCAGCTCACTAGCTAACGAGGAGGGGACAAAGCAGGGGCCGAGGACCCTTCTGTACTTTGTGCGGCATGTCTTTCTCCCTTAGGCTGTAATGGAACCTGCAGTCCCTCCTCCCGGCATTGCCACCACACGATGGTTGGACTATTCTGTAACCACAGCGTAAAATTTTCTAGCTAGCCCGTGAATCGGGTGATTCCTTGAAAGTAGATGGCTTTTCTGTTTCAGCAAGGTTTACATACTTTTGCCTTTTAAACATATCTTCCATTAAATGCTGAAGAGATCCTTTGTCCTGAAAGATGAACTGGGATAAATGCCTGATTATTAGCACACATACCACCTTTGGAGTGGAATGACTCATGTTTTGATTTAATGCAAATGGAACCTCAAGAATAATTAGCACAGATGGCCCACGGGCCCAGGGAGCACCCAGTTAACCAGCAGGAGCGTTGATCCAATTACATATCGACTGCAGAACAGGTGACTGGTCAATTTCTTTTCTTGGCTTGGGAGACTGGATTCACACCCTTCTGAGTTCAGAGACAGATTTTAGATAGGGACGACATCAACAGCTATAATGTGAGGATTGGAAATAAATCTTATCAAGGCAAATGAAAACCAACACAAGTTTGGGTCCCTTTAGCCATTTTCCAGCTGCGACAAATTAACCCCAGGAACAAGTCAGCGCAAAGGTTAAAAAAGTTGAGATCAGTGCTAACGTACCTGCTAATTCAGCAAAGGTGGCTTGTTTGAGCCTGTCACTACAAAGCCTTCTCTTAGCACGGCATAGTTTACCCACCAGATAAACTACTCAGATGCACGCATTGTTTATTATCCTCTTAACTCTCATCATATATGCAGCCCCCACCCCCCCTCAGAGGAGGCTTGCATGTTGCTATGATGCTGAACGGGTTTCTGCCAAGCTTCCAGATGAAGACAATCTTCCCGGTGGCTGCTTTCCAAAATTCAGCCGACGAAATCCCTGTAGATCACATGGTCCGGCCCTCACACAATCACAGCATTTCATTCCATTGGGTGTGAAGTTCTCAGGCATTTGGGGCAAGCTTGAGGGCAGCTAATAATAGCAACAACCATGTCCACAGAAGGACGACCTTATTCCTCAAAGCTCTTTGTGTGTCTGTCCTTGTATGAATATTTTGCCTGTTTTATTTAATTTCATTCTCATAACCATTCTGTTGGCAATGTTTTGCTTTCACCATTTTACAATCAGGGACCTGGAAACATAAGTTAAATATCTGCTATTTACCTAATAAAGGAAAGGCCATTCCTCAAGGAGGGCACGCGACACCTGGTGGGATTTGATCAGGAGAAATGTAGTGGAGAATTACTGAAAGTCGAATGAAGGTCGAACATGATAGTGGGACTGGAGGAAGGTAAAAGGAAATAGAGGAAGGAACAAGGATGCAGAAGACTTTTATAGAGGTCTAAATACAGGCATGGACATATGTAAATGTATTTATATATAATGATAGGAATATAGGTCTATGTGCATATATTTATATGTTAAGTATTAAGGTAGCAGACAGACACTGGTCCTCTACTCAAGTGCTCCTTCAATGCAAGAACACTTTGTTCTAATAACCTGGCATTCTGTGATGTCACCTTCCCGCCACTATCGCTGAAGACAAAATGGGTGCAGAGGCTAATGTGGTGAAGAAAAGCTGATGGTGCCTGGTTGTTAAGAGATATAGCATCTAAGGTCTTAAAGGTTTGAAGATGAACAAGTGGCCATATAGCAGGGAAGCAACAAAGTTCACATGGAAGAAGCACACCAGCCTATGTGATCACCAGTTGTTGACAATATCAAGTATCAGGCATTAGAAGACCCCAAACAAATAATCATATAGATGCAAATGAAGAGGGCGGAGTGGAGACCTAAAGCCCATCTGTAGGGGATTTGAAATCCCCTCACAGAAGGGTCACAAGATAGGGACCAGGCAGTCAGGATGCAGTATAGCACCGATGAAGCATGCAACAATCGTCTAGCTCTTTAATGCTTCCTCTCCTCCATCATGAGGACTCCAGTTCTACCTTACAAATTCAGCTAGACCAGAGCATGTGCACTAGTTCAGATAAGAGCTCTTGACACACGGAATCCAGGACACATAAGCCCTTCAGGAACAGTAATGGGAGTAACAATATCATGAGGGTAGGTGAAGGGGGGGCAAGAGGGAATGGATCACAATGATGGACATATAGCCCACCCCTGCCCCCACAACAGGGCCAAACAACAGAAACATGGGTGAAGGGAGGCAGTGGAGGTGTAAAATATGAAAACAATAACATTATTATTTATCAAGGGTTCATCTGGGTGGGAAGGGGGGAGAGGGAGAGAGAAAAAGAGGAGCTGATACCAAGGGCTCAAGTAGAAAGAAAATGCTTTGAAAATGATGATGACAGCATATGTCCCAATGTGCTTGATATAATTGATGTATGAATTGTTATCAGAGCCGTAAGAGACCCCAATAAAATGATGTAAAAGAAGAAAAGACAATGCCATTCAGTATATGGTTGCATCAGGATAAACCCCAGAGGACAAGTCCATCCGTCGCCGTGTGGTTGTGAAGCCAGCAACTAGTTCAACAAGACTTATCCTGTAAGAGCGTACAGATCGATGCCTGGCTGATAGGCAAGGACTATTCCTAGTAGTGGGACCATTACGTGCTTAGCTGCTAACCAAGAGGTTGGTGGTTTAAGCCCATCAAGCAGCTCGGTGGGAGAAAGATGAGGTGACCTGCTTCCACAAAAATTACAATCTAGAAAATTCTATGCAACAGTTCCACTTTGTCACACGAGGCTGCTGGGAGCTGGAAACAGACTTCACAGCACCCAACAAGCACCCAGCAGCAACTTGGGTAATCATCGCTTTTTGGGCCGCACTTGCCATGTGACACTGACCAGGAACAAAGTTCGCATCCTCCAGCTATGTAGGGCTTGGGAAAACATCAAGTTACTGTTCATATAACAAAGCAAAGACGCCTGCTGGTGCAGTGGTAAAGTATTCGGCTGCTAACCAACAGGTCAGTGGTTAGAAGCCACCAATTGCTCGATGGGAGAACGTTGTAGCCGTCTGCTTCCAGAAAGATTTATAGACATAGAAACACCACGAGGGCAGTTTTACTTTGTCCCACAGGGTCACTTTGAGTAGGAATTGATTCTACGACATTATTATAAATTTTTAATAGCAAAGAGAATAAAGTATTTTTTTCAAGCAGACTGTCATCAATAGATTTAATTGGAGATTATTTGAAATAAGGCACAAAGGATAAGTTGTTTTCTTATCTGACAACGTTAACATTGCTGCATGTGTGTTATATATTTATAATGCAGCACCAAGATCCGTCTAGATTCCTGAATTATAAGAACTGAGATCCACCCTCTTGAAGCTGTGCCATTTCTTTATTTTTCGGTAAATGAAACCCAGGGATGTTGAGCCTACAGGGAAAGCAAATATAACAAAGGGTTGAGGGAAGGGGGAATATAGAAGGGTGGGGGGCTTAAGAGAGAGATGCGTCAAGAAGTCCAGCAAAGAAAAGTATGTTTTGGAAAACATGTATGATTATAGAGAAAATTGTACAATTATGTTCGACATAATTGCACTATGGAATGATGTGACATATGTATTGACATCCAAATTACAGCAAAAAGCGAAACAAAACAAAAAACCAACCCAAAACCAAACCAAACCGCCATGTGTCCAGGAATGGGTTTTGGGCTGGCACTGAATCCTAGCGCCAACTTAACAACCATCAGTTCTTACATTGTGGTCCTGCTCGATACACACTTTCATGAAATGATCACTGAAGACACGGGCGCTATGGCAAAGTGTGGTGAAGAAAGCAGATGGTACCTGGCTATCAATTGGAATAGTGTCTGGGGCCTTAAAGGCTTGTACTCAAACAAACAGCTGTCTAAGCGAGGAATCAACTAAGTCCACTCAGCACATAACCTTGTGTGATCCAAGGATGACAATTACAAAATTTGAGTATGGTGAGAAAAGCATCAGAGCAAAAATTATGAGCACCCAATCTGTGATGGGCTAGATGGGGATGGAGGTATCCCCAAACCCGTGTGCAGAGTAACTAGTCAGACTGAGCCACTGGCAGATCCGCTCTAGCCACAGGCAAGTCTTGAATACCCTTATTACGAGGCAGAGACTACTGTAATCTTGATTATGCTGGATTGACCTTGATACTTGGCCAGTTGATCACCCTATAGACTCAACCTAAATTTTTTCTGGGTGCAGGTATGTCTTACTGGTTCCACGACAGAAATTTATTACCTGGGTTTTTGAATGCTGTTGAGAGTCTTCTCCTTCTTACACATTGTTTGTATTTTTGTCTGTATACTATTACATTTTTATCATTATCACCTTAGTGCAATTTTGTTTTTTTTATTGTTTTTTGTTGGGTCTTCCCACTGGGAAGCACTGGAGGAGTGGGTGCATAATGAAAATAACAGACACAAGGGATTATGAGAATACAGGGATGGGGGTTGAGGTAGTTAGTTTATTGTGCCAACCTGGCTGATAAACCTATGTGGGGTTAATTAAAGGGTGTAGGGATAAATGGCTCAGTGAGCCTTGCCTTTCTAGTTCTTGGATTTCTTGCTTTGTGATGGTCAGACCAGAGTGCAGCTGCCTTAGCCAGTTCCCTGCTTCAGCTGGCAAGGCTCACTTCCTGCAAGACATCCCTGAGGAGAAGCTCCATGGACCTACGCCGATGCAGCCCTGAGTGCTAGAGAAGCTGTGTGGCGACCCCTGCCAGTGCTGAGATGCTTACAAGCTCACTGACTCAGCTTTCTCCCTGAAGTCGGCATCACAGCCGATGCGCGAGCTTGATGGTGGGGCAGGAGGAAGATAAAAGGAAACAGAGGAACTATTTAGGAAACAAAGCTATGGATAGAGGTATAAGCATCGGTGCGTACATCTGTAAATAAATTAGTTCATAAAAATAGAGGTATTGGCCTACGTACATATATTTATATGGCAAAACACCGAGGTAGTGTATGGACTTCGGGCCTCTGTCCATGTCCTCTCTCAATGCACACTCCCTCAAAGAACACTTTGTTCTAACAAGCTGGCATTACGTGATGCTCACCCTCCCAGCAAAATTGCTGAAGACAAAACGGGTGCACAAGCAAATGTGGTGACGAAAGTGGTTGGTGCCTGGCTATCAAAATATATAGCATCTGGGGTCTTCAGGGCTTGAAGTTAAGCAAGTGGTCATCTAGCAAGTGGTCAATGAAGCAACAAGCCCACATGGAAAAAGCACACCAGCCTGTGTGATCATGAGGTATCTATCATTAGGATCAGGTAACAGGCATCAGAAGACCACAAACAAACAAACAAACAAACAGAAAACCATATTTTTGAGAAAGAGGAGGTCTGAACAGAGATCCAAAACACATCCCTTCACAGAGGAGTCACAGGGAAGGGATGAGTCCATCAGAGTTCAGTAAAGCATCGATGAAACACACACTACTCCTCTTGTCCCTTGAGGCTTCCTCACCCCCCACTATGATGACCCCAGCACTGCCTTTTACTTCACGCTAGACCAGAGCATGCATATCAGTACAGCCAAGAGATAAGAGCCTATGATACACACAACCCAGGAACAGCAACAGGAGTAGAAATACCAGAAAGGTAGGAGGAACATAGGGAGAGGAGGGGAGGAAGATGATTCACATATAACTACACAGTCCCCCCTCCAGGGGGGATGGACAGTAGAAACCACAGGGGCAGGGAGACAGTGGTCAGTGTAAGATATGAAAATAATAATAATCTATAATTTATCAAGGGTTGACAATGATGGGGTGGGGAGGGAGGGGAAAAAAGAGGAGCAGATACCAAGGGTTCAAATAAAAAGCTGTAAGAGCCTCCAATAAAATGATCATTAAAGTAAAAGGAATAAGAAAAAGAAGGAACTCAGATTCCTACACATTGGAAATTCTAAGTGTCTTTTGAAGTTTTTTGGTCTGTTTGGGGGCCTTTGATCAAAACGGAAGCAGGGGTCTCATTTCATTGTTCTTCTGAACCAACCAAATTGTCATGATAAATGTATTCTTCAGGTTATTTTTTAAAGACCAGACTGGTACAAGTCACCTTCGTTCATCAGATAAGCCCTTCCTTTAGTCATTGACCTTTTACAGCAGAGATTTTAATGGTTTTGTTAGATCTATACAGTAATTCAACCAGCTTAACAGCTTGTAGTCATTGGCCTTTGAGTCTATTTTTATGAATATGCTGTTCTAAAACTCTGGTATTATTGACCCATATATGAACAATAGGAGCTCACATATTCATAGATAAGTTTTTGATTGAAGTCTCTAAATCAGTTATTCTGGATAATGGAATGGAAATTCTTGGAAGGGGCCATTCTTTTTTATTTTTAATTTTTTGTAGAGACCATTCTTATCCAAGGTGATTGACTAGAGGGTTTTCAGCAAGAGGTAAGATTCTTTTAGCTATGTGGAAATACTCAACATCACTGGTACAATGAGTAGCTAGTTGGTTACTGAGCACATCTCGAGCAACTCAAAGAGTGCCTAGAATATAGTGGCCCATCATTCACCATCAGTCATCACAATTAATGCTCCATTAATTTTCTAAACTAGCAAATTCAGATCCACCACATTAAAACACATGCCCCGAGGGATACAGAACGCAGCAATTGATGATTATCATTGAATCTACAAAACGAATATGTAAAAATCCGGGATGATTGATAGTATGATTCATCTACAAGGGCAATGTACCCAAACCTGATTGAAGGCCAAACATGAAAGTGGGAGAGGAGGAAAGCAAAAGGAAAGCGAGGAAAGAACTCGGAGGCAACGGACATTTACGGAGGTCTAAATACAGGCCTGTCTAGATAGGTAAATACATTCATATAGGATGATAGGGAAGAGATATATTCATTTATAAAGTATTACAGCAGCAGATGGACATTGGACCTCCATTCAAGTACTTCCTCAGTGCAAGAACAATTTGTTCTATGAACACAGCAATCTGTGATGTTCCCTGACACGATTGCTGAAGACAAAATTAGTGCACAAGCAATTGTGGTGGAGAAATCTGATGGTGCCTGGCTATCAAAATACATAGCATCTGTTGTCTTAAAGGCTTGAAGATAAACAAGCATCCATCCATTGAGAAGCAACAAAGCCCACATGGGAGAAGCACACCAGCTTGTGTGATCATGAGGCATCGATGGGATCAGGCATCAGGCATCAAAGACCCCAAACAAAACAAAACATAACAAAACAAAACTGCATCAATGGGAATGAGGGGGAGGGCAGAGTGGAGATTCAAAGCCCATCAGTAGTGAATTGGACACACCCTGTCAGAAGGGCCACAGGGAAGAGATGAGCCAGTCAGGGTTCAATATAGTACTGACAAAACACACAACCTTCCTCTACTTCTTTAATGCTTCTTGACCCACCCTCCTCATGCTATTATGACTCCAATTTTATCTTACAAATCTGGCTAGACCAGAACATGTAAACTGGTACAGGTAAGAGCTCACAACACAGGGAATCCAGAACAGATAAACCCAGTGGGACCAATAAGGGGAGCAGTGATACTAGAAGGGTGAGAGAAGGGAGGGGGGAGTCAGGGGGAACCAATCACAATAATCAACATATGGCTCCCCCTCCCAGGGGGACAGAAAGCAGAAAAGTAGGTAAAAGGAGACAGTGGTCAGTGTAAGACATAAAAAAATAAAGAAGAAATTAAAAATTATCAAAGGACATGTGGGAGGGATGGTGTTGGAGGGAGGACAAAATGAGGAACTGATATCAAGGACTCAAGTAGAAAGAACATGTTTTGAAAAGATTATGCCACAATGGATATATGTATGGATTGTGATAAGACATGTCAGAGCCCCCAATAAAATAAAAATTAAAAATAAAAAGAGAAGAAAAAATTGTATGATTGATCTAAACTACCGAAATCACTTTGGATGTAACAATCAGGAAAATTAGAATAATCAGTCATCAAAATCTTTTGGTCTTGTACCTCATGCAAGTAACTTCTGTATATGGCAGATAAATTCAAGCCAGGGATAGTAAGAGTGTTTCCATTAGGTGTATTCGAAGATGCCCAAAGTCATAGTCAAAAGGCAGGCATATCTTCAGCTGTGTGATCAACTGTGGGGGGTGGTAGTAAATGATGGTGATACACAGGTCAGAGGTTTCTTGGATAGCTTCAAGGCTATGGTGACATACCCCAAAGTGGTTAAATTTATAAAATGCATTATTCTTCCAAGAGTAGGAAAAGAGGAGAATGTATATCATCAAAAAATGCGGATTCATCTGAAGATGTGGTAGGAATCATTTTGAAGCAGGAGCTGAGATCTCCTCATAGCTAGACCCAAGCCATGGCATTGTCAATGGTCTCCTATGTAGGTGACAGTTAGACCGTGAACAAGAAAGGGCAAAGAAGAAACGATGCATTTGAATGATGGTGTTGGCTGGAATATACTGAAAGTACGACTGGCAGAAGAGCAACTACATCTGTATGCAAAGAAGTACAACCAGAATGATCCGCAGAAGAGACGATAATGAGACCTCATTTCACATACTTTAGACCTGTTGTTAGCAGAGTCAAGTACCTGGAAAAACAGGTGGACAGACAGCGAGAAGGAGGAAGATTGCTGTTTTAGTGTACACCACTAAATTCAAGGTGAGACCCCATCTGGACTACATTACAAGGAACACATTGATTAAGTCTTAAAATAGACAAAGACTGCAGAAAGATATTCACACACCACCTGCATGAAGGAGACCATGAACACGAGGTTACAATGGTGTCCGGGGGTTCACAATTGAGGCGTGAGATAAATAGAGTATTGGGGGGCAAAGGAAACTATCACAAAAGCATGATCCATACATATATCCATTGTGGCATAATCATGTTCTTTCTACTTGAGTCCTTGATATCAGTTCCTCATTTTGTCCTCCCTCCACCACCATCCCTCCCACATGTCCCTTGATAATTTATAATTTCTTCTTTTTTTTTATGTCTTACACTGACCACTGTCTCCTTTTACCTACTTTTCTGCTTTCTGTCCCCCTGGGAGGGGGAGCCATATGTTGATTATTGTGATTGGTTCCCCCTGACTCCCCCCTCTCTTCTTATTGTGGTGAGGGGTTTTTCTTTATCTTAAAAAAAAATAATTGTATTGGGGACTCATATAACTCTTATCACAATCCATCCATCCATTGTGCCAAGCACATTTGTACATTTGTTGTCATCATTTTGAAAACATTTTCTTTCTACTTGAGCCCTTGGTATCAGCTTCTCATTTTTACCCTTCCCCTCCCTCCTTAATGAACCCTTAATAATTTATAAATTATTATTATTTTTCACATCTCACACTAACTGATGTCTCCCTTCACCCACTTTCCTATTGTCCATCTCCCTTGGAGGGAGTTATATGTAGATCATTGTGATCTATTTCCCCCTATTTCCCCCCACCTTCCCTTTCCCCTCCTGGTATGGCTACTCTCAGTATTGGTCCTGAGGGGTTTATCTGTCCTGGTTCCCTGTGTTTCCAGCTCTTATCTGTACTAGTGTACAACCTCTGGTCTAGCCAGATCTGTAAGGTAGAATTGGGTCATGAGAGTGGGCGGGAGGAAGCATTAAAGAACTGGAGGAAAGTTGTATGTTTCCTCAGTGCTACACTGCACACTGACTGGCTCATCTCCTCCCTGTGACTCTTCTGTAAGGGGATGTCCAGTTACCAACAGATGGGCTTTGGGTCCCCACTCCACACTCCCCCTCATTCACAATAATATGATTTTTTGTTCTTTGATGCCTGATACCTCATCCCTTTGACACCTTGTGATCACACAGGCTGGTGTGCTTCATCCATGTGGACTTTGTTGCTTCTCAGTTAGATGGCCACTTGTTTATCTTCAAGCCTTTAAGACCCCAGACGCTATATCTTTTGATAGCTTGACACCATCAGCTTTCTTCACCACATTTGCTCATACATCCACTTTGTCTTCAGTGATCATGTGGGGAAGGTGAGCATCATGGAATGCCAGGTTATTAGAACAAAGTGTTCTTACATTGAGAGAGTACTTGAGTAGAGGACCCATTTCCATTTGCTACCTTAATACCAAACCTATAAATACATGTGCATAGATCTATTTTCCCATCAGCATATATAGATATATTTACATATGTACATGCCTGTATTTAGACCTGTATCACTTCCCTTTGCCTCCTAGTTCTTTCCTCTATTTCTTCTTGTTTCACTATCATGTTCAGCCTTCATTTGGGTTTCAGTAACGTCTCTTGGTTACATTACCCTTTATCAAGCCCTACCAGGCCTCCTACACCCTTCTCACCTTCGATTTTAGATCACTTGTTGTTCCTTTGTCCCTGAGTTTGTTAGCACCCATTTCCTTTCCATCTCCTTCCCTTCTCCCATGTCCCTCTGGAACCGTCGGTCCAGTTGTTTTCTTCTCCAGATAGTTTATCCCGCCTATCTTATCTAGATAGACCTGCAGAGACAACGACATGCACAAAAACAAGACAGAACAAAACAAAGCAACAAAGGAAAACAAAATAACAGCAAGAGCAACAAAAACAACAATGACCCCCCAAAAAGTCTATAAATAGTTCAAGGCCTGTTTGTTGACCTTTACAGGTGGTTTTCTGGTCGCGTCTGATGGGGTACCACGCCCTGGCCCCAAAGTCTACTTTTGGTATTGAGGAGTTTTTCTTTAGTTGAACCCAAGACTCTATACTTTCATATTGGCAGCACAGAAATTGGTTCAAAGCACAAGATAAGGTTCTTTCCACTTAGTATTTAGGCTGTCTTTGACTTGCTGTTTTTTCCTCCCCAAAATATAATCACCAAATTGGGATTTGAGACTATAATGATCCTGATCGGGGGACTTGTTGGCAGTTAAAAATTTATCATCACTCTTTGCAGCAAAATAAAGCAAGAAGTGACCATCTTTTAGTAAACTCTCATTTAAAATTTGAGTGGATATGCCGATATCCTTGGTTGCCTCTTTACCCATTCTACACAAAGGGCCTAAAAAAGAAATGGGGGTACTGCCTGACACTGTCACACCAGGGAAGGGGCTAGTTTCCCCACTAACCTAGACAGCAGCTTGCCAAAGCACATTAAGCAACACAACTTATAGACTCTTTAAACTTTCCTCAGAAGCTACTTAGTCTTCCAAAGGAAACACTACTCAGAGATGAGCTCTACGCAGTTCTACAGCAGCTTTGGAGCAATCAAGTGGTTTCTGGCAAATATTTTAAGAAGTGGGACTATATGAAGATGTGTTAGACAGGGTTCTCTAAAGAAACAAAACCAGATTGCTAATAATTATATATATATATTTATACAGATAGATAGATATATAATACAAGAGATAAGCAGCTACGTTATAAGGCAGTAAAAATGGCTCAGTGCAACTCACTCCCGTGAGACATTTGTGAGACACTGGCAGTCCTTCAAGTCTTGAGGGCCGGCAGGTAGTCCTCGGTAGAGAAATTCAGGCTATCTGGGCACAGGCAGCAAACAGCAAGGCAGGTCACCAACAGTCAGCCAGACAACAGGGTCCGACATACCCCAGCTCAAGAGATGCAAATTCCAATGGTGTGGCGAAGCAGGTCTTGAAGGAACCTCAAATTGCAGTGACACAGTCCATGGGTTAGGTGTCCCACAGGTAGTGTAGCTTGAGAATTAAGGTACAGAAAAAGCAAGGCAGCTGCACACTGGTCTGATGATCAAAGAGTGAGAGACAAGAAAGGCGAGGCTTGCTGAGTCATTTATCCCTCTACCCTTCAATTAATCCCACATGTATTTATCGGCCAGGTTGGCACAATAAACTAACTACCTCCATGAAGAAGAGGAGGATTGCAGAGGATCGGAGGAAGGCTTTTTATTAACAACCTATAAAATGCAGATGTCAGAATTTTGTTTGCTAAAATGGAGGAGGACTTGAAGCACTTGCTGATGAAGATCAAGGACTGCAGTCTTTAGTATGGATTATCACTCAATGTAAAGAAAACCCAAACCTCACCTGGACCAATAGACAGCATCATGCTAAATGGAGAAGTGATTGAAATTGTCAAGGATTTCATTTTACTTGGGTGCACAGTCAAAGCTCCTGGAAACAGCAGTCAATAAATCAGATGACATTGGACAAATCTACCGCACAGAACTTTTTCAAGTGTTGGACAATAAAAATGTCACTCCGAGCATCTTATACTTGGCCCAAGCCATTGTGTTTTCAATTACTGATCACTCCTGACACCATATGTCAGTACATATGATGGAGTCTCATCCTCCTCATTTCTAAGGATCAGCCAGCCTGTTCTCAAAACAAATACATCAACAACAACAAATTCTTCACTGCCATAGAGTCAGTACCAACTTGTAGCGGCCTTGTAGGACAGAATAGAACTCTCCCTGTGGGTTTCTGACACTCTAAGTATTTATTTGCTCTTGTAGCAGTTCATGGTACCTTCCATCTTCTTGTCAAAACCATAATACAAAGGCATCGTTGGCCTTCCTTCTCCATTGTCCAATTTACACATGGCCACGTCGGTACTGGCAGCACCATTAAATCAAATTCGAACCTCTAACCTGTCTCTCATCTGTATTTCTGCTCATGAGCATTACAGAAACCAAGGGAGATGGCCAGGAAGCCTGCAGTCCCTCCAGTAGCAATCTTTTTGGGTGCTTTCCACTAATCGTGAATTTTAAAATGTGGAACTGGCCTGGGATGTTATAATTCATCAGTGTGTTTGTCTCTTAATAACCTCCATAGAAGCTTTTCTTGACCCATATAGAATATTGGACTTCACCTCAAGGAAGGCCCCTTTAATTATACTTTCCTCAGACTGGATAGTAGTTGAGGGACTTAAAATAAAGCAACAAGTTAAAGATCAATTTTTCAGATCTATGGAGCAGAGGATAGGTATCTTGAAATCTTTGATAGAAAATTATGCCACATGCTGGAAAAGAGCTGTAGGCCATGAGCAGTAAGCTAACTGACCATAATTTAAATTTATTTTAATAATCTTTTCCTCATAAGACAACTATTTTCCTGACTTCACTTTTAGTTCATTGGAATTACTGCCTACCGGTGTCAATTGCAAGATGGTGAGGAAAGAGGAACTACTTTACACACAAACAGAATAGAACGTCTGCCTGTGACCTGGGACCTCTGGTATGGAATTCACTTCATCTGTAAGCCAGAGTGCCCTAATTTCCTCCTCTAGAGGTCAGAATCAGAGGTGTAGGGTTACAGCTGTCTAAATTCTCATAGACATTTGAAATGGAATGGCCCTGCTGGTTTTGTTTAATTACACGGTTACTCTTAGACATAGTTAATAATGAGAAAATCATAGCCGGAGTGGTCTGAGGCTGACCCAGCCAGAGAAAGATGAACTTATATTTTTTAACAGGCTGTCACGGACACTGCTGTTCCTTTCAGATACATTTGGCTTTACTAGTCATCTGAATGAGACAAGGATTCTTAGGTCACTCCATTTCCCAGGATCAGGACACATAAATCAAAGCTGAGCATCAAAACTTCATCCCAGAAGTGACTCGGTGCCTCTGTAAATGGGGCAGAGGGCTTCCCTCGGGCCCCTGGGCAGGAGGCTGCTTATTGGTATTCAGAGCTTGAATCGGGCTTTTGACCACGTAAGTCCTGCTGATTGTGCAGCGCCATAAATAATTCTAATGAGAAGACTGGCAGTCTTCATGATCTCGTGTTGCTGTATCTGCAATGCCACAGAGAATAGCTTTAACCAACAGAAATGTACTTTCTCACAATTGAGGAGCCTGGAAGTCTAAAAGCCGCCCTCCGGTCCTAGAGGAAGACTCTTTCTCTTGGGTGGCTCTGTGGGAAGTCCTTTTGTTTTCTGGGTACGGAGAGATCTCCATGTGTCTTGGAGTCTATCTTATTCATTTTTTTCCTTTGCTTACTTATTTAATATCTTTTATATCTCCAGAGAAATGGACTCGAGATTTAGTCTATATCAACCCTGCCTCATTAACTAAACAAAGACAATCCATTCCTCAATGGAATTATAATCAGGGCCATAGAAGGGAAGATTTACATCAATTTTGTGGGGCCATACTTCACTTCACAGCTCGACCAATAAAGCTCAAGACATCGAAATACCCATAATATAAGCCAGGCTGTTGAGATTTTCTAATGCCAACTGTGGACACACACACACACATACACACACCCCTTCTAGAATTTTCAGATATTGCCTGCCTATAATTTTTAAGTAAGTTTCATGAACTAGTACAGTAAAACAGATTATCTCTGCTCTTTTAATTGGACCCTTACACTGAAGTTGAGCCCATATTGAAACATTGGGTGATTTTGATAAAAACACCTTTCCTCAACTCAAAATAAAAATGTAGCTATTTGAAACCAGACAGTTAAAAAAAATTCTCTAAGGAAAAACCGCTATTGTCAAATTGACTAGTCTATTTAAAAAAACTAGAAGATTTTACAGTAACACAGTTTTACCACCATTCAAAAGGTCAAAATATCTGCCTCTCTTTCTAAAATTAATTTTTGTCTGTGGTATTGGTCCAATCTAATGTACACATCTTAAATTTCTGGAAAGCATCTGTGAAATTCCATATAATTCTTATTATTGCCTCTATGCAAAATCAAGTGTACACTCATACGACTTTGTTCAATCACTCCTTCTTAACTCCAGAATAAATTACAAAGAAATTCAACCAGCATTTAGCAGTTCCCGGAGACACTTCAATTTCATCTTTATTTTAATCAGGAACCAGCCATTTGGGGCAATGAAGGCAATTTGATAACATTACTTTTGCTGTCAAGTCAATTCTGATACATGTGTAAAGTGCAGCACCGTGCTCCGTAGCTTTGTGAAAGCTCTGAGATATTGGAAGGAGATTGCCAGGCCTGTCTTCCAAAGCACCTCTGAGCGTGTTCACTTGGTAAGAGAGTGCTTAACTGTTTGTATCATTCCAATGTTGTCTTGAAGTTCAAAAGAAATAATGTGAAAGGTATTAGACAGAAGACCGTAATTTCTCTTATTGTTCCTCTTCCTAAGGTCACAGGAATGCACTGTTAACCGGCACTCGTATTGCTGAAGTTTGTAGGAAGTCTTCGTATTTTGGAAGTTCCAGTGATAGCAATTTTGCTTTCTGTGCAGGAGTCCCGCATCTGATCACGCAGGCCTCACGCACAGCTGCCACCATACCACAAGGGAATGTTTGCATGTTGCTGTGATGTTATATATGGAATCACTATGGCTTGGAATTAACTTGACAACTGTGATTTTTTATTTTTTTTTGGGGGGGGGCTTTAATGCCCACAGACAGATAGTTGTGGCCTTCGTAATTGTCATTCCAGCCACTAGGTAAAAAAAGCAATGAGATGATTCCTTAATGGTTCCTGTCATTTCTACATTTATTTTGCTGATGATGTCTTCTCCCCCCTCCGTGTTCCTGGATGGTCTAGACCAGGGGTTGGCAAACTGAAGCTCTCTAATCGTATGTGGCCCTTTCGGTATGTACATGTGGCTCTGCAGTGAACTTGAAAATGAAAACATAACTCTCATTTCATTTATAATGGTACTTACAATTTTCTCTATTTGTAAACATATAGGATTGGCTCTTCTCTCTCAAAATTGGGCTGGCACCTGGCCTAGCCCATCTCTGTGGTCTTCATCCCACCCTTGTCCCTTTGGGACCAGGAGTTCCCAAGGACAGGCTGTTTGTTGCTCCCTTGATTTTGCTCCTCTGGCACCTGGTATCTAGTGCTGGTTCTGTGACATTTTCTTGAATAGATGCAATCTACGGTTCACAGTTTCCTCTTTTGTTATGTTTCATGCATGCGTCAATGATTGCAAAATACACTTCTGTCAACACGATCTTGCTTCCTTAGTAGACCCAACTCCTTGCTGTGACTTTTCCTCCATTATGGTTGACTTTTCCTTTGTTCATTAGAAATGAGAACAGAATAAGAGTTGTATGAGCCCCTAATAAAATGTTCAAAAAAAAAAAAAAGAAATGAGAACAGAATATTTATTGTACTCACAGGTTATCTATCTTTCAACTGGCTTCTATAACATGATTATTCAGAGTTTTGTACTGGACAAAAGTTGTAAGGTTCAGTTCTGCCCCTTAAACACTTTCATTACAGAATTTCTCAAATCCATATATACATATAGAAGATAGTATAAGGAATCCCCATGTAGTTTTCACCCAACGTCAATAATGATGAACATTTTTCCTGTTATTAATTATTCTATTTCCCTTCCTTGCTTGAAAATAAACTCCCCTCACACAATGTACTGTGAGGTAAAATGAAGACATATTAACCCATAAACCCTTTAGCGTTCATCTCTGACATATA
Source organism: Tenrec ecaudatus (assembly GCF_050624435.1). Lineage (NCBI taxonomy): Eukaryota > Metazoa > Chordata > Mammalia > Afrosoricida > Tenrecidae > Tenrec > Tenrec ecaudatus. Next base: position 9,397,257 of record NC_134538.1, read on the forward strand.
GGCATTTATTAACTGTATATCACAACATTACTATTGTAGCTGAAACAAAATCAAAGGTAAATTATATGTTCAATATCCTCCATATTAATAATATGCTCAATATCCTCCATATTAAAATTTCCCTAATTCTCCCAAAAGTGACTTTATACCATTGGCCTTTCAAATCAGGAACCAAACAGGCCACATCTGTATTTGGTTGACTGTTCAACTTTCATTTTTAAAGATAATTTTATTGGGGGCTCTTACAGCTCTTATAACAATGTATACATCAATTGTATCCAGCATATTTGTATATATGCTGCCATCATTATTTTCCAAACATGTACTTTCTGTTTGAGCCCTTGGTATCAGCTCCTCCTCTACCCTCCATACCCCCTCCCACCCTTGTGACCCCTTGATAAATTATAAATTATCAATATTTTCATATCTTACACCAACCGCTATCTCCCTTCCCCCATGATTCCTTCCCCCTTCTTCTCCCCACCGTACTCCTACCCTCCTGCTATGGCTACTCCCATTTCTGTTTCTGGGGGGTTTATCTGACCTGGACTCCATGGATGGTGAGCTCTTATCTGTACCTGTGCACTAGCTCTGGCCTAGCTCACAGTGAAAGGCAGGATTGGGGTCATGATAGTGGGGAGGGAGGAAACCTCAAGGAACCAGAGGAATATTGTGTATTTCATTGGTGCTATACTTCACCCTGGTTGACTCATCCCTTCCTTGTGACCCTTCTGAGAGGGGATGTCCTACTGTCCACAGACGGGTTTTGGGTCTCTGCTCCGACCCCCCACATTCTCAACAATATGTTTGTTTATTTGTTTGTTTTGGGTCTTCTGATGTCTGTTACCTGATCCCCATAGGCACCTCATGATCACACAGGCTGGTGTGCTTCTTCCATGAAGGCTTGTTGCTCCTCTGATAGATGGTTGGAATAGGGTGCTGCTGCCTTAGCCAGTTCCCTGCTTCAGCTGACAAGGCTCACTTCCTGAAAGACAGCCCTGAGGAGAAGCTGCATGGACCTACCCCGATGCAGCCCTGGGTGCTAGAGCAGCCGTATGGAGACCCCTGCCTGCACTGAGATGCTTACATGCTCACTGATTTAGCTTCCCTCCTATAGTCTGTGTCACTGCATGTATTTTTTCAGATTGAGGAGGACTTTGTAGATCAGTGTGGGACATATGGACTAATGTTGGACTTATGGGGTTGGAGAGCACTGGGTTGGGATGCTTTCTGAATGCACACTTACCCTTTATATTAAACTCTCTCTCTACATATGTTTCTGTGGATTTGTTTCCCTAGTTTACGCAGACTAACAGGGAAGGAGTGTGGCAAAAACTGTAACACAAAGGAGAGTTGAGGACACATTTCCCCATATAGACCTCTCCACCACAGAGGAAGGTGAAGAGCAGATAAGACACAGTTCCTTATCAATGGGAGAGACCTCAGCTCCTCCTTTCAGAGTGGCCCTTTAGGACAGGCTAGAACGCTCCTGTTGGTTTCTGAGACTGACTCTTTATCAGAGTAGGAAACATCTTTTCTCTCCCAAGTAAAAAGGCTAGGTGGAAAAAGACAAGGTATTCACATTAACAAAGACCAAATAGACTCTCGGGTTTGGGGTCTGAGGCCAGCGCCTGCGTGAAAACTAGAGTACTGGGACACACCAGCCAATAACAGGAGACTTGGCATTAATAGGCTATAAAGTCTGGCTCTACATTCTACCAGGAACTCTTTGATTAGTTAAGAGCTCCCTGGACTTCTTTTCCACCTTTAGTATATTTGCTCTTTCTGTTCAAGCCTTTTCTCTGATTATGGTCTGAATTTTGTCCTTTACCGACTTTTCTTGTGAGTGGGATAAGAACTGAGGAGTGCAGGGGCTCGAAACTTTGATCCTCCTACAGGTAGCAATATATTGTAACAGCTGGTGTGTTGTCATGATACTGGAGGCTTTGCTATTGGTGTTTCAAATACCAGTAGTCTCCCAAAGCATACAGGTGTCAGCAGAGCTTCTAGACTAAGAAAGACTAGAAAGAAATGCCTGGCAATCTGCTTTCAAACAGTAGTCAATGAAAATCTTTCCCCCCCCATGTTTTCCAGTTTTTATTTTTCATTATTTTATTGATTTTACAGCTCTTATACCAATCCATACATCAGTCGTAACAAGCACATTTGCACATGTGTTTCCATCATTATTTCCTAAACATTTACTTTCTATCGAGCCCTTGGTTGTCAACTCCTCTTTTTTTCCCCTCCTCCCCCTCGTGGTAAATTACTATTATTTCCATATCTTACACTGACCATGGTTTCTTTTGTTCGTCCCCCTGAGGTGGGGCGGGGGGTGAGGTTATGTGTCATCATCGCGATCTTATAATCACTATAGAACGTTGTCTGACTTCTTATTTGGAAATGTCATCAGGATGAATCAATCAGTATAGGAAGGCATCGCGTTTAGTGAAGCAGAGAGCCAGAAAGGGTGTGGAGACTCCATAGCAAGGAGTTTGAGCTTGATCTAGCTAGCTCTCTATCATGATAGATAGGGTCATGATCAACCAGGAGTACAGAAATCCACTGGATAGAATTGAACTGTTTCAGAGTGCACTCAGACTCTTTGAGTTTATAAATTTGGTGAGGTATGGATAGGTGTGTTTTTCTTTGTCTTAAATAAAGATTTATTGTATTCCCACTGAAAGTTTACACAGTAGATCAGGTTTTCATTGAACAATTTCTATGGCATTTATTCAGTGACATGAGTTACTTTTCAATCCAAAAGAAAATTGAAAATAATTAAAACATAGAATGGGCTAAAAGGGAAAACAGATGATAGGATGTTAAAATCTGACCTCTGTATCAATTCACTTTCTGATGTATTCTGTCTGCGGCCAGGGCTTTTCCACATCTCTCGTCAATAGTCTGAGGGAATCCATTGGAAGTTTATTCCCTGTGGGGTCTCTACAAGTGGAGTTTGGAGTTTCACTGTCATCCATAGCCTTCTGCAAACTGTGTACTCGCCATTTAAGCTCTAATGCAGATCCCCCATCTGGGTTCTTGCTCCAGTAGAACAGAAAAGCCCATGAGGCATCTTGCTTAAAGAACCCAATAAAGACTTTCAAAAATCAAACAACAGTAGTACAAACTAAGATCGTTTAGAGAAGGAGGTATAAATAAAAGAATAAAACATTTCTACCCCCCCCTTTTCTTTTTTTTAAAGGGAAATGTATCATCGATGATGGGGAACCAATGTGTCAAAACTAGCAAACAAAACCCTACCCTGAATTTAAAAAAAGAGAGAGACTTTGGTAACAACAATCTCTTCTCCATCCAGTTCCGTGGAATAGCATTATCTCCATCCAGTTCCGTGGAATAGCATTATCTCCATCCAGTTCCGTAGAATAGCATCACTCCATCCAGTTCCGTAGAAGAGCATCACTCCCTCACCTCGCTGAGCCTGGGGCCATGTAAGCCAGCTCTCTGGCTTTCCTTACTGGTCACGGGAATTTATTCTTTTCCACAGTTCATTATGAAAAAATTGTTTCAAAAGCCTTTGTGGACTTTATTCTGGGGTGTACCTATCCACATGGTCTTGGCTTGAAAACAAGGCAGACTGATCAGGATTCACAAAGAAAACTATCCATCCTGGCTTTGTTTCTTCTAGTCATTTTCTGCGTGCCTGCGCTGCTCTGGAGGCTGGGCCAGTGCATGGCTGACTGAGAACACACAATCCCTGCCCACATAACTCGGAGTCCCATTGTTTAAGAAACAAGCTCAGACCTGAGCGCTGAGGGCCAAGAGCTTGGGTTCACAGAGGCAGGAAAAGACCATGAGCTAAGTTATTTGACTGATAGCAGGTTGGGATGAAGCTGTGAACACTTAGAATGGGGAAGATTGGGGCATTGCCCAGACAAAGACCCTCTGACCCAAGTGTTCAAGTCTGCTCTTAAATCTACACACGCCCCCTTTAGGAACTTGCTAGGTCTTCAGTTAGGCAAGGCCAGGTCTTCAGTTAGTTCAACAGGAAGGGCACTTGCTTTGAATAGTAATACCTGTGTTTCTACTGCTAATTCTTACCCGGGGGTGAAAAGGAAGCACGGCCGACTGAAAAGCAAACCTGCCTTGAGTACATTTCATCTGAAAAGTATAATCCGTCCATGCGTTTCTGTAGTGTTCCATTTTCAAGACAGCGGGTTCCCTATGAGTGGGCATCCACACCATAGCAGTTGGTTAGTTTGTTTTTATTTTTGCCCTTCCCCCTTTCCACAATAATCTTTTTGAGATAAACCCCTTAGACACTTACACAAAAGTAAGTCTAAAAGCATTGAAATCATAGACACCTCTATTAAACAAACTATCGAATGTGAAGCTATTATTGCTCAACGTAGCCTCCATGATGGTCTATACCTTTCTGAAGGCAGGGTTATTTCTGTAGCCCTTCCCTGAAGGATTCTGCACTTACATCACCTCCAAACCCAAATTTTACAAAGTGTTCCTTTGACGTGTTCTTTGAGTTGGGGGAATAAAAGGAAGACCAAAGCGATAAGCTCAGGACTGCATGGCACAGAGTTTCCCAATGGAATTCTCCTAGGTGTTCTAGAGTGAAGAAACAACACCAAACACCAAATTCACCGCCATTGAGTTGATTCTGACTCCCTGCACCCCTAAAGGGCAGAGCGGCATTGTCCTGGTTGGTTTCCAAGACTAACTTTTTATGGGACTAGAAAGCCTCATTTTTCTCCTGCAGAATGGCTGGTGGTTTTGAACTGTTGACCTAGAGGTTAGCAGCCCAATTCAAATATAATTTATACAGTCACACTTGTTAAGTCTCAAATAGGACAAAGACAAGGCAGAGACAAAGGTAAATCATCCAAGTGAGGGAGATGATCAGCATGAGGCCATGTAATGTCCAAGAATTCACAGAAGCACAGACACTTACATAGGACATGGAGAACAAAAGACATGGTGAAAGAACCATGACTGGCGTCAGATCAGTTCATCACAGTTGCAGGCAGACCTATAGAGGCAAGGAGGGGACCATGTTTGAGACATGACACAATTGCAGATTAGAAACACTTTCAAGGTTGGTTCAGGGCCCTCAGATCAAGGTATTCAGGGTATGGCTCATGTCTATACCATCCTAGTATCTCAAGTTCATTCAAGGGCACACCTAGGCCAATCATTTGAGGACAATGTTGGCTAGGGCAGTGATAAGTATCCATTTTCAAGCATACTGTGTCTGAGGGTAAAGCTTTTTCACACTATAAGTCACTGATCAGAAAGAATTTAATGGAGGCCGAATCTGTGTAGAGATTCAAAAAGGGAATTTGGGCTCCCAGGGTAAGCTCTAACCTCCCACAAACTTATGCTCTAAGACAATGGATATCATTTGTTATGCTTGAAGAATGAGCTGGTGCGTTTTGATGGCAAACAATTCCTCATCACAAATTTCCTGACCTTTTTACTTCGATGTTAAAAAAATAAAAACCAACAAAACATCTTCTTCACAATAAGTCCCCATGATCGTTCTGTGTCCCTCAAGAAAAACCCATCATGATTACCCTTTACAAGTCCCCCAGAACAATGATTACAACCTCCTGAGCTGACCTCTCTGCTTTGAATTTTAATTGGCCAGCATCTTCCTTTGGAAGCCATGGTTTTGATAGGATTTTTTTTTCTTTGAGAGCACCCTAATATGACTAAAACCAATGTATTATAGACAGAACTTGCCTCTAGTCATCTACTATCCCAGTGACGTGTTTAAGCACCATTTGTTTGGAATAAATCAGTGCACGTGTGAAGTAGAATCCTAGAAGCATCAATATCTTTTGATTTTTCTTTGCATATACCCATTCAAGCACTTAAATCTCAAAGAATCTTGTAGATACTTGGAACATTCATAAAACCCAATAGGGATGGCTGGTGATTCCGTGGCACCTTTTTGTTCTTTGAGAGCCCGAGGGACCAATTTTCAATAAAGAGCCCATTCTGAAATGGGTTATATATGTGCGTGGATAAATTCTTAGATTTCTTCTGCTCCCAGGAGGGAAAATTATGTTCTAGTGGGAGTGACTGAAGAGTCCCACTGAGACCCAGAGCACCTGGCATCCTTGGGAAGGTATGAAGCTGGAAGGAACCCAATCTACATCCCACTATGCCCTTGTGGGCCTTTGTACTCAAATGTGCTCTGGTGATGCTGTGATTCGTCAGCTTGGTTTAATCAGTTTGTTTTGTTAGCTGCTGCCAAGCTGGTTCTGACTAATGGTGGCCTTTAGTACAACCGAACAGACTGGTTCCAGATCCTGCACCATCTTTGTGATGGTTGGTATGCTTGGTTATTGTGCTAAATCATCTCATTGAGGATCTCCCCCTTACAAACAAGTTTTGGTGGCACTTTGGATTAGGCATTGGACTGCTAACTGAACGGTTGGTTGTTCAAACCCACCAACTGCTCTGAGGGAGAAAGATGAGGTTGTCTGTTCCTGTCAGATTCCTCGGGTGGGAAATACCTTGATTCTTGGCTTCGCATGCGAAAGAAATTCATGCCAAAGCTGGTTTGTGATCCAAGTGTGTTTTTTTATAAGGGATAAAAGAAGCTTCAAGTTTTAGAGTCATGAACACAGACACCCTCAGGGCACTGCACACCCACATGTGGCACCTCTGAGGCCAGAGAAAAGAGAGAGAGAGAGAGAGAGAGAGAGAGAGAGAGAGAGAGAGAGAGAGAGAGAGAGAGAGAGAGAGAAGCACAGCTGTGTGGAAGGCAGAGAAGCAGCTGGAAAGGGAGGCAGGTCTCCTGCTTCTAGCTTTTTTTCGGCCTTCTGTTGGGAGCCATGGTAAACTGTACTGGTTTAGCCTATTGGCTGAATTAAGTCCACCTGGCTTAGATTGGGCCAATCCAGGTGTTCTGTTCACCTAGGTGTACCCCACCCCGTCCTGCCTAAATTGTTGCATGCCTGGTGGACATCCTGGTCTCTGTTCTAGCTACCTAACACTCCCATTATGATTTATGGGAAACCACGTGTAGGGTCACTATGAGTTGCAATTGGCTCAATGGCAGTGGGTTGTTGTGTGTTGTTGTTTACCTTTAAGAAAGAATCAAAAAGATAAGCAATAAAAATATCTAGTTGCAGTCTAATCAGGTCCCGTGGTGTTGGCGTGGGTTATGCATTGTGCTGCTAACTGCAAGCTCAGCAGTTTGAACTCACCAGCTTCTTCGAGGAAGAAAAATGAGACTGGATGCTCCCTTAAAGATTTACCACCTCAAAAACCCTACGGGACTTTCTAGAGGGTTCTACTCTCTCCTACAGGGTCACTAAAAGTTGAAAGTTACTTAATGGAAGGGACAGTATGGCTGAAATGTACAGTCTATGGCAACCCAATGTAGTTCATAGTTGAGCAGGGCGACGTAAGCTTTTCTTGCCAGTGACCTTTCAGAAGCAGATCTCCAACCCTTGCTTTTTGGTTCATTTGAATTTGACCCCCAGCCTTTTTAGCAGTCAAGTGTTTACCCATTTGTACCACACAGGGAAGCTACTTCCCTTCCTTATTTTTGTTAGACGCTGTGGCATCCTGACCCTGTGTGCAACAGATGGAAACACTGCTTGGACCTGAACCATACCTACGAGAGTATAATTGTTGTATGTTTGAGCCCATATGTTTGCAACCACTTCTTTTGGGCTCCATGCCTCTCTGTTTTCCCTCCCATGTTCTTCTGATGCTTCCTGCATTATTTAATATTTTGCACATAGAAGCCTTCAATATTTAAACTTGATGCTCAGAGTTATTAATCAGTGTCTTCAGTTTGAGATATGCTAAGTATGATTTTCTTTCTTGCCTAACTCAAACCTTTGCGTATTTCGTTGGAATACTTTACTTCGTCTTTTGGGGCTGCCCTTTGAAATTTTCTGTCGAGCTCTTTCACTTCACCATTTCTTCCACCTGCTTTAGCTTCTCTGCATTCAAGAGCCAGTGTCAGAGTTTCTTCTAACACCCATTTGGATCTTTTCTTCCTTCCTTATCTTTTTAATGACCTTTTGCTTTCCTTGTGAATGATGTTCTCCAGGTTTAAGTAGGATATAGTCAAGATCATATTTTGGCTCTCCTGGGCACTTTGTAACTTTCTTCAAATGCAGCCAGAGCTTACATATGAGCAATTGATGGTTGGTTCCATAGTCATCTCATAGTCTTGTTTTGGCAACTTAGACTGCATTTCTCTATCATCTGCTCCCAGAGATGTTGTCAGTTAAATTCCTGTACATGCCAGATGGTGAAGTTCATGAGTACAGCTGTTATGTTGTTGGAAAGCGTTTTACAATGAAGAAATTGTTAGTCTTGCAAAATTCTGTTATGCAATCTTGAGCTTCGTTTCTATCACCTAGGCCATGTTTTCCAACTACTGTTCCTTCCTCTTTGTCTCCTGTGTTTGCATTCCAACTGCCAATATAATTATCAATGCATCTTTTTATATCTCTCTGGTCCACTAGGCATTTTATGTGTTTATGTGCATTGCATCCCTAGAGACTTCAGAATTGATTAGAAGGTAATGTAGAGAAAAAACAAAATTCCTCACAGGTGGATCAATATGCAACATCAGGACAAATGGAGAGAAGATTACAGTTGTCAGAAGTTTAATTTTGCTTGGATCTGCAATCAATGCTCATGGGAACAGCAGCCTAGAAATCAAATGACATGTTAACATCGGGCACATAAGTTGTGCCAGACTGTTTGAAAGTGTTAAACATTAAGGATACCACTTTAAAACTAAGGTACATCTAACCCAAAGTCATGATATTTTCAATCACCTCATATGCGTGTGAAAGGCAGACAATGAATAAGGAAGAATTGATGTGGTTGAGTCATGGTGTCGATGAAGAATATTGAAAATATCATAGACTGCTAGGAACAAATACATCTGTCTTGAAAGAAATACAGCCAGAATGCTCTTTAGAAGCAAAGATGTTGAGATTTAATCTCACATGCTTTGGACATGTTATCAGGAAAGACCAGTCCCTGGAGAAAGACATCATGTTTAGTAAAATAGAGAGTCAATGAGTAAGGAAACAGTATTCAAGTAGACAAAGGGTAGACAAAACAATCAATAACATACTGACCTAAAATTCATTCTGATTTACGCTGTGAGGTGTCTTGAGTCACCTAACAGCATAGTGACCTGATGTACAACAAAACAAATTGTTCATAAGAATAATGACAATTGTTCTTACGTTTGAGCTCATTTTTGCAGCCACCATGCCACTCCATCTTGTTGAGGGGCTTCCTCTTAATCGCTGCCCCTCTTCTTTATCAATGGAGCCCTGGGGGTATGGTTGCACCTCCTTGGGAGAAAGACGGGACTTTCTACTCCTGTAAACAGCTATAGTCCCAGAAACCCACAGGGGGTTGCTATGAGTCAGCATTGGCAGTCAATCTGAGTTCTACTTTACCAAGCATGCTGTCCTTCTTCAGGGACTGGCCTTTCCTGGAAACATGACCAATGTCTGTGAGACAAAGTCTATAAGTTCTGAGTTAGAGTGATCTTATAAAGTTATTTGTTCACAGGGTCACTACTAGTGGGAATCAACTCAAGGGCACCCAAGGAGAACTTTGTCAACCAGAGAGGACCACCTGAAGTGTTCAGAATATTTTTGGGGGGTGGTGGGGTGGGGGGAATTCCTAACATTAGCATGATTGATTGTGTGATGGTTCATATGATGAATCTCCATCTATAAGCTCATAATGCAGTATGACCCAAAGCCTTCACCCTAAATCACATTGTAGATTGGGCCAGGTTGAGTAGAAAAGCAAATCTAGTGACTCTCCTATATATATAAGGAAGAACTTTCTATTAAGAAGTAATTATATGTAAGGAAAACATCCCAGCCCAGTCCAACTCAAGTACCTAAATCCAATAATAGGCCATAAGTCCCTCTTCAGACTCATGAAGCCACATGCAATGATGAAGAATGTAGGCATGTCACCGGCCAGTGGGTGCAAAGTCCCGTGGGTCTAAAGGCAGTGGACACATCTCCAGGGCTCTGGCAGGTCCCAGAGTGGCTGGCCAGCAGGAAGGTGAAGGCAGTGAGAGGGAAGGAAGTTCTCAGGGCCCTCCTTATTAGAAGGTCACACCCACAAGGAGGCACCATAATTCTGTGACTTGATTGATAGGTTGAATATGACCCCTACACTTTTGTAGATCTTCAAGTTGACATGTAATTATTAACTACCACACACTGCTAGTCAAGGACAGAGGTTAGACCTCTTTCTGGGGGGCAGATGAAATTTTCTGTTCCACAGTTGGGCATAGATTCAGAAGAGCCGTACAGGGAGTCTGGGGCTTAACATAGAGATGCTGGGCATCCTGAGCAGCTCCAGGGGTTACGGTTTGGATTTTACTAATAGCCTGCTGGTTTCCAGGTCAAAAAGTTGGAGAGAAGTACACCTCGAGTAAGGAACAAACGTCTATGAAAAGGAGGGAGAAATACTGCGACCTCTTCTAGGTCATTAATGATGATGTCAAAGTGTCCATTTAGGTCTCCCCGTCACCGCTGCAAACATCGGGTGACATATGTACTTATTTAAAATTTGACTGGACCAATTGTTTAGTAACTACAAGCATGTCCTCTGTAGATCTTGACTCTGATGCTCAATCTTTTGAGCTTTCAAACCCAGAGAAAATGGACCATCATTGATTCTTCAACAACACAGGTTTGAATTCTGTGGGTCAGTTTATACACGGATGTATGTGTGTGTGTATGTGTACACGTGTGTGTGTGAGTGCGTGAACCTGTGTGACTGTAATCATCTCCACATGAGCAGTTGGTCTCCCCTGTACATTTTGTATTGCATTAAAAAGTGATCCCCTGTGTTCCTCTGGTCTTTTCCACTGTTTTTACTGTAGCACAGTAAACTTTGAATAGCACCATGGGACCCATGTGAAGCGTCACTAGTGATACAGGAAGTATTCCCATGAATCAGATAAAAGTCTTGGCATTATTAAAGAAAGTTGAATCTTGTTCCATACATGCTGTAAGTTTCTGCAGTTTCAAGATAAATCAAGTGTGAGGACCTCTGGAAAAAAGGAAAGGAAATTTCATGATGCCATTCCTGAAGCAACACCAACAGGCATGACAACCTTCACTTTTTATGAAATACACTTTTATCTTACACTGAAAAGACAACTTCTATGGTGGTACAATATCTGAACCATATATAAAAATAGGAGTTAATTAACTGGTTATATTGTCAGGAACGTTTCTGGTCAACAGGCCATTAGTTAAGTTTGAAGGAGTCAAAAATCATAAATGAATTTTCTACTGTGCAGGTTGTTGGCACCCTGAATTCCTTCATTGTTCAATGGTCAGCTATAAACATGTCTTGTTGTTGGCACTCATACAGCAGCGAGTGAGATGGAAAGATCCCTTCCCTCAGGGAATGTAGATTCTAGTGGAAAGAGAACATAAACAAGGAATATACAGTAGGTGCAAGTAATGCAGGTGTAGGCCAGAAATAAAACACACGAAGGGTTAGGAATGTCAAGGTAGAAGAGGCTTGGTATTTTAAAAGGGGGCTGACATGAAGGGATCACTGAACATATGGGGGGAAGTGTGGGGAAGGAACTCAGATGTGGCCAAGCTCTCAGGAAGAATAGTGTCTGGAGTTGAGGTCGTTAGTTTATTGTGCCAACCTGGCTGATAAACACATGTGGCATTAATTGAAAGGTGGAGGGACAAATGGCCAAGTGAGCCTTGCCTTTCTAGTCGTGCTTTCTGATGGTCGGACGTGGGTGCAGCTGCTTTAGCCAGTTCCCTGTTTTAGCTGGCAAGGCTCACTTCCTGCCAGACATCCCTGAGGAGAAGCCACATGGACCTACCTCGATGTAGCCCTGGGTGCTGGAGCAGCCGTGTGGAGACTTCCATGAGCACTGAGATGATTACCCTTTCATTGACTCGGCTTTCTCCCTGAAGTCGGCATCATTTCGTGTTTTGTGAGATGGAGGGAGACTTTGTGGATTGGTGGTGGACATATGGGTTAATTTTGGACTTGTGGACTTGGGCAGCATTGGGTTGGGATGTTTCCTTGATGTGCACTTAACCTTTATATAAAACTCTCTCTTATAAATGAGTTTGTATGCATTTGTTTCCCTAAAGTACCCAGACTGACACAGGGGTCTTTAAGGTTTGCCTTAAAACAAACAGTCATCTAACTAAGGCATCAACTAAGTGAGTAAGCTGTCATCTAAGTAAGGCATGGAAGAAGCATACTAACCTGTGTGATCTAATGACGGTAAGTAATAAAATCCAAACCTGAAGGAGGGAATGATATCAGAGCTTAAATTTTGAGCACTTGGTTTGCAGAAGGCAACGGATGACAGTGGAAACCCCAAATCCATTTACGGGGCTCTCACATGGAGTAAGCTGCTGGTTAATCCCTCTGACCCTAGTCCCGAGATGTGATAGTGCTGCTATCAGATGGAGAGCATGGTAAAGTCTACTATGATAGTTTAGAATGTAACACCTTATCATTTGATCTTCCTTTTGGTCCTTTTTAAAGTCATTTCAAGGTTTTCCTATGTTTTGTCTAATCATTGTTGTTAATATTATTATTTTGGGTTTTTTTTTGCTTCATGTTCATGTTTTATATGGTTTTCTGTGTATGAAATCCAATATAGATAGATGTATAGAGACAGGAAATGGATAGAGCATGCCTGGGGAAGATGGGGGGAAAGGGCAACTAGCACCAACGAGTGTGAAAATAAAATGTGCTGAAAATGATTGTGGTGATTGCACAAATCTTAATATGATTGTACGATTAAATTATATGATATGTGGAGTATATGCCAATATAACTATTTTAAAATAAATAATAAAAATAAGATACAATAGAGGCATTGACAGGCCTCATAGAGTTGATATTTAGCTAGTTTGACCCCACGTGACCTTCAGTCAAAGGCTTAAACTCTTTCAAAGGAATCCCTGTGGTACAGTAGGGTTTGCAGAGCATCACTGCACTGTAATGATGTCTCTGAGCGGGCAGTGAGGTTGTCTGTAGAATAGACTCCTTCTGTCCACTGTGCTGGAAGGAGGCTTTAATAAATACTCTACTACTCAGCTTGGAGCTGCTCTTGAATATTCAGAACTCCTCACAACTCCCTCGTCCCCGGAGCCTCCCCCAAATTATTTACTAGCCCCCCATTCTTCCCCACCCCCAAACCAAACAAACAGAAAAAATCAGCTCAACTCTAAGCATCTGTTTCCCAATGAGGTCTCTGCTTACTCAATTTTCCAGCTGGTTTGACTTATGGACACAAGCAAGCCACCTCACTGGCCCTAGGCCACACAGTGAGTCCAGGGTTCAGCCAGAAACCTAAACCCAAGCTTGTTATTATTATTTTCTGAAGTTGTACCATTTCTTGGAGCCCCAGAGTCGTGGCAAATGGTCTTCTAATCTCATTCACTTACACATTCCACAAGGAACCTCAGCGCAAATGTTGGCGTCTGGCTCAAGAGGTATGTAGCAGTCAATGTCCTTAGTGGACAAAGCCAAAACAGGAAGTCCTCCCACCAGTTCCCCAATTAAAAGGTCATTTGCACTTGACCGTAGGCTTTGACATTAGAAGTCATTTTTTTTCAGTGCAGCTGTATTTTGGTTAGTCTCTTAGTCAAGGTCCACACCCAAATTTGCCAAATTTTCAGTGATCTTTTCTCTGCTCTAAGCCCCTCTCTGGTTCCCAGTTGTATGAAGAGAATAAGGGAATACTGCATGCTTTAAAATCAGGCATGGTGTGCCTAAGGATTGCATCCTCTCACCACGCTTGTTCAATTTGTATGCTGAGCAAATCATCAGAGAAGCTGGATTCTATGAAGAAGAATGCCGCGTCAGGATTGGAGGAAAGCTCATTAACCAGCTGCCGTATGTGGATAACATGACTGCTTACTGGAAGTGAGGAGGAATTGAAGTACTTACTAATGCAGATCAAGGATTATAGTGTACAGCATGGATTGCAACTCAATGTAGGGAAGACCAAAGTCCTCACAACTGGACCAATAGGTAAGCTCATGATAAATGAAGAAGAGGTTGAGGTTGCCCAGGGTTTTGTCTTGCTTGGATCTGCAGTGTTCAAGAGATCAAGGATGTGTTGTTTTAGTTAAATCTGCTGCTCAAGACCCCTTTAGGGTATTGAAGAACAACACTGTTACCTTGAGAACTAAGATGCGCCTGACCCAAGCCAGGTTATTGTCTATTGCATCGTACGTGTGTGAAAGTTGGGGACTGAAGTAAGGAGGACCAAAGAAGAATCGAGGCATTTTTAATTGCAGCGTTGATGGAGAATGTTAAAGGATAGACCAATCTGTATTGGAATATGTAGGACCAGAGTGCTTCTTCGAGGCAAGGATGGCAAGACAACGTCTTTCGTACTTTGGACATATTGTCAGGGAAGGCCAGTCCTCAGAGAAGGACATCATGCTTGGTAAAGTGAAAGGGTGGTGAAAATGAAGACAGCCTTTGATGAGATGGATTTGTTAGATTTCTCAGGGGACAGATATACCTCGATCCTTGGCTCCCCAAGAGAAAGAATTCATGCCGAAGCCTGGTTTGTGATCTAAGTGAGCGTTATGGGTTAGAAGAAGTTTCAGGTTTATATAGGCAACCATAGAGCCCCCTCACCCTGGGAAGCCTCCCTAGAAGCTGCTCAGAAAGTCATGCGCTGGGCTCCAGGCTCCAGCCTTTTTCAATTATTCCTGGGGAGGTGTGGCGGACGACCCTGGTCGACCCCATTGGTTGAATTGAATTTACTTGACCTAGATGGGCCAATCCATGTGCAGCGCCCATTCAGGTGTACCTCACCTGCCTGGCTGGAAACCTGAACCTCTGAGCATGCGCAGTGTACCACTACTTCATGGGCCTGTAGCTCAGCACTCTGAGCATGTGTAATGGACACCCCAGTCCCTAAGCTAAATTACCTAACATGTTGACACAGTGGCTGCATCAATGGGCTCAGGCAGAGGAACAATTGTGAGAATAGTGCAGGTCCATGCAGTATTGCTTCTGTTGTGTATTGGGTCACTATGAGTCGCAGCCAATTGCATGACACCTAAAAACAAGCCCCTCTCCTGATGATGTCAATTTTATAATCAAACTATTACAGCTATTTCTGGGTGCAGATTGCAGGTGTTTGTGGGAATCTTAGGTTTAATTACTGCATGTTTGAGATTGGTGTCGGTTTAGAGAATTTTGAAAAGCACCTTTGGGCAATCTCATTTATGACTCTTTTATTTGGATTAATTCTGGGGAGTAGTCATTCTATCTAATTCATACAGCTTCAATTCTCTAAACTTTTTATATTTCATATTTTTAAAGCTACAGAGACTTATAGTCAAATAAAAAAGGCAAAAACGATAGTGCTGTTGTTCTGACTCATGGAAACCCCATCAATATCACTAGAGTTCATGCTTCACAGGGTTTTCTGTGACTGATTTTTCAGAAGTCGTTCATAGTATCTCTGAGTAGACTCCAACCTGGCGCCATTCAGTTAGCAGCCAAGTATGTAGACCATTTATAGACTTTCCATCTTAAAATAAAGATGAATGTGAAATGGATGTATTGCTTTCAAGTTTAATTGGATTCCAGGACACTGTCCACCGTGCTCCTTTATTTCTTTATCACTCCTGACTGCTTCTTTGTGGCTCGGGGCTCTATGGAACTTTAGGTGAGGGTCTTCAGTTCTTCGAAACTCATCATTTCCATCTATCATTTTGGAGTAATTGTATGCACATCAAGGGAGGATGTGATGCATATAAAGGAACTTGCTCATTGGTTTTCCCTTTTTACCTTATTATTTGAACTCTAATTGTCCCATCTTTAATTTTTGTTCATTAAAACACCTTTCACACTTAAACCCAATAATTGCTTTTCAACACTCTAAGGAGGTTTTGCACAACCGATTTACCGAATGCAGCGCACACTTTGATTTCTTGACCGCTGCTTCTGAGTATTGAAGGTGGATCCTAGAAAGATTAAGGCCTTGACAATTTCATTTTTGTCCTCTGTTTATATTGATGTTACCTATTGGTCCAGTTGTGAGGATTTTTGTATTCTTGAAATTCAGTTATAATCGAAACTGATGTCTGCAATCATGGAGCTTTATAAGCAAGTGCTTCACGCCTTCCTCACTTTCAGCAAGTACGGTGGTGTTATCTGCATATTGTAGGTTATTAATAAGCCATCCTCCAATCCTGATGTCACACTCTTCACATAAGCTAGCTTCTCTGATCATTTGCTCAGCATTGGATAAATACGATGAGAGGCTAAACCCTGTTGCACACCTTTCCTGACTTTAAACCTTGTGTACACACAACTGTTTCTTGATCCTTACACAGGTCCTACATAAGCACAATGAAGTGTTCTGGAATTCCCCTTCTCCTAAAGCTATCCATAATTTGTTATGATCCACACAGTCAAATGCCATGGTATAGTCAATACAACACAAGTAAACAGCTTTCTGGTGTTTTCTGATTTCAGCCAACACCCATCTGTTGTCAATAATGGTATCCCTTGTTCCATGTCTTCTGAATACTTCCTGAACCTCTGGCAGCTCCTTGTCAATGTTCTGCTGCAACCGTTCTTGGATAATCTTCAGAAAAGTTCTACTTGCTTGTGATATCCATGATATTGTTCTATAAATTGAGCATTCTCTTGGGTCATCTTTCTTTGTAATGGGTATAAATATGGATCTCTGATCAGTTGGCCAAGTAGCTTTCTTCCAAATTTCATAGCATTGATGAGTGAGTTCTTCTAATGCTCCATCAGCTTATTGAAACATTTCAATTGATATTCTATCAATTCTTGTAGTCTTGTTTTTTTCTAATGCCTTCAGTGCAATTGGCACTTCTTCCTTATGGGCTTGAAATAGTGGAATGTGGACTAGTTATTTTCGGTTCAGTGACTGCTTATTCTTCCCATCTTCTTTTGATGAATCCTGTGTCTTTCAATATTTGTCCATAGAGTCTTTCAATATTGCAGCTGAAAGCTTCAACCTTTTCTTTAATTCTTTCCACTTAGATACACTCAGAATATTTTTTTCATTTTGTTGTTGTAACTCTAGGTCTTTACATATTTCATTATGATATTTACATTGTTCTCCATGTATGATGTTGTTGATGTCATCCATAGAACATCATATTTTCTGTTATTAGTGGTCAATACTTCAAGTATGTTCTTGAAATTTAGGTGGGTAGATATAATGTATTTTTGCTCTTGTGGGCTTGTTTTATTTTCTTCATCTTTATCCTGAATTTACATATAAGCAATTGATGGTCTGTTCAACAATTGGTCCTTTGCCTGGTTTAAGCTGAGATTGATCTTCTCCGTGATCTTTTCCCACAGATGCAGTCAATTTGATTTCTGTGTATTCCACCTGGAGAAGTCCATGTACATATTTGCCTTTTTTGATATTGAACAAGAGTATTGCCAGTGAAGAAGTCAATTGTTCTTGTAAAATTCTATCATGAGATCTCCACTTTCATTTCTATCACCAAGACCATATTTCTCAATCACTGTTCCTTCATTTCCAAATTTGGCATTCCAATTGCCAATAATTATCAATGCATCCTGACTGCATGTTTGATCAATTTCAAACTAAAGGGGTTTGTAGAATTCTTTGATTTCTGCATCACTGGCTTTCATGATTGGAGCATAAATATGCATAATAGTTGTACTGATTGATTTTCCTTTTATGTGAAGAGATATTATGCTATCACAGACCGCATTGTACTTCAAGGTAGATCTTTAAATGTCCTATTTCATAATGGCAGTATGCCATTCCTTTTGAATCTGTCATTCTCAGCATCGTAAGCTATCTGACTTTCTGACTTAAAATGTTTATACCAATCCAAAAAATAAGGAAATCTGTCTTGGAAGAACTACAGCAAGAGTGCTCTTCAGTGGAAAGGATGGCCCGACTTCGTCTCACATCCCCTGGATGTGTTTTCAGGAGAGAGCAGCCCCTGGAGAGAGCCATCATGCTGGATAAAGTAGTGGGACAATGAAAAGAGGAAGACTTTGGACAAGATGGATTGGCACTATGACTGCAACAGTGGGCTCAAGCCCAGGAAAAATTGTGAGGATGGCACAAGACCAGGCAGTGTTTAGTCAGTTCTATTGTACACGGGCTCACTAGGAGTCATGACCGACTCAATGGCACCTAACAACAGCAGCCCATCTCAGCTCACTCACACCTAGAATGTTGATCTCTATGCATTCCATGATATGTTTTACAATTTCTAATTTTCCAGATTCATATTTTGTACATTCCAATTTCTGATTGTTAATGGATGTTTGAAGCTGTATGGTCTCATTTTGAGTCATGCACCATCAGAAAATGAAGGTTCTGAGGGTCTTATTTCCACATGCATTACTCCATCCCCATCATTATAGTTGACTCTACTTTGAGAAGACAGCACTTCCTCCATCATCTTTTGAGTGCCTTTTGATTCAAGGGGCTCATCTTCTGGTACTCTCTCTGACAAGGTTCTGTTTCTATTTATCTGGTTTTAAGTGTTTGACAATGATTTGATGCCATTCATAAGGTTTTCAGTCTCAAATTCCTCAGTAGTTTATAGCTCTTTCCTTCTCCTGGTGAATCTGGTTGCTTTGGGTGACTCTACTGGTATTTGAAATACCAGTGACATAGCTTCCAGCATCACAGCAACACACCACATTGCGACAAACTGACAGGCAAGTGGTTGTTATGTTGAATCCATAGTACACTAAAAACTTACATTGTTGTATATAAATTCCAATGATATTAATACCATCAGAAAGTAATCAACTTCTTGAGTTTACATAAATTTCTTTGGATTGAATCATCTCACCTAGATCTGTTATCTTTTGAGGAATTGAGGACAAGAAAATGTTAAAGGGAGTAATGTGTTATGGGGGTAATCACCTGGACTCAATGGTATTCTTTAAGTACAGAACCAACCAATCCATTGCCGAAGTCAGGGACCAAGTATCGAACTAAAATGTTTGGATTACATAGTTTAACAAATCGACTTAGAATGTGCAATGGCTATTAAGGAGATAGGCATGGAAAGAGTTAAATCAGCTAAGTTTGCATAAGAAGAGTGGAGGAATCTCACACACTGAATTCTGTTTTAGGGCAATTTTCAATACTATATTCTTTCTCTCTCTCACTACTCTCTCTTTCTCTTAATCCTGCCCTGTCTCACTAATCTTCCTCACTTGTGTTATCATTTTAAGGAGGGTCAGTGTTAAACAATGGTCAAAGGGTAAACAGGCATAGGGACAAACGCTTGCTAGTTCTTGTGAAGCCAAGAGAAATGGCTATGATTTTTATTTGTGTTTCTTGGGCTGTGGACATGTGGAAAATCCAAATGAATGTTTCCAATGAGCGATCAGTTTAACCAAAGACCAAACTCACTACCATCTAGTGGCATCTGACTCATAGTGACCCTGTAGGGCACGGCAGAACTGCCCCTGTAGGTTTCTGAGATGGTACCTCATTAAGGGATTCAAGAGCCTCATCTTTCTTTCCTGGAGCAGCTGGTGATTTAGAACTGCTGACCACGTGGTTACCAGCCCAACCCAACACATAACCTCTTTTGAGTGTTGTAAGTATAATAGTGTGATTTGAATTTCTGGTCCTTCCATTTGTGTCATCTATGATATTATGGTCAGCATAGGAGCCCAGATGGAGTAGTGGTTATCAGCCGTGATATGCAAGGTCAGTGGTTCAAAACCAGCAGCCATTCCTCTGGAGAAAGACAAGGCTTTCTACTTCCTTAGTAGTCTCTGAAGCTTACAGGTACAGTTCTACACTGTCCTATAGGGACATTGTGAGTCAACATTGACTCAATGGCAGTCAGTTTGTTTGGTTGTTGTTGTTGCTTTTAAGTCATTTTATTGGGGCTCTTGGAGCTCTTACAATGTTCCATATGTCGATTACTTCAAGCATATTTGTACATATGCTGCCATCATCATTTCCAAACATTTTCTATTTGAGTCCATGGTATATTTGTCGTTCTTACATGATCAACATGCATGTACTCTACTAACTTTATCTGTGACTACCATGTTTCATAGGTGTCTTGCTTCTTTCCTACGTTCCCTTATCCAAATTGGTCTTCCTGTTTATATTACTCTTTATATTTGAATCACACCTCAACAAAATAATATGAGGGGTACCCCCCCAAATACAGATATTTTATCAAAGCTATGTATTTACGTTTTTTACAAAACAACCTTATCACCTTCAAAGTACACTTTGAAATTCATTACACTTAATACATTTGTCAAATCTGTGATTCCATTCTTGGAAACATTTTCCAAACTCATCTGGATGGCTGACAGCACCCCCTTATGTTTTTCTTCACCTCTTCTATTGTCAAATTGCAGTCCTTCGTGTCCCTCTGCATTTGTGGAAACTGAAAGAAGTGGCAGGGAGGGAGGCCACATGAGTAAGGTGCGTGGGGCAAGAGAGGCATGCTGTTTTTTGTCAAAAAATGGGCGCACTGAGATGGCTGCATGAGCAGGTGCATTGTGGTGGCAGCAAAACCAGTCCTCCCTGTGCCAAAATCAACCCCTTTTTGTCACACACTGTTATGCAATCATTTTAGAACCTCTAAATAGAAAACTTGATGAACAGTCTGACCTGGTGGAAAAGAATTCCAAATGAAGTACGAGTTGACATCGTCATCCATTTGGGAAATTCACAGATGTCCCGAACAAAGAGGTTTGTCATCAATTGACATTTCACCTTATTTGATACAAGAAAATCACTTGTACACTTGAGTTTTCCCCATTGCACTGTCCGTATAAGCTGTGTTCAACATCGCAACAGTTTCTGTTTCATTTTCCCCAAACAGGAACCAAACTTTCATAGCTGCAGACAGTTCCTTTAAATCAGCCATCACAAAAAAATGAAGTTTGAGCAAACTGCTTTTATGAATAAGTTCACCGTGACCAGAGAGAACCTTCCCAGGCAATGCCACTGGGTGCACTAGCTCAGAGTGAGTTGCTTGTTTTTTCTCACCCTGTGGGAAAAATGCATACCACAAATGCTCAGCCCAGTGCAATTTCGTTTGGAGGGTGTACCCCTCGTACCTCAAACATGTATTGTAGCGTGTACTGAAACTCATGATTTAATGGTTTCCCTCATGTGCAAACAGGAGTGCATAGAGACAGAACATTAGAATAACCCGAGCAGGGTGAAAGAGGCAAGGCTATGATGCATCTCCTCCTTCTTCTGGTCCAGGATTCGCCTCACCATTTATTAACTTATTCTTTTCTTTCAAAAGGAGTTAAGGAGACGTAAGGGAAGAAATGAAAACCAGGCTGAGCCATTTAAAATAAACAAGCAACCTGCGCCACACAGGGTCTTACTGAAAACATTTGGTGGCAACGGAAATCTCATTATAAGTCAGTCTTCCAATCTAGAGGCCACATGATACAGAGCAAAAAAAGCCAGACCGAGCTGGGTGGAGACCCCAGATTATTTTCTTTTTGACTAATTAACTTGACCCAGGGAAAGTTGCTTACCATCTTAGGGCTTCCTTTTCCAGCCTATAAAATAAGGAGAATTCAGTGGCTATGAGAATTACATGAGTAGAAGCATGCACCATGCGAATAGTTTGGTCTGATCTGAAGCAGGGGACCCAAGTAAATGGCAGTTCTGTTGTTTTTCCACATGCCACTTCTCACTTCTTGATGCTAAGCTTCGCCTTGTCCCTGGGCCAACAGGATTCACTGTATCCAGCAGAAGCAGACTCCAGCTGCAATTTTGACTCAAGGCATGACGGAGGGAGGTGCTGAATTTGGAAGATCCTGGCAGTGAGGGGACCGGCCTTATGGCGGACACTCTCCATCCGCTGACACTATTCCGGCTGCTTTTAGCAGAATTTCTTTGGTGCATGTGTGTTCCCAGGCCAAGCATGCTTCAAAGAAGAACACAATAAATTGACCTGGGACTGACAACCACGGCCGCCAAGAGCTGAGTTGTGTACAGCAAGCCTTCTTGTTCCTTGAGAAGAACTCCGAGCCCCGAGGGCAAAGTTTCCCGCCAGGGTGGGTGTTCAAATGGTTTGTTTTGGTGTTGTTTTGATACATGGAACTCCTTCCAGTGGCTCAGATCTGAGAGCCCTGCCAGAAACTCAGCACAGAGGAATAAATAATTTCATAAGCATATTCTGAAGCTCAGCACTCATTCTCTGTACTCTCATTCTCCAACGCCCCTGTCTTGGGCTCTGGTTCAAAATGTGTGGGGATTTCAGCTGAGAGGTGCTAAGCAGAAAAAGGTTCCAGAGTTGTCTTGGCTCAGCAGGACCTGCCCATGCTAGGAAGGGGGAAAATTCCAAGACAGATAGGCAGGCTGCGTTATCACTCCAGACTTTTTTTGGCATGGGAAACCCGGTTTCCAGCCCCCAAACATATTCTGTGTGGATAATGGATGACTAGTTACCGAGTAAACACACGAAGATCTCGCAGGTGTCATGTTCCTTTGCGCTTGCCAGCCAGATGTTCTTCTCTGGGACTTAGTTTTTGGCCCACACTATCACTCTTTCTTCCATCTTTTCATTGAAATAAAAAAGCAAGGTTTGCTTGGGCCATCTCCCAAATTGAGCTGAATATTTCACTTGCGAACTATTAATCTGCTTGTGTCAACGTCTTCCTTTCTTTTTGTTTTTCATCTAGCTTAGGCCAACAAGCACAAGTGAAAATAAACATGCACATCTTGACATTTGAAAAAGTAAGTACTACAGCAGAGCTATAAAAAAAAAGGCACCTTCGGGAAGTTATACTAAAAGCTTAGTACCCATGACCTTGAAAGCTTAGTACCCATGACCTTGTGCTCGAACTTGGCAGGAGATATAGTAGACATCTTGCTTGTTTTTCTCCAAACCCAGGCCCAACAAAATGGCATGCCAGTACTATTTTTCCTGCTCTCTGCCAAGGTGCCCGGCGTGCTGGGGATACATGAGGGTGCTTGGACAACATGGTCTCTCTCTTTTCACCCAAGTATGCTGTGGAACAGTGGGTCGGTTCAGAGAAGGCAGCGTGCTTTTAGACCGGCTGGAAGATTGCGGGAAGCGCTGAAGTGCACCAGGGTTTCAGAACTGAGACTTCACCAAAAGTCACTCTGAAATTCAATCCCCTTATCTTCTGAAATTAAAAAAATAAAGTTCTCTCAAAGGGAGTCTCTGGAGAAGTCAAATGATAAATGCTTTCAGCTGCAAGACAATGATTGGAGGTTCAAGTCCCCCCACAAGGGTTTGAGGAGGAAGGCCTGAGATAGGTCTGAAAAATAAGCTATTGACAACCCGTGGGAACTTCAACGCGGACCGTGGAGGAGGGTGTGGGAATTGGGGGGACAAGAGACACGAGAAATGGAGACAAGACAATAGCCCGATCGAGTCTCGTTTATTGAGTAAAAGGCTACAGCTTATATAGGCCAGGAATGGGGGAAGCAAGCCGCAGGTGTTTCCCTGAGAACAATAAATGGGGGAAGCAAGCCGCAGGTGTTTCCCTGAGAACAATGACAGCAAAACAGACACTTCCTGTGGAAAGTTACAGAGCTCAGGCAATAAGGATCAAGACAATGGCCGGGCCTCATGGCTCCTGACACTATGGATCACAGCTAGACTCTGACACACATGGAATGTCATGAGTCAGAATTGTCAGCTTGATGACAACTTGTTAGCCATGTGACATTAGCCTAGAAGTGCTCTGGTGGAACAAGTCTTGGCTTGGTACGTAAAATGGTGTTGGTTATAGCAGATGGAGAAATCTCTAGGAGGCTCCTTTAGCTACTAAATTTCAGGATTCCCGGGGCCGAAAGGAGCTCACCCTTCTTCCATCTCATCTCCCCTGGGACAGAAGTAGCACTCACTCAATTGTTCCTCAATTTCAGATTCTTAAAGTCTCCGCTCGCCCCAGGATACACTTAGTGCAGAGTGACTTGGACGCCTCAGGAGGCCCACACTTTTGCATCCTGCAGAACTGACTCAAGAGTTGTGAAGAAAAGCAGATGGTGCCGGGCAATTAGACAAAATAGCACCTCAGAAGAAGCAACCACCGACAAGAGGAGTCAGCGAAGGCCACATGGAAGGAGCGCACCAGCCTGCATGAGCTAATGACGGAAAGGTGTCTGACACTAAATTCCAAACATCCCGTTTGTGGAATGTTATGGATAACAGTGAAAGCCCAAAATCCACTTGGAAGGTCCTTTTGTGGATTGAGTCTCCGGTGAGTCGCCACTTCCCATCGTCTGGAAGTGTGAACACCCGTAGTCTCAGAGCGAGGCTAGCAGCTGCAATGAGCACCTTGTCAAGAGCTCTCCCTTTTGACCCGTTTTGAATGTATTCTACTGAAAAAATATTTCCTGATTTCTTGTCCATGGAGGGTTTCCTGTTTTATTTGGTCCGTGTTGCTGGATCCTTTATTTGGTTTGGTTTTGTCGTTGTTTTATATGCTTTTCTGTACAGGGAAGTCAGGATGGGTGGATCTATGCAGACAGATACTGGACTAATAATTACTTCGGGACGTGGGCAGTGAACAGTAATGGGGACATGAAGGAACCAAATGTTCCAAAGTTAATTGTAGTGATGATTGTGCAGCCCTTCTTAATAGGATTCAACTATTTAATTGAATGATATGATCATTATAACTCAACACAACTTTACAAAATCAGATAGCCCTAAAACATCTTTGTTTTGGGATGAATTGTCTTCTCCCACCCGTGTATATTTTTGAGTTCTAACCTTTGTGCCTGTGAATGTAACCCTTTTTAGAAGTAGCATACTAACCCCCTCCCCCAAAACTCAAAAATCTCTTATTGTGACCTAGGGTAGGATTTACATATGTGATCATTGATTTTAAAAAGCAGTTTAATTGGCACATAATATACATATCATACAGTGATACCAAGAAGAGTTGTACTGTTATTACCACAATCATTGTTCTTAATTCCCAATTTTCCCCAATCTCCGCTGCCGTACCCCCAAGAAACTATGAATTCAAATACTATCACTATAGATTCACCTATTCTGAACTTCATATACAGAAAAGCAAAGCATAGAAACCAAAAAAATAATTTAAAAAACCAAAACTAAAAACAAGGAAAAAACCCAACAATTACAAAGTAAAAGAGAAAAAAACCTTAATAGTAAGAACGTAGAAAATATAAAACAGTCTGATTTTAGACTCCTAGCCTTTCAGACACCGAGCCTTCAGAACCGTGAGACAGTGTAAGGCACGCAGTTGGTATTTTGTCCTCGCAGCCCTTGAAAACTAATACACTGCTGGGGGTTACGGTTTGGTTGTGTGCAATACACAGCACGTGGTTGGCTGTGTACCAAAGTCAATGTCACGTACACTGTGTTCGTTTCAAAGTGCTACAGGCACACGATCTCACGTGTGATCTTGTTTGATCCTAATTAATAATACCCCACTCCCCTGGAAGTAGTTGTGGTTTGTAAAATATATTATTATGTACTCCATTTCACTCTCAAGACACATTGACAAGGCAGGTGGAATTAGACTCACTTTACGAGAGAATTCACAGAGTCTCTAGGTTTATGTGATTTACCCATAGCCATTTGCCAATCCATGGCAAAACCCCACTCAAACTTCAACCTCTTGACTTCAAATCCAGTTCTTTTGACTACCAGTCTAGGAATTCAACGACTGTTCATGTTTCCCAGGTGAGAACATTGAGATGGAATGAAATAACTTACTTCAAAAAAGTAGTTTGTATCTTTCTCACTTAAAAAAGATCAACATTCCTGATGGGGTGGCCCAAGTGACAAGAGGACTGAACTTGAAATTCAGATCCCCTCTGGATAAACCACTAATCAACCTCCCTTCTGATGAGTGACTACCTACAAGTACAATTTGATTATTCCCACAGGTGTTACTTGTGATAGCTTTCAGTTGGTACCTTTCCATGTGGATAGAGTTTAACGTAAACTTATATCGATTACATATTTAGTTAACTTGAGCTTTTTAGAGGAATGGATACATGGATGAGGACTAAGAATGGCTTTTCTTTACACTCACAGAGTGTAGTAAGTGCTGGCCATCTACACAGGGTCGGGTTTGCCACAAGAATCCCTGTTCTGCTAGGAAGTTCTCATCCTTTAGCTTCCATGCTATAAACTTTCACTGAATTCTGCCTCCCACTTTATGTCTAAACCTCACTTAGATCCTGTTAGATGCTACCTTATGTGACACTCAAATACTAAAATTATCCTCACTAGACTTGTAATGAAAGTAAATATTTTGTAACAAATGCATCGAGCTCTTTTTTGAGATTTAGATTCGTGATAGGGAGAATGTTATAACAAATTAATTGAACTACAGCCCATAGTCAGTCACTCCCATGTCATGCTGATAATAATAAACACTAGAATAACCCTACCGATGTAGAATTGCAGTTGGGGAGAACTATTGATTTGTGATATTTCCCGAATGGAAACTTGGCTGTCACATGCAATTTTTTCTACATCCCCTGGATCCTCCCGACGAGTTTTATGAGCCCCGTATGGGTACGTGTTCTTTGTGGTGGACCCAATTACATCAGTTTAAATGCTCCCACGCCATTAACAGCAGATTTATTTGGGCAATCTCTTATTGAATGTAAGAACGGTGTCCTTTGGAAACTCTGGGATTACCTTTAGATCCGTGGATCTTAACCTTCCTAATGCCATGACCCTTTCATATAGTTCTTCATGTGGTGGTGACCCCCCCCCCCCCCACCAACCACAAAATTATTTCCATTGCTACTTCATCACTTTAAGTTTGCTACTGTAATGAACTGGAAGACCCCTGTGAAAGGGTCATTCGACCCCCAAAGGGGTCGCAAAGCACAGGTTGAGAACTGCTGCTTTAGATAATCATAGTAAATAACCTAGTAAATCCTGGAGAGTTGATACCAAAACATCACATGGTACAATGTGTGAGTCAGGTGGAAACCCCTTAGGCCAACACTCCCTTTGGAGTTGGTCATTTTTGAGAGCTTTAATCACTAGTTATGGTGTAGTTGAATTGGAGTAGTCTTTGAGAAATTGATTAATCATCAAGACAAATATCAGAAGAAGTTGCTGAGGGGATGGAAGTGCAGCAATGGTCTTTAAACTCTTTGGCCAAGTTATCACTGGGTAAGAGTGGCTTTGGCCTTTTTATCCGGCCAGCAAAGTGGAGTCTGTGTGGAAGTTAACACTTCTGGCTGCACGCGGACCAATAATACAGGGAAGATAGGGAAGGATGTACACAGAATCCGGCAGTAGGCCACATGGGTACCGACTGTAACACCATACGGACACCAGATTTACTTAGGTGACTGCCATTAGGAATTGACACGTGAGCTACGTCAGCTTTATACATGTTCATTTTAATTTGCATTCTGCTCATTGTATGCATAATTAAACCTACCTTTCACTGCAGTCTCATATGTGGTAGAGGATAAAGGCGGGCCTGGACTGAAGTGATGAACATAGATTCTAATCATGACCGAGAGGTACTTGACAGAGACCTTGCCCACACCCGAGTATGGGTGAAGAACCAGATGGTATCTTGTGGAAGGAACATCAGCACTTTGAGTTTAAAACACCTACCATGGCTGCATCTACAAATCCAGCTAAACCCAGGTTAAACATCGATAGGCTACCTTCAACCTCTACTCAAGAGGAGGAAGTACCTTAGTGTCAGAAACCCAAAGGAATTTTTCCTGCAGATCTCTGTGGCCTATAAGCAGAGTCCTTTTTGCTTCCATCTCAGCCTTGAATTAAACCAAAAGTCATCTTGAGTATTCCATACATATATTTCTAACCACTCACCGACAAAGGTAATTAGGACAACAGATCCTGGGAGAGCAGGGAGAAGTACAAGAAAATATAGGGGATATGTCAATTAATTAGGGCGCACACACACACACCTGCATACACACGCACACATGACTAATCACCCTCTTCCTGATTGTTATCATCAAAAACTTGCATTAAAAACCTTTGGGGAAAAGAAAAATTTAGTGATCTATACTGTTGATCTTGGGAAGACATAATATAGACAGGGTTTCAGTCCATTTCCCACCGCTCTTTTCTTTTTCCCTCATTAGCCTAAATGAATAAATGTGATCATTTCCCCCAGATAAGCCTTTAGCGTGATTGTTGAGAGATTTTCTGAAAGCCAAACATCAACAGATCCAGTTGATCCAAGTAGAAGCTTGTAGAAGAAGGAGCTATACCCAGAACCCAACAAATTTATATTCCTTGTCCCTGAATTTAAGACCAAAGTCCATAAACAAGTCTATGCGTATGAATGACATAGAGCCTAAGGACAAGCACCTATTTACCTGGAAAATTTCCTCCCCTTAATGTAGAGCAATTTAGGAGCTATCTCTCATGTAGGCAGGGTGACACACCATCCTGTAGAAGCTAGAACAGCTACAGACATAGAGACCTCTGCCTCTGATCACATAAAGATGCACGAGCAACAGACTGTGATGTGCATGAAACCACGAAGTCCCCGAAGAATCTCCCATGTAGACTTCTGATTTGGGGGCAGCACTCCCCCTCTGAATAGGATGTAGATTACTCACAGGTGGCTGCACTGAATAACTAAAGGGGTAACTGGGGTGGGGAAGTGGGGGGTGGTGGTGGTTGGGGCTTTGGACCACTCCATCCCTGATTGCTGGATGAGTAATGTGGACTTACAGGATGCTCACCTTATCGAAGACTAAAAGGATGTATGAGTGGTTAGGGAAGCAGGACCACCTGGGATAGGTAACGAAATGGGGACTGGAATGATGGATTTGAACATGTCTTTTTCTTTCTTTAAACATAGAGGGATTTATTTGCTCTATGCCATTATTTTTGTGATGATTTGTCAGGTTTTTTGATGGTTATCTTTATAAGTAAACCAGGATACGCAACCGTATGGAAAAGCAAACAAAAGAAAGTAGGTTGTCACAACCAACCAACCAAGCAAATACACTCCGTCCTTGCTATTCCATTGATACCGATTGATGGCAACTCAGTGTGTGTCAGAGTGGAGCTGGGCTTCTCAGAGCTGCCATTGGCTAATCTTGCAGGACTAGGTCACTGGGCCTTTCTTTTAAGATGCCATTGGGTGGACTCAGGCCACCAACCTTTTGGTTAGCACCACACAGGAACTCTAAGTTTATGAGCGAGACTAAGCAATAACCCACTTTTACTGAGTCTGCATTCAGTGCCCTTTCTAGGTCCCTGGGAAACTGTGAGGGGGGAATATGTGTGAATGGGAGAGATTTTCTGATCTTAATAAACTGTACATATAAACTCAATACATATTACAAATGTAAAGCATACTATCATCATATTACATAAGATAAGTTAGAGGCAAAAGGCATCCACTTGTCATCCATTTAATTTACGGAATTTATCATCCAGCTATCCTTTCAGATGATGACACTATTTTGTATGGAATGTGTCTGATTTGTGAAATCATTAATTTTTGTGTTCATGGTCCCACGGATAATTGCATAGGGTAGTTACACGTGAATATCCAGCTACGGAAAAACCAAGGGAGTCCGTGACAGCCTGTGTTTTCCTTTCCGTGAAACACATTTGTTTTCCTCTCCATTTAGAATTTAATGAAATGATCCAAAGGTCTTTCTGGACTGACAGAGAAAAGGGTGTCTCTGGAATTGGTTCTGTCACATGCAGAAGGATTTACACCACCCCTGTCAGTGTGTTCTCAGTGAAACATGGCTTTGGGAGACACAGCTTCTGAATGACAGTGTCTCCTTGGATGGATGTTGGTGATTATGTTTACTTGGATCCAATTCAAGTGGGCTCACCCGGTCAAGTACCAAAAGGTGAATCATGATAGACATTTTATTTCTAAGGTATGACCCCTCCTCCCCGTTGTGGGCTGCTTGCAGTACGGCTTTACAGATGTCTGCACTTACTCATATTACCATGCCTGGCCTCATAATTCTACTTCCAAGCCACTATGTGTCCACTTTCATCACAATTTTATTCCTAGGGCCTAACAGGGCACCTACCAGGCCCTAATATCATGCTGTTGAGTAAGGAGCAACCTCAAACCCAGCATTAGTGAAGTCCTGTGTACTTTCATAAGCCAAAAGTATAAAAGTCCACAAAAAATTCAGCCTAACCCGGAGGACTATAGTGTTTAATTCTCCAAGCAAAATGATTGCTCTTTTCTTGTTGGGCAAGTTGTTTAAACCGTTTGACTCTGGTTTGCTAAATTAGACATGTCTGAAAGCACCCTCATCGTTGGCTGAATTAAGTCCAACCTGGCTGTTAGGGCTAGCAACGTTGCTGTACAGTGGTCTGCCCAAAGCAAACTGCTGTCACTACACAGTGCCTACTATTCAATACTGTCAGATAAACCTGCAATTGTGGTTCTCTGCACCATAGCATGTCTTTATTTTTATTTATTGGAAATGCTCATCTGCAGCCTTCTGCTGCTATATTTGAAGACCCTAGTCAAACGGCACCTTTCTTCCCCCAAACATTTTTAATGGCTGCTCCCCTCTGCAGGAAACTTTTACAGAGACCCAGGTGTTACAGAGTCAACATGCTCCATTGGCTTTTCTTAGCTGTGATCTTGACCGCAGTAGATGGCAAGCCTTTCCCTAAAGCATCCCCGAGGATGTTCGAATTGCCAAATATTAGATTAGCAACGAAACACAAATTGCTAGGAAAATGCCCAATAGAGATGAACTGTTTAAAAAAATTATTGGGCAAGCAAGAACTCCTGGTCTTGCATTTCAATAAGGCAGAACAAGATGATTGCGTATTTCTTACTTTAAGGGGAAAAAATGAGATGATTTAGCTACAATATTAATTCAATAGCTTTTCCTAGCTTGATCTACTAGGCTCTAAGCTTTTGGGATACAAAGCACCTTTCATAGTGCCTTGGATTCCAATACTTAAAGAGTCTATGGGCAGCATCTTGAAGAACGTAGGAAGAATCAAAATATGGAAACAATAGTGTTCAAAAATAATTAGGAAGCAATGGTACTGAAGGAGGATGTGGAATGAGGGATATCATTGCTGATGCAATATGGACCTTGGTTCATAGCAGGGAGAGATGTTTACTTCTGTTTGATTGATCATGGTCAGGCATCAGACTGTGTGGGTCATAACAACCTATGGCTAGCCTTGAGAAGGACTTCCAGACACGCCACGGTGCTTTCTGGAACCTGTCCATACATCAAGAGACAGTTGCGCAAACAGAACAAGGGCATGCTGCGTGGTTTAAATTCAGGAAAGCTGTTTGCTTGGGTTGTGTCCTGTCACGATACTTACTTAATCTGCAGCTGAGTGAGTAATCAGAGTCGCTGGGTTCTACGAAGAAAAAGAGGCATCAGGATTGGAGACACAACCTTGCTGGCTGAAAGTGAGGAGGACTTGAAGCACTTCCTGATGAAGATCAAGGATTGCAGCCTTCCATGTGGACTGCAACTTAGTGCAAAGAAAAATCACTGGACCAATAGACAGCATCATGATACATGGAGCAAAGATTGGAATTGTCAAGTAGTCCATCTTGTTTGGATGCACGATCAATGCTCATGAAGGCAGCAGTCAAGAGACCAAAGTATGCATTGTTTTGGGTAATTCGGCTGCATGAGACCTCTTTACAGGCTGAGAAGCATTGCAGACAAATGCGTATCTCACACAAGTCAGGGTCTTTCCAGTCACCTCATATGCATATCAAAGTTGGACATAGAATAAGGAAAACTGAAGAAGTAATGCCTTTGGATTACGTTGTTGGTGAAAGATATTAAAAGTGCCATGGGGCTGTCTCAAGAACCGACACATTTGTACTGGAAGAAGTGCGGGAAGAATGCTCCTTCACAGTGAGAAGGATGGGAAACCAGAATCCAGCTCACACATTCTGGAATCTTATCAGAGGAGAACAGTCCCTGGGGAAGGATAGCATGCCTGGTAAAGTAGACGGGCAGCAAAAACGAGAAAGATCCTTGACAAGACGGAATGACACAATGGGTGCAAACATAACACTCGTGAGGATGAAACAGGCCAGGCAGTGTTTTGTTCTGTTGTACATAAGGTTGGAACCATGAGCTAGAACCAGCTTAGCGGCAGCTAACAAGACCACACAGTGTCTGGCAAATATAGGCATTCAATAATTTTCTGTAGGTCCTTTGCAAAGATGTAGGTTGGTTTTTTGTATTATTTTTTCATTCATTTAGAGGATTTAGTGACATTAGTTATCTACCTTCTCATATACATTTCCTTTTCCTGCCTCTATACAATCCCTAAACTCTTAGGTTATTATGAAACCTGATATAAGGGAGTTTAAGAACATCGTGAAAGGTTATTATGAAACCTGATATAAGGAAGTTTAAGAACGTCGTGAAAATTTGGTACCAAGTAAAGTCTCAGTAGTCCTTTCTTAAAAAAAGACATTCCTTCCTTGGATTGCTAGCATTGACGATACTAAAAAAACATAGATCACCTGTTATATGTTTTAAACACCAATCTTTCTTTAGCTCCATCATTAACCCTGCGTTTTCTCTCTCTTGTTCTCTGAGCTCGAAGCAGGGAACCTCCAGGACACTTTCAGTACCAGTGCCGTTTCACTGCTGGTTTCTCCCTTAGGGCCCACAGTCCTATTTGTAGATCACTATAGCCTCAGTTTCGGCAGCTTTTCATCAAACTCTTTAAACAGTGAGATTTTAAAGGTAGGGGAAATGTTCAACTAGATGATCCGAAGATGTGTTAAAAATCAAGACTTTCATTAATATTGCAACGTCAGCATTAACCAAGAATAAAGAACCCTAGTGGTGCGATATTTAGGTACTCAGTTACAAACTGAAAGGTCGGTGGTTCAAGCTCACCAGCTTCTCCTTTGGGGACAGATGTCACACTCTACTCTATAAAGAACGCACCATTGGAAACCCGATTCTGTCCTACAGGGTCACTATGAGTTAGGAAATGGATCAACCAGGAGACAGATCAACAATCGATCATCTGTTCCCAACATTCTTTCCCCTTCAACAATGCACTTGGGGCAGGAATGAAAATCCTGACTCATGCCAGCCCCGACCCCTTTTCAAGTCACATTCCTCAATGTTGACCCTGCTGACATTATTCCTGCCCCCCCACTTTCCACTTGCTCCCTTTTAACACCTGCATCCAGATCTCTTTCCCTTCATCCATTGCAAGTTTCTTTGTGGCAATGGCTCCCCTTATTTATTATCTTCTCAACTCTGCCCAGTGTCTACTATAATGTGTCATAATGGTCTATTCAGTGAATGCAAACATTGTAAAAGATAAGCCATCATTTGGTAGTGGAGTTGACTTTGATCATCGCAACCCTGATTAATGGCAACTCCATGGTGTCAGAGTAGAACTGAGCTCCACAGGGTTTTCAATAATTGATTTATTGGAAGCAGATTGCCAGATCTTTCTTCTAAGGTGCCTCCAAGTAGACTCATACATCTTGTCTCTCAGTTCGCAGCCATGCCCATTAACCATTAACATCACCCCAAAGGATTCCTAAAAGAAGAACAGACCTTTCCCTGCCCCTTGGCAAAGCATTGGTAATAATTCATTAATAGCATTAATGAATAAATATTAATCAATAAGTGTTCAAGTTTGTGGACATTTTCATTGTACTGAAATGTCCACATCCGTGACTGAAGGCTTTCTGTTTCTCACTCTTGTCAATCTTCCTTATATCCGGGCCTCCTTGCTAACAGAATGAAAATGTTGGCTGGCTTCCTAATTGATGGGAATCTTCAGGAGTGAGGAAACGAGTCCCAAAGGGCCTGGCCCAGATTTTGAGGGCAAGTAACACACAACTGGTGGTGCCAGATCCCTTGTGAAAGAGGCCTGGGTGCTTGACAAGCTAGACAGGCGGACACTGTGTTTTGTTGTCATGGTGTCTGAAATCAATAGGCCTTACAAGAGTGTAGTGAAGGCTGTACCATGTCAGACATGTCCGGAGCAAAGCCATTCCTAAGACCCCGCTGGCCTCATTCAATTCAGCGGATTTCTGTGGGCAAGCCTGAGAGTTAGTTCTCTGCTTCTAAGTGCCGGAGCAGTGTTGGATTCATGTAAAAGTGGGGGAGGAGAGACATGGGAAACCCTGGGCTTGGGTTGCACTAGCAGGACCTGTTTTAATTTGTCGGATTGATTCATTTTGCTGCAGGCTAAGGGAAACGAGCAAAAGAAGGCTGTTTTTGATACATCTCAAGGATTGGTTTGTGCAAGAGGATAATTGGGGCACGGGGTATCCGTGGTGAAGGACTCCAAGGACTACCAGGCCCTGTTCCTTGAGCAGCGCATGCAAAGGGCCCAGGGGAGTGCCCAAGGGGACAGCTGAGGTCCCAAGCATTCGCTCCCTGTTGGAATGTTTTGAGATCTACAGGTTTCCTTGGAATTTGTGCATCTGTATCCCCATTTTTAAGCATATGTAAGGTTTATACTTACTTCTGAGGTGGTGGTTGCTTTCTGTTGCTGTTGAGTTGGCTCTAACCCATGGGGACCACAAATGCAACAGAAGAAAATGTCCTGTGGTCCAACTCATCCAAAACCCAAGCCATCGAGTGGATGCTGTCTCTTAGCAACACTACAGGGCAGGGTCGAACTGACCCTCAGGGTTTCTGAGACTCTAAGTCATTTATTTTTAAACCATTTTATTGGGGGCTCATACAACCCTTATCACAATCCATCCATCCATCCATCCATCCATCCATCCATCCATCCATCCATCCATCCATCCATTGTGTCAAGCACATTTGTTATCGTGATCAGTTTCAAAATGTTTTCTTTCTGCTTGAGTCCTTGGTATCAGCTCCTCATTTTCCCCCTCTCTCCTTGATTATTTATAAATTGTTATTATTTTTTCATGTCTTACACTGGCCAATGTCTCACTTCACGTACTTTTCTGTTGTCCGCCTCTCTTTAAAAAAATTAAAAAAAAATTATTGGGGGTTCTTACAACTCTTATTACAATCCATACATCAATTGTATCTGACATATTAGTACCTATATTCCATCCTTCTTTTCTAGACATTTACTTTCCATTGAGTCCTTGGGATCTGTTCCTCTTTTTTTCCCTCCACCACCACCATCCCCTTCCCCCGCCGCCAACCCTCATGGCCCCTTGATAGATTGTAGATTGTTAATTATTTTCAAATCTTACAAAGACAGCTGTCTCCCTTTCCCCCTGGTTTCTGTTGCTCTTCCCCCTCAATGGGTGTGTGTGGTTATGTGCCATTAATTGTGATTGGTACCCCCCTCCCTGCTCTCTCCTACCCTTTTGGCATCTCTATTCCCATTCCTGTTCCTGGATTCCATGTGTTGTGAGTTTTATCTCTTGCCTGTACCTATGTACATGCTCCCATCTAGTCTAGATAGGGAAGAGGCACTGGGGTCATGATAGTGGGGTGTGAGGAGGCCTCAAGGGATCAGAGGTGTATTGTGTGACTCATTAGTGCTCTACAGAACCCTGATTGACTCATCTTCTCCCTGTGACCCCTCTGTGGGGAGAAGTTCCATTGTCCATAGATGGGCTTTAGGTCTCTGATGCAACCCCTCTCCATTCTCATCAATGTATTTTTGTTTGTGTGTTTACTGTTTGTTGTGAATCTTCTGATGCCTGTTGCCTAGTCTCAATGATACCTCACGATCACACTGGCTGGTGCGCTTCTTCCATGTGGGCTTGTTGCTTCACTGTTGGATGGCTGCTTGTTTAACTTCAAGCCTTTAAAACCCCAGACACTATATCTTTAAATAGCCAGCACCATCCTCTGTCTTCACATTTCCTTATGCACCCATTTTGTCTTCAGCGATTGTGTGTGTGTGTGTGTGTGTGTGTGTGTGGTGCGGGGGGAGGGGGGGGAAGTAAACTTCACAGAATGCCAATTTGTTAGAACAAAGTGCTCTTGTATTGAGTGAAGGTATGAGCCAAGGCCCAAGGTGCCTCTGCAGCCTCGGTGTATTGCCTTATTGTACATGTACATATACATATATATTTATATATACTCTCCCATAATAAGCATTGATGACTAGAACTGTACCTTAATTAGTCTTTAGCTTTTTGATGCTCATCGTGGTACCTGATAGGGTTTAGCAGTTGCTTTGACTAAAGTCTAGATTGAGTGTCAAAATTGAAACACAGATCTCCCTTGTGTTTGACTATTCATGACAACATGTTCACATACCATATTTATTGGTTATTAGTTTGGGGTTGACTAAGAGAATCCTTCCATTTTAAATCATAGATTCTATGAGATACTGACATCTTAAAAACAGTTAATAGTCTTACACATGCACTTCGTTTTAGTTTAGAATGGTGCTTCTTAATTTTTTTTATGTAAAAAATTCTGGGTTATGATGCATGCAGCATTCTGCACGTCCACGGATTTCCTAACATTTATTCTTTTAGAAAGGAGACCGGGAGAGGCAGGGTTTGCATGTTGGGCTGCTAACATCACTGGGAGCCATTTGAAACCACCAACAGCTTCACAGAAAAAAGATGTGGTGTTTTCCTTCGCTAAAGAGGTACAGTTTGGGAATGAATCCCACAGTGGCATTTCTACTCTGACCTATAGATTTGCTAAGAGTCAGAGTCGACCCGATGGCAGTGAGTTTGCTTTTGGACCAACTTAGAAACCTCTTTATCTTTTAGAAAGAGAATTTCATATTTTTCTGCCTGGTGTATTATGTATAGGGAAGCTAGACTTATCTACAGTATTGTGATTTGCATTTTATTATGTGAGAATAAGCTGAGACTAATGTTCCAGGCCCTGAAACCAGATCAATCATCACTGGTCGTGTAGTTTCATAAGATTGCTCTAAGACATCACTTGGTGACAACTAGGAAGCAAGAGAAGGTCACCGTCTGTTGATGTCCATTACCCATGCTACTATGGCACACACACTGATGGGGACGTGCACAGAGTGTGGAGCCAGTGTCTGGGCTTAGATATTGCTTCCACCCATGAGTGCTACTTAGGGCAAGTTATTTATAATTATTTTAGCCTCAGTTTCCTCATCTGTAAAAAGATCGTAATATAACACATCATAAAAAATCAAAAGATCTGCATAGAAAAATACAAACGGACAATAAACACATGAAAATATTCTGGCTTTAGTTATTAGGTATACATACATGAAATACCACTCCCATCAGGGTATCTAAAACAAACAAAGCAAAAAAAATTAAGCCCACAAAACCAAAACATTTCAAAACCAGAAAGTATTAGGGGATGTGGAGATCTTGGTACCCTCTCCCATTGCTGTTCCACTTTTAGGTACATATTTAAAACAATTGAACGTGGGAATGTAAGCATCCTTATAACATCAATGTTCATTGCAGGACTTTTCAGAATTTCACAATGTAGAAGCCACTTAATTGTCCACCAACAGATGAACAGATAAGCAGAATGTATATTTACATAAAGGCAATATTATCCAGCCACCCTGTAAGCCAAATGGTTTTAGAAAATGAAGTACTAGAAAGATAAAGGATCTGTCACCAATTTGGAGACCAGTATCTTTTGTATTTCCTTGAAGCAAACGTATAACTACTTTTTTTTTTTTTAGTAATTAGTGTCTGAATTAATTTGGTTTTTCTTTCTTTACCCCTTTGACTGTTCAGATAGGCCTCAGGAGGTGAAAACCTTGACTCATAAGATAACCAGAGAAATACACTGAAAAATGTTGATTTGATTATTTAAAATTGACAAGTGTCTTTGTTGTTGCTGTTAGTGGCTGTTGAGTTGATTCTGATGCATCTTGACACCTTGTTGATGGAGTAGAATTGTGTTGCACTGGGTTTTTAAAGCTGTGACTTTTTGGAAGCAGGTGGCCAAGCTTGTCCTTTGAGGTGTCTCTGGGTAGGTTCAAACTGTCAACCTCTTGGCTAATAGCCAAGCATTTAACTGTTTTCATCAACAGGCTATGTGTTAATTTAAACTCAAAACCAGAGTTTTTTAATCCATTTGTCTGTTGATGGAAATTTGGGCTGTTTCCAATTCTTTGCAATTGTGAACTGTGCCGCGATGAACGTTGGGGCACAAATGTCTGGCCATGGTTTGTGTTTTGTCTCTTCCAAGTATATGCCCCGGATTGCTTGATCATATGCTAGCTCAATTTCAAACTGTTTTAGATATTGCCAAATCGATTTCCATAATGGCCGTACCTACCTACAGGTCTACCAGCAGTGGACAAGAGTTCCTATCTCTCCACAACCTCTCCAACATTTGTTACTTTTTTATTTCTTAAATTGGGCTATCTTTGAGGGTGTTAGGTGGTATCTCATTATTGTTTTAATTTGTATGTTGTTTTAATTTTCTCTTATGGCTAGAGATCTGCAATTTTTTTCTCATATATTTCTTGGCCATTTGGATTTGTGCCTTTGAGAAACTTCTGCTCAGGTCCTTTGCCCACCTCCTACGTGGACAATTTTTTTTCTTGTTGTTGTAGGTTAGCAGAGTATTGTTGATTTTAGTAATAAGATCTTTGTCTGATCTTTCATTGCTAAAGATGTTTTTTCCACTCTGGTACATACATGCAACAAAGTATTACGCATCCCTAAAGAGCAGTGATGAACACATCGCTGCATGGGAGGAACTGGAGGAAATTATGCTAAGTGAAGTTAGCCAAGCACAAAAGGACAAGTACTACATGAGTCTGCTGAGGTAAGCTAAAAAAAATTTAAAAGGGTCATAGGGAAGAAGCTATTGTATACATACATCCCTGGGGTGAGGTCCAGGTAATATGGCAGGGGCCAAACTAAACTCAGGGATACATATGGGATACATATGGTAGCCCATTAAAAAGGAGGGGGAGGGGAATGGTATGGGTATCTGGGGAACAGGGCACTAACCCACACAGGGGGAAGGTGTTGATTGTCTCCACAGGGAAAGAGGGTCCAGACTTCAACCCAGAGCTCCAAGACAAGAACGCAACACACTGACATGAAGCAGGGAAATGATAGTGAGGCCTGAGGGGCCAGCCCCATAGTCAAGTAAGTGGACAACAAAACCCTCTGCCCCAGAAGAATTCGCTTCAGAGGACAGCACTGAAGCTACAGCTCAAGGAGAGGGAATGGTCTGATGAGAGCACACAGGAGCCAATGAGGGAGGAAAGAGGGGGAAAAAAGAGTGCCGCACATCCTGGCTCACCAAACCCTGAGGATAATGTTCCTGCTCAGAACAGCAATGCACAGAGATGACCACAGGGCCAGCCCCACCATGGGACACAGTGTTCCTCACTGACCCATAGCACCATTGGGGACAACACTAGAAACGCACAGCGGGAATTTTGCCTGCCCTGATCTAATTACGCTGAAGCCAGCCTCTGAGGACATGCAGCAGAGCAGTGGGGGGAGCAGAGAAATGAAGTCCCCAGGGATAGATGTGGTGTCAGGGAATGGCACCCCATCAGACTCAACTAGAAAGTACTTGTGAAGGACAACAAATAGACCCTGAACTATTTGTAGGGTATTTTTGTGTTGTTGTAGCTATTGTTTTACTTTCTATTGTTGCTTCATTGTACTCAGTCATGTGATGGTACATAGCATGTCTACCTGGAAGGGATAGGCGTGATAAACAAGCCAGAAGAGAGAACAATGGGTTGACAGTTACAGGGGGACATGAGAGAAGGGGAGGCGGGAACAGGAAGTGGGTGTTAACAAACAGGGACAAGGGAACAACAAGGGATCCAAAATCAGTGGCAAGGAGGGTGTAAGAGATTTGGCAGGACTGGATCAAGGGCAATGTAACAGAGAGGAATTCCTGAAACCTAAATGAAGGCTGAGCATAATAGTGGGACAAGAGGAAAGTACAAAGAAATAGAGGAAAGAACTAGGAGACAAAGGTTAGTAATAGAGATTTAAATGCAGGCATATACAGATGTAAATATATTTATATACGACAAGGGGGAAATAGATCTATGCACATTTATAGGTTTAGTATTAAGAAAACAGATGGACAGTGGACCTCTGCTCAAGTACTTCCTCAACACAAAAACACTTTGTTCTAACAATTTGGCAGTCTGAGATGCTCACCTTCCTGGCACGATCATAGAAGACAATGGGTGCACAAACAAATGTGGTGAAGAAAGCTGATCGTGCCCAGCTACCAAAAGATATAGCATCTGAAGTCTTAAAGGCCTGAGTATAAACAAGCAGCCATCTAGCTGAGAAACAACAAAATACACATGGAAGAGGCACACCAACCTGTCCCGACTCGATTGCTGAGGACAAAGTGGGTGCATAAGCAAAAGAAAACTGATGGTGCCCGGCTATCAAAAGATATAGCACCTGGGGTCTTACAGGCCTGAAGATAAACAGGTGGCCATCTAGCTAAGAAACAACAAAGCTCACATGGAAGAAGCACACCAGCCTACCCTGTCATGATCACTGAAGACAAAGCGGGTGCATAGCAAATGCGGTGAAGAAAGTTGATAGTGCCCAACAGCAGTCAACAGATATAGAATCTGGGATCCTATAGGCTGAAAGTTAAACAAGGGGCCATTTAACAACAAAGCCCACATGGAAAAAGCACACCAGCCTGTGTATTCACAAGGTGTCGAAGGGATCAACTATCAGACATCAAAGACAAAAAAAAATCATAGCATTGTGACTGAGGGGGAGTGCAGAGTGGGGACCCAGGACCCATCTGTAGGAAATTGGATAACCCCTTGCA
Organism: Tenrec ecaudatus; assembly: GCF_050624435.1. Lineage (NCBI taxonomy): Eukaryota > Metazoa > Chordata > Mammalia > Afrosoricida > Tenrecidae > Tenrec > Tenrec ecaudatus. The sequence continues at coordinate 9,437,944 of NC_134538.1, forward strand.
GAAGGGCTGCGGGGAGGAGATGAGTCATTCAGGGTCCAGTATACCAGTGATGAAATATACAAATTTCTTCTAGTTCTTGGCTGCTTCCTTCTCACCACTATCATGATCCCAATTCTATCTTACAAATCCGGCTGGACTGGAGGATGTACACTGGCACAGATAGGAACTGGAAATATAGGGAATCAGGACAGATGAACCCCTTAGGATCAGTGGTGAGAGTGGTGATACCAGGATGGTGGAGGGAAGGTAAGGGAGAAAGGGGGAACAGTTTACAAGGTCTATATATAACCTCCTCCCTGGGGGGACAGACAGAGGAGAAGTGGGTGAAGGGAGATGTCAGATGGATATGACAAAATAATAATAATTTATAAATTAACAAGGATTCGTGGGGGAGGGGAGCGGGAAAGGATGGGGAAAATGAGCTGACACCATGGGCTTAAGTAGAAAACAAATGTTTTGAGAATGATGATGGCAAAATATGTACAAATGTGCTTGACACAATTGATGTATGTATGGATTGTGATAACAGTTGTATGAGCCCCTAATAAAATGATTTTTATAAACCCTCAAAATCAAACCCATTACTATTGAGTTGATTCCTGGTTCTACCATATGGCAGAGAGTAGATCTCCAGGTCAGAGTTTTGAAAGCTATAAATCATTTCAGAAGCAGCCTGACACATCTTTCTCTCACAGAAAGCCTGGTAGGCTGGGACTGCTGACCTATCAGGAACCAAGTGCTTTTTAACCGTTGTACCACTGGGCTTTCTTATTTACTTCAATGTTTTGTTTAACTTCCACAAATCTGTGAAGAAGTCTGATCTGGAAGGCTCTAAAAAGATGATATTTTTAAACAATGTTTTATATTGGCTATATTATCAATTTGGTTTTTGTTTCTCACTGTTTTCAGGTGCACTGGTTTGAGGCCTGAGTCCCTGACAAAGTCTATGAGAGCTTGCGTTTGTATGTTGCGGATTCCTGCAGTCTGCTTTGTCCAGAAATCATTCCTTTGAGTTTTGCTTTTTATTTAAAACTGAAGTCATCAATCTTAAGCCTTCTGATTTGGCTGCAGAACAAGCAATGACATGCCCTCCAGAAAGACTGAGGAAGGATGTCTACCAGTATGGCAAATTGCCTTGACTTTCACCCAAAATAGACATTGGGTTGTGTCAAAGCCTGTTTCACACTCCTGTTTCACACTTCAATGAGGAGTGGAAAGATAAGTCTTCATCACAAATATCTAAGAAGTGATTACCGCTAACATAATAACTTCTTTTGCCAAAATAATAATTTGATGCTATTCTACTTTTTTGTTATGAGAAGAGCAATTGAAAAGGCAGCTTTCTATAATGGAGTTAAATGCTTTAAAAAAAAAAGTGTGTGCGAATTAAATCAGAACTTCCCAACTAGTTATCTTAAAGTTGACTGATCCATGGAGGCCCTATGTGTGTCAGTGGAAAATTCAGGTACTGCACAGGGTTTTCATGTGCTCTACAGAGTTTTACTGTGCTCCATATTGCTTATATGTACTCCACGGGGCTTCCATGTGCTTCACGGGGTTGATATATGCTCCATATTGCTTATATGTACTCCACGGGGCTTCCATGTGCTTCACGGGGTTGATATATGCTCCATATTGTTTATATGCATTCCATGGGGCTTTCATGTGCTCCACAGTGTTTTCATGTACTCCATGGGGTTTATACATGCTCCATAGGGTTTATATGCACTCTACAGGGTTTTCAAAGACTGATTTTCTCATCAGGCCTTTCTTCCAATGCATCTCTTGGTGGACTTGAGCCTCCATTCTTTCTGTTCCCAGCTATGTATGTTAAGCCACTTGCACCATCCATCCACTCCTCGTGATTCTATACTAAGCCCTGTGCTCTATCTACTGGGGACATCTGATGATATATCTGGAGACATCTTTGACTCTCAGAACTGAGAGGATATACTATCACTATCTAGGGGATATAGAACAAGCCTGCTGCTAAACATCTGAAATCCACAGAATAGCTCCACAACGAATAATTATCCAGTCAAAATGCTAATAACATCAATTTTGAAAAATCCTAAATTAGATGAAACTGCTGTAAAATCTCTTCTATTCTGAGTTGTGTTAGTCTGTGTACACTAGCGACTCATATGTGTATAGAAAAGAGCTTTATATACAAAAGCAATTGAACATTGAGAAAACATCCCAAACCCGTCCACATCAATTTCATAAGTCTGATATTAGCCCATATGTCCAATACCAATCTATAAAGTCCCCTTCAGACTCACCAAATACATGCAATAATGTCAAATTCAGGAAGATCACAGGCCAATGTGAAGGAAGTCTTGTGGATCCAATGGTGTTGTAAGCATCTCAGTGCTGGCAGGGGTCTCCACATGGTTTCTCCAGCTCAGGGCACCAGTGTAGTTCCATGAGTCTTGTCAGCTCCTATGTCTCCCAGGGAGTGAGTGGAGAGAGTGTCTTCTGCCTCCAAGGAGGAAACACAGGAGTTCCCAGAATTCTGAGGGGAAGGCCATGCTCACACAGTGGCCTCATTGGCTATGACCCGATTGACAGACTAGACTCCATCTCTTCACTCTTAATGCTTTCGAAGTTCCAAATCGACACCAGATTATGTAACTACCATAGTCTATTTAAAAATATTTCTACTGTCCAGCACAAGCAGAGTTAATGAAATGTTGAATTCTGTGGTTTTGTCTTAGCTCTCAAGTCTGAAGAGATGATCAATGCCTCAGATCCTTTCTTTGTGCTGTCAGTTATTGACTTTTCTCGTCAAGTCTTGGCGCTTGCAGATAGGGTTGGAGCTGAAGAAGTGCTTGAGAACCATCTCCCACCTTCTTTAAAACGAAAACCAAACCAAGCATATTTCCATCGAATCGAAGCCGACTCATACTCTATCGGACAGAGTAGAACTTCCCCATGAGTTTGAGACTGTAACTGCTTACAGGATTAGAAAGCCTCGTGTTTCTCCCATGGAGCAGTTGGTGCTGTCCAATTTTGAACCTGGTGGATCACAGTCCAGTGCATAATCAGAACAGACTGTCTGAAAGTGAGTGTACTTTGGGTAGTGATTATGCATTGGACTGTGATGCACCAGGTTCAAAACTGAACCTTCTAAAACAGCAGGGTAGGAGTGCTCCTGTGGCTTTCTGAGACTGGAACTGTCCCCAGGTTTAGAAAGTTCATCCTTCACCTGTGGAGCAGCTAGTGGTTTCCATTGCCTTCTTGTGGTTAGCAGCCCAACACTGAACCACTATGCCACCAGGACTTCTTCCCCTTTAATTAGAGAGAGTTTTCCATAAAACCAACTTAACCACAGGCAATGAAGATCTCCAGGAGAAAAGAATAGATGATTTTGCGATAAGAAATAGAAATATAGCGGACTTCCAACAAGATGGTGACTGAGTAACACATACCAGAGGGACTCCGCAGAAATCAGCTCAGGAGAGTCACTGTGAAGGAAATTCCACACTGCCAACTCCCAGGAGGGGCACCATAAAGATAAGTAGGAACAGATCCACTAGGTTTTTAGGAGCTGTGGGCTTTTGGCTTACCACTGTGGAGGCGGGCTAGGGTTTAACCGTAGCCCTGCCAATGTCCTGGCCAGAGATGGGCTCCTTCGACTGGTTGGCCCAAGAGCTGTATCTCAATGCAGTCACAGCTTGCCTTTACCTCGGGGAAGATTTAAATCCCTTCAACCCTATGGTCAGGGATCTGAACTCAGCTATTTTCTTACTTTTGTTTCTCTCTCTTCTCTATTTCTCCCCACAGTCTCAGCAGGCTCATTTTTTTTCTTTGTTTTCTTTTTTCCTCTACCCTTTTCGCTCTCAAGCAACTGCCGACTTCCAAGCCACTCCACTTAGTCTGGGACGATTACACCTGCCCTCAATCCCAGCTGGGGGAACTCCACCCACTACAGCTTAACACAAGCTGGGGTAATCCTGTCCACCTTCCTCTGGGGATAAGCCCACCTACCTTCTTCTGGGGAAAGTCCTGCCTCCATTGCTGGGGGAGCTCCTGCCTGTCCTCTGGGGTCCCACGTGACTGAGGGAACATCCTCCTGCCTGCCTTAGTGCCTCACATGACCTAAGGCATCTCTGCCAACACTCTCCAGCACTCTACACTTCTGTGGAAATCTCTGCTCGACCTCTGTGGAAATTTAGCTGACCAGGGCAATTCTGCCCACCATTTTCAGTGCTCTACACCAAAACGGGCACACCCAACTGCCCTCTGTGGAACTCGCATTGCAGCAGGCACCACTGAATGCCCTCTGAAGCACTCTAAACTTCCTTGGGCCACACCACCTTGGCATCTTGTGAGATCATCCAGTGCAACCCCACCCTTGTGGGTCCGCAACCACCCAACCAGCATTTCCTGAGAGGACCATCCAACTTGCACTCCAAAAACAGAATACAACATGACGAAGGAAAGTGTGAAGCCACAGGAGGCTAAAGCAGTAGGCCAATTGTATAGTGCAATTAGCTGCAGGCAGTTCAAAGAAGCAATCCTACGAGTCTCCCAGAGAGAGATAAGGAGGGACTCTATATAATGCTCAAGGGAACTATAGACAAAGAACCACTAATCCCTTTAAACACATATTCCCAAAACGAGAGACCCACTGAATACATCAATCAAAAGCTACATAGGATGAAAAATGAAATCACAGGCTCAACTATTATAGTAGGCGAGTTCAATACACTGCTCTCTGAGAAAGACAGAACACAGAGAAGGAAACTCAACAAGGAGGCTACAGATCTAAACACTACAATTAGATGATATGACCTGATAGATATTTACAGAGCTCTCCACCCCAATATAAAAAAAGTTCACATTCCTTTCAAGACCACATGGCACATATTCAAAGATAGACTACATGCTGGGGCTTAAGATGAATTTACAAAAAATGTAAGCACATTGATATCATACAGACCTCTCTTTCTGATCACTGTGCTATAAGGCTGGAAATCAAAAAAGGAAGAGGGAGAAAACAAGAGCAAACAATTGGAGGATGAGATAGTTAGTTTATTGTGCCAGCCTGGCTGATAAATACATGTGGGATTAATTGAAGAGTAGATAAATAGCTTGGAGAGCCTCGCCTTTCTTGTCTCTTGCTCTTTGATCATCGGAGCAGTGTGCGGCTGCCTTGCTTGTTCTGTGCTTCTATTTGAAAGCTACACTACCTGTGGGTCACCTAACCTGTGGACTGTGTTGCTGTAATTTGAAGTTCTTTTAAGACTTGCCTTGGCAGAGAATTGGAATATACATCTCTGGAGCTGGGGACTGATGGTTGGTGATCTGCCTTGCTGTTTGCTGCCTGTGCTTGGATAGCCCACATCTCTCTACAGAGGACTGACTATCTGGTGGCCCTCAAGACATGGAGGACTGCCAGTGTCTCACAACTCTCTCACGGGAGTGAGTTGCAATGAGCCATTTGTAATGATTTATAATTTAACTGTTCATTTATTGTATTATATGTCTATCTATCGGTATATAATTTAACAGTTCATTTCTTGTTATATATATAAATATAAATTATCAGCAATCTGGTTTTGTCTCTCTAGAGAATCCTAACACAGAGGATAAATAATTCTCTATTGCAAAAGGAGTGTGTACTGACCCAGATCAGAGATGAAATTTGGAAACTTCTAGAAACCAAGCAGAATGAGAACACGACATACCAAAACTTATGGGACACAGTAAAGGCAATTATCAGAGGATGTTTCATAGCAATACATGCACACATGAAAAAGAAGTGAGGCTTATGATTGATATGCGGGCACAAAATGACAGCAAGTAGAGCAGAGTCAACAGGACAATCTTAACTAATGGCAAAGGAAAAGAAATAGTAGAAATCAGGGCTGAGATTCAGGAGAGGGAAGATAAGAAAACCATGGAAAAATTAATGCTGCTAAAAGTTGGTTCCTTGATAGAATAAACAGAATTGATATATCGCTGGCAAACCTATCCAAAGAAAGGAAAAGATAAATTTCAATAGCAAGGATGAGGAATGAAATGGGGACATTACAACAGACCCAGATGAAAACAAAAGGGTAATTACACAGTACTATGAAGGACTGTAAACTCCAGTGAATTGAACAATGTGGAAGACATGGACAAACTCTTGGAAAAATATTCCCTCCCTAGACTATCTCTGATGAATGTCAAGAATTTCAACATACCCATAGTAATAGAGGATATAGACAAGGTTATCAAGGGATTACTAACAAAAATATTCCCTGGAACAAACGGCTTCACAGAATTCTACCAAGCATTTGGAGAAGAACTGACACCGATCATACACAAACTCTTCCAGAAAATAGAAAAGAGACACAAAACTCCCAAACGCTTTCTATGAAGCTAGTATAACTCTAATACCGAAACCGGACAAGGATCCCACAAGAATCAAGAACTACAGACCAATATCCCAATGAACATCTATGCAAAAATCCTTATCAAAATACTGGCCAATAGAATACAAAAGTATATAAAACAAATAATTCACCATGACCAAGTAGGATTCATACCTGGGATGCAGGGATGGTTCAACATATGAAAGACCATTAGTACTATTCGCCACATTGACATGAAAAACTATAAGAATCACATGATAATATCAATAGATACAGAAAAAGTATTCAACAACATCCAACACCTATTCCTGTTTAAGACACTCAGGAAGATAGGAATGAAGGGAAATTCCTCAATATAATACAAGCTATATATGAAAAACCAACAGCCACTGTGGTAGTCAATGGAGAAAAGATGAAAACAACCCCATTGAAAAAGGGAATCAGAAGCTCACTATTTAACATCTTACTGCAGGTCCTCTCTAACAGCACTAGGCAAAGAAAAGACACAAAAACTAATTTCCTGGGAAAGGAATAGGGGAAACAATCATTATTCACATGGTATGATTTTAAATAGAAAATTCCAAAAGCTCCACAAGGGGAGCATTAGAAGCAAAAGAGGAATATGGCAGAGTGGCAGGATACTAGATCAATAAACAGATGTCTATGGGACTGCTATACACATCGGATAATACCACAGAAGAGGAGATCAAAAAAGTGTTACCCTTCACAATAGTTAAGCACAAATTGAAATATCTAGGGATATATCTGACTAACAGCAAAATATTTGTAAGAGAAAAACTACAGAACACTATTATAAGAAACCAAGAGTGACTCCAACAAATGGAAGAATATCCGTGCTCTTGGATTGGAATACTCAATAGTAAAGATGCCAGTTATACCCAAGACACTATATATGTTTAATGCTATCCAGATACAACTTCTCTCATCTTTCTTCAAAGAATTTAAAAAATTGTACCAACTTCATATAGAAAGGGAAGCCCAGAATTAGCAGAGAACTCCTCAAGAAGGACAGAGTAGGAGGGCTTGCTTTACCTGACTTTAGCACATATTATACACTCACAGATACTCAGACCAATGGAAAAGAACTGAAAACCCAGAAAGAAAATCATCAGCATACAGACAACTGATCTTCAATAAGGACCACAAAAAATAAAATGGGAAGCAGATTCCCTCTTCAACAAATGGTACTGGAAAAAAATGGATATCTATCTGTAGAAAAATGAAGCAAGTCCCTTACCTCACTCCATGCACAAGAATAAACTCCAGGTGGATCACAGACCTTGAAGTATAACCCAAAATTGCTAGGGCCATCAATGAGGGAATTGGGACAAACCTGAGATCTTTGGCACAGGGAATACACAGGCTATCAGAAATAGAGAAGGACACAAATACAGAGTCGGCACAAATTGACAGGTGGGATATACTGAAGATAAAACACCTGTATACATTGAAATAATTCACCAAGAGAGTAATAAGAGAGTCCATGGACTGGAAAAACATCTTTAGCACTGACCCATCAGACAAAGGCCTTATTATTAAAATCTACAATACTTTGCTAGCTTCCAAAAAGAAAAAAACCAAAACTACTTGCCCACTGAGGAGGTGGGCAAAGGACCTGAACAGAAGTTTCACAAGGGCCGAAATCTGAATGGCAAACAAATATAAGAGAGCATTTTTCAGACCATTAGCCATAAAAGAAATGCAAATTAAACCAACAATGAGATACCAGCTAACACCCTCAAAGATAGGTCAATTCCAAAAATCAGAGAGTAACCAGGGTTGGAGGAGCTGCGGGGAGACAGGAAATCTCATCTACTGCTGGTGGACCTACAGGTATATACAGCCACTATGGAAATCTATTTGGTGATATCTAAAACAGACGAAAATCGAGCTACCTTTGACTCAGCAATTCCCCTACTGGGCATATATCCAGAAGAGGCAAGACACAAACCACGGCTAGACATCTGTGCTGCAATGTTCATCAAGGCACAGTTCACAATCACAAGGAGTTGGAAAACAACCCAAATTTCCATCGACAGACGAGTGGATTAAAAAATTTTGGCACATACATATTATGGAATATTACACATCCCTAAAAAGCAGCGATGAACGCATGAAGCACATCTCCACATGGGAAGAACTGGAGCAAAGTAAGCCAAGCACAACACGAGTTCACTGAGGTGAGCTTAAAAATGCAAAAGGGGCATAGGAAAAAAGCTGTATATGTACATTCCTGGGGCGAGGGCCAGAGAGTATGGCAGGGGGTCAGACAAAATCCAAGGATACAGATCATAGCCAACTAAAAAGGAGGGGGCTGGGGAGATCTGGGTGGCAGGGGAACAGGGTACTAACCCACCCACAGAGAGGGAGTAGCTTATTTTCCACAGGGAAAGAGGGACCAGATTTCCATCTGGTGCCCCAAGATATGAATGCAACATACCAGCATGAAGCAGAGAACCAATAGAGATGTCTGAGTGGCTGGCCCCAATCCCAACTACATGGAGAGCCCTCTCTTCCCCCAGAAATATTTACTTCAGAGGACAGCATTGAAGCTACACCTCAGGGAGAGGGACATGTCTGATCAGAGCACACTGGAGCAAATGAAGTGGGAGGGAGAGAGAGGAGAGCACATCCTGGCCCACCAAGACCTGAGAACGATATGATATTCTGGCTCAGAGCAGCCAATGCACAGAGGGCCATAGGGCAGGCCCCACTACAAGGCGCCACTTCCCTCACTGACTCATAGCTCTATGGGGGACAACACTGGAGACACATGTGGGAATTATGCCTGATCTTACCCCACCATACCAAGGTGAAATGCTAAGGGCATGCAACAGAAAGGAAAGGGGAACAAAGCAATGAAGCCCCCAGGGAATAATAAAAATAAACTTTGGGGCCAGGGCATGACACCCCATCAGACTCAACTGGAAAACACTCCTTAAGGTCAACAAACAGATCTTGAGCTATTTATACGCATTTTTTTGGTCATTGGTTTCTTCTTGTTGTTGTTTTGCTTTGTTTTCTTTTGTTGCTTTATTTTGTTCTGTCTTGTTTTTGTGCACATTATTATCTCTGAATGACTATCTAGATAAGATAGGTGGGATAAACAATCTGTAGGAGAAAAAATGGGACCAATGGAACCAGGAGGAAAAGGGACGGGGGAGGCAGGGAAAAGGGATGGGGTGCTAACAAACCCAGGGTCAAGGGAACAACAAGTGATCTAAAATTGATGGTGAGGAAGGTGTAGGAGGCCTGGTAGGGTTTGATCAAGGGCAATATAGCTAAGACGAATTACCGAAACTCAAATGAAGGCTGAACATGATAGTGGGACAAGAGGAAAGTAAAAGGAAATAGAGGAAATAACTAGGAGGCAAAGGACATTTAGAGAGGTCTAAATACATGCATGCACATATGTAATTATATTTATATATGATGATGGGGAAATAGATCTATGTACATTTATAGATTTAGTATTAAGGTAGCAAATGGACATTGGGTCTCTACTCAAGTACTCCCTCAAGGAAAGAACACTTTACTGTATTAACCTGGCATTCCATGATGCGCACCTTCCTGACACTATTGCTGAAGACAAAGTGGGTACATAAGGAAATCTGAAGAAATCTAATGGTGTCCCACTATATCAAAAGATATAGCATCTGGGGTCTTAAAGGCTTGAAGATAAGCAAGCAGTCATCTAGCTGAAAAGCAACAAAGCCCACATGGAAATAGCACACCACCTTGTGTCTTCATGAGGCATCTATAAGATCAGGTATCAGGCATCAAAGATCCAGAACAAAAAAATCATATCATTATGAATGAGGGGAGTGCAGAGTGGGAACCCAAAGACCATCTGTAGGCAACTGGACATCACCTTACAGAAGGGTCACAGCGGGGAGAGGAGCCAGTCAAGGTGCAGTATAGCACCGATGAAACATACAACATTCCAATTCTACCTTAAAAATCCAGCTAGACCAGAGCTTGTACATGGGTACAGATAAGAGTTGGAAGCACAGGGAAATCCTGTACAGATAAACCCTCAGGACCAACATTGAGAGTGGTCACAACAGGAGGGGGGAGATAGGGAGAATGGATCACAATGATTTATATATAACCCCTTCCCAGGGGATGGACAATAGAAAAGTGGGTGTAGGGTGATATCGGTTAGTGGAAGACATGAAAAAATAAAAATTTATAAATTATCAAGGGTCCATGATGGAGGGAGGTTGGTGGAGGGAGGGAAAAAAGAGGAGCTCAAGTAGAAAGAAAACATTATGAAAATGATGATGGCAATAAACGAACAAATGTGCTTGAAGCAATGGATGTATGTATGGATTGTGATAAGAGTTCTATGAGACCCCCATAAAATGATTAAAGAACAACAACAAGAACAAAAATAAATAGTAGTATGATTTGAGGAAATAATGTAGTTATGTGTTGGACAGAATCCGCTCAAGTCGTTTAGAAATATGATTGTTACATTCCAAAGACTAAGAATCCCCCAAACCAACCACTTTGGGCGTTTCTTCTTGCATTCCATTTGCAATCCTGAGTACACCAAGTGAAATACAGATGTGTGTGTGGTTATTGGTGTGTCAATACACATATAACTTCCCAAAATGTGTCTGCATCAATGCATAGATTAACAAATTAATTTCTAAAACTATGTATGCCTAACACATGTCAGTATGCTGCTAGATTTTTGAGCAACGCAAACATAGAAAATTATAATTCTTGCCCATCAGAAACTGAGCAGTTGGAGGGAGCGATTTCTAAGCAAATGTTTTTAATTCAGTAGTACGAGTGCTATATTAAGAGAAGTTAAATGTGCTCGGAGCACCCTCAGAGAAAAATTTGTAAAGCAGTTTTAGAACAAACGAACAAACAAACAAACAAAAAAGAAAAGTTTTATGTACAAATTAATAAATTAATTGGATATTAAAGGAGTAGGGGTTTGCGAGGCGATGGCACGGCAGAGAGAAGGGCAAGAACGTATTAAAGAGTATGGTTGGAATGTTGTAAAGGAAGTGGGATATGAAAGGTGAGGGACGATAGGAAATTAGTCTGAATTTTATCCTACAAAACAGGGCACACCCACTGGGTTCTGTTTCCCTGTGTGATAGGTTTATTGTGCCAACCTAGCCAATGAACACAAGCGGGTTAAATAAGGTTACAGTTTATTTGAAGGGCAAATAGACAAATGGCTTGGCGAGCCTCGCCTTTCTGTCTCTTGCTCTCTGATGATTACATCAGTCTGTGGCTACTTTAGCTAGTTCTCTGCCTCAACTTGTGAGCTTCACTATCTGTGTGTGTTAGGATTCTCTAGGGAAACAAAACCAGGACACTAATAATTTTGTATATATGTATATAGATAGGTAGATAACGTAAGAAATAAAGTAAACTAATCTATAAAGCACTACAAATGGCTCAGTGCAACTCACTCCCATGAGACAGCTAGTACACCAGCACTCCTTCAACTCATGAGGGCCACCGAGTAGTCCTCTGGAGAGCAATTCAGGCTTTCCGGGCACAGGCAGCAAACAGCAAGCAGGTCACCAACAGTCAGCCAGATGACAGGGTCCGACAGTCCCCAGCTCAAGAGATGTACCTTCCAGTAGCGTGGTGAAGCAGGTCCTGAAGGAACCTTAAGTTATAGCGACACTTCCATGGCTAGGTGTCCCACAGGTAGCGTAGCTTGCAAATGGAGGCACAGAACAAGCAAGGCAGCCACAGACTCATCCGATGATCAAAGAGCAAGAGATAGAGAGAGAGGAGAGGCTCGCCAAGCCATTTATCTCTCTGCCCTTCAACTAATCTCACATGTGTTCACTGGCCATGTTGGCACAACAAACCTACCTATCACACTGTTGGACACCCAACCAGTGGACTATGTTGCTGTACTTTGAGGTTCCTTCAAGACCTGCTTTGCCACGCTGTTGATGTATACATCACTTGAGCTGGGTACTGTTGGACCCTGTCACTTTGCTGACTGTTGGTGACCTTCCCTGCTATTCCCTGCCTGTGGTCGAACTGCCTGTATTGCTCCACAGAAGACTCAGCTGTCTGCTTCCTTGACTTGCATCCAGCAGCCCTCGAGAGTTGAAAGACTGCCAGTGTATTAACTGTATCATGGAATTGATTTGAACTGAACCATTTGTACTACTCTGTGGACTAATTAGCTGTTTATTTCATATGTTGTATCTATGTATCTCTATCTATCTATCTATCTATCTATCTATCTATCTATCTATCTATCTATCTATCTATCTATCTAAAATTATAAGTGTTCTGGTTTTGTTTCGCTAGAGAACCATAGAACACTGTCCCTTTTTCGTGTCCTCAGTGTCAGAGACAGTACTAGGACCTAACACCCAATTAGCCACAGCTTCATTCTTAACACAAGTAAGGGGTTGTAGTTGTATGCTCTAAGTATCTAATCAATGAAATTACATGATTAGAATATAAATATTAGGTATGATGGTGGGGGAGCATTTAAGAATTAGAGGAAAGTTATATGTTTCAACATTGTGACCCTGCATCCTGATTGACTCATTTCCTCTGGCTAGACCAGAGGATGTATATTGGTACAGACAGCAACTGGAAACACAGGGAATCCACGACAAAAGACCTCTTCGAGACCAGTGATGAGAGTGCTGATGCCTGGAGGGTGCAGGGAATGTTGAATAGAAAGGGGGAACTGATTACAAGAATCTACGTATAATCTCCTCTCTGTGGTATAGACAGCAGAGAAGGCGGGGGGAGATGCCCAACAGTGTAACATATGAAAAAAAATAATTTATGAATTATGAAGGGTTCATGAGGGAGCAGGGAGTGGGGAGGGAGGGAGAAAAATGAGGAGCCTATATTAAGGGCTCAAGTAGAAGGCAAATGTTTTGAGAATGATGATGGCAACAAATGTACATATGTTCTTAACACAATGGATGTCTGTATGGATTGTGATAAGAATTGTATGAGTCCCGAATAAAATGACTTAAAGAAAAAGAAATATTAGTTATTGAGGACTGGAAGATCAAAGCTAAAGAAACAGTTATTGGGCAAGATGAGAGAAAGAAATAATCAAAGATTATAGGTGAAAGAAACAAGGGAAGGGATTCTGGTGCTATCTGGGACTCCCTCATTGCTATTGGGTGAGTAACGACCCTATAATAGGAGAGGGCAGAATTGCTTGTGTGGGCTTCTGAGACTGTAATTCTTTATGAGAGTATAAAGTATCTGGTAGGCAGAATTCATAGAATTGATAACACTCTGAAGAGCGAGTAAAGGGGCAATTGGACGTGCTGTTATGACATTGCTGGCCAGAGAATGATCCTTCACAGTCCTTTGGCTTACCTGTACAGAGAGTACAGCTGGAACACCATGACTTTAAGAATGTCTTATTTGAGGTTCCACCTTGATGGTGCTTTGGAGGAAACAGCTCTGGTTAACAGATTTTTGTTGTTGTTGGTTTCATGGCATTTCTTGTAAACTCCTGATAATGAATCTTGACCTCCTCCAGTCACTTTGTCTTTTGCCCTTCCATTTCCAACTTGAGACACCAACTCCTTGCCTGCCTCCTCATTTCAGGTGACAAATGACTGCCCTGCTCTCCTGGCTTTCACAAAGCTCATTGCTCAAGCACAGCAAACACATGATGAGGTGCGGGTGTATTATAACACAATAGCACCCACTTTTCACACTTTGCTGTTGTTAGGGGCCATCAAGTCTGCTCTGACACATCACGCCCTTATGTACAACAAAGCAAAACACTGCCCAGCCCTGTGCAACCCACACACTTGTTCCCATGCCTGAGCCCACGGATGCAGCCACTGGGTCACTCCATCTCACCAAGGGCCTTCCTCTTTTTCACTGCCTCTCCATTTGACCACACATGATGTTCTTCTCTGGGCACTGGTCTCTCCTGACAACATGTCCAATATGTGCAATAATATGAAGTCTTGCCATCCTCACCCCTAAGGAGCACTCTGGCCTTACTTCTTCCAATACGGATGGTATTTTCAATATTCTTCTCCACCATCACAATTCAAATATCAGGGGTTACACCCCCACACACACACACCACACACACACACACCACACACACACACACCACACCACACCACACCACACACACACCACACACACACACACACCACACCACACACACACACCACACCACACCACACACACCACACCACACACACCACACCACACACACACACACACACGCACACACACAGAATACCTATTTTTCCCAGATTAATTTTTTGTTGTGGCAAAAAACTATATAATAAAATACTTGTCAAGTCAACAATTTTTACATGAACAATTCATTGATAATATTTAAACCCAGTGAATCAGTATTACCCTAACATGTAAGATCATTATGAGTCACATTTGATTAGATGGTAGTGAGTTGTGGCTGTTATTTTTTTAAAGAAGGAACTCAGTGCCTCAAAGCAATGATTTATTTCATCCTCCATTCTATTTCTGGTAACCACAAAACAACTCTGGTCTCTAGAACTGTCTATTCTGTTTTTTATTTAAGTGGAATCATGCAATCATGTGTAGTTGATTTAAGTTATTCAGTAGATTTCCAATAGTTATCCATGTTGTCTCATCAGGAATTCATTTCTCTTTATTTGTAACTGAGCAGTATGCTGTTATGTATACTACATTTTATTTAGCCATTCCTCTGTTGATGGACATCTAGCTTGTTACTGCCTTTGGTATTTGTGAATAGTACTGAAATGGATATTGGTGAGCGGGCTTCTATCTGTGTTCTTCCTTTAAATTCTTCTGGGTATATACTTTAGGAGTTCTAGGTTCATACATTAGTCCTACATTTAATTTTTGAAGAACCACACTTGTTTTCGATAGTGACTATACCCTTTTGTCTTAACAATAACAACAGATGAGGGCCAAATTAAATTTTAAGAAATGTTCTTACACATCAATCTAGGACACTTTTGAAATAAGAAATTAACATTCTCATTAATGTAAAAAACACAAAAATAAAACATTTCTGAATCCTTCATAGAATAGTGTACAACAGAAATTCTCATTGTTTTCACTTTTTTTTCTGGTGAAGATTTTCTCAGCATTTCTTTGTCTAAAAGAAATGAACTCAATGAATTCCTTAATGCAGAAGAGCTGATTTTATTTGTCCAACAGCTCCTTCTGAGTCATGGGTGACTTTAAGAGAACACATCTGAACATAGCTATAGAGTTTAGCTCAATACCAACAGCTGAGATACATCAAAGACTGACTGTAGAAGAGACCATCAGTTGCTAAGATGTAAGTGCATGTTGAAGAAAATTACAACAAGCTTACGGCAGCTAAAAATCGACTCTGAGTATATCTCACCTGAACTTCAACCAAAATTTGGTCTTGAGTATATCCCACCTGAATTTTGAAAACGTTTCAAACATAAATTTGAGTAATTGAACAGTAATGACAGAAGACCTGAGGATCTGTGGGAGGACATCAAGAACATCATACATGAAGAAAGCAACAGGTCATTAAAAAGACAAGAAAGAAAAAAAAGATCACAGTGGATGTCAGAAGAGACTCTGAAACATGTTCCTAATCATACAGCATCTAGGGCAGTAAAATGAAATGGGCGAAAACTTCAAGTGAAAATAGCATAGTAGAATGTATCCAGCATACTTTAAACTGTAAGACTCAAGAAGAAATTCAAGCCTCAAGTTGCAATATTGAAAGGATCTTGGAGCAAAATCTTGACTGATGAAGGAAACATCAAAAGCAAATGGAAAGAATGAACAGACCCACCATAGCTAGAAGAACTAGTTCACATTCAACCATTTCAACACACAGCATATGAGCAATAACGAGGGGTACTGAGTTCAAGCTACACTGAAGGACTGAGTCAAAAACAAGGCTCCAGGAACTGATGGAACACCAACTGAAATGTTTCAGCAAGCTGAGAAAGCCCTGGAAGCACTCACTCATCTATGCCTAGAAATCTGGAAGACAACTACTGGCCAACTGAGAGAGATTCATATTTGTACCCATTTCAAAGGAAGATGACCCAATAGAGTGCTCAAATCACAGAACAAAATCACTAGTATCACATAAAGTAAAATTTTGCTGTATATCATCCAATAAAGTTTGCAGCAGTACATTGACAGGGACCTTTCAGAAGTTCAGATTGAATTCAGAAGAGGTCGTGGCACATGGGATATCATATCAGATGGGCCTTGGCTGAAAGAAGAAAATACAGGAAAGATCTTTATTTGTGTTTTATTGGCTAAGCAAAGGTATTAGATGGTGTGGATTATGACGAACTGTGGATAACCTTGAGAAGATTGGGAATTTCAGAACACTAGTGTGCTCATGAGAAACTTGTACATGGATCAAGAGACAGTTGTGTGAAGCGAACAAGGGTGTACTGCTCGGATTAAAATCCAGAAAGGTGTGCATCACGGTTGTATCCCTTCACCACACTTATTCAACCTGTATGCTGAACAAATAATCAGAGAGGTTAGACTTTATTAAAAAAAAAAGCATAGAATCCAGTTTGGAAGAAGGCTGTTTAACAGACTTCCACATGCAGATGACAACTTTGCTTGCTGACAGTGAGGGAGATTTGAAAGGCTTGCTGACAAAGAGCAAGAATTGCAGCCTGCAGCATGGATTACCACTCATTGTAAAGAAAACCCAAATCCTCACAGTTGTACCAATAACTCCGTCATAATAAATGCAGAATGCAGTTGTCAGGGATTTTGTCTTACTTGGATCCATAATCAATGCTTATGGAAGCAGCAGTCAAGATAGTGAAAGATGTACTGTCCCGGGTAAATCTACTGCACTGATTCCTTTAAAGTGTTGAAAAGCAAGGATGTTACTTGGAGGACTCAGGTGCCCTTGACCCAAGCCATAATAATAAATAAATAAATGAATAAACAAACAAACACATATACATATATATATATAATCTTTTCATAATATATATTTTCAATCACCTCATCTGCATGTGCCAGTTGGACATTAAATAAGGAAAACAAGGATTGATGCATTTCAACTCTGGCGCAAGTGCGGAATCTTAAAAGAAGCATGACTTCCAAAAGGACAAACAAATCTGTCTTGGAAGAAGTGCAGCCAGAATGCTCCTTAGGAACAAGGGTGGCATGACTTCATCTCATATGCTTTGGCCATGTCGTCATCCGGAGACAGCCGTCTCTGGAAAAGGACATGATGCTTGGTAAAGCAGAGGGGTAGGGGGAGAGAGGAAGGCCCTTGTTAAGACGGGTTCACACAGTGATTGCAACAACGAGCTCAACCCCAGCAATTACGAGGAAAGCACAGGACTGAAGAGAGTCTCCCTCTGTTGTAGGGAAGCCGACTCATCAACATCTAACAGCGACATACTCAGAGTGCACGTGGGTGAGCACAGTGGACTGGGAAATTTCCATGACCTTGAAGATAGTGTTGAACTGGGTCACCTTTTGTTCTATTGTACACAGGTCATCATAATTTGGAGTAGACTTCGTGGCACGTCACAACCAGTAGGATGACTTTTAGAAAAAGACAAGACTTTCTACTCTTGTACTCTCAGAACCTCACTGGGTAGCTCAATGCTGTCCTATAGGATCACTGTAAGTCCAAATTGGCTGGATAACAGTGAGTTTTTTTAAATAAATCTTTTTATTGGGGCTCATACAACTCCCATCACAATCCGTACATACATCAATTGAGAAAAGCACCCCTATACATTCGCTGCACTCGTCGGTCTCAAAATTCGCCTTCCACTTGGGTTCCTGGAATCAGCTCGGTTTCCTTTTTTCCCCCTCCCTCTCCCTCCCTGCTCCCCTCTTCCCCCTGCTCCCTTAATAGTTTATAAATAATTATTTTATCTTATCTTATACTGCCCGGCGTCTTGCCTTACCCACCTTCCCATCGCCTATCTCCCAGAGAGGAGGTTACACATAGAGCTCCAAGATCGGTTCTCCCTTTCTACACCCCCTTCCCTCCTGGTGTCGCCACTCCAACCACTGGTGTTGAGGGGTCCATCCGTCCTAGATTCCCTGTGTTACTTTGGGCCTCATCCATAAGAGTTTGAAGATCTCTTAGGCGAAGAGCAATGTTGGTGTAGGAGATTGTAGGTGATAAGGAGCAAAGGGATGAAGGGATATGTTTGGAGTGAAGATCTTTGTGGAAGCTGCATAATCTCCTGTCAACTTGAGCAAAGGGATGGAATCTAGCCTGTCCATAAGGTCATCGCCAATGAGGCGTCTGTGTGGGTATGACCTCCTGAAGATTCTGGCAACTCCTGTCTTCCTCCCTGGAGGTGGGGCACCCACACTCTCTGCTTCATCTTTCTTCTGACAAGACACATGGTGCCACGCTGATCCCAGTCAGAGCCCTGGAGCTGGAGGAGCCATGTGGAGATGCACACCAGTGCGGAGATGTTTCCACCACCACCGGATCCACAAGACTCTCCACCCACAGGCCTGTGAGTTTCCTGCATTCGGCATCATTGCATATGTTGTGTGAGTCTGAAGATGGATTTATAGACTAGTATTGGCTATGTGGGCTAGTATCGGACTTATGGACCGGATCTGGACTGGGCTGGGATGTTTTTTCAATATTAATTGCTCTTTATATAAAGCTCTTTCTTACACACATATTACTCAGTGCCTATGAATTTTTTCTCTAGTCCACTTGGACTAACACAGTCATTGAAAATATAGTCAAAATATCAAACAAAGCATTGCACTGGACAAAAGTATGGAACAAGACCTATTTAATGTGCTAAAGAGCAATCATGTTTCTTGAGGACTAAGGTTGACCTGACACAAGGTATCATATTTTCTATTGTTTCATATGCATGTGAAAGCTGGACAATGAGTAAGAAAGATCAGAGAATAATTGATGTACTTGAATCATGGCACTGGCAAAGAATATTGAATATACCATGGACTACCAGAAGAATGAACAAATTTGTTTTGGGAGAAGTACTGCCAGGATGCTCCTTAGAAACAGGGGCAGGAAACTTCATCTCATGTACTTTAGAGGACAGCATGCTACCTTGCAGGGCTGGATGGGACAGAGGCTGTACACTGGTACATATGAGGGTTGGAGGTACAGGGAATCCGGGGTGGATGATACCTTCAGGACCAAGGGTGTGAGGGACGATGCTGGGAGAGTGGAGGGTGAGTGGGTTGGAAAGGGGGAACTGATTACAGGGATCCACATATGACCTCTTCCCTGGGAGAGGGACAGGAGAGAAGGGGGGAAGGGAGACTCCGGATAGGGCAAGATATGACAAAATAATGATGTATAAATTACCAAGGGCATATGAGGGAGGGGGGAATGGGGAGGGAGAGGGGGGGGAAAGAGGACCTGATGCAAGGGGCTTAAGTGGAGGGCGAATGCTTTGAGAGTGATTGGGGCGGGGAATGTGTGGATGTGCTTTATACAATTGATGTATGTATATGTATGGATTGTGGTAAGAGTTGTTTGAGTCCCTAATAAAATGTAAAAGAAGAAAAGAGAAAAATGATTAGGGCAAAGACTGTACAAATGTGCTTTATACAATTGATGTATGTATATGTATGAACTGTGAAAAGAATTGTATCAGCCCCAATAAATTGTTAAAATAAAAAAAAATTTTTAAAAAAAGTAGCTGAGTAGAAAGAGGAAGACCTTCAGTGAAATGTATTGACACGGTGGCTGCAATAGTAGGCTCAAACACACTAACTATTGTGAAGATGCCACAGGATCTGGTAATGCTCTGTTTGGTTGTACACAGAGTTGTTACGAGTCATAACTAACTCATTAGCATCTAGTTAGAATCATCAAGGAAGATCAGAGAAGACTTCACCCATTTGAATTGAAGTGTTGGTAGAGAACATTGAATTTAGCATGGATTGGCCAGAGAATGAACAAATCTGAGAGGAAATAAAGCCGGAATACTATTTAGAAGGGAGGATGCCAAAACCAAGCCTTCCTTGTTTTACATATGTAAATAGCAAAGACCAATTCTAGAAAAGAACATATTTGCCAAAGTAGAGGGTCAGTGAAAGCGAAAATTCTCCTTGAGATAGGTTGACATAATAGAGGAACCAATGAGATCCAATAGACCCCAACGACAGTAAGAGTGGTACAGATGGGACAAAGTTTTGCTCTGATATACATAAGGTCGATGAGAGTTGGGAGAAACTCGATAACAACTAACAAAAACAAACAATGGGTCAAACTGCTGTTTGTTTGTTTGTTTTTTCATAGTGACATGAAATCACCACACTTAGAGCCCCGGACTAAACTGAACAAGATTCTAAAATTTTAATATATTTTATATTTAAAGGGAATTAATTACGCTGTAAAACTGAGTTAACATTAAAAACTCATTTGGTCAATAAAGTTTTATAGCAATAGCAAATAGAAAAAAAAGAGGACTTTCTAGGTGCAGCAGAAACCATGTTCCAGGGATGGAGAGAAATAGACTCAATTAGACTTGCTTACAGTAGTAGCTGCTTGTTGAGAACTAGGACCAGCTTCATGAGCATGGCCACCCACTCAGAGCTGAGGGATTCATGGTTTTAAAATGATTAATAATTTTACCTTTGATTATGTGTTTTATAAGTGAAGTTTTATGGCACACTGGAGGATAGATACATCATAGGTTTAGAACCTTGGTTTACATGGAGTCATAGCCAACTATTGCCCAGGCCTGAGACCACCTCTCTGTCTCTTTCTGTCCCTGGGATTGTCTCTGTTCACTTGCTCCCTGGTCTTCTGGTACTTTGGATGTGCCTGACCTTCCTCTCCATTCTGCATCAGTCATAACTCAAGCTGTGGTAGGCACTGGGGACCATATTTATCATGTCCTCAATGGGAGATCGCAATCTACTTGGGAGTTTCTTGGCTGCCATGAATTGGGATGGTGTATTCATGTGGAGAGTTGCTTGGTTTAACTCCCTTTAATAATTGCAACATAGTCCATTGATCTAGCAAGATCAGGATGCTGGTGGGCCATTCACCTACATGTACCCACGTGTGTACGCTGAGTCACAGGGATGGGTGCCTGGGTGCTTGTGAGGGTCGGCAATTAACTTTGAGTGTCCTTGTACCCGATGAAGTGCATCATTAAGGAGCTAGTAAAAATATCACTGAAGTTTGAGTGTGGATGAGAGAGAGCTAGGATGTAGGAGAAAGAAAAGAAAGAAAGGAAGGAAGGAAGGAAGGAAGGAAGGAAGGAAGGAAGGAAGGAAGGAAGGAAGGAAGGAAGGAAGAAAGGAGGGAAGGAAGGAAGAAAGAAAGAACCAAGCTAGTTTCCCTGAGAACTTAGAGGACAAATTGAGTGAACTACTTACTTGGAGTCTACTTTCCTTATTTTGTCACCCACTTGACCCCACAGCTGTTTGAATCTGGGGCTATGAGCCATAGGATGCATTTTGAAATGAAATATAAAATACACAGTAATTGTTCCTCTTGGTCCACTTGCTGCCTGTGAAGCCCTAGAAGCCACACAATCCCCTATGTCTTCTGTACAATTTTGCCAGTTTCTATAATTATTCTGATTCTCCATATGATCATTAATATGCAAATGTGAGTCATAAGGCACTGAAATAAGCCCTTGAATTATTGCATTTTCAGCTATTAATTAAAGCTACAGGCCATCTGATTGTAAACCTGGTCCTGTTTTTCACATTGATTGGTAACCTGGCCTACTGACTCTTAAACTAGGTTGTTCCCGCATGAGTTTAAAGTCATTGTTTTGACTTCCCTGATTATTGTCTTTTATTATTTGAAAAGCTAAGGAACAGCAATCAATTGAACACAGTGTGAAATATTGTCCTCCATGCTAAGAAAATATGTTAAGCATTGGCTGGGGACTTATATTCAAGGGAATATTGGAGTTGCTGAGCAGGCTTTGTTAGGCTTTGTGAATTATGAGCTATATTTGTATTCTTAGCTTTGCTAGCACAGCGAGCTGTGTTGCCTTCCGTTTGTAGGCTGTGGGAGTCTCAATATTAATTAAGCTGGGGCAAAGTAAGACAATCCAAAGCAATAGCTTAAGGCTTTATTGTTATGAGAAGAATACCATCTGTTTCATAGCACACTCCCCGTTTAACATAAAAATAATTTTTATTATTTTAATTGCAAAGAACATTTCTAACCAACTGTTAAAAATAAAAGAAGCAATACTGCCAAGATGAAGTCATTTTGGGTCTAGTTAGTGAGTAAAAAAGGGTTCATTTGTAATTGAAATTATTCCTCAGAGGCAAAGGAACACATATGCTTCTCCACTTAATTTGTGTATGCACGTGGAGTTAAAATAATTACTATATTTACTTCAAGTATTGATCCGTACATTACCGTTATTTATTAGATGCTACCAAGTCAGTTTGATCCTTAACAATCCTATGCCCAACAGAATGAAACACTGTCCAATTCTGCGCCATCTTCACAATTGTTCCTATCCTTGAGCTCATGGCTGCAGCCGCTGTGCCAATTCATCTCATCGAGGGCCTTGCTCCTTTGCATGACCCTCTAGTGCACAAGCGCAATGTCCTTCTCCAGCGACTGATGTCTTCTGCAACATATCCTCACATGTAAAACGACGGCTTGCCATCCTTGCCTCTAAGGAGCTCTCTACCGTATTTCTTCGAAGAGAGCTTTGTTTGTCCTTTTGGCTGTCCATGGTACTTTGGATAATCCTCTGGAACACCACAATTCAAATGGAGTGATTCTTCTTCAGTCTTCCTCATTCAATGTCCAACTTTCACAGGCATATGAGCTATTGAAAACACCATGGTGTGAGTCAGATGCATCTTAGTCTTGAGAGTAACATGCTTGCTTTTCGATATCCTCAAGCGGTCTTGTTCAGCTGGTTTACCCAGTGCAACATGTCTTTTTACCTCGTGTCTGTTACTTCCGTGAACCTTGTTTGTGAATCCAAGCAAAACAAAATCCTTTACAACTTCAATCTCGTCTTCATTTATCATGATATTACCTATTTGTCCATTTGTGAGGATTTTGGTTTACTTTGCATTGAGTTGTAATCCATACTGGAGGTTACGATCCTTTATCTTCACCATACATGCTTCCAGTCCTCCTCACTTTCCTCTCAGCAGGTAAGTCGTACCATCTGTGTATCGCAGGTGTAGTAAGCCTTCTTCTAATCTTGGCGTCTGTCTTCTTCATGTTAGCCAGCCTCTCTGATCATTTTCTCAGCATGCAGATTGGATAAGTATGGTGAGAGGATACAGCTTTGATGCACACCTTTCCTGATCTTAAACTGGTAGGATTCCCTTGTTCCTGTTCACAAAACTGTCTCTTAATCCAGGTACAAGTTCTGTAAAAGCACAATACAGTGTTCTGGGGGTTATCCATAGTTTATTATGAGCCACGTAGTAGAACGCCTTTGCATAGTTAATGAAACACAAGTAAACATCTCTCTGATATTCTCTGATTTCAGTTTAGAGCCATCAGACATCAGCAATGATATACCTGTTCCATGTCTTCTGAATTAGGCCTGAACCTCTGGCAACCCTTTGTGAATGTATTGCTACCACCTTTGTTGAATGAGCTTCAACAAAATTTTACTTGCATGTAAGATATTTTCCTGTAATTTGAGTTTTATGTCTGATCCCATTTCTTTGGAATGGGTGCAAATTTGGTGCGGTAGCTGTCTTCCAAATTTCTTGGCAGACATGACTGAGTCCTTCCAGTATTTCACCTGCTTGTTGAAACATTTCAGTTGGTATTCAATTCATTCCTGGAACTTTATTTGTTGTTATTGTTGTTGGTTTTGCTAATACTTTCAGTGCAGCTTAAACTTCTTCCTTCAGCACCATTGGTTCTTACTCATATGCTACTCCCTGAAATTATTGAATGATCTGTATAGGCAATGGTAAACACTACCTATACTAAGGAGCACATATTCTAAAATAGTGTGATACCAGAGTTATAGGGAGACACTTATGAGTCATAGTGATGCAATGGTTAGAGTACGTGACCATGGACCAAAAGGTTGGCAGTTGTAAAGCACCTGCCTCTGCGCGGGAGGACGGTGTGGCAGGCTGCGGTTCTAGACACTTGCAACCTTCAAAACGTTGTGGGGTGATTTTATTCTGTCCTATAGGATTGCTATGATTTTGGATCAGCTGGATGACAGTGAATTTAGGGGGTCCTTTGCTGGGGCAAATTGTTATGCAGGCAGAGATATTCCTGTGGAATATAGTAGAGTGTGAGAGACAAGTGGAGTTGTTAGCAGCAAACCTCCAGGTGGATCAAACTTCTCCATGGCAGTGACTGGCAGTGGTGGCCTTCAGGTGTAGGGAGTGTGGCACGGGGTTTACCTCTGTGAGACTTGTGATATGTTGGAGCAGAGCAGACAAAGGACTGTGTGGGCAGTCAATGCTTGCTCTCATTTTTCAAATTAACCATAGAGTTAATTCTGCCTACTTCTTCAACAGGAAGAGATACCATGATCCTTTCTTCCATGAGGTGCTGAAGAACAACAGATTTGAGGAAGAAATTTTCTCTTCAGTGGAAGAATGCCTCAGACAATTGTTCTATTCACCTTTTGACTTAACCTATAAATCAGTCATTGGTAGGCATGACCCAGGGAATAGGAGACCACAGCCAATTTGTTTCTAAGTCAACTGGCCACTCAGCAAATACATTTAATTTTTTAAAAAAACATTGGGAATTAATGCACATATCACATAATTCCAAAGTTCAAAATTTGAAAGTAAAACAAGTGTGGTGTGATACAGTGAATTATTTAAGATAGTTATTCTAAGGTGGTATGGTAGGTTATGGGTTGGGCTGTTAACTGCAAGGTCAGCAGTTTGAAACCACTAGCCGCTCCAAGGGAGACAGATGAGGCTCTTCACTCTGGTAAAGCATTGCAGTCCTGGAAACCCACAGAAGTGTTTGTACTGTGTCTTGTAAAGGTTGTTCTGAGTAGGAATTAACTTGATGACAGTGGGTTTAACCATTGGCAGTGGATTTAAACATAATCTTTGTAACTCAACTGTCTTTTTTTCCCCCTGCTGGGCCTAGGTGCAAGAAGGCAGGCAAAGATACTGATAGGTAATATGATTCAATTCTCAGTCACTGTTAACAAGGCTAACTGTGGTTGTAAAACATAGCACTACAAGGAGAAAATGGATCAATTTCCCCATTCTGCTGGGTGCAAAACAAGCCATCTTGGAAGCGGGGAAGCAGGAAGAGGGGAGTACCTCGCTACCATCGAGAAAGGTGAACCCAAGGTGAAGTGTCTACTTTGGACCTTTTCTGCCCCTGTATATTGAACCTCTTCAATTCAGGGACAGAAAACTATGATACCATAGCAACGGCAGAGATGCAGCTGCGAAGTAGCAGCAGCAGAACTAAAAAGCAAAGCAAGAGACAGAGTGGTGGGTTTTATTGCCCACCAAGAGAGTAAATCTGAGAGCTTTACGGCAAGAAGCTCACTTGCAAGGTGGGGTACATCCAGGAATTTAATGGGGGAGCTAGGTTTGCAGACTCAAGTGGATAGAACTGAGTCCCTTTGGGCTGAGGTTTATGGTGGAGCGATATGCCTTTAAGCATTTACCAGCAATGCTAATAGAGCTTTGTAATGTGTCTGATCAGGGTAGAGGCCAAGCAGCCTCTTGGGTGAGGACCAGAGAAGGAGAGTGGTACGCTTGTGGGCATGGCTGAAAAGAGACTACTTGAGTATTTCTCATCCTAAATAGTTACTTATTAATTCCTCAATAAACTCCATAATCATGGGTGAGGTCTGTGAGCTCAGTGTGGCTATTTCAATGAATATTGAGCTCAGCAGAAAAGTAGAGTATGGGAAGGGTGCTGGTTTGTAAGAATGGTTGAAGGGTGGAGGCATGTCTGATAGGAAGCAACCTTGTACTGAGGTGGGCTTTGATTCTGTATTCCTCCTTGGAAGCCAGAGGGCGGGGGGCAGATGCTTTTCCCTATACCCTGTTCACATGAGGGTACCTTTTTGTGCCCACAGGTTTCTGAAATTGTGGAAATAATAGCCTGAAGCAAAGGCTGCACATGCAATCCTTTGCCTGTTTCTTGTTCCAAATAAGACCCCGTCATGTTACAAGAGATCATCAGAGATAAGACAATGACATTAAATGACATGTCTGCCCTGAGAATAAAATGCATTAAGACTCCCCCAAAATGACATACCAGCAAAAATTTGCTCCAAAGCAGAATATAGGTCACCTCTGTCTTAAATTACTCATTAAAGAAAGTAAATTCTGTATCTTAGTTCTCCTAGTAGGGTGTAGTCCAAAGTTATAAAAGCCCCCAATAAAAACTAAAACTCCATTGTTTGGTCTTCCTAATATAAAATTGCAAGGAAATTGAAGTTCTCAATTTACTATTAACAACTTCTAATTTTGCTCAGCTTCAGCTAGAGGGATTCTTGATGTCTGGGTAGAGTGGGAGTGATGCCTGAAGCCTGGGAGGATAACCTCTCTGACTTCTTCCTCTTCCTTGAACTTCCAACCAAATGTGAGCCAGAGTGTAGCCGTCTTTAGGTGATAGGGCTGAGAAAGACATAGCATGAGTCCAGGAAAACAGGACCAGGGCTCATGGTTAACACAGAAAGCCAGAGAGCCATGAAGGCTTATGTGAATGACCAGGCTTACCCCCGTTCACATTTGGTGTGCATTGAATTTGTAGATTGAGCCCCAGGAAACATTGCATTTTTCCTTTACCTCTAGATTTCTGTAGATACCATTGCCTGCATTTACTGTTTAGCAAAAGTAAAATTTCAGAATGAAACAGAAAGTAGGCAACTTTAAGGAGGTGAAAACCAGATTATGGATTTCTACTGGCTTAAGTAGAAACCTGACACCGGAAGAAAGGACAAAAGCAGGGAAAACAAAGGAGACAGTATGGTCATGTGAAAATGCCTGTCGTTCTTTCAAGCAGACACTGTGCTTATTTGAAGGCAGGAGTGGAGCCATTAGAAAGGACGAGGCGAGAAAGCATAGAATACGGCGTTCACCATGGAATGGAGGGGTGGGCGGAGCAATAACTTTATGCTTGGGACAGGAGGCAAGGGAGCAAACACCATCCACAGATGAGGGTTGGTTTAGCAGACGTGGAACAACTTAGAAAAACGTGGGGGTGTCCTAAATAGCGATTCATGTTCAGTCACGAGGTTA
The DNA here is from genome assembly GCF_050624435.1 of Tenrec ecaudatus. Taxonomy (NCBI): domain Eukaryota; kingdom Metazoa; phylum Chordata; class Mammalia; order Afrosoricida; family Tenrecidae; genus Tenrec; species Tenrec ecaudatus. Next base: position 9,465,483 of record NC_134538.1, read on the forward strand.
AGCATTTTTACAAAGTGGCCAAAACCTAAATGATTCAGAGACAACTGGCCGTCCTGGTGAGGACACAGAATCCTCTGCTTGAATGTGGACAGAAGGTTGGACGTCCCAAAGAAATATGAAACCAGGAGAGATTCGTGGAAATGTGTTTTTAAATGTGTTTGCTATTGGTGAACATGTATGCAATAACATGTACTCTAGTTTAACAATTTCTGAATGCATGTCCAGGGACATGGGCCACATCCTTCAATTTATGCCACCATTATCACCGTCTTTTTGCAAATTCTTCCTCCTTTTTTAAAGTAAAGTCAATGCCTCTCAAGCTTCTCAGCTAATCTTTTGAGTCGCTGTTGGAAATTTAATTGCATATGGATCTAAATTTCCTTTAAAAATCATGGTGCTCCAGGCAGACATTCTTTATTCATTAGCCTAGACTATTATTTGATCTGAAGAGGACACGAGGGGGCTATTTCTGGTTCAAAATTTGAACATTGTTTCAGTGCCATAATTTTAGTGGCTCAAGGAAATCTGGGTTCCACAATAATTAAAGACTCTCACATTTTCCTCGATAGAATTTTTGATAAACATGTTTAGCTATGATAGCTTGTTCTTATGATCTTACAGCATAAGAAGCAATATTCTCATGCCATTCGCATGGATTCCAGAGTAATATTTTTTTATGAGTTGGTCTTGTGAGAATTAAATATTGAATCATGTGGGAAGTGTATAAAGTTCAGAAGCACCCACGTAAATCGCTTACCTAATCTTTCTTCTTGCTTAAGATCAACTTGTCCTCCAGTATCGACCCCTCTTCTAAGTGATTGCTACAAAATGAATCATCTCATGGTCTGTGTAGAGCACATTCTGGTTAATTTCTGCCGGGCTTATGTAAAGTTATGTTAAGTGGCGATCTGCGATGAGAACGGACCTCTGTTTACAGTTTCCTTCATACGGAAAGTCTACATAAGTAAAACATGCCAGCTGAACCAAATAAAGGCGTTGGCGATACTGTTACATGGTATTCTGGTACAAGCTCCAGGCCTTACAGTGGACTAGTAAGGGATAGTTAGTAGAACACAATTACAGTAGCGCAGGTGGAGCACTCATGGCCATTTTATTCTTGTTGGCGGGTGGTTTAAGGAGGCTGTGCGATTGGCAATGCTATTGGCAATGAGAGGTGAAGGAAAGGAAAGCTACTAGAAGGACTCCTTTGGGATGTTTTCTTTACTAGTAAGAAGGTGACTCACCATCCTTGTAATAGTATCCTCTCTAAATAACGTACCTGGAACTGCTACAATGAGCGCTCACAGGAAAGGGCGGAGATTCACAGAGACTTGAACTGGGCCCCTGATGTGTACTGTCTGGAGCTGACTCCGCCACCCTACAGAGTAGATGCGAGATAATAAATATCCTTATTTCCAAAGGCAGCGCGTGTCAGTTTTCTGATACTTTCAGCAGAATTCTATATGGTCTGCTCCAAAGGAACTGAGAAAGTGTGGGTTAGCTCATCTAATCCAGTATCAGTCATGATGGCGAGGATGACTGCGACCACGGCGATGACAGTGAGAAGAAGGTTTGGAGCAGAAAGTGAAAATGGGAACCAGATGCTCAGGTTATAAAGTAAATGGAAAGCCCTGGAAAGCGGTAACAGGTCTCCTGAGATACTTAGAGAACAGAAAAGGAGAAGATAAGAAAGTGGCAGATACAACACAGGATTTAAAAGCAGGTCAGCTAAGGTGGGAATTTCAGTTCTACTACTTCTTGCTGACTGGGCTGGAACTTAATCAATCCAGGGAATCTGATAGCATTAAAAAAACTCCCACAATATCTACTCTGCAAAATTGGCCTATTAAGCACATTTTTGTTCAGTAGGTATCACTCAGGAGCTCTGGTGGCATAGGAGGACACGCATTGGGCTGTTAACCCCAAATTGTCCCTGCATCAGCAACCGACAAGAGCAGAGCTTTCCATGGAAATTGTAAACCAGGGGGATAAAGACCCTGAAATATTTCTGTAAAGAAATGTAACAGGAGATGAAACATGGCCTTCCTAGGATGAGCTAAAGATAAGACATCATTGGAAACAATGACCAAGAGGTGCAAATGGTCCACTCTCAGCAAAAGCTGACCAGGCAAGGACAAAGGCACAGGCCCTCAGTGTTTTGAAATGCTTAAAGGAATATGATGGTTTACTTTCTCTAGAGCCAAAGAATCAGACAATCTGCTAGGATGCAAGTGTTTTCAGAAAGTTTGCCAAAGCTTTATGAAACAAGTACCTGGGGAACCATGACCAGAGAGTTCTTCTACCACATTCATGCTTCCGCTCAGCTCATTCCACTCCGTAAACAAGGGCAATTGGGTGTGTGTTTCCATGGAAAATCATTAGGCATCCATCTTATAGTACTTGTTTGACTCCTTAGACCTTCTTTTTTGCTTCCTGATATTAAACAATTAAAAAAATTCCTGATCTTAAAAAATTTAATGTGCACCATTTTCTTCAATTATTAATACAAAAATAATTAAATTGACACGTTTAAGTCTCAGGATCCTTGATTCTTTAGAGATGGGTGAAATGGCTGATAACATATCTTACAAAAGGTGTCTTGATTTTGATGGAGCACCTGTGGAGAAATAAAATTTATTTAAACATTTATATCTTCCAATTTCATTTTCCTTTTGGAAGTTCCTTCATACATAGATTTGACATAGCGTATTTCCCACATATATTAACCTATCCTACATAGAGAATTTCCCCAGTGGTTCTGTGGGAGAAAAAACTTGGTAAACCTGTCATTTCTCTTGGGTTGCTATTCGTTGGGATAGACCTGGCACACAGCAGAGGAGGAAACAATTGAGTGAATGGTGAAGAGGTAGGAAGAAAATGAAAAAGCAGAAATGCAAAAGGGAGAAACTATTTCAGGTAGGAAGAAATTGTCAACACGCTGAATGTTCCTAGGGAATCCAGGAAGATGAGCATTAAATCGTGTTATTTGGATTTTGCAACTTGAGGATTCAGCAATAATCCTTTGAGTGGAAAGGTTATAGAAACTGAAGGTGAGGAAACTGAGATAACAAAAGAAGAAAACACTGCAAACCCTTGTAACTGAGAAAGGGAACCCGGAGAGCAGGAGCTAGAGAAGGGAGGAGATGGAGGAGGGCTACAGGGACTTCCCCTGCCGTCGAGGCAGCATTGACTCAGAGCAAACACTTGTGCGCTTCCCAGACTGTAACGGTTTACAGAAGTAGAAAGTCCAGACTTTCCTCCATGGAGTGGCTGGTGGTTTCCAACTGTCAACCATTCTGATCACCACTCAACACGTTAACCACTACATCGCCAGTGACTACAGCTAGAATCTAATGTGACTTCCAGACAGGACAGGTTCTATCAATGAATTGCTTGTGGTCTCCTGCAAAGTCAACTTGGTAATGCCATTTCCAAACAATAACACCCCTTCCCAATGGTTTCCAGAATGAACCTCTAATAAAAAGTCCCAAGGACAATCCAAATGGCAATCATGATCTTAGATCAAGCTTCTTGTTAACTTCTGCATTCTTTCACACACTCACTAGCATCTCTCCAGAGCACACTTACCTACTCTTGGTTAAGGTTGCTTCTTTATAATAAATTCTGTTATGGTTGTTCAAGGTATGTTTATGTCTGAGGAATTTAAAATCTTTTGCATTTTTTTGTTCTAAAATCATTCTTTCCTTTAATGTAGTATTTCACAAATCCCAATTAAAGACCCACAGATCTACCCCCTTGATCGTTGGAAGCCAGGCATCTACGTTTTCAGTCGTCAGGAGGATGACCATGCCTGACTCAAGGATCACATCGGTCACACATGCATTTTAATATTTATTTGAGAAAATGTGGCTTCCCAGACACTTTATTTTTTTTATTATTTTTATTTTTTTTTAACAATTTATTGGGGCTGATACAATTCTTTTCACAGTTCATACATATACATACATCAATTGTATAAAGCACATCTGTACAGTCTTTGCCCTAATCATTTTTTTCTCTTTTCTTCTTTTACATTTTATTAGGGACTCCAACAACTATTACCACAATCCATACATATACATACATCAATTGTATAAAGCACATCCATACATTCCCTGCCCCAATCATTCTCAAGGCATTTGCTCTCCACTTAAGCCCCTTGCATCAGGTCCTCTTTTTTTCCCCCCCCTCCCTCCCCTTTCCCCCCTCCCTCATATGCCCTTGGTAATTTATACCTCGTTATTTTGTCATATCTTGCCCTATTCGGGGTCTCCCTTCCCCCCTTCTCTGCTGTCCCTCTCCCAGGGAAGAGGTCACATGTGGCTCCTTGTAATCAGTTCCCCCTTTCCAACCCACTCACCCTCCACTCTCCCAGCATCGTCCCTCACGCCCTTGGTCCTGAAGGTATCATCCACCCTGGATTCCCTGTACCTCCAACCCTCATATGTACCAGTGTACAGCCTCTGTCCTATCCAGCCCTGCAAGGTAAAATTCGGATCATGGTAGTTGGGGGGAGGAAGCATCCAGGATCTGGGGGAAAGCTGTGTTCTTCATCGATACTACCTCACACCCTAATTAACCCATCTCCTCTCCTAAGCCCCTCTATGAGGGGATCTCCATTGGCCGACACTTGGGCCTTGGGTCTCCACTCTGCACTTCCCCCTTCATTTAATATAATATATATATACACATACATATATACATATACACATATATACACATACATACACACACATATCTTTTTTTTTTTTTTTGCATGATGCCTTATATCTGGTCCCTTGGGCACCTCGTGATCGCATTGGCCGGTGTGCTTCTTCCATGTGGGCTTATTTGTTTCTGAGCGAGATGGCCGCTTGTTCACCTTCAAGCCTTTAAGACCCCAGACACTATCTCTTTTGATAGCCGGGCACCATCAGCTTTCTTCACCACATTTGCTTGTGCACCCATTTGTCTTCAGCGATCCTATCATGGAGGTGTGCAGTCAATGATATGATTTTTTGTTCTTTGATGCCTGGTAACTGATCCCTTTGGGACCACTCGATCACACCGGCTGGTGTGTTCTTCCATGTGGACTTTGTTGCTTCTGAGCTAGATGGCTGCTTGTTTATCTTCAAGCCTTTAAGACCCCCAGTCACTATCTCTTTTGATAGCCGGGCACCATCAGCTTTCTTCACCACATTTACTTGTTCACACACTTTGGCTCCAGCCGTTGTGTCGGGAGAGTGAGCATCATAGAGTTCCAATTTAATAAAAGAAGGTATTCATGCATAGAGGGAGTGTTTGAGTAGAGGCCCAAGGTCCTTCCGCCACCTTAATACTTGACCTATAAATATCGACACAAAGATCTATTTCCCCAACCTCCTATATATATTTGCATGTACATGTCTTTGTCTAGACCTCCATGAATGCCCTTTGACTCCTAGCTCTTTCCTCCATCTCCCTTGACCTTCCTCCTGCCCTACTACCATGCTTCATCGCCACCTGGGCTAGAGTATACCTCTTCTCTATGCAACCTTACCCTTGATCATTTCCCACCAGGCCTGCCACTCCCCCTTCTCTACCCTTTGGGGCCCCATGTTTTTCCCTTTTCCCTGGGTTTGTTAACACCACTTCCTTACCCCCCCTACCCCCCACCCCAAGTCCCCCCGGAACTGTCGGTCCCGTTGTTTTTCATCCAGATAGTTCATCCAGCCTGTCCTATTCAGACAGACCTGTGGAGTCACTAACATGCACAAAAACTAGACAGAGGAACACAAAGCAACAGTATACAACCAGACAACAAAACAACCAAAACAAACCACTGAAAAAGAACAGAACAAAACAGTTCACAAGAGAAAAGCTTGTAGTTAGTTCAGGGATCTTTGCTGGCCCTTAGGAGCGTTTTCCAGTCCAGTCTGTTGGGGCACCACGCCCTGGCCCCAAAGTCCACTTTCAGCATTCCCTGGGGACCTTGCCACTCCCTTCCCTTGCTGTTCCGCTGCACTCCCCCAGTGATTTGCCTCGGTGTGGTGGGATCAGGTCAGGTGCAATTCCCACACTGCCCAGACACTTTAAAAATTTCACTTGTTTGTAAGGATTCCAAGGGGCTTCAGCAGGTGGAATAATAATTGAGATGGCCATTTGAAAACATAGGAACTTTAAAAATTGGGACTTTAATTTCACCTTTTCCCTTGTGGTGCTTTTTTTTCGCTTCAGGAATATGAATGCTACTTCTCAAAAGATGATTTCTACTTTTCTTGTACCACTAGATGAAGCATTAATGTCCTAAATGTGTCTTCAAATCCTTACACTGAGGAAAATAATTTACCCTTCAGAAACAACCTTGAATCTTTCCAAGAAGGCAGGGATTGTTGTTTTGTATTTATAAGTCTTCCCATTAGGATTTCTCAGAAAGGTCTGGTTTTAAACTTTATTTTCAAACAAGACCAAACATGGAAAGGCTTTATATATACTATGCTATATTTATTTGCTTACTTCACTTTGTAGTTTACTTATTCTGTGACTTTTCCCTGGAGAAACAGACACTATTGTTCAATTCTCTGTTCGTGACTCATCCTGCAGCACAGTGCCCCAAGTTACCCATCTGACAAGCATGCTTCATGCCCGCCATTTGGCCTTTGCTTGTGCCTCTTCATTGGGAATCCATGCTTAAAATGTTTTCTTTCTTTTACTTTTGCCAGGAACATGGCTTATGAATACATGTGGTGAATCTCTGCAGATGTGCAGTCAGATGAATCTCCTAATGCAACTGATATTCAGCTGGTTTGGGTTCTGTCATTTTGTCACAGAATGGCATCCCCTCCCGAGACCCTTCAACATGACTTTCCATGTGGTTGCCAGTGTCCTCATTGGAATACTTTAAAATTCAGAACAACTCTTCACATTTAATTTCATGTGACATGGTAATTGAAAAGATGATAATTTAGTTTTGCTTTCATAGATTTGATCTACCTACCTACCTACCTACCTACCTACCTATCTGGTGTTCTGGTGGTGTAGGGGTTTGAGTTGGGCTGTGATCATAATGGTTGGAAGTTTAAAACCATAGCAATTCCTTGGTATAAAGACTAGGTTTTTCAATCCTGTAAAAAGTTACAGTCTTATAAACCCATAGGGGGTCCCTATGCTTTAGCATTGTATCAATGGCAGTGATCTATCTATCTATCTATCTATCTATCTATCTATATATCTAGCTATATCTATTTACCTAATCACACACTCATTTCTCCCAATTATAACTAAGAACAAAGTTTAAAACCAGTATTAAGCAAAAAAGTTAGTGCTGTTTTAAAAAATTACTGCCTAATTTATTTCAATCCAGGATGACTCTATTGTGTCAGCATAGAACTATGTTCCATAGAGTTTTCAATGGCTGATTTTTTCAGACATCGAGTGTCAGGCTGTTTTCTGAGGTGTCTGTAGATGGACTTGAACCTCTAACTTTTTAATTAGCAGCTGAATGTGTTAATGCAGGGCATCCGTGGCAAAAACATACTTCCAAGAACAATAAAAACATCTACTGAACACGAGTGTTTTAGACACTAATCTATAATAGAAATTCTATATGTTGTGAGTAGGCATTTGAGTTAGGTAAATCCCTGGGAGTGTAGCAAAATGAAAAATGTGCTGTATTTTTCAATTTCTGTATTAAAGGAAGGATACAAGTTGATGTAAAGTAGCAAATCTCCTATTGCCATTGATTTTAAGATAAAATTTATTATGAAGTTGTATTAAGGTCATTTGCAATGTGAGGGCACTTTTACATGGAATCTGCTAAATATCTAGAAACTTCTTCAAATGCTTTTTTGCTATATGCTCCTGTTTCAAAATCAAGATAGTAATAATGTTTGTAGAACCTAGAGAAGGGATGTGGCTCACATTAACTTTATGTTGAGAAAATATAGGGGCAAACAGAACTTTTGTGGTCTTAGTGTCAACGTTTATGAAGCATGTCCTCCATAAGAAGCCTCATTAGCATTCCCTACAAGGTTTGAGAAGATCTGCAGCTTCTCTTAGTTTGGATACTTATGAGTCTTTTATGTTAAAAGTTCTGAGAAATTCTGGAGTAAAGACACCCACTTGTTGGATTATGGTAGAGTGACATGATACAGGATAAACAAGCAGAAGTCAATTGGATGGCTATATACAATTTTGGGTTTACAGAACATGAGATCAAGAAGGTTCTACCCTTCACAATAGCCATGCACACATGGGAATATATAGGGATACACCTACCCCCCAAAAAACAAAAGACCGATACAAGGAAAACTGCAAAGCATTACTACAAGAAACCAAAAGGAACCTTCACAGATGAAGAAATATGCCATTCTCTTGGATCAATAACTCAATATCATTAAGATGTCAAACCTACCCAAGGCACTATATAGGTTCAATGCAGTCCTGATACAAATACCAGCATCCTTTTTCAAGGAAATGGAAAAACTGAATAACAACATCCTATGGACAGGGAGAAAACCCAGAATTGGAACAGATCTCCTCAAGAAGAAGAATAAAGTGGGGAGACTTGCACTACCTGGCTTTAAAACTTATTATACAGCTAGAGTTGTCAAACAACAGGGTACTGGTATAATAATAGATATATGGACCAATGGATAAGAACAGAAAATCCAGAAATAAAAACAGCAGAATGCAGGCGACTTTGATAAGGGCAACCCCAAAATGAAATGGGATGCAGATGAGGCCCTTTTAACAAATGGTGCTGGAAAACTAGATATCAACCTGTAGAATGAACCAACACCCTTATCTCATCGTGTACACGAGGGCAAATTTAAGATGGGTCATGAACTCCAGGTAAAACCCCAAACTATCAGGATCAGCAGGGAATCAATTAGAAGAAAAAGCTAAGGACCTAACTCAGGGAATACATGGGCTATCAGCAATAATGAAGGATACACGCCCAGAGAAAGAGAAACTATACGTGTGGTACATACTAAAGACAAAACACTTGTGTGCCTTAAAAGACATCATCAAGAGAGTAATGAGAGAGCCCACAGACTGGGAAAAGAGAGTTAGTAATGACACATCAGACAAAGGTCTTATTACTAAAAGCTACAGAACCTTGCAACATTGCAATAAGAAAAAAACCGAATAACCCACTGAGGAGGTGGACAAAAGACTTGAAAAGAAGATTCACAAAGGAGAACACCCGAATGGCCAGTAAATATATGAGGATATGTTCTTGATCATTAGCCATTCAGGAAATGCAAATCAAAACATCCATGAGATATGCCTTAATACCCACAAGGATAGCCCAATTTAAAAAACGAGAAAGCAGCAAATGTTGGAGGGGACATGGTGAGAAAGGAACTCTCATCCACTGCTGGTGGTCTTGTGGATGCATACAGCCACTGTGGAAAGCGTTTTGGCGAAGCCTAAAACAGATGGAAATTGAGTTCCCTTAACATTTACGGTGAATTGGGTGTAGCATGCCTGCTTGTGGTTGATCAATTGAAACGTATTTCAGCATTTTCTCCTCCCTCCCGCCCCCTCACGAACTCTTGATAATTTATAAATTATAATTATTTTTCCATGTCTTACACTGTCCAGTGTCTCCCTTCACCAATTTTTCTGTTGTCTGTCCCTCAGGGAGGGGGTTATATGTAGATCATTGTGATCAGTTCCTCCCTTTCCCCCCACCTTCCCCTTCCCCTCCTGGTATGACTACTCTCAATATTGGTCCTGAGGGGTTTGTTTGTCCTGGACTCCCTGTGTTTCCAGCTCTGATCTGTACCTGTGTACATCATCTGGTCTAGCTGGATTTGTAAGGTAGAATTGGGATCATGACAGTAGGGGGGAGGAAGCATTAAAGAACTAGAGGAAGGTCATATGTTTCATTGTTGCTGATACCAAGGGCTCAAGTAGAAAGAAAATGTCTTGAGAATGATAATGGCAACAAATGTACAAATGTGCTTGACTCAATGGGTGGATGGATGGGTTGTGATAAGGGTTGCACGAGCCCCCAATAAATGATTTTTTAAAATAAATAAATAAAAAGAAACAACAACAACAAAAGAAATGTATTTTGAGAGTTGAATGATTAATAAGCATTATAGTGAGACAGGAGGAGAGACAAAAGAAAAGGAGGAAAGTAAAAATTATATATGTAGGTATTAATATTAATATATATGTATAAATATATAAAGGTAGGTATATTTGTCTATGTGTGTGCCTATACATATGCACACACATACACACATGTATATGTAAATAAATACAACAAGGAAGCAGATGGATTTTGGGTCTCTACTTAAATCTTACCTCAGTACAAGAACGGCTTGTTGTAATAATATGGCAATGTATGATACTCATCTTCCCTACAAGATCGATAAAGATAAAAGGATGCATAAGGAAATGTGGTAAAGAAAGCTGATGGTGCCCAGCTATTAAAAAAATATAAAATCTGGGTTCTTAAAGGCTTGAAGTTAAACAAGCAGCCATCTAGCAGGGAAGCAACCAAGTCCACATGGAAGAAACACATGAGCCTGGGTGATCATGAAGTGCCCACAGGAATAATTATCAGAAGTTCAAAAACAAGCAACCGAATAGACATGAAGGGGTGTAGACAAAGTGGAGACCCAGAACTCAGCTGTAAACTAATTGCATAGTCCCTCACAGAAGGGCCCCAGGGAAGGTAATGATACTTTCAGGGTGCAGAATGGTACTGATGAAACACATAGCTCTCCTCTTGTCCTTTAATATTTCCTCCCCTTAGTATTACGGTCTTAGTTTTACCTCATTAATATTATTAGACCTGTGTGTGTTCATTTGTAAAATTAAGATAATTCCATGAATGAAATCCAAGATAGATAAGCCCTTCAGAAATAGTAACGGGAACAATGATTGTCTGAGGATATGGTAAGAGAGGCTTGAGAAGGGGGAAAAATAGCAATGATGGCTGGATAACCTCACTCAAGGGGAATGAACAACAGAATTGTAGGTGAACAGATACATTGGATGGGGTAAGACATGGCAAAAAATTATATATATGTTACTGTGGGTAGGGTGGGGGAGTAAGGAGATAAAGGGGATCTGATATCAAAGAGTTCAAGAAGAAAGAAAATGTTTGAAAATTATCTAATTGAATTATGGATGGTTATAATATCTGTAAGAGCTCCCAATAAAATGATTTTTGAAAAGGATTAAAATGATTTTTTAAAAATAAATTCACTGGCTGATGAAACGTTTTTAGAGAAGTATTATTTATTTCTATTAAGATTTACTGATTAAGATAAACAAGTGACCATCTAGCTGAGAGGCAACAAAGCCCACGCGGAATTAGAACACCGGCCTATGTGATCACGAGGTGTCGATAGGATCAAGTATCAGGCATCAAAGAACAAAAAATCATATCATTGTGAATGACAGGGAGTGCAGAGTGGAGAAGCCCATCTGTAGGCAACTGGACATCCCCTTACAGAAGGGTCACGGGGAGGCGATGCCAGGGTGCAGTATAGCACCAATGAAATATACAACTTTCATCTCGTTCCTTAATGTTTCCTCCCCCCAACTATCATAAACCTGATTCTACTTTACAAATCCAGCTAGACCAGAGGATATACACTGGTACAGATAAGAGCTGGAAACACAGGGAATCCAGGACAGATAAAGCCCTCAGGACCAATAATGAAAGTAGCGATATCAGGAGGGGAAGGGGAAGGTGAGGTAGGAAGGGGGAAGCGATCAAAATGATGTACATATAACCCCCTCCCTGGGGGACGGACAACAGAAAAGTGGCAAAGGGAGATGTCGGACAGCGTAAGACATGACACAATAATAATTTATAAATTATCAAGGGTTCGCGAGGGAGGGGGTGTGTGGGGAGGGAGGTGACAAAATGAGGACCTGATACCAAGGGCTCAAGTGGAAAGCAAATGTTTTGAGAATGATGAAGGCAACAAATATACCAATGTGCTTGACACAATGGATGGATGTATGGATTGTGATGAGTTGTACGAGTCCCCAATAAAATTATTTTTAAAAGGGAAAAAATGATTTCCTGGTTATCCATCTAACTTTACTGTAGGAGGATAGAGGTTAGAGAGCCTAACATAGTAATACATATACTTAGCTTATCCAAGTTAAAAAATACTGATTGACTCTGAGAAAAAACATCAATGGCAGCAAATACAGGATGTAAATGCAAAATATGAACACTCATGGTTGACGATCTACAGAGTTCCAAGAGTTCCTAATTGTGCATTAAATTGATCAAATTATAGAAAATACATTGTAGGTTTGGACTCAAAAAATGATTTAACTGGCAATCTGTTGATAATATTCAAAAGTTGGATTATAATCCTCTCCGCAAGCGGGTCCTTCTATGACTAAACAATAGAGGATCACGAGGGATCTTTTTAAAAAGTTGTCGAATTTTCAGAGTTATACGAGACTCTTAAGCCTGGAACATATTAAGACAGCTTGTGTCCAGGTTGGACATGTGTCTCCTTCCTTTGCTAGATACAGAGATTGAGCATATTCAACAACTTCCCAGAATGTTCTTCTCATGGGATAAAATGCAGATAGAGCAACCAGTCCTACAGGATTTTCAAGACAGAAAAAGTGACTTGCTTAAAAATTTTCCACATGGGAATTGAGGAGGCAGTGGGTGGTCTATGATTATTAGCTCCGTTTTCTTTTCTATTGGGTTGAAAATCCAAACATTGCCTATTGCATACAGTAAATAACAACAGCTTAAAATGTAAAGGTAGAGGCTTACGGCTTATTCTTATTCCATTTGAATAATCTCTTATCAAAAGCTCATGCTCTGTACATTAAAAACAGTTCCTAACAAAATCCCAGTTGTATTGTTTGTAGAAATTTACAAGCTGGCCCTAAAAATCATGTGAAAATTAAGAGATACCCCTGTAGCCGAAATAATAAATAATAAAGGAAAGAACAAAGCTAAATAATTTATACTTCCCAATAACTTCATATTTATCACAATACTATAGTAATCAAGAGTGTGTGGCACCAGAATAATTATAACTTAAACAAGCTCACTGTCGATTGAGTTGATTCTGACTCATAGCGACTGTATAGGATGGCGTAGAACTGCCTCCGTGGTTTTCTGAGACTGTATATCTCCATGAAGCCGAAAGCCTCATCTTTCTCTGGTGGAGCAGTTGGTGGGTTTGAACTGCAAACCTTGTGGTTAGCAGCCCAACTCAGAGCCCACTGTGTTTTCTATAGAAAAGAAACCAGTGACATATATCAAACTTTATGTCAAGAACGAATTTTAAATCAGAAAAGGAGCCCAACCCAGTTCCACGCACGTCCATGCTGGAACTCCTAACAGACTCACACAGCTGCCAGTGGATAAAGCTTACAGGTGCAGATCACAGGCCACCTGGTGCAGAGTCCTGTATCCAGGGTGCACAGCAACATGGAAGGGTGCTGAAAGCTCCCAGGGATGACAAGATATGGTGGGAGCTCCCAGAGGCAGACATAGAATCTGAGCAAACAGGAAGGCAAAGAGACACAAGAGAGGGCTCAGTTCTGCTCAGATAAACAGGGCACAATCGCCACCACCACCCCAACCCCAAGGAAGTATCATCAGGTTGTGACCTGGTTGATAGGTTGAATTCCACACTTACCTTCATCCAGGTATATCACGTTGACATAAAATATAAACATCACACCCACTATGACCCCTGAGGTCCCATGGTATAAGTAAAGACACAGAGATAAATAGAATAAAACCGAGTGTCAAAAAATAATGCCCACGTTTAGAGTAAATTGATTTTCAGCAAAGGAGCTAAGACCTTTTGTCGGGAAAGAATAATCTCTTCAACAATTTGTGCTTGAAGACCAAAACCTTCACATGCAAAAAGAACGAAGGTGGAATAATCTCACATACTATATATTAAATTTACTAAAATTGAATCGCAGGCCTACATTGTAAGAACTAAAATTGTGAAACTCTGAGAAGAAAACTTAGGTATAAATTGATATGACCTGAGATGAAACAAAAATGTCTTAGATAACACCAAAAGAACAAGCAACAAAAGAAAATGAGTAGACAAGTTGTCTTTCACCAAAATTGTAAATGTCAGTGCTCACACAACACAATCAAGGAAGTGAGAAAACCCCCACAGGATTGGAGAAAAGGTTGGAAAATTTATTTCCTCTTATCAGATATCTGATAAAGGGTTTTGTATCCAGAATACACAAAGAACTCTTACACTTTAACAATAAAAAGGGATATAGGAAAAATGGAAATTACCACAAGATAGTATTTCACAGCTACTAGGGTGTGTAGAATAAAAAAGTCAGATAGCAAACGATTTTATGAGGGAGGCAAAAGGATTATCTCTCAAAGAATGTTAATTGGAATGTAACATATTGTGGCTGTAATGGAACAGCCTGGAAGTCTTTAAAAGAAACCTAGAGTATGCCCCACTCCCAGGTATACATACATATTCAAGTGTGTTAGACTGGGTTCTCTAGAGAAGTATAAACAGAGCCACTGATGTATAGAGATGTTTACATCAAGAAATTAAATGGCTCACAGAATTGTAAAAGTTGTGATGCCAAGTTTGGTGTCAGCTGTTATGCTGGAGGTTTTTCTTGACTCATGTGACTGTGGGACCAGGAGGCCAGGATGCTGGGAATCTGGGGAACCAGAGGCTGGCAGAGGCAGAAATGGAATGGCAGATCAGATGTTATGACGTTTCACAAACAGGTACCAGGATTGACAGGAAATATTATGGTCCACTACCACACATCCCAATCAAGGATACCAGAAGGAGAAAAGAGGCCCAGCAAGATTTCCATGGTGTATGTATAGACATGAAAGATGCCACACTACCAAGGAGCTACCATCATATTGTGACCTACCCTTCATAGGAGAATCATTGAGTTGATGGAAATATACTGAAAGGATATTGAATCATATGTGTTCATAAGTGAACTTTATGATATTAGAATTGTATCTCAATACAGTTTATATTAAAGGAGGAAAAAAATTCTAGCTTTCCCCTTAATACAGTGGACGACATAGTGGGGGCAGAGGTACAGGGGCATCACGCTTTAAGTAATGAGGAGATTTGGATTGCTTTCAGATACATTTTTTCCCCCAGATTTAGTGTGATACTAAGTAGGACAGTTCTCTACATCTCATTTGTTCAACAGATATGCAAAATTAGAAGACTGGACCAGGTGAACTAAAGGCCTTTTCCAAGAACCTGTACAGCTAAATTCGTAGTTTGTACTGTTCTGGATGTGAATCCGTCTCCTGCCTTTATTTCCTAGCAGATCACTGAAGCAAGTTAGGGAGAGAGAGAGGCAGACATTGCCTCAGCAAAGTGTTTTGGCTTGCCCGGCAATATGCTTTCTCATCTCTGGCACTCAAATGGTTTTATGTAATGAACATGCTGTCTTTTGTACTACACCAAAATAGACTGTGGATCATTCGTCATGGGAGCAAGCACTGACTTTTCCCCCTCCCAAACTTGCTGGAAATTTACAAAAATCCCAAGATGCTCTAATCCCCAATTTAGCCCAATCTTCATCTTTAACCTTAGCAATTGGAATGAGAGTAAAGAGGCACAAGTGTACTCCCTCGTGGCCTTTGGAAAGCCGTCTTCCTTCGGAAGTTCCAGTTATAGGACATTTTGTGATTCATCTTGTGGTCTCTTACGCACACAAAAAAGGAAGGACTACTCTTCTCTAGACTGTAGTTCCATTTGCTCATACTCATCCCCTGCCAAAATAACTATTTCTTGCAAAGAAAATAAAAGATGCTCTGAGTTGTCCATTAACTTCTGCAGATGTAATGGATGAGGAATTGATGTGAGGAACCTAGCAGTAATGAGGTGATGACCAAAAAGGAATGAATGTCCCCAAAGCATTCTCTATCAGTGAACGATTAATGATTAAATTATGGGAGCCCAAGTACATTATATTACTAAATCAATCAACCCGAGTCTACAGTCTCATTGAAACCTATGACTTTCAAGGAGAAAAGCCAGTTTGTTAGAAATGGGCCACGCTTTTCCAGTTAAAACCTATGACTGTCTGTTGCTAGGGAAAATGAGGATTTGCATAACGGTATCTTCTCCAGCTTTTAAACATAGATTTTTATGTATGTTTTTTTTAAAATGGAAGCTATGCAGATATGCATGGCTGTATCCTTCTCTTTAATTTCTACTTAGTGCTCAATATAAAGCAGATTGAAGACTAAGACTGATCGTAGCAGAAAGATGGGGAGCCATGATGATCTTTTCAAATCCAAGAGGATCTTTTCTTTGTATTTCTTGGCCCCTGCTCTCTCCTTTATTCCAGAAAGAAGAATGATAGTAGTAAGAAATACATGTATTTTGTCAAAGATTTAAAACTCAGATGCCTTGAAACAGATAAATAAAACCCTACGGAAGAGTTTTGCTCTGTAACACGCAGGGTCGCTGTGAATGAGAATGGGCTCCGAAGCCATGTGTTTAAAGTACTTATTTCCCACTCAGCTAATCAACAGAGGAGTATATTTTTTAAAGAGAGAGAAAATGCAATAGGGATTTGAGAAAGACATAGGTTGTTCATCAGGGGCCTTAGATCAGAAAGAAGTTGCAATCAGAATAGTTCTGAATTGTGTTGGTAATTTATTTCCTCAAATTTGCATCTTTGCCTGGCTCCCTCGCTCTTGCCTGTTTGCCTGTTGGATTTAGTCTCCTTGGGAAATGCTTTCTCGTCCTTCATATTCCTGTTAACTCACATAGAATACCAAAAGCTCTTGTCAGGACAAGGTTGACCTGGAAAGAAAAAGCAGTGTTTTGATGCAAATAACTGCAAGAACGATGGTAAAGGAACCAATAACCAAGGTTTCCTGAGGAAATTGCATCTGTTTATTCTCTTATACTGGATGATTGTTTTTCTACAAGGAACCAAAGTCAAGCTTTCCTATGCTAAAATAAGAAAAATAGATAGGAACCCTTGTCCCTGCACATATGCAGGCAAGGCCTCAAATTTCAAGTTTAAGTACTATAAGCTCACAGACAAAATATTTAATAATAGAATTTTGAATTCCACGACAAACATGGAAAGATTTTGCTGACTTTTATTTTTCATTGTAAGTTTTAAAATAGCTTTTTAATTAATAAAGTTTTAAAAACAGCATCAACCTAAAGATATCATTTCTCTCTGAATTGATTTATAAAGTCTATACAATTGAAGTTGAAGTTGTCAAAGATTTCATCTTTCTTGGATCCACAATCAATATTCCTGGAAGCATTGGGTAAATCTGCTGCATATAACCTCTTGAAAGTATTGAGAAGCAGGCATGGTATTTTGAGGACTAAGGTGTGCCTGACCCAATCCATGGTATTTCAATCACCTCATATACCTGCGAAACTTGGACATTGATTAAGGAAGACTAAGGAAAAGTTGATGCATTTGAACTATAGTGTTGGTGACTAATATGGACAGAACCATGGACTGATGAATAATGGAAAAGTGGGGAAGGGGTGATGATGGACGATGTAAGTTATGGAAACAATAATCTATAACTTATCAAGGGTTCATGAGGGAGGACGGGTGGGGAAGAAAGGGGGAAGAAATGGGGTTCTGATATCAGGGGCTCTCGTGGGAAGAGAATGCTTTGAAAATGATGATGGCGGAATAGGTGTAAATGTGCTTGACACACTGAATGAATGTATGGATTGTGATAAGAGATGTAAGTGTCCCCAGTGAAAGTATTTTTTTAAAGGCACAAACAGATCTGTTTTGGGATAGGACAGCCAGGATGCTCCTTAAAGGCAAGTATGGGAAGACTTCATTTCATGTATTTTGGACATATTATCTATCAGGAGAGAGTAGTCCCTGCAGAAGGACACCATCTTTGGTAGCGTAGAGGGGAAGTGAAAAAGAAGAAGGCTGTAGATGTGATGGAGTGACACAGTCGCTGCAAAAATGGGTTCAAACATAAGAACGATTGTGAGGCTGGCACAGGACTGGGCTTTGTTTTGTTCTAAGTCCATCGGGTTGCTGTGGATCAGAACTGACTCAATGTCATTGAACAGCAGCAAGAACATACACGCCCAATACAATGATAGAAACCATCACACTATTCTAAAATGGATATGAGAAACAAAGAAACTACCGTAGCACAAAGAACTCTGAAAGCAGAGGGACGTGGACCGCTTACATCATTTCAAGCCTTATTATAGAGCAGTAAGATCAAGCAGAATGGTATAAAATAAGTAGACACAAAGAAGTCTTATACGGTTCACTTATTTTTGACAAGCATCTTTGACAAAGCAATTCAGCGAAGAAAATAATCTTTTCAACCAATGATATAGAACTAACTAGCTATCCACAAGAAAAAGCAAAGAACTCTGACCCCTACTTCAGAATATATACAAAAACACAGTTGGGATGGATCATAGACCTCAATAAATATGAACAAATTACGAATATACATTTTCTAGGAAAAAAACACAAGGAAGAGCATCATTGCAATCCTGAGGTTTTGACAGGCAATCGAAAGGGACAAATATACAAGAAACATATTGGATTTTATAAAACTGAAAAATGTTGCTGGTCGCTTCTCGGTCTTTTGGCTAAGAGCAAGTGTATTATCTGTTCTTATCAGTTTAATATCGGATACGTCCTTTCTCTGAGGACAACATATTAAATAGATTTTTGTGGCAGGGAGATGGAAAAGGAGCTTGCTCCGTCCACTCCACGCATCGACCTGGTGGGGCAGTACTTCCAGGAACGGTGCACCCCTTTTTGGGGAAATATTTCAGTTGTTCACAGAACTAGATGGCACTATTTCCTTTCTCCTTTCTTGTCTCCCTTCTGTTATTGAAGGTGCTCCTTTGTCTACTAGTCTCCCTCGCAGCCAACCAGCTGAGCATTTTTTAGCTCCACCATTGTCACTTGGTCCCTCCCTGGTTTGTTTTTTTCTGATCCAACTGCCAAATAAGCTCTTTCCTGGTCTTTTCATCGTTCTTTTCTCGTTTCATGCACATCTCCAAATAGATACTGTACTCTTTCTTACTTACAAAACAATGTTTGCAGAGAGAGGACTTGTATGTGGAATAGACCAAGAAGGTTTAATTAGTAATGAAATACAGAATAATGAAAATATATCTGCATTCCAATTGGTCGTTGATCTCAGGAAAAAGAGCCCAACTTTGTGGTTATCATAAAAAACTACTCATTTTAAAATAGTTAAAATTTGGGATGCCCATCATGCTCCAGAGTCTGCCTCAGGGAACCCCTGTATATGGGAACTTCTCAGGGTGAACTGGACTCCACCCCAGACACACTTGTAACCTGAGAACTTAAGCCAGAAAACACATGGTGTCTGAGGAAGCAGGAAATCGCTGCACCAAGGGCAATAGACTGTTGATTGGCGAACAAACAAGGTCTGGCTGCGTCAACACCCTGGATGCTGTATTAAGATGTGTATTATTCCGACAGTCTTGTGACAGCCATTCTGCGATATCCTGTTATTCTTGTTTATATTAGGGTGTGTCTCAGAGCAGGGGCAGGTCCCTATTGGGGCTCACCCTCTTGAAGCTGTGTTATCTGTTCCTTGTTTTTTTTTGTAAATGAAACCTACCAATGGTGAGCCTAGAGAGAAAGCAAGTAAAAAGGGTTTTGGTGGGAGGTAGATATAGAGGGGTGGAGGAGAGAAGAGCGAGATGATGTGAAGAAGTCCAGGAAGGTAAAGCATGTTTGGAGCCTGATGATGTAAGCAATCGTACAATTATGTGTGACATGACTGAACTGTGGAATGGTATGACATCTGCATTAACTCCCAAGTTACAAAAAGAAAAAAAAAACCCATACATTGAGGAATGGATTTTGGGTTTGCACTAAATCCTAGTGCCAATTTAAGACTACATCATGGCCCTACTTGATAACCACCTCCATGAAATAATCACTGAAGGTAAGATTATGCTACTGCAAAGTGTAGTGCAGTGTAATGGTACCCTATCAACTGAAGTTGTTTCTGGGGTCTTTAAGGCTTGTATTAAAACAAGAAGCCATCCATGTGAGGAGTCATCGAAGTCCACATAGAAGAAGCACACCAGCTTGGTGATCCATAGAGGACAATTGCAAAATACGAATATGGTGAGGAGAAAAGTTTCAGGGCTAAAATTAATGACCACCCAATTTGTGGAGGGCCAGGAAATGGTGTGAGCCCCAAATTCATCTGCAGAGGATCTAGTTAAACTGAGCCACTAGCAGATCCGCTCTAGCCCCAGGCAAGGGTTTCAAACAGCCTTACTATCCGGCAGAGACCACCGTAATCTTGATTATGCTGGATTGAACTTGACACTTGGCCGCTTGGCCACCCTACAGACACAACCTAAATTTGCTTGGGGTGCAAACTGTTCAAAAGAGAACACCATTATTAAATTAGGAAAATCAGAATTCAGATACAAGTAGTTACAATAAAAATTTACTTATCATCCAACCAGCTGTGGTAGGCAGATGAGTTTATGTCAACTAGACCCTCTAAGCTAGGGGTGGGGTCAAACCTGTCAAATCAGGTCATAGCCAGATGCTATTTCCTTGGGGGTGTGGCCTTCTTATAGGTGGGGACCCTTGGGTCCACCTCTTCCTCCCCCTCCCCCCCGCCACTGCTTGCTGGCCACTCAGAGAGCTGCTGGATCCCTACCAGATTTCTATTGGCCTTGGGTCCACACAATTCTCACCCAGTGAACTCTGATCTTGCTGAAATTCTGCATCATTGCATGTGGCTGCCCGAGTCGGTAGAAGGAATTATAGATTAGTATTGGATTTATGACTTGAGTTATACTGAACTGGGCTGCTTTCTTGATATATAATTTTTTCTCATTATAAAACTCTTTTATATACATATGAGTGTTGAGGCAGTTAGTTTATTGTGCCAACCTGGCCGATAAACACATGTGGGGTTAATTGAAGGGTGGGGGGGAAAATGTCTCAGTGAGCCTAGTCTTTCTACTTCTTGGGTCTCTTACTTTGTGATGGTAGGACCAGGGTGCAGCTGGCTTAGCCAGTTCCCTGCTTCAGCTGGCAAGGCTCACTTCCTGCAAGACATCCCTGAGGAGAAGCCGCATGGACCTACCCGGATGCAGCCCTGGGTGCTGGAGCAGCCCAGTGGAGACCCCTGCCAATGCTGAGATGCGTACACATTTACTGATTTGGCTTTCCTCCTGCAGTTGGCCTCAACATGCGTGTTTTGTGAGATGGAGGAGGACTTTGTGGATTGGCATCAGACATATGGGTAAATGTTGGACTTGTGGGCTTGGGCGGCACTGGGTTGGGATGTTTTCTTGATGTGCACTTACCCTTTATATAAAACTCTCTTATACTTATGTATTTCTGTGGATTTGTTTCTCTAATGTACCCAGACTAATACAAATGTCACTGGATTTGTATCTTTAGTCAATGCAGCTGAACACATCTCTCTTAAACACATGCTAACAGGTTTGTGATCCAGTCCTAATTTGAAGATGAGCAACATGTTTTCTTGTACATTGAAATTGCTTACACATTTGTTTTAAATTTCTTCATATGCTACACTGTGGTATCTATTCACTGTGAGGGGAATGTGGAACTCTATATTTAATAAATGTGTGTGAAGTTAGAAGTCTCAAGTCTTGGTGCTTGTTGGATAATCCAACTGGTTCCCATAACCTGGGAGCAGTCTTCTAAAAAAAGTAACAAAGGATTGGGTGTTGGAGGTGAAATTGTATTGAAGTCAAGGGTCATAAATGGTAAGGAAGGACCCGAAAGGATGTGGTTGGACAGCTAACATGGTGATCCATTATTCTTTGTAAGCATCAGAACATTTTCAAAACGTTTTACCACTCATTTGTCTACCTTTAGTCTGATTCATGATATAATCACATTTTGGATTCATTTTGATCTTTTTGTTTTCTGCTTTCTCTTTGCTATGCCTTTTTCCCCTGTTGCTTCATTTTTTTCCCTTCTCTTGCTGATCTTGTTTTATTTAGAGTGTATTAGTTTTCCTTATTCCTTTCTCTCATGTCCTCTAGGGGTTGAAAGGAGACGTTGGTGACAGCGTTACCATTCTCCTCTTCCATCTCAGGCTCCCTGGGTTTGATTCCCGGCCTATACAGTTCCTTTGCAGCAACTGCCATAGGAGGCTTGGGTAATATTATCAGAACAGCTTTCAGTGGAATTCTGCACTAAAATCGACTAGAAATGATGACCTGGCAATCTGCTTCTTAAAATCAGTCACTGACAGCTCATGAAACACAATGGTCAATATGGGGCTGGCACAGGACTGGACAGTGCTTGTTCCTGGCTGTATGGAGTCACGTGATTCCTGGGCAACTCTATAGCAGCCAAGGAAATCATAGCAGCCATCAATAATAATGGATAAAAACAGCGACATAATAACAATAATAATGGAATGTTGAAAGTTATGCACTCTGTTCGATTTTCCATCGTTTCAATGTTGCCAATGCCTCTATCATTCTCTATAGAAGGCTGTTCCAGGCTGATTAGCAGCACGTTTTTTATGTCTTTTCTCTCATAATGTATGATTACTGTTTATGTCCAATGTATGATAATTATTGCATCCAATAATTTACTATCATTATGGACCTGATTGTTCAAAGCTCCTCCTACTGGTTGTTACACTTTATTTACCACATCAAAAAGGTTAAACCCAATGGGCAGAATAAGGGCCCCTGCAATGATGTTGTTGCTGGGTGATAATTGGTGCTTCACACATATCAGCCCCATGTAATAGAGCAAAAAAATGGTCTTCTTGGCATTTAATTGGGCTGCTAACAGAAAGGTCAGTCATTTAAGCCCACCATCTGCTTCCCAGCAAAAAAGATGAGACCGTTTGTTCTCACAAAAATGTACTGCCTCAGAAATACTGTGGGGTCAGTTCTGCTTTGCCCTAATGCGTTTCCGCAAGTCAACTCATGGCATTGGGTTCATTCCTTCTTCTTTTAAGAGCTGGAAATAGTCCTTCTCCAGTGCAGACAGACCCTGGGTGTGTTCAAGCCACTTATCTTTAGGTTAGCTGCCAAGCGCTTAACCTTTGCATCATAATGGCTTCTTCCCATGAAGATATCACCCAGCTAGTTCCCCGAGAACCTGTGAATATATTACTGTATGTGATAAATGATATTAACTTAAAGATGCTGAGATAGAAGGATTATACTGGATTATATCAGGAGCCCAATGCAATCCTAGAGGGAGGCAGGAGATCAGAGTGAGGATAGTAGGAGAGTACTAGGTCAGATGGATGCCAAGAAACGACCCAGTCAGTCTCCAGAAACTGGAAAAGACAAGGAATGGAGTCTCCCCTAGAACTTTCAGAAGGAACAAAAGCCCCGCCGAAGCCTTGCTTTTATACTCTAACTTCCAGAAAGATAAGAGGGTAAATTTGTACTGTTTTAACCTTCTAAATTTGTGGTGATTTATTAGAGCAGAAGTAGCAACTTAATAAAGGCATTGGCTTCTTTGTTCACCAATGCTACTTGCCCCCTGGCTCCATCTTCCTGGGTATGTGTGTCATTTTACTCAAGTTGTAGTAGGTAATTTATTCTTTCAACAAATATTAGTTTTGTGTCTACTATATGTCATGGACTATTCTAGGGACAAGGAGCTACTGTGGAGAAAAAGAACAAGGTTTCTTTTGGAATTTTTTATGAAACACTTGTCAGTGGTAAATGCTGAATATCTATTGGTCTGAAATACCTACATTTAATTCTCTCTTTTCAGTGGTAGTTGAGCAAAGTAGGCATTCTACTTAGGGACTGTTTACTTGCTGTGTGTGGACGATTTTATTGCCTTCTGGTTGATGTTTTGGATATTTGGTTATATGTGCTCAAGGAGAAATGAGAAATTAGTAAGCAATTTCATAAAAGCTACCTTTCAAGGTTAGAGAAAGATTGAGAGAGAGAGAGAGAGAGAGAGAGAGAGAGAGAATGGTATCAGTAATAATAAAAGTATCATTTCCACTTAAATTCCTTTTGGGAGGTCATTAGATTAAAATGACAAATGCCAAGTTTGAAGAGCCCCCCCATTCCCCTTAAAAGAGATATTATAGAGAATTTGTAAGACACACTCTACCCCCACCCTAGAATAAAATAAAAGCTTGGGCAATCCACTAAATACCGGACTTGTAACAGCTCTGTTCCAGAACAGGGAAAAAATCCTTATAATCAGTAGTTGGCTGGATGTTTATGGCTGGGAAATACGGTCACCCTCTCATTTAGCTCCAGGAGCTCACATTCACCATTGCCGCAGAAGCCATGGGTCAAGTAGCAGATGGTCCGCTTTCCCCTTGGGTGTGAGTCAGACTCCATTGTGCGTGAAAGACGGGTTTCCCTCCTGGCATCAGCTCAATACAATTAGGGAATCCTATCATGGGGTTACAGAAGATAATGTTCTCAGGGAATTCCCGGGGGACACTGAGGGGTTACCCATGGGGCACTGTAGGTTGAAAACCATATCCCAGCATCTGCGCTTCAGAACGGTTTCTTTGAATTTCTTTCTTCTTTGAGGTTTTAGATTCTGGAATTTAAGATCATGGAATCATCCTTGAAAGACCTTTTCATTGTGCTTCTAAATAATCTCATGGCTGTGATTATTGAGAACTCATCCTTGGACTAGGATTGCTACGGCCTTACTTACCTGTCCTCCTCCCTCCCCTCCCTTCCTCTTCTCTTCCCTTCCTTTCCTCCTTCCCTCTGTTCTACCCTCCTTCCTAACCTCTCTCCATCTCCCTTTCTGATTCTCTCCTTCTTTTCTGCCTCCCGTAATCAATGATGACCTATTATACAGTACTCTTAACACTATGTTGTACAAGGATGTAGAGTTAGAAAATCAAAAAGGAAGAACTTGCTCAGACTATCTAAAACTAAAAGAAACAAATCAAGCCTCGAGTAGCAATGTGGAAAGATTCAATGGGCAAAATATGGAAGAATGCAGGAATCAATCATCAAAAGAACATGGAAAGGACGCAGGGGTCACCAAACCAAAAGGAACTAGGAGACATTCAACCCTTTCATGAGGAAGCATATGAGCAAGAACCAATGGTATTGAAGGATGAAGTCCACTTGCACTGAAAACAGCTAAAAACAAGGCTCCAGAAATTGATAGAATACTAATTGAAGTGTTCAACAAGCTGAAGAAGTACCAGACGTACTTATTCATCTGGGCCAGGAAAGATAGCTACTTGGTCAACTGACTGGAAGAGATCCATATTTGTACCCATTCCAAAGGAAGATGACCCAACAGTATGCTCAAAAAACATATGCTGATAGAACAATGTCATTGATATCCTGTGCAAGTAATGTTTTATTGAAAGTCATTCAGTAATGGTTGCAGCGATACACTACTGGGAAGTAGATCGAAGTTCAGGTTGGAGTCACCAGAGGCCATGGAACAAGGGATATCACTGAAGATGTCAGATGGATCTTGGCTGGAAGCTGAGGCTTGTGACTGTGCGGACCATAACAATATATATCATTAACAGAATGGAAATCTTAGATTGCGCTCTTGCAGAATCTGTACAGGGATGAAGAGGCAGTTGTGGAAATAGAACTATGGAGTACTGCAGGGTTAACATCAGGAAAGGTATGTTTCCGGATTGTATTCTCTCAATATACTTATTCCATCCGTATCTGGAGCAAATAATCAGAGAAGCTGGCTTATATGAAGTAGAATGTGGCGTCAGGATTGGAGGAAGCCTTATTACCAACGTTGGACAGGCAGATGACACAGCTTTACTTGCTGAAAGTGAGGAGGACTTGAAGCACTTGTTGATGAAGATCAAGGATTTCAGCCTTCAGTATAGATTATAAATCAATGTGAAGTAAACCAAAATCCTCACAACTGGACCAATGGGTAATATCGTGATAAATGGAGAAAAGATTGAAGTTTTCAAGGATTTCATCTTCCTTGGATCCACAATCCATGTTTATAGGAAGCAGCAGTCAAGAGATCATTAGTTTTCATTAGGCAAATTACGGTAGTTGCACAAGACCTCTTTTGAGTATTGAAATGCAAGGATGTTACTTTGAGGACTGAAGTGTGCCTAACCCAAGCCATATTATTTTCAATTGCCTCATATGTGTGTGATGATTGCACACTAAATAAAGAACACCAAAGAAGAATCCACGCATTTGAATTTTGGTGCTGGAGAAGAATATTGAAAGTAGATTGACCTACTGAAAGGACAAACCAACCTGTCTTGCAAGAAGTATGGCCAGAGTGTACCTTCATTTTCCATTCTTTGGCCATGTTGTCAGGAGAAACCAGTCTCTGAAGAAAGACATCAAGTTTGGTAGACTAGAGGGACAGCAAAGGAGGGGAAGGCTCTCCAGGAGACCAATTGACATCGTGGCTGCAGTAATGGTCTCAGGCATAGGAATAATTGTGATTAAGGCACAGGGCCCACAGTGTTTCGCTCTGTTGTGCCTACAGGTGCTATGGCTTGGGTGCAGCTCAATGGCACACAACAACAGCAACATGGCACGTTCAACATTCTTTACCGATGGCATAATTCACATGCACTAACTCTTCTAGTTCCCCTGATTCATTATCTAGCTTTCACGTGCATATGAGCTTATTGAAAAATACCATGGCTTGGGTCAGATGTACCTTAGTCCTCAGTTACATCTCTGTTTGCTCTTTCATACTTTAATGAGATCTTATGCAGCAGATTTGCCCAGTACAATAGATGGGTTGATTTATTGACTGTATAAACCCAGAAGAAGCTTCTTTGAAAAGTAATAGCTTCCTATCTTGATATATTTGCTTAATAAATTTCTGTAACTCTGCAGCAATACTCCTTGACTTTACTATTTAAAAGTGTGAGGTTTTCTCTTCATATAAAGTTGATATTTCCTTGTAGCAACTTTTGTCACATAGTCTTTTCGAATGATGTTAGTACAGCCATTTCATGATATGTTAAAAGTAAATGATGTTTTAAATAAAATGACTCATACATTGCCCAACAATTACAAGCATTCAGCACATGATTAGGATCATCATAATTTTCACCATTAGTCTCATACAATTCAATGAACTTTAGATTAGGATGTCATTTGCCTAAGAATACAGAGGTAATCAATGGCAGTCAGTGTTTTTGATTTCCAGACTAGTCATCCTTATGTTTCCTTACATTGGCTTTGCAATGCGGCCCTAAAAGGGTGGGTGGAGTTATGCCGACTACACGGTCATATTCTTTCTCCAAAACACCCCCATGAAGACAGTGTCTTCCTCGTATGTTAACAGCTATAAGGAAATCTATTCCTTTGTTGTATGTCCCCTCTGAACTTTTGTCACTTTAGGTGGATTACAACGTTTTCAATCTTCAGATAGAGCACTGCCGGGCATGTGCATTGGTTAGGTGGAGAGAGAATCCACAGAAGGTTCTGTGGGATACAGGAGACCCAGGCATATTTTTACTCCCTCCTTTCTCCACCACTTCTTGGATTGATTTAGGTGCATCAACAATTTGTGCTTGAATGCCAACACAGTGCACAGGAGTTGACCTAAGCAAAAGCTTTCCTGAGCAGAAGCCATGGAAATAATAAAGATGATTTAATGCAGGCTTCCCACTGCAATGATAACAACAGAGGGGACTTATCTTAAGCCAGAGCTAGACATTTTACATTTGTATGGCTCTGAGTTGCCCCTTTGAAATACTGTTTCCAGAATAATAGTCCGTAATACTGATGACACCTACTATGTTTTCGGACCATTTTTTATTCATCGTGACTCTATTTTGGATATCACCGTGGAGTTAGGAAAACACCCCGTGTATTTGAAAACACTAGAGACACCCACTGCTTACACCAAGTTTATCACTTAGCAACCAATCAAGAGGACCCTCTTCCCTTCCCACTGTGTATGACTTGAGCAGGCACACAAAGTGGACAGACTCTTTGGGCAGCCACCACTTCAGACCTTGCTATCATTTGAAAAATCACCCAATAGAAAGCTCACATTGATCACTTAGTTGTTTTTACTAACAAATGTTCACCTTTAAAATGGGGGACTTTGGATACATGCTGAGTAAAGCAGCATACTCTATCTTATACAAGATCAGTGAAAGAATAAGAGTGAAAAGACTTAAAATCTAAAATATTCAGGTTATAAAAATGGGGGGTGGGCATGGTGATTTCATTTTTATTTCTTTCCTGTTTAACACATTGGTAAACAAGGGTTAAATCTTTAAATCATAATTGGTTAGAGAAATAGGTCCTTTCTAGAAGATACAAAATTAATCAAAACATCTTTAACGAGCATTTGATGTATTTCTGAACCAAAGCCAGAGTTTAGCATGAGGTGCTGGTATGTACTTACTCTAGTTTGTCTTGAATGAAATCTCTTTATTGTAGTGTAATATTTTATAGGATAGAGATTGTATTAAATTCAGAGGCCATCTATGTTAAGTTTAAAATTTAGGCTGAATCTTAAGAATTGATCATTTCATGTTAGAGGTCCCCTTTTATCTTCTCACTCTAGAATATCTCAATGTAGTCTCTGTCCTCAAGTTGACCGCTGACTCCTGGACCCTGTGCTCAGTGGAATAAAACATCACTT
Organism: Tenrec ecaudatus; assembly: GCF_050624435.1. Lineage (NCBI taxonomy): Eukaryota > Metazoa > Chordata > Mammalia > Afrosoricida > Tenrecidae > Tenrec > Tenrec ecaudatus. The sequence continues at coordinate 9,494,037 of NC_134538.1, forward strand.
GGTTTTGCACCATCCTCACGCACACTGAAATTGATTCTTTGTAATTCTGATTATTTTAGAAATAGAGTTCCAGGTCTTTCATCTTCATCTTCCTTAGTCTGGAAGTTTCACTGAAACTTTTCCAGCATCATCTCAAGCATCCAATGACAGACAATAGGTGGCTAAGCTTGGGGAGCATTGGCATTAAAGTGATATTCTTTAGCCATCCTTACAACAACAACAACAAAAATGAAATGTCATTGTGTTGATTCTAACTTTATTACCCCGTTAAGGAAGAGTAGAACACTTACGGTGATTTCTGAGACTGTGAATCTTTAAGGGAGTAGAATCTCCTGTATAGTAGTGGTTTTGAACTACTAACCTTGTAGTTAGCAATCCAACACTACTACTGCACTGCACTACTAGTGCTCCTTTTAGTGTGATACCCAGAAGTGGTTTCACGTTGTGGTTTGGATTTACATTTCTCTGATGGCTAATGACCTGATCCCTTCAAGTGTTTGGTGACCATTTGAGTGGAGGTTTAGGGTTTTTTGTTGTTGTCTGGTTGGTTGGGTGTTTTTTGGCGTGAAAGGAGGTATTAAGTTACATATATTCTATCCTCATGCCGGGTCACTTTGACCTACGTCCCCATCACATCACCCCAGTTCTTTCTAGTTTAAGTGGAATCACATGCAAGACCAATCATTTGCAGGTGGTGATCCCTAGACTGCTTCTTCCCATCTCTCCACCAGACACATGGACTATCTCTTCTCTGTGAGCTTCTCTCCTGGTAACCACATTGCTATCAAGTCAATTCAATTCGGACAGAGTAAAACTAGACCCTAGGGTTCTCCTTGAATGAATCATTATGAAAGCAAACGACTACATCTTTCTCGCCCAAAGTGATTAGTGAGTTCCAACCTGTTTTTTAAGTTAGCAGTTGAGCACTTTAACCACTGTGCCACCAGGGCGTCTAAACTCAGTCCAATCTTTTTTGTGTTGAAGCTGTTTTGTTAGTTGCTTTCGAGTTTACCCGAATTCACGGGACCCTGTGTGCAATGGAACAACACTTTGCTCGGCCCTGAGCATGCTGCATGATTATGATTGTGCTCCAGTACATTATGTGGCCACCATTTAGTTCCAGTAAGTTCCAACCTAGGGATCTCATTTTCTAGCACTGTACAGACAATACTATATTGTGACTCATAGTATTTTTACTGGCTAATTTTAGGATGGAGACTGTTAGGCATTTCTTTCTAGTCTGCAAACTCTGCTGAAACCTTCGCGTATACTGCTGATATCTGATGTGTAGCTTCTAGCATGAGAGCAACATGCAAGATGCCACAGTATGACAAATTGACAGACTGATAGTTGCTATTCAGTTTCCTGTGGGTTATTTCCCTCTTTTACCTGCATTCAAAATCCTAGGTTCCCCTGTTTCTTTGCTCCCTTGTTTAACTCTTGTCAACCAGTTAGTACCAGGCCCATGCATTTAAAAACGTTTTTGTGGCGGGGAGGAAGAATTGGGAGGATGTCTGTGCTACATCATTGATAGTTCACCCTCTTAATGCTAAGTCCTGAAAGTGATATTCAATGAGACAGTTTTGAAAAAATCCCTACTTGTGATTTCCAATGTTCATCGACTAGGGACCAAATGTTTGCCAACACATGACTGAATTGCCCTGGCCATTAATCAATGGGAAACTTGATCAGCTTTTAAAACATCAACTTCAGCAGAGGCATTGTGGCTTTTTGATGCTTAGTGGCCGGTCATGAATTCTTACAATGGTATTTGGAATAATCTAAAATCAATGAGAAAAGATACTGTTGAGAGATTGGGGGTGGGAGGAAGAGCATATTAGGGCCCCAGTTTGGTAGCTCTAAGTCAGCTTTTGGTCACTGCCCCAGTACTTTGAATTAATACCCCCTTCAACAAATGTACATTTCCTGAAGCGGATTCCATCATAACTCTTCAAGGTGATGTCTCAGCTATGTAAGTCACTTACTTATGTAAGTAAACTGATCCTAGAGATTAGGCTGTCAATGGATAAGCCCATTTGCTGAGTTATGAAGCTGTTACTTAGCTAAGTGCTTATTAATCCTCTCTTTTCTCTACTTCAGTGAGGACAGAACACTTACACTTCCCAGACGTTGCTATTAGCTGCCAGTTAGTTGCCTCTGGCTCCTGGCAAGCCAGTGCACAACAGAGCAAAGTGTTACCAGTCCAACACTCTCTTCGCTCTCAGTTGGGAATTGAACCATAGTGATCCACAGGCTTATCATGAGACGATTCTTCTAGTAGAACATCCGATCTTTCTTCCTAGTTTAGCTCAGCTTGGATGCTCTGCTGAACTTTATTCTACATCATAACGACATGTAAACCCTCTACTGGGGGCTGTGGGACACCAGCCTTTACATCTGAATGGGTCCAAGGGATGGTTGTGCAATTGATGCGTAAATGAAAGGAACAGCAGACAAGTTGCTCACCTCCTCCCTGGCAACTGGCACCAGAGTGTGAGTAATGTATTCTCTTAATAGGCTTATATAATCTCAGGCATGCAAGTCACATCACACCCATATGTAACAGGAAGGGGTTGTATTGGAGGCATACAGGTCACAGGAGAGGCATGAGCTAGGGATATACACGCGACAGGAAGCTAGGTGGGTTCTAGAGTCAAGATGGTGGCCTAACCTTGGTTGTCCTTGAGCTCGCTTGAACTTAGGTGTCCCTGAGCTCTTCTCCAGGGGAACAACCATGACCCTTGTCAGAAGGGAGTGGGCCCTACTTAAGGTAAAGTAAACAGTAGGGTCCGATTGCTCGCAGATGGCAGACAACCTTCAGGCAGGTAGCTTTCAAGCAGTTAAACTTTAAGAGTACAGTAAGCAGCCATGTACTGGCAAGCAGCTCCTTAAAAGTGGCATTATTCCAGGGGAACATTGTGGGGATTAACTTTTAGTTAGGAGATTGTGACTGGGGTGTATCTCCAATCCATGAAAGTAAAGGCCTCATTCCATGAGAGTCTCGGCCTACCAGACTCCTTAGAACAGAGCACAGAGGATTTGCCCACCGACACTGTCTTCCCGCTTCTCAGTTTCCCACAAATGGTGAGTGTGCCTGAAACTTACTGGCCAAGAATCAAACCTGGATCTCTAGCACAAAAGGCAAGAATTTTATCATTGATTAACCACTCCTTCTGCCTTCTTGAAAAGAATTCCCAAACAGATCCATAAGCTTTTTGAAGCTATACGCACAACTGAGGTGCTACTAGTGTTAGGCACATTTTTGATAGCTTTTCATACTGTCAAGGGAATGAATGTGTGAATGAATAATAGCTAATTTTATCAAGAGACATTATTCACTCCCATTGAGTAAATTCTGACTCATCTCAATCACACAGGACAGGGTAGAATTTCCCTTGTGAGTTTCTGAGACTATAACTCTAAACGAAAGTAGAAAGCTGTGTCTCTCCCACAGAGCTGGTTGGTAGATTCCAACTGCTCAACTCAGAACCACTATCCTACCAGGGTCCCCTTCAAGAAACATTAGGTCAGTATAATAAATAAATAAATAAAATACATTTGTGAACTCTTATCTCGGTGCCCACCTTCATTCTGTGATCTAGTGTCTGAAAATGTATCACAATCTCAATATGCTTGTCAGTCAACAGTATGGAGGTATGGGGGTGACCATACTGTTCCTCTTCTGGCTTCACTATTGTCATGAGGTAGCAGGCAGAGATGCCTCCACCCGCCAATTTTCTTTACCCTATTCTAACACAAAGCATTCCTCAATAATTCACTGCATTGGCCACAGAACTCACAGACAACACTCACAGTTAAGGGGAGGATGGTTATCAAAGCCGGATTAGTAAGCAGTAAGGATATAGTCATTGGTCCACAGCAACACCTCTCCTCAGCCAGTAGCCACGTCTCTCTCTCCAGTCCACATGGCCCTCGGCCTCTGCCGACCAAGAAGCGAGCCTCTCAAGCTCCTAGTCTCGGCCCTGCTCCTCTGTTCTGTCTCATGGTCTCCTTGCATTGGCCACAAGTGCCTCTTTTCTTAGCCTCCGCTCTTTCAGAGATCTCAAAAGTGCTGCTCTGGTGGCTCTTCTTCCAATGGTCCTCTTCCTGCTGAGACAGCTTATCCTTATAGCCAGAGAACGGAAATGGAACTGACCAATCCCCTTTATTAGTGTTGCACACATCCTATTTGTATAGTTATACCCAATCGTTTGCTGGGAATTCCAGAGACATGGATAGAAGAATGATATTAAAAAATTTCACCCATCATAGGCCACTCTCTGGCTCTTCCTTCTAGCCATTGTACCTTTCATATATGAAAAATTAACTTCCCCCCTCTCTCAGTTATATCTTCTATGGATACCATTTTATAGTCACCATTGACCCTGTGGTAATTCCAACGGAATGTTTGGCTTGTTACTCAGACTTATCACAGATGATTACAATGCAATCAAAGATGGGTTGCTGACTTTGAGTAGATTCTGATCTATGGGCACCTATGTACAATAGAACAAAGCATTCCCTGGTCTTGACTCATCTTCATGATCATAGCAAGTTTGAGTCTATAAATGCATCTATTGTGTGTGCTAATTTTTCTCACTTAGGGTATCCGTAGCTCTCGCTGGTCCTCCCTCTAGCAAGCAAATTCCTTTTTCAGGGACTGATGCGTCATGAAGACGTGTCCAGACAGTCTTCATTTGTAAGGTTCTTGTGTTAGTCTAGTACTTTGGAGAAACAAATCCACAGACACTCATATATAAGAGAGAGTTTTATATAAAGGTTAAGTGAGCAACACGAAAACATCCCAAGCCAGTGCTGCCCAAGCCCACAAGTCCAACATTAATCCTTTAATCCATATGTCCAACACCAATCCAGAAAGCCCTCCCCCCTCTCACAAAGCTGACGCAATGATGCCGACTGCAGGAGGAAAGACGAGTGAGTGAATGTGTAAGCATCTCAGGGGGGGCAGGAGTCTCTACACGGCTGCTCCAGCACCCAGGGCTGCATCAGGGTAGGTCCATGAGGCTTCTCCTCAGGGATGTCTTGCAGAAAGTGAGCCTTGCAAGCTGAAGCAGGGAACTACTAAGGCAGCTGCACCTTGGTCCGACCATCAAAAGCAAGAGACTCGAGAACTAGAAAGGCAAGCCATTTATCTCTCTGCCCTTCAACCACATGTTTATCAGCCAGGTTGGCACAATGAGTTAACTCAGTTCTCATTCACTAATTTTTGAAAGTAGGTCACTTGGTCTTCCTTTATAGTCTGTATTAGTCTGGAAACTCCACCCAAATCAATTCACCATCTGTGACCCTGCTGACATTTGAAATACTGATGGCATAGCTTCCAGTCCCATACCAACACACAAGCGGCCACAGCATGACAAACTGAGAGACGAGTGGCAGATCCTACTTAAACTAGCAGAAGACTACTCTCTGATAATCTCTTAAAACTGTAGTTTACATTTAAAAATCTCTTGAAGGTGAGGAGGTAGCACCATGTCTTCCTACTTCTGTCTTTCCTCTTCCTGCTTCCATTATGGTTTGGGGTTTTTTTTTTTTTGAATGACTTATTTGGCCAGGCTCATCTTTCTCCACTTTCAAAGGCGTTTTGGAATAAAACAAAAGGAAAGCCAAGGGAACACTGAATGTGGAGTCCATGGCCCCAGTTCTGAGGACACCACAGTTATGGACACATGGTTTCCAGGAGGCACGACTTCTAATACTGTCAGCTTTGTGAACTGTGAGTGATAATAATGAGAAGTTTAGGTTGAAGACTAAATAGCCACCATATACATCAGGACATAGTACATTGTAAATTGATAACCTCTTCTGAAAGACTAGTGGTCAGCAGAAATACTGATTTCTTTTTAAAAAAATCATTTCATTGAGGCTCATACAACTCTTATTACAATCCACACACACATCAATTGTGTAAGGCACACTTATACATTCATTGCCCTCATCATTCTCCATACACCCACTTGGGCTCTTGGAATCAGCTCCTCATTTTTCTTTCCACCCTCTCCCTCCCCGCTTCCCACTCCCTCATGAACCCTTGATAATTTATAAATTATTATTATTATTTATTTCTAAAAGGAACTGATGATGAAGCCTGAGGGAGGGCTCCTGGGCAGCCACCATAAAGTGAGGCTTTATTTACCTGGCTTGCAGCTCAGGCTTCTGTCTGCTCTGTAGTCTACCTACATTGAGAATAGATAGTGGTGATCCTGCATCAAGCAACTATGAAGTTGAGAATATGTCTAAGAACTATATAGCAAGGCAGCAGCTCCTCTGCAAAGTAAACTTTCTAGGTGCAAATTCATATGGTTCCATGTGGCATCCATTTGACTTTCTGTGTTCTCTCTACTGTTTTTTTTTTGAATTGGCTGTAAATATTGATTGCAACTTAATGTAGAGAAAACAAAAATCCTCACAATCAGATCAACAGGTAACATCATTGTATTAGTCTGGATACTTTAGAGAAACAAATCCATAGAAACTCATATGTGTAAGAGACAGTTTTATATAAAGAGTAAGTCCCAACCCATTGCCCAAACCCACAAGTTCAACATTAGCCCATATGTCTGACACCAATCCACAAAGTCCTCCTCCATCTCACAAAACACTCACTATAATGCCGACTGCAGGAAGAAAGCCAAGTCAATGAACGTGTAATCATCTCAGCGCTGGCAGGGGTTTCCACACAACTGCTCCAGCACCCAAGGTTGTATTGGGGTAGGCCATGTGGCTTCTCTTCCTGGATGTCTTGCAGGAAGTGAGCCTTACAAGCTGAAGCAGGGAACTGCCTAAGGCAATTGCGCCCTGTTCTGACCATAACAAAGCAAGAGCCACAAGAACTAGAAAGACGAGGCTCACCAAGCCATTTATCTCCCAGCCCTTCAATTAAGCCCACATGTTTATCGGCCAGGTTGGTATAATAAACTAACTACCTCAATCCACCCCGTGCCAACTTGGCACCTGTAATTCTTTAGCCTCACAATTTCAATTAAGTAGCACCTACACCTTAATCCTATGATCCTGTGAATATGTTCCCCCACTTCTGAAAGTTTGAAAGACAACTACTTCATGTCTTTATCCCCCAATTTTGGATATCCAATTTATATACTGGCCACTTACATCAACCCAGTGCTCTGAGGAGATGATCATCTTTCAGTGTGAAGAATCTTCATTCCCGTTGGAACCTTGTGAAATCTGCATCCATAAGCAAAGTCAAATCCAGACAGGCCATCCATAAAGTCAGCAACAATACGCGTCAGTTCACAGGCTCAAAAATCTCCATCAGTTTGGGTTCTGGTCAACTCAATGGGGCTGCGTCACTCAGCCTCCACAGGGTGCCCATTGGTCGCCTTGCCTTTAGACCATGGGCTCTCACCAATACTCAACAAGCCTAGCCCCCTTGTGCTAGTTCATAACTTTAGACCAGTCAACCCGCTCTTGTCTTCTCCTTTTTTACCTGTAAACCAAGTCCACAGGTTTGAGTCAGTGGCCAAACTCAGCCCTCCTCTATATTGCTGCATTTCTCCCACTTCCATTCAACAAGTAGATCCAGGTGGTCACCTAGCAAGCATTTTAGCCTGCTCTCAGGCTCCCTTTAACATTCAGTCCTAGAGGGGAGTTTTTTCATGGTTACATATTTTTTCCAGCTTCTGACAAAGACCATTGGTTCCTGAGTACTCCAAAGCACCGGGTGGGGCATATCTTTTCAACACTTTTCAAACAACCATGGCCTAAATGCATCTAAAGATAAAATTTTAATGGCTGAAAATAAGTGAGATTACAAACTTTTTGTTTTGCTACTTCTCAGAAAACAACCAAGTAAACAGTGTGGCTTAGTCTGACCTCTGGCTAGACAAAGAAGAAAAACAACCATGAGGGAGAAGTTAAATGAACATCTACTCTCTATCTTATAATTTGTCCCTCCAGTACCATAATGTATTGTCCCTTCCAAGGTACCATAATGTATTAGTCTGGGTATATTAGAGAAACTAATCCACAGAAAGTCATGTATAAGAGAGTTTTATATAAAGGGTAAGTGCACATCAAGGAAACATCCCAACCCAGTGATCCCCAAGCCCACAAGTCCAACATTAACTCATATGTCTGATGCCAATCCACAGAGTCCTCCTCCATTTCACAATACACACACAATGATGCCGACTTCAGGAAGAAAGTCGAATCAGTGAACGTGTAAGCATCTCAGCGCTGGCAGGGGTCTCCACACGCGGTTCCAGCACCCAGGGCTGCATCGGGGTAGGTTCATGGAGCTTCTCCTCAGGGATGTCTTGCAGGAAGTGAGCCTGGCCGGCTGAAGCAGGGGGAACTGACTAACGCAGTTACACCCTGATCTGACCATCACAAAGCAAGAGACCTGAGAACTAGAAAGGTGAGGCTCATCAAGCCATTTATCCCTCTGCCCTTCAATTAACCCACATGCATTTATTGGCCAGTTTGGCACAATAAACTAACTAACTCAATCATGATAAACAGAAAAAAAAATAAGAAGTTGTCAATGATTTCTTGGAACCACAATTAATTCTCATGGAAATATTGGGTAAATCTGTGGCAGAAGATTTCTTTAAAGTGTTGAAGAGCAAAGATGTCACTTTGACACCTAATGTGCATCTGCCCCAAGATAAAGTATTTTCAGTAATCTCAGATGCATATGAAAGTTGGACATTGAATAAGGAAGAAAGAAGAAGAATTGATGCACTCGAATTTTGGTGCTGATGGAGACTATTGAAAGGACCATGGATCGCCAGAAGGTCCAACAAATCTGTGTTCCAAGGAGGATGGCTAGAATGCTCCTTAGAAGAAAAACTGGCAGGAGACATTCATCCTTGGAAAAGACCATCATGCTCAGTAAAATAGAGGGCAGTGAAATAGGGGAAGGCCATTAAAGAGATAGATTGATGCAGTGGCCTCAACAATGGGCACAACATCACAAGAGTTGTGAGGGTGATACAGGATTTGAGTGTTGTATTCTGTTGTTTTGAAGGTGACTTTTAGTCAAAATAGATGCATTGGCAGCTATCAAACAAAGCAAGCATCATGCTACTCCATTGTCAATTCAGTTCAACAAATATTTATTAAGGACTGGGACAAAAATCAGAAAAAATTCTGACCAAACTACCATTCAACTGCTTCGATTCTTGGGAGAGGAACTACATTAAGTGCAGTTATAGCTATAGTGCTCATGGAAAAAAGGAAGGACAAACAGAGCAAAACTATAGCCAGTTAACCTCAGAAGAGGATGGCTTTTAGCTATAGTGTTCAAGAAGATAATGGACAATGGGTATTGAAAAATGAGAAGTTGTGTTCATCTTAGATGAGAGGGAAGAACATTAGGGATTAAAGAAACCCCATGAACAAAGGCTAAAAATAGCAAAAAACCTATTTGGAATTAACAAATGGTACTTTGATAGTAGAGTATATATGGGAAGTATCAGAAAAATACACCGAATATAGATTAAGGCTAGCTCATAAGAGAGTTTGAATGTAAGGTGATAAAAATGTTTTACTCAGCTGGAAGTAATTCATGAAAAATGAACTAAGAAATCAGCTGTTACTGTAGCATTCATGCAGTGATTGCATTTTACTGTGTTTCTATTTAGTCTTTTTATAAAAATTGTAACTTACTTGGGGGTTTACATTTCTGATCATTAACTTCATATTCCATGGTCTAAATGACTAATATACACCCCTTTACCTTATCCTTGCACTCTGCCTAGGTTTAAATACATATGTATTCCCACTGTGTACTTATATTTCACACAGCACATTTACAAACTACTCTTCTTTCCATGCCCAATGATATTTACTAAGCTTTATTACATGTCAGTTTATCACCTCCATAATCAGCATATTTATGTAAAAGTTCACCTAGTATTGAATGCATAGGATAATCCTAGTGTCTCCAAATCAATGAATTGGTATGGTTAAAGATAAAATATGTTGGGAGGAACTAGCCATTTTTATTTTTCAATGGCAAAAAACATGAAAATAATGAGTATACATGATTTTTTTCTTAGAAATTATATTATACATACATCTAAGAAACAGAGAGTGTCCACCTCATAACCGGTACTAAAGTGGCACTTGCTTGGTCAGCTTTTAGCTACCTTTCTATGGTTTCCAAACATTCTGTCTGTCGTTCCCCTGTGAGCTGCTGTCCATGTTTTGCTTGAAACATCTACCTGCGTGAGGATAGAGAACTGCCGCAGAAAGCCAAACTTTCTGGAAGATTACTTAACTATATCAAACCATATATAATGCATAAAAAACCCAAACATGACAGAATGGGTATGTTAGTTATTTAATCACTCGATATTTGACAAGTTTTGCTATTATAAATAAAATAGAATAAGATGTTCTGCTATTTTGGATTGGCTCCATAAGATCCATTTCTAAGAATGGAATTACTGGATCAAAATTTATAGGAATTTTCATTACTACCAGAATAGTTTCTTTAAACTAAAGAATCAGCCATTAGAAAGTGATTGTATAAATTTGAATTTATCAGAATTTTAAAAAATAGCTTCTTTTAACATTCATTTCCTTATTCTTGTAATCTGTTACCCCTTTCTCCCTCACCTTCCTTCTTTCCACCCTCTCGGTATCGCCACGCTCACCACTGATCCTGGATTGCCTGTGTTTCCGTGTTTCCAGTTCCTATCTGTACCAGTGTACATCCTCTGGTCCAACTGGATTTGTAAGGTAGAATTGGGATCATGATAGTGGGGGGTGGGGGCAGAGAAGCATTCAAGAACTCGAGAAAAGTTGTATGTTTTCTCATTGGTATACTGCACCCTGACTGGCTCATCTCTTCCCCGCAGCCCTTCAGCAAGGGGATGTCCAATTTTCCACAGATAGGCCCTGAGTCCCCACTCCGCACTCCCCCTCATTCACAATGCTGTTATTATTATTATTATTATTATTTTGGTCTTTGATGCCTGATTCCTGATCCCTTCGATGTTTTGAGATCTCACAGGCTGGTGTGCTTCTTCCATGTGGGCTTTTTTTTGTTTCTCAGTTAGATGGCTCCTTGTTTATCTTCCAGCCTGTAAGACCCCAGCTTCTGTATCTTTGGACAGCTGGGCACCATCAGCTTTCTTCACTGTATTTGCTTATGCACCCGCTTTGTCTTCCATGATCCAGTCCGGACAGGCTGATGTGATTCTTCCACGTGGGCTTTGTTGTTTCTTAGCTAGATGTCTGCCTGTTTATCTTCAAACCTTTAAGACCCCAGATGCTATATCTTTTGATAGTCAGGCACCATCAGCTTTCTTCATTACTTTTGCTAATGCACCCACTTTGTCCTCAGCAATCGAGTCGGGGCAGGCTGGTGTGCTTGGGAGAAGGACAGTGGAGAAGTGGGTGAAGGGAGACGTAAGATGGTGTAAGATATGACAAAATAATAATAATTTATAAATTATCAAGGGTTCATAGGGAGGGAGGAGTGGGAAGGGAGGGGAAAGAATGAGGAGCTGATACCAAGGACTCAGATAGAAAGCAAATGTTTTGAGAATGATAATGGCAACATATGTACAAATGTGCTTGACACAATGGATGGATGTATGGATTGAGATAAGAGTTTTATGAACCCCCAATAACATGATTTAAAAAATAAAATGTGCTTATTAAAAACAAACAAACATTCATTTCCTTATTTACTGTATAAAGATCAAAATCAAAGTTTTCAATTAATGAATTACCTCATTGCCCTGCTGTGAGTTATTAATTATCTCATTTTATCTATTATGGCATAGATGCTTTCTTATCTTGCACAGACATAAAGTATCAACAGATACTTTATATTACATTTGTTATAAAATTATTTTTCAAGACTGTTTCTATATTTAATCACATATATGCTTTTAGGCTTTGTAGAATAAACATATTCATCTACTTTCTTAAGATATCTTTTTTTCCTTTGATATCTAGATAATTCTGTCTCTAGAGATCTGATAGCTATCAGATATGATTTTCCCCCTCTCTTTGGTATTATTTAGTTTTAATTTTTGTCATCAATTTACACATTTATCAAACACTACTTTAGTGTCAACTAGATGCTAGGTACAGAGCTAGTACTTCTTTTTAGCCAAAGTATATGAATTCCATTATTTTCCTCTTATTGATTAAATGTGCATGAGTAAACTTTAGCCCATTCTTCTATGGCATTCCATAATTCTTCTTTCATCATCCCTACCTGGTTTGTAGCAGCATGAAACAGTCTTTATATCAATGCTTCCACAATATGCATTGATAGCTGATGACACAGGTATTCTCCCCTTATTATTAGAGTGGTTAGCCCTTACCTCCCCCACCCAAAAAAATGCAAAGAAGCTCCGCTGGGCTTTTGTAGTATGTATTTTTCCCACTAGGCAAGCATCCAGCCACTTGTTCTGAGTTAGTGCAACCATTGACATCTCCTGGGAAGTTTCTCTCTGGTCACCGTGAATTTTTTCATAAAGCTATTTTGCTCAAACCTCGTTTTTGTGATGGCCAATTTAAGAGACAGCATGCAGCTGTGAAATTATGTTTCCTGCTTGGGAAAAATGTCGCAGAAACTCTCATGATATTGAACACAGCTTAGAAGCACAGCATTATGGGAAAAACTCAAGTGTACAAGTGGTTTTCCCATTTCAAAAAAGGTGAACTGCTGATTGATGACAATCCTTGTTCTGGACATCTGTCAACTTCCTGAATGGACAAAAATGTTGACTCATAGCTTGTTTCACCAGGTCAGACTATTAATCAAGCTTTCTATTTAGAGGTTCTGAAAAGATAGGTAACAGTGTGAACAACAACAACAAAAAAGGCCTGATTTGTGGCAGATGGGGGACTGGTTTTGCCACCATGACCATGCACCTGTGCATGCAGCCAGTTCTTGGCAACAAAACCGCATGTCTCTCTTTCCCCACACACCTTACTCACCTGACCTCACTTGGTGTGACTGCTTTTTGTTTCCATGAATGACGAGGGACATGAGAAGACAGTGATTTGACAATGTAGAAGAGGTGAAGAAAAAAATGAGGAAGGTACTTGCTGTTAGCTATCTAAACAGATGAGTTTGAAAAATGTTTCCAAAAGTGGAATCACAGATTTGGCAAATGTATTAATCGTAATGGAGAGTGAAGGTGATAAGGCTTTAAAAAAATTAAACACATAGCTTTGAAAAAAATTCTGGTTTTATTTTTTGGGGGGTACACTATACACTTTTGGGTTGGCAAACTGTTTTTATTTTTGTCTAATATCTGAAAAATAATGAAAACGTTATGTCCAAATAAAAATCCTTTATATGAAGGCCCAAAAATATCAAAAATGCCTAAGACTCATAAAAGTCCATATTTTCCTGGAGAGAAAAGGAGCGGTGGAAGGGGAACTGCTGGCCATAAACCATAATCTCTATGATATGAGCCAAAGCAAATCTGGTACAATGAAAAGGAAACCCTCTAAGAAACTGGACGTAGTACAGGGAGCATGGAAGTAAACAGTGGCAGCTATGACGAGAAGGATTGCCTTTCCTGGAAGGATGACTCCGTAGGGTCAGGGAGCAAGCATGCAAGCTCTGTCTGGTACTTAGAGCTCTGGAGCTGACTTGGTGGGCAGGTGGTGAAACTGCAGCATTAGTATTTTTGAGAAGCTCCCCAGGTGATTCTGATGTTAGCCCTGGTTGAAAGTGCACCACCAGAACTGTATCAAGACCGATCATGAAAGTCACAAAGTTAGGTAGGTTTGGAATTTTAAGTGGTACCATGACCACCAGGGATCCTAATGGGCAGGTGTCTGATACACAGAGGCAATAAGGGAGCTGCATTCAAGAGGAGAAATAGGGGAAAAAAGAGAAGAAAAATACCAATGCAAAATCCTTTAAATATGTGTTAACAGTTGTAGGAAACCGCTGTGCAAAATAGTGGCGTAGAAAATGAGGCCAAATTACTGGTTTAGCAACCTTAGCAGCGCCCAAGGGATCCTCAAATCATCTCTCTTTTCTGATTTGCAAGGGCCTTGGAAGACAAAATATTAACATTGGCTGCCCTCTGGGGCCAAATCTGACCAAATCCGTATCACTACACTGAAGCTATGCTGAATTGCCAGGCTATTGAGGTTACTCCTAACTCAAGGTTCCCACAAAAGAGGCTCTTACTCTAGCTGTAGTTGAAAATCTTGAATTTACTCTTAAAATGGCCTCTGATTATAAGTTATACATAAATACATACCCCCTGATATTAGTGATTCTTTAGTTCAATGGTAACTCGGTTCAAGGGAATGTTTTACCACAAGACACTCTCTTCTGTTTTTTCTTCCCACCCTTTTTACCAGAGAAGCATGCTACAAATGGATAAAAATATATATTAAATATATGGATAAAATATATTAAATATAATATTGACCCAAGTAGATTAAATCAGAAAGAAATATGTTCAAAGGATACATGATATTCAGCATATACAAATTTAAGAAAATATAGTTAAAATGATTAAGTCATATGATAAATCCTAAAACACAGAAACTAGAAATAAAATGGTTATACCATAATAAAAGTCATCTCTTTCATCTAAAAGCTGTTCAACTAGAAATAAAATGAATTTTCCCAGTGTTAGACTTATTAATAATATCCAATTATATTCACTGCAAGCAAATGTAAAATAGCAATGAGGAGTGAAAATATTGAAAATTAGTGATAAAACATTTCAAGCAGTGTGATTGCTTAGTGAGAAAAATCAGGAGAATTAGCCAAGGCGAATTGTGTCAAGTCTGACACAAGAAATGAAGACATACACACTTCCCCTACAGTGGTTGTAAATCAAATACAATGAGGAAAATGTTTTTCATTCATAATGTCTGTAGAAATATGGAATTTATAAGAAAATAAATTTAATATGAAATACCTATGACAAATATGAATAATTCAGAAATATTTTACTGAAATAAATAAAGGAGGACTTAGAAATGTAGGAAACACCAACATTATTTGAAATGGGGGAAAAGATATTTTAAATGTATCAGTTTTCCTAATTCAAATTGCATTTAAATAAATCTAATTTAAATCTCAAAAGTTATTTCTTTTATTTTCTACCCAACAAATGGCTCTAAATATTACAAGAAAGAAAAATCTAGGTATCAAATAATTTAAAAAATGGATGAGGGGGCTACCCAAAAAGAACTGGATTTGTTTTTCAAAGCTATGCATTTAAATTATTTATAAAACAACCTTATCACCTTCAAAGTACTCTCTATTACACTTGGTAAAATTGTCTAAGCTGAGATTCCATTCTTGGAAACATTGTTCAAACTCATCTGTTTGGATGGTTGACTGTACTTCCCTCATTTTTGTCTTCACCTCTTCTACATCATCAAATCCCTGTCCTTTCATGTCCCTCTTCATTCGTGGACACAAAAACAAGTCATGTGAAGTAAAGTCAGGTGAGTGAGGTTTGTGGGGCAGGAGAAGCATGCTTGATTTTGCCAAAAACTGGCATCCTGAGATGGCTGCATAAGCAGGTGCATTGTCATGGGGGCAAAACCAGTCCCCTGTCTGCCACAAAGCGGGCCTTTTAGGTCACACACTGTTAAGCTATCTTTTCAGAACCTGTAACTAGAAAGCTTGACCTGTAGAACCAACTCCAAATGTACTATGAGTTGATATTTTTGTCTGTTTGGGAAGTTGATGGATGCCCAGAACAAGGTTTGTCATCAATTGACATTTCACCTTTTTTTGAAAAGAGAAAATCACTCATAGACTTGAATTTTTCCCACAGTACTGTCCTTGTGAGCTATGTTCAACTTTATAACAGTTTCTACAACATTTTTTCTGAGCAGATGCTTCTTGCTTGAAAGAAAGTTAAGAACTGAAAAATAGCATAATATTTGAAGATTCAACAACCCACTTCTAAATAGAACATTGGTAGAGGAGGTGGAAAATAAATTTTAAAAAAATTCAATGACATAAAAATTAAAGGCACGACATGTCAAAATTTGTGGTCACAGCAAAAATAGTAATTCAAGGGATATTCATAGCACTGAATGTATACAGAAGACAAGGAAAAGATCGGAAATGAAAAACCTGAGTTCCCATTTTAGGAAAGCAGAAAAAGAAGGGAAAATCTAATACAAATTACGCAGAAAAAAAAAAAAAGAAATGAGGAAGACTCCGGGAGAAATCAATGAAATTGAAAGTAGTAAATTAGAACAGAGGATCAATGAAATAAATATGCGAGAGCGAAAGAATGGATAAACGTGCATCAGGTGAGCCAGTTTCAGAAGCCCCAGGGGGCAGTTCTCTCCTGGTCTATCGGGTCATTATAAGGCACAATTGACCTCATGGCAGTGAGTGGCCAGAACTCGCAAACCAACATAACTTATCACTGTTGATGCTGATTTTGACTACTTGCTTGTGGTGCTGTTTGCCAGGTGTCTCCACTCTAAAGTCAATGCTTCAAATCTGTAAGGCTCTGAAAAAATAATTTATTTTAGAAAAAATTGACATGACTCATCCTGCTGAGATGGGGACAAATGATGTCCTAAATGCCCAACTTTTCAAAAAGGCTACTTCCACTCCATTACCCCTAATATTAAGCAGGACTCCTTTCTTCACAATCCAGGCTTCCAAAGTTCACTGTACTGTCTCACAGAACTCACACATTATTAGGGAAATAGCTCGTATGCTTGTGCGTGCTATTAAGTCCCAAGTCTGATATTCAGAGGTCCATCCAGACGATCCTTGGCAGCCACGGCGTTATGGAAGCTGCTCAGTGGGTGAAGTGATAGGCTGAAACTCAAGAAGAGGCAAGGGAGATCCAGAGCAAAGAGCAAAAAAGTCCAAAAAAGGAAACAGGTATCATGATAAAGGGATCATAATAGTGGGATCATGATAGTAGGGAGGGGGGGAATAGGGGGAAACCATTTAGGAACTAGAAGAAAGTTGTATGTTTCATTGTTGTTACACTGCACCCAGACTGGCTTGTCTCCTCCCTGCAACCCTTCCATAAGGGGATGTCTAGTTGCCTACAGATGGATTTTGGGTCCCCACTCCTCATTCTCCCTCATTCACAATAATATGATTTTCGTTGTTTGATACCTCATACTTCATCCCTTTGACACCTCATGATCATACAGGCTGGTGTACTTCTTCCATGTGGGGTTTGTTGCTTCTGAGCTAGATGGCCACTAGTTTCCCTTCAAGCCTTTAAGACCCCAGATGCTATCTCTTTTGATAGCCGGGCACCATCAGTTTTTTTCATCACATTTGTTTATGCACCCACCCATTGTATTGTCTTCAGTGATCATTATGGGGTGGTGAGCACACAATGATTTGATTTTTTGTTGTTGTTCTTTGAAGCCTGATTACTGATCCCTTCAGCACCTCACAATCACACAGGCTGGT
This sequence comes from Tenrec ecaudatus, assembly GCF_050624435.1. NCBI lineage: Eukaryota > Metazoa > Chordata > Mammalia > Afrosoricida > Tenrecidae > Tenrec > Tenrec ecaudatus. The sequence continues at coordinate 9,511,441 of NC_134538.1, forward strand.
GTGCTTCCTCCATGTGGGTTTTGTTGCTTCTCAGCTAAATGGCAATTCTACCTTAAAAATCTGGCTAGACCAGAGGATGTACACTGATACAGATAGGAACTGAAAACAAAGAGATTCCAGGATGGATGATCCCTTCAGGACCAGCGGTGAGAGTAATGATACTGGGAGGATGGAAGGGGGTTAGGGTAGAGAGGGGGAACCGATTACAGGGATCTACATATAACCTCTGCCCTTGGGGACGAACAACAGAAAAGTGGGTGAAGGGAGACATCGGACAGGGAAAGATATGACAAAATAATAATTTATAAATTATCAAGGGTTCACGAGGGCGGGAGAGCAGGGAAGGAAGGGGAAAATGAGAAGCTGATGCCAGGGGCTTATGTGGAGAGCAAATGTTTCAAGAACAATGAGGGTAACAAATGTACAAATGTGCTTTTTACAATTGATGTACGTATGGATTGTGATAAGAGTTGTATGAGCCCCCATTAAAATGATTTGGAAAAAAAGGAGACAGGTATCCTTTGCACATGCTCAGTCGAGAAGGGGAATTCACACAAAAAAGGCTTTGATGAAGGTGAGCTTATCTCTTCTGTAGATGATACCCCCAAAGAAGCAAAGGGTAGTGACTGAGTTAAACCCTCTGGTAAGGTGGGGACTCAAACTGCGTCTCACCTGAATCCTGTTTCATTGTTGTTGTTGCTAGGTGCCATTGAGTCCATTCCAATCCATAGTGACCTTATGCACTAAATATGACACAACCTTGTGACATCCTCACGACGGTTCCTTTGTTTGAGCCCATTGTTGCAGTCACGGTGTCAATTCATTTTCTTGAGATGCACCTGTTTCATTAGCATGACACATCCCATATGGGACTATAACCAGCTCATGATGAAAGGGTTTATTTAGGAAGTTAACCAACTGTAACGCCCAGGAGAAAGTCTCAGGGCTGTGTTGTTTATCAGGACAGGTTACAAAGTTCTTTGAGATCTATTAAATGCCCAAAGGGCATACTACTTCTCTGGAAGCCTCCAGTAGAAAGCATCCAGCTCAAGTTCCTTGGGCCAGCAAACCCTGCTTTCAGAATGACGTGCCCAGAGGTTCCCCCTCATGTAAGCTCTAGTCTACAGGCCATCCGCTCCACTTTCACCCGTCAGGAGGTCCAGTCTCCCCAGCCTAGCGCCTAGAGCCATCCCACTTGGAAAGCTTCCACCACAAGAGCGTTCTGGGATACTCGCTCCACGGGCCGGGAAGCCCATCACTCTCTTCCATGCTCTGGCTTCTGGTTCTGCTGCTGCTCTTCTGATGCCGCAGCTTCTTCTGGATCCAGGAGGCTTCCGGATCAGGGATTTCAGAGGCCAGAGGACACACTCCACTTCTCGCGTTGACTCGTAACGAGATCCCCGTGTCCTTCTTTACAAAGGACTCACTTTATACACAGCAGATGGCCCTTCAGGAAAGCCTGTTTACAGTTAAAGGTGAGTCCTATCAGTCTCTCCCTTTTATTTTTCTTAATCAGACCTGTGCAGGGAAAGGTCATTTGGTGGGGGTTACAGATTTTGACGAGAAGAGCCACATTAAATAATTCACTGCCTCTGCACAGACTGCATTCATTTTCAAAATGTAGACCTCCATCTTGTCCCCCTACTTCTTTCAGGGTGGTTGTTTCATACATTTGCAATAGTTAGATGACTTTTGTCACATTATGTGTTCCATTCTTGGGTCTCTTGAGGTACTAATTTTAAAAATATTGTACATGGCATAAACTTTGTGATATAAAATTACATGGATTTTCATAAGCGTATATTGATATGCATCCACTATTACATTATCATACATAGTGTCAATTTCCTAATTTTCTCCTGTCCTTCCTTATTCAAATTCCCATCCAATTCTTGAACTTCTGAAAGTCATGACCTTTGATGCTCTCTCTACAGACCTATGCACTTTATGCACTCACTTCATTTGACTAGGTTGCATTGATTGCTCTTTAGGGTAACTGCACCAGTTCAAGCCACCACCCGCCATTCATAAGGAGGTTCTAGACCATGTACTTGCCATTAGCTGGCTTTCTCATTTTTGACATTCGAAAAGGTGTGAGCAATACCTCAGTACTGTTTGAGTTTACATGTCTCTATTTTCTAATGATTTTGAGCATATTGTCAAGTGCTTCATAGTCCTTTAGCTTTGTTCTTTTCTCCTGCAAATTGCCTATTGAGATTCCTGGCCCAATTTTTCTATGGAGGCTGCCCTCTTTTTCCTGTAGTTTTAGGTCTCCTTTGTGTCTTCTGGATGGTACTTCTAATTGATATTTTGCACTGAATATAATTTTTCTTACAGTCCCATTTCTCTTAACTTTGTCCTCTTTAATTTTGACAAATTCAATTTGTAATTTTTGTGTTAAGTTTCATGCCTTTGAACTTTCATTTAAAAACATATTTTCCTGATCTAAGGTTACAAAGATATTCTCCCACATCTTCTCCTATCAAATATATACTTTCATCTTAACAATTAGACTTTTAATTAATCTAGAGCAGGATTTTCCCAAAGATGGAAATACTGCCCCCCCATCTCCCTAAGGGACACTGAAAAGATCTGTAAGGTCTCTCTCTCCTGGCTAGATTTCAGCCTAGGTCCTTGGCTCCGCACGAGAAAGAATTCACGCCGAAACCGGGCTCGTGACCCAAGTGAATTTAATGAGAGTTAAAAGAAGCTTCAGGTTTTACACGGCACCCATAGGATTCCTTTGACCGTGCGGCCTGGCAGAGACTGCTCAGGGTCACGCAAGGATCTCTCTCCCAAGTTTTCCTCCGAAAAAGACACCCTCTCCCTCTCGGTTCCTGCCTTTTCAAGGATTCCCTGGGGAGGCATGGTGAAGGACCCCAGGTTGATCCCATTGGCTGAATTGCAATCACCTGGCCCAGGTGGGCTGCTCCAGGTGTAACGCCCATCCACGCCCAGCGGCGGGAAAATCCAGCTTTGTCCTATGCTGGCTCTCCTGGGCATGCGTCAATGGACGTCCCAATCCCTAGGCTAAGCTGCCTAACAGATCCAGCAGGGGTACAAATCAGATGGCTGCACTTTAGCCTGGAATGTGGGCTATGGTACAAAAGTATACATTTCCAGGGGCATAAAGAGTAATTTTTTCTCCCTGGAAACAGGGTGCTAGACCAAATAAGTTTGGGAACATAGGATCTATCATTTACTTTTCACATAGGGTTCGAAAGAATCCACTTTTATTTTTCTCCACATTGGCAACCAGTTATATCCAAATCATCTTTTTCACAGTCCACTGATTCCTTATTGATCTGTGGGGCCATTTATATTATATATATATATATATATATATATATATATATATATATATATATATATATATATATATATATATATATATATATATATATATTTCTCTCTTCTCTTTTATTGTTTTGAATCTTGCCCCAGTTCCATGCTATTTTTTATTTTATTACTCTGGGTTTGTATCCTGTATTTATAGTCAGTCAGTCAAGCCTATCTTCTTTGTTGTTCATAAGGTTGACTTAATGGTTCCTGGACCTTTGATCTATCAGCAAAGGTCATTCACCAAGACTATTCCACCAGAAATATCTTTTCTCCAGTAAAACGCACATGCCTCCTCTCCTTCGGATTTTCCCAATTTCATCATCCGAAATCTATCAAAAGACAATCTGAAGTTATCTCCAGTTTCCATTCCGTTTGAAATGGAATTCCAAGGACTAATATCACCCCAAATGATGACTCTTTCTTGTCCTGTTGGACATTATAATAATGGTACATTTTTAGTGCCATTGAGTTGGTTGAGGATGGACTCCAAATTATAGCATGATATAAACTTCCTAGATGGAACTCCGATACCTGGGGTCCTACTTTATATCCTGGAGATTTGGGTGAGTTTGTCCAATTTCCTTCGCTTGAGCAATTCCAAAGGCTTCACATAGCCCCACCCTCATAGACTGTTTTCTGTAATATCCCCTTTGTTGCCTTTTCACCTTTTATGTGTCATTTCCTTTTGTCTGCAGAAAGTTCAATATTTTGATCTCAACCCTTTCTCTACTTCCTGAAGAAATGCATTCGCATATACAACTTTCTGGATTCAGCAGTTTTACTGAGGATGTGTAGACTCTGTGCAGGGGCACATCACCTGTGTAATCTCCCCTCCCTCTGGTTCCACTCACTGTCATCTGCCAGCTTCCTGAAGTTACACCTTCCACTCTGTGATGGCAGACAGAGTCATAGAACTGGCTACTGGTGGCTAAGACAGGTTTTATGGTATTGAACTCCCAGTTCAACATGCTTCCTTCACCTTGGTTTTCACTGTGTATTCAAATGTGTATTCAAACAATTTTGCTGTGTGTTCAAACAATTTATTTTTCTAAGGAAATTCCCATGTTTACTCTGATGCTTCAAGTACATTATTTTGCTTGACTTAGTGTTTGGGGATGAGGTAGATGGAAGGCAGAAATAACAATATTAGCATAATTTTTTCCTACATCAAACACATTATTAAAAGTCAATAAAACATACACCACTTGGCACTGCTAATTTCCACTGGGTGTCATTCATTTTAGGTTCACTAAGAGTAGACCCTCAGTTTGTGTGGTCTGAGTGAAAACAAGCCTAGTTAAAAAGACACTGTGTAAAATAGTGATGGGTACATTGTCATCGGCAACATATCTGACCTGCTGTCTCTTTTTTTTGGTATATAAATAATGTTTTATTGTAACAGTCACATCTATTCCTAGCGTGTCTGGGTCTCTTTCCATTGTTTCGGACTGCTTTTGCACAAGCAACATCAGAGTTGAGCAAATGCAACCGAGACCAGATGTCGTGCAAAGCGTAATATGTTTACTTTAGGTCCCTTTAAAACGTTTCCTGAACCCCAATGTGGAAGAACTATCCTATTTTTGATACGCTTTCCCACGACCACGTCTACTGGTTTATGTCTTATCAGAGATAGAGCAGTAGCTCCGGGCGACGCCTTTGGATCAGATAGACTTGGATTCAAACCTGAGATCTACCGTTTCTTAGTCATAGACTTTGACAAGGCTCATGCTATTTTTAATAGTTCTATCCTTTAGTTTTAAAACATAGAAACGATACCATCCTCTCCTCAGGATGAATATGGAAGGTGAATGAAGTGATATGTAAAAAGCACTTAGAAAGCGTATGGACAATATGGTGGGGCTACATCAATGGAAACATTTGCTTCCTTTTTTTAACATCTGGATGACTTGTGATTGTTGCTCTTTTCTTGACAAGGAGGTTATTGCTTTGCTTGATCACTGTCTTCAACGCTCCCCTTGACCTTCCCTCCCTCACTGGTGTCCAGTGCTGACAATGAAGGTGTATAGCATGCGCTGCAACAAGTGGCCCTCTGTGGATAGCCCTTGCTAGCTCTACTAAAACCAAAAGGCCTACAGTTCATGCCATTTCCCATCTTCCAGAGATGGTTAAATCAGGAGAGATAATTTGGGAGACATTTCTGAAATGAAAGCGATAGCATTAGATAGTCTATGAGATTTGACCTAGGCAGAAAGTTGTTGAGGATGTTTTAGAATCCTAACTCAAAACTGGATGAATTTTAAAACTAGTAACAGCGAGACTACTAGCAGCGGACATCTTCAAAGGATACCCGGACGAGTTATAATCAAGAGTATGATTTTGCAATCACAATTTAAATATAAGCTCATCTTCATCTAAAAGATTGTTATTCTCAACTAATGTGTGCGTGTCCCCTACATGACAGACTTCTTTCTTAAACAATGCTTGAATTGCCCCTACCATGTGCCAGTATTGTTCCAAGCACATCACAGACATTTACTCATGCAATCCTAGTAACATCTCAAAGAGGCAAGTGCTATTATTAATTTCCTATTATAGATAAGGTGTCTGAGGCAAAGAAAGCTTAAATAACAACTTGCCAAAATCACACAACTAGTGTGTGCAATGTCCCACATTACAGTGAATTCATTTTTGATTAGATGCTTATAGGCACAGTGGTAACAACATAAAGTTGAAGGAGTCTCAGAGGGCTCTCATGTGCCCAGCCCATATGTGGGATGTGCTTTGTAGTAGAGGGCTCTCGATACAGTTCAAGAGATCATCCAGAGAAATCCTTTGAACAGTTCCATTTGGTAGTTGTAATATTGATGAAATAGAATAATTTATGGTAGCTTTCCTGAATAATTTACCAACCAAATCGCAAAGGCAGTCAGATGTGTAATGGGAAAACATGGGCATGCTGAGTTTGAACCAACAAAGATTTCATAAGAACCGACAAGGTCAAATACTGCCCATTAGGGCAGGAACACGTTGCCATGCTCAGAAGGAAGGTAGGTCTATATAGGTCCCACTTCTCTCTTGAGGAGCCAAAGTAGGAGAGACTGCTCAGCTTGCTGCTTCCCACCCTAAGTGCTGCAGTAGAGCCTGACTCCACTCTGCAGCGATGGCTCTTTCTTCATGGATAACTAACTCATTCATGTCTACACTGGCCAGTAGATCTTGGCATTACAGATTCCATTCACTGAAAGTTGCATGACTTCAAAAATGATCGTTTGAGTAGCATGTTGGCGTTGATCGTAGAGTCTCTGGGGGGAGCACAGGTAAAGCACTGGTCCAAGAGCCCAAAGTTTGGGGGCTGGAACTCAGCAAGGAGCACCTTAGAAAGAAAGATCTAGTGATCTCCATCCAGAAGACCACAGAAACCCTGCTGAGCAGCTTTCCTAGAACACCTGGAGCCCCCATGAGCCATATCTGCTCAATAGGAATTGCCTTGACTGAGTTGGTACAGGATTTTAGATACCATCTCCTTTAAGAGCGGCAACAATCCCTAAGCTGCGTACTGAGAGCTGTACTTCGTAGCTGAGGCTGGGGCACCAGAATGAAACAGCAGGTGGGTCAAAACCCCATGGAGAATTATTCTGCTGTCTGACTCCAAATATCCCTTTCTTTCCACCCCATCACGGCCTCCTTCTTCTGGTGTGCCACACGGAAGGATCAGCTCGGAAGTGGAAGAGCTCGCTCACTGTGATCGTTGCTCGACGTAGTGTTAGCCATTGCTGTCCTTTGCTTCACCCACTGAGTATCACACGTAGACATCTATGTGAGATCAGCGAGGAATCAACGAGATTTTCTCTCTCCTAGAACTGCAGGATTCAATGACTGATCCCCGTTCTCATTTTTCTAATTTCTTTTAGTGTTGTACCGCAGGCCCTTCTGCAGCTCACTGGGCTTTTGTGGTATTTTATCAGAATTATCTAAGAAAAAACAGAGTGGCCAACCAAGGAGAAGTGATTTCAACTTCATAATCAAGTTAAAAAAAGGGGGAGGGGTCATATTTAACTGGAATGGCCTTGCAGATGGCCCCAATATCTTGTTTAGAGAATCTCTGGGGAATTCTACAAAGAAACAAGTTTCCCAGTTTTCAGAGTTGAGATTACGGATACATTTTGTACAAAACCAGTGATTACTACTAATTTTGTTGAGTGGGTTATGACTCAGAAGGTTGTCAGCTCAGGATTTGAATGTTGATCAGACAGCTTGACCTTCCTCTTTAAATGTTATGTCAATTACTGAGAGCTGGACTAGCTTTGTCATGACAGTTTAAGAAATGGGTCATGATGAAGTGTATTGGATTTCTTCACTCATTTTAGCAATTGAGTTGAACTTACCTTTAGTCAATCTATCTGCTGTAGCAATATTTGAGCATGGGTTACGTCCCCATCAATATGCTATGGCTCATCACCATTTAGCTGGGGCTCAACCAAATTGGTTTGGGACTAATAGATTTGAGAAAGTCATAGAGATATACTAAATCTGTTGAGGGATGTTAAAATTTGTTATTATCCTTTAAGATCACAGGACCACGGTCTGTTCATACTTGAATAATGATATCAGGGCCCAAATGGAAACCTTTCTCAATTTCTGTGCACCAGGCTTAGCATTCTACTAATCAAAGTTGCGTTAAATGGCCAGAGGTCAGGCTCAGAAGAGCCCATTATTTTCCTCTTTGGTTTTCCATGGGTAATTGGCCATTATTATCAAATCACTGCTTTTGATTTTTGTTCAGAAGATGAGATCTTAGCGGACAGAGTGGTGGACATACTGTCTCAATTGTCTATACCAGAATCAGCATTGGTATTGGATATCCCTTGTGCTACTCCATAGAAGCGGAAACCCCCTGAAATAAAAGTTTGTAGGGAAAATAAGATTATTGCTTATTTTAGGTAAAAGGAAAAAGGTAAATTTTTCTGAGGATGTTATTATATCTATTTCTCTGATTGTCAAAGTCTCTTATCTCTGTAAATCACTATTTTGTTATAAACTATAGGTGAGTAGTTTATACTCTGAAAAATGAACTGATTACAGAGCATGTCAATAATTTCTTGATTGCTACCTATCTGTTTCCCTGAGTTAAATTTTAGTAAGAATTTAAAAATATTGTTTTAAGCCATTCATGACTTAGTTTTTTTTCCTGGTAAATTAAAACTCCATAAGAGACTAAAACAAAGTGTTCCTGGGGAAACCCATTGTACCTCTGAGTCTCGGCTCACTTATGCTGCAGTGACAATTCCGCCACCATTGTCTGTCACTTTGCTGTGCTATGGTGGCGTGTATGTTGCAATGATGCCGGAAGCTGTGCCCCTGGTATTTCAAATGCCAGTAGGGTTACCCACGAGAGACAGGTTTCCTCAGAGCTTCCAGTCTAAGACCAGGTAAGAAGAAACGTCTTGTGACCGTTTTCCAAAAGTTAGGCAGTGAAGATACCATAGATCACAGAATATTGTACATGATCTAGAAATCACTTTTAGGCCCTTCATCAGGGGTGCCAGGGCTGCATCTGAAATGGCAGGAAAAGGATATCCTTCTTGGTGAAGAGGGACTCCTGCAAAGGCGAGAGGAATTATGAATAAGATGGATTGATGTAGTTGCTGTACCAACACTTACCTTCAAGGTGAATGGGACAGTGCAAAGAGACGATGTATCGAGAAAAGGAAACATAAAATCCGTTGAATGGCACTGATTGCTATTGTTTTGGGTGTCATACTTAAAAAAAACCTGCACCCCCCCACTCTCCATTTATAGGCCTCTATCTATTCTTAAGCCCTGGAGTCGTGGTGGCTCAATGATTGAGAAGAGTTCAGCTTCTAAAGGAACAGTTAACAGTTCAAATTCAAACCACGGCCTGGGAAACACAAGGCAGTTCTGCTCCATCCCATAGGTTTGTAGGCATTCAAATCAACTGGACCGCACACAGCAATGGTCTTAATCTGTTCAACATGTTTTTTTTTTTTTAATTCCTTGAAGCAGTAGGCAGCGTAAGGCCCTTCTCATCAATTAAAACTTTTGATGAGATACTTTTATATTCATAAAAAGTAGAATATGTTTCTCAGATTACATAGATAAAATTCCATTGAGAACCATGTTAAAGATGGATTTACATTTACAGATTCACTCATTAAGAACGTATCTTCCTGAAAGGGAGTGTTCAGGAACATGATATGGCTCTGAATTCCCCCCCCCCCACCCCGCCACTCCCCACCCCAGTTCACTTTTAGGTAAAGCAGTTTTATGTAATTACCCTCCATTATATGGTCCAATGTAATTATTCTATGTGTCCTTAAACCCTAACCTTTATGTAATGCTAATAAGGAGAGTGGAGAGGCAGCTTTGATTAAGGCAGCTCACATGGGAGCAGTTAAAGTAAAGTAAATGTGTAAAGACTGTGAGTAGGAACCTGCTGCATAGTGCTTAACACAACAACAACAACCACAATACAGGAGTCATGATAATGAGGCAGGATGCAATCTACCTGAATCCTGCAGGTAGAACTAGGACGGTTCCTGAAATATAAAAGAGATTAAGCAAGTCATCAGAGTTGAAAGGCCTGGCCTATCACCAAGAAAGAGGTGGAGTGACTATTTGGATCCAGCATCCCTGTGCTGAGAACTTCTTAGACCAAGAGGAAGATTGATACCAAGACACCTGGGTTAATACTGGGCCTATAGATGTTGAAAGGACTGAAGGACCTTTCCAAGGAGCCAGCAGAGTGAAAATCTTTCTTCTAGAGTCAGCACTCTGGATATTGACTTCCAGGTGGAGCCTAAACTGTGATAGAATAAATAAACTGCTGTTTGTTTATGCCACCCACTTGCAATATTTCTGTTAGAGCGACACTAGGTAACTAAGACAAGTGAGTATTGAGTTTTAAGTCAAACAGTATCCCCTGAAACTTCAAAGACATCACTTCTGACTTCTAGTATAATAATACTGACAAAAAATCAAGTGCCAAGTTTTGTTTGCTTACTTGTGTGTGTTTGTTTTCATTATTGTTGTTTGTGCAAGGAACTTTTTTTATCTTTCACAATTGTATTCTTTTCTTATGTTCCTTGAAATTTCATAAGCTCACTAGGGTGTATTTTGTGAATCATTTATATGTGTGCCGGTTATTCATTCTCATTTCCTCTAGGAAGGGTCATAACTTTCTTCACACCAATGCCATTTTCCTGGTATTCATTTTAATGAATTCTTTTCACATTTTTATTCTCTTTGAGTATCTATTACGTAGGTCTTGAACTTTCTAGGTGGATTTTTCAGCATTTAATAAGACTGCCTTAGTTTACTAGATGCATTGTCAAATCACTTAAATGAAAATTTTCCTTAACAAAGAAAGAACCATCTAATTCTTGATGGTTTCCTTTGCAGATAGCGAACATATTGTGTGGCATGCGGAATATTCAGCTTTAAGCTAAGCTAAAGTGTGGGTCTGAGAGGTACAAGGTGAGACGTGGGCAGGAGAAATAGCTTTTTCTGGAATAAAGAGTTTGCTCTGAAACACGATGCAATTTATGATGGGAAAATGAGATTCTATAGTCTTTAAATGAACAAGTTAGGTAACCAAATTTACTTTAGGTAGTTAATAGGCTGTGAGAAGCCACAGGAAAGACACCATTCATGTGTTAAACTGATGTTTTATCTAAGTCGTGTGGATGATTGGCTTTTGAAGTGAAGGACTACAGCGAGACAGGGTAAGATGTTCTGCAGTTATTTATTATGAAATGATTCGAGTAAGAGCCAAAGCCACAATATTAGTCAGAGAAAGGCTATAATAAATGTGAAAGATTGTGAGTGAGGGGGGGATTTGATAATGCCATCTCTGGTTGCCATCTCCAGTTACATGGCTGCCAAGTTCCCGGAGAAGTCAGAGGACATGAGAAACAAGGACAGGCCAAAAAGAAGACTATTTTTGCTGAGAGATGACTCCAGCTTTATCCGTATTGAGATCCTAATTCTCAGAGTGTCCATCTGGAGAAATCCAACAGGTAGATGGAAATAGGGTACTAGAAATCCACAAGGATTTCTTTGATAAAAATTAGGGGGAGCCGGACATTGTCTAAGATATGGTTTCATATCAGGGGGCTTAGCATCTATTTGTAAGGTAGCCCTTTTTAGTTAACCAGAGTCAAGAGAAAAGAATTTAGTGCTAAATTGGGCACAACATATTTTCAGAGAGTTGTCGGATATTAGAAACGTATTAAAGACATTATGGACTTCAACTTCCTATTGAAGAATGGCGGGTATGCAGTCAGGCCCAAGAGCAGAGACATTAAATGGTCTCGCTCAGAATGGTGAGGCTCATACAGAATATTGTTAGTTGTTAGTTGACATCAAGGTGACTCTGACATATGGCAACCTCATGGATAACTTAATGAAACTGCCTCATCTGACACCCTCTTCAGATGTCTAATATGCTAGAGTCAATTTTGTCAGTTTTTGTATAGGCCTTCCAACCATCAGGCTTAACTAGCAGCAATACTTAGAACAATGTTCTGTTGTGATCTAGTGGGTTTCACTGCCTGCTTTCTATAAGTAGGTTGCCAGCAACTAGACTGCCTTTCTGGCTAGTCTGTCTTCATTTGGAAGCTCTCCTGAATGTTGTGTGTCATAGGTGAACCCACTGATGTTGAACTATCAGGGATGTCCTTTCGAGCACCATAGCAACACCTAGGCCACCACAGGATGACAAGACCGCTTTGAGCACATGTCCGTTGGCCGCCACGAAGGGCAGATGCAGAACCCCCAGGCATGGCTGTTCTTCTGTAGTCTGTGTTCAGCTGCTTCATTGTATGTGTTGGTCTGGGTACTTTAAAGAAACAAATCCACGGAAACTCAGGTATAAGAGAGAGTTTTATATAAAGGGTAAGTGCGCATCAAGAAAACATCCCAACCCAGTGCTGCTCAAGCCCACAAGTCCAACATTAACCCATATGTCCAACACTAATCCATAAAGTTCTCCTCCATCTCACAAAACAGACACAATGATGCCGAATGTAGGAGGAAAGCTGAGTCAGTAAAAATGTAAGCATCTCAGTGCTGGCAGGGGTCTCCACATGGCTGCTCCAGCACCCAGGGCTTCATCGGGGTAGGTCCATGCAGCTTCTCCTCAGGGATATCTTGCAGGAAGTGAGCCTTGCCAGCTGAAGCAGGGAACTGGCTAAGGCAGCTGCACCCTGGTCCAACCATCAGAAAGCAAGAGACCCAAGAGCTAGAAATGTGAGGCTCACCAAGCCATTTATCTCTCTGCCCTTCCAATAACCCCACATGTGTTTATCAGCCAGATCAGCACAATAAACTTTAACTATATCATTGTATAAGTGTCATCCATACTAAATCTGAAGTCAGTCTACGCCTCTTTAGAACTGGAGCTGGCACCGAATTGCTAGCTTAGCAACAGATGCCAATGTAGAATGGAAGGATTCATGTCCCTGCTAACAGGATGGGGCTTCATCCCTTGGAAACGAAGGCAGCTTGAGATTTCCGAGACTTTGCGTCATTTTGTTTCCCAGGAAAACTTAACATGATTTGTGTGCAGCTGCGCACTCTCAGGACTCAGATAGATAAATGGAACTCACCCCACATCCCACCCCAAATACCAGACCGTTCTCAAGCTTCACTTAACCCTCAGTATTTTCCTCTGCATTCTAGAAAGAAGCGAAGCACATAACTGATGTGTGTGCATGTGTGTGTATGATATAGGATCTACTAAAGATAGCCCAGGGAGACAGTGGGAAAGTCAGGTTTCTTCCGTGGCTCTCTGATTCCTGTGTGGAACACGTGGACTCACGTTTCTGGCCCCTGCTCCCCCACCCCCAAGCGGTCATGGAAGTCAATATTCAGGAACAACTTGTGTAGCCGCCTGGAGGGCTCCTGCTCACCGTTCATGAGTTCATGACTGTGATCAAGTGTCAGGGATCTGAAAAAGCTTTAGCTTTCTGGGCCTCTTACTCCACCCCAGGTTCTGTCCAGCGCTGCTCGCCACCTGGTTCCTTGAATGCTGTTTGCTTTCCACTTGCCCCTGACTCACTGCTTGAATGGTCTGTGGACACGAACTAGTACAATAGTCTCTGTGACCCAAAGTCTAAGAACAGTGGGTGGCAATCACAGATTCCCAACAATTGCACGCTGAGTGGATGTGGGAATGGATGACTGGCAAGGACAGGGATGCTCTGCTTTCTTTTGTCTCTTCATATTCTCTGTGTCCACACGCAGGCATGCGTTGATCATTGGTATTTGATTAAGTCTCAAAGGGTCTTGGAAACGGTTCTACAGAAGGAAATAAGTATTCAGGTTGTCAACAGGCTGCCTGACATTTTAATCTCACCGTTCACCATGGATCATAATGTTCTCAGGTCGGTTCTGTATGGGGAGGGGCCCAGCTTTAGTGTGGGCATAGTGCCTGTGCTCTCCCTGCACATGGCCTGAGGGCAAAGCCAAGGAGAGAACCATGGCATGATCTGGATCCATGACAGCTATGGAGCCTTTGACTGACTTATACCATGAACAGTGCGGGCGCAGCTCTTTCTGGCTCAGGAAAGCTGTGCAGCCTCAATGCTTGGCCTCAAAATACCAAAGACCCTCCTTCCAGGCACAGATATTGAACGTTTGAGATGCATATTTGGAAGCTGGTGGTCATTCCTATTCCTTATTAATGAGGGCCGTTGTGTTAGCCCAGGTTGACTAGGGAAACAAATCCAGACACACTCATATGTGTGTAAGAGAGAATTTTATGTCAAAGAGCAACTGTCCATTAAGAAAACATCCCAGCCCAGTCCAGATCACATCCATAAGTTCGATATTACCCCAAATCCCAATACTAGTCCTTAAATTCCTCTTTAGACTCACGCAGCCATGCAATGATGCTGAATGCAGGGAGATCATAGGCCAATGGGTGGGAAGTCTTGTGGATCCAGTGGTGGTGGAAGCATGCCTGCACTGGCGTGGGTCTCCATGTGCCTCCTCCAGCTTCAGGGCTCTGGTTCCATTAGCATAGCTCCATGGGGCTTGTCCTCAGGAATACGTCGCAGGAAGAGTGTCCTCCAGGAAGGAAGACAGGAGTTCCCAGAATCCTCAGGAGAAGGCCATGCCCACAGAGAGGCCTCATTGCTGATTGGTAGGCTAGGCTCCTCCCATTTGCAAGTTGACAGGAGATTATGTAACTGCCACAGTCGTTGTGGTTGGGTGGAAGGTATTCCATTTGCCGTACCTGGGATGGATTTCTGGTCAGTGCACCTCATTCGCAGTTACCGCATGTCTCCCATGGGAGGCTTGTTTGTTGCTGTGATGCTGAACACTTTTCAGGAAGGTTTCCAAACTAAGATGGACTAGGAAAAAAGTCTCTAGTGATTACAGCGGTCTGATTTGAAACTCATGCAGAGAGTGGGGGACCAGGCCGCCTCCTTCTGTTGTGAGAGAGCGGGGGACGGGGCCACCTCCTTCTGTTGTGCGTAGCACTGCCGTGTATCGGGAGACCACACCATGGCAGCTCACAACCGTTTATTCTTCACAGTGCTGCAGAGCACAGCAGGACTCCATCCTGAAAATGGAATTTCCTTTGTGCTTGCATAACCTCCCGTTTTTGTCTCCCTCTGTCTGAGTTGCTTTCTTTGCACCAAGAAGAGGTGCACATGCCGCATTGACATTTTCCTTTTGTTCACACTTGGGGAAAGCACCCTGTGAAAATTGGAGATTCCACTGACTATCCTGTGGATCCAAACCGAACTCTGCCTTCCTTATCAAGGGTCAATCAGACTACTGCCTGCACTTTCCAAATGATTGCGGCTTTCGTGACCTGGATAAATGACAACGGAGAAGGCTGTGAAAACCTTGCTGGCTTCCTCAGACAAAATGAGGTCGCAAATGGCTCTCTAGGGTTCCATCCAGAAAATCGGGGTGCACAGTATTGCTATTATTATTATCATTAGCAGCACTGCAGCAGGGCCTATTCAAATACAGAGCGCACAAAACTATCAATATTGTCATTAACAGATGCATAATCCATTTTTAATTTTTGTTTTCAGGCAGGTGGAGGAGAGAGCACAGGAACTGGAAGTCAATGAACATGATTTTCTTGTAGGGATAGAAACACCTGGGAAAGTGTTCGAACGGATTGAGGCTGAAGATAAAGAAGGAGTGGAAGTGGGAGTTTGATGTTAAGTTCTCTAGTTCTCCTCCATTCCTGGGTGGTGGGCATGGTTTATACTTGGCTCCTAAACAAAAGATTGCCTTTCATAGGTCAAGTCGATTTAGCAGATCCTGGAGATCTGCTTCCACCAAAACTTCACTGAAGATGAATTTTCACAAATCAGGATCAATCTGGGAGCAACAAGGTGTGTTGTTACTTTTTAAAGTGTTTAGCTGCTAATAAAAAAGCTGGGTGTCCATCAGAGGCACCCAGAAAAAAGGCCTGTTGAAAAATCCGTATTGAAAGCTCGATGGAGCAGTTGTACTCTGACAGACACGGGGCCACCACCATGAAGTGGACTGGGCTTAACTGCAACCGAAACTGGTATATGACTTCCAGAGCATAAGAATCCTTGAGCAAATTGAGCTGCATTGCCAATTGCCAAAGAACCAAGCCTCACAAAGAACAAGCTGCTGCTAGTGTATTTATGGGATAAAATCAGAAAGAGTGCTTTGAACACTGCAGAGAACTGTGCACCACATAGGTGATACCGATGGAGGTAGTTTACCAGAAGCAGGTAAAGCCTATTGCTTTCCCCCCAAATTAGTCCATGTGCAATATGACCTGTTGTCTTGCAAATAAGGAGCTCTGCTGGTTCAGCATTTCGGTCCTCAGTCACTAACTCAAAGGTTGGCGGTTCTAACCTATCAGTGTCTCCTCAGCAAAGGATGTGTCAATCAGCTTCCATAACGACACGTAACCTTGGAAACTCTCTGGGGTAGATCTACTCTATCCTATAGGATCCCTTTGAGTTGGAATCAGCTGTGAATTTGGCTGGAGGTTTTGATCCTACAAATTTTAGCATTTCAGTATTCTGAGTCCTAGGAAGTGAGGTGCAGGTCTGGAAATTCAAGCGCGTTTCAGAATCACATAGAGGTGTTGGGTGGGTGGTCCACCTGTCCTGCACCAGGTCCAGTACAAAAGAAGTTCTTGATTTGCTCCTAAGGAACTATCCTCTGTCACTGTGATTACACAGTCACGCCACTCTAAATACCACTTACACAAGGTATTTTGCAGTCCAATCACCAATAATTATCAATGCACTATAATTGTATGTTTGATACATTTTAGGCTGAAGATACATATATATATATAATTTTAATGGGGTTTCTTAGAGCTCTTATAACTTTCCATACATCAATGCTTCAAGCATATTTGTACATATGTTGCCTTCATAATTTTTGAGTCCTTGGTATCAGCTTCTCTTTTTCACCTCCCTCCCCCACACCCAACCATGTGACCCCGTGATAAATTATAAATTAGTATAGTTTTCATATTTTACACTGACCTTTGTCTCCCTTCACTCATGTTTCTGTTGTTCATCCCCTGGGGGGCAGTTATGCCTCAACCATTGCCATTGGTTCCTCTTCCACCCTCCTTCCCCTACCTTCCTGAAATTGCTACTCCCATTTCTGTTCCTGAGGGGGTTATCTGACCTGGATTCCGTGTGACATGAGCTCTTATCTTTACCAGTGTACATGCTCTCCGCTCTAGCCAGAATTGAAAGACAGGACTGGGGTCATGATAGTGGGGGGTGAGGAAGCCTCAAGGAACCAGAAGAACCTTGTGTATTTCATTGGTGCTATACTGCACCCTGGTTGATTCACCCCTTCCTTGTGATTCTTCTGTGAGGGGATGTTTTGTTGTCTACAGATGGGTTTGGGGTCTTTGCTTCAATCCCCTCATTCTCAACAATATGTTTTTTGTTGTTGTTTTGTGTCTTCTGGTGTCTGTTACCTGACTGTCAACACCTCATGATCTCACTGGCTGGTGTGCTTCTTCCATGTAGGTTTGTTGCAGCTCTGCTAGACGGCTGCTTGTTTAACTTCAAGCCTTTAAGAGTCCATATGCAATATCTTTTGATAGCTGGGCAACCATCAATTTTCTTTACCACATTTGCTTCTGCACCCTTTTTGTCTTCAATGATTATGTCAGGAGGGTGAGCATCACAGAATACCAGGTTGTTAGAATAAAGTGTTCTTGCATTGAGGGAGGGCTTGCGCAGAGACCAAAGTCTGTCCACTTCCTGAATGTATTGTCATATGAATATTTGTACCTAAGTTAATACTTCTATTTTTTAAATGAATATATTTACATAAATTATATTTATACCTCTATCCACAGCTTTGCTTCCCAGATCTTTCCTCTGTTTCCTTTTACCTTTTTCCTCACACTCACCCTTATTTTGCCTCGTTGTAATCCCTCTCCACTGGATTGCTGTTGCTCCAACTTCCCCAACCCTCAGGATCTCTACATCCTCCTTGTTGTTGATTTTAATTCCCTAGTTGTTCCCCAATCTATAGCCTTGTTTGCTCACCACTCCTCCTTCCTCCAAGTACCTTCAGAATCCTATTGCTTTCTCCTTGGGTTTGCTTCCCAAACCTATCTTATAAAGGCAGGCAAAACAACAATAACAGAGACAAAACAAAAGATTGAATAAAAAGAGAAAAAAGCAACAAAGAGAAGAAGAAGAATTAGCAAAGAAAAAGCATTCATAATTCTAGGTCTTTCTGCTATCTCCCTACCTGTCCTGGGGTTCCAAGGAGTTCCCCTCCTAGCCTAAAGCCTATTTTGGTGACTCCTCAGGGGTTTTGTGGATTGTTTTTGCTCTTCTTGCTGATATATATTCCCTTCTTGGTTCACCCCACTGTTGGAATGGTGAGACTGGACTCACTCCCCGACATGTGTCCCCAGTCTGGTGAGGGGACATCACATCTGGAGCTGTCCTAGTCCTCTCTGTGCCTTAGTAACTCCATGCAGGGACATCTTCAGGGCTTGGTGTGCCAGCATAGACATATTTCTAGGCGAGTGTGGGGTGTCAATTTGGTTTTGTCTAGGGCCAGCCCTGTACTTGTCTATTCATGGTTGCTCCATGTGGTTACATTGTCCCCAAGGCTTGGCATGTTTACACTTCCATTTCTGCAGAGATATAAACAATACTTTACCCCCGGGTGGATTAGTGCCCTAGTTCCCCAGTACCATCATCTCTCTCTCCCCCCACCCACATGCTTTTCTCCCTCCATCCCCACCACCTTTCACTATTTTGTGTTGGAATGACATGTACATTCTTGAGGTTGATCTGTCCCCTGCCTGATTTCCTGTACCTTAACCTGATTTCCTGTAAGATAAGTGGCTTTTCTTCTATACCAACTGTGTTGATTATACTTACTTCAGGGGACTCATGTTGTACTTGTCCTTTTGTGATTGACTAATGTTGCTTAGCCTAATTTCCTCCAACTCTTCCCATGAAACGATATATTTCATGTGATCATCACTGCTTTTTAGTGATGTGTAGCACTCCATTGTGTTATGTGCCAGTTTTCTAATCCACTCATTATTGATGGAAATTAAGGTTGTTTCCAATTCTTTGTGATTGTGAATTGGGTCGCAATAAACATTGGAGTGCAGATGACGGGTCATGGTCTATTTCTTACCTCTTGCGTTAGTCCGGGTAGACTAGAAAAACAAATTCATAGACACTCATATGTTTACAAGAAAGAACTTTATATACAAGGGTAATTGAATATTGAGAAAACATCCCAGCCCAGTCCAGATCAAGTCCATAAGTTCGATATTAGCCCATATGTCCCATACCAATCTGTAAAGTCTTCTTCAGACTCAGGAAACACATGCAATGGTGTTGAATGCAGAAAGATTACAGGCCAATGGGTGGGAAGATTTGTGGATCCAGTGGCGTTGTAAGAATGCCATCGCTGGCAGGGGTCTCCATGTGGTTTCTCCAGCTCAGGGCACTAGCATAGTTCCATATGTCTTGTTAGCTGCAATGTCTCCCAGGGAGTGAGCTGAGATAGAGAGTGTCACCTGCCTCCAGGGAGGAATACAGAGGTTCCCAGAATCCTCAGGAGAAGGCCATGCCCACACAGAGGCCTCATTGGCTATGTCCTGATTGACAGGCTAGACTCCCACCCCTTCACTCTGACTCCTCAAATTGACATAAGACTATGTAACTTCCACAGGTTACTAAGTTATAGTTGTGGCCGGCAGCAAATAGTCTATTTATCCTGCATCTTTTAAATTTTCTACTTTTTACTGGATTTCAGTTTTCGAATAATTAGGAGAAACTAATGAGTATAGCCTAACTGTGGTGGAGGCACACTCAAACACACACACACACACACACACACACACACACACACACGGAAAAAAAAACCACACTAGGCAGGCATTAAGCAACTTGCTCTGAATTAGTGCACCCAGTGGCATCTCCTGGGAAGGTTCTCTCTGGTCACAGTGAAATTTTTCATAAAAGCAGTTTCACTGGAACCTTGTTTTTTGTGACGGCCAATTTAAGAGAACAGTGTGCGGCTGTGAAATTTTTTTTTCTGCTCAAGAAAACTGCCACAGAAACTGTTGTGATGTTGAATACAGCTTACAAGGATGCCACTATGGGAAAAACTCATGTGTATGAGTGTTGGTTTTTTTTTTTTCATTTCAAAAGAGATGAAATGTTGATTAATGACAAACCTGATGCTGGATGTCTATCAACTTCCCGAATGGATGAAAATGTCAACAAAATTTGAGCACTTGTCCTTGAAGACTAATGATGGACCATTTAAGAGATGGGGAAATGATCTGGGTTGAGTTAGAGCTCAGTTCAGCAAATTTTAAGGAAGATATGTGGATAGGCATAGCTGCTAAATTAATGCCATCATCACCTTGCCCGCCCCCCCCAACATCTTGTCAAGTAAAATCAAAGATGGAGATGATGCTCATTTGTTTTTTTTTTATGTGAGGGGTGGCAGTGCACTTGAAGTTTATTCCACCAGGTCAGACTGTTAATCAAGCTGTCTATTCAGAAATTCTGAAAAGATAGTGTAACAGTGTGCAATAAAAAAGCCTGGGTTGTAGCAGATGAGGCACTGGGTTTGCCACCACGACAATGCACCTGCTCACTTAGCCATCTCATTGTGCCAGTTTTTGGCAAAAACCAGCATGCCTCTCTTGTGCCACACAGCTGCTCACCTGACCTTGCTCCATGGGACTTCTTCTTTCCATGAATGAAGGACAGAGTTTTGGGAAAAACTCAAGTGGATGAGTGTTTTTCCCATTTCAAAAAAGGTGAAATGTTGATTGATAACAAATCTCATCTAGATGTCAACTTCTAGAAGAGATGAAAATGTCGACTTGTAGTGCTTTGAGGTTCGTTCCACCAGTTCAAACAGTTCATCAATCTTTCTATGTAAGGTGCTGAAAAGATAGTGTAACAGTGAGTGACCAAAAAAGTTCTGATTGTGCCAGACGACAAATTGATTTTGCCAACATGACAACGTACCTGCTCATGCAGCCATCTCGGTTTGCCAGTTTTTGGCAAAAGACAGCATGTCTCTCTTGCCCCACACAATTTGATGTTGTAGAAGAGGTGAAGAAAAAATGAGGGAGGTGCTGTCAGCCATCCAAACGGATGAGTTCAAAAAATGTATCTAAAAATGAAATCTCAAATTTGACAAATGCATTAAGTGTAACGGAGAGTACATTGAAGATGATAAGGTTGTTTTAAAAAAAATTAAATACACAAATTTGAATAAAATCCCAGTTTTGGGGGGGTAATTCCTCGTATATGTGTAAGAAAGAACTTTATTTCAACAAGTAATTATATACCAAGAAAGCATCCAGCCAAGTCCAACTCAAGTCTATAAGTCTAATATTCATAAATCCGTCTTCACACTCGCACAGTCATACGCAGGATGCAGAACGCCAGGAACATCACAGACTAGTTGGTGCAAAGTCATGTGGATCCAATGTCAGTGGACACACTGCAGGCAGCTCTCGGGCTGGGCAGCAAGCAGGAAGGTACAGGCAGAGAGAGAGGAGGTTCCCTGGGCCCCCTTATGAGAAGGCCAAACGCACAAGGGGCGCATTCAAGCTGTGACCCGATTGACAGCTGACTATCACCCCTACACTTATTTAAAGTTGACAAAAAACTATGCCATCACCACAGATTACCTGCAGACCTTCAGCATTGCTCACACAGCAGTGATCACAGAAATATCATTCTTTCAATGCATCATTCTGCTCTAAGAATATTATCTTGATCAATTCCAAATGGCTCATCAAGGCCCCATTGAGACCTTTTCCTAAACACCTCCCCAAACCATTCTGCCAACCATACAAAGTAGAATGGAAGATTTATTTTTTGTTTTGATGCTATTTTATTTTATTATCAAATGTACACCAGTTCAAAAGCTTCTCCAGGTGCAATTCAGTAAAACTGAGCATGCTCTTTGAGTCATGTGACCATTCTCACGCTTCATTCCTGAGTCGTTTCTCTCTCATTAGCGCAAATGCACTGTCTCCAAAATCTCCTATCTGATCTATTGAGTTGCAGTTGCCAATATGATCCCAAATAGATGTTTTTTTTCTAACCCCACAGGTAAATAAAAATAGGACATTCAAAACAAAACAAGACAATCTAAACAAATCTAAATGATCCATCCAGTTAATGATAATAATACTTGCTAATTAAAGAGAGACTGGAAAATTAAACTCAACGGCTGCCTCTAAGTACCACTGTTTTCTTCGATTGCTGCATAGTCTAAGAAGAGACCCGTTTTTGACCAATGTCTATACTTGAGGGTCATTAGACTTCACCTAGGAAGAATGGTCCACCTAGGAAGAATGACCCTATTTCCTCAAGTGGACATTTTTGGTGCATAAGAAGTGACATGAGCTGTCTTCCTTCCATAGAAGAAATGATGAGAGTGTGTGTTAATTCCATGCAAAACCTGAGCTTCTTCTGGCCTGGTGCATGCCTCTCTTCCCTATGCTGAGTTTGCAGTACGGATGAAAAAATAATCAATGATACTCTCGGGATCTTTCATGTCCACAATTTTCCTTAAGTCCTAATGGTCTAGTGACATCCATTGCTAAACATTGTCAGGAGGAAATATTTCAATAGAGACCTGCCAATCAAGGTGCCTAAGGATTATTGACTCCCAACGTTTTAAAGAGGAACTTGTGAAAGGAAAGAAATGAAAAGCAAACAATCTTTCCATTAGTTCCAGGGCTCTGATATTTGGGACCAGTCACAAATTAAGGCTAAAGTACTTGGGACACAGAACTGAATCTTTGGAGTCAGGATGAAATCCCAGCTGCTGTTATTAAAGGATTTTTGTAGCGATCCACCAGGACACAGTTGAGACGATTTTAATTGTGGTTCTCCTCATATGGCCTCCATCTCAGTATTCACTGATAGATTTTATTTTTGGAACTGTGTTAATCATTTCTTTTTATTGAGTCTGTTAGTAGGAGGTTCAACTTTCAAAGGGAGAGGGCAAGGAGCTGTATAGTTCTGTTAGTGAATGACATATTAATTGTGTGAGTACTCAGTGCTTATGGAATGCTCTTTGATGAACGTAATTGTAGTAAAAATAGGATGAATATGGTTTTTGCATAAAACCTAGTTTAAAAATACACTGATTTTCTCTTTCTAACACCTAACCTGTGTTTGGTTTAGGATCCTCTTAATGCCCTTATATATTTTGTAATATTTTAACCTTCTTATTAATGTTAAGCAAGACTAGGGTGACAGTTCTAGTGATCTGCTTTTGAAAACAATAGAAAGGTGGGCTGTGACAACTCCCAGGTCCGCAATTCAAAACCATCCTCTGCTCCAAGGGAGAGAGATTACGATTTCTAATCCTGGCAAGAGTTACAGCCTCAGAAAGCCACAGGGGTTTCTACCCTGATCTGAAAGGTCACTGTGAATCATAAAGGACTCAATGAGAGTGATAGTTATTGTTGTTGTTTATTGTCCAATACAATGCAGGAATATGAGCCTGCTAGGCTGGAGGTCATTCAAAATACATAGTGGCCATGACAATGGTCGTGCACATTACTAACATCTTGAAGATGACTCAGGACCTGACAACGTTTTGTTCTGTTGTGCAGGAGGTTGCCATGAGTCAGAGATGGAGCCCTAGTGGTGTAGTGGTTAAACTTTGGGCTGTGAGCTTCATGGTTGGCAGTTCTAAACCACCAGCTGCTCCATGGGAGAAAGACTGTCCTTTCGACTACCTTAAACAGTCTCTGAAATCCACAGGGGGTCACTGTGAGCCAACGTTGACTTGATGGCAGTGAGTTGAGTGAGTTAATAACAGGAGCAGCATTAACACTAGTAATAATAGCCATAATTATCCAAACTGGGCAAAAGTTGGGTGGTGGAGTTAGACAGATGTGTGAATGACCATTTCACTGCTCTGCGGTGTTGACTTAGTTATTTACATAACATGAATATTTATTTTCTCAATTTTAACACAAGAGTAAGAAACCCTGGTCACACAGTGGTTAAACACTTGGGTGCAAACCAGAAGGTCAGAGGCTCAAGTCCATCAGCTACTTCATGGGAGAATGCCTCTGTATTGATTATGGTCTTGGCGATCTTATTATTAATCCCACTATAATGTGGGATTAAGTTGATGTCAGTGAGTTTGGAAGATGTGGATAATGATTTCTTTCTAATGGGATTATTTTGAGAACTTCTAATTTAAGACTCAAATACTTCTCGGGATATAATTAGTATTAAAATAGTTATTCTCATCTCCTATTCCATAATAATGGTCATTGACAAGTTGTTTTATAACATCAGAGGCGGAATAAGATTGTAACTAAATTAATGTATTAGTTAATTTACTTATTTAATAAATATATTTTTTTAATTTCAAGTATGGTAAATGGAATGAGCCAGTGTAACTTTTCTCCCCCTGACAATAGTTAAACCATTAGATGTTAAGTCAAAGAATTCTAGAAATTTCTGAACATTTATGACTCTCTCTGATAGTCAACTGACTCAAACCTCTGGAAGAAAAGAAAGCTAACATTAGTTACTGCTGTTAACAGATTGATATATATTATTTCTAACTTGGTGAACATATATTAATGGGGGATTCAAGGTGTTTATTCCTAGAGAAAGGATTTCCTGGGTTACCTTGGCAATTACAAGGAGAGTAACCCTCTTTCTTATTTTTTCTTCTTTAGGTTTAATTTATGTCCATTGACTTTGCATAATTATTAATACTTCTAAAAGGAGATCCTGGGTGGTGCCTGGAGTTTGCTTAGCTGCTTGGTTGGCAGTTTGAGTCTACCCAAAGGCACTTGGAAGGAAGGCCTGGGTACCCACTTCTGTAAAATCAGCCACTGGAAACTCTGTGGAGCCCGGTTCCACCCTGACACACACGGAGTAGCCAGGAGTTGGAATCAAGTCAATGGAGACTGTGGTTTTGGTGTTAATTCTCAAAGTGTGCCATGAGATGATAAACGTGTTGGGCTGATAAACTTATGGCCACTTTACTAATCGACAGCTTCTCTCATAGTCATTGTTTTTGTAGCATCTTCTGAAGGATTTGGGGGAAATAGTTCCTTGACTATTTTCTGTTCATTTTGAAGTCTCCAAGAATATTAGGAGCTGGGCTAGCCAAGGGGATTCCCATGATTAATGGAAACATATAGGCTTCCAAAGTCCGAGGAGTCAGATAATGGATGTTCAATTTTGCAAAATGCACCAATATTGACAGTCCCATTTCTGAGTAGTTAGAGATCAGCCTTGTGAAAAACGATTTCCCATTTTTAACCTATGATGAAAGTAAAATGGGGCAAAGATAGATGAGAGGATGTCCTTGGGTAATCCTTGATGGAGCTGGTTTTGAGAAATAGAAGCATTTGTCTCTCCCATCCACTTGGCTCTTGTTTTATCAAATAACTGTGTAATCATCTTAAACCAGAACAGATTCAAGAGGACAAAAAGACAGACCCTCCCAGTCTTATGTTTCTGTCATCCACAGCTGCTCATCAATAAGCAAGAAGCAAATGTTCTAAAAAATCATGTTTTTATTATAATACTGGGCATTCAGGTATTACTCAAAAATAGTCTTTCACGGATTTGTGAGCACTTGTGCAATGAATTTTGGCTCCATGATTTTCCTTGATTAAGGAAAAATGTTATGGATGATTGACTGATGCAAGCTGTCACCCTGAAATCTAGCTCATTTGCAACAATTTGACCTCTTGCCCTTCAGTTCCTTGGTGATCTTAGTGTCTGTTGGGTGTCATGTTCTCTGTTGAATTTGCCAGGAGAGGGGAGGCAACATCTTTATTTCAGAGAAGGCATTTATCCTCCTGCTGGTGAGTAAATGGGGAGAAGCAACCTCACGTCAGGAAATAATCCTTAACACAAATTATGGAAAACCCCAGGGGAGACTAAACCCAGTATTATTCCTAGTTAGATAATTCTGAATTAATTGCTACCAAGCCATCATTAAACCCCACCATGGTGGTTCACTATGCACTACAACCTTAGACTCTGGCTTTACAGTGAATATGGCATCCCCCTTAGTCTATATCAGAAGGATTCTAGGTGGAAACTCCACTGAATGAACTGAGCTTTACCTCAACATTACCTGTAGCCCTTGGACGTAAGACTCAAATTCCCTGATGAGAGAAGAGACAAATGATGACCACCCATCAGTGGATCCACAAGATTTTTCACCCGCTACCCTGTGATCTTCCTGCATTCTGTATCATTGCATGTGCTGGTAAGTCTGAAGAGGAATTTATGGACTCGTATCACACTTATGGGCTAATACTGGAACTATAGACTTGATTTGGACTGGGCCGGGATGTTTTCTTAATATACAAGTACTCTTTGACATATATAAAGTTTTTTCTTATACATGTCTGAGTGTCTCTGAATTTATTTCTTTAATCAACCTGGCTTGTGATAAGAGATGGATGAGCCCCCAATAAAATGATTTTACAAAGGAAGAAGAAAATGATGATGGCACCATATGAACAAATGTGCTTGACACAATGAATGTATGTATGGATTGTGATAAGAGCTATAAGATCCCTCAATAAAATGATTGAAAGAAAAAACATAAGGAATGTTACAAGAAATTCTGCCAGAGCTCCAACACCTGTGGTCAATTTAAACAAAGTGCAAATATTTAAGAATGTAATCTGTACAAAACAGCATCTCACAGAATAGTTCACAGATGAACTATACGTGCATTGCCTTCTTTTCTCAACAGAATCTTAAAATCTATGCTACTGGGTAAATTATTGATGTTATCAATGGAATCATCTTATAGCCCAGGGGAATGATTTTTTAAAAAACATTTTATTAAGGACTCATACAACTCTTATCACAATCCATATATATATATATACATCAATTGTATAAAGCACATCTGTACCTTCTTTGCCCTCATAAATTTCAAAGCATTTGCTCTCCACTTAAGCCCTTTGCATCAGGTCCTCTTTTTTCCCTTCCCTCCCCACTCCCCCCTCCCTCATGAGCCCTTGATAATTTATAAATTATTATTTTGTCATATCTCGCCCTATCTGGCGTCTCCCTTCACCCCCTTTTCTGTTTTCCATCCCCCAGGGAGGAGGTCACCTGTACATCCTTGTAATTGGTTCCCTCTTTCCAACCCACTCACCCTCTACCCTCCCAGTATTGACCCTCACACCCAGGGGAATGATTGATGAGGTGTTTTTTTTTAATCATAAAATGACAATAAGTCCACTAAAATAAACCTTCATATATAACCCAAGAAAAATGGATGACTTCTGGTCTCCCACTTAATGATAACTCCAATCTCAGAAGAGTTAGTTCTTATGACATTGCCCTGGTCAACATTCATCTCTATGAGGTGATCACTGAAGATTTGGGTGCTGCAGCAAAGTGTGGTGAAGAAAGCAGATGGTGCCCAGCTATCTATTGGAACCGTATCTGGGCCTTAAAAGCATGTATTCAAACAAGCAGCCATCTTAATGAGGAGTCAACTAAGTCCACATGGAAAAAGCACATCATCTGTGTGATACAAAGAAGACAAATAGCAAAATCAAAATATGATGAAAGGAAAGGTATCAGAGCTTAAATTGTGAACACCCAATACATAGAAGTCTATAGAACACAGAGGGAGCTCAAAATCCATTAGTCAGATTAAGCCTCTGGAAGATCTCCTCTGGTCACAGTTGAGGGATGCAATAACCTCACTATTGGATAGAGATTATTGTAAACTTGATTAGGATGGATGGAATTTGAGATAGTTGAAGTTTATTGTGCCAATTGGCCGATAAACACATGTGTGGTTATTGGAAGGGTGGATGGATAAATGGCTGCATGAGCCTCACCTTTCTAGTTCTCGGGTCTCTTGCTTTGTGATGATCAGACCACGGTGCAGCTGCCTTAACCAGTTCCCTGCTTCAGCTGGCAAGGCTCACTTCCTGCAAGACATCCCTGAGGAGAAGCCACATGGACCTACCCCAATGCAGCCCTGGGCGCTGGAGCAGCTGGGTGGAGACCCCTGCCAGCGCTGAGATATTTACATGTTCACTGATTCGGCTTTCCTCCTGCAGTCGTCGTCTTTGCATGCATTTTGTGAGATGGAGGAGGACTTTGTGGATTGGTGTCAGACACATGGGCTAATGTTAGACTTGTGGGCTTGGGCAGCACTGCATTGGGATGTTTTCTTGATGTGCACTTACCCTTTATCTAAAACTCTCGCTCACACATATGGGTTTCTGTGTGTTTGTTTCTCTAATGTAACCAGACTGTCACAGAATTCCTGTATGTTTATATATATATATATCCTCATATATATTTCATAACTTTGCATATCATATGTTTGCTTATCTATGGAAATACATGTGAATTCCATGTCAATGAAACTCTTAGAAGTCAAAAGAAAAAAAGTTGCAGTCGCAGAAATTCACAGGACCAGCTCTGCCCTGTCCTATATGCTTGGCACGCGTCAACACGAACTCAGGGGTAGTGAGTTTGTTTTGTTTTATGAAAGAAAAGGGATAATATTATTTTAAAACATTTTCTCCTATTTTTTCACTGAATGTCAAAGAACCATGCTTTTATCAAAGTTCTACCTATTAAATTAATTTTACAGGCTATTTTAAACTAATGGTGACAAATGGTTCTTTTGATTTTATTTCCTAAAAGGGGGTAAAATAGGTCCATAAAGATTTCCTTTCTCCACTTGATTTTAAAGAAAGCCTTTTTGTACAACTTAATGTGATTGAACTATTGAATTGTGTGATATGTGAATTATGACCCAATAAAACTGCTGGGGGAAAAAGTAGCAAGCATTCTACCAGAATGTTCATTGGAAACTGTACCACCTTCCTTCTATATGCAGTGCTGGCCTTGATTCTCAACCTTCATTCTGCGCCGTGTCCCCAAACTAAAAAATCACTTAAAAAAGAACATGATCTGAGTCTCTTGAAGATGTCAAGGCAGCCGTTTTGATGTGCTATCAATGGGAGAGTCTAGTTGTCTTCAGGGAAGGATGAAACACCACCTTACGGAGTGCCTAGACTGAGGTGGAGCATATGTACAGGTACACGAGTCTCATCCTGAGATTTTCACTTAATAAAGACATATATGATTTCGTATCAGTAGCTTCTTGTTTACAATTTTATCATTTTCTAGTTCTTTCTGTGACCTTGGGAATGTCTCTTTGCACCCTTGGCCCTCACTCTTGTCGCTTGTAAGGCAGAATTGTCTCACTGGGGCTCCCGTGGTTCACAGAAGCGGTGATCTGCAACACCAGTTCTGCCTTCCTGCATCTCAACCAACCTGTACTTCCTCGTGTACCTGACTGTCCTCTTGGCATCTCTTTTCCCCTTGAAATTCTTTATTTAAAAATGAAGAAAATCCTGAGGTGTATCACAATCACCAGCTTTTCTAGAGGAAAATTCCCTATGCTCACGGGTTCTTTGTAGACCTTTTCCCTCTGATGCTTATTAGCATGCCTTCTCTATGTTTTTAGGGTGTTACTTTCTTAGGGTGCATGACCTTGGGGTATCTCTTGCTTCTGGATCCACTTGGTTGCTGGAGCCAGCATTAACCAGTTTTCCTTGCTCCCTGCCCCTTTTCTTCAACTCCTCTCCTTGAAATGTACACACAGTGCAATCTGGTGAATCAGCTACCATTCAATTGACTCTGACCCCTGACAATCCCATCTAGTCAGAGTAGAGCTGGGTTCTCTAGGACTTTCATTGGCTGTTTTTTCAGAAGTAGATTGCCAGACTTTTTACTCAGGTGCTTCTGGGTGGACTACAACCACCAACCAAGCTCATGAACCTTTTGCACCTTTAGGGACTGTGGAATAGGATAATAATTTTTAATTCCTGAATTTATCTTGGACTCTTGTGCCTCACCAAATCCAGTGCTACTGGTTGGCTTGTCCAGGCCATCCAAATCTCTTATAGATAGTGCAATTTTTAAAAGATAATTACCAGGGCTTTTTTACAACGATACACAATGTAGCCTTAATGATCCTTTTTAGAAATCTTTAAGTCTTATCAGCTTGCTCCCTACTTAAAATATTTCTAGGATACTTGGTTCTCTATAGCAATATTCCCTACATGATATGTGCAGTCCCATAGGATGCCTCTTCTTAGAAGCATCTCATGCTTTGCTTAATTCACCTGCATCTGACTTGTATTCATCTCATTATGCAATATTTAATATTTATGAAACTAGTAAAAACAAATCCCTTGACTATTTTGAGCATTTGTTACACATACCTGAGATGTAAGTCAAGGGTAACATTGGCTAAGATGGTCAAGATAGTTTAATTCTCAATGGTTTGGCGGTTCAGTATTGTTATTCTCTAGCAGTTATATAATGACCCTCAATATTGTGGTCTGATGTGATCATCTTCCATTTTTACATAATGATCTGGTCTTTAGAAACTAACTATGTTGATAAGTACGGAGCAGATACACTTTGAAGTTGCTGTCTTGACATTCCTAGCACTTTTTTGTGAAAGGTGGCCCAAATTTTCATGTTGAAAAAGGACTCACAAATCATGCAAGCTTGTCCTGTCTTTGGTGTAAAAGTCATGGCTTGTAAAAGAGCCTCCTGATCCCACTCCTCAATGTGTATACACTAGGCAGATTTCTAAACACTGACACTTCACCTTTTCATGCTTCTTCCCATAATGTTCAAATGAGGCTAGAAAATCATTCCTTTTACAGCTTCACATCTACCAACCCATTGGTTTGTTATTGTTGTCATTGACTACCATGAAACCCATGTCTGAATGATGGGGATTTCATGCCTAATGAGTCAAAATGATGCCCGGTCCGGTGACATCCCCATGATCAGTTACGGAGTAGAGCCTGGACATCCAGAAATTCGTGACTGGCTGATTTTGGAAGCGGCTTGCCATGTCTTTCTAGTTCATCTCAGTCTGAAAGCTTTGCTTGAACCTATCCAACCCGAAAGCTTCACAAGTCTCAACGGACAAATGGGTGGTGACAAAAAAAAAATTGTGTATTGGTTGGGAATCAAACTCAGGTTTACCACATAAATGGAAAGAATTCTACGACTGAATCACTATTGCTTCTCTAGTGTAGCAGGTATCATTTATTCATAAACAACTCATCTCATGTCTGACAGAGGCCAGAGATCGTAGTTAAGCATTAGGAATACACAGATAAGATCAGGGATTCCATTCCATGAAAATGTAAAATACAATTTGAGCAGAGCACAAAAGAGAAATGAGTAACTGACCAACAAGTGATGGAAACATACACATAGGCCAATTCTGTTTGTTGGAGTTGGCCAAACTGTTTCGCATGTTATTCTGATTGGGTACAGATTTTCTGTAATTTTTCTCCATATTAACATAAAGGTTTTTCTTATTGTTCGCCTTTTAAAAATGGGAAAGAATGCAATCATGGCTTCTTCTTTCCTTTCTTGCTCAATACCTTGTGTAAATCTCTCCTACCTCAGTGATTAAAACCAAGTTTGGGATTATTTGAAGAATCCTTTGTAATAATTTCTTTGTTTCTATCCGAAGAGCTGGACTAAAGTTCATTTCCATCTCACTATTTTAGAAAGGAATATTGCAAACTAGACGTTTTACAACTTGAGCTATTCGTGCATTAAAATTAAACATTCAGTTCCACCCTTATATTTATTTTTTCAATTAGGCAAACTAGCATATTATTTGGAAATTTTGTTGTAAATGTTGGCTTTCCCTTTCAATTTTGTTCTTAAAACATCTGCTTTGGGACAGAACTTGTAAGTCATAAAATAATTCCATAAATAATGTTCAGCTTAAAATTTTGCCAGCTCAGCTTAACTTTAGAGCCACTTCACAAACATTCTATTTAATTACCTTCACTTGCATTTGACTTCTTTTCTCCTGTCCTTAGCTTTCCTGTCCCAGGGGAGGTCAGCATTTCTCTAACGCCCCCTTGTCCCTACTTGCCTATAGACATCGATCGCTGTAGAATGTGAGTTCCCTGTGTGCATTCCCCAAGGTCTCTCTGAGAACGCCTCACTTGTTATTTCCTTTGTTCTATGACCAAGAGGGCAGTAAGCAAATTAAACCTGACAGTGCAAATAATGGTAGTTTTGTTTTATTTAAATTTTAGGAATCAAAGAGTCTTATAGTTCCTAGTCTGAGTTCTCTTTGAAAAAAACCTAATTTAGATGGGAAGTGTAGTGATATGGCAGGGAGCAGGAATCTACTGAGAGCAGGATCTAATTGGGCTAGAAAGAATAAAGCACACAACAGGGAAGTCCAGAGGCATTTGGGAATCCGAGTCCCTGCTGCTTCTGCCCCCTTTACTTTCATATTACGACCCTTCAACCTACTCCAGGTTCCTGGGTGGCACAAAGAGTGAAATGCTCAGCCACTAACTTAAAGGTTGGAGGTTTGTGTCCATTCAGCAGTGTCTTGAAAGAAAGAAAGCTCTGGTTATGTGATTCTACAGTTCTACTCTGACCTTTGTAGGTTCACCAAGAATTGACTCAATCACACCATGCCAACGGTTTTTAACCCTATCCTACCTGCATCTCAGCACTGATTACACATTCTTCTAGTAAACACATTCTTCAGGCTTGAGCTCCCATATGAACGTTACTCTTCAAAGCACCTGCTCTAGGCCACTTCAAGAGAGCCTAGACCATTCCTACTGTCCTGTCTTTGAGAACCTAGTAGTTACCTTTGTAACACTGTGACAAACGGTTTGCTGCTGCTGTAAGCTGCTGTCGAGTTGGCTTTCCATGTGCAGTGAACCCATACACAGCAGAATAAAATTCAGCTAATTCCTGCACCATCTCCATGACCAGTTGAGGATCTTGTCATTCATAAAGTTTACGTTGGCTAATTTTTGAAAGTAGATCTCCAGGCTTGTCCCGCTAGTCCATCTTAGTCTAGAAGCTCCATCGAAACCTACTCAGTACCACACCAGCCCACAAACTTCCACTGGCAATCAGGAGGTGGCCGCCAATGAGGTGCACTGGCCAAGAATCAAGGTCAAGTTGCCCACATGGAACTTCCACCATCGCCTCTCATATTGCGACCATATGCTTATTTGTGACAATACATGCTTGAGGTCTTTCTCCTGACGGAGCTCCCAAGCAAACAGAAATCTAACCCACTACCATCAAGCACATTCCAACTCATGGTGAGGGCTGGCCAGAGAGGTCAAATGAGGATGCAGTATATAATACTATCCAATAGAGCCCTAGTGATGACAGGAAGGTTCTAGATTTGTGTAGCCATGTGCTCATGTGGCTAGTGAGTGCTTGAAATGTGCCCAGCGTGACTGAGGAGCAGCACGTCTTGTTTAATTTTAATTCAGCAACATTGAAATTTCAGTAGTCACGTGTGACTCATGGCGTCCCGGTAGCACAGATTCTGTCTACATCAAGTCTGCAATGAAGCGAATATCTGGATGGGTGACAAATGAGAGCACAGATCTGCTTAGACATGGATGGGGTCACCATGTGTTCTATTGCTTTCAGTCCTTTCTCATCCTTACGTCGATATATATATATATATACCTTCTAGCAGGAAAGTCTTCTTATGCTTATCCTTCAAGGATAAACTCCACTTAAACTCTAATATCACAGATTACATTTACACATTTTTCATACTTGACATATGCACACACTTACCCACATATGTACTCTTCCTTTATTCATTCAAAGGCTTTCCCTGAATGCAGGAGGCTGAAATGAGTAGCCTCCCGAATTGCTCCAGTTATCTTCATATACCAAGTAAGACTCAGTCGAACATGATATGCCACTTCCAGCTCCATTGCGTCCTTATGCCTTGGCCCTACCTTCCTAGAGGAAAGGGGAGCCATATATCAGCTCAAGTAGGTTGAAATGGCCACCTGAGTCACCAGGAAGTTGCAAATCCTCCTTGGGTGAGTTCCATGAGCTGGCGGGATGTTCTGAACAGGCTATAACCTGAGAAAGCACATGTTTATTTTGTAGCACAAAAACTCTCTGTTTGGTTTGCTAATCCAGGACTTGCTTTAAACCTGACTCAGTAGGTGGTAAATACAGAAACACATTCACCGTCTCGTTTCTGCAGCTCCTGCTGACAGGGCACATGCCCTAACTGGAACCCGGGCTTTGCTTTTCTAAGGGTACGTTTCCAACGGCCTATCAAGGAACCACTTGTCTTGAATGACATAGAAGGTTACAACATGGCCAGCTCTGTGCCCGATCTAAGACTCTCGTACAGCCTCTCCTGAAAGGGCTCACTTAGAAAGTTCCCACTTTCAATAATTGGGTCAATAATTAACTCTCAAATATACCCCAGCCAATGAGACATGTGTCTCCAGCCTACTCACAGGGAAAAACAAAACACACTTAGCACCTTAATCCAGCTTGACATACCTAGTTGAGTAGGTTTTCCAAATCCTTTCTTCCATTGTTCTCTGCTATCGGTCTGGCTCGGAGTTGAAGTGGTTGTGATGTCATAGTCAGGAATATCTCTAGGAAAGGTGTTCTTCCTTCTGGTGGTCTAAGTGCCTCAAAGGATGCTTCATAGGAGGAAGCAGAAAACTCCAGAGGATAACACCTACTCTGCATTTGTGCTTTTTAACAGTATTGGGAACTAAATTAATTGTTGTATGCAGTTTGATTCCACTGAATTTCCATACTCTTTTCAGTATTTGCTCTTGCTCCTTGTAATGGGGTCTTGAAATAAATTTACATGTTAGTAGAACTTTGGTTATCAAAAGAATAGCATTTTGCATGAAAAGGGAAAACACCGATTAACATAAGTAGTGTGTGGCTTATTTTACCATCTACAAAAATAACTTAGAACCTCAGTCATAGAGAGATTCATAATTTATACTCAAGGATGCATCACCTAATAGTTCTAGAAGAATTACATCAATGATCACCTATCCCTCTCTTGCTGAGAATCTTTTAAGGGCCTACCGACCCTAATCACTAATGTGAGCCCAGTTATTAGGTAGTGAAAAGTGCATTTCCTTCAAGTTATAGCTTAAAATGTAAAAAAATAAAATCATGACATGTGCCAAGAATGGAGACTTATATGATCTTAGTATTAAAATAAAAAAATAAAAAAATATGTCCTCTCTAAAGATTTTACTTGTTTGTTATTGTTGTTAGGTACTCTTGAGCCAGTTACAACCCATCATGCACAACAGAAGGGAACACTGCCTGACCCTGCACTATCTTTACAACTACTCCTGCTCCTCAGCTCATTGTTACAGCAACTGCCAATCCATCTCCTTCAGGGGTTTCCCCTTCTTTGCTATTCTTCTATTTCACCAAACATGACGTCTTCTTTCAGGGACTGGTCTCTCCTGACAACATGTCCAAAGTATGTAAAATGAAGTCTCATCATCCTTGCCTAGAAGCAGCACTGTGGACACACTTCTTCCAAGAAAGATTGGTTCATCCTTTTGGCAGTCCTTGCACTTTCAATATTCTTCTCCCACACCAATTCAAGTACATCCATTCTTCCTTAGTCAATGTCCAACTTTCACATGAAGGTGAGGCAATTGAAATGCCATGGCTTGGGTCAGGCACACCTTAGTCCTCAAAGTAACATCCTTGAATTTTAATACTCCAAAAAGGTCTTGTGTTGCAGATTCACCTAATGCAAATTGTGCTTTGATCTCTTGGCTGCGGTTTCCATGAGTATTGATTGTGAATTTGAGCAAGACAAAATCCTTGACAAATTCATCCTTTCTCCCTTTATCATGATGTTACCTATCGCTCCGGTCGTGTGGGTTTTGGTATTCTTGACATTGAGTCATAATCCATATTGAAGGCTGCAATCCTTTTTTTTTTAAAAAAAACAATTTTATTAGGGGCTCATACAACTCTTATCACAATCCGTACATACATCAATTGTGTCAGGTACATCTGAACACATGTTGCCATCATCATTCTCAAAACACCTGCTTTCTACTTGAACCCTTGATATCAGCCCCTTATTTTCCCCCTCCCTCCCCACTGCCCCTCCCTCACGAACCCTTGATAATTTATAAATTCTTATTTTTTTCATATCTTACACCATCAAACGTCTTCCCTCACCCACTCTTCTGCTGTCCATCCCCCCAGGGAGGCAGTTATATGTAGACCTTGTAATCTGTTCCCCCTTTCTCCCTCACCTTCCCTTCACAGTCCCGTTATCGCCACTCTCAACACTGGTCCTGAGCTGAGGGCTTCATTTGTCCTGGATTCCCTGTATTTACAGTTCCTATCTATGCCAGCATACATCCTCTTGTCCAGCTGGATATGTAAGGTAGGATTGGGATCATGATAGTGGGGGGGGGCGAGGAAGCATTCAAGAACTAGAGGAAAATTGTATATTTCATTGTTGCTTCACTGCACCCTGACTGGCTCGTCTTGCAGCCCTTCTGCAAGGGGATGTCCAATTTCCCACAAGGCTGCAATCCTTGATCTTCATGAGTAAGTGCATCTAGCTACATGTTAATAAATCTTACTCCAATCCCGATGACACATTCTTTTCACATACCCAGTGTGGCAGTTACAGAATCTCCTGTCAACTTGGGAAGGGGTGGGGTCTAGGCTGTCAATCAGGTCATAGCCAATGAGACTTCTGTGTGAGTATGACCTTCTCCTGAGGATTCTGGGAACTCCTGTCTTCCCAAGTGGGACACACATTCTCCTTGAGACACATTTCTGTTGACAAGCCAGATGGAGCCTGTGGTAATCTGGTTGACTAGAGAAACAAATTCATAGACATATGTATAAGAAAGAGCTTTATATAAAAAGGCAAATATATATTGAGAAAAATCCCAGTCCAGTCCATAAGTTTGATATTAGTCCATATGTCTAATGCTACTCCATAAATTCTTCTTTGTACTCATGCAAAATATGTAATGATGCCAAATGCAGGAAGATCATAGGCCAGTGGGTGGAAAGTCCAGTGGATTCAGTGGTGGTAGAAGCATCTCGGTGATGGCAGGGGTCTCCGTGTGGCTCCTCCAGCTCCAGGGCTCTGATTTCATCAGCATAGCACCATGTGACTTTTCGGCAAGAAGATGAAGCAGTGAACGAGAGTGTGTTTGGCCTCCAGGGAAGAAGACAAGCGTACTCAGAATCCTCAGGAAAAGGCTATGCTCACATAGAGGCCTCAATGGTTATGACCTGATTGAGAGACTAGACTTCACCCTTTCACACGTTAGCAGATTATGCAACCGCCACAGAGCCAGAAACCTGGAGCTGGAGGATCCACGTGGAGACCCACACCAGTGCTGAGATGCTTCCACCGCCACTGGATGCACAAGACTTTCCACCCCCTGGCCTGTGATATTTCTGCATTCGGCATCATTGCATGTGTTGTGTGAGTCTGAAGAGGGATTCTAAACTGGTATTGTACATAAGGACTAATATAGGACATATGGACTTGCTCTGGACTGGGCTGGGATGTTTTCTTAATGTACTATTACTCTTTGATAGAAAGCTCTTTCTTATACACATATGAATGTTCCTCGATTTGTTTCTCTAGTCATCCCAGACTCACATATCCAGCTTTTCTGAATATTTGCTTAGCATACTGACTGAACAAACGTGACAGGATAAGACCCTCTCACACACCTTTCCTGATTTTAAACCATGCAGTCTCCCTTTGTGTCATTCACACAACTGCCTCTTGATCCATGTACAAATTTCACATGACCACAGTGCAAAGTTCTGGGGGTGATTCATAGTGTGTTATGATCCACACAGCCTAATGCCTTAGCAGACTCAATAAAACCCAAGTAAACACCTTTCTGGTATTCTCTATTTTTAGCTAAGAGATATTTGACACCAGCAATGATAGCCCTTGTTCTATGTCCGCTTCTGAATCCAGCCTGATCCTCTGGTAGCTCCTTGTGCTGGAACCTTTGTTGAATTATCTTTAGCAAAATACTACTTGCATTATATCAATGATAGATATTGTTCTGTAATTTGAGCACTCTGTTGGGTCACCTTTCTTTGGAATGGGTTCAAATATGGATCTCTTCCTGTCAGTTGGCCTAGTAGTTGTCCAAATTTCCTGGCATAGGCAAGTGAATGATTTCAGTGCTTCATCAACTTGTTGAAACATTTCAATTGTTCTTCTATCAATTGCTGGAGGCTGTTTTTGGTGAATGTTTTCAGTGCAGCTTGGACTTCTTCCTTCAGTACCTTTGGTTCCTGTTCTATGGTGCCTCCTGAAACGGAGAAATGTTGATTAGTTCTCTGATACAGTGGTGCTTCCTGCATCATTCAACATGAGGGTTCAAGCCTTGAAATTCTTTTTAATTCTTTCAATATAAGTTATGCAGATTATGCTCTTCCTTTTTAGTTCCCTAACTCTAGGTCTTTGCACATTTCATTAGTTGTGCTTTGAAATTTTCTATTCAGCTCTTTGACTTCATCATTTCCTTAGCTATTGTACCATTAAGAGCAAATTTCAGAGTTTCATCGAACACACACTATCTTTTAAATGCTCTTTTGATTTCTTCATTCACGATGGTCTTGATGTCCTTCCATAGCTCACCAGGGCTTCTGTAATTAGTATTCAATATATCAAATCTCTTCTTGAGATCTCATAATTCAGATGGGATGCTCTCAAGGTTGCAGTTTGGCTCTTGTTGACTTATTTCCCTTCAGCTTTAACCTGAACTTACATAAGAGCAATTGATGATCTGTTCCATAATCAGTCCCTGGCCTGGTTTTAGATGTTGATATTAAGCTTCATCAGCATATTTTCTCACAAATATAGTCATTTTGATTTCTATATCTTCTATCTGGAGAAGCCCATGTGTATAGTGGTATTTTGTGTTGTTAAAAAATGATATTTTCTATGAACAACTCATTGATTTTGCAAAATTCTATCATGCTATCTTCAGCTTCATTTCTATCACCAAGTCCCGATTTTCTAACTACTGTTCCTTCTCGCTTTGTTTCCAACTTTTGTATTCTAATTGCCAATACCCATCAATGCATATGATTGCATGTCTAATCTATTTCTGATTGAAATTGTTGGTAGAATTCTTTGATTTCTTTATCATATTGTAGTTGGTACATACATTTGAATCATAGTTGTATTTATCAGATTTCCTTGACGGTGATAGATATAATCCTATCACAAATAGCATTGTATTTCACGGTTGATTTTGTAATGTCCTTTTTGACAATGAATGCCTTGTCATTCCTCTCGATTGTGTTATTCCCAGGACAGTAAATCATATTATTTTCTGACCCCAAGTGGCCAATACCAGTTCATTTCAGCTCCCCAGTGCCTAGGCCTTTATATGCTCCATTTCATTTTTAATCACTTCCAATTCTTATCTTCATATTTCATAATTCCAATCATTTGCATGCTTTTGCAGCCTTTTCTCCCCACCTTGAGTCATGCCCCATCAGCAAATGAAGATGCTGAAGTCTCTACTCCTACTGGCTCTAGCTGTCCTCTGTCAACATGCTCTGCTGCGCTCCCAGAAATCAGCTCCTCCTCAATCACATTTTAAGTGCTCTCAAACCACGGGCTTCTTCTTCAGGCACGATCTTCGACAATGTTCTGCTTCCATGCATTAGGCCTTCCGTTTCTGCCAATGTTTTGAAACTATGCATAAGTATTTAGCAGCCCCTTTCTCTGAAGTGGGGAACTGAGTCTGTTTTCATAGTCTGTTCTTCGTCTGGAAGCTCTGCTGAAACGTGTTCTCTTTAGGCGACCCTGCTGGCATTTGCAAATACCAGTGACGTAACTCCCAGCATCCCAGCAGCACAAAGGCCACCACAGTATGACAAACCAACAGATAAGTGGTGGTCTTGCTTATAATAATTAAATTTAATTTGACTAATCAGCTACATTTATTAATTTTGTATTTGAGAAGGAAAAATAGAAATAAAGCAAAGATTATTTTTTGTCTAATTGCAGGTAGGCATTGGCACGGTCATTTAATGCCTCTTATATAACACCCCACGCCCCTGTTTGGGGGAATAGGTTCTATTCAACTATAGCACCCAAGGTCCTTGGTTGGGGGCCTGGGATAGGTTCTGTTCAAGTACTATGTGAAGGGCCTGCGATGTTGGCTGCAGAAGAAAGGCCTTGAAATCTGCTTCCATGGAGATTTCAACCCCAAACCAAACAAACATATGGAACACTTCTACTCAGTAACGTATGAGTCCCACTGGGAATTGGTTTAAGATTTAAGTACTTCTCATTCAAAAGAGGAGTTCTGTTGGCATAGTGGTTACCCAGAGGGCTCCTTACAAGGTGAGCAGTTTGAAACCACCAGCGGCTCCACAGGTGAAAGGGGAGGCTTTCTACTCCTGTAAAAGGTCACAGCTTCACAAACCCACAGGAAGAGTTCTTCTTGGTCCTACAGGTTCTCTGTGAGTCGGCATCGATTCAGTGGTTTGGGGTCATTCACAAGCTCCAAGCTTCCTTTTTCCTTCCATTGCAATGTTCCTATCATCTCAAGTCTCATTTCAAATGGAAGGACTTCACACATATTTTTCCCTGTGTTATTTTTAGGATAGTGCCAACTTTTAAGTCAGCACTAGAGATAGAAAAAACATGCTTCTTTTGTTGGAAAGTTAGAGGTTGTTCCTCAAACATGTTAGACTGCTGGAAAATCAGAAATTTTGGGGTGATTTGTAGTGCTTCATGGTTTCATGCACTCTAAGAATCAGAAGGCTCATTCATGCAGGTCACTCATTTGATGTAGGGATGGTAGAATCAAGATTTCTAGAGATTAACTGATTATCTTGGGCTGTCTTGGATAAAAGTGGCATAAATGAGTTCAAAATCCATTTTTCCAGATTTAAACCATGTGGGGTTTCCACCCAATTTTTCTGTGTCTAGCACCTGGTTTCAGTTTGTCCTCCATTTGTGACATGCTGTGGTGTCAGGGCCAAGCACATCCATCTCTGCCTCGGTCTTCTTCTCTGTGCACTTTGATCGATGATTTCCCTTTGTGTCACCAAAGAATCATTTTTTTCCAAACTCATCCTCATGGACAATCATTTTTATAATGACATTTTCTACTTAGCTCCTCTTGAACACAGTTGGGATTGCTTAAGAGGACAGGCTTGGCAACCATTTCCTAAAATTGATTACTTATGCATTAACTTCTTGCTCTTTCAGAACACTTCTTACAGGGTATTTGGGGGGGGTCTCTGTCCCCCACTCAAGGAGTGCTGATGGCATAGTGGTTAAGTACTCTCGAGTAACCGAACGGTTAGCAGTTCAGATCCACCAGCCGCTCTGTGTGAGAAGGAGGTGACAGATTGCTTCTGGAAAGATAGCTGCTCTGGGATCCCTCTGAGGCAATCCTTGTGTGTCCCCCAGGTTTGCTATGAACTGAACTTGACTCTCTGGCTGAGGGGTTGGGTCCCTGACTGCATTGTTCCCACTGTCACAGGCACTCAGGGGAACCTCATGGAGCATCTCTTGACTCTTTCCACCTGTGCAGCATTCACAAGTAGGAGAGGAGCTACATGGCATCCCAGTCCCCTTGTTCATTTTTTTCTTTTCTCTTCGGTTTTCTTTCTGCATGTTTTAGATTTTATTTATTTTCTATCCACCAAAGTGTAACCAGTAATGACACTGTACTAGTCTTTATGGACTACAACCTGTCTGTCAATTTGCCAGAATGTGGTAACTCGTGCCTTGCTATGATCATGAAAGACACATCACCAGGTCACCCCTGGTGGACAGATTTCTGCAGAGTTTCTGGTCTAAGACAAACTAAATAAAACAGGCCTGTCATTTTTTACTTCTAAAAAACGGCTATTGAAACCTTATGGATCACACCAGAGTATTGTTCTTGTGGCTAGAAGCTACCGAGCCCATTACAACCCATAGCAGCCCTGTGCTCAATAGAACAAAACACTGCACAGCCTTACTCTAGCCCTACAATCGTTCCCATGCCTCAGGCCATTGTCAGGGTGTCACCGAGGACCTTCCTCTCCTTTGTTGCCCCTCCCTTTTACCAAGCAGGATGCCCTTCTCCAGGCTCTGGTCTCTCCTGACCATATGTCTAAAGTGTGTAGGACGAAGTCTTGCTGTATTTACCGTCAGAGGGAACTCTGGCAGTACCTCTCCCACTATAGATTGGTTTGCCCTGTTAGCAGTCTGTTATTTTCAGTATTCTTCTCCAGCACCACAATGGAAATGCATCCTTTCTTCTTTGGGTTTCCTTATTAAAGGTCCAATGTTCACCCGCATATGAAGCAATTGAAAATGCCAAAGCTTGGATCAGGCACACCTTCATCCTCAAAGTAACATCCCTGTTTCAACACGCTAAAGAAAACTCCCGCAGCAGATTTACCTAATGCGACACTTCTTTTTTTTCTCTTTTCTTCTTTTACATTTTATTAGGGACTCATACAACTCTTACCACAATCCATACATATACATACATCAATTGTATAAAGCACATCCGTACATTCCCTGCCCCAATCATTCTCAAGGCATTTGCTCTCCACTTAAGCCCCTTGCATCAGGTCCTCTTTTTTTTCCCCTCCTCCCTCCTCCTTCCCCCCTCCCTCATGTGCCCTTGGTAATTTATACATCGTTGTTTGACACTTCTTTTGATCTCCTGATTGTTGTTCCCATGAACAATGATTGTGGATTCAAGCCAGACAACAATCCTTGACAACTTGAACCTTTTCTCTCTTTAGCATGAGGTTACCTATTGGCGCCGTTGTGAAGATTTTTGTCTTCTTGACATGGCGTCATAATTCATATGGAAGACTGCAATGCTTGATCTTCCTCAGCAAGTGCTTCGATTCCGCCTCACTTTCAGCAAGCAAGGCTGTGTCATCTGCATATCGCAGGTTGTTGGTAATCCTTCCTTCAATCCTGATGCCACACTCTTCTTCATCTAAGCCAGGTTCTCTGATTATTTGTTCAGCTGGAACAAATATGGTTAGCAGATATAACCCTGATACACAGCTTTTCTGGATTGAAATCTGGAAGTATTCCCAGTTCCCACTACTGCCTCTTGATTCCTGTACAATTGCTGAATGAGCTCAGTGACGTGTTCTTGAATTTTCAGTGTTCTCACAGTTATCCATAGTTTATTATGGGCCACAGAGTTGAATGCCCTTGCGTCATAAATAAAGCACAAGTAAAAATCGTTCTGGTACTCTCTGCTCTCAGCCAAGACCCATCTGACATCAGCAGTGATAGCCCTTGTTCCAAGTCCTCTTCTGAATCTGGCCTGAACTTCTGGCAGCTCCCTGTCAATGTATTGCTATAATCATTATTGTGTGATCATCACCAAAATTTTACTATTCTCTTCCCTGCTCACATCATATTAAAAAGCTTTTTAGCACTGTTTATAAATATTGCTAATTTAGAGAATTAGCTTGCTAATTCAGAGCATTAGCTAGTATATATATATATATATATTTCTATGCTAGTTTTTAAATTTGAAAGGGAAAACTATTAAACTACAGGAAGTCTGGAAATTTACTATTGTGTAGTGAAGTACTCAGATATTCTTTGACATGGAAATGAAAATGTTGAATAGATTTGACACTATATCAAACAACTAAAGCTTTACTAAATCATGTGCCTGAGATTAAATTAACAAACTTGGAAAGAACATCTGAATTGCCATTATTCTGAAATTATAGGTGATCTCCCTTTTAAAATGGAAAATAGCCATTTAAGTATTTTGACCATATTAAAATTATGCTCTGCTAACAACATATAATTGGGGTTTGGGAGGAATTTTTTTATTAAACATGCTTGATATCCAGGTACTATACTTCCACACTGAATCATAAATATTCTTATTTTTTCATTTTTTGTAATGAAACAACCAGCACAGCAATGATAACCAAGACTATATTTACATAACATGCATTCAGAATAATAAAAACAATTATGTCTTCTCACTGCTACCAACTAACAGTAAGCCATAACTTTATAAAATTAGTTTAATTTCCATCCTTGAGAATTTTCTTTCAAATTCAATATAGCATTTTACCTTAAAGACAATTCTCAATTACATGATACCCACTCTTTCAAGTTGATACTGACTTCTAGCTGTTCTATACAGACTCCTCTAGATTTCACTTTCTTCTGTCGAGAAGCTGGTGGGTTTGAACTGTCAACCCTGTCGTTAG
Organism: Tenrec ecaudatus; assembly: GCF_050624435.1. Lineage (NCBI taxonomy): Eukaryota > Metazoa > Chordata > Mammalia > Afrosoricida > Tenrecidae > Tenrec > Tenrec ecaudatus. The sequence continues at coordinate 9,555,384 of NC_134538.1, forward strand.
CAGGCCAACCCTTACATGACAGTGCCACCAATTCTACTTTCATGGTTTCTTAATAGGTTATTAATAATATTCTTCATATCCCCCTCATCACCTTCCCCTCAGATGTAATGACTTAATTGATGTGACTTTTCTGCATGTGGCTAAAATACTGAGTAGGACCATGAAGATTCGGTATATTATTCTTTTCCTGATAGGTCAGTGTAAGAGAAGATAGAGGAAGTTGCTGATTGGATTATTTGAGCCAGCTGATTGGATTGTTTGAGTGGGTTATTGTTAATAGGATTACTTTTGATTGTAAAAACGTAGACCTCTAATGTAGGGATTGGTGAAGTTTGCCACACTGCTGATCATACAAGGAGCCATGTCAGAAGCAGGAAGGCAGAAGGTAAGTGCCATTAAGAGAGGAGACTCAGGAGTAGAGTGTATATGCTGGACCTTAAGATCTCTGTGTGCTTTATTTCCTAGATCCAGGGAACAGAGGAGCTGGAGCAGCAGACCCAGAACACAAGACAGTGTGAGGAGCTTCCTGGCCCCCCAAGCAAATTAAGCTGAATACTTCCAGCAGGGGGCGCACTTGGAAAGTAGAGTACCTCTGGGCATTCAATTGAGGCTGCTAGGTTTGCCTTTCCATGTGGACCTAGAGCTGAGTGATGGTGGCCTGAGGCTTTTGGCAAGGGGATGTGTCCTTTGGTTATGGTTAGACATTATTGAAAGAATTGTGCAACGTTGTCTGAGAGCAGACCAAAGGATTCAAGCCAGAGTGAGTTTGCTTATGGGTACAGCATGGAAGACGTGCTGATCAAAGAGCTGTATCCGGGGCATTTCTGATAATAGTGAATTAACTTGCTAACTTTCCCAACAAATCCCACAGTCATGACTATAGTTTGTGCATTTCTAATGGCCACTACAGATAGTTGTTGAACCTGGTAGCTATAGGAGGGATCGCCTTCAGCTGAGTTTCGTTATCGTTCCCCGTGCACAGTCAGAGATATTGTTCCCTGACCTCTTTAGACCCCCAAACCCTTTGCTTCCTTCTATGAAACCACATCAAAACTACCATCAAGTGGTTCAAACCAAAAGCATACGATTTCTTCCTTGATTCTTCTTGTTGCCTCAGCACTCACATATAATGTACTAGGAGTTATTGCCATTTCTAACTCCAAAGTATTCATCTGATATGTTAGGTAGCCTTCATCCCCAACACCGCACACTAATCCAGGAGCAGGCAAACCATCATTTTAATGGTGGATCCATGATCTGTAAATTATAATTATATCTTTAAATAGTTGAAAGGCAAATCAAAAGACTATTTCACAGCATCAAATTATATGGAATTCAAAGTTCAATATGCATGGACAACCTTTGTTGAGACAAAAATATTAAACGATGCACACAGCCACTACAGAAAATGTTTGCTTCAGGCCAAGGAACATTTTTCTCTTGGCTGGATGAAGTAATCATGTCCTTACTGGTCTCTCATTTACCTGGTCCTGCTTCAGATCTGCTATCCACACTGCAGGCAGGGCTGCCTTTACTACTTTTGTGTGACAGGAAAGATTTCAAGACTATAAAGAGGCCTATGAGTCTCCATAGCGCAATGACGTCCAGCCACATTTCTGCCTATCCACATAGTCTCAGAAATGAATGAGCATAGGCGATACCAATCAACAATGAGAAGCGACACGGCGTCACTGGGGGCCTACAGGACAACCGTGTAAGCGGGAAAATGAACATTTGAAATCCACAGAGTTGGCTCTGGAGCCCACAGTACCATGGAAGGTCAGGTTGGGATTGTGCAAAAAAGTTGTATTCGGGGGCCAATTGTGTGCTCTTGGAAATAATGTGCACACACAGATGACATGCAGTTCAGGATGAATTCATGCCTGAAAGTGCTGGTGTAGGACCCCCTGCACACACCACACATGTCTTCTGAGATTCCAAGAAGTAAACTCAGTCTCATTCACTCTCATTCAAAAGAAAACCAAACTAAAAACCCCACTGATATCGAGTGGATTCCAAATCACAGCGATCCTATAGAGGATTTTTGAGGCTTTGCAGAATCACACAGCCCCATCTTTCCCCGCTGCTGTTGGTGGGTTTCAAACCTCTACTTTGCAGCTAGCAGTCCAATGCTTCCCTAAAAGCACATCACCCTCACTGAGTAGCCTCGGCACATTACTTTTGATTATATTTTTATAATAAAGGTATAAACTATGCAAACAAGTCATAGATCAAATGAAGAAGCAGTCTGGTAAGTGGAACGGTGAGTCTGTTTCTACGAAATGTAAGTTGCAAACTATGTCCAGGATGCTTTTCAGTCATTAATAATAACCCTGAATCTACTGAAACCTGTTCATAAATCACGAGCTACAAACTGGACACGCAAGCAAAGGAAAGCTTCCACGTTCACAAACAACATTAATAAGAATCTCTGTTCAATCTGTATTGACATAGTCATCACAGTTGTCTTCTGACTCGGGCTTTTAATTGGAGAAGTAAGCAAGTCAACTCTGATACACATCACTCTTAGTTCAACAGCTGTAAGGGAAACCATTCAGCTATGTTAAGACTGCTTATTTCATTCATAGTTTGATTATGTTTTATTATGCCTATTAGTAACACAATCTTTGATCAATGATCACAAGTAGCCTTAGTCACATCTGCTTTGGAGCATAAAAAATAACTTTGCTTCCTGTACACCTTCTATTTGAATTTTGCAGTATCTTTTCAAATTAATTATTGATAAATAGTGTACAATTATTCAATTATAAATAGAATTATTAGAATCACATAGAATCATGTGTTTAAACACAAGTCTTAGATTGTCATCTGAAAACTGAAAGTTAACAGAGGGCTAGCAGGATTTGAGGTCAGAGAAAGTAGAAGAAGGAGCGGGGAAAAAAATGAATCCATGGAGACACATCACTGTGGTTCCAAAGTGAAAGAATTGGAAAATGACTTGTTAGAGTAATTATTTGGGGAATAAAATCAAACCATCTCTACTTTTCCAATTGAGATCAAAACAATGCGTCTGGCTAGCTAAGGATGCATGCCTGATTTCAAGGCAGGTTTCACCCCAATTTCTCAATTTATCAAAGGGAATGTCCTTTCTGTGAGAATAAGAACCACTATAGATCAGCAGCTTCTGTAAGGGGGAGCAAAATATAGTCAACTTCCACAAAGTTGTCACCAAAGAAATTTCTCAACATGGTATGTCTCTAATCAATATGAATGAGGTTCTGCTGCATATTATAATGAAATGTACAAAGACTTAAAAATCAATAGGGAAACACATGCTCAGCATACCTTAAACCGAAAGAAGGCCAGAAAAAAAAAATCAAACCTTTAGTTTCAATACTGAAAGATTCTATGGGAAAAGTATTGAATAATGAAGGAAGCATCCAAAGATGATGGAACGAATACACAAAGTCAAGGCACAGTAAAGAACTAGCCAATGTTCCATTTTAGGATGAAGCATATGAGCAACCCCAATGGTGCTGAAGGAAGAAGTTCAAGCTGCACTGAAAACATTAGCCAAAAACAAGGCTCTAGGAATTGGTGGAATATCAAATGAAATGTTTCAACAGGTTGATGGATCACTCACTAGTCTATTCTTGGAAATTTGGAACACAGCTACTTGGCAAACTGACTGGAAAAGAGTCATATTTCTACCCATCCAAAGAAAGCTAGCCCAACAGAATGTTCACATTATAGAACAATGTCAGTGATATCACATGCAACTAATGTTGTGCTGAAGACCATCCAATAGTGGCTGCGGCAGCGCATTGACAAGGAGCTGCCAGAGGTTCCGGATGGATTCAGAAAGGACACGGAACGAAGGATATATCACTGTTGATGTCAGATGGATCTTGCTGAAATCACAGAACACCATAAAGATAGTCACACTTGTGTTTTATTGCGTATGCCAAGGTGTTCAACTGTGTGGATCATAGCAAAGTATGGATAACCCCCCCAGGAACACTTCACTGTCCTTTTGCAGAACTTGGACACGAAACAAGAGGCGGTTGTGAGAACACAACAAGGGACTACGACAGGGTTTGCAATCAGGTGTGTCTCCTCTCATCATACGTATGCATTCTGCACGCGGAGCAATCATCTGAGAAATTAGATTATAGAAAGAAAAATGTGGCATCAGGGTTGGAGGAAGGACTATTAACCCCCTGTGGTACGCAGATGACACAACCGTGCTTGTGGAAAGAGGGGGCATTGAAGCACTTGCTGATAAACATCAAGTATTGAAGCCTTCGGAATGAAATGTGACTCAATGTCAAGAAGACAAAAATCCTCACAGCTGCAACAATACGTAGCATGATGATAAATGGAGAAAAGGTTCAAGAGTTCAGGGACTGCTGTCTTTCTTGAATCCACAATCATGGCTCGTGGAAGCAGCAGTCAAGAGATGGAAGACGTGTTGCTTTAGGTAAACCTGCAGCACATGGTCTCTTTAGAGCACTGGAAAGCAAGGCTGTTACTTTGAGGGCTGAGGCGCGCCTGACCCAAGGCACAGTATTCTCATGGCGTCATACACATGTGGAAGTTGGACACTGAATAAAGAAGGCCAAAGAAGAATGGATCCATTTAAATTGGGGTGCTGGAGAAGACTATTGAAAGTACCATGACTGCTACAAGGACAAACCAATGTGTTTTGGAAGGGGCATGTCTAGAATGCTCTTTAGAGGCAAAGATGGCAAGAGTTCAACTCCATGCTTTGACTGTGTTGTGAGGAGAAACCAGTCCCTGGAGAAGGACATCATGTTTGGTGAACTAGATGGGCAGCAAAGCAGGAGAAGACCCTTAAGGAGCTAGACTGACACACTTGCTTCAACAAGGGAACAAGTATCAGCATGGCACAGGGTCATGTTCCGATGGGCATAAAGTTATTATGGGTCGCAGCTGACTCGATGGCACGGACAACAACCAAAACAGCAGGATGAATGGATGTATTATGGGATTCATGAATTCACACCAGCAGAATGGCTGAAGTGAGTTGTCCCTGCCTTGAGAGAGAAAAAAATCCCAGAAACCATCTCCATGACTTCCGTGTGTGACCAGAGAATTACAGTGAAGAAGAGGAAGGCGCCGAAAGAAGTGATAGGGATGGCCTCGGTTCAGAGGTCAGAGAAGAGCGCTGACCAGCCACTCGGAACTTCCAATGATCATGATGAGCAAGCCGACTTTGAAAGGTTCTGGAATTCAGAGGGGGTGAAATGAATTAATAAACGAAAATGGCAGATTTTAAGATGAAAACACACCTTCTTTTCTTCTGGCAACTTTTACTTATTGATGTCAAAAAAGTTGATTATCAAAAATTATGTTTCATTTTAAGATTTAGGAATGCAATAAAACAATTTTTCTTGCAATTTTTGTCCTAAAATTATTTTTTACGAGTTAATGTCTAGCTCTTAATCTATTTACATGCTTTTGTTTCAATAATGTTCCATTCCCATCATTCGCCCATTCAGTTCACCTTTGGTGGCACTTGGTTCTGGAAAATACATATATTAATTGAAGTTCTCATAAAATAAATTTTACTCCACTCCAGTAGTACTAAATCTGTTGGGTAGAAAAAACAAACTAAAATTGAAGTAATCAACTTTAAAATATATTGATATAGTGTACTTATGAAAATAACAAAGGAGGTTAGATGGTTCTCAAAAAAGAATAACGCACACATAAATCATAATATGATAGATGTGGTGAAGAGATTATGGTGTTAACCTTGTGGTGGGAGAAGACAATAAAACCCACTAAGCATTTGTTACTTAAGAATCTCTTTATTCATTTGAGAACAGTTTTAGATTTATAAAATGTTGCAAGGATAGTACAGAGTTCCCATATGCACCAGAATCAGTTTATCACTAACATTTTATATTAGTGATGTGTTGTTGACACTTATTAATTTAAGTCGAAAAATCAAAATCCCACTTATCATACCAAACTTTAAGTATTGATTTGATTCTGTTCAAGCCTGTTCCACTTCATACAGCACATGCAGCACATCGTATTCTGACCCCAATCACCCAGATATCACAAGTGCAAGGACATTGTCCTCTAACCTGCTCAGGTCCTCGAGACCTCAGAGAGCAGTCGTCAACTTGGGATTCCTCATAACACCCTCACTCCTGACCTACTGGCTATAGATTTGGGAGTTCTTTCTGCCTCCTACACTTACCAGCAATAAGCTTGAGAGTCCTTAGTCTGCTCACTTTTGATCTGCTGGCTCCCAATATGACCTCAGATTTGATAAGTCACTAGAAAACTTACAGGATACATAGAAAAGGGCTATATTTGTGGTTTTAATTTTATTATTGGGAAAAATGTTACAAAGGCCAAGACTTCTTCTTTTTTATTATTTTAATAAATCATTTTATTGGGGCTCTTAAGCTCTTATAGCAATTCCAAAATCAGTTTTATCAAGCACATTTGTACACGTTTCCAGCATCATTTTCAAAATATTTTCTTTCTGTTTGAGCCCTTGGTATCAGCTCCTCTTTTTTTTTGCTCCCTCCCCATCTTCCCACCCTCACGGACCCCTGATAAATTAGAAATGATGATTGTCATATCTTACACTGCCCGCTGGCCAAGACTTCTTACGTTGGATTCCTAGTTCATTCATTTCAATTGTTCTTCTCTTCTTTTACATAATTTCTTGCCATGGTTGAGAAACAGACACAGCAAAGCAAACCGCTTTTATATGTCAATTCACTGGTATTGATTACATTTGTTGAGTTGTGTAACTGATCTCATGCCCCTTTTATGAGTTCTCCACCCTCCCCTGTTAACATAAATTTACTGCCTCTTCGGGCCTAAGTGTCTGTTGCCCAATCCCTCGAGTTGCTGATATCAGTTTGACCCCACGCAAACAGATCTTAAAAGAGCACACTTGATTGTGCAGTATTTATTTCTCCTCTTACCTTTGTTGTTTCCTTTCTGCAATAAAGTTAAGTTTTCTCTTATCTCAAGCTCTTCAAGTTGTAGAGTTAAGCTGTTTATTATTTTAGATCCCTCTTCTTTTTTTCATTTAGACATTTTTTTGCTATACCTTTCCCTCTTAGTACTGCCTGCCCTGCATCCCAGGGGTTTTGATATTTTGTACTGCTAGTTTCATTTGACTCTAAGAAACTTGTGATTTCTCCTTGTTTCTTAATCTGTCAGTGACTCAATATTGGGTTGGTTCATTTCCATATGTTTGCATATTTTCAAGTTCTTTTTTTTTGCTCTTGTTGATTTTCAGCTTCACTCATTGTGATGAGAGAAAATACTATGTAAGTGCTCAAGTTTTAAAAGAATTTTGAGAATGATCCATATTTATTAAAATTGAATGCACATTCTGATGCAGGTGGGTGGGATGTTCAATATATGTGCGTTAAACCTAATTGGCTTGTAGAGTCATTTAGGTCCTCTATTTCCTTGTCAATCTTTTTTCTAGACACCCTATTTAATTTTGAGAGCGGTGTGTTGAAATCTCCAACTATTATTGTAGCATTATCCATTTCTCCTTTCAATTTTATCAAGTTTTGTTTGTTTGCTTTTAGGTGCTCTGATGTTGGGTGAGTATATATTTTTGACGGTTGAATCTTGAGGTACAAGATCAACATACAAAAATGAATTGCATCCTTGTATACTAATGAAGATCTGAAAAGGAAACCCAGAAAATAACACCATTTCCAACAGCCGAAAAAAGGATGAAATATTTAAAAATAAACCTAACTAGAGAAGCAAAGGTTTTGTAGACTTGTACAAAGAAAGCTAGAAAATACCACTACAGGAAACCTAAAGAGACCTACATAAATGGAAGAATTTACAGTGCTCAAGTATAGTAAGACTTAATATTGGGGAAATGTCACTACTAAAGTAATCTATAAATTTAATTTAAATCCATATTCTTAGACTGTTCCTTAAAGAGATGGAAACACTCATAACATATTTTACATGGAAAGAAACGAGATCCAAGGTAAGCAAAGGACTACTTAAGAACAAAATAGGAGAGCCCTCCCTTCTTGAAGTGAGTACTGAAGAATACTAACTACAGAGCCTTGGTGATCAAAACAGCTTACCGCTGATACAGTGATAGACAGTCACCAACAGAACAGAATAGAGAGCCCATAAATAAATCCATTAACCTACGCATAATTGAGTTTTTTCAACAAAGGGCTAAAAGGCGTTGAATGAAGAAGAGATGCTTGCTTCAACAAATGGAGCTGACAAATTAAAGTTTCCATTAGTAGAAAAATGAAACAGGGCCTTTGCTTCACTCTGCATATGAGAATGAACTCAAGAGGCATGAAAGACCTAAATGTAAATCCTAGAACTACAAAGATATCAGTGAAAAAATAGGGACATGTGTCGGGGCCCTAATACATGGCATAAACATGAGGAAATGCACACACTCACACAGCAGAAGACAAAACACATGACTGGGCCCTCCTAAGACACTTGACTGCATCACGATTGTACCATGAGAGAACATAGAACTCACAGAGCGGGAAATATATTTTTGAGTCTTAAGCATTCTTGGTCTCTGTTTTCTACTACTGTTTGCTTTTCTATTTTCCTAGTATAATGTAGTGAACCATTTTGTTTCCACCTTCCTTTCCTTTTGTATAGGTTCTAACATATAGAGAATGACATACCTGTACCGTTCCTCCACCCCTCATTTTGTCTTAATCCCTAATTGTGTCTTTATAGTACACATGCTCTATTGCATAACCTTATACTTCAACTTTATACATAAGAAGGATAAATAATTAGTATTAACAAGCATGAATACTTATTCCTATTCCGTGTACTTGTTTATGGAATTTCCTTTTTAGGGATAGCTTTTAATTACTTTCTAATGTTGTAATGTATAGGGATTATGTCAGCTAGACCCTCCTGGGTAAGGGTATGGGTGAAGCACAACCTATTGCTTGTGTCCCAGTCTGATGACACCTCATTGATATCATAAGTCTTTTGGTGTAAGACAGAGAGACCAAGCAGGGTCAAATCTTCTTTGTCTCTCTGCCTTCTTCGGGAGCTAGACCTTGTGTTTGTTTCCCTGAGCTCCTGTTGTGTGGCAGGCCCTTTCCAGTAGTTGCCAGTGGACTACAGGTGGTGGATTCATTCATTTGAGTTTGCACCTCTGCACACACCAGCATGTGTCCCTGACTGTTTGTGCCTCATCATCTTGTTTCCTGTTCATCAGCTTCTATGAGTCTGGAGAAGTCTGACTTGAACCAAACTGGACTTAATTATTTCTACACTTATGAAAGCTATTTTCTTGCTTTAAACCGCTTACTGTATACAACACATATAAGTATCACTGGTTGCGATTCTCTAGACAACCAAGCCTAACACAAATATCTTTTATTTCCCACTTGAAAAACATCCGTTATTCATACACACACACACACACACACACACACACACACACACACACACACACAGAGGTACGCCCCCTCCAAAACGGAAGAAAGCTCTGCTGGGCAAAGCTTTCATAATATACATTTCCCCTGCTAGCCGAGCACCCAGCAACTTGCTCTGAGTTAGTGCACCCAGTGGCATCACCTGGGAAGGTTCTCTCTGGTCATGGTGAATTTTTTCATAAAAGCAGTCACTCATGCCTCCTTTTTGTGATCTGCATGTGGCTGTGAAATTTTGTTTCTTGCTCAGAAAAAAAATGCCACAGAAATTGGTGTGAGGTTGAATACAGAGCGCAAGGAGAGCACTATGGGAAAAACTCATGTTTTCTCATTTCAAAAAGAGTGAAATGTTGATTGCTGAAAAACCTCGTTCTGGATATCTGTCAACTTCCCAAACAGGCAAATGTGTCAACAAAATTCATGTACCTCTGCTCAAAAACAGCTGATGGGCCATTGAAAAGTTGGGGAAGTTATCTGGACTATCTTGAAGCTCCATTCAGCGAATTGTATCAGAAGATTTGGGAATGAGAAGGGCCAGTGTGAAATTGTGCCTTGGGGTCTAGCAAAAGGAGCATCAGGTGGAAACATGCTGGGCTTTGAAAGAACAGGTCTGAAGCAACCCAGACTTTTTTCCAAGGTCATTACTTGTGAGGAGACATGGTGTATTGTTACGAAAGCAAAAAGCAATCAAGCCAGTGAAAGATGCCATCATCATCTCACCCCCAAAAGAGTGAAATCAAAGATCAAGACAATGCTTTTAGTTTTTGGGTTTTTTTTTTTTTGGATATGAGGAGAATAGTGCATTTGGAGTTCATTCTACCAGGTAAGACTGTTAATCAAGCTTTCTATTTAGAGGTTCTTAAAATATTTTGTAACAGTGTGCTACAAAAAGCGGCCTGGTATATGGCATATAGGAGACTGGTTTTACCACCATAGCAATTCACCTGCTCACACAGCAATCTCGGTGCCAGGTTTTGGCAAAAAACAGCATGCCTCTCTTGCCCCATGCACCTGGCTTAACCGACCTTCCTCCGTGTGATTTTCAGACACTTGCTTATTGTAGAGGTTCTCCAGCGAAAACTTCGTTTTTTTCTATTGCACAACTAGTATATCGGTTATTTACTTATGACCCAATCAAGACTGAGTTTCAGGTTTTAATAAATAATTTCTATTGTTGACTTGACTTTAGTCTTAAGATAATAGACTGAGGATATATTTGCATTTTTCCCCAGGCTTGGTGTGAGTTAAGAATCTTGCCTTAGAATGACAGTTTAAGAATTCTTTCCAGAGAGGAGGTGGGGGTGGGGGGAGAGGAAAGGATGTGGGTGTTAACAAGCTCAGGGACAAGGGAACACCATGTGATTTAAAATCAATGGAGAGAAGGGTGTAGGAGGCCTGGTAGGGATTGATCAAGGGCAATGTAACTGAGAGGAATTACTGAAACCCAAATGAAGGCTGAACATGATAGTGGGACAAGAAGAAAGTAAAATGAAATAGGCAAAGGGCATTTACAGAGATCTAAATACAGGCATGTGCAAATATATTTATATATGATGAATGGAAAATAGATCTATGTACATATATTTATAGGTTTAGTATTAACGTAGCAGATAGAGTTTGGGCCTCCACTCAAATACTCCCTCATCGCAAGAACACTTTGTTCTATTAACCTGGTATTCCATGAGGCTCACCTTCCCGACACGAACACTGAAGACAAACAGGGCGCATAAGCAAGTGTGGTGAAGAACGCTGATGATGCCCAGCTGTCAAAAGAGATAGTGTCTGGAGTCTTAAAATCTTGAAGATAAACAAGCAGCCATCTAGCTAAGAAGCAACAAAGCCCACATGGAAGAAGCACACCAGCCTGTATGATCACGAGATGTCAACAGGATCAGGTATCAGGCATCAAAGACCCAGAACAAAAATCATATCATTGTGAATGTGGGGAAATATGGAGTGGAGATCCAAAGCCCATCTGTAGTCAATTGGACATCCCAATTGGACATCCCTGCTCCCGCCACTATCATCACCCCAATTCTACCTTACAAATCTGGCTAGACCAGAGCATGTACACCAGCACAGCTAAGAGCTAGAAACACATGGATTCCAGGACAGATCAACCCCTCAGGATCAATATTCAGAGTAACCATACCAGGAGGGTAAGGAAAAGGTTGGGGAGACAAGGGGAGCCAGTCACAATGTCCTACCTATAACCCCCTTCCCAAGGGATGGACAACAAAAAAGTATGTAAAGGGAGATAACGGACAGTGAAAGACCTGAAAAAAGATGACAAATTACCATGAAGGATGGAGGATGGAGAGGGAGGGGGGGGAATGAGAAGGTGATACTAAGGGCTCAAGTAGAAAGAAAATGTTTTAACAATGATGATGGCAACAAATGTACAAATGTGCTTGACACAATGGATCTACATATGGATTGTGATAGGAGTTTTATGAGCCCCCAATAAAATGATTAAAAAATAAAAAGAATCTTAGCCTGAAAGACCAAACACCAACTCAAATGCATTGGGACTTTCTATCTCTGGGAAGAATTCTTTTTTAAAAAATTAGTATGTTGTTATTTTGTCCTGTCCAACGTCTCTCTTCACCCACTTTTCTGTTGTCCATCCCCCAGGGAAGAGGTTATATGTAGAACTTTTTAATCAGTTCCCCCTTTCTATCCCATCTTCCCTCCACCCTCCAGGCATTGCCACTCTCACCACTGGTCCCGAAGGATTCATCTGTCCTGGATTTCCTGTGTTTCCTGTTCCTGTCTGTACCAGTGTACATCCTCTGGTCTAGCCAGATTTGTAAGGTAGAATTGGGATCATGACAGTGATGGTGAGGGGGAAGCATTTAAAAACTAGAGGAAAGTTGTATGCTTCATTGTTCCTACACTGTGCCCTGACCGACGTGGCTCCTATAAGGGGATGTCCAATTGTCTACAGATGGGCTTTGGGTCCCTGATTCACACACTTCCCTCAATCATTCTCAATGATATCATTCTTAATGATATGATTTTTTTGGTTCTTTGATGCCTGATACCTGATCCCTTTGACACCTCGTGATCACATAGGGTGGTGTACTACTTACATGTGGGTTTTGTTGCTTCTGAGCTAGATGGCCACTTGTTTACCTTCAAGCCTTTAAGACCCCAGATGCTATATCTTTTGGTAGCTGGGCACCATCAACTTTCTTCACCACATTTGCTTATGTACCTGTTTTGTCTCCAGTGATCATTTTGGGAAAGTGAGCATCACGGAATGCCAGTTTAATAGAAGATGTTTTTGCATTGAGTGGGTTTTGCAAGATGTTTTTGCATTGAGTGAGTACTTGAGTGGAGGCCTAATGTCCATCTGTGACCTTAATACTAATCTGATAAATATATGCACATAGATTTATTTTGCCAGCATCATATATAAATGTATTTATATATGTACATGCCTGTAATTACACCTCTATAAATGCCCTTTGCCTGCGAGTTCTTTCCTCTATTTCCCCTTACTTTCCTCTTGTCCCCCTATCATGCTCAGCCTTCATTTGAGCTTCAGTAATTCCTCTCGGTTACATTGCCCTTGATCAAGTCCTATCAGGCCTCTTACACCCTCCTTGCCACTGATTTTGGATCACTTGTTGTTCCCTTGTCCCTGGGTTTGTTAACACCACTTCCCCCACGACCCCCTCTCTCATGTCTCCCCTGAACCGTCAGTCCTGTTGTTCTCTCCTCTAGATTGTTCATCCAGCCTATATTATCTCGATAGACCTGCTGAGATAATAGAATGCACAAAAACAAGACAGAGCAAAACAAAGCAATACAAAAAAACAATAACAAAAAGAGAAAAGTCTGTAAATAGTTCAAGGTCTGTTTTTTGACGTTCAGGAATGTTTTCTCCTTTGAATCTGATGGGGTGCCATGCCCTGGTTCCAAAGTCTATTTTTGGTACTCCCTTGGAACTTTCTTGCTCTCTTCCCCTTGCTGTTCTGTTGCACTCCCTCAGTGTTTTGCCTCAGTGTGGTGGGTCAGTTTGGGCGCAATTCCCACAGTGTGTCTCCAGTGTTGTCCCCTGTAGGTCTATGGGTCAGTGAGGGATGTCATGTCATGTAGTGGGACCGGCCATAGGGTCTGTATTAGTCTAGGTACTTTAGAGAAACAAATCCACAGAAACTCATGTATAAGAGAGAGTTTTATATAAAGGGTAAGTGCACATCAAGAAACTATCCCAACCCAGTGCTGCCCAAGCCCACAAGTCCAACATTAACCCATATGTCCAACACCAATCCACAAAGGCCTCCTCCATCTCACAAAGCACACTCTATGATGCCTACTGTAGGAGGAAAGCCGAATCAGTGAATGTGTAAGCATCTCAGTGCTGGCGGGGGTCTCCACACAGCTGCTCCAGCACCCAGGGCTGCACTGGGGTAGGTCCATGCAGCTTCTCTTTGGGGATGTCTTGCAGGAAGTGAGCCTTGTCAGCTGAAGCAGAGAACTGGCTAAGGTAGCTGCACCCTGGTCTGACCATCACAAAGCAAGAGACCTGAGAACTATAAAGGCGAGGTTCACTGAGTTATTTATTTCTCTGCCCTTCAATTAACCCCACATGTGTCTATCAGCCAGGTTGGCACAATCAACTATCTCAGGATCCTCTCTGTGCTTTCGCTGCTCAGAGCAGGGATATCATCCTCAAGGCTTGGTGGACCGGATGTGCTCCACTCTCTCTTCCTACCCCATCATTTGCTCCCGTGTGGTCCGATCAGACATGTCCCTCTCCCTGAGCTGTTACTTCAGTGCTGTCCTCTGAAGTAAGTTCTTCTGGGAAGGGGCGGCTGTCCATGTAGTTGGGATGGGGGCCTGCCCCTCAGACCTCTCTAGTGATTCCCTGCTTCATGCCAGTTTGTTGCATTCACATCTTGGAGCACGGGGTTGAAATTTGGCTCATCTTTCCCTGTGGAGATGTAACCAATACCCTCCCCTTGGATGGGTTAGAGCTCTATTACCACACCACCCTTTTGTTTTTATTTTTACCCCCTCCTTTTTAGTTGGCTACCATATGTCTCCCTGAATTTGGTCTGGTCCCTGCCATACAACCTGGTCCTCACCCCAGGAATGTTTGTACACAGTAGCTTTTTCCCTACGCCCCTTCTGCATTTTTTTTTAAAACTTACCTCAGTGAGCTTGTGTTGTACTTGTTCTTTTGTGCTTGGCCTACTTCACTTAGCATAATTTCCTCCAGTTCTTCCCATGCGGCGATGGGCTTCATGCAGCTAAGATTCTTAAGTGAATTGTGGCCTGTGAAGTCCTGCAACTTTCTGATACTTTATAATGTAAGCAAACGATAAATAAACCGAGGCTATGAAGAAGTGACTTTGAAATTATGAATAGTTGGAATGCATGGACGAAAAGGGTAAGAAAGCAGAGGAGTATTTGTTAATGCCCATGATTCGCAATGGCTCTCTGCCCCTACTTCATTGGCTAGTGCACAAACCTACTGATGCTGCCTCCTAGTGCCTAGGTGGAACAGAGTGGAACTGCTCCTTAAGGTTTCCAAGGCTGTAAATCTTTGAGGAAGCAGACGGTCAAACGTATGTTTCTCCCATTGAGCAGCTGGTAGGTTCAGTTAACAGGCAAGCACTTTGACCACCGCACTCACAGTGTTCCACCCCCATGGAATAAACAAGCTAAGCATGTATTATAAAGATTCAGGAAAGCATATGTATCTTATTTAAATACCATTCCTCTAAAAAGATGTATAATGCCCACACGTAATAGGCATCTAGGCATTTCTGAAGTTGCTAGATCATTTACTGGCCTCTCAAATGAGAACTTCTAAGAAAGATCCATTTTGATGCATGTCAGTCACTTACAGTCTGATATGACCTATCCCTGGCTGCTCAACCAAGAAGATATAAAACAGAGTAGTATTTACCTTGTTTCTTGTTTCTTATGCTTGTTAATGGTTTTGCCACGAGTGTGATCTAGGCAATCTTTCAGCCACAGAGTTGCTGTTGTGTTTCCCTCGTAATTTGAATAATTTGACTTCAGGCATGATGCAATCTGGTAATGGGTAATTGCTGACTCTGTTGAAGAAGTTTTCCCTAGAGTGGCCCAGTGTCTCTCCTCATGAATTCTCAGACACTTGCTTCACCAGAGATGAAATGTCCCAGGGGGCAGACAAAGCCTCTAGCTAGAGGGAGAAGGGTGGATGATAGAGACCATGTTCTTCACATAAGGTCTGTGGTTGGGCTAAATGAAGGACTTCGGACGTGTGTGAAATCCCTGATTTTCACCAGCTGCCTGGCATCTCCTGATAGATACTACGTGTTCAGTCTAACCCTTCTCTGTTTGGACTTCTATAATAATGCACTTCTATAAATAAATACTTTTTCTGAAATTCACATAACAGTAACAGGTTGATATTGAGGCAACAGTGATAAGTATAAGAAGAAATTTTAAGCCCTGACAACTAGATAATAATTCATATTGGTTGTGCCTTCTGAGATAGTTGGCTATTTTGTGTTCTGTCCTTTTTCAAAATTTGGTGCTAAGTTCTTCTGTCTGTACGGGGATTTCTTCTGCTGTTGTTGGCTGATAATTCTTCTCTAATGTTCTTTGCATTTTATTTTCACTTTGTCGTCGAGAGCATAGTTCGTGCAGTGCGAAGGAGAACCCCATTGCACTTTTCCTTTTTCTCCCTCCTAGAAGCCCTCCCAAGGCTAGAATCTCCTCTTTGGTTGATTCCTAACCCCCCCTTTTTTTTCTACTTGAAAATACAGCCATAAGAACAAATCAGTTAAAGCAAGTTTTCTTGTCCTTCAAAAAACAAACTTGCCGATCACATCATGCCTTTACTTATTTTCTTTTTGAAAGGTGACCTTCTAAGATGGGACCATTTGGAAGAAACTAGAGAGTCAAGTTCGCAGGGGCCACATAGAAAATGTAGTCATGCATTTGTATCGGTTCAGTCTTCGTTTTGCATCAGTCTGGGATAAATGGACTTGACTCAGAAAGGCAGTCCCTAAGTGACTTTCAAGCACATGAATGTCCCAAGGCAATTTATTGGACTAGATGGAATTTGGTGGGGTTTCTTTTCCATTGATTCTTAATCCAAAAATAATGCCCATTTCCTTTCAGGTCTTTGCTTTTTAATTCCAGAGAAATTGCACACGAGAAACATAACCCCTGTAATGACAATCCATGAAGTCCTTCAGCCTACTTAGCTTCTACGCTAAACAGACGTCTTCTCCTCACGATGAAGTGGGACTAAGCTACTCTTAATTTTCATCTAGGGTAAAAAATGGTGGCCCCTTTGTGGGCCAGTTGAATTATCTACCTATTTGAGACTTATTTGAAAAATATCCCTCTCCTTCAAAATGCACACATATCCATAATCCTTACATGTAAAACATATGAGTAGCAAACCACCCTGAAGCTATTTTAGTCATAACAAGTCAAGAATTTCTGATTTAGGAGCATGTGATTTAAGAGCATGTGCAGTAGATGTTTAAAGCTCAGGTTTTGGAGATAGTCAAACACGATTTCAATATCCTGCATTCCACTTAATAACTGTGGGACCTTAGGCAAAATAGTTTAAATCTGAATGTACCAGTTTCCTCTTCTATAAAACACACATTAAGTACACATAAAACGAATTCGCTGTGGGGGATACTCAAGTCCTCTATGAACCATGAGAAGGGATACTGGAAGCTACAATTTGTAATCCTGTCCTCTGACTCACAAACATAAAATGTCCCAAACTATGACATGTCGCAAAATCATCAAAATTCAAGATGTTCCCATCCCAGCTGGTTCAGACCCATATGTTCTGAAGCAAGACCACTACACCATAAAACTGATTTAATTGTAATTCTGCATAGATGCATGTGCTTTAAAGGCCAACCCACTAATTATTGTGGTAAGTCACGTAATTACTGAATTTATAAATTCTGCCGAGGCCTTGTTTAATAGCTTGTCCCCCAAACAACCCATAACATCTGAATTTCCCATTTTGAGACACTTTTGCTACTGCTGCCTCTATTACATAGAGTTGAATTGATTTTGGTTTATAACCCATGGCAAGGCACTTGGATGAGTCGAATCACCAACTTTTTTTGGTATCAGCCAAGTGCTTAACTATTATACTACCGGGGCATATTAATGAGCCATTACCGATGCATACATGATTAGAGATTTTCACTAGTGATTTCCATATAGCTTCAACCACTACTAAACAGCATCTCCCCCATGCCCCACCCCCTGCCATCTCTTGTACACAGTTATCCTCCTGAACCCAACTACACTCAGCCCAGGTGCCGTACAGTCAACTGAGACTTACAGAGACCACAGGTATGTGACAGTGGGACTGGGCTCTATAGGATTTCAGTGGCTGACTTTCCTGAAGCAGACAGTCAGGTTTTTCTTCCAAAGCACCTCTGCATGGATTTTAATTCCTAGCCTTCTGTTAGCAGTCAATCTTGTTAATCATTTGCATCATCCAGGGATTCTGAGAAGTGCTCGCCCAGGGTGCGCTGAGCTCATTCCCTGTTTTCAGGGCGGGTGAGGGCCACCCCCCCCACCCCCCAAAGGGGAGAGTAGAGTAGTTCTGCTGACTCTGGGAGTAAACCAGGGGTGAGACTATCAGCATGCCATTGGCAGGCAGACAGAGACCCCACGGCCTTCCTCCCCTACCTTCACACGTATGTATTTCTCCCATCTCCCCACAGTGCTCAGCCTTTTAATTTTCAAAACACATACTGAACTCATTTGTTTCAAAATCTAACAAGAGTGAAAAAAGATGGGGTGAGAAACCTTACAAGTATCTTTTCCCCTCCCTGGCCTCATTCCTATCCGGTTCCCATAGTTCAGCACTCTTTTTAAATGCTTAGGTCTCTTTTCAGGGTTTCTAAAATTCATGGTGCGCGAGTTCATGGTTGAAGCGATTGTAGGGCCACTAGCTTGTTTTCAGTGGACATTTGTCATGTTGCTCTCCATTGGCTTGTGCCAGGTTGCGTTTCTTCTGTTATTGCAGAGGAGTACCCGCCCTTCCTAGTCCAGGAACACACTGCATAATCAAACGGTTGTTATTTTTGCCACTTTAACAGGTGAAAAATTCAGGGTTCCGATGGTGTTTTAATTTGTATTGTCAGTTTAAGCTTTTAAAGTAATGTTTTATGTTTCTTTTATATAAATTATGCATTCATGTATATCATCTATTTTCTATTGAGTTGCGCTTTTTATTTTCAGAGACTATTTATTAGTGAGATGAATCTGTTAATATGATAGCAGTTGCATGGGAAAGTCAAAAGTATTGCTACTGGGATTCTATGCATGCATGCATGAGTTTGTTCCAAACAAAACATGTTTAAACATATCTCTGCCATCAGTGGATGGCAGCAGACCAATTCTCTTACTAACACAGTTACCTTAATGTGGCAGGTACTCAATCTCCTGTCAACTTGGGAAGGGGTGGAGTCTAGTCTGACAGTTAGGCCATAGCCAATGAGGCCTCAGGGTGGGCATGGCCTTCTCTTGAAGATTCTGGGAACTTCTGTATTCCTCTCTGGAGGCTGGCAACACTCACTGATTCCTCTTCCTGTTGATAGGATGTTCTGAGGCACTAGAGTTGGAGGAGCCATGTGGAGACCCACACCAGCACTAAGATGCTTCCACCACCACTGGATCCACAAGACTTTCCACCCACTGGCCTGTGATCTTCCTGCACTCAGCGTCATTGCATGTGTTGCGTGAGTCTAAAAAGGAGCTTATAGACTGGTATGCAAAAATTGTGCTAATATCAGACGTATGGACTTGATCTGACCTGGGCTTGGATGTTTTCTCAATATATAATGGCTCTTTTATTAAAAAAAACTTTTTCTTATAAACATATGAGTCTCTCCCTGGATTTGTGTCTCTAGTCTACCTGGACTAACACACTTAGCATAATCAGTGCACTTTAAAGAAATGAAAAGCTCTAATCAAGAAAAAAAGAGCTTCTAGTGGAATCTTCTCAACCAGTTAAACTCAAGACAGTGATATTAGCTCAGAAGGTCGTGACAATGCTTTCTTGGGTCCTAAGAGGGAAACTTAATAAATTGTTTCTAAAGACAGAGGATGTTTGCCGGAGCTTATTGTGAAGAAGTTCTCAGGAAAGTGAACGCTGCACTGGTGAGAAAATAGCCGGAAAAGTTGCACCGAGCAATTGCTTTCCATTGGGGAAACATGTCCACTCCTCCAGGGTGGCCAGGGCCGTTGTAGGAGAATTTCATGGTGAAAATTGATCCCTGATATTGCCCCTTTAGCTTGCTTTTTGTTCTCCAAACTCAAGGCCATTTTAAAGGAACATAATTTGAGTAGGTCAAGGTTTCCCAAACTGGTGTGGTATAAAAGAGGGCAGACATGCTTCCAGAGTGTCTAATCAGAACTGTATATAACTAGATAGCGTTTATGTTGAGAAACAACAGCTCCACATTTTGATATCCTTGCTTACCAAAAGGTTCTATCAAGTTGCAACAATACCTTTTGACTTTACTATTTTCCCACACCAAAGCCAAACTCACTGCCATCGAGTCAATGCGGACTCATAGCGACCCCTGGGGGGTTTCTGAGACTGTGACCATTTATGGGAGGAGAAAGTCCAGTCTTTCTCTCACAGACAAGCTGGTAGTTTCGAACTGCCAACCATGCAGATTGCACTCCCTGTAAGTTTTCCTTTCTTTTGAAACAGCTTGATTACTTTTTGTGCATTTTATTTTGTGTCATTCAGAAGGATTTACTTCCATGTAGACAAGCTCAATCACTTTATGGTTCCTGTATTCTGAATTGGCATTATAAAGATTTTATTTTATAATGAAGGTGAAAGTCAACTTTATAAGAAAAGTATAGGTAAATGAGAATGCCAAGGTCACTTTTAAAAAACTTTATAATAGCTAAAAGGTGCAAACAGTCTAAAAGCCAGTAAACAGATTAACTGATAAACAAAATGTGGTATAAGAGGAGTGGCGATACTGGGAGAGTAGAGGGTGAGTGGTTTGGAAAGGGGGAAGTGATTACAAGGATCTACATGTGACCTCCTCCCTGGGGGACGGACAACAGAGAAGGGGGTGAAGGGAGATGCCGGATAGGGCAAGATATGACAAAATAATAATCTATAAGTTATCAAGGGCTCATGAGGGAGAGGGAGAGGGGAGGGAGGGGGGAAAAAAGAGGACCTGATGCAAAGGGCTTAAGTGGAGAGCAAATGCTTTGAAAATGATTAGGGCAAAGAATGTACAGATGTGCTTTATACAATTGATGTATGAATATGTATGGATTGTGATAAGAGTTGTATGGGCCCCTAATAAAATGTTTAAAAAAGGAAAATTATATCATTAAAAAAAGAGGAGTGTTCAACAAGTTCATGAAAAAACTGAATTAAGAGATAATAGAATTTTTCTGTGAAGTTTTGAAGCCACTTCACATAAATGCAAGGGATATTCCTGAAACATAAAGAGGTATGAAGTTTTGGTATATATTACAAGATGGATGTGGTTAGCTTTGGGTTGCCAATTGCAAGGCTAGCAGTTCAAATCCACGGGAGAAAGATGGGGTTTTCTACTCCCTTAAAGCGTTACCATCTTTGTGAATTGACCTTGAACTTGATGACAGTGAGTTTGTTTTTCTGGCCCTCCTTGTGGTAACCACCTAGGTTCAATACATATTTTTATAAGCGGGATTATAAATTAATTATCCCTTTATGACTAACATTTCACTTAGAATACTATTTTCATGGTCCATCCATGTTGTAATTAAGGGAATTCAATTTCTATTAATGGTGGTGAATAATTGAAAGTGATTTGGTGATGATTTCATAATGTAATGGGTTTAATCACTGGATTAGACGTGTGAAAATATTGTGCTGACTAATCCTTTGTTCTTTAAGTTTTGACAATAAAGCAACCGAAGGAGGAGGAGGAGGAGGAAAAGGAGCGGAGTGAACATTGGAGACTCCTACTGACAGATACTGTAACAATTTTAATGATGTGGTGGCGGCATATAAAGAGACAGATGGAATAGGCAAAGAATATAACAATTATTATAGTAGGACAAAATACATAGAAAAATTGAAGAAAATGCTTAAAACAATTTGCTATTGAATAAAGATAACAGCCTCACATGAGCACAGAAAATATGGACTATTGAATGATCGGAAGTGAGACAGCAGGGTCACCATCTGGAAGAAAACAGAGCTGGATCTTTACTCTGGGTAAATTTCAAATGAATCAAAGAGCTGAATGTTAAAAATAGTAACTTCTAGAACAATTCCAAGAGGAAAGAGCTTAACTGGTTTTCTTAAAAAAAAAACAAACCATTTTATTAGGGGCTCATACAACTCTTATCACAATCCACACATACATAAATTGTGTAAAACACACCTGTACATTCATTGCCCTCATCATTATCAAAGCATTTGCTCTCCACTTAAGCCCTTGGCATCAGGTCCTCTTTTATTTCCCTCCCTCCCCGCTCCCCCCTCCCTCATGGGTCCTTGATAATTTATAAATTATTATTTTGTCCTCTCTTGCCCTGTTTTTCACCTGATACGTGGATATTTTCTGTCTTTGTGATTCCATTTATTTGAAATGTCCAAATTACATTTAAATATAAAGACTCAAAAGGTGTATTATTAGTGGTTGCTCGTGGCTGGGAAAGGGGATGATGAACTGATTGAAAATAGGCATGTGGGATATTTCTGGAGATGATAGAAAAATCTCTGAATTGGGTTGTGGTCATGGTACATTTACTGTATATTTAAAACACCTGAGATGTAGGGTAACTAGATTGTCCCTCGTTGTTGCTAGGTGCTATGGAGTCACTTTTTCTCCTGGTTATTCCAGGTTCAGCAGCATGGAGTGATGCCCAGTCCGCCACCCTCCTCATAATGGTCAGCCTGAGTCCATCGCTGTGACTACTGTGCTAAACCTCTTCCCCGAGGGCCTCCCTCACGCTCATTGGTAATTCAAAAGCAAACAAAGGAAAACTCTCGGTTGTAAAGTCAATTCCAACTCAGATCAATTCCACGCGTATCAGAGTAGAAGTGCGCTCCAAGAGTTTTCAAAAACTGATTTTTTCAGAAGTAGACCACCAGGCCTTTCTTCCAAGGAACCTCTGGATAGAGTAGAATCGACAACCTTCTGGTCTACAGCTGAGCATTTCCATTCTGCATGTCACCACCCACAGTCTCAGAGCCAAATAGATTAGACACTTAATAATAGTTACTGCTACTGTTCCTTAGAAATCACAGGTGATCTCAGCCTTGATAGGTGACTTATGGGACAATAAAACATAGGAAACGAACTAGATACTTAGTGTTCTTGATAAGAATGGCTATTCTGTGTCCAGGTAAATTACTTATCTTGATCTAAGTTTTTATGCAATTTTAAAAAAAGAAATAGTGCACCTTAAATTATGAACCACTGGTTTATGGCTTACTTGGACTGAAGGTTTATTTAGCGTTGTAAAGTAAAAAGAAAAAAGAAAGTTACATATTATGAATATGAATAATCACAGCCCTTACTTGTAGTAGGAGTCTATAGAGATGGTTGTCGCCAGGGGTTGTCAACTCAAGGCCACTTTACATACTACAGAATGACACTGCTGCCTTGGTCCTGTGTCATCTTCACAGTGTCAGACAATTGAGTTCATTGCTGTACTTATTGTGCCCATCCATCTTGCTACGGGGCTCCCAAAACTTTCTGGTTCCTCTGCTTAACCAAACGTGATGCCATCTTCGAGAGAAGAACCTCTCCCGTTGATGTCTCCAAAACAAAAGAGGGAGACAATATTCTGTTGTGACCCATAAGGTTTCCTTGGATTCATTTTTGGAAGTACATAATCAGGCTTTCTTGTTACTATGGCTCAGTCCAGAAGCTCTGATGAAACCCGTCCACCATGCGTGACATTGCTTCTAGCAGACAATATGCAAGTGACCACGGTCTAAGAAACGGATAGACGAGTGGTGTATAATTCAATAGAGCTGGTATAACAAGGATGGATTCACGCCAGATAGCCCTAGAAAGAGTAAACCCAGAGGTACCAACTGCACTGATTGCCCCCTAAGAAATTGGAATTGTTAAGACTGTAGCCACCAGCAATGAAAAAAGAGGGCAGAGTTAGAAGAAAGAGAGAATTTTCTTTTGAGGACCTAATCTGCCTCCATGTGCTATCTTGCTTTCCGCAGGTCCTGACAAGCTTGATTGCAAATGGCATCCTAACTTGCTTCCACAGATGGTGACCAGAACAGCCTGCCTCATAGCTGAACAATAACCAACATGCCTTCTTGACCTCAGCCCAGTTGTTGCTGCTCTGGCTTAATTGGCTTTACATGGAAGTGCTTCAACGGCAAGTAAGTCATTTTTTTTAAAGGAATTTTGCCAGAAAACAATTAATGTCGAATACACAGCTTTTATATTGGATGCTGCAGTTCCTGTCTGAGGCTGCATTTATTTATGCTTCTGTCTGAAGGCGATAACACACCAGCTGAAGGATGGAGCAAAGCAGGCCCACGGGAAGAGCACTGTGGTTGGTCGAAGTCTCCACTTGGCTTTTGAAGCCTGCAGCTGTGGCTGCCTTTGCCAAAATGATAGCAATCAACAGCACCCAGGCAACAGGCTCTTCTTTCTTTTTCCAAGTTGAATTTACGAGACTCGTTCATAATCTGGAGAGAGCCCTAACAACTGTGGGAATGTTCCCATGAAATCTTCCATGCAAAGGGATATCATTTAAATTCGGTGGGGATTGCGATGCCCATCTCAAATGTGGCTCTCAGGAACAAATACCGTGTCTTCGGTTTACATCTCTCAGGAGCCTCCGAACGTTTCACTGACCCTATAGTTCTCTCAATCTATGTTTTATTGGACGTCACTGAGATTCTATTAGATTTCATTTAGCCTTGCAATGTTATCACAGAGGAGGATTGCATGGAGGATACAATCCTATAGCTGGACGCTTAGAGAATTCCGCATCCGATTGGAAGGGCATGGTAGGTGAGTTCAGAGAGATGGATGGCATGCTCGGGCATTGTTCACTGAGGTCTCCTAGTCCTCACCCTGGGCGATAACTGGTGTCATGAGATCTGGAAGGGGTTAAAAGTTTCTACAGTTACTACAGCAAGCAAAGTGGAGGAAATTAAGGTTTCCTCTGCTAAGGACTCATAGAAGTTCCCTGAACACTGGTCTCTCTCCTGGTCGTCTAAATGTCAATTTTCTTTTCTTTCTGGATGAAGCCTGATTATACTATTGGGTGAAAACAACCCAGATTGCCTGTGTTAAATCATCCCTTATATTTTCTTAGGAAGATTTGATGATCTTCAAAATGAAGAAGTGTTTGTTTGTTTTTTTATATCATGCAGGGGAAAAGGATACACTAACCATTCTTGATTCTTTGATCAGTCTAATGCCATTCAATACATTGATTTCTTCTCTTGCTAACTCTTTCTGCCAGCCTCTCTTCATATTTTAAGCAAATATAGAGTGAATAAAAATTGTCACAAAATCAAAGACAAATTAGAAAGAATAGTATGTAAGAATGCACAGAGCACAAGCAACAAAAGACAAAAAATAAGATAAAGAAGATATTGTCAAAGTTAAAAAAAACAACGTTGGGGTAAAGGAGATTACC
Organism: Tenrec ecaudatus; assembly: GCF_050624435.1. NCBI lineage: Eukaryota > Metazoa > Chordata > Mammalia > Afrosoricida > Tenrecidae > Tenrec > Tenrec ecaudatus. The sequence goes on from NC_134538.1 coordinate 9,580,454, forward strand.
ACAAAAGTAAAAGAAAATCTACAGAATGGAAGAAAATATGTACAAGTCATAGATCTGGCAAGGGTCTAGCATCCAGAACACATAACCGTTAAAACACAACCACAGAAAGACAAACAATCTCATTTAAAAATTTGGGTTTGAGCAATTCCAACTATAAAAATTGGAACAACATTTCTCCAAAGAAGATATACAAAAAACTTACTGGAACACACAAAAAATTGTGAATGTCATTAGACATTATGGAAATGCAATTCAAAATGACAATGAATTGCTACTACAGTCACTGAAGCTCCCCGCTATTGAGTTGATTCCCTGCTGAGAGTGACTCTATAGGACAGAGTAGAAGCGTCCCTTTGGGTTTTCTAGATTTCTTTATAGCTTAAAATGGGAGCAGACAGCCTGATCGTTGTCCCATGGGGGAGACTGGTGAGTTTGAACTGCTGACCTTGAGGTTAGCAGCTAAATGCCATGAGAGCTACTTTGTCTCTAGACTGGCAATAATCATGGTGCAAACATTCACCAGTGTTCGTGAAGTTGTGGGGAACTCGGAACCTTGTGCTGTGGGTGGAGCAGCGTGGTTAGGCGGGTATACACAGGGATACTAATTGTGTGGTCAGCAGTTAGAATGCACGAGCTGCTTTACAGGAGAGCAGATGAGGGATTCTGCTCTAAGATTTATAACTGCAAAAACCTACACGGGAAATTCTACTCGGTCCTACTGAGTTATTATGAGCCAGAATCACCTTGGTGGAAATGAATCTGAATTTTGTGTGTGTGCGTTTGTGTGTGTACTGTTGGTGAGAATGTAAAATGATACAGCTGCCATGGAAAAGTCAAACCAGTCCATTTGAAATCTGGTGCTGGCAAAGAATATCGAAAGTACCATGGACTGCCTGAGGAACAAACAAATCTGTCTGGAGGAAGGATAGTCAAAATTCTCCTTAGACATGAGGATGGAGATAATTCATCTCATGCACTTTGGGCATGCTGTCCATCAGTCCCTGGCAAAGGACATTACGCTTAGTAAATAGGAGGGGCAGCAATAATCATTGATGGGATGGATCAACACAGTGCCTGCAACTACGGGCTCAGAAAGGTCAGCAATTGTGAGGATGGCACAGGACTGAGCAGTGTTCTGCTCTTTTGTCCACAGAACACGAACTGACTCGATGGCTCCATACAACAGCAATAAGGCAAATGGAAGAACTGATGGAGTCAAAGAGCTGAACAGAAAACTTCAAAGGACAGGCAGAGAAGACGAATCTAACAGAATGAACATGCAAAGACCTAGAGTTGGCAAACCAAAGCGGAAAAACATGCTCAACATATCTTAAACTGAAAGAGCTCAAGAAAAAGTTCAGGCCTAAAGTTGCAATATTGCGTGATTCTATGGACAAACAATTGAAGGATGCAACAAGCATCCAGAGAAGATGGAACGAATGCACAGAGTCCCTGTACCAAACATAACAACTCTACTCTCACTTCAAGAAGTAGCATATGAGCCAGAGCCAATGCGTAGAACAAAGTTCACGCAGCACTGAAAGCATTAGGCAAACACAAAGCTCCAGGAATTGATGGGATATCAATTAAAATATTTCAAAGAGCTGATGAGACACTGGAAACACTTACTTGTCTATGCCAGGAAATTTGGAAGAGAGCACTTGGCCATCTAACTGGAAGAGATCCATATTTGGACCCATTCCAAAGAAAGGTGACTCAACAGAGTGCTCTAATTTGAACAATATCATTGATATTACGTGCAAGCAAAATTTTGATAAATTTAATCTAACAACGGTCACAGCCACACAATAACAGAGAGCTACCAGAGGTTCAGGCTGAATTCACAAGAGGACGTGGAGCAGGACCTTTCATTGCGGATGTCAGATGCATCTTGACCTTGAGAAGAATAGGAATTCCAGAACACTTTATTGTGCTTATGTGGAACTTGCACGTGAATCAAGAGGCAGTTGTGAAAACAGAAAAGGGGATAGTGCATGGTTTCAAATCAGGAAAGGTGTGTTTCAGGGTTGCATCCTCTCACCTTACGTACTCAATCTGTACGCTGAGCAAATCCTCAGAGAAGCTGGATTATATGAAGAAGAATGTGGCATCAGGAAGCGGGGAAGGTTTATTAACAACCTGTGATGTGCCGGTGATGTGCAACAAGCCTTGCTTTCTGAAAGTGAGGAGGACTTGAGGCACTTGCTCCTGAAGAGCAAGGATTGCAACCTTCAGCACGGATTGCAACTCAATGTCAAGAAGACCAAAATCCATACAACTGGACCAAAGTTAACACCATGATAAATGGATAAAAGTTTGCAGTTGTCAAGGACTTTTTCTTGCTTGTATCCATAAGAGATGTCCAAAAGCAAAGATGTTACTTTGAGGACTAAGGTGTGCCTGACAGAAGTCCTGATATTTTCAATCGCCTCTGTAGGCATGTGAAAGTCAGCGAGGAAGCTAGAAGGATAATTGGTTTGCTTGAGTTGTGGTGCTGGAGAAGAATATTGAAAGTTCCATGTACTGCCAAAAGGACAATCCAATGTGTCTTGGAAGAAACATGGCCACAGTCCTCCTTAGAGGCAAGGATGGCGATACTGTTTTTTTGCTCACATACTATGGACATTGCTTCCAAAGACACTAGATCTTGGAGGACATCGTGCTTGATAAAGTAGGAAAAAGCCCCAAACTCAGTTCTATTGAGTTGCTTACAACACATCGTGGCCCCATAGGACAGGGTAGAACTGCCCCTGTGAATTTCCGAGACTGTAACTGTTTAAAGGTGAGAAAGGCTTGTCTTTCTCCTGTAGGGAAGCTGGTGGTTTCGAACTACTGGCCTTGCAATTAGTAACCCAAATGCTTAACCCATTATGCCATTAGAGTTCCTTGGTAAAGTAGCGCAGCAAAAATGAGGAAGATCCTCAAGGAGGTGGAATGATGCAGTGGCTGTGACAACGTGCTAAAGCACAGGAAGCATTGTGCGGATGGTGCAAGACTAGGCAGTGTTTCATTCAGGCTCCTGACCCCTAACAGCAGCAGTAGCAGCAGCCATGGAAAACAGTTTGACTGTTCTTCAAACATTAAACACAGAAATACCTTGAAAATTAGCAGTTCCGAACGTAGGTAGATCCTAAAAAGAGTTGGAAACAGGTCTTCAAACTCAGATACACATACGTTCGCTGAAGCACAATTCACAATAGCCTAAAATAGAAACAACATGGATGTATATCAATAAAAGAATGCATAAGCAAATTATGAGAGGCATACACGCATAGGAATGTCATTCAACTATGAAAGGTATGAAGTAGGCTATGTGTTTCAATGTAGATGAACTTTCCAAACATTGTGCTTAATGAAAGAAATGAGACATATATGATCATATATTATGATGATATTGTATGATTTGTATAAACTATGTAGGATAGGTAAACCTCTACAGATAGAAAAAAGATTGTTGGTTACTAAGAAGAGAGAGAGGAGGAGACGGGGTTTTCTTTTGGGGCAGTTTTGGAATTAGAGGTGGTGGTTTGCCTTCTTGGGAATAGGCGAACTGCCACTTTCATAGATGATTCAAAATCACTCAGGGGCCACTCGGCGTCTGTTATGCAAAAGCCTGGAACTAAGTAGTGAAGTTTCTTACAAAATATTTCAAAAGCAATTAATGTAACTGAGTTAATGTCACCGACTTGTACTGTAAATACATTTAAATGAAAAAAAGTATTAAACATTTAAAGGTAAACATTAAAAAGTGAGCAGCCAAATCTAGAAAATGATTAATTTTATGTTAATTTAATTTCAGTTTTTTAAACAATCAAGCAAAGGGAAACAAAGGCCCACATATAGGTACTAGAAGGCATGTATATCGTTATTAAAATTGGACCGAAATTTTGGCTTTGAGATTTCTAGTAGACAAAGCAAAAGCAAATCATCATCAGTTATATGAATTAATTCCCTTGACCACCTAGAAAAAAATATACCAGTTTCTCTTGAAAAGTAAAGATACCCTTGACACTTGCTCTAAAAGTTTGAATCTGTGGCTTCCTGTGATATAAGAGCCAGGTGGTGCATGGCATGGAGACAATGGCTTTATAATACAATTCATACTGGCAATTGTTGTTTGCCATTTCAGGTTCCAAGCGGACAATGTATATTCATTAACTCTGCTGAGATGGTGGAGGGCATGAATAAATAATGTATTCTCATTTTACAAAATTCTGGTATCAGAATTGCAATTAATCCAGAAAGAAAACCAAGTTAATATCTGTATTTCTTATCTTGTATAGCCAGTGTTCAATATCGGTCTATCAAGCTTTCGTAAGAGCACTCACCACTGAGCTCTGCTTCCACCAACAGCTAGTGTTGATATATGATTGGAAAGAGGTACCCTTGAAGATGTCACCAGTAATCACTTTTGAGGACGCCGGACCACTTCTAAGGTGGTCATGAACTCAAACCCATTTTCCTTTGGAGAGCACTTTGTTACTACGGACCTTACTGAGCAGAAAGATGCTGCTCTTCAAATTCTGCATGCACGTTTAAAAAACAAAGCAAATAATAAACAGAGGTGTCACTGAGTCATTTCTGATTCATGGTAGCCCCTTGGGTGTCAGGAGGGAACTGCTCATAAGGTCTTCAGTTGCTGGATTTGGAGGGAGTTGATCACTCTGCGTTTCTCCCAAAGAGCCTCAGGTTGGACTCAAACCCCCAAACTTGCTGGTATTAGGGGCGCGGGGGCTGGTGGGGGTGTCTATTAGCTCTCTCTCTCTCTCATATTTGCTAAGTTTGAGACAGATTGATAAAGATCAAAGTCAAAGAATCGTATCCACTGGGAGCTAGCTGTACATGGGAGTCAGGATACAATGAGACAGGAAAAAATGAATCAGACAAGATTAGCTCAAAGAAATTCAAAGTATCAGAATACAAGATGCCTTCGAGAAAAAGCACCTATCACTTATGATTTATATTTTACCTGTGTTATACAGATACTATTTTTGAACTATGATGGGGCTTCGAAAGGTATAGAATTTCTCCACAAATTTTTTTGAAGCTCCCTTATATTACAGGAATGAGGTCTGGGGCCCTAGAAATCTCTAATTAGTTATCCACGAGTTCCCCGCCTATCGATTCCACAGTCTTCACAACTTCAGGTGATAGAACATGCTCAGCATATCGAATGACAGTCTTAGAATCAATACAGTCGATAGTAAGCTTGAAGGTCCCGCTTTACAAGGTGAAAATAAGATTTCTAAATTTTAGAAGCTACCCTTTACTTAATGAGAACAAGCTGAGTATTGGTGTGTAGAGCTTTCAAGAACTGCAGAGGGGCTGAATGTATGACTTAAGGGAAGATCCTCACACAGGATGGAAAAGCAAAAGGCATTTCTGTGTTGGGTGTAAAGATTGCTGCAGAAAAAGGGAAAGACAAGAAAGCCATGATCGAATGAAAGCTGTCCTGCCATTTGACCAAGCTCATCACCAGAAAGACTCTTTTATACTTAAAATCAGCCAGGGATATAAAAGATGTGCTTACATTTACAGACTACAGAGGCATATATACCAATCTCCATATATAAACCATTGCTGTGCCGTCGATTCTAACTAACTCATGGAGACTCCACGGATGTGAGAGGAGACTGAGAAGGGGTTCAAGGACTAATTTTTTAGAAATAGATCATTAGGGATTGCTTCTGAGACACCTCTAAGTGGCTCATACCTCCAGCCTTTCAGTTAGTAGTGAGTGTGCAAACCACTTGTAAGACCCAGGAACTCAGGATTATACACAGACATACACACACAAGCACAACACACACACGTGTGTTGTTCATATTAGCGGCAATCCACTTGGTTCTGATTCACAGCAACTCTAAATAGGGTTTCTGAGAATGGAAATCCTCATAGGAACCTGCAGTCTCATCTATTTCTTTTGAAGTAGCTGGTGGGTTTGGACTGCTGACCTTCTAGTCCAATGTCTGAATTAGTGATGGTGGCCCTTGCTGCCCCAGAGGCTGCAGCCCACCCCTGATCACCACCACCACCAACCTTTCTAAGCTTCTGTTGGCTTCTTGGTGAGGAGGAACACATGGTGGAGAGGGGGTCTTGCCTTGTCACACACCCTGAGACAAGAAGTGACTGAATGTGAGGCGGGGCATTGGTGCCAAAGACAGGACACCGCCTTAACTCTAGAATAATGCCAGTATTCACATACTCTATTCTTTGGGACCTAATGGTGTAGCCAAGTAAGGAATAGGTCTATATACCAATATCTCTGGACCCAGCATTCATTGAATGGATGCACGTGTCTTATCATCAAACTTCTCCAGGTCTTTGCTTATTTGTTTAATATCTTTTATATCACAAAAGAGATTGACTCAAGATTCAACTTAACCCTGTTGATTGCATCGTGCTTCATTAAAATAACTGCCTTTCATCCTGCCTTATTAATCTCATAGAGGTTAAGATTTACAATATGTAAGATACATACATCAGATCACAAATGGAGAAGAATTACAAAAACCATGATAATCATGCCTCAGCGCGACACATTTCTGAGGGACACAATATAACCCATAACAATATCTGAAATAAATTTATTTATACATTTTCAGAATCGTGAATTTTACATATAAACTCCCAAGCGAGAAAAAAAGTGCCAACAACTAGAGAAGTCTAAATGATGTCAAAATATAATGTGGCTTTCTGGATGGCATCTAGGACTGGAAAAAGATCATGAGGGAGAAATCAATTAAGTCCAGATAAAGTATGTGCTCAGTTAATAATAATAATAATAATGTATCTGTATTGGTTCACTTGCTATGACAAATGTACTTTTATAATGAAAGATGTTTTCTAAGAGGGAAAAGAGGCACAGAGTGTACACAAAATCTCCAAAAGATCCTTGGAATATTCCTATAAATCTAAGCCTATTCTAAAATAAAAAATACACAAATAAAAGAAAAAAACAAAACTCCACAAGTAAAGTCAAATCACAAAAGGTCCTACATATCCTAAAAGATCAATAAAAAGAAATAGACTAGCTTACCTACAAGCAACAAAATTATATCAGAATGACATATTTATAAACTAGAGCAACTCAAAACTAAACTACAATAGTGAATTATTTTTCAAAAGAGCGAAAAGACAGAAAATAATGCAAGACAAAACAACATAAATCAGTAATTAAGAAAACAAAAGCTCAAAAGAACTGACAGAACTCAAGAAAGAATTATATAAAAATAAAAAATGTCCCCTTTGAAATGAAGATGCAACTAAAAGGGATATAAGAGTGAGGAGAAACAACTTAAATCAAAACAAAGCGTTGTAAATAATACTTTTATTTTAATAATGTGGCATTGGGTGATGCCCACTGCCCCATCAGGATCACTGAAGACAAACTGGGTGCATAATCAAATATGGTGAAGAAAGCAGATAGTGCCCGGCTATTAAAATATGTAGTGAATGGGTTTTAAACGTTTGAATCCAAACAAGGGGCCACCAAACAGGGAGACAACAAAGCCTACATGGAAGCAGCACAATGGCTGTGTGTGATCAGGAGGTGTGAAGAGAACAGATACCAGAATTTCAAAAATAAATAACCTCACCAAGGTGATGGAGAGGGGTCATGCTAGAGACCCAGAGGCCATCTGCAGATAATTGGACGTCACCATGCAGAGAGGCTGCATGGAGGAGAAGTGAATCCAGGGGGCAGTTTGGCACCAGCAAAATACCCAACACTCCTCTGGTTTCACAATCCTTCTTCCTCACACTGCTACGATCTCAGTCCAATCTCACAGTTCTCACTAGACCACTGTACAGTGGCACGGATGAGTGCTTTCTATATATGGAATTCAGGAAAGACAAACCTTCTTCCTTATGAACTTCTTCCTGGTGAGGTTGTGAATTATGTGTCGAATGGCCAACCACAAGGTCAGCAATTTAAATCAACCCGCCACTCCAAGGGAGAAAGATAAAGCTTCCTGCTCTCGTACAGATAGACAGCCTGAGAACTGTGAAGGGGCAGCTCTATTCTGGTCTATTGGGTTGTTAGGAGTCAAAATCGACTCAATTTCAGTGAAAAAAAGTTCTTCCTTAGATATTTACCAGACTATGAGCTTCTCTTAAATGGCTAGAGAGGCATGGTCACAGGACTGACACATTAATACATTTCTACTTAAGGAACCGAGCCGCTATTTGTCTGTGTTGGCTTTCAAAAGGAAGCCCAAGACCACATGAGTATTTTGTGAGTTCAAGGGCCTATTCACTAGAAAGATATTTTTCATAGCATAAATGGTGAATATCTATATTTCTTTCTATGTATCTATCTAGTATATATATATATATATGTATCTATCTATGTATCTATCTAGTATATATATATATATATATATATATATATATATATATATATATATATATATATATATATATATATATATGAGAGAGAGAGAGAGAGAGAGAGAGAGAGAGAAAGATCGATCTTATCCGATGGAATACACAGAGATCAAATTGACTACATCAGGGAAAGAGGTAATGTAGAGATCAATATCATCAGTTGGAATCAGAGCAGGGGCAGCTGCTGAACTACTCCAGCTCAATTATTCATATGCAAATGCAACTACAGCTGAAGAAAATATAAACCAGTCTATGAGAGCAGAGGTATAATCTTGAGTATATCCTGTCTGGAGTTAGAGGCTAACTCAAGAATAGAGTTATAGGACTGTGTTGAGTTAGAATCGATTCAGTGTCAGTAGCCTGAGGACAAATGAATTGAAGATAAAGAGGAGCCCTAGTGGTATAGTGGATTAAGTATTGGACTAATCACAGGGCCAGCAGTTCAACTGCTGGGGAAGATGAGGCTTTCTATTCCTATCAAGATTATGCAGGAAGCACCCAAAGAAAGCAATCACTGTATTAAAAAGTGTAGTGTTTGTTCAAATATTTTAAGAGGTAGTAAATGATCAAGGGACAATAGTAAAGGAAGAAATCTAAAGTGAACTACATGCATTGGCATAAAACAAAGACCCAAGAATTGATGGGATTCCATCAATTTGGGGTTTTTTTTTTAACGCTATCATGACTTTATTCAAAACAAAGTTATACAAGAGTATTAACTTCAAAGTTTTTAAAGGAGAGATTCTGGATGAACTTAACAGAGTATATACACACTGCCATACAAAGAGCAATAAAATAGGACCAAAAATCTCTACAACATATTTGCATGAAAATATAACCCACAAAGCTAAATAAGTTTTAAAAGTTATCTGGAGGCTCTAAACGTTGTTTCAAATCAAAGAACTCTATATTTTTTATTGCACAATAAGATGATTGATAAGAAAGTCAATACATAGATTTAATTAAAAAAATAGTTGTTACAGTCTGGCATACTATGTGATGAGAATTCTTAGGGACTAAAACAAGACATTTCTATTGTTAAAGAGAGGTCAAATGTTTTAGTCTTTGGGAGATTCCAGTCCCTCCAAATCTAAAAAAATTCCTTTCAGTGAGTTGTGCAGCTTTTTAATTTCTCTGCAAATAACTTCATAATATTTACTTTAACACTCATACATTTAAGCTTCAAAAGTACCACGACTCAATCTGAAAGCGTAGCTTCAATTAATTTGCTGATATTAACTTTTTATTTATTTTTTAAATCAATATCCCAAACAAAAGGAAAATCAATTCGATAGCCAAAATTTGAAAATAGTCAAAATTAGAGACAACCTCATCTACTCATAATTTTAGCAACCATGTAAGGAAACCCATTTAGGTACATTCACATTTATCCCAGATGACTTTCCTTTTTAATGGCCATCTATTTGAAAACAAAACTTAATTTTGATATAAATTTCCTTTTTTTTTTTTGCCAACTGCCTAACATATCCCAATTAAATGCTGTAACATCTTTTAGAAATACAGGAGGGATAACAGTTCTGCTCAGGAAAACTACAATTATGGCATAGGACAATATCCAAACCGTTTGGGAAGCCAACTTACAAATATTGACTTGAAGATCTCATTATCAACCGGCAGCTGCTCTGACTTCTGAAGAGTGTTGATGTGCCTTCCCGAAGCCTAGCTGCTTCTTTTCTTTCTGCACAGAAGAGTCTGTGCATATTGTCAAGCAAAAGACGACTATCGTAAACAGAGTCGCTTGCACATAACTATGAGGATAATAATATTTGTATCTGCGAGAATACACAATTTCTTTTACCTGGGCTTGTTGAAAGCCTACACAGGTCAGAAAAGGTGGTTGAGGTCTAAGACTAAAGGTTTCCCTGGATCCCCACACGTTTCCCACCCTTGTTATCCTTTTTTGGAGATACAAGGAGGAAAGGGAAACAAGCCAGGGAAGCGATCTTAAAGATATTGCTGAGAGGAAGAAGAGCACACAGCTGGAAACAAAGGACCCTGGGAAGTCACAGCCTGCAGCCGAAGGAGGGGCTCCCCCACAGGACGCTGAAGTTAGCATACGCAAATGTTCCTTCAACAATGACATCTTACCAGTCACCTGGCTTAAAAGAGCTTCCAAAAGATAGATAGCTATCCCATCAACAGACAAATTCATCAAACAGATGCAGTCGGGATGGCCCTCATGTGTCTATGCCAAGAATTTTAGAAGACAACCACTTCACCAGCTGACAAGGAGAATCCATGTTTGCGTCCATTCCCAAGGAAGGGGGTCAATGGAATTATGGAGCAAAATCATTACTATCACACTTAAGGAATTAAAAAAAATCATTTTATTGGGGGCGCATACAGCTCTTATCCACACATCAATCCATTGTTTCAAGCAAGTTTGTAAATTTTTGCCCTCATAATTTTCAAAACATTTTCTTTCTTCTTGAGCCCTTGGTATCAGCTCCTCATTTTCCCCTCCCTCTTCTACCCTTGCTCCCTCATGAACCCTTGATAATTTATAAATGATTATTATTTTTTCATGTCTTACACTGACTGATGTCTCCTTTCCCCCACTTTTCTGTTGTCCGTCCCCCAGGGAGGTCAATCATTGTGATTGGTTTCTCCTTTCTATCCCTACCTTCCCCTTCCTCTCCTGGTATTGCTACTCTTATTATTTGTCCTGAGGGGTTTATCTGTCCTGTGTTTCCAGCTCTTATCTGTACCCACGTACATGCTCTAGTCTTGCCAGATTTGTAAGGTAGAATTGGCATCATGATGGTGCTGGGAGGAAGCATTAAAGAACTAGAGGAAAGTTGTATGCTTCGTCAGTGCTCTACTGCACCCTGCCTGGCTCATCTCTTTATGTAAGGGGATGTACAATTGTCTACTGATGGGCTTTGACTCTCTGCTCCACACTCCCTCTCATTCACATTGATATGATCTTTTGTTCTGGGCCTTCAATGCCTGATACTTGATCCTATCAACACCTCATGATCACACAGGCTGGTGTGCCCCTTCCATGACACTTAATTTTTTTTATTGGAGATAATTAAGAAAAGAGTTTCCAATATATCCATGTGAAACTGCAGAAATTAAACTCAGGTTCAGAAGGGAATATTATTGCTAATATAATATGAATCTTTTGCTAAAATCAGAAAATACCAGGAAAATGTTTACCTATGTTGTATTGGCTATACAGAGGCGTCAGTGTGTGTGGACCATAACAAATTTGGATAACTTTTTAAAGAATGAGAATTCTAGAACACTTAGTTGTGCTAATGTGGAACTTGTACACCCACCTAGGGGACCCTGCTTGGCTTAAAATCAGGAAAGATAGGCCTCAGGGTTTCTATCCTCTCACCATGCTTACTTAATCCATATGCTGAACAAGTAACTAGACATTGCTTTCTATGAGGAAGAACATTGCGCCAGGATTGGAGGAAGTTTTCTTAACACATTTCTATATTCTAGTGACACAATCTTGCTTGGGTTAAGTGAAGAAAACTTGAAACACAAGGAAGATAAAAAATGTACAATCTTCAGTGTGGGTTACACATTAACATAAAATAATTTTAAACCTAATATACTCACAATTGACCTATAGATAGTACCATGATAAATGGAGAAAAGATTGAAGTTGCCAAAGATTTCATTTTACTTGGACCCACATAGAATTTCATGGAAACAGCCATCAAGAAATGGCATATTGCGTTGGATAAATCTGTGCTAAATGCATTTTTTAAGCATCAAAAGGCAAAGGTGTCATTTGAAAACTATGGTGTGCTTGAAGCAAACCAGCATATTTATAGTCACCTCATAGGCATGTAAAAGCTAGATCATGCATAAAGAAGACAAGAATAATCGATATCTTTGAATTACAGTGTTGGAGAATAATATTGAATATTCCATATACTGCTAGAAGAACAAACAGATCTACATGGAAAGAAGTAGAGGTGGAAAGCTCCTTATGAGAGAAATGGAACAACAAGTACTTGGAGAAGAATATCACACTCGATATGGGGTCCGTGGAAAAGAGAACATTCGATTAAATGGATTGAAAATTCAATGTCAATTCAGTCACAATGAGATCTTAATTCAATGGCAACTGTATCTCAATTAGATGTCTAAAAAAATAGGCTGAAACAAGGCAAGGTTGAGGAAATGGTGTAGGAACAGCATATTTCATTCTTTTATACCTGGACTCACTATGTTGTCCCTAACAACAAGGAGCTAAGATGAAATATTAAAGAGGGAGACTATGAGATGAGATGAGATGGTTGTATGATCTAAAATTATAGATATAATCAAATTATAGATATAATCAAAGGAAAATGGAGAGAATGATAATATATTTTAAAAATTCAGAACTCCTTTCAGTGATGATAATTACTGGCGCTAGAATTTATTATTATTTTGAAAGGGCACTGTGTGAAATGTGCCATAAGTGTGTGTGGTAGTCACCTAACCTGGTGTCAATTTAAGGATTAAGAGTGTAGGAGTGGAGTCTAGGCTGTCTATCTGGAGATAGCCAATGAGACTTCTGTGTGGTCTTCTGAGAATTCTGGGAAATCTGGTACTTCCTCCTTGGAGATGGAAGACACCTCTCTCTCTGCTACTCCCTGGGATACATTGCAGAAGACAAGCCACATGGACGCAACCAGACCTCGGAAGCTGGAGAAGCCACAGAGAGACCCCTGCCATCACTGAGATGCTTACAACTCCACTGGATCCAAGGATTTTCTACCCACTGGCATGTGATTGTCCTGCATTTGGCTTCATTGCATGTGTTTCATGAGTCTGAAGAAGACTTTATAGACCAATATTGGAAATATGGGCTAATATTGGACTTATGGACGTGATCTGGACTGGGCTAAGATGTTTTCTCAATGTTCAATTTCTCTTGTATATAAACCTCTCCCTTATACACATATGTGTGTCCATGGATTTGTTTCTCTAGTCTACTACCACAGTGGGGGATAGATCTAGATAGAGATGATAAAGATATAGATGTAGATTATCAGGACCCTTAATATGTGAGAGAAGAGATCGATGTACTATGGCATAAATTAACCATCCTGGAACCTGAATTTGAGTGAAAGAGTTTAAAAAGTCCAACAAAAAAGGACTATCTCAGTAGGAATATATCTCTCTCTAGTAGTGCCAAAATTATGCCCCAGAAATACCATGTTCAATTAAAGGAAGCAATTTCTGATTTCAGTCTAGGGCAGAAACATAAACATGAGCCTGGGACATCTTGGCATAGCACATAGTAAAAGAACTAATATAGATTATCAGGGTTTGTGTGAAAAAGACTTGGAACCAACTTAGCGTTTCCCATTAGCAAAAGAAGGGACAATCTGAGTTCAGTAAGAAAGAGAAGCATACTTATTAAATATATTTAGATTAAAGAGTTTATCATCACATTAAAATGTTAAGTAGTCATTCTCTGGAGAAGATGGCAATGCTATTGATTGTCTCTTTTGAAAAAAGCTTTATCGGTACCTACTTCCCCTATCATACAATTTAATTGTTAAGCTATGTTAAGCAGATCTGTGCAATCGGCACCATCATAAACTTCAGAACATTTCCTTCTCAGACTCATTGTTATGAGCTCCCCTACCCCCCCACCCGCCCCCGCCCACACCCCGGTCCAGTTCCTGTCCCTGCATTTCATAGAGAAAAAGTCATACAAAACTTTACACTGCCTTACAAATTATACAAAGGAAATAAACCCAACTACAATGACCAGACGGAACATTGAAAACCTCAAAGAGATAGCAGAAAATAAAACAACCTGAAAATGGGTTAAAGGGAGATAAAATGATAGGGTATTACATTTTAACCTAAGTAGATCTGTCATAATCGACTTTACAATGCTCTCTGGATAATAGCAAGGCTCTGACTATGGTCAGAGAGAATTCACTGAAGCCTTAATCCATGTGGGGGTCTTGCAAGTGGTTTTTGAGCTTCTGCAAACTGGGTGTTCACGGGTTAAACTCTAATACTATTTACTTCTTTGGATTTGGGTTTTTGTTTACAACCCTTGGATAACTCAGGCTTGTGTTCTTCTTCTTGAACAAACCAAGCAATTCTTTTGTCTCTTTCATGTGGCACACGGGGTCAAGCTTTAGGCTGCTGGCTTAAAGTTTGAGCTCACTCTCTGCACCAATAGAAACAGATGAGGGATTCTGCTACTGTAAAGATCTACAGCTTTGAATCCTTCTGAAGCAGTTCTAATCGGTCTTACCCCTATAGGGTCACTATGAATGGGTTTTGTTTGAAATGATCAGTGGGTAACACATTGAAAGATAACGGAAAGTAAAACCATATACAATTATTCCAACTAATGAGTGAAAATGAAACGATGCAATGAGAACATAGCCATTTTGCAACTTCCTGAGTCGGTATCGGCGCGATGGCAGTGAGTTTGGAGGGTTATGGATGAATCAGTGGGTCTAGGCATCGAATGTCAGTCATGGCTTATATATATATATAGATTAAAAAAAAGATAGTCGGTAATTTTTTAAAATAGATTGAGTTTTTTTAAAAAAACACTTAATTAGGGGCTCATACAACTCTTATCACAGTCCATACATATACAAAAATCAATTGTATAAAGCACATCTGTACATTCTTTGCCCTCATCATTTTCAAAGCCCTTTGCATCAGGTTCTCTTTTTTTTTTAAAAAATCTTATCTTACACTACCCGGCATCTCCCTTCAACCATTCCCCAGAGAGGAGGCTGTATGTAGATCCTTGTGATTGGTTTCTCTTTCTACCCTACTTTCCCTCCATCCCAGTATCTCCACTCTCACCGATGGTCCTGCGGGGTTCATCTGTCCTGGATTCCCTGTGTACCACTGTACCCATCTGTACCACTGTGCATCCTCTGGTCTAACCAGGATTGCAAGGTAGAATTGGGATCATGATAGTTGGAGGGAGGAAGCGTGTAAAAACTAGAGGAAGTGACTCATCTCCTCCCCACTACCTCTCTGCAAGGGATGTCCAGCTGTCTACAGATGGGCATTGGGTCCCCATCACGCGCTCCCCTCATTCACGATGATATGATTTTTTTCCTCCCCCTCTCCCCCGCCTTTGGTTCTTGAAAGCTGGTCCCCTCGGCCCTTCATGATCACACATGTTGGTGTGCTGCTTCCATGTGGGCTTTTGTTGCCTCTGGGCTAGACGGCCACTTGTTTACTTTCAAGCTTTTAGGACCCCAGATGCTATATCTCTTGATAGCCAGAAACCATCAGCCTTCTTCACCACAATTCCTTATGCACACATTCGTCTTCGGCGTTTATGTGGAGAAGGTGATCACATAATGATGGTTTTTGTTCTTTGGTGTCTGCTACCTGATCCCTTCAATACCTCGTGTTCACTTAGGCTTGTGTGCTTCTTCTCTGTGGGCTTTGTTGCTTCCAAGCTAGATGGCCACTTGTTTGCCTTCAAGCCTTTAAGACCCCAGACGCTATATCGTTTTGACAATGGGGAACCATCAGCGTTCTTCACCACGTTTGCTTATGCACAGATCTGTCTTCAGTGATCATGTCGGGAAGGTGGGTATCATGAAATAAAGGTCAAAGGTTTAAACCTATGAGTTTGGAGGTAAAAAACTTGACAATCCACACTCATAAAGATTATACCCTATGGATCAGTTCCACTGTGCCTTATAAGGTTGTTATGAGTCAGAATTAACTGGATGATGTACAAAAACAACAATATGGAAATTAATAGAGTAATAATAATAAAGGAACAATACAATTATTTCTAACATAATAGATACCCATAGATTGGTGGGGGTGAGAAGGGTAAATGGGAATCTTGCTGTACCACACTGGTGGTGATTAAGCATAAGAAGTGGGATTGAGGCCAAGAATTCTGTACTGCCCCATTTAGGATGTCCAATTGTCCTGGCTTGTTCAGAATGAAGAATTTTCCAAGATTCAAGACTTTCAATGTCCAAACATAAATAATCATGGGCAAAATATGGAAGGACAGTTCACCTAGACTATATTACTGGAGGCTTCAGAAAAGTGGGAAAATGAAATTTAAAAAGAAAGTATTTTTCTATGTTTTTCGGTATTTGAAACTCAGGATAGGTGATTCTGTATAGACAACAACTACTACATTAAGGGCTCCTGGTAGATAAGGCAGGGAAGGTTGGAGGGTAATGGGGAATTAATAACAAGAAGTACAGGAAGGAAGAACATGTTTTAAAACTGTGGCTAGCTCTTGTACAATACTTCTTGACATGACTGAGCTATTGAATTGTATGGTATCTGGATTATGGCCCAACCCCCAAATTTTTTTTAAAAGAATGCAATTATTTCATTAATTTTTGGAGCACTCACATATCTGTCTGTATCTGTACTGGATAGCTCTGGAGAAGCAGGGTGGTGACGATTTTATAAGGATGCACAAGCAGTTGAGCCTCATTACCTTTGATTGACCACAGGTGATATAACAATGGGAGGCAACAGCCGCTCTCAGATTATTTAGTTAATCTTGTTCCAATAGAGTGACTACATTTCATTCCCAGAGCTCTGGATTCAGTAGATCTATGTTCTAACAAGCTTCCATATTATCCAGCTAATATGACAAGTAGATGATCTTGTCATTTCAAGGAAATCCAGTTAGCTTGATGTGGTAAAACATAGACTATATAGAACAGAATGGGAATAAATAACCGACTTCAATTTTATTCCTGTTTTAGAAAATGAAAAATTAACAAGTTCCAATTTTAATATCTTTTCAAAACACGTACTTAAAAGTTTATCTTTAACACATGGAAAGTGCCTTTTCTTCAGTTACAATAGGAAACAGAGCAGAGAACAGGATGAGCGAGCCACACTACTTCAAAAGCTGTGTGATGTGGATAAACCCTCTTGCATGCACACCCTGCTGTGTGTTATAGATGAAGGACTTAAATGGGAAAGTGGCATGCTAGGAGACTCCCCATCCCACTACCCCCACTATCCCCATCCCACTTCAGCTTGCAGAAATGGTCATGATGTATATAAAGAATTCTATTAATTTTTCCACCTGGCTTCCTGGGTGAACCACACAATGGGAACCCAACTTCTACCCAGGTCAAGGACGGCTGGTTGTTATTGTTATTAGGTGCCATCCAATCATTCTTATTCATATATAAAATGAAATTAAAAGAGAATGTAATTATTTCATTTAATTTTTAAAGCACTCATATCTATGTGTCTATATCTGTGCTAGAGAACTCTGGAGAACCTGAGTGGTGATGATTTTATAAGAAGGCGTGGGCATTTGAGCCTCATTACCTTAAATTGACCTCAAGTAGTATTTCAATGGAAGGCAACAAGAGCTCTTAGATTAATGATAATAGGGACACAGAACAAAAAAACTGCCTTGCCCTCTATCAGTCCCCAAATTGTTCCTCTGCTTGAGTCCATTGTTGCAGCTGACATGTCATTCCTCAGGGTCTGATCCCTCTTAATAACAAATCCAAAGCACAGGGAGAAAAGTCTTACCATTCTTGCTTCTAAAGAGCACTTCTTCAAAGACAGATTTGCTTGTTCTTCTGGCAGTTCATGGTATATTCAAGATTCTTTGCCAATATTATAAAAATGCCAAGGCTTGAGTCAAAAGACAAGTCACAGCTTAGTTTTCAAAGTGACATATTTGAGTTTTAAAACTTTAAAGAGGCCTTTTGGCAACCAATTTGCCCAAAGCAATGTTATTTGATTTCCTGACTGCTTATTTTATGAATCTTGATGGTGGATCCAGGCAAAATGAAATCATGATAACCTCAATCGATATATTGAAGATTGTATTTTGGTCCTATGGACTTATTTTAATCTTCCCTCCCTCCCTCCATCCATCCCTGACTCCTTCCCTTCCCTTCCCTTCCTTCCTTCCTTCCTTCCTTCCATCCTTCCTTCCTTGCTGTTGTTGAATTTCTTCAACTTCAATTTGGACTTGCATGTGGGGAAAAAGATGGTCTATTCTGCAGGTGGCCACTGACCACATCCTGAGTATAAGAACCTTGAGCTTCTCCATTGTCTCTTTCACAGATGTGTTCAATTTTATTCCAGTTTCAATACTGTGAATTCCATGGGTATTGTCACCATTAATGTTGGTTCACGATGTTCATAAAGAATAGCATTAGTTTTGCAAAATTCCCTAATGTGATCCCTGGCATTGTTTCACCATCTGGGACACAGTTTCCAAGAGCTGGTTTCCCTGGTTCTAAAGTTTGAGTTCCTATCATCAGAAATTATCAATGTGTCTTGATTGAATTTGATTAATTTCAGACTCGAGAAGTTGATTTAAATCTTCAATTTCCTCATCTATGGTAAGACAGTTAAAGTTTATTGTGCCAACCTGGCCGATAAACACATGTGGGATTAATTAAAAACAAGAGATAAAATGGCTTGGTGAGTCTTGTCTTTCTAGTTCTTGGGTCTCTTGCTCTCTGATGGTCGGACCAGTGGCTGGCTGCCTCAGCCTGTTCCCTTCTTCAGCTTGTGCAAGGCTCACTTCCTGTGAGACATCCTTGAGGAGAACCCATATGGACTTACCGTGATGCAGCCCTGGGTGCTGGAGCAGCCACATGGAGAAGCCTGCCAGCACTGAGATGCTTACAGGCTCACTGATTGAGTTTTCCTCCTGCAGTTGTTGTCATTGCATGTGTTTTGCGAGATTGAGGAGGATTTTGTAGATCGGTGTCAGACATATGGACAGCACTGGATTGGGATGCTTTCTGAATGTACACTTACCCCGTATATAAAACTCTCTCTTATACACATGAGTTTCTGTGGATTTGTTTCCCTAGTTTACCCAGACTAACACATATGGTATTAGTTTTGGGTACATAAATGAGCATAATGGCCATATTAATTTATCTGCTCTGTAAGTATATGGATAAAATATCATTCATTACTGACAGCATTGCATTTCATGATAGATCTTGAAATATTCTCCTTACAATGAACATGACACCCATTTTTCATCAATACCCATTCCTGACTATATGCTTGTCTGATTCAAAATGGGCAATATCAATCAATCCACAAGAGATCGCTCATGACTGGTTTTGAACTTATGTGTTCCATTTAATTTTTAACAGCTTTTAATTTTCCTAGATTCATACTTTGTGCATCCCATCTTCCTATTATTTCTGCTGTTCCTTCTAATTCTCCACCATGCCACATAAACAAACAAGTTTATGGACGTTCTGCTCTACCCCCGTTATTAAAATAAACTCTACCTTGAAGAGGAGGTTCTTTCTCTGTCATACTCTGAATGCCTGCCAACCCGAGAGGTGCATCTGCTGGCACTGCATCAGGCAATGTTTCACTCTTATTCATAAGATTTTCACTGGTCAATTTTTTTCAGAAATGAATGGTCAGAACTTCCTTTCTGTTTGCCTTATTATGGAAGCTCTCCTGAAGTTTCCCTTCCATGTGGGACCCTGCTAATATTTTAAGTGCTGATTGCATAACTTCCAACATCACAGCAACATACTAGGCAATGTAGTAAGACAAAGTGATAGAGAAGTAGTGGTATCCAATTAGATGGCTGTTAAGCATATGCTAAGCCTGTTGTCAATTAGTACCCTAACTAAGGAGACCTAGGCTTTTGCTTTTAATGGTGCTGCCCTCAATTTTCAATGAGACAGCCTATGGTGGATGCAGAGGAGATTGCCATGACAACGACTTTCCTACAAGTAAATGAGTGAAGGAGCTTGCACTAGTCAACACCACCACCACCACCACCGAGTTGACTGGCTCATGGGAACCCTGGTGTGTGTCAGTGTAGAGCAGCGCCTCATAAGGTTGTCAGTGACTGATTTTTCAAAAGTTGTGTTAGTCTAGGTAGATGAGAGAAATAAAGTCATAAACATGCATATGTATATATGGGAGAGGTTTATATACAAGAGGAATTGAACATTGAGAAAATATCCCAACCCAGTCCTGTCCATGGCCATAAGTTTGATATGAGCCCATTTGTCCTATACCAATGAATAAAATCCTCTTCAAACTCACTAAACACATGCAATGAAGCCAAAGGTGGGGCGATCACAAGCCAGTGGGTAGAAAGTCTTTGGATCCAGTGGCGGTGTTAGCATCTCAGGGCTGGCAGGGGTCTCTCTGTGGCTTCTCCGGCTTCCGAGGTCTGATTTCGTCCATGTGGCTTGTCTTCTGCAATGTCTCGCAGGGAGTAGGAGAGAGAGAGAGAGAGAGAGAGAGAGAGAGAGAGAGAGAGAGAGAGAGAGAGAGAGAGAGAGAAGTGTGTTCCGCCTCCAAGGAGGAAGTACTGGATTTCCCAGAATTCTCAGAAGAAGGCTACGTCCACACAGAAGTCTCATTGGCTATCTTCAGGTTGACAACCTAGACTCCACCTTGACACCAGATTAGGTGGCTACTACAAAAGTAAATTGCTAGGTCTTTCTTATGAGGGGCTTCTGAGTAGAATCAGTCCTCCAACATTTTGATAAACAACCAAATGTGTTGACCACTTACACCATCCAGGGACCCCACAGGTCATCAGTCCATTCTAAATGAGTCTGATTTTTAAATGAGATGTTTTCAATGATTTTCAGAAACTGTTTCAGCAAGGTTACACTGGATCCAGATTCAGCAGTCTGAATTTCTCTCCCTAGTCAAATAAAGTCAAGAATTTTACAAGCAGAAGCTGATCTGTGGTGAGGCAGAGACTGTGCAATATGAAAAGGCACACCTGCTCCATAGCTGTAAAAGCTGCAAACCCCATTTAAGGAGCAATCAAATGGCAATCAGTATAACCCCTGGGGGTTTATAAAAAAGGGCCAGGAAGAGGCACTTCCCATTTCAAAAATGTCAAATAATCATGTGCAAAGGGGTCGGACACTGTTGGATTCTATTTAGAATCAAACATCATGGCAGTCTTTCTTCCTCAGGCCATCAATTTCATCTCAAACCAGCCTGAGGTTTTCAAACCTGACTCTTTTTTGCACATCTTTTTCAGTTAGAACTAAAAGGCATGGCCTTGCTTTTATTGAAGCCAGGAGAATAAAATTAAAATAGAGTATATTTTAAACTTCACATAATGTTCTGAGGTTCAATAACCTATCTGTTGAATTTTAAAATATTTTGTAATATTTAATATTTTGTAATATGTAATAATTTATTTTAAGGTTCTCAGGAATATATATTTAAATATTTGTAAAGAATTGTACCTAGGAACACATATGTTGTTCTTTTGCTCAAGCTCCAAAATAAATACATATGGCATATACTTACCCTCTTTTGTTTGAAATATTGGTGCTTAGTTCATCATGGAAAGAATTTTTCCCATTAATTTAGCTTTTTAAAGGATACTTCATTAACTATTATCGATCTTGGCCATTGATTTGGGGTATTCTTTTAAATATGTACCTCGTTTGTCTTCTGTAGTCAGGGTGGACTGTGAGCTCCAACCCTTGGGTTGTAAAAACATGAGTATTTCATCTCAGGCCCAATGGTAATGCATTGAGATTGGAATAAAATGGTACTTCCTTTGAATCATTGTCATATCACTTACTGTGTTTTACCAACCATATTAATATTAAAAAATAGTTGTTTCCCACCACTTGCCTTTCAGGTTGTCCTACTATGGTGGCTTGTGTTTTACTGGGATTTTGGAAGCGATGTCGCTGATAGTTTACAGGACAGCGGGGTTGCTCAAAGTGAACAGCTTCTAGCAGAGCTTCCAGACTAAGAACAGACAATGAAGAAACACTCGGCTCTTCTCTTTAGAGCAGTGGTTCTCAACCTTCCTCATGCCGCAACCCTTTAGTACAGCTCCTCTTGTTGTGGTGACCCCTCAACATAAAGTTATTTTAGTTGCTACTTCATCACTGTAATTTTGCTATGGTTATGAATTGGGTGACCCCTGTAAAAGGGTCGTTTGACCCTCAAAGGGGTCCTGGCCACAGGTTGGGGACCCTTGCTTTAGAGGAAGGAGCTGCTGAAAACATTATGCAAAGCTTCAAAATATTGTCAGCTACTGATAGCCTCATGAATGGGAGCAGAACATTGTCAGAGATAGTGCTGGGGAATGAGCCCCTTGGGTCCAAGAACACTTGAAATGTGACTGAGAAGATGATTTCTTGGAGGGAGTTGGCCATGGTGATGTGAGTCGGGTAGAGCCTGTGGGAGTGGAGCTTTTCTATCTTCATGTGCTGATGAGGCACCAGTCAACATAAGAAGAAACAGCTGTAAAAAGCTGCTAATGCTCCGAACTTGGAATGTGAGATGTATGAATCTAGGAAAATTGAAAGTAATCAAAAATGAAATGGAACAGGTAAAGATCTGTGGCCCAGGCAGAGTAAGCTGGAATGGACAGGAAGTGGCCATTTTTAATCATAACATCCTATGATTTACTATGCTGGAAATAGCACAATCAAGAGAAAAGGCATTACTTTCATTGTCAAAAACAAGACTTTGCAAAGTCAATTTTAAGCATAATGCTGAGATAAGATTTTATCTCTCTGCCTTCAAGGAAATCCAATCAATACAATTATTATTCAAATGTATACAACAACCACAAAAACAAATGATGAAGTAATTGAAGACTTCCACCAAGGACTTTAGTTGGAAATTGATCAAACAATCAATTAAGTTGCATTAACAATTATTAGTGATTCATTGGAATGCAAGAGTTGGAAACAGATTGGAAGAAAAAAGAAATGGGAAACTATGGACTTGGTAATAGATATGAAGTGGGATATTGCATGACATAATTTTGTAAGACCAATGACTTGTTCATAGCAAATAACACATTTCAAGAGCATAAAACATGACTGTACACAAAGGCTTCTCCAGATGGGATACACAGAAATAAAATTGATTACATCTGTGGGAAGAAAAGGAGAAGCCTAATACCAGCAGCTGAAACCAGGCCAAGGGCTGACCGTGGAACAGACCATCAATGGTTCATATATAAATTCAGGTTGAAGCTGAGGAAAATTAAAACAAGTCCATGAAAGCCAAGGTAAGATTTTGAGCCTATACAATTTGGGATTTGAGTACACCTCAAGAAAAGAGTTGCCACACAAAACACTAATGACAAAAAATCTGATGAGCTGTGAGAGGCTATCAAGAACATTATACGTGGAAGAAACAAAAGGCCATTAGAAAGCCAGGAAAGAAAGAAGCGATCCAGGTGGATGCCAGAAGAGACTTTGGAACTTGCTCTTAATGGTACCGTGGTTAAGGAAAATGGAAGAAATGATTCATTCGAAGAGCTGACTAGGGAATTTCAGAGGGCAGCTCAAGAGGACAAAGTAAAATATCATAAAATGTGTCAAGATCTAGAGTTAGAAAACCAAAAAAGAAGAACACACACAGCATACCTTCAAAAGAAATAGCTAAAGACACATTCAAGCTCCCAGGTTCAATAACGAATGATTCTATGGGCAAAATATTGAGTAATGTAGGAAGTATTAGAAGACGATGGAAAGAATATGTAAAACCACTATACCAAAAAGTCAACTTTCAACCATTTTAGGAGGAAGCATATGAACAAAAGCCAATCTTGCTGAAGAACGAAGTTCAAGCTGCACTGAAAGCATTAGTCAAAATCAAGGCTTCAGAAATTGATGGAATGCCAATGGAAACACAGGCTAAGGTTTCAACAGGCTAATGACATACTAGAAACACTTACTTGTCTATAGCAGGATATTTGGAAGACAGTTCTTTGCCCATCAGACTGGAAAAGACCCATATTTGTGCCCATTCCAAAGAAGTCACCCAACAAAAGGCTCAAATCATAGAATGACATCTTTGATATACATGCAATACATTTTTTGCTGAAGACCATACAATAATGGTTGTAATCGTACATTGACAGTGAATTGCCAGAGTTCCAGGATGGATTTAAGAGGACTAGGAACTACTGATATCAGATGGGTCTTAGCTGAAAGCAGAAAATACTAGAAAGATGTTCACTTGTGTTTTATTGACTATGCCAAGGCATTTGACTGTGTGGATCTGTGTTAGTCTGGGTGCTTTAGAGAAAAAAAATCCACAGAAACTCATGTAAAAGTGAGATTTATATAAAAGTTAAGTGTACAACAAGAAAACATCACAACCCAGTGCTTCCCAAGCCCTCAAGTCCTACATTAACCCATATGTCTGACACCAATCCACAAAGTCCTCCTCTATCTCACCAAACACACACTATGATGCTGACAGCAGGAGGAAAGCTGAATTAGTGAATCTGTAAGCATCTCAGTGCTGGCAGGGATCTCCACATTGTTGCTCCAACACTCATGGCTGGATCCAGGTAGGTCCATGTGGCTTCTCCTCAGGGATGTCTCCCAGGAAATGAGCCTTGCCAGCTGAAGCAGGGAACTGGCGAAGGCAGCTGCACCCTGGCCCGACCATCACAAAGCAAGAGACCCGAGAATTAGAAAGGTGAGGCTCACCAAGCCATTTATCGCTCCACCCTTCAATTAACCACACATGTGTTTATCAGTCAGGTTGGCACAATAAACTAACTACCTCAGGATCATAACAAAACTATGCATAAAAATGGGAATTCCAGAACACTTCACTGTGTTCATGAGAAAATTGCACATAGGTTAAAAAGCAGTCTTGTAAACAGAACAGGTGAATACTGCATGGTTTGAAATCGGGAAAGTTGTATATCACAATTTTATCCTCTTATCAAATTTATTCAATCTGTATGCTGAGCAAATCATCAGAGAAGCTGGGTGTTATGAAGAAGGATGTGGCAGTAAGATGGCAGAAATTCTTATTAACAACCTGTGATATGTGGATGACTCAAGACTCCTTGCTGAAAGAGCAAGGAAAACATAAGGCACTTGCTGATGAAGATCCAGGGTGGTGGGTGGTACAGTCTCAATGACTTGGAAGTAGGACTAAAGTGCTCTTTAGAGACAAGGATGGCAAAACTTCATCTTACATACATGCTTTGGACATGTTGTCAGGATAGACCAGTCTCTGGAGTAGGTTATCATGGAAAAGTGGAAGGACAGTGAAAAAGAGCAAGGCTCCCAACACGATGGATTAACACAGTGGCTGCAACAACGGGTGGACAATGGTGAGGTTGGTGCACGCCCCTGCAGAGTTTGTTCTGTTGTTCACAGTCACCCTGGTCGTTGGAATGGACTTGCTGGCACCTAACAACAATAACATGGTAGTTTCACATTTTTTGTGTTACTTATGCTTTCTAAAGTTGTCGAGAACACTGAATTATCGAATACTGAGTGAGAGTTATGATTGATCTTAGGGAAAATGCAGGGTTATGTGTTTGACAGCCTCTGATCACAATGCTCACACCAACCAATTTATATATAACTTTATTTTATGTGTGTGTCTGTTTGAATGTGATTTTAAATACATGTTACTGATTTGTTCATGTTGAACTATCCAAAGAAGCTGAAACGTGTGAAGAAGAACTAGACATCCGGATTGATTGGAAGAAAGCAGTGATATGCTGATGACAGAACCTTGCAGACAGTGAGAAGGACGTGAAGCATTTGCTGATAAAAATCAAAGACTGCAGCCTTCAGTATGGATTGCAATTAAAAATAAAAGAAACAAACAGCTCCATAAATGGGCCAATACACATCATCATGATAAAGAGAGAAAAGATTGAAATTGAGTAGAATTTCATTTTGCTTAGATCCAACATCAGTGCTCATGGAAGCAGCAGTCAAGAAATCAAAAATGTATGGCATTGGCTCTATCTAATGTAAAAAGCTCTTGAAACTATTGAAGAGCAAAGTCATCATTTTTAGAAGTAGGGTGTGTTTGACCCAAACCATGGTATTTTCAATCACTTCATATGCATGTGAATATTTAACAATGAATAAGAAGACCACAGAGGAATCAATTAGAGTATTAGTGAAAAATATTGAAACTATAGAGGACTTCCAGAAGAACAAATGATCTTGGCAGTACAGCCAAAATGCTCTTTCGAAGTAAGCATGGAGTGGTTTCATCTCATGGACTTTGGACATGTTATCAGGAGAGATCAGTTCCTGGAAACTAAAAAGAGAAAGACCATCACAGAGGTGGATTGAGACAGTAGCTGCAGCATAGCTCAAACATAGCCATAGATATTGCAGGATTGGCCAGTATTTCATTCTGCTGTAAATCACTTGGAATTGATGACAACAAACAACAAAAATAACATGGATTCATGATCAACTATAACAGCTGAATTAAGAACATTTTTTTCCCTTTCTGGCATATTCCAGGCTTCGTGTACTTGATAACATTAGACAACACTTCAACATTCTGCTTGGGAGCCCTTTTAAAGAGTTGAAACCAGAAATAGAAAGCACAACAATGTGGAAACCATGTCACCAAGACCATGGTCCAGGAAAAGGATTCTTGTTTATAGTAAGAGGATTGAAATAAGATGTGCCTTGCTTGACCTCAGCTAAGAGTATCCACATCAGGTCACTGTAATAGTTAAGTAATCTGTTGTCAACTTGAGACTTAAGAGTGAAGGGGTGGAGTTTAGCCTGTCAAGCAGGTCACAGCTTGATGACTCATTTGGAGGCACTAAGGAGATAAATAGCTCGCTGGAGACGGGACACTCACTTCCTATGAGACATTCCTGTGGATAAGACACATGGAGCTATGTTAGCGTCCTGGTACTGGAGGAGCCAAGATGGAGACCCACGCCAGAGCTAAGATGGGTCCACTGGGTCCACAAGACTTTCCCCCCACTGGCCTGTGACCTTCCTGCATTTGCCATCATTGCATGTGTTTTATGAGTCTAAAGATGAATTTATACATTGGTATCAGGCATCTATGCTAATATTTGGACTTTGGGACTTGATCTGGACTGGGCTGGGATGCTTTCTCAATATTCAATTGCTCTTGTATATGAAACTCTTTCTCATACATATATGCATGTCTATGAATTTGGTTCTCTAGTCAACCTGGATTAACACAACCACTGAGATATTTCCCCAATTTTTCATATTTATGAATGACCACAAAAGCACCACAAGTATTTATCTCAGGATTGCAAATGCATTTTAACAGGTAGACCAATTCTCATTTATGGAATCTATCCAAAATGAGGATTGTGTCATTTCACTTATTTATTAACTACAGCAATACTCAAGGTTTTAAAGATTCCCCTAATTCTTAGACTCTGGCCACCCATTCCATAAATTGACTTTTTGGTGTGCATATTTTGCAGCTGAATTGCTTGTACTTTTCTGATTGATTTTGAAAAATATATACTCTGGATATTATTCTTATGTTTTATATATTACAGATACTATCTGCTCACATTCTTCTTGAGTCTAGTGAATAAATCAATATCTCTAAGTTTGGTGGAGTAAGCCCATACATCTTCCCACTTACAGTATGACTTTTACAGTGCTTCCTTAAGGAATCCTTTCTGTCTCCAAGCTCAAAAATATAACTTCCTTTATCTTCTGCTGTTTTATGCCTTATAGTTAGAATATTATCCAGATTATTGCCATATCATTTCCTCCAAATATTTCCCCCATATGAGGAGCCAAATTTTAAACGCCATTTAAATATCAACCCTTCCTTTCCTTACTGATTGTGATGAAAGCCCTATCCTATATCATGACCCCAAACATGCATGACTCATTTGCTCGGTCTGAATGCTGCTCTATTACAGCCATACTGTTTAAATTACCATGTTCTTGGATGGATTTTACTGAATTAGTAAAATCAGTTTTGTTTCAGGTCATCAAGTCAGCTTACTTTGACTCCATCAAAAAGGAGATTTTCCTGGGTGGGTCCAAACTATACCAGTGAATCCTTTAAAAACCATCTAAATGTCAAAAGGCAGGAGTTATTCTCATCGCTGACTCTGGAGAATCACGTTTCCTTGAATGCTACATGTAATAGGTAGGTTTGTTGTTCTAGCATGGCCAATGAACACATGTGAAATTAGTTGAAGACGGAGAGATAAATGGCTTGGCCAGCCTTGCTTCTTTCTCTCTGGCTCTTTGATCATCAGAACAGCGTGTGGCTGCCTTGTTTGTTCTGTGCCTCCATTTGCAAGTTACTCTACCTGTGGGACACCTAACCCGTGGACTGTGTTACTGTAACTTGAGGTTCCTTCAAGACCTGCTCCGCCACGCTACTGCAAGGTACATCTCTTGAGCTGGGGACTGTTGGACCCTGTCATCTGGTTGACTGTTGGTAACGTGCCTTGCTGTTTGATGCCTGTGGCCAGATAGCCTGAAATGCTCCACGGAGGATTACCCTGCAGCCCTCAAGACTTCGAGGACTGCCAGTGTCTCACAGCTCTATTATGGAAGTGAGTTGCACTGAACCATTTGTACTGCTTTATAGATTAGTTAACTGTTTATTTCTTATGTTATCTATCTATCTATCGAAATATATAAAACATTATTAGTGTCCTGGTTTTGTTTCTCTAGAGAACCCTAATATAAAACTCTATGTCAGGCGTCATGAGACTTCCTCCTTTAGTTAGTCGGCTTGACCAGATGACGTCAATTCATGCCACATCCTTCGCACACGGTCTTTAAAAGGCTTCTTCAAAGATACACGTCATAGGACGGCTCTGATTGGTTAGACGTGAGTAAACAAACATTCAAAGCCTTGCAGTGTCAGCAGGGCTTTGAATCAACAGTGGAGAAAGGCAACCACCCGCAAGATAATGGGTGCTCTTCCCGTTACCTCAGGGGCAGGGGGGGAGGAGGGGAGGTCAGCTAGATGTTACACCTCACTGGGGTACCACTGACCCCTGTAGAAGCTGAACCCCTGTTTTTCAGCACTTTTTTGTGCTGAAAAACTCAGTTTATACATGAGTATATACAGTGTGTGTGTGTGTGTGTGTGTATATATATATATATATATATATATATAAATGCCAACAATCTGAGGAAGTTTTTCCCCCTTAGGTGGCTCCAGATGTAAATGTACTTCAGTAGAAATGATGAATTTGTTGTTGTTGTTGTTGTTGTTGTTGTTGTTGTTAGGTACTGTCTAGTTGCTTCTTACCCATGGAGACCATATGCACAGCAGAATAAAACACTGCCCGATCCTGTGCCCTCCTCACAAGTGTTGTCAAGCTTGAGTGCATTGTTACAGCCATGGTGTCAATCCATCTTTGAGGGTTTTCCCCTTTTCTACTGCCTGTCTACTTTACCAAACATGTTGTCCATGCCAACATCATGAGTGATGAGTGTTACTGACTCACTCACTCACTCACTCACTCACTCACTCACTTCCTTGGAGTCAGTCTTGACTTATAGTGAACACCCTGTGGGTTTCTGAGACTGTAACTGTTTACGGAAGTAGAAAGCCCAGTCTTTCTCCTGCAGATCTGCTGGTAGTTTTGAACTGCCAACCATGTGGATTGCAGTCCAATGAATAGTCACTATACCACCAGGGATCACTATGCTGAGTTTAGGGGTTAGAAATTTGGAAATTATGATCGAAGACCTAGAGACAGTCTACAAAGTGGTATCTAAAACCCTGAATCTAAAATCTACAGTGTAGTGCAACTGACAAAACATCGTTTGTTACCAAAAAGTGAATAGGTAGGTATGTATTCTGTAGACATAAGGAAAGTTAGCTTTCGCCTCTCCTAAATTCTCTTCAAATATTGACAGTACAACTCAGTTCAGTTCTGAATATTAGGTTTTCAAAGGGACTTAGCAAATCTAGATTACATTTTGTTGACATAGCTAAGTAATACAAAACTCAAGACTACATCAAATGAGGATTAGTTTAAGGAATTTGGAATGTTTATCCTATAAAAATGAAGGGTGATTCGAAGGACATGCTCAACTTAAAGGCCATTAAATAGAAGACCAATCAATCACACCTTGCATATCTCTTCCTAAAGGGTCGGGCTAAGACCAATGGATGAAAGTTGCTGGCCAAGACTCAGAACTACCTAGGGGAAGAAAACAGGTTTTCTAAAGGCGTTTTCCAACTGGATAGTACACCATTGAATTGGCGGAACAATGCACATATTCAAGCGTAAGTTGTATGTTAGATTCAAGATGGACAACCCGAGATGATCATTAAAATGTTCCAATAATCCCAAATCCCTGATATTATTTAAATAAACTTCATTGAATTCACTCACTGACATTGAGCAAAATCTGACTCAAAGAGACCTATACGGTAAACTGTCCCTGGAAGGACAGCTGTAACTTATGTCATGCATTCCAAATGAGAATGCCAACTAAAAGGAAGGAAGCTCTTTACTGTGGGGCTGAAACTGACTTTTCCTTAACAGTGATCCATCAAAGGATCAATATCTCAACAAATATAGACTACATCTGTGATATTAACATTTTATGCTGTATAACAAAGGTGGTCAACATTCTGTTTATCATGTAAGATAACATTATCATAGGTTTTCATGTATGTGATGTGAACAGCGGTATTGGAAGGCATGATTCTGACTACCACAGTTGGGAAAGTCTGCCTTTGATAAACAAAAAATCATTGTTGTCTGTTAGATTTCAACGTATAGTGACCCATTTTGACAGTCCAATGGAGCCATAGGATTTTCAAGGTGGTAAATCTTCACAGGTGAGGATGGACTGCCATTTCTCTCTCCTATGGAACAGCTGGTGGGTTCAAACCACTGAGCTTTCTGTCAGCAGCCAAGCACTTAAGCATTGTGCCACCAGGGTAGACTAGAGAAACAAATCCGTGGACACTCTTATATGTATAGGAAAGAGCTTTATATACAAGAGCAGTTGAATATTGAGAAAACATCCCAGCCCAGTCCAGAATAAGTCCATAAATCCAATATTAGCCCATATGTCCAATACCAATTTATAAGGTTCTCTTCAGACTCACGAAACACATGCAATGATGCTGAGTACAGGAAGACCACAGGCCAATGGGTGGGAAGTCTTGTGGATCCATTGGTACTGTAAGCATCTCAGCACTGGCAGGGGCCTCCACATGGCTTCTCCAGGTTCGGGGCTCTCACGGCCATCACCATAGCTCCATGTTCTTGTCAATAGAGAGTGTCTCAGGGAGAGAGTAGAGAAAGTCTCTACAGCCTCCAAGGAGGAAATCCAGGAATTCCCAGAATTCTCAGGAGAAGGCCATGCCCACACAGAGGCTTTATTGACTGTGATCCGATTGACAGACTAGACTCTACCCTTTCACTCTTAATCCTCTCAAGTCCCAAATTGACACCATATCATGTAACTACCACAGTTACTTAGATGAAAAATTCAAATTTCCCATGAGCTTTTTATAATCTCCTGATATTCTTGACTGCTCTTTCCTTGAGCTTAAATTGTTAATACAAGCAAGACAAAATCTTTGACAGCTTCAGCATTTTCTCCATTATTATATTATCTATCGGTCCAGTTGTGAAGGCTTTGACTTTCTTTATATTGAGTTGTAATCTATACTGAAGGCTTCAATCCTCAATCTTCATCAGCAAGTCTTCAAATTCTCTCTGCATAACCCAAGCTGTTAATAAGCCCTCCACCAGTCCTGATGCCACATTCTTCTTCATATAAGTCAGCTTCTCGGAATATTTTCTCAGCTTTGCAACAAGTCTGGTGAGAGAATAAAACCCTGACACACACCTTTCTTGATTTTAAATCATGCACTATTCCCTTCTGTTTGCATGACTGCCTCTTGATTCATATATCAGTTCCTTGTGAGCACAACGAAATATTCAATTGCCATTCTTCTCGTGGTTATCCATAGTTGGTTATGATCCACACAGTCGAAAGCCTTGCAATGGCCAATGAAACAAATAGACATCTTTCTAGTTTTCTCGGTTTTCAGCCCAGATTTATTTGATGAGAGCAACGATGGACTTTGTTCCACATCCTTTTCTAAATCCACCCTGAGCCTCTGGCAGCTCCCTGTCAATGTCCTGCTTCAACCATCGTTGGATGGTCTTCAGCAAAAATTACTTGCACATGATATCAATGATATTGTTCTATAATTTCTTTGGAATGAGTACAAATATTGATCTTTTCCAGTCAGTTGGGGAAATAGCCATCTTCCAAAGCTCCTGGTATAGACAAGTGCTTCCAGTGCTTCATCAGCTTGCTGAAACATTTCAATTCATATGCCATCAATTTCTGAACTATAGTTTTTAGCTAAGCACAGTTTGAACTTCTTCCTTCAGCAACGTTGGTTCTTGCTCATATGCTACCTCCTGAAATAGTGGCATGCAGGCTAATTATTTTTGGTACAGTGATTCTGTGTATTTGGTCCACGTTCTTTTGATACATCCTGCATCATCCAATAATTTGTCCATAGGATTTCCAATATAGCAATCCCAGGCTTGATTTTTTTTTCAGTTTAAGATATGTGGACTTGTAAGATAATAACAAGTCCAGTTCTTATCTTACATATTGAATAAGCTTCAATGAGAAACTTATAGATAAGGAAAAAAAAGGATAGAAGCAGTTGGGGGCGTGGAATTTTATTTGAGGCTTTAAATACACTCCCTGCATGTGGCATGTTACACATGACAGGTTTACACAAAGGGAGAGTGGACAATTATTTGAAGGTATACAAAAATGTGTTAAGACATCAGCCAAGTTGTTCACAGACAGGAGGGAAGGTCAGGGTTGGGACCATGATAAGTTTGCAGACTGCTGCTTCTGCAGTTTTTGCCAGGGAGCAGGAGGCAAAGGCTCTGTTTTATTTCAGGTGGGGTGACAGGCAGCCGCTGCTTCATCAGGTGCCTTGGCTCAGCCATCAGCATTTCCAACGGGCCTTGAACCATGGAAGGGAGTGCACCTGTCCCCTTTGCCTAAGGAGCAAACACCTTGTTCCCACACAGTGTGTGCTGTGCTTCCCTTTTTGATTTTCTTTGCAGAGAAGCTTGAGGGTTTGAACTACTGACCTTGTGGTTAGCAGACCAATGATACTACTCCCAGGCCTTTTGAGGAGCTCGCTGTTACTGAGTCCATTCTGTTGCATGATGACCCTTAGGACAGGCTAGACCTACCTCTTTAGGCGTCCAAGGCTATTAATATTCATTGGTGCAGAAAGCCTCCCCCCCTGAGAAGCTATTCGGTTGAAACTGCTGACCTTGTGGCCATCGGCAATTAATGAAAATGGCCAATCTCATGTATGTGATGGTTGTATGACTGGATCTATTTTTTTTAATTATCATCTTTGGTGGACTCAGAGCTTTTGGATTCATTGCAAGACTCTCCTCTGGGACGGATGCATGCCCACTATGCCAGTGTAGGCCATGGGGAATGGCCTTCCGGAAAGGCTGAGGAGGCTAATGTCAAAAGAAAGACCCCGAGTCAGTTGTAATTCTAGCCACAGCTCACTCCAAAGTTGTTAACCACACTGGCTGTAGTTACCTAGAAGGCAGTCATCACCTACCAGAGCATAATCTGTCTTTATCCAAAAGATCTGCACAGAGTTGGAAGAATTCTGGCTGAGGGATAATTCTTGAAAATGTTTGGTAACAGGTAAACTACATATTAGATTCTATACAGGTGTATGTATCTCCCTTGCTTACTAATACAAGAAGTTTCAGCATACAGACAACTAAGGAGTAAACCAAATAAAAGGGAAAATGATTCATTGGCTTGAATAAAAATCATTTTATTGGGGGCTCGTACAAATCTTAATCCATACCTCCATCCATTGTGTCAGGCACATTTCTACATATGTTGCCATCATCATTCTCAAACATTTTCTTTCTACTTGAGCCCTTGATATCAGTTCCTCATTCCCCCCTCTCTCCTTATTCCCCCTCCCCCATTTACACTTGATAATTTATAAATTATTATTTTTTCATATATCACACCATCTGACATCTCCCTTTACCCACTTCTCCACTCTTCGTCCCTCAGGGAGGAGGTTATATGGAGATCCTTGTAATCTGTTCCCCCTTTCTCCCTCACCTTCCTTCCATCCTCCTGGTATCACCACTCTCACCACTGGTCCTGAGTGGTTCATCTTTCCTAGATTTCCTGTGCTTCCTTTTTTTTTAATCACAAAAATTGTTACTGGCCTGTAGGACGTTTATTTATATACTTTAAATTTTATGACTCCTTTATTAATTGCAACAAAATAATTATAAATGAGAAATTCTAAATAAGGACGCTGGTAGTCAGCCTTGAAATTCTTTTAGGATTTTCAATGAGAGTAGTTATGGGGATTAGCCAGTAACATATTTTTAGAACCTGCATTATTCAGGCACCCTACAGGAAACAGACAATACCTCCTAATTAGAATAATGCGAGAACATTTCATAAAAGTCCTCCTCAGAAGGTGTGGGCAAAACCAAAAAGGATAAGTGAGAACCCTGCTAGTCATAAATGAAGGGGCTTTATTACCACCCCAAGTCTTGAAAAGGGGAGGGGACAGAGTAGTTCCTGGAACTCAGAAAGAGAGAAGTTGGGGGAGGGCACCTGGCTCAAAGCACATGGTTCCTGTGCTGACCCTGCCTAGAGGGAATTCACCCACTCTCCTCCACTTTGCTTTCTAACACTCTCCACGGGCAACTCCACTGGAAGCCAGCGGCATGTGACTGCAATCTCTTCCGGCTGGCCTCCCCTAGCAAAAGTTGGACTGGCGAAAGATGGCAATGGAAGGCCAGAAGCAAATGGAAGCTACCCAATTTCCACGACCACTTCTGCTTTTGAACCTTTTCATCACGCTAAGAGAGATGGCACCGCTGTGATCTCTACTTTCAGAAGAGGCAGTGGCGGTTCAATAGTAGAATTCTCACCTCCCAGGTGAGAGACGCAGGTTGAATTCCCAGCCACTGTACATCATGCACCACTACCACCTATCTGTCCCGAGAGGCTTCCTATTGTTGAACTGGTTTTGGCAGAGCATCCAGACTAAGACTGACTAGAAAGAAAGGCCTGATGGTCTACTTCTGAAAATTAGCCAGTGAAAACCCTGTGGCCCACAATGGTCTGATCTGCAATTGATCATTGAGATGGTGCCTGATGAGGTAGCATTGTGCTCGGCTTTGTATGCGTTGCTACGTGCCGGGAGCCAACAGGACATTTGCTACCAATGACATAGCATAAGGAAACTGAGGATCAGAGATACACCTTAGATCATCCTTCAATGCCATATGCACTTTTGTGACAAACACTGTGCTCTTTCTTCTACTGCAGAAGCTCAAGTGGACGGACTGATTCACTACAATGCCTTATACAGTGGATCAATACCCTGAAGAGGACCAATACGTAAGGAACACCCAGAGCTTTAAAATGTCTAAATTCCCTTGTATTCTATTTGGTCCTAGAACCGAATCACCATAGTTTCTGTATCAATTTTAACTCTTGTCAGCATCCCTGAGGTAGGTCCGGCTTTGCGATCATAGTGTATAAGGCTTCTGAGACTGGTTGAAAACATATTGGACTGTAGAACTGGTTTAACGTGATAGCTTAATGTACCCGTTGAAAATGGTCGTGTCCTCAGATGTGTGCTTAAACTATAAGTTCTGCATAGTGCAAGAAAGCTTTCTTTATGTGCGCTTCCCAAGGCTTTTCCTCTTGTCTGCACAGACCATTCCATCCATCATAGACCAAGATGCTACCATGGTCATACAAATGGTATTCCTGCAGACATGAGAAGGCACGCTTTCCCTTCCTCATCAGGAACAATAAATTTGCATATCCTATTATCTGCTCATTAACCAAAGTACCTGGCGACAACGGCAGATTGTGCACTATGCACACATGGGCAGTTGAGCAATAAGCTGACGGCTCACGCTGCTATTACCTCCCTGTAAAGGAGAGGCAGGAGGCGAGGATGCAGCGACGGGATGCTCCACAGGGGAATGAAATGAGGATCTGATCTAATGCAATGCAACCTGCTCACAGCACAGATAGCCTGTCAAACGAGCCCCGTGAAACTCAAGCCTTGGTATCATCTTCCACTGATATCCATTATTCTTCCAAATATCTGAGTGCCACATAGAACAGGATGCAAATTAGGTTTGCATTAATACATTGTTCCCTTGCATCTTATTCGGTTTAATTGTGACTTCTATTTTTTAAGCTTAATTTACTGTGGGTCTGGGTGCATGCCTCGGTAGATTTAGGAATATAAAGGGGAAGGAGAAAAAATAAAGATATCCACTGACATCTGGGCTATGGATATCCAGAATCATGGGAAGTGGATATCTTAATTGTCTCTCTCTTTGCTGTTTGCAATCCAAGTGTAGTCAGTGGTCACACAATGTCTACATTTCAACTTGTCTTATGGAGTACCCAGTCTGTTAGTCTGGGTCGACTAGAGAAACAAATCCATGGATACACGTATGTATATAAGGAAGAGGTTTATATACAAGAGCAATTGCACATCAAGAAAACATCCCAGTCCAGTCCAGATCAAGTCCATATTATCTCATATGTCCAATATAAATCCAGAAAGTCCTCTTCAGACTCATAAAACACATGCAATGATGACAAATGCAGGATGACCACAAGCCAGTGTGTAGAAAGTCTTTGGATTCAGTGGGGTTGTAGGCATCTCAGTCCTGGCAGGGTTTGTCTGTGGCTTCTCCAGCTTTCGAGGTCTGGTTGCATCCATGTGGCTTGTCTTCCGCAATGTCTCTCAGGGAGCAGCAGAGAGAGAGAAGTATCTTCCACCTCCAAGAAGGAAGTCCCAGATTTCCCAGAATTCTCAGGAGAAGGCCATGTCCACAGAAGTCTCATTGGCTATCTCCAGATTGACAGCCGAGACTCCACCCCTACACTCTTAATCCTTAAATTGACACCAGATTAGGTGACTACTACACCAGGCATTAATTGTATTCATGGGAATGCTCCCTGAAGTCAATCTTTTGGACTTTATTCTCAGGGAGATCTTATGTGTAACAGAATGAAACTTTGCTGGTGCCACACCATATGCATGATAATTGGTATATTTGTGTACCTTGTTCTGGTTGTGTGTCCATTCTTCTCATTGAAGATTTCCCTTATTTCCACTATGTCAAAACAACTGAAGATGTACAATGACATCTTTGCCAGGAAGAGAATTATTGTTTAAATAGTTTCTGTGGGCCAGGTTCTCTGACACTTAATAGAGAACTAGATCTAACTTGATTTTCAAAACAGGCCATGTGGAAGCAATAATTCCGATCCTGTGTTTGTTCTCTAGGAGTCCTTCTCAGCCTATCAGGGATCTCGCAAGAGGAAGTGAGGTGATCAGTGGAAAGGATTACTCAGTAAAATCCTCTGTCTACTTCGGGTTGCCAGAACAAAGGAGTCCCTTAAGCTCTCTCCCTTAAAAATATTTGTTTGACATATGATTCACACATCATAAATTCAATCATATTAAGAAGTGCAATCATCATCACAGTTTCCGAACATTTCTTCTTGTTCTCAGTGTTATTAGCTCTGCATTTCCCCCAAACCTCTCCTGCCATGCCCTGAGGTAATTGCTAATCCAGTTATTGTCTCTATAGACTTACCTACCCTGGATTACATAAACAGAAACATAGAGCCAAAACAAACAAGCAAGCAAACAAAAATACCATCAAAAGCAGGAAACAAAGGCATCCCCCAAACAGGGACAATAAAACAGAGAAAGACCTTAACTGAAATGAAAGCAGAGAACATGAAAGCAGGAAACAACTTTAAAAGGGAAATCGAATGATAAGGTGTTAAATTTTAGTCTAACTAAATCTGCCATAATTGACTTTACAATGCTCTTGGTCTGATCGCAAGGTTGTTCACGACCCTGGACTATGGTCACAAGGGATTCAGTGGAGGCTTACTCCACGTAGGGATCCTGCAAATGGATTTTGGGTTTCCGCTATCCTCCATACCCTTCTGCAAACTGGGTTTTCAGAATTTGAGCTCTGATACTGTTCCCTCCTTTAGATTTGGATTTTATTATTTACAATCCTTGGATCACACAGGCTGATGGGCTGCTTCTGTGTGAACTTAGTTGATGCCTCACTTTGATGGATGCTTGTTTGAAGATTAGCCTTCAAGACTTCAGACACTATTCCTATTTTGTTTGTTTGATTTTCAAACAATTATTGTATTTATTAAACTAAACTAATAGAAATAATAATAAACTATAAAATAATCTTATCTCCTCAAAACAGGTTTAATCATAAAAATATATTATTCTAAAAGCATAGGTTCATTTAATAAGAAAATCTGATAGCCAAACACCATCTGATTTCTTCACCATAGTTTGCTTGAGCACCCCCATCTTCAGTGATCTCTGCTTGAGGGTAAATGTCAAGTAGGGCCACACCCTAAGAACGGGTTAGTCTTAGATTAGGTGTACAATTAAGCGTGAATACAAAATCCATTCATATGTCTATGGTTTATATATCCCTGGTTCATTTTAGAGACACCATTATCATTTTATTAGAGAACATTATAAGGTAATTCTATTGACAGTCATTAGTTTAGCCAATGATTTAGAATTTAAAACATGGTTGAGAAAAGAAAATGATACATGTGTAGGTTAATTTTTTAAATGACAAAATCCTCATGCTCTTGAAATTATAACGCATTGCTGTTATTTGCAACATTCATCCCCAGTGCTTAGAACCAGCAACCTTGGACTTTGGCTGCCTCCCAGAATAATACCACTGCTCAGTAGAGGATTTCTCCTATTCTCCATTTGTTGTAGTTGTGTGAAGGGATGAAGGTGATTCCTATTCTGACCCATAGTGTTTCTAGACGACAAAGAAGAACTTCTTCACAGGACTTTTGCCTAGTGCTTGATTTATCTGTGTTACCTCCACCTTCCACGAAGGTTGCCTTGGGTCTCCCTCCAGTCTTACTACCCTACCCATCAATTGGAGATGCAGACCCTGCTCAGAGATGACCTGTCCACATCATTAATTCTTCAGAAGGCTTCTCTTTTGAAAGAAGTCTTCATGATCATGACTCTTCCCACGCTTGGAAAACCATGCCATGTCCTGCCTAGCTTTCTCATGTTTAATCAATGCCAATGAACTATTTTAGTTATTAAAAAAAGTTTGCTAGATTAAACCAACCAACTAAACAAGCAAAAACCCTTGGACCCAGAAATGAGTTTTGGGTTTTCACCAAATGCTAGCTCCAATTTTAAGAACAATTAGTTCTTAGCTCATGGACCTGCTTGATACTCGCTCTCAGGAAAGGAACACAGAAGGTGTGGATGCTATACCAAAACATGGTGAAGCAATTAGATAGTGCCTGGCTATCAGATAAAGAAACACACCTGGGGTCTTAAAGGCTTGTTTCCAAATAAGCAGCCATTTCAAGTGAAATGTCAACAAAGTCCTCATGGAAGAAGCACACCATCATCAGTTACCGAAAGACTGTAAATCATATAAAAGGAGAGAATAGTATCAGCCTAAAGTGTGAGGATCTGGTTTGCAGAAGGCTGTGGATAACAGTGGGTGCCCAAGATACATTTGTGGGATCTACATAGGAAATAAGTGCCCGGTGATTTCCCTCTATCCGTAACAGAGAAATGGGAGGAGAGTGATTACCAAATAGAGTGCTTTGTAAGGATAACTATAGAAGACACACAAACACGCGGGTACACACACACACACACACACACACACATACACACCCCTTCCTGGGGGACAAACAACAGAAACCATGGAGGGGGGGGAGAAGAGAGCAATTGGTGTATGATATGAAAATAATAATAATTTCTAATTTATCAAGGGATCACAAGGGTGTGGGTAGAAAGGGAGGGAAAAGAGGAGCTGATACCAGGGGTTAATAGAAAATAAATGTCTAGAAAATAATGATGGCAACATATGTACAAATATGCTTGATACAACTCATGTATGGATTGTTATAAGAGCCCCCAATAAAATTATCTTTAAATAATAAGAAAATAATAGTGGTTACTTAAAAAAAGAGTGAAGGAATGTTAAATGGGTGCAATTTAAGTAGAGTAATTTAGTCAATCTATGTATTGTTCTAAGGAGCCCTATGTATTGTTTTTAGGAGCATTATGGGTAAGTCTTGGGATTGTTAAGCCTGAGAGCAGCGGTTCAAATCTACCAGCCACTCTGTAGGAGAGAGGAGGCTTCCATAAAGAGTCACCAACTCAGAAACTCTATATAGGGGTATTATTAATTGGAATTGTCCTATAGAAGACATCTAATACAAATAATATTAAGTCCATTTTTTTCTTTGGTGAAAAGAAATTTTATCACATTGGAAATGAGCCTTTTTAAGAAAACAACAAGGTTCTCAGCTCCACTGGCTACAGTAATCTGGCTGCATTGCCAGGTCCTGATTTAAATTTGAAGGTCAAATAGTGAACTTATGATAAATGATACTGAATTGAAGTTTAAGCCAAGGCAAAGGGTGTGGGAAAGCTTATAAGAAAACCTTTAAGGCTCCAGATTTGCTGACCCTTGAG
Organism: Tenrec ecaudatus; assembly: GCF_050624435.1. Taxonomy (NCBI): domain Eukaryota; kingdom Metazoa; phylum Chordata; class Mammalia; order Afrosoricida; family Tenrecidae; genus Tenrec; species Tenrec ecaudatus. Next base: position 9,621,173 of record NC_134538.1, read on the forward strand.
GGCTTTGTACTGAGAGAGTATACATTATTGTAATAAGGACTTGTGAAGAAGCCAGGGAAGGTATTACTGGGTGAACCGAGGTCAGAAAAGAATGTAGTATGAGAACTTGACAATGACTCAATTTAAGTTTTGACTTACAAAACATGCACTCTGAAATTTCAGATTTGCTTCCCCTGTACCCTTTCCTTATTTAATTGGATCAGAGAATTGTGCTATAAATTCCATGCTGATAGAGCTTTTGGAAAGAGCTTTCCAATTTTGCTTTTCCCGTCGAATATTTCCTTTATGTCTGAAAAGCCTTATTCTGCTAGGTTTACAATTGGCTTCTAGTTTATTCAGTCACTAGATTTAATATCATCCACTTTGTATCCATTCCTTTTGTTTTATTTTAATTTGATTTTGAGATTTGTAGGTTCTCTAATGTTGCTGTTGTTGTTGTTGTGAAGTGCCAGCAAGTCAGTTCTAACTCAGTGACCCTACGCACACCAGAAGGAAGCACTTCCTATCCTATACCATCCTCAGAAGCACTGCTGTGCTTGAGCTCACCCGTGTCCATCTATGTCATTGAAGGTTTGCCTCTATTTTACTCACTCTCTACCACGGATGATGCCTTCCTTCAGGGACTGCTCCATCCTGATAATATGTCCAAAATAGATGAGACAAACTCTTACCATCTTGACTCTTGAGGACCATCTGGTTGTACTTCCCAAAGGGATGTGTTTGTTCTCCTGGAAGTCCTTGGGAGATTCAATATTCTTTGCCAATACCTTAATTCAAATGCACCAACTCGTCTGCCTTGTTTATTCATTATCCAGCGTTTACATGCATATGAGACCACTGTAAACGCCATGGCTTGTTTTCAGCACAACATAGTTTTGCAAGCACTGCTTTTGCTTTTTGATACATCAAAGAGGTCTTGAGCAGCAGATTTGTCCAATGAATGCAATACATTCTTTGATTTCCTCACTACTGCTTCAAAGGTGTTTGATTATGGATCCAAGTATAATGAAACCTTTGACAGCTTCAGTAGTTTATCCATTTATGATGATGTGGGCTTCTTGGTACAGTTGTGAATCTTGTTGTTTTCTTTTGTTGAAGGACAACCCACCTTGCTGACTACGGTATTTGATCTTCATTACTACCTGCTTCAAGTCCTCCTAATGTTCAGCAAACAAGGTTGTGTCATCTGCGCACCTCAGGTTGTTAATTTGTCCTCCTCGATTCCTGATGCCACGTTCTTTTCTACATAATTCAGCTTCTTGACTTAGTTGCTTTGAAAGAATAAGTATGTTGAGAAGATACCGCCCTGAAACACACTTTTCCTAATCTTAAATGATGCAGCATCCCCTTAGTTTATGCACAGGATCTGCAGGCACAGGCTCACAAACAAGCATCGCTTATCCTAGCGGTACCTATGGGTGATGTGAGGTGAATTCCGTGGTGAATTGTACAATTCACAACACTTCCCATGACCTCAGATTCCTTGTCTGTTAATAAAGGTATAGCGATCTCTCCCTGCCTATCTTTTAAAACTACAACCACTCTGTCGATTTTTAATTGCTTTTTATGTGCCAGGAATGACCAAAGTCTTTTACATTCCCACATACACTGTCTCATTCAACCTCAAAATAAACTTATGAATCAATTACTACTATTATTTCCAATTTGTTAGGGTAGGGCACTAAGGCATAAAAAACAAAAACAAAGCAAAACAAAAACCCTCACTACCATCAAGTGGATTCTGATTTACAGTGACTCTCTAGCACAGGGTAGAACTATGTATGAGTCTAGGTAGACTAGAGAAACACATTCATGACACACATATGTGTGTAAGGAAGAGGTTTATATACAAGAGCAATTGTACATTAAGAAAACATCCCAACCCAGTCCAGTCCAAGGCCCTAAGTCTGATATTAGCCCATATGTCCGATACCAATCTATAAAGTCCTCTTCAGACTCATGAAACACATGCAATGAAGCCAATGGCAGGATGATCACAAGTCAGTGGGTAGAAAGTCTTTGGATCCAGTGGAGTTGTAAGCATCTTAGCACTGGCAGGGGTCACTCTGTGGCTTCTCCGGCTTCAGAGGTCTGGTTGCATGCATGTGGCTTGTCTTCTGCTATGTCTCCTAGGGTGTGAGCAGAGAGTCTCCCACCTCCAAGGAGGAAGTGCCGGATTTCCCAGAATTCTCAGGAGAAAGCCATGCCCACACAGAGGCCTCGTTGGCTATGATCTGAATGACAAGCTAAACTCCACCCCTTCACTCTTAATCCTCCAATAGACAAACGATTATCTATCTACCACAAACTGCCTCTGTGGGATTTTGAGCCTGTCACTCTTTCTATGGGAGTAGACAACCTCCTCTTTCACCCACGGAGGGGCTGGTGATTTGAGATGCTGGCCTTTGTTTTTCGTTAGCATCCTGATTTGAAACCACTACACCATCAGGCGTAGGTAGTAAGGCTTAGAGATGTTAAAGTAAGATGTTAAATGGTTTTCTTTGAGTAAAAAAAAGGACTCAAAGAAGGCCAAAGCTTGAATAATTACAGGAAAGTCCTTAAGAACCCTGATTTCATATTCCATGCCTTCCAAGTCACTTAACACCTCTAAAACCGAGGCTTAGTGTACGGAAACTTAAGGCTTAGTAAGATTTAATCAGAGAACAGAATTTTTTAGGGGAGGGCTAAATGGCACCCTTTTCCTAGACCTAGACAGAGGATACACTTCGTGGCATGAAATGTCTTGAGGGGCATGGAACACATAATCTGAGTTCTTTTTTTTAAATCATTTTATTGGGGGCTCTTACAACTCTTCTTACAATCCATATATCAATTGTATCTGACATATTTGGACATATATTCCATCGTTCCTTTCTAGCCATTTACTTTCCATTGAGCCCTTGGGATCAGCTCCTCTTTTATTCCCTCGTTCTGACCACCCCCCCCCACACACACACACCTGCCCTGCATTTCTTGTGGCCCCTTGATAGATTGTAGGGTGTTCTTAAGCACTACCCTATAATGGTCCCAGTTTGATATTCTTTGACTCCATTTTTAATATAAAAGTTCAAAATGATTAGCTATGCTAAAATAGTAACACAAATGAAATAATCTTCCTGTTGACCAGGAAATATTTGGTAAATTAGAGATAAAAAGTCCAAGCATATTACCCTGCCTTCAATATCATTCCCACAGATTTTTCCCTAACCACTATACTGCCTTAGTGTGAGCACATGGTTGATTCTGTCTCCCTATGGCAGCAAAATAAGACCGGTGATAGGGAAAAATAACACCAACATGTCCACACCATATTTTGAATTTTAACCTACCAAGGGTTGTTATTTCTTCTTGCAATCACACAAGCAACATTTTTTTCATATTTGGAAATGAGGGATCCAGTTCTTAAATCCACTGGTTTATTTCTTGGAATAAGCCAATGTTTAAAGATGTCTCTGTGATTAGAGGATGACTGTAGAGATGTTCTCTCTGTAATGTAGTGTCTTAATCTCATTAAGGTACCCTAAAACAAAAACAACAACAACAACAGTTTAATCAAGACCATGCTTATGAAGGGGATCAGGTCAGCTAATTAAGTTTCAGCACAAGACAGAGAGATCAGCTCAGAAGGTTGTGGCAGCTGGTCTTTTGTGTGTTTGGTGAGAGGGGGAACGTAAAGGGGAGTAATCTTGATAGATCTTCTGCAAAGACACAGGAGATCATGATGAAAAGATTTGACTAAAATTTAAAACTGTGATTTTGAGGAAAAATGCAGGAAAGTTGCCCCTAGGAATTTATTTGCATCCCTACAGCATGCCTGTTCATTCCTCAAGGGCAGTGAGGAATGCCTTGCAAGCATTTCACTGGGAAACCTTTCCCACTGTTCCCTACAACTCTGATCTTGTCCTCTCAGTCTCGGTTAAAAGTAAAAAAGAAAAAAAACAATTTTTTTTAAAGGAACATGCTTTGTGTTCCTCATATGCGCCCCGAAGGCTGTTTTGACTTAGAATAAATTGAAGAGAACAGAATTCTTTAGGGGAGGGCTAGAGACATGATGATACTTCTTTTGTTTTTTTAAGTTTTATTGGCACTTCAATCACATATCAGACAATTCAACAATTCAATCATATTCAGAAGAGTTATATGATCTTTACCACAATCAATTTTAGAACATTTTCTTCTTCCTTGTATTCATGATTACTTGTGTATTATTTTTTCAATTTTGGAAAAATATATATTACAAAATATTCTCCAATTCAGCAACTTCTCCATGTATAATTCCATGTCATTGAAGATATGCCTCTCATTGTACAATTATTGATATCCCACTCCAAATTATTCCACCACCATGAAAATAAACTCAATGCCCCCTAAGCAAAAATGCTTCCTTCTTCACCCATGGTAACCATATGTAAATTTTGGTTTCTTTTGTTTGTTTGTTTTCTTAATATAATATTCACATATCATACACTTCCATCATAAAAATTGCTTTTAAAAATAGCTGTATATACATCATCACAATTACTTCTAATGTTCCCTTTTCCCTCCATTGATTGATCCTCAAGTCCCTCCCCTCTCTCCTTCCCAATAAACCAGTGCATCAGTTATTGTCTCCATGAATCCACTCGGTCTGTGCTTCTTAAACTAGGAGAACTAACAGAAACATTAAAAAACACAAACAAATGAAACAGAAAGAAGAAAACAATGATAATAATAATACAAGATAAAAATAAAAAGAAAGAGTAAGAAAGAAAAGGCCACCAACAATATTTAAAAAGTGAGAGAAAGAATTTCTGTCATGGCATAATTGAGAAATATGTGTGAACCTAGAACAAATTCAGGCTGGGGAAAGAAAGAGGTCAACTGATCAAGTGTCATATTATACCATGGTTGGATACATCATAATCAAGTTTACAACAATCTCTATCTGATATTAAAGCTACTTGACTTCCTCACCTGTGACTAGAGGGGATCTGCCGGAGGCTTATTCTGACTGGCTACTCTGCAGAGATACCACTTTCCAAAGTGTACAGACCTAGATGGAGGATATGTTGAGAAACAGTTGTTAATATTTTGATATTTTTGCTTAATACACGTTTGTAGGCTTTTATACCAATTCTTATTTACTCACTGACTTATACACAGAGTGCTTATTATGTTCCAAGCACAAAGGAATGTTTAGCAATATGAAAATTAAAATCTTTGTAAACTCATAGTCTAAGTATGCAGACAGACAAAATAAAATTTAAAAAGAGTTAATATGAAGTATAAACAGTATTGCCAGAAGATCATGTGGTTGTTCTTATTCCAATCTGAAAGGGCAAGACCATGTTATACAATCCAAAGTTTTCAAAAAATGTGTAAGCATTTCTCAAGTGATGAAATATGAGATGGAAATTTTTCAGGCATAATCTAAGAGATGAGATTTGGGTAATAGCAAAAAATAGAATTTGATAGGGTCATAGCTGAAGTTATATAGGAGAGCATAGTGGGAGATGAGTTAGCTTAAAGTTAAGAGGACTTTAGATGCTGTGCTAAATAGTCATGCTATTTTTTTTAAGACTCAGGCCTTTTAAAGCATGGAGTACACACATTAAAAACAAAGATGACATTGCTGTCCAGTGTGCAGGAATAACTGCTTAGGTGTTTAACAATGGTGTAGGACTCTTTATGTGGAGTTGTTGCTCATTGGCAAGAGATTTTAGAAATCATAGATCATCAATTATGAGTTTATTAATCAGACCATACGCAATCTAAAGTGATGCAGAAGGTGGCTTGTGGGTGATTGGTCAAAAATTTAGAGGAAACAGAACTCAGACAAAAATTTAAAATCACGAAAGGAGCAGGGCTATAACAGAGGTGATCATGAGAAATCATCTCTTGACTGAGTTTTGTCAATGAAAAAAAATTAGTGAGTACCTGAAATTATTTATCTTTGCTAATATTTATCCTGAACATAGATACATTACTTATATGTCTTTGGTTCAATAGTAGAATAAGATGCCTGAAACTGAGTTGTCCCTCACTAGCCATCCGCATGTTTTTTTTTTCTGTGTAGACTTTGAGCTGAAGGTGTGGGGGAAAATCAAGTTGCTACAGTTTAGGATGTAGTGTTGAAATAACAAATTTACATATACTTCATTTTTTATGTAACTGCAGATATTTTGTATAGTTATTGCTTCTAATCTTATGCTTATCTGCACTGTTGGATTCAGTTTGATAGTATTATCCTATAGGAAAGCTAGTGGTTTTATTCAATGTAAATACAGTTAATGTATAGAAACTAATAGATATGATTTAAATCAATGGCACATGATTTTAGCATCTCCATTAATAGGTTTATTTTCCAAATATATTAAATGAGTGTGCTACTAATTTGGAACTTGATCAAAACATTTGAAAATTATTGTTTATTTATTTTATTATCTATGCAAAGGGATTTGATTGCATGAACCATGACAATGATGGATAACATTACAAAGAAAGAGAATTTCAAAGCATAAGGTCATTATATAAAACCTGTACAAGGATTAAGGAGCAGTCAGTTGAAATAACTAAGGGATTTCCATTGTTTCAAACTGAAAAATGTTGTATCTCTTTACTTCACTTATGTAATTTATATCCTGAGCGCCGAATCCAAAAGTTGACCTATTTGAAGACAAACGTGGCATCCAGAGGAGAAAGATCTATCAACATACTGTAATATGCAGATGACGTAATTCTGCTTGCTAAGGAGGATGATTTGAAGCATTTACCAATTTCATGTGGATTATATCTGAACATGGAGGAAATTAAAATCCTCACAACAGGAAAAGTAAATTGTATCAAAGTAAGTGGAGAAATCGGTGAAATTGTCAAGGCTTTTTCCTATTTGGATCAACAAACTACCGCACAAGCGCACGTTCTGAAAAACAACTATGTCACATGGAAGATGAAAGGGTGCCAAACCCAAGCCCAGTATTTTCAATTGCCTCCAACTGGCTCGCTGCATCTGACCTGAAATTTCTTATATTATGTGTCTTTCTTGGTCGAAGTTCCCCATTAAAAATTTTAATTCATATTTCTGACTCTAGTCAATTCACCAAAAACGGGGTACATTAGAAGGGAAAAACGAGCCAATGTGCATTAGTTTCTGCCTCTGATGGGATGGATGCAAGAGGAAACGACTTCAGTCTGGAATCGATTATCCATCATGATAGATGACAAGGCAGGAACTAGACCAGATGCAAAGAGGGGTGAATAGAGAGGACCACACACCTGATCCTAATTATACACACCTACACTTGGACATCTTTTTGCCAGACATCTTGAATAGTTCAGGAGTTGGTAAGAGAAAGTCTCAAAACACTTACTGCATAGACGCAAACCTCAATGATGAACAAGGCAGGTGTGTTGGGAAAACTGGGGAAATCTCTACTCAACAGAGGCACCTCGAATAGAAATGTCCTTCAGTCTGCCTTTTAGACTCCTATGTGGTCTATAGGTTTTGGCACTCTATAGAGCCTTAATACAATTTAGATAATAATTTATTGAGGTTATATTGGAATGCTTTAAAACCGTGGGCTCTAGTATTTTTAAAGAAATTCAGAAGGCATGACACAACACAAATAACTTAAGAATGACTTTCTTTAACCAGATACTATGTATCCACCTGGATCGCTGGTAGAGACCAGAGTTTACATATGACCCAAGATAGACTTTCAGTCTCCAAAGAGGAAGAACTGGAAGATGAAAATAAAAGTAGGCGAGAAGGTGGGGTAATATTGGCTTAGTGTCTCCTGTGTAAAAAGAGGTTTGCTTACAACTTCTCAGGTAATCCTTCACGACTCTTTAAGGTACATGTAGTTTCTATTTTACAACGGAGGTAGTGAGCCTCAAAGCGGTTAAGTAACGTAATCATACACACACTTAGTGAATGCCATGATAAAGACTTCACCTTGGTGTCTGTTCCCCTCCCATGCTGGCTCAATCCCCTCTATGATGCAGGGTTTCATGAGGAGGAAAGGCAGGGAGCGTGGAGGACAGAAGTTGTCCAGACATGGCTCCTTGGCCCTTGCCCGTCTCTGGCTTTTACCGTCTAATATATGGAGTTTGCACTTATGCTCTAGCCTTTGCTCGGTCCAGTCCATGGATTCCCAGAATTTCTTTCCCTGTATATTTCACGTTTAGAGTTTTTCAGATCCGAAACTTAAGGATTTGAAAGGTAAAATGGAAACTGTTGTTGTTGTTCTTAATGTGCTGCAATATGGTGATCGAGCTGATGCTGAAATCCATAGATTCCAGAAGATCTTTTTGCTCCTTGCCTATATATCCGTGTTGTTTTTTTTTTTCCTGACTACTAACTGTGCTGGCCAATGGAGGTCTCGGGTTCACCACCAGAAAGTTGACAGTGGATCCACAGAGGCAGCAGCTGTACCAAGATTTCTCCATGAGCAATCCTTTCACCAGCCACATTTGTCCCTTCATGGTCAGACTTTTCCACTCACTCCTGGTTCCAGGCAAATTGTTCAGTGACTTTTCCCCTTCTGATCCTCTAACTCTCCTTTCCAGGCTTATTCCCCAGTAACCTCCTCAGGTGTCAAGCTTGGGCACTATATCATCGTGGCTCTATTTCCCTTATTGGGCCCTACAGCATAGTGGCTCTACTTCCTCTATTGGATCCTGATTGATACCCCTGTATTAGAGAAAACTATGCATTTTCCCAACTCATCGACTCCCTAGTGGTAGGAAGGAACTGTTATACCATACAGTGCCCAGCACAGTCTTTACATGCTGTTAATGTTAACTGCCCTCCATTTGATATCTGACTTCCATTCTTAAGGGAACAACAATGTGCTCAGCTACGCCCTATTCCCGTGATGGGTGGTGGACTGGACCATTATGACCCACAGGGTGTGTCTTTGGCTGATTTCCTTAAACAGACCACCAGGGCTTTCTTTATAGCTTATCTTAGTCCAATAGCTCTTCTGAGCCTTATTCAGCATCATAGCAAAACATAGCCCCCATTGAGAATTGAGTGATGTCTGCCTTTTAGAAGCATTGGTGGCAATTGGGCCTAGGTCTCTCACATGGAGGTCTACCACAGAGCTACTGATGCCCCACTTATACATTTTTAAATTCTCACTAGACAATTCAGAATTAGAATAAATGCAACCAGAAATCTCCTTGGAAAACAGGATGGTGGACCTTCAACTTGCTTACTTTGGACACATCATCAGGAAATATCAGTTTCAGAATATTCTCTCCCAAGTCCAGTGATAGTACCTCTATGTAACCTAAGATATAAATAATTAGATTTGGTTCTATGCCTTTGTTTGGTTCTATGCTTATGAAAACATATATTCAATATCCCAAGATTTTTTATCTCTTACATGTCCTGTGAGGAATTCTAAGAGGGAGTGTATTTCTTTGGACTCCTGAGAGAACTGCAAGGTACTGTATAAAACTGATGAGATTTGGGTGAAAAATCTGAGTTCAAGGCTTAGATCTGTCAGACACTGGCAATGTGAACTTAGGCATGTCAATCTTAGCCTCAGGTTCTTTAAATTACATTTGAGGATTATAATACTTAATTTATACTTTTCAAGTGAGGCCAATAACAAAAGCACGTAAAACATTTATGTTACAAGTATATATGTGTTAGTTGTTTATTTACCTAGACAGATGTCAGATAAGTATGTAAAACTCACATCTGGACCAATGTATAACATCGTGATGAATGGAGAAAACAATGAATTGGTGCACTATATCATTCGACATGGAGGAGTAATCAATGTTCATCGAGTGGCAGTCAAATAATCCAATGCACTTGGCAAAATCTGTGAAAGACCTCTTTAAAGTTTCAAAAATCAAAAATATCACTTTCATGATTAATGGACTTCTGACCCACTTCATCTGCATAAAAAGTTGCATGATCAAAAATAAAGATAAAAGACTAATTGATGCCTTTGAACTATGATTGGTTAAGATTATTACATACATGCTGGACTGCCAAAAGTACAAGCAATTTAGTCCAGAAGAGATATAACCAGGGTGCTCCTTGAGCACAAGGATGGCAAGACTTCAACTTGCTTAGTTTGGACAAGTTATCAGGAGTGACCAAGTGCGAGAGAAGGGCATCATGTTTGGTAAAGGGGAGGACCAGCAAAGATAAAAAAAGAGTCCCCAATGATACTGACCGATAAGACTAGCTGCCACCATGGAGTCAAATAGACCAGCCATCATGAAGATGGCACGGAACTGGGTAACATTCTGTTTGGATAGTCACAAAATGGTCATGAATGGAGCTAACTTAATGGAAACACCAACGAGAAGAAAGTAAAGCACTGGTATATTAGACTCAAACATATCAGCAATTACAAAGATGGAATAGATGGGGAAATGTTCTGGTAATGTATGCTCGAGATCACCAGGAATTGAAGCTGACACTGACTCAATGTCTACTAGAACTCACAAAAAGTAAATAAAGCCCTGAGATGTTAGTGAGCATGCTATATAAATAATTTACTGTTATATATTATTTATATCACCAAACCAGATGTTAACAATTTGATACTGCATATAAGATTTCATAAATTATCTCTGCTCTCACAACCTATCTAATTCTACCCTCCCCACGCCAAATGGGTTGATTTTGCATGCGATTATTTCATAAAAGAGTGTTGTCCAGGATGATCATTAAGTTAGTCCATCTATTACTTTCAAAATTAACTTTCCTCTTTTTGTAAATTGGAACAGCCTCTTGGTTTCAGATATCATTAATTTTCCGTGATAACCTAAGATCACTCTTGTAACTAGGAATCCTATTTGAAATTTTTCTCTTCATGCCCAGTTTCAACAGAAATTTTTAATATTCTAAAGAGAACATTTTTAATACATAAAAACACAAAGACAACAGAAAGACACAGTCTAATCATGCTGAGAAGTTAGCTCATCAGTATGAGGTCAAAATAGCATCCCTCACTTATTAATTTTTATGATACCATTTAGTAGTAGCTGATCAAATTCCATCCAAAACCACTTCAACTAATTTTGTAAAAATTAAGCCATCTCTCTCTATTATAATATTAATTCTTCCTGACAGGTCGCTATGAAAAAATCTGCTAAATCCTACACACTTAAAAATGGTTAATAGTTTTATTGATATTTAAATCTTAAATTATACAATTTAATGTTTTAAACATATTAAAAAGAGTTGTGGAATCATAACTATAATCAATTTTAGAACAGCATTTTAATTCTTGCATTCATTATTTTTGTTACCTTCCCATTGCCCCACAACTTCTCATGCCATAATCCTGAGACTATTAATCCAGTTACTTTCTCTATAGATTTACCTAACCTGTATTTCATATAAAGACAAACAAAAAAGAAGAAAAATAATGATAACCAAAGCAGAAAAACCCGATAGAAAAGAAAGCAGAAAATAATAAAAATTATAACAAATTTAAAATAGATCAAAAAAGAGAAAAATTATAAAGTATTAAATTTTATGCTAACTAAGCTCTGATATAGTTCCTTCCTCTGATCTTGGATTTTGTTCTTTGTCTTCCTAGGGTCACACAGGCTGGTGTGATTCTTCCACATGGACTTAGCTGGCACATCCCTTAGATGCTTGCTTGTTTTAAGACAAGTCTTTAAGATCCCATATGCTATTCATGTCTGATTTCTTCACCATGCTGCGCTATAGTACACATGGCTACAACTAAGTGTGAGCTCAAAATCCATTCAAATATTTATGGTTTGTATATATCCTTGTTCCACTTTAGAGACATTGTCACTTTAATGAGGAACATTATAAATCATCCCCATGGTGTAGATTGTAATTCTCTTGATAGTATTATTAAATTAACATAATGATCGAATTCAATGCTCCTAAAAGCAAGAGATGAAAACATGAGTTATATTAAGGAAATCTTCTACACAAGTCTTCTTTAGAGTATTGAAAAGCAAGGATGTTACTTTGAGGTTTAAGGTACACCGACACAAGCCATGATATTTTCAATTGACTCATATACCTATGAAAGTTGAGCATTGAATTGAAAGTGGAACACCGAATCAAGACAATCAAAGAAGAATCCGTGCTTTTGAATTGTGGTGCTGGAAAAGAATATTGGAAGAACCACAGGCTTTTGAATTGACAAACTCATCTGTAATTGGAAGAAGTAAGAGTGCCCTTTAGAGGTAGGAATGGTGAGACTTTGTCTTACATACTTTGGACAGATTGTCAGGAGAGACCAGTCTCTAGAGAAGGACATTACGTTTGGTAAAGTAGAGGGGCAGAGAAGGAGGAGAAGGCCCCAAGGGGCTGGATTGACACCATGGAGCAACAGTGGACTCAAGAATAAGAACAATGGTGAGGATGGTGCCAGTCCAGGCAATAGTTTCTTTGGTTGTGCAAAGGGTTGCGATGGATCAGAACCAACTTGATGACACCTTACAATGGCAACAATAGAATTTAAAGTACTGTTGAGAAAAGGAAAGTATACATAAATAGGATAGTTTTTTATACTATATGTGTCTAGCACAGTTTTGGATTGTTGACTTGTACAAATTAAAAGATTATGCGACTGAACACTACTTACAAAAACAATGAAAGTTGATGATAAGGCACTAGACAGTAGCCACAATCATTGTGGTAGTTACACAACAATTTCATGTCAACTTGATAAAAGAGTGAATGGGTGGAGTTTAACCTGTCAATCAGGTCACAGCTTGATGATGCCTCCTTGTGTCTGTGGCCTTCTCAAGGGGATTCTTGGAAATTCCTCTCTGCTCCATCTTCCTGTTGAGGAGCCATGTGGAGATCCACACCAATGCTGAGATACTTCCACTTCCATTGGATCCACAAGACTTTTCATGCACCAGCCTGCTATCTTCCTACATTTGGCATCATGGCAATGGCTCCGTGAGTCTGAAGAGGACATTATGGGCTAGTATCAGACATAAGGGCTAATATCTGACTATAGACTTGATCTGGACTTGGCTTGGGTGTTTATCGATATATAATTACACTTTGATATAAATCTATCTCTTACACACATATGAGTGTCTCTCAATTTGTTTCTGTAGTCAACCCGGACTACACAATCATGTTTTCTTTTTAGATTGTCTAACTCTAGGTCTTTGCATATTTCATTTTAGTATGTTATTTTGTCTTCCTGAGCTGCTCTTTGGAATTTTCTGTTAAGCTTATAAATGTTATCATTTCTTGTATGTACCCTAGCTACTGTACCATTAAGAGCAAGTTTCAGAGTCTCCTCTGACATCTGCTTTGATCTTTTTTTTTTCCCAGTTTTTTTAATGACTTTGATTTCTTCATGTTTGGTTTTCTTGTTATCTTCCCCATTTGTCAGATTTTCTCTCATTAGTTTTGAATGCATCAGTCTATTCTTGAGATGTTCAAAGTGGGGTATACTTAAAGTCATATTTTTGTTCTTGTGAACTTCTTTTAATTTTCTTCAACTTCAACTTGAACTTGCATATGAGCAATGGATGATCTGTTCCACAGTTATGACCTTGCCTGGTCTTAGCTGCTGATACTGAACTTCTCCATTGCCTCTTCCAACAGCTGTAGTCAATTCTATTTGTGTGTATTAAAGCTGGAGAATTCCACCTGTATAGTCACATTCTGTTTTGTTGGGAAAAACAGTATTTTCTATGAACAAGTCATTGGTCTTGCAAAATTTGATCATTTAATCTACGGCTTCATCTCTATCGCCAAGACCATATTTTCCAACCATGATTTCTTCTGCATTGTTTTCAACAAAACAAGGAACAGAAGTATTAATTTGAACAGTGGCAGCAGTGAGTGTCTGTAGAATAATCACCGAATAGGAAAAGGTAGTATTTGTCCAGGGATCCAGCTAGCACATCAGGCAGACCAATATGAGAAAGAATGCTGAGGGGAAACAGTAAGCAAAAGGAAGAGGTATGAAGATTACTGTTGCATTTGGGGATGGCAGTGTTGCAATACAAAATGGGTGTGAACTATTAAAAATGGGAAACCAACTTACCCTACAAACTGTCCCCCAAACACCTCTCCCAAATAAAACTTACATATCCACTCCAGAAAACTAAAACAAAGCAAAGTCATGGCCACTGAGTCAATTCTGCATCCTAGAAACCCTATAGGAAATAATTGAACTGTTTCGGTGGGTTCCCATGGCTGTAGATCTTTGCTTTGAAGAATGGTTGGTTTTTTTCGACTGCCGACCTTGCGGTTAGCAGCTCGGTGTGTCACCCATCACACCACCAGGGCTCGACCTATACGCTACAGTTAGCTGAAGAAAACATTTGACACTAGATTCACTTTCATACGTGTGTGGGTTTATTTCAAATAGCATGTGTTTAAACAGATCTCAGAGATCAGTAAGTTGCTACACGTACATTCTCTTGATATATCGATACACGTGTCTTATTAGGGTGCCTTCCAAAAAGAGGGGAGATCAAAACAGTTCAAGGGGATCAACTGGGCCATTAAACTGAAGCAGAGGTCAGCTCAAGGTTATGGTGACTGGTTTTTGGCATTCTATACAGGTAACCTGAATGGGCTCTCCTAAAGGATAGAGCACAATTTACAGGGCTTCTTAAGAAGTTTTAAGAAAATTGAAAACTGCACTGGTGATAAATATAAAGACCAGAAAATTACACTGGGAAAATTCTTTTGTTCCATCATGACAATGCACATGCTCAATTATTATTTTTTTTTTTTAGGGTAGCAAGGCTTGCCCTAAGAGGATTTCATTGGGAAACTTTACTGCATCTTCCCTCCAGCTCTGATACTGTTCCTTTCGATACCCTTTTGTTACCCAAATTCAAAGAATACTTCAAAGGGCCACTATTTGAGTCCCTCAAGGATGTCCAAACTTCCATTTGTACATTCTGTAAATCAAAGACCATAAAATTCTTCAGAAGGGATGGGCAGATGGAAACCACTTGTGTTAGGCTGGGTTGATTAGAAACAAATCAGAGACACTCATATATGTGTAAGAAAGAACTTTACCTCACCCCCTCCTTCCTTCTCCATCCCTAATTTCCCCATGTTTGAGTCCATCATTGCAGCCGCTCTGTCGATCTGTCTCATTCAGGGACTTCCTCTCTTTCTTTTGTAGAGTCTGCCTCTGTATTGCTGCCCCCTCCCCCCCACTTCACAGGCAAGAGGGCCTTCCCAAGGGACTGGTCTCTCCTGAAAACGTATCCAAAGAACATCTCCCGAGACAGATCTGTCTGTTCTTTTGGCAGTCCATGGTCCTTTCAATATTCTTCACCAGCACCTTAATTCAAATGCATTGATTTTTCTTCAATCTTTCTTCTTCACTGTCCAACTTTCACATTTGTAAGAGTCAATTGAAAATACCAGGCTTGGGACAGTTGTACCTTAGTCCTCCAAGTAACCTCTTAGCTTTTCAGCGCTTTGAAGAAGTCTTGTGCAACAGATTTACCCAATGCAATGTATCCTCTTTGTCCCTTGTCTGCGATTTAGTGAGCATTAATTGTGGGCACAAGCAAGACAAAATCCTTGACAACAACGTTAACTTTTTCTCCATTTATCCTGATGTCACCTATTGGTCTACTTGTGAGGGTTTGGGTCTTGTTTTCATTGCGTTATAATCTTGACAGAAGGCCACAACCATTGGTTACATCAGCAAATGCTTCAGGTCCTCTTCACTTTTAGCAAGCAATATGTGTCATCTGCGTATCACAGGCTTTTAATAAGATTTCCTCCAATCCGGATGCCACATTTTCCCTTAGATAAGCCAACTTCTCTGATGAATTGTTCAGCATAAAGACTGAATAAGCATATGCAGGATACAACACGGATGTGCAACTTTCCTGGTTTTAAAGCATGCAGTATTACCTTTTCACACAGTTGCCCCTTGCTCCATACTCAAGTTCCACATCAGCACAATGAAGTGTTCTGGAGTTCCCATTTTTCTCAAAGCTACTCATAGTTTGTTATGATCCATCAGTCAAATGCCTTTTTCAGTCCATGAAACACGAGTATGCATTATCCCCCCTCATATTCTCTGCTTTCATCTAAGATCCATCTGACATTCATAATGATATCCCTTGTTCCATGTCTTCTTCTGAATCCTATCTGAGCAACACTTTGTCAATGTATTGCTGCAACCATTGGTGTGTGATCTTCAGCAAAATTTTACTTGCCTGTGATATCAATGAGTTTGTTCTATAATTTGAGCATTCTGGTGGGTCATCTTTCCTGGGAATGGATACAAATATGGATCGCTTCCAGTCATTTGGCCAAGTAGTTGTCACCCATTTATCCTGCCACAGATGAGTGAGTGCTTCCAGTGCAGTGCTTCACCAGCTTGTAGAAACATTTCAGTTGATATTCCAGTAATTCCTGGAGACTGGTTTTTGGCTAATGCTTTCAGTGTAGCTTATACTTCTTCCTAGTACCATTGGTTCTTGCTCACATGCTTCTTCTTGAAATGGTTGAAAGTCCATTCTTCCTTTATTGAACAGTGACTCTGTGTAGAGTTTCTATTTTCTTTTGATGCTCCCAGCATCATTCAATATTTTCCCCATAGAATCTTTCAATATTGCAACTCAAGACAAAGTTGTTCTTACCTTCTTCCATTTTGAGATATGATGAGTATGTTCCACAAGCACATTTACACATATGTTGACAATATCCTTTTCAAAACATTTTCTTTCTACTTGAGCCCTTGGTATCAGCTCCTCTTTTTTCCCTCCCTCTCCCACCCTCTCCTCCTCATGAATCCTTCATAAATTATAAATTATTATTATTTTCATATCTACACCTCCACTCATGCTTTTGTTGTTTATCCTCACTAGGGAGGTGTCAATGCTGATCATTAAGATCGGTTCCCCCTTTCAACCTCCCATATTCCCCCACCCTCATGGTATCACTACTCCCATTACTGTTCTTAAGGGGTTTATTTGCCCTGGAATCCGTGTGTCAAGAGCTCTTATCTGTACCAGTGTACATGCATTATTCTAGTCATTTTTGTAAGGTAGATCTAGGGTCATGATAGTGGAGGGGAGGAAAGATTAAAGAACTAGAGAAACATTGTATGTTTTGTCAGTGCTATACTGTACCCTGGCTGTCTTGTCTATTCCTTGTGACCTTTCTGTGAGGGATTTTCCAATTATCTATGGATGGGCTTTGGGTTTCCATTCTGCCTGCCCCTCTACATCCCCTCCTTTGCACAGATATGATTGTTTGTTTTGGATCTTCTGATGTCTGATACCTGATCCTGTCAACATCTTGTGATCACAGATGCTGGTGTGCTTCTTCCATATGGGCTTTGTTGCTTCCTTGCTAGATGGCCAATTGTTTATCTTCAAGCCTTTAAGACCCCAAATGCTATATCTTCTAGTAGCTGGGCACCATCAACTTTCTTCACCACATTTGCTCATGTACCCGTTTTTATCTAGAGTGATCATATTCAGAAGGTGAACACCACAGAATGTCAGGTTATTTGAGCAAAGTATTCTTGCATTGATGGAGTACTTGAGTAAGTAGAGGCCCAATATTTTCTATCTTAATACTTAACTTATAAATATGTGTATGTAGACCTACATACCTATCATTATATGTAAACACATTTACATATGTATCTGCCTGTATTTATAAACATAGATCTCATTATTAACAATATCTCAAAAATATAAAAGAGATTCATAGAAGACCAGATTCTAATTATGACAAGAAAATGGTTGACATGGTTGCACATACGGCATTTAAAAAAATCCTTTTAAAATGTCACATACAGAGGAATTAAATCTTATATCTCTTCCAAAGGCAACATTCCGAATAAGAGCAAAACTGACTTAATTTAACAATAGGGATTTTTAAAGTAACAGCCACTCGGGAGCTATAGCAGGTTAAATGGCTTCGGCATTGGACTGCTACCCACAAGGTTTGTCACCTCTCCCGAGAACGATGAGGCTTCCCACTCCCATGAGGTTTTCACTCTCCATGAAGCAACCCCCAAAGCAGTTCTATTTCACCCCATAGAGTTTCTTTGAAGTGAAAACAACTTGATGGCAGTCAGAATTGTTTTTTGTTTTTGTAAATAAATTTTCTTCAACACTATCATGATCTCTTGTCAAGTGTGTTATCGAGAGCTTTTTTTACCCAATGAAAAATTCCTCCCAGATAACAATGTGTGTCATTGGCCAAGCACACCACTGGGATCCTAATTGTTTAGTCCTAGAGGGGAGATTTTCTCACTGTAGTTTGATGATTGCCAAGTATGTTGATTTTGTTTGCACAAAACTAAAGTGTCCCATCATGTTCCTGCTGTTGTTCATTTTCATGAGGTTGGCATGAACTCGTGGTGGCCTTGACTTTCACAGAATAAAGCATCTTCATCATCTTTGGTATGTTCGGGTCCGTTTATGTTGCGACCATTGTGTTGGTCTATCTCATTGGAGCCCCTTCCTTTTGCCGGCCCCCTGTTTTCCTAAATATAATATACATCTTCGACAATTGATTACGCTTGATGACATATTCCAGATAATTCAGTTGAAGTCTCAGGCAACATTCTGTAACCATGGGTTCTCACTAGCTAATTAAATGCTGCCAATGGTTCCATGATTAACTCCTAGCCCGAAGGTTGGCAGTTTGAACCCAAACAGAGGCACTCAGAGTACGTCTCTGAGTATCTGCTTCTGAAACACGACAACCTTGAAAACCCTATAGAGCAGTTCTATTCTGTCCACATGGCCTGCCTTACATCAGAATGAACTTACAGCCACTCACCCGACACATGTTGGAGGTAGATGACAAGTCTTCTCCCTCTGCTCCTAGTCTGGAAGCTCTACTGAAAGCTGTCCACCATCAGCGACCATGCTGATATTTAAAATATTGGATGTCTAAGTTCTAGCACTTTATCAACAAACAAGCTGCCGAAATATGACAAAATGGCAGATGGGTGGTGGCGTATAAACCTAGGGCACTCCTTTCTGTGTTTCTGTCACTCGTCTGTCAGTTTGTTATACTGCAGTGGCTTAAAAGGAGCGCCCTGGTGGACTCGTGGGTGACTCATAGGTCTGTTAAACAAAAGGTCATCATTTCAAGTCCTCGAGTTGCTTTGTGGGAGAAAGATGAGGCTTTCCACTCCTATAAAGAGCTACAGTTAGGCTGTGGCATAGCAATGTTGATATTCATAACTACCCTTTGGTCCTTTAATATTCCCCCCCCCTTACTATTCAGGCTTATGTTTCACCTACTTTATACTGTTAGCTCTGCATAGAGTCAGGCATATTAGTAAGATCATTCAATGCAGGATTGCCAAGATGGGTGACCCTAAATAAACCTCAATAGGAGCATGATTCCCTGAGGTTACAGGAAGGTCTGTGGGGGCATGGGGGAGGGCAAAGGGGGAGCTGCTAGCAATGATGACTCTATAATTCCACTCAAAGGGAGCAAATAACAGAATTGTAGGCGAAATTTATATATATATATATATATATATATATATATAATAGAATCATACTATTTAACAATAATAACAAGGGTTCCTGGGGGGTGGAACAAGGGGAAAAAGGGGAGCTGACATCAAAGAATTCATGAAGAAAGAAAATGTTTCAAAACTGATTGTAGTACAATTGTACCATTTTGCTTGAACTATTTGAATTATGGACTGGTATGACATCTGTAAGAGCTCCCAATAATGATGAATTTAAAAGAGTTACAATCTTAGAAGCCCACGGGGTAGTTCTACTCTGGTCTATGGGATCGCTGTGAATCCAAATCGACTCCAGGGCAGTGGGTTTGGTCTGATATGGGGTTTAATACTTGAACCTAGGTCACCTGCATTTCAAATTGCACCATCACCCATGGTGGACAGGTGTCAGCAGAACTCCAGAGAAAGGCAGAATAGTAAGAAGAGCCTGGAAATCTACTTCTAAAAACAGGGCTTGTGAGACCCTTGTGAATATCAGTGGGACACAGTGTGCTAGAGTGCCAGATGAGTCCTTCATTGGGGAGGTACTCAAAGTGCAATTGGGAAGGTCGAGTTGACCCCCCCAAAATCGAGTTGACCTTAATGATGTGGCTGGAGCAAAGCTTCCAGGAAGTTCACTTGCTGATGTGACATAACTTAAAATGAGAAGAAACAGCCGAAGAATTCTATAATAATGGGAATGTAGAATGTGAAAGACAATCTAGAAAAAAGTTGAACATTGTCACAAATTAAAAGGAATGTCTAGAGGTCAATAGCATATGCATTAGTGAATCAAAATGGATGATATTGGCTATTTTGAATTGGAAAAGCATATGGTATACACTGCTGGGAGAAAAACTGGAACAGAGATGGTATCATATTCCTTGTCACGAAGAACTTCTCAAGATCTGTTCTACAGTACAATACTGATACAATAAAATTCATAAGCTTTCAGTTAACCATGACCAGCTGATAAAGACTCTTCTAAATTATGAACCAACCACTAATGCCAATGAAGAGGAAATGGAAGACTTTGGCCAATGTTTACAGTCTGAAATTAATTAAACTTGTGATCAAGATGCCCTCACCATTACTGGTGATGAGAAAGTTGGAAACAAAGAAGGATCAATTATTAGAAAACATGTCTTCAGTGTTAACAATTGCGTCCGAGATTACATGGTGAAGTTTTGAAAGATCAATGACTTCTTTCTTGAAAATACCTTTTTTGTTCAATAGCACAAACAGGGATGGTACATGTGGAAACTGCCAAAATGAATTCACAGGAGTCAAATTGATGACATGTGTGGAGAGAGACCATGGAGATGCTCAGTATCAAGTAAAGCAAGGCTAGCAGCACCACCTTCTCATGTTCAAATTCAAGTTGAAGTTAAAAAAAGAAAAAGAAAACAAGTCCACAGAGACAAAGTGAAACTTTAAGTATATCTCACCTGAATTTAAGGCCTATGAGAATGGATTTTTGACATTTGAGACATGACCAAAGCCAAGGGAGTTGTGGGATGTCAACAAAGATAGGTAAAAGGTAAACCACGAAAATGAATGGCGGAGGAGACTCTAACATATGCTCTTGATCTTATAGCAGCTAAAGTAAGTAAATTAAAGAAACAATGCAGTAAATGATCTAAATAGAGTGTGAAAACCATTTGAAAAGCAAAGTAACATAAGAAAATGTACAAGGAACTGAACTTAGGCAACTCATGGGAGCAGTAGGCATGGCATTTCTCGAGCTGAAAGAGCTGGAGAAAAAAATTCAAGTCTAGAGTTGAAATATTGGAGGATTCTATAGGCACAATACTGAATTGCCCCTGTCACAGATGAAAGGAGCTGAAACATCCTTGGACATAACGCTGAAACACCCGAGGGGGATAAGAAGCGGGTGCCAGCTTTCCCAAGGCTGTGCATTCTGAAGTCATCAGACTTTGGTTCAGATTGCTTGCTCTTAAGGTTGTCCAGGAATTGACAACCTAAGAGAGACATATAATTGCTATTTTCTTACATTCTTTGTTTTTTTTGTGTGTGTGTGACATGGCTTAGTTCTGAAGGCAAAGTTTTTCCTCGGTGAACGAGTGTTACTGAAGTATTTGCCCTGTGGCTAACCCTCACTGTCCTTTAAGCAGTGTTCAGTCACTTAAATTTCTAATCTGTTTAAGTGGATTTTCTATGTAGCTTAGTCTAACATATTCTTCTGTATATGAATATTTTCCTCTTATCAGAAGTATTTTAGATTCTATGCCGATCAACGATTATTAGCATAATTATCAACTATCCTACATAGGTTACTTATATTATTTTTTAACAAAACCTGACAATGCTGCCTCTAAATTTGCCCAGGATATATATAAACATTAGATATATGAATGCATTTTAACTCACACCTATAAGTCCTAATCTAAGAACAATTAATTCTTAAGATGCGTCCCTGTTCAACACACATGTCGTGAAGTGATCACTGAAGATATGGGTGCTCTTGCTAGTGTGGGAAAGAAAGCCTATGGTGCCAGGGTATCAGAAATAACAGGCTTAGCTTAAAGCAAACAGCTTTAAGAGAGATGCCATCTTCTCTGTCCACACCAGCCTGTGTGGAACTAAAGATTGTTAACAATAAAATTCATGATCAGGAAGGGAATTGTATTAGAGCCTGAAGTCTGAGCCCCTGGTTTGTAGAAGACTTGGATATCACTGAAAGTCCAAAATTGATTTGCAGAATCCCAACTTGAATTAAACCTCCATCGAATCCCCTCTGACCAATGACCAAAATTGTGGACTTTCTTGCCTCCAGAGAAAGTGTATTGGAAGGTGGAAGGTGGGCAAACTCCATCCCTCTGACAAACCCAGGGAGTGGAAATCTCCCTCACAGGCTTACCTGTGTGTGTCTGTGATGGAGATCACTGCACAGGGGGAATCATAGTCATACAGAAGAGCCCTTTAAAGTGCTTAAAAGCAAAGATGTCACTTCACAGACTCAGGTACTCCTGACTCAAACCACGATATTTTCAATCACCTCATATATATATGAAAAAGCTGGCAATGAATAAGGAAGAACAAAATAAATGTATGCTTTTGAATAATGGTGTTGGCAAAAATATTGAATCTTTGATTAAAGATGAAAATTAATGTCTTGGGAGAAGCACAGCCAGAATGTTGGACATGTTTTCAGGAGTGACTAGCCTCAGATAAGGATATCTTGCTTAGCAGAGACTCATCCAAAGAGTCTCATCCAAAGACCTCAACAAGACAGGTCAAAATATTGGCTGTAACAACGGGATCAAGCATAGCAATGAAAGTGATGTTGGTGTATGATTGGCATTGTTCTGTTCTGTTTTCCATTAGCCTATACTAAGAGTTGGAACTGAGACAATAGCACCTAATAACTAACATTTATCTTTACTTTGGAATGGCCACTGGCTTGTTTGATGCTCCTGTATTACCATTGAAGCGGATGTGTTCTCTATTTAGATGGTGCAGGAGAGTGGTAGAAATTACTCGAAATTTACTTTCTCCCCATTGTGAAGGGGATGAAAAATCTTCACTGCATCATGTGGCTCATGCCTTTGTCTAAAATCTAGACTCTAAATCTTCATCCTCTAGGAAATTTAACAAGAATCCTATTCCTGAATATTCTCCTTGTGTTGAAGAGTTTTTAAGTAACCTGATAAGGTACACAAATTTCAGAGGCCGTGTGAATGTGGTAGGGCTGGAAGCAACCCTACATTAAAGGGCAGGAGCCCTGGATTGTAATCCTTTCCCTGAAGCCAATTCACTGTATGGCATTGACTTACCCACTCAAATCTCTTCCTAATTGGTTGACAATCAGTACATTAGGCACTCTAAATACTTGTTAAAATGAAAAAAAATGAGTGCATGAATCTGAAAAATACTGTGGTTGATTTATCTAATCAATTTTCATGTTGTGCTTTGAATGAAGCAGTAGGCCCACACAGTACTTCAGGGCTGTTGTAAAAGAAGTGAAGACACTTCAGTGAGGACTCTGAAATGGGGGCTGTGTAAATTAATCCACAGCTCAAACCATGGCGCAGAGAGTCTACACTAAGGAAAAGCTATGTAGGAAGCTGGGCTTCGGTTTCTTTGGTTCATTCCCTAGAGAGCTTCATCAACTCTAGACTTTTCCAATGTGTGTCTGAGCAATTGAAAACAACTCCTCATTTCAGTATCAATAGATGGACCCACATGTATAAGTCAGCCAATGAAAAGAGCTTTGAGCACTGACTTTGCCTGCATCAAACAAAAATATTGAATGCTAACCTTAAGGACACATGGACTTCTGGTCTAACCACGTCCGCAAGGTAGAATTGGGGTCATGATAATTGGGAGGGGAGGAAGCGTTCAGGAACTAGTGGAAGGTTTTGAGTTTCATTTTTGCTACACTGAACCCTGAGTGACTCATCTCCTCCCCACTACCCCTCTGCAAGGGATGTCCAGCTGTCTACAGATGGGCATTGGGTCCCCATCACGCACTCCCCCTCATTCACGGTGATGTGTTTCCCCCCCACCCCCACCCTTACCCCTGCCTTTGTTGTTTGAAACCTGGTCCCCTCGGCCCTTCATGATCACCTATGTTGGTGTGCTGCTTCCATGTGGGCTTTGTTGCTTCTGGGCTAGATGGCTGCTTGTTTACTTTCAGGCCTTTAAGTGCTCAGACGTTATAGCTCTCAATGCACAGCGGTGCAGTAGGGATCTGGAAACACAGGGAATCTAGGACAGATGAACCCCTCAGGACCAGCGGTGAGAGTGGCAATGCCTGAAGGGAAGGGGGGATAGATAGGGGGAAGGGGAACTGATCACAGGGTTCTGCATGCAACCTTCTCTCTGGGGGATGGGCAACAGGAAGGTGGGTGAGAGGAGATTCCGGGCAGTAAGATAAGATAAAATAATAATTTCTAAATTATTAGGGGTTCATGAGGGAGGGGGGAGCGGGGTGGGAGGGGGAGGGAAACAATGGAAAA
Source organism: Tenrec ecaudatus (assembly GCF_050624435.1). NCBI lineage: Eukaryota > Metazoa > Chordata > Mammalia > Afrosoricida > Tenrecidae > Tenrec > Tenrec ecaudatus. Next base: position 9,645,591 of record NC_134538.1, read on the forward strand.
TGAACTGATTCCAGGAACCCAAGTGGAAAGCGAATTTTGAGAATGATGAGGACAACGAATCTATAAGGGTGCTTTACTAAATTGATGTATGTATGGATTGTGATAAGAGTTGTATGAGCCCCCCAAAAATGATTTATTTAAAAAAGTAAATAAAAAATTTTAAAGCTGTAAACACTACTTTACATTCTAATAAAAATGTGATTTTGTGGTTTTTTAATAATTAAAAAAAGAACACATGGACTTCAATGGACTTCCTCTGGATGATGAGGCTTTCTGTGTGGAGGGAGCCCACGTGAGAGGCAGTAGATACAAAGAGATCTGCTGGGGAGAATGAAGGGCTTCCCTGGGCTTCTTTCAAAGGTCTTTTTGTGTTCCAGGCTGCAATCTTTTGCTTTCATTCTATAGGCGTTTTCTTGTTTTCCTGACGATTTTTTAAAAAAAATTTACCCATGTTATAAATGATGACCTTGGTAAATTTCCAAAAGTAGAATTCAATTCACCTATGTAATCGACCCACAACTCTGGAAAAAAAACGTTGCTTCCAGGACCAGGGCACACTACTGAACCCTCCTTTACCAGTCCGTTCTCTGGAAACACCATAGACTGACTTCTAGCACTACAAATTTGTTTTACTCCTTTTGCAACTTTATATAATGCAATCACAGATTAGTGCCAATTTGTATCCAGGTTTCTTCGGTCACCATTATGTTTGTGGGTCACTATTTATGTTTGGGAAATTCATCCACGCAGGCATTGTTCATTCTCATATGTAGATCCACGGTATGAATATGCTGGATTATTTCGTTTTACTTTTTGCTGTGAACTGAGTGAAGATTTATAGAGCAGATCATCTGTCTTACACTGAATGACTCATACACACTGGTTCATACCAATCATTGCAATCTCCTATATGTAGTATCACCCACCCGACCTCCTCCCCGTCTCCATTCCCCTTCTTTCCTAATCCTTCTGAACTTTGTGCTTGGGTCAAAGTTGCATTCTTGATCTCAAATGACCGATCCTTCGAAGGTATGCGTGACACAATAGTACCATTATTCCTTTTATAGATCTGTCTCTTGCTTGGCTGAAAATAGAGCCATGGTAGTGAGTTCAGTTTCAGACCCAAAGCGCTGACAGTTTCTATCCAACGAGCAAGCCTGGTCACTTTCATGATTTTGAGTTTTGCTTCACATTTCCCTCTCATCCTATTGAGGAATGGAGCCCTGGCTACAAGTTGGGCTGCAAGGTCAGCAGTTTGAAACCACCAGCCACTCCACAGGAGAGCAATCAGCCTTGCCCATCCTATAAAAGAATCAGTCTTGGAAACTCACAGAAGCAGTTCTAACCTGTCCTATAGGGTCGCTTGGGTCAGCAACAACTTCAGGGCAGTGGAATTGAGAGATGGGTTTCTAATGGGAATCCTTTCAAACTAATTGATAATGGTAGGTGGACATCATCTAGTTCTTATGTCTCAAGGTCAAGAATTCTGAGGTTTGCTTTGTCTGTTAGTTCACTGGACTAACTCTTTTCACGTGTCTTTGAATTTCATCATTCTTTTTCGTCAGGACAGGATGAGACCAGGAGTTATACCTTAGATGGTCACTCACAAATCTATGATCTCAGTCTCTATTCATCCGAACCAGAGTAGAACATAGTCATTGTGGGTTATTTTATGCTAACTCACTTGGTGTCCCTTAAGTCTCTGATCAAAAGGTCCCAGGCTCAGTGATTCATTCCCTCAATGTACTTGATACCTAATAACAACAATAGAATGTTTGGTGACCCTGGGAGGTGCAAATGGTTAGCATCCTTGACTATAATCAAAAGGTCCGAGAGTTGAGTCCACCCATGGCCACCACAGAAAGGGCTTGTGATGCGCTTCTGAAAAGTTAGCCATTGGAAATTCTACAGAACACAGTTCTAGGCTCATGCACATGGGGATACCATGGGTCTGAAATGACTGGTACCAATTAGCTGGTATTGGAGATTAGAGGGTTATTTGTCTCTTTCCAATTGCTTTGTTGGAGTTTAAACGGAATTTCTGGATAAGAATTCTCTCTAACGCATATGCTGGGAAAAGTAAACAAACAAAATATGATGGCTGCTGGGTTCCAGTTTATACATGCGCCGGATGAGTCCCCCCAAAATGTATTTAAACATGTCTCTGTGATCAATCAATAACCGCAGACAAGTTCTCTCAGCAATACACTTTTAGTCTGGCTAGGATTTATTTTATTATATTTTTTATTTTTGCAGCGGTTGGGGCAAGGTTTATTGATCTGGGAGAGAATGAGGAAGTGAAGGATTTTTTTTTTTTAAAGAATATGTTTTGTTGCAACACTGAACTCTGAGTGACTCATCTCCTCCCCACTATCCCTCTGCAAGGGATGTCCAGTTGTCTAGAGATGGAAATTGGGTCCTCATCATGCACCACCCTCATTCACGGTGATCTGATCCCCCTCCCCTGCCTTTGTTGCTTGAAACCTAGTCCCCTCACCCCTTCATGATCACATATGTTGTTGTGCTGCTTTCATGTAGGCTTTGTTGCTTCTGGACTAGATGGCCGCTTGTTTACTTTCAGGCCTTTAAGTCCTCAGACGCTATAGCTCTCAATAGCCAGGCACCATCAGTCTTCTTCACCACACTTACTTATGCACACATTCGTCTTCAGCATTTATGTTAGGAAGGTGGTCACACAATGATGGTTTGTGTTCTTTGGTGTCTGATACCTGATCCTTTCAACACCTCATGTTCACTTAGGCTTGTGTGCTTTTTCTGTGTGGGCTTTGTTGCTTCGGAGCTAGATGGCCGCTTGTTTGCTTTCAAGCCTTTAAGAGCTCAGACACTATCTCTTTTTGATAGCCGGGCACTATCAGCTTTCTTCACCACATTTGCTTATGCGCATGTCTGTCTGCAACGATCATGTCGGGAAGGCGGGTATCATGCAATGACCGTTTAGCTGAGCAAGGTGCTATTGTATTGAGGGAGTGTGCGCGAGGAGGTCCAATGCCCACCTGCTACCCTACTACTGAACCTATAAATATATGCACATAGGTCTATTGCCCCCATAATCATAAATATATTTACATATGTACATGTCTGTATTTAGGCTTCTATGTATGCCCTTTGCCTCCTACTCCTTTCCTCTGTTTCCTTACGCTTTCCTCCTGCCCCACTACCATGTCCAGCCTTCATTCTGGTTTCAGTTATTCCTCTAAGTTACCTTGTCCTTGGTCACTCCCTACCAGTCCTTCCATCCCCTCCATCCAATGGCTTTGAAGCACTCGTTTTTCCCTTGTCCCTGGGTTGGCCCAAACCTCCTCCCTTCCTGCACCTCCCACACTCTCATGTCCCTCCGGGAACATTGGTCCCGTTATTTTATTCTCACATTGTTTGTCCAGCCTATCTTTTCTAGGTGGACCTGCTGATATAGTAATATGTGCATAAAAATGCAGATGGCTTTGACAGCACCAAAATGGCACATAAGAACATGGCATCGACGGCAGCAACACTGACACGCTAACAAACAAAAAGCCACTGACATAAAAAATTTAAAAGAAGAAAGATAAAAGAAAAAACAAACAAAACAAAAAGACAGCAAAAAAAACCCCCAAAAACCTGTTAGTAGTTTGAGGTCTGTTTGTTGACTTTTAGGAGTGTTTTCAGGATGAGTCTGATGGGGTGCCACGTCCTGGTCCCAAAGTCCATCCTTTATACTCCCTCAGGACCTCCTTGCTCTGCTTCCCCCTCTACTCCATTGCACACTCGCAGTGTTTTGTCTCAGTGTGGTGGGGTCAGCTCAGTCGCACATCCCCACTATGTCTCAGGTGCTGTCCCATGTAGGGCCATGGGTCAGTGCAGGATGTTGCATTTGCCATGTGGCCAGCTATATGGTCCTCTCTGTACATTGGGCCCTTCGAGACGGCCTATAGTCCTCTGAGCTTGGTGGGCCCAGGTGTGCTCCTCTCTGTTCTTCCTCCTTCCTTTGCTTCAGCTTCCTTCTGGGTGTGGTGTGGTAGGTCAGTTCCTTTCCCACACCAGACTCAAAATCTTCCTCTAGTTCTTAAATGCTTCCTCCTCCCCAATTATCATGACCCCAATTCTACCTTACAAACCTGGTTAGACCAGAGGATGCACAGCGGTGCAGTAGGAATCTGGAAACACAGGGAATCTAGGATAGATGAACCCCTTAGGACCAACGGTGAGAGTGGCGATGCAGGGGGAGAAGGGGCTGTAGAAAGGAGGAACCAATCTTGGGGATCTACATATAACTTCCTCTCTGGGTGATGGGCAACAGGAAAGTGGGTGAAGGGAGACGCCGGGCAGTGAAAGATAATATAAAATAGTAATTTATAAATTATTAAGGGTTCATAAGGGAGGGGGGAACAGGAAGGGAGGGAAAGGGAAGAAAGGAAAATGAGCTGATTCCAGGAACCCAAGTGAAAGGCGAATTTGAGAATGATGAGGACAACAAATGTATAAGGGTGCTTTACTCAATGGATGTATGTGTGGATTGTGATAAGAGTTGTATGAGCCCCAATAAAATGATTTATAAAAATAAGAATATGTTTTGTGTCATAGGAGAAATTATTTTAAAATTAGGGCTAATATCAAATTATTAACAAAACTTGAATTGTTAAATCAAGTTTTTATATCTTTTAAAATCATTGAAGTTTTGCTATGAGCTTATAGGAATGCTGCCTACATAGAATAAGCATTTTAGACAACTAAAGGAATGCCTCAAAGATGAGCCAATTTATCAAGTTTATGAATGAAGAAATCTTAGCTGAAGTCCAGACCTTGTAGAAGAAGGCCATAGAATTGGCATTGGTAGTGACTGAAGTTGGGATCTCATGTGGTTTGACATTAAAATATGTATATTTTAATTGTGTGACTCCATTTTTGAAATTTAACAATATTATTTCATATTTCATTCTATATTCTCGATTGGCTTGCATTCTAAAAAAATTGTTAATTGAGTGAAGGATTTCAGAGCAAATCAGTTTTCCGTTCAATAATTTCCACGCATTGTGTTACATAGCGTTGGTTGCAATCTCCACAATTAAACATAGTTATTCTCCTTCTTCCCTGTTTCTATTTTATTCTTCCTTTCCTACCTTTCTGCTTTACCAACTTTGTCCTTAGCCAGTTAATTCCATTTTTAATTTACCTCAATTTGTTGATATTTTTAAGAAATGTATGTGTCCCGGGTGCTGTTGTTCACCTTATAGATACTATAGATTGTTTGGGTGAAAATTGAGCCATAGGATGAGTCCAGGTCTGAAAGGGGGCGGGATGCCATATCCCCAGAGGTTTCACAAGTCTCTAGTTGAAAAGCAGAATGTGTCTATTCATGACTTTGAGTTTTGTTCCACAGTTTCCTCCCACTTTATTCAGGCCTCCTCGCATGATCCCTTTTGGGTCTGTTGGCAGTACTGGCCAGGCATCAGTTAGTTCTGGTCTCAAGATCATGAGGCTGAGATTCCTGTGGTCTATTAGTTCATTGGACTAATTGTTCCCATGCTTTCTTGATTCTCTTCACCCTTCTTTGCCCTGGCTAGGGAGCAAACAAGAGTCGCACCATACACGGTCACTCACAGGCTTTTAAAATCCCAGACACTGCTGACTAAAGAAGGAATCAAAACATTGTTTTTGCAGAATATGTTATGCAAATTGATGTGATGTCCCTGAGAGGGTGGCCCTAAGCACCCTGGCTGTCAGCTATGGCTAAGAAGCTTTCCTTTTAAAGAGAGGCATTGTCAGTTTTTTTTTTTAAGATTTTATTAGGGGCTCATACAACTCATCACAATCCATACATATACATACATCAATTGTATAAAGCACATCTATACATTCTTTGCCCTAATCATTTTCAAACCATTTGCTCTCCACTTAAGCCCTTTGCATCAGGTCCTCTTTTTCCCCCCTCCCTCCCTGCTCCCCCTTCAGCATGAGCCCTTGATAATTTATAGATTGTTATTTTGTTATATCTTGCCCTATCCAGAGTCATCCTTCACCCTCTTCTCTATTGTCCGTCTCCCAGGGAGGAGGTAGGAGGTCACATGTAGATCCTTGTAATCAGTTCCCCCTTTCCAACCCACTCACCCTCTACTCTCCCAGTATCGCCCCTCACACCCCTGGTTCTGAAGGTATCATCCACCCTGGATTCCCTGTGCCTCCAACTCCCATATGCACCAGTGCACAACCTCTGCTTTATCCAGTCTTGTAAGGTAGAATTCAGATCATGGTAGCTGGGGGCAGGAAGCATCCAGGATCTGGGGGAAAAGTTGTATTCTTCATCAGTACTACATCGCACCCTGACTGACTCATCTCCTCCCGTAAACCCCCCTGTGAGGGGATCTCCAGTGGCCGACAAATGGGCTTTGGGTCTCCACTCTGCACTTCCCCCTTCATTCACTATGGTATATATATTTGGATGATTCCTTATACCTGGTCCCTTTGGCACCTTGTGATCGCACAGGCTGGTGTGCTTCTCACATGTGGGCTTATTTGCTTCTGAGCTAGATGGCCGCTTGTTCACCTTCAAGCCTTTAAGAGCCCAGACACTATCTCTTTTGATAGCCAGGCACCATCAGCTTTCTTCGCCACATTTGCTTATGCATCCGTTTGTCTTTGGCGATCGTATCATGGAGGTGTGTCAGTTTTAAGTGAGCATGTTGACTTCAGCAAGCTTTCAGGGCCATGTGTTGCTAGCTGGCTAGCTCCAACAGCGGATCTTTCGCCACTCCTTTAATCAAGCACAGAATAAAGAAGATGGTTTTTAAGAATGAATCAGAAATGAGAATGCATTGAACAATATGTTCCAGAGAGCAAGGGCCAATAAAAACAGAGAATCCACAGGCCCATTAAATTTGAGGCAGAGCGGTCAGCTCAGAAAGCTTTAAAAACTGATTTTTGATTTTGATTCCCAAAGGGCAACCTTGATAGACGTGCTTGAAGGACACGGGATGATCCACACAAATGCTTCTTTTGAAGACGCGGTAAGGACATGGAGAACGGTATTGGCCAGGAAAGGGCCAGGAAAGTTGCACGGAGGACTTTGTTCCAACACGACAGTGTCCCAGCTCGTTGTCCCAGGGTAGCAAGGGTTGTCCCGGGAGAATTACACTGGTATATCTCACCTCGTCCACGACACAGCCTTCCTCTTTCTCCTTCAGATTTATTGTTCTCCAAATTCAAAGAATATTTCCAAGGAATGGGATTTGATTCCTTGGCGAATGCCTAGACTACTGCTTTGTCATGGTGTCACTGGAAGAGCACAGAATTCATTAGAAAAGAGTTAGAAAGATGGAAATATTGGATTGGAATCTACTCTGTAGCAGTGAGAACAATCTTCATTGGGTAGATCTGAACTGAGTGTATAAACATTGTGCTAAAGGGCTCACTCAATTAAAGTTTACTGGAACAATTTCCCAACTAGCTGTATCAATTTATTCTCCTTTCCTTGGTAGGCTCTTCCCAACTTGTTTAGTTAGGTATTTTAATTTGTTCTAATTTGGTGTGTGTGAAAGAAAACCCCATATAATTTTAAATTGCATTCCTTGTTGAATGGTGGTACTAAACAACATTTTATATATCTGTTGACAGTTGGATTTTTCTTTGAATTGTTAATTCATAAATCTCTCCTTTATTCTATTAACTTGCTTATATGCTTCATATCAATTAATAAATTCTAAAGAGTAACAAAAGCCTCATGTTGAAATGTCGGTTCAGTGATTCTCACTAGTAGTATTTTGACACCAGATTATGTAACTACCACTGTAACTTTTAGCAGGAAAAGTTGAATTTATTTTTATTATAGAAACCAGATTGGATGAAGTATTAAAACTACTATAATTGGAAGGAAATGTGAGTCTATCTGATTCTTTTTTTGTTTTGTTTTTTAGTGAACCTCTATTGGTTTTCAACAAGTGAAATATATGTAAGTAATTTGGTCACCAAATTATTATAAAAGATTTATAAAATTTAGTTTTAAAAAGTATACAACTCCTCTCCTTCAAAACCACCTATTCTATCCTTCTCTACCCTGGGAAGGAAGAGACAGCCCGTACACTTTGAAAAAGATGCTGGAAAGGAATGGCATGATAAACAAATTAAAATAAGGCTTGGAATAACTGTCTGCCATTTGCTGCTATTGTTACTTTGAACAATAACTTCAAACCTAGGAAAGAACTTATGAAAAGAGGATGCAGACTAAGAAATCATATGAAGACTATGAAGGTGACATTGGTACCCCGTTTCCCCCAAAACAGGACAATGTCTGATATCAATTTTTGCTCCTAAAGTTGTGCTAGATCTTATTTTCAGGGGATGTCTTATTTTTGCATGAAGAAGAATACGGAACACATTTATTGTTTTATTAAAAGAGACCTTGCACTTCCTGTCTGCCCTGGCTGCGCTGCGGCCAACAGTGAACTGCGCGGTGGCGCCGGGTCCTGAGTCCAGAGTTACAGTAGTTTTGGGGGGCCTTATTTTCGGGATGTGCCTTATGTTTCAGCGAGAGGCAAAACTGTAAGTAGGTCTTATTTTCAGGGGATATCTTACTTTCGAGGAAACAGGGTAAAGCACTTTTCAGAGTGCCTGCCAGTCAGGTGCACCTCACCCCAATACACTGACATAGAGTCCATTTTGACTAATAGAGACTCTACATAGGGTTTCTGGGGATGAACATATTTATAGCAGAAGATAAACCCATCTCTCTCCACAGAGGAGTTGGTGGAAATTAACTGCCAAACTTATAACACTTAATGGTCAGGGCCAGCAGAACTCAGCCAGATGAATCAAAGAATATTAATTTCCCCTGCATTTTTCCTTATCAATGCCTATTCCATATTGGGTGAGTCCATTAACTTATCTGGGTCTTATCGACTGTAAAAGTGGGAGTAAAATCCAGATTACATTTTGTTGCTGTTGTTAAATAACATAATAAAGCCCATAGGAATGATTTGTAAACTGAAGATTGAATCTAGTAAAAGAGAAACTTTCCCATGACGGTTATTTAATATATTTCTTCATAGTATTTATTCTTACTGATATGTATGTATGTATTTTTATGTTCGTCCGCTAAGAAAGTGGGAGCTTTGTTGACTATCTACAGAAACTGGCAGAGAAGATATTCAACAAAAATCTACCGAATGAATGAATAGTATGTCATTTTGTTGTTATATTTATGCTGCTGTTCTTATTAAATCAGTTGATTTTAAGTCTCTTACTTTTCAACTGATAATAGCACATTTTTCTTATCTGAGCCTTGCATGCACATTCACTTCATTCATTTCTGAGTAGATGCTTCAAAGGCTTCCTGACTTCTCCTTTGTCCCTGGCATTTCAGCAGTTCTGGAATCAACCAGCAGTCAAATTGGTATGGAATCTCAGGCTGCACAGCCTGACTGATTATGCACCTGACAGAACTTGATGGAGAATTCAGTATGGCAACTTTTACTTTTACCTCCACAAGAAAGCCCTCTTATCGGTTGATTCGAATTTATCTGTTTACTCTTTTATCGGTGCCCAGCACTACAACTATCAGGTCCAAGCCATTTCCAATTCTAGAGTTTTTACTTATTTTGCAATGTCTTCTGCTGGCTCAGTAACCTTTGTGATAATCACATCAATATTATCAAGCTTTGAAACCAATGGCCTTTTTAATCACTGTTATAATTCTTATATTGAAAACTGCTTCAAGCAGATTTTATCTTTTGTCTATGAAAATGTAGCTACATAAACATTTACCTTATTAAGGAAAGAACCCAGACTAAATAAGATAACTGATCACTTTAATAAGCTTGCTGCAGGATCTACATTCATTTATTCTTTAAGAAGGAAAAAAACATACCCAGAAACTCATAAAATTGCCATTAAAATTAATATTGCTCATTGTTCCCCAAGCACAAGACGACATTTCCTACCTTCATGGTATTGCCTTGTTTTATTTTTTGTTTAAGCTAGTCTCTTAACCTCCAAATACTCCTTCTCTTTACATAGATCATCCTAGTTCAACTGAAATGTCCCTCCCTCTATAAAATTGCCACCAGTGTCTCAAGAAACAGTGTTCTCCTTCTTTCATGGTTCTATAGCTTTTCAAATCAGTTTTGAAAATGCATATTTCCATTGAGGACTCCTGGTTTGAAACAAGAGCATGTAGGACATTTTGCTGACCAAATACTTCATCCTTTTCAACTACACGATTTTTCCCAGAGGCAGCATCAATGGCAATATTAAGATGATCAAATTCCTGATGGGAATATGCTTAATGATGATGGGTTTTTTTTTTATAAGAACTTTCCTAATCATGGACTGACCTATTGATTCCTATTTTACCCTCAAGCATTAGAACTATATTATATCCTATGTCTTGTACACATTTTATGGCCACTTTTCTGACACATGAGTTATATAGTTATTGTTTAACTCTGGATTGGGTTATTAGATAATTGCTTAGCCTATTTTGAAGTCCTATTTGTGTTAGGCTGGGTTGGCTAGGGAAACAAAGCTAGTGACACTCAAATATGCGTAAGAGTGAGCTTTATATTAAGCAGTAATTATAAGTCCCACTCAAGTCCATCAGTCTGGTACTAGTCCATAAGTCCCTCTTCAGACTCACGCAGCCATACGCAATGAGAGAGAATGCAGAGAGATCACAGGCCAGTTGGTGGTACAAATCACATGGGTGCAAGTTTGATGGAAACATCACAGGGCTTCGAAAGCTTCCTGAGTCACCAAATAGGAAAGGTGAAGGCTGAGGGAGGGTCCTGAGCCCTCCTTATGAAAAGGTCATGGCAACAAGGTGACCTATTGACCATTTGGTTAACACCCTTACTCTCTTGTATAAAATTACGTAACCACCACACATATAATTCCATAAACCTACTCAAAAGGGATTAATTTTCATGACTAATCTTTTGGGGGTATGTAGCCAGGCTCCCTATTTTGTCTTGTCAATGACCGACTCCAACAGCTATCCAACTGATTAGCACCCATGGTGAACTTGATCACTTTTACCTCCCTTTGACCATTCATTTTGGGTGCTCTGATAGATTGTCTCCCACTGATCTAATGGGGATTTTTGGCTTGGCCAATTGATCAAGTTCCTGCCTTGTGTTGATTTAATCCTTATTCAGAATGTTCACTTCTGTCCTGTCAGAGACTTACTGACACTGGAATTTTATAGAACCTTGTACGGTCAACCCACTCACTACTCAAACTCTTTTTAGTGTTTCTGAGGTTGTAAATCTTTATGGAAGTCAGTACAATTTAGCCTTGTGTAGAGATAGGATAGAGAATTGATTCAAATTTGGAATTTTGCATAAGTGTATTTTTCCCATTGAGTCCCAAATGCTCAATTTTAGACTGATCATAAAATTCCTACTAGATCCTGTAAATCTCCTTTACTTTAAATAACCACTAATTGAACTATGAAATTTAAAGAACGTAGACTTTAAACTATCTGACTTTTAGAGCCAACCCACTCCAGCAGTTAGTCAGGGAAACTATAGGCAAATTACTTAGCTTTTTTTTTTTTTTAGCAAGGTCAGCAGTGGAAACCGACCAGAAGAGGGTTTATACGCCAGTAAATATTTGTAGCCTTTACAATGCAAAGGACCTGTGCTGCAAGCTTATATAAGTTGGAACCACGTCAATGGCAGTGGCAGTCATAGTATTAGTAGCCTTTGCCTGGAGCCTGGGGCACTGTGGGTAAAATTCTTAGTTGCTGACCAAAAGGTCAGTGGTTTGAACACACTAGCTGGTACACTGGAGATTGACATCCTTGGAAACCCTATGGGGTAATTCTATTCTGTCCCATAGGCTCCCTGTGAGCCAGAGATTACTCAGTACAATAAGCTTGATTTGGTTAAGCCTCAGTCTCATCATGGGTAGAAAGGGAATAATGAAATTCACTTCTTAAGGTTTGGAGAATGCAATGGATGACCCGATGTCAATGAAAGTGTACGCTGTGCACTGTGAAGCTGACCCAACACAAATGCCCCGCAGTGGGAGAAAAATGGGTCTTTCTCCTCCTGGGAGGATTTCCAGTCTTGGAAACTCAGAGGAGCAGTTCTTTGTCCTACAGGGCTGCTTACTACAAGTTGGCGTCGACCTGGTGGAACTGAGTTTGGTTTCATAGGACAGAGTAGAACTGACCCTGTGGCTCTTCAAGACTGCAACATTTCTTCAGGAGTAGAAAGCCTCATCTTTCTCGAGCAATTGGTGGAGTTGAACTGCTGAACTTGCAATTAGCAGACCAATGATTAACCCACTAGGACACCAGGACTCCACAACTGTTGTCCACATCTTCAAATGGAACGTTCAAGATTTAAGCTCTAATTCTGTTCCCTCCTCTGGTCCTAGATTTTATTATTTACAATCCTTGCTCCCACAGGCTGGTGTGCATCTTCTGTGTGTACTTTGCTGACACCTCACTTGGATTTTTTTTTGTTGTTTAAAAATATGCATTAAAAACCCCAGACATTATCTGATAGCTTGGCACCATCAGATTTTGTCCTCACACCTTTCTGTAGTACTCCTATTTTCAGTAGTCCCTTCATGAGAATAAGTATCAGATACTTCATTCTTATCTCAGTTACTCTTTTTCTAATTTGCATTTTAAGTAGAACTAACACTTACTTTTGATACCTATTTTTTGTAAGAAAAATAAGTAACTTCAACATAGTCCTCTGTTAGAAGATGACTTTAGATGAAGAAATTATTCAAGGGAAATGAGAAACAATGACCAGAGCTGGAAAGGCTTGGGAAGAGAGAGCTGCTTCTGAATGCACAGCACACCTACGATTTGTATGACGACACAAAGTTTAACCGTCTGCTGCCTCCCATTGCCCTGGCAACAAGGTGGAACTGCACACTGACTCAGCGTTCACACGGGTCTGTGCCCTAGAACGGCTCCCGCCCCGCCCCCTGCCCACCCTTCCCACAACAGAATGGACTACTTTTTGTGCCATCTCCCTGACTGGTGACTAATCAGATCATTGTAATCACAGTGTTTTCATTGGCTGATTTTTGGGAAGTAGATTGCCAGGCCTTTCTTCCTAGTCTGGTTTACTCTCGAGGTTCTGCTGACACCTGTTCAGCAGCATAGCAAAACTGTAAGCTTCCACCGACAGACACAAAGTGCCTATCAAGGAGATGGGGCACTAATCAAGTGCCTATCAAGGAGATGGGCAGTAATCATACTTGGCTCTTGTGCATGAACATGGAAAATTCTATTGTGGAACCATCAGTGCCTCATAAACTATAGCTCAATCTCCCCAATTTGCTTTTTCGGATTCCATTCTCATTCTGACATGGAGAGACTTGGTATGCAGAACTAAAACTGCCCCTGAGACTTTAATTTCCAGCCAGCCATGGTCATAGTGCACTTATGAAAGGTTTCCAAGATGTCATAAATGCTCACTTCTAGGAATTATTTAAGTTAACATTAGTTTGACTTTATACAATGTCACTTGAGATTCCAGACTGTCAGAGACAGCTAATAGTGTAACTTTGTTTTGTTTTTTGTTAGCTTTTCGTTGCTCATACTTTATATTTTAGATAATATTTTGTCATATAATTCACACACCATGAAATTTAATATTCAATCATGTTATGGGGAGTTGTGCAATCATCACCACAATCAATTTCAGATCATTTTTTCTCATACATATTGTTGTGAGCGCCCATTTCCCCATCCTCCCTTGGCTTAGCCCTGTGTAATTATCAGTCAAGTGGCTGTCTATAGATTTACCTATCCTGGATTTCACATACGGAAAATCACGTAAAACACAAAACATAGAGAGGCCTCACTGAAAAGAAAGCAGAAAATGTTAGAAACCGAAACAACTTTAAAATGGGTCCAAATGAGGAGGTGTTAGATTTCAGCCTAACCGCTTCTGCCGTAATTCACTTTACAACGTCCTCTGTCTGACAGCCAGGCTGTTCATACCCCTGGGAAATCGTCAGAAGGGATTCACCTAAAGCGTCCTCCATGTGGGGACCCTGCAAATCAATGGTGGGCTTCCAGGATCATCCACAGCCTTCTGCAAATCAGACGTTCACAAGTGAGGCTATGATGGCATTCCCGCCTTTAGATTTGGGATTGCACAATTTATAACCATCGGATCACATACGCTGGTGTGATTCTCTCATGTGGACTCAGTGGCCATCTCATGTAGATGACTGTCTGTATGAAGAGTAGACTTTAATACCTCAGATACTGTTCTTGCTGATAGGTGGGCCCCATCTGGTTTCTTCATGTGGTGGCCCCCATTCTGGTTTCTTCTATACTTTACTGAAGCATCAATATCTTCAGTGATAGCTTCTTGTGAGCAGGACCATGAAATAGGAGCTAATTGTTCTTAGCTTGGGGCTAGAATTAAGTGTGAGCTGAAAACCACTCACGTGTCTATGATTTAAATATGTGTCTGTTTCACTTTAGAGACATGAGTTCATGATATAGAGCAGTATAAATCATCCCCCGGGGACATAAGATGACTCTGCTGATACTGTTATTAATTTAGCCAGTGGTATAGCATTTAAAATATCATTGATACAAGGAAAGTATACATGGAGAGGCAGGTTTTTCAGACTGCAGTATATTAATTATTGACTTGTACAGTTTAAATGCTGAAGTGACTAGACACTATTGGTATGAGCAATGGATGTTGGTGATGAGGTAAAACTTTCAGTACGACTCATTTAAAGGAGGCCTACCATGGCTATCAGACTAATACATGTCATAAGCAATCAAGGAGAGCATTAAAATAGTAAGTACATGGGAGTGCCAGGCTTCTGATAGTCAAATCAAGCTATCCAAACCAAAGTCCAACGTCCACCAATTCCATTATCATCCACTTCATCTCACACTATGGAACTCCAGTCTTAAGCCCAAGGGAGTATGTCACTTCCTTCAATCCACCGCAGGTGAGTTGGAGGTAAAGCCCACTTTACATAGTGGAGTTTCCACATCCAATCCTTCTGACATAGCCTATGAAGGATGCTGTGCACCTCAAAAGGTGTTGAAGTTCCAGGAACCTACCAAAAAAATGCCTGGGACCCCATGGGCTGAATAGAAACTAGGTCAACAGTGTCCAATTAGGGACATCGTACTGCACATGCCTGTTGATTTAGGGTGAACTTAGCACAATGGCATATGGTAGCAAGCAAATTGTCTTCTCCCTGTCCTCCGTCTTGAGATACTGTCCCCAGCGGAAGTGAAGTCTGCTCTGTCGACGTGGTTTCCAAGATGTGCATATGATGGAGGTGATAATATGGTTCATAGGCACTACTGAGGCTGTAAATCTTTCCTGGGACAGATAGCCTCATCTTTCTCCCGAGAAGCAGCTAGTAGATTTGAACTGCCCACTTGACTTTACTAAGTCAATTGCCCAACAGCGCCACCACTACAGACTGCCGTGTTTTTCTTCTCAAACTAGAACTCCAAATAAATAATCTCATTGGCAGGGAGTCCATGAGCTTTCCTGTGAATGAATATTTAATGCCAGTAATTGACTGTCTTTGTGATGACAAGGAAAGGAGGTAAATATTGTTCGCAAATCAATTGTATTCTCATCTGGACGGACATTAGATCTCAGAGAGGATAATAACAATGGCAGTGCTTCCTTCCCTGGCTGGACTTGCAGGGCCGGGCTGACAAGATTATTGAACCCAGAGGATATTCAGACTATAGTCTCTGTTCGTAGCTTTGTTAATTGAGAATTTTCTTTGCCAACACTATTCCCTGTAAAATGGGCTCAACTGTATGGGGTGGGACAGAGATGAGATCAGAAATTCAGTATCATACGTCTCTCCTACAAACCTATTTCTATCTCTTTATATTGATTTTGGCTCGTGTTCTGTTAAAACCAAAAACTCTAAGAAAAGCTTTCTGGTCTTGAATAAGACAGAGATATGATCTTCGTGTGATCTCACACACACACCAACTCAACAATGCACCTTCGGTTGATGCTACCCACACTTTACCGCCCCAGATGGGACTTGGAATTGTGGTTTACAAGGTAGATTGCTTGTAACCATCAGTGTCACCTTGAAGCTTATAAAAAATGCAAGTCCTTAGACTTTACCACAAACTACTGAAGCAGGAATCCTGGAGGTCGGTCCTAAAATTTGTATTTTAATAAAAATTTCATGGGATTCTAATGCAGGACAAAGTTTCAGAATCCTTTAGTCTGAGGAGAGTGGCAATATTGCTTTCCGTCGTGGAGGTGATCCACTCCATGTGGGAAAGTATGAGATGACTTGTTTTACTGGGTGACTCTGCTTGACTCTCTGATAAAATGTTGTGAGGAGAAAATTGCTTTTTCCTTGGCCTCGATGCCCCTAAAACATTTGGGCTTGAGCAGTTTCTGACCTCTACTAGTGGAAATAGTCACTCCAATTTCAATTGTCAATCCTCCTTTGGGGAGATAAATGATTAAGCCTAGTGTACCAGGCTACAAGGAAGGAGGAAGCAGAGGGCAAACTGCTCCACTTGCAAGTGGAAATTCTAGATTGAAAATGGTATTCTGCTAAGGAAAGAGTAGGAAGTTAGAGTCTGTTAGAAAAGAAGATAAAATAATAATTTATAAACTATTCAGGGTTGATAGGGAGCGGAGGGAGCGGGGAGGGAGGGGGAGGGAAACAAAAGGAAAATGAGCTGATTCCAGGAACCCAAGTGGAAGGCGAATTTTGAGAATGACCAGGGCAACGGATGTATAAGGGTGCTTTACTCAATTGATGTATGTATTGGTTGTGATAAGAGTTGTATGAACCCTAATAAAATGATTTATTAAATTAAAAAAAAGAGTAAAGTTATACTTTGGAAACCCAGTGGCCCAAGAGTTACGCATGTGGCTGCCAAGAGGGTAGCAGCAGGACTCCACTAGCCCCTCCGTGGAAGGAGTACAGGGTAATCTGTTCCATAAAAATGATAGCCTGGAAAATCCTATGGGAGAGTTCTACTCTTGAAGTCAAGTGAACAATTTTAACAACAGGTGAGATGCCCCAAAGGTGCCATTCCTTTGAACTCTATTAAGTCAAGATGAAGAAAACAAAAAACACATCTACTCTCCCTGTTCACGTATACACCTGCCAGAGGGACATATGTCTCCCTTTCTGTATTGTGGGACCTTAAATCCTAGAAGGGAGCAGACAGAAAGTTCAGGAAAACTTTTTTTTTTTAATTTGAGGAAATCACCACCCAGAGTTTACCTGCATGTTTGGATAGTTTCCCCTCAACACTTTTCTACCTCGGATTACTGAACTGTGTTAAGGATTGAGTCTTTGCAAAGGTCTTGGGACCCAAAGCCAATGTCAATGCCATTATAAAGCAGTGAACCTTAACCACTAGAATTTACATTTCAGGCCCGCAGCAGCAAGCCATGGAGCCCCAGAGTCTCTTTATTACGGGTCGATGATGGGATGTGACAACATGGGCACATGAATCAAAGTAAGCATTATATATTCCTGGAAACGTACTTGGGAATCAAAGAGTGTTGGAGATTACACAACAGGTTGCTGAATGGGATAGGTTATTAGAAAATTAATATAAGCCATCTTTGAAGGGCATCTTATACGCTACTAAATGTAGAATCTTGAAAATCTTTCTTTTTTATTTTTTGAAAATCTCTCTGAACCCCTCCTAAGCTTCCCTTATCCTCACTTTCATTACACTCCCTTCTTCTTCCTCTAATTGCAAATAGCGTTGCCTGATTACAAATGGGTAAGAATGACACCTCTGTATAATCTCCCTCCTGGAAAATATATTGCTCTTGCTGTACATTTGTATAAATTATATGAATACTTCTTCACAGAACAC
Organism: Tenrec ecaudatus; assembly: GCF_050624435.1. Taxonomy (NCBI): domain Eukaryota; kingdom Metazoa; phylum Chordata; class Mammalia; order Afrosoricida; family Tenrecidae; genus Tenrec; species Tenrec ecaudatus. The sequence goes on from NC_134538.1 coordinate 9,663,418, forward strand.
GGAAAGCTATTTAAAAGCATAAGTCCAGTGGCAGATTCTTCATTAAAAAAATGGAAAACAAAATTATTTTATGATAGTCTGTATTTAACGGTACATTTAAAGTTTGTTAAATGTTAACTGAAGCTTGTACATATGGGAGCTGTTTCTGTGCAAAGCCTTGTGTTAATGGAAACGTGTGCCTATGGAAATGGTGTCCCAGTTTTTCACGGTCCATGGAAACTGATCTATGGTAGCTGGAGAATCCTTCAGAAGACATATCCAAAAGTGAGTTAAGAATGGTAAGTCATTGTACCCCCACCCTGACCCCCTGTTTGGTGTAGGATGCAATGGAGAAAGGAGAGTAATCTTGGATGAGGGATTTTTTATTGGATAACAGAAATTCCCTATTGGGCTGTCAGTGGAAATGATACCCCAGCAGCAGCTGGGGGAGGGATATTGCAATCTCCACTGGAGATCTGGATACCCCAACATCCACTACAGTCCACCCCTTTCACTGCTTTGATCTATTTGTTGTTTGCAATAAATTCAGACCATGTGGGAACAGATCCTCCAAGATTGTAATTTGTCTCATTTTACATATGTAAAGTAAGGTTAGCTGGATTGGTTATACTCCTCCTTGTTATAGTTGCTCTTGGGACCACAATTGATATTCCTCATCTACTTCCTGCATGGTCCGTTGTCAATTACCTTCAACCTCTGTGGCCCCTCTTCTGGCCTGGCTTACATTTTGGAGTGATGCAGACTCTTATGCCTAAGGAGCCGGTGATGATTACCTTTTCAAGCCACAACTGCTTCTATTGCCCATTTTCTGTCCAAATTGGCCAGGGATGTCCAGAAAGCTTCAGTGGGTAACCTTGGGGTCCAGCAAACATTTTCCTACCATATTGTGTAATGGTAGTCCTACAATCTCTTCATGACCAGGAACAATTGCTCTTAGTATGATGATACTTTCTCTTCCATCAGGTCTCTTGGCATAGGACAGGGTGTGATAGGGCATTAGCCAGAGCTTACAGTTCAATGGGATTTTGTTACACCCTCTTCTGGAAGCAACACCTCTGAGAATTAGTACCTCTGCACTTACAGCCTACAGACCTGAATGGCAGGGAATTTTTCTCAAATGACCACTAGTAGGTAACAATCAGGATCACTATCATTTCTACTCTTCTGTCCATAGAACTGTAGTCTGCCTTTGACATACAAAAACAACAACGTAAAACCAATATATACTCTAAATTTGTTATGATCAAATGTGTTGTAACTCACGGCGACCCGTGTGTTACATGGTAGAATTCTTCCACAGAGTTTTCCTGGTAATAATTTTTATGGAAGCAGATTGCCAGTCCTTTCTTCTGTAATACTGTCAGGTGGGTTCTAACTGCAACTTTAAGGTTAATAGTTGAGATCAAGGAACAATAATGATGAAGGCAGAAGTTCAAGCTGTACTGAATGCATTAGTCACAAACAAGACTTCAGGAATTGATGGAATCCCAATTGCCATGTTTCAACAAGCTGATAAAGCCCTGGAAGCACTCATTCATCAAAACCAGGAAATTTGGAAGACAACTATTTGACCAACTGACAGTAAGAGATCCATAATTGTGTTCATTTCAAAGAAAGGCAACCCAACAGAATGATCAAACTATAGAACAATACCATTGATATTCCAGGCAAGTAAAATTTTGCTGAAGATCATCCAACAAGGGTTGTAGCAATATATTGACAGAGAACTGCCAGATAGTTAAGCTAGATTCAGAAGAGAACTTGCTGATGTGAGGTGAACCTTGGCTCAACTCAGAGAATACCAGACATATGTTTACTTGTGTTTTATTGACTATGCAAAGACATTCACCCGTGGAGACCATAATAACTATGGATGGCCTTGAGAAGAGAGGGAATTCCAGAATGTTTCAAGTTGCTCATTCAGGACTTGTACATGGATCAAGAGGCAGTTATGGAAGTAGAACAAGAGAATACTGTATGGTTTGAAATCAGGAGAGGTGTGCATCAGAGTTATATCCTCTCACCATACTTATTCAGTCTGGAGCAAATAATCAGAAAAACTGGCTTTTATGTAGAAGAATGTGGCATCAGGATTGGAAGAAGGTTTATTAGCAACCTAAATATGCAAACGATACAACTTTGCTTGCTGGCAATGAGGAAAACTTGAACCACTTGTTGATGAAGATCAAGGATTGCAGTCATCAGTATAGATTATGACGTAATGTAAGGAAGACCAAAATCCTCATACTGGGACCAATAGGTCATAATAAATATATAAAAGTTTAAAGTTGTCAAGGATATTGTCTTGGTTGGCTCTACAATCAATGCTCATGGAAGCAGCAGTAAGGCGAGCAAAAGATGAGTTGCATTAGGCAAATCTGCACCTCAAGACCCCTTTAGAGTATAGAAAATCAAGGATGTTACTGTGAGGACTAAGGTGTGCCTGACCCAAGCCACGGTATTTTCCATTGCCTCATATGCATGTGGATGTTGGATATTGAATAAGGAAGGCTGAAGAATAGATGTATTTCAGTTTTGTTTCTGGAGAAGAATATTGAAACTACTACAGGCTGCTAGTATGACAAACACACCTGTCTTAGATGAAGTATGGCCAGAGAGTTCTTTGCAGACATGGAGAATTGACTTCATCTTATATACTTTGGACCCATTCTCATGAGAGACCAGTCCCTTGAGACAGATATCATGCTTGGTAACATGGCGGGGTAGCAAAAAGGAAGAAAGCTTTGAAGTAGACTTATACAGTGGCTACAACAATGGGTTCAAGCATAGAAACCTTTGTGATGATGGAGCAAGACTGTGTGGTGTTTCATTTTGTTGTGCTTGCGGTCTTTCTGGGTAGCAACTGACTTGATGACTGAGATAGTTAAAGTTTATTGTCCCAACCTGGCTGAGGAACACCTGTGGGGTTAACTGAAGGGCAGAGAGATAAATGGCTGCGTCACCCTTGCCTTTCTGTTTCTGAGATCTCTTACTTTTTGATGGTCGGACCAGGGTGCAGCTGCCTTAGCCAGTTCCCTACTTCAGCTTGCAAGGCTCACTTCCTGTAAGACATCCCCGAGGAGAAACCACTTGGACCTACCCCAATGCAGCCCTGGGTGCTGGAGCACCTATGTGGAGACCCCTGCCAGTACTGAGATACTTACACTTTCACTGACACGCTTTCCTCCTGCAGTTGGCATCATAGTGTGTATTTTGCGAGATGGAAGAGGATTTTGTGGATTGGTGTCGGACTTATGGGTTAATGCTGGACTTGTTAACTTGGGCAGCACTGGGTTGGGTGCTTTTTTAATGTATACTTACTGTTTAATTAAAACTCTCTCTCTTATACATATGAGTTTCTGTGGATTTGTTTCCCTACTTTACCCACATTAACACAATGACATCTAAAACAACAACAGTTGAGATCAAGCAATTTGCCTTAACCAAGGACCTTTATTGGGACACAGTACTATACAATTGATTTAACATATACCTAGGTCTAAGATGTTAATTTAAGGACTAAGGTACACTTATCCTAAGTCAAAGTATTTACAGTTGCCTCATATGCATGGGAATGTTGGGCATTCCATTCAATAAGGAAGACTGAAGAATAATTTGTGCATTTGAATTATGGTGGTGGTGGAGAAAATTGACAATGCCATGGACTGCCTGCCAATATACATATTTCTAAAAAGAAGTATAGCCAGAATATTGCTTAGAAGCAGGGATGGAAAAACTTCATCTCGTGTACTTTGGGTGTGTTGTCAGGGGATAACAACCCCTAGAGAAGGACATCAGGCTTGCTAAAGCAGCAGGGCAGTGAAAATGAGGAAGCCTTAGACAAGATACATCGACATGTGACTTCATCGATGGGCTCAAACATAAGAACCATGGTGGGAATGGTACAAGACCAGCCAGTGATTCAGTCTGTTATACATAGAGTTGCTATGACTCGGGACCAACTTGCTGGCATCTAACAACAAGTTTAAGATAGTCCTAACCCATTCTTGCAAAGTATCGTCTCAGAGCTACCACCTTAGCTATGCCTTTATAAATCTGCTCTGTGGATTTATCAACCTAGCAATTTCTAAGTAGCATGATATAGGACAGGTAGATCCTATGATCATGTGTCAACTGCTTCACCTCCTTAGTCCTTGGTCTAATAGAATGATGTATAGGAACTTGTGTTGCTGTGGCAACCACCCAATAAGCCCTTAAATGTTAGTGTTGTTGAAATCCTACAATCAGAAAAGGCAAACCCATGTATGCTGATTTCATTGCTGCTACTTCCAGGGTGAAAGGAATTCAATGCAGTCAATTGCTCCCTAAGTGCCTGGTTCGTTTTGTGTAGTGGTGCCATGTTGAAAAATCAGAATCATTCTCTGTTGCCAGCAGAATGAAGGTTCAGAGGTAATAGCAGCTAGTAGCCTTTGTGAGTGAGAACTTAGGATGTTGGGTCTCCGAATAGCCTCTGCCCTTGTCATTTGGGCTGCTCTATCGTGTACACATTGTGCCAACACTGGATTGATCAGTGGTTGAGGTTAACTAACAAAATTCATCAAGTTATCCTTCTTTACTTAGTTGTTGATGGATTCTTCCATTTTTGATGGTCCCTGGTGAGTATTAGCATAAAATCTAAAGTCCCTTTCACTTTGTGCCGAGGTTTATAGGTGCATCCACTGATCTCTTCCACAAATCATCTTGTCTCCATGGAGTCCTAAGAAGCCAATCACCTCATTTCATCCTTTAGTTGCTCTCACATATACCATCTTCAAAGTAGGCGCCCCTAGTCTTAAACAGTAGGCTCCAAACACAGGATCCTGAACTGAAAGTGTAATAGACTTCTGTGGTTGGAACTGATCCTTCTCTGAAGCTCTACCCCAGTTACAATTCCTGGGTCTGAACTTCAGCTTTTCTGCACCCTGTTGTAGGAGATGAGCACTTTTTTCTTTATATGCTGCCAAGGAGAACCTCTGACTTCCACACTTTGGATTAAATGAGCAATGAGGCCTCTGCAGACATTCCTTGCTTGTCTTCCCCCACTGCCTCAAGAGTAGCTGACAGCAATTTTCACTGGCCTTATAACTGCTATTTCTCATGTACTCTTTAAACACATGAGCTATTAAACGTATCAGTACATTCCTGTCCGCGTGTGCTTTATTCCAGTTTACTGCCAGAGGAAGTTTTAGCAAGTACACTGCTACAAGGGTTAACAGTTCCATCTCAATTACCAGAGGGAAGATTCTTCTGGCCGGCTAGCTGGCAAGTGATACAGCTTCAAAATCCCATGGCCGATTCTGCTTTCTAGGGCCAATCCTGGCAACAGTGAAAAGTATCGGCTTCCCTGGGCAGGTCACTGAAATGACCGCTGTGTGTTCTTGGTTTATTACATAAGGAGATTTGGGGGAACGTTTCCAATAAGGGTGTGCCACCTGTAAAATGAGCGGGAAGAGACTTTGAGTTACAATGTAGGTAATTCCCCAAAGGATAATCGGGTTCTATCCTTGGATGATATAATCAGTGAAGTCCTTGGAAGCCCACTGGTGGGTGCTGGTACCCCTGTAAGTGCCATGATCTGCTTCCCAAAAAATCAGTCGTTGAACACCGTGTCCAAAAGTTTGGCATCCAGGGGTTGCCAGAGGTTGGAGTTCACTTAACAGCACCTGGGTTGTGCTTGCTTTACCAAAAAAAAAAAAAAAAAGATTGGTCACTAGGCAACCAAGAGCAACACATGTCCTTTTACCTATCTTTCCTAGGAAGTGTTTTCTCTTTCTTGTGAAAGTCATGTGTCAGGAATATTAGAATATATGGATGTGAGTTTGAAGTTAGTTCCTCCAATTGTCTTGGACACCGTTAGGACTTTACAACCGTTGTTCTTATTTGTTCTTTGGGTCTCATTAGAAGTGAACATGAACTGCACTTCTTGTTGGGGCTTTTCTATTTACTTGTGTTTTGCTTGTGGGGAAAGCCTCTCTAAGTTAATTATGCTTGCTTTTCCTAGAGAATAATATGCTTGCAGTCTGAGATAATTAGGTAGTCTAATTAACCTTTTAAAAAAAGCAAAACATAGCTTTATAGTAGCTTCATCCTTTCATTCGGTTACTTTGGCTCATCTATACTGACATAGTTAATATTGCTGATTTGCATATTATTTTCCCATAGTATTTAGCACCATAACTTGTAATGAAAACACATTTTAGAGTACACTAGAGACTGAATTAATAGATGTTGCTTCTGTCACAAGCAGAGATCCTGCCAATGGGATAAGGCTCTATTTTTATATTTACTGCAAGGCACTAAAAGGTAGGATTTAAAGTGGAAAGGCTTTTGCAGTAATCATATTTTAATAATTAGCTTAGGGATAAATTGGAAACTATCACTCACAGCACTTTAATAATGTAAAGTAAGCTATTTCTGGAAATGTTAATGGAAAGAAAACTCCTTGGAGACTGCAGAGTTAAAAGAGCGGTAAGAATGGCTATTAATTATGCCCAAAGCTCTCTTTCCATTATTAAGTAATGTAGTTATAAAGCAAGATAATTCTGCATTCAGAATTCATTGCATCTCTCCCATTACACGCATGGATAATCTCAGCCAACATGGAACTCAGACCTTGGTTAAAGCTGCATATTTCTAACATTTCTTTACTTATATCCCTACTGTAACTGTGTGCAATTTCTTTTGATTTAATAATGGAGAAAACAACACATAGGATTAAATCACCAAGAACTCTGTATACAAAATGCCAGTATTGAAACAACTAAAATAATTATACTTTGTAGTAGCTACTTTTTTTTTCTGTTGTTCTATGAGTACATAAGAAATGAAATTTCATCACTTTATTATGTTAGTGCGCAAATGAATTGAACGGGATCCATATATTCATATCTACCTGCATACATGTAATTGTGGCATGGGAGTTTTCTCGGTCTCAAACTACTACTAACACCGCTCCAGTACTATCATTCTGTCATTGAATGGTATTCTGAGAAGCATCTTATGTATATCCAATACATCTTGGGGACCTTCTGTGTATGCAAATGTTTAATAGGATACCAATTCTGATATTGGAGAGATCGCCCTTCTCTGTGCCCCTCTTTTTCTTCTACCTAGAAGCATAGGTATGTCCAGCTGTCGCAGGGGACTTCTGACTTGGTATCTGCATCCACTTCCCACCTGTCTGTTTGTTGAGCCATGGTGGCTTGTATTGCTCTGGTGCTGGGAGCTAAGCCACTGGTATTTCAAATACTAGCAAGGCCCCGCATATTAGAGAGCAGTCTGTGGAGTTTCCAAACCAAGAGAGAATATGAAGAAAGTACTGAAAAACCACTTCCAGAAATCAATCATGAAAACCATATAGATTACAACAAACCTGTGCCTGGTACAGTGCTGGGAGATGGCATTCAAAGTCATGGCCAGGAAAGAGCACTATGGTAAATCTTATAAAGTTTTTTAGCATCCATCCTGAAGCAGATAGGAACATGTGACATTTTGTTCAGCTGGAGATGGGAATATCCATGTATTGGAGCCAATTCGATAACAGATACCAACATATATTTTGCTTGTGACTGAGGGCTCTGAACTTGGTCTTAGCGTCTTGGCTTTTATATATCATTAGCATTGCAGGTGGCATCTAATAGGGCTATTTTTATATAGTGTATTTTTTTTTCATAGTGGTGCTTGCTGAATTCAGGGAAACATAGCAGGTAATCAAATGGAGATGTAACACTGCAGGAAACCATCTTAACAGTGAAGAATCTGTAACAACCTTATACTTTCCCCTGAACTGTGAAGATAGGAACAAGAAAGGGTCTGGCATCCTCTTTCAGGCAGTTCTACTCATATTTAATTCCAACTATTTTTAAAACAAAAGAACAGTAGTCCCTTCCTAACACAGGCCTCTCTGATATTTACCTTCTTTATGAATAAGCTTTTTAAACGCGAATGCTCCTTTGGAATCAACTAATATTTGTTCTTCCCTCATTTACTTAGCTGCACCAACAAAACAGTATAAACTAATTACAGATTTGTTATTTGAACACAGTTATAATAGATTTTCCAGCAAGGACATGGCCTAATCTCATTGCAGGCACATCGGTGATTGCACATGTGTGAAATTAAGTCCATTAAGTGGATTCCTGCACACCTGCCTGCTTTCGTCTTTAGAGAACATTCTCATACAACACTTTAATGGCTACCATCAAGGGCTTACGCTATGGTAGGAGGCACTGACCTTGTTCCTTTTATAGATCATCAAATGCTCTGTTAGCAGAGATCACAACGTCTCATTTAATAGCTGAAAAGATTTATCCAGAGCAAGTGGAATCTGACTGAGAACATCTCATTTAAGTAAAGAGGATGAATGTGTGGCTGCTCAATCTAGGTTTACTGGAAAATAGACACTTTGCCGTGTCCTGCTGGGTTGTTATTGCATCCCCTACAGAAGCACTTAGCAACCTGTATACTGGAAGGGGACAGATTCAGCAGAGTTGAAGGGTGAAGCTGCGAAAGGGTGGGCCCAGATCTGTCAATTACAATCCTTTGACAGTTCATTTGGGAGCCCTCCCAAGCAAATGCTGTTGTTGATGCTTTGCTTCAGAAGTAAAAAGATGCTTATCTAATGCTGTTTCCACCAAGATGATAATGATAAGGAAAAACACATAAACTCAGTTACTGATATGTTGGATGCATATGTACTGTAGCTTCATTAATTCCAGCCGTATGCATTTGTTGTTGCTCTTGTTGAGAGATGCCGCTGAATTAGTGCTTACCCTTAGAGACTATGTATAAGAGAGCAGTTGGTTGCCATCCTCACAATCATTCATATGGCGCCTACTGTCACCGCCACTGTGTCAGTCAGGTTATTGAGGGTATTGTCTTTACCCTGTTTGATGCCCTCCTCCAGCTACTAGTCCTCAGGATGACATAGCCAAAGTACGCAAGGCTAAGTCTTGCCATCCTCACTTATAAGCAAAATTCTGTCTGTTTGGTCTTCCTCACTCTTCTGGCAGTCCATGATGTGTCTATTCAATACTTGCCAAAGCCACAGATTAAACACACCAGTTATCCTTCAATCTTCCCTTTTCGTTGTCTAGTGGAAGAATGCCTTTGGAGTAATGGTGTCTGAATTCCTCTGCCTTCACAAGGGGTATGGAGGAAATTGACCATCATTGTTAATCCTTGGCCTGTTCCTAGAAGTCAATATTTTTCTTGATCAATTCTGACACCAACAGTCACCTCCCAACACCAAATCACTCTAGTGTGATAAGCTGTAACAGCCATCCAGGAGCCACAGAAAATACCCATAAGTATACTGTTTATCACAGAAGTTAACAGGTTACAACTCAGGATCAGAAATGCTCAAGATACAGTAGTTCTCTGGTAGGAGTGTCTTTCTAGGTGATTTCTCTCTAATCATTGGTTTCTCAGCCTTGAGGCCCTTTGACCTCTGCCACATTTTGAAAGTGTTACAAAGCTCCTTTAATCTTGTTAATAAATGTCCAAAGGGTATCCCACTTCTCCATAAACCATGGCCTGAAGGTGCTCAACAGTAGCACCTTGAATCAGCAAGCCTAGTTATTTATTTGTTTTTTTAATTGATTGACTGGAAGCACCCACTTCACAATCTAGCCTCTTGGCAGAAAAAACTAAACCTTTTTCCCCCAGTGGTCTGGGAAGCTGTTCTGACTTGTTTTGTCTCTTGGTTCTGCCACTGCTTCTCTGACACTTCTCTGGTGCCACAGTCCTCTGTCTCCTGGATTAAAGAGATTCAATGCAGAAATCTCAGGGTCCAAAGGTTGTGCTCCATTGTTGGACCTCCTTTCTAAATGTCTGTGAGCTTCCCCTTTCCTGCTTATGCCATGGATTATTTAGAACACACTCTAATGGCACATCTGACCAATCCCCACATAAGAGTTGCATACACAGTATTTGGCAAAAAAAAAAGAAAAAAAGAAAGACCCTTGATGAGATGGATTGACAAAGCGGCAACAATAGGCTCAAACATAAGAACACATTTTGAGGATGGTGTACGACTGAGCAGTGTTTCATCAGGACCTAACAACATTTGCATGATACCACCAAACAATTTGGTGGAAATAGCAAAGATTCAAGAATCAAAATATGTGACTTCCAGGAAGCATACTGTGTGATCAAAAAATGTACAGGTGAGAAGGCCAAGTTGGGGGACTGGGATATGGAACTGGACTTCACAGCACCCCAGGGTTCCATCAGTTTTCCCATGGAGAGAGCAACTGTGCTTGTCATATGTACAGCCGTGTCCCACAGCCACTGACTGCAACTTGCCTCCCTTGTTGGTGGGAAAGCTACTCATGGCCTCTTTCCCCTACCTGCACCCCCGTTCGGTGACTCTGTAGCATGGGTAGGTGGCCCAGTACACCCTATTCCTCAGCACATCCTACAGATGCCCACAGAGCCTCCAGGAAGCCCTGGGCACTGGAACCCATGGCATCCCATGGAGTGGAGTTCCCATTGGGGATATCGCTAGCTAACACCTAGCTCCCTCCTCTGGGGACAGAGGCATGACTGGGCTCTACAGGTAGAAAGCCTTGACCAGTTGGAGAGGGAACAGGCACCAGGGAGAAAGAGGTGAGCCTGCAACCCACAGCACAGCAGGCTCCAGGATGGTGTTAGAATTGTTTCTATTTTCTTTAGAGAAAGGAAACACAAAACTTCTGATCCTGTCAGAGGAAACAGAATCCAACATTTCTGGCTTTTTTTGATGAACTGTGTGTGGGTGAGCCAGATCAACCTCTGAATGGAAGCCCTCTCTTCCCTGAGCATCCTCTACAATAGCCCATATCCACAGTAGGACCACACGTAAGGAAGGAATAGTTCTGAGTGGTGCAGGAATCCACTCCTATAAGCACAATAACAAAAGGAGTACACTCTCCCCATTTAATATACAGTATGATCTCCAAAAGATTCTGGTAGCTTCAATATGACCTGCACTTACCCCCACCACCACAACCTCTGGAACCAGTTCCCCCCATCTCAGTAACACACACTCTTCTTTATCTTACCAAGTAAAATCCCCTCTCCCATAACCCTCTTCTCCAACTCATTAAAAATTACTATACTTAACAGGAAGGCATCCTATGATTAATACCACCACTTAAAACCTACTTCCAAGCACCTATACCCTAATTTTTCTCCTCACCCAATGAACACATCTGCCTCATCTACACGCAATACATTTTCAAACACCTGACATCCTCCCATGATCTAAATAGCTAGCCTCTCTCCCCTATACACATCCAAGAAGACAATATGTCTCCTGCAGCTCAACCAAGATGCGACATAAACAACAGCCAACGCTGTCAGCTCCTGTAAAAAATCTAGAGAAACCAAAGTCAATTACTGAAGATGACCAATGGTTTATGCAGAAAAAGCAGTCCTTGAACTGCCCGATTAAAAAATGCACAAGAATTTATGCTGTTTCAGCAATCAGGAAATCAATCCTGAAAACAGATGAAAAATTAGAGATACTAAATCCCCATTTCAAAGGGGAAAACCAAGAGTTAAGGAATGACATAGCAGAAATGAAGGAAAAAGGTGAATGATCTCACAAATAGAATGGAAAAAAATGGAAAACCAAATCAACAATCTCAAAGATAACCAAGTAGAATTCAGCAAATGACGTAAACAATCAAACAGATAAGCTGAAGAATCTGAAGAAAGCCTGAGGATGATGGAGGATTTTAAGAAGTTAAACAATATTTGAATTATTTGGGCTCCTGAGCAGGAGGAAATGAATAAGCCTACAGTTAAAATAGTAAGAGGATTCATGGAAGGAAATTTCCCCAATATCACAAATGAGGCGACAATAACCATTCAGGAAGCAGAGAGAACCTCAATTGGATTAAACCACCCCAAAATACATCAAGATATATAATAATCAAATTCTCCTGTACGAGGGAAAAAGAGAGACTCTTGAGAGCAATTAGAGAGAAAAAAAGCAGTCACATATAAAGGTAAACAGATAAAAATAAGCTCAGATCTCTATGCAAATACCATGCTGGAAAGAAAAATTGAAACATCATATTCAGGAAGTTGAAAGACAACAACTGCAATTTAAGAATTCTTTATCCAGCAAAGCACCCAGCAAATTTGAGGGTGAAATTAAAGTTTTTTCAAACAAGGAAACATTTAGAGAATTAGTAAAAACAAAACCAGCATTACCAAAAATACTTTCTAGTTCTTTACAGGCAGAAAACCAACCACCACAGCACACGCACGAGACAGCAAGAAGGTGTGACACCACCCAGAAATACACACACTGAAAGCAGTAGTCAAAACACTACAGATCCAATGGAGATATGAAGACAAGAATACCCCCCTCACCTATCCACCCGACCCTATAAAAGGGGAACAAAGAAAATATGAAACACAAATAGTATGAGATGACAACAACCAATCTACATTGAAATTTAATTACACTTAATGTTAATGGTTTAAATACACCTATTAAAAGACAAAGAAAGGCAGACTGAAATAAACAACAAAATCTATCAATTGGCTGCATTCAAGAAACACATCTCAAATTCACAGACAAAAATAGACTGAGAGTCAAAGGATGGGATGGCAAAAAACTTACCAAGCTAATGGCAATGAAAAAAAAAAAAACAGGGTTGGGGATACTAATCTCTGATTACATAGACCTCCAGGAACATGACATAACATAGATAAGAACAGACATTACATAATGCTCAAGGGATCAGTGGACCAAGAACCCATAAAGATAATAATCATATATGTGCCCAATGAAAGCCTCAAAATTTACCAACCAATTTTGGTTGATAAATGTGCAGTATAGCACTGACAAAACACACATCATTCCTCTAGTTCCTGAATTCTCCTCTACCCCCCACTTCCTTCCATTATCATGAGCTACTTCCACCCTACAAATCTGGCTAGACCAGAGATAGAAAGAAAAATAACTGGATCAACAATTAAAGTAGGTGCTTTCAAGATACTGCTCTCAAAGAAAAATAGATCAACAGGTAAGAAGCTCAATAAGGAAATTTAAGAGCTGAACAACATAACTGAACAATTTGACCTAAGTAACATTTTCAGAGATCTCCAACAAGAACAAAAAAAAAACCACACAAAAATCCCCACACATTCTCCAATGCACATGGTTCATACTTAAAAACAGACCACATGCTGGGACAAAACCAAGCTTGAGAAGATTCAAACATAGAAGTCATACAAACCACCTTCTCTGACCACAGTGCCATAAAGCTGAAAATCAGCAAGAGGAAGAACAAAAAATTAAAGACCAATACTTGGAGACTCAATAACACTCTTCGCAAAAGAGTATATGTTATCCCAAATTAGTATGTTCCTAGAAACCAATGAGAACGACAATACAACATACTGAAACCTATGGGATGTAGCAAAGGCAATTATCAGATGTCACTTTACTGCAATAAATGCACACATGAAAATGCACAAAAGAGGAGAGAATTATGGTCAGCACCTTAACTCAGCACCTCCAGCTGCTACAAAAGATCCAACAGTATAATCCTTTCAGCAGAAAATTTAAAAAGCCATAAGAATTTGAGCAGAGATATATGAACTAGTAAAAAGAAAAACGGTGAAAGAAATCAACAGAGCAAAAACTTGGTTCTTTGACAGGATCAACAGACTCAACAAATCACAAGCAAATTTAACAAAAGAAAAGAAGGCACAGACATCAATATCTAGAATTAGGGATCAAACGGGGAGTCACAATAATGAAATAAGAAGATTAATTATGCAGTAGTATAAAAGACTGTATTCAAATAAGTTCAATAAATCAGAGGATATGGGCACATACTTGGAAAATCACTCTCTCCCCAAATTAACGCATATGGCTACTAAGAACTTGAATAGATCCATAGCCACACAAGAAATAGACAAGGTCACCAAGAAGCTCCCAACTTTAAAAAGTGTTAGTCCAGATGGTTTCACAAGAGAATTCTACCAAGCATTCAGAGAACTGACACCAATCCTACACAAAGTCTTTCAGAACATAGAAACGGACAGCAAATGCCCAAACTCATTCTATAACCCTGATACTAAAATCAGGAAAAGACCCACAAGGATAGGGAATTACAGACTGATATCTCTCATGAAGATAGATACAAACATTCTCAACAAAATCTTGGCCAATAGCATCCAACAACATATCAAAAAATAATACATCACGACTAAATGGATTTATACTAAGGATGCAGGTGCAGTATAGCACTGACAAAACACACGTCATTCCTCTAGTTTCTGAATTCTCCCCTAGCCCCCCCCCACCACCACTTCCTTCCATTATCATGAGCTAGTTCCACCTTACAAATCTGGCTAGACCAAAGTACACACATTGGTACAGATGAGAGCTCTGAACACATGGAATTTAGGACAGATAAACCCTCAGGAAAGCAGTGGGAGTAGTGATATCACGGGGGCAGAGGGCAAGCGGGGGAACCCATTACAAGGTTGGATATATCACCGTCACCAAGGGGCACAAATAAGAGAAATATGGGTGAAGAGATACAACGAACAGGGTAAGACACGAAATAACAAAAATAATATAAAAATTGATCAAAGATTGTTGAGGGTGACCATGATGTATTCTTTTTTGGATTGGTTGTTGGATTCTATTGGCCAAGATTTTGTGAAGACTTTGTATCTATGTTCATGAGAGCTATCAATCTGTAATTCCCTACCCTTGTGGGGTCTTCTCCTGGTTTGGGTATCAGGGTTATGTTGGCATTATAGAATGAGTTTGGGCATTTGCTGTCCGTTTCTATGTTCTGAAAGACTTTGTGTAGGATTGGTGTCAGTTCTTTTCTGAATGCTTAGTAGAATTCTTTTGTGCAGCCATCTGGACCAGGGGTTTTTAAAGTTGGGTGGGAGGGGAAAAGAAGGAGCTGATACCAAGGGCTCAAGTAGAAAGAAAATATAGTGGAAATGTTGATTGCAATGTGTGCATAAACATGCTTAATACAATCGAATGATGGATGATTGTATGATTTGTTAGAGCACCCCCCAGTAAAATGATGATAAAATAATAATAATGTAATCCACCACAGCAACAAGGAAAATGACAAGATGGTGGACAAAAGCATTTGATGACATCCAACACCGATTCTTAATAAAGATTCTCAAGAAGATCAGAGTATAAGGGAAAATTCTCAATACAATGAAAACCATATAAGACAAACCAATAGCTATTATTATACTCAATGGAGAAAAGCCAAAAAACATTTCCACTGAAAAAGGGAACCCGATAAGGCTGTCCCTTATCTCCACTTCTATTCAACCTTATGCTGGAACTCCTAGTCGATGCCATAAGACAACAACAAGACATCAAGTGTGCACCCTTGGGTAAGGAAGAAGGGAAACATTAGCTATTTGCAGACCATATGATTTTATATATGGAGAATCCTAAGGGGTTCACAATAGGGTTGATGGAAATAGTAGAGGGGTTTAATAGAGTAGCAGGATTAACAAGCAGAAATTAATTTGATTCCTATATCCCAGTGATGGGAATACAGAAAAAGATAACAAGAAATCAATTCCATTCACAATAGCCACGCAAAAGCTGAAATACCTTGGAATAACTCTAACCAACAGAAGAAAAGATCTATATGAAGTAAACTATAGAACATTACTACAAGAAACCAAAAGGAATTTATACAAATGAAAGCGTATTATGTGTTCTTGGATCGGAACAAGCAATATTTTGAAAATATCAACACTATCTAAAGCAATCTACAAATTCAATGCAATCCCAATCCAAAGTCCAGCATCATTTTTCAAAAAATGGAAAAACTGGTTACCAACTTCACATGGAAAGGGATGAAGCCCAGGATAGGCAAAGAACTCGTCAAGAAGAAAAACAAAGTAGGTGGCCTTGCACTATCTGACCTCAAAACCTACCGTACAGCCACAGTTGTCAAAGCAGCCTGGTATTGATATAATGACAGATACTCAGACCAACGGATCAGGGCAGAAACCCCCAAAATAAAAACATCCACATACAGACTATTGATTTTTGACAAAAGGCCATAAAACATTAAATGGGAAGCAGATGCCCTCTTCGATCAATGGTGTTGGAAAAGCTGGATCTCCATGTGCAGAAGAATTTTAAAAGACCACATCTCACACCATACACTAACAAAACTCAAGGTAGATCAGAGATTTTAAGTTTAAAACCCAAAGCTATCAGGATCATCAATAAGAAAATTGGGACGAATCTAGGAAATACAGGAGCTGCCAAAGATGACAAAGGAAGCACACTGCATGAAAGATAAAATAGATGAATGGGACCTATTAAAAAGAAAACACTTGTGTTCATCAAAAGACTTTATTAAAAGAGTAAAAAGAGAGCCCACAGACAGGGAAAGGATATTTAGTAATGACATAACAGACAAAAGTCTAATTACTAAAATCTGTAGAATTTTACAAGCTTACAAGAAAAAAATGAATATCTTTGTGAGAAGGTGGCTAACGACCTGAACAGACGATTCACAAAGGATGACACTCAAATAGTAAACACATGAGGAAATGCTCCTGGTCATTAACCATCTGGGAAATGCAAGGCAAAACACCAATGAGATACCATCTAATACCCATGACTCTAGCCTGATTAAAACAAAACAAAAAGCTGAGAACAACGAATGTTGGACAGGGTGAGGTGAAATAGGAACATTTATCCATTTCTGCAGACTTGTACGTACAGCCACTGTGGAAAGCGATTTGGCGGTATCTAAAACAGATGACAATATGATACAGCAATATCCTTCCTGGGATAAATAAATCCCAAAGAAATAAAAAGATCACGAATAGATGGCTGCTTCCCCGTTTATTGCAGCACAGTTCACTATCACAAGAAGCTGAAAACAGCCTAGATTTCCATCAAGAGAAGAATGGACTAAAAAACGTGTACATATGCACAATGGAGAACTGCACATCCTTTAATAACAGCGATGAAACCGTGAAACACCTCAACTCATGGGGTGATCGGGAAGGACATGCTGAGTGGAGTTAGTCAAGCATAAAAGAACAAACACTGTCTGAGCCCACTGCGGTAGGAACACGCAGCAGAACGGGCACAAGCTCAGGCTTGTAGAGCATCCAGTCTTCTGCCCGGGGACCAGACAGCCTGGTAAAGAGCTGGGCCAGGGTCAATGAACCACACATCATGCACTCCAAGTAAGTCACTTGGCCGGTGGCCGCCTCAGGACAGCTGTTGATGAAATGGACAGGGGAGGGCTGGGGATGGTGTCTGCTGAGTGGTAGCCATGTGGATCTTGGGTGAGGTCCCCTATAGAGGAGGTGGCCCTGCCAGAGAAAAGAGGCCTACTGATGGGAGGGGCAGTGCAGGGGACGGGAGAGGGAAGGGTCACCATTGAGGGAACTCGGGTGCATGTCTGTTGAGCGAAGGGGGACTGACCTCTGGGTGGGGGGTACGTGGGTATCCCGCAAACCCAAGCCAGGGGCTGTGGGATTTTGGGACACTGAAGTCTGGATCTTCAGGGGCACATTGCATACTCCAGAGGTTGCAGCAGTGCGACCTCATGCGGGAAGCTCCACTGGGTGAACTGGAGTCTACCTCAGACACACTTGTAACCTCAAGACTTCAGCTAGAAAATACATGGTGACTGAGGAAGCAGAAGTCAGCTGTACCATGGGCAGTGTACTGCTGGTTGGCAGACAAACACGGTCTTGCTTGTTTGCATGCTGAATTAAGGTACATGTCATTCAGGCGGTCCTGGGATGGTCATTCTGTTATATTTTGCTTATACCTGCTCATATTAGTGTGCGTCTCAGAGGCGCATCATCATTGGGGGTCACCCTCTTGAATCTGGGTCATTTGTTTTCCTAGTTTTTGGTTTTATGAAACCCAGGCATGTTGCGTCTACAGGGAAAGCTAATAACAAGGGTGTCAGGGGGCAGGTGTTATATAGGAGTAGGAGAGAAAAGAGAGGGTGACGATGTCCAGGAGCCCAGGAGAGAAAAGCTTGTTTGTAGATTGATTATGGAAACAATTATACCATTCTGTTTGACATAATTGAACTATGGAATGATATGACATATGTATTAACTCCCAAGTTATAGCAAATAAAAAAAAACACACCCAAAAACAAAAGCATACATCCAGGAATTGGTTTTGGGCTCAACACTAAATCTTAGCTCCAAGTTAAGAACAATTAGTTCTTACATCATGGTCCTGTTCGATACTTGCCTTCTGGAAGAACATAGAAGATACAGGTGCTGTAGCAAAAAGTGGTGAAGAATTTAGGTGGTGCCCGACGATCAGATAAAATAGCGTCGGGGGTCTTCAAGGTTTGTCTCTAAACAAGCAGCCATCTAAGTGAGATATCAACTAAGTCCACATGGGAAAAACACACCACCATCAGCCACTGAAGGTTTGCTATCCAACAATCTGAAGTTGAAGGAGGAATCGGTGTCAGGGCCTAAACTCTGAGAATTCGGTGTGCAGAAGGCGATGCATGAATTTATATCAGGGAAGCAGGCCACACTTAACAGAGCAGGCTAACACGGTCCACTCAAGTCCATAGAAGCTATGTTGGCAACTCTTTTCTAACTTAGGGAGCTGCAACACAACACAGGAGGCAGGAACATCACAGGCCAGTAGAGAAGGAGTCAATTGAACCCAAGGCAGGGAACATGGAGTCTTACCGGGTTAGCAGGCCTCACAGCCTGGTCCCAGAAGTGCTGCTGGTCCCAGAAGTGAGATACAGGATCCAAGCAAGCAGGAAGCAAAAGAGAGCCAAGAGGGACACCAGTCATGCTCAGTGTGTCTTATAAATTGCCACACCCCCCCAAAGAGATGTCATCAGGTTGTGACCTGATCAAGAGTTTGGAATCCACTCAAACTTATAGACAGGTGCAGCCAAGCTGACACAAAACCTTTCACACAAACAATGAGTAACACAGAAGAAGAAGAACTCCAGGACGCTTCTTTGTGCAACAGCCATTTGCTCAAATAGAACGAGGAGGAAACACGATGTCATTTACAATCAGGAAAGATAGGTATTAGAGTTCTATCTTTTCATCAAGCTGATTTAATCTCTATGCTGAGCGTATAATCTGAGAAGCTGAATGATATGAAGAAGAATTCAGCAGCAGCAGGGTGGGAGGAAGGCTAACAACTTGGGATATGCAGATGACACAACTCTCTTAAAAGGACCTTGAAGCATTTGCTGATGAAGATGAAGGACTACAGGCTTCCGGATGGATGGCAACTCAATGAGAAGCAAAGCCAAATCCTCACAACTGAGCAAATGAACATCATGATAAGGGACCTAGTTGCTGAAGATTTCAGAGTGCTGGAGATGCATAGCTCTACACCTTTATGGGATTTCCATTCCACCGTGAAGGAACAGCAATAAAGAACTAAATATAGAAGTGTGGGAATTCAGAGCAACTGCTGTTGCTATTGTTCTTCTTGTTGTTAGGCAACACAAAATCAGTTTCAACTCAAATGGGCCCTGTGCACAATAGAGAGAAACCGTCTGGTTCTGTAAAATCAATATTTGGTCCCTAAAGAAATAAAAAAATTATAAAATGCTATTGAAATAACCTGACTTTGCTATGAAACAAAAGAGGCTGATATTTCATGATGTCTGGGTATCAGGCTACAGACTTGATCAGAAGATTCAGGGCAATGAGATAAATATGGGATCTTATACTCAACATGTCTAGTTATTGAAAAATGATATATTAAATGAATAAAGTTGACAAAGATGCCCTCATTGTAATAAAATAGGTATGAAGAGATAGTTTTTAGTCAAATACAGGTTATCAAGATATCACACATGAAAGAACATAATTATTATTGCATATGTCTGGATGTTGTTTCCATAGACTTGCAATGTTTGTGTAAACAGTTGTTTATTTTGAAAAATGTCCCTAAGCCAGCATATGAAATTAATTTGAATACCACACAAATGAAGATCTTTGGAACAAAGAACCCAAAGCAAAAGAATCAAGACACCGAATGTTCAGCATTATCTGGAAATGATCATTTGTTATGATAGAGTTGGTTGCATTTATATCTGAGAAGATAGACAAGGTGATTATTTTGTATTTTATCTATGTAAGTGTTCTTGTTTATCAAATCTTTCCTATACTCCAAAGCAGTCCATCTCTGACTTCAGAAGTGATCAAACCAAAGCCACTGGCGAGGAATCGATTCTGACTCATAGCCACCCTGTAGGACAGGGTAGATGCGCTCCTGTGAGTTTCCAAGACTATAAATCTTTATGAGAACAGAAAACTCCATCTTTCTCTGCCAGAGTGACAGGTTGCTTTAAACTGTTGAGTTTCCTGTTAGCAGCCCAAAGCACAGTAAGCCAAAACTTCTATAAGATTTGCATACAATCTTTTCTTTTTTCTTGTTCTTGTTCTTCTTCATTTCCAGTGAGAAAGATAAGCATTTTCTGGACTTGAACAGCTCAACAGTTTTAATCAAGTGAGCCTATGTTTAGGGTGGCGAGAATATGCAGATTTATGCACGTGTTGAAGACCAGCTCCATAGTGACAGAGTTGTCCTTTATCTGTTAATAGGTACATGTTTACAACAGGCCCCAAACTGGGGAACCATCTTTCCTGGTCTAAAGAAGGCACCGATTGACCACTCTTTCACAGCCTAGATGGGGCTATATTCATTGCGAAACTCACAAGCGAAACTACAATTTGGTGACTATTGCATATTCATATGTAACTGAGTTCCTGAGAAACATAATGTGTTACTATATGTGTTATGAATTACTCTGTATCTTTTTGTATAAGGAATGGTTCAGTCCAGAGGAGACAAGATGTCTTGTCTATAAGAAGACCCAGAAGTTGCTCACAAGAGATGACTCTTGTGCTTTTTATTGACATTCTTATTGTTATTGTCGGGTACTCACTCAGTTCCCTCAGGCAACAAAATAGCACTGCCTCATAGGATTTTCTCTGTGCAATACTTATGGAAGCCAATGGCTAGATCTTTCTCCTTCTGAGTTGAGTATGTTCAACCCACCAACCTTTAGGTTGGCAGGCAAGCGCCCAATGATTGTACCACCATTGATCCTGTTTGGAATGAGATGTTCTTAACTACTTGTTGAGTAGAAGTTAGCCAGTGGGACAAATGCAGGAGACCATGCCTGGCCACAGGACTAGAACTTTCAAAGCTTGGTGTTGAAGGGTGTTTAATGAGCACTTGTGAGACTACAATGAAAACTAATCTAACACACAAGTGACAGATGATGGATCTTGAGTTAAGGTAGAAGACCAGCAAGTGCAGAGGTGGGAGCAGATAAATACGTGTTAGAGACCAGGTTGCTCCTGGGTCATGCTGAACAGGTTTTGCAGTATATCAGGCCTTGTCTCCGGTGAAGCTGTTTTGGCAACATTGCCAATAATTAGAGTATATTCCTAGTGCAGACCCAAGGCATGAGTGACATTATTCAAAAACAGCAAAACTTTATAATAGGTCGCTTTGCTGTCCTCATACTGGGACGAAAAGTTGATAACTTCTTGTGACTGTTCATTATGAGATTTTTAATAAAAAAAGATAATTAAATTTCCACATGATGGACTTGCTGATTCTTCTGATTCAGAATGATTACAATCAGCTCGTCAAGGGCATGCAAAGGCTGTTTTTTTCTCTTCAGAGGCTCTGAGCCTTTTCCATCTGCTTTTGTGGAGCCTGAGATGTCTTTAGTGCTACTTAGAGGGAATGGCCAGACCTGCCTGCTTACCCTCATATTGTTCAACTTGGAGCTTTGACTCTGGGGTGCTTTGTGGGCTACAATATTATTCCAATGCCTAGTATTCTCGGTGCCTCACATTCCCTTTAAAGGTTTGAATAACTTTATCTTTATTTTTCACCTTTCATTGGCCATGTCTTGTTTAAATGCTTTCTTATGCATTAAAAAATAAATCTAAAGGACCACTAAAGCAAGTTGAGAACTGCATAACCGCAGGGCAGAGGTATTGAATGCAAAACAAAAATAAGAGAATGGCAAGGGTGAGCCTATAGAAAAAAACCAAAAAACAGCCAGTGCATTTTTATTTTCCTCTTCCAGATTCTTGGATCGGTGCCAAGAATATCTGTAGAGACTTGAACATCCTGCCTTTTTCAGCCAATAAATCCCAATGAGGTTGTTCACACAGTGCGTGGGGTGCTGCTTTGTCTGTTGTTTTGTCACGAAGGAAGGTGGAGCATGCTCAACGGAAAGCCTATTTTCACTTCACTCTATGGGAATGTTGTAAGGCTACACGCAGGACATAGATACCATTCTCAGTTCCTAGAATCCTCCTCCTTTCTCATCTCTTTACAGCTGGATCTGGTGAAGACCCTCGGTAGCAGACTTGCCTGCATCATTTCTCTGATTAACCCATTCAGTGCTGGAGGGTCCTAATAGTGCCCTCCCCCTTCCTGAGAAGTGTGGTGATTAGAAGTAGAACACGGGCAATCTCTATCCATTCTCTTAGTCCCTTCTTCTTTTCCATGTCTCCAGAGCTTTAAGGAGTTTGGACACCGTGTCCACCCGTGATTCTTGGGTCCCCGACATCCTGTTATGCTTCTCTAAAATGGGTTAACTAACTCTCCATGAGACTTAGTTTTACCCTGGCTTTTACCTTAGTTTTACATCTTGTTGAGGACCTAAGGCTCTGTGTTTTCTAATTAATTACCACTATTATCTTTCAAAGGAGTCCTGGTGGCACAGTGGTTATGCATTGGGCTGCTAACTACAAGGTCAGCAATTCAAAACCACCAACTGTTTCACGGGAGAATGACCAGGCTTTCTACTCCCGTGAAGAGTTTTAGTCTTGGAAACGCACAGAGGAAGCTATACCCTGCCCTAGAGGGTTGAGTCTGAAATGACTAGATGGCAGTGAGTTTGGTTTTGAGTTAGAGTGATGTGTCTTAACGATGTGAGTCAAAGTCTGAGTCAGAATTCTGTGATCCGTATTGTTTCCTTTGGCTAATTTCTAGAAGTTGATTCCCAGGCCTTTCTTTCAGTCTGGAAGTTCTTTGGAAACCTGTTCATCATTGGTGACCCCGATGGCATTTGAAAATCAATAGCATAGCTTCGAACATCATAGTACCATGCAAGCCACCATAGGACAATCAACTCACAGATATCTGATGGTTGGCTTCCTGGGTATCCATTGAGTCCACCCACCTAATTTGGCTGAATTATTTTGCAGAAAGTGTTAGGGATGTATTTATCTCTAGCCACCTTCTTCCAAGTTCTGAATCTACAAAGGAACAACTCCTTACTTGTCAGCCTCTTTCTATGCACTAGATATCAGATGCTGACTTATTATTTGGATTATAAGATCAAAGATCTAAGGTGTTAACTGGAATTAAAAAGGTTGGCATGGGGATTTAGATCAATGGATATTTGTATTTAAATGGATACTTGACCCATGTTCTGATTCATCAAGAGCTCCCTGCTAACAAAGCTAAGTGATTCTTGCGAATATTTTCTTGTCAGCGGAGAGGGCATGACTGGCACTCTCAGTGAGTGAGCCCCCCCGCCCCCCTCCTAGAGCTGTCTGACAATGTGAATTAGAGAAAACCACACAGCAAGGATACCTGTGATGCAGTTAAACTTTGTCACTACTGTGCCTCGGGACAGTTCACCTCACCTTGATAGTTTTTAATTTCCTTATCATATAAAGTAGAATTAATACAGCTTTCCCTGTCTGGATTCTGTAAACAGTTGCAATCAACAGTGAAGCCTTAGAGGAAAGATCTGGGCTCCTTAAAGACTTCAGAAATCCAACAGAGCAATTCTGAGCTATAATCCACGGGGGGGCCACCATAAGTCAGACTGGACTCAGTGGCGGTATTTTTGGTTTTGTGTTTCAATGTTTGCCTTCTATGAGCTGTTTTGAGCTTCATATTATACACAAAGTAAAAATTCTTGGCAAAAAGTGTTGGTCTCGCTCTGTATAGTACCAGGACAACAGTCACTATATGCTGTGGGAAGAGAAAAAATGCAGAAAGGGATATGCTTCACTATTACCCCCCGGACATTCTTAGCTTTGTGAGTAACAAAATCAAAATCACACAACAATCATTAGGAATTGCAAGGGAAGACAGATTTAATCAGGAGTCCCTACAAAAGCAATCAAGATCAGATGAACTGTAATTTTGGTAATCAGTTCGTAAACTCTAATGCCATGTTCCTAATTTCAAATATTATGAAGCCTTGTATGGGGAATCAATCTGTCAGAGCAAATATAATGAAATTTTCGTGACTGATGATACATAGTCTATTTAACTGAAAATCCGTCATTCTTTTTCATCAGGAGCCTCATTAGGGCCATCTCTTTCTTTCTTCTTCTTTCTTTTTGCAATAGATTTCATATTACTGGTGATACCTACCCTTCAAATTTATCCTGTATGTTTACTTCTTCAGAAAGCTTTTTCCAACCCGCAAGGGAAACCAGCTTTTTCTGGTCACAAGCCCCACGTTGTGCTGGCATCTTCATCTGCAATGTGTCCCAAGGTGTCATTCAATTTTAAGTTTATGACTATTGGGTGTTTTTGTATTGCCCAACCTAGACCAGAACTTAATCCCTGTGGTCCAACACAAACTCTCTCCCTGCCACGGGGCCCCTGATGACTCATAGCAGCACCATAGGACAGGAAAGAACTGACCCTGTGAGTGTCTGAGACTACCTGTTGGTGGAAGCAGAAAACCCTGTCTTTCGTGCGCAAAGACTTTGCTAGCTCTGTGGGCCTTGCGTATCGTAGCCCAACTGGTAACCACTACACCACCAGCGTTCCTCAGGGTTCAGCACAGGACACTCAGAATAAACTGAGTGCAGGGGGCACTATTGTAAGCCAGGCTCTGCTTTCTCTCAATAAGGTCCTGGCCCCCTGTACTTGCTATTTTCTCTGCTTGGAAGCTCTCTTCGAGATTTTGTCTGGCCCTCTTCCATGCAAAATGTCATCCAAATGTCACTGCTTTAGCAAGGCTTTCTCTGACCTAATTTATTGAAATTAGAACTCCCCTCTCCCAGGCATCTAATCTCATTGTCCTCTTTTGTTGCCTGGAGTACACTTGTCACTATGCAAACTATCTTTCTCATAAATATCTATCTGTTCTTACTGCTGGGTGTATGCATATGAATTTTCTAATTTACGTTCACTTCTAAGATGTTAGATCTCTGAGCAATGGCCTTTTTTTGTGGTATTTATCTTTGTTGTCGGTAGCTCTTGTGCACTTGTGTCTTCATGTCTTTAGCTACATTATGTGTGTTAGCTCCGTATTATATGTTGCCTAAAATAATGCGTGTCTATTATCTAGTGAACTGTTTTTTATCTTTTTGATTCCCATCTCTGGCAACCATCAAATTTGCTTTATTTTTATCTGTAAACTTTTCCTGGATACTTTATAATAGTGGACGTATTTAAGGTTTTCTTCAGAGAGCAGGGATTTACCTTAGACTGGTTGGAGCCTGATATTAGTAGTAGGGATCTGATAAATTATGATTAAATGAGTAGATAAATGATTAGTTGATACTAAAAAACATGCTTCGTGTAAAGAAACAATAACTCATACATGAATTTTATAATAATTCACATTTAGAAATATGAGCAGTTGTTTTGGCATTGTATACAAATAGGGTTCTTGAGGAAACTGGTTTATCTCAGACTATTAACTTGTAAAACTCAAGACTCCTCAAGAAGATGTGTCACAGTCCAAGGTACCAATGTCATTAGGACTAGGTATTCCTGCTCTACTTTTGGTTTCCGACAAGGCATGAGGACAATATGCTTCCTAATTTCCTCTTTGGAAATTTATTTTCAGTCTTCTCTCTTTCACAGGATGGTATTGGTTGCTATGGAGTCAGTTCTGCCTTCTGGTAACCCTACATGTGTCAGAACAGAACCATTCTGAAGGATTTTCTATGACTGCTTTCTCGGAATTAGCTGGCCAGGCTCCTCTTTGAAAGGACCTTTGGAGTAGATGCTCAGCTCTAACCTGTCAGTTAGCAGTTGAGCATCTTTACTGTTTGCTCTTCCCGTGGATGGACTCTATTCTAGACAACGCTGATGATCACTTCTCTAAGATCAAAAGTAAAATGTGACGAGAAACAAAGAGCATAACCACTACTTTTTGGCCATTCAACTGTTTCAAATGAATTCATTGTGAATATCGTTTTCCTGTCGACATTAGACCACGTGCTCTGCATTCCTCTTCTTTTCTGACATCAGGGGCAAGTGGCCCCTCTTCTGAAGCCCCTACTCTGCAGCAACTCTTTCATGACAAATCCCTTTAGTAAACTGTAGAGATTTAGAGTGTGAACTTGTTACTTTGTACCCGAGAACTAAGGTGCTTTTCCATGGATTTTCATTAGTGTGTGTCTTCAAGGGCTCTCTGTGAGCTCATTTTTATTTTAATCATTTTATTGGGGGCTCTTACAATTCTTGTTACAAACCATACATCAATTGTATCTGACATATTCGTACATATATTCCTTCGTTCATTTGATTTTTTTTATTGTGAGTTGGGTGAATGCTTACTCAGCAAATCAATTTTCTATTAAAAAATATTCACACATATTTTGTTTCATAGCATTGATTGCAATCTCCACAATGAAACATCACATTCTACTTCCTCCCTGTGTGACCATCTCCCTTCTGTCTTCTTTCCTAACCCTTCTGAATTTTGTCCTTGAGAAAATGCTGGCCTTATGATCCCAAATGGCTGCTTATTCTAAAGTACATGTGCTTCTTTAGTGTTCTTGTTCACCTTGTGGACCTATTCTTTTGTCTGAAAATTGGGTCATGGGGGTGAGTTAAATTTCAACAAGGTACCCTTGTTGGGTAACTAAGGATCGCAATCTAGGGGCTTCAATAATCTATATTGAACCAGGAACTCTGGTCGTTTTTCTCTTTTGATTTTGAGTTTTATTCCACATTTTCTAACACTGTATTGAGAATCTCTTAACAGGATTCCTTTCAGAGCAATTGGTGGTGGTAACTGGGGGCAATCTAATTCTTCTTTTCTCAGGGTCTTAGAGGCTGAGATTCGTGTCATTCAAGGGGTGGGGACCTTTTCATCTGCCAAGGGTCATCGGAATAATTGTAGCATCATTTGCGGGCTGTATATCAACTTAACAATTATCCTCCTATATTTAGTCAAACTTTTAATTAACTCACCCCTAATCTGATGGCTGGAGCTGTTTCTTTTTGGTGAAGTCTGCGATGTCAACTGGTATCGAAGATTTTGTGGGCCCTGTACCACCCGTGGGTGGAATGGTCCTCACCCTTCCACTCATCTTTAATTTTCTTCATTCTTCTATGCTTCAGACAAGGGGAGGCCAAGAATTACAGTTTTGAAAGCCTTGCAAGCTTTCCAGACCCCAGTGCTATAGTGGTTAGTTATGCCTTGGACTGCCAACCCCAAGGTCAGCAGTCTGAAACCTCCGATCGCTCTTGGGAGAGAGAAAAGTCTTCCTATTCTGTAAAGATTTTCTTTGAGGACTATGTTACCAATGGACTTTCATGTTTCCTGGGACTATATTCCCAAGTTCATCATCCAGAAACAACTTCCCTGGAAATGTCAGGCTATGATTAAGGAGTTTTTATCGCTTTGCCTTCATATGCTAGACTGTACTCATAGATATATTGTGCCATAAGTAAATGCACTCTTGTTGTTGTTCAATGCCAACAGTTAGTTCCAATGCATAGTGGCACATGCACAACAGAGCAAGACAGTTTCCAATCCCGCACCAGCCTTAGGTTGTTGCCGCCAGAGTGCCCATCTGTATTTTTGATGGTCCCCTTTTCTGCTCACCCTCTACTTTACCAAGCATGATGTTGGTCTCCATGGCTTGAGTTTTTGTTTTTATAACATGTCCAAAGTAAATTAAACAAAGGGACATTCTGGCTGTATTTCTTCCAAGACAGAATTGTTTGCTTTCAAGTACATTACTCGTTGACACCTTTTGTTCATAGAAACTTCCCAAAGGTAATGTTTACTGGAAGCATCTCTTGACTTCTCTTCTAAGACCGCAGTGTTCTACGATTATCAGTATTTATTTTCATCCCAGAGCTTTCTCAGATAGTACTTTGTTTATTTCCAATGATTCCAAATGTCCGATATTGAGACAATATTTCAATATCATTTCAATAATGATATATACAAGTCCTGTCTTTCTGTGCATCCTGCTAAAGCTCTCTGATGTAACTTAAAATTAAATTAATTTTATATACATGAAGAGACTGTACCATGAATTATATTTAATATTTTTGCTTCAGTTTTATAGCAGCTTATTAGAATATAATTCAACTATTAGTCACTCCTTTTTAAAGTCTACTTTTTCATTGTTTTCTAATATGTTCACAAGGTTGTGTATTGTTCTACACTATCTAATTTCAGAATATTGTCATAGTCCTAAAGAAAAACTCTTTTTAGCAGTTCCTAATTTTTCTCTTCTCCCTAAAACCTGCAACACACATCTATGTGGCATTTTGTCTTTCTATGACCTTGCTATTCAATTTATTTCTTATATATGAATTTCTACCATAATGACTGGTTGTGTCTGACATCTTTCACTTAGCATAAAGTTTTGGAGGTTCATTTATGTTGTAATATGTTTTACAGCTTCATTGCTTCTTGTGATTGAATGATAGTCATATGGAGATATATGTATATATATATTAGCCATTAATAAATTAATTGATGATAATTTACATTGTTTCATTAATTGTTTGGGGTTTTTGCTATTGTGAGTAATATTGCTATGGGCATTGATGAAAAAGTTTTTCTGGGGCCATGGGTTTCCAATTCTTTTGAGTATATTGTGAGGAGTTAAATTTCTGGGTCACGTGTAATGCTTCACTTAGATTTCTGAGGAATTGCCAATGTTTTCTTCCCAAAGATGCTGCAGTATTTTACATTCCCCACATCTTCGCCAACTTATTTTGTATGTTTTTTTATTTAGAATCATTTCAGTTGATGCGATGTGATATCTCATTGTGGTTTAGATGTACATTTTTCCTATGGCAAACTATGTCGAGCTTCTTTTTATGTGCTTATTGGCCATTCCATGCCTTCATTTTATAAATGTATTTAAATCATTCCCTGCGTTTTAATTGTATCATTTTTCTACTATCAATTTGTAAGGGTTTTCCCTTATATGTATTTTGGGTGCAAATTCCTAACCAGATATATGATTTGTAAATGCCTTCTCATTTTGTGGATTGTATTTTCACTGTCCCAGTGATATATTTTGAAATTCAAATACTTTTAGTTTTGAAGAAGTTCAATTTATCTATCTTGTTTATTTGCTATCTCATGAAGATTTACTCCTATCTTCCCCCTAGGAGTTTTAGTTTTTACATTTAAGACCACAATCAATTTTGAGTTGATTTTGATATGTGGTATAAAGTTGGGGTCCACCTGCATTATTTTGGATGTGGGTGTCCAGTATCTTTCTTTTCCCCATTTATTGAAAATATTATTCTTTCCTCAGTTCATTGTTTTGGCATTTTGCCCACAGCAATTTGATCATAGATATAAGGTTTTGTTTCTGTCCTCTCACTTCTGTTTCATGATTCTGACTCATAGTGACCCTCTAGGACAGGATAGACCTGACCTCGTGGGTTTTCAGATTGAAACTCTGGGGGAGCTGAAAGCCTTGTCTTTCTCCCAAGGAGCCGCTGGTGGTTTAGAACTGCTGCCTTGGTGGTTAGCAGTCTAAAGTGTAACCACTGTGCCACCAGGCTTCATTTCATGAAACACACATATGTATCTATCCGGATGCTGGTACCACACTAGCTCGGTTATTGTAGCTTTGACTCAGAAGGTCTCAGTCCTCCGACTTTTTCTTGTTTGTTTCATTTTTTTCAAGATGGTTCTGAATTGTTTGAGACCTGAATTTCCATCTGAATTTTAGGGTCATAGATCAATATGGGGAGAAATATCATTTGAATAGGACAAAGGGACTTTACACACAAAAGCGTTTGAAGCCTCCTTGTGTTGAGTGTCCATGAGCATGGGGTGTCTTTTCATTTATTTAGATCTTCCTTCTTTCAACAGAATTTTGTAGTCTGTGGAACACAAGTTTACATATATATCAAGTTAAATTTCTTTCTGTTATTGTTCTGCTATGAAAGTGGAACATTTTTCAGTTTTATGACTCATTATTAGTATTTGAACTGCATTTGAGTGGGTGATTTTGATCTTATAACCAAAGTGACTTTTAATCATCTATTTTGTTGTTTGTATCTCCCCATAAAGACTATAAATTCCTCTGAGGCAAAGAATCTCTCTGGTTTATGATACACATTCAGAATCTAGCACAGTGTCTGGAAGACATCACCTTAAAATACCATAAACTATTGAATGAATGATTCTTTGTTGAATCCCTCCCATTTCTGTAGCACACTATAGGGAGTTGTGGATAATACAAAGAACTGTAAATGCATTTATGCCCATAAGAAGCATAAAATGTGCTTTATAGCATATTAACTTTCAGATAGACCCTGAGTCAAATTTATGTCCATTCTACTTTTTATTATGCATCCAAGAGCTGTGGATCACATGTTCTGTCTTTACTGGACATTAAATTGCCATTATCTGGCTTTGTTACCAGGTTGGGCATCATTTATGTTTTAAGTAGAATAGTCCAATGGGCTCAACTCTCAGAAGAAGCGTGAGGAAGGCACAAGACCAGGCCATGTTCTATTCTGTTGTACACAGGATTGCTGTGAGTCAGAGCTGACTCACAGATACCTAACAACAAGAACAAGTCCACGTAGGGAAATGCTTAACATGGCGGAGAGTAGGACAAGACACTCGCCCCATTAGATTTAACTCTAATGTTTCATGAATATTCATGTCAGCAATGATCATATATAAAGATGTAGTTCTAATGATTACATGTTGGGCTGCTAACCAGAAGGTCAGCAGTTTTAAAACACTGGCTGCTCCACGTGCTAAAGATGGGATTTCTACTCCCTTAAGGAGTTACAGTCTCAGAAACTCACAGAAGTTATACCCAATCCTATAGGGTCACTATGAGTCAGCATTAACTCAATGGCTGTGAGTTTGAGTTTTTGGTTATCAAGCATTTTGGAACACATTAGGATAACAACCTGTATGGTTTACCTATTGACATGACTTCTCTGTGATTGTTGAGTCACTTCTGACTCATGGCAACTCCAAGGATTACAGAGACATGATCTGCAGGTTTTTTGTGGCTGTAATGTGTGTGTGTGTGTATGTGTGTGCGCGCGCGCACGCGCGCGCGTGTGTGTGTATTCAAAGTGGGTTTTTATAAAGGATGGAAGACGTTTCAGGCATTATAGTTCAGGCCCACTCATGGAACTGCACGCCCACACATGACAGCCTGAGGCCCCAGAAAGAGAACAAGAGAGACCATGGCATGGCAGAGAGAGAGAGAGAGACAGAGAGACAGAGAGACACAGACCACAGCCTGGATGAGCGAGCAGCTGGAAAAAGAGGCGGCAGTAACCTTCATGGAAGCAATTTACCAGACCTTTCTTGCACAGAGCTGCAGGTTAAGTTTGAACTTCCAATTTACATAACTATCGACTCTCTTTATCGTGAGTGTCCTTATCAGTTTGCAACCTACCCATGACCAATGCGTTATTTAGATTCCATTCTTGGCATTATGTTGGAAATTTTTCACTAGTAGCAGAAGATTTACACCTATGATTATGGGGTCTCTTTAATTTGTTTTATGCTTCTAGATATATGTATGGCAGCTGTTTCTGGCAAGCAGTTGATTAAGTTCTGTAGATCAAAATCTCAATATCTTTCAGTGAAAATGAATTAGCAGTTGAAGAAATAATTTGAAAGGTAAAGCCATCTTTATTACATTTTTTAAATAAAAGGCAGGTCATTGGCTTGATTAGATCTTTCATAGAAATTTCAATTTTCTTTTTCTAATCTCAATATTAAATCATTAAACCAAACATGACATAATTTGCCACAGATAAGAAATGAAGTCACCACAGTGACCCAAATCAGACAGCACTCTATTTTATGTTGGATACAAAAATTATGTTCCTGAGAACTTCTAAATATGAGATGCCTCTGAGAGTCCCACTAGCAAAATTGTATATGTCCTAACTGAGACGTACTATGATGTGAATGATCCTGTGCTGAAGGATTTGGGCAGGTCCAGCACTTCAAATAATCACGGCGAGGTGGTCTGTAATGTGTGTAAATTTCATTGATCTGACTTCAATCTCATTACTAGTGTTTGCAAGAAAAGCCTGTAGAAACAGGTAGCTTGGTTATTAAAATGTAAAGCAAGAAACCTCCCAGGTCATGTACAGCTGCAACCATTGTCCGCCTACACCCAGTGGTCAACGGCACTCAGCCACCCTGACTCAAAGCTGATGTTCTCGCTGACCAAATTATTTCTGCAAAAGGTGAAAGTTTCTCAGCACTCCTTAGCTGAGAAATAATTATTGAGAACAGCTGATATTCCTTATATGAATTTTCTTTTCCAAATAACAGTGGCTTTTCCTGCAGTGCTTTCCAATATGTTGCGCCAATATTTCCGAAGGGGACATATTGGCGTTATGGGATTCCCTTGAATGCCTTCATCCTAGAGACATCGAGCCACTCTCAGTATTTGAACATAGCCTCCTGACGGCACAATTTTACTGATGTGAGGGCACTTTGGGTTTTCCGTCTGAACAATCATCTAGCTTTTATCAAGGGGCATTTTAGCTCACATTTCCTTTACCGCAGAGCTACGTCGAAGCACAGGCCACAGCTTTGAAAACGGTGTGTAGGTAGACACGTTTCCCTGTTGCACTTCCACCTTGTCAATCCTCGGGGCTTCTTTCTGCAATGACCATGTGTCCCTCTCCCTCCCTCTGTTTGCAAATCCTCTTAGGTGAGAGTGCTCGCGTGGTTCTGTGGAGTTGCAAAAGACCGATAATATCATACAGAGACTTCATCTTGCTATATTCTGGTCTGGAGGAAATGCTGTTTGAATGGAAACATCATCAAGCTAGACACATTGTGGTAGGCAGTTTGATTGTACACCCATACAATTTGATTGTACACCCATATGCACTTTGCCTTGGCTCTCCCTGGTGCCTGGGTGCTTCTCTGGTCCCTTTTGTACCTGGAGTCTTCTGGTGAGCTGCAATATGTTATATGTTAGTATATGTCAGTAGAAGATATGATGATTCCTTCTAAGCTCAAACCTGTTGTGCTCATGCAATAGCCCTGCCTCTCCAACAACAGCAAAATGACAGTGCTTTCAAGAGCAGGGTCCCCGAGACTCGATGTGGAGCTGAGATCCCACCTGGTCACCTTGGATATGTAGCATGAAAAAAGACACGACCACTCTTGAATTAGAATTGCTTAGAATTCAGAGTTACCGCAGTGTAAGAAAGGCCAGTACTGTTCAGTAGGTATGAATCTTAGCCATAGATGTATTCATGCATTTCCTATTGTCATAAAGTCAATCTATGACTGACATTGTTTGCTGCCTTGGCATTCATTTATTTATCATAGTCATATTTCTCCCAGTTTCTAACATCACCCTCCCTGTTTTATCAGCCAGCCTCTCCACAATGGAGTTCTTGAACTAGTCCTCCAGGAATGTCCCATGGAGTTTCATATGATGGAACTTACTACTCTCCTGTAACCTAGTCTCTCAATGGTTGGAGTTCTTTGTCTCTCCCAGTCATGCCATATATATAAGGTGTGTATTCACATATTCATACACATATAAAACCAAACACACTACCATCTAAATGGTTGTCATAATTAATCAGTGTCCCAACCTGTACACGCTAATATGCTTTCAAGCTTATCAATGGGAAATGAAACCTCAAAACCAACCTTATCTCACACTGCTTGCCATAAACCATGCATAAGCTCTGGCCTATCACTTCAGCTTATTATTCCATTGTCCTTGGATGCAGTCTCCTCACCGAGCTCGCGGTGCTTCCAGAGACGTGTGAATACTAAGTGCCTTTTGTTCTCTGGCCCTGCGGGATGAATCGCATCCCTTTGGGTCAGACCATTTAAGACATCCACCTTTCTTTGGTCAAACTTATGACACCTTAAAAAAGTGAAAGTGAATAGTTGAAATTATTTTTATTATGTCAGCAGTCTAGTTTTATTCCCCATTACAAACATGATTTTATCTATGTTGAGCTCATTTTCCTTTTTACCCTCTTCCTGGAACATTTTACTTTATTAAAGTAGAAGTTTCTAGCACACACTCAACAATTTATAACATTTTTTGTAATTCCTTAAATATAACAGCTAAGTCATCATAACTTTTCCTGCTGTATGTATTACTATATACATGGATATATTTGCAGCACATACAAATACATTACTTGTGTCCATACACCATCTCACACTTGTTCAGTTTACATCACTGCCTCATAAATCATTATTTCTGTCCTCAAATCATCATTCGTTATTATAGTTATTGCAGAATTGTGTTTGTTGTGGTATTTACAATAGTTTTTTTTCTCTTCTGTGTCTCTCTGTGTCTTCTTTTTCATAGTCTTGTGTTGACCTCCTCCTTGTTGTTGACTGCCTATCCCTTCACCCGTTAATTCTACTCCACATTTAATAATTTTCCCTTCTTTCATCCCTTTACATTCATGGAAACCACTGTGTTGTCTTAATGTTCTCTATGTTACCTCTCTAGGATTTAATGTCCCGTGCAGTAGATACACAAAACTCACAGACAAATTCCTGATTAAAGGGTTTATTCAGGAAATTAACATGTTGTGATGCTGATAGGAAATCAGAATATGTTACAAAGTTCTTAAAGGTCTGCTAATAATTGATCACAGGGGCATACCACTTCACTGGAAGTCTCGACCTGAAGGCATTCAGCTAAGCTCCAGCAGTCAGCAAACCTAACTTCCCAATTAAGTGCCCGGAGGCAACCCACTTCACAAACCTACTTCCTGTGCAAAAGTACTCAGCTTTCCTTGCTCAAATTTACTTGTGAGTTGAGAAGTCCACTACTCTGTTCCATGCTCTATCTCTGAGTCCTGCTGATACTCCTCTGATGGTATACTGCCTTCTGGATCCAGGAGGTTCCCTGCACAAGGATCTTAGGTCTAGAGGATGTACCTCACTTTCTGACTCTTGCTGGTAATGAAATTACTTCTCCTTCTTATACACTGGAGCATGAAATCCCAGAAAATCCTGTTCACAATTACTCATAGCTAAATGTTATCACTATCTTCCCTGCCTTTCTACCTGAGCAGTGCAGGCAAGGGTCCTCGTGTGGGAGTTAGAAATTTTAGCAAAAAGAGCCACATTAAAAAATTCAACTCAAGATGTGGAGGGATCTCTAAGACATTATGCTGAGTGAAGTTAGCCAATCACACGAGGACAAATACTGCATGCATCCACTGCTGCAGGAACAAGCAGCTGAACAGCACAAGCTCAGACTTGTAGGACATGCAGTCTGCTGGCTGGGGGTCAAAAAGCTTGGTAGGAGCCTGACCGGTGCCAATGCATCACACACCATCTGCTCTAGGTAATTATTTTGAAGGTCATTTGGTCCAAGGGTGTCTTACAACAATTGGTATCAAATGATCAAGGGAGGGGAAGGGATGTTGTCTACCGAGTGGCTGCCATGCAAATCCTTGATGAGGTCCCCCTGGAAAGCCCTACCAGAGGGATGAAGGATACTGATGGGAAAAACAACACAGGAGGGGGGAAGGGAGCAAACATTCCTGGGGGGAAAAATGCATGTCTGTTGGAGGGAAGTGGGAGGACCGACCTGCAGTTGGAGGGAAGGATGACTGAAAATATTTTGGGGGACAGTAGGCTGTGGGAAACTGAGGACTTGGAAGAGAATGTATGTGCCAAATTATCTATGCTCACAATCATGAGGTCTGGAAGGTCAACTTGTGGGGGAAGGCCTTCACAATTGTGAGTTACAGCTGATCCCCAGTACATATTCTTCAGACCAAAAACCAGTCCCCACAAGACCTACCCCCCCCCAATTATAGTGCTACTTTAAAGAACACAGCTGCTCATGCTGTGGCTTGAGGTTACCTTTCTGGGTCCAAACAAGTTCTATTGTCCTCTACTCTCAAAGGGCAGTTGACTGCCTTCTGCTGCCTGCCTCCAATACTGGTCTTTGGTTGTGCCCCCAATGGTCTCAGGGTTAAGCCAAGGGTTAAGCTAATGCCCACTCTGTTATGTATGTGATTAATGGAGGCTTGCAAGCCCCAAGACTATATAAACCCATTAGAAAAATAGATTCACTTTCTTGATCATGACATCAGGAAAGGTTAGCCCCGGTGCCCCACTCTTTCTGCCTCTTTATTTCCTATAATTTCACTGCCACTCCTGGGGACCTGCTCAGTCATGTGGCCTGTCCTCACTTTAGTGGGGTGGGAGGATGGGAGCATGTCTTTGGTGGTAGGTACTGAATAGGCCACAATGACCTGTACTTCAGGGTGCATCCTGGGGACCCAGGCCGGGTGCTGTGGAGCACTAGGACACTGAAAGGTTGATCTTCAAGGTACATAGCATGCTCCCGAGGCTGCATCAGTAGGATCCCATGCAGAAAGTCCACTGGGAAACCTGGACTCTTTCTCAGACACACTTGTAACCTGGGGACTTAAGCCAGAAAAGACATGGTTTTCTGAGCAAGTGGAAGACAGCTGCATCGAGATTGCTGATCTGCTGTAGGCAGACAACCTGGTCTTGCTACATCAATGCGCTATATGCTGTATGTGTTTTTCGGGTAAACTTCTGATGCACATTCTGTTTCAGTTTGTTCATGTTAGGGAGTATCGCAAAGTTGGTATGTCATGGGGGTGGCCACTCTCTTGAAGTTGTGTTATATGTAGGAATGGCAAGTAGAATAAAAAAATTTTGGGGAGGAGAATATGGGATACAAAGGTTGGTGGTGGGGGAAAAGGGAGATGATTTCAAGGAATTCAGGAAGAAAAAATATGTTTGGAATCTGATTATGGAAGCAGTTGCATTCTGCTTGGTGTGATTGAACTATGGAATGGTATGATATATTTAATGACTCCCAATTGACAATTCATTTAAAAAATAGATCCAGGACTAGGTTTTGGGTTCACACTAAATCATAACTCCAACATAAGAACAATTTGTTCTTACATCATGACCCTGCTTGATGCTCACCCTCAGGAAGGGGACACAGAAGAAATGGGTACTATAGCAAAGTGTGGTGAAGAAATTAGATGGTGCACAGCTACCAGGTAAAATAGCACCTGGGGTCTTAAAGGCTTGTCTCCAAGCAAGCAGCCATCTAAGTGAGATGTCCACTTAGTCCACATGGAAGAAGCATATCATCATCAGTCACCAAATGGTTGTAAATCATATAATCTGACGTTGAAGGAGGGACTAGTATCAGAGCCTAAATTGTGAGAATCCGATTTGCAGAAGGCTATGGAGGACAATGGGAGCACAAGATACATTTGTGGGAACTACATAGGTAATAGGTCTCTGGTGAAATCACTCTATCTACTACTGAGGGATGGGAGGAAAGTAGATACTAAGCATTGGAGAAATAAGGATATAAGATCAAGGGCATTAATCTGACTTGAACAGTTAAAACTCTGCCAGTTTATTCCCCCTCTGATGCATGCTGGCCTCAGTCTGGTAGTCAACATTTTTTTGTATTTTTGTTCTGTTTTTCTTTGTCTAGTTTAGGGTTGTTAGGGTGTATCTCAGAGGTGTTATGTCAAAAGAGGTCACTCTCATGAAGTTGTGTCATATGTTTTTGATGTGTTTCAGTATAGGAGTTCCAGGACTGATGACCGTCTGGGGTAGCACATAGAATGAGTGTTTCAGGGTAGGGGAATACCGTGGTGGTGGTTGGATGTAAAAGGAGACAATGCCAAGTTTCCCAGTAAGAAATCATGTTAGGAAACGGTGTTAGCAATCATACAGTTGTGCTTGACACGCTTGAATTCTGGAATGATATGATATATGTATTAATTCCCAATTAATAATAAATTAGAAATGAATAAATGAAATAAAAGTGATTGTGCCCCTCCAAAAATTATCCACTGCCCTGCAACCATCAAAACATGTTTCTTTCTGTACAAAACCCTTTTATTGATTTTCATGATAGTAAATTCATTTGCGAAATTTGATTGACTTATTTCACTCAGCATAATGTCTCACAAGTTCATCCATGTGTGGATTCATCATTTTTTTATATTGCAAGGTATTCTGTTGCATGTAAGCGTAGTAGTTTGTTTACGCATTCATGTATTGATAGAACTTAATTTTCCTCCCATTCTCTTGCCATTGGGAACAATGCTGTGATGGACATGGGTTTATATGTGTCTCTTTGTGCAGCTGGTATGTCTTATTTAACCGAGTAATCCAAAGTCTTGTCATATCATACATGCAATGCATGTAGCAAATATATAATCACTAACAAAATAGTTTGCATTTTTGTTAATACCAAGTCTTTGAAGAAAAGAGCTCAGATTCAGAAAACCCACAAGGGCAGTAACAGCATGTAGATAAAGACTCTAGGAGTTGGAATTCACTCAATGGCAATGAGTTCACTTGAGTTCCATAAGTCTTTGAAATCAGTTGGACATGTGTGTGCTAGTCTGGGTACTTTAGAGAAACAAATCCACAGAAACTCATGTATATGAGAGAGTTTTATATAAAGGTTAAGTGCACAAGAAGAAAACATCCCAACCCAGTGCAGCCCAAGACCACAACGCCAAAATTAACCCATATGTCCAACACCAGTTCACACAGTCCTCCTCCATCTCACAAAACAGACACAATGATGTCGACTGCAGGAGGAAAGCCGAGTTAGTGAATGTGTAAACATCTCGGTGCTGGCAGGGGTCTCCACACTGCTGCTCCAGCACCCAGGGCTGCATCGGGGTAGGTCCATGTGGCTCCTCAGGGATGTCTTGCAGGAAGTGAGCCTTGACAGCTGAAGCAGGGAACTGGCTAAGGTAGCTGGACCCTGGTCCGACCATCATAAAGCAGGAGACCCGAAAACTAGAAAGACGAGGCTCACTGAGCCATTTATCCCTCTGCCTTTCAATTAACCCCACAGGTGTTTATCGACCAGGATGGCACAATAAACTAACTAACTCAATGTTATAGCACCTTTCATTTCGACCAACTACATTTTAAGTGCATAAAACCCTTATATGGCTGCATCATCAGGGACTGAAAAAACAACAACCATCACCACCAAAGTGACAATGAGTCAATTCCGACTCATGGAGACCCAAGAGGACACAGCAGAACTGCCCCAGTGGGTTTCTCTTTATGGGAGCAGCTGAGGGTTTCCAGCTGTTGACAGCTTGCGGGCCAACACACAAGCACTACACCATCAATTAGGGGTGTTTCATTGGACAGTTCTGTCTGAGTCTATAAATTATATAAACATGCAGTTGTACGTAAATTATGACTTGGGAACATAGGATTGCTACTATCACAAAACAAGAGGATGTTTTCTTTCCTGGTTTCTTACTTCTAAGTGTTTTCTTTGATTTGTATTTCTCCTCATCACTTGAGGAGACTTAGACTGCTGGGTTAATAAGAGACTGTATGGTGTGCTTCTGACGTCTGCTTAGAATTGCATGGCAAGGTGTGATGTGAATTAATGTGGAACACTGTCCGGGTACACGAAATAGATGCAGGCTTTTCGTGTGTTGCCTTGTTTAAACTGCAGGAAAACCAGCCAAGTATTAACATCCAATTCATGCGGGCACATCACAAAATATTGACTCTTCATCCAACTAGTCTCTGCAGGCTAAAAGAACAAAATACAAAACAGACATCAAATATCGGAAACCATCGTTTCAGTTTAGTTACATATGTGTGTATGTGTGCACTAGCTTTTTGGTTTTTCAGAAACAGACCTTGAGGCTGACATTTAAGTGTCCATCTTCTGGGAGTTGTAAAGAGATTACGGAGCACATGGAAGGGAAATGAGGGTGCACGGTGGCACCAGCTGCCACAGCAGACGACTGGCATTTGATCCTGAAGCGAGAGTCTGGGTAATGGGGTAACATATAAAGCTCAGAACTAATCCCGCAGAGGGGTAAGACATTTGGGTATACCAACTCTTGAGAGTGATTCTTGGTAGGATTCTTCCCAAGGGATGTCATTTCTCTGATACTCACTCTGGCAACACACACAGTCACAGCGAGGCTGGCACCGGCATTCAGAACTCATCCAGAGTCACTGAAATGCTAGGTCTGGGAGAGATGGGTAGGGCACTGGTAGGAATTGCTACGATAAGATTTTATCTCAATATTGGATGAAACTATAAAAACATAGGATCAGAGAAAATCCATCTGGCCAAATGAAACATGCCTGAGCAAAGATTGAATGTGATAGTACATATTTAGGCTGAATCTAGATCCTTGAGATTTGAATACAATTGCTATTGACCTTTGAAAATGATTAGCTTGTAGACATGAACATGGCCTCAGGTCATGCAGGAAAAAAGAAAGCTCTGGCATCACACACACAAGCGTAGCAGTCCAAAATATATGTGGAGGAGCTGATCGCCGCTTCTGGGCGTCATGGGGGAGTGGAACTTTCATGGGTGTGCACCACCCATCTGTCAGTTTGCTGTGTTGTGATGGCTTACCTCTTGCTGCGGGGCTGGAAGGGATGCTTCAGTATTTCAAACAGCAGCAGACTTGGCCACGAGGGACATTTTTTTAATCAGGGCTTCCAGATTAAGACAGACTAAGAAGAAAGGTTGGTTGGCAATCTACTTCTAGAAGCTAGTAAACAGAACCCTTTGTGTCACAAGTGAGTCTTTTCCTACTCCTTTGCTTTAAATACAGCACCAGGAGGGATTCGTTACTGGAGCTGGACAGCACATTTGGTGAAGTAGAGGGTCGTGGGCAGTCAAGGAATTCCTTGATAAGATGGATCAACACAGTGGCTATAATCATGGACTCCAACATATCTGTGATTGAGAGGATAATGTGGGCCCAGGAAGCGTTTTCTTCTGCTGTATATAAGGTCACCATGGGTCGGGGGTCTAATCAGTGGTAGTCAATCTCTCTCTCTGTCTCTGTCTCTCTCTCTCTCATATCTATCTATCTATCTATCTATCTATCTATCTATCTATCTATCTATCTATCTATCTATCTATCTATCATCTGTCATCAGACTCACACTATAGATAGAACATCTATCTGAAGAATAGTCAGCTTTAATTTCCAAAGGCCATTCCATCCTTGATGAAGTGGATAACTTCATCCTTACCAGCGCCAAGGTTTTATTGGTTTTCCAATTGTATTGGTGTAACAGATTAACCTTCTAGATAGGGGTTTGGGAGATATCGTAGCTGTAGTGCCTTCACATTAAGAAATTCATTTTTGGGCGGGGGCTTCATCTGATTGATGCGGGGAATCACAACTATTTTATACTCAGTACCTCATGTTGCATATTGAAAACATGGTGCTTAATTGCAATGTCCCCACATTCTGAAAGCCCCTCATACACGGTGGAATTTCCTTTTTGTATGTGGATATCTTTATCTTGCCAATTCAATGGAAAACTATATCAATTTTAACTTGCATAGATCTTGGAGAAATCAAGTGTGCTAGGCTAGGTTGACTAGAGAAACAAATCCAGACACTCATGTATGTATAAGAAAGAGTTTTATATAAAAGAGTAATTATATATTAAGAAAACATCTCAGCCCAGTTCAGATCAAATCCATGTCTGATATTCACCCATACGTGTGACACCAGTCTATAAAATCCTCTTCAGGATCACACAACACCTGCAATGATGGCAAAAGCAGGAAGATCACAGGCCAGTGGGTAGAAAGTCTTGTGGATCCCGCGGCAATGGAAGCATCTCTGCACTGGCATCGGTCTCCACGTGGCTCTTCCAGCTGCAGGACTCGGCTGCCAACAGCATAGCTCCACGTGGCTTGTCAACAGGATGGTGACACAGAGAGCATGTCCTGCCTCCAGAGAGAAAGAGAGGAAGTCCCAGAATCCTCAAGAGCAGGCCACACCCACAAGAAGGGATCACCAGGCTGTGACCTGATTAACAGGCTCGACTTCATCCCTTTCATTCTTATTTATTAAGTTGACCTAAAATTGAGTGACTACCTCATCATGTAAAAATTCAATGGTTTATTACTTATTTTAGCACCCATTATTTAAAAGTTATGATCACCGGTGGCCTGGTCGGGTAAGTGTTGACCTGCCAATTGCAAGGTCAGTGGTTCAAACCCACCAGGTGTTGGTGGGGAGTAAGATGCAAGCGTCTGCTCCTGTGACAAAAAGCATCGGTTGCTACGAGTCAGAATGAACTTGACTGCAGTGAGTTCTTGAAAGACGGACTTCCTGGGTGGCACACACAGAAACACAGAAAGGATGACAAGGTCCCCATAAGGGCCTGGGATGCAAGGCCTGTTCATTTGCTTTTAAGAGAACAAAGACTAGCAAACCTCACGGAGCGGTTCTACTCTGGACACATGGGGACAGGGTGAGTTGCAACCAACTTAATGGCAACTTTTGAAAGTGCAGACTGGAGGAAGGATATGGAAGTAGGTCCCCAATAGAAAAGACCCGTCCAGGATAAACTTTAGAAGCTGGCAGAGTCAGTCATTCAGAACATTATTTATTGGGAACACCTTACATGTCACCTCCAGTGGTAGGTGGTGCAAAAGTTCATGTTCTCAGTCTCAAATCCAGAGATTGGGAGTTTGAATCCACCGGAGGAGCCTTAAGACAGGCCTGGTTATCCAGTCTCCCAAACTTAGCCATTGAGAATCCTAGAGAGCAAGTTCTACTCTGACACAAGGTTGCCACGAGGCACGCTTTGATTCCCTGACAATTGGCTTATGTGTGCCAGATCCTGGCAGAGATGCTGGAGATATCATGTGAGTGAGCAAGCCAGACAAGCCCTGGGAGCTGGCAGGGCACATCAAGGAAAGCACATGCAGTGATGGACACAAAGGGGTCACGAGTGGAACAAGTTTCAGAAACCCAACCTTAGGCCACCACACAGCGTGAGATCCAAAGCACTGGGAAAAACATCAATGGGAGTAATGGAAGCGGTAGTGCCCTCCAGCGGCTTTTGCTGCTCGTGTAGGCACATGACAGTGAAAGCTACCCGGATGGAAACGCTGGATACCTGTGATAGTCCTTAGCTCATCACGGGGCAATTGTTGCTCACGCAGCAAGTGCAGTTGACAGTTGTCGTGTGTGGAATTGTGTTTCTCAAAATATATTGTGAAGTCCTAACTTTTGTTTGGAAGCACTGTCTTGAGAGATATCATCCGTTAACATGAGATCATACTAATGATCTTTAATCCAATATGATTGATGTCCTATGGAAAAAACAGGAGATGAAGAGATGCAAACACATAAGGAGGATGGCCTTCTGGAGACGCAAGCAGACAGTCACAGGGATGACAACAGTGCGAAGATTTAGGCAGCAAGAGGGTTATATTGTAGCTCCTAGCCAAGGCACACGAGGAATGACTGGAAGCCATTACGGACACACAAACAAAAATACAAACTTTCAGTAAAGTTTTGGAAGAGAGAATGGTCTTGCAGAAGTGTAACCTTCTGGCCACCAGAACTATGGAATGATAAATGCCTGTAGTTTTAAGTTAGCCACTTTATGGTACTTCACTGAAGCAGCTTTGGGCAACAGTATTTGACGTGAGTATTAACAGAGAGAGGAATTTCCAGGGGAGCTGGCAGTGACGTCCCCTGGATGCTGATAAGCAGATCCATCAGCCCATGGGTGTCACCTTTGACACTCTTAAAAACTCTGGTCACAAAGGGGAATCAAGTTCCATCTCTGAGCAGGATGCAGCAAGAGCCAATAGAATGTGAATTAGACTCCAATCACCATTTGTGTGCTCAGAAAATAAGAGAATCCTCTTGCTTCTCTCTTGCCTCCCCTTCAATAAGTATTACATCTTAGTATTACTATTTTCAACAGTGGGAAGAAAAAAATATCCCATTATGTTCATTCCTACTCAGGACTGCCCTCAACATGTCATTGTGTTCTCTGAGCTTTTACAAGCCTGTAATTTCTAAAAATTGGATTGCCAGATTTTTCTTTATGGAATCTCTTGTTGACTTCCAACCACCAACCTTTGAGTTAGGAGCCAAGCCCTGAAGTGTTTGTGCCACACACAAGTTGCTATCGCCCTATCAGTATAGGCAGACTTTTAAATTTTCATATATTTATTTGTTTTTGTATAACCACAATGTCAGCATGATGGTTT
The DNA here is from genome assembly GCF_050624435.1 of Tenrec ecaudatus. Classification (NCBI taxonomy): domain Eukaryota; kingdom Metazoa; phylum Chordata; class Mammalia; order Afrosoricida; family Tenrecidae; genus Tenrec; species Tenrec ecaudatus. Next base: position 9,707,692 of record NC_134538.1, read on the forward strand.
TAAAAACGAGTGTCTCAGGGAATCCAGGACAGATGGACCCCTCAGGACCAGTGGTGAGAGTGGCGATACTGGGAGGATGAAGGTAAGGTAAGGGAGAAAGGAGGAACAGATCACAAGGATCTACATATAACCTCCTCCCTGGGAGATGGACAGCAGAGAAGTGGGTGAAGGGAGATGTCAGATGATGTAAGATATGACAAAATAATTATAATAATTTATAAATTTATCAAGGGTTCATGGGGGAGGGAATGTCAGGGAGGGAGGGGGAAAATGAGGAATTGATACCAAGGGCTCAAGTAGAAAGCAAATGTTTTGAGAATGAGGACAACAAATGTACAAATGTGCTTGACACAATGGATGGATTGTGATAAGAGTTGTACGAGTCCCCAATAAAATGATTTTTAATTAAGTAAAGATTTATGAAACAGGACACAAAATACGTTTTTATAAAGGAAAAGATGAACCCCTACCAAAAAAAAATGAGTGTCATTCACTTTTGAAAAAAAACCCAAAAAACCCTTTCACTCCTCAGTATATCCTTTCACTTGCTGCCTACAGTCACATAAGCAAAATAAAGTATCATTGCTTTGGCTTCATAGAAAATGATGAGTCCCTTCAGGAGTCAGGTAAAATTCCTGATAAGCCAGTTTTTGTTTCCCTGTGATTATGGTCCCATCAAACTTTGGGGAGACAATCTCTGGACACAGCAGGAGAGATGCTATAGGATTTCTCTATGACAGTAATTTCCTCTCTATCCTCCATTTTCCCCTCTTCAGTCCACCAATTGATTCGTGATCAATTTTGCTGCTTTGTCTATATCATTTCCCACAATTTCCTGCTCTAATCTTCGCCCTCAACCCCAGCCATGGATGATTCTACTGAGTTGCTGTTGTTTCTTCTTGAACGGTGAGGTTTCTCTTTCACCCTTCATTGTAGCGTATAACTTCCTTCAATTCACTTTACACCGAACAACTGGTAAAGGAGTCAAGTAGATGACTGTATAATATAGCCATCTCTGCTCGAAAGTGAACATGACCACACTGTTCAATTCAAGGGGACAGTATGGAGCAGGCTTGAAATGGAATCATCGTGCCTGGGATACTTGTATTCGAAAGAGTTGCACAATGAGGATTCTCATAATAGCATTGGGACTTTATACATTTTTTTAGAGGAAAGAAAATGAGTTCATTTAACTTGGCAATTATTAGCGCTTGATTTCAATAGGTCTGATTATAATGGGAAGTGAATGAAATTTTATAGAAAAAACAGCTCTTTCACCACCTTGGGTGTGAGCCATGATTTTTTTTTCTTTTCTGCCTTTTTTTTTCTGCTGAGTGACTGATATTAGACATGCAAATCATTCTCCTCCGCATTTATGATGGGGGGTTTCAATAGTCAAAGAAGGCTCGCCTGCTGTGTTCATCACTTGCTAATCTGTTCCAACACTGGCAGCATAGTAATGACTGTGGAAACACAGCTTGTTACCAAATCTCTACTCTGCACTGTGGCAGAAGTAAGCAGAGTCTGTGTTTAATTACCCAACATTGGATTTCAGCAAGAAAGAATTCCATTTTTTTAAAATAACAAACTTGGGGTAATTGCATGCATAATCAATCTGCATTTTGTGTATTCAATGTTGATCTTCAGAACCGATCATTATTTTTTTCCCTTGGTATTCAGGTATTTTTGCCCCATTGATGTCACTGATCTCATAGTTGTAATAAATAGCACACAGAAAAACCAATGGAATGAATGCTAGAACTATCTCTTTCATTTTAGAATCCCCTTTTTGAATTAGCTTTGGGGTCACAGAGTTTTTGAGGGTACAGCAGGATTTACCCTGGAAGTTGTCAGGGTCTCCTTCCCTTGATGAACTTGGCATTGTGGTGTAAGGTACCCTACTGTCTTTTGGTTAAAAGAAAATTAGAAAATGGTCTTTTGTCCAGATATAAAAACAAAATAAAGGCTCAGATGCTTAAAGCACCCCTCCCCCTTGACTCTATATACATCTCTTCCAGAAAGCTATCCTCAGTCATTGGGGTATCATTGAGGTGTACTAGGGGGCTTCAAAAAAGTTGCTGGGAAAATGGAATGAAAAGATAATGGATTCCCCCCCCACCCCAGGAACTTATTGCAACCCCCTTGTATATCTGGCAAAGGAAATAAAGGTAGAAAAACGTTGCTGCAGACTTACAGATATGAGTGTCAGCAGAGAGGGCACATTTTTTCCTTGAAATTAAAATATTATATTTAGTTGTAACCATCTAAGTCCAGTTCTGCACCATTAATACAAGACACTTCTCCTCTATGTGATTTAATTTGCTCTGTTCTTACCATTATTTCTGTCTTTAACAATATACATACACAGAGATCCTCGAAGGAAACAGTGGTTTTGATGTTTTCTGCTGTTGAATGGATTTCCAGCCGAGCAAGCCGATAGGGATTCCCAGGTTGCAATCTTTCTGGGAGTAGATCACCAGCTCTTTTCTCCCATGAAGCTGATAGGAGGTTCTAATCATCAACCTTTTTGGTGAGCAGCGAATATTTAACCAAGGTGGCACCGAGGGTCTCCCCACACACATATTTACCTGGATTTATTCTCATTTCATTTTACTTTACATAGAAATCATCTGAAAATTTTAAATCATTTTGCTGGGGGCTCGTACAACTCTGATCACAATCCATACATACATCCATTGTATGTCAAGCACATGTGTACATTTGTTGTCATCATCATTCTCAACACATTTGCTTTCTACTTGAGCCCTTGGTATCAGCTCCTCATTTTCCCCCTCTGTCCCCACTCTCCCCTCCCTCATGAACCCTTGATAATTTATAAATTATTATTTGTCATATTTTACACTATCTGATGTCTCCCTTTATCCACTTTTCTATTATCCATCCCCCAGAGAGGAGGTTATATGTAGATCCTTATAATCGGTTCCCCATTTTTAGTCCACCTTCTCTCCACTCTCCGCTATCGCCACTCTCAGCACTGGTCCTGAAGGGATCATCCGCCCTGAATTCCCTGTGTTTCCAGTTCCTATCTGTACCAGTGTACATCCTCTGGTCTAGCCAGAGTTGTAAGGTAGCATTGGGATCATGATAGTGGGGGAGTGGGGGGAAAGGAAGCATTTAAGAACTAGAGGAAAGTTGTATATTTCAGCATTGCTACCCTGAACCCTGACTGGCTCGCCTCTTCCATGATCCATCTGTAAGGAGGTGTCCAGTTGCCTATAGATGGGTCTTGGGTCCCCAACCTGCACCCCGCCCTCATTCACAATGATATGAATTTTGTTTCTTGATGCCTGATACTTGATTCCTTTGATGCCTTGTGGTCACATGGTCACACAGGCTGGTGTGATTCTTCCATGTGGGCTTTGTTGCTTCTGAGCTAGATGGCCACTTGTTTACCTTCAAGTCTTTAAGACTCCAGACACTATATCTTTTCATAGCTGAGCACCATCAGCTTTCTTCACCACCATTGCTTATGCACACATTTGTCTTCAATGATTATATTGGGAAGGTGGACACACAATGATATGATTTTTTGTTGTTGTTGTTCTTCGATGCCTGATACCTGATCCCTCTAAAAATTTTGGTATGTTGGTTAATCGCTCACTGCCAGGGTCCTCTGCGCTCCTTAAAGTGGAAGCTATATATTTGAAGTCAGGAAGAACAAAATCCATGGAATAACTGACTTATAGGAAGCCCCTGCATGTCAGAGTAGAACTGTGCTTGCTCTCTAGGGTGTCCAGTGACTTGCCTTTCAGACGCAGAACACCAGGTCATTCCAAGGCACCTCTGGGTCTATCTAAATCTCCAACAGTTCTGTTATCAGCTAAAGCATTAACCATTTTTGCATCACTGACTCCAAAATCAGGAGGGTGGGGTTAAAAACGATGCCTCTTCGGTATGTTTCACTTTAGGTGCCTTCTGAACACAAGATCTGAGCCAATGTTTTAGACGAGCAGTTTTGTCTGGTCTGGAGATCCTAGGCTGAGAGAAGATGGGTGTCGAGGGGCACCACTGGAGAAGAGGCTGGCTCTTGAGGGATGGGGTCAAGACAAATATTAAGACCCCCCCCCCAGCTGGGATCGATTCGACCAAGTTACAGAAAAATGAAGTTGCATCTTCCCTCCGCTGCTTCCACCCTACACACTTCTATTGACATCTATCCAAGCAGATATGTTTTTCTCTGCTCTGTATATATGTCTTGCAAGAAATAGTCAAAATATACCCTTGCTATAACTGTGGATCAGGCAGTAGATGGTGTAGGACCCGCCACTGGCCCTAAATAAGGGAGACATGAATGAGAGTCAATTTGATGGCAAATAGCAAAACATCAACCATCCTTTATAAAGGACACAGCTTTTCAAAAATGAACTATAGACAGCATAAAATTTGGGTATCCTCAATTGTTGATCAGTTGCTTAGATTCAATGTTTATTGAGTAAAATTCCTGTAAAATTAGATCCATCTCCCATCCTTGCTCAGCCCCACCCTCCTCTAATGACTAACACTGTTCTGGACAGCTATCTATGTTTGCAGCTGGCTCCATTCTCTTCTTGTCCACACCTTCTCAGAGTGTTAAGCCAGAAACACAAAACACATGGATGCTCATGAATAATTCAGACCCCCCAGAGAAGGCCACTCGATACTGACCCAACACACACCTTTCCCATCAATCTGCATTTTTAAAGGTAACCCTGGGAAAGGCCGTCTCTCTTAGAATGTGCAACTACTAGGCAGTTTTGATTTGCAAGACTAAGAGGTCTTCAAGTAAGAAATTAAATTCAAACCCAAGTGGCATTTAAGTTGTATTAAGTCAGCATTGTCTGGCCTGCATTATTTAAGAGTGTGTATCTGTTATGACCTCTGAATAGCTAAATCTCACGAACAGTGGAGCAGAGGGCTAGCTGTTATAATTTCAGCATTAACAATTGGGAACACACAGAATTTCTGCTGAAAGTAGGCTCTGAAATGGTTTTCATTTCAGCTCATCCATCACAAGGTAGCATGACTTAGGAGCTTTTATTGACCTAATTTCATACTCATGACCCATTTGTTTACACATTTTGGAGTGATACCCAAAGGGAACAGTCCTTGGGAGTTCATGGAGAAGTTCATGGAAAACTGCAATGAAAAGATAACGGCCTTTCCCACAAACCCTTTGAAGGCCCCATAGATAGATAATGGTATTTCCCACAAACCCTTTGAAGGTCCCATAGATAGGGGTCAACACTTCTTTACTAGAGAAGTATTTGTGATTTGATACTTACCAGTACCCTACACCCCTGTGGATAACAATTAAATCATTGTAATCGCTGGAAAAATTCAAATTCAGTTTTGAGATACAACATATGCCTGCTGATATACACACACACACTTCTCAGTATACTAGTCAACTTGATGATTATACTGATCTCTGAAAATATATTAGTTGATTTACATAATTATCCAAATAAATAATTCATTTGTATGTTACAGAGAGACACAGTGTCATTTCCCTAACTTATAGAGTGGATGTAATAGAAAACAATTTTTGCACAAACATTTATTATAAAACAGGTAAGATCAAGCTAGACCAGAGGTTGGCAAGATAAAACTCCTGAGCCAAATTCAGCCTACCTCCTGCTTTTGAAAGTAGTTTTATTGTCATACACCCTTACCCATTCGATTATAATTTTTCTATCACTGTGTTATTACTATAGTGGGAGAGTTATACCAGTTTGATAGAGACCATCAGGCTTGCAGAGTTTAAAATACTCTCTGGCCCTTTGCACAAATTCTTTGCCAACTGTTGAGTTATAAGAGTTATTTTTTTCCATAAATTACAGCCGAGAAACTCTTATAGTCCAATTCTACTCTATATCAATGGGTTATTGTAATTTGGAATAAACTCAAGGGCATGTAACAAAAATGAATAATCCATGAGAGATACTATCCACAGAAACCCTTTAAATGAACAGAAGGTTTGCCAGGCCAGACTCAGAGATCAGTGTCCTAGAAGTCTTACCAAGACCGACTGCCAAAGAAAACTCTGACTACTACTGAAATTATTACAGCTGAAGAATTATAAACTAATAGAAAGGAGCAGAGTTTTGATCCGGGTGCTCTGGGCAAGGTAAGCAACAGCCCCAGAATTTTTTGATACCATGTATATATCTTCCCCCAGTTTAGGAAGCTGAAATCAGGAAATGTATAGTGGATATTTCATCTATGCTGAAGATTAGAGGTTGAGGTAGTTAATTTATTGTGCCAACCTGACTGATAAACACATGTGGGGTTAATTGAAGGGCAAGAGGCATTAAGGGCTCAGTGAGCCTCGCCTTTCCAGTTCTCAGGTCTCTTGCTTTCTGATGGTCGGACCAGGGTTCAGCTGCCTTAGCCAGTTCCCTGCTTCAGCTGGAAAAGCTCACTTCCTGCAAGACATCCCTGAGGAGGAGTCTCATGGACCTAACCCGATGCAGCCCTGGGTGCTGGAGCAGCCATGTGGAGACACCTGCCAGTGCTGAGATGCTTACACATTCACTGACTCGGCTTTCCTCCAGCAGTTGGCATGATAGTGTGTGTTTTGTGAGATGGAGGAGCACTTCGTGATTGGTGTTGGACATATTGGTTAATGTTGGACTTGTGGGCAGCACTGGGTTGGGATGTTTTCTTGATGTGCACTTAACCTTTATATAAAACTCTCTCTTATACATGAGTTTCTGTGGATTTGTTTCTCTAAAGTACCCAGACTAACACAGAGGTCAAGAAGATTTTCTACATAGATTAAATAGTAACTAGTTTAGGCTTTGTAGGCTAGAAGGCAAAAGTCAAGGAACTGTTTTTGGAAGGCTGTTAATAGCGTTTTTACACTTCACAGTTAGCTCGCTGGACATACAGAAAAATGTGACAGATTGCATTTGGCATGTGAGCCTTAGTTTAGCAATGCTGGACTCGATGAAAGACTCCTTCATTTGGAACCTAGGTTCCCCGATGGATAGGAATTTAACCTTACCATGGACCAGATACGCAGTTTCACCCATATCCACTTTACCTAAATCAGAGGAGGAGGGTTTTGCACTTTGAAATGGGTTAACATTTGGGGGGATGCTGGGAAAAAGTAAAGTACCTCAAAACTCTTTCAGCCTTTACCCATCCAATTTTCAATTCCTGTCAATTTTTTAGTATTTAGTTATTCTATCTTAATTTCCTAGGACTGTCATAACAAAACATCCCCAAAGTGGCTAGCTTTAAAGAATAAAAATTTGTTTTCTAATAATTCTGAAGATTAAACTCTTTCTGCAGGGACCTATGGGGCTATGCTCTTCTTCTCCAGGTCCAGGGATAGATTTTTTGTTTGCTTCAGTTCCTGTAGCCCCAGTGTCTCCTTGACCTTCTTGGGTATGCGTATGAACCTTCATATCATCTTCTTTCTCTGTGACTTTCTGTGTCTATCCTTTTTGTTTATAAAATGCCAGTAAGAAAGGATTAGGGTCCACCGTATTCCAGTATGTTTTCATTAATTGATTCATAATATCTACCCCCCCCCCCCCAAATGCCTACTTCCCTCAAAATTTTCTATGTCCTCCCAGAAAAATCTATCAAGATTAGCCCTTTGTAATCACATTTGCAGGCCAGGGATTAGAACCGAGACATACATAGGGCTGAATCAAAAGTATTGCTACACAATCATAGACACTATTAGAACGTAATATTTTCATGTGAAACCATTGTATCTCCACATACCTTTCATTTTAGATTTAAATTCTTCTGAAGTCAGTATTTCCAACTCTATAATCTTCTCCAAAGAATTCTTTGTTCTTCAGTTTATATCACGTCAAATGGTAGTTTGGGCATCCAGTTCCTTTGAGGTGTTCTTTGAGTCTCAGGAACCAAGAGAAACCTGAAGTGTTGAGATCAAGTCTGCATGGAAGTTTGGGTAAGGTTTCCCAGTGAAATGCTTGTAAGACAGTCCGGGGTACACTTGAACAAGGAGCAGTGCCTTGTTATAATGAAACATTTTTTTCTTAGCACAATTTTTCCTGGTTTTTTCTTTCGTTTTTTTCTCCCTAATGTAGTTGCCATAACCTTCTGAGCTGGCCTCTGTGCCTTACATTTAAGTGACCCTGCATAACCCTTCAAGGGCCATTGCTTTGTTTGTCCCTTTCTTTAAAGTCACTCTAAAGAGACCCTTTCACAGGGGTCGCTCAATTCATAACAGTAGCAAAATTATAGTTGTGAAGTAGCAACAAAAGTAAGTGTATGCTTGTGGGTCACCACCAAATGAGGAACTGTATGAAAGGGTCGTGGCATTAGGAAGGTTGGGAAGCACTGGTCTAAAACAAGTGTAGTGAGATAATGTGCCTGCAGCCAATCACTGCTCACAGAGGCCCTTGCATTTCGGGAGGGACGCCGTTATAAATGCTCCTTCTAGATTTACTGTGGTTAAATTCTGCTCTTTTTATTGTTCATCCTCGCTCAATTATCAACTATGTTAGTACCTGGTACAACATCTTCTTGTTTCTCATTTTCTGCCATCATCCAAAGCCTATTGATTTCCTAGCGCTGTTGTAACAAATCACTACAAACCGTGTGATTTTTATCAACAGTTTTAAGCCCTGGCAGTTCCAACAAGCCAGAAGTCTGTAATTAAGATAGGGTAAGGACTGCTTGTGGTTTTCTTAGCTTTTGGTGTTGTTGGCAATCTTTGGCTTACAGATGCATACCTCCAGTCTCTTCCTTCATATTCATCTCACTTTGTTCACTGTGTGTCACTGTATTTGTCTCTCCTAATTGGATACCAAGAAGCCCTGGTGGCATAGTGGGTTATGCATTGTGTTGCTAACCACAAGGTCAGCAGTTCAAACCCACCAGATCTCAGGAAAGAGATGTTTGTTCTCTAACTTCATTTGTTTTAGCTACTCTGGCATTAAGAGCAAGTTTCAGAGTTTCTTCTGACATCCACCTTGACCTTTGGTTTCTTGTATTTTTAATAACCTTTTACTTTCTTCATGAATGATGGTCTTGATGTTCTCCCACAGCCAGGTCTTTCATCCTTAGTGTTCAATGCATCAAATCTGTTATTGAGATATTTTTGAAATTCAGATGGGATAGAGTCAAGGTCCTATTTTAGCTCCTATAGATTTGCTTTCATTTTCTTCAGCTTTATCTTGACCTTACCTATGAGCCATTAGCCTGGTTTTACCTGATGATCTTGAACTTCTTCATCATCTCTTTCCTCAGAAATAGTCAATTTTATTTCTGTGTACTCCCTCTGGAGAAATCCACATGTACAGCTTTTGGGTTGTATTTGCTATGAACCAGTCATTGGTTTATCATGTAATCTCTCATTCTATCACCAATCCAACTACTATTGCTTCCTCTTTATTTCTAACTCTTGCATTCCAATAGCAAATAATTTTCCATGCATTTTGATTGCATGTTTGTTCAATTTCTAACTGAAGTTATTGCTAGAATTCTTCAATTTCTTTATCACTAGCTTTTGTGGTAGGTGAATAATTTGAATGACACTTGAATTGACTCTACTTCACGACTGATTTTTTGCATGTCTTTTTTGGCAATGTCTACGATGCTGTTCCTCTTGTTTGTGTTATCCCAGGCATAGTAAATCATTGGATTTTCTGATTCAAAATGGTGAACACCAGTCCAGTTCAGCCTGCTAATGTCTAGGATAGCAATCTCCATGCTTTCCATTTCATTCTTGAAGACTTCCAGTTTCCCTAGATCCATGCTTTGCACATTTCATGTTCTGATCTTAAGTAGATTTTTGCAGCTGTTCCTCTTTACCTTGGAATATCCCATTAACAAAAGATTCCAAAGGCTTCGCGCCCACTGGTTTTACTGGATTCAAGTCACCTTGGTTAACTCAGGCCTATGAAAGTAGTTCTTCTTCAGTTACATTTAAAGGATCCTCTAATCGCAGGGGCCCATCCTCTGGTAGTATCTCTAACCATTTTCTGCTTCCATTGGCTAGATCCTCAGTACCTGACAATGTTTCAAAGCTATGCATTTGGTTTTCAGTGGCTACTTTCTCAGAAATGACAGCTGATTCTTTCTTCATTGTCTGTTCATAGTCTCCTTTGGTGGAACAGAAACTATAAAATTAGTATTCAGTCAATTGACTTAGAGGAGTTCCCAAAAAGGCACGCCTTTAAATCTATGAACAAGGAAATCGATTCCCCTGGGGAGTTTGTACACAAGCAATGGTAGCAAGTACATTTTGTTTGGATTTTTGTAATTTTGTAAAGCTGATTTCTGAAGGTCTTGTTGGTGTATGTGAGTGGGGTATCAGCCTTTAATGAAACTAATACTTGAGTTTGGCAAGGTTGCCAAAAGATATCTTAACAAAAGTTGCATGTTTACACAATAGCAACAAATAGAATTTTTTTATAAAGCTATAACAAACAAACAAAAAAACATACTCACTGTCATGGGGTCAATGAGAACTCCTCTTCCCCTGTGAGTTTCTGAGACTGCAACTGTTGACAGGCGCAGGGAGTTCAGTCTTTCTCTTATTGCAGTTGCTGCTGGTTTCAAACTGCAGGCCACGTGGATGGTAGCTGCACTCATAGCCACTACATCACCAGGGCCCTTTCGGTATAACTCAAATGAGCCCATCTTAAATGCCTTGCAAGAAATGCTACAAGTGATGAACAGGAATCAAACCTGAAAATTATAAAGTATTTTTGAGAGCAGTAACGAAGAATGAACTAAGGGTGCAATATAAAGATTATCAGCTTCTTATCCATAAATGGACCCTAAACAATTGATTTATATCAATGCCATCCCAATCAAACTTTAAGCAGTTTTATTATTGTTGGGCATTTTAGTTTCACTTGAAAAGTCAATGCTGCGAAGGGCCAAGAATATTCACGACATCCTTGAAGAATAAAAGAACAAACAACAACGAGGATTTTCCCTGTATTACAGATAACTGTAAACATTTGGTAAGTAAAAAATCTATATGGGATTGGGTGCGGTTATAGATAGGAACCAAATCAATGGTGTAAACATATAATAAACAGATCCATGCACTTACGAAAAATTGTTCATGATAAAGAGGGCACTGCAAAACAATTTATAAAGGCTGGTCTTTACAATAAATAGTGTTGATGTATTTTGCCTTGGTGTCACGTAGTCAGGCCAGGCCGGTCCTGACACTGAGTCTCCAGAGTTGTCCTCCATAGGGCCCTGGGTCAGCGAGGGATGGCGTGTCTCATAGTGGGTGGGATCAGCCATATGGTCCCCTCTGTGCATTGGCTGTTTGGAGCTGGGATATCGTCCTCCAGGCCTGGTGGGCCAGGATGTGCTCCACTCTCTCTCTTCCTCCCCATTCATTTGCTCCTGTGTGCTCTGATCAGACATGCCCCTCTCCCTGAGATGCAGCTTCAGTGCCATCCCCTAAAGTAAATTCTTCTGGGGGAAGGGATATTTGTCCACATAGCTGGTGTGGAGGCCGAGCCCTCAGGCCCCTCCACTGGCTCCCCACTCCTTGCTCGCACACTGCATTCGCATCCCGGAACACTGGATTTAAGTCTGGTCCCTCTTTTCCTGTGGAGACACAAACAATACCCTGCCCTTGGGTGGGTCAGTGCCCTATTCCCTAGCCACACATCTCCTTTTTTTTCTTTCCCTTTCCTCCATGCCCACCCTCCTTTTTAGTTGGCTACCATATGTACCCCTGGATTTGGTCTGGCCCCTGTCATTCTACCTGGACCTCACCCCTGGATTGTTTGTATACAGTAGTGTTGATGTATTAGATGTTGTTTATAGTACCATCCAGGCAGTTCTGACTTAGAACAATCCTGTGTACAGCAGAACAAAACACTGCCTGGTCTTAGGCCATCCTTAAAGAGGTCATATTTGAGCCCATTAGCAGGATGGTGGCCATTCTGTAATTCATCCTACCCAGGGTATTTTCCTCTTGTTTGCTGACCCCTGCTTTACTGTACGTGATGTCCTTTTCCAGGGATGGGTCCCTCTGGCTAACAAGCCAAAGGATATAAGACAACGTCTCAGACTTCTAAGGAGGATTCTGGCTGCACTTCTTCCAAGATATATGCATTTGTTCTTCTGGCGGTCCCAGGTATTTACAGAATTCTTCACCACCATCTTGGATTAATTTCTCAGCATACAGATTGAATAAATATGGTGAAAAGATACAACCCATACTCACTTCTTTTCTGATTTTGAAGCATTTAGTTCTGTCTGGATAACTGCCTCTTGGCCTATGTTAAGGTTGCACCTGAGCACAATCTGACGTTCTGATATCCCACTATTTGCCACTTACTTAATAATTTGCTATAATGTACACAATTGAATGCTTTTGCATAGTCAATAAAACACAAGTGAACATTCTTATGGTGTTCTCTGCTCTCAGCCTGAGACATCTGCTGTCAGCAATGAGATCCCTCATTCAATATCCTCTTCTGAATCTGTCTTGCCTTGGGAACCTTCCTGTAAATGTATGGCGGGGCCTGTTTTGAATTATCTTCATCAAAAAATATTCTTGTGTGTGATAGTAATGATATTGTTCAGTAAGTTCTGCATTCTGTTAGGACCCTTTTCTTGGGACTAGGCATATTTCTAGATCTCTGCCGGTCTGGTGACCAGGAAGCTATATTCCAAATTACTTGGCAAAGGGTAGCGAGTACTTCTAGTGCTTTGTCTGTTTGTCGGAATATTCCAATTAGTGTTTCATCAATTGCTAGATCTCTGTTTTTTGCCACATGGAAATAATTGAAACATGACCTCTATTCTGGTACACAACATTTAACTCAATATCAATAAAGTGAAGAGTCAGACTACAGATTGGGTGAAAAATGTTGGAAACTATGTATAAGATAAGAATTGTGTATTAAAAATACATACACAATTTGAACAGCTTAACACAAATAAAAACAACTTAAAAAATACAGGCAAAGGACTTGAAGAGATGGTTCCCCAAAGAGCATATTCATGATTTTGTGAAGAGTTTATTAACCTTATTAGTTGTCAGGGGGGGAAATGGCATTTAAAAACCTAAGATATTTCTACAGCACTCCCAGAGTGGTAACCATGCAAAACAGAGTATACAAAAGGGCATCCCAGTTCAGAAAACGAGGTAGAACATGCAGAACACTCATGCACCGATTGTAGGAATTCAACTGGCACAGTTAATATGGAAATCATTTTGTTATTATATATTGAAGTGGAAGATGGGCGAATAAATCCTATGAAACAATCCTTCCCCTACATATCTCTGCTGTTCCTGTTTGTTGCCATCGGGGTGGCTGGCTTAGGATGACCACAGGTTAAACAGAAGGACATTTTTCCCTCTCTTATGCCATTTTTAGAGTCACTGATATCCTTTAGTCGATTGGTGAGGCCACTATGTATTTTGAGTGTTAAAAGACCTCACCTTCTAGCATTCAATGAGTTAATATTGTAGTGTGATCCATATGATTTGTGTTTGTTAATGTACAGGTGTACACCGCCAGGCCCTGGTTTAGTTTGGAAGCTCAGTTGAAACGTGTTCACCACCAGTAGCCCTGCTGGTATTTAAGATACTGTTGGTGTCATGGTAACTCTTAAGCCATCACAGGGTGGCGAACTCACAGATTAGGGGTGGGGGAATATATTTGTATATATGTGCCCAGCCCCCAAGTGGGAAAAGGATCTGCTGATGTGAGGGGCATAGTGCATTTGGAGTTCATTCCACCAGGTCAGACTGTTAATCAAGCTTGCTATTTACAGATTCTGAACAGATAGCATAATCATGTATGACAAAGAAAGCCTGATCTGTGACATACAGGGGACTGATCTTGCCACCACGACAATGCACCTGCTCACACAGCCATCTCGGTGCGCCAGTTTCGGCGGAAAATGGCCTGCCTATCTTGCCCCGTGCACCTGACTCACCTGACCTCCTTCCTTGGGACTTCCTTTTGTTTCTGTGAATGAAGTGGGACAGGAAAAGGCAGATATTTGATGATTCTTAGAAGAGGTGAAGAAAAAATGAGGGGGGTGCAGTCGGCCTTCCAAACAGAAGAGTTTGAAACATGTTTCCAAGAATGGAATCGCAGCTTTGACAAATGCATTAAGTATAATGGAGAGTACTTTACAGGTGATACAATTGTTTTGTAAAAAAAATTTTTAAATAACTAAAAACGTCCTAGTCTTTTTGGGTGCCCCCTCTTGCGCGCATGCGCGCAAGCTCAAATCTGCACATGCCTCCAGTGGTCATTAACCATTTTTATATAATATCTATTCACACTTTACTACTACTCATCAATGAAATTAACAAAATATAGTGTTGTACACTATGGCTAAATGTCACAAATTGATTTTTAATAAGGACGTGCGATACAAAGAGGCCTCAGGAAGTTCATGGAAAAATTCCATTATCTTTTAAATCCATTTTTTCACGAACTCTTTTGAGGGAGGCCCTTCATACAAAAGCATATATTATATGTGAGCCCATACATATAGCAGGTCGCAGTGTGCTTTGAGTGGTAAGCTGTAAAGAGGCACAGGTAAGGGTTTCTTTGAAAATCTGTGCATTGGCTATCTTTGGAGGGAGGAGGGAGCATCCTTATTGGGATTAGTCCCATGGTGTGCTCTTGTGGTGGTCGTAATTGTCTATCACTTGATTATGGTGGTGTTTTCTTAAATCATTGAAATCAATGTTCTCATTGTGTGCCCTTTCTGCCGTGTGGGTGAAGGGAGACAACAGACAGTGTAAGATATGAAAAAAAATAATTTATAAATTATCAAGGGTTCGTGAGGGAGGTAGGGTGGGGGCAGGAGGGAAAAAATGAGGAGCTGATACCAAGGGATCAAGGAGAAAGTAACTGTTTTGAGAATGATAATAGCAACAGATGCACAAATGTACTTGACATAATGTATGTATGGATGGATTGTTTTAAGAGTTGTACGAGCCCCCAATGAAATGATTAAAAATTTTTAAAAACATAGTTGTAAGAAGAAAGGACAAAACCACAAACTTTGAGTGGTGATGGTGTTCCACATAAGCAGAAAAACATCTGGTCTGTTTTCATGTTCTTCCAGTCTTATCTTAAAGTTTGAATTGAATTCTTGAACAAATAATGATGATGGAAGAATCTGTTTTTAATCTCTAAAAAATAGAGGAACAGTTTTCTATATTAAAAAGTTTTGTATAGCTTCATTATCTATTGCATGGATTCTCAGTTGCTATTGATAGTCCTCTGGGAAATTGCAGATTTAAATGAGAACGTATGACAAAATCTCCATTTGCTGTTCTTCAATTAATTTGCCATCACATTTCTCATCGAATGAAATGCTTCCTAAACACCGGTAAAGCCTAGAACCTGCAAACATTAAAAACAGCACTGCCAGAATTTATGTCTGCATTCAGAGAAACAACTTATTTTCCTTTTAAAATTTAGCTGCATTTGCTCCAATTTAGTCTTCCTTCTCACTATGTTTTTGAAGAGTTCAAAATATATGCTACGCATTCACTTGAATCCCCTGAGAACTGAACAAGAGGGGGGGATTCACTGTGGTTATGTTGGACAATGAAATGACTTCGCACTGCTCTCTTATCTGCGCTATGGCTGTAACCTGGCTTGTGAGCACAAACTAACCTCACCGACTACCAACGTTTTCCAGGAAGATTTATAGTTCCTGAAAATGTAGCTTATCAACATGGGAGAGCATATATATATATATATATATATATATATATATATATATATATATATATATATGTACTTTGGAGCCAGAAAGATTCAGGCTCATATCTCCATCCTCACTCTCTAGCCTTGGGTGAATTGTTTGTCTTCTCTGAACTCGGAATTTTTCATTTGCACAGTCAACCTAATTGTGCCTACCTTACAGAGTTTCCGTGAGGATGTCTGCTGGCATGTCTGCTCACTGGTATGCCATGAGCTAAGTGACTAAATGGAAAGGTACTGTCATCTCTGGGAAGTGTGTTTCAAAGGACTTCAGCGATTCCCTCAGAGAATTCTCATCTTCCATTTGATTCCTGGTCATTCCCTCCAATGCAGCCAACCCTCATTTGTCAATTGAGTTTATGATATTTTGATGTCAGGGGGGTTTCAGAGTTGCTTACAGACTAGGGAGGAGAAAGGCCTAGTACTCTCCTTCTAAAAATCAACCAATGGAAACCGATAGATCACAACGGTTCGATCCTGCTACACAATGGGTTCCCCTGGCAGCGGTGGAGTAAATACTAGCACGGAGTCTAAACCATTGATTATATTGTCGAGAGACCACACCTACAATAAAATGGAGGCCTGCTCCAGATCACATAATAAGAATGTAGAACCTAGGTCTTGTGACCCCTCAGCTAGTGGTTCCTTCCACCAACTTCTTTGCTTCCCAAACCACCATCAGTCCTGGCTCAGTAACTTATAAGAGGAAAAATAAAACAAAACAAACAACAAAAAATACGCCAATTATATGGTATCCCACTTTTCTAAAATTTCCAGACTAATTTTTTAGATTTAATTGGATTGGCATGGGCAAGAATTACCGCAATAAGAGAGTGCATTTATTCAATTTTTAAAACACAACCCTAAGAAGGTGACAGCATGTGACAAATTACAGAAATAACAAGGTTCTAAATGGCCAAGCAAATGCACCTGCAGCCTTCCCACCTGGGGCTCTGATTTCATTACCCTCATAAACCAAGGCGAGGTCAGGCTTAGTCAGACTGATTAAGAAGTCCCCAAGGAGACCCCAGGTGCCGATAGAACTAGCATGGAATGTAAGGAAAAGGATGTGAGAACGCTTTCCTATCCTGAAGTGGGTCTTATCAGCACAGCTAAGTGACCAGACAAATAATTAGGTGCATGGAACTGTCATGGTGTGTCGTGGGCCAAAGGCTAGAAAACTTGGGTTGGATTTGTCTTTGTTGGGAATGGAGTCATCAAGGAAGGTTTTCATAAATGGCAGGCAAACCCAACCTTACAAGTTTGTTCAGGTGCAGCTGGTCCCCTGAGGGGGAGGGAAGACTAAAGCTATTTCTTTCGTTGCTGGTAAGTGGCCTGTGTTCTAGGGTCTGGTGCCAGGTGGAGGAGAATAAAGCCAGACTTCTTGAGCCTTGGGGATGTTGTATGAAACCTGTTGACCTGGCGCCATTGCAGATATTCCCATTAGATTCTAAGTGACCCCTGCCCTTTCCAATGTTCCTGTGCAGATTGGCCAGGACAAAGGATCCTTGCCTTGTGGAGCACCTCTTCTGATACCATTTGGCAAAATATCTTGGACTGGATTTGCAGCAGAGATGGCACAGAATAATTGATGTCATGTTTTCAAAATGTGTTCTGGGAAAGGTGGCTTTCAAGGTGTCTTTAAAGAAACCGTGGTGAATGGAGCCATGGACGGGGTGGCTGGATCTATTGTGAGTTTGAGTCATACAAGCCACTGGTCACCACAGAGTTGATTCTGACTCATGTATGACAGTGACCCGATGTGTGACAGCATGGGACTGACTCCCTTGGATCTCCAATGTCTGATTCCTGGGAAATGGAGCTGCAAGTCTGAGGTACCTCTGGGTGGATTTTAACGGTCAATGTTTTGATTAATCAGCTGAACAAGTCAAAGATCCCATGACTCCCAAGCTTATCCACTGATCCTGGCAAAGCCTGAGTTTTTGCCAATGCTCAGACATTGCAATAGGCATTTAGTTAAATGAAAGTCCTTTTTGACTGAGAAGATAACCCAACCAGGAAATTTAAAAAGGCGATCATCTCACTTTGCCCCATGTGTCATTCAGATAGCCCCAGGTGCATGAGGTCTGGAATATTTTCAGGACCTTTGGTCTTGATAGGAGTAAGCTTTAGATCCAAAATCTGGATTGCGGTGTGACCTGTGCTCCTGGGATCGCCCCAAAGTTAGGTCATACAGAGTAGTTGCTGGATATGGTCGAGGGGAGCAAAGACCTCCAGTTCAAATCTGTTTTAGAGGTATTCTTTCATTAAGACTGAAAAAGAACAAGATGAGTCAAAGACAGCTCATCCACAGGACGGCGACCAGGAGCAAAGACAGTCATCACAACATTATGTTGGAGACAGTATAAGTATCACTCTGCCGCGGGAGGCGGTGGGACTATGAGCCACAAGTGGTATACATCCGCTATTTCAGATGAGAGAAGCTCTGGGGATTCGCTCCGGGGCCCTGTAACCACTTTGCTGGGGTTATGACTTCTGACCACGTGGCCCTGAAACCCAAATTTCAATTACTGACATAACCAGACAAGTTCCCGTCCCTGGGCTAGCTAAGGGAATAAATCTCAATTTTCAAACAACTCTACCTGAGGGAAAACCTGTCTACATTACTGGTTAATGATCAGAAAGAACACCCTGGAGGTTGAATTTATGTCAATATTCAAAATGGTGGCAGGGCTCCCACTGAAACCCACTGAAAAACCTTCTGCAAACTCAGAGCTCAGAATTTAAGCTCCACTAGACGAAGAAGCAAACTTGAGCAGCTGTAGGGTGTGTGAACGTGATAGTTAAGGAACATCAAGGTCCAAAACTGGGAACTCTAAAGTTCACCTGCTAGTGGTAGAACCAAGTTTGTAGCAGGGAATGAGAGGCAAAGTCCAAGTGAGTCAGAAAGTACATGAATCTTCTGAATCAGCGAGGAAGATTGAGTAGGAAAACACTACAAGTCTGAGATGCTTGCCCCATGCTGAGACTGAGGTTCTTGTGCTTTGTTCTGTTTATATTATTTTACTTCATTTTTGTTTTGGTTGACTCAATGGCCCATGAATGTGCCCCACTCTTGATTCTCTATTAAGTTCTCTTCAATCTGTTTGGGTTTCTGTGTGTTTGTTTCTGTTTAGTTAGAATTAGCCATGCAAATGATCCCAAAGCACACGTTGAGGCCCATGTACTGATTGCTTTTGCATGGTCCAAAGCCTCTTACAAGATCGTCCAGATGATTTATGTTTGGGAATGCAATTGCAGGTTTTTATTAGAGTAGGATGATGTGGAAGCAAAAGAAAATGTGTAGCGAAAAGAGAAGGTGGCCATGCCCAATTCCTTTTGGGTTCATAGCTTGGTATCCTGAACCCTACCTTAATAATGGTAATAGCTTCTGTGTGAGTGTTGACAGAAAGAAGGGAAAAGCTGTTTTAGTTTCTTGCAGATGATGGAAATCCTCCTTAAGCTGATGGCCAGAGTCCGAGGTTAAATACTTGCCCCTTCCCCCCAAATTACAGTCTAATGAAGAAACCTAGTGAACTAACTGCTGTCTTCCTTTCTTTCCCTCTTTTTCTTTTAGAGTTAATGAGCGAGTAGTGATTTCATTACAGAGGAAGAAAGACTATTGATCTCAAGAGGAACTTGATGAATTTATATCTCTAAAAGTTTCCCATCATCTACTTACTTGTGGGGCTGGAGTACCTCATAGGCTGTCTGGTGGAAGTCAGGAGTCTATTGCGGATGAAGTTGGTCAAGCACCATCACCTTGTCCTTATCTAGACTGGTTCTCAGAAAACAACACGGAACTTCTGGGAAGACACCAAGAAAGTTCTCCATGGGAGGGGTAGGAGCAACAATCAAAACTCAAGGTCTGAGTCTGGATGCCAGGACATATTAGAAAGAAGTTTTAAGAAAATTGAAACTTAATTGATGAGAAAAGGGCTAGGAAGTTGTGCCCAGAACATTTTTTCCTGAAACTACAAAGCATTCACTCATTATTTGAGGCAAGGAAGGGCTGTCTTCTTAGAAACCCCTGGGAAAAGCATGCCCGTCCTCCCTATAACCTCCACCTTCTCCCTTCGGGCTTCTTTTGTTCCACTAACTCAAAGAATGTGACTTGAGTTCTTCAAAAATAGTCTAACTGCCATTTTGATGAGTTGTTTGTCCAAAAATATTTCTTTGGGGAAAGGTAAGAGGGATGGAGACTGCACCCTCCCAAAGCAAAATAAAACAAAACAAAATAAAATGAAAACCACCCTCCAAACTCTCTGCCATCCAGTGGATTCGGGCTTATAGAGCCCCTGCAGGACCGAGGAGAAGAGAAAAACATCGTATGTTTCACCTCTGAGGGACTCTTGGCTTTGCATTGCTGACCTTGTGCTTGGCAGCCCCATGCATAGACCACTAGACCCTCAGGGCTTCTGAAAGCACCCGGAGGAGTGCATAAACTTATATGGAAGCCATGTCAAGACACACTAGCTTCACATTTTAATGTTTTTTGTTTAATAAAGGTGTTTATAATTTTTTATTTATCCTCCTACCCACACACATACTTCAAAAATTTGATAATAAATTATACAAATACTTTTGTGTTTTTTATTATATATTAATATAGTTGAACCTTTTCTTCTATTAGACAGTTGTCTTGAAAAACATGACTTTTTTTCAAAGCTATTTTATTGGAAGCTAATACAGAGATCACATTATTCCACAGGACAATTACATAAAGCAGTATTGTACAATTACTCCCACTATCAGTTTCAAAACATGATCTTTCTTCGTATACTCCTTGATATCAGCTCCCCTTTACCCTACCCCCTTGCCTGTACCCCCAGGAAACCTTTTTCTCCTTGCTGTTAGTCTGGGTTGACTGGAGAAACAAATCTAGAGACATACATATGTGTGCATAAAACATATTTTATATTCAAGAGCAATTGAATATTTGAGAAAACATCCCAGCCCGGTCAAGATCAAGTCAATAAGTTCAATAATAGCCCATATATCTGATACCAATCTATAAATTCCTCTTCAGATTCATGTAACACATACAATGACACAAAATGCAGGAAGATCGCAGACCAGCGGGTGAAAAGTCCTGTGAATCCAATGGACATGTGTCCATGTGGGTTCAAACACCATTCCCGGTACCACAATGTGTTAGTCCTGGTAGACTAGAGAAATAAATTCATAAACATGCATATGTATATAGGAAAGAGCTCTATATAAAGGGTAATTGTATATTAAGAAAACATCCCAGCCCAGTTCAGATTGTTCATAAATCCGATAATAGCCCACATATCCAAGACCACTCTAT
This sequence comes from Tenrec ecaudatus, assembly GCF_050624435.1. Taxonomy (NCBI): domain Eukaryota; kingdom Metazoa; phylum Chordata; class Mammalia; order Afrosoricida; family Tenrecidae; genus Tenrec; species Tenrec ecaudatus. Next base: position 9,728,710 of record NC_134538.1, read on the forward strand.
AAATTCCTCTTCAGGCTTACGAACCACATGCAATGACACTGGATTCAGGATCACAGACCAGTGGGTGAAAAATCTTGTGGATCTAGTTGCAGTGAAAGCCTCTCAGGGATAGCAGGGATCTTGGCATGGCTTCTTCAGCTCCAGGGCTCTAATGTAGCTCCATGTGTCTTCTCAACAGGAATGCCTCGCGGGGAGTGAGCGTGTGTTCCGCCTCCAGCGAGCTATTTCTCTCCTTAGCACCTCTAAATGAGGTCATCAATCTGATTGACAGGCTAACCTCCACCCCTTTACTCTTAAATCTCAAATTGACAGCAGATTATGTAACGATCACACTGTCTTTAGAGGTTCATCAGCCTGGGTGAAAAGCATAACTTCTAATTGTGCATAGCAATTTAAAAAATGAACGTACTACAGTTTACCCCCAAACTAATGTTTCTTCTAATTACATAAAGATATTCAAAATAATAGTAAGTCTATAGACTCATTTGATTATAAATATTAAAACCTCCTACAATCAATCACCTTGACTAGAACAAACGTTTTAGTTAGGGTCTCAGACTTGTCATTCATTAACAAAAAATCTGTATTATAATATATACCAATGTCTTAGTGAAGGTGTATTTAATTACAAGAGTGCATGTGTGTGGTGTATATGTTTACTTAAGGTCAAAAGAGGAGAAGAACTATGTCTTGCATATCCATGCTGGCAGCCCTAATTCTAGGTGTGTCTTCACAGCTTGATTGTACTTCAGCAAATCACCCAATTGCTATTGAGTGGATCTGCCACATGGCGATCTCAAGTAGGTCACAGTAGATTTGTGCATGTTAGGTTTGTCAAATCAAGGCTGAGTTTTTGGAAGTAGATCACCACCAAGCTTTTCTTTTGCAACATCTCTAGGTGGACTCGAACTACCAAATTATCAGTTAGCAGCTGGGTATGGTCGTAATTTGTGCCACCCAGGGAAGGCAGATTGTATCTCAGGACCTCTTCAAGGTATCACATTACGGCTTTAAAGTATCACATTGTATCCTGCTTTGAACCTTAATAAGCCATATGCCTTTTAGTAAACAACTACTTTTTCATGCAGTGAGTTCTTCCTCTGTGTGATAGGGATGCTTATACTTGTTGTAGTATTATCAGGGAGTCCTGGTAGTGCAGTGGGTTAGGCTTTGCCATGCAAACTGCAAGGTCAGCAGTTGAAACTCACAAGCCCCTCTGTGAGAGAAAGATGAGGCTTTCAGCCCTGATAAAAACGAGAAACTGATGTCAAGGGCTCAAGTAGAAAGAAAATATTTTGAGAATAAAGATGGCAACAAATGTACACATGTGCCTGACACAATGGACAGATGGATGGATTGTGATAAGAGTTGTATGAGCCTCCAATAAAAATAGCTTTTAATTGAAAAAAAAAAAGATGGATTGTTGCAGGTGCAGTTAGGTTAAAATTTAGCACCCTACCAGCTTACTCTTCCTTATGATCCATTTAAATTTGTTCTAGCTTTTAATACATTCTGCTTTCTTTTCAATTGAGGTTTTTTGTCTGTTTTACTTTGTTATTCTTGTTAGTTTTTGTTTGTTTTTAATGTTTTTTAGTATATTAAGGCCAGGATAGGTGAGTCTAGAGAGACAGCAACTAGATTACTGGCTCCTTGGGGGTATGGTAGAGAAGATTAGGGGAAAACCGGGAGCTAAAAACAAAGAGCAAAAGAATGAGGACAATGTTAGGAAACTGCTGGTGGTGATGATTTTACAGCTAGTCTTAATGTGACTGAACTGCTGAATTGTATGGTATGCGGGTCATATGTTAATAAAGTTGTTGGGGGAAAAATAGGTTTACATTTTCAGCAACCCCAAAGGACATTTATATTCTGACAGGGTTTCGATTAGTCTGAATCAACTCACTGACAGTAGGTTGAATGAAGGGTACTCTTATGGTGAAGATAAAATTAATATACAAAAACTTCTTAGAACAGTGTCTAGCAGATGATCATTTTACAGTAAATGATAGCAGGTATAATTTAAGAATCCGATGACAGCTATGAAACCTCAGTCCACAAAAGTACATATGATAATGTATTCACATGCTCTAACTCTTGCATGTAAATCACCCCAGGCAGTATAGAGTAAGGATTCTAGCAGTAGATGGACCTCTTGCATCTGTCAGGAGACAGGGTGGCAGTGAGACTGTTCAAGACACTAGCAACAAGCAGATGCAACGAGGGGAGACCTGGGAGTAGAGCGTGGACCAGACTGCAGAGAACCCTACGGTGGATTTTTACTATGTCTGTGCTTTTCCTGTGGACCAGTGACTGTCGAGATGTCAGGGTGGCGGCAGCAGCATCTGACCTCTCACACTAACTACACAAGGGAAAAGAAGCGAGATTATTAAACCATGCCTGATTTCTGTGAAGCAGAAGCCAGATATGCACCTCTTCTCCCTGAACCTTTTACCAATTCTGATATCATCCATCCTTCCCATAAGACTGTGCTTCTCTGCTGGCATCAGGAATTTGGTGCAATGGCCACACAGAATTCACTGACAAGACAGCCAATTATGAGGCTTATTACGGAAGGAACAGGTTACAATTCAGGTTTCAGGATCAACTCTGTATAGAGTTTATGTTAGTCAGGGTTCCCTAGAGAAACAAAACTGGGACCCTTATAATTATATATATATATATATATATATAATTTTAATTAAATAATTATAAAATCTATTTAGTAAAATATATTTAATAAAAACATGTTTATATATCAATATAATGTATAATTATATATTGTATATAATTTATATAAATAAATGTATAATTTTATAAATATTTATAAACACATTTTAGTAAAATATATTTATATATTACTATAATATATAATTATATATATATAATCATAAGGGTCCTGGTTCTGGTTATCTAGAGAACAAAGTATATATTTGTTTATATATATTTATACAGTGAGAAGGAATATCACAGCTAATTAATCCATACAGCAGTACAGAGGGCTCAGTTCAACTCACTTTCTTGAAACAATTAATAAGCTGAAGGTCCTTCAACTCACAGGGGCTGCTGGTCCAAGGTCAAGGAAGCAGACAGCAGAGCCTGCCCTCAGGCAGGACAAGCAGGGTCAGGCAGCAATAGCAGGAAGAAGTTGAGGTGTAGAAGAGGCCGGAAGTGGGGAGCATAGCTAAGCGGTCCCGATGGTTTCTACCTCTCTCTGTCTTACAAGAAAATATAAACGTGCTAAAAGACCCTACAGGAAGGAATGGTGAATTGCTCATTAATTTTTCAGAGAATGCATAACAATGGTTCCTTTTAACATACTCACCAGTTTATTTATAATGATATAGTTTGCTTTACACTTACCCCCCCCCCATTTTATTAGATTCTAATACTTCCCTTGTCATCAAGTATGTAATCAAATTTAAGAAGATTCATGTTGGCAGAAAATTTCAGAATTCCTTGCTGCTAAGTGAGCTACAATGTTTACTTGGCTTTCACTGTTCCCTCCCTCCCCTTTTCCCTCCCTCCTTCCCTTCCTCACCTCCAAGGAGTCCATACTGATTCATAGTGACCCTACAGCACAGAGCAGAACTACCTCTGTGGATTTCTTAGTCTGTGAATAATAAGAGTAGAAAGCCTTATCTTACTCCAAAAGAGTATCTGTGGATTAGAACTGCCGAGTTTGTCTGAATAAGCCCATGTGTAACTCCCTACACCACCAGGGCTCCTAGAGAGGACTCTCTGTCCCCTGGAGAAGAAATGATTTCTATTCATGTTGTTTAGCTATAACTCACCCCCGTAGCTCTTGATTTGTTTTTAATAGAGGGGAAGCCTCCCTGCGTCCTGAACTCTTAGAAGGCCAAGGGCTTTGGAGTGTGGTAGAGCTGTGGCTGCCTCTGGCCCTGGGGAGATGTTATCTGGTATTGCAATGGAATTCAATACCCTGACACTTTGGCCACTGTGCTGGGCCTGGGCAGGAGACCATCATTGCTGCGTTCGGGCTGTTCATAATCTGGCTCAAAGCCAAGGAGGAAATCACTGATCCAAACTGGCTGCTAATATATGTACTGAAGAGTTATTTATGATAGTGAGTGAATCTGTGGAAAGCCAGCCACTTCAACAGTAAAGGATGGTTCCATTGAAGAAAAAACACATGCCACTGCTACTGAGCCCGGCTCATGGCAGCCCCAGTGTAGTACTGCCCCTCGCTGTCTTCTGAGTTTCTCCATGGAGTTTGCTTGGCTGTAATCTTTGCCGATGCCGATCACCAGGACTCTCCTTTGCAGCACTGTTAGGTGCGTGCATACTGCTAAACTTGGGTCGGTGGTCCAGCATAGCGAATGTGTGCCCGGCAAAGTTCCCCTGAGAGGAATAGGACATATGAGATCTACGCATATGAATCACAAAGTCATAGTGGAAGGGATGAGGTTGCTCAGATGCATCCTGTTCTCTCTCTGGGCTGTGTTTTCCTCTCTCTGGGTCTCCCTTTGTGTTGCACTGAAGTCTCTCATCTGTGATTCTTTTGGTACACCTACACCATCCTTCCCGGCATCCCGGTTCCTCTGCTCTCTGGCGCATGTGGCAAAGATGGATTTCCCATTAAAACCCTGTGTTCTCTGTGCGGAGGTGTCAGAGGAGACTAGTTAATAACAAGCTTGATTCCAGAAGCCTGGAAGAGAGAAATCAGTTCAGCTCCATTCAGGAACTGTGTTGCCTGCTGTTGAAGCCCATGGCACCCAGTGAGGGTCCCATGTCTGTTATTGCAACCTCCATCCTGGCGATGGGGCGACGGGCTACCTTTAAATGTGTCTACTGAAGAAACAATGGCCTATGCAAATGATGGATTAAGATCTGATCTGACTAGGTGATTCCGGTGGAGAAGGGAGTACGCAGAGACTTGAAAGCAGTGGCCATCAGAATGAGCTCTAACTAATGGCAGCCTTCTGCATGTCACAGGTAACAGTGCTCCATCATGTTCTCAATGGATACATCTTGGAAGTTGATCATCCAAGCTGTCTTCTGAGGCACAATGGATAGTCTTGAACCTCCAAACACATGGTGAGCAGCCAAGCATTTTAATGGTTCTGCCAAGTGGTTACAACCACGTGGACATGTATTTCTCTTCTTACCTTTTTTTTTGGGGGGGGGGGTTAATAAGTAATAATAACTGTAAACTTTCTTTGAGTGATTTTTTGGGGAGATATTCCTCATTTCCTGGTTAGTTAAATTTTTTTTAAAAAAGAATGTTTTAAGGTATGTGTGTGAAAAAGCTGCTGTCTAGAACCGGAAAGGCCCTTTGTTGATGATTGTCTGTAGTAGGGTTTTCTATTCTGTTCCGTTCATCTATATACGTCTCCTTGTAGCAGGACGAGCTGGTTTTGAGAACGGCTTGTGTAGTTGGTTATGAGACTGGGCAGCGAGAGGCCTCCTAGTTTGTTCTTCTGTTTAAGAATCTTTTCCTTATCTGGGCTCTTATCCTTTTCCATATCAAGCTAGTAACTCATTTTCCCACTTCTTTAAAGAAAGCAGCTGGAAAATGGATTGGAATTGCATTGTATTTATAAATTGCTTTGGGTAGTATTAATATTTTCACGGTATTAATCCTTCCTATCCATGAACATAAATTATTTTTTCACTTAAGAAGGTTTCTTCTGATGTTTTTTCCTCACTTTTATTGGGGGCTCCTACATCTCTTATCCTAATCCATATGTTCATCCAGTGGGTCAAGCACATTTGAACATACGCCACCATCATTTTCAAAGCATTCTTTTCCCTCTTGAGCCCCTTATATCAGCTCCCCATTTCTTCCTCCACCCGGCCCTACCCATCCTCCCTCATGAACCCTTGATAAGTTATAGATTATTATTTTCATATCTTACGCCACGTCCTCTATTGCCCTTCATCTATTTTTCCATTGTTCATCCACCTGGGAGGGGGTATAGGTTGATTCTTGTGATTGATTCCCCATTTCTTACACCATCACCCCCTAATCCTCCTGGTATCTCTACACTCCTTGTGGCCCTGAGGGGTTTGTCTATCCTGGATTCTCTGTGTTGCATGTTCTAATCTGTAGCAGTGAGCATGTTCTGGTCTAATTAGACTTGTAAGATAGAATTGAGGTCCTGGCAGTGGGGGAAGGAAGCACCAAAGAACTAGAGGAAAGTTGTGTATTTCATTGGTGCTATACTGCACCCTGACTGGCTCATTTCTTCTCTATGACCCTTCTGTGAGTGGTTGTCCAATTGACTACAGATGGGCATTAGGTTTCCACTCAAAACCCCCGCCCCCCATTCACCTTGGGTATGATTTTGTTCTGTGTTTTCGATACCTGATACCTGATCTCATTGACACCTCATGATCACACAGGCTGGTGTGCTTCTTCCATGTGGGCTTTGTTGCTTTTGAGCTACAAAGTTTCTTTTGATTTCTATATATTATTCGAATGAGTAGGGAAGTGGATAAAGAAACTTTGGTACATACACACAATGGAATACTAAAATGATGAAACCACAAAGCACTTCACAGCATGGAAGAGCCTGTAGATCATTTTGCTGAGTGAAATTAGTCAATCATCAAAGTACAAATATTGTATGAGACCTCTGTTATAAGGAGGGAAAAACATTACCAATAATTCCAGGCCAGACTGGAGATTGCCAAGGAGGGAGAGAGGGTAAGAGAAGAAAGATGAATCAATAGACGTGAGGGATTTTATATATTAACTTGAGGAAAAGGTTCTTGTAATCTACAAGAGGGAGGTGAGAAATAAAAGAAAGGGAAATATGATAAGCCACTGGGGACATTAATAAATAGTGAAAGATGTGAGATGCAAAATTGTTGTTCTGTAAGGTAAATAACACCACCCTTAATTCATGTATATCATTTGCCTTATAGATTGCACAACTGGACTAGCTTTGTAGTCCAGCTTAATAATCTAGAGGGCAAAAATCATGATCTCTTCCATTGGAAAAAATGTGTATATATATATATATATATATATATATATATATATATATATATATGACATAAAGTGTTAGTGTTTTGTTCTTTTTTGTTTTTTTTAAAGAGACGGTGAAAGAGAAGAGAGAATTGGAAATCATATAATTCAAAGAATGTTTTGGTTTTAGCATCATACATGCTGTTAGCACCCAAACTGGAGGTTTTTCATGGGTAGTTCCAGAGACAAGCATAGATTGAAGTGTGACTTAATGGAAGACTATGGGGCAGGGGAGTAGACCTTGGAGACACAGAATTTCCATTCAGTGAGTGCTGTGCCTAAGGCAAAGGATTCGTCCCTCTTGTTTTACATTGCTCTTTGGTGTCATTGAGTTCTGGCTCAGAAACCCTAGTTCCCACCGTCCTTGGCCTGTGCCGTTTTCACAATGATGTCTGAATGCATCTGGACATGTTCTTTATCTGGTTGACTTGAGCGATTGGGAGTCTATTCCACAGTCAGCCCCCGGACTACTTTCAGCTGCTGATACTGAGCTTCGCCATCATCTCTCCCACAGAGTCAGTCAACTTGATATCTGTTTATTCCATCTGGAGAAATCCATGTGTTTAGTATTGTTTGTGTTTTAAAAGGGCATTTGCTCGTCTCCTCCCCGTGACCCCTCTACAAGGGGATCTCCAGTGACCTATAAATGGCCTTTGGGTCTCCACTCTGCACTGCCCGCTTCATTCACTATGGTAAGATTTTTTGTTCTGGTGCGATGTAGCAATGATGAAAAATGCAACTTTCCTCTAGTTCTTAAATGCTTGCCCCTCCTCCCCACACCACTATCATGAGTCAAACTCTACCTTAAATGTCTGGCTAGACCAGAGGATGTACACTGGTACAGATAGGAACTGGAAACACAGGGAATCCAGGGTGGATGATCCTTTCAGGACCAGTGGTGGGAGTGGTGATACTGGGAGGGTGGAGGGATGGTGGGTTGGAAAGGGGGAACTGATTACAAGGATCTATATGTGACTTCCTCCCTGGGGGACAATGGACAATAGAAAAGAGGGTGAAGGGAGACGTCGGGCAGGGCATGATATGACAAAATAATAATTTATAAATTATCAAGGGCTCATGAGGGAAGGAGGAGTGGGGAGGGAGAGGAAAAATTAGGAGCTGATGTCAGGGGCTGAAGTGGAGAGCAAATGTTTTGAGAAAGATGAGGGCAATGAATGTACAAATGTGCTTTACAAAAATGATGTAAGTATGGATTTTGATAAGAGTTGTATGAGCCCCTAATAAGATGGTTAAAAAAAAAAGAAAATGCCAATTTCTAGACACACACACACACACAAAAGTGCATTTGCTATCAACAAGTTTATGGGTTTTGAAATATTTTATCATGTGTTCTCTGCAATAACTTCATTGCTATCACCAAGTCCATGTTTTCCAATCACTGTTCCTTCCACTTTGTTTCCAATTTTACATTCCAATCACCAATAATTGGCAATTCATCTTGATTGTATGTTTGACCAATTTCAAACCGAAATCTTTGATAGAATTCTTCAATTTCTTCATCGCTAGCTCTTGTGCTTTGTGCACACATTCAAATAATCATTGCAGTGATTCGCTTTCCGTGAGAGGGGATAGACATAATCCTATCACAGATTCATTGATTTTCATTCATTGATTTTCAAATCCTTTTTTAACAATTAATGTAATGCCATTCCTTTAGATTGTGTTATTCCCAGTATAGTAAATCATGTGATTTTCTGATTCATAATTCAAATTTCAGTTTATTAATGCGTAGGTTATTCATCTTCATTCATTCCATTTCAGTTTGGTGACTTCAAATTTTCCTCGTTCCTACCTCCCATTGTTGAATTTCACATTAACATATTTTTTCAGCTCTTTCTCCTTACTTTGAGTTGTTCCTCATCAGCAATTGAAGTTCCTGAAGGCTCCACTCCCACAGATGTTACCCAACTCCTGTCACTAGAGTCACCATAGTTGACTCCACTCCAAAAAATCAGCTCCTCCTCAGTAACATCTAGAGTGCCCCCCACCCGCAACCCAGGGGGACAGTCTCTGAAACAATCTCTGACAAAGTTCTGCTGCCATTCAGAATGCCTTCGGCATCTCCCCATGTTTTGAAGCAATGCATATGATTTTCACCAGCTCCTTCTGAAGAGCAGAGCCACGTTTCTTCTTCATTGTCTGTTCTTAGTCTGGAAGGTCCGCTGAAACCTGATCACTTTGGTTGATCCTGCTGGCATCTGAAATACCAGTGACACCTTGAGCAGCATCACAATGATTCACAAACCACCAGAGTAAGACAAACTGACAGATAGGTGGTGGTGCTGAAAGCCATAACATCACTACTTCAACTACCGGCAAGCCCTTCATGCACCTACTTCAGCAGAACTCCCATACAAGGAAAAAAGAATTGTCGATCTACTTCTGGATATTAGCCAATGAAAACGGTGTGAGTCACAACAGAATATATATTTTCAATAAAATTATGTAAGGTAAGCCTCCCAGGATGGAAGGTCCTTAACATACAAAGCAGCAATAACAATAAAAGAGCATGCCAAGGATTACAAAGATGGCAAGGTACTGGAGAACATTTCATTCTGTCATCTGAGTTTGCTGTGATTCAGAGCTCACATGAAGGCAACTAGCAACAACAAGCCCACGATCAACTAATACTTATTTTCAATACATTGTCCTGTGAGGACTCTTTGCCCATAATGAATATTCCTGAATTTCGTAGATATCTGCTTCATCCTCAGAGTCTTATCTAACCCCCAACCCAAGTATCTCCAATTCACCGCCTGTGCTGACAGTCTAGGTTCCCTCTGGCTTGAAAGCTGGCTTCCCTCATTCTTTGCAGTCATCTAATGAAGCTTGTAATTTCCATTTGAATTCTAAATTTCTACCAACCCAGGCCTACTTTTAGAGGGAAGAAGCTCACAGTTTAGTGTCTCTAGCAGCTTTGAATACCAGCAGCTTTGGACCGGCACGACTTGTCTGTCTCAGGAAGTTTGTCCCTTAGGAAATGGACAGACTGTACTTCTCTGGAAGGTATTTCCCACATTTTAAATATGAATGTGTATTAGTTTCCTGAGTCTGTCATACTAACTAACCAGGAACTGACTGCCTTAAAATAACAGAAAAGCATTCTCTTACAGGTACGAAGGCTAGAAAGGAAAAATCTAGGTGATCAACTGGGTCATGTTTTCTCCGAAGGCCTAGCAAACAAACTTTTCTTTTTGCCTTTTCTAACTTCTGGTGGTTTCTGGAAATCCATGACATTTTTCGTCTTGTGGCAGTATCACTCCATTCCCTGCTGGTTACTGATATGTGCAGCTCGGTGTCTGTGTTCCGTTGCCTCACGCTTTCCTTAAAAGAAGTGGTCATTTTTCTCTTAAACACACACACGCGCGCGCGTGCGCACACACACACACACACACTTGAAGTAGTCATTGGATTTAGAGCCCACCCCAGTCTGGCATAACCTCAACTTGAGTAATTACATCTGACATAACCCTATTTATTAACAAGGTATGAGTCACAGCAGAATATTTTTTTCAAGTTTTTTTATGTGGCCCTTTCAAATAGAGGTACCGGTAGAAGAAGTTAGGGAGAGAAAGTCACAGGTAGAGGAAGTTAGCACCTGGATAACCATATCTCTTAGGGGGATAGGATTAAACTGAGTACAGAGGCCCTGGGAAGTTTGGCACCCAGGCTGCCATCCCTGGGGGAATGAGCAAACTCCAAGCCCATATGGTTTATGGGGCCCAGAGATAAACTATGTTTTCACACACACATGCACACAACATCAAATTTTATGAAAGCTTATAGCCACTTCAAAAGAAATTAAGTGGGTTCCTCTTGTGCATAGATAAGATACACTTCACTCTGGGAACAAAGTAGGTCTCCCCCTGAACAGTTGGGAAGGGATGTTGTCTAGGAGAGTGCTTCCAGTTTTAATATGGCACTTTCAAATAGGAGGGGATTGCCGTTCTGCAGATGTGCAAGCAACTTTCAATTAGTTACTGTTTGTCCTTGACTCGCAAATATAATGTCTCTCAGTTTTAACTGGGTTGCTGCGCTTGGTCAGCATGTCTCAGAATGTTTCAGGATTATCTGCAGGGCAATCCTGTGCCAGGTTTTTCACTAGAACCTTCCTTCAAGGCTAAGGTGTATGCCAAGCCAGTTCTCACAGGGTCCTTTGATCCTAACTCGTTTCCCAGGATCCTCTGTTCATTCCCCAAGCAGGTAGGGCAGAAGTCCCTGTTCTGTCCCTCGCATTCTCCCCTGAGAGAGCAGGACTTCACATTTTCTTGGAAGAGTAGACAAAAGCCAATCTGGCTACTTCCTGCTGAGAATGGGGCAGTGCGACCCTCTGAGTCTGCTCTCTTTCTGTCCCTGTTCTTAATCTTTATGCCTGCTAGGGAAAATGAACCTTCAAATAGTGAACCAGTCTCCTTTGGGGAAGGTGGCCACAGCCTGATAGATGACTCAAAGGGGAATTATCTGATATACACTCACAATCATCAATTATTAATGGAAGACACAAGTCTCACTAGGGTGTCAGATAATCACAAGTCAAAAACTAGTACTTGATTACCAAAAGCAAGGGTTCTAGAAGGGGGAAGAGCCAGCCCACTAAATGAAACTAGATTGTATGAATTGAATTCATGGTGTTTCTAGTAAGTTAAATGGCAGTGATAGATTCACAACAAGGGCGATTGCTCAGGCGCCAATGATCTGAGAACGTGGTAGGGAAGACACTTACAGGCTTTTTCAGCAGCTCATGTCAACCTGCCATGTATCAAAGAGACACGGGGGTGGAAATGACGTGGGGCTGAGGTCACCTTTAGTGCAGGAGCAGAGGTGAGTGGTTCCCTGAAGCTCTTGGGGTCTCGGTGTTTATTTTTTCTGCTAATTCCATTCACTAGAATTCTACATGTTGTCTTTAAAGTCCAGATGGACTGGGTTTTTGCTGTTTCCCAGACAACAACTTCAAAGCTTTTTTATGATTCAGCTGAAATTATATGGTTAATAATTTTCCTCCATTCCTCTTGGTCAATTTTAAGAAAAGGCAAGTTATAGTAGTTATGGGGGATTAAGTCTTACAGACTTTCATATTTCTTACACTGTAATCTTTCTCTCATAAGGAACCCATTCACTTCTGTATCACCAGATTCTCTCCAAACACCTTACTGTGTACCTTTTAGTTTCTTTACTCATCTTTCACATTCTGGCACAATCAGATACATTATTTCAAGACAGGCAATTGTATTTTGAATCCATGCAACTCACTCCGACCTGTTGCAACTTATTGTATCCGTCTAAATGCTTTTCTTTTTGATAACGTTTACATGACCAACTAAGCAATCGCTGAATATGAACATTCAATCACATTGGACTAAGCCTTGGCAAAGGGTCACACTGTCTTTAGTGGGAATTCTTTCTTACCTTCCTGGCAGCATGGTTCGGTAGGTGCCAACTTTGAGTAGTCATTGGTCTCTATTGGTTCCGTGGGCTTCTGTGGGCCCTGGGTCGGGGAGACGTTGGTAAATGAGTATGCCAGACCTTGTTTTGTGTTTTCCCCCTTTCCAACAACTCCTCCTTTTCACAAATGGACTTATGTCTTAGTTGTTTAAAAGGAATAATAAAACCTGATATCTGTGTGCTACTTTAAAAGATTCCATAAACATGTAGTATTATAATAATTCAGTTATATGTATTGCTTTCACATGAAAGAAGCAATGTTCTATGTAGTGAAGGCAAATATTGGGACGAAAAATAATATCACCTATGATTCGTGTGTGTGTGTGTGTGTGTGTGTGTAAGTAAATATCACTCACTCACTGTCATTGAGTCAATGCCAACTGATAGTAATCCTACAGGACAGGGTAAAGCTTCCCCTATGAGATTCTGAAACTTCAACCATTTACGGGAATAAAAAGTTCCATCTTGCTCCCAGTGTAAATGAAATGGTGTGCATTTGTGGTAAGCGTCATGAATCTCAATAGTAGGCTTTGACAAGAAACTTTAATAGGACTTGTTAGAAGGGATATCATCTGTATTGAGAAAGGAAGAAGACTCTATAAGGAAATGATATTCACCCTGACACGTGAAGTAAGAGATGGAATTAGTAGCCCAGAAAGCACAGGGAGTGCATCTAAGTTTGGGAGTCATGAAGGTCATGGCATCTCAGCAGAGCAGAAACCAAGGCATTTAAGCAAAAAGAAGACCATGGTGAGCAGATGGAGAGAGGTTCATGGGGAAATGGGGGCGGTAGGTGGGATTTAGTTCATGTAGAGTCTTGAAGGTTATGGCCAGGACTTTGGGTTCATGCTATGAGCAATGCCCACCTTATGGTAGGATTTCGGAAGCTGAATAGACTTTGATTTGTGTTTCTAACAGATTTCTGTAGCCAGGAAGATGGTCTTGTGGACACTGTTGGAGCACAAGTGGGACAAGACTTTTGCTCCCTCCAGGACCAAGGGCTCCCAGTTTGCTCAGTTATGAAGCTCTGGGCATTTCCTGTTGTTGCTATTTGCTCTTTCAGTGCCTGGCGACCCCGTGTGTGCAGTGCAAAGCGGTGCTCCTTAGTCTTTTATAGGTTGTGATATTTTGGAAGCAGGTTGCCAAGTTTTTTTTCCTAGATGCCTCTGGGTGGGTTTGAATTGCCAGCCCTTGGCTAGGAGTTGAGCAGCAAAGAACCCATTTGCAAACAGCCAGGGACTCTGGGCAATCCTCTAAACATCTGGCACACAGATTGACAAAACTTGCTGCGTACGCCACAATTTTTGTGCCTGTTAGGCATGCTAGTCTCACACTTGTTCCACTAACTGGAAGACATTTGTTCAGTCATGCCCAGGGCAAGCCTGTGTCTTCATTATTCTGAGAGCATTGGAGGCCGGGCAACTTTGCAGACCCTTCTGCCAGTGAGGTCCAGTTTGCATTAAGTTGTCCTCGTAGATATTGTCCCCGAACTGCGTGTCTGGATATCTAATGTCTGCTGTGGAGGAAATGGGCTGGAAACACCCACCTGGTGCATTATTCACGACATTCTAATGGCATTGGCAATTAAGCCTGGTGAATCTCGATTCTGTGGATGTGTGCCAACCTCATGTAGTCAGCTTCAACTATTCCATTTCTGGGGCTGCTGGGACAGATAGAGGGCTGGAGCTACTAGGATGAACATCTCCTCCACATGCCATTGGGATTTACTTTTTGACTTGTGAAAGTCCTTAGATGATCACTTTTCCAATACGGCCAGTGGAGCTGAAATGGGAGAATGCAAAGAAAAACTTTTAGAAAATTATGAAATGGTAAAAAAAATTAAGGTGAAACATTAAGATCTAGGTGAAATGACTTGAAGCATTATTTAATTTATTTAGTGTCATGCCTAATAAGGATTTGGTTATTAATTTTTATTAAATTAGCTTGTTAAAAGTAAGAGAGTCTTCAGTGTTGGGATGTATGGGTGGTACCTTGAGCTGTTGAAATTTTACTTTATTTGATCTAAATGACCAGGATTTAGAAGTCATCATGTACCAGACTATTAGAAATACTTTTTCCCCTCTATTTCTTTTGATGACTTTGAAAGTGCAACTATCTTTTGAAGATCAGTAGATTGATTTTTGTGCCTGATCACAGGACATGTTCATTCAAATAACTCAGAAAATCTATGCTCCCACATATTCTTGGATCTTAATGATCCATATCCAAATATTAAGTTATATATTATATTACTTTTTTTTCTTCCAAAAGAGTGCCTGACTCCTCTGTATAAGGAAGCTTTCCCAGCAATTGGGCTACGTTTAGTGACAGATCCTATTGGATTTACAGTCTCTAAGAGGAGACAGAAGAGGAAAACAGCACTCAGATTTCAGTTTATATGGGATGGCAAAAGGCGTAAGTACCATGGAAACACGAAAACCAAAATGCAGAAATTGAAAAGAAAAAAAGGGCGTGGGTGGGAGATATGGAGTACCAGGTAAGGAAAGGCTCTGTTTCAGGATAAGCCCAGCTATGCTTAGAACAAATAATTCCACTATTTGAGGGTGTTGGTCACATGGCTGTCGTAGGGAAGAACATTCAAGCAGAAGGAACACCCAAAGCTAAAATACCGCCTTTTATAGGAATAGGGAGGCCGGAGTGTGCTATCATATTCCAAGAGGAACAAGAAGGCTAATGGATCAGAGTGAGCAGATTAGGAAAGGCTATCTTAGCCCCTGAATGACGGTGTAGAAACTTTAGAGCATACTTCCTGGGAAATGGCGAGTTTCCAGAGGGCATTGAGTAAGAAAGAATTATAAAATCTTGATATTTCTACTTTAGATTTGATATCACTATACACTTGCTTTATATAATGACAGTGGCAAATTCATCAGCACTCAGCCTATTGATTATATATTGACAGTGACAAATTTGAGTTCAGCCATGAGCTACATAAAAATGTGCCAATTGTTGAAGAAAGGAGTCCTGGTGACACATAATTAAAGCACTCGACTACAAACCAGATAAGCAACCAATACGAGAAGCTGGACTCTTGGAAGAACACAACATCAGGATTGGAGGAAAGTTTCTTTACAATCTATGATATGTATGCGGTTCGACCTTGTTTGCTGAATGAGGAAGACTTGAAGCATTTGATGATCTAGACCATTGACAACAGTCTGCAGTAAAGTTTGAAAGGGTAAACAAAGCAAATGTCCTCACTACTCGGCCCATTGAGAGCATGATGATAAAGAGAGACGAGATCAAAGTGGTCCAGGATTTCCATCTTTCTTGAATGGACAGTGAATGCTCATGGAAGCAGCAGTCAGCACATCAAACAGTGTTGTGCACTGGGGAAATCTGCTGCATGAGACCCCTTCAAAGTGGTAAGAGAGCAAGCAGGTCACTTTGAGGATGAGGGGTGCCTGACCCCAGCCAGGGCATTTTCAACTGTATCCTGTATGTGTGAAAACTGAACAAGGAAGGAAGAAGGCCATTAAATGAGGGAGACAGTAGGAAAATTGGTGGACTTCAATGACGGTGTTGCAGAAGAATATAGGAAGTACCATGGGCTGTCAAAAGAATAAGCAAACCTATCCTGGAAGTACAGCCAGAAGGCTCCTTAGAAGCAAGGATGGCCTGATTTCACTTCAAGTACTTTGAATATGCTACCAATCAGGAGAGAGACCAGTCCCTGGCAAAGGACATCATTCTTGATAAAGTTGAATGTCATATAAAAATAAAGAAAAAAGGAAACGCTCAATGAGATGAATTAACACAGTGACTGGAACAATGGACTCAAACCACAACTGTGAGACTGGTGCAGGACCACGCAGAGCTTCTTGCTAGTATGTATAGGATTGAAACAGACTTGAAAGCACCCAGAGCCCTGGGGACACTGTGGTTGCGAGTTGGACTGTGATCTGAAAGGAAGCAGTTCAAAACCACCAGCCAGACCCAGGGGACAAAGATGGGGCTTTCTACTCCTATAAAGAGTAATCTTGGCAACTCATACGGAGAGTTCTACCCTGTCCTCTAGGGTCACTAAGAGTTGGCATTGACTCGATGGCAGTGAGTTTGGATTTAAAAGAACAAGTATTCAAAAGTCTCTCTGCTGGGGAAAAGACCTAAAAACCTGATCTTGTAAACAATTTTATCCTAGAAACTCAATGGGGAAGTTCTATAGGGTCTATATGAGCTGGAATCCAATCAATAGCACATAACAACATAAAGGGTATATTAACTATGTAATATGCAAATGAGATCTTTTGCTTATTGCACAGTTTGTTTTAGAGTTTTTTGTTTGTTTATTTGGACAGCTTTTATTTAAATTACAAATTACATTATTTATCTAATTTTTATTATAAAATCCAATGAAGACTTACAGAATAGATCAAAGTTTCACATTCAACAATTCATGCACATTCTGACAAAATTCATTCAATACACTCTTCTTAATGTAACATCATTTAATGAATTAGGTTTAAAAACCAATGAAGTTTAAAATAAACTAAAAACTACATCAAATCTTGAACTTCTTTCATTTCTCTAATTTCAAATTTTGGCTTTCTTTGATGGCCAAAGCATTTTATCACAAAATATGAATTTTAATATATTTGAGTAAATATAACAAAATAGGACAATAATAAAATATTTTGCTAGTATTGGTTTATTAACTTATAGTTTATCTTCTGGTTGAAAATTTTAGCCTCAGTTCCTCAATTATCTTATGCAGCATATTTATTTTTGTTATTTCCAACTAGTATATTTTACTTACTTCTTAAGAAAGTGCTCATGTTTAACTACTTGGAGTTTTGTTTCCAATTTGGTTATTAATATCTAGTTAAGAAAATGTGGCTAATATTATTTGTTTTCTAGAATCTATTGCTTTTAATTTAAGTCACATGTATGTAATTCTGTGTGTGTTCTATTTTGAATCAGTTTCATAAAGAAATATATGATGATTTCTACAGCCTTACCAGTGAGTCAATTGATTCTCATAACTGGTCAATGGAGTTAGAGTCAATTGACTCGATTCTATTTTTTTATGTTAAATAAGTTCAAAGTTCTATTTGCTGTGTGAAATGTACAATTAAAATCTAATTTCAGAGAAGCATCAGATAACTTTTTAGTACATGCATGTTACATATTCTTATATTTAAACATTTTGTTATTTCTCTGAAATTTTTATTTAAATAGGCATCAATACCCATGAAAATCAATACTCAAAAATCAACTTGTTAAACTGGTAAAATCTACTGCAAAGACCTCTTTTTCTCCCCCAAAATAATTTTATTTAGAGCTAACACAGTTATCATATCATTCCATAGTTCAATCACATCAAGCACTACTATAAAATTACTACCACAATCAATTTCAAAACACAAAAATCATATTTTAAATGTTTAAACAGTAAAATTTTATTTTGAGCATAAAGCTATACTTGACTCAAGCCATGACATTTTCAGTTGCCTTATATACATGCAAAATCAGGACAATAAATTAAAAAGACTGAGGAGAATTAGTCTAACTGATTTTAAAATGTAAAAATCTGTGTTGGAAACAATCTAACTGGAATGCTCCTTAAAAATGAGAATAGGAAGACTTCATCTCACTGTCATTCATACTTTACAATAAGATTTGCTTTGGACATTTTCTCAGGCGGGACAAGTCCCAGGGAAATACATCCTGCTTTGTAATGTAGAGTGTCAATGAAAAAGAGCAAGACCCCCAATGAAACGGATTGACACAGTAGATGCAGCAATGAACTCATACATAATGTTTCTGAAAACGTCACAAGATTGGGCAGTGCTTCATTTGTTATCAATAGGTTCACTATGAGGCAGAACCAACTCAATGGCCTCTAACAACAACAAACATCCTGCATTTTTCATCTAAATTGGACAATTATACGCAAGGTAACCAAAGGATTGATGGAGAAGAGTTTTTCTAGAAAACTAGTATACCAGTAGTTAAATAGTGGGGAAAGGATGATAACATAAAGCTAATACCATTGTTAAACTTTATTGAATTACTATGTTTATGAAAAACTCACCAGTGGATGCTAATATCAAGAAGAGACAATTAGACATTATTTTCATATTAATTTCAGTATAGAGACAATACCTTTCCAAATATCAAGATCTATGAGTTTTCACTTTGTTGCACAAATAAAGTGTACATAAGGTAAATCCTGAAGAGTGCCACTCAGTGTGGGAATCTATAAAGATACTTTAGCATCAAGTTGATACTCAAAGCGCTACATTCTTGTTAATGTCTTCAAGTTTGATTTGACTCATATCGAGCTTATTTACAATGAAATAAATCAGCTCTTAACCCTAGGCCATCCTCATAATTGTTACATTTGAGCCCATCTTTGCAGCCATTTATCCCGCCATCTCATTGAAGGTCGTCCTCTGTTTTGATGGCCACATATAAAATTCCAAAGAAAATGAGGATCTCACAACAAAAATTACTAGACACATAAGTGAAAACGTCACCAGGAGCCACAACAGATTTTAAAACTGGGTAAAAGAACTATCAGACACCAAAAAGAAAACAAGGATATTCGATGTGTAAGGGAGCTAAAAAGGTGTCCTGAGAAAGGAATCTGTTTAGAAATGATCAGGAAACGAGAGTCCATCAATAATAACATAAAATTTCCAGATATGACATTCAAGATGCAATTAATACAACAAAGGCAAATCCTGTTCCATATACACTCCTCCAGCAGTGGAGATCTGCAAGTAGTTGCTTAGGTAGGCACATAGATTGAACAGGTGTGGGTGGGTGGGTGGGGGGACTATACCAACCCACAACACTACAGAAATGTGAAATAGAGTATTTGTATCTATGTGTATACCTTTGCTGCGATACCTATATCCTGGAATAGGTTGAAGCACATAGTGGGTCACGTTATGAAAACTTCTTAGACAGATCTAAATATCTTAAAGGAACGATGTGCTGGGCCTGCGCATAAGCATCACAGTGTCAGGGACAGCAAGGTCCATTGACATAATATAGTTCATGAAGGATATGTTCTCTATCCTCCTTTTGTGGGAAATGACTGGGATTTTGGAGTGTCTATTGAAGGTGCCACTATTGGCTTCTTCTCTTGACATAAAATGTGTAGGAATTGTTCAATGTAAAACTGATGACCTGCACAGTAAACCTTCACCCAATTCACAATGAAAGATAAAAGAGAAGCTGAAAATAAAGTAATCAGCATATTTAGCATAGCTAACAGGAGATTAGGCAATTTAAAGAAAAATCTGGTGAAATTAGATTATGACATGTGAAATAAAAAATTAAAAGTATTAGTGGGCTTCAAATTTTCATGAAAAATTCCATGATCTTTTAATTACATATTCCACTAACTTTTTGAAGTTAGGAATATTACATATTTCCCTATGTTGTTGTTGCTAGATGCCATGGAGTTGGCTCTGACTCATAACATCTCTATGTACAGAAGAAGGAACATTGCCTAGCTCTCTGCCTTGTTCTCAAGATATCCTGGACTAGTAGGGAAACGAACAAAAATCATCCATGGAAAAAGCACAGCCAGAAGATCCCAAGGAAGAAAGGATGGCTAGATTTTACCTCAACTATCTGAAAAGGACCTCACGCTTGGTAAAGTAGGTAAAAAAAAAAATGAGTAAGACTATATGTTAGGCTGGTTTCTCTAGAGAAACAAAACCAGGACACTAATGATTTTATATACATATTTACATAGATAGATATATAACATAAGAAATAAGCAGTTAATTAATCTATGAAGCAGTACAAATGACTCAGTGCAACTCACTCCCATGAGACAGTTGTGAGACACTGGCAGTCCGTCAAGTCTTGAGGGTCACCCAGTAGTCCTCTCTAGAGCAATACAGGCTATCCGGGCACAGGCAGCAAACAGCAAGGCAGGTCACCTACAGTCAGCCAGATGACAGGGTCTGACATTCCCCAGCTCAAGAGATATATATTCCAGTAGTGTGGCGAAGCAGGTCTTGAAGGAACCTCAAACTACAGTGACACGGCCCATGGATTAGGTGTCCCACAGGTAGCATAGCTTGCACATTGAGGCAGAGAAAAAGCAAGACAGCCGCACACTGGTCCAATCATCCAAGAGCAAGAGACAAAACAGTTGAGGCCCACTGGGACATTTATCTCTCCACCCTTCAATTAATCCCACATGTGTTGATTGGCCAGTTGGCACAATAAACCTACCCATCACTGACCCTCAGTGAAATGGCCTGACGTCACAGTTGCAATGATGGGCTCAAGCACAGCAGCACTTGGGAGGATGGCCCAGGACTAGGCAATGTTCCTTCTGCTGTCCACAGGGTTGTTACGAGTCAGAGCCAACTCTCTGTCATCTAGCAACAACCACAAAGGAAGATAATGTAATACTCATAATAAGAGTTCCAGAAGGACATTACAAATAGAATGTGAAAAGGGCAATATTAAATAATAGCTAGATATGTGTCACCATTGTTGAATGGTTATCAGCATTTTTTGTTTTGTTTTAGGTAGCCATGTGAATGCCAAGAACAAACAGGCCAATATGCACCTGTATATATTACAATGAAAGAACAAAGAAAAAATAGAATACCAACTCAATGTTGCCTTATCAGAAACGCATCTCATAAATTAAGGCTCAGAAAGATCAAAATGAAAACAATTTATAAAGTAAACCCTGCAAACCTAAAAGGAGAAAAAAAACATCATGCCTACACCAATACCAGCTCAAGTTGATTTTATGACAAGAAGATTACTGAGAATATTTCTTTATCTTAAAAGGGTCAATTCAATGAGAGGATATAAAAATCTAATAGCAGGTCCCTAGTAGTATAGCTTCAAATTACATAAAGAAAAAGTAGACACGGCATGCAGAATGAGTAAGCCTCCTCGACTTTATAATAAGCTCTGAAGCTGGAAAGTATAGTTGGTATGTCATGTGGGATGTTGTCTACCCATCACATAACCCAAACTGACCCACTGCCATCAAGTGGATTCTGACTCATAGAGACACTACATGTAGGGTTTCTGTCACTGTCAATCTTTATGAGAACAGATAACCCTTTCTTTTTCCTGGGGAGCAGCTGGTGGGCAGGAACTGCCACATTTTTGTTTAGCAAGCAGCCCAATATGTAGCCCACAACACTACCAGGGCTTGTATCTGTGAAAAGTAAAGCTAAAATTTGTTGTGGGCTGAGGGACATATGTTAAGGCACCAAACATTCTCCACTCACTGACAGAATAAACTGAATGATGTCTTTCAGGCAGAAGGAAAATGATACCATATGGAAACTAACAGAAGGGTAAAGAAAAGGATAAATATACACGATCAATGTCAATAATAATGGCTTGTGTGTTAGTCCAGGGAGAGAAACAAGTCTGGGGAGACTCGTATGTGTGTAAGGGAGAGCTTTATATCAAAGAGCAATTGTATATAGAGAACACATTCTAACCCAGTTCAGATCAAGTCAATAAGGTCGATATTTACCCATATGTCCAATACCAGTCTGTACGCTCCTCTTCAGACTCATGCAACACATGCAATGACACCGAATGCAGGGAGATCTCAGGACAGTGGGTGGAAAGTCTTGTGGATCCAGTGGCAGTGGGTGGAAAGTCTTGGGGATCTAGTGGCAGTATAACCATCTCAGCGCTGGTGTGGGTCTCCATGTGGCTCCTCGACCTCTAGGACGCTGGCTCCATCAGTGGGTCTCCATGTGGCTTGTTAAAAGGTTATGTATGGATTGTGATAAGAGTTGTATGAGCCCCTAATAAAATGTTTATAAAAAAACCCAACAACAACAACAACAATAACAAAATAAAACAGAAAAATACCTAAAAGGAATGTTTCATGTGAGAATAGCAGAGCATGGATCTGGCCTTCAATGAGCTATTTATGTCTTTCGGACCTGATTGACAGCCTAGACTCCACCCCTTCACAAGTTGACAGGAGATTATGTAACTGCCACAGCTTGGTAGATGAAAGTGATAATAATGTCTCGTAAACTGTAAAGTATATGGGGGGGGGAGGGAGCAATAAAACATAGAAAACACATTAAAAACAAAAACAACAACAACAACAAAACACTGCTATTGAGTCAGTTCCAGCTCAGAGCAACCTTACATGAGATTTCCGAGGCTAAAACTTTTTAAGGGAACAGATAATCCCAATTTTCTTTGGAATGCCTGATGGGATTAAATGGCTGAGAGTTCACAACCCAACGCCTACCTGACAGAACCCTAAGATATAACTGAGGTTAAAATATTCTAAACTTTTTCTATTTTCAGGATGAGATAAAATTATAAAGTTACTGGACTTTATTCAGTCAAGAGTGTATTATGTAAAATCTCCAGAGAAATTCTTAAAACAGTGCTAAACTAATGTAAGGCTAATGAGATATTACAGTAGGCTCATTGAGATAGTTAAGGTTTATTGTGCCAACCTGGCCGATAAACACATGTGGGGTTAATAGAAGGGTGGAGGAATAAATGGCTTGGTGAGCTTCACCTTTCTAATTCTTGGTCTCTTGTTTTCTGATGGTCAGGCCAGGTTGCAGCTCCACTAGCCAGTTCCCTGCTTCACCTGGCAAGGCTCACTTCCTGCAAGACTTCCTGCAAGACCTACCTCAATGCAGCCTGGGTCCAGGAGCAACCATGTGGAAACCCTTGCCAGCACTGAGATGCTTACACGTTCACTGACTCAGCATTCCTCCTGCAGTTGGTGGCATTGCATTGTGTGCGCTTTGTGAGATGGAGGAGGACTTTGTGGATTGGTGTTGGCCATATGGGCTAATGTTGGACTTGTGGACTTGGGCAGCACTGGGTTGGGCTGCTTTCATGATGTGCACTTATCCTTTCTATAAAACTCTCTTGTATACATATGAATTTCTGTGGATTTGTTTCCCTAGGTTACCCAGACTAACACAACCATGGAATAATAAAAAAAACATTTAATGCAGAGGAGACAGGAAAATGAGAAAAATTATGAACAAAAAGGAGATGAGACCAATCAACAATCAGTCTGGTCTTTAAGTGAAAATAAAATAAACATTTTAATTGAAAAGTAAACTTGTCAGACTTGATTCAAACGCAGTTAGATTTCTTCCATCTCGTATGCTCTTATTCATGAAGACTTTATGTGTAAAAAAAATGAAATAATGTCTAATGTGTCATCTGCTTCATGACCACCGGCATGTGCTAGCCCACATTGTTATAATTCTCTAAGCAAGGGTCTGCTTCATCCTTGTGGTCTGACTCCCTTATTTGACACGCATAATGCTCTCCCCTATTCATCCCTCTTAACGACACGGCACACAATGCTTCTATCGCGTATTCTGTTTGCACTCCTTCCAAGACAGATTTGTTTGTCCTTTAGACAATCCATGGGACTGTCACTAGTCTTCACCAGCACTATTGGTCAAATGCATCAATTCGTCTTCAGTCTTCTTTAGGGAACGGTGGACTCTCACATGTACATGAGGCAATTGAAGAATGGAAGGGCCACACCAGGGTGAGTCAAGGGTTGTAAATAATAAAATCCAAATTCCAGGGAGCGCATAGATTCAGGGCTTAGATGGGGAACACCTGGTTTGCAGAAGGTTATGGATGACAGAGGAAGTTCAAAATCCACTTACAACATCCCCACGTGGATTTAGCTTCCTGCGAATCCACTCTGACCATACACTGCAGGGATGGGAATGGTCTTGCTATCAGACAAAGAACATTGTAAACTTTATTGTCACAGACAGACGGAGTTAGGTTACATTTGATCTCCCTTTGACTCATTCAAGAAGTGGTTTCGCTTTTTTAACCTTTTTTTCTTGCTTTTCTATTGAGGTTTTTCTCTGTTTGTTTAGTCACGGTTGGAGGTATTTGGTTTAGTGATTTGTTGGCTTCCTGTTTGTGTTTTACATGATTCTTTGTGAATGAAATCCAGGATAGGTAAGGAGATGGAGACAGTATTTGGATTAACAATTACCAAGGTGTACAGCAAGGGAGCATGGGGTGAGTTGTGGAGCTGACAATGGTATGAAGAGCAATGATCTGAAATGGGCTGTCGCGATGACTGCACAACTCTTAATATGATCGAACAATTGAATTATGTGATATGTGAAGTTTATGCTAATAAAACCATGCAAAATGTTGAGTGTACTCACTTGGTGCAATCAGCACATGATGAAGCCCAATTTACATAGCATTGAATTGCAAGTAGAGGTTGTCTGTAAATCAGTAGGAGGGATGTGTATCCAAGCCTAAATTATGAGAATCCAATTTGCAGCGGGAGTCCAAGATACATTTGTGGAAATGACATAGGAAATAAGCCTCAGACATCTCACTCTATCCATAATTGAGGAGTGGGGGGAACGTGGTCACTAAGCAAAGTGCATTGGAGAGATGTGTATAAAAGATGAAAGGCATTGATCTCACTGGAAAGGTTAGCATGTTGCCAGTTGGTCTCCCCACTGATGCATGTGGGACCTGATCTGGTTTCTAACAGTTTTTGTTTTTCATTTGTTCCTCTCAGGGTTTATCTCAGAGGTGGTATGCCATTGGGGTCACCCTCTTGAAGTTGTGTTATATATTTTTCACTTTATGGAACCAAGGATTGATGAACCTATAGAGACAGCAAGTAGAATAAGGGTTTGGTTTGTGTGTGGGAGGTGGGGGGTGGGGGTGGGGTGTGTGTGTGAAAGGGAGAAGGTGTCAAG
The DNA here is from genome assembly GCF_050624435.1 of Tenrec ecaudatus. Classification (NCBI taxonomy): domain Eukaryota; kingdom Metazoa; phylum Chordata; class Mammalia; order Afrosoricida; family Tenrecidae; genus Tenrec; species Tenrec ecaudatus. The sequence goes on from NC_134538.1 coordinate 9,753,883, forward strand.
AAGTCCAGGAAAGAAAAGAATGGAAACTGATTATGGTAGCAATTACACAATACTGCTTGACGTGGTTGAACTATGGAATGATATGATATATGTATTAATTCCCAGTTAAAAACACATTTTCAAACAACAACAACAAAATGAAAACTGTAAAAAAAAACTAAGTAGTTCAGAATTTCATCATGCAGGGACTTACTGTACTGGGAGTCTCTCAGTGCTCTTCGTGTGTTTACAATGATTTTTTTGGCCTTTGAGCCATGGGATTGCATGCTAATAAATGGCATAATTTTTTAAAGAATGTGAGCATTTGGAATATATATATATATATATATATATATATATATATATATAAACTGAGCTCTTCCACTTATTCTCTGTACTATTTTGGGAGAGGTAGCTAAAGTTTTTGAACTCGGGTTTTCTCACCGGTAAAAACAAAGCGAGAACACTGCTACAAAAACAAACAAGGAACACTCCACTCCACGGGAGCAAATGAAGGTTGTGCATGGCACCATTAGCATTCGGCATAAACCTGATATGCATCTGATGTTGCAAAAAATGGGAACGCTATTTTTAAATAAAGTTTTTCTAAGTTATATTTACTTCTAAACAACAACTCCCCCTCCCCCCCACAAAAAAAGCTAAAAAAAACCACTCACTGCCATCAAGTCACTGTTGACTCATAGCAACCCAATAGGACAGAGTAAAACTGCTCCTGTGAGTTTCTGAGACTAGAACTGTTCACGGGAGTAGAAAGCCCCATCCTTCTCACACAGAGTGGCCGGTGGTTTCAAACTGTTATCCCTGCAGTTAGTCCGCCAGAGCTCCTAGAGATGTGCTTCTAGAAATGTATCATTTACCTCATTTATTTTTAAATCCAACGAAGTGACAGAGATCAGCTTCTTGCTGACGTTCTGGTTCAAGAAACTGTCTCTCTTTATCGAGTTGATTGCAGCCATTATAACCAACATCCAAAGAAGCACTGGATGTTCACAGTTTTAAGACAGGCTCCATCAGAATTGGTCTCAGTTGTCAAAACCTGGATGTGACTTGTCCTCCCACCCTGCCCTCCCCCGTTTCTTTCTCACACTCGGTAGAAAGGTGGCAAACATTTCTCAGGATGCTGTGCTTTGGTATTTTTGAAAGTACCAGTAAATGTCCGTGGAGTGGCCTGCGGCTTTCATAATTTCTTTCATCTGTTTCTCCCCCCTCATTCTTCTTTATTCCCTCTGCTGCTGCCAGTTGATAACCTAATTCAGCATAACACACCACTGAAATGGGATGAACGACTGGGAGATTTTACAGGCAGGATGGCCATGTTTCCTTATCTACTGCCTTGTTGAAAGTTTAGCTGAGTTTTGTGAGGCAAGCCAGTAAGGGCTGAAGAAAGGACCAATCCCCAGCAATGGAACTACACCCTTTAAATAGGTTTGGATTCAAGACCTCAGGAGTGACTGCCACCTTTTATGATTTTGAAGCAAGAGGAGGAAATAGGAAAGTTTCAAGACCAAACGAGCATATCAGAAAGATTCTGTTTTGATATTGTGTGCACGGCTTCCTCTGCTTTTACCCCAATGAGAGAAGTAAGACATATATATATATATAATATATATTATATATATAATTATGCATTATAAAATATAATCCATATATATGCTAGAGAAAGATATACAGAAAACTTGTGTCTCAAAAAATCCACCCCACCCCTTTCTCCCTGTAAATTGAATGTGCTTGCAGAGATTGCGTTTTCCTTCAATTTAGTAACGTCGTACAGGTGAAGGCGCTTCATCTAATTAGTATGCACACTGTAGCATACTCAGAAAGAAAAAAAAGGCTTTAAACATATGCCTTTGAGGCTCTGACTTGGGTTTTCCATAATTGGATACAAATATGAAGCCTTGGAGGGGAATTACTGTGAGATTTAGCATGGGATTATTTAATCATGGATTTTAAAAAGCAAGATTCTATGGGTGCCAAGAAACCGCCAGATTTTAGAGCATAGTTATGGTTACAAAATGAGCTACCACTTGTAGGTCTGTGCCTAGTTACGGGGAGAGTGGCATTCATGTATTCAGTCATTGGGCCATCCATCCCCTCACTAGGACGTCATACAGCACCTATTGTGTGGTAGGGAACATGTTGGGCATGGAATATGGAAACGAACACATTACTGTCTCCATTCCTTAGTTTCTCCCAGGCCCGAGGCCACATGTGACACAGGATTTACAATCTCTGAAACAGGAGCTCTGTTGAGATATTAGGCAGGTGTTATAGAGAAGTACAGAATTTCTTTCCATGGGATATGCTTTCTGATGTGCAACTCAAAGCCTGGAAAGGAATTGATCAGATAGATCACAGTGTACAGTTAGCTATTTTAGGGCTGAGAATACCATGCTGAAGGGAGGCAGTGGTGAATAGCAAATGATCAGAAGAGTCCCTATTTTGTATGCAATATCCAAAGTGAAAATAAAATAAATCCATTAATAATAATGTCAATGAAAACTATGACAAAGAAATGGTGGTGATAATGAAGACAGTGACATTTTATTATTTTAAAAATTTTTAAATCATTTTTGGGAGTTCTTACAGATATCATATTTCATAGTTCAATCACATCAAGCAGTGTTGTACAATTGCTACCCCAAACAGTTTCAAAGCATTGTCTTTCTTTTTTAACTCCTTGATAGTAGCTCCTTTATCCCTTCCCTCCCCAACACAACTACCGCCAGAAACTCCCATTTATTTATTTTCCCTATTAGAGTTGTATTTTTTTATAAATCTAATATATCTATCCACATACAATTCTATTGTTCAGTCCCCTCGAATTGGGTTATGCAGTCATCGATGATATCAGCTCCCCATTCCCCCCTGTCCCTCTCTCTCTTCCCATACCCTCATACTCCTGTCACTGTTTCTATCTTGCCTTTCATGTACCAAAGATACTAAATACAAAAATCAGCATAAGCAAATCTAGCATGATTAATGAGGCAAACAAATAAAAACCATAATATGCTTCATCCGTGCTATACTGCATCCTAGATTTATCATCCCTTCTGTGTGACCCTTCTGAGAGGGACTGTCCAATTATCTTACAGGTGGGTTTTGGATCTCCACTTTATCCACATCCCTACATATCGAGTTAGTTGCTTGCTTTTGAACATCTGATACTTCTTGTCAACACCTTATGTTCACATAGGCTTCTTCCATGTGAGCTTTGTTACTTTCTTGCTAGGTGGCCGCTTGTTTATCTACAAGCCTTTAAGACCCCGGACAATGTATCTTTTAATAGCAGGGCACCATCAGCTTTCTTCACCACATTTGCTTATGCACCCATTTTATCTTCAGAGATTGTGTCAGGAAGATGAGCATCATACAGTGCCACATTATTAGAACAAACCATTCTTGTACTGAGGTAAGATTTAAGTACAGGCCCAAAGTCCATCTGTCCTTGTTGCATTCGCATATAAATACATGTTTAAACAAGTATCTATCTATCTATCTAATATATATATTTCGTCATTCCTCCTTTCCTCAACTCTTTTAAAACCACTATCATGTCTACCCATCATTCACCTCTAAGTAATTCCTCTCAGAGACAGCTCTATTGATTAACTACCACCAGAAAAGCTTCATCCTCCTCGCCATCAATTTTAGAACACTTACTATTCCTCTGTAACCGTCACTGTTGGCTCCCTACTCATGTCCCCTAGCTTCCCTCCCTTGTGGCCCAGGAACCACCAGACCAGTCACTGTCTCTGTAAGATGGCCTATCCTGCCTGTCTTGTATAGCTAAACATCTAAAAAAAACCCAACAGATCATCACAGGACTATCAATAAACCAGGCACTATGAAATCAGACACTTTCTGATTGAATTCTCTCCATCAATTAGTTGTTGTTTTAACCATCGCGTCAACTCCAACTCATGACAATCTTACACACAAGATAAAGTACTATTGATGAGTTTTGTGCTAGCATCATGATCTTTAAGATCCCTGAGGTCATTTTTGAGGTCTTTGTGAGAGTCCATCTCATTGAAGATTTCCTGAGTTTTCCCTGATCGTCTACCAATCAGCCTGTGGTTGTCAGGTGCCACCGCATTGCTCCCTACTCACAGTGACTCTGTACAACAGAACAAAATATTACCTTCACAACTGTTGTGTTTGAGCCTCTTGTTGCAGCCACTGTGTGGAGCATCTTCCTTATTCTGCCTGACACTCCACCAATCATGATGTCCTAGAAACAACTTCTCTCGGATTCCAAAGATGGGGAAACTGACTGTATGAGAGTTTGCATCACTTCCCTCAGGACTCCGCAAGTGGTCATTATAAGCCACTAATGATAGGCCTTCCCTATTCTACGATGTATGGCCTTTTAAAGTCATACGCTGGATTAAAACAAACACATGTCAGAGATTTCAGTTGGGTTTGTATTCTAGATTTCACTTTGCACATGAACTGTTTCCCCCTTTGATATTAAGGTCTGCTGTACGGAAGCCAGCACATGGGCCAGGCCCTACGCTAGGTGCTGTGTGCCAGATGACACCGTGTTTCCACTTTACCACATATGGCATACGGCTGATGTCTATATTCTCTACGATGGATGCCGCCTTTGAATTCTACTTGTTAAAAAGGAAACAGATGGGGCTTTTCTCTAAATTCATCAGACAGCAGTATAAACATAAAAGACATGAATTCTTCTGTAAATGGACTGGCAACTTATTCTGTTTATTGTCTAATTTGCTTAGTACTTGGATGGATATGTGTAGTTTATAAAGATCTTCTTGGTCAGCACCATCCTTGGAATATCTAATATGTAAAATGTTAGAAAGAAGAACAAAAAATCCTTTATTCCCTCTGAGATTTGAAGAGTGAAACCTAGCTGACCCACTGTTAAATTCCAAAGACAGGACAATTAAACATAATGTGGATTATGGATAGGATCCTGGTGCAGGAAAGGAGCATCAGGTAAAAACTATTTGCATGCATACACTATGGATTTTGCTAATACTAATAGTTCACCTTTGGTCCATTGTAATAACCGCACTATATTAATCAAGGGCATTAATAGTGGGTCAAACATGGGTTACAGTCCAAGAACTCCCTGGAACACTGGTGGCATTGTGGTTAAATGTAGGGCTGTGATCTGCCTGGTCAGCAGTTTGAAACCACCCGCAGACCTGTGGGGGAAAGACTGGATTTTCTAATTCCATGAAGAGCTACAGTCTCAGGAACCCACCAGGGTCACTGTGAGTCAGCATTGACTCAATGGTGGTGAGTCTCCTCATTGTGACTTTTATATTTTGTAAATGTAAAACTATTCTTGTGTATATTTTTAAAACAACTAAAACATATCATTGATAGAACAGCTGTTTCAATTCTCAACTGGATGATGTTCTCTGGCCCTTATATTGGAGTTCCCCTTGATGTTCTAAGACATTTGTATGTGATTGGAAGAAGCTGCGTTAGATCGCTTGGGACAGCTTGGGCTGGAAACAGCTGAAATCTTGTCTGTATAGCACCCCTGTCCAACATGAAAACAAACAAGGACGAGTCCTGCCCGATGTTCCTGGGGAAATAAGAAAAGTATGTATGATTCCGGCCAAGAAGCCTTAAGGAAAATTCCTCCCCGAACTGAAATTTATTGACCAAGGTAACTCAATCTATGTCAGAGATCATTTACAAACCCATATTGGAGGGCATGCACGTCATAGAATCCTCACTCGGTAATTTCAGAGTGAGTAAGTCTGGATACAGATATTTTCTGTTGTTTGTGAAATGGAACTGCTTTTATTTTTCCCTTTTAAAACAGTAAATGCTGGTTTTAGAACATGTAAAATTTTAAAACCTTGGGGATGAGGGGGAGAATCATTGTGTTTTTCCCCAAGACAAAAACTAATTTTTCAGTGGTCTTTCCAAATTTAATAAATCTTGGTTTTTTGGAATTGTGGCTAATTTATTCGAATATATTTTTGAAAATATAATATTTTTCTATATCTATCCATATGCCTGCCTGCATCTATTTATCATCTATCTATCTATCTATCTATCTATCTATCTATCTATCTATCTATCTATACATCTATGCAGTCACCTATCCATCCATCCACTGATCCAAAGAGCCTGTTTTATCAAGTAGATTCTAACTCATGGAACCTCACATGTGTTAGGCTGGCTTGACAAGAGAGAGAAATCCAGTGACACTCATATACCGTATACATTCAAGTATAAGCTCACCCGAATATCAGCCGAGGCACCTAATTTTACCACAAAAACTCCATTAAAATTTTGCTGAAAAAACTCGGCTTATACACGAGTATGTATGCTATGTGTTGGAAAGAACTTTATATCAAAAAGTAACTATATATCAATAAAATATCTCCTACCAGCTGAGTCCACATGGAAGAAGCACACTGACATCAGTGACTGAAGGATTGCAAATCTTATACTGAAGCAGAAGGAGGGAAATAATATTAGAGTCTAAATTGTGAGATTATGATTTACAGAAGACAATGGATGACAGTGGAAGCCCAAGGTGCATTTGTGAGATCCACACATGGAATAAGTCTCCAGTGATTCCCCTCTCTCCATAATGGAGAGATGAGACTATACTGGTTACAAACAGAGCGCATTGGAGAGATGGCTGTGGGAGATCAAAATGATACACCTCACTTGAATGGCTAAAACCCTGTTAGTTGATCCCCCCCTCTGATGCACATTGGGCTTTATCTGGTTTTCAACATTTTCTGTGGGGTTTTCCATATAGGGGCTTATCTCTGATGCATTTTGTCATTGGGAGGGGGGCCCTCTTGAATATGTGTTAGACGTTTTTCTGGTTTCTGGCATAGGAAACTCAGGATGGATGAACCTAGAGAGACAGTTAGTAGAATAAAGGTTCCTGGGGGATATGGTGAGTGGTAGGGGGTGTTGGGGGGCCTGGTGAGGGGATAAAAGAGAACTGATGTCAAGGAGTTCAAGAAGGAAGAGAATATATAGAAACTGATTACGGTAGCAATTGTACACTACTGCTTGATGTGATAGAACTGTGCAATGATATCTGTATCAGCTCAATACAATGTTTTTGGTATTTTTGAGGGGGTGGTGGGGGAAGACTGCAAGGCTGAGAGGCTTGAAGACCAGAGAGAAAGTCTTGGCTACTGACTGAGGGGAAGCCCTAATGTTGACCACTCTCTCTTGATGTGGACTGGTGGAAACTTGTTTACTTCCCTAGTAAAGCCCTTGATAATTAAACAAAAGGAAGAAAGAAAGCATCCCAACTCAGTCCAACTGAAGTCCACAAGTCTAATACTAGTCCATAAGTCCCTCTTCAAACTCATGAATTCACATCCATTGAAGTAAAATGCAGGGAACTTCACAGGCTGGTGTGTGCAAACTCCTGTGGATCTGAGGTCAGGGAAAACATGGCAGAGCTCTGGCAGCAGTCTGGGTTCCAGCAAGCAGGAAGATGGAAGGAGAGAGAGAGAGAGAGAGAGAGAGAGAGAGAGAGAGAGAGAGAGAGAGAGACTGCAGAAGAGAGCTATATAGCTCAGTCACAACTCCAAGTGAGGTCTGCAGGCTGTGACCTGACTGACAGTCAAAACCCCACCCCTACACTTTTATATATCTCTTCAAGTGGACATGAAATTATGCAGATACCACATCATGGGTTACAGATCAGAACTACTGCATAGGGTTTTCTTGGCCTTAATTTTTAAGAAAATGAATCACCAGACCTATCAGACTGCCTTTGTGAGAGTTTGAACACCTTTCAAGTATACAAGGATGTTTCAAAAAATTCATGGAAACATTTCACTATGATTGAGTGTGTATGTGTGTGTGTGTGAATCACATTAAGAGTCTTACTCTATTTTGCTGATTTGCTATGCTAACAAAATAATGACATACACACAGGCAAACACACACACCTGGTGGTGACAAAGAATATTGAAGGTACCATGAACTGCCAGAAGACCAAGTCTGTCTTGAAGGACGTACAATCAGAATGGTCCTTAGAAAAAAGAAAAGTAAGACTTGGTTGAAAGTACTTTATACATGTTATTAGTAGACAGCAGCTCCTGGAAAACGAGGAATGTGAAAATACAGCAATGGCAACAGAGAAGAAGACCTTCAGTAGGACAGCGGCGACCCTGAGCTCCAACATAACACTCGTGAGTCTGGTGTAAGACCAGATAGTGCCTCATCAATCGTCTACATGTGGTCGCGATGGGCCAGGAATTAATTTGTCACCACTGAACACCTGCTTTCCCCAGCCTGATGTCCACCTTCAGAACAGGCCCTGTTAGATCTTTCAGGGGAGAGGTATTCCTTGATCCTTGGCTACGCGTGAGAAAGAATTCGCCCCGAAGCCTGGTTTGTGATCCCAGTGGGTTTATAGAGAATAGTAGCAGTTTCAGGTTCTACAGTAAATGGAGCACAGCCAGACAGAGTCCGCGACACAGTTGAGGGACTGTGGCCTGACCGCTCTGGACCGCAGCCGAGCTGTGCTACATTCTATAGCAGCCACTGGAGAGAGCGCCAGAGCAAAACCTCTGGCTTTTCTGGTTCCCTATTGGAGGTGTGGTTGACAATACTGGTCGACCCTATTGGCTGACTTAAATTCACCTGGCTAAATGGGCCAATCCAGGTGTAATGCCCACCTAGGCGTACCATCCCTTCAAGGCCAAAAGCTCGAACCTCTGAGCATGCGTAATGGATGCCCCAGTCCCTATGCCAGCTACCTAACAGCCCCAATTCATTACATGCCCAGAGTGCATAAAACTAAGTTGTCCCCATCCTCCTCTAAGGAGAATCCTGGTTGTACTCCCAAGACAGATTTGTTTATTCTTCTGGTTGTCCATTACATAGTCCCTATTTTTTGTCAAGACAATCACTCAAATGTATCAAGTCCTCCCCAGACTTCCTTGTTCCGTGTCCAGTTTTCACATGCAGATGATGTATTAAAAATATCTTGGCTTGAGTCAGACACAACTTAGTTCTTTCTTAAAGTGACATATTTACTTTAAAGAGATATTTTTGCAGTAGATTTGCCCAGTGTAATATGTCTTTTGACTTCTTTTTAAAAAATAATCAATCATTTTATTGGAGACTCTTACAGCTCTTAGAACCATCCATATATCAGTTGTGTCAAGCACATTTGTACATTTGTTGCCATCATCATTTCCAAAACATTTTCTTTCTACTTGATCCTTTGGTATCAGATCCTCTTTTTACCCTCCGTCCCCCACACTCTGACACTCTGATCCCCTGATAAATTACAAATTATTATTATTTTCATATCTTACATCAACCACTGTCTCCCTTCACCCATATTTCTGTTGTTCATCCCCCTTGGGGTGGGGTGAGGTATGTGTTTTTTTTAAATCATTTTATTTGGGGCTCATACAAGTCTTATCTCTATCCACACATCCATCCAGTGTATCAACCACTGTTATACATTTGTTTCCTGATTTCTTGACTGCTGCTTCCCCATTAATGTTGGTAGTAGATCCAAGTAAAATGTAATCCTTGACAACTCCAAAATCCTTTTCAGTTTATTATGGTGTTGCTGATTGGCCCAGTTGTGAGGATTTTTGTTTTCTATATGTTGAGATGTTATCCATATTAAAAGCTGTATTTTTTAAAACTTCCTCAGTAAGTGCATGACATCAGCTCCATTTTCATCTATCAAGGTGTACCATTAGCATATCACTTGTCATTAATGAATCTTTTCCCCACTCTTTTAACATGCTGATTTAGGGTATGTTGAATCCCAGCCAGTTCCAGCTCTGTTTCCTCTGCTTTCTGATTGTGCTTGTTAAAGTTATGTTACAGAGGGAGGAATTCTGGGAAGGGCTCTGATATAGCACCTGTGAAATGTCAAAGAGAGTATTTTGAGAGAAAGCTCAGGATATACTGAGTGCCTGACAGATGAGCCCTTTCAGTTCAGAAAAGGAGATGCATTTAGTGGCTCTTCCCTGTCGGCCCCTCCCTCTATTTCTCCCCTCTCTGAATCACCTGCTAGTGGGTAGGCCTCTTGGAGAACAATCAATGCTTACATGAGATGTCCCAAAGCAAGGAGCAAGGAGTGACATTTATTACTGTTGCCATTTCCCACCCTGGTACCTACCTACATAGCTCCTTCCCAAAGATCAACATCCGCAAACATGAGAAGATCAGACAAATAGGAGAGTGCTCGTTTTAACATTTAGAAACTTAGATTCTAACGCTGACAATCCCAAAGTCCAACTGGACGGCCTTACACAAACAATTCCATCTTTCTGGACCTCTATGTCTTTATCCAAAAGAGGGAAATGATATATCTGTGTGTCTTATAAAATGATTACAGTTGTCAAGTTGTATGAGATAAAAGTGGCTTTGAACAAGAGGTGGTCTACGGGAAGCACTAGTGAAATGGGCTTCACTATCACCACTGTTATTACTGACATCTCTATATGCAGCGGATATAGAGATCAAATCATAAAGGGCAGAAAGAAATCATTCTGTCTAAAATCTGTATGCTTCATATGGGCAATAAAATTACAGAGACTTAAGTGTCCCTGGGAGGCCCAGGAGATGAGATTACTTCCCTTTTTTCGCTTTCCCTTCCTCCGTTAATGTGCTGGTCATCAACAGATTGAGAATTCTGACCAAAGGTTGAAGGTTCAGGTTCACCCAGGGGCTCCTCAGAAGAAAAATCTTGTGATCTGCTTCTGAAATTCAGCCAGCAGAAACCCTGGAGCACGCTCTATACTTACCTTCATGAAGAAGTCACTGACGATAAGGGTGCTACAGCAAAGAGTGGAGAAGAAAGCAGATGGTGCCCAGCTATCAATTGGAATAGTGTCTGGGGTCTTAAAGGCGTGCATGGAAGCAGGCAGCCATCGAAGTGAACTGTTAACTAAGTCCACATGAAAGGAACACACCAGCCTGTGTGATTCAAACATGACAATAACAAAACTCAAATATGAAGGGAAAAGTATCATTGCTTATATTGTGAACACCCAATTGTAGAAGGCTCTGGAGGACTGCAGGAGGTCAAAATGCATCTGCAGAATATCTAGTCAGATGAAGCCTCTGGCAGATCAATCCTCTCCAGTCACAGATGAGGGACTCAACAGCTTACTATCAGACAGAGACGATTGTAAACTTCATAACGATGGATCAAACTAGAGTATAATAAGATACTTGGTCAGTTGACCTCCCTCATAACCCAACCTGAAGGCGTTTTAGACTTAAATAGTCCTCATTTGTTCCATGACAGAATTTTTTTCTCTGGCTTTTAAAATATTGTTAGTTTACTCTTTATTTTAATTTTTATCTTAATATTAAAATGTTTCATTTTGATTTTGTTTTTCATTGTTTTTGTTAGGCTTTCCAGTTTATGAAGGAGTGGATGCATAAAAATCACTGATGCAGCAGTGGTTTGTCAGGACATGGGATGGGGGATGGAGGGGAATTGGGGAGCAAACAATGAATATGAATATGGGAGGGTCAGGGAGTATTAGAACGGATTGTGATTATATATATATATATGTTATATATCTGAGCTTTATACACATATATAACTCTTTTAAAAAGAAATTTTACTATGGAAGTGTATGATATGTGAATATTACATTAAGAAAACTACTGGGAAAAAAGACAGAGGGAGAGACCTAACTTGATCCATGTTTACCAGGGTGAAAGAGGAATAATAGTGTTTTCTTAGGGGGCATTGAGTTTATGTTAATGGTGGTAAAATAATTTAGAAAAGGATATTAATAATTGTTGTTCAACACAAATAGGATAATTAATGGCACTGAATTATACATGTAAAGGTGTTGAATTAGAGAATATTTTGTTATGCATATTTTTGTCATAATTAGAACAATAATTACACAAGTAATTATGGGAAGAAGAAAATATTCTAAAATTGATTGTGATAATGATTGTACAGCGCTTCTTGATATTATTGAACTACTGAATTGTATGATAAGTGGATGGAGTGCCAATGAAACTGTAAAGAACAACAATGAAAGAGAAAGGTGTCCCACGAAAATGCTTACATTTCAGTACAGTATCATTAATATCATATGCATGTAAACTTTAGCTGAAGGTGCATACTACAATGGTGTCAGCACTATGATGATAGTGAGCTGCAGGAAATTCAGCCTGGATTCAGAACAGGATGTGGAATAAAGGATGTTATTACTGAGGTCAGATGGATTTTTGCTGAAAGTTGAGAATACCAGAAAGGTGTTTGCTTGTGTTTTGTTGACTATCAAAGTACATTTGACTGTGCGAATCATAACAAACTACAGATAACCTTAAGAAGAATGGGAATCCCAGAACACTACATTGTGCTCATGTGTAACGTGAGGGATGTAGCACATGTAACTTGAGGCAGTGGTGTGAACACAACACAGGAATATTGCATGGTTGAATCCTCTCAGAGTATTTATTTAATCTGTATGCTGAATAAATAATTAGAGAAACTGGATTATATAAAGAAGAATGGGACTACAGGATTGGAAAGAGTCTTATTAGCAACATGTGATGTGCAGATGACACAACCTTGCTTGTATAAAGTGAGAAGGACTTGAGGCGTTTCCTGGTGAAGATAAGAGATTGCAGTTTTCCATATGGATTGCAACTCACTGTAAGGAAAATGAAAATCCTCACAATTGGAAGACTAGGTAACATCTCAATGAATGGGAAAAAAGACTGAAGTTGTCAAGAATTTCATCTTGCTTGTGTATGCAATCAATGCTCATTAACACATAAGTCAAGTGACAAATGACACATTACAAGGAAAAGTTTACTCTATAAGACCTCTTCAGAATGTCGACTAGCAAGGTGTTTCTTTGAAGACTGAGCTGTGACTAAGCCAAGTCATAGTATTTTCTTCTCCCTTGTATGACTGGGAAAGTTAGACATTGAAGAAGGAAGGCAGAAGGAGCATGGATACATTTGAATTATGGTGTTAAGAATATTGAACGTATCAAGGGCATCCAAAAAATAAAACAAAAAAAATCTGTCTTGAAGAAGTACAACCAGAATGTTCTTGGGAAGCAAGCATAGCTAGAATTTGTCTCCCACAGTATGAACATGTCAGGAGAGACCAGTCCCTAGACAAGGCCATCAGGCAATGAAAATGATAAAGGCAAGCTCCAGGATGGATAGACCCAGTGGCTGGAACTGTGCTCTCAAGCATTTGAACCACTGAGTGAGAGTGGTCCAGGACCCAGCAGGGTGGGTTCTGTTCTACACAGAGCTGCCATGAGTGGGTACTGGTTTGATGGAATCTAACAACAACAGCAAAGGCATCGATCCGGCCTTCAACCAGAATCTCTAACCTACTGAAGAGACGTGTGTGGAGTTTGTTAAACTCACTGCTCCTTGAAGCACCAGGTGGATTTTCTTTTGAGCAAGAGCCATTTGGCCTTAACCAGGTCAATACTATTTAATGTTTCAAAGGTTTCAGGTTAGAGTTGAGTCAATCTTCTCTTTTCCTTAACCAGATGAATCAGGCATCTAGTTCAAGGACTTGAATAGACCTCCTCGAGGTTCAAGCATAAGGCCTCCAACTCAAGGAAAGGTATGCATTTTGTGTTGAAGCGATGCTGCCTTGGTCAAGTTATATCAGGAGATAAAGAGCTGCTGTTTCCCCAGGAATTAATTAAAATGTTTATAATTTGACAGTTTATTGAAAATGTTCTTTCCACAAATGGGTGCATAAGCTAATGTGGTGAAGAAAGCTGGTGGTGTCTGGCTATCAAAAGATATAGCCTCTGGGGTCTTAAAGGCTTGAAGGTAAACAAGCAGTCATCTAGCTCAGAAGCGACAAAGTCCACATGGAAGAAGCACACCAGCCTGTGTGATCACGAGGTGGCGAAGGGATCAGGTATCAGGCATCATCAGAACAAAAAAATCATATCATTGTGAATGAAGGAGAGTGCATAGTGGATACCCAAAACCCATCTGTATGTAATTGGACATCCTCTTACAGAAGGGTTGCAGGGAGGAGACGAGCCAGTGAGGGTGCAGTGTAGCAACACTGAAACATACAGCTTTCCTCTAGTTCCTAAATGCTTCATCCTCACCCACTATCATGATCCCAATTCTACCTTACCAATCTGGCTAGACCAGAGGATGTATACTGGTGCAGATAGGAACTGGAAACACAGGGGTTCCAGGACAGATGATCCCTTCAGGACCAATGATGAGAGTGGCGATACTGGGAGGGTCAAGGGTGGGTGGGATGGAAAGGGGAAACCAATTACAAGGATCTACATATAACCTCCTCCCTAGGGGACAGACAACAGAAAAGTGGATGAAGGGAGACGTCAGACAGTGCAAGATATGACAAAAAATAATCTATAAATTATCAAGGGTTCATGAGGGAGTGGGGAGCGGGGAAGGAGGGGGTAAAAATGAGGAGCTGATGGCCAGGGGCTTGAGTGGAGAGCATATGTTTTGAGAATGATGAAGGTAACAAATGTACAAATGTGCTTCACACAATTGATGTATGTATGGATTGTGATAAGCGTTGTATGAACCCCTAATAAAATGATTTTTTAAAAAAGAAAATGTTCTTTCCTTCCCCTAAACTTTTCTATTTGGTGTGAAACAAGTAGCCTTTATTTATTAAAGAGGACACTGTAAATGGAAAGACTGCTGTCAAACTGGGGGTTCTGCAGATCACATTACTAAATGAAACATGCACCAATTATTGAATAGGAATTGAATTTGCTCTGTAAATGTTCACCCCAAATCACTACGTGTATATACATATATATTTAAGAATTTGAAGAATAAGCTCACTCTACTGAAAACTTCAAAAACAAGAAAGGACCAACACAAAACACTATTGGGCAGTTTTACTTGGTCACGTGGGGTAACTCGGCATGAAGTCAGCATCCATCACCCAACAGCCCCATCAATATACAGAATAAAGCATCCACGTCCCAGAGCCACTCGATCTCCTTCCCTTAGTTGCCCGCCACCACCTTTTTTTGATTCATGCTCCACTTACCTTCTCAGTTTTCCTGATACATCCACCACCCACCCCCAAGTTATATAAATAAGAAGGAAAATTGCTACTTTTAATATCAATTGGGTGAGGGGCAGTTCTGTGGTTATTTGTTTTTTGGCTTTTTGGTTTGAGACCTTACATGATTCGATTTGTGGTTTAATCATTTTTGCTATAGAAGTTTCAAATCATCATCTTCCCAAGGCTCTCTCTGCCACCGTGAAGCGTAAGTTGAACTCTTTGGGGGAGAAGTCAGTCTACTTTGCAATATGACCTTGTGAAATGCAGCAATAAAACCGACTTTCTGTTTTTTTAAGGGGTAAAACTCTTATCTGGATGAAGTGTTACGTCGTTTTTGTTTTGCTTTCACTCTGCCGCTAGAGGTGTTCCCAGCAGAGGATAGGCGTCCTGAGATGAAACAGATGGGAGTGACCCTCTTCACCAACCAGGCTGTCAGGTGTGTTCCTTGTAACCAGCCCTCGTTCTTTTTCAGAGCTTCAGAGGGATGCAGGCCACGTCCTCACTGCAGATCCAAGCTCTGCCTGTGACCTTTCCCCACGTCCTCACTGCAGATCCAAGCTCTGTCTGTGACCTTTCCCCTTACCTTTGTCACCGGGCTTCTTAGACTCTGTTTGCTGTATGACCTACATCATGTGAAAACTAGTTTGTGCCCACGCTTCAGTCACCCAACTAGATTCTGCTGGTGGAGACCAACACGCTGTGGAACTCCCTCTCCGTTAACCTATGAGTTTTGCCGACTCACAGTGTTTACATTTTTACTAGGCGATGAGAGAACTTGCAATAGTCAGTGTACATCTCAGCACAACGATGGAATAATCTGAAGAGCCCCTGACCTTGTATGAATAGTTACCGCTCCTGTCCCTATACCCATTCATCACTAGCAAAGTCTGAGCTCATGTCTGCTTCTTAATACATAGAGTCTATAAATTCAAGAATAGTAGCATCATTCTTCTGGATCTTTAAATTACAAAGTGAGATTTTATCATGTAAGTCTTGGCCTTTGAAATTCATCATTTGGCCAAAAGATTATGGTTATATGTAACTGTAGATTACTCCTAAATAAATATTCTACTCACAGAGAAATACAATATTTGCTCTAACAGGAAGCAGTGATAAATAGAATTAATTTAATATTGTCTGATATATTGTAATGGTCTTGTCTTTTGTTAGAAGAAAAATGATAAGGAGTTTGTACTAATTTCAGATTAGCAGATATAAAAGCTGAGGCTCTGTTTTTATACAGCTGACAAAACAATTCATCATGTTCCACTTAATGGTCATTAAGGCAATATCTGTGGTCTTACAAGGTCATAATAGAGTTCAGAAATTCAATCGGAGAACGGGACCGACCAAACACCACAGCTTCCCGCACACAGCACGTGTATCCGCATTCTCTTGTGTGCAAAGTGACTGTGCTACCAAGGGTTTAATGGGACAGGACATATATAGCAGCAGCATACATGTCATATTAGCCACAATAAATGCCTGTGTCACTGTTTATGTAGGTACTGAACTATACATTCCAGGAAGTTTGCCTTATAGCATCAGGCTTCAACTCATTCAATTTTGAGTGTAATGAATCTCGTGTTTTGTAACACTAGCTCTGTTTAAATTATATATATATATATATTTTAATCATGCGTATGTCATTGCTCAAAAAATGTCGCAAAATCAAAGGCCAGTGACAGCAGCAGAAGGCCAAGGAGAAGCATCGATTTGGAAGTGAAATAAAGGATTATTAAATAACATGAAGGTGGAAAATCAGTTAATGCTACTCCTGGCCATCTAGGCATGTCACATTTGACAATCCTTGAGATCTTGATTCTCAAGATCAAAGAAAAAAATGATCCAATTGACAAGGATTAGCTCCACTGCAAGCTACAAGGGCCCCCCAACATGTGAGAGGGACATGAGAAATCACTAAAGGCAGAGATCGAGGATCAAACTCCAAAAACAAATCCCTGTCAGCATATTAGCAATCACTACTAAAACACGAAGCGTGTTAGAAATACTTTAACAAAAAGCTCACACAAACTCCAAATTGCATCACGCCTTATTTCATAGAGTACATCGTGGGCATTAAGGAAAGTATGAATGTAGTTGGGGAGCCACAAATCTCTCAATCATCTTTTTGCCTGACTCCAAGGTGCTTCAAAAGCCAACGTGAAGAGTTCCATAGAGTTGGATGCTAGTATGAAATGAAATCTTGTCAATTCATTTCATTTTTCTCCAGCAATTTAAATTTAGTTTTCCCTTTAAACATACGAAGTCCGTACTCACTTCAAGCTAGCTCATGGAGGTCGCTTGTGTGTCAGAGGAGCAGGGTGCCCCTTAGGATTTCCAATGGCGGTGGTTTTCCAGAAGTTCATGGCTATGCCTTTCTTTTTCTACGGCATCTCTGGTGCACTCTAACACTGAGCAATTAAGCAAGTTAAAATGTTCGAACTCCCTAAACACCCAGCCCAAACCCAATGCAAACAGTGAGCATGCTCCCCACTATGTGACCCTACATACGGTTTCTGAGAATTTGAAAATACTTAGAAAGGCAGACATCCTCATCTTTCTCCTTCAGAGGACTTAATGGATTCGAACTGCCGATCTTGTGTCAACAGCCTCACAAGGGCTGGGACGCATAAAAATCTTAAAAATTCCAAGTCTTAGAGGAAAATAAGGAAAAGCTGGCTTCCAAGTGTAGACAGGACTGGCCTGAAGCTTTTTTCCTATTATTCTAAAACTCCAGGGATCAAGCATTTACCTCACCCCGTGATACATTCCATCACTGGTGAGTAGAGAAGTTTTTAGTTAAAGAATGTATGCCGAACCCAGCATAGAACCGTTTCCTTTATGTTCACTACTCCCTGTGGAGATGGAGCATGGATAAACATGGATTCATGCAAATAAGTTATGATGCACTGAATGTACTGCTATGCATGCTAGGAACAGAATCATCCTGCCAAACTATCCAAATCACAGTGCATGGCATTTAAGGTGCATCAGAATCTTGTCAGTGTCCCATGCTTTGAGTGTGCCATTCATTTCTCTGAAGATGCTAGGTGCTCGCTTATCTCTGAATCTTGGCTTTGCTATTTGCTCTGCTTTCCATCTCGTTTCCATTAGCTGATGAATTTCTCTGCATTTGACAATCTTCATGTCTCTTGTTACCTTTTCAAAGCAGCCTGCCCAATTCTGCCAAACACAATGCTGACCTGATAGATGGTATCACACCTCTCCCCTAATGTAATGGATAGAATTGTGTTCTCTCAAAATGTGGAAACATGGCTCGGCCATGAGTCTCAGTATTATATAATTATCCTCCATTTTGGGATTGGTTGTAATTATCCCATAGGTTTTAAATTTTAACAGCTATAATGTTAATGAGGCGGGGATAGAGGTAGTTGTGTTAATGAATCAGAATTTTAACTACCGGATTAGATTGTTTCTTGAATCGATCTCTTTTGATATATGAAAGAGATTGAAGAGATTGACCAAATGAGCAGAGAGAAAGAGAGAGAGAGACAAAGAGAGAGAGAGAGAGAGAGAGAGAGAGAGAGAGAGAGAGAGAGAGAGAGAGAGATAACATCACCAAGAAAGAAGAGAGCTGAGAGAGGGGTACAATCTTTGAATCCAGGGTTCCTATGCTGAGGAAATCCTAAGACTAGAGACAGATTGATGATGACAAGGGCCTTTCCAGCGAGCTGACAGAGAAAGCCTGACCCTATCCCTGATGCCCAGAATTCCGAGTACTCCTAGATTCCTAACCTGTGAGAGACTACATTGCAGTTTGTTATGACTATCCACTTGGAGATCTTTTGTTAGAGTAGCTCTAGATAATAAGAGACCTTCCAATTCACATCACCCTGCACCTGCATCCTTCTCTTTGCTCTAAAAATACTCTGTTTAGATGGTGAACTTCTTGAGTACAGTGTCTTTGTCTTGATGAGGGCGACAGCCTGAATATCAAACAAAATGTCTAATGCGATGTTATTTCTGTTAGTTGCTTCACAGTTGGCCTTCAACTCATGGCGATCCATGCACAATCAAGATAAAATGCTGCTCCGTCCACCACCATCTCCACGTGATTTTGTGGACTGGACCCAAGTTTTTATTGACTGATTTTCATAAGTAGATTTTGGGACCTTTCTTCCTGATAAATCTTAATCTGGAATCTCTGCTGAAAACTGTCCAACATCATAGCAACACACGATCCCCCACTGACATAAGATAAACACTAGCTAAACATTGGTCAAATTAGTTCACATGGATTATTTTTCATTAACATCTAGCATATCTATTCTTAATATTGTGAATAATAGAAAGTACCATTTTCTTTGCATATTTTTATTTCTGTAAATCCTGTCATGTCGGACTCAAAGGAAAATTTATTTTATTAAACAATACCATGACTCAAAACTAGAAGAAATAGTTGCAGGCATCCATTCATAATTCAAATGTGGGATGTGTGAGGCATAAATCTAGGAAACTTGATAGTCATCAAAAGTGAAATAGAATGCATATAGATTGCTGTCCAAGGCATTAGTGAGCTGAAATGAACTGGTATTAACCATTTTGAATCAGTTAATCCGATGGGCAACTAGGTCAGGAATGAAAAATTGAGGAGACATGGTATCACAGTCATCAATAAAAACAGCATTTCAAGATCTCTCCTGAAGTACAAAGCTTTCAGATAATATTCATACATCTATGTGGAAAGACTAGTAATACAATGATTGTTCAAATATTCATGATCTCCCTGCATCCAGCTTCATCTTTCTTTAGAAATAAGGATTGACACAGAGGCTGCAACCGTGGGCTCAAACATAAGAACAATTTTGAAGGGAGCACAGGACCAGGCAGTGGCTCATTCTGTTGCACATCAGGACATTATGAGTCAGAACCAACAGCCAGAACCTAACAACAAGAACTACAACAAACAAGAAGCACTGATAATTACTATTGATTGGAATGTGTAAGTTGGGAACAAAGACATATCCGCAGTTGGAAAGCATGGCCTCAGTGATAAAAGTGACACTGGAGATTGCAAGATAGCTTTTGTAAGATGAGTAATTCATTAATTAAACCTCCCCCCCAAATACAGGCAGTTACTATATAAGTGGACCCCATAATATAGACTGATTTAGAATAGAAATGACTATACATATGGAAACAGACAATAGAGAGACTCAATATCATCAGTCAGAACAAGGCCAAGGCCGACTATAAAACAGACTCAGATTCTAGCACCGTGTAGTCACCTCCATAATATAATCTGCGACAAGCAGCCAAACATGTTGTAAGATTTGGGTGATGCACCACCTTGTTCAGATAACACCTCTGACCCATTACATTAATCTGAAGTTTCCGGCTGATCCATCGCTCTTGTAATCATTAGTCCCTGAAGCTGTGCAAACCCAGAGAAGCCTCCCTGTGGAAATTTGACCCACAGACTTAGAACTTGCCTGCCTAGAACTTGTGTGAGCCATTTGTTTGACATAACTTATCTCTATATATACAAATATATAAGCTTCACTTTTTTTGCTTTTCTAGAGAACTCAGCCTAAGAAGATGGTGGATTCAATAACTTTTGACAACATCACACTTCAAACGCTTCAATTCTTCAGCTTCTGCATGTATAGCAAGTCATTGACAATAACATGTCTTAAGTCAATCCTCAAAGTGATGGCTTTGTTCCTTAAGACTTTAAAGAGGTGTCTTGCAACTGATTTACCCGGTGCACTAGGCTGTTTTATGGCTTGACTAATTGCTACCGTGGGTGCTGACAATGGAAAGGAAATCCAAGACAGCTCGATTCTGTTTATTATGATGACATGATCTGGTCAGATTATGAGGACTTCTATTTTCCTTTATGTTGAGTTGTAAACTAAAGACTATAGTATTTTGTGTTCTCTAAGAGTTTCAAATCCTCTTTGTTTTCATCAAGCAAGATTGGGTATCTCTGTTTCTTGTCTTCTTCTGAACATAGTTTGAATTTTGGGCAACTCCCTATCAGTGTATCACAGCGCAATCTTGCTTAGATGTGATAGTAATGATCTTTTTTTGACAACTTCCACAGTCTGTTGGGTCACCTTTCTTGGGAATGAGTGTCAAGGATCACCTCCAATCTGTTGAACAGGTGTCTGTCTTTCAAATTCCCGGGCTTCGTTACATTCTAGCATTGCATCAGAGAGACGGCCATTTAACCACCACATTTATCTTTCTCAGATAGCTGCTATTCTTATATTCTTATGACAAGAGGTATAAAGGGCATCTCCCCCCTCTAGAAGCCTGATTATGACTCTCTCTTTTTCAAAAGCAGTATTTCTTCTCCAGTTACAGAAGTGGAGTGTGTCATAAAATGCAAAATGTGAATTTCTTGTAGAAGAATAAATGTGCAGAACACAGTCTCTACCTTCATTTCCAAGAGCTTTCTTCTAGAGGAAATACCTGATGGAAGACCTTCTTCGGTATTGTAGGGACATAAGAAACAGTAAATTAAATACAATGTAGAAGGAAAGTGAGATAAAGACATGAATTTAATTCGACTGGAATAAAATGAGATGTCTGTCTATTACTTCCATGCACCACTGAACTAGGAATGGTATATAAGCAAATGGATATAAATTTTAAATCATTTGCTTTCTGACTTTCTCTTGATTTTATCTCCAGAGGGGGCCATTCAACTCCAATTAACTGGTTGCCAGATTCATGAAATAGCCTTTAAGTCTTGTATTGCACCCAAGGAGCTTTTGTTTGATTTAATTGAGAAAAGTAGATTTGAAGGAGCCAGATCAGTTCTCTACATCGCACATCTGGATGGATGCCCCGATGCCAAGTCGCTAAATGGAATATTGCAACATTTGTATGTGGCATCTGCATAGTAGCGAATGCCTTAAAATTAATTAGACATTAAATTTACTTAGCTTTATTCAGAATTCTGCAGTCTCTGCCGTATGAAAAGAGAGAAACCCACTTGAATTACATTTAAAGAGCAAAGAAGATAAAAGTGGACGATAGAGGAAGAATCTTTTTCAATTTAATTTTTAACCATCCAGATATTTAACAGAAGACTAAACATTGCGCTTTAATCTTGTAGGTTTGCACCAATCATATGTATATACTACACGTGCCTGAGAACCTGAGTAAGAGTCTAGTTCAGCGGTTTTCAACCTGTGGGTCGTGACCCCTTTGGAGGACCACATGACCCTTCCACAAGGGTCGCCCAATTCATAACAGTAGCAGCATTACATCTATGAAGTGGCAATGAAAATTGTTTTATGGTTGGGGGTCACCACCCCATGAGGAATTGTATGAAAGGGTCACGGCATTAGGGAGGTTCAGAGCCACTGGCCCAGTTGAACCTGAACAGAGGGCCTGCCATTCGTGAGCTGGGTTCTAACTGCCATGACTTCTATTTCAGCCTGTGAGGACTGCCTGCATGTCAGAGCAGAATTGCTCTCCGTGGAGTTGTCAGGGTCTGATTTTCTGAAGTATATTTCCAGGACTTCCTTCTGAGGGATAGCTAGGGGCACTTGAACCTCCAACCTTTCGATGAGTAGCTAAATGCTTACCTGCTTGTACGGCCCAGGGAGTCGTAGGATTGATTGTTCACCGGTAGGCACGATTTGAATCGTTGTTTGCTGCACGGGCGCATGAAGGGATAGGTCGTACAAGGAGCTCTCGTCGTGTTTGTCTCAGGGCAAAGACGGGATGACAGCGATGTGTGAGCAGGAATTAATAAGTAACGGGAGGTGTGAAGGGATCGTACACGTGGCTTGGGAGTCAGGGTCTTCAAGTCAGAATCTAGGCTTTCTTGAAGTGCAGACTGGGGGTGGGTGGGGGGGGATATGGGGAAATCATTGATGAGTCCATGTGGGGCAATCCTAAAGACTTCTGAAAAGCGATATGATGTGATTAAGCCAGGGACTGGAGATGCAGTGATGTGTAGGCCAGTCATGTATCAAAGGCAAATTATTCCTTTCAAATGATCCCTGGCTTTCGTAGATTAGTGATGTTTGTTGGCTAGTATATCTCTGCTTTTCCTTTCATTTTGTTGTTGTTGTTTTTCAACCAGCACTGTAGAGCATATGTTATCTCCATATTTCCAGTCATGCGTTTTTTTCCACCTTCAGAGACATAAATATAAATAGCTCTATTCGTAGCAAATGTCTGTTGATGTTGTTATTGAGTGCTGTTGGATTGCTTCCAACTCCTAGCAATCCCATATGGCAGAGAACAACTGCCCCACAGGGTTTCCTTGGCTGTGAAATTAATGGAAGCACAGCACCGGGCCTTTCTTCTGTGGGGTTACCAGGTGACTTTGAACAGCTAACATTTCAGTTAGTGGGCCAACCCTTAACTAAGTACCATTAGGGCTAGTCTAATAAAAAATAACTTACACAAGCTACACACAAATTCCGGGTTGCTTTCAGAAACACCAGCTCCTCAGTCCTTTAGGACAAATGTCTGAGACAGGCCTAATTATGGCTTTTCACACATGAAAGGTTACAGCAAGGAATTGATTCTCATTTACAGCCAAACGGGTGCTGAGCCCGCTTTTAGAAATGTTCCCTCCTTATTCATTTCTTGACCATCTAGAGAACTAGATATCATTTATCTTCCCAATCAAAAGTGATACCAGACGCTCAGAAACACCTTTTCTGAGATAGCTGACCAGTAAGGGCTGTGGGGCAAATCTCAGTTTCCTGTTCCATCTGAGTGTATATAAAAAGGAATATTCCTTTTAATGTACATGACATTTTAAAAGGCCGTTAGGACAGCATACACTTTAGGAGTTCAAGGGTGGAAAGAGGGAGAGAACAGTGGAAACCTTCAAAGATGAAGGCTGACATATCAATACCAGCTCATGGAGTGATCTTTGCATCTCTGAGCCATCGGGCACTACTGCAATCTCATTTATATCGTGTAGTTTGATGAATTTTCTCTCTTGTTCTTTAAGGATACGGATACCTGATGTGCACTGAATTTTAGGCAGAAAAACTCCCTCTCTAGCACCAGCTACCACACCAAACTCCAACCCTGCCATCGAGTCAGTGCTGACTCATAGCGACCCGCTGCGGGTTTCTGAGAAACTGTAGCTATTAATGGGAATAGAAACCCCAGTTTTTCTCCCAAGGAGCTGCTGGTGGTGTTGAACTGCCTACCATGCAGATCTCAGCCCAACACACAACCATTCCACCACCAAGGCTTCAAACTGTCTCTCAGCCTTGTCATTTCAAAATTGGTCTTCTCCTCCCTCCTCGATCCCTCTCCTCCAACTGCTGCTGGATGTTAAATGCTCTTGTCAACAGTAACTATTTGCAGGTTATTAACAGCAGAATGGACGGTGAGGCTCCTTCCAGACCTGGTGAATAATGCATGCAGCCTGTCAGGATTTTTTAACCCACCGCAGGGTTTTTCGGAGGAAAAGGTGTCATCAAGCAATAGGCTGGCTCACTCAGATTCCAACGATATGAAACAACAATTGTACTTATTTTATGGAGGAAAAAGCTGTTCATGAACTCAATTCTTCTAGGCCAAAAGGAGGGGAAATTTGTCCTTTTTCATTTTTTATTAGCCGTTTCCTTTTCTTTCTTTTGCCCTATCTTCTCCTGCTCCTTTGTAGCCACAGACTACGAAGGTCCTACTGAATTGGTTGCACTTTATTCTTACTAGTAGTCTACGTCTAGATGAATATTGTCTTACATTTGGATGCTATCCATCTAGTCATCCCAGTTTCCTTTAGGAAAAGATGGTGAGGTCTGTATACATTGAGTGGATTCACAGGATGGAATACTATTTTATGCTAAACAAAGACTATAGGTGCTCCTGACCTGTACATCTACTACAAAGGTATATACATTCAAGTTGTGTTTGGGATTCTGTTGGTAGATTTTCTTAGAGAAGTTTTCACCCTAAATGTAGAAAGAGTTGAGAAGCACAATTGATTCCGAAACAATCTTTAAAATACCCCAATCCATTTTCATTGAGAGACTTCTGACTCATCAAGGCTCCGTTCCTTACATGGGAACAGTTTCTTTGGCTTCTTCTTCTCCACTGCTTGTGTTCCTTAGGGATATCACTAACAAGTTTCCAAAATGACGCCAAACTCACTGCCATCGAATGATTCCAACTCATAGCCTCCCTATAGGTTAAATCTGAACTGCCTTGGTGTGTTTCTAAGGCTGTAACTTTTTATTGGAGTAGAAAGCCACTTCTGTCTGGTGAACGACTGCTGGTTTTGAACTGCTGACCCTGTGGTTAGTGGCTCAACATGTGAATCACCGGGCCAACAGCCCTCCTGTACAATTTCAGGTATTGGGGGAAAATTTATGAGATCACCTTGCACAGATCAGCTAGATTTCAGTATGGCTTACTGAGCAGAAGTCTTGGTGATATAAAGGTTCAGGGATGGGCTATTAATCCAAAGGTTTAC
The DNA here is from genome assembly GCF_050624435.1 of Tenrec ecaudatus. Classification (NCBI taxonomy): domain Eukaryota; kingdom Metazoa; phylum Chordata; class Mammalia; order Afrosoricida; family Tenrecidae; genus Tenrec; species Tenrec ecaudatus. Next base: position 9,779,337 of record NC_134538.1, read on the forward strand.
AGTGAAAACCCACCTGAAGCACCATAGGAGAAAGACCTGAAAATTTATCCCCATAAAGATTATAACCATATGCTACAGTCCTATGCTTCCATGTGGTGTCACTATGAGTTGAAATTGATTCAATTCCACCTAACAAAAACGACATAGCCCACTGTGATAAAATTCTTCCCTGTGTCCTAAAGAAACTACAACCAACTGCTACCAAGTCAATTCTGACACAAAGCAACCCTATAGGACAGAGCAGACCTGCTCCCTGGGGTTTATGGCTATGAATCTTTAACAAAGGAAAGAACTGCTGACCTTACAGTTACCAGCCCACTACCTAACCCAAATTGTCACCAATGGCTTCCTAGAGAGAAGAGGCTATCAAAAATAATGGAATGCACAAAGTAACAATATCTTTCTCACTTGGATGGAGACCTCAATCCATTTTTGAGTTTCTGTATACATTCAGCTACCAGTGAATTCCTTCTGACCCTTAACCGGCGATGTGAAAAGCTTTGTCTCCGGCAGAGTGTGTGAAAAGTGGATTACTGCCACGCACCTAGCCCAGAGAGTAGTAGGGCGACAGCCCTCAGGGAATTGTGTGATGTGTCCTTGACAGAAATTGCTGTAAGCATAAGTCATACCTGGACTGCATTGGTCTGAGAGCCCTGAAGCAATTTTGTAAGTATTTCTAACCTGCAATAGGATACGAATCTCAATCTTGGTCCCGTTCCTCTTTGTATAGTCCTGTCGGCACCTGTGATGAATTGATATGTCACCAGTCATGATTTTGTGACAGTGTTCTTTGTTCTCCGTATCCTGTTTAAGTGACCAAGTTTCAGTCAAATTTTGGACACCATTATGGCCCCATGCTGATGAGCTCTCTCCTTCGGATTTGTCTTTTTGTCCTGCTAAATACCTAATAACTGTGTCTATATAAATTATGTTCAATTTTTAACTCTCTTTTTCTCCCTGAGAACAGTGTCTAAGAACAAAGATGTTACACAGTCATCTTGTGCTCAAGACAAGTGCCATGGGTGAGGTGGTACTCAGTGAAGGGGGGGGGGGAGACTCCGTTGTGGATCACCATCACCTGTGAAACCTAGCAGACTTCCAATCACCCAAGGACCTGCAGCATCTGACACATGACTAGATTTTGAAACTCTGTTTCCCTCTGGTTTCCAAGAAAAAAGATCTCAGCCTACAACTCTGGCTGTGTCTAACCCATCTCCTTTATGAACTCACCAATGACCTCCTTCTTGAATTCTCTTCCTAAATGTGCAGCGTGTCTGTACTGCTAGAATCTTCTATGAATGTGGCTGTGACTGATATGTGCTGATAAGGCAAGTTCTATCCATAGATTCCATAGTTTTCTTACTTAAAGATGGGCATTAACTCAATGGCGCCCAACAACAACAACCTTCTTAGAGATATACTTCTTTTTAAAATGTTTATTAACAGATCATTCTATTCGGGACTTTTAATACTCGTGTTGCAATCCATACATTGCTTGCATCAGGCAAATCTGTACATATGTTGCCTTCATTCTTTTTTAGACATTTACTTTCTGTTGAACCCTTGATATCAAGAGGAAAATAGAGATCTACTTCCGAAAGTACACAGTCATTGAAAATTCCATTTTCTTTGTCCATATCCCCTTTTCTCTTACTCAGCACTGAGGATGTTTGTTTGTTTTTTCTACCGAGCAACCAAATATCTTTCCTGAATGATGAGTCTTGGTGGGAAGCAGAACCTCACTTCCTCCTAGAGATATACAAAAGAGGAACAATTAGAACATGGCCACATAATGTAGACTGGACCAGCTAGTCCTCTACCTGTGCTGATGACTCAAGGGAGGAACACAAAGCCTCAGGGATCATTATCCCATCATCCTAAATGTGGTACTTTCTAGAGTCCAGAGCTGGCATAGCTCAGTGACCATGCCAATGGTGTTGGTGATGCTAAGCTAACCACTCTGCTCTTTTGAAGAGACCTTTGCTCTGCTTCTGGTATCCAGGCTCCCTGCACAACTTCAAAGCCTGTTCTTCCTGCTGCTCTGTGTGTCCAATAGACAGCAGCAACAACAACAACAACAAAAACCACTGCCACCAGGTGGATTCTGACTAATAGCAGCACCGTAGTGCAGCACATGCAAGCAATCCTCCGCCAAAGTATCCAAGTGTGGGCTGCTTTATAAGCAGGGAGGGCCTGTCTTATTTATATTCTACCTCCTGCAAAGGTGTTTAAAGTCTATTTAATCATTCTCTAGTGCGCAGAACTGTATGGCTGAGTCTGTGAAAAGTAAAGGTAAGAAAAGTGAATAATAAATCCACCTAGGAAAATAACTACCAGTGATCTTTCCTCCATCTCCTCTTCTCATGTAATTGTGAAATAGGGATTGTGTTACAGATACAGAAAGATCCACCTAGGAAAATAACTACCAGTGATCTTTCCTCCATCTCCTCTTCTCATGTAATTGTGAAATAGGGATTGTGTTACAGATACAGAAAGATCCACCTAGGAAAATAACTAACAGTGAACTTTCCTCCATCTCCTTCTTCTCATGTAATTGTGAAATATGGATTGTGTTACAGATACAGAAATATACAAAATGTTCTGCCCACTCGGGAGACAGCTGCCTCCTCCCCTCCTGCAGATAGGGGCGACTGTTCCACATGACACCTCCCCTTTGGTGGGATCTTCTACGGAGGAGTAGGGGGAGGGTAGGAGAGGGCTAGTGGTTCTCCTCCCAGTGGTCATAGTTGGTAAATAGTGCACAGAGCACATGGTCTTCATCACATGAGAGGACTGAGTCATTGTGGGGAATCTCAAATCTTGACTCACTAGAACCTTCCCCAGTGAGCTCCATCCTCCTGCCCAAGTCCTCTGTCCACAGGGATGCCCTGGGGTGGGTATGGTGCAGATTTTACTGTTCAGAAACTGCCAGAAACATTGACACATGAAAGATTTTAAAAATGGGTTATCTAACTGTTACTTCGAACTAAGGACACCAGCAGAAATTAACCTGGGGCTATTATCAGTTCATGAGAAATTCTCCCCAGGCATTTGATATGGGTATCAAAATGTAAAAACTACATAGTCTAACCAATTCAACACCAAGATTCCTTGTTTCAAAATTTTACTCTCATATTTTAATAGCTTATGTATTCACACAATGGGCTCAAGCACAAAAACACTTGTGATTCTTGGTTTTTTTTCTTATTATGTTCTGTTTCTTTGTCATTGGTTTGTTGTTGTTTTCTTGTATATTGTTGATTGGTTTTGCTGTGTCTTGTTTTTGTGCATGCTATTATCCACGCAGGTCTGTCTAAATAAGATAGGCTGGATGAACAATCTAGAGGACAAAACAATGGGACCGACACTTCTGGGGGGACATGGGAGAGGGGAAGGTGGGGGAAAAGGTAGTGGTGTTAACAAACTCAGGGACAAAGGAACAACAAGTGATCCAAATTGGTGGCGAAGAGGGTATGGGAGTCCTGGTACGGCATGATCAAGGGTAATGTAACCAAGATGAATTGCTGAAACCCTGGTGGGGACTGAGTATGATAGTGGGACAGGAGGAAAGTCTAAGGAAATAGAGGAAAGAGCTGTGAGGCAAAGGGCATTTATAGAGGTCTAGATAAAGACATGTACATATGCAAATACATTTATATATTTCATATTTATATATGAAATAGATCTATGTGCATATATTTATAGGTTTAGTATAAAGGTAGCAGAAGGACATTGGGCCTCCACTCAAGTACTCCCTCAATGAAAGAATATTTTCTTCTATTAAATTGGCATTCAATGATGCTCACCTCCCCGACACAACAATTGAGGCCAAAGCGGGTGAATAAGCAAATATGGTGAAGAAAGCTGATGGTGCCCAGCTATCAAAAGACATAGTGTCTGAGATCTTAAGGGCTTGAAGGTAAACAAGTGGCCATCTAGCTCAGAAGCAACAAAACCCACATGGAAGAAGCACAACAGCCTGTGTGATCATAAGGTGTCAAAGGGATCAGGTATCAGGCATCATCAGAACGAAAAATCTTACCATAGTGAATGTAGGGGGGAATGTGGAATGGAAACCCAAAATCCATTTGTAGGCCACTGGAAATCTCCTTACAGAAGGGTTTCGGGGAGGAGACGAACCAATTAGGGTGTGATGTAGCAATGATGAAAAATACAACTTTCCTCTAGTTACTAAATGCTCCCTGCCCTCCCAACAATCATGATCCCAATTCTACTTTGCAAGTCTGGCTAGACCAGAGGATGTGTACTGATACAGATAGGAACTGGAAACACAGGGAATCCAGGGCAGATGATCCCTTCAGGACCAGAGGTGTGAGTGGCGATACTGGGAGTGTAGTGGGAGGGTAGGTTGGAAAGGGGGAACTGATTACAGGGATCTACATGTGACCTTCTCCCTGGGGTATGGACAACAGAAAAGAAGGGAGATGTTGGACAGGGCAAAATATGACTAAATAATAATTTATAAATTATCAAGGGTTCATGAAGGAGTGGGGAGGGAGGGGAAAAATGAGGACCTGATGCCAGGAGCTTAAGTGGAGGGCAAGTGTTTTGAGAATGCTGAGGGCAATGAATGTACAAATTTGCTTTACACAATTGATGCATGGATTGTGATACGAGCTGTATGAGCCCCTAATAAAATGATTTTTTTTTAAAGGGGGAGCTGATGTCAAAGAGTTTAAAAAGAAAGAAAGTCTTTTAAAACTGTTGGTGATTCCCCCAATACAATAGCACCTTGCCCTGCTAAACAGTAATTGCAGGATACCCACCTTCCCGACATGATCACTGAAGACAGACGTGTGTGTAAACAAACGTGGTGAAGAAAGCTGATGGTGCCCGGCTATCAAAAAGATATAGCGTCTGGGGTCTTAAAGGCTTGAAGGCAAATAAGCGGCCATCTAGCTCAGAAGCAAAAAAGCCCACAGAGAAGAAGCACACGGCCTAAGCGAATACAAGGTGTTGAATGGACCATGTAGCAGACACAAAGGAACAAAAACAATCATTGTGTGATCACCTTCCTCACATAATTGCTGAGGACGAAAGTGTGCATAAGCAAGTGTGGTGAAGAAGTCTGATGGTGCCCGGCTACTGAGAGATATAGCGTCTGGGGACTTAAACGCTTGAAAGCAAATAAGCGGCCATCTATCCCAGAAGCAACCAAGCCCACACGGAAGCAGCACACCAACATAGGTGATCGTGAAACGCAGAGGAGACCAGGTCTCCAACAACAAAGGTGGGGTGGTGGTGAGAATCACATCACCGTGAAAGAGGGGGAGTACATGATGGGGACCCAATGCCCATCTGTAGACAGCTGGACATCCCTTCCAGAGGGGCAGTGGGGAGGAGATGAGTTACTCAGGGTTCAGTGTAGCAACAATGAAACTCAAAACCTTCCTCTAGTTCCTGAAGGCTTCCTCCCCTCCCAATCATCATGACCCCAATTCTACCTTGCGGACCTGGTTATACCAGAGGATGTACAGCGGTGCAGTAGGGATCTGGAAACACAGGGAATCTAGGACAGACTAACCCCTCAACACCAGCGGTGGGAGTGACGAAACCAGGAGGGAAGGGGGTGTAGAAAGGGAGAACTGATCTCGGAGATCTATGTGTAACCCCCTCTCTGGGAGATGGGCAATAGGGAGGTGGGTGAGGGGAGATGCCAGGGAGTGTAAGATAAGATATAATAATTATTTATAAACTATCAAAGGACTAGGGGTGGGATCGGGGAGGGAGGGGGATGGGGGGAAAAAGGGAAACCGAACTGATTCCAGAAACCCAAGTGGAAGGTGAATTATGAGAATGACGAGTGCAACGAATGTATAAGGGTGCTTTGCTCAATTGATGTATGTACAGATTGTGATAAGAGCCTTATGAACCCCAATAAAAAGATTTTAAAAAAACTGTTGGTGGTAACTATTGTAAAATTATACTTGATCTAACTAAACTAAGGATTGTTATAATATCTGTTAGAACTCCCAATAAAATGATCAATAAAATGTTTTAAAAAAAAAAGACTATTCCCCACCTTTCTTCTCCCCGTCCCCACCCCTGAAGTTATGCCCAAAATTAGAGGCTGCTTGACAGTTCATGGTAGGAGGTCAGATGCTTAGAGATATTTTCCCTGAAGGCATTCAGTCATCAGTTTGGTCTATTATAGAAGGGGCTCACACCCGACTGATAAGGATAGTAATTGTTTCCATGGAAAGCCAGACAACAGGTCAAACCGGCTTAGTGACATCCAAAGTCAGGCTTCCATCTTGAATCTAGGGTCCACCCATCTTGCCACATGTGTCTCCCCAATCTCTCCACTTCCTTTTGCATGTATACCCCTAGGCCGCCCCCTCTTATTACTGTATTATCTATAGTACCACCCCTTCCTGTGATGTATGAGTTTACCTGTAATTAGGGGGCTTGTATGCCTCCAAAGATATATAAGCCTTGGTTAGCAATAAATCACTCTCTCCTGCCCTCTTGTCTCCCATTTCCAGTTGTACCATCAAGGGGAGCTGAGGTGAGCATGCTACCATAAAATGTGTCTGACTCCTTTATTTCACTCGCTCGTCTGTCTCTCTTATTCTCTATGACTTTACTGTTACCTTTACATGTTATTGCCGTGCAATTGTACCTGCCAGAACTGTGATGATTTGTTAGGGGCTGGCTCCCCTGACATGTGAGGACGGTGTTCATTCTCTTTTACACAGGCTCACCATGAGTCAAACTGACTTAATGACATCTAACAATAACATATTCACATGAGTCCAAATGGAATTAACCCCCGGGGGGGGGGGGCGGTCCGCACTGGGAGCCAGCACCATCTAGTTCTCCTGATCTCAGGATGATGGAGACTGAGATTCCAGTCATCGGTGAGTCCTTTGCACTAATTGTTTCCATGCATTTTAAAATTTTCTTACTCTTCCTTGTTCCTGTGGGGAGTGACATGTAGCTGCATCTCCAATGATGGTCACAAGCCTTTAAGAACCTCGTAACTACTAACCAAAGTTGGATTTAGATGGTTGTTCCATTAGGTGGGGTTGTCTAGAGAAACAAAACCAGTGAAACTCAGGTATGTATAAGAAAGATTATTCTATCCAGAAGCAACTTTATATCAATAAGGCATCCTGGCCCAGTTTAACTCGTGCTAGGCAGCCTCATGGAGCTTCAGACCAAGGAGGCAGAAAGATGACGTGGGAAGCAGGGAGGTCACAGTCCAATGGGTGCAGACTTTGTGGGTCAAGGGTTGGTGAGAACATCATAGGACATCAACAGTTCCCAGGTTGGCTCCAAAGGTCAACAGCCCATGAGGTGGCACCCCTTTTGCCATACAAACCCCTAGCAAACATGGAGGGTGAAGAACGAGAGAGAGAGAGAGAGAGAGAGAGAGAGAGAGAGAGAGAGAGAGAGAGAGAGAGAGAGAGAGAAATTCTCACTGTCTTTCTTATCAGAATTGATTAAAGGGTAGTGAGTTTGGTTTGGTCTTATTTAAAGGCCACACATCCAAGGAGCAGCACATGATTAATAGGTGGAATTCCACTTCTACCTCCACACAAGTACCATCAAGTTGGCATAAAAATCTCACCACCACTGCTGTGTTTGGGAACTCTGTTGCACCAAGTGATCTAGATGTCCCCTGAAACTAATCATTCTGAGCTCCCATGCTCAGTGACCATTCTCTCAATGTATTTGGTTTGGGCTAAGGAATTTAAATAAAGTCACCCCTGTCGGTTCTACTATGTTGTTGTTGTTGTTGTTAGGTGCATTGAGTCTGTTCTGACCAACAGTAACCCCATGCACGACAGAATGAAACCCTGCACGGTCCTGCGCCATCCTCACAATTGTTCCCTTGGCTGAGCCCATTGTTGCTGCCACGGTGTCAATCTATGTAATTGATGGACTCCTTTCTTACTGTCATTCCACTTTGCTAAGCCTGATGTCTCTTTTACAGCAGGTTGACTAGAGAAACAAACCCAGTGACACTCATTTGTATAAGAAAGAATATTATATTGAGAAGTAAATAGATATCAAAAAAATTCCCAGCTCAATCTAACTTAAGTCCATAGGTACACTACTACTCCATAAACCCGTCTTCAGACTCATGCAGTCTCATGCAGTGATGCAGGATGCAGGAAGGTCACAGGCCGGTGGGTCGATGGACATGGCAGGACTCCAGAAACTCTCCATTTCAGTGACTCATTCCCAGTAGGCAGGAAGACCAAGGGAGAGACGGAGGTGGTTCCTAGGGGCCTCCTTATGGGAAAGCCACATCCCCAATGAGGCACCATATGACTTTGACCCAATGGACAGGTCTGACTGCACCTCTAGCCAGGAGTGTCTTTTTGACATGACATCATCTAACTAGGGAATGTCAATCTCCTGGCACTGATCTCTCCTGACAATATGTTCAAAGTAATAAGAAAAAGTCTTGCCATCCTTGCTTCTAAGGAAACTCTGGACATGCTCTACTGTAATCATGGATTTGTTTTTAGCACAAATAAATACATATGTATAAATATTCTCTATTAGTTATACAAGAGTGTACTCAATACAACCTTTATGGGTTTTTTTTTCAAAGCTATGTATTTTAAGTTGGGTTTTTGTTTTTGTTTTTACAAAACAACCTTATCACCTTCAAAGTATTCTCCATTACACTTGATACATCTGTTAAATCTGTGATTCCATTCTTGGAAATATTATTCAAGTTCATCTGTTTGGATGTCTGACAGCACCTCCCTTGTATTTTTCTTCACCTCTTCTACATCGTCAAATTGCTGTTCTTTCATGTCCCTTTTCATTTGTGGAAACTGAAAGAAATGGCAGGGAGTGAGGTCAGGTGAATCAGGTGTGTGGGGTGAGAGAGACATGCAGTTGTCTGACCCCAACCTAGTGCCTTGAGATGACTGTGTGAGCGGGTGCATTGTCATGATGGCAAAAGCAGTCCCCTGTCTGCCACACATCAGGCCGTTTTGGTCACACACTGTTAGGCAATCTTTTCAGAACCTCTAAATAGAAAACTTATAGAAAGCAATGTATCTATTTGTATATTACTATTGTTATTAATATTACATATATAGTGCTCTTTATCTCTGTTGGGTATCTGACGGTAGGGCATACTATGCATTATTCAAATGTAAGTTCAGGTTGAAACTGAAAATTAAACCAAATCCATGAGAGCCAAAATATGCCCTTGAATCTGTTTCACCTGAATTTCAAGATTATCTCAAGGACAGATTTGACATACTGAGTATTAATGAGAGAAGACCTGATAAAATGTAGGAGGACATCAATAACTTCATTCATGATGAAAGCCAAGGGTAATTAAAAAGGCAGAAAAAAGGAAATGATCAAAATGGATCTCAGAAGAGCCTCTGAAACTTATTCCGAATTGTACAGTAAGTCAGGTAAATGAAGGAAATGAGGAAGTCAAAGAGCTGAACAGAAATTTTTTAAGGACAGCTTGAGAGACATAGCCAGATCTTATAATGAAATGTTCAAAGACCTGGAGATAGAAAACTCACAGGGAAGAACACACTCAGCATGTCTTAAACTGAAACGGCCTGAAGAAAAAATTCATGCCTAGAGTTTCAATATTGAGAGATTCTCTGGGAAAAATATTGAATGATGAGGGAATATCAAAAGGAGATGGAAAGCATTTACAGCCACTGTATCAAAACCAGGAGCTAGTCAATAGTCCACCATTTCAGGATATCCCAGAACAGCACTAACCAATGATACTGAAGAAAAGTTCAAGCAAAACAAGGCTCCAGGAATTGATAGAATCCCAAATGAAACATTTCAACAATCTGAGAAGTTGGATAATATGTAGAAGAGTACAGCATCAGTGTTAGAGATAGGCTTCTTAACAACCTATGCTGTGTAGATGACACAACCATGCTTCTGAAGTACTGCCGAGGAACATCAAGGATTGCAGCCTTCAGTGTGGATTACAATGTGAAGAAGACCCAAATCTTCACAACTGGACTAATAGTTAAGCTTGTGATCAGTGCGAGAAAGATTGAAGCTGTCAAGGATTTCGTATTGCTGGATTCCACAATCAGTGCTCATGGAAGCAGCAGTCAAGAGATCAAAAGGTGCACTGGATCAATCTGCTGCAAAAGAACTCTTTTGAGTGTTGAGGAGTATGGATGTTACTCTCAGAACAAAGCATGCCTCACTCACACCCTGGTATTTTCAATGGCGTCATATGCATGTGAAGGCTGGGCATAGAATAAGGAAGACAAGAAGAGAACAGGTGTGTTTGAATTATGGTTTTGGCAGAGAATATTAAAAGTACCATGGACCGATAAAAGAACAAACGCATCTGTCTTGGAAAAAGTATTGCCAGGATGCTCTTAGAGGCAAGGAACGTGGGTCTTCCTCTTAAGTACTTTGGACGTGTCAGGAGAGAGGCCAGTCCGAGGAGAAAGCCATGCTTGGTAAAGTCGAATGGCAGCAAAAGAGCAAGATGGATCGGCAGAGTGGCTACAACAGGTTCAAGCATATGAACAATGAATCGTAAGTTTAGTACAAAACAAGGGAGTTTTTTTGTTTTGTTGTGGATCGGGCAGCCATGGATAGAAACAGATATTATGACACCTAACAACAACTATATTGTTGGAAAATATTTTTTCTCAATTATTAGTATTATGTATCTTTGCTATTGCAATCCATGCTACCAGGCATATTTTAGACATCTTTGGAGTGCATTTTTTGGTAAGCCATAAAGTCCATTAGGGTCATAGTCTTGGGCTTTATATTTTTGGCTCCAGTCTTGGGCTATATATATTTTTTTCTTTTTAATTTCAGAGAATTTCCCCTGCATTTTCTCCCTTTGGTCATTGGCTGTTTTGAGGATCAGTACAGAGAAGTTATAAACAAATTGCACATCATACATTTTTGTTGTTGTTCTGGGTCACACTGGCTGTATTTCTGATGTTTGGGGTTTGGGGGGGGCAGGGATGCGAAGGCAGGCAGTTAATTCACGCCGCTGCCATCAGCTGAGGATGTCCTCCGAAACTGACTTAGCTCCCTATATCCACAGCCAAGGGAAGATCCCAGCCTGCTCTGGGATCTCCGGCCTGCTCTGGGATCTCCAGCCTGCTCTGGGATCTCTGGCTTGCTCATCATCCCTGGCCAGCAGCCACCTTCTCATCAGGTTGGCAGGGTAACAGAGTTGGGGCAAACAGCACAGCTGCAGGTAGTAATTCATGGTCTTACAGGATAGTGTGCATCTCTTGCTAATTAGGCTGGTAGGGTTTAGAGCTGTCTTAGAAGAGTCAAGGTCTTGTTTAGAGAGCCAGGTGAGGGAAGAGGGGAGAGAAGCTAAAGAGGCACCATCTTCCTGGAAGTGTCTTGGGTTATAAATTTTATCAGCACAGTTGGCTATGTCTTTTTTGTTATTGTGTTTGTTTGTTGCTTTCTTTCTTTTTTTTCCCCAATCTCTTGTGTGTGAAAAAGGAATTTAAGTCTGGTTTTACTTTATAGCTCTCTGATGCAAAAATGAGCATTTTTATTTTGAGCATTTGAACAACTCTTAGATTTTTTTGTATGTAAAGCTTGTCCCCCCAAAAGTTCTTCTTTTGTGTAAAGCCTGTTAATGTGTTTGGTTCATTGAAATGGGATTTCTTATCTTTCCCTTGTTCTCTCCAAAGAGTTTTATTAAATTATAAATGCTAATTCTGGGATTGTCATAACTGTTGCTTATTTTACTAAGCTTTACCTCATGTTCTTATCTCTTTAAGGCTTATTTGGTGAACTAAACTTCTTTATTGTGGATGAATTTATATTTTTATACAATATGTTTTTTGATTCTTTGTTTCCTAGAAATATTAGATATTGGATATATTTTTTAGAAAGAATCAAGTTAGATGTTCTATTTAAACACTTGATTTTAAAACCTACCGTATACACATGTACATACATGCAACAAGAGAGTAGCGGTTAAAGGCAAAGATTTGAAATCAAGACATCTGATCTTGGATCCCAGCTCTTTCCATTTACTCAATACATTTCCACCTGGGCAAGTTACCTCTCCGTGTGTCTTGATTTTCTCATCTGTTAAGTAAGGATAACCAAAGAAGAAATCACTGGCACAAAGTGATTCTGCGTTAATAAAAATTAGTGCTTATGAATCTGACGAGAACATTATTATCTGTGGTGTATAAAGTATGTGGCTAATTTAATTTATTTAATAGATTTTAATTATCCAAACAGCATTTGTGAAATGATCTCTATTTCCCTTAGATCTTCAATTAGATTAAACACAAACAAAAAAACCCAACCTCATAGCTATCTAATTAATTCTAATTCATTGCAACCCTATAGAAGCGCAGACTAGAATTACCATAGGATATTTTAGAGACTGTAACCCTCTTTGTGGTGGTAGAAAGCCTCCTCTTCCTCCCAGGGAGAGGGTAGTGCTTTTGAACTCTTGACTTTGTGGCTTGTAGCCGAATACATAACTCACTACCCCCCCAGCACTCCTTATTTCCAATGATATTTTACCATCTTATCAAATTCTATAGGTTCTTGTCTGCTTGGGGGCATCCTATTATTTTCCACTGAACTATTTGCAAATTCCAACACAAGTGTTGTATTTCCACAAGCCTGTCAATGATTGTAAAGATGGTGCAGTACCAGGCAGGGTTTCCTTCTGTTTCCCAAATGGGTGTTCTGGATCAGCCCCTTCCTGAAGCCCCCGAATCACAACACTCACTTCCTCAAAGGTCCTCCTAAAAAGGTGGTCGCATTCCTCCACCTTAGTCATCTTCTTTGAGAATATACGGTCATTCTAGTCTTGGCTCTTGGGTGTGAATTTGAGAATTATAAAGATCTATTTAAAAGTTTAGCTGCTGCGTGGGAGACAGATGAACCTCTAGAACCCTTGTGAGCAGTGCTACCCTGTCCTACGGGGTCGTTGTGAGTCAGAATTGAATCAATGGCAGCGGATATTTTGGATGAAAAAGATTGTATCATCATTTATTGAAATTACACTGAATTCAATGGGTGAAGACTGGTATCTTTCTACCCAGGAATTTGCCCTCTTTATGACTTTTCTTTAATAGTTTCCTTAAAAGTGTTATAATTTTTCAAAATGATTTTGCTCATTCATTCTTGGAGTTGTTCTTAGTTATCTTACACTCTAAAGGAGCCCTGGTGGTATAGTAATTATGCATTGGGTTGCTAACTTCAAGGTCAGCAGTTCAAACCAGCAGCAGGCTAGGGGGAGAAAGGTAGGGCTTTCTACTTCAGGTAGTTTATTGTGCTAACTTGGCCAATAAACACATGTGTGGTTAATTGAAGGGCGGAGGGATAAATGGTTCAGTGAACCTCGCCTTTCTAGTTCTAGGGTCTCTTGCTTTGTGATGCTTGGACCAGGGTGCAGCTGCCTTAGCCAGTTCCCTGCTTCAGTTGGCAAGGCTCACTTCCTGCACGACATCCCTGAGGAGAAACCACATGGACTTACCCTGATGCAGCCCTGGGTGCTGGAGCAGCCGTGTGGAGATCCCTGCCAGCGCTGAGATGCTTACAAGCTCACTGACTCGGCTTTCCTCCTGCGGTCAGCAGGTCAGCATCATAGTGTGTGTTTTTTAAGTTGGAGGAGGACTCTGGATTGGTGTCAGACATATGGGTTAATGATGGACTTGTGGGTTTGGGCAGCACTGTGTTGGGGTGTTTTCTTGATGTGCACTTAACCTTTATATAAATCTCTCTCTTATACATGAGTTTCTGTGGATTTGTTTCTCTAAAGTACCCAGATTGACACAAGAGTTCGTTAAAGAGTTGTGGTCACAGAAACCCACAGAGGCAGTTCTACTCTATCTTATAGGGTTGCTATTTTCTGGCATTTATTTGGTGGTTATGAGGTTTTTTGCTTTGTTTTTGGTGCTGATCTGAAAGAGTCCTGGTTACACAATGGACTGTTCAGCTGTCCCTGATTTGAAAGGCAGTGCTTCCAATCATCCATCATTGGCTCTTATTTTGGCTTTGGATTTATTATAGATCCTCTTTATCAGGGTAGGAGAGGTCTTCCATGCTTTGCTATCTAAAAGATGGATGATGTGAATCCACCAGCAGCTGTGTGAGCAGTCTGTAAAAATTTCTCACCTCAGAACACTGTGGAGCAGATCAACGTTTTTCTGTTGGGCTGCAATGAGTTTGGTTTGGGTTGACCTTGCTCTGATAAAATGCTTTTATTTAAAACTGAGTTTTCTAATAATTTTTGTTTCATAAAATTCACTTTGACTTAATTTATTTTATAATAAGCAACCCATTTAACCATCTAATGAATTGTAAAAATGTGTACTCAAATTTTCAAGTTGAAGTTTTTTGTACCTCGGTAGTGATATCTTTTTTCAATCACCGCAGCTTATTTCTTACTACCCATTATTTATATGCTTGTTTCTTCTTATTTTGCTTCATTGCATCATGTAGGACCCTGAGAAAACTGTGAGATAGAAGGACAATAGCAGTCAGTTTATGGTTTTTCTGATTTGAAAGAAAATTCTTTGCTCAGCTGTTTGAAGGAGATTTATTGTAGATACTCTTGATCAGGTTAGGGGACCTTTCTTCCATTCCTCATTTATTAAGAGATTTGTCATAATGACGATCATATATTACTGAGTATTTTTTTTTTGCATATGCTAGACATAGCTTCACAAACGTATTTGGCCTACCACCACATTTCAGTGCCCCCTGGCAACTAAAGGTATTTGTACTATAGCCCATTATCTAGGATAAAGTGTATGTACCTGTTTTGCACACTGCCCCTCCTCTCCCCACCCCACCCCCAATCATTCCAGTGTCCCCCAGGGGATCAGTATTAGCTACTTTTTGAAACGTTCTGAGATTTCAATTTTAAAATTTCTATAATGTTAAAATTACGTGCCATTTGAATATTTGAGATTTTATCTACTTAATTTCATCTGGCCTGTTATTTTATTTGTGTGAGAAAAAGTCTGTGATTGATGATTTTATTTATTTAAAGGTTGTAGTAATGTTCAGTTTAAGGATATTTTTCTTTATAATTTTGATAATTCTTATTTTCAAGGAATTTTTCTTATTTAATTAAGCTGTCATCTTTATTTGGCATGAGGTTTCAGAGAATATTTTATTTTAGAAATTTCCATTAATCTGCAAATTTTAGTCTTTTTAATTCTTAATATTTTATTATGCTGCTTCTAATTATTCAAAGAATTTACTATTGATACTCTAATTTATTGTTTATTTGCTTTCTTCTTATTATTTTCATTTCTCATCTTAATTATTTCCTTTTACCTTTTATATTTACATTGCTTCCTTAAAAATTCATTTGTCCTGATCATTAATTCTTTTTTAAAATCTTTATCTGTAATTAAAAAAATCATTTTATTGGGGGTTTGTACAGATTTATCATAATCCATACATACATCCATTGTGTCAAACACATTTGTACATATGTTGCCATCATCATTTTCAAAACACTTTTCTCTACTAGAGCCCTTGGTATCAGATAATATGTGCCCCCCCCCACCCTCCCTCCTTCATGAATCCTTGATACTTTATAAATTATTATTATTTTCCAAGTCTTACACTGGCCGCTGTCCCCCTTCACACATTTTTCTGTTTTGTGGGGTTATATGTAAGTCATTGCCATTGTGTTCCCTCTTTTTCACCCCACTTTTCTCTCTGGGTATTGCTATTCTCATTATTGGTTATGAGGGATTTATCTATCCTAGATTCTCTGTGTTTCTACCTCTTATCTGAGCCAGTGTGAATACTCTAGTTTTGTCAGATTTGTAAGTTAGAAGTGGGTTCGTGATAGTGGGGGAGGGGGGCGGTGGAGGAAGCATTAAAGAACTAGAGGAAAGTTGTATTTTTCATTGGTATTATACTGTGCTTTGACTTGCCTATCTCTTCCTTGTGACCCTTCTGTAAAGGGATGTCCAATTGTCTACAGAGGGGCTTTGAGTCTCCACTCCACACTCCCCCTCATTCACATTGACATCAGTTTTTGTTCTGCATTTTCGATGCTTGATACCTGATCCCATCAATACCTCATGATCAAACAGGCTGGTGTGCTTCTTCCTTGTGGACTTTGTTGCTTTTCAGCTAGATGACCACTTGTTTATCCTCAAGCTTTTAAGACCCCAAATGCTAAATCTTTTGAAAACCTGTAACCATCAGCTCTCTTCACCACATTTGCTTATGCATCCTTTTTGTCTTCAGTGATCATGTCGGGAAAGTGAGTATCATAGAATTCCAGGTTACTAGAACAAAATGTTCTTGCCTTGAGGGAGTATTTGAGTAGAGGTCCAATGTCCATCTGCTATCTTAATACTTAGCGTATAAATATATGTACATGGATCTATTTCCATATATATTCATACATACACGAATACATGACTATATTTAGGCCTCTATAAATGTCCTTTGCCTTCGAGTTCCTTCCTCTATTTTCTTCTACTTTCCTCTTGTCCTACTATCATGCTGAGCCTTCATTTGGGTTTAAGTAATTCCTCTTGGCTACATTGCCCTTGATCAAACCCTACCAGGTATCCTTCCTCGCCATTGATTTAGGAACTTGTTGCTCCTTTGTCCCTGGGTTTGTTGACACTCACTTCCTTTCCCCTGCTTTTCCTTCTTTCCTGTCCCCCCCTAGAATCTTCAGTCCCATTGTTTTCAACTCCAGATTGTTTATCCCACCTATCTTAACTAGGTAGACATGCAGAGGCAATAATAAGCACTAAAACAAGGCAGAGCAAAGCAAAACAACAAAAGAAATCAACAACAACAAAACTCCGGTTTGATTTTAAATCTGAAAACCAAAACCAAACTAACTGTCCTTGAGTCTACGCTGACTCACAGGGACTCTGTAGGAAAGGGTAGAAATGCCCGTGTAAGTTTCTGAGCTTGCAACTTTTTCCTGGAGCAGGAAGCCTCATCTTTCTCCTGCAGAACCTGGTGGTTTTGAACTACTGACCTTGAAGTTAGCAGCCCAACACATAAACACTGCTTAGTACTACTAGGGCATTTGCCATCTCACTATTTTTATAGAAGTAAGTTAGTAAAATTAATTATATTCATTATGTTGGGCAATCATTACCATCATTCATGTTCAAATTTTTCCATTTCTCTATGTAGAAGGTGCAGTGCCTTAGATAGACCTTAGTTTAGTGCAATTTTTTCAAATTATGTTTTCCTCTGTTTTTCAAGGCCATCTAGTCAGCTCCGACTCATAGTTACCCAATGCACAATAGAACGAAAGAATGCACCATCGTGAACCATCTTCTGAGTGGCAGTCTCAGAACCCACAATTGTTATTATACTTAAGCCCGTAGATGCAGCCTCAGTGTCTAGCCATCTCATTGAGGTCTTTCCTCATTTTGGGGCCCCCTCCATGTTACCAAACATGATATCTTACTCCAGCTACTGGTGTCTCCTGACAATAGGTCCAATGTACATAAGGTGATGTCTTGGCATCCTTGTTGCTAAGGAGCCATCTAGTCTTACTTCTGCTACAGAATGGCTTGTTTTGTTTTTTAGCAGTTCGTGGTACTTTTGATATTTTTCTCCAGTACTGCAATCCAAATGCATGCGTTCTTCTTTGACCTTCCTTATTCAATGTTCAACTTTCACGTGCATATGATGCAGTGGAAGAGATCATGGCTTGGATCAGGCCCACCTTAGTCCTAAAAGTGTAACATCTTTGTTCTTCAATAATGAAAAGGAGTCTTGTGAAATAGATTTAGCTAAGGCAGGATATCTTTTGATCTCTTAACTTCTATGAGCATTGATGGTGGATCCAAGTAAGTCATAACCCTTGACAACTTCAACCTTTTCTCCTTTTGGTCAAGTTGTGAGGAATTTTGTTCTTCCTTGCATTGAGCTGTCATCCACACTGAAGGCTACAATCCTTGATCTTCACAAGCAAGTGCTTCAAGTCCTGCTCACTTTCCACAAGGAAGGTTCTGCCATCTGCCTACCCAAATTGGATAATAACCCTTCATCCCATCCTGATGCTGCACTTTTCTTCATAGAATCCAGATTTTCTGATGATTTGATCAGCATACAAATTGAACAACTATGGTGAGAGGATATAGATACAACCCTGATGCACACATTTCCTGATGTAAAACCTTATTATATTTGCAGAATTGCCTCCTGATTCATGTACAAGTTCCTCATAAGTACAATGAAGTGCTCAAGAATTCCCATTCTTCTCAGGGTAATGGCCATTTTAGTAGGTCCACACAATTGAACGCCTCTGCATAGTCAATGAAACAGAACTCAACATCGTTCTGGTATTTTCTGCTTTGAGCCAAGTTCCATCTGACATCAGCAATGATGTCCCTTGTCCCGAGTCCTCTTCTGAATCTGGCTTGAACTTCAGGCAGTTCCCTGTTAATATACTGCTGCAACCATTGTTGGATAACTTAAGCAAAATATGACTGTGTGCAATGTCAATATCGTTCTAGAGATTGAGCAGTCTGTTAGGTCACCTTTCTCTGGAATGAGCAGAAGCATGTATCTCTGTCCATCAGTTGGCCAGGTTCCAAATTTCCTGGCATAGACAAGTGAGTGCTTCCAGTGCTTCTTCAGCTTTTTGAAACATTTCACTTGGTCTTCTTTCAATTCTTGGGCTCTTATTTTTGGCTAATGCTTTTAGTGCAGTTTGATTTGTTTTTTTCCTTCAGCACCATTGGTTCTTACTTATGCTACCTCCTGAGACTGTGGACTGTCAACGAGTTTCTCTGTTCTCCTTGACATGGCATATTATTGCTATCCTACAAGTTTTAATAAGCATGTTCCTTTAGTGCAAACAACACACACCAGGCCTGCTAGTATTGGGGGAAAAGTAGGATCAGGAGTACAGCTCCTCATTGCCCTCTCTCCTTTGGGGGTTTCAGGCCACAGTTTTGAGTGTTGCCATGCTTCAGAAAAGGAACCTCGCACCTGGGTCCTAAGGACTAGGAAGCATGGACTCTTCCTCTGGTAGAGCATAGTCGTGACAGGACTGCACTAAGACCCGGCATAACCTGAGCTCCAGAAGGACCAGCTTCATCCTTGGGTTCAATAAAGTATGTGGGACTTCAGCCCTGGCTGACCACAGTGCATTTCCCCAAGTGCAGAGCCTTAGTTGGTTTCCTGGAGCAGCTGCAGAGATGCTTGTGTGTTCTGAGATACCAGCCCAAGACGCAGGTCATCAGTATTCTTTTAGTGAATCCTTACTGGTAAAGATTCTTTCAGCGCCATCCAGCTATTCTATAGTAAAAAACATGTAACACCCCATTTGCCAGTCAACATTTTTCACAATGTACAATTCCACTGATACTTTTTATCTAAGTCAAATGTTTGCATTTCTTCCAATTCTCATTATTTCCCTTTCAAACATACCAGCAACTTGAGGTAAGTGAAGTTTACATACACTTCCTCAGGATTCCTCCTTAATTCAATAGTTATAAACATTTTGCTATAATTTCTCTTTCTATACATTTATCTATTTACCTAGCTAATTTCAGTTTTTGCTAAATCTTATGAAATATGTTACAAACATCATGAAACCTAGTCTCCTAAAAATGAGGTTATTATTTATATACTTTCTGATTACTGCTGATATTGAATATAATCATAGCAATTATGTAAGATTACTCCCCCCTGCCGAACCATTTTGGGGAGTCAAGACTGATATAATACCACACTGTTACAATCTTTATTCAAATTCTTTATCTACCAGAACTTTGAAATTATTACTCCTTCTGCTTCCATAGGTTATGGGAAATGGTTAGGTTAATGTATCAGTCATTCTGAGACAATTTGTAATTTTTTCCCAGATGTATTGAATTTTTTCTGTATCTGTGATGTTTTGATAGTTTCAATACATGATGATTAGGTCTACATTTTTTTTTCAAAAAATGAATGAACAAATTCTTCAAGATTACAACAGAATACTCTTCAGAAGGAATAATGGGGAGATGTTGATTTGTTTACTTTGGACTCATGATTGGGACAGTCCGATTATTAGATGACAGCATGCTTGATAAAGCATGATAAAAATAAGTGAAAATGAGGGGAACCCTCCATGAGAAAGAGTGACACAGCAGCCACAAGGGACTCCAACATACCAATGGTCATGGGAATAGATAAGTACCAGGCAATTTTTTGGGGGGTGTTGCACATGCAGGCAGTATGAGTTAGAACCAACGTGGTGGCAGCTAACCACACTCACACAGATGAGGAAGCCAGGCTGGCAGTATGAACCTCAATCCCATGCCAAGTTTAAAGCTGTCATCCCTGGTTGAGTCATGTGACCTGGAGGGAGAGATTGCAACATCCAACAGAATCAGGAGCTGATGGAAGAGCAGCAGGGAAGCCTTTTAAAAGGGGGAAGCTTTGGTCAGCGGGGCTTGTGAGTTTGTTTGTTTGTTTTTGTAATGGGCTGAGTAGTGAGCCAGCATGAGGAAGCCTTAAGAGTGGATTTGAAACTGCAAAAAAATCTAGTGAGGCCCATGATTCATTTTAAATGCAAACAATACAAGAATAAGTAAGAGAGCAATGTCACAGTGGCATAGAAACCTTTTATTAAACAAAATTATCAAAATGTGAAGCTATTGTTTCTTAACATATAATGCATGTAGCTCTTGATCATTTGGGTAGGAGGGCCAAGAAGAAATGACATCCAGTAGCAACACACACACTTGGCTCCCAAATTGTTGGTCCTAAACCAGTCTCCAAAAAAGGGACTGTATTAGTCTGGGTACTTTAGTGAACAAATCCATAGAAACTCAAATATAAGAGAGAGTTTTATATAAAGTTTAAGTGCACATCAAGAAAACATCCCAACCCAGTGCTACCCAAGCTCACAAGTGCAAGATTAATCCATTAACCCATATGTCCAACACCAATCCACAAAGTCCTCCTCCATCTCACAAAACACACTATGATGCTGACTGCAGGAGGAAAGCCGAGTCAGTGAACGTGTAAGCATCTCAGCGCTGGCAGGGGTCTCCACACGGCTGCTCCAGCACCTAGGCTGCATCAGGGTAGCTCCATGTGGCTTCTCTTCAGGGGGATGTCTTACAGGAAGTAAGCCTTGCCAGCTGAAGCAGGGAAGTGGCTGAGGCAGCTGCACCCTGGTCTGACCATCACAAAGCAAGAGACCCGAGAACTGGAAAGGTGAGGCTCACTGAGTCATTTATCTCTCTGTCCTTCGTTTAATCCCACATGTGTCTATCGGCCAGGCCAGGTTGGCACAATAAACTAACTAACTCAGGGACCAAAGCTCCTGGGAGGAATATCTGATTCTACAAGTTGGGCAGGAGCTATTCAGATGAGACTGGAGCACCTTGAGGTGCTGAATAAAACATTGCAAACAAAGACAGAACAATACTGGGGGCATATGAAAGGGACACGGGAGTCAAAAGATAGAGCACAAACCACCATGGTGAAGTTGGAATTATTTTTGGTAAAACTGGAGCAATCTCAGAAGTAGCTACAATACAAAGTAATATTGATTTATGACCTAATTACTCACCTCTACCAATGTTTATGTCACTTCTTGACATGAATTTCTGTCTGTATATCCACATGAGTTTTACTGGTTTTTCTTCTCTAGTGTACTCATTCCAAAAGAGGGACTAATGAGTAATTTTACAGTGGAAAATAGGTCAAACTTAACCTCAGCCAGGTAATTAAGGTCAACATCACAATAATACTTCACAGTGAGACTATGAACCTATGATATGATGTGAGGAAAACAATATGTTATCTCCATGGTCTTCTAGCCCCAAACTCATACCCTCAATTGAACCAGAAGAAAACATTAGACACATTTCCATCAGTGGACATTCTACAGAACACATGACCACCATGTCTCAAAACTTCCAAGATCATAAACAACCTCCAAGATGATCAATAACAGCCAAGAGAAGTCTATAAAGATGTGGCAGCTAAAGGCAATGTGGTATCCAGGTTGTATATATAAAAATACATTAGGTAAAAACAAAGGCCACCTGAGTGAAGCATGAACTTTAGTTAATAATGTATCGATACCTTGCTGCCATGGAATCACTGCTGATCCATAGCCACCTTGTGTGGGATTCTGAGACTGTTTAGCTGTTTACAGGAGTAGAAAGCCCAGTGTCTCGCCCATGGAGCAGCTGGTGGATTCGAACTGTAGACCATGTGGATCACAGCCCAACCAGTATCAAAATGTGTCCATAATTGCACCAGAGTTTTACCATATTAATGTAGATGTTAAATGAGTAGAGATAAATGATTAGGGAACCGTGCATTTTCTTTGTTGTGGTGTTTTTTTTCCCTTTAAAATCTAAAAAATAAGGTTTGTTCTTCAAAATAAAATAAAGATACCTTCCATATGTCATGAGGTGTGCTCTTGGATTATGGACTGTTTACCACAGTGAACTAAAGAACATTGGTGTGCAAGTTCATCTACCATATATACTCATGTATAATCTGATTATTTCAGCAAATTAAAAAAATAAATCATTTCATTGGGGGATCTTATAGCTCTTATAACAATCCATACATCAATTATATCAAACACATTCATACATATGTTGCCACCATCATTTTCAAAACATTGTCTTTCTACTTGAGCCCTTGGTATCAGCTCCTCTCCCCCCTCCCACTTTCCTGACCCTTTGATATATTATGAATTATTTTCATATCTTACATCAGCTGCTGTCTCCCTTCACCCACGTTTCTGTTGTTCAACCCCGTTGGGGGAATATGTCGATCCTTGTACTCGGTTCCCCCTTTCTCCTCTCCCTACCTTCCTGCTACCCTCCGGCTGTCATTATGCCCATTATCGCTCCTGAGGGGGTTGTCTGTCCTCTGATCAGTGTGTTGAGAGCTCTTATCTGTACCAGTGTACATGCTCCAGTCTAGCTGGGTTTCTAAGGTAGAACTGGTGTCATGATAGTGGGGGGATAGAAGCATTAAAGAACTAGAGAAACATTGTGTGTTTCATCGGTGCTATACTGCACTCTGGCTGACTGGTCCCTTCCTTGTGACCCTTCTGTGAGTTGATGTCCAATTGTGTACAGATGGGCTTTGGGTCTCTAATCCATTCCCACTTGTTCAGATTGGTATGATTGTTCTGGGTCTTCTGATGCCTGATACCTGATCCTGCCAACATCTTGTGATCACACAGGCTAATGTGCTTCTCCCATGTGGTCTTTGTTGCTTCCCTGCTAGATGGCTGCTTGTTTATCTTCAAGCCTATAAGACTCCAGACACTATATCTTTTGATAGCTGGGCGCCATCAGTTTTCTTCACCAGTTTTGTCTTCAGCAATCATGTTGGGAAGGTAAACATCACAGAATGCCAGGTTATTAGAAGAAAGTGTTCTTGCATTATGGTAGTATTGGAGTAGAGGCCCAATGTCCACCTGCTTCCTCAGTTCTTAACATATAAATGTATGTACATAGTCCTATATTCCAATTGTCATATATTAATACAGTCACTTATGTATATGCCTATATTTATACCTTTGTAAATGTCCTTTGACTCCTATTTCTCTCCTCTATTTCCTTTTATTTTCCTCTTGGCCCACTATGCGGTTTGACCTTCATTGGACTCTCAGTAATTTCCTTCGCTCTCAGCACATTTGTATGCAGTAATTAGGGGCCTTGGCTAATATTCAGGTTGACTTATATTCGAGTATATACGTTATATGAAAGTCTGTATCCTGGGGTGAGGACCAGGTAATATGGCAGGGATGAGACCAAATACAGAGATATAGATGTCAGACAACTAAAAAGGAGGTGGGGAATGGAAAAATAATAATAATAATAAAGAAATGGGTAGCGAGGGCACTAACCCACCCAAGGGGAGGGTATTGTTTATATCTCCACACGGAAAGAGGGACCAGACTTCAACCCAGTGCTCCAAGATACTAATGCAACATGCCAGCGTGGAGTAGGGAACCATTAGTGAGGTCTTGGGGGCAGGCCCCAATCCCAACTACTAAGTGGACACCTGCCCCTCCCCACAGAAGAATTTATTTCAAAGGACAGCATTGAATCTGCAGCTCCAGGAGAGGGAAATATCTGATCGGAGCACACAGGAGCAGATGAAGGGGGAGGAGGGGAGAGTGGAGCACATCATGGCCCACCAGGCCCTAGGACGATGATCCCAATTAGAGTAGCTAGTCGACAGAGAGGACCACATGGCCAGCCCCAGTAGAAGACTTGACACCCCTCACTGACCCATAGCCCTACCAGGGACAACACCAGAAACCCAATGTGGGAATTGCCCCTGATCTGATCCCGCCACACTGAGGCAAAACACTAGGGGGTGCAACAGAATAGCAAGGGGATGAAGCGGCGAGGTCCCCAGTGAATATTGAAGGTGGACTTTGGCACCAGGGCGTGGTGCACCAACAAACTGCACTGGAAAATACTCCGAAAGGCCAACAAACAATCCTTGAATGAACTACAAGCTTTTCTTTCTTGTTGTGTTTTTTTTTTTTTTGGTTTGTTATTGGTTTGTTACTGTCATTGTCATTGGTTTGTTATTGTCATTGTTTTGATGTATATTGTTGCTTGGTTTTGCTCTGTCTTGTTTTTGCTCATGTTATTATCTCCACAGGTCTGTCTAAATAAGATAGGCTGGATGGACTATCTGGGAGAGAAAATAATGGGACCGACAGTTCCAGGGGGACATGGAGAGGGGGATGTGGGAAAGGAAGTGGTGTTAACAAACTCAGGGACAAGGGAACAACAAGTGACCCAAATCGGTGGTGAGGAGGGTGTGGGAGAGATCTGGTAGGGCGTGATCAAGGGTAATGTAACCAAGAGGAATTCCTGAACCTCTGGTGGGGACTAAGCATGATAGTAGGACAGGAGGAAAGTCTAAGGAAATAGAGGAAAGAGCTGTGAAGCAAAGGGCATTTATAGAGGTCTACATAAAGACATGTATAGATGCAAATACATTTATATATGAGGATGGGGAAATAGATCTATGTGCATATATTTATAGGTTTAGTATTAAGGTAGCGGTATGACATTGGGCCTCCACTCAAGTACTCCCTCAATGTAAGAATACTTTCTTCTATTGAATTGGCATTCCATGATGCTCATCTTCCTGACACAACCACTGAAGACAAAGCGGGTGAATAAGCAAATGTGGTGAAGAAAGCTGATGGTGCCCATCTATCAAAAGATATAGCGTCTGGGGTCTTAAAGTCTTGAAGGTAAACAAGTGGCCATTTAACTCAGAAGCAACAAAGCCCACATGGAAGAAGCACACCAACCTGTGTCACCAGGAGGTGCTGAAGAGATTAGGTATCAGGCATCAAAGAACAAAAAATCCGATCATTGTGTGCTCACCTCCATGATATCGCTGAAGACAAAGGCGGTGCATAAGCAAATGTGGCGAAGAAAGCTGAGGGTGCCCAGCTATCAAGGGCTATAGCCCAGCTATAATGTGTGGGGTCTTAAAGGCTTGAAGGTAAGCAAGTAGCCATCTAGCTCAGAAGCAATAAAGTCCACATGGAAGAAGCACATAAGCCAGCGTGATCATGAGGTGTCAAATGGATCAGGTATCAGGCATCATCAGAACAAAAAAATCTTACCATAGTGAATAAGGGGGGGAATCCAGAGTGGAGACCCAAAGCCCATTTGTAGGCTACTGGACACCCCCTTACAGAAGGGTCTCGGAGAGGAGACGAGCCAGTCAGGGTGCAATGTAGCAACGATGAAAAATACAGCTCTCCTCTAGTACCTAATGCTTCATCCCCCAAACCCATCCCTGACTATCATGATCCCAATTCTACCTTGTAAGTCTGGCTAGATCAGAGGATGTGCTCTGGTATAGATAGGAACTGGAAACACAGGGAATCCAGGACATATGATCCCTTCAGGACCAGTGGTGAGAGTGGTGATACTGGGAGGGTAGAGGGAAGGTAGGTTGGAAAGGAGGAACTAATTACAAGGATCTTCATGTGACCTCCTCCCTAGGGGATGGACAACAGAAAAGTGGGTGAAGGGAGACGTCAGACAGGGCAAGATATGAGAAAATAATAATTTATAAATTATCTAGGGTTCATGAGGAAGGGGAAAGTGGGGAAGTAGGGGAAAAAGTGAGGAACTGATGCCAGGGGCTTAAGTGTAGAGCAAATGTTTTGAGAATGATGGGGGCAATGAATGTACCAATGTGCTTTACACAATTGATGTATGTATGGACTGTGACAAGAGTTGTCTGAGCCCCTCATTAACAAACATAATGATTTATAGTTTTAGAAACAACAGGGACAGTTCTGCTCTGTCCTAAATGACTACCATTAGTCAAAATTGACTTGATTTCAGTGATATTTAATTTTTCTTTCTGTAATATAGGTATCTGATATCAGTCAGGATGGACTGCATCATACTATATTAGCTTACTTTACAAAATAGTGTTTATTTGAATATTAAAAAAAAAACCCAAAAGTTTGTATTTCAGGCTGCCTGAAAGGCAAACACAAAGGACTTTCCATCATCATTTTCTGCTCTATTCCCATTCCCTTTGTGTTTGTTACTGCAAGAACTCTCCAAGGAGAACAAAGGGGCAGGTCTTCAGAGTTCTGAGCACTTTGTGTACCTGTTTCACACAATTCTCAGGCAGCTTTCTAGGTTTGTAAGAGAAAAAATTATGCTCAAAGAAGTTAAAATATTTTATTAACATTTTTTTAAAAATGATGCTCATTTAAGAGTTGAACTCAAATTGGTTTCCACATTCCCAGAGTAGTTTCCAAATCATTTAGTGTTGTTTTATCCATATAGCTATCAATGAGCTTAAATTCTATCATAACGTCAATGGATTCTGGCAGACTTACTCAAAGTGTAAGACGTAGCTGTAGTTTATTTTCATGTAATATTTACAATGAAATTAAGATAACTGGCTCTTTATTTTTTTAATATCCAGAAACACTTCGTCCTTTTCTCTGAATTAATATTTTATCTAATTATGAACCTCATAGTCTTCATGGTCACCGTAACAAGGAATGCAGTGCAGGAAGTATCTTAGAAGAGTTCAACACATGACACATTTGTACATTTACAAAAAATCTAGTACATTTGTTTTTAACCTCCACTGTTTTTCCTCTCAGATATGTCTGTTTGTATTACATTTAATAGTCGGTTCCAGAAAACTCTATCAACTATATTTGCTATAATTATATTAGGGATTTCTGAATACATTCCCTTGAAAGGTATTTCAAAAGATTGAATGTGCATGAGAAGGAAGCACTTATCCAGGGATTTGAAGTTCAAATTCTACCCTTGACTTTGCCCCTAACCTAGACTTCAGGCCTTGGAAGGCTTGCAAGGCCTCTGACAGTCTGCTTTTACTCATTTGTAGGAATAAGAAAGACCAGATTACCTATGACCACGCATCCTTCATTTCTGTTCTGTGATATTCGAACTTCTTTCTTCGGCTTCGTTCGGTACTCCAGCTGCTTTCATACTATGAAATTATAGAAATAAGATGAACATATGAAGTCAAAATGTTCTGCTACTGGAGTTCCAGTTTAGACATATCTATGAGAAACAAAGTATTTGAACAGGTCTGCAATAGTAGATACTTCGCTTCCTTTAATTAGCTTGTCTGCCATTCAACACAGTGGGATCTGCTCTACAAGTTAAATTCAAAGCAGAGCCATCAGCTCAGAAGTTTGGGAACTGGTTTTGAGGGTTACTAAAGGATCATCTTGGTAGTTTTTTTTTTTTCCTCAGAGGACACAGAGCGACCATGAAGCTTATCATAAAAGTGTTCCAAGAAAATGGAAACTTGTGCTGGTAATAAAAAAGACCAGGAAAATTGTGCTGAATATTTTTTTTCCTATCACAACGATGCCTTTGCACATTCTTCCAGAGTAGCAAGGACGGTCTCATAAGCATCCCATTGGGAAACCTCGCCCCTTCTACTCAACAGGCTTGACCTTGCCCCTTCCGATTTCCTTTTAATTCTCTAAACTCAAAGAACGTTTCAAAGGTACATGGTTGTTCAAGGATGACCAAACTGTCATTTTGAAGTGGAGTAAATCAAAGAGCATGGAATTCTTCTAGCAATGATTAGAGAGATGGAAACACCAGTGTTAGAAGTGTATAGACTGGCATGGAAGGGTATGTTGGAAAACAACACCGTCATCTGTGGGTATTTTTTGCCTAATAAATGTTTTCATGATTTTGTAGTAAGACCTTTTAAATCATCCTGGTATAATTTGTAAACCAGGCTTCTCAAGCTAGAGAAGGACATCTCCTTGGTTTGGGGCTGGTCATGAAGGACTTGGGATTGTCTTTTGAGAGAGATTCTTTTCTTTTAGCTTAGAATGCCTGGTGGCATGTGTTGCCTATTAGGGAAGAGAAAATAGGGTTGATCCTAATTGGTAGAAGGAATAACTTTCTATTTGAAATAAAAGGGGTTGTGCCCTAACAGAAAAGTTGGTGAAAGTAAGAAATATATTCTTGACTCTATTCGCTCCGGCTTTCTACCTGAACCAACTAACGCCTTGTGAAATTTTCCACATTAAACTTTCAGTTCCAGTAAAGTTCATAGCAGCCTCTAAAACTGTACTTGGAGGTGACAACATGGCATTCCTTTGGGTCTGATGTATTGAGGCTTAGAGCGTGAGGGCTAAAACGGCTTCCCGAGAGAAGAAAACATACAGTTATGTTTCCACCATCTGCCCACAACTTAAATACAAAACTAAAAATCCTTGATAGATGCTGCTACGCATGACTGCTAATTCTTCTAAAAAGCCACCAAACAGGTCACCGACAGAAGAGAAAACCAAGGTTCATGGCACAGTAAATAACTTACTCAACTTCACCCAACTCTAAAGGTTTCAGTCTTTAAAACGAGCCCCTACCTCCTCTCACTCACTTCTGTTCAATTTGGTCCACTCCTGTTCATGCTTCCAGCTTGCCTCTGAGAGATCTTATTTTGACCTTTGGGATAACATGAATTATTACCTTTTTTGTCAGGGTTACATTGTGTGGATCACACTATATTTCATTTCCCTGTTCATATATCTTTCTCTTCTACAGGCCAGGGAATGTCTGGAGAACAGGGGCAGTGTTTTATTGGTTCTGGATCCTTCGGTACCTGGCAAATGGTAAATGCCCAAAAACCACTTGCTCGGCCCAAGTCACATAATTAATTGGCCTCCGAGTCAGAACTAAATCCAGACCTCTTGACTCCCAGGCCAGAACTCTTTCACCACTGCATTATTACTTTTAGACGTTTAATCACATCCAATTTCCAGACAATTATTCCTCATAAAACCTCCTTGTTCCCTCACCCCGAAGCCTGCACATTATTTCTGTGAGCAGAGGGAAGGTTTTAATCACAATTGCCATGATTTTAGTCTATTGAAGACTGACTGGATGCAAGACACGGGCCTACTAAGTGCTAAGCTCTTTCATGTGAATCATCTCCTTTAACTGTGATGACTCCTAGAGGTTACTGCTGATGCTAGCCACGAGTCAGGGATAAGGTGCCTGGGTAATAGAGATGGAAGTCAATTGAACTGGGCTCTCAAGGCTGAAGGCCTAGGTAACAAATTTATGATGTTTTATCAAGGGGTTATGATTTCAAAGATGAGACTTCAGAATTATGAGAGAAAGCAAATAATTCTCCTGTAGTCAATATCTATGCTTTAATCACTTGTTTATGAGATACTGAATAACATTAATAACAAAAACAGCCACCCTGAAATACCTTGGATGTGTTTATCCTTCCATGCGTTCCCAAAGGCGACTTCCAGGAAGACACCAGCTCCTTTTGTTCCCTGCAGGCGTCCATCCTGAGTTTTTGAAACCGGTTGCGGAGCACATCCCAGGCTGAATCTGTGAATACTTTGGTTTCTTACAAGGTCATGTGGAGGATAAGATTAAGAGCATTCCTGGGAGATTATGCTCAGGCCGTACAAACCTGAAAAAACCATTGATAACGGCTTAGCTGCATTGCTCTGAAGATTTTGGTCTCTTGGGACCTTCGTGCACGTAATCAGAAGGGTCAGAGGCTTGAGTCACTCTATTGTCTCTTTTGTCTTGCTGGGGATTTTGAATCTTTCCTGGAGATTAAAATGCAATGGCGCTATGTGTTGCGACCAAGGAAAAGTATCAGACATCATATCCTGAGGCATTACAGGATATCCATGACATTATGCACAAACACGGAAAAGGGCTTGATACCAGCTAGTAATTTAAGATACATAAATCCATCTCTATCTGTATACATTTGAAAGTAAAAGAATCCAAGGCAGCAATTTGGCATAACCCGAGTCAGACAGAAAAGCAGTCACCCAACAAGAAGGAGTACAGATGCTAAGGGATGAGAACTCTGGAGAAGAGCATGGGGAAGGATTATCAGCAGGAGGGAGGAAAGCAACCCGTTTCCCAGGAGTCCGTTGTAACTTTGGGCGACCCACATGGGTCAGAGCAGAATTGTGCTCCCCTGGGTTTTCGGTGACCAATTTTCAGAACCAGCTTTCCAGGCTTTTCTCCTAAAGGTACGTCTGGGTGGTTTTGAACCTGCTGCCTCTTAGCTCGCAGCCCAGTGCGCTGCTTGCAACACCCAGCAGTGTAACTTGGGAACCAAGGATACGTTTAAATTAGGATTCAATTTGGACCGTGAAAGGTATCGTTCCATCAGCAGGGACGTTGGACTAGTTCTATCCTTCTGTAAGTGTTACTCGGTGCTGGCCATGCGTGGGGCCATGGGGATACAATGAGCACACACAGGGGAAATGCTCCTGCTGGCTTAGAGCCGGCATTCGAGGGAAATCGAGTCACACCTAAACATCTATTTTTTCCTCTGTAATCCTTTAAAAATTCTCTCCATGGTATAATGTATCAAAGAGAAGTGATGAAAAGGCACCCTAAGAAAACAATTTAGAGGACTTAACCTGCACTCAGGAGAAAAGATGATTATGTCTGAAATAATAGCACACAGGAACCCCACGAGGATAATTTATCTTTAAGCAGAACGACACGGCTTCCTGAGGTTGATTCAATGGCTTTGTAATCACATGTAAGAAAACTTGATGGTTCTTGTTTCGAAAGGAGCCTTCATACACATCTATTTAAATGGCTTGTTCTGTGATTTGATAAGAAAAGCATAATTTAAAAATTCTGAGTCATTCTCAGAAAGTAAGATCGAGTTTAGCTTATGCCCTTACCGAATGCATTTGGAGCAGAATTGAACAGACGGTCCCATGTTTTGTAGACAGATTCAATGTTAGAGGAACCACACAAAACATGCTGGACATCTACCGTGCAGTCAAACCATGCAGTTTAAACGGAAAGAGGTTGTGAAATGAGCTCCCTAGAGCTTCCACAGATGACGATAGCTCGTACTGCTCTCCTCTGGCACGTGGTCTAGGTGGCTGCCCTCAAATCCCAGCTTTCGGTAGATAGAGGGCCAACATTTGGCCCATAGTTACTGGACTGGTCAGAGGTATATATCCTTCCATTTGGTTAATGCCATAAACCCCTAATCTCTTAATCCCTTGTGACTTCACGTAAATTAAGAGTTTGGGATGCCTTTCTTTAAACCCACTGAAGAAGGTGTATAAAGAGCAAGCCACTATAAGGGAACGACCACTGAGTGCTGGTAGTATACAGTGATTGAGGACCTGAAGTGGATACTCAAACTTAGGGTGCGGGAAATCTACTTAATCTACTTACTTCTATTTGGTAACTTCAATACCTCTTTACTCTATTGCTACCAAAGGTGGGAGTTAGGAATTATGCTTTTTGAGAAAACAGTCACAACAAGGAAAGGTTTGGTTGTTGATTATATTCTGAATAAGCTCTTTTCAATATCAGCAACGCATGGTTTGTCCTTTTGTTATTTATTAGTAAAAAATGACTGAACATTCTGTAAACTAAAGTGACAAATTTCTATTACATAAAAACTCATTGCCATTAAGTGGAACCTAATTCACAGAGACCCAGTGTGGCCTGGAGTAGAACTATGGACCCTGGGGTTTCCTTCTTGCTTTCTTTTAATAGTTTTCCTGACATAAAATTCCCATATCATACACTTCCATAGTTCAGTCACTTTTCAAAGGACTTGCCTATGTAGCATCACAATCAACTCTAGTGCTCCTTTCCTCCTCCTGCACTGATCCTTTGGCTTCCCTGTTCCTTTCACCCTGTCCCTGCCCCCTCATTGTACTGGTTAGTGTCTCTATGGAACCTCTCCTTCTGCGCTTCATAACCTGGGAACCCGGACAGAAATGATAAACAAACAAAATGAAACAGAAAGAAAAAAGTAATATAAAGTAAATTGAAAATAAAGAACAAGAAAGAAAAAACCATTAAATAATAATAATAAAACCAGAGAGGATATTTCTGTCATGAACCAAGTGAGACATATTTAAACCTATGGCAAATTCAGATTGGGTCAACAGGGAGGTCATCTGACCAAGCTTCACATTATGCCTTCGTTCCATCCATCATAATCAATTTATAATATTCTCTGTGTGCTCATGAAGCTGTTTACATCTCTCAACTATGACCAGAGGGGATCTACCAGAGGCAAAATCTGATTAGATACTCTTCCAGATGGGTTTGGGACTCCCTTTGTCCTCCACAGCCTTCTACACATTGAGTGTTCCCAATTTAATATCTGATACTTTGCCCTTTGTCATACTTGGATTTTGTTATTCTCATCTTTGTATGGCACGGGCTGGTGTACTTCCTCCATGTAGGCTTAGATGGCACCTCATTTAGATGGCTACTTGTTTGACTACAGCCTCTAAGACCCCAGGCACTATTGATAGCTGGGCACCATCTGCTTTCTCCACCACACTTTGCTATAGCACCTTATCTTCAGCGATCTTTTCATGAAGGCAAGTATAAGGTTTGTGCTGGCTGATTTTCCAGAAGAAGATCCCAAGACTTTTCTTTTAGGAGCCCCTGGGTGAACCCGAATATTCAACCCTTTGGTAAGAACCCTCAGCCTGTGGATAACCAGCACATTAACTGAGGAGAGGAAAGCAAAAAAAGTAAATTAGTCTCGTCTCCTGGGCCTCCCACTGACCCTTAGTTAATTCTTTATATTTTATTGCCCACAAGAAGCATACACATTTTGGACAGAATGCTTTCTTCCAGGCCTTTATGATTTGATACATACACTGGATATAGACATTTCAGTAATTACAGTGATGGTAGTGAAATATATTTTTCCAGTGCTTACTGTATACCCATGCCTTGTTCTAAACCTTTTCTCTGTCATATCTCTTGACAAAAACAGTCATTTTACAAGATACATAGAGTTATTATTTTCATCTTTTGGATGAAGAAACAGAGGTCCAGAAATGTGGAATTGTTTGTGTAAGGCCGTCCAGTTGGCCATGGGGATTGTCAGCATAAGAATCTAGGCTTTATAAACACTCTCCTACTCATCTGATCTCCTTCCCGTGTTTGTGGATGTTGATCTTTGGGAAGGAGCCATGTAGGAAGGTACCAGGATGGGAAATGGCAACAATAACAAATTTCACTCCTTGCTCCTTGCTTTGGGGCATCTCACGTAGTCACTGATTGTTCTCAAAGAGGCCTTCTCAACAACAAGTGATCCTTTTAATTTCTGCTCCGTCCGTGTCTTGTCTTGGAGGCTTGTCTTTCCCTTCTATTTGCTTTCAGAGAGATGTATCTAACAAAATCAGAGCCAATATCTAAACCACATGGTCACATTTACCTTGGGGTCACTACTCTTGGGGAATTAATAGCGCATGGAAGATTTCTCCATTCTTAGCCAGGAGAAGGGGAATCAGGCAATAAGGAGACCTGTAGGTACTAGAGAGACTGAGACTCCATCACAAGAGGTGTGTTAGTCTGGGTAGACTAGAGAAATGATTCCACGGACACACGTGTATAAGAAAGAGATTTATCTACAAGAGCAATTGAACATTGAGGACACACTCCAACCCAGTCCAGTCCAAGGCCATAAGTTTGATATTAGCCTATATGTCCGATAGGAATCTATAAAGTCCTCTTCAGACTCATGAAACACATACAATGACACTGAATGAAAAAGATCACAGGCCACTGGGTAGAAAGTCTTTGGATCCAGTGTCATTGGAAACATCTGAGTGCTGGCAGGGGTCTCTGCATCAGGGTGGGTCCATGTGTCTTGTCAGCTGCTATGTCCCCCAGGGTGTGAGCAGAGAGTCTCCCAGGAGGAAATCCTGGCTTTTTCAGAATTCTCAGAAGGCCACGCCCACACAGAGGCCCCATTGGCTGTCATCTGACAAGCTAGACTCCACTCCTACACTCTTAATCCTCAAATTGACAAACAATTATATATCTACCACAAATAGGATGCAAGATGTCAGAAAGGAATTTAAAAGAAACCATGTTGAGATAAAATGCCAAAATAAAAGTACAAGGAAAAAAAGTCAGCGAGTCTGAACCACATCAATAGTTAATGGTGGTGGTGGTGGGGAAGATGACCTGCCAAACCAGGAGGGCAACGTAAGGCATAGAGGAATCCATGAAAAGACTGGACTACAGGGCTGCCCCCAATCAGAAGCAACCTGTCCCCCAACTCTGGAAGTGTATGCCGCAGATAACAACACTAGATCTTCTGGTGGGGGGAAGAACCGACCCAACATACCCAGATAGAAGTGGGAGCTAATGAAGAGGAAGGAAAGAGAATCTGGAGCACATCCTGGCCCACCAAGCCTTGAGGGCAATATCCCCGCTCAGAGCAGCCAATGCACAGAGAGGACCATATAACCCGCCCCACTATGAGACACGACATCCTGCACTGAGCATAGCCCTACAGGGGACAACACAGGAGGCACAGTGTGGGAATTGCATGCGATCTGACTCCATCACACCGAGGCAAAACACTAAGGGCATGCAATAGAACAGCTAGGGGAGCAGAGAAAGGAAGTCCGGAGGGAGTCCCAAAAACAGACTTTGGAGCCAGGGAGTGGCACCCCATCAGACTCTACCAGAAAACACTCCTAAAGGTCACCAAACAGACCTGGACCTTTTTACAGGTTTTTCTCTTTTTTTTGTCATTGTTTGTTGTTGTTTTGTTTTGTTGCTTTGTTTTGCTCTGTCTTGTTTTTATGTGCATATTATTATCCCTGCAGGTCTATCTAGATTAAATGGGTTGGATAAATAATCTAGAGGAGAAAACAACAGGAGAGGGGGAGGTAAGGGAAAGGAAGTGGTGCTGACCAACCCAGGGACAAAGAACAACAAGTGATCCAAAATCAGTGGCAAGGACCATGTAGGAGGCCTGGTAGGGCTTGATCAAGGGCGATGTAACTGAAAGGAATTACTGAAACCCAAAAGAAGACTGAGTATGATAGTGGGACAAGAGGAAAATAAAAGGAAATAGAAGAAAGAAGCAGAAAGCAAAGGGCATTTATAGAGGTCTAAATAGAGGCATGTACATATGTAAATGTATTTATATATGATGATGGGGAAATAGAGCTATGTGCATATATTTACATGTTTAGTATTAAAACAGCAGATGGACATTGAGCCTCTACCCAGGTAATCCCTCAATGCAAGACACTTTATTCTATTAAACTGGCACTCCATGATGCTCACCTTCCCAACATGATCGCTGAACACAAATGTGGGCATAAGTAAATGTGGTGAAGAAAGCAGATGGTGCCTGGCTATCAAGAGCTAAAATAGCCCAGCTATCAAGAGATATAATGTCTGGGGTCTTAAAGGCTTGAAGGTAAATAAGAGGCCATCTAGCTCAGAAGCAACAAAGTCCACATGGAAGAAGCACACCAGCCTGTGTGAGCACAAGGTGTCGATGGGATCAGGCATCCTCAGAACAAAAAATAATATCATTGTGAATGAGAGGGTGTGCAGATTGGGGACCCAAAAGCCCATCTATAGGCTACGGGACACCCCCTTATAGAAGGGTTGCAGAGAAGAGTCAAACCAGTCAGGGTGCAGTGTAGCAATGATGAAACATACAACTCTCCTCTACTTCTTAAATGCTTCCCCCCTCCCCACTATCATGATCCCAATTCTACCTTTCAAATCTGGCTAGACCAGAGGATGTACACTGATACAAATATGAACTGGAAACACAGGGAATCCAGGAAAAATGATCTCTTTAGGACCAGTGGTGAGAGTGGCGATACTGGGAGGGTGGAGGGAAGGTATGGTAGAAAGGGGGAACCAAATACAAGGATCTACATATAACCTCCTCCTTGGGGGATGGACAACAGAAAAGTGGGTGAAGGGAGACGTCAGACAGTGTAAGATATGACAAAATAATAATTTATAAATTATCAAGGGGTCATGAGGGAGAAGGGGAACGGGGAGGGAGGGGATAAATGAGGAGCTGATTCCAAAGGCTCAAGTAGAAAGCAAATGTTTTGAGAATGATGAGGGAAACAATTGTATACATGTGCTTGACACAATAGATGTATATATGGATTGTGATAAGAGTTGCAAGAGCCCCCAATAAAATTATATATATAGAGAGAGTGAGAGAGTGTGAACCAATGACAAAGTCAAAACGCGATGGGTATTAAGGCAGGCATCCTAGGTAAAGGTGATGGGGAATACAAAGCATGAGGTTTGGGTAGAAATATTCCGGGCTCCCAAAACATTTCCTGTGGTTTCCCAGCACTTGTCTGTATGCAAACTTGGCCTCAGTCGAAGACATCTTTCAGAGACATCTGTGTACACCCATGGCATGCCAGGTGCTGGGGCCCATTACATACCCTGCACCCTCGCTGTCCTCACAGGTGTCTCTCTGGTGTCAGTTGTGCTGAAAAGAGTCAGAGAGACTATAGCAAGCGAGCACATCAGCATCCTTGAGATCCTGGCACCACTCAATTGGCAATGGGAAACATGGCTTTAACTCGAGATTATAAAGCACTGTCTGACCCAAGCATTCTATAATACAGTTTAAACAGGAATAACACCATGACTGGTAAAGTAAAGGACAAATGAGGGCCAGGAATACTTTCAGTGAGATGGATTAGCTCGATACTACAACAGTGAACTTGAGCATGCCAGCAATCATAAGGACAGTGCAGGGCCAAAGAAAGTTTCATTCTGTTGCACACCGAGTCGCCATGAGTCAGAGGCAACTCAATGACATCTAACAACAACTGTCTTCCAGTCGTCCTCAATGAAGCAATGGCCAATGCTGGAGGTTCCTGAAGCCGCTTGTTCCATTGCAGGAGGTACCATGGTCATGGTGAAGCATGCTGTACAGAGCGTGGCTCAGCGTATAGTTCATCTCTCTGTGGGGTTCAGCACTTTACTCCCTCTGCCCTATTTGGCTGGCTACCAGAGAAACACCGGCAACAGTCGGAGCCCTTACTGGCATGAGCCAGCACAATATGCATTTGAAAACACTTGATTTAAGGTCGAACTGACACTAACATGAGGCTCTCAAGCACAAGATCATGGTCTTGGAGTGACATGTAGGTAATGATGGAGTTAATGGTTACTAGGATTGAAATTTCACCTTCTTTCATAATACTTGGATATCTTTTCAAGACAGTTAAGTAGGGGGGAAGGGACCGCGGTCTCCATATGCGGGGCAGGGATTAGTTTTCCAAGGCACTGGAAGGTGGACTCACCTTTCTTCCCTCGAAGTGATCCCAGGGTCTTGTTCAGCTTAAGAGTTTCAGCGTGATGAAAACCCATCCCATGCACTGGCAGGTCTGCAAATGCTTCTCACAACGGCCTCTTTCTTGTGGACAGTTCAGGCTGGCCATTCAGATGCACAAAGCATGTGCAAGTAGGTGGGTAGGATTTCAATGTGATGTGATGACTATAATCCTTCCAGGTAAATGTTTAATTAACCAGCGAAAGCCAGTGTACATGTACCAGGCAACACGTTTTAGCATAAACCATCTATTAGCTGGAGCATGATATATCAAAATATAAATGAGTTGCAGTCTGAAGTAAAACGATACGAATGGAAGGTGGGCCAAGTGCTGACTCAGGATGTTCTTCTGATGACAAGAAAGATTTTTTTTATATAATAAAAAAAATTCAGCAAGAACAAGTAGTTTCCATTACAGGTATCAAATACTATAATTGAATCACAGTCCCCAACTGAACCTCCCATTGAAATGTCATCCCTCCAGTTCATCTGTCCCTCAATACAGGTCTGTGCCCTGCAGACACTGACACCTTGGGAGACGCCTGCGCGGCAGCGGCTGGGCTCGCAGGATCTGAGTTGACTTACCTTGTGCGTGACTGTTGAGTAATGATTGGAATCTGACTCATGCAAGAGACAAAGTGTACATGTTAACGAATTATTATTTGTCAGTTCAAGAAGGTCATACTACATTACCCGCTTTATTTAGGATCTTGCGCCTTCATTGCTCAATGGAGATGCAAATAATATGTATTCTAGAGTCTGGTATTCCCAGTCTAGAGAGAGGGAAATGTCTGGTTCCCATAGAGGATATTTAACAGGAAAAGGCAAAGGGTGAGGTAGATCAGTACTTCAGACTTTCAGTGCTACAAGAGTCCACAGAAGAGGGCGCTTACTTAAAAGTAGGGACAATGAGAAAGACTTTGGAGTGAGGTGAGATGTTTTGAAAGAAGCATAAAATTTAATTCGAGAAGAGGGCAGGGTGCAAGCAAAGCAGGCAAGAAAGGACAGGGTTTCTCAGCACAGTGAGCTACTTTTGGAGCGTGAAAGACGATAGGGCTAGGAAGTTGAATCAGGGACAGCTTGTGAGTATCTTCAAATGCAAAATGATGGGATTTAAGTTTATTTTGTCTATACTTGATACTCACTGATGTCTTTCAGCAGAAGGTTAAAGGAATTTGGCACATATTCAGGATGGATTGGGACATGGGATGAGTTGGTCAGTCACAAGCAAACATTCCTTGAATGCTTAGCGAAGGCTAGAGGATATCTGGAATGCACACCTGAACCAGAACAGGGCTTTATCTAGAAGAGCTCACAAGCTGTCACGGAAGACACATGGGAACACAGGGTCATCACCATATGAAGTGTGTCAGGAGCTCACCAGAAAGAGGAGCTGTCAAGGGGCTACTCTAGGTTATGTGGGAGTCCATGGGGGCTGCAAACAGTTCATGTGTTCACTGCTAACTGAAAGATTAGAAGTTCAAGTTCCCTCTGAGGCACCTGGTGATCTACTATTGAAAACCTTTTGCAATACAATTCTATGCTGACACACACATCGGATCACTATGCAGTGGGGTCCAATGGGTAGCACGCAACTTGTTACTTGACTGGTTTTTCCTCCAGCCTGACCCCAGGATTTTCACAACCCAGGTATACGGACTCTTGTGGTAGAAACACTGGCTGATAACGTTGTGGCTGGCTGAGACAGTCCCAGAAACAAAAAATATACCATAAATGTTTGTTATCTATGAAAGTAGGTTATTTAGGTTGGTCTCTGCTAGTAGTACGTGACAGAGGAAGAAGTAGGATGATTGAAAGCTAAGGTCTCTGAATTTCCCTCAAACTAACACCCTTTCTTTTCTTTTTTAGATTTTTCTTCCACTTGCCTTATCAATAATTCTCTCACCGTATTGACTTTTCAGTTCAAAAAGAAATAGAAGTCACTATGCCATTGTATTGATTTTCCTGGAGGGTGCAAATTATTAATTCCTCTGGCTGCTAACAGAAAGCTTGGTAATCAGAGGCTACACAGAGGTGCTCGGCTAACTCCTTCTAATAAATCTGTCACTGAAAATCCTGTGGAGCACAATTCTGTCCTCTCAGACATGGAGCCACCGTAGATTAGAATCAGCTCCATGGCAACTGCTCATAGTCCAGGAGGGAGCATCCGCAGGATTGATTTAGAGTCAGAACTGACATTTCAAAAGGCTGAGAGCCAGATGTCAGTCCTGGGGAGAGATTTGGAGGTGTTGGACAGAAGTGTACTGGGGGTTGCTGTGAAAGTCCACGTGCCGGCAGAGAGTTGGGTGCCCATGACCTACACCTGGGGAGCATTGGTGCGCAAGGTAAGAGCTAAAGAGAACAAACAAGGAGACCGTGATAACAGCCACAGGGTTCAAGGGAGGAATTTCCGGAGAAGGGACTGGTGGATGCTGAAGCTGGTTATTCCTCTCTCTGGGATAATCCAACTCAAACCAAATTCATTGCTCTCCTGTTGATTCTGAGACTTAGTGACCCCAGGATGGGGTAGAATGGTTCCTCATGTTTTCTGAGAACAAAACAAAACACCATTGTCATTGATCCAGTTTGGGCGGTATAGGGTTACAGAGCCTGTAAGTATTTCTGGAAACAGCCTTATCTTTTGTCCTGACGAGCAGCTAGAGGGTTTGAAACACTGACCTTGTAGCTAGCATCCCAAAATTTCACTCACTGGGCCTCTAGGCATGCTTCTGTGTCCTCTGCTGCCTCCCATACTCCTTCCTGAGTCTGAGCTGGTTTGGTCAAGAAAGGACAATGCTCACCGTAAGCATTTTCTTGTTTGTTTTTGCCATGTCACATTATAAAGAGCATAGACTGGACACAGACCTGATCACAGGTTGAACACATGGAGAGACGCTCTTCCTGCCCAGAGCAGGTTGGAATTTCTCTTGTCTTCAGACTTGATTTACATTTGCTTTTCTATCAGATTCCCCGTCAGCAGTTGGCTCAACTGCCACTTCTTCCATGGTTGTCTCTGGCTAGAGGTGCCTCTCCCCTATTCACCAACCTTTAGGCTCTGCCCATCTCTCACCGCATTTCCCTCACCTTCTACCGACCCTGTCCTCCCACCCTCTTGGTCTCCTATCTTGTTGGATTTTTGTGAATTTCTTTTAGAATGTATATGATTTCTGCCATGGGTCATCATTCTGATTTTTTTATGTTCCATTTGAGGCTGAGACAGAAAGGAAGGATTCCCCTGAGTTTGGAATCAGTTTAGTGGGTCCGGTTGAGATTCTGATGCTATGACTTCTTGTGAAGATCTCTTTACTCTCCATTTCCTTTCTTGAACAACTGTTTATAAGTGTTCACACCCAGAATATTTTTGAGGACACATGGGCAGAATCTTGTATGAATGTCTAATATCTACTCCAGGATACCACAAATATGCTCTGCATACAATATCCTTCCTGGTATCTTTCTCTATTAGACTATCAACATATAGAAGGTGTGTTAGGCAGGGTTCTCTGGTGAAGCAAAACCAGGACACTTATGACTTTATATATACAAATCATAGTTTTATATAAAATTATAGATAGATATATATAAAATCATAGTTATATATGTAAAATCATAGCTATATATTATAATACTCATGAATCAATCACACACATATAACTCTAATCATAATTATATCTCTCTAGATGGATACGTTTGTATAGCTAAAAGGAATATTAACAGCAAATTAGTCCACACAGCAGTACCAAGTGCTCAGTTCAATGCACTTCCATGGCACAGTTAATTTACAGAAGGTCCTTCCAACTCATGCGGCCCCCAGCCCAAGGCCAAGTCAGAAGACAGTACAAAAGTGAAATGGGGAGGTATAGCAGAGGTCCGTAACGCACTGTGGTGACGCGGGTTGTGGTGGCACCTCAAGGGGTGGCAATACGAAGTGGCTAGCTGGAGCTGCAGTGTCTGCAGCTGGAGCTGGAGCTGCAGAGTTGACCCAAAGGCAGCAGACTGGCCAGGGGGGGCAGCACCACAGTGTGGAGCAGGAAGGCACAGCAACGCGGTCCTTTGCAGCCCACCCAGTCCATGGGTGATGAGGCCAGGTGGAGCAGAGCACTGAAAGACCCACAGGTAGCATAGCCCATGCCAAATCCCTGTTTTTATTTTTTTTTAATTATTTTTTATTTTTTAACAAATTATTGGGGCTGATACAATTCTTTTCACAGTTCATACATATACATACATCAATTGTATAAAGCACATCTGTACAGTCTTTGCCCTAATCATTTTTTTCTCCTCTTTTCTTCATTTACATTTTATTAGGGACTCCAACAACTCTTACCACAATCCATACATATATATACATCAATTGTATAAAGCACACCCATACATTCCCTGTCCCAATCATTCTCAAGGCATTTGCTCTTCACTTAAGCCCCTTGCATCAGGTCCTCTTTTTTTTTCCCCCCCTCCCTCCCTTTTCCCCCCTCCCTCATATGCCCTTGGTAATTTATACCTCGTTATTTTGTCATATCTTGCCCTATTTGGGGTCTCCCTTCCCCCCTTCTCTGCTGTCCCTCTCCCAGGGAAGAGGTCACATGTGGCTCCTTGTAATCAGTTCCCCCTTTCCAACCCACTCACCCTCCACTCTCCCAGCATCGTCCCTCACGCCCTTGGTCCTGGAGGTATCATCCACCCTGGATTCCCTGTATCTCCAACCCTCATATGTACCAGTGCACAGCCTCTGTCCTATCCAGCCCTGCAAGGTAGAATTCGGATCATGGTAGTTGGGGGGAGGAAGCATCCAGGATCTGGGGGAAAGCTGTGTTCTTCATCGATACTACCTCACACCCTAATTAACCCATCTCCTTTCCTAAGCCCCTCTATGAGGGGATCTCCATTGGCCGACACTTGGGCCTTGGGTCTCCACTCTGCACTTCCCCCTTCATTTAATATAATATATATATACGCATACATATATACATATACACATATATACACATACATACACACACTTATATCTTTTTTTTTTTTTTTGCATGATGCCTTATATCTGGTCCCTTGGGCACCTCGTGATCGCACTGGCCGGTGTGCTTCTTCCATGTGGGCTTATTTGTTTCTGAGCGAGATGGCCGCTTGTTCACCTTCAAGCCTTTAAGACCCCAAACACTATCTCTTTTGATAGCCGGGCACCATCAGCTTTCTTCACCACATTTGCTTGTGCATCCATTTGTCTTCAGCGATCCTATCATGGAGGTGTGCAGTCAATGATATGATTTTTTGTTCTTTGATGCCTGGTAACTGATCCCTTTGGGACCACTCGATCCCACAGGCTGGTGTGTTCTTCCATGTGGACTTTGTTGCTTCTGAGCTAGATGGCCGCTTGTTTATCTTCAAGCCTTTAAGACCCCAGTCACTATCTCTTTTGATAGCCGGGCACCATCAGCTTTCTTCACCACATTTACTTGTTCACCCATTTTGGCTCCAGCTGTTGTGTCGGGAGAGTGAGCATCATAGAGTTCCAATTTAATAAAAGAAGGTATTCATGCATAGAGGGAGTGTTTGAGTAGAGGCCCAAGGTCCTTCCGCCACCTTAATACTTGACCTATAAATATAGACACAAAGATCTATTTCCCCAACCTCCTATATATATTTGCATGTACATGTCTTTGTCTAGACCTCCATGAATGCCCTTTGACTCCTAGCTCTTTCCTCCATCTCCCTTGACCTTCCTCCTGCCCTACTACCATGCTTCATTGCCACCTGGGCTAGAGTATACCTCTTCTCTAAGCAACCTTACCCTTGATCATTTCCCACCAGGCCTGCCACTCCCCCTTCTCTACCCTTTGGGGTCCCATGTTTTTCCCTTGTCCCTGGGTTTGTTAACACCACTTCCTTACCCCCCCCCACTCCCCACCCCAAGTCCCCCCGGAACTGTCGGTCCCGTTGTTTTTCATCCAGATAGTTCATCCAGCCTGTCCTATTCAGACAGACCTGTGGAGTCACTAACATGCACGAAAACTAGACAGAGGAACACAAAGCAACAGTATACAACCAGACAACAAAACAACCAAAACAAACCACTGAAAAAGAACAGAACAAAACAGTTCACAAGAGAAAAGCTTGTAGTTAGTTCAGGGATCTTTGCTGGCCCTTAGGAGCGTTTTCCAGTCCAGTCTGTTGGGGCACCACGCCCTGGCCCCAAAGTCCACTTTCAGCATTCCCTGGGGACCTTGCCACTCCATTCTCTTGCTGTTCGGCTGCATTCCCCCAGTGCATTGCCTCGGTGTGGTGGGATCAGGTCAGGTGCAATTCCCACACTGTGTCTCCGGTGCTGTCCCCTGTATCGCCCTTAGTCACTGAGGGGCATCATGTCTCATAGTAGGGCCAGCCATGTTGTTCTCTCTGTGGACTGGCTGCTCTACTCAGGAACATCATCATCACGGCCTGGTGGGCCAGGCTGTGCTCCACTCTCTCCTCCTGCCCCTTCATCTGCTCCCGTGTGCTCTGATCAAATATGTCCATCTCCCATAGCTGCAGGGTCAATGTCGTCCTTTGGAACAAGTTCTTTTCGGGGGAGGGGCAGGAATCCACTTAATTTATGGTGCTGGGGCCTGCCTCCCAGACCTCTCCACCGGTTCCGTCCTCCACGCCGGGATATTGCATTCACACCTTGCGACACTGGGTTGAAGTCTGGTCCCACTTTCCCTGTGGAGATATAAGCCATACCCTCCCCTTGGGTGGATTAATGCCCCATTTCTGTCATGCTGATTGTACTTACCTCAGAGGACTCATGTTGTACCTGTCCCTTTGGGACTGACTTACCTCGCTTAGCATAATTCCTTCCAGCTCTTCCCATGAAATAACGTGTTTCATGTGCTCATCGGTGCTTTTTAGTGCTGCATAATACTCCATTGTGTGTATGTGCCAAAGTTTGCTAATCCACTCGTCTATCGATGGAAACTTAGGCTGTTTCCAAGTCTTTGCTATTGTGAATTGTG
Source organism: Tenrec ecaudatus (assembly GCF_050624435.1). NCBI lineage: Eukaryota > Metazoa > Chordata > Mammalia > Afrosoricida > Tenrecidae > Tenrec > Tenrec ecaudatus. The sequence goes on from NC_134538.1 coordinate 9,823,937, forward strand.
CCGCAATAAACATTGGAGCGCATATGACTGGTCGTGTTTTATTTGCTGCTTCAACCGGGTATATGCCCAGTAGAGGGATGGCTGGGTCGTAGGGTAGATCAATTTCCATTTTCTTTAGGTATCGCCAGATTGCTTTCCACAGTGTCTGTACAAATCTGCACGACCACCAGCAGTGGAGGAGGGTTCCTATTTCACCACAGCCCCTCCAACACTTGTGGCTCTCTGATTTACTGATCTGGGCTAGCCTCAGGGGTGTTAGGTGGTATCTCATGGTTGTTTTGATTTGCATTTCTCTTATGGCAAGGGACTTCGAGCACTTTCTCATATATTTATTGGCCATATTGATCTCCTCTCTAGTGAAAGTTCTTCTCATTTCTTTTGCCCACTTCCTTAGGGGGTTAACTGTTTTCCTCTTTTTGCAGGTCATGATGGTGTTGTAGATTTTAGTAATGAGCCCTTTGTCTGACGTGTCATTACTAAAAATCTTCTCCCAGTCTGTGGGTTGCCTTGTCACCCTCTTGGCAAAGTCTTTCGAGGTGCACAGGTGTTTTATTCTTATTAGATCCCATTTGTCGATTTCCAGATCACCTGTGTGTGTCCCCTTCCCTGTTGCAGTGAGCCTATGTGCTCCCTGGGCCAGTGCTCTGAGATTAGTCCCGATTCCCTCCTTAATGGTCCTGATGGTTTGGGGTTTGACTTCTAGATCTGTGATCCACCTTGAGTGTATTCTTGTGCATGGGGTGAGGTAGGCGTCTTGTTTCAACTTTCTACATGTGGATATCCATTGTTTCCAGCACCACTTATTAAAGAGGGCATCTGCTTCCCACTTGACGTTTTTGGGACCCTTGTCGAAGATCAGTTGTCTATATGCTGATGATTTTACTCCTGGGCTTTCTATTCTTTTCCACTGGTCTGAGTGTCTATCATTGTGCCAGTACCATGCTGTTTTGACCACTGTAGCTGTGTAGTAGGCATTAAAATCAGGTAGGGCGAGTCCTCCAATTGTGTCCTTCTTCTTGAGGAGTTCTCTGCTAATTCTGGGTTTCTTCCCTCTCCATATGAAGTTGGTGGTCAGTTTTTCCAATTCTTTGAAGAAGGTTGATGGTAATTGGATTGGTATAGCATTGAACTTGTAGAGTGCTTTAGGAAGAACTGTCATCTTTACTATGTTCAGCCTACCTAACCATGAGCAGGGGAGCTTCATCCATTTGTGAAGGTCACTTTTGGTTTCCTGTAATAGGGTTTTATAATTATGCTTATATAGGTCTTTAGTATTTTTTGTTAAGTATATTCCTAGGTATTTCAGTTTGTTCTTGGCTACTGTGAAGGGTACTTCCCTCTTAATCGCCTCTTCCATGGCCCTGTCCGATGTGTATAGAAACCCTACTGACTTCTGTTTATTGATCTTGTATCCTGCTACCCTTCCGTATTCCTCTATTGCTGTAAGTATTCCAACTGTGGAGTTTTGGGGGTCTTCAATGTATAGGATCATGTCATCTGCAAATAACGATAGTTTCACCTCCTCCTCTCCCAACTGGATCCCTTTGGTGTCCTTCCGCTGTCTTATGTTGTTAGCCAGGACCTCCAAAACGATATTGAATAGAAGAGGGGACAGGGGGCATCCTTGTCTTGTACCCTTTTTCAGTGGTATTGTTCTTGTCTTTTCTCCATTGACTATGATGTTGGCTGTTGGTCTTTCATAGATAGCTTGTATGAGCTTGAGGAACTTACCTTCCAATCCTATCTTCATGAGTGTTTTGATTAGGAATGGATGCTGGATGTTGTCAAATGCTTTTTCTGCATCTATGGATATTATCATATGGTTTTTATCCTTTTTCTTCTCGATGTGGTGTATGATATTGATGGATTTTCGGATGTTAAACCATCCCTGCATCGCTGGGATGAATCCTACTTGGTCGTGGTGAATGATATGTTTGATGTTCCTTTGTATTCTATTGGCCAATATTTTGTTAAGGATTTTTGCATCTATGTTCATTAGAGATATTGGTCTATAATTCTCTACACTTGTGGGGTCTTTTCCCTGTTTGGGTATCAATGTAATGCTGGCTTCGTAAAATGAGTTTGGGAGCTTGCCGTTCTTTTCTATGTTCTGGAATACTTTGTGGAGGATCGGTGTCAGCTCTTCCCTGAATGTTTGGTAAAATTCTGCTGTGTAGCCATCTGGCCCTGGGGCCTTTTTCCTTGGTAGGTTTTTGATGACACTCTCTATTTCTTCCTTCGCTATGGGTTTGTTGAGGTTCTTGATCTCTGTCTCAGATAATCTAGGGATAGATTGTTTTTCTAAATATTTATCCATGTCTTCCAGGTTTCTGAATTCATTAGAATACAAACCTTCATAGTACTTTGTGATTATCCTTTTTATCTCATTGGGGTCTGTTGTTATTGCCCCCGATTCATCCCTCATCCTGGCTATTGATGATTGTTCCTTTCTATCTTTGGTAAGCTTTGCCAGGGGAGTGTCAATTTTATTAATTCGTTCATAAAACCAGCTTCTAGTTGCGTTAATCCTTTGCATTGTTCTTTTGTCTTCCCACTGGTTTAACTCCGCCCTGATTTTTATTATTTCTTTTCTCTTGCTATTGGAGGGGTAGTTCTGTTGACTCTGTTCTAGTTGTTGGAGGTTTTGTGTTAACATATCTGTCATACGCCTTTCTTCTTTTTTCATGTATGCATTCAGTGATATCAAGCTACCTCTGATGACTGCCTTTGCAGTGTCCCATAAGTTTTGATATGTTGTATGCTCGTTCTCATTAGTTTCTAGAAATTTCCTGATATCCTCTCTGATCTGGACCTTAACCCATTCATGTCGCAGGAGATCGTTGTTTATTCTCCAATTGGTGGCCCTTGCTTTTCTGGGTGCCCTTCTATTAATCTCCAGCTTTATGGCATGGTGGTCTGAGAAAGACGTCTGGATAATATCTATGTGTTTGAATTTACTCAGGCTGGCCTTGTGCCCCAGCATGTGATCTATTCTTGAGAAAGATCCGTGTGGATTGGAGAAGAATGTGAAACCTTTTGCTTTTGGATGAAAGGCTCTATAGATGTCTATCAGGCCCTGTTGCCTAATTACATTGTTTAGCTCTCTGGCCTCTTTGCTGAGCTTCTTTCCCTGTGACCTGTCTTTCTCTGATAGTGGAGTGTTGAAGTCCCCCACTATTATTGTTGTTTCCGTGATTTCTTCTGTCATTTTTTTAATAGTTTGTTTGACGAAATTTGCCGCACCATTATTAGGTGCGTAAATATTCAGTATGCTTATTGCTTCCTGGTTTACTGAGCCTTTGAGCATTATGTAATGTCCCTCTTTGTCGCTTTTTATGTTTTGGATCTTGAGATCCATTTTGTCGGAGATTAAGATAGCCACTCCTGCCTTCTTGGAGTTACCATTTGCTTGGTAAACTTTCTTCCAGCCCTTTATTCTCAGCATATGCTTGTCTGCTTGCTTAAGGTGTGTCTCTTGCAGGCAGCAGATTGATGGGTTATGTTTTCTAATCCAATCCTCCAGCCTCTTTCTTTTAACATATGAATTGAGCCCATTTGTATTCAAAGTGATTATTACAATCTCTAGCTTCATGGTTGCCATATTCTGTTTTGTGTTTTGGGTCTTTGCCTATCTTCCTTCATATCAGTGTACTGCGTTTGAGTGGAGGGTTTCTATCCTGTCCTCTTTTCCATCTGAGACCGTGTTGTCCTGGTACGTGTTGCTGGCATGTTGGCTTCTAGATGGAGATGGGCTATATGGTGGTCTCCTGGTGGTTCTAGTTGGAGCTTGATCTTCTGGCCATAGTGAGTCAGCCAGTATGTTCTGCAGGGTCGGGTGACTTGCAGTATATTTTTTGAGTTCTTCCTTGTCCTGGAAGACCCTTATCTTACCCTCTATCTTAATGGATAACTTGGCAGGGTATAGGATTCTGGGGGAGGCATTTTTATCTTTCAGAATTTGGAAGATGCTGCTCCATTCTCTCCTCCTCTTCATGGTTTCAGCTGATAAGTCTGAGCATACCCTTACCTGCGCTCCTTTGTATGTGACTGTCTTCCTTTCTCTTGATGCTCGTAGAATTTTCTCTTTTTCCTCTAAGTTGGATAATTTTACAATTATATGCCTTGGCGTGTTCTTCTTGGTGTTTAGCTTAGCCGGCGTCCTCTCTGCTTCCTGTATGAGAGTCGGATTCTCCTTTGTTAGGTTGGGGAAATTTTCTTCCAGGAATTCCTTTGCTATCTTGGCGGTCGATTTGTGTGTTATGTTGTGTTCCGGTAGACCGATTATTCGAATATTATTCCTCTTCATAGCATCTGTCATTGATCTCAGGCTGTCTTCTGTTTCTTTAATTTTCCTATCTGATTGTTTTTCTCGCTTGCTTCGTTTGGTTTGAGCGTCCTCGAGTTCACTGATACGGTTCTCAGCCTCCTCAAGCCTAGATATAGCTTCTGTGACCTTTTGTGTGGCCTCTGCTACCTCCTCTGTTAGTTTCTGCAGTTCCTTTTGGTGGATAGTATTCATCCCCTCTATTGTGGACTTCATCCCCTCTATTGTGCATTTCATCCCTTCTATCGTTGCATCCTTATTTTGGTTTGCTTCTCTTAGCTCCTGTATTACTGCAAGCAGAGTTCTGAAGATTTCCTTTTGTGGCTGATCTATATCTGTTTCTTCTATGAGTGACGTTAGGTCTGTTAAAGTGCCTCGTTTTTCTGATTTTTTTGTTGGGAGTGATGTGGTCTGTTGATTTTTCCTTGATCCTTTAATAGGCCCCATGCTTCTGGGAGACAGGAGTAACCTTATTGTGTGGAGGCTCAGGCCACTGTGCCGTCTCCTGGGGTGGCTGGGGCGGGCTGTGGCAGGCTTAGGGCTGGCACTGGGGACCCAACAGGGCCCCAGGTGGTGAGAGCTGGCTGGAGCTCACTGACGGCTCCTCAGGGACTGCAAAGCCGAGACCCAGGCTCCACTGCAGGTGGAGTGTTTGATCTGCCCGGGCTGTGAGTGGGGAGGCCCCTTGGATAGCTGTGCTGGCAGCTGCGGGACACTGCGGGGAACAATGGTGTTCGCTCTCCGCCCTTTTGGCGCGAAACCGCAGGGGGTAATGGCGCCCGCAAAGGAGGCTTGGCGCGAAACCGCAGGGGGCAATGGCGCCCTTCCTCTGCTCAGGCTCAGAGTCGCGGCCGCCGGGGTCCCCGCAGCACCCTGGGGGGGGCACCTACTCTTGTGCCTTGCGCAGGGGGGGCTCTTGGTGGGCAGACTCAGCAGCGCGGGGCGCGGCGCTCCGCGGAAGCTCAGGGTCCGGGACAGGCGCGGGTTGGGCTATGGCTCCTTTTGGCGGGAAGTGCTCAGCGCAGGGTCCCCACCAGGAGTGGAGCTGGCGCTAGGCTGCCAGGGGCTGGCGGGGGCGGGCGGGGGTGGGAGGCCGGCGCACGGAGGGCAGGTGGAGAGGTCCGCGGCAGCGGTGCGGGTGGATGGTCCCCCGTGGGGGTCGCCAGACAACCCGCGGGTCCGCTCCCCTGAGCTTGGATGAATGGAGGGAGGGACGTGGGCCCGAGGGCAGATCGCTGCCCTGCGGGGAGAGGGGAATCGCGGGAGAGGAAAGCTTCTCTCCCAGTGGGGATCCGCGATAGGGAGTGGGGAGTGGGCCGCTGGAGTAGGCAGGGCAGGCAATCTGCTCTGGGCTGGCGTCCGGTTTGGGGATGGAGCCTAAGCCGGTCGCCAGTGAGCTCACGGCAGCTTAGTGGCCAGAGAGGTCCCACGAGTCCGGTCCTCTTTCACCTAGACCCCTGCTCCGGACAAATACGTGGGGTAGGACTGGGGTGCTGTCCCAGGGGGGATATTTCACTCACCAGACTCTTACTATTCAGCTACCTGGTCGCCAATCCCGCTTTGTTTGGAGGAGCTCTCAGAGTATGCGGGTGTCCCTGTCGGCCATCTTCCCCCTCTCCTATATTTTAATAAAATCCTGCCATGGCCTAAGGAGCCCATGGGGAAATCATTAATCAGATACACATATGCCCCTCATTTGAAATCTGTCAAACATCAACCAGCGCATGCCTGAAAAATTATCTGCATATATCATATCTGCAAATTACTTGCCACAGTGACAAGATCAACACTTTCTAATCGCCTAGATTGGTATTAAATCTCAGCAGCAAAACAAAGGCCTGGTGACGGATGATGGATAGGTGTTTATCCTGACAACCTCGGGCACAGGAATCTTCCCTCACACCAGAGCTTAAGAATGACACTCAGAATGCTTGGATTAGTCCCTGAGTGCCCTCCCATTGTCATGCTTGCAGCGTTTAACTGCATTGCACAGTAAAAGACATAACATTCAATTGACCTTTTGCTTCTCTGTAAGCCCAGAATGAGCTACAAGGGCCCTGATCCACGGAGGAACCCTTTCCGGGAAATTTATTTCCTTTTACTAGCCATAAAAATAAATTGTTCCATACAAAGGAGAGACAAAATAAAACGCTCTCTCCCCTAATAAAATGATTATGAAGGGATGTTTTCTCCGAGCAGTCCAAACCAGGTAGCGTGCTGCCGTCTTATTCACTGGATTACCACGCTCCACTAGAATGTTCTCACTGACATGATGATGGGATCAACTATTCCTACTATAAATTGACCTTTCTTACATCAGCCCCTGCTTTCTCCCCCTCCAAACCAAACCACACACGTTGCCCTCTATTCCATGGGGGTCCATAGGGACCCGAAACGGTAACTGTTTGTCGGGGTAAAAAGCCCAGTCTTTCTCCCAAGAGCTGATGGTGTATACAGGCAAAAACTGAGGGGAAAGTGCGAAAGCATCCTTCGATTATGGAGAGCATAATGCTTACACACACACACACACACACACACACACACACACACAATCAAATGCACAATGGGTGATGTTTGATGTATTGCTAGTCCGTGAAGATGTAAAAGATGTCTTGGGGGTGTCATAAGATCGATTCTTTCCAGCTGTAGTATCTCCCAGTGGCTTCTATGTTAATGTCAGTAACTTTCCCTCTACTGATGGTTAGCTGTACTAAATGCTCAGGTGTGCTCCTTTGAAGTCCCCATGGGTGGTGCTAAAGTTTAATGTACTTGGTTGCTAACTGGAGGGTTGAATTCATTCAGAGGTGTCTCAAAAGAAAGGCACAAAACCAAAAAAAATATAAAAGTCCAGCATACATGCTCAAAAACAAAACAAATTTGAAAAGAAACCATCATATTACCATGTATAGAGAAATAATCCACATTTCGATGTATATCCTTACAGTTATGCACTAAATCCTGATAGTTGACACTAATTTTTTATAATGATATATTGAGATGCAAAGGGCTTAAGTGGACAGCAAATGCTTTGAAAATGATGAGGGCAAAGAATGTACAGATATGCTTTATACAATTGATGTATGTATGGATTGTGATAAGAGTTGTATGAGTTCCTAATAAAAATGTTAAAAAATTTTAAAAATATTTTTCAACAACCATTTTATTGGGAGCTAATGAAGATATCATACTGTTCCATAATTTAAATCACATCAATCAGTATTGTACACTTGTTACCACAATCCATTTCAAAACATTCTCTTCCTTTTTGAATTTTCTGACATCAGCTCCCCTTTGCTGCCCACCCCCTACCAGGAGCTCTAAGTACCTCCTCCAGGAGTGTGTATTCTGCTTGCTGTCTCTCTAAGATTATCCATCCTAATCAACCCTGGGTTTCAGATACTGAAAAACAGAAAAGAAATATATACCAAATATGCAAGAGCATTACCCCCAGTAAAAATTCATCTGAGATAAACCCCAATATGAAACACACACAGAAAATGTTGCAAACTCAATCGGGCTCACTGTGCATCAGAGGGCGATCAGCAGACAAGGTTTTAACCATTCAAGTCAGGTGCATCACTTCGACCTTCTCTCCAATGCACTCTGGTAATTGTTTTCTTCCCATCCCTGCACTGTGGATAGAGAAAATTAACAGAAGCGAGGCTTATTTCCTGTGTAAATCTCACAAATGCATCTCGGGCTTCCACTGTCAGCCACAGCCTTCTGTGAATCCAGAATTCACAATTTAGGCTCTGATACAATTCTCTCCTCCAGCTTCGGATTATGCTGTACAATCCTTCAGTCACTGCTGCTGAAGTGCTTCTTCCATGTGGACTTAGTTGATGTCTCACTCAGATGGCTGCTTCTTTGGAGACAAGCCTTTATGACCCCAGCCACTATTTTATCTGCTAGGCATCCAGGCACCATCTAATGTCTTCACCACACTTTGCTATAGCACCCCTATCTTCTGTGCTCTCTTTCTGGGGGGCAAGTATCAAGCCAGATCATCATGTAAGATCTGGTTGTTCTTAAATTGGAGCTAGGATTCAGTGTGAGCCCAAAACCCATTCCTGAATTTTTTTTTCTCATCTGCCTTTGGCTCCCTTTTTAGATCTCCTTGTTAATTTATGGTTCAGAGCCCTTATTGATCATCTCCCTGGAACATAAAGATCTTCTGTCATCATGGTCATTGATTAGCACCTGGTACTAATTCTTTAAACCCTGTTGAGAGAGGGATATTGGACGAATGTAGGCCAACTCCACATGGTAATATCTGAATTATAACCTTGTGCAACATTTACCCAAGTGGCTGGACACTATTTACACAAGCAATGGAAGTGGGTTGTCAGGGAAATGTGACGGTAATATTCACTGAGAATGTTAGTCTCAGGTTTGCCAGAATAATATTGATCTTAATACAGCACGTGGGCATGGATGTAGTCAGTCCATGCTGGGCCACCTACCGACAGCTCAACAATCCTGAGTACAGCTGTCTCCCCCTTGCTCAGACACTCTGCATTTCCAGTCAGCAGTCTGCAGGTTCTGAGTGTTCTTGAGGTGGAGCACTGCTCACTTGGTGGGTGTCCATGCGGGATCTGTCTGGAGTGGCCTTTGCAGCGTGTTGGACACCTTGAAGATCCAGGACCCAATGCTCCAGTGTTCTGAGTCCCCAGGATGTGCCCAGAAAATCAGGTCAACGTGGCTTATTCGGTGCATCTTACCAGGGATACTCCCCTCTGAGGGTCCTAAGCGGTACTTTTAGTCATGTCCCCACACTTGGAGGTTGGTCCTCTCCCTCTTTCTATCAACTTGTGTTCTGCCAGATATGTCTCATTCTTGCTCTTTTCATGTTTCCTTTATAAACGAAACTCAAATGTATTGAATTAGAATTTCCTAAAATGTTACTGGCATAAAAGTGTCCAGGATGTTCCTTTATGATATTCTGAAAATACATCCTAGACCTGCACGTATGCCCCCTTTCCTTCCTCATAGTGTGCATGCACCCAGCTGAGATTCTTTTATCCTTCCGCTGTTGAGTTTCTGAGGGGCCCCTGGTTTCTTCCTTAGAAACCACATTTGAAGATTGGACTTGCTGCTCGTTTGGTTAGGCCTTTTCAGTGAATAACTAGGGAGTGTATTTTAAAGATAAAACGCAAGTTCCTACTCATACTACAAATGGACATTCAGAGCCTGAAACATTTTTCTTCACCTTATCAATATGCCAAGGTTCTCCCATGCTGAGAATCGCAGTTCTCAAAGGGAAAATCCTACAGCATAAAAACCAGGCATCTCTTTTATCGCACGAGTGGCTCATAACCATCTCGGCATCATGATAGAAACACTTCTGCCAACAATGCTTTCCAAAAACAGGTTAAGATGGTTATTTTTAGTTCTTGGGAATTATCCAACTAGGAATAAATTGTCAAATTTCTGTGTTGGGCATCATAGTAATAGCTTCATCCTTTTGTTACCTTCCCTAAGGAATTAATGTGGTGTTCATTTGTAATTTTATGTTGAATATCGTATTCAGATAAGAAAATATTATTTGTATATTTTAGGTACTATTACTGTTATTGTTGGGTGTCACTGTGTTATTTCTGACTGATAGAAATCCCATGAGACAGCATAGAGCAGCCCCACAGGGTACTCTTGACTGTCATCTTTATAGAAGCAGGTGGCCAGTGCATTCTCTTGTAGAGCCACGGGGTGGGTGAGCCACGAAACTAATGTGCCACCAATGACTCCCTAAGTTTCATAGGAAGATATAACTTAAGTCTGTAGTAGCATAAGAACACATATTTGTGTGTAATTATTAATTAATTTTATACCACAGCACTTTATGTTATTTCCCCACTTAGCAATATATATACTAGAAGTTGTTTTATGCAGGAGCTTAGAGACTGCGTCATTGCTTTATGATGCTGCAGTCCTTTATGTGTAATTGTGCCGTGGGGTCAGCATCTCTGTCACTGCCATCTACCCTGTTTCCCTGAAAGTAAGACATCCCCCGAAAATAAGACCTACTTAGTTTTGCCTCTTGCTGAAATACAAGGCATCCCCCCGAAAATATGACCTCCCAGAAAATAAGGCCCCCCCCCCAAGCTACTGTAACTCTGGACTCTGGACCGCGGGTGCCGCTGCGCAGCTCACTGTTGGCCGCAGGGTAGCCGGAGCAGACAGGAAGTGTGAGGTCTCTTAATAAAACAATAAATCTGTACCATATTCTTCTTCATGGAAAAACAAGACATCCCCTGAAAATAAGACCTAGCGCATCTTTGGGAGCCAAAATTAATAGAAGACACTGTCTTATTTTCGGGGAAACAGGGTAGTCTATTCTGACTTAGAGGGCCCCCAGGAGGACTGGGTAGAACTGCCCTGTAGGTTCGAGGCTGAAATCTTGGAGGGAGTAGGAACCCTCACATCTCTCCTGTGGAACAGCTGGTAGTTGCTAACTGTCGACTTTGAAGTTATCATCCCAATCCGTAACCCCTCTTCCACCAGGACTCCTCTGGGTTTAGCACTGTACTTCCTTCACATGATGGCATGGTATTTAATTTGCCGGCATGTGGATAAGCGTTAGGCTGTTAATTACAGAGGCAGTGGGTCGAGTCTGGCAGCCACACTGAGGGAGGAAAGTGAGACTTCCTCTTCCTGCAAAGATCAATTTCATGAACCCTACTGAGCAGTTGCCCTCCATCCAATAGGATCGCTATCAATCAAAATTGACTGATGTCCATGGGTCATTTATCAACATGTAAGAGTCTTCCTGTGTTCTCTTCTTCACCACCTGAAAAAAAATGAGCACCCACATAAACGTGTCTCTTTTATATTTTTTCCAGTATACTTGGGATATCTTCCCAGAACTGAGACTGCTGGGACAAGTACAAAAATCTAAAATTTTTCCAACATGTTTGCTCACCAAAGCAAATTCATGTCCACAGGTGTTATACTGTTTTATATTCTCATCAGAACATGCCTGTTCCCCACAGCCACACCATAATAAGTCTGTTATAAAATGCCCACATGTTTGATGATCTCATAGGTGAGGAGGCGCTTTTAGTGAGCTCAAGAGAACAAGCCAATTTCTAGGTGCTAGAAGGAAGCAGTCTAGTATCCAAATGAACAGCATTGGCTTTGGAATAAAGTCTAGTTCCAGTCCTAATTGTATGCTTAGTGGTCATTTATGATCTTAAGCATGGAATTTTTAAATAATGGGCAGCATGCAATCCAAGTGACATGACACATGTGACATTAATCACCAGTGCTCTAAAGGAGCCCTGGTGATGGAGAGGTCTGTGATTCCAACTCACCAGCGGCTCCAGACTGACAGCCTTACGAGCCTTTGTAGGGTCAGCTCTGAGTCAAAATGGGCTTGATGGCAATGGGTTTGGCGGCATGCTCTGAATGGGTCAGTGGTGAATCTGTGGTTCTTGATTTCCATGCAGGGGATCTGGGTTCCACTCCCTGGGTTCCCCACCTTCTGTGGCTAGTGCAGGCTTGCATGTTGCTGTGGTGTTGGATGGCTTTCAGTAGAGCTTCCAAGGTAAGCTGACCTACGAATGCAGGCCTGCTGAGATATCTCCTACCATGAGTCAAGGGCACGCTTGATAACAGCCAACAACAACAAATGATGTAAATGCCAAGGGGTTAATGATAATTGTGGTGCAAAATTTCACCTGAAGGATGATGGAAAACAGATGCCTCTGAGCGCTGGTACCTGCGATTCTGTTCTGATCGGACTGTCGTGAAGCACCTTGCAGTCATACTGAAACATAGATAGTCATACTAAAACTAAACATTGATCTAGCCCCACTGGAGACGTGGACTGCCTTGTCATCCTGCCACGCTTTAAGGGTTTAGCTTAATGTCGCTTCCACCTGGAAGATGCCTATTCAAACCATCCAGGTTCCAGGGGTCTTGTGCGTGTTTTCATCAGTGGAACATGATCTTATACTGCTCTGGTTTCCTCATCAGTCTCACACTCTCCTCAGAGCAGGCTTGGATCTGAATTACTCGATGCTGTTCCGCTGAGTTGGGTAGCAATCCTGGTCCTTTATAAAGCTGCAGACAGTGCTATTTATGTGAACAAGTGATATTTAATCTTATTCCATGTGGAAGAAAAAACGTGTTTTCCAAGTAATTCCTGAGAAATGGTAATAGGACCCTATTAATAAAGGTAATTTATGAAGAAGTTAGCATATTATGAGATGTGTTCTTTAAACTCTTTGTTTTAATGTGCAAAATAATGATTTGACATCTTGGGCTATGTGTAGTCGTCATTTTACAGGTGAGCATTTAGCAGATTCAAGCTGGTAGGCCAAGCATCACAAGAGAGAGGTTACTATGATGACCACCACACACAGAGCAAACTGTAATATAGTTAGGAAAATCATTTCCTTTTTTTTTTCCAAAATAAGATTGGCCTCTCTGTTTAATGAAAAAAGTTGCACGTGGTTCCACACTTACCAGGTTTTTTTTTTTCTGTCAATTAATCAATGTTAGAGACGTGTCAAGTATTACTTCTTTAACCTCTGAGTGCGAGGCTAGCATCTCTAAGGAGATCCTATCACCTTTCAATCTGCAATTGGATCTGCATTTCTGAGAAACCACTCATGGTACTTAGGACATTTTTCAGGTCCCTACGTGTAAAAGCGGAGTCCTGGTGGAGCAGTGGCTATGCGTTGGGTTGCTGATTGAAAGGTCAGTAGTTTGAAACTACCAGCTGTTCCGAAGGAGAACAATGGGGCTTTCTACTCCTGTAAACCGTTACAGTCTCAGAAACCCACAGGGGCAGTTATACCCTGACCCATAAGGTGACCTGAGTTGTAATCAACTGGGTGACAGTGAGCTTGATGTATAAAAGAGGAAGACAAAGCCAGCTCCCTTCCTGTTTCCAGTTCTCAGCACATTGTTGTTTGGTGACATTGAGTCATTGGTTGTGATGCAGAGCATCCCACTGTGCGACAGGACAAAACATTGCCTTGTTCTTCAGCGTCTTCACAATTAGCATTAGGCTCAAGTCCATTGTCTCAGTCCATCTCTTTGTTGCCCTTCCTCTGTTTCACTGCCTTTCTACCTTACCAAGCATGACTTCCTGCTTTAGGATCTAATTTTCCTGATAACATTTCCAAACTACATGAGATGAATTCTCACTCCTCATTTCTAAGGAGCCCACTCGCTGAACTTCTTCCAAGACCACTCTGTTCTTTTGCCAGTCCATGGTACTTTTCCCACCAGGACCATAATTCAAATGCGTCGATTCTTCTTCAATCTTCCTTATTCAGCGTCCAACATTCAGGTTCATATGAGGCAACTGAAAGACACCCTAGGTTGGCTCAGTCACTCTTTTGTCCTCAAGGTAACTACCATGGCCTTCGAAATGTTCAAGAAGTCTTGTGCAGCAGATTTGCCCAGTGCAATATGTCCTTTGATCTCAGACGGTTGCTTCTGTGAACATGGCTGTGGATCCAAGCAAGAGGAAATGCTTTAGAACTTCAATCTTCTCTGTGTATCATGTTACTAGTGCCATTGGTAAGGATCGTGGTTTTCTTCAGATTGAGTTATAATCCACATTGCAGGCTACAATCCTTGATCTTCATCAGCCAGTGTTTCAAGTCTTCCTTGCCTTCAGCATGTGCCATCTGCATATCTCAGGTTGTCAGTATCCTTCCTTCAAACCTGATGGCACAGTCTTCTTTGTGTCAACCATTTTCTCGGACTATTTGCTCAGCATAAAGTTTGGCTAAGTATGGTGAGAAGAGCCAACCCTGATACACACCATTCTGGATTTTAAACCCTGACGTTTTTCCTCATTTCCTGCAAAGAACAACTTCCTGATCCATGTACTGGTTCCACATGAGCACAAGGAAGTATTCTGCAATTCCCTTTCTTCTAAAAGCTATTCATAATTTGTTATGATCTACTTCAAAGAAAGAACAGGCTGTCCACTTCTGAGAAATTAGCCACTGGGAGCCTTATGAATTCTCCAGCAACGGCCACATAAATTTCTAAAATGCAATCTGAATGACCTTTCTCCCATCTGGATGACCTTATTGGCCTCTGTAGTCACACAGTCATGCTTTTTATTAAAGTCATATTTCATAAAATGTGTGAACACAGTATTACAGAGAAAGAAAACCAACACGTTCTCTGGAATTTCATGGTATTTTGCGTAGTGCTGTGAGGAAATTCATTGGCCACTTCTAATGCTCTAAAACAGACCATGACTTGAACCCCTCCGGCATACGCAGTGCCCGTCCCCCTGTCCTCCCAGACCTGCGGCCATGCACTCCGCATCTGGTTCATTTTAACATGGTTTGTGCATGTAAGTGTGGGATGAGTGAACAGGGCCCATGCCTCATTGAAATATTAGAGTACCAAGGAGGCTCTCGGTTGACCAGTAATCAACAGGTCTTTGGTACAAGACAGACAACCAGGAAATTGAGTTAATATTTATTACTCAATTCCATCATTCCCATGACCTTTAGCACAAATGCAGAACTCCAACTACAAAGTTAAGTCCCCAGAGAATCAAAATTCAGAATTGACTCGGTAATAGCATAGCTTTGATTTGTATACTTATACATGCATATGTGTAGTACATCTTTGGCTAAATATGTGCCAGAGCTAAGACTCAAGTGATACTCCATGCAAACTGTAGGGAAGAGAAGCTACCAAATCCACACATCTGTTTTTTATTGAAGTTTCTTTTTCCAAAGATAATTATTTCCTTAGAAGATAGTCACAATGCTTTAATGTGATTATTTACAGATATGATTTTTCTCATAAATGAATATACAAAGTCTTGAATATTCTTCAATGCTTTTGATTGATAAGTCTATGAAGTAATATATGAGAATTGACTTTGAATAAATACAGATAATAGACATGAAAATAACATCATATGTAAATACACTTTCATTTTTAAAAATACAGTTAGATAATGTATTTTTAAATTATTTCATATTTAATTCATGTAGATACATTTTATCTGAGAAAAACAAATTAATTTACCAATATGCCTGCTGGTAAAGATAGGATAAAATAAGAAAAGCCAGCAACTTTATAAATCGTTATTAATTAGAACAATTATTTTGCAAGACAAATGTACAAAATAGAAACCCAAACTCACTGCCATCAAGTCTATTTCAACTTATAATGACTTCATGTTTGTAGGGTTTTTGAGGCTGTAAATTCTTATAGCAGTAGCTATTCCACGGAGTGACTGGTGGATTTGAACTGTTGACTTTGAAGTTAGCAGTCCAATGCTTACCCACCAGCCAGTACCACAGATTCAAATGGATAGTATGACTTAAATGCCTTAACTCTGAATACTGTCTGCCTTAGTCATTCAATTTCCAGAATTTTATGTTAAGAAAATAATATAGAGTAGTAACAAAATTCAAACCGATGAGAATGAATGGTCTAGTTTATTAGATTAAAAAACAAAATGCAGTATGAATCATATACCAATATATTTCATACCTTACATACATTAATGAATTTATTTTTACTGATTGCTTATAGTTTGTTTTTCTTTATAGTTTTGCATTCTCAAATGTTAAATGCACATATGTTATTTTTTCCAAGTAGAAAAATAAAAAATTTCCATTATAGAATGTTAAATATGAAGTTATTTTCACTCTTTTAGATATTGACAATTGACAAGATTGCATTTAAACAATAAGGCAAAGAAAATACTTTAGCTTTTCTTTGTGTAGGGTCCCTGGGTGTTAAAAAATGGTCAAAGCCCTTGTCTACTAACTGAGGAGTTGACACTTTGAATTCATACCTGTGTGCCTTGGCAGAAAGACATGACAATCAGCCGCTGAGAGCCACAAGGACCACAGCTGTACTCTGTCTGACACATGTGGGGCTCTTATGAGTCCAAAATACTAGATGGCAATTTTTGTTGTTCTTTGTTTTAATTTTACAGTTGTGTATTATCAACAGAAGGCACAGAAACCTTTCTGGGCAGTCCCAATGACAAATGAGATCTGTCTTTAACTATGTCATTTAAGTATTTGTAAGTAAATCAGAATAAGTGCATGTGGTTCTATTGTAGCCTTATGTCAGATCACTAAAATATACAAGCCTTTGCAATGATTTTAAAGTAGGTCATGCATCAAGAAAAGGTGATATGATGAATTTGTTGCAAGGAGGGGTGGGTTCAAAGGTTTCAAAGTAAGGACAAATTTGCATATCTTTCATAGCACATGTTATCAGGCCAGAGAATCAATTCTGACTCATATTGACCTCACACAGGGTTTCTGAGGCTATGAATCTGTACAGGAGCAGACAGCCTCACTTTTCTCTTGCTGATGGACTGGTGGGTTTGAACTATAGACTTTGAAGTCCAACACTTAGATCTGACAGTACCACCAAGAGGACAATTCCATAAACCTTTCCTTCTAACTTAGGGATTGCCTAAGAAAGGAGGTAGGTGCCAAGAAATCCGATTTCTACAGAAAGACAGAGTGCGCCAGTAACACCAAAATTTGAAACGAGAGGAAAAGCACGAATACCCATTCGCCCAGGATTACCTTTGTCTGCTAAAGATGAGAAACAGCAGCCTTCCCATGGGAGGCTCGTATTAGAAAACAAGCAGACAAATCTTAGACCCAAGCAGAACAAACATTAGGAATAAAAATACTATATATTGGGGAAAGTGTCAATATTTTACTGTTTGATACAATGTAGACTTCAGGGTGAGTTATGTTTAGTTTATCTCAGATACCAAGTCTCATTGTCACCCCCCCCCCCCAGCCACCAATCATGGGTAGCCATGTTGTATCACTTTTTATTCCTACGGGGTTTTTCTTGTGCCAATTTCCTGCCATTAAGTTGTGGAGTTGACCCAGAAGGTACTTGTCCATTTTATGATTCTGACTCATTACTTTGATACAGTGTGCGTGCATGTTTAAATTGTTCGTATTTATTGTTTAACAAACAAGAAAGGTTGATCAGTGCATAAAACCTTCCTTCTTGTACCGTATTCAAAACTAGGAGCACATGCCCTCCTTACAAAGCTCATTTCTGACGGGGGGTTTTGAAGAGACCCAGGGATGGTCACTTACTTTCTTTCACCTATCAGAGTCACGTTGTGACCTCTATCAGTTCTGTCGAGATGAGGGACCAAGGACTCCCTCTTTACCTCAGTGAGTCTGTGTTTGCAATGTGTGCAACCGCAGGGCACGTCTTTCTCTGGCATCTGGATGCTTACTAATTCTCACCTTCCAGGACATGACATTATTTATTACCAGTGAAGATGCAATACTCCAAGCCTGGAACTGATATTGAACAATTTTTCCTGGGAGAATTTTCTTGACATCTCTCTACATGTGCAGCGTACTCTTTATTTAATAGCGAGCTTGTCAGCCTTAATTAAATGAGCTTTGGGCATTTACCAATTAGATGGATCCAATTATATTCTGATAGGAGAGTAGGGGGGCATCACTGTTGTTTAGCCTCAGGTGGATTTTATCCCAGTGGAACCTCCTGGAATAACTGTTTTAAAAGGACTGAAAGCCAGAAATATTCAGAAAGAGAAAGGAAAAGCTGATGTTCAGCCTGGGCAAAAGGAGGAAGACTGTTCCTTTTCCATCACTCTAGTATAGAAAGTGGTTAATGATCTGTTTGTTTGTTTCCTTGTATAAAAGGATTGCCTCAAGTCTCTTAGAAAAATTATTAGATTTATGTAGACATTCTATAGTATTTAAATAGACTTTGAAGATATGCTCACATCTATTTCTGTCCACTTACAGTATCAGAAATATTTTCCTCTCTCAATACCAAAGAGTCTAGACATTGTGCCACGTGTCTAAGTTCCTCAAATGTTCTCTACTGAGGCATATCTTTGATATCTGGTGCCTTTCCCACTACTTCTGGGTTGCCTGAATGCCACTGTCAAAGCTGACATAAGCATTTCTTTTCCAAGAAATCATTCCTGACTGCTCTGCCCAAGAAATTCCTCTTCTTATAAGCTCATTGCCTGGCTCTCTCCATTAAAATTCTCGTGACTTGTGTTTCATTGTTTTCTTCCAGTTATGTACTATGCAAGGTGCAGGGACATGAATAGACAACTGCAATTCTCTGCCTTTATGGAAGTCTTCGAAAGACTCCGAACTCACATACATAAAATGGAATAAGCTTCATGGAGCTTGGGAACCATTGGAAAGAAGGAGTCTCTGTTTACACGCTGAAGCTCAGGTTCCTTAAAAATATTTATTTAACTTCTGTATCTGAGCTCTGAGACGGATCCTGATTTTGGTGGCTACTCTTTAAAATGAAGTGTACAGAAGTACAAGCACAAAGGAAGGTAGAGGATCATGGGATGATCCTGTGCAGGTGAAGCCCCCAGACACAGCTCATTGCTACCTGGCCAATGCTCCCCTGCTTCAGCTCCCACCCTCTGTACACCTGTCCTGGAGAAGGACAGTGCATCCTGTCTCATTCCGGTTTGTTTTACTGATGTAACAATGCCGCAGGAAATCAAACTATTATTTAGTCAACTGCTCTCTTGTTCCATTTTGGGTCACTTTTAGTAAAGAATCTTCCTGAGTTTCTTCTACCCTCCTGCCTTTTCATCTCAAGTACTTTGGACATGTTACCAGCCCCTGGAGGAAGAAATTATGCTTGCTAAAGTAGAGGGACAGAGAAAACGAGGATGGACACAGACGGATGGCTGCGACAAGGGGCTCAAACATGAGAACAGCGATGGCAGCGGTGCAGGGCAGGGTGGTGTTCACTCTGCTGACGCGGGGCTCAACGAGCTGGCACCAAGCTGTCAGCACCTGACAACAGCAAAAACAACCCCCACCCCCACTTCTGGACATCCGAACAAACAAGTTCTCTTCTCCTCTAGGCCTCTAATTGAAGCCATTTGTCTTGCCTTTGCCTCTCCAGCTTTGCCCTGCCTCTATACAGCTTACCACTCCTGATGGTAAATACTCAACAGCTGCTTCTGGTTGCATAGTCCCCAGTTGCTGGGTTTCTAATACCAACTCTGCTTCTCTTCTAGTCCCATTTTGTTTTCCTTGGTGCCAACAGTGACTCTCCATGGCTTGTTCCATGTTACAGTGAAACAAGAATGGCCCTGTGATGTTACCTCAGGCCCACTAGCCCTCCCCCACATACCCTGCCCTCCCCCTCCCCCACCACCACATTCCTTGGCCAAGCCCATTCTTCCAACAAGCATACTATTAAAGGTAGCCACTATGTATTCGCTAGAAGTTTATTTGTCTTTATCAATCCCTTATGCCCAAAGACCCTTGCATACTGTCCTTTAAATCTACAGAAGCCTGCATAGGAGATTATATATGTATCTACATATATCCTCTTTGTAATCATTTTATGGACCTGACTTGACTTACTCTTGCTATATAAAAGATCAGCCTGGAAGGTTCTAAGAAAATACATTTCTCTTTTTAACAAATCTAAATGTCTGTAAATATTAAGTATCTGTATCTGATTCTATTCTAGATCTGAAGTCAATGTTTTATTAGGACAAAAACGAAAAGAAAATATCCCCAATTTGTTGGTGAGAGTGGAGAAATGATTATGTTAGAAAGTATCGATGTAGCTCTTTGGGTCTGTGGCCCTGGGGTAGATGGCAGGGCCCTTGGACTTGTGGAGTCGCTGGACTGCCACTCACTGCCATCTGTCAATTCCAACTTGTGACAAGTTCCATCTATATGTGTGCTCAACAGGGTTGTGAGTGGCTGAATGCTTGGAAACAGATGATCAGGTATTTCCAATGAGGGGCCTTGGGGTGGAATTAAACTTCCCACCTTTCAGTTTGCTATCAAGTGCATTAACGGAGAAGCTGTACAAGTGGGCACATACAACCACAGGACTTTCAAGGGGCAGGAGAGACCTCATACGTGGAACCAAAAACACCCATTACAGACCTTGCTCCTCAAGGCCAGGCATAGATCTTTTCCCACATAAACTTGTTTTCGAATCAAGAAAGTAATAAAAAGGTATTCCATAACCATTGAACTCCATTGATCTCTGCGCCGTGTGATTTTTCTTTAAATAGAAGAACCCTTTCACTCAGTTGTACCTGATTTTGAACATCCTGGCTTTTCACTGAGACTGAGAGAGTACTTGGCCTAAAGTGCCTGCATCGCTGGACCGAACGAAGAAGTAACGGTGAGAGAACAGTCAGAAACACATTTGCAAAATCCAGTGAAGAAACCTTCAGAGGTACAGCTGTGCTGCCAGGCTGCGGCTTCCTACCCGGGCCCTTTCTCCCTTCTAGCCATTAGCTGGGGAATTTCCCAATAAGAAAACAATTAATTTAGACCCCAAAGCTAATTGGAATCAATAGCTAATGTTTCTTTTCAGCGCTCCAAATTAATTACAAAATGATGTATGCTCACTTTGATGACAGACTCTAGATTTCTATCTGAAATCTCCCTCCAGGGGCCCCTTTTCAACAAGAAGTCAGCTGCGTGTAGTTTGTCATGTCACCCCTTCCCCCACCCACCTTCCTAGTTTTCTCCCCTGGGATTTTTCTGTTTAGGGCAATGTGATGTGAAAGTGTAGAATTGGCTGCATTCATGCTAAATAAAGCCCTATTTCAAACATGCTCAAGGAAGCACTGGGTAATCTACCTTGAAGGTGGGAGCAGGGAAAGTAGGAGGGCAAGTATAAAAAGCATTTATTTGTAAGATGGTGAATTTCAAAGATGAATCCTGCTCTTGAAAACTTATCTTGGGAGCCTTCATGAAATCAGCACGGAGCAAACAGATCAAACAGTTCAACTCATGGGGACCCCGTGTGTGTTTCAGTAGGACTGCCCCATGGGGACTTCAAGGCTCTGACCTTTCAGAATCAGATCACCTCACCATGCCTCTGGGTGGGGAGGAACTGCCAATCTTTGGCGAGTCGGGAAGTGCCTACCTGTTTGTACCACTGAAGTCTCAGCACAAGGGAAGACCCCACAAGAACTGGCCTAGGGCTTTCATTCTTATTTCTTCATATTGGGGTTCCACAAGAAGAGGACCTGTCACTGGGATGTCTGAGTGTACGACACAGAATGACCACTGGATGAATGCAGTCATACCACACAAACTCATCAAAGGCTATACTCTCAACATGTACGACATTCTACAATGACAAAGACGTGGAGTGTAACCCGCGCAGTATGTGACAAGTAACAAGTAATATGCTGTATGTGAGAAATGGTACATTTTCTTGGGAGGGACAAAGTGACTATATTATAACTGTGTGTAGTTTATATTGAAACCCAACGTCCAAGCATTTCACTTGACAGAGTTTCAATATAGATAGCAATAACCTCATGGAAGCTAGTAAATGGATAATGCTACTGAACAATAAACAGCTGTTACGTGATCACAAAAGGCTCCTTCAATAGAATCATCAGAAGATGGTGGCTGCAGAGAAGACTGTTGTCGGTGGAGCCATTGAGTCCCTTCTGACTCAGGGTCACCTGTGAACAAAAGTGGGAAATGCTACCCAGACCCATGGCATTCCTATAATTATTCTTATGTTTGAACGGAATTTTGTAGCCATGATGTCAATCCCTCGCATTAAGCGCCTTCCTCTTTTTCACTGCCCCTCTCTTGTAACTAACCCGATGCCCTTCTTTAGGGTCTGCTGTCTCCTGACAGCTTGTCCAAGTTCCTGAAACCAAGTCTCACTATCCTTGACTCTAAGGAGGATTCTGGCTACACTTCTGCCAAGGCAGATTTTCTTGTTCTTTTGTTGTACTGCGGAGGGTTGGATGTTGTTGTGATGTTTGAAACTATGACACTGGTATTTCAAATGCCAGCAGGGTCACCCGCGGTGGGCAGGTTTCAGTGGAGCTTCCACACTAAGAGGATCATCTATCCACTCTTGAGGAATTAGCCACGGAAACCCTCATGCCGAGCAGATGAACAAGACACATGCATTTCCTATGTCTTTTCTAAGACTCATCCTTGTTTGTTAAATGCACAGAATTTACATTAACATTGGTTCTAAGTCTGTTCTTATTCTTGTGCTACTGGTCTCACATATGAGGAAGACATTTTTTTTAAACAGGAATT
Organism: Tenrec ecaudatus; assembly: GCF_050624435.1. Taxonomy (NCBI): domain Eukaryota; kingdom Metazoa; phylum Chordata; class Mammalia; order Afrosoricida; family Tenrecidae; genus Tenrec; species Tenrec ecaudatus. The sequence goes on from NC_134538.1 coordinate 9,846,314, forward strand.
TAAAGAAAGAACAAAGAAGAATAAAATTGCAACAGTGGGCTTTCTGTATGAAAGAAAATGCATATGAAGCTGAGACAAAGTCTTGGTCATGCTCATACTACTCTGAAGTTGGGGGACATTATTAAAACGTCAGGCTGTGGGGTGTAGGGAGAGTAGGGTTTCAGAGGAGAGAATGGACTCAGTTACCTGCAGCTGTCACTCTCCCTGGGGCGCATTCCTTACTGCCTGGAATCAAGAATGTGTCTTTTTCTCCTCAATTCCATCCCCATTTCATCATTAGACAGCCTCGCATTCTTGTATCCAACAAGGGTCCCTGCACAATTACCATTGCTGGATCCCAGAGAAGAAAAAACAAGCAAGCAAAGGAATCTTGTTATTGTCAGTAGCCTTCTTGACACTGTTGTGTGTTTTTCTATGTTTTTCAGTATATATGACACCCAGGACAAGTGAATCTATGGAGAAAATTACTAGATTCGGGGTTCTTGTGGAGTCTGGCAAGAGAGGTGGGGGAGATACTGGGGAGTTAATATCAAGGAGTACAAGAAGAAAGAGTATGTTTTGAAACTGTGGTAGAAATTGTATAAAACTTGTTAATGTGATTGGTATGACGCCCTAATAAAATGATTTGGAAAAAACAAACAACAACTCCACCTTCCACAAGCTCATGACTTTGGGAAGAGCAGGGGAAAAATCCCTCTCATAGTCCCAGAAGTAGGATGATCCCAATCCCACTCAAGTCAATAGATCAGACAGACTTGCTTCACTTAGTGATCCTAGTGCTGCCAGCGACTTCAGCTGCTTCCCCTTCTGTAATGACAACAGACTTACGCTTTCTGTTCCTAAGTTCTGAGTTTCAAGGAAACCAAAAACCAAACTCACTGCCATTGAGCCAGTTCTGACTCATGGCAACCACATAGGACAGGGTAGACCTGCCCCTGCGGGTTTCTCTTTACCGAAATAGAAAGCCTCATCTGTGCCCCGTGGAGCTGTTAGTGGTTTCAAACTGATAGTCTCATAGGTAGAAGCCCAACACATAATCCACTATGACATGAGGTCTCCTGCAAATGTCTGGGAATTGCCTAGATAGGAGTAAGTAATCACCATTGGCTCAGTTAACTACAATAAGAATAGTCCATTCAAATCACAAGTGGGAGTGGGAGAGAAGCCTCTCTAACAAATGAGCCTTCTGGGCAGATGGAACAATTGTGTCGATGAGTTGTCATGACTGGGACTAGATGAGAGTCTACGGTCCTGAAGTAGACCCCCAACCCACGTTCTCCATCGGCAGCATCAGCAGGGCTCTAGGTAAGTCAGAGGAAAAGACCTTAGAATGTCGAGTGACATCTTGGCATCCAGTGGTGGTGCACTTCACATGTTCAGCTACTATGGAAGTCCACTCAGAGATGCCTGAGAAGAAACATCTGCCTATAAATCTCTCCAAACTCCATCACTGCAAACTCTATAGAACAAAGTTTTGCCTTGGCACATGAAGAGTGTTATGAATTGGGATCAATTCGGTGGTTTTAAAAAAAATTTTCACTTTATGCTATGCACTTAGCATTATTTCACTTACTTCTCTAATATCGATTATTGGCGGTAAATAGCATTACGCACATTGGCTACCTGAAACAATTACGAATCGCAGAGGAGTTCATTGACTTGCAGCGATCGCTGCTTCAAAGCTCTACACTTTCAGCATTCTCAGAGGCTAAGGACATTCCCAATATGGAACGACTTACTCTGCCCATGTGATTTCACTAAGAGAGTGTTTACTAACAAGCTCTAAATTGAAAGATCAGTAATAGGGCAGCTATAGGCCTGGCTGTTGTTCTTAGATGCCATCAAGTTGGCATAAGTCTTACCCTATGGTTGATTGAGGACAGGATCCCTGAGATCCACGGGGTGTTCGCTGACTAATCTTTGGAGACACACTGCTGGTATTTTCTCCTCAGGCAGGTTATTCCAAAAGCTCCACTGAAACATGTTCAGCATCATAGAAGCACAGAAAACTCCTGTGACAGACCGTTGCTGGCTGCGCATGAGTTGAGGTGGCCAGAAATTCAATCTGGATGCTCTGGATTGAAAGCCAGAATCCTGCCACAGAACCACCGCTGGTGCTCCATGAGCTGGCTCCACTCCACGCTGTGATGGGAGGCAGCCTTTCTCCCCAGATGCAAAGGCAAAGGGAGCAGCCCCTCCCTGCTTCTTTCCTGGCAGTCCTTGGCACTCCCACTTAGCTTATTCACAACATTAAACACTGGATCACGTCCTAAATGAATCAAACCAATGTCCAACCCACAACTTTTGTCAGCAATGCAGTTAGGAAGAGAGTGAGGGGGGTGAGATGGGTGTCAGCCGGATGGGGGAATGCTGTGTTGTACGTGTAGCTAGTTGTTATACACCAAGTGGCTCCTGAAGCTCAGTTTTCTAATTAGTAAATTGGGCAGAAACTCAACTCCATGCACTCAAGTCGGTTTTCATTCAGAGATTCTTGTGGAAGCATTATTATTTGTCATAAAATGAAGTATTGCTGATGTATTGCTCTCTAGGCAAAATTACATGGCCCAGGAATTGTTGCATCCCCACAAGAAGTTTGTAGTTAGGGGCCATCAAGGCGGTTCTGATGCACGTACATGAGGATGACTTACATGCCCTGTCCCGTTCCATCCTCACATTTGTTGCTGTGTTTGAGCCCATGGTTGCTGACCCTGCTTCAATACCATCTTTGAGGGGCTTCTTCTGTTTCACTGACCCACTAGTTTACCAGGCCTGGCATAAAGTAAGGACCTCAATTTAAAGTGCAACTAATCCGAGGAAAGTTAGGGAAGATGATCCCACAGATTTTCAACAGATATTCTGTTTGCTAAATATTTTCATAAAGTGATTACTAGAAAACCAAGGGGGTACATCTGAAACCAGTGACACAGAATCTGGAATTTGAGGTTATTATTGACCAACACATGAGAAACTGTTATAGAGGGAGCAATGCCAATCTTATTTTATTAATGTTGTCGGCAAGCATTACCTAAAAAAAAAATTATACCTGTGACATCCAGGTGACTGAACAATATGGTGAGGCTGACAATTTAATTTTACCAGACTTTGAGTTGCCTTGGGACAGACATGGCAATGTTTTAACAAAACAAGCCCTGAACTGACCAAGACTAGAAAAACAACTGCACATCCTCCTGATGAAACAGATGCTGCTGTGGTGCACACTCTACTAAGAAGACAATGTGTTGTTGTTTGTGGTTGCTTTATATGCCGGCTTGGGATTTTCCTAGGATCCAAGGTTAATTTACAGGAAGACAATCCAGAGAGAAAGGTGGTACAGACTAGCATGAAGGTTGTGACCTTGACTTCAGAAATACTGTCCATGAATTCTAGAGTTTCTGGGTGTTTCCAGTGTGAAATTTTGGGGGAAGGGGTCTGTAAATGCTGGAGATTCAAGTTCATCTAGAGGGACCTTGGAACAAAGTCCTGGTGATTTACTTCCAAAAAACTAGCCATGAAAACCCCGAGGGTCCTTGCTCTACTCTATAGCATTGGAGTTTCTACAAGGTAGAATCAAGTGAACAAAAACTACTTTCTGTTTTGGTTGTTTCTGGTTTTGACCTATGCATGCACGTGTGCTCCATAAGACACTAGCCTCAGGCATGGGCACATCCAAATGTAAGTGGTCTCAAAATGAAAGGTACAAATGGCAACATCCAATGTCTGTGGCTGATGCTGGTGGGAGCCACCTAGTCTAGCAGATTCATAGCAACCTCAAGTGAGAGTAGAGCTTCCCCCTTGGGTTTTCTTGCCTCTAATATTTATGGAAGCAGACCATCAAATCTTTCTCCCACAGACCAGCTGGGTGGGTTCAAACTGCCAACCTTTCTCTTAATAGCTGAATGTAACCTCGTAATACCAGGGCTCTGCAGTGCTCATTCTGGTTGTGTGTCCTCCAGGGGATCACTGTTGATAGCAATCATACACGATAGAGGAGGACTGTCTCACAGGGTTTCTTTGGTTGCTATCTTCATGGGGCCAGATCTCCAGGTCTTTTCTCATACGGCACAGCTTGTGGGTTTTCGTGGTCCCTGTTTCAGTTAGCAACTAAGGACGTCACCACTGAAACACCACCATGCTTTTAAATAGTATAAACTAGGAATAGTCCACATGCACAAAGCACTTACTATTGCTAGGCATTATTTTAATCACTTTGCATGTATTCATTTGGCACCCCTAACAACTTCCACAGCTCTTAATTTACACGTAGTGATAGTGCGGTTTGTGCCAGTTTGGCCTGACGAGGATTCTCCATGGTTTGGTAGTAAGACCTCCCCCAGATGGTATATGTCACAGCCTGATAATGTCTTCATAGAAGTATGACCCATTTATAGCTACAAAAGTGTCTTGTGAGAGATGGGTTTCTCTCTTTTCTTTCTCTCTGTCCTCCCCCCTGGCCTGGATCCTCTTTCTGGTCTCCTGGCATGAATGCTAGCTGCCTGCACTGATGCCTGCCACTCTTGGGAGCGATCCACAAGCTGCCATAACATCGGATCTGCTGACCGGTATCTGCTGCCATCTGTCTGTGATATCCCTGCTTTCTAGCTCAATGCGCTGGCAGCTGTGTGAGTCAAAAGGGCCTCCAGTGAGTCACTGGGCCATGGACATGAGTTGGACTGGGATTGCCCAATGTAAGGCTAGGTGGACTTCATTCTTGATGTAAATGTATTTCTTATACATGTCTGCATATCACTGATGTACCCCTGCCCGGACCTAGAAAACCCAGTCCAACACATACTTGGTTAAAAAAAAAGCACACAGGGTTAGGTAACTTTCTTAAAGTCACACAGCAGGAAGTGCTGCAGGTTCATACCCATCCTGCCCTCTCTCAGCAGAGACGAGAGCATATTCACTAGAGAGAGGAGAGGGACACCGAACAGCACCGAAGGAACATTTGGCCCTTTCTTCCCCAAAGCAGCACAGGTTAAGGGTTTGCCTGTGGCTGGCACATAGTAGGGCTCAAGAAGAGGCCAAGAAGCCAGTTCTACAACAATATGTTTTAAAAAAACAAAAAACAAAAAACCAAACACAGTGACAAGGATTACAACAAAGGAAAACAATGAATAATTAAAATGAATGATCCTTCAAACTTCAGGGCTTCCTTCCAATTCTCAAAAGAGGCTTTCCACAGGCCAGTCAGAGGAAACCATCCATCTTCTCCATTGAACAAGAAACGTTTACTTTATCAAGGTCAATTCAATGTCAGCTTTAGAGAATCAAAAGCAAACTAGGGATAGTAGGCAAAGCTAAAGAGTAGAGGATCCCAGACAACAGCCCGTGAGAAGCTTCCGCCTTGGGCCATGGGAAGCCAGACAGTCAGGGAGGGAGGCTGAGGTGGAGGAGTCCAGGCTGGCTGGCTGGAAGACTGTGTGTCTCAAAGAGAGGGAAAAAAGCCCCGCAGGAGATGGGAGAACCACTGGTGTGCACATCTGGAAAATGAAGCCCACAATGAATTATGCATGGATTAGCTCACGCTTGCTCAGGAATTTCTGTTTATTCACAGTGGAGGCACACAAAGGAGAAACCTGTTTCACACCTGGCGTTTAATTTAGAAGGGATTGCTACATGGGCTGGAGGAAAAGCAATTCTGACCTGACCTATGTGGGGCTCCAACAGTCAAGCAAGTGCTGTTGAGAACCTGATTTTATGAGTATTCAACACACCCTGTAAGTGTGTGTGTGTGTGTGTGTGTGTGTGTGTGTGTGTGTGTGCATTCTGATATGGCTAAAGTGTGAGGAGACCCCAAAGACATTAAACCAACTCTTACTCTTCTTCTCCAGATGTTGCCACACATAGCACCAGGACAGAGGAGAACTTAAAGTGCCACTCAAGCCTTCCAAGCCACAGCTCAACACTGGTGCAATTCATCTTGACTCTTTGAGTTTGCTAAGAAGGCAAAGGTCCCACAGAAAACAAGACAAATGAGCCTGAAAGCGAGGTGTGTTAGTCTGGGTACTTTAGAGAAACAAATCCACAGAAACTCTTGTATAAGAGAAAGTTTTATATAAAGGTTAAGTGCACATCAAGAAACCATCCCAACCCAGTGCTGCCCAAGCCCACAAGTCCAACATTAACCCATATGTCCAACACCAATCCACAAAGTCCTCCTCCATCTCACAAAACACACACAGTGATACCAACTGCAGGAGGAAAGCTGTCAGTGAATGTGTAAGCATCTCAGCACTGGCAGGGGTCTCCACACGGCTGCTCCAGCACCCAGGGCTGCATTGGGGTAGGTCCATGTAGCTTTTCCTTGGGGATGTCTTGCAGGAAATGAGCCTTGCCAGCTGAAGCAGGGAACTGGCTAAGGCAGTTGCAACGCGATCGACCATCACAAAGCAACAGACCCGAGAATTCCAAAGGCGAGTCTCACTGAGTCTCTGCCCTTCAATTAACCCCACATGTGTTCTTTGGCTAGGTTGGCACAATCAACTACCTGCCTCACAAGGTTTCACTGTATCAATCCAGGGAAACACATCATTGCTCACTGTTGGGGCACTTCTGAACAGAGTCCATCCTACTGAAAACTCTTTCCCCCCCTAATTAACTCTGACCTCTTTGTAAGAAAATTTGAAATATCCCTTGGCATGTGTGCAAGTTTTTAGCCATATTCCTTTAATCAAACCAGAGAGCTGCGAGCTGCTGGGTGTTTTCTGGGGAGGGCAAGGCACACGGAAATCACTTGGAGGGGGCATTTAAGCATGAACATTATTTTATTGATTTAGAAAACTTGTTCTCCCTTGTGAAAGATTTGTTAAGACACCGGCGTCAAACCAGTGCATTTGAAACACCTTACCTAGAGGAGTATGTAGAGCGAAATCAAACAAAACAAAGCAACCAAACCAAAATCAAACAAAACAATCATGTTTGTGTTTGTTAATTGGACAGGAGTTGTTTAGTTCCACAGTGGTCCGCCTTAATAAGAACTTTTCTAAGAACCCAGAAGTCCCTGGGCGGCACACATGCTGGTGAAGGTGGCAGTTTAACCTCCCCTGAGGCGCCTTGCATGAAAGGCCTGGCAATCTGATTCTGACAGCTCAAGATCCTGAAAACGCTGTGGAGCACAGGTGTACCCTGTAGTGTGCTGGGTGGCTAGGAGCTGGAACCAAATGGACAGTAATGGTTCATTTGTTTAACAAGGACTACATTGTACATATATCTACTTATTAGTACCTAGGATCATTTTACATACCTGCTCTTTCTCTCATCTCCCATCTTGTAGTTTCAACATGGTCAAGCTGACCACCAGAGCAATGATGAAGAAATTAGTGATTCTAAGTATGAAGGGCTGTTGCAGGTCCTGTTTTCTAGGGGAGAAGTACTCTTTTTAAGATTTAAGACTAAATCTTCTGCCTACAGAGATATTTGGAAACATAAAAGATTGTATCTTCAAAAGAATCATTTCTTCTGTATTGTGAGATCTAACAGAAAACTCAATGTTTTGTATGGCAAAATTCGCAAATGAGCCTCTGGGTGTACAAAGGTGGGACAGGTGGCACACAGCCAGTAGGGAAGTTTATTGTCCTTTGTACCATTGAGTCAATTCTAGCAACCCATGTACAACGCAGTGGAACCCGGTCTGGTTCTGTGCCTTTCTCACAAGGGTTGCTATTCTTGAGCCTTTTCTTACAACCACTGAGAGGTTTCTCTTTGCCCTGGTCCACTGGGTTACCAAGCATGATGTCCTCCTTCAAAGACCGGTCCCCCCTGATGACACGTTCAAAGTATGTCAGCATTGTCTCTCCATTCTCATTTTTTAAAACATTTTATTAGGGGCTCATGCAACTCGTATCACAATCCATACATATACATACATCAACTGCATAAAGCACATCTGCGCATTCTTTGCCCTAATCACTCTCAAAGCATTTGCTCTCCACTTAAGCCCTTTGCATCAGGTCCTCTTTCTGTCCCCCCCTTCCCGCTCCCCCCCCCCCATGAGCCCTTGCATTCTGGTTGTGCTTCTTCGGAGACCGGCTTGTCCATTCTTCTGGAAGTCCCCGGTGCTTGCCATAGACTTTGCCAACACCGTGATTCAAAGGTTTCTAAATCCATGCAGCTCCAATATTTACAACAGTGCCCGACATACAGTAGACCCTCAAAATGCAGATGTTGACTACATCATTCAATAAAAGACTACAGAAGACACAGAGAACGATGTGACTGATATATGTATGCTATGCTAAGCTCCCCAGCTTAGTGTTTAGGGAGGAGGAAAAGCAAGAAACAAACAAATAAGAAACAACCAGCCTACCAGGAGACCAATGCTTTTACAATGAAACCTTGAGCAGGAATGGTCCCATCTGTTGTCTACGTTGTTCTTAGCACCACGGAATGAAAGGAGGCCTCTGAGCCTCCTCAGAAGAAATGGCAGAGGAAGACTATGCAGGGGTCTCCCAAAGGCTTCTTCCTCCATATACCTGACGCTTCACACATCTGCAGCAACCTCTACTTTGTATCTTGCAAAACCATAGTGCGTTTTAAAAGTATCTATTAAGCAGAGAGAGGAGACTCGTATGGGCCGCTGAAGCAAGCTGCCAGTGGGGCAGGAGTAACAAAAGGGAAAAGGTTATAGAAACAGAACAACAAACAAAACAGATTTCATCCATAGGTCCCTTATCCAAAGCAATGTCAAGTAAAATAAATAATTACTGAATATAGGGTCCCAGCATATGGAGCTCCATGGACAAATGGTAGAGAAGAAAGACAACGTTGGGTCAAGATATCTACGTATGGCCTTTTGCTCTGCCTCTCATTTCCTGTCCAACCTTGGGCCAGACACTTAACATATCTGAATCTCTTCGTCTTTCCCTAACATAAATGGGAATCATCAATCCTTTTTATAGGCTTCTGTGAGCCTTAAATAAGATAAAAACAAAAATTCCAGCAAAATAAGTATTTTTGACATGAAATAATTTTTTTTCTAGCACATGTCTATTGAGGGAGACAAGGTTTCTGAATATAGCTCTTCTGGTTAGAGCAGATGTCTCACTCACCACACAGTTTGATTTACACCTTAGACCTCAAACCTGTGCGGGCATCCTCTGGACTCCAGGACTTTTCATTCTACAGACTACAACAAAGATACCAAGGAGCCCAACTTTTCCCAAAGAAGAGGGTAGGGGCTATTTGTATAAAATAGGTTATGGTCACCTCGTTTTCTTTCTCTGGCATCGGTCAGAAAGGATGGATTTATAAAGGAAAATGATAAGCCAGGGCCAAACCAAAAAGAATGAAAATGACTAGAAGGAAGCACATCTTGACATCATTTTTACACACAGCCTGCGTGTGAATGTGTATCGTGGGTGGGATAGGAACTGGAGTCCCCACCCAGCCCCTCGAGTCCTGCTTGACCTCATGAATCATCGATAAGAACTGTTCATGGGTCATGAACAACTTTCTATCACCAGATTTGAATGTCTTCCCACCATCTACAGCCAGGGGTTGTCTTGACCCTTTCCTGTATCTCCTCTAGCATTAAAATAGATGTTATAATCCCAATTTATTTTTTAAATGAGAAAATTGAGCTTTAGAGATTTTTAACAAGACTGGTTTAAGGCTCCTGGCCACTTGGTGATGAAGTGATAAACGGGTCCTTTTTTGAGTCCTATTTTCGGAAGAAATGCTTTTAGTTTGTCTCCATTGAGACTTACGTTGGTTATAGGCACTGTGTCTATGCCCTTCATTGTGTTGACAAAGTTTCCTTCTGTTCCTGTTTTGTGGAGTGCTTTTATCATAAATGAGCGTTGTGCTTTGTCAAACGTTTTCTTTCTGCCGATGGATAGGACCATGTGGGTCTTTTCCTGTGTCTTATTTATGTGGTCGATTGCGGTCAGGTCAAATTCAAAAGAGGACACGGAACAAGATATATCATTGCTGATATCAGATGGGTCTTGGCTGAGAGCAGAGCATACCACAAAGATGTTTAGTTGTGTTCCATTGACTATGCCAAGGCATTCAACTGTGTGGATCCTAACATACTGCAGATGACCTTGAGAAGAGTGGGAATCCCAGAACACTTTATTGTGCTCATGTGGAACTTATACACGGAACAAGAGGCAGTTGTGCAAACAGAACAAAGGAATGTTGCATGCCTTAATATGAGGAAAAGTGTCCATTGAGGTTGTATCCTTACCCCATACTAACTCAATCTGTAAACTGTGCAAAGCATCAGAGAAACTGGATTATAGGAAGAAGAATGTGGCATCAGGATGGTAGGAAAGCTTATCAACAAACTGGAATATGTACAGGACACAACTTTGCTTGCTGAACTCAAGGAGGACTTGGGGAACTTGCTGATGCCCACCAAGGATTGCAGCCTTCAGAATAAATGGATTAAAAATTAATTGTGAAGAAGACCCAAATCCTCACAACTGCACCAATAAGTAACATCCTCATAAACGAAAAAAAAAGGTGGAAGTTGTCAAGGATTTTGGATCCCAAATCAATAAATGCTGATGGAAACAACAGTCAAGAGATCAAAAGATGAGTTGCATGAGGTAAATCTGCTGCACAAGACCTCTTCAGAATATTGAAAAGCAAGACTGTTACTTGGAGCCCAAAGGTGTGCCTCACCCAAGCTATGAGATGTTCAATTGTCTCACATGTATGTGACGGTGGGACATTGAGTACGGAAGACCAAATAAGAATCAATGCAAGGAAGACCAAGTAAGAATCGATGCATTTGAATTGGGAAGCTGGAGAAAAAAAGGAAGTATGGTGACCGCTGAAAGATCCCTGATGGCATGGTGGTGACATGTTGGGCTCTGATCAGCACCATCTGAAATTCAAAACCACCAGCCGCTCAGTGAGAGAAAGACAGGAATGTCTACTCTTGTAAATGGTTACGGTCTTAGAATCCCACAGGTGCGCCTTTACCTGGTTCTGTAAACGCCCTCTGAATAGAAATGAACTCAATGGCAGTGAGATGGATGGCTGAAAGGACAAACAGACTGTCTTGGAATTAGTATGGCCAGATGCTCCTGAAAGATGAGGATGGCAAGACTTTGCCTTGCATGCTGGGACATGTTGTCAGGAGAGACCAGCCCCTGGAGCAGGACATCAGGCTTGATCAAGTGGAGTGGCACGGAAAGAGGGGAAGGCCCTCAGGGAGCTGGATTGACCCAGTGGCTGCAACAGTATTCTCTGACAGAGGAAGAGTGTGACCATGGAGCAGGACCAGGCAGTGGTTCTTCCTGTTGGGCACAGGTCACTATGGGTTAGAACGGACTCAATGGCACCTAACAACAACAACAACAACAACCAAAGTTGAAATACTAGATCCTTAATGAAGCTCTTCCTAGCCTTCTATGTTTGAGAAGAGTCACATTTATTGACCTCCGCTGATATGCCAGAGGAGTCCCCGTGGCACTGGTGTCGGGTAAAGGTTGGGTCCCTAATCACAATGTCAATGACTTAAAAAACCTCTAACGGCTACATGAGACAACGATGAGGTTATCTGCTCCCCTAGAGAGAAATCCACTAAGGGGACACTAGGAGCTGGAAAACACTTGGTGGCAGAGAGTGGGGCACATGGTACCCATTGTTTTACTGAATACTCACTAGGATCTGTTCCCATCATGGAGGAAAGAGGAACTGTGGGCTCAGAATAGAAAATGTTCTCATGGCAAAGGATATAAGAGATTCACATGAAGACAGTATCTTTTTATGGGTAACGGTGCTTCTGTGTATAAGAGTTTTGAAGACATTTGATAATGTTCTTCTTGGCTGCACAGCTGGTGGAGTATTCTTACAACGGTCTGTAAAGCTACCTATTCAGACATGATTAAAATATAACTTCTGCTGTGCATATTTCATGGATGAATGTATCTTCTATTGTTAAAATGTATGTCCCAGTATTTTGTCTAAGTGTCTAGCTTAAGGCAATTCATATTTGGCTGGAGTTTATTTTCTATATACTTTGTTGTTTTTGAAATGAAAGACTATATACCCACTATTTCATTCCCTCAATGACACTTCACAGAAATTATCTTCGTAATATTATGTCCCAATATTGTATTCAAATTTCTAGCTTGAGGCAATTCTTTCTTACAAAATCCAAATAAATAATATCGCTTGGTAGGTGATATTGTATAGTTGAGTAAGAGTAGGTTTGGAAGATTTGAAAAACTATTGTGCAATAAAGTTTTGAAGGGTGAGTTAGGCACAGAAAGGACAATTTTGTTTCATTTTTTAGAGAGTTTTGAAAGGTGGGAAGGAAAAAATGTATTTGTTGGTTCATTTCATGTTAACTTTGTAAATTCATGTTTGTTTTCATTATTATCATGGAAATATTTAATAAAAAAACAAAACTTACTGCCATAGAGTCAATGCGGACTCATAGCAACTCTATAGCACAGGGTAGAACCAACCCTGTGAGTTTCCAAGACTGCAACTATTATCAGGAGTAGAAGACCTAGTCTTTCTCTAAAGGAGTGCTTAGTGGTTCCGAACTGACAATCTTGTCATCTTGCAGATGTCAGCGCCTTGTGTAAGGATGACACAACCAGGACTTCTATGGTAAATATTTGCCATGAAACATTTACCATTAAAATCTTAACATGAAGATTTTAGTAAAGCTTATTGTAGTTGTAGTCGTTGCTATGTGCTTCCATCAGCATGATCGATTCCCAATTTTCCCACAACCCTTACCAGAAGTTTGGAGTCTTCTAAGCATGCACTCCCTTTATCCACATGCGCCTTCATGCCCCTGGAAAACCTGTTGCTGTCCCCTTGATCTTGACACATAACAACCGTTCATAACAGAGGAGTACTGTTCCAGAAGGTTTCCGAGGCTCTACATCTGTCAGAAGAGCCTTCTCCCATGAAGACACGGGTGAGTTTGAACCTTTAATCTTTTAGTTAGCAGCCTATTGCTTAACTACTGCATCGTCAAGGTTCCATAAATAACCGGAGGTATGTAGGCATGAAACATGCTGTGTTGGTCGGGTTGATTAGAGAAACAAATTCATAGACACTCATATATGTATAAGAAAGAGCTTCATCTAAAAGAGCAATTTAATATTGAGAAACCAACCCAAGCCAGTCTAGATCAAGTCCATAAGCCTGATATTAGCCCATCTGTCCAATACCACTCTACAGATTCCCCTTCAGACTTAGTCATGCAATAATGGCGAATGCAGGAAGATCATGGGCCAGTGGCTGGAAAGTCTTGTGGATCCAGTGGTGGTGGAAACATCTCTACGCTGGTGTGGGTCTCCATTTGGCTCCCCCAGCTGCAGGGCTCTGGCTCCATCAGTGTAGTTCAATGTGTCTTGTCAAAAGAAGGGTGTAGCAGAGAGAGTGTGTGTGGCCTCCAGTGAGCTATTTATCTCCATCACGCCTCCAAAAGAGGTCATCAAGCTGTGTGCAACCTGGTTGACAGGCTAGACTCCACCCCTTCCTCAAGTTGAGAATTGTTTATGTAACTGCCACACGTGCTTTAACATGAGTTAACTTACAAACGCCGTTGTGAAATAAGTCACAAATAATTGTATGATACAATTTATATGGCATATCATGTTTCTTTTTAAAAAAATCATTTTATTAGGGACTCATACAACTCATCACAATAGATATATACATCAATTGTGCAAAGCACATTTGTACATTCATTGCCCTCATCATTCTCAAAACATTTGCTCTCCACTTAAGCCCCTGGCATCAGCTCTTTATTTTCCCCTTCCCTCCCTTCTCCTCCCTCCTTCAAGAGCTCTTGGTAATTTATAAATTATTATTTTGTCATATCTTGCACTTTCTGATGTTTCCCTTCACCCACTTTTCTTTTGTCCATCCTCCAGGGAGGAGGTTTTATGTAGATCTTTGTAATTGGTTCCTCCTTTCCAGCCCACCCTCCCGGTATCGCCACTAACACCACTGGTCCTGAAGGAATCATACACCCTGGATTCCCTGTGTTTCCAGTTCCTATCTGTACCATTGTACATCCTCTGGTCTAGCCAGATTTGTAAGGTAGAATTGGGATCATGATGATGGGTGGGGTTGGGGGGTAGTAGGGAAGAAGCATTTTGGAACTAGAGGAAATTTGTATATTTAATCATTCCTACACTGCACCCTGACTGGCTAGCCTCCTCCCCGTGACCCTTCCATAAGGGGATGAGGGTGAGGTGTGGGGAAAGGAAGTGGTGATAACAAACCCAGGGACAAGGGAACAACAAACGATCCAAGTAGGTGGTTAGGAATGTGTAGGAGACCTGGTAGAGCATGACCACGTGTAATGTAACCAAGAGGAATAGTAGAGGAAAGTAAAAGGAAAAGAGGAGAGAGCTAGGAAGCAAAGGGCATTTATAGAGATCTAAATAAAGGCATACACATAAGTAAATATATTTATATACGAGGATGGGAGAATAGATCTATGTGCATATATGTATAGATTTAGTATAAAGGTAGCAGATGTACATTGGGCCTCCACTCAAGTACTCCCTCAATGTAAGAACACTTTGTTCTATTAAAATGGTATTCCACGATGCTCACTTTTCAGACACAATTGTTGAAGACAAAGCAGGTGAATAAGCAAATGTGGTGAAGAAAGCTGATGGTGCTCGGCTATCAAAAGATATAGCATCTGGGGTCTTAAAGCCTTGAAGGTAAACAAGTGGCCATCTAGCTCCAAAGCAACAGAGCCCCCATGAAGAAGCACACCAGCCTGTGCGATCATGAGGTGTTGAAGGAATCAGGTATCAGGCATCAAAGAATTAAAAATCATATCATTGTGAATGAGGGGGATTGCGGGGTGGAGACCCCAAGCCCATCTGTAGGTAATTGGACATATTTCTTAATAGGAATATACTGGAGAAGATCATCTAAAGATCATAGCTTGGAAAGGAGAGGGAAATGTTTCAATGAAAAACAATGATCAGGTCACCCACGCTCTCCTTTGATATTCTCCTAAGATATCTTGTGGTAGAATTCTCGGTTTTAATCATCTCAGAGCAAGAATGACCCCAGTCCTGATCAAGAGGATGGTCTGATCCTCAGCACTAGGCAGTCACGAAACGTCCCTAATGAGCTTAGGGAAGAATGGGGAAAAATGTGCATTTTGTATCTAAACAGAGACCTGAAATATCTGGAAGGCTGGGAGCCTCTGTCAGAAAGCCTGGTCTTTGGCAGATGATATGAAGGCAAACATTTCTTATTGTGAGGACCTCCATTGAAGAGTGCAGCTTTTGCTGATTTCTGAGAGATTCACATGGGAAAGTTATCAGATTTATGACTACTCTAGGCTCCGTAATGGCAAGAGACGTGCATCTGCTTAGTCCAGGTCAGCACTTCCCCAGCTGCACTAAATATCACTGGGGATCTTATTAAAAGGTGGGTTCTGAAGCTTCAGGAATGACTGACCACACAGGATGGATGACGGGCAGTCAAGTCATATTTTCAGGAAGAAGGACAAGATGATCTAGTGGAAATACATGTTTTTTGACTGTGCAATAAGCCAATGCTTGTTCTCAGAGGTTTTATGGAAAACAGTAGTTTTCAGGATGGATGAAATTCAACAATTCAAAGAGTTATGAAGTCACATCTGGAAATCTGATAAAGCCAATTATTGTCATCAAGTCTCTTCTGCTTGAGGTTTAATTTAATCAGAGAGGTTTTTGAGCTATTTTTTTTACAAATACTATGACATATCATAGCATGGAGGGACAAGGAAATCACTTAAATATTTTTCTTCTGTATAAGCTAGCTAGATAAACTCACTGTCATTAAGTGGATTCTGACTCATAGAGACCCTATAGGACATGACAGAGCCGCCCCCTGTGAGTTTCGGAGGCTGTGAATCTTTACAGGAGTAGAAAGCTTCGTCTTTTTCCCACAAAGTGGCAGGTGGTTTTGAACCATCAGCTGACCTTGTTGTTAGCAGCTTAATGTGTGTCTACTGTGCCACCAGACTTAGATAGAAGGCTGCTTTAAATGATCCCAAAGTATGTAAGAAGGCATGGGGTGGACTTAAAGCAATGGCACTCAGTCCAAATTTGCATGAAATAATCTGAGGAAATTTTAGTTCTGATGTAAGTGATCTGGTCAGAATCCCAGGCATCCTTATGTTTGAGCAGTTGATAAAAACACAATACGAATAAATAAATAAGAGTTGGTATAAAGTTGAATTTGACTCATAGCAATTCCATAGTGTTAAAGCAGAACTAGGTGTCAGCGTTTGAATTTTTGCAAGTTGATAGCCAGGCTTTTCTCGTGAAATGCCTCTTCTTGGACTCCAACTTCCACCTTTCAGTTAGAGGCTACGAACCTTAACCATTGGCCTCACCAAGGGACGTCATTTTCATGTACAGTGGTTGAAAGCACAAGCATTATATTTCACACATATATGTATTCATTCCAGAATACATATATTCATTCCAGAAATCTACTTCCTGCCTGCCAGAGCTCTGTTTGAAAGATACCTTGACAAAACCAACTGCTTGCCCTACAAGTATCCATACTCTCTTTGCTGAGATTCCAAAATTCCCTCTTGTTCCTCTTGTTCCCTCGGCCTTGGGTTGAGGAGGCTGGGAGGCTGGGTGTGTTCTCACTAGTCTGTGTATGAAAGTTAAGCATATCCACCTGTTTCACTGAGCGGCCATGGGAAACATTTTGAACAGATGGTTTGGGGCACGGGGAAGGGGGAAGGAAAGACATTTATCTTCGCGCTCTGCTTCCTATGATGACCTGAGGCTTTCATTTTAATAAGGAATTCCTCTCTTGGCAGAGAAGGAAAACAGATGGTGTATCTTGAAGTCCGTAATGTATGCTTCCTGCACATTATTTTTTGGAGCGCATAAAGTATGATTAAGGGACGGGAACTCACGCTGTGAAAAACAGACACTGCAGCGAGGGTGCCTGGGATAGCTTCCATATGCACCGAGGTGGAGGGCTTGCCGATTCCCCACTGCCGTCTGCGTCCTTGCAGGATCTGTGAGAACAACTGTTGCTCAGAAAGAGAACACATGGCTTAAGTCGGTGAAGGCAGATTCAGACAATAAGCACAGGTTTCCAAGAACACTGTAATTAAGGATGAGAGGGCGCTGCTAGGGTTTTAGGTAAGTCTGGAAAGCCGTCAGCTAAGCCATTCAAGAAGCTTAGCTCCATGTGCCGTGTTCCTCGCGTGCTTTCTTGTGCTTGACCCATAAATAAACCTATTCTTAAACAAGCAAAAAACTCTTCTTGTGAAATATATTTGTGTCAATATGTCTTTCCACGGGACATGGCAGAAGAGCGTGATTAGAGCCATGTGTGGCATAAATGCTATCTGGTACCCAGAAGGCGATTGTGAATTTAGGGGAAAGTGTCATACATGCTTTCTGTAAAATTATCTACTCAGCCGAGTGCCATGTAGGTGACTTTGGCTGCTGATCAACACAGAATCATGCCAACAGGGAAGGACCTTATTGGATCACGTTCCTGGATTGGATCCGAAGAAGGGAAATCCTCAGGGCAGCGTCACCCAGTGTATCTGATTCTGTTCCTCTGTCCTCTTCTCTGCGTGATGCCAGCTTCCAGCTTGGCACGCAGTCCTTCCAGTGTTTACTTGTGTCTACTTGGGTATTTAGGGCAAGAGAAGAATAACCTTTGCAAGGTCTCACAGACAAGTAACAAAAAATACTTCCAGCAACCCTGGCCCCAGCTCCTGGCTGTTAATCTATCCCCTTCCAACAATATGGAATTCTATGAACTAACTCCCTCTCTCTCTCCAAGATGTGTGTGTGTGTGTGTGTGTTTGTGTGTGTGCCTTAAAACAGAAGTTCTTTCTCAACTCCTTGCCACTTGGTTAAGAGGAGATTTATTACTTTGATAGGCTACTTTTCACAGAGGAAGTAGTGTCTCTGTCAGCCCCAGTAACTCTAACTTGATTGTTCAGCCAGTCACAAACCCCCCTGAAGACTTTCTACCCTTTCTGCCAGAGACTCTCCAGTCTTGCCTCCAGAGTGCTGTCGTGATGATGAATTAGAGCATTTAATTCAACAGATGAAGAAATACCCAACTTCATAGCTATGCACAGTTTATGCATGTTATATTCAAGTTTTTACAGAAAAATAAACATGCCCTATGCCTACTGGTTTATTTAAACTGCGTCGATCTTATTGCTCTGATCCAGGGTGGGCAAATCAGCTTTTAGGTGAACTTTAAGAATAGTGGACATTTAGATTTGGTTTCGTCTCCCCTTGGAATTTTGGTGGCCATAATGAGCAGGCATGGCCACCTAGGGAAGTTTCCATAGATTGTGTTAGATAGGCTACTAAGAGACTCCCACTGTTCATAGATTTTAGATAATAAAATAAAAATTAGATGCCCCCCTATCTGTGGTTCTGTAAATGGTGCCATTGGGCTGATACAGAAGTACAGTGTATTAAGGCACCAGGTCATTAGAAATGCCAGGATGGGCTATAAAACCAGAAAGGACACTGTGTATATGTGTGCATTGTTGTGCGTGTAGTGTCCCAGGAACTAAAGACAGAGCAGAAGACATTCCTAAAGAAGAAGGGATATATTTCCACCTTGAAAATAATGAAGAAACCTTAGCCTTAGAACATAACATTCTCCTGGAAGGTTTTGTGAAACTTGGAATACCAAAAATCTACTATGACCAGACTGAAAAAAAAGTGAGTGATTGATTCATGATTGAATAAGTATATTTTGGGGAAAGCTAATGCGGCTAGTTTTTCTCACTGAGAGAGTAGATATTAGGAAAAAGACACTTCAGAGAGGGGATAGGACTTTTCCAAGAAGGCTTTGAGAATTCTTAAAGTTAAAAACCTTGAAAGAATCATGGTGGCATATAATTTACATATTACGCAATTCAATGGTCCAAACATATTAATAAGGGCTATGCAATTATCACCGTAATCCATAGAACATTTTCTTTTCTCTTGTATTCATTGTTGCTACCACCCTTTCTCCAGTCCCCTGCCATGGCCCTAACGAATCCTAGTGGTGCCCTCTGGATCTGCTGAAGAAGACATCTTTCATTCACCTGCTACTGAACTTGTGTCCGCAGTCAGGACCAACGCAGCACAGAAAGTACCATATATTAGTGCCAACCTCCTACTTTGACTTTAACACAATTTTAATTTCAGAAACCCTATGGAGTAGTTCTACTCTTTCTTATAGGGTTACCATAAGTTGGGATCCATTCAATGATAGTTCACTTGATTTCTGGGTTTTAATGGCTCTGGAAGGAAGTTAGGTGATGCAGTGGTCAAGCGCACAACTGCTACCCAAGAGATTGGCAGTTCGAACCTATCAGCTGATCCCAGGAGGAAAGTGTGGCAATTTCCCATAGATATCAGCCTTGCAAACCCTATGTGACAATTTTGCCTTGTTCTATAGGGTCTCTCTGAATTGCAGTAGACGTGAGAGAAATCGGTTTGGTTTGGTAATGCCCACGAGGAGTCACAGGGTGGTACAAACAGTTAACGTGAATGGTGGCTAGCTTCAAGATGGAAGGTTCGAAGCCACACAGAGGAATTTCAAAGAAAACCCTAGTGATCTAATTTTGAAAAATCAGCCACTGAGAACTAGGGAGCACAGTTCTTTTCTGACACATATGGAAATGCCATGAGTTAGAGATGACTTGATAGCAAGTTAAGCTAGGAAGACTTGAAGCTCTGAAGAGTCATACAGGACACACCTCTGATGAACATCACATAATCCACAATGTGACTTTTACTACAGCAACTATTCACAAGGGGCCTTCAAAATCTTGTGGGAAATTTCCATTAGCTTTTCATTTGATTTTCCCACCAACTTTTAAAAGTCTCCTCATATATGCCAAAAAAAAAAATGCATCGGCCAAGACGTTAAGAGTCACTTGGGTAAGTAAGCCTCCGCTCTGTGTGTCACAAATCATAAGGCTTCTCAGATGCTGGAATGGACACTTATGGCTTGATTCTGAAAGGGAGTGACATCTATGATTGCTTCCAGGATCTTATGAGTCCCCATCCCTTCTGGATTCTGGCTCAGAGGGCCGAATAAATCTGCCTGCCTCTGTCTTACTTCTGTAGCATGTATACACTCATCAGCAGGGTTTTCTAGTCTCTTCAGAAAAGCTCTCTATCCTTATTACATCAGTGGTCTCATGATCAATCTGCCTCAGACCTATTCTTTGAGTATCCCCGACTGCTTGTTTAAAGCAAAACGAAGGAACAACTAGGAATGAGGTCATACCAAAGGATTGCATAATCTTATTCAATTCTCCTTGGTGAAAGAATGGTCTTATGAAAAATGTTGTAACTATCTTCTGAGTCAAAGATGCAAGGTCACCTCATATATCCACTCAGTTATGTAGGGGTGGTGACTAAGATCACTTCGTTATTTGCTTTAGACTTGAAGTAGAAAATAAGAACAAAAATACTCAACTGGACAGCCCCTTACAGAAGGGTCACAGGGAGGAGATGAGCCAGTCAGGGTGCAGTGTAGCAACACTGAAACAAATCTTTTCTATCGTTGCTAACTGCTTCCACCCCCTTACTATACTATCACGATCCCAATTCTACCTTACAAACCTCACTAGACCAGAGGATGTACACTGGTACAGATAGAACTGGAAACACAGGGAATCCAGGACAGATGATCCCTTCAGGACCAGTGGTGAGAGTGGTGATACCAGAAGGGTGGAGAGAGGGTGGGTGGAAAGGGGGAACCGATTACAAGGATCTACATATATCCTCCTCCCTGGGGAATGGACAACAGAAAAGTGGGTGAAGGGGGACGCCAGACAATGTAAGATCTGACAAAATAGTGATTTATAACTAATCAAGGGTTCATGAGGGAAGAGGGGGAAGGGAGGGAGGGGGAAAATGAGGAGCTGATATCAGGGGCTCAGGTGGAAAGAATATGTTTGAGAATGATGAGGGCAACAAATGTACAAATGCGTTTGACACGATGATGAATGTATGGATTGTGATAAGACTTGTATGAGCTCCCAATAATATTATTTTTTAAAGAACAAATGCTATCAAGCTTGACTTTAAACAAGGTCCCAACACTTAAGTATAATGGCAACTAAATAAAATCTGAAACCCATTGCCATCAAGTTCTTTCTGCTATAAAATGTTTGCACAAATCTGCAATTCAGATGAAAATTAATCCTTCTTACATTTATTTCTCATGTCAGCAAGCAGCTCCACGCATGCTGACCAGTCAGACAGATGGATAATCCCTCCAACCAGTGACAGCATCCTCCCAGCATCCCAGAAGCACACCACGGGGAGGTTATTGATGGGAATGGTTTGAGATCACTCACACGGGCATCAGAATGCTCTACTGATTGCTAGCAGCAGTCAGCCATTAGTTTGCGTCATTCTGGTTGATTGCAGAGCAGTGACTCTCTCTATGTGATGCAAACTTCAAGCCCAGACTGCCCTCTTCTATCAGTCTCACCTTCCAACAAGGAGTCTCGGCAAACAGGCACAAAGTGGAGACATATGCACGCTAGATAAACATGTTTGTGCATCGAACTTAAATTTGATATAGTGACTCTTAGGCAGACAAGCCCTGGTTGCATAGTGGTTACGCCTTGGACGGCTAACCCAAAGGGCAACAGTTGGAAACCACCACCCGCTCCGTGGGAGAACGATAAGGCTTTTCACCTCCCTAAAGACTTACAATCTTGGAGACCCACAAGGACAGTTCTAACCTGTTTTCGGGGGTCACTAAGAGTCAGAATCAACTCTCTATGTTTTGTTTTGCTTTGTTTGGTTTTTATGTTGTTTGTTTGTTTGTTTAGTTTGGGGTTAAAGGCTGGGCTGATACCACAAGGCTGGCTGTTCAAACCCATAAGTTGCTTCAGGAGAAGGAAAAATGAGATTACAGCCTCAGGAACCAAATGGGGCAGTTCTCCTCTGTTCGGCTCTGGGCCATTCTGGGAGCAGCAAGTTGATGGGAGTAGCTTTTTAATGTCAATGATCAACAGGCCAAAATACCCAGGACCCTTAAGGCGAGTCTCTCTCTTAAAAAAAATTAAGGTTAAAAACTACACATTAGAGTCAATTCAAAGTGATGGCTATCTTACCCTGAGAGTGAATCACTACTGTTGCTCTGAGCCGGTGGTTTTTCATCTTGTTTCTGTATTATAATTACATAGAAAGCTTTGTAAAAGTTACTCATAGAGATTCATTCCCAGGAGAGGCCTGGATCAATGCTATTGATGTCAAAGGAACGACAGAGATTTAAATACCGCAGATCAAGTTTATAGCTCCGTACTTACTGCAGTCGCAAACCATTGTGCTATTTTAATTTTTTCCCCTTTCACAACCAATGTTCTGGAGCAATAGCAAGTCCCCTGAGCATACTGTACCCTATAAGGACATCCATCACAACATCTGCAACACCTGCTAAATTATATTTTCTTAAAATCCGGACCCTTATTAGTAAGGAGACAGAACATTTCTAATTGCTTCACAGGGTGTGCATTTGCCGTTAGCCACTGCTCAAGCTTGTCAACGTAGAGATTCTGGTTTAATTATTTGAAGTCACAGCTTAGCAGCAGGCATCTGAAAAGTTCGCCAGATGATTACAATACACAATTGGGGTGGAGAATCCCTACTCTAAAGAGCATCAAGAGAATATTTACATGGTAGGATGCAAGACAGAGGGTAAAACCATCAATTAATTTACCTGGGAAGAAGTACGACCAGAGTGCTCCTGAGAGGCCAGGGTGAACGCACTCTGTCTTGCATACTTCGGACATGTTATCAGAAGAGCCCAGACCCTGGAAAAGGACATGTCAGATCTAGCAAATACAGAACAGTTACCATTTGCAGTGAAGGGCCAGGGAGAGGAGCTATTTTCAGAACTAGAAAATCTTTGAACTGTACTGAGACAGAAGAAGAGGTGAGTGTGATTAGTGGAAAATAGAAACCAGGATCAGGAAGAGAAAACCAAAGCCCTCCAATTGCTTTCAAATGGACTCCAGCTCCATCATGGATACCCAATGCGAGTCCAAAGTAGAATTGGACTCCAGGGGGATTCAAAACCTTCACCTACCGCTTCCATTCCTCCTGCCCATTGTGAACTGAAACTAGAGACTAGGGAAACTTCCCATGTACCGGCTGGAGCAGGGCAAAGCAGGACAAAGAATAATTTATGCAGCACGCACGGAAAATAGCAAGACTAGATTTTAGAAACTCCATTCAAGAGGCGAGTTTCACCTGGCTTTACATTGAATATTAAAAATTCCATGACCTCTTTTGTATTCATAGTTCATGGCAATCCAGAGGTAGAAGTTCTAACCTGTTTCATATATTCTCAGTCCGATGATATTATCGAAGAGGACAGATTTCACACCTGCCGTAGCCATTGCTACATCCACAATGTCTGGCATGATTCTACAACACGGTAAACTCTAGAAACACATTTACTGCACAAATCAAGTGCATAATCATGTGTTTGTACTTTAGGAAAATATGAGATTTGCCGTGCCTGGCTCTTTCTTCAGAAGAACTTTCTCATCCTCAGTGTATAAATTTGACTTGGGCTGTTCCTGATTTGGTGCCCTCAATTCAGTTCTCACTCTGTGTACAATATAATGAAACGTGCCTGTGTACAATATAATGACATATACTGGACCCTGTATACAACATAATGAAACCCTGCCTGGTCCTGCTCTATGCTCTTGGGCTGCTCACTCACACTGCCATCACGTCGGTGGCTACTCAAAGCTGCCCTGTAGGACAGGGTAGAGTTGCTCTCTGTGAGTTTCTGAGACTGTAACACTTTGCAGGTGCAGGCTGTTTCTCATGCATACTAGATTACCTTAAGTATGATGATAAACCTGAAACTCAGGTGTCAATGAAATCCCGTTTCCAGTTAGGACATCTTGAACAGTAAGTCACTTCCTGGGACACCATCCCAGGAAATGTCCAATTAGAGTCACTAGTTGATGGATCTCAGGTCATCCGCTTGTTTTTTGTTTTGTTTTTTAATTTAAAAAAATCATTTTATTAGGGGCTCATACAACTCTTACCACAATCCATACATACATCAATCATGTAAAGCACATTTGTACATTCATTGCCCTCATCATTCTCAAAACAGTTGCTCTCCTATTAAGGCCCTGGCATCACGTCCTCACTTTTTCCCCTCCCTCCCTGATCCCCACTCCCTCATGTGCCCTTGATAATTTATAAATTATAATTTTGTCATATCTGGCACTCATCGGCTTGTTTTATCCCTGAGTTGAAAACAGATATCATGGCCCTTTGTCAAAGGACCTCAGAAAAGACACAGAAGGGTTTTTTTGGTTTGTTTGTATCTTACGTAGACTACTTTATTCATATTCGGTTGCTACTAACTTGATTCTATCTCACGGCAACATTGCCTAAGTGCTTTCTGAAATTGACCTCCAATCTTTCCTCTGAGACACCTCTTGGTGTACTGAGAGGTCTAACTTTTCAACAAACACCTAGCAGCTCTTTTATGCACTTGTTGTTGTTGTGAGGTGGCATTCAGTCAGTTCTGGCCCATAGCGACCTAACGTAGTGCAGGCTTTATGTACTACATCATCCACTCCTGTGCCATCCTCACGCGTGTTCTTATGTTTGGCTCCATTGTGCAGCCATTGGGTCAATCCATCTTCTCAAGGGCCTTTCTCTGCCCACCGCTTCTCCACTTCGTGATGCATGACGGCTCTCTCTAGGTTCTCCTGATAACATGTCCAAAATAAATGAGAGGAAGTCTTAGCATGCTTGCCTCCAAATAGCACTCTGGCTGTACTTCTTCCAAGACAGATCTGATTTTTCTTTTTTTAAATCATTTTATTGGGTGTGTTCATACAATTCTTATCACAATCCATGCATAGATCCATTGTGCCAAGCATATTTGTACATTTGTTGCCATCATCATTCTCAAAACGTTTGTTTTCTACTTGAGCCCTTAATTTCAGCTCCCCATTTTCCCTCTCCCTCCCCACTACCTCTCCCTCATGAACCTTTGATAATTTATAAATTATTATTATTTCATCTCTTGCACTGTCCGACATCTCCCTTCACTCACTTTTCTGTTGTCCATCCCCCAGGGAGGAGGTTATATTTAGGTCCTTGTAATTGGTTTCCCCTTTCCACCCCACCCTCCTTTCACCCTCCCAGAATTGCCACTCTCACCACTGGTCCTGAAGGGGTCATCTGTCCTGGATTCCCTGTGTTTCCAGTCCCTATCTGTACCAGTGTACATCCTCTGGTCTAGCCAGATTTGTAAGGTAGAATCGGGATCATAATAGTGGGGGGAGGAAGCATTTAAGAAGTAGAGGAAAGTTGTGTGTTTCATCGTTGTTACCCTGCACCCTGACTGGCTTGTCTCCTTCTGCGACTCTTCAGTAAGGGGGTGTCCAGTTGCCTACAGATGGGCTTTGAGTCTCCACTCTGCACTCACCCTCCTTTACAATGATATGGATTTTGTTCCTTGATGCCTGATATCTGATCCCTTCGACACAGATCTATTTATTCTTTTGGCCGTCAATGGTACTTCCACTATTCTTCGACAATACTATAGTTTAAATGCAGCAGTTTTTCTTCTCTCTTCCTTCTTCAATCCCCAAGTTTCACATTCAAATGAGGCAAGTGAAAATACCCTGGCTTGGGTCAGGCAGACCTTAGTCCTCAAAGTAACATCTTTGCTTTTCAACACTTTAAACAGGTCTTGTGCAGTAGATCTACCTAATGCAACTCGTCTTTTGATCTCTTGACTGCTGCTTCCATGAGCATTGATTGTAGATCCAAACAAAATGAAATCCTTGATAACTTCAATCTTTTTATCTATTCACCATGATCTAACCTTTTGGTTCCTTTGGGAGGATTTGGGACTTTTTTTACATTGAGTTCTAAGCTATCCTGAAGACTGCAATCTTGATCTTCTTCAGCAAGTGATCCAGTTCCTTCTCACGTTAAGTTAGCAGTTGGGCACTTAACTATTTGGACCACCATGGGTTCCTTAGAGTAGAAGCGCAAGATTTGATCGATCGAGAGGAAGGAATTGTTTTTGAAATCCATGAAGACTGAATATATATGGTGAGTTCCGAGGTTTGTCATGGTTTAGGAAACATGCAAATTTTCCCAAAAGAGAAGGGGCAGGAAGGGCAGCTGGGCGAAGGGAATGGTACATGAAAAGCTTGTAGCAAAGGAGAGGATTTTCTTTCCAGGAAACTGTACGCTATTCTCTCTGCACAGAAATAACACAGTGGGGTCTTTCGATGTCACACATAGGAGTGTAGACTTCACCTCACAAATAGAGTTGTGGCTGAAGCAAAAAGGGAGGTGAGGTCATGGTATTGCGCAGATTCTTACCCACTCAGGTTGGAAATACTTGATGGATGGCTTGGTCTCCACATGCTTCACAGTAATAGGCTAAGTTCTTTCTCATAGTGGATATGGAGTTCAAAGGCCCAGGCTGCTTCAGGGACACTAGGCACAGACAGAACCATTCTTTTGATGCCTCCTTACCCCAGTGACTATGTCAGTCAAAGTCACGTGTAAATTGAAAAGGCTTCTGTTCTTCACCACTTTAGATTCGCCCAATAAGGGACACATTGTAGGAGACATACAGACTAAACGGGAGGATAGTGAAGGAACTTGTCTTCAGTTAAGCAAAGTGAGCTCCGGTGGGGATTATTTATCTTTCCATTTCAAACACAAGGAAACACTAAAAAATTAAATTAAAAAGAAATCGATAACTGCAAAACTCAAAGAAGGCAATCCTCATATGCAAGATATGAAAACATAAAGCCCATGGTACTTGGGAGTTGAAGTCAATTGACTCATTGGTGAAACTGGGTAAGGCTATAGCCCTGGACAGCTGGGGGTTGGGGACTCTTTGCTGCCCAAGGCAATCACTCATGTCCTTGGCAAAAAAATGCTTCTGCCTCCTAAGGCCCAAGATGGAATATGAGTCAGTCAGGCCAGCTATAAGTAGGTGTGAGTTCTAAATTCAGGATACTAATAATGTGTTGCAGTGATCCCAAACTAAAAAAAAAATTTAAAGAAATATTCCTGAGTTAATGAAACTCATGGACCCTCCGGCACAGAATAATATAAATCTGCTTGCTAGAGATACTGATACAGCTCAGACTCCATGGGTAAATACACCAAAAATAACTTAAAAGTCACTAAATACCCATCCAGAATTACAAGGCCTACAAAATAGCATTGACAAAGATGAATAAAATAATGCTATATTTAAATATTGAAATACAGCCTCTCAAAACAATATATTGTACAATCAAATAAATATATAAGAGTGGTATACAGTAATACAATAATGAACAAATTAGCTGTTGTTAAGTTTAAACTAGAGTTACTGGTTAAAAATAATATTGACTTTTGAGGTGATAAAAGAAGATTGAAATAAAATACTAGGAAGCAAAAACATGGAAAATGAGTAACACCTGAGATAAATGTATATGTTCCTGATACATTTAAAGAAAAATCATATAGGTGAGCTGAAAATATGGCAGCAGGAAATAGATGTCTAAATAAACAGTAATAACAAGAAAATTAGTATTCAGTATTGATATTAGAGGTCATTGAAGTTAAGGTAGAAAGCATTAAGTATAGAGAATCATAATATGAAGGAAGTTAATAATCACCTCAGAAATAGAGAAATCATAGAATGACATGTACCTATATGTATTGCTTAAAAAATAAGTAAAAAATCCTTTCAGAAAATGTCAAGGTGAAATTGACAGAACCAAAATCCCCAAAGAATATTTCATTTCACAGTTTCCAAAAAGTTGTAGGAAAAAATATTAGTAGGGTAATAGAAAAGTTGAATAAACTTTAAACACTGCTGTGTGTGCCCAGATAGAGGTTGTTACAATGGAGTGCTGAGAAGTGCGTTCTGATTCACAGCAACACGATGTATGCAACAGAACCAGACACTGCCCAGTCCTGGGCCATCCTCCCCATTGTAACGTTTGAGCTCATTGCGTGTGTCCTTGAGATCGTCCTCGTTGTTGCTGAGCCTCTCCTTTACAAAGCATAATGTCCTCTTCGGGGGTCATGTCCAGAGTGCAGCAAAACTCTTGTCATCTGCCCTTGAAGGAATAGTCTGACTGTATTTCCTCCAAGCTCGATCCGCTTGTTCTGTTGGCAGCCTACAATATTTTCAATATTCTTTGCCAACACCATCATTCAAATGGATTGATTCTTCTCCTGTCTTCCGTAAAGTGTGAGGAGTCGTATACAGTAATACAATAATAATTGTCCAGCTTTCACATGCATATGAGCCAGTGGGCTCAGGTGCACATTCGTCTTCAAAGTGACATCTGTTTATTGAATAGTTTATTGAAACTCTATGTTTTATAGGAATTTACTTCAATTATTTAGAATTTTAATCTTGAGATCTATGATCATATATCCAGGGTTTCTGAATACAAAAGTGCCTACTTCAGTCACACCTCCAAATTGTCAACTTGAGAACTGCTCGATGTGCACCTCTGAACACCTTCAAGACGCGTCTCGCAGCAGATTCCCCCAATGTCATACATGACTTCTCATCTTGTCTGCTGCTTATCTGAGCATTGACTGGGGTTCCCAGCACAGTGAAATCCTGGACAATTTCAATCTTTCCTTTGATTACCACAGGGTGGTCTATTGGCCCAGTGGTGAGCCAGTTGTTATGTAATCTATACTGAAGGCTATATTCTTAGATCTTCATCAGCAAGTAATTTAATCCCGCTTTATTGTTTGGATATCTGTGCTCTACTTACGTGGTAGAGCCTTGTTTTTCCTAGAGCTATCAAAATGGAAAAGAAAATCCCCATGACTCTATAGGCATTCACATTGTAATCCTGAATCTTACCGCAGGAAGAGAAACCCGGGAGGCACTGTGGAATAATCACTGGACGGCTCACAGCAAAATCAGCTGTTCAAATCCCTCAGCCACGTGGTGGGAGAAAGATGAGGCAGTCGGCTCCTGTACAAATGTATGCTTCCGGGGTTGCTAAGAACTGACTTGACGACAGTGAGGTGGAGGTTTGGTCTGTCATGGTACTTCAGCCAACAAGACAGAGGCGAGGATGCTGGCGATGAAATTGGAGGTTGCTTTATCCTTCTCAAGAACTACCCTCCCCTTCACCCCCTACATGGATTCTAGCGGCAGGAAAAAATGGAAAATGCTTATGCAAAAAAGGTAGAGTCTTATAGGCACTTTACATCGCAGTATGTTTCTGTCCAGTAGAATTAGCATTTTTAAATGATGGAAAATACTTGCTTAGAACTTTATGGGTTTTTAAAAATGATATTGACTTTCTGTGTGTACCTCTAAAACAAGGGAAAGGTTCAGAAGATTTCTGTACATGCTGAATTGAATTGTTCCCCTCGATTTCTCTTGAAGGACATGCTAGTAACCCTCTGTTGAGTCAGCACTAACCTCTATGTGCACAACCATCCAAACTCTGAGGGATTCGCGTTCAACCCATAGTGGTTGGCTCAATTTCAAACTTTAGGTCCTGCATTAGGAAAACAACCCAAACTCGCAGGCACCAGCTTGCCTTGGTGACTCATGTAGAACTTTCTCTCTTGAAACCCAAAGACAACAAGGGGGGGCGGCTGGCAAAGAGCACTTTCCCTGACAAGGGTAGGGATGGAAACGGTTATGTCACTGAGCTTCATCCTTGTGGACAACAGCACTCCACTCAGCCAAATCCCAATCCTTTGTCCAAGATCTAGGACCTGGGAGTGAGCGCTCGATTGACAGTCATCTCCGTGCCATGCTGCAAAATTACTCACTGTGAGATTAACTTTTGGCTGACGGTGTAGGTCTTATACTTTCCAAACATCCCTCCCTATTATCTTTGCCATCATTCGCCATGGTGGAAAACTTGAAGCCAGTGTTATTCTTGGCAATCCAGACATCTCCATTCACATCTATTTTTCATTTGCAACTATTGTTCTAAGAATATGTACTAAAAAAGTTTAAGGCAATCAGCTCTACTTTGACCCCCACGCTGTTTTTCCTTATGCATTCCTTCCATCTCCACCCATAATATTGAAATTTCTAACACTTTTCATTTGGGATTATTTTTCCTGAAAACTACTTTTTGACATTCAGTGATTTTTAAACTATCTCTAGTAGAATTGATGAAATAGCATACTCTTTGGTCAAAATTAACAATGACTGGATACAGTCTTGTTTCAGACACAATAAAATAATAGCATTAATGTTACACACAATGAAGATTTTCTGAAGAAAAGTGCACCAATACATTCCCAAGGGACATCCAGAAACTCAAACCAGATTTAGTGAGAGATGAAGGATACCGTTGCTAATGTCCCATGAATCTTGGCTGAAAGCAGAAAATACCAGAAAGTTATTTACTTGGACTTTATTGACTGTGAAAAGATATTTGATTTTGTGCATCATACAAATTTTATATAACGTGCAGAGCATGGAAATTCTAGTACACAAATGCCGATGACACTTATATGAAGAAGAGGATCCTAGAGGGTAAAACATAGTTACACAAGACATATAACACTGGGCTTGATTCTTTGTTTACTAGTTTGGTAGATGGTAGAGAGATTCCTTGTTAAGTTCCCTTGAATCAGTTCTGACTCATAGGGACAGTATATACAATGGACATAAATATTGTCTGGTCCTGCAGCACCCTCACAATCACACATGTTTATTTGAATTTATTGTTGCATTCATGTGTCCTAGTTTTGCTGTCCTTCCACTAACAGACCCTGGTGTATTTTGACAGGAACCGGTCCATTCTGATAGCATGACCAAAGTATGTGAGATAGAGTCTAACCATCTTGCCTTCTGGGAGCATTGTACCTGTAACTTCTTCCAAGATAGATTTGTTTATTCTTCTGGCAATCAATGGTTCTTGCAATATTCTTTACCACCTTTCAAATGCACAGACTCTTCTTTGGTTTTCCTTATTCCATGCCAATTTTCACATGCATATGGAGGCTATTGAAAATACTATGTCTTGAATCAGGTCCACCTTAGACCACAAAGTAACATTGTTTTTCAGCACGTTAAAGTGACAATTCCCGGTCAATATACTGCTGCAACCATTGTTGGATGATCATCAGCAAAATTTTACGTGCATGTGATATTTATCTATGGTATTCTACAATTTGTGCATCCTATTAGGTCACCTTTCTTTGAAAAGGGTACAAATATGGATCTCTTCGAGTCAGTTGATCAAGTAGCTGTCTTCCAAATTTCCTGGAGAGATGAGTGAGTGTTTCCAGTGCTTCAGCAGCTTGTGAAAACATTGCAATGGACATTCCATAAATTCCTGGAACCTTGCTTTCTGACAATGCCTTCTTGAACTTCTTCCTTCAATAGCAGTGGTGATTTGCCTTGATTAATATTCTCTATTTTACATCATTTGGGTCTAATATCCATAGCAATGACTACACAGAATTCACAGATAAAGTTCATGAATAATGGGTTTATTAAAGAAGTTGACAGATTGCAATGTCAGTAACAAATGCTCAAGATATTTGTTTGTCAGGACGTGGTACAAAGTTCTTTCAGGTCTCCTAATAGTAAATGGCCAAAGGGCATCCCACTGTTCTATAAGCCTCAACCAGAAGGCATTCAGCTCAAGCTCTGTAGGTCAGCAAATCCACCTCTGTGCATTAACTGCCCTGAGACCCCTCACTCTAGTAAGCCTCAGACTGAAGACACTCAGGTGCCATGTCCAAGTCCAACTTCCCTAAATGAGTGCCCAGAGGCGCTTCACTCAGCAAGCCAGCCTCCTGTAGAAAAGCTTTCAGATCTACTTGCTCTGTGGTTTGGGAAGTCCATCGCTGTGTTCCCTCCTCTCTGGCTCCTGGTTCTGCTGCTACACTTCTGGTATTATAGGTGTCTTCTTGATCCAGGAGGTTCACTGGTCAGGGAACGTGGGTCCAGATGACTTGCTCCACTGCTGGTGCTTGTTGATAATGAGATTCCTCCTCCTGCTTCTCAGAGGGCTCATTTTTATACACAACAGGCTGACACTTCAGGGAGTTCTATTCACAATCACTCACAGGTCAATCCTATCAGGATATTTTCTCAATTTATTACCATCTTCTTGTAGGTAAAGGTTATTTGGTGGGCAGTTAGAAGCATTGGTAGAAGAGCCTCATTAAATAATCTATTGCCTTTGCACTTGGTTTTTAATTATATGCTACCTCTTGAAATGGTTAAATGCCAACTAATTCCTTTTGGTACAATAACTTGGTGTATCTATTTTCACTTGATAACTCCTACATCATTCAATATTTTGCCCTTAGGATCTTTCAGTATTTCAACTTGAGGCTTGATTGTTGCTTTAGTTCCTTCAGTTTATGATATGCTGAATGTGTTCTTTCTTTTAAGTTTCTAACTCTAGGTCTTTGCACTTTTTATTATAATAGTTAACTTTTTCTTCTCAAGCTGCCTTAATTTTTTCTATTCAGCTCTCTCGCTTCATTTCTTCCATTTGCCGTAGCTACTCTCTGATTGAGAATAAGTTTCAGAATCTCTTCAGACATCCACTTTACTCCTTTCTTTCTTTCTTTTTGTTTTAATGACCTTTATCTTTCTTCATGAATGATGTTATTAATGTCATTCTGCAACTCATCAGATCACCTGTCATTGATGTGCAGTGTGTCAAATCTCTTCGTGAGATGTTCTCTGAATTCAGGTGGAATACCCTACTGTACCTGATTTCATATTTTTCAATATCAACCTGAATTTTCATATAAGCAATTCATAGTCTGTTCAACAGATAGCCTGATTTTGGGTTTTAGCTGCTGAGACTGAGCTTCTCCATTGACCCTCCCTGCAGATGTAGTCTATTTGGTTTCATTTGCAGAAGTTTTGTGTTGCTATATACCTTAGGCTTGTTTAAACTTTATATATTCTTGTCCCTACTGGGATCCATAATGAACACCCATGGAACCTGTACCCAGGAATTAAATAGCATATGACACTGGGTGAGTCTGCTGAAAATTACCTCTGAAGTACCAAAAAACATAATTCTCACTTTGAAAATGAAGGTGAATCTAAAGCAAGTCATGATATTTTCAATTCCCTCATAACATGGAGGAGTTATAAGAAGAAACAGGGAATTGACCCATATGAATTTTGTATTGGTGAAGAATAATGGACACACCCCATGAACTTCCAGAAGAATCGACATAGCAGGCTTGATAGGACAGGCGTGAACGCACCTTGGAGCTGAGGATGGAGGATTTTGTCTTATGTACTTGGGCATAGTATCAGGAAGAGCCAGTCCCTAGAGTAGGAGATCAGGCTTGATAAATAAGTAAAGAGTCAATGAAAAAGAGGAAGACCTTCATAGAGATGGATTGACAACAATGGACTGACACATACCAATTATTATGAGCATGGTACAGGACCAATCAGGGTTTTATTCTGTTCTGCGTAGGGTTGGTATGCATCTTAATGGACTCAAGGGCACCTAACACCAATAATATGCTAGTAAGAATATTTAAAAATAGATCTCTGTAAGGTTACATAAAATGGTAGGTACAAAATATCCACAACCTTTACAGCCTAGAACAGTGGATATGCATTGGGCTGCTCACTGCAAGATCGGCTGTTTGAAACCACCAGCCTCTCCTCAGGAGAAAGATGAGGCTTTCTGCCCTGGAACAAGCTGCTGTCCTGAAAACGTGTGGACAGTTCGAACCTGTCTGTGTCGTCACCACGAGTCAGCATTAACTTGACGACAATGGGTCTTGGAGCGCATACTTGGCATTTTTCAAGTTAAAACAACTAAAAACATAAATCAAACCTTAACTTTCAGGATTTAAGGAATCTATGGGGAACATTTGGAACTAAGAAAGCAAGTAGTATCAAAAGATGGAAAGAATACAGTGTGACTCTTTAAAGACAAAGCATATGATCAACAACCATTATCAAGGAAGAATACATGCAGACTTGAAGGAAGGCACTCGTCCAAAAGAAAGCTGCAGGCTTGTTATCGTGCAGAATGCACTGGAAAGTGGACTATTGTGATGCAGTTAGGTTACAATTGAACAACATATTAGTTGATCTCCCTTTTGACCCATTAAATTTTGTTCTAGTTTTTCGTATGTTCTGCTTTCTCTTCCATTAAGGTTTTTTTTCTTAGTTTCACTTTGTTATTTTTGCCAGTACTTTTAAAAATGTTTTTCTGTATATCAAATTCTGGGTAGCTAAGTCTATTGAGACAGTAATTGAATTAATGACTTATTGGGGTATGGCAGCAGTTTGGGGTGGGATAGAGAGCTAATAACGATGAGTATAACAAATAAAATGTTCTCACATTGATTACAGTGATAATTGTACAACTTAAAAAAATATGAGTGCACTCTTGAACTGTATTATTTGTGAATTATATGCCAATCAAACTGTTAAAATGAAAACAAAGCTCCAGGAATTGATTGAATATCAATTGAGGTGTTTCAACAAATGATGTAACGCTAGAAACACTCAGTTGTCTGTGTTAAGAAATCTGGAAGATAGATACCTGACCAACCAACTAGAAGAGCCATATTTTTGCCTATTTCAAAGAATGGTGGTCTAACAGAATTCTGAAATGATCAAACAATATCATTAATATCAAATAAAAGTAAAATTTAGCTGAAGATCATTTTAAAAGGGATAGAGGGGTGCTTCCTGACTGAACTTCTAGAAATTCAAGTCTGACTCAGATTAGGACATGGATTGAAGGCTACTATTGGTGATGTCAGTTGGATCTTGATCAAAAACAGAGCATACCAGCGTGATGTTCATGCATGCTTAATTGACTGTGCCACACATTGAGTGTGTAGATGATGCACATTTTGGATAACACGAACTTCTACATAGACCAAGTGGTAATCACACAAACGGAACAAGGAGAGACTACATGGTTTTAAGTCAGGAAAGATGTATCCTCTCAACGTATTTATTCAATCTGCATGTTGGACTAATAATCTGAGAAGCTGGGCTATATGAAGAAGACCATGACATTAGAACTGGAGGAAGATCCTTAACCACGTTAGATATGCAGATAACACAATCTTTACTGCTGAAAGCAAACCCCACTTGAAGTACTTTATGATGAAATTTGGAGAGAAAAAAACGACAGCCATGAGTACGATTACACCTTAATATTAAGAAAATAAAATTATACAAAGAGGAGCAGCATCCTGGATCACAGAGAAATTATTGAACTTGTCAAAAGCTTAATTTTATGTGGGGCCACAATTAATGCCAGTGAAAAACATCAGTCAGGAAATTAAATGAAGAATTAAATTGAGAAAAACGGCTGCTAAAATCCTTTCTAAAGTGTTGAAGAGCAAGGACGATACTTGGAGGGCAAAGGTGTACCTGACTCAAGCCATGGTATTTTCAGTTGCCTCATGTGAAAATGCTTATACTTACTTGCTGGTCTGTGTGTAACAGGTAGATCGGCTACATGGGTTTCATCACATCTGTGATGTGGGATATGTGAAGCTAATTGCTGCAGATTCATGGAGGGGTACAGATGGATCTATGCTTACTTTCCTTATTGGTAATCTATCCCTGTGTTCACCAATAAATACTTTGATATCAATTGAGATATTTCAACAAAGCAAGCACTCACTTGTCTAGGTTAAGACATTTGGAAGATAGAAACCGATTATCAAAAGATAATCAAAACATGTTATATACACACAATGGAATTTTACTAAAACACTAAAAGGAATTAATTCTAACACATGCTACAATGTGGATGGACCTTGCAACATAATGCCAAATGAAAAATATAGGTACAAAGTACTACACATTGAGTGATTCATTGTACATGAAATTTCCAGAATAGGAAAAACCACAGAGACAAAAAGTAGACCAGTGGATTCAAAATTATCTAAGATGAGAGAGGAAGAGATGGGTTACAAGTGTATAGTTTCTTTTGGGGACAATGAAAATGTTCTAAAATTGATTGTGATGACACATTAATTGTTGTTATTATTAGGTGCCATAGAGCTGGCTGCAACTTTATGCGTAGGGCAGAACTCTTCCCTGTCTTGTGCTATCCTCAAAATTGCTCCTATTTTTGAGCCCACTGTTGCAGCCACAGTGTTAATCGGTCTCCTTGAAGATCTTCCCCTCCTTCATTACCCTTCTACTTTACCAAACATGATGGCCTTCTTCAGGGACTGGTCTCTCTTGACAACCTATCCAAACTATGTAAGACAAACTCCCATGCTTGCCTCGAAGGAGCATTCTTGCCAGACGTCTTCCAAGACAGATTGGTTTGTCTGCTCATGTGCTGAACACCACTTCTCTTGTCAATTTGTCTGGTGTGTTGCTGCCATACTGGAAGCTATGTCACTGGCATTTCAAATGCCAGCAAGGTTACCCGAAGGGAACAGGTTCCAGTGGAGTTTCTTGAATAAAAACAGACAACAAAGAAGGACTTATCCTCCTATTTGAGAAGAAAACCTTATGCATAGTTTTGAGTTAGTGTCAGATACTGAAGGTCTAACAAATGGAAGCAGAACATTGTTGGAGACAGTGTCACCGGATAGGCCTTTGGGGTATAGGGCGTTGAAAATATGGCTGAAGAGGAGCTGATTTCTTGGAGTGGAGTGGAGCATGGTGAGATGAGCCAGGCAAATCCTGTGGGAGTGGAGGCTTTGTGATATTCATTTCCTGATTGGGCATGACTCAAGGTAAGGAAAAGTAGCCGCAAAAATTGGCTAACTGTTGAGAGCTTGGAATATATGACGTATGAATCTAGGAAAATTGGAAGTGGCCAAAAATGAAACAGAGCACATAAAGATCGATATCCTAGGTATTATTGAGCTGAAGTGGACTGGTATTGGCCATTTTGAATCAGAAAATCATATGGATTACCAGGCTGGGATTGACAGAATCAAGAGAAAAGCTGCATTCATTGTGAAAAAGCTGGCATTCACTGCAATATCAATCATGAAGCACAATGCTATGTGTGATAGGCTTATTCCTAACTTCCTTCTAGGAAATCCAATCAATGCAACTATTTTTCAAATCTATGCACCAACCACAAAAGGCAGTGACGAAGAAATTGAATAATTCTACCAAGGACTTCATACAAACATGCAATCAAGGTGCATTGATGATTATTGTTGATTGGAATCCAAACTTGTAAACAAAGAGAAGGATTAGTAGTTGGAAAATGTAGACTTGGTGATAGAAATGAAGCTGGAGATCTTAGGATAGAAGCTTGCAAAATATACGACTTGTTCGTAGTAGAGGCCTTATTTTCAGACACAAAAGGTGACCATACACAGGGGCTTCCTCAGATGGAATACAGGGAAACCAAATTGGCTAAGTTTGTTGGAAGAGACACTGGAAAAATCTCAGTATCAGCAGCGAAAATCAGTCCAGGGGGTGATTGGGGTAGATTTATGGTGTCCCATGTCTATAGTAAAAGTAATGGAACTGTGCACTATTTGTTAAATAGGTGAATTGCATTGTGTGTGAATTGTATCTCAATAATGCTATTGAAAAATGAACAAAAAGCAGGCCATTGCCAACCTAGCATTTTCTGCAGCCCAACCTAGCAGCAGAAAGAACCATAGGGAGGCTAATTCTTCGCCTGGATGTATCAGCATCACCTCTGACACTTATCTGCTTAGTCCAACACTGAGAAGAATCAGGGAACCCACCAGTCAGTAGAAAGGGAGAGTGCTCACACTCCCATTGGGCCTGGGATGCCCCCTTTCCATGAAGAGATAATAAAGTATGTAGCTAAATAGAAAAGAGGAACTTAAGAACAGAAAGTGACCAAATATGAAACCTGCTTGTGTATCTAAAACCTCTAATTTCTTCACCTGCCCCAAGACACAAGAGTCAGTAGTGCAGAGCAGGGTTCCCAGAAACGGGAGAATCACTCCCTCTGGCAGCACTTGCAGGACCCACTGGGAACCGTAAAAACAACAGACATGTCAAGTTGATCAAAATAGCACCACGAAGGCCCTCAAAATTACGTTTTCCTTAGAATCACAAGCCTCAACAATGTCTAGGGCCTGTGCTTCAAACCTCCACGGGGTGACTGCTTGCCAAAGGGAAAGATATAAAGAGAACTCTGAGTCTCCTACCATCAATAATCTATTTTCCTACCTAAAAAAAAAAGAAATGAAAAAAAGAGAAAAATATTCCAAAAGTAGCCTGAAAGAATGCATATTTAAAGGCAGAAATCAATGAAATGGAAAATAGGAAAACCGTAGAAAAAAGGAACAATGAAAATAAAAGCTTGTTCTTTAAAAGGATAAACTTTTGGCAAAAGTAAAGGAAGGTCCACAGAGATGTTGAACAGTCTTCCATTGGGTTATCAATTGAGCATTAAAGAGAATTAAGATGGTGGATTCAACTATATCAACTATTTTAAAATTGTTGATATCTTAAAGCACCCAGCCTCACTGTCACCGAGTTGATCCAGACTCACAGCGACCCTGGAGGCCAGGTAGCAATGCCCTGTTAGTGCCCCAGACTAACTTCACAGGAGCAGACAGCTTTCTTGGTGACACTACAATCCTCCTTTATTATCATCCCAGGTTATCTACTAGTCCCATAAGTTGAAAAGTCATGAGCAAAGGAGCATTTTCCTGTTTTAAATTTTTTCATTCATATTCTATCTTTCATGGTTTTTTTGGGTTACTGATTTGAGGATGAGAAATTTTGCTTTATAAAAAAAAGAAAAATATATATATATCTATTAAACACTATTAGAATACCATTATTCTAAAATCCCTAAGGATATAATGGATCAAACCAAAACCCATGGATGCTAACTAACACTACTGAAGGAAAGGTTGATGAGAAACTTTAGAATGGAGTAAGAGGCTGACAAGATGGAGTCTCATTAATCAATTGTTGCCGTCGCTATTAGTTGTCATCAAATCAGTTCTGACTCCTGAGGACCCCGTGTGTGCAGAGCAGAAGTGTGTTTCATCGGATTTTCAGGGTTGTGGTTGTTCAGAAAACAAATTGTCAGGTTGTATTTCCAAGGTGCCTTTAGGAGGATTTGAACCACCCACCTTCATGTCAGCAGGCTAGTTCCTCACCATTGGTGCCACCCAGCAACTCTGATCATGAGTATGACATGCTAAATAGAATTGATGGATTAATTATGAGACAAAAATCATAACAATGGTTGTCTCTGGGGTTGACGGCAGGGATTGATGGGGTGTGAGAGAATCTTCCGGGATGAGAATACTGCTATATATCTTGTTAGGGTTTTGTAAAGCATTTATAAGAATTAATGATATACATTAGACATTGCATTTTATTATATATAATATTTTTCCAAAGTAAGAAAAGAGAACTTTATGTAAATGTTGATTCTAATTAATGATATGCACACTCAAATGTTTGAGAGCAGCTAGGGAAGCTGCTTAAACTGTAACTGAGTTTGAGAGTCACCAAACTGTGGCCACTGTAAAAGGTTTCTGAATGCCTCATGACCAAGAATTTGTTTGAAATCAAATATGCACCCCAGGTGAGTCTGCCAATGCTTGCATGTGCTGCAGATTTTTCAGGCAAAGAAGAGTCAGGGTGTGAAAAAGATGTAGGAATCCCTGCTTAGGGCCTGGTACTAAAAACGGTTAACACTATTGACTGTTCACTGAAAGGGAGGTTCCAGTCCACCAGCAACGCCCCAGAAGAAGGCCTAGTGACCTGTTTCTGAAAAGTCAGTCACGGCACAGTCTGCTCGGACACACAGTCTCCATGTATCTGAATCGACACAGGGCTAACTGAGCCTTGTCGGGTAATACTGATGTCTGTAATTTACATGGAAGGAGGAAAATGAAATGCATTGATTGGTGGAAAAAGATAGAGAGATAACAAGACATATGATAAACCAAGCAAAGAAAAATAATTAAAAGCATATTGGCGCCGTATTGATGATTGCTAACTTTGTGCAGTGGCTACATAAGATTTCTTTGCTCTGTTCTGTCTACTTTTGTCAGTTTGAACATTCTTATAATAAAACACTGTTAAAAATTGGTTATAGACCTTTTGTGAGAAACAAAATGGACAAAAATTTGTAAGTATTCATACATATATCTAGGTAAGATGAAGGAAAGATAATGAAATGTTTAATTAAAAGACACAAATGCGACTGACTCACTCACGCTCTCACTCACTCACTCTCTCACTCACTCTCTCACTCACTCTCACTGACTCACTCACTCACTCTCTCACTCACTCTCACTCACTCACTAACTCACAATCTCACTCACTCTCACTCACTCACTCACTCACTCACTTGCTCTCACTGACTCACTTGCTCTCTCTCACTGACTTTCACTCTCATTCTCACTCACTGACTCTCACTCACTGACTCACTGACTGACTGACTGACTCACTCTCTCACTCACTCACTCACTCACTCATTGACTCACTCACTCACTCTCTCACTCTCACTGACTCACTCACTCTCACTCACTCACTCACTCTCACTCTTACTCACTCAATCACTCACACTCTCACTCACTCACTCACTCACTTGCTCTCACTGACTCACTTCCTCTCTCTCACTGACTCACTTGCTCTCTCTCACTGACTCTCACTCTCACTCACTGACTCTCACTCACTGACTCACTGACGGACTCACTCACTCACTCTCTCTCACTCACTAAAAAGAAAAGAAAAGACACAAATGAGTAACAGTGATTGCTCTTCAATCTCATAACTATAGAAAGGTGTTACTTACATTTGTAGGAGGGAAAGGTGGTAAGTGTTATTTGGATTCTCAAGTTATGGGACTTTAAAATTTCATTTATCTATTGATGTGTTTTAACATTTTATCAGGGACTCATACAACTCTTATCACAATCCATACATATACATACATCAATTGTATAAAGCACATCTGTACATTCTGTGCCCTAATCATTTTCGAAGCATTTGTTCTCCTCTTAAGCCCTTTGCATCAGGTCCTCTTTTTCCCCCTCCCTCCTCGCCCCCCCCCCCATGAGCACTTGATAATTTATAAACTATTATTTTGTCATATCTTGCACTATCCGGTGTTTCCCTTCTCCCCCTTTTCTGTCGTCCGTCCCCCAGGGAGGAGGTCACATGTAGATGTTTTAATCCAATAAAAACTTTACTGTTTGAGGGAAGGCCAGGAAGACATCTATCTTTCCATACCAGTACATTGTATCACAAAATCTCATGATTTAAAATTTTTTTTCAGTTATTTGAATGAAATGATGAGACTGACCAAGCAGCAGAAAATTGCTCAATCTCCTCCCCCTGTCCTGCCTTTTTTTGTTTTTTCTTCTGATGAAATGCTATGCGTTTGCTATGGAAAAGGCGGGTGGAGATTTCCCATCCCAATTAATTACAGATGCACAACCACATGAGCTGACAACGGGAGGAGCCCCAGCATAATTCACATAGTTGGTGCTGGGACTGATTCTAATGGGTGGAGAGGGGTGGGGTCCAACCTCCTTCACC
The DNA here is from genome assembly GCF_050624435.1 of Tenrec ecaudatus. NCBI lineage: Eukaryota > Metazoa > Chordata > Mammalia > Afrosoricida > Tenrecidae > Tenrec > Tenrec ecaudatus. The sequence goes on from NC_134538.1 coordinate 9,887,777, forward strand.
CAGGGACTATGTCTGGCACTTACCAAGAAGTCAAGATTTGTGGATTGCCTCCTGCTGCTCCCCGCCCCACCCCGCAAATGTTCCACTGTGATTTGGGGATATATTTTTTCTAGGCCTCTTTTGATAGAGACCTCCTTAGCTCTACTGGAATCTGCTAACATTCCTGTAAATGCGGCTTCAGAGTTGCTCAGCTGAGCAAAAGTTAGCATCTTTGGCTGTTAAACAAAGGTTTGCTTTTCAGATCTTCCTAGAGACACCTCAGAAGAAAGGGAATCTATTTCCAAAACTCAGCCTTTAAAAATCCTGTGGGTGAAAGTTGTACTCTGACACCACATGGCGTTGCCCTTGACGTGGGACTGACTCAATGGCGCCGATTGCACATTAGGTAGGGCTCAAAGGGGAGGAGGAGGGACAGAAAGGCAACCCATAAAGCATTTGTATTTCCTTGGTAAAATATCAAGTACTTGTCCCTAAATAATGCTCAGGGCATTCAGAAAGGCAAGGTCACCTGGAGGCTATAAATTTTGGCATTTGGAAAGGGTTCATTTTGTTTAAACTCCAGATGCTGGGCCACCCAGAGTCCATTCTTTTCTCCTTTATTCTTGTGTGTGTGTGTGTGTGTGTGTGTGTGTGTGTGTGTGTCCCCGGGTGTGAATACTCAGACACATGTGCTAGATGCTGAAACACACACATGGCCTTGGCCTTAAACACTCAGCTCTGTCTGTTCCACACCCTGACATTAAATCAAGCTGTCTTTTGGAATAAGATTCTATTCCCGAGACGCCTGGTTTCATAGGATTTTTAATTTGTGAACTCTGCTTATTTCAAAATGCTTGGGAAGGGAGGGGGCTGGGCAAATACTAGAAGCAATTAAACCAGCCAGCTATTCTTAGTTCTCAGCATCTCACATTAAACTTTAAAGTGAACATAGCAGAGAAATATGAAGCCCAGACTGTAATCATGAACCAATAAGTTTTCCCTTGTGTGAAGCACTGTAAAGACTTTTTCATTCAGAGGAAAGCAAGGGAAATGATCTATCAGCAGTACATCAATATAGGTGAGGCAGTGTTTATAAAAATTATTTTACTTGTAATTTATTATTTTATCATCACAATAATTCTGCATCTAGGTGAATAAGACACAGAGGTGTTAAGTAGCTTACTTACTGTTTTATTCATTTATCCACTCACTAGTGCATTTATCATTTACTAAAAATATTTTGTACTAGGCCTGTACTATATGCCTGGGATATATTTGTTAGATAAACAAACACAAAAGCAGAGCTCTTTATCTCATGTAATTCATAGAGTTGTGAAAGAATCCAAACTAAAAACCAAACTCACTCTCATCAAGTCAATTCTGACTCCTAGTGACTGTAAGTGTTTCTGAGACTGTATAGGAGGAGACAGCTTCATCTTTCTCCCACGGAGCTGCGGTTGGGTTTGAACCACCAGCCTTGCCGTTATCGGCATAGAGTCTAACCCAGAGTGCTACTAGGACCCTTTACTGAAGCAGAGCTGTACAATATGATATTTAAATACGCACACCAATAATGCATCACCAAACCAAGTGCTGACCCTTGATTCGTGGCAACCCGAGATGTCAGGTGAAAACTGTCATGTGTTTTCAATGACTGCTTTTCAGCAGCATATCACCCATACTTTCCCTCAAGGTACGTCTACGAGAATTTATTGATGCTTGAAACTTTTGGCTAAGAGTTGAGTTCCCCAATTAAGGGACTCCTACTAAATAACAGCAGACTGAAATAAATGTCTGAAAGGATAGAAATACCTTAGTCCTCTAAGGAACGTCCTTGCTTTTCAAACCTTTAAAGTGGTCTTATGCAGCAGATTTATCCAATGCAATGCATCATTTGATCTCTTGACTGCTTCTTCCAGGAGCCTTGGTGCTGAATATCCACGCAAGATAAAATCCTTTATCTAGATGTCAACTATTGGTCTAGTTGTGAGGTTTTGGTCTACATTGAGTTGTAAGCCATGCTGAAGGCTGCCAGCTTTGGTCTTCATCAGCAAGTGCTTCAGGTCCTCTCAATTTGGTTCCCTATAGAGACAGACTTTTCACACTCCAAGTTTATTTTTTAAAATCACTAATATTTTCTTTAATAAAGTGAGATGAGCTTGAAGTATTTCCTGATGAAAATCAAGGACTGCAAACTTTCATCCTTTATTTTACATCTCTACATTTTATTTAAGGAACTCTGCTTATAATTTTTTTTTCATTTCTAGGGTCTATCATTGCAAAATAGTGAAAACTGGTAAGACAAAATTGGAGAATGCTGAACAAGTCAACAATGTTTAACATAATATTTGGCACACACAAATCTTATACTTTTCTTTATTATACTGTGACACTCTTAAAGTCAATCCATTTCCTATCTCCTTGCAATGGAGCTCAATGCTAGAAATAATTGCACAGTAGTGATGCATTCTCTTTTATGGAGTGTACAATAATTGGGCAACTGTAGTGTAGAACTATGGGCATAACATATTTTGAATCCAGTTTGCAGTGGGGGGAGGACAAATAAATATAAGATTACAATAAAATAATATTTAACTTTAAATTTAGAAATCACTAAGCAGTTATTGTTAAGTGGACTTTCACTGATGGGGAATTTATGTGTGTCAGAGTAGAATTGTGTTCAGTGGAGCCCTGGTGGCACAGTGGTTGCACATTGGGCTGCCAACCACATGGTCAGGAGTTCTCAACCATCATTCACACTAGGGGAGAAAGACAAGGCTTTCTACTCCCATAGAGAATTATATAGGCTCACATAACCTAAAAGGTCACAATGACTTGGAATCGACTGGATGGCAGTGAGTTTTTGTTTACTTTTGGTTTTGTTTAATATGTGTTGGAATTGCTGAGATTATCAGGCCTTTCTATCAATCATTCCATGGGTAAACACAAACCTTTAGGCTAGCAACTAAATGTATTTTACATTTGCACTACCAAAGGCTTCCTAAAAATACTGAAATGATAAGCCCAAAATCAAGCCCATTGCCATCAAGTCAATGGTTAGTAAGAGCGACCATTGCCGCTTTAGAGTGGAACTGATTTCCATAGGGCTTTCAATGCTTACGATGCTACAGAGGTGCATCGCCAGGCCTTTCCTCAGAGCCACTGTGTTAGTCTGGGTAGAAACAAGTCCATGGACACACATATGTGTAGAAGAAAGAGATTTACATACAAGAGCAATTAAGAAACAATGCATGTTTTATAATCTGAAAAACTAGCCTCTAGATATATAATTTTCTTTTCTCAACAGTGTCTTAAAGTTCTATACCATTCCCTAAATAGTGGCACTATAAGTAGAATTGCCCTATGCCTCAGGAGGATGACTTATAAGGTTCTCTATCATACAATGGTAACGATGTCTCTAAAGTGAAGCAGAGACATATAAAAACCAAAGAAATGTGAAAGGATTTAGGGATCACACTTAATTCTATCTCCATCTAAGTGCAATGTCAACTACGTCCAAAAGGAAGAAGCACACCAGTCTGTGTGATCCAATAATTATGAACAATAAAATCCAAATCCAAAGGAGGGAATGGTATGAGAGCTTAAATTGTGCACACTTAGTTTTCAGAAGGTTGCGGATGACAATCCTCCTTCCATGTTGGTTCTTAGTCTGGAAGCTCCGCTGTAACCTGTTCGCTTTGGGTGACCCTGCTGGCATTTGAAATGCCAGTGATACAGTGGCTTATGCATAGTTTTGAAACATTGTCAGACACTGAAGGCCTAATGAATAATAACAGAACATTATCAGAGTCAATGGTTAATATCATAAGCTGGTAACATAATAAATAAGCAATGAGGTGAGTCAGCATATTGACCAGTGCTAGCTGACCTCGAAAGCACCCCCCCCAACTCTCCCCAGGGGTAGTAGTCTCTGATCAGTATCAGCAAGAGATGTCAGAACACAGTGTGCTATATTTTATGGTGAGTTGTCTATAGAACCTGATTGCTCTTATCTATAGATAGCTCTCAGGCACAGGTATTATCCAGAAGAAGCAAGTATGAGACATCTTTAAGGTAGTTCCTTTATAGGGGGGGGGTATGGGAGGGACTGTGTCCAGTCATGAGGATGTGTATTAAAATTTACTTACAATATATACTCGAATATAAGCCGATGTGAATATAAGCCAAGGTACCTAATTATTACCTGGAAAACCAGAAAAAACTGGTGGACTCAAATATAAGCCTAGGGTGGAAAATGTAGAAACTATTGGTGAGTTTCAATAATCAAGACAAATGAAAATATAATTACTAAAAATTGAGACATCAGTGGAGTAATGTATTTAAAATTTTATTTTAAACAAAAAAAAAATAAATAAAAGGACAAGTCATTTAACATTAGTAAACCAGCACAGTAAGTAGAAAATTGGTTCAACAAAAACAATATGGTATCAACAATGATACCTTAAGAGAACTATTTCCTGAACTCAATCAGCAATCAAGCTAAAATGTAAAGAGTTAAAATCCTTCAAAAGTGAATTCCTCATCATCATCCGTATCCCAATGCAGAGCTTCAGCTGGTGTGAGGTCATCATAGACGCTGTCCTCACTGAGATCACCTTCATCACCATCACTGCTGTCATTTTCATACAAATCGCAGTCTTCACTGCCATCCATAGCATTACTAAGACTACATTTCTGGAAGGCACGTCGCACCATGTCTTCTGGAATGTCTTCCCATGCATCTCGAACCCACTTTGCTATTAACTCTATGTCAGACTTCGTGAGATTTCCTCCTTTTGTTAGTCGGGCTTGACCAGATGACATCCATTCATGTAACATCCATCGCGTATGGTCTTTAAAAGGCTTATTCAAAGATATATCCAGAGACTGCAGTACAGATGTAAGCCCACCTGGAATAACAGCTAAAGTACTGTTACTTTACTAGATTTTGCCAATTTTTTATGTCATCTGATAGGTGGGCTCTGAACATATCCCAAACAAGTAACGATGGCTTTTTCTTTAAGGCTGTTACTCGTCTTTGGTTCCAAATTTCTTCCAGCCATTTTTTTTTTTGTTCCATCTTCATCCATCCAGCCTTTAACATGTACACGCACAGTAATTCTTGGTGGGAAAGTGATCTTGATAGGCAAGGTCTTTCTTTTAAAAATAATGACAGGATGCAGCTTAGTTCCATTTGCCAAACATGATAGAGCAACTGCAAAATGTTCTTTTTTTCATTTCTGTTGTTTTGAGAAAAATATTTTTTTTCTCCTAAACTTGCCACAGTTTTATTGCTTGGAAGATCAAAAGTCATGACAATTTCATCCATATTCCCAATATCTTCCACGTCATAATTATAAATCCTGCTGTGTTTTATAATAAATGACTGGAATGACATACTTGTTTCTTCACGGTCTTATGGCAATTCCTGGGAAATCTTTGTTCTTTGTCTCAAACATAGTAGGCCAAACCTATTCATGAAGTGAGTACACCATCCTGATGACGCAGCAAATTTTTCAATGCCTGGTGCTTTATATTTGTCATTCTTAGCCATTTGTAGAGCATGTATGCGGATTCCCATGTGTGTTATGCAGTAACCATTTTGACGGCACTCCATAACCCATTTATGCAATTCACTCTCCAGAGCACCATAAAAAGACATTAAACCACGACAAGCTTCTTTAGCTTTTGGAATCTGTTCCAAGTCAGCCTTCATTTTCCGCCACTCCCTCACTTGCTTTTCGTCAACACAGAATTCCCTTCTTGCAATACTGTTATTGCTCTCTTCTGCTCTTGACACAACCTTCATTTTGAAACCAGTCTCATATGACCGACATTTTTGTTTTGGTTCAAGAGTACCCATTTCTAATAGGATATAAAAACAAGACTTTGAAAAAGAACTTTCATGGTAATGCCCTCTCCCCCCCGCCCGGGCGACGTGTTAGCTGTGAGGAGAAGGAGGGGTGCGGAGTCCGTGCGGGCAGGGGACGCAGGATGTGAATTAACATAGAGACCAGAGGGGAGAGACGGAGCCCAGCCACAGACACATCCTTACCAGTACAGCTGCCAGCGTAGGTGAATCACTACGGGTGCTTCTGTGAATTCCAGCCATCCATGTCATAGGGTGACTCTGATTGGTTAGATGGGAGTAAACAAACATTCAAAGCCCTGCAGTATCAGCGGGTCTTTGAATGAACAGCGGAGAAATGGCAATCACCCATGAGATAACGGGTGCTCATCCCATTACCTTGGGGAGGGGGGCCCAGCGAGATGTTACACCTTGTTGGGGGGTACCACTGACCCATGTATAAGCCAAACCCCAGTTTTTCAGCCCATTTTTGCGCTGAAAAATTCAGCTTATACACAAGTATATATGGTATATCTCATAATCACGAGGGTCTTCCCCCCCAGAGTCGGCTTTCCATACCCATAATTTTGAGCGTGGATGATTTAACTGAATCACATTCTCATCCAGTCCCTCAGTGTACCATAATTCTCCCCTTTGTATTATGTATTGAATTTGAAAGGGCTACATAAACGGTCGAAATTTGTTCCACATGCTGAAGCTTTCTACAAAAGAGCTAGCATTACGAAGACCCAACCCAAGCACGTGGATCTGCACCTTCTACCATCTACTAATTGTTTGATTGAGTCTGTGCTGGGGGACGTTCTCAAGCCATCTTTGAAAGTATTGAAGATCTCCTTCTTTAGCTGTTTTATATCTAAAGAAAACTTTCCTTTAAATCCCTGCAAATGGCTTCTAATTAAGGACCAATTGTGTAAGATTTCATTATATGGAAAAGGGGTTACACAAAAGCCAGTGATATTCCAATCACATTTCAGCATCAATTGCTTATTCAGGTAATATTTCAGTCATATCCAATATCAATTGCTGTTGCAAGTCTGTAATTGGTAAACTGTTGTGACTCAGCCATCTTTTTCCTTCTAGTTTATCGCCCAGCTTGATCTGCATGGCCTAGAGAAGATGAGAGTGTGCATAAAATATTCAGCTTTGATAAAGTCCTAGAGTGCTTCTCTGACCATGTAGCTGTGCTAGAAGCAGTCATAAATCTCAGAAAGGCAATGATTGCCCTTCTCACGAATCTGCGATGTCTTTCTGATGCTTCACACTGCTTTTGTGAAGGTAGGTGAGGTCTTTTTGGTGTCTCTGATAACGTCTGTTACAGGAGGTGAGGTCTCCGAGTTGTCCTTCTGTCCCCCATGCCATGCCATGCTATCAGTTGTCCTCTCCTACTTCCCTGTCACACCTGCTCAAGAGAGGCTCATTTGCATTCTGTTTCACCTGGGAAGACAAACAAATAGCCCTCCCTTGGAGCTGTTAGAACCTGGGGGACAGAATATTTGGTAAGGGAACTCTGGCGTTTCTTCTGCTTTTTCTTGCCTGCATTTGCCAGTGAGGTCCATCTACACTCTCCTTACCCTCTGGAAACATACACAAGTTGCCCCTCTCACGGGCAATTTAGCAAACCCAGATCCCAAGTGCGATTTTCATCTTTCTACCAGTTCTTCACATGGTCAATTTTCTCAGTAAGGGTGGTTAAGTATCTTTTTGCTCCAGATATTTTAAATATTTTTATTAGAGGGGAAAAACCTTGGCATAAATTAAGCTGAATGAAATTTGTCATGTATAGTCTTCCTTGGCCACTCCCCCTTCTCTTTTAGTAACCAAGATTTTAAAATGCTGTCAATGATTACGGACAGTTTGTTTGATGTAAAACCAGTTAAACCTCTTAGACAGTTTACACAGTAATGCAAATTTAGAGGCTCTGCTGTTAGAGAAATGACCGAACCTCCTTACTTGTCAAGTCAGTCCATAAACATTGACACCAAAGAGCATTGTTCCACCTTCATGACACATACAGGATAAATCCAAGAATCGATAGCCTTTTTAGCATGACATTTTTGCTCTTTCAGAATTAATTTGCATAACCAATCTGTTTCCCATAAACTTATGGGGTTTATAGTGTGATGACAAGCTTAATTAAATCTTATTGCACTTTAGGCTTCAGACTCTGTAGGACTTTTCCACTTTGCCATACTTTTTCTTGGTTAACTTCTATTCCCTCCACATGATAGAAGAGTGTAAACTGTGAACACTCCGTTTCCAGAAGGCTATGGATGACAGTCCTTCTTCATGGTCTGTTCTTCGTCTGGAAGCTCCACGGAAACCTGTTCACTTTGAGTGACCCTGCTTTTTGAAATACCAGTGACATCATGACTTATGCATAGCTTTGAAACACTATCAGGCGCTGAAGGTCTAATGAATGGTAACAGAACATTATCAGAGCTGTGATAGAGGAGCAGCTAATTTCTCTAGACCAGGTTCACCATGGTCATATGATTTGGGTAGAGCCTGTGGAAGGGGCGCCTTCAGGACAATCATTTGCTGATGAGGCACAACTCAAGGTAGGGAAAAACAGCTATAAAAATCTGATAATGATTGGAACTTGGAATGTGCAAAGGGTGAATCTAGAAAAACCGGAAATCATCAAAAATCAATGAGTTGCAATGGACTGGCATTGACCATTTGAATCAGAAAATTATATAATGTACTACGAGGGGAATAACACAATCAAGAGGAATGATGTGGCATCTTTTGTCAAAAAGAACATTGCAAAATCAATCATGAAGGACAACACTGCCTGTGATAGGACTATACCTATCTGTCTTCAAGAAATTCCTATTAATGCAAATATCATTCAGATATATGCACTTAACAAAATGGCCTAGTGCTGAAGAAATGGAAGAATTGTTCCAACAACTTCAGTCAGAAATTGGTCAAATATGTACTCAAGATGCATTGATAGCTATTGGTAATTGGAATCCATAAGTTGGAAACAAAAAAAAGGGAACATTGATTGGAAAATATGGTCTTGGTAATAGAAATTAAGCTGGAGATCCCATGATAGAATTTTGCAAAACCAACAACTTGTTCATAACACAAACCTGTTATTTTTCTTTTTTTAAAAACATTGTTTTATTAGGGGCTTATGCAACTCATCACAATCCATGCATACATCAATTGTGTAAAGCACATTTGTACATTCATTGCCCTCATCATTCTGAAAACATTTGCTCTCCACCTAAACCCGTGGCATCGGCTCCTCATTTTTTTCCCTCCCTCCCCATTTCCCCCATCCCTCATGAACCCTTGATAATTTATACATTATTATTTAGTCATATCGTGCACTGTCCAACGTCTCTCTTCACCCACTTTTCTGTTGTCTGTCCCCCAGGGAGGAGGTTACATGTAGATCCTTGTAATCGGTTCCCCCTTTCCAACCCACCTTCCCTCTACCCTCCCAGTATCGCCACTCACACCATTGGTCCTGAAAGGATCATCCATCCTGGATTCCTTGTGTTTCCAGTTCCTATTTGTACCAGTGTACATCCTCTGGTCTAGCCAGATTTGTAAAGTAGAATTTGGATCATGATAGTGTTGTGGGGAGAAAGCATTTAGGAACTAGAGGAAAGTTGTATGTTTCATCACTGCTACACTGCACTCTGACTGGTTCATTTCCTCCCCAAGAACCTTCCATAAAGGGATGTCCAGTAGCCTACAAATGGGCTTTGGGTCTCTACTCCGCACTGCCCACCTCATTCACTACGGTAAGGTTTTTGTTTTTTTTTCTGATGATGCCTTATACCTGATTCCTTTGACACCTCGTGATCACACAGGCTGGTGTACTTCTTCCATGTGGACTTTGTTGCTTCAGAGCTAGATGGCCGCTTGTTTACCTTCAAGCCTTTAAACACATACCTGTGTTTCAACAAAACAAAAGGCAGGTATGCACGTGAGCATCTCCAGGTAGAAGACACAAGAATCAAATTGATTAGATATGTCAATGGGAAGAAACAATGAAGAAACTCAACCCCAGCAGCCAAAATTAGGTCAGGAAACAACTGTGGATCAGACCATCAATTGTTCCTATGTCTGCTCAGGAGAAAGATGAAGAAAATTAAAACAAATTCACAAAAGTCAAAGTGCAGCCTTGAGTCTGTGCCACTTGAATTTCAAGAACAGAATTGAAGCACTGAACACTAATGACAGAAGTCTGGATGGGGGTGTGGGGGAGAACATCAAAACATTATTCATGAAGAAAGAAAAAGGGTCATTCCAAAGACAGGAAAGAGAGCAAAGATCAAAGTGGATGTCAAGAGAAAGTCTGAAACTTGCTCTTTAAAAAAAAAAAAGTTTTTATTCTTTGCCCTTTGCTTCACGAATCATCTCTGACATAGGAGTTACATTCACAGAAAGCCTCTACCGTCCAGGTAGGACAGTAAAAAGATTCCGGATTCTCCACTATATTTAATTAAAATCTGTGTTAGTCTGGGTAGACTAGAGAAACAGATCCACAGACACCTGTGGATCTGTTTCTCGAAACTTGCTCTTAAATTTAGACTAGTTGAGGCAGATAGAGGAAATGATGAAGTCAAAGAGATGAATAGACAATTTCAAAGGCTATAGAAGACAGAGTCAAATATTATAATGGAATGTGCAAAGACTCAGGATTAGACCATCAAAAAGGGAAAGCACACTCAGCATATCTTAAACTAAAAGAATGGTGGGGGGGGGGTGGGGTGGTGAATCAAGTCTTGATTTGTGATCTAAAAATTCTAAATCTAAGAATGGCCAAGATAGTGAATGACGCAGGAAGCATCAAAGGAAGATGGAAAGAATGCACAGGGTCACTGCACCAACTGACCCAGGGGGCATCCCACCATTTCTTATGAGCAAGAACCAGTGGTGCTGATTGAAGAAAGAAATTCCAACTGCACTGAACGTATTAGGCAAAACCAAGACTCCAGGAACTGATGGAATACCTATTGACATGTTTTAATAAGCTGAAGAAGCACAAGAAGTACTCATTCATCCGTGCCAGGAAATTTGGAAGACAGCTACAGGAAGAAAGCTATATTTGTACCCATTCTGAAGAAAGGTAACCCCACAGAAAGCCTAAAGATTAGAACAATCCCACTGATAGCATATGCAAGTAAAATTTTGCATCCAGTCACAGTTGCAGCAGTACAGTGACAGGGAGCAGCCAGAGGCTTAGTCGAAATTCAGAAGGGATATGGATCAACATATATCATTGCTGAGGTCAGATGAATCTTGGGTCACAACAGAGAATATCAGAAAGATGTTTACTTGTGTTTCATTGACTCTGCCAAAGCATTTGAATATGGGAATCACGCCAAACTATGGATAATGTTGTGAAGAGCATGTCATTGGACTTATGTGAAACGTGTGCATCAATCAAGAAGCAGTTGTGAGAATGAACCAAGGGAATACTGCCTGGTTTAAAAGCAGGAAACGTGTGCCACAGGCTTGCATCTTCTTGGCATACTTATTTAATCTGTATGATGAGCAAATACTTATAAAAACTGGCTTATATGAAGACGAATGTGATATCCGGTTTGAAGGAAGGCTTATTACCAAGCTGTGACATGCAGATGACACAACCTTGCTTGCTGAAAGGGAGCAGGACTTGAAACACTTGCCTTCACTATGGGTTACAACTCAGTGTAAGGATGTTCAAAATTCTCACAAGTGGACCGATAAGTAACATCCAGGTAAATGGAGTTATCATGATAAAAGGGTGGACATTGTCAAAGATTTTGTCTTTCCAAGACTCTAAGAATATTATCAGCTATCCGAATCCTTAACCATAATCTCCAATTAGAAGAAGACAAAGTGTGTTATCCATTTTCGAAGAGTGTGGCGGAAGAGACAAGGAGGCAGAAGAAAGTAGAGATGGTTTGGGGGCAGGGAAGGACGCACTCTGTCCCAGATGTCCTTCCAGTGAAGAAATAATTACTTAATGGCTGGGTAATTTGTATAGCAGCTGCTAGTGATTAGGGATTCAGCTGTTGTAAAAAGAATTAGTACTTTCTTTTTCATTCTATATTCCATAACAGACCAATTAGTAATGTACTTTTATAATAAAGGATCACTCCTGATGAGGAATGTTCTTTAGAGACAAGCTTATTTTCTAGGAATAAATCTTACAACTGACAGAAATATAATCTCATAGGAAATTTACAACAAACTCCCTGCTCAGTGTTTCTATAATTGATAGTCATTATTTTCACTCCCTGAGGTAAAATAAAAGCGAAGCAGTAACACCTCAGATCAACCCTCCCGTTTTGCCAGGCCCCTGGGATTGGAACAAAGGAGGCTTCCACTCTTTGATGACCTGAGTCAGGAAAACAGGCTATCAGGTTAGTTCCGGTGAATAAGATGGAGAGGTGAAAATTAGGTGTTCCGTAAAGCATCTTTGGATAGATAACTAGACTAGGGTGTTTTGTGCATTTTATCTTCCCCAAATTTCAGGAAATGAATGAAAACTTGACCCCATGATATAGATCAAATAACTGAAGTTCTGGAATGACGTTGAGAAATTTGAACAGTGGTTTTACTAGTGGCCCTCAAGTCCACACGGACTCATGTGACTCCATGTTTTTAATGGCTCATCTTTGGGGGATGTATATTGCCATGATTTTTTTCTGCTGAACTACCACTGGGTACACTTGACCTCCAACCTTTTGGTTATTGTCTGAGCATGTCAACAATTTGCACCACCTAAAAACTGCTTCGAAAAATTCCAAGAAATATTACCCAAGAGTGGATTCCCACTTGTGTTGGACCTATAGGACAGAGAAGAATTGCCCCCACAGGGTCCTAAGATTGTCAGTATTTATGGAAGCAGACTGCCACATCTTTCTTCCACAGTGCGGTTTGTGGTATCAAACCACTGAGCTACCAGTTGGCAGTCTAACACGTACACACTGTACTACAATGGAGCTCAGGGACATTGATTTCGGTCAGTGTGTTTGAATCTTAGGTCTGATATTGCCTGCTCCTGGAATCGAGATTTTCCACTTGGAAAATGGCGAAGCGCCCAGCAGACAATTAACTTAAATTCAATGGTCACAGTATAATTAATTCTGCCAGACTAGAAAATCCTTGCTTTTTGACTATACTTTTTTATGCGGAAAGTAACAAAACTAGTAAGTAGCAACACACCCAGTAATAGGCAACCAATTTCACGCCAAAACACACTATGTATTAGGTTCCCCACGTTGAAATGTCTGTTAGTAAGGAAGAAACAAGAAGAAATATAATTAGAAGGAATATAATTATCCTTCTCTCAGGGGATAATTGCTAAACAGTCATTAATTTGTTCTCTACATCTGAACAGGCCTTAGATCAAGTCATTCTAGTTTGACCCCCTGCTGTGACTTTGCTTTTTTTTTTCCAACCCGGACACTCATCTACCGAGTCAGAGTCTGGGGGATCTGGTTGAACTACACACTCTGAGTCAATCATTTAGGATGATATGGCAAGGACAGAGCAGGAGGTCAAACTGTCTTGAACTGGTTCGGAGCCCTGTGCAATGAAGTGAAAGTTCGGATATGGCACTTCTATCCATAGCTTTTGTAACTCTCACCGAGTGTTGGGTAGGAACATGCAAATCAGGTTTACAAAAATCGAATAGAGGGTACTGGTCCATTTTGCCATTACACCAGATATAAAGTGAGCCCTATCAAATGCAGAAATGGACACTCCCAGGACTTCTGAGAAAGAACAGATTGGAATGAAGCATGTCTGCCAAGACCATGGGACAGAGCAGAGAAGCAGCCCTGAGACTACAGCCAGAGCAGTGGACTTGCTGATCTCCAGAGAAAACACAACTGAGGGTTTCTGAGCAGAAGGCTAACACTAAGATGGCTTTACCACACTTGCCAGTGCAGAGCAAAGGCCACAGGACCAGATGGCTATGAGACCAGAGACCAGAGAGAGTCATGTCTGCCAACATGACTAAGAAGTGTTATTGTGGACAAAAGAACTGTACCCTCAGCACATTATAACCTGTTAGTTTTCCTAACCAAGCCAATAACCATGAGTATTTTCTCTGAGGTCTTTGGATCATGGAACCTAGCAGAAATGCAGAATGCCTTGGGAAAGAAGGCAGGTAGCATAAATTGGTAAAGGAAGAGGGTGGAGGCAGCTCTGAGGTCTACCTTGTAGGAGTCGAGCTGGTATGGAGTTGGAGTCTTCTCCCTGCAGAAGCCAAAGGAAGTCAGGCCTGGCCCCCATGTCCTTTCCTGCCCCTCAGTCTGAGTCCTTAGATGCCAGCTGCCAATGGTTAGAAGAAAACCTATGTCATATCTTTCATTTTGAGAACTTGCAGGACCCCTGCATTCAACGGTGTCACAATTACCCCCTTAAAAGAAGAAAAAAATACCCTAATTTCATGTACTTTCAGACTGAGAAACACCTGGTATATGAAAAATAGATCACACATTTGCTTAGGCCAGGACTAGTGCTCTTAGTCTGTTTTTCTCCAGCTGTCTAAATATCACTTAGCTCCAAAACACATCATGCGCCTACTTCCTCCATGGATGTCGCTCCAAGGCCTTTGGCCACACTACTTCTCTTTTTCCTTCCCAGATTCACTTCCAAGGTCATCTGCATCTGGGTTACAAATTCTGGGACTTGTTTTGATTACCTTGTATTGTCCTCAACTCATTTTAAGCCAACAGTTCATCCTGGGTGTGGGCACTCCAACTGGACAGTTTTTGTCTTCTGAAGACTTCAGCAGAGCGAGGAAACAGTAACAGAAGAATGAATAAACGCTCGACTTCAAATTGTTAAGTTAACGCTCTCATAACTAAAAGGTCTTCCTTCTCTCATTTACTCATTGAATGGAGGTCACACGAAGTCATAGGCTATCATTTACAGATAATAAGCATAGATGCTCAGCCTGAACTTACCAATTAGTGTATGTGTGGCTTTAACTTTTAATGTGTAAACAGAAACAAATATCACTTATCTTCTAAGGTTGAAGAACAGCAGAATTAATTAATTAAAATATCTGTTTTTTAAAAAAATGTTATTTTCTTACCTTGTTCCTTTCTGTAACCGACAGTCTTCCTGGTCTGAACTGAAGAAACTGTTTTCAAAAATAATGTATATATTTGGCATATTAACATGTTCACAAAACTGTGTTTATGATCCAGAACTGCAACATTTAATAAGTTCATAGAATGGGCATTTAAAAGTGACAAAATTTAGTATCAGACATTTGGGAGAGACACAGAAATACTAAAAATTTCTCTTAAGAGGGTGGGATATCAAAAGTTGCTATTTGTTGAATGGGCAGACCAGAAATAGTAAATAGTTGTCTAAAATAAGTCAGAAATTCACAATTAAACAGATCATTGGAGAATACTCATTGTGCTCTGCTGGAGACCATTTCATGGAATTTTGCAAAACAAAGGATTTGCTCACAGCTGATATATTTTTTTCAATAAACCAAAAGGCAAGTATACACATGGGCTTCTCCAGAGGGGATACACCAACATCACTGACCTCTGTTGGAAGAGAAGCTGGAGAAGCTCAATATCAGTAGCCAAAATGAGGCCAGGGAATGACTATAGGCCAGGGCATCAATTGTTCATATGTAAGTTCAGGACCAAGCCAAGGAAAATGTTTAAAACTCCAGGAGAACCAAAACATGACTGTCAACCAATGCCACCTGAATTTCTCAAGAATAGACTTGAGACCCTGAACATTGATGACAGAAGACTGATAATG
This sequence comes from Tenrec ecaudatus, assembly GCF_050624435.1. Classification (NCBI taxonomy): domain Eukaryota; kingdom Metazoa; phylum Chordata; class Mammalia; order Afrosoricida; family Tenrecidae; genus Tenrec; species Tenrec ecaudatus. The sequence continues at coordinate 9,903,378 of NC_134538.1, forward strand.
TGTGGGAGGACATTAAGACCATCATTCAGAAAGAAAAAGTCCATTTAAACAACAGGAAAGAAAGAAAAGATCAAAGTGGATGGCAAACGAAAGGATGAAACTTGCTCTTAATCTTAGAGTAGTTGAGGCAAATGGAAGAAATGATAAAGTCATAGAGTTGAATAGATCATTTCAAAGGTCACCTTGGGAAAATATATTAAAATATTATAATGGAATGTCCAAAGTCCTAGGATTAGAAAGCCAAAGCACACTCAACACATCTTAAACTGGAAGAACTAAAGAAAACAGTCCAGCATGAGTTGCAATATTGAAAGATTCTATCGACAAAATATTGCATGATCCATGAAGCACTGGAAGAAGATGCAAGAATGCATAGACAGTTTCAAAAACAACTAGTTGACATTCCATCATTTCAGGATGTAGCATATAAACAAGAACCAATGGTGCTGAAGGAAGAAGGTCAAGCTGCACTGGGGGAAAAAAAAAAAGGAAAAACAGGGCTCCAGAAGTTGATGGAATCCCAATTAAAATGTTCCAACAAGCTAATGAAGCATCGGAAGCACTCACTCATCTATTCCTGGATATTTGGGAGACAACTACTGGGCCTACCGACTCAAAGAAATCCATATTGGTACCCATTCCAAAGAAAGACAATGCAACAGAATGCCCAAATTATAGAACATTATCAATGATATCACATGCAAGTAAAGTTTTATTGAAGATTTTCCAACAATGGTTGTAGCACTTCAATACATTGACACGATTTCAGGCTGAATTCAGAAGATATAGAAAAAATGGGTATCATTGCTAGTGTCCGATGGATCTTATCACAAAGAAGAGAATACCAGAAAGATGTTCACTTGTGTTTTATTGACTATGCCAAGGTGTTCAATGATGTGAATCATAACTATAGATAGCTTTGAGAAGAATAGAAATTCCAGAACACTTCCTTGTGCTCACTTAGAACTGATACATGGATCAAGAGGCAGTTGTACAAACAAAAGGGAATGAATAGTGTGTAGTTTAAAAAGAGGAAAGCTGTGCAACAGGGTTGGGTACTTCGACCATGCTTATTCAATGTGTGTGCCGAGCAAGTCATCAGAGAAGGCTGATTGTATAATGAAGAATGCAGCGTCACGATTAGAGGAAGGCTTACTGACAATCTGTGGTATACAAAGTGAGGACGGCTCGAACTTCACCCGCACTTGATGAATATCAAGGAGCACATCCTTTAGGGTGGATTAAAATTCAACATAAGAAAACTAAGATCTTCTCAACTGGACCAATAGGTAACGTCATGGTCAATGGAGAAAAGGTTGAAGTTGTCAAGGGTTTGTCTTGCTTGGTTCCACAATCAATGCTTAGGAAAAAGATCAAAGGCAAGAAATCGTCAGACGCATTGCATGAGGCAAATTTGCAGCATAAGAACTCTAAAGAGTATTGAAAAGCAAGGTATGGAGTATTGAAAAGCAAGGATGTTGAAGATGAAAGAGTGCTTGACCGAAGCCACAATGGGCTCAATCACAGGAACAATAATGATACTGTAAGACAAAAGAGAATTTCATTTTGTTGTGCATAAGTCACTATGTGTAAGAACAGAATCAATGGCACCTAACAGCAACATTATGCTCTAATGCAAGTGTTCTCAACCTGGGGGTCGCGACCCCTTTTGGGGTTGAACGACCCTTTCACAGAGGTTCCCTAGACCATTGAAAAACACATATTTCCAATAATCTTAGGAACCAAGAGATTGCTCCTGTATCTGTCTCCAGGCTGGTCGACCCACATGCAGATACGCCCCCATACAAGTACCTGGCATGAAAACTGCTACCCGTGCTAAACCATGCTTCAAGACAAAATTTCATTTATTTGTAATTAGAAATAAATATTTCACAATATACAATTACATATTATTTCTGTGATTAGTCACTATTGAGTTAGTTAAAAGTTTATTGTGCCAACCTGGCCGATAAACACATGTGGCGTTAATTGAAGGGCAGAGGGAAAAATGGTTCAGAGAGCCTTGACTTTCTAGTTCTTGGGTTTCTTGCTTTCTGATGGTCGGACCAGGGTGCAGCTGCCTCAGCCAGTTCCCTGCTTCAGATGGCAAGGTTCACTGCCTTCCAGACATCCCCAAGGAGAAGCCAAATAGACCTACCCCGATGTAGCCCTGGGTGCTGGAGCAGCCATGTAGAGACCCCTGCCAGCACTGAGATGCTTACACGTTCACTGATTCAGCTTTCCTAATGAAGTTGGCATCATCGCATGTGTTTTGTGAGATGGAGGAGGACTTTGTGAATTGGTGTCGGACATATGGGTTAATGTTGAACTTGTTGGCTTGGGCAGCGCAGGATTGGGATGTTTTCTTAATCTGCACTTAACCTTTATATAAAACTCTCTCTTATACAAGAGTTTGTGTGGATTTGTTTCTCTAAAGTACCCTGACACATAATTAAAATACATCTATGCTTTAATTATGTTTGACATGTAACAATGAAAATACATCCTACATATCAAATATCTACATTATGATTCATAACAGTAGCAACATTACAATGATGAAGTAGCAACAATTATAATTTTATGGTTGGGGTCACCACAATCTGAGGAAATGTATTAAGAAGCGTTGAGAACCATGACTTAAGGATTCTTGGTGGTACAGTGGTTAAACACTCAGCTGCAATAAAGAAAGTTGATAGTTCAAACTCGCCAGTCACTCTGGGTGGGAAAAATGTGGCAGTCTGCTTTCATAAAGATTAGAAACAAAAGTTTAAAAAACCCTTACACTCACTACCATTGAGTAATTTCCAACTCAATGTGACCTTATAGGATGGAATAAAACTGCCCCTTTGGTTTTCAGTATTTTTTGACACTGAAAAACTTCATCTCTTTCCAAGGAGATGGCTTTGAACTGCTGACCTTGAGGTTATCAGCCAAGGTGCAACCAGCTATGCCATCTGGGACCCCATAATAGCCATGCAAATCAATGGTGGCAATTTTGCTTTTTCTGATTCAATTGCTCTAAGTCAGAATTGATGTAACAGACATGGGTTAAGATTCATTATATTCTGGGGTTATATAAAGCAGTATTTCTGAAACTGTAATAGTTACCAGAATTATGTGGAGGTCTTGGTAAAACATAGCCCTTGACCCCAACCCTAAATAAATCATAGAGTGGTACATCGACGACCTAAATGTGGTCAGCTTTAAACCTGCTCCAGTGACAGGAAGACAAACTAGGGAGGTTTCAAAAAGTTTATGGAAAAAGAAATTAAATTATAATTAAAATTGTCCCACACATTTTTAAAATAAATAAATAAAAAGAAAGCAGGCCTGTTAATCTGCTTCCAAAAATTTATAATCGTCACAATCCTACAAGCAAGTTCTATTCTACCTGCCTGGGTGTGCCAAAACTTGAAGTAAACTGGGTGGCAATTACCAATCATAAAAACTGTAAATATTCTCCTTTAGTAGGAATAAGGTAGGTCCTGAGGATTTTCATTTTACTAAATCTCTAGATGATGCTGATGCTACTTCACCAACAACTTTTGATGGGGAACACTGGCTTTGCCTCCACCAGGTCCCAGGCAGGTTGGCACCCCAGCAAGCTCAGAGTGACTCCACGCCTCAGGTCGGATTCCAGCGGCTCTGAACACCAACAAAACCCAGGAAGAATCCATGCACAGAAAGCCTGAAGTCAACGCTGCCTCCCAGCAAGGTTCTGGGATGCTCTAGCCCCAGCAGGACCCCAGGTGGCTCAGTACCCCAGAAAGGACCTAGGCAGCACCATGCCCCCAAAAGGCTGCTGGGTTGTAAGGTAATTCCATTTCCATCTGTCTTATCTATCACCAAAGTGAAAGAGAGTTAGGTCCTGTCTCACCACATCCCTTCATTTATTGTTCTTTGTTTTTTTGAATTGGGCTCTCCTTGTGCATGTTAGGTGGTATCTCATGGTTGTTTTGATTTGCATTTCCCAGACGTCTAATAATCAGTAACCTTTTCTCATATGCTTATTGGCCATTTAGGTTTCTTCCTTGATGAATCTTCTGTTCAAATCTTTTGCCCACCTCATCAGGGGCTATTCATTTTTGTCTTGTTGTAAGGTGGCATGGTTCTGTGGATTTTAGTAATAAGACCTTTGTCTGATATGTCCTTGTGAAATATCGTTTCCCAGTCTGTGGACTCTTATTACTCTTGTTGATACCTTTCAATGTACACAGGTGTTTTATCTATAGTATGTCCTGAATGTCTATTTCATCTTCCTCTGGGTTGTGTGGTGGGGAAAGGAGCGCTGAGTCCCCCCCTACCCCCCCCCACTCAGAAGCTAATGCACATAGGTCTAACAACTCTCTGGAGCAAGCTATGCCATGAGTGAAGGGAACAGATTCCAGAGAAGCATCATGAATCCACCAGGGTCCCTATTCGACCCTGCATATTAATATGTCAGGACGGTGTTTGGGAGTATGACGTTTAACTACTTTGTGGTCTTGTCGGGTGTCAGACAGGAGGGTGAGATTAAGGGTAAGGGAATGACTTGGTGTCTGGCATGGTTGTGAATGCTGTGTTCTTGTGATTGAGTTAATTATCTTGAGAGAATGTACTTAGGGTGAAACAGATCAGAGGGGATGGGGATGGTGGGGTGTGGGTGTGGGTACTATTCCTCTCACCTACCTAAGTAGCCTGGTGGGGGGGGGCGAGTGTCTAATGTGGAGAAGCTTGTTTAGCTGACATACTATTTGTGGTTTTGAAAAGTCTTTCACAGACCCTTTGGCAACCACAAACTGATTGTGATAGGTTTGTTTATTGTGCCAACCTGGCCAATGAACACATGTGGGATTAATTAAAGGGTGGAGAGAAAGAAAGGCGAGCCTCGCCTTTCTTGTCTCTTGCTCTTTGATGGTCAGGCCCGTGTGCGGCTGCTGTAACTTGTTCTCTGACTCAATTTGCAACTACAATACCTGTGGGACAACTAACCCATGGACTGTGTCACTGTAGTTTGAGGTTCCTTGAAGGCCTGCTTTGACATGCTACTGGAGTATACATCACTTCAGCTGGGGACTGTTGGACCCTGTCATCTGACTGACTGTTGGTGACCTGCCTTGTTGTTTGCTGCTTGTGGCTGGATAGCCTGAATTGCTCTACAGGGGACTCAGCTGTCTGCTTCCTTGACTTGCACCCGGTGGCCCTCAAGACTTGAAAGATTGCCAGTATATCAGCTGTCTCATGAAAGTGAGTTGCACTGAATCATTTGTTCTGCACTATAATTAGCTGTTTATTTCTTATGTTATATATATATTCGTGTCCTGGTTTTGTTTCTCCCGAGAACCCTGTCTAACATATTGGTAAAACTTGTTTTGGACTGAGGCTGGTGACTTTAGCTCCTGGTGGTTGTTCCTGCTTTGTCATGTTAATTCTTTGTTAATGAACCAGGTGTGGTGTGTTGGCTTAGATTTAATTTATGCAAAGGAACACAACACTGAATGACCACATTTTTTCAGGTTTTTGTTTTAATGTGTTTTGTTTGAGGGACTGGTAGTGTGTCCTTGCATTGGGGCTCTGCCATGCTGTCCCTTATGAAAGGGGGATTCAATTGGCTGAGTGGGTTTTGGACTCACTGGGTCTGAGTTCTCCCAGCTGCGTTCCTGGCTCACCCTGGGCTCACTCCTGGATGACACCATATGCTGTGCTCTGGAATCTGTGATCTACCATGGGTAAACAGTTCTGGGTCTCTCTGGTTGTAGTAAATGAGTGTCTAATTATCTTTCCTTACCCACTCTGGCAGAACATGCAGGGCTGGAAAGAAGGGGGATGGAGGTGACCAGTATGGCCGCTCTCTTCCTGGGCAGGGAGGGCAGATGCAAAGCCTATGAATACACAAGGAGAGAGGGGAGCAGAAGGGGACTGTTTGAGTGAGCTCTTGCAACTAGTTTTTGGAGGTTTCTCCAAGAGCCTGGGATTATGACCACCCTTAGACAGCAGTCTGGGAAATTACTGTACGCTGGTAGGTCCCGGATCTTGGGTGCATGAAGCAGTGGCCGACATCATCCCACTCGACCTGGTAAGGGATGTGGAGAGTGCATGGGCAGATATGGAAAACTTAAAGAGTGTCTCAGAGAGCCCTTGAATCGCTCTGTGGGAGAAAACTGTAAGGGACAGTCTGAACCACAAAACTTAGTACACTGAGATTCTATTTCAAGCACCTGGCCACCCAATATTGCTTCCTTGCTTCTTATTTTTCTGATCTAACCATGGGAGCACCAGGCAGGTGATCCTACCTGGAAACCGTCTTGAGATTTCCTCTTGCTCTTTTTCCCCCCTATTCTTTTTCTGTTCCCTCACTGTTCTTCCTTTTTCCTACTTCTCTTTTGAAGGTTCTATTATTTACTTCTCTGGCACCTCTTGACACATTCAATGAAACCACAGGACTCAGGAATCCTCTCAGCCTTAATAGCTGCATCAAACTGCTGGGTAGACAGAAGTTAACTTCAAAGAAGTAGAAAAATAGAAGCAAGTAAGTCAAGGAAACACAGATGCAAAGAAAGCTTTTGCTGATGAAAAGACACTGAAATAAAATGAAAAGGGATTCAGAAGACTGATGCCCAGGTAATTTCGATGGATGGAAAATGAGCTCAAGAGAACAATGGGTAAAATGGAGAAACAACGAAAAAAAAAACCCAATTAAGAAAAACAAGACACAAAAATGGAAAGATGAATAAGATAACATACATGGAAAACATTTCAAAAGGACAGAGTAATACGACTGAAAAATGGAAAGCCAAATCAGTAAGCCTTAAGACAAATCTCTGGGCTTCAATCTATAAAAGAAATAACCAACAACAATTAAAGGAGACTAAAGAAAACCTAGGAATGATATGGGACACTATCAGGAAGAACTATCTAAGTCTCATTGGGATTCCGGAACAGGAAGAAATAAGAAATCTGTAGAGAAATTAGTATGAAAACACCTGGACAAATACTTCCCAACACCATAAAAGAGGAGAAAATATCTAGGAAGCACAGAAAACACCTAAGAGGATTAACTCCAACCAAAAAATATTGTTAAATATTGCAGTCAATCTTTCAAATATCAAGGACAAGGAGATAATTCTGAGGGCAGGAGGAAACAAAGAACAGTAACCTATCAATGAAAACTAGTCGGAATAAGTTCAGATTTTCCAGAAGAAACTATACCAGAAGAAAGAAAATGGTACGACATATATAAAATCCCTAAAGAAAATAATTGTCACCAAAAATCTTCTATCCAACAAAATTATCACTTAAATATGAAGGAAGCATAAAGGTACTTCCAAACAAGGAGACCTTTAAAGAATTTGTATAAACAAGAGAAGTATTTTTAAAATACTAGTAGGTTTGCTCTATAACACCACCCAGAAGTCAACACACTGAAAATAGCATTCAGAAAATCATAGAAGTATAGGACACGATGTCAGTAATAACACTGAATGTTAATAGAATGTTAACTTACCAGTCAATAGATAAAAAAGAATCAGACTGGATAAGCATATAAGACTTATCAATACACTGCTTATAAGAAAGACATCATAGACACAAGAGAAAAATATACTAAAAATCAGTGTCCAGTGGGTGAGGGTGAGGAATCAAACTAATAGCAACTAAACAAACCTGGTGTGGCATTATTAATCTGCAATAAATATAATGTAAGGCAAAATATATCAGGAGAGACAAAGAGGGGTACTACATAATGATTAAAGGGGCAACAGAACCAGAAAACATAGTCATATAAACACATGTTAACTCAATGGAAGAACCTCAAAAATTTTTAACTACACTCTTAGAAAACTGAAGAGAAAAGTAAACAAAACAAAAATGATAGGAGAGGAATTCAATACCACACTCTCAACGAAAAACAGATTATTTGGAAGGAAACTTAATAAAGACACAGGTGAACTAAACAACACAATTAACCAACTTGAGATGCTAGGCATATACAGAGCATTCACACTACAACAGCATAGTATGCATAGTATTCTACCTATTCATGGTTTTCTTCTCTAATTCACACAGGACATTCTCTGCAATACAGCATATGATAGGATGCAAAGCAAATCTTAATCTATTTTAAAATATTGGAATTCTACATTTCATCTTCTCATACCACTATGATATAAAATTAGAAATCCACAATACAAAAAATAAGGGCCAAAAACCAAATATATTAAATAGTACAATATTTAACACTTGGTAATTGATAAAATAAGGAATTAAAATTTAAAACTTCTTTAAAGAAATGTTAAGAAAAATACAATATTCCAAAACCTTTGATACACAGCAAAAACAGTTCCCAGAGGGCAATTTATAGCAATAAATGCACATATGAAAAAAGAAGAGTCAACCAAAATCAACCTTAACCCAACATCTTCAACAAGTAGAAGAACAAAAACAAAATAAACCAACATTTACTGATTTTTTGTTTGTTTGTTTTTTGTGGGTGTGGGGGATGGATTATCAGGAATAGAGCAAAAATAACTTAGAAAACAGAAAACCAATGGAAAATAATATACAAGAAGTTTGTTCTTTGGAAAAATTAACAAAATTGACAAACCACTGGCTCTGTCTTCATATAACAAAGGAAAAGAAATAGAAAATGCTAATATAAAAAATAAGTGGTGAGAAAAATGACATCACAACTAAGCCAAATTAAAATATGATACATATTAGAACAAGAGATGGTACTTCTATAAATTTGAAAATTTACCTGACGTGGAAAAATTACAACAAATACAGTGTCTCTGCAAATTAACCTAGACTGATATCGAAAACCTCAACAATTCCATTAGCAATGAAGAAATATATGAAGGCATTAAGACCCGTCCATAATAGATAGATAGATAGATGATAGATAGATAGATAAAGTCTGGTGAATTCCCTGGAAAATTCTACCAAGCACTCAGAGAAGGTTTGATACAAAGTCTACATAAACCATTCTGCAATACAGAAAAAGATAGCAAATGTCTGAACTCATTTTATGAAGTGTGTATAATCCTGGTACGAAAACCTGGCAAAGACCCAGCCAATTTAGAAAATTACATACATGAAAAAACTCTCAACAAAATACTGGCCAATGGAATAAAAACAATATGGAATAAAACAATAAAAAAATTATGCGCCATAATCAAGTGGGATTCCCACCAGGCACTAAAGGTTGGTTCAACATTAGAAAAACAATCAATGTAATCTTCCAGATAAGCAAAACAAAAGATAAGAACCATATGATCATATTAATTGACAAAGAGAGGCATTTGACAATATCCAACACACATTCCTGATAAAAACAGTGTGCTAGTTATAAAATCTATTGTCAAATTAAGAGTGGATTAAGAGGGAAGGAGTGGAGTTCAGCCTATCAATTAGGCCATAGCTTGATGACCTTATTTGGAGGTACTAAGGAGATAAAAAGCTCCCTGGAGGCAGGACACAGGTTAAGTCCTTCCTAGACAGTTCTAATGAGAAGTCACCTGAAACGACCCAGATGCAGCCAGAGCCCTGGGAGCTGAAGGCCCACCTGGACAACCGTGCCAGCACTGCACTGCTTACAACACTACTAGATCCTCAAGACTTCCCACCCATTGGCATGTGATCATCCTGCATTTGACGTCATTGCATGTGTTTCATGAGTCTGAAGAGGAATGTATAGATGACCACTCATAGTATATGTAGAGGGAAGAAGCCCAGCATTAGCAAAGCAGCCCTCAAGAAAGACAAGGAGGGCTCACTTTTACACCTACCACAGTCACAGTGGTCAAAACAGTGTGGTACTGGAATAATGACAGCTACTCAGACCAATGGAAAAGAACAGAAAACCCAGAAATAGAACCATCAGCATATAGACAACTGATCTTCAACAAGGGTCCAAAAAGCATCAAGTGGGAGGTGGATGCCCTCTTTAATAAGTGGTGCTGGAAATGGATACCCACCTGTAGAAAAATGAACCCAGACCTTTACCTCACCCCACGCACAAGAACAAGCGCAAGGTAGATTACAGACCTAGAAGTAAAACCCCAAACTATCAGGACCATCAACGAAGGAATCTGGACAAACCTAAGAACCTTGAAGCAGGGAAGGCTAGCTGAAATAGGGAAGGATACACACACAGATGAAGCTGAAATTGATAAATGGGATATACTAAGGATAAAACATCAGTATGGATTGAAGAACTTCACCAAGAGAGTAACAAGAGAACCCACAGACTGGGAGAGTATTTTTAGCAATGACGCAACAGAGAAAGGGCTTATTACTAAATTCTACACCACCAGCCTAGACTGCAAAAAGAAGACACAGGAAAACAACTAGGGAATTAAAATAAACAACAAGGATAACACAGTGATCCTGGTGGTGTTAGACTATCAGCAATTTAGCTGAGAGGAATTACTAAGAGGCAGAAGAAGGGTAAGCTTGATGGTGGGGTAGGAGGAAGTTAAAAGGAAACCAAGGAAAGGTCTAGGAAGAAAAGCTATGGATAGAGGTATAAACAAGTGTGCACTTATGTGAATATATTAATTCATTAAAAATAGAGGTATTGGCCTATGTACATATGTTTATATGGAAATATATTGAGGAAGTGAATGAACTTTGGGCCTCTGCTCAAATCCTCCTTTAACACAAGAACACTTCTTCTAACAACCTGGCATTCTGTGATGCTCATCCTCCTGACACAATCACTGAAAAAAAAAAAAGGGTCCTTAAGGAAATGTGGTGAAGAGTGCTGATGGTGCCTGTCTTTCAAAAGATGTAGTGTTTGAGGATTTAAAGGTTTGAAGCCACAAGCCCACATGGAAGAAACACACCAGCCTGTGAGATAATGAGGTGTCGACGGGATCAGGTATCAGACATCAGAAGACCCAAAATAAACAAAAAACAACCATATTGTTGAAAATTAGGTGGGTCAGAGCAGAGACCCCAAATCCATCTGTTGACATGCGGATATCCCCTCACAGAAGGGTCACAAGGAAGAAATGAGTCAACTAGGATGCAGTATAGCACCAATGAAGCACACAATATTCCTTTGGCTCTTTGAGGTATCCTCATCCCCTACTATCATGACCCCAGTCTTGCCTTTCAGTTCTGACTAGTCCAGACCAGGTACACTGGTACAGATAAGAGCTCACTATACACGGAATCCAGTTCAGATAAACCCCTCAGGAACAGAAATGGAGCAGTGATACCAGGTGGGTGGGGAACAGGGGTGAAGGGGGAACCAATTGCAATGATTGTTGCATTAACCCCACCATTCACCCCAGGGGGACAAACAACAGAAACGTGGTTGAAGGGAGACAGTGGTCAGTGTGAGATATGAAAATAATAATTTATAATTTATTAAGGGTTCATGAGGGAACAAAGGGGGAACAAGGGGACAAAGAGGAACTGATACCAAGGGCTCAAATTTAAGGTAAATGTTTAAAGAAAAAAAAATGTTGAAGAAATGATGATGGCAACATATGTACAAATACGCTTGATGCAATTGATATAATGAATGTAATAAAAGTTGTATGAGTCCCCCATAAAATGATTTTATAACAAAAAACAAAACCTACAAATTATGTCCATGGAAAGTGGGTGGTTGGGTAGCCTGTTGCAGGTAAGCCCATTCACAATACAGAGGGAGAAGGGAGACCCAAAAATATTTATTGAGAGCTCAAAACTAGGATTAGTACTTTGAAAAGGCACTCAACTGTTTAACTATTCAGAAACATTTGATTGCATGGACCATAGTAAACTACGACCAGCCTCAAGAAGAGTGGGAATTCCAGAACATTTCATTGTGCTCATCCATATCCTGTACATGGATCCAGTGGCTGTTGTGTGAACAGAGCATGGGACGACTGCATGGTTCGAAATCAAGAAAGGAGTGTGTCAGGAGTTTTTCCTCTCACCATATTTATTCAATCTACGTGCTAAGCAGATCATCAGAGAGGCTGGCTTATATGAAGAAGAACGTGGCTTCAGGATTGGAGACGCGTTATTTACAACAGAAGCCTCCACCTGGTTTACTAAAAGTGACTGGTAGGATTTGAAGCACTTGCTGATGAACGTCAAGGATTGCAGCCTTCAGTACGGATTACAATCCAAGGCAACCAAAATCCTTACAACTGGACCAACAGGGAACATTATGATAGAAGGAAAAAAGATTGAAGTTGTCAACAATTTTGTTTTACATGGGTCCACAATCAGTACTCGTGGAACTAACAGTCAATCGAATGGTGTATTACATTTGATAAATCTATTATAAAAGACCTCTTCATAGTGTGGAAAAGCAAGGATGTTACTTAGCCAACTAAAGTGCACCTAATCCAAGCCATGATATTTTCAATCTCCTCTTATGCTGACAAGTTGGAAAGTTATACATCGAGGAAGGAAGAGAGAAGTAGAATAGATACATTTGAGTTATCATGCTGGTGAAGAATATTCAAAGTGCCATGGACTGCTAACAGCAACAAAAATTGCTTGGAAGAAATACAGCCAGAATGCTCCTAAGAAGGTAGGTTTGTGAGACTTTATTTATGTGCTTTAGATGTGATATCAGGAGAGACCGGTCCCTTGGGTGGAACATCATGCTTGGCCATGTGGAGGGAGCAGCTGAGAAAAAGAGGAAGGTCTTACATACGATGGATTGATACAGTGGCTCGAACCATGGGTTCAAACATAAGGAAAACTGTGAAGCTAGCACAGGACAGGGCAGTGTTTTGTTCTGTTGTATCTAGAGTCACTATGAGTCACAACAAATGCCATTAGTATACACATGTTCATATACATACAGAGAAGCATAACATATGCATATGTACGCATATGTACACACCTACACACATATAGACACACATATGCCAATATGTAACAAATCGTTATTTGCAGTATTTATACAAAAAACCCGCTATAATCCCAACTCATATCAACCATGTAGGATAGATTAGTACTGCCCCATAGGGTTTCCAGGGCTGTAAATCTTTACAGAAGCAGATCACATCTTTCTCCTATGGATCATAAGAATAGAATCCAAAATATTGCTGGTTGTTAAGCTCCTCGGTTGGAAGGCACTCAACAGATGAGTGGCTGAAGTCATGAAGTAGCACACCAGCAATTGTAAAAGTGGACCAGCAGTGTGCAATGCTTGTAACTCACGGGGTCACCATAAGTTGGAACTAACTTGATGGCAGCTAACATCAACAAATACATCGATATGATACTTTGGCTTCGTTTTTCTACAAAGTTTTGAAGCCCCCTCTTATTTCTTTATTGCTTATAATGTTATGCATGATAATGTTACCCTACAACAGGTATTTTAGAAAGTGGTATAATTATTTTATAGTTGGAATCCTGTTTATGATTCCATGTTTGTGAGAAATAAGAATCTCTGGTGGCCTTGTGGATTACCCTTGTGTTACCAACCGAGAGGTCAGGGTTTCCTGCACACTAGTTGCTCAGGCAGGATAATATGAGGCTTTCTGCTCTTATAAAGATTCGACGCCTTAGAAGCCTACAGGGGCAGTGCTAATCTGCTCTATAGGATTACTCTGAATGGAGTTTTCTTGGTGACAGTTTGTTTTAGCTTTGTCTGCACTTTTTTGTTGTTAGAATGTTTATCCTAGGTATGTCTTTATTCACTTGGAAAAATTGTTTATTCTCTCACGACGTTGGTTATGTTTATCTGTGCATTTTGGATTATAGACCATATAATGAGCTTGGGCTAACAAAAAAAAAAGAGAGCAATTCTAACTTAGAGACTTGAAACCAAATCTAATATGTAGGAAACACCGGCCTTAAAAAGATATGTTATTATGGTCATCCAAGGAGCTGTGGCAGCACCGTGAGCAAGTGCTTGTCTGATAACCAAAAGGGCTGTGGGTGAAACTCACAGCTGCTCTGTCGGAGAACAATGTGACCGTCTACTTTCATTAAGATTACAACTTTGGAAGCCTTACGGTGTAGTTTTATTCTGATCTATAGGGCGGCTATATGTTTCCATTTGAAGCAGCAAATTTTTTAACGTTTCCTATTATTAGCGAACTATCTGGAATTGTAAGTAGTTTGAGATTCCTACGCTATAGTTAGTGGGGTAAACAGCTTGTGCTCACTTACTAACTGGAAAGTGTGACAGAAGAAAGGCTTGGTGATCCACCTCCAGAAGATTACATACAGTGAAGACACCCTATAGAATAGGGGTACTCTGTAAAGGGTAGAGTCATCATGAATCAGGCTTGATTGATGGCAACAGGTTTGGTCTCTTGTTTATTTGCTTGAATACTTTTATAGTTGGACAGAGGAAGATCATTAAAAACTCTAAACTGCAAATGTTTCTGGACTCTGGGCTGAGTATACAGGATCTTCGGGAAACATCAGGGGATGGAGTGTGATTCCATAATTTTCTAAGGATTTATTCCCTTTATTGCTCATGGAGCTGGAAAGTCAATGATGTGTGCCAAGCAAGTTATTTTCTTTCTCCTGACCAAAACACCCTAAGAAGCCAACAACAACAACAACAAACCAACCAAACAAATCAGCAACTTTTCATGTTGTATGATCCTCAAGCCTGGAATATCAACATTTTAGAATAATAATTTTAAAAGTAAAAGTTCTCCAATATTTGAAAAAGAAAGAGTTGTCAGGTCTTTCCCACATAATTACCATCTGGAAAAGCAAGGCTTTACAGTTAGCCCTGATGGTGTCGAGTCACCAAAATGTTGTGGGGATAAAATCTCCTATTTAGTTTATTTCCTCTCCAGCATACCACCAAGTTCACCTTTCTGCAAGTTTACACTTGTAGAGAATTTATCATGGAAAATTAAGCGAAATACATGAACCTGGCCAAGACCATAGGCCTTTGCCCTAGGGATTGTTTCAAGACCTAAATTAATTGCAGGTTCATAATTAAAGCTCCATTTATTTTATTGACAACTAAACCCCGCATTTGGAGTACTTATAGACTACTTCACACATGCCTGGAGGTTTTCTATTCCTGCAGAGAATTACAATTCCAGGAAGCACACGGCGCAGTTCTACCCAGTCTTACAGTTTCCATGAGTCAGAATGGATTTGATAGCAACACGTTTTCTCACGTTTACTAGTATGCTGCATACGGATTATTGAGGTAGAAATCTGCACATTCTCATTCTTCCATTGCGAAAACTGAGTTTATGCAGATAGCCCCTCCCCATGTCTTCTTCCAGCGACTCAGAGCTTCATCAAATGCGCTATTGAAAAAGAATCCACCTGCTCCCCTTCGTTGGGTAACCTCTGTATGCAAGCAGTGAAGAACTCCTGACATGTCAGAAGAGTGATTGCTTTCCCTGACATATGACGAGGGCTAGGTTGCCAGCAGCTCCCTAGACTAATGCTGAAGAAGCACACCCACGCACATGCAAAATAAGCACAAACAACCATTTCCCTGAGCCAAATGACCTTGCAGGGAAGTGTGCTAATTAGTTTGTTTAATTTCAGTTTGCATGCTAGTGGTTTGACCTCCACATGCAAATGCAGGAGAATGATTAGACCGAGTCTCTACTTGCATTCTCCTCAACTCTGCCACCTTTGGGCCTGGCCGTGAGATGCTGCCGGCTGGATGGCTACCCTTAGGGTCATGCAGTGATTTGTGCAATTCACTAGCGAGTATTCTAAAGCCGGAGTCAGGTCCTCCTTTCCGTCAGCATCTAGGTGACTTTGAGACTTGCATGTGGTTTTCCTTCTATAATGAATAAACGTAGCTGAGCTTTCCCACATTTTAAACAGAAAGACTTCTTTTGACCCTGAAAGTTCCAGATTTCCCCTTCACCCCCCCCCCGGGGGGGGGCGCGATAGATTACCCAGATACATGCAGAGTTTGTTATGAAAGTATCCCACATTCTACTGAGAGGACACCTCTCTTCCCCACCTACGGTGCTTTAAGCAACTTTGTTGGTATACATTTACAGAATTAAAGGATACAATACGATGGTTTTTAGTTCATTTATGAAGTTGTGTGACTATCACCATAACCAATCGATAATGTTTTCTCACTCCAAAAAGAAAACCTTAGCTTTCACTTCCTTATTCCGTTGTTCCCCACACGGTCCTCATCCCTCCCTAAGCAACTGATGATGCCTTTTCTTTTCCGGTTTCCCTGTGTTAGACATTTCATATAAATAAAATCATATTATATGCTGCCTTTTGTGATCAGTTACACTTTGCTAAATGCATGCAAGGTTCAGTCCAGTAGTGGTGTAGATCAGTGTATTATTTGTGAAGGGGAGTGAAATAGTGTTCTATTTAATGCTTTTAATTTATTTGTTTGTCATCCTGGGTATTATGAATAATTCTTCATATTCATAAGAAGTAGAAATTTTTTGTACCATGATTGTGTGTTTTTATTTCTCTTACGTATATACCCAGCAGTGTTTCTGAGTCATAAGAAAACTGTGCTTAATATTTCGTGGATTGTCAGAAGTTTTTAAAAGTTGCTGCATTATTTCCATTCCCATCAGTAGTATGTGGTGGTTATGATTTATCCACATCCCGCGAATACTTTTTATGGCCTGCATTTTTTATTTTACCTTTCCTACAGACCTCATGCCTGTTAGAGGGTCAGTAAAAATGAGGAAGACCCTCAAGGAGATGGAAACATTGTAGCTGCAACACAGGCTCAAAAAACTCAATCATTACGAGGATGGCTTGGGCCCCGGCAATGTTTCCTTCTGCAGTACACAGGATCGCTACGAGTTGGAACTCACTAGATGGAACCTAGTGGAGCCCTAGGAGCAGAGTAGGTTCCTCCCTGGGCTGCTAACCCCAAGATTACCAATTTGAAACCACCAGCTGCTTTGCAAAAGAAAGATGAGGCTTTCTACTCCCATAAAGAGTTACAGTCCCAGAAACCCGCAGGGGAAGTTCTCCTTTGACCTCTTGGGCAGAGATGAGATGGAATCAAATCAATGGCAGTGAGTCTGAGTGAGATGGTACCGAACAGCAACAAGTGCTGTCAGATAGGAATTCTGGTCGCAGAGTGGGACGCAAATTGAGTTGCCACCAACCACTCTGAGGGAGAGATACGAGGTTTTCTGGTAAAATAAAGGTTTGCAGTCTTGTGGATTCACAGAAGCAGTTCTCCTCTGTCTGATAGAGTTGACATGGATACCTGGGTAGGAAGTGTTATCTCATCATGGTTTTGTTTTACACTTATCTAATGACTAATTATGTCAATGTACTCTTCATTTGCTTACTGGCTACTTGAATACTTCTCATCAGCTACTATTTAATGAACAACTGTTTTTCAGTAAGAAAGAAATTCCAAGAATATCTAAGTTCTACTTGGTCCCATGGAGAAAAAACAAAAGATTTCCGTATTATACAGAAAGCTATCCTTGATAAAATGTAATTATTGGTATTATGGGTGTTTACATAAAAGAACAACTTCTCTGAGTTTGAATAAGGAAGATGAAGAAATGGGGAAATGGTCTGTCTCCAAATCATAACACTTGTGGGCTCAAACTACCAACCTTTGGTTAGCAGCCAAGCACTTAATTGTTTGTGCCAACTTGGGACTCCTGGTACCTAAAGAGGTTCTTAAGATATGGTCCTTGAACCAGAAGCGTCAACATCACCTTCAAACCAATGAGAATTACTCAATTTTCAGCTGCATCTCATAGCTACTGAATCAAAAATTCTGGGATATGTTTCAACAACCCCCACTCATTCCCCCACCCCCCACCCAGTGGTCTGTTCCCACTGTCTAGGCAAGGCCCTTTTGACGTCATCATGTGGTCCTCCAGCTGGATTCCATGGTAACACGCTAAGACAGCATCAGGATTTGCTCAAATAAACCCATGTTTTAGGTAGGTGAAAGAGTATTTCAAGTAGTTCTTACCAATCAGGGGGAAAATATGAACAAAATAGTACCAATCCTGTGTCCTTGAGTCAATTACAATGCATGGTGACTCCGTATGTTACACAGTACAACTGAACTCCAAGGTTTTCTTGGGAATCCAGTTTATGGAAGCGGAGCTCCTGGCCTTACTGCCATTGGATGGATGTGAACCACCACTTTCAGGTTAGTGTTCAAGTGCAAGAGTCGTGCATCTCCCAAGGACATTTTATTTCGCTGAAATGTTAACCTATCCCTTTTTTATCCCCAAAATTCTTAGCGAAATTTAAGAAACAAAATAAAGGGTTACTCAATATTAAATGAATATGAATGAGGATGGAAAATATATATGAGCAGCTATATTAATTAAACTCATGTATATGCTCTTGTAAACTATTAAAACACAATCATGTGGCTCTGAGATCTCATGAAGTGTGAGTCCTGCAAAGGCTGGGAAGGCATATTTTTCCTTGAGTGCTCATAAAGTCCATTTCCAATGCCAAGTGCTATTTCTTCTCACTGTATCCCACTGGAATTTGGACCACGATGAGTACATTCTGGAAAATTCCCTCCCTTCAGCCTCAGCCTGTTCCAGTGTGTTTTATAACTACCCTTCAGCATAATATTACTCCAGGGTCACTTTTGATGCCATGACACTGGAAACGCTCCAGGTTGGGATTGGTAGCTCCCTCTATCGTGGAAACCTGTGGCTTCTTGGGACTACATCTATGTTAAGGAAAGCATCTATCCACACACATGGATCCTTCACTAAATCAAGAGATTGTCAAGAGGAGAATCACTGTCCTAATTACCCTGTGCAATTCTTTTCTCATATTCTAGGGTATAGTATTTTTTTCTGAAACTGACTTATGAAATGTGCCATCTATGAATAAGATTTGTTTCTGGCTATAGCGTTAATCCTCCTTCTAGGACGTTTAGTCTTCCAGTCGTGTCCATTTCCCCTTCTATGGCTCTGACATTGGACTCCAAAAATCTCCTTGGCGTCTACTTTTCCTATGTGTTCAGGTCCAGAACAGTGCCTGATCTTCCATATCTTGGGATAAATGACTAGAGTAAAAATTGGCAGCGTCTTAATTAGCCTGGCTGGTACTTAAGTAACTTTCTCATTTCTTTTGGCTCAGGCTGTGATCTTCAAATCTAAGGAATTTAATTTCTGAGTAGCTGGATAATTCCCCACTTACACATTTGCTGATTACTGAGTTTCAAAGGAAGATTTATTTACCCATTTTAATTAGGTGGATTTCATAGTGAAATGTGGGACAATGAAAACTCAATGACTTTTTCACTTTTAATTTTCTAGTGAACAATTGCCAGTGTGTACCATGAACCATTCCCATACAGTCTAATAACAAATTTTTGGTACTGCTTTCTAAGTAGCACTGCCCAGAGAATCTGCTTACAGACACTCCCATGTGGAAATTAGTAAGGTCTGTCTTCCCAAAGGGGCTCCAAGGTGATGTAAATATTTAACATGCGTGAATGCAAAACAAGAGGCTGGAAGTTAATTTGAATAACCTTCAAGAAAGGCCTGGAAACCTACTTCCAAAAAACATCCGCCATTGAATACACTACGAAAAGTTGTTCTATTGTGACACACATGGGTTACCATGAGTCGGATGCTAATCAATAGCAACTTTTTTGTTTTTAAGTGTTTCTTGTGAATTAGGTGAATATTTACAGTGCACATCAGTTTTCTATTTAAACATGCATAGTTTCCTGTTCTTGATATAATCCCCACAAGGTAATAGCCCATATCCTGCTTCCTCTGTTTGTTTCTTCTTCCCATTGCTACTTCTTTCCTACCCCTTCCTTTTGACCTTTGCTCTTTTGCAAATTCTTCCCTTTTGTCTCATA
Source organism: Tenrec ecaudatus (assembly GCF_050624435.1). Lineage (NCBI taxonomy): Eukaryota > Metazoa > Chordata > Mammalia > Afrosoricida > Tenrecidae > Tenrec > Tenrec ecaudatus. Next base: position 9,923,119 of record NC_134538.1, read on the forward strand.
TGGTAGATGATTCTAAGAGTATATCTACCTTTTGTTATTGTTTACAGCGTGGATCATTTGGTCCTTTACACGAAATTTGAGTGTGTTCATGACTGGACCTGAATTTAAACAAAGGGCCATGTTCTTAGGGTTTTCTCCATGCAGCCAGAAAGCCTGGACTTTGTGTGTGTGTGTGTGTGTGTGTGTGTGTGTGTGTGTGTGTGATTTGGAGTTTTGTTAAACCCATTTCTCTCTACTGTATTCAGGTCCTTCCATCACGACCCGGTTCAGAGAAGTCACCAAGAGTAGCCAAGCACAATCTCGTTTCCCTGGTCTCAGGGTGGCTGAGACTGGGATTTACATGGCCCGTTACTCCTTTGTTGTTGTTGTTGTTGTCATTGGTAGGTGCCTTCAGTGGGTTCTGACTCACAGTGACCCTCTGTAGAACAGAACAGAATACTGCTCGGTCCTGCTCCTTCCTCCTAAATGTGGTTTTATTTGAGCCCATTGTTCCAGCCACGGTCAATCCTTCCTGCTGAGAGTTTTCTTTTTTTCATTCAGTGACCTTTTACTTTTACAAGGATAATGTCCTCTTCCATGGATTGGTAAACTACTGACAACATGTCCAATGTATGTGAGAAGATGCCTGACATCTTCCCTTCTAAGGCTGTTCTGGCTATACTTCTTCCAAGACAAATTTGCTTGTTCCATGATCTTGTTAACATTCTTCACCCAAACCAAAATTCACATATTTTTCCTTTGGACTATTTTCATGTGTGTTTCATTTTCTTCCATGATCTGGTAGTACCTTCTATGTTTATTCACAAGCTTTTCGGACCCCCATTGTCCCTCACAAAAGCAGAATGTAGAACATTGTCTTTGTGAACTATGTTACGCCAAATGATCTTGAGGACCCCCATGCCTACAGTCCAGGGCTTCAAGGCCCAGTGACCTAGTCCTTCTTGGTGTTTGTTATGGCTAAAACTTTATATAGATTTACACCCTGTTTGCTCATTAAAAAGGTGGATGTCCTTACAGCACAGAAAAATATGTGTATAGAAATATGATCTGCCAAATCTGCATATGGTCATTAGTATAATTCTTGTTCTCAGACCTGGTTCTCTAGAGAAAACCAATGAAGCATATATATGTATATATCCATAGAGGATAATCTCAAGGCAATGGCTCAGACAGCTGTAGAGGCAAGCAAAGTCCAAGTCCTCGATCAAACAGGAGGCGTCCCCTCACTCACACAGCTGCAGAACCTCAAGAATATCAGGTCTGTAGGTCAGCGGACAACTTCTAGCTGAAGAGACAAATACATCTACCAATCTTCAGGTCAGATGGCAACCTGATTACAACTCCTAAGGTCAGTAGGCAGGCAGCGGGCCTATGGCTTATTGTCTAAAAAACCAACTGCCAAATGATATAGGATCCACATTACGTATAAAGCAAGCGAGTTTTGTTAGATCATCCACATGTAGTAGAAGGAGGCCCTTCCTCTGAGAAATCTACCTTTCAATTGATTGGTTCCACATAACAGGTCCCATCAGGGAGCTGATTTAAAAGCAAATCTCATCATAGGGATTGACCACCTCTTAACTGCCAAACCACTGAGGATCCTGGCCCAGCAAAGTTGACATGCAACCTTAACGGTCACGTGCATCAACTGAAGTGACCATGTGGATCTGTTTCTTTTTAATAGGTAGTGTACTATATTGATTGTTTTTCTAACGTGGGACCGTCCATGAATACCAGATAAGATTTCCTTTGGGTTGTAATGTATTATACTTTTTGGTATGGTGTTAGATTTTATTGGTGGGAATTTCATTGAGGATTCTGGGGTCTGTACTCATGACAGATGTAGTTGTTAGGTGCCACTGTATTAGTTCTACCTCACAGCAACCTTCTGCCCAACAGAATGGCACTCTGCCTGGTGCCCGTCCATCTTCACAGTTGTTCTTATGTCGGAACCTATTGTTCCAGCCACTGTGTCATTCCATCTTGTTAAGCACCTTCCTCTTTTTTACTGTCCCTCTACTTTACCATGCATGATATTCTTCTCTAGGGGCTGGCATCTCCAGACAATATGAGGGATATCCCCTAAAAATTGGAATTTTTTCCAAAGCTATATATTTAGAGTTTTTTGTTTTTTGTTTTACAAAACAACCTTATTACCTTCAAAGTACTCACTATTATACCTAATATATTTGGCGAATATGCCATTTCATTCTTGGAAACATTTTTCAAACTCATCTGTTTGGATGGCTGACAGCACCTTCCTCATTTTTTTCTCCACCTCTTCTACATTGTCAAGTCACTGTCCTTCATGTCCCTCTGCATTTGCAGAAACAAAAAGTGGTACAGAGCAAGGTCAGGTGAATAAGGTATGTGGGGCAAGAGAGTCAGTCTGTTTTCTGGCCAAAAATTGGTGCACTGAGATGGCTGTATGAGCAGGTGCATTGTCGTGGTGGCAATACCAGTCCCCCATCTGCCACAACTCAGGCCTTTTTGGTTGCACACTGTTACACACTCTTTTCAGAACCTCTGAATAGAAAGCTTGATTAACAGTCTGACCTGGTGGAATGAACTCCAAATGTACTATTCCCCTGACACAAACAACACCACCAACAGAAAAGAAAAACCAAATGAACATTGTCTTGATCATTGATTTCACTTGATGAGTTTTGGGAGGTGAGGTGATGATGGCATATTTTACTGGCTTGACTAATGTTTGCTTTCAGGGTTGTAAGAATAGCACCAGTAATGGCGGGGTGAGGGGGGGGAGAGTCTGGGTTACTTCGGAGCTGTTCTTTGAAATCACTGAATGTTTCCACTGGATGCCTTTTTCCTGATCAATCAGAACGCATGGCACACATTTTGCAGTGATGCCTCTCATTCCCAAGTCTTCCGTTAAATTCCTGAACTGAGCTCCAAGGTAGTTCAGATAACTTCCTCATCTCTTCAATGATCCGTCTTTGGTCTTCGAGCCCAAGTGCGCACATTTTATCCACATTTTCGTCCGTTCAGGAAGTTGAAGATGTCCAGACCGAGGTTTGTCATCAATCAACATTTCGCCTTTTTTTGAAATGAGAGAACCACTTGTCCACTTGAGTTTTTCCCATAGCACTGTCCGTGTAAGCTGTGTTCAACATCACAACCATTTCTGCTACATTTTTTTTCCTGAGCAGGAAATCAAATTTCACAGTTGCTTGCTGTTCTCTTAAATCAACCATCACCAAAACAAAACAAAACGAGGTTCGCACAAAACTGTCTTTACAAAAAAAATTCACTGTGATCAGAGAGAATCTTCCCAGGATACACTGGGTGCACTAACTCAGAGAGAATTGCTGTACACTCGCCTAGCGGAAAAAATGTGTACTATGAAAACTCTGTGACATTTTTTCCCATTTTTTTTCTGGTTGTACTTCTTCCAAAACAGATTTGTGTGGTCTTTTGGTTGTCCATGGCACTTTCAATAGTTTTCACTAGTATCATAATTCCAATACATCAATTTTTTTTCCTGTCTTCTTTACTCATTGTCTAACTTCCATATGCACACTAGGCAATTGAAAACACCAGGACTTTGGTCAGGCACACCTTAAGGTAACGTCCTTGCTTTGCGACAAGTTAAAGTTGTCTTGTGCAGCAGGTTTTCCTTATGCAAAGTGTCATTTGATCTCTTGACTGGGTTTTCCATGAGCATTGATTGTGGATCCTAAGTAAATGAAATCCTTGACAACTTCAATCTTTTCTCCATTTATCAAGTTGTTACCTATTGGTCTTCTTGTCGATGAATTTCTTCTTATTATTTTAATAAATCATCTTATGGGGGATCATACAAATCTTATCAAGACCCATACATACAACCATTGTGCCAAGCATATTGGTACATTTGTGGTCATCATCATTCTCAAAACACTTTCTACTTGAGCCCTTTGGATTCAGTTCCTCATTTTTCCCCTTCTCCTCTACCCTCCCTTCCTCATGAACCTTTGTAATTTATAAATTATTATTTTTTCATGTATTACACTGACCAGTCTCTCTCTTTACCCACTTTTCTGTTGTCCATCCACCTGGGAGAGGGTTTTAGGTAGATCATTGTGACTGGTTCCCCCTTTCTCTCCCCACCTTCCCCTTCCCCTCCTGGTATGGCTACTCTCAATATTGGTCCTGAAAGGTTTATCTGTCCTGGATTCCCTGCGTTTCCAGCTCTTAAATGGACCAGTGTACATGTTCTGGTCTAGTCAGATTTGTAAGGTAGAATTGGGGTCATGATAGTAGGGGGGAGGAAGCATTAAGAAACTAGAGGAAAGTTATATGCTTCATTGGTGCTATACTGCACCCTGACTGGCTGATCTCTTCCACGTGACCCTTCTGTAAGGGATGTCCAATTGCCTACAGATGGGCTTTGGGTCTCCACTCCATACTTCCCTTCATTCACAATGATATGATTTTCTGTTCTGGGTCTTTGGTGTCCGATACCTGATCCTATCGATACCACATGATCACACAGGCTGGTGTGCTTCCTCCATTTGGGCTTTGTTGCTTCTCAGCTAGATGGCTGCTTGTTTATCTTCAAGCCTTTAAGACCCCTTTTCAATGGATTGTAATCCATACTGAAGGCTGCAATTCTTGATCTTCATCAGTAAGTGCTTCAAGTTCACTTCACTTCCACCAAGCAAGGTCGTGTCATCTGAAAAATCTCAGGTTGTTCATAAGCTTCCTCCAATCCTGATGTCTCACATTTCTTCATATAGTCCAACTTCTCTAATTATTTGCTGAGTAGAAAAATTAAATAATACAGTGAGAGGAGACAACCCAAATGCACATCTTTCTTGATTATGCTATGCAGTATTCCCTTGTTCTGTTTGCACGACTGCCTCTTGATCCATACATAAATTCTGCACAATGAGCACAACTGTGTGTTATGGAATTTCTATTCTTCACAAGGCTATTCATATTTTTAAATTATCTACATAGTCAAATGTCTTTGCATATTCAATTGAAAAAAAAGCATATTTCTGGTATTCTCTGCTTTCAGCCAAGGTCCATCTGACATCAGCAATGGGATCCTACGATTCACGTCCTCTTCTGAATCCAGACTGAATGTTCACCAGACCCTATCAATGGGCTACTGAAAACCTTATTGGATGGTCTTAAGCAAAGCTGTACTTGCATGTGGTACCAATGATATTGTTCTATAAGTTTTGCCTTCTCTTGGGTGATCTTTCTTTGGAATGGGCACAAATATGGATCTCTTCCAGTCAAGTAGCAATCTTCCAAATTTCCTAACATAGTTGAGTGAGTGCTTCCAGTGCTTCATCAACTTGTCGAAACATTTCGATTGGCATTCCATCAATTCCTAGAGTCTGTTTTTTTGACTAATTCTTTCAGTGCAGCTTGGACTTCTTCTTTCAATACCAGTGGATCTTGCTCAGATGCTACCACTTGAAATGGCGGGATGCCAATAAGTGTTTGGTACCTTGACTCTGTGTGTTCTTTCCATTTTCCTTTGATGCTTTCTGCGTCATTAAATAGCATGACTGGTGGCTTGAATTTTGTCTTTAGTTCTTTCAGTTTAAAATAGCTCATGAGGGATATCAGTCTGTAATTTTCTTTTTGATGCTAACTTCAACTGGCTTTGGTATCAGGATTATGCAAGCTTCAAGAAATGAATTTTAGAATATTGCATGATATTTTCTAAAGTCTGCAGTAGTTGGGTTTTTTTAAGTGGGGGCTCTTACAACTCTTACAATAATCCATACATCAATTGAATCAAGCACATTTGTACATATGTTGCCATCATCATTCTCAAAACATTTTCTTCCTGCTTGAGCCCTTAATATCAGTCCCCCACCTACCCCCATCCTCCCACCCTCATGAACCCTTGGTAAATTATAAATTATTTTTATTTCCATGTCTTACATTGTCTACTGTCTCCTTTCACCCATGTTTCTGTTGTCCGTCTCCCTCTGGTGGGGGGTGCACTATAAGACAATCATTTCGATCTGGTCCCCCTTTCCCCCCATTCTCCCTCCGTCTTGCCCCTAGCCTCCTTGTATCCCTACTCCCATGATTGTTCCTGAAGGGTTTATCTGATCTGCATTTCCTGTCAGCTTTCAAGTAAAGGAAGGACTTCAGAGTGATGAACCTTAGAATTGGTGTCAACAATTCTTTGAGTGTTTAGTAGAATTTTCCAACGAAGCTGACTGTGCTAGCCTATTTTATGTTTGTAGATTTTTTTTCTTACACGTTCAATTTCTTCTTTTGTTATGGATCTGCTCACACTTCCTATCTCAGTCTGTGTTAGATTTGGGAAGTCATATCATTCAATAAATCTGTCTACTTATTCCAAACTTTTTGTTTTATTGGAGTACTTTCATCTTATGTGTCTTATCCTCCAAAAACCTACTGCAACTGAGATTATTATACATATTTTTATCTGGCACAGGATTACTGAGGCTATAAATCTGCACAGGAGCAGACAGCCTCATCTTCCTCCCTTGACACATTTAATGTATTTGAACAGCTCACCTGGTGATGTGTAGTCCAATGCTTACCTAACAGTTGACCACGGGCTTCTTATAATATTGTTTTTATTATTCTTTTCATTTTTATTGATTCTGTTGTGAAGTCACCCATTTCATTTTTTGTTCAAATTATGTGCATCGTTTTCTTTCCATAATTACATTTGCAATGGTGTGTTAAATTTTTTATGAACCGATTTCTATACTTGCTTGTACTTGTTATTGGTTTTTCTATTTTTTTATTCCATTTACTTTTTCTTTATTCTTTACTTTCTTCTGGACACTATAAGATTTGTTTATTTTTTCATGCTCTCTTACCAATTATTAATGTTTTTATTTACAGTTGCTGATTTTGGTTCTTTTTTGAGGTATGTGTTTATTGATATAAATCAACTTCTGAGTGCTGCCTCTGGAGTGTCCCAAAGGTGTTATGTGCTGTATTCCTGCTTGTTGCATGAACAGCATTTTTAGCTCACATTCTATTCTATTATGCAATCTTGTTTTTTGTATTATCTTGCTTAGTTTGCATGTATTTGATTCTCTGCCCCCACTCCCCATCCTGACCTAGTCTTTCTGTTATTGATTTCTACTTTTATAGTGATCCCTGAAGGCAGTTTGCATTGTTTTCCTGTTTAAAATTTATTGAAATTTAATACATTTCTGTGGCCCAAGTAATGATATTTTCTGGAGAATGATCCAAATGCACTGGAAAATAATGTGGATGTTTCTGTTGGGTGGAATGTTCTATATATGTGTAAGAGGTTAAAATGGTTACACTGTTGAAGCCTTCATAGTTTTTGTTGCTAACTGTTGTTGGTCTGCCTTCCTCAAAAATGGTGTGCTATAGTTCACAATTGTAAGAAGTTAGAAACAATCCAAATTCCCTTCAGTAGAAGAATTGATTAAAACAAAAACAAACTTTGGTATGTACACACTGTAGAATACTAGGAATTCCTAAAAAGAAAAACAAACAATCAGTGATGAAACACCTTATGACAAGAGGGATATGGAAATTATTATGCTGAGTGAAGTCAGTCAATCACAAAAGGACAAATACCGTATGAGTGTACTACTGTCAGGATAAACACCAAGATAAAGGCCAACTCATGCTCGCAGGCCATGAAATCTGCTAAACAAGTCTACCAAGCCATGTGGTAGGGAGTCCGACTAGTTAGTGCTCATGAACCATGAACCATTCTATCTCTTTATTGAAAGCCACTTTGACAAGGGAGCTCTCACTTCAACTCGGGTTGGATTTTCAAGATTAGGGGAAATGAAGGCTTAGCAGTTGCCATTCAAAAATATGATAAGGTCCCCATAAGCCAGCAGATATTCCTACCTGAGCGATAAGTGATAATGATGGGGAAATCAAGTCAGGACGGCAAAAGGGGAGCATGTACAACTCAGAAAAGATACATTCATTTGGATTTGTAGAAAAAGGACCATAACATGCCTACCAGAAGGAGAAACTGACTAATAATGCTTTTACGGACTGACCGCCAAGCGGGAACTATTCCTGGTACTATGCTTCTCATAGGACACATTGATCTGAGTTTCTGTATAGACTCTGGGCATCCAGGCCATGTACCACAGAATACTGGGACACTGAACACTGCATCTTCAAGGCACACAGCATACTCCAAAAGCCATAGCAGAGGGATATTATATGGAACCCCCACTAGGTGGCTACCTCAAACACACCTGTAGCCAGAGGACTTAAGGTCAAAACTATATGGTGTGTGATGAGGCAGAAGACCAAAGGCTAACATTTACTTACTACTTCAAGAAAGCCCTTCTTGCTTTATTCAGATATGTATTACTGTGGCAGACTTGAGTCTGACATTGTCAGTAGCTTTATTGTATATTTTGCCTGAGAACCAACTTCCACTGTTTGAATAAATAATGTCCAGTCACATGAGGATTTAATCTGTACAAGTCGATAATCTATGTAGTGAGATTTGTAGTTAGTCTATAGTTGTTTAATCTTCTTTCCTCTATTGTGTTTTAAATGCATTACCATGAGCCAAATCAATGACTCTATAAATAAGACTTTATGATTCTGGGAGATGATAGATACGGTTATCTATCGTAAAATAACCACAGTGTCTCTAAAGTGACCCAGAGGCATATAGAAAACAAATACAGAAATGGATTTGGGGCTTGAACTTAATCCATTCTCCAGTCTAAGAACAACCAGTTTTTCTGATATGGCCCTGAGAAAACTCATCTCTGATCGGGAAACATGGAAGATATGGGTCCCACAGCAAAGTGTGGTGCAGAAACTAGATGGTTCATAGCTATCAGAAGGAATAATGTCTTGGGTTTTAAAGACTGGCTTTCCAATAAGCAGCCATCTAAGTGAGACATCAACTAAGCCTACACGGAAGAAGCACACCAACATACCTAATCCAGGGATAAATAATATAATCCAAACCCAAGGGAGGGAAGAGTATCTGAGCATGAATTGTGAAATTCTGGTTTGCAGAAGGCTATGAATTACAGTGGAGGATCAAAAGGCATTTACAGAATCTATACAGGAAATAAGCCTCTGGTGATTTCCCTTTGGCTAAATGAAGCATGGTAATGGCCTGGTTATCAGACAGAGAGTATGATAGAGATGATTATGGTAGTTTAAAATGAAAAATCTGACTTGAATGATTAAAGTCTTATCAATCGATCTCCCCTTTGATATTCTTTGAGCGTGATCTGGTTTTTAATATTTTGTGGTGTTTTTTTTCAAATAGGTGTTTATCTCTGTTGTATTTTGATATTGTTGGTAGTGTTCTCGACTCTTGGTTATGTATTTTTCTATTTGGATATATGAAAGCCAGGATGGGTGAATCCAGAGAAACAATAACTAGATTAAGGGGTCCTGGGGCTATGGCAAGGGAGATGGGGAGTGGTGTGTGGTAATAGAGAGCTAATATCAAGGAGTACAAGAAGGAAGAAAATGTTTTGAAACTGATTGTGGTAGTGTTGATAGAGAACCATGCCTTAATAAAATAGTTTGAAAAAATAAAACAATAATGATCAACATTCTAGGAATGAGTAGCTGAAATAGACTAGTGTTGGCCATTTGAATTGGATAAAATAATGTGGTTTAAAAAAAAATGATGTGCTAAAAATCTCTAACAATCATTGCGACATTATCTATTTCTCTGCACATATTTGCTTCAAGCTTTTCGGGGCTCCTTTTTATGTGCTTATATATTTATGATTAGAAATAAAACACTGCATAACAAAATAAATGTAGCATTTTAAGTAAGCTCTACCATTCATTATCTAATGACTTTTAGGGAAGTTATTTTATTATTTTTCCTTTGCTCTCTAACATATTAATTGAGGATAGTAATAACTACCTAAAAGGATTGATGTAAAATTTATTCATTTGATAAAGAGTTTTCAATACCTACAGAAATTTAATCACGGGACAAGGATATAGAAGTGAGCAATACAATAATGTCTTTTGATATTTGCTGGACTCCTGACAGAGGGAATGGGAATCTCATGAGTAATCACAATTGTGCTCACTCCTATAAAGAAAATGTGAAGTGAGTTGTGAAAATGCGAAGCATGATATCTTATGGTCTTGGATCATGAAGGAAATTGTCACAGCATACACGGTGAGGAGAACAGCTGAGATGGCCATATCTGATCCATGACTTTTCATATTATACTGGATATGTTGGTGGAATACCAAAAGGGTTAGATTTGGGGGAAAACCAAACAGTCTAGGGGTGTGAAGGATATGTCAGAATGAATAGGTTGACTGAAGGTCTGTTAACTCAAAGACGCCAGGTAATTATAAGGTAAAATACTAAATGTCATGCTTAGTCTGAATGTAGAAAGCTTGATGAACCTTCTCACCAGGTGCCCTTGATTTGACCCTGAGTCATGGCAACTCTATGTGTTTCAGAGTAGAACGATGCGCCATAGGATTTTCAGGGATGGAGTTTTCAGAAGTAGCTAGCAGGACTTTCTTCTGAGGTGACTCTGCTTAAACCCAAATCTCTAATTTGTTGTTTACAAGTCAACTATGTTGACCATATGCATCCCCAAATGACTTGTCTAAAGATTATATTTCTTAGTGATGGATGCATCATATGCTTCAATAAATAGTAGCTACATTTCTATTGGGAAAATATATATATTGACTTCTAGGAAGCAGTTGGTATTCTGGATAGTGAGTACTTTAAAACTGGCTTTTAAATTGATTTTTATATTTACTTGTTATTTTACAACATATCTAGCAGAAACTTTCCAATGTGAGCGGGTAGTGATGGTACAACACACTTTTTAATGCAATTTATACATGCAGTCTTTACATGTAGAATTATCATCTGAAATCAGATTGTCCTCAGGCAAACAGTGGCTCTCAATCTTATTTTATTTTACTTTTAGTATTGACCCATAGCTCCACCACCTCCAGGGGAAACTGAAGTCCATTGTCAATATAAGCCCTGAGAATGACTCTCTTGGGAACAGCAGGATGCTAATCACTTCAAGCAAAAGCTCCTAACTACCTTGCAACCTTTAAATGATGCCTTTGAATACATAAGGTGCTTCTCTGGAAGGATTTAAAACCACTGTATATAAGTTGAAATTAGTGGCTTCCCACAAATTGCATATCTCTCCCACACGTGCTGTCACCCTGAAGCGCCTTGTGCGGACTTGGCTATGATGATGTCAACACCAACTGCAACAGCACAGTGACAGGGAGCTGCCAGAGGTTCAGGCCAGATTCAGAAGAGGTCTTGGAACAAGGGAAGTAAGATGGATCTTGGCATCAGAATGCGGAGAATACTGGAAAGGTGTTTGCTTCTGTTTTACTGGTGATGCCAAGGCGTTCGACTTCGAGGATCATAACAACTGTGGCTTATCTTGAGAAGAATGAGAATGACAGATCACTTCATTGTGCTCACCATGCAAAACTTGCACATGGAAAAAGAGGCACTAGTACAAACATAAGAAGGGAATACTGCATAGTTTAAAACCAAGAAAGGTATGTGTCAGGGTTGTATCCTCTCACCATACTTCCATCTGTATGCTGAGCAAATCATCAGAGAAGGTGGCTTATATGAAGAAGAATGTAGCATCAGGATTGGAGGAAGGCATTTGAACAAACGTCAATACACAGATGACACAGCCTTGCTACCTGAGAGGAGGAGTCGACACACTTGCTGATGCAGATCCAAGATTGCAGCCTGCAGTGTGGATGACAGCTCAATGGAGAGAGGAACAAAATCCTCACAAGCGGACCAAGAGATGGCATCATGATACATGGGGAAAAGGTTGACATTGTGAAGGATTGTATATTGCTTGGATACACAATGAATGCTCATGGACCCATCACTCAAGAGATCAGAAAACAAGTTGCATTAGGTAAATCTGCTGTACAGACCTCTTTGGAGTATTGAAAATTAAGGATGTTATTTTGAGGACCAAGGCATGCCTGACTCAAGCCATGTATTTTCAATTTCTTCCTATGCATGCGAAAGTTGGCCATTGAATAAAGAAGACCGAAGAAGAACTGATGCATTTGAATTGGGGTGTTGGAAGAGAATATTGAAAGTACCATGAACAAACCAATCTGTATTGGAAAAGGTAGGGTCATTGTGCTCCTCAGAGGCAAGGAGGGTAAGACTTTTTCTTATATAGTTTGGACATGTTGTCAGGAGAGACTAGCTCCTGCAGAAGGACATCATGTCTGGTAAAGAGAAGGGCACCAAAAAGGAGGAAGCCCCTGAGGGAAGTTCATTGTCACCAAGGCTACAATAGGCTCAAGCATAGGGACAATGGTGAGGGTGATAAAGGACCTAGCTGTGTTTCCTTCTGAGTTAGTCTGGGTAGACAGGGGAAACTAATCCATGGACACACATATGTATATAAGAAAGAGTTTTATACATAAGAGGAATTTAACATTGAGAAAACATCCCAACCCAGTCCAGTCCAAGGCCATAAGTCTGATGTTAGCCCTTATATTTTATATCAATCTATAAAGTCCTCTTCAGACTCACGAAACACATGCAATTAAGCCAAATGTAGGATGATCACAAGCCAGTGGGTAGAAAGATGTTGGGTCCAGTGGTGTTGTAGGCATGTCAGCGCTGGCAGGGGTATCTCTTCATCTTCTTCAGCTTCAGAGGTCTAGTTGCATCCATGTGGCTTGTCTTCTGCAATATCTCACAGGGAGTAGCAGAGAGAGAGAGAGGTGGCTTCCACCTCCAAGGAGAAAATACCAGATTTCCCAGAATTCTCAGGAGAAGGCCATGGCCACACAGAGGTCTCATTGGCTATCTCCAGGTTGACATCTAGACTCCACCTCTCCACCCTTAATCCTTAAATTGACACAGATTAAGTGACTGCCACACCTTCTTTTGTCTTATGGCCACTATGGGATGGAACCGCCTCAATGGCATCTAACAACAACAGGAGGGGATAAAAAGTACCATGGCTTGGGCCAGGTATACCTTAGTCCTCAAAGTAATATCTTTGCTTTCCAATACTCTGAAAAGGTCTTATGCAGGAGATGTACCTAATTCGATGCATCTTTCGATTCTTGACTGTTGTTTTCTTGGGCATTGAGTGTGGATCCAAGTAAAATGAAATCCTTGAAACCTTCAATCTTTTCTCCATGTACTATGGATAAAAAGGTGAACATTGATTTAGTGATGAGAATTTTTAATTTTTGCATTGAGTTGCAATGTACATTGAAGGCTAAAATCCTTGATTTTCATTAGCAAGTGCTTTACTTCATCCTCATCTTCATCAAGCAATGTTGTATTATCTGCATATTGTAAGTTGTTAATAAGCCCTCTTTCAATCCTGAAGCCATATTCTTCTTCACATAGGCCAGTTTCTCTTATTATTTGCTCATACACATGGGGGCAGAGCTTCAATATTGAAAGAGTCTATGAATAAAACATTGAATGATACAGGAAGCGTCAAAAGAAGATAGGAGAAATACTGTCGGAAGAGAGTCACTATAATAAAATCTAGCCATTTGAAAAGGTGGCATGTGATCAATAACCAATGGGACTGAAGGAGGAAATCCAAATTGCAGTGAAAGAATTAGTGGAACAAATGTCCCTAGGAATTGACAGACTATTGCTTAGAATGTTTCCAAAAACACTAATGCAGTGCAGAAAGTAATTCATACTCTATGCCAAGTCTATGCCAAGAAATTTGGACAATAGACTGTTAGAAATCTCTATTTGTAACGATTGCCAGAGAAGTACCTCAACAGCATTAAGATATTATGGGAGTTGGCATTCATATAACATACAAATAAAAGTTTGCTGAAGATGATTTTAAAAGACTGCAACAGTACAGTGACAAGGGACTACCAGATATTGAAGCCATATTAAGAAGAGACCAAGAGGGATTAGACATCAGATGGATCTGAAAGTAGAAAATATCAGAAAGACATCTTACTATGCATAGGCAGTCTACCGTTTGTATCATAATAAATTATAGATAATATTATGAAGGATGAGAATTCTACAGCCTTTCATTGTGATTGTGTAGAACCCTCATAGACTAAGAAGCCAAAGGGAAATACTACCTGGTTTAAAATCAGTGTAGGTATGTGATCATGCTGAATTATTTCACCAAAGTTATGCAATATGTATGCTGAGCAAATGATCAGAGAACTTGGACTATATCAAGTAGCATTGGGCATCAGCATCAGAGCAAGGATCATTAGCAACCTGTGATAAGCAGAGGACACAAATTGCTTGCTGAAAGCACAGAGGACTTGAAGGATATGTAGATGAACATCAAACCCTACAACTTCAGTATGGATTACAACTCCATATAAACCAAACAAAATTCCTAACAGCCAAGCCAATGGACAACATCATAATAAAGAGGAAGTGTGGAGGTTGTCAAGGATTTCACCTTACTTGCATCCACAGTCAAGAACTCAGAAGCAGCAGTGAAAAATCAGAGAGCATATTGTATTGGGCAAATTTGCCGCACAAGACCTCCTGAAAGCATAAAAAGATGCCTCTTTAAGGATGCAAGTGGGCTTGCTCGTGATATTTTTAATCTCCTGTGCATGTGACATGATGACTTGTGCACTGTGCTGCTAACTGTAAGGTCAACAGTTCGAACCTACCAGCTGCTCTGAGAGAGAGAGAATCATGGGGCGATCTGTTCCCATGAGGATGTAAAGCAGTGGTTCTCACTCTTCCTAATGCTGTGACCCTTAATATAGTTCCTCACGTTGGTGTGACCCCCCCAAACATAGTTATTTTCCTTGCTACTTCATAACTAATGTTTCTACTGTTATGAATTGGGCGACCCCTATGTAAGGGTTATTCAATTCCCCCAAAGGGGTCGTGACCCACAGGTTGAGAACCACTAATTGAAAGGCATAGAAACCCATAGGGGGAGTTATATTCTGTCTTTTAGGGTCACTATGCATCCCAGTCAACTAGATGGCAGTGAATTTGAATTGTGTTTGTTGGCTTGGTAGCGGGGTGGGGAGTGCTGGGGTGGAGGCGGGGGTGTTCATATGCATGCGGAAGTTGGACAGTGAATACGGAAGAATGGAAAAGAGTCTTATGGTGCTGGCATTTGAATTACGGTGTTAAAGAATATTATTGAAAATACCACATATCAGCTACTCCATTCACTACAGAAGTGGAACAGAGAAAGAAACCAGCATAAGTAACAAGGCATTTGTAGAAAACACAAGATTATATGATTCATACTTCAATTTCTGTAGTAAGTAAGGAGGCAGAACTTTATCAAATAACTTTTGAAGATGAATTTCTATAGTTGACAGAAGTTAATCATACATAGTTTCACTGCAAAAATGCAATAGGTGATTTGAACTCAGATCCCTTTCGCTCTCAGTCCTTGCTTCTTCCATTCTCTCTTATCTGTGTGGAGTTAATAGGTAAAAAATCAAATTACTCGATATCATCTTCTATAAGAAAGATTTATACAACTGATGTATGTAAATGTATGGATTGTGATAAGATTTGTATGAGCCCCTAATTAAAAAAATAAAAACTGTAATTTAAAAAAGAACAGGAAGAGGCCATGTGAAGATGGAAGCAATAAATAAATAAAAAGCAAAAGAGAGAGAGAGAGAGAGAAGGAGATTTAAAGGGAAAAGAGAAAAAGAAAGAAAAGTGAGAAACTTGAATTCCAAAGATAGGCTAGGTAAAATTTATACAGTTTCAGCAATGTCTTGCTAATTAGCTCTGATACTTAGATCTAATATGAGGTTTTTGGAAGGTTGTGACAGTCATAGATAACTAATTAACCTGTGAATCAAATCTATTTCATCTGCTGGCATGATGCAGCCAATCAAGCCTGGCTTACTGTTTGCTTATTTGGAAAATGATTAGGATTCCCATTTAGACTTAATTACAGTGCAAAGGTGGACAATTATCTTCTCTACAGAGGCATCAGATGCTTCAATATCGCAGTGAACATGTGCCTATAATTATGGACATAATTTGTCTAGCAGAAAATGTAACCCAGTTATTACCTGCATCTTATACCTGTGATTAGAGGTAATACAAAGCGGGAGGGGGAAGTGAGCTAGTGGGATGTTAGAACCGTTACAACATGAGAACCTGTGTGGAGCTTTTAGTGGGAACTCAGTAGGAACCAGAATTTGTTGGATGACTGGCCACAGGAAAAATAATCGGGAATATGCAAGAAAGGTGAATGACCTACAGTGCAATTGCTCTTCCATAACTAGACTGCTATCATTATTAGTCCTATAGACATCCAAATTGTTTTTAAATCATTTTATTAGGGGCTCATACCACTCTTATCACAATCCATGCATACATCAATTGTGTCAAGCACATCTGTACATTCATTGCCCTCATCATTCTCAAACATTTGCTCTCCACTTAAGCCCCTGGCATCAGGTCCTCATTTTTCCCCTCCCTCCCGCTTCCCCCTCCCTCATGAACCCTTCCTAATTTATAAATTATTATTTTGTCATATCCTGCCCTGCCCAACGTCTCCCCTCGCCCACTTTTCTGTTGTCAGTCCCCAGGGCAGAAGTCACATGTAGATCCCTGTAATCGGTTCCACCTTTCCAACCCACTCTCCATCTACCCTCCCAGTATTGCCACTCACACCCCTGGTCCTGAAGGAATAATCCACCCTGGATTCCCTGTGTTTCAAGTTCCTATCTATACCAGTGTACATCCTCAGGTCTAGCCAGATTTGTAAGATAGATTTGGGATCATGATAGTGGGGGGAGAAGGGGAAAGAAGCATTTAGGAAGTACAGGGAAGTTGTAGTTTTCATTGATGCTACATAGCACCCTGACTGACTGGTCTCCTCTCTGAGACCCTTCTTTAAGGGGATATCCAGTGGCCTACAAATGGGCTTTGGGTCTCCACCCTGCACTCACCCCTCATTCACAATGATAAGATTTTTTGTTCTGATGATACCTGATATCTGATCCCTTTGACACCTCGTGATCACACAGGCTGGTGTGCTTCTTCCATGTGGGCTTTGTTGCTTCTAAGCTAGATGGCCGCTTGTTTAACTTCAAGATTTTAAGACCCCAGACTCTACTACATCTTTTGATAGCAGGGCAGCATCAGCTTTCTTCACCACGTTTGCTTATTACCCACTTGGTCTTCAGCGATTGTGTCGGGAAGCTGAGCATCATAAAATGCCAATTTAATAGAAGAAAGTATTCTTGAATTGAGGGAGTACTTGAGTGGAGGCCCAATGTCCTTTTGCTACCTTAATACTAAACCTATAAATATATGCACATAGATCTTTTTCCCCATCCTCATATATAAATATATGATATCCAAATAAAGCATCTGAAAGCAAACTTATTAATACCTTCTTCTCCACTATACCTGGCCTTTGCCTTGCATCAATTATCTTACAAAATTCAAGGGATTCTGAGTCGTTTTTAATGTTAGCATCTCATCATTTTCTTTCAACCAAGGAACTGGGAACCTTCCAGGATATATCTACTCATTCTTCTCCTGACGGTGATACTTCCATAGCTCAGCTTATATTATAGTTAATTTGAAAAGAAAATACGAATGTCTCACTGTCTTCTACTTCTCCCCTCTGTGTTTACCTTCCCCATGATTGTTCGTATATTCTTTTCTATTTATAGATCTAATGACATCACTCCACCTTTCAGAAGAATTAAGAATGCTGATCGCCTAGTATTCAAACTCTTTTGCAGACCTTTCCCAATAACAGAGCATCAGAGTTATTCTCTGGGAACAGTAAAACATGGCAGGCGTGTTGGTATTTCACTTCTGATGTTAGAACATCTACCAAACAAACAAACAAACAATAAAGACTTAAAAGACTCAAAACAACAACCATGACTGCCAACTCAATTCCCACTCATGGCAACCCTATGCCTACTGACAAGAGCTAATCCATTGGGTTTCCTTGGCCAGAATCTTGAAAGAAGCTGACATTTCTTAGCAAATTCACTCTGTGGGTTTGAATTGTCAAGCTTTAGTTTTGTTGTTAGATGATGTCGACTTGTTTCCAAGTCATGGTGGTCTCAGAATTCAACCATTCCATAGCATGTTCAAAACCGACCTTTTGGAAGCAGGTCAGCACACTGTCTCTCAAGATGCCTAGGGGTGGGTCTATATTGCTAACTTTTAGTCTGGTAGCAGAGTACTTAAGCAAGTAGGCTTCGTGGCAGGAATGCAAATCATTTATGCAAGCCAGGAAGTGTCAGGTTACCCAATTAGCAAGATAAGCATAAGTTTACATATATTTGCTTACTAATCTATAGGATCCAACTCCACATTTTTTCACCACATCGAATATTCTTCCTCTAGATATAGTTTTTATCTAGCTTTCTCCTGACCCCACAGCACCTTCTTACAGAATTGAAGACTCTTTTCAAAGTCACAATCCTTGGTAGCAGTGGAATGCCCAACAAGCAAGGTAAGCACAGACTTACTTGTGCTTACTCTTCCTTGGGTCATGTGCTCCCGAACGCAAGAAGGCAAACCATTTTTTCGTACCATCTATTCAGTTGTAAAAGACATTACAAATTTTATCTTGGATGCTTACTCTCTCATCACTCACTTGTTCTGATGGAAACGCTGTGGAGCAGCCCAGGAAGAGAGGAACTGGGGGTCCTGCCCAGACTTCAATAAGTGGACTTGATCAGAGCCTCTAGCCCCCGACAAGTCATCAGGTAAACACAGTCCCAGGTGATAATGTGATTGAAACTTTACAAGAGACCCAGACTCAAAACTTGTTTCTTTAAACATTTAGATTGCTAGATATTTATTTTTAAATGTGGCCTTAAATAATGAATATCTTCGCTGAAAACTATTTTTGAGGATGGTAATTGAAAGGAACAAGATTGATGCCATCCCCTTCAACTTTCTTAGTTTTTTAGCCCAAGTATTTTGTTGTTATTACGATAGCCGCCTGGGTGGTATTTCCTACTTGAAGCCAAACACCTGGACCTTTTCTCTATCACAAAGACCCTCTCTGTTACTAATAAGAGAAAGTAATGATCTCACTTCTTGGAGTGCGTATGTGTGCTAATTAGCAGGATGACGAAGCATAGCATGTCAAGCAATAATCTATTTTCACAAATGCTCCTAAAATATTATCTTATTGCAAGGACCTAGCACCAAGGAAATAAACATTAAGCCACAATATACAGAAGGCATTTTACTTTTAAATATTAGTATTTCAGTACCTAGTTGCTAAATTAATTACATATTTGATTATTCTAGTGGAAAGTAGCAAGTCTTAGCTTTGTCTCAAGGAAGTTGCAGTATGAAGAAAAGAGTTCTTACTGCCTAATGGGATCTTATTTACACATTCTCCCAAGAAATTTAAGAGACAATTTTAGAAATTGAGGATCAATTAAGATTTTATACTTTTTTATATTCAAATATGAAGGGGTCTCAAAATGCCATGGAAAAAATGGAATGAAAAGATAATTGAATTTATCCAGAACATTTAGAAGTTCTTTCATACTTCATGGAGGGTTTGTGGTTAGAGTAATTAGAGCAGATGCTACAGATTGAAGATATAATACAAAATGTATGTGTTAAGTGAGCAGTTTTTCCATTTACATTAATATTTTTCAGCCATCTACAGATCCTTGCCAATCTTGTATAGAGTTATAATGCTTTGTTATATAGAGTTTAATGCTTTGTTAGCCCATAGAATCTTGTCAAAGTCTTAGAGACAAGTAGCTTTCAACGTCGACTTGGCTATTCAGTCAGACCTTTCCCCATCTCTTCTTAGAAATTCATTTAAAAAACCCCAAACCCCGAAGATATGAAAGGATGGAGGGAGGAAAGAAAGGATGGAAAGAAGAAAATAAGGAAGGAAGGAAGGAGACAATGTCTGATGAGACACTATATTCACAATTCTTGGCATGTTTGATCCCCTTATTGTAGTTATTGTCATCTCATTTCTTTCTTTTTAATTTAGATATTTTTTGGGGGGGCCAACCAGAAAAGAAGCAGTCTTCAAAAAGTCTGTGGAAAAATGTATTATTCTTTAATTCATTTTTCCCCCATAATTGTTTAAGTCCCTTTCATAATGTTGAGGAACACGGGTGGGGTAGCGGTTCCAAGTTGGGCTGCAATCCACGAGGTAAACATTTCAAAATAACCTTGGTTTTCTACTCCCATAAAGAGTCACATTCTTGGAAACTCACAAGAACAGGTCTACATTGTCCTACAGGGTCATAAAGAGAGGGCATTTGTTAATTAATTTATTTTTTATGCCGAGAGTAAGTCCGCTGTCTTTTAAAGAGTAGATAACTATAATGCTATTCTTCATTGTTCCACACCCTAGACAAAGAGGGAAACTGTCCAGATAGTTCTAGGGAAATAAGCACTTAACTGATATCAAACAAATTTTATAATTTCACATATTCATGTATTTTTATTTTCAGAATACATTTGTGCAATTTGTAAAATCCAGCAAGTCAGAATTATTAAGAAGGTAGAAAATTAAAAGAGTGAATGAGCGCAATCATGTATATCAATTATGTTCTAGACATGCAGACTGAAAAACCACTGTTGCCGGGTAGATTCCATACAAACCCTATAAAAGGATTTTGAGATTGTAAATCTTTAGGAAGCAGAAAACCTTGTCTTCCTCCAGCACAACAGGTTTGAATCTCTGAACTTGCAGTTGGCAACCCGTTACCTAATGCACAGTGCCACCAACCAGTCCTGTGGGAATCATTGTCCAGTGATGGATGAAGCCTAATTCTAAGTTTCATTTCCCCCATGTTTGTATGGCTGTGATGACATGAAGCCCACCCAAAAAAAGTGGTCAATCTTTTGTTTTCCTAGTGCTTGTCAGACCCTTGATATTCAACATTAGGAGGCTTTACCTGCACCATGCCATTTGTATTCATATCAGCTTTATAATGTCACCTAGCACTAGAAAATTTGCATTTGAGCGCATTCCTGAGTATGAGGATTCCTAGGCACTGGGGATGGGCAGACAGGCATCTCCACATCCCCAGAAAGAAGCTGCTGCCCTTTTCTGCCTCCAACCTCCTTGTTAAGGTGCTCTGGGTGGGTCTCTGAAGTGCATAATGATGTGATTACTTAGGAAATGGCAATCGGTGATGACAAAGGACTTTAATATCCCAGTAGAATAAATTAAGAAGACCAACTACAGATCTAGTAAGAACACAACTGCATCTACTTATGAGGTAAGCAATATAATAGCGTGAGGAACTGGAGAGTGTTCTAAAGTACTCACCTATGAAAGTAAAGAACCAACTATTTAATACAATGTCCAAACAGAAGTCACAGCCATCTAGTCAATTCCAACTCAGAGAGACCCAACAGATGATTTTTAAAGCTGTAAATCTTTACCAGAACAGTCAGACACATGTTTCCCCCCTCAAATGCAGCTGGTGGATTTGAACCACCAGCCTTGCAGTTAGCAGTCAAATTTCTACCCAACAGCATCACCAGTTCTCATTTGAGTCATGCCTTCTCAACTCATGAAGGTTCCTGTGGAGCACATTTATATTTGGACATTCACGGGGTTGCTATGAGTTGCTGACCACTCGGCAGCACTTGGTTTCTATTTCAACAGTGATTAATTAGCCAGAGTCCCTTTACCCTTAAGCTATGCACAGTGGAACAAACACTTGCCTGTCTGCACCAGCCCCTTGATCATTGAAGACCTGATCTCTGAAAACTGATTCCACAGCATGTTCATGGGCTTCCTTTGGGATGGACAAAGCAGGACCTTTCTTCCCCGTACGTCTTATTAGCCCAGAAATGTTGCTAAAAACTGTTCAGCATCATAGCAACATGTAAGCCTCCACTGACACATCTGTAGTGGCTTGACATGAGTTTTATTGACTAGAAGCGGATCCCAAGTTATACCACTGGACCGGGAAAGACCATGTCAAAAGTAAATCTCTCCTGGAGGTCAATTGACCCAGCAGATGTTCACATTATGTTCTTTTCAAATAAGTTCATTTGGGTTCCTGTGTTAGCTCAAAGGTGCTAGCAGGTAGACATAGCTGTGAACCCGAGAGAACCATACCGCCATTGCAAGTGATAATAAAATCCTTTAAAAAAGAAATCCATAGTCACGTCAAGGGGCAAAACAAAACCCCAATCAGAATAGAACTAGGGCTTCTCAGTATGGGGAATTCTGAGAAGGCTCAAGGGACTGGGTCTCATAGCATTTAAGGATCATACAACGGCCTAGGTAGTCTTTTCCAGTCTGTATGAGTACGTGTGCTCGCTCTTAATGGACAGCATTAAGTGGACCATTGGCGACATGAAGCTCTTGCTTCATTTGTCCCTAACCTTCGTTTGTCCCTAGCTCTTCACCATTAAATGGAATAGCAGTGTCTATTCTTAGCTCTGTTCTAGAACTACTAGATTGGACACCTCAGCTTTCCTGGGGAATCTGGTTGCTAAGACAGTTGCTTGATTGGTGTGAAGATGTTTGTGTGCACATCCAGAGCCAGGCACTATAATGATGTTGCGAACTGCGGATGCAGCCCCAGCACTTGTGATTGCTCCCAGGATAAGATAGGGCCACTAACATGATTAACGATGATAGTGGGATTGCAGGCAGGTGACTCATCTAATTTTTCAGCTCTATTACTCATTGGCTACGTGATTTGGGAAGAACTTCTTAAACTCTCTGAGACCTGATTCTCTGTTCTGTTCAATGGAAATGATCATGCTTAGGTCAGAGTACTGTTGGAAGAAGTAAAGGCAACCAGCATAAAACAACACAAAAGCAGTTGCCTGGAAGTGAATTCTGATTCATGGGAACCCCATGCTTGCAATGTAGACCTTCACTCAAAGGGTTTTTCAAGGCCATGGCCTTTCTAAAGCAGCTCCCCAGTGAGCATCTTTTGTTTACCATTAGGGTGTAGGCTTCTTTGGGGGTCCTACAAGGACAGTCCTTGGTAAGTACTAGGCCACACCTTTCATTTGAATTTGCATCTGAACAGCTAATTATAAACATTAATGTAGTCCTGCCCGATGTCATAAACAGAAATGCAACACACCCAATAAAATGTGAATTACAAATACCCAAATACTTCTTAGTATAGCAGTATCCAAATTTCATGAGACGTAGGATATGTAAGTGCACAAGATAAACGGAATTTGTATTCATTGTCTGTATAAAATTCACACAGAACTGTCTTTTATTTGGCAACTTTCCTTTCATGGATCTTGAAATTCCCTGTTCAGAATTATGTGTACTTGCATATGAAAACTATCAAAACTATGATAGAAATCCCAAAGCCAGTTTTCATGTTCTATTCAGAATGTTCTGCGCAACTACAAACTTTAAGGTTTCTAAGTCCCAATATTGAAAACAGAAGAAATATTCTGCACAAGCACAGCTCTGACAGGCAGTATGAAATAAAACTCCTAAGGCTAGTTTTATACCTTTTAAAAAGCATCAGGAAAACTCACTAGATAGATAGATAGATAGATAGATAGATAGATAGATAGATAGATAGATAGATAGATAGACAGACAGATAGATAAATGGTGTCATCTAGAAATTCCCTCATATTACACTAAGCTCTTCTGACCGGTTTTAACTTGTCAAGAGCGTTTTCTAATAGCTCATCTTGGTTCTAGCTCAGAAATGACAGGTTCTTCTTACTTGAAGAAAGTCCTCCTGGCCCTGAAGGAGCCAGAGCTACCCTGTAAAATGGGGAAGTCTGAACTTGCAGAATTGTTCTCCAGAGGGTTGCTCTGTTCAGCACATCTGGTGGAGAAAACATCAAGAATAGAGAGTTTCCTGGCTTAGCCTCAAACTCCTCATCTTCTGCCTCTCTAAATCAGTATGCAAACACTCGCCATCAACGTGAGCACTGAGCAGGGAAAGGCAAGCCGAGAATGGGGGTGTCATCATAATGAGCTCATGGACCAGTGACAGTGAAAGAAGATGGGGTCTCCTACATCAATCTTTAGTACAGGTCCCAACACAGAAATATTCCTCCTATAGGAGATCCCTGTGAGACAAGGACATAAAAGCTCTGTGTAGGGAGGGCCTGGAGACAGGATTAGGAGAACATGGAGGCATTCCCAGAAACTTGTTACATAGCACATGGTGTGAAAGAACATACCAAGTTCTGCTTTCCTTACTTTACAATCCAGTGGTGAAACACAGAAGCATCCAAAGTCCAGGTGCTCTTGTTAAAACTGGGGACAGTGATTCTCTAGGGAGGAAAGAGGACTTACCTCACACTAACTAAATCTCTCCCCCCTGACCTCAGTAAGTATAGATGAAAAACACACTGTCTTAATTTCTTAGTGTCGCTGAAACGGAAATGCTACCATGGATGAGTTTAAGGAGCACAAATGTATTTTCTCTCAGGAGTGGAGGTGAAAGTCTTAATCAACATCATGGTCATGTTCACCCCTTCTGTGAGCCCTTGCCTGGTTTCTGGTCAGTCTGGCCCGTCTTTGGTTATAGACCCCACATGCACACATCTTCTTCCAAGT
Organism: Tenrec ecaudatus; assembly: GCF_050624435.1. Lineage (NCBI taxonomy): Eukaryota > Metazoa > Chordata > Mammalia > Afrosoricida > Tenrecidae > Tenrec > Tenrec ecaudatus. Next base: position 9,947,603 of record NC_134538.1, read on the forward strand.
GTGTGTGTCTCTCTGTATTCTGGTTTATATAAACCAGAAGTAATTCTGTGTAGGATCCAACAACACTTAAATAACCTCAACTGATTGATTACATAAAATTAGATTACAGTATAGATAGGGTTACAGTATATTGCATTATTTCATTATCAAAGTCAATCAGCTCTACCAAAGGCCAACTATCTTCATACAACATAACATCCCCATGAGAGCACCTCCATGAGTGTATGGCCATAACTCTGGAAACCATACTTCTGCCAAGTTAACATATAAAATGAGTGATTGTACATTCTAAATGTCTTCCGAAGTGAGAACATACTGTTGGAAATAGGAATGGTTCATAAAATAATTTCTTTAGAGTATATATAACACTAGAAGAATGAACATTCAAAAGCGATTTCCTCTAAATAGATTTTGGGTGGTTTAAAAATAGCTATTTGTGCACTTTCTGTATTACAGATTTTCAGCACTGAACATCATGATTTTCTAATTAGAAAAGATTTTAAAAAAACTCACTGCCATTGAGTCAATACCAACTCGTGGAAACCTTTCAGGACAGGGTAGAACTGCCCCTATGAGTTTCTGTGACTGTATCGTTTTACAGAAACGAGAAAACTCTTTCTCCTATTGAGTGACTGGTGGCTTTACACTAACAACCTGAAAGATCATAGCCCAATGCATAACCATTGTACCACCAGGGCTCATAGAAAAGATGATACAATGTTTACAAATACCATTGACATCAACAGACAACAGTCCTCAAAAGCCTCTTTCTCCCAATAATATAAGATTTAGTTTGAGACTGAGTATGCTCTGAGGGAAACTGATAGACCGAATCAAGGGCAGTGTGTTACTGAAAGTCAAACTAGTTCTCTCCATGCCAGAGTCCCACAATCAACCTCAACTGACTGATTACATACAAGTCGATTATAACATAGAAGTGGTTACATGACATGGCACTGTGCTATCAACGCCAGTCTGCTCTTTCAATGGTCCTCCCAAAGTTTTGGCGTACTGCTCCTGGTGTTTTCAGGGAGCATCATTCTGATTCGCGGTTGCCTATATAGTTCCATTTGCTCTATGCTTTGAATGTAACCACTTGATATGGGTTAGACAAGTTTAAATTGGAAATGAATTCTTTTTCCCTCTCACAAAACACCATTAGGCAGAAGTATTAATAAACTACTAAGAATATTAGATTGAAAGTATTATAAAATAATATTTATCAGCTCATAAAATATACAAAGCACTAAGCTTGACAACAAGGATGGAAACTAGTATATCAACAGTCATACTTCACAAACATTTGAGGGAAGGCATGCATTCCCTAAACAAACATCTTCAGCCAAACAAGGGAATAAGGTAAAACGCTATAGGATTGGAATCAATAAGTGAAAAATAGTAGCTTGGGGAGGAAGGAGAGGTAGCTTTATGATATGAATGAAAAGCGTCATAAATGAAATCCTTGTATGAGCAAGAAGGGCCTCAGTAAAGACAAGGGAGAAGGACTACTCTTTCCAGACGAGGGTAATCATTGGAAGGGAAGAAGACATGATTGCAGTTTGATCAACCTTATTGTCGAGAAAGCATTTAATGGTATATAGATATACACTTGACAGAAGAAGGTTAACAATCTTGAACTGACAGCTCGCTTAAAGAGTTGAGATTCTATTTTTGAAGATTCTGGGACCCATAATACTTGTCACCAGAAAGCAAATAAGCACTTGGATCTGCATTTGGTTAACTGAAGTTTTAGAGGTTTGCATCTGTCCTCCCAGAAGTACATCAGCAGAAATGCTTGGGGATCGACTTAAAACGACCAACTGCCATTAAAAACCTTATGGAGCACAATTCTACTACAAATAAAATAATAAACATATATATTCCTTAACTTTCCATATATCTCAAGTATGAGTATGCCTCCCCACCTGTGCACTATAGAACCGATTTTAAAGAAGACCTCCATAACTGCTTGCTATATTTAACATCCACTGTATTTAAGTTTCCAGGGAAACATGAAATAAAGACTGCCATGCCCTTCTGTCAGGTAGCTCGAGCAGGGGCCAGGGGTGTCCACTGAGCAAGCTCCAAATTCAGGCCCTTGAACCAGGGAAGCAGTACACCTGGGTGGGACCCAACTCTGCCAGGTGGGCTTAATTCAGCCAATTGGGTCAACCAGTACCATCGACCATACCTCCCAGTCGAAGGTCCTAAAGGTCAGGACCTGGAGCCCACCACTCTTTTTCCCTTTGGCTGCTTCTGTGCTTTCTACTCAGCCATGCAGTGGTCTCTCTCTGTGGCCTCAGGCCGCCACGTGTGGGTGTGCAGTGCCACGGGCTGCCCGGGTTCAGTGACTGTAAAACCAGACACTTCCGTTCTTTATAAAAACCCACTGGGATCACAAACCAGGCTTTGACGTGAAGTTTTTCTCATGCAAAACCATGGACAGAGGTATTTCCCACCTGAGAAACCTAATACTTCCAACCTCATCAATCCCAGTGTATCAAGTAATCAATTGGAGGAAGGGCAAGAGATGCTGTGTGCTTACAATGCACTGAGAATGTTAATGAGTGCTTTCCATACAATCACTTTTTATAACTGTCTATAAAATAGAATGTAACATAGTAGGAATGGGACTGAACATAATCATTGAATTATAGTAAGAGTAGTAGTTGTGAAAAGAGTAATAGTAGTCATATTGGTAGTTCTCATTATAGTGGTGATAATAGGCACAATAGCAGCAGCAGCAGCAGTATGGTAAATAGGCAAATGCAGCAGAAGTATAGGTAAGTTTTAGGTAGCCTGAGAACAGAGGGCATCTGAATAAGTTGCCAAATGTCACACATTAGTAAATGGGACAGGCTCAAACTCTCACCAACTGACTCCATACCCCAGTGGTTCTCAACCTTCCTAATACTGTGACCCTATACTATGGCTCCTCATGTTGTGGTGACCTCCCAAACATAAAATTATTTTATTTGCTACTTCACTGTAATTTTGCTACTGTTATGAATTGGGCAGCCCCTGTGAAAAGGTCGTTCGACCCCCAAAGGGGTCGCGACCCACAGGTTGAGAACTACTGGCCTGAGATAATGTCACCCTCACATGGTAGAAAGATGGACGGAAGCGTTTGACATGGCCTTTTTCAGGTCTAGGGACATGAAGTTAGGCCTTTGAGGAAGCAGACACTTACTTTTAATCACAATCTCCTTTTGGTGACCTCCAACGACCGTCATTTCTCCTGAAGGCTTAGTTACATTTGTAGACAGCATTTAAAACACATTGAGTTGTTACATGCTGGGAACCAAAAGCCAGACCCACTGCCATTGAGTTGATGTGCCTCCCAGCAGCCCCACGGAGGGTTGCAGACTGTAAGCCTTGACAGAGCAGGCAGCCTCATCTTTCTCCCACAGAGGCACAGCACCACCAGCGATCTGTATTAAATGTCATAGCATGGTGTTGTTGGTACCAGTGTATTCTCTATAGCCTTTTCTCAATTCTGAGTACAGATCTTGATAGGAAACCGAACAAACCAGAAACAGAAAGACGTCAACACAAATGCACTTTGGCGTTTGGTGCCTCAAACAGCCATCGATTCTACAACATACATGAGGTTCGTGTTCTTGGGTTGCCCTGCTGTAGTGGTGGTCTCGCAGTGTTGTGTGAGCACATCAGCACTGAATCAGTGTCGAACTCAGCATGATGCGATCAATTTTCACGTGATAGAGTTCTGGATGTCTAACGGTCAAAGGAAAGTTGTGAAGCCTGGGGGAGACTGATGTCCATCAGACTTCTTTATTATTCTGCGTCTCACTTTTCAATTGTTCATGTTATTGGAAAATATTTAAGAGTGTCTTCAGTGGCAGGTTTCTGACTTGTACAGATTGCCGGTTTTGCAGTTTTATAGTCTGTAAAATTAAGATAAAACTCAGATTTTTAACCGAACGTTACCCCGACCGGGTTTGTTACTAGTGATGGACTCCAGAAGATGTCCTCTAAACCTGGACGATAATAGGTATGGGTGAGGGCAAGACCTTGCCACAAATTTATCTTTTTTCATAGTGACATTTGCTGTATGACATGAGATGAATTGATATGGAGACCACTTGGTCGATTACTTGCCTTGAGACATTTTTCCTATTTGTTATGGTGAAAGTTGGTTCCATTTGATTCAGCCTGTGTGCTATGTGTTCAAATGTGCATACTTTCAATGATTTGTAACTGTCACACATATGCAAATTCAGTTTATAAAAAAGAAGAAAAGGCACCACAAGCCAATTCTACCAAGATTTCTATTAGCTTAGTGCATAACTGTTTGAAAAGTCAAGCTTTTGGAGATGCTTAATTTAAAAAGACCATATTCTATATTTTCAAACCAAATGAGATTTTAAATTAGGTTTTCTAGCTTACATACTTTAAGAGAGCAACTTATTAGAACCTATTACACGTTGTGGTATAAAAACCAAACTCTGCTGCATCCTCCCTGCAGAGTTCGGTTAGAGTTTCTCCACGGATGTGTTTCCCTTGTAAATAATGTTGATGCTACACAGCCAGAGGACTGCTGGGTAGATTGGGTAGGAGACCATATTCATTTCCAAACCCTGGAATATTAGTTTCTGTGGCTGTATTAGTCTGGGTCCTTTAGAGAAACAAATCCACAGAAACTCATGTGTAAGAGGGATTTATATAAAGGGTAAGTGCACATCAAGAAAACATCCCAACTCAGTGCTGCCCAAGCCCCCAATCCCAACATTAACCCATATGTCCACCACCGATCCATAAAGTATTCCTCCATCTCACAAAAAGGCCACAATGATGCTGACTTCAGGAGGAAAGCCAAGTCAGTGAATGTATAAGCATCTCAGCCTCTGGCAGAGTTCTCCACATGGTGCTCCAGTACTCAGGCCTGCATTGGGCTAGGTCCATGCGGCTTCTGCTCAGGGATGTCTTTCAGGAAGTGAGCCTTGCCAGCTGAAGCAGGGAACTGGCTAACGAAGCCTGGTCTGACCATCAGAAAGCAAGAGACCCGAGAACTAGAAAGACAAGGCTCACTGAGCCATTTATCCCTCCACCCTTCAAATAACCCCACATGTGTTTATCAGCCTGGTTGGCACAATAAATTAACTACCCCAGAAGCAGTTGCTGCTTCTCTTAGATCCAGTCGAACACCTTCATAACAAGGAAAGGAAGCTTAGTAGAGCTCACCTACAACTGAGATATTCCAAAAAGATGCAACTAAGACTCTGCGAAGATATCTTTCTTGATAGATTGATTAATAATCTTAGAGTTAAATTACTACGCACCAGCTCTTTTACATGCATTATTTCTAATATTGAAAGAAAATCCATCCTGGGGTGAATCAGCTTTTAATCAAGAGGTTGGATGTCAGTCCTCCCAGTGAACATTATATGGAGCACAGCTATTGGTTAAGCTCACTAGGACAATATCAACGATAGCATCTCATTTCAATAGTAACATTCTCTTAACAGTACTTTCTTGGAAAATGCCCATTCATTTCTTTGACTATGTGAAATTCCCTTCCTTAGGGTTCCTGAAAGACAGTTAGATGCCATCTCCTGAAAACATAGGAACATTCCACTGAGAGTCATTGGAATAGGAATATCAGTCCCTCTTAATTTGTATAGAAATGGAATGTTCACCTGAAACAAAAGAGAAACGCACTTTTAAGCCTTTGGTTGAATAACTCCTTAGAGTTTCTCTGGCTGGTACAAATGGTTTGCCATTGACTATTGACTCTTAGGTTGCCACTGGGGGCTGGTGGACTACTTCCATAAAAATCAAGCATGTAAAACCCTGGGCATCGTGGGCCTACACAGTTACACATCATATTACCATTAATTAGAAGCAGGTCAATAGCAGCAGGTTGATCCATTTTTAATCCTGTAGAGGCTCATGAAATATTCTAATTGATTCAGACAAGAAATGCATTGCTCCTTCATCTTCTGCCTAATGGACACCGTCACATATGCATCCAAGCAAAAATGTGTGGGAATGAATGTTTAGTTGATGGGAGATGAAATAATAATTACTTGCATGAAGAATATTTGCCTTTTTGACATGTTAAAACATCCATTAATTCAATGTATTCGAACCACTTTTTAAAAGCTTTGTAATTTAAGAGGGCAAAGAGACCTCAGTTTGTTCTGCATTTTAAATACTAAATAACATTTTCTTCAACAACCACTATTTCAGAAAGGAATGTCACGTCATGCATGTGGGAAACAAGATTTGATTATTCATGCAAATCTCCTTGTGTTATCACTGAGGGGAGAGAGACCCAGACTTGTGGAAGTCTGGCAGGAAAGATGTTCATCCTGGAATGCCTATACTGTGGCAGAGAAGTATTGCTGATATTGAGGGAGGCATAAAGAACAACCATTCTCTAATATTTTCCATTTCCTTCAGATGGTTTCCATTTCAAATCTGCCTTTAGACTTTTGCTATGTTGCATCATAGTACATGGAGTAAATTCTCCCTCTTTGACACCATCTTTTTTTGGAACTGTAGATTACAAAATAATAAATCAAGTTTGTCCTTCAGTAATTCCACATTTGATTTTCTAGAGAAAGGAGAGACCTGAAAGTCAAATAACTTACAGGGACCCCTTGATGAAATCTGAAACCAGATAAAGCTAAGACAAACCAAGGACAGATCATCCAGACGCGGGAGACCATCAACAGGGAACCATAATGGTATCCAAGTATTTGCAGTCACCTGTGACTACAACATGGGACTCCTCAAGTACAACATGGAGCACAAAGGAAACTGCTACAAAGTGATGACTGAAGGTGGACCAAATCCGCATAGTCACAGGCAGGTCTATCGAAATGGGAGGAAGACCACGATTGGCTCCAGGTCCCTAGATCACCTGGATTGGGATATGACGAATGACCATGAGACTCTGTTACCCCAGAAGGTAAAATCAAAACTAGTTCCTGGGGGCCATCCTACCCTCCCCTAGGCGGGCCAAGAGAGTCGCAGCAAGTAAAAAGGGGAAAGCTCTTCACATTGCTAATTAATGCTCAGAAATACTTCAATGAATCTATGTGGAAACTTCAAAATAAATCTAGGACTCTCACTGTAAACCAGCCTTCCAAAACCTACTGATCAGAATTTAAGCTTTAATGCAAAATAAATTGACTTTAATCCTGTTTATTATCATGGATTGCATCACCCATCACAACAGAGCCAACCAAAATTAAAAAGATAATTACGTATTATGAAAAATGTATTCCAGCAAATTTGAAGACTTAGAAGAAATGGATACACTTCTAAAATATATTACTACATAAATTAACACAGTCTGATATAGAAACCCTTAACAAATCTATAACAAGAAGAAATAGGTTTGGTCATTACAAATTTTCAACATAAAAATGTCCAAGACAAGATGTTTTACTGTGAATTCTACCAATCACTTGTATAAAAATTAACACCAAGCCTACATAAACTATTTCAGTATGTAGAAAAAGATAATATGCTAGTAAACTCATTTTATAAAGCAAGTAAAGTCCTGATACCTGTTATGCAAAGACTTTACCAAAATTGAAAATTATAGCCAACATCTCTTAGGAATATATACATAAAAATTTTCAACAAAATTCAATAAACCATTTTAAAAATTATACCATGATTAAGTGGGGTTCATACTAGATCTGCAAGCATGATTCAAAATCAGAAAAAAATGTGATCCACCATATTTTTCAAAGAAGGTGAAGAAAATGCATTCGATCAAATTCAACACCCATTCTTGATTAAAAAAAAACTTTAATAAAATCGGAACCAAATGAAAATTCATCAACACAATAAATGTTATAAGTGGAGAACCAATGACTTGCACTTAATTGAAAGAAATTGAAAATATTCCTCGTCTGAACAGGAACCAGGACTTCCCTTTATTACCACTCTTATGTAATTGCATCCTGGAAGTTTTAGTCAAAGCCACTAGACAGTAATAAGATATTAATTGCATTTTAATTGTCAGCAAAGAAGTAAAACTGTCTTTATTTGCAGACAACATAATATTCTCTTTATAGAACCCCCCAAAAATTCAGTTAAAAATGAGACAATTAATTAAAAATTTTGACAATGTAGCAGACTATAAGGTCAACATAAAGAAATCAATTAGGTTCTTTGAAATTAAAGAAGACTCCAAAAATGATATTAAAAGGACAATATTATATTTACAATCACCACCCAGAAGACAAAATACTTAGGAATAAATCTATCCAGCAAAACTGAAGAATTATATGATAAAAACTATAAAACACTTCTGCAAGAAACCAAAAGAGACTTACATAAATGGAAACATGTCTCACGCTCAAGAACAAGAAGACTTAATATAGTAAAAATGTGAATATTACTCAAAGCATTCTATAAATTCAATACAATTCTGATACAAGCCTCAGCACATTTCTTAAAAAAAATGGAAAAACTAATCAACAACTTCATGCAGGAAAGAAAAAGTCCAGAATAAATAAATTATTAAAGACAAAAGCAAAGTATGAGCCTTTTACTCCCTGATTTAATGGCTTATTATATAGCCACAGTAATCGAAAGAGGTTGGCACTGGTAAAATGATAAATACGTAGACTAACGGATTAAAACAAAGAACCCAGAAATACAACAAAGCACAGATAAACATCTGTTTTTTAATAAAGGACTAAAACACATTAACTGGGGTAAGAGATAGCCTCTTCAATAAGTGGTGCTGGGAAAATTGAATCTCCACTGGCAATAGAATGAAACAGGACCCAGATCTCACACACTGTAGAAAAATGAACACAGGATCATTTAAAGATTTAAATATAAACCCTAAAATGATATGGATCATCAGTGAAAAATTAGGAACAAACTTAAGGGCCCTAATACAAGGCATAAATACACTACCAAACATAATGAAAACACTCACACTACAGAGGATAAAATAGAGGGCTGGGACATCTAAAAGTCTGACATTTATGAACATTAGAAGACTTTATCAAAAGAGTGAAAAGAGAACATAGAGATTGGGAGGGGTGTGGGAATTGACTGATATATTAGATAAAGGACTAATTTCAAAAATCTATAGAATACTACAACATCTTATTAAGAAAACACAAATAATTCAATACAAAAAGGGGCACTAGGCATGAATAGAACATTTACTAAATATTACATCTAAGTGGTCAACAATCCCATGAAGAAATGCTCATGATCAGTAGTTATAAGAAAAACAAATTTAAACACTGAGGGGATACCATATCACGCTGACCATCTTAGCAAAATTAAAATACTCATCGTTATAAATGTTGGAGGGGAATGTGAAGAAATTAGAACATTCATACATTGCTGGATTGCACAGCTGCTGTGGAAAACAATATGGTGCTTCCTTATGCCAGTGCAATAGAAAAACCATATGATCCTGGAATCTCTCTACCCTAAAGAAATAAAGAACAAAACACAAACAATATATGTACACCTATTTTCATCTCAGCAATTTCTGTAATAGCAAAAAGATGGAAACAATCAAAGCACCCACCTGTGGAGGAATAGGTAAACAGAATGATGGGACATTCACACAATAGAACGTTATGCATCCTTAAAACCGATGCCAAGCCTGTGAAACACCTTATGACATGGACAAAATTGGAAGATTATCTCATAGATAACTATTTCATGACACCCTTATTATAAAGGAAAAAGAAAAGAAAGGAAATTCACGTTAAAGGACAAGATTTAAGATTATAATGTGGCTCAGGACAAGATTTAAGATTATAATGTGGGGGGAGGGGGTTATCAGAGGGAAGAGAGAGAAGAAATTGGTTGGCTGGGAAATGAAATTAACCGGAAGAAAAGAAAGAACCACTTGCACTATGGGAGTGAATGTTGGGGATGTGACTGGGATATTGGGCTGGGGAACTATGTAGAGTATATTTTTCTTTCTATGTAGTAAATTCCACAAATAAGGGAAAATAATAGCAATTTTTAAATAAACAAAATTTAAAAGTAAAAACAAAAGGTATTGCATTTCTGAAGCCTTGGATAACAAAATTCATCTTGGAGTGAATTATAAAATGGTCAAAATAAAAATAGTATATTATTACTTACCCCATTCCTTTTATTATAAAATTTAACATACCATTCTTGGAGACATTTCAATTTATTGCAATAGCACTGAATTTATATCACATGGAATTATTATTGCTCTTTATAAATCTCTCTTTTCATTAGAGTTACATATCTCCATGTGTATGAAACTCTTTATGAATTAATTCATGCATTTGGTAGCTAACAGCTATGTGTCAGACTCTAGTGTAGGAAGTGAGGTTTCTGGGCTATAACCATAAATGTTCTTCTGGGACAATCTACTCAATCTCCTTACATGCACATTACTTACAAATTTCTAATTCCAAGATAATTCCTCTTCTAAAGTATAGTACAACTCCTGACTAAGTTTCTCCTCTTGGCTATCCTTTCAGGCAACTGAAGCATGGATGTTTAAAGGTGAACAAAGAGTAGGGGAGCTTTCTACCCATTTAAAGTGGAGCAAGATCTATCTATCTATCTATCTATCTATCTATCTATCTATCTATCTATCTATCTAGATGTAGATATCTACAAAGATATATATCTTTGTAGGTCTAGAGCTGTCTCTCTCTCTCTCTTTTTCTCGATGTATATTGAGAAAAAGAGAGAGAGAGAGGAGGAAAGAAGGAAGAGGAAAGAGGGAATGAGAAGGAAAGAAAGGAAGAAAGGAGGGGAAGAAGTGAAGAGAGAAGAGAGAGGGAAGAGACAGAACAAAGAAGAGATATTTTGCAAGATCCAAAAATTGATATTAGGTTTAGTTCTATTTCTAGAAGCAAGGATTTCTTTCAAGCAAATTTGTATGCAAGAAAATGTACCAATGTACAAATTGATGACATTTTATAAATTGAACCCAATTGTGTAATCCAAAAATCAAGAAACATGTCTATGAGCATGTTATAGACCCCCTAAATTCCATCTACACGGTCTAAGTTTAGTCATGGTTGTATATAACACATAGATTTCCCCAGATAAAGGTATTTCTGGTACAGAATACATGAGCAAATGGCATCTTGTTGTAACAGCCTGGATTTAATAGTTCATTCATTTGGTTTTGTTTGTCTTTTTACATTCTCCAAGCAAACATTTATATCCACTAAGAACATTCTATCCAGTAGAAACATTTAGCCACTAGAAAATCGCTTCTTCATTAATTACATTTTGATAGCAGTCATGTAATCAGGAATCATGACAAGGCCAGGTGCATTACCCACCCAGAACCACTAGAGTCTCCCTCTTTCAGATTTGAATCTTGATTCAAATGACAATGACAATTAAAATGTTTGCAGCACATGCATTTCTATTCATAGCACTATAATCATATGATTTCAGTTCTGTGATCACATCTACAGATTCTGTATTTCGGTGTTTCCCATTCTGTAAGGGTCTTTTTCACACATCTGAGTTATCAATACCCTCCCAATAAACTCAATTTGGTATATTACTATAGCCATCATTGTTTCAACAAAAATATCCCATGATGCATTATCATTAATCTATTACTCCATCTTTAGGATGTAGCACAATATTTTTAACATTTAAGCTGTTTATTGGACATTGTCCAGCACTTGTCTGTCAGTCTGTTGTACTGGAAGCTATGTCTCTGGCATTTCAAATGCCAGCAGGGTTACCAAAAGTGAACCTTCCAGACTAAGAGTAGATAACAGAGAAAGCCTGGGTTCACCCCTTTGGAGAAAGACCTTAGGCATCACTTCAAAGCATTGTCAAATACTGAAAGCCTCAAAAAAGGAATCAGAATACTGCCTGAGATAGTGTCGGAGGATGGGCCTCTCAGGTCTGAGGTCGCTCAAAATCTGACTGGAGAAATGATTTCTTGGAAGGGAGTGATCATGTGAGCAGGGTGAAGCCTGTGAGAGTGGAGGTACTGGGATCTTCATTTCCTGATGGAACATGAGGCCAGGTAAAGAGAAAGAGCTGAAACATCTTATGACTGGAATTTGGAATGTGCAAAGTGTGAAAGTAGCAAAATTGAAAGTGTCAAAAAATGAAGTGGAACACATGAATATCAATACCCTAGCCATTAGTGAATAGAAATGGACTGGTACTAGCCACTTGGAATCAGAAAGTCCTATGATTTACTATGCCAGCAGTAACACAATCCAAAGGAATGGTGTGGCATTCACTCTCTGAAAGGATCTTGCTAAATCCATCATGATGGTATTTGAATAGGATTATACCTATTGTGCATCGAGAAAATCCAATCAATATAACTATTATTCAAATTTATGCACCCACTACAAAAGTTAGTGATGAAGAAATTGAAGAATTCTACCAACAACATCAGTCAGAAATTGATCTGCAATCCAGATAGTTACTGGTGGTTAGAAAGCAAAAATTGGAAACAAAGAGGAAAGAGCAATAATTGGAATATATAAATTCAAAGATAGAAATGTAGCAGGATATTGCATGAGAGAATTTTGCAAAACCAGCAACTTGTTCATAGTAAATACTTTTTTTGTCAACAGCACAAAAGGCTTTCTCAGATGGAATGCACTGAAATGAAATTGACTGTATTTGTAGGAAAACCAGTGGAGAAGCTTAATATCAGCAGCTAAAACCAAATGAGGGGCATAATGTAAAATAGACCATATACATCTCATACGTAAGTTCAGAATAAAGCTGAAGAAAATTAAAACAAGTCTACAAGAGCCCAAATATGAACTTTACTTCACCCCACCTGAATTTCCAGAATATCTCATGAACAGATTTAATGCATTGAACACTAATGACCTGATGAGCTTTGGAAAGATATTAATATCATCATTCATGACAAAGGCAAAAGGTCATTAAAAATACAAGAAAGAAAAAAAAGATCAAAGTGGATGTCAGAAGAGACTGATACTTTCTCTTAATCGGAGAGAAGCCAAAGCAAATGGAAGGAAGGATGAAGTTAAGGAGCTGAATAGACATTTTAAAAGGACAGCTCAAGTACACAAAGTCAAATATTAAAAGGAAATGTGCAAGGACCTAGAATTAGAAAAAACAAAAGGGAAGAACACACTTAGACCATCTGAAACTGAAAGAACTCAATAAAAATTTCAAGCCACAAGATGCAAGACTGAAAGATTGAATAGGCAAAATATTGAATGATACAGGAAGCAGGAAGAGAAGGTAGAACGAATACACAGTCAGTGTACCAAAAAGAACTAGTCAACATGCCACCATATCAGGGTGTAGCATGCGAGTAAGAACCAGTGGTTCTGAAGGAAGACGTTCAACTGCACAGAATGCATTAGCCAAAAACAAAACTCCAGGAATTGATGGAACACCAATTGAAATGTTTCAACAAGCTGATGAAGCACTGGAAACACGCATGAGTGTCTATGCCAGTGGTCAGCGGCCGCCTAAGACCATCAGAAAACACATAGGGTATTTCCGATGGTCTTAGGAACTGAGACACCGCTCCCCTATCTATCTCCAGGTGGTTCCTCCCACATGCAGATATGCCCACATATGAGGACCCGGAATGAAGACTGTTACCCATGCTACACCATGCTTCAAGATGAAATTTCATGTATCTATAATTAAAACAGAAATATTTCACAGTATATAATTACATATTGTTTTGTGATTGATCACTATGCTTTGATTATGTTCAATTTATATCAATGAAAATACATCCTGCATATCAGATTTGTACATCATGATTCATAACAGTAGCAAAATTACAGTCATGAAGTAGCAACGAAAATAATTTTATGGTTGGGGGTCACTACAACATGAGGAACTGTATTAAAGGGTCAAGGCATTAGGAAGGTTGAGAACCACTGGTCTATGCCAAGAAATTTGGAGGACAGCTAATTGGTCAAATGACTCAAAGAGATTCATATTTGTGACCATTCTGAAGAAAGGTGACACAACAGTATATTTAAACTATAGAACATATGTAGAATATTTAAGCTCTAGCACTGATATTACATACAAGTAAAATATTGCTTGAGACCATCCAGCAATGCTTGTAACCGTGCATTGACATGGAACTGCCAGAAGTTCATGCTGGATTCAGAATAGCACATGGAACAAGGGATATTCTTGCTATTGTCAGATGTATGTTGGCTCAAAGAAGACATTACCAGAAAGATATACAAAACATAGAATACGGAAAGGTGTTTAGTTGTGTTTCATAGACTAGGCAAAAGCGTTTGGCTGTGTGGACCATAATAAACTCTGGATTAGCTTGAGAAGAATGGGAATTCCAGTACATTCCATTCTGCTCATGAGGAACTTGTACATGGGTCAAAAGGCAGCTGTCCAAACAGAACAATGGCATACTGCTTGGTTTAAAATCAGGATGGTGTGCTTCAGGGTTGTATCTTCTCACCATACTTGCTCAATCTGTATGCTGAACAAATAATCAGAGCAGTTGGACTATGCAAAGAAGAATGTATTATCAGGATTGGAAGAAGGCTTGTTAACAACTTGCTATACGCAGATGACACAAACTAGCTTGCTTAGATTGAAGAGGAATTAAAGCACTTGCTGATGAAGATCAAAGATTGGATTGATCTTCAGTATGGATTGCAACTCAATGTAAGGAAAATTAAAATACTCACAAGTTTGCAAATAGATAACTTCATGATAAACAGGAAAAGGAGTGACATTGTCAAGGATCTTGTCTTGCTTGGATTCACAATCAATGCTCATGGAAGCAGCTGTCAAGAGATCAAAAGATGTATTGCATTAGGTAAATGTGCGACACAAGACCTCTTTAGAGTATTGAAGAGCAAGGATGTTATTTTGAAGACTAAGGTATGCCTGACCCAAGCCATGGTGCTCTCCATCACATCATAAGCATGGGAAAGTTGGGCATGGAATAAGGAAGCCAGTAAAAGAATAGACGTATTTGAATTGTGGTGTGGGAGAAAACTGTTGAAAATACCATGGGCTACTAAAAGCACAAACTGTTGTGTATTGGCAGAAGTAAGGCCAGAGGGCTCATACAGGTAAGGATGGCAAGACTCTGTCTTACCTAGTTTGGACATTTTTTCAGGATAGACCAGTCCCTGGAGAAGGACATTATGTGTGGCAAAGTGAAATAACAATGAAAAAGAGGAAGGCCCTCAATGAGATGGATTGTCACAGTGGCTGCATCAATGAGCTCAGGCACAGGAAAAATCGTGAGGATGTACATAGAGTAGACATGGGTTGGAGCCAACTCCATGGCATCTAACAATGATAATATTGGACATGCAAGCTATCTTTTCTCCCTCTTTCCCTCTTTATCTCTTCAATCCTATTGAAACTTTCTAACACAGATATTCCTTTTCCACATGTACTTTATAATTTATGTATTAATAACATTTACATTATTGTTTGGTGTGTTTACCAAATTAAAGGGTGAGGGCCTCTAGTGAACAATATAACAACCATAGGCATGTAAATGCTTCTTCTAGGTTTTCAGTCTTTTGAGTCAACCTATGGACAAAGCAGTACAGAGTTCATTGTAATACAAACAATAATGTATATGTTAATAATATGAACAATGTAAAATACATCTACATACAACTGTCAAAGTTGTGATGTGAACAGGCAGAAGAGATGGTGGAGACAATCATATTTTTTAACGGAAAAAGGATAGCAGGAAACAGGAAACATTGTCTATAAAACGGATGCATTGAACCAAAATGTTAAACGTAAAACTGAATATCTGCTCTGTAAACCTTCACAGTAAAAAATAGAAAAGAAAGAATTTATAACTTGATGAAAGGTGAACAGTTCGCTTAGACAAACAATACAATAAACAATGGGCACGCAATATAATGAAAAACCAATCGGCATATAGGAAAAACTTGCCCGGTACCCACTCAACTTTGCCTTGGGTGAATTACCTCCAGAATTAGCAAACTAAGCCACACTGTCCTACCTCCTTTCAGCCCTGTTTGCCTTACTTGTTTAGGATAAGGCAATTAAGAAAAGATAATCCTGTTCTTGAGATGAAGTAAATCTTTGAAGGAAGCAATTATGTTCTCTTTAGGGAAGTAGTAACTAATTAAATTTTTACAAAGTTTGTAAAATTAAGTTTTACAAAGTTGATTGTTTTTAATATATTGTATTAAATGACAGAAACCTCTGAGCAGCATTTATCCATTCAACAGACCAATACAGTTATTTCCCTCCTGGATGCCCCCACCACACTGAATGGGAACTTCTCTTAGGGTGCACCCTAACTGTGCACACACTTCCTTTCCTGAAAAATAAAATGTTTTCTATTTTTTTCCCTTTCAAGCTTATTTGGGTATAGTTTTAATTTAAGAGTTTATACTTTTTTTAAATATAGGTAGGGTTTTTAGACGAAGTTAAAAGCTTTGAGGAAATATGATCAAGACATTGTATTTTAAAAGTTAATAAGTAAGAATGAGCGAGTAAAGAATTAAAATTAAAGTTTCAGGTGTTCTTTAAATAAACTAAATTTGAAATCTTCTATGAAGGAAGCATTGATAAGTTTCGTACAATAATTACAATGGACAATGACAATAGCCCTCAGGAGACCCATCTAAGTATTTAGTACAGTAAAACACACACACACACACACACACATGCGCACACACGCACACGCTCACATGCACACACACGTACGCACACGTGCACACATGTGCACACACGCACACACATACACACATACACACACGCACACACACACACAAATAGTCTCTAACTCTACCTCAAATGATTTATAAGGGAGTTTATATTAATATATATTGATTTTATGTAAATTCCTTATACATGAGCATGCAATTTTTAAAGCGAGCTTTCACTTTAATTCAATTTTAAAGTGAAGAAAACTAACATTATCCTATTTCAATTACATGTAAAATTTTTCACAAAATGCCAGCCATCAAGTAGAGAACTGGCTTACATATCGAGTCATTAACACATGAAAATATAAAACTCTCATAAACTCTACCCTAGAAAATACTTTGCTACTATACTTTTTTCGACAACAGATAAAAAATAGCTGAAAATAATTATTGAAGTCATATTTTTACATTCAAAATTTATCATATTTCCCTCTTCTAAATATTTGCCATATCTTTTGTCTTTCACAATCCACGTTTCATTGTACTTTGTCTTCTCTTGATAAAAAATGGTAACTAAATTCAAAAGTGCACATTAATCTGCAGATGATTACCAACAGATGAAATTCCATGTGTTGAAAGGTCATAATAATTAAATATTCATTCTGGAAGGAAAAATAATAGAAGTGTAACAAAAGCCATGTATCTGAGATGTGTGAGCTTTCCACACAGAATTTTGGCTCCTCTTAGAAGCCAGCTTCCCATCTGTAGTCTCTTAAGGAAGGCTATATCTTATCCTTCTAAAGTTCATCGATTTAGAACAATGTTCAACATTTTGGTTTCTCTAAATATGATCCATTTAAAGCATAATGGTTATATATATATCAAAAGTTTTAAATGAGTGATCATATTTAAGATCATAAGACAATATCTTGGGATTGCTTCACTGAAACACACTGTCTCCAAGGTTTCCTGATTCATCAACATCACTGTCACACTCTGCCAATAATATTCAGTATTGGAAACAAAATGTTGACTCCTTGTTCCTAAACATAATTATTAAAATGTAAAATCTAGATGAAAGAATCACTTGTTTCTCTTGGGATAATTGATAGATACTTATTTTGCTCTTTCGGGTTTAAAAAAATCTTATATCTATGTTCATAATTCTGATATTATTACCATATATACTCGAGTATAAGCTGACCTGAATATCAGCTGAAGTACCTAATTTTACCAGAAAAATTGCATTAAAGGTGTGCTGAAAAATTCAGCTTATACTCGAGTATATACGGTGTTTGTCAAGTTGTCTCAACTGATCTTTTTTTTCCCCAAAGAGTTTACTTGGGGAAAGAGACTAATCCAATAATAATTTCAAGTGATTTTGTTTGAGAGACAGAACATTGTTGTTTTAAATCAAAGGAATACTAGATCAGCACAGATGGGTCCCAGATTTCTGTAGTTTCAGATGATTGCTTATTTAAACACCCCTCTCTCCCACTTTACATCATGCCCTTTGCTATTAGTCTCTCTAAGTCCCTATTTCTGACTTTAAAAACAAACCCAATGAAGGAGTTCATGTAGCATCCCATCAGAAATTAACACTTAAATTCCTTCATTGGGTTTTCACAAATAAAATTATTTGAGACTATTATTGGTTTGGTCTCTTTCCCTAAGTAAACTCATAGAGATAATGTGATCTACCACAGCTGTCTTTGGTGGGTAATGAACTATGGATGGCAGAGAGCAGCCAAAAGATAATGATACAAAATAAAATCGCTCTGATGAATAAAAATAAAATAAACCTACAAAATTTAAAATAGGTGCCAAGGATGTAAAATTGTTAACAATGAATTTGCCCAAAAAACAAGGGGTGGGGGGATAAACTTCATATCTTAAAAATTTACAAAAGAAATATAAGCCAAGATGATTTCAAGATACAATGGATTATTTTAAGCTAGGAAACAGTACTACATTGCTGGGTAACCTCAAAGAAAATAAATAAACTTTCTTACGAAAACAAAAAGAATAATGTAATAAACATTCATAATATGATATAAATGAAAGAAATTATGGAAATATTTATAAACAAAATAAACTCACCACAGTAAAATATATAAGCCATGAAACCATCAAAGTCACAAAAAGAGACATACAACAAAGTGGAAGCAATGAATTCATACTTATCAATAATTTTATTAAATGTAAATGGATGAAATGAGCCAGTCAAGAGATAGAGAATAGCAGAATGGAGAATAAAACATAGCCCACCAATATACTGTCAAAAGAGATACAATTTAAACATAAACTTGATGGGGCACATGCGAGGCAAATGAGAATAAAACAAGAGCATTCATGGCACTATAAATTTCTGATAAATTAGATTTTAAAGCAAAAGTCAGTGAAAGAGACTAGAAAGAATAGGATATAATGATTTAATGGTCATTCCAGCAAGAATACATAATCACAATAAATTTCTACTTGTCACAAAACAAGATTCAATAAGTTTAGAAACATCAGAATACTACAGGGCATCTGTCAGATCACAATACTAATAAATTAGAATTAACAAAAGGAAGATTAGAGATGAAAAATATAATACATGGAAACTGTATAAGACCCTATTTTAAAACTACTGATTAGTAAAGCAATTTTAAAGAAAGAAGACTTTTTTTAATTCTTTGACAAACAAAAATCAAAGCACAATATACCATAATATTTGGGAAAAAGCAAAAACAGTGGTAAGAGAAAAATTTATAGCAATAAATGCACCCTGCACAGAGAAAAAGGAATCAATATAAACATTCTAGCCTAACATATCTATGAATTATGAAAATAATTGCAAAATAAAACAACCAGGCAAAAAAACAAAATAACAAGGGTTCAAGGAGAAATACATGAAACAAGACACAATAAAATTAAGAAGACTAGAAATGGTTTCTTTGAAAAAATAGTGAAATTGACACACTGGTGGTCAATTTCATAAAGTAAAAGGAGAAGATATAAAGAACATGAATGAGAAAACGTGATGTCACAGCACAACCAACTGAAGGGTAGTAACACACTGTCATGACGAACTGTGTGAAAACAAATGCAAAAATCTAAATGAAATCAACAAAGACTTGAAGCACATGACCTACCCACACCAATAAAATCTGAGCTAGGAAACTGGATAAGTCAGTAGTTCTGGGGTTTAGTATGGTTGACTTAATTAAAAGATATTTTTAAGAAAAATAAAATAAATACATACATGGCAGGAGAGATACCATAATCACGAAGGTGGTTTTCACAGGGCGGGGTTTATCCATAGCACTCCGGTTGTGCTGACCCCTGAGATTTCCCCAAATGTGGGAAACTCGACTGCATAATTTGTGGTAGTGGGGGACTGTTTTCGCGTTCTCCCCTAAAAAAAAAAATAGAATAATAAGACTGAGTGTGAATTTGTAATCTAAAATTGGCAATCTAGGGATCTGGGTGTGACCTACCCAACCTTTTGTTAAATTGCTGCCATTATCAACTGATTCAGTTTACTTAACAAACACATTTTTTTCTCAGCATCTGTGGTAGTTACACCATTTCATGTCAACTTGATAAAAAAAAAAGTATAGTGGGGAATTCTAGCCTGTCAATCAGGTCACAAACTGATGATGCCTCCTTGTGGGCATGGCCTTATCATAAGGATTCTGGAAACGTCCTCTTTTACTCCCTAGAGGTGAGCCACTCTCCCCCTCTGCTTCTTCTGTCTGTTGAGTAGCCACATTCAGATGACTGGAGGAGCCACGTGGGGCCCCACAGCAGCCTTGAGATGTTCCACTGCTACTGGATCCACAAGACTTTTCATCCACCAGCCTGTGATTTTCCTGCATTCGGCATCATTGCATGTGCTGTGAGAGTCTGAAGAGGAATTTATGGACTAGTATCTAACATATGGGCTAATATCAGACTTATGGACTTAATCCGGACTGGGCTGGGCTGGTTCCTTTATATGCAATTGCTCTTTGATATAAATCTCTCTCTTACACACATAGGAGTGTCATAGGATTTGTTTGTCTGATTAAAGCCTTATTGGTAGTCATAACACACTAAAATAAGAAACATACTGTAAATTTTATTATAAAAGGAAAATTAATGTGATATAGTAAAATAGGATATGTGCAAAATATTCTAAATACTTTTTTCTATTCTGTTTACTAAAAGGTGCTCTCAGGTAGTTGTAACTACTAATATAAAGAACAAAAGCTTTAGCTTGTAATCCAAGATTACAAAATCCATTAGGAGACAATTCTACAAGTGGAAAAAAAATAAGTCAAAATCATTAAACTACTAACAGTGGATATCCAGACCTCATAGACCATGGCAGCTTATACATGATTTTGCTCCAGAATCACCAGTTTGATGAGAAAGTTGCTTGCTTTGATCTACTGAAAAATTGTACATGATTTTTAATATCTCCTGTATGCTGGCAAGTTCAAACTGTGAAGAATCCAAAGGTTAATTCCTTTTAACATTCCTTTTAGTTAAATTTAGAAAAAGAAGAAGAAGAAGCGTGATTCAAGAATTCTTTTAATTGATTTTTAATTGTTTTATATTTCTGTATGTATGATCTCCTTGGTAAATACTGATTATACTGATTAAGGATAGAGAATAGTAGTTTTGCTTCTTTAATGGCATGTCAAGAGTATATATTTCATTAAAGATTAACAACAGTTCAATAATTTGGGGCTTACTAAATTAGGGTCAGTAGAAGCAATCTAAGGGAGAGTTATGGGCCTTCCTAAGTCATAATTTCCTTAAAAATTTGAGCTCCAAAAGAAGTGCCATTTAAGTTTGAAAGGACTACAGGGAGAGCTTTAGTCCCAGACAAGGCTAAGAATTCAGAGTTCTTGGTGAAGTGAGTTTTTATTATATCATTAGTTCTTTTTAGAAGTCCTGAGGACTGGGGGTTATAAGAGCAGTATAATCTTTAACCGCTGGGAGAAACTAAGCACAATTCTTAAAAAATATTTCAGTAAAATCAATTTTCTTGATCTCTGCAGAGATGGTTTGGTGCTCTAAGGAGGAGTTACGTTTTCAGGGAACTTCTTATTAGCTGGTGCATCCTTAGGAAAAGCCTCAACTCAATGTCAAAATATACAATTTATTGCTAAACAAATTTACAGCCATTGAAAGTGGACAAAGCCTACCTGTCACTTAAGAAAAGGCCCAGAAGGCTAGTACAATCACCCAGGGAAGATTTAAAATGTTTCTCAGAATCCATGCAAAAAAAAAATGTTTCTCAGGATTATGTCATGGGCAGATAGGACAGTGTTCAGGCACATGAGCACCTGCTTCAGAAAACATAAACATTCCCTACTAGTATATGTGTATTTTAAAACTTCAATCATTTTAGCTCTCTCTAGGTAAGTATCTGCAAGTATAGTATTTATCATAGCAATGTATATAAATTTAGGACGAACAATTTTGGCAACTGGTATAAATCATAGCTTGGTTTCAGGATCTTGATAACAATATCTGAACCAGCTCTTTATCATTTAAAAGAACAGAACTGAAAATTTCAAAGGACAGCTTGAGAAGACAAAGAAAATATTATAATGGCCCTGAAGGGATCATTCTCCCTGGATTCTCTGTGTTTCCAGTTCCTATCTGTTAGCAGTGAATATCCTCTGGTCTAGCCAGACTTGCAAGATAGAATTGGGATCATAATAGTGAGGGAAAGGGAAACATTTAGGAAGTAGAGGAAAGTTGCATGTTTGTTGCTGCATCACACCCTGACTGGCTCATCTTCTCCCCGCGACCTTTCTGTAAGGGGATACCCAGGGGCCTAAAAATGAGCTTTGGGCCTCCACTCTGCACTCTCCCCCACCATTCATTCATAATGATATGAGTTTTTGTTCTAATGATGATACCTGATACCTGATCCCTTCGACACCTCATGATCGCACAGGCTAATGTGCTTCTTCTATGTGGGCTTTGTTGCTTCTGGGCTAGATACTGAGAGGGTGGAGGGAGGGTGGGTTGAAAAGGGGGAACCGATTACAAGGATCTACATTAAACCTCCTCCCTAGGGGACAGACAATAGAAAAGTGGGTGAAGGGAGATATCGGACAGGGCAGGATACGACAAAATAATTTGTAAATTATCAATGGTTCATGAGAGATGGGGAAGTGAGGAGGGAGGGGGAAAATGAGAAGCTGATACCAGGGTCTTAGGTGGAGAGCAAATGTTTTGAGAATGATAAGGGCAATGAATGTACAAATGTGCTTTACACAACTGCTGTATGTATGGATTGTGATAAAAGTTGTATGAGCCCCAAATAAGATGATTTAAAAAGGAAGAAAATATTATAATGAAATGTGCAAAGACCAATGGTTCTAAAATAAAAAAGGGGAGAACAAACTCACCATAAACTGTGGTAGTTACATAAATTTCATGTCGACTTGAAAGTATAGAAGTATAGGGGTGGAGTCTAGCCTGTCAATCAGGTCATAGCCTGATGGCACTGCCTGGTGTTCGTGGCCATCTCATAACGTGGATCCTGGGTCCTTCCTCTTTCTCTGCCTTTAACTCCCTGTCAGGTCACTTGGAGAGCTGCCAGAGACACCACCATTGGATCTATGGGACTTCTCACCCACCCCCAATCGATGATGTTGCATCAAAAGAAGACAGAAAGACCTAATTGTAAGCCACACAACTATAAAGACCATAAGCAAAGTACAGAGACAAACTTAAAGACCCGAATAGAAGGCATAAACACACCACTGGACATAATGGAAAATATACACACGGGAAAAGGTAAAATAAAGAACTTGGACTTGCTAAAGATCAGACAATTATTCACATCAAAAAATTCATCAAAAGAGTTAAAAAATGAATCCACAGATTGAGAAAAATAAGTAGTAATAATACATCACATAAAAGGATAATCTCCTTTTGCTATACTTCCTCTTCCTCCTCTAAATTCCTGGGTGCATAAATCCTCTGTTTACTCAATTTTTATACCCTGTACTCTTGTTATGTACCACCAAGTAGGTTCTGAGTCATAGTGGCCTTATGTACAACAGAACCGTACACCATCTGGTCCTGCACTATTCTCACGGTTGCTTTTATTTTATGCTTTTATGCCCATTGGTGTAGCTGCCACTGTGTCAATCATTTTGTTGATGGTTTTCCTCTTTTTCACTTCCCCTCTGCTGCCATATCCTGTATTGTACATCTTACCTGGATATCTCTAACCTCCCTCTACTTCAAAATAATGCTATTCTGTCAGTAAAAGTTTTTATCTCCCCAAGAATGATATTGTAGTGTTTCCCTAAGACATATGATATTCTTAACAAGAAATAAATTCTGTTGACTCTGTGATACTTAATTTTTTCCCCCCCAAAATGCCCCCTGTAAGAAGATAGGGTTGAGTTTAGCCTGTCAATCAGCTCGCAGCACGATGACCTTTTTGGAGGTGCCACCTAGATAGCTGTCTCTCTGGAGGTGGGCCACTCTCTCTCTGTCTTTGCCTTCCTTCTGAAGAGCCAGACTGAGGTCTGCCAGAGTCCTGGGGAGCTGCTGCTGCCATTAGATCCACAGGACTTTGTACCCAATGGCCGGTGATCTTCCTGCATTTTGCATCACTGTATGTGGCTGTGTGAGTCTGAAGAGGGATTTATCGACTAGTATTGGAATTATAGATTAGTTTTGGACTTAAGTACTTGATCTGACCTGGACTGTGTTGTCTGCTTGATATAGATTATATATTGATATAAAACTCATTATTGCATATATATGAGTGTCCCTGGATATGTTTCTCTAGTCAACCTGGACTAACACATTATTGTACCTTGGGAGTGGGGTCCTAAAAAATGAATCATGAAGATGGAGAATGGATGCTTGTCTGACCGCTGCCTCATGTTTTCTTCTTTGGCTAGCCAGAGGTCAGATAGGGCCATGCTATTTACGCAATTGTTTTCTGGAAAGGGCATGGGAAGTGAAGGTTTTGGTTCCTAGAGG
Organism: Tenrec ecaudatus; assembly: GCF_050624435.1. NCBI lineage: Eukaryota > Metazoa > Chordata > Mammalia > Afrosoricida > Tenrecidae > Tenrec > Tenrec ecaudatus. Next base: position 9,972,220 of record NC_134538.1, read on the forward strand.
TTATGTTTGGTTATTCCTTTCCGAGATAGTGAAAATGAATGTGAGAAATGAGAATCGCCCTTTGAACTTCTGAGAGCATGCTGCTTTGTCATAATACCTAACTTAAGGCCATATTTCATATGAATGGGGTAATTTAGACCAGACACTATTTATCTTGACTATTTTAATAATTGTATTAAGGATCTAGCTGTACTAGGATTATAGTGATTTATTTTACTTATTGTTATTGATATAATGTATGATAGAAATGATTGTTGGGAAGTTTCAATAGAGAATTTGTAATCCCACTTCCTTCAGCCATTAAATTTGATCTGTAAATGAGTATGGGACATGTCTGTGAAGAAGGTTCTGAAAAGATAAGTCCCACTCAATGCCTTGAGTGCTCCAAACATTTACATTTGAAAAGACTTGTAGAGGGAGCTGTTGGCAAACTTAAGGAAAAAGTAGCCATTTTTTTTCCCTTTTAAATTTTGAACTGGAGGCTTGCTCCTGAAGCTAGAAAGGAATGGAGCCATGAAGAAATGCTCTTCTCTAGGACTGAAAGTTAAAGAAAGCCTGTGGGCAGCCTGTGGCTTGCTAGGTGATCTCCTGAATCCACTTGTTCAGTGGAAGTGGAAGAAACGTAGTAATATAGAGATGGGTTGAGTCTGGCCACTGACACCCATGAACTGGGTTGACAGGGACCAGAGGAGAGATAAAAAGGGGTTGGCTGGCCTGAAGTTTAAAGAGTTGTATGGAACCTGAATCTATGGCATGAGCTTGCCCAAGGGTACTAAGTCATTGAGAATTTTTGAAGGGTCCCATGTTTGAAAGGTGAAGAGGGCAATGGGCACCCAGGGGAGGCTAAGAAAGGCAGCCCACATTGAGTCCATCAGAGCCTGACTAGATGAAGACAAGATTTTTGTGTCTATGAATTAGTGCATATTGCTGCTGACTTTATGGATGATCTGTCCTAATTTGACCTTGTTTATGAATTTGGACTCACAAAGTTCTAATTGGAATGAAGATTCTTCACATCAAAGAACATGCTTGTCTCTTCAGAGCACTGAGTTGATATTAATGGGCAATATAGAAATTGCATACTCAAAATGGGGAGGATAAAGGCATGAAGTGTCTGACTTACAAACTTTCATAGGTGGGAGAATGTGTTCATATAATTATAGAATTAAGGTGTGGGTGTTCACATAACTTCAACTGTTAAGCATATAATATTTTTATTTTGTTCACTTATAGCAGTGGTTCTCAACCTTCCTAGTGCTCAAAACCTTTAATACAGTTCCTCATGTTGTGGTGACCCCACAGCCATAAAATTATTTTCATTGATACTTTATAACAGTAATTTTGATACTGTTATGAATTTGTCAACCCCTGTGAAAAGATCATTTGACCCCCAAAGGGGTTGTGACTCAGGTTGAGAACTGCTGACTTATAGAATATTATGCTTAAATGGGGCTGGCACATTTTGAGTGGTATGCATTTTCATTTTATCCTGTGAATATGATTTTTATATGATTCTTGTTTTAAAAATTATACATGGCTAAATAATTGTGTAAAAGTACCAAGTTGGCAAGGTGGGGATGGTAGAGTTTGTACCAACATGGCACCCATAAGAAGAGATGGTGTTTAGCCTGTCAATCAGGTCACAGCTTGATAACCTAATCTGGAGAGGCTACTGGAATAACTGGTTCTCTGGAGGTGGGACCCTTGCTCTCTCTGCCTTTACCTTCCTGTTGAGGAGCCATGCTGAGATCTGACAGATCCCTGTGATGCTTCTATCACCATTGGATCCACAGACTTTGCACCCACCAACCTGGGTTCTTCCTGCATTTGGCATCACTTCACATGGCTGTGTGAGTCTGAAGAACTCTTCTCAGATTTAGGGACTAGTATCAGACTTTACAGACTTGGTCTGGACTTTGGATGGTATGTTTGATATATATATATAGATATATATATCGCTTCTTGATATAAAGCTTTTTCTTACACATATGAGTTTCTCTGGATTTGTTTTCTTGTCAATACAGCCAAACACAGACTCTAACTCATAGCACCACAGATAGATTGGAGAAGAAGTGTGCATTTTGTCTTTTCAATGACTTCTTTTTCAAAAGTAGATCACCAATTGTTTTATATGAGATGCCTATGGGTAGACTCAAACCACAAGCTTTGGATTCACAACCAAGCAATTTATCTGTTGGCACCATGAAAGGGATCCTATGATATATACACACACACATATTCATATAACAAGGGAAAAAAAACATCAGTTTCTCACCTGGACAAAAGTAAAATTGTTTTAGTTAATGTTAAATGGTAAGACTCTGGATAGTATTTTCCATTAATATTTACTTAATCTTCTATTTGTTTATAATTACCATATATACTCATGTATAAGCCGAGTTTTTGAGCACAACATGTGCTGAAAAACGGGTTCGGCTTATACACGGGTCAGTGGTATCCCAGTGAGGTATAACATCTTTCTACCCCTCCCCCCTGTCTTGTGGGTGATTGCCGTTTCTCCGCTGTTCATTCAAAGCCCCACTGACACCGCAGGGCTGTGAATGTTTGTTTACTCACATCGAACCAATCAGAGCCATCCTATGATGTGTATCTTTGAACAGGCATTTTAAAGACTGTGTGTGAAGGATGTGGCATGAATGGACATCATCTCGTCAAACCCGACTAACAAAAGGAGGAAGTCTCATGAAGCCTGACATAGAGTTAATAGCAAAGTGGGTTCGAGATGCATGGGGAGACATTCCAGAAGACATGGTGCGAGTTGCCTTCCAGAAACGTAGTATTCGTAATGCTATGGATGGCAGTGAAGACTGCGCTTTGTATGAAAATGACAGCAGTGATGGTGATGACAGCTATCTCAGTGAGGACAACATCTATTATGACCTCACACCAGCTGAAGCTCTCCCTTGGGATACGGATGATGATGATGAGCAATCCAGTTTTGAAGGATTTTAACTCTTTACATTTTAGCTTGGTTGCTGATTGAGCTCCAGGAATAGTTGATACCTTACTGTTTTTGTGGAACCTATTTTCCACTTACTGTGCTGGTTTACTAATGATCAATGACTTGTTGTCCTTTTATTTAAATAATTATTTAAATACATTATCCCACTGATGTCTCAATTTTTGGTAATTTTATTTTCATTTGTTTTGATTATTGAAACTCACCAATAGCTTCTGCATTTTCCACCCTAGGCTTATACTTCAGTCAATCAGTTTTTCTGGTTTCCCAGGTAATAATTAGGTACCTTGGCTTATACTCAGGTCGGCTTACATTTGAGTATATATGGTATATCCAACAATTTAAAAGCACCCACTTCCCTCCAATTAATTCCTACTCATGGTGAGCTTATAGGACAAAGTAGAACTGATCCTTAGTGTTTCTGAAACTGTACATCTCGATAGGAACAGACAACCTCATCTTTTTTCTGAAGAGTAATAGTTTGGTTTGAACCACCAATCTTGCAGTGGTTAGAAGTCCAACACTTAACCCTCTACACTCTAGGGCCCTTTTATAATAAGATAGTCCTTCTATAATTATTACAAGTAATAAATGCCCTAAAATAAAGCTCTTATTACTTTTAAGGTTGGACGGATGGAAATCAAATGCATTTTAGATTTCCCTCCACCTCAGCCTAGCTGCTTTGTTGAGGTAATCCAGGTGAAGCCCAGGGAAAATTTGGAGCGGGATGTGACTAAAGCTCAGCCTATTTCTCAGACCCACCCAGCAAGAGCTAATGGGCTTAACCATTAGGGGGCTTGGCATTGGCATCGCTGATAAAGTTGAGCAATCATGTTGGTTTTACTGTACAGAAACCTGAATCTTCATCCAAATTCAACTACTTGATTAACTTCCTTTTTTAAAATAGAAGTTTAATTTTTAAAAGTTGGGTGTTTCTTCTCTCTCTCTCTCTCTGTCTCTGTGTCTGTCTCTGTCTGCAGCTGTCTTGGCACTATCTTAGTCCAGCCTGGGCAGGAAGTATCTGAGTCAGAGACAGGGTGAAACCGTTTTTCTGGGGCTGTTCCCAGGACTCTAACAAGGATAGTCTCTCCTGGAGCTTTGCACCATTTCCAGAATAGCTCGCAGTGCCCAGAGGATGTGTGTAACAGGATTCAACCCAAACAGGCCTTCAATCCTCCTTTCCTCGGCTGTACTTGACAAAATATGAGTCATCTGCATGGGTTTTGAACTCTTCAGCATCCTCAGTAAAGAAGTTCTCAGAGCCCTCCTAACTCCACCCTCTTGGGAAGGGGAATAAACAGTGGCCAAAAGGCAGAGAGATTGGGTTGTGTCTAAACAGATAATTTTGCAAGATATTTTTAGATCATTAGGACAGTTGTCTACATAAAAATAAAAACATGAGAGGAAAAGGTAAGTGCTAAATTTGGGAGGTAAAATTTGGCTCACCTGTCTAATTTTTCACTTGCCTTAAGAGTGGTATAGCTACGGCTCATTCTCTTTCCCCTCATTTCTCTTCCTCTCTTTTTTTCTTTTTAATTGTTCCTCTTTTTTCTTGCACACTTTCTTCCTCTGCTTCATATTCTCCCCTGACCCCCATTCTCTTTCTTTTTCTTCCCCCTTACATCGGCATGGTGGAGACTGGTAGTGATGTTTATCTGAGGGAGTCATACCACTCAGTCCTTTTCTTGTATAGAGTTCTATCCTATTTCTATCTAAATAAAGAAACACGGAAGAGGGCTGTGGCTTAAAGTGAACTTATTTCAAGATGAACACAATAAGTTTTTTCTCCAGATTCAACTTTAGACAAGCATTATCTGTTGGGAACCATGAAACAACCCAACAGAGCTGACACAGTGACGCAAAATGGTGTGCTGCAGAGGAAATTCTATTGGCGATGCAATTCACCGGGCCCTTATCCAAATCTCACTTTGCACATTTATGAGCTGTGTGATTTAGAGCAGTTTCTTGCACTCCCTGAACCTAAGTTTCTTAATTAACATGAACAACAGAGTGCTTATGAGGGTTAGCATGAATAAAATTGCCTTACACAAAATCAATATTATATCATTTACCTAAATTGTGACGTTAAGCATACAATCTGCCCTAAATTGTAGATACTAAGTTATACAAAACAGAATAAAAACAAATCTAAAATTACCATATTGAAAAATCCATGATCATAGCTTAGTATCTAGTGCCCAATCTTAGTTTTTAATAAACTCATAACAAACATATTTAAGTAATTGTTCATTTAAAATGTTATAGCTAAATCACATCTTTGAAAGTGTGAGCTAATATCCATCCACAGAGCAATCGTGCGAGAGTCTTATTAAAATGTAAATGTCTAGGTTTATCTAAGAACTCGCATTCTTAGAAAGTAAATTTTGCAATTTTAGTTGTCGTGGCCATTAGGTGGCTTCAAGCAAATTCCAATTCACAGCAGCTTGTACAACAGAACCAAACACTGAAGCGATCCTCACAATCAATCAATCTATATTGGAGCCTACATTATCACCACTTCATCGATTCACCTCATTGAGGGTCTTCCCCCTTTGCTGACACTCTGCTTTACCAGATCCCTCCAGTTAACCTATCTAAAGTACCTGGGCAAAACCTAGTCATCTTCATTTTTAAGGAGCCTGATGTTCTCCTGGTAGTCCATTGCATACCCGATGTTCTTCAACACCACCACCATTTTCAGGCACCAATTTTTCTGCACTCTTCCTTGGAATGGACCAGTTTTTACATGCATATGAGGTGATCAAAAATACTTTGACTTGAGCCAAGTGCACATCTTTTCTCTTTAACACCTTCAAGAGGTCTGTTGCAGCAAAAGGTTCCCAATGGAATGCCCTTTGACTTCTTTACTGCTGCTTCCGAGAGCGCATGTTGCAGATCCAAGTAAAATTAAATCGCTGGCCGCTTCAATGTGGTAGCATTTATCATGGTGTGACTTATTGTCTTGCTGTTAAGATCATCGTTTTCTTTATGCTGGGGCGTAAGTCACCCTGAAAGCTGTCATCTTAGATACTCATCAATGTGTGCCCAGGTCCTCTTTGCTTTCAGCAAACACACATTGTACCATCTGCATATGGCAGGTTGTGAATTTGTTTCCTCCTATTTTTTCCTGACAGTTTCCTCTTTACGTAAGTCCAGCTTTTCAAATTATTTTCTCAGCATGCAGATTGAAAAGATATAGTGAAAGGATACCACTCTGATGCACACCATTCCAAATTTTAATACTATGTGGTTTATATAATATTCCCTTGTTCTCTTTGAGTAGCTGACATTTAGTTTATGTACAAGTTCTGCACGAACACTATTAAGTGGTCTGGAGTTCCCATCTTTCAAACTGTTATCTGTAACATTATAGTCACTATTGTCACTTTTACCCTATAAGAATACTAAAATTAAAAGGTAAGTGATAGAACATAGCTGTGTTAGTCTGGGTACATTAGAGAAACAAATCCACATAAATTCATATGGATAAGAGAGAGTTTTATATAAAGGTAAGTGCACATGAAGAAAACATTCCAACCCAGTGCTGTTTAAGCCCACAAGTCCAACATTAGCCCATGTCAAACATTAGCCCATATGTCTAAAGCTGAGTCAGTGAACGTGTAAGCATCTCAGCATTGGCAGGGGTCTCCACACAGCTGCTCCACCACCCAGGGCTGCATTGGGGTAGGTCCATGTGGCTTCTCCTCAGGGATATCTTGCAGGAAGTGAGCCTTGCCAGCTGAAACAGGGAACTGGCTAAGGCAACTGCACCCTGGTCCAACCAACACAAAGCAAGAGACCTGAGAACTGTCCTTCAATTAACCCCATATGTGTTTATCAACCAGGTTGGCACAATAAACTAACTATATCAAGAGCAGTTCCAATTTCTTCTGTGTATGAACGCCATCCCTTCTGCTCAGTGACTGTGAAATCTTGGGAAAGAACTTTTACTTATCACAATGGCTTAGCTTCTCATCTAGATGTAAGGTTCTACCCTATACAATTGCTGAAAGGAACTATATTTGTGGTGGTTAGTCTTGTTGATCTATTTTGCTAAGCTTTAGTACTCAGCTATTTATTAAAAGCCTGATCTGGGTGTGACTGGGAAGGTGCTGTGTGCATGTGGTCAGTAGTTATAACAAGGTGACTTGAAGGAAAAGAGATCATCCTTGTCAATGAGCATGATTTCATGCAACCAGTTGAAGACAAACAGTGAGGTTTCCCATACAAGAAAATATTCTTCCTCGAGAGCACAACATAGAAGCCTAAATACCAACATGTACATATGTAAATATATTTATGATTATGGGGGCAATAGACCTATGTGCATATATTTATAGGTTCAGTAGTAGGGTAGCAGGTGGACATTGGGCCTCCTCGCGCACACTCCCTCAATACAATAGCACCTTGCTCAGCTAAACGGTCATTCCATGATACCCACTTTCCCAGCATGATTGCTGAAGACAGACATGTGCATAAGCAAACATGGTGAAGAAAGCTGATGGTGCCCGGCTATCAAAAATATATAGCCTCTGGAGTCTTAAAGGCTTGAAGGCAAACAAGCAGCCATCTATCTCAGAAACAACAAAGCCCACAGATAAGAAGCACACAGCCTAAGTGAATACAAGGTGTTGAAGTGAATTCAAGGTGCAGACGCCAAAGAACAAAAACCATCATTGTGTGATCACCTTCCCCACGTAAACACTGAAGATCAACGTGTGCATAAGTAAGTGTGGTGAAGAAGGCTGATGGTGCCAGGCTATTGAGAGATATAGTGTCTGGGGACTTAAAGGCTTGAAAGTAAACAAGCAGCCATCTAGCCCAGAAGCAACAAAGCCCACATGGAAGCAGCACACCAACATGTGTGATCATGAAGGGCCGAGGGGACCAGATTTCAAACAACAAAGGTGAGGGGGAATAAAACATCACCGTGAATGAGGGGAGTGTGTGATGGGAACCAATGCCCATCTGTAGACAGCTGGATATTCCTTGCAGAGGGGTAGTGGAGAGGAGATGAGTCACTCAGGGTTCAGTGTAGCAACAATGAAACTCAAAACCTTCCTCTAGTTCTTGAATGCTTCCTCCCCCCAATTATCATGATCTCAATTCTATCTTGAGGACCTGGTTATACCAGAGGATGCACAGCAGTGCAGTAGGGATCTGGAAACACAGGGAATCTAGGACAGATGAACCCCTTGGGACCAGCGGTGCAAGTGGCAACACTGGAAGGGAAAGGGGTGTTTAAAGGGGGAACTAATCTCGGGGATCTACATGTAACCTCCTCTCTGGGGGATGGGCAACAGGAAAGTGGGGGAGGGGAGACGTGAGGCAGTGTAAGATAGGATAGAGTAATAATTTATAAGTTATTAAGGGTTTGTGGGGGATTGGGGAGTGGGGAGGGAGGGGGAGGGAAAAAAGGAACATGAGCTGATTCCAACAACTCAAGTAGAAGGCGAATATTGAGAATGATGCGGGCAACGAATGTATAAGGGTGCTTTACTCAATTGATGTATGTATGGAGTGTGATAAGAGTTGTATGCGCTCCAATAAAATGATTTATTAAAATAAAAGAGCACAACATTAAATCCTGTGTGAATTTCTAGATTTCTGACAGACCCAATATATTTCAGATTGCCACTCTCCATAAGAAAGCCAACTTTAATATTTTTTATTAAAAGATAATTTTATTGGGGTTCTTACAATTCTTAGAACAATCCATACTTCAGTTGTATCAAGCACATTTGTACATAAGTTGCCATCATTCTTTTCTAGATATTTACCTCCTATAGATCCCTTGGTTATCAGCTCCTCTTTTTTCTGCCCCCACCAACCTCATGACTCCACAATAGATTATAAATTATTATTATTTTCATATGTTACACCAACCACTGTCTTCCTTCCCCCATGGTTTCTGTTGTTCCTCTCCCTGGAGGAGGTGTGTGTGGTTATGTTTCTATCACTGTGATTGTTTCCCCCTTCCTCCCCTCCCTTCCTCTTCCCATTACCCTTCTAGTTTCACTCTTCTCATTCCTGTTCCTGGATTCCATGTAAGTCCATTTTTAATGAGAGGATCTCATAAATTGGAAGTTACAATTAAAAGACAGATTATTTTTCTATCAAGTCTCTGAAGTCCCCTCCTAAATGTATATAATATAAATATATATATATATATATATATATTCCATTTCTCCAGAAAATCCTGACTATTAAGATAACAATTATAGAACTGAAATGTTGGCTGTTATCATTAAAATACAGCTTCATGAAGATTATATACACCTTCTGCTCATATATTGACTGTCTCATTATCCAACATTTCCCGTCTTGGTAAAAAAAAAACAACAAACTTCCTAATCTACTCTTTTTACATCTAGCACTAGCAAATACCTAAGTTCAAGACAAGAGTCGATCTGGCTGTGATAGGTAAGGTTATATGTCAACCTGGATGGTCCATGATTCTCAGCAATTTGGAAGTTATATCATGATGTGATGATATTGTTTTTATACTTTCTGCATTCTGCTGGATCACTTTTATTTGCATTGGGCAGGTAGATGGTTGTCTTCCAGTTTCTTGGCTAGGTAAATGCTTTCCTACTTTCTGGGCATAGATCAGTTAGCATTTTCAGAATTACATGGGTTTTTTGAAGTACCTCAGTTGACTTTCTTTGATTCCCAGGCACCTTTATTATTTATTTAAAAAACTTTTGGCGGGGGGGGGGGGGGGGAGTCCGATGCCTTCCTTGCAGCTTGTACTTCTTTCTTTAATACCATCTGATCTTGATCGTATTACCACCTCCTGATTCGGTTGGCTGAACCCTGACCAATTGTTTTTGTTTCAGCGACTCTGCGTATTGCTTTCATCCGTTGATCCTTCCTGTGTCACTTAACATTTACAACTTGAGGTTTGACATTTTTCTGAATACCTTTGAGTATGAGAAATGCCAAATGTGTTATTTGTTTTTATTTTATTACTCCATGCCTTTGTATGCTTTATTGTAATACTTTACTTGGTTTCTTGTGCTATTCTTTTAAGCTTTCTATTCAGTTCTTATGCTTACTCATTTATGTTACTCACTTTAGCGACTCTAAATTCAAGAGTAAGATTCATGGCATCCACTTTAATCTTTTCCTGTTCTCTTAAGGTCTCTATCTTTCTTTATGCATGATTCCCTTGATGTTGTCTCATAAGTCATCTTGAGATCTCTAAATTCAACTGTCATATATTTGAAGTAATATTTTTGTTCTCATAAACTTGTTTTAATATTTTCATTTTCAACTTGAGCTTGAATGTGACCAATTAATGTTTTTTTCCAACATTGGCCCTGGCCTTGGCATGACTAGAAATATTGAACATCTCCATAGTTCCTTTCCACAAATAAAATCAATTTGATTACTGTGTATTCTGTATGACAAGGTTCATGTATATAAGTCACTTTAGTTATTTGAACATTGCTATGATTCTGGAAATTACATCCATGATATTTCAAATATTAGCAGGTGACAGTGACACTTGTAGATGAAAATATATTATGGAGAAGGACCTGGGAATTTATTTCTAAGCAAATTGGCCAGTGAATAGCTTATCAATAGCAGAAGAACATTGCCTACTATTATGCCTGCTATTGTGTCTAATATATTGCCTTCTAAGGTGAGCCTTCTCGTTGGAGGGCACTCAAAGAAAATTGGGGGAAAGCTGCCTACAGTAGACAACATCTTCTTGTATAATCATTTGCTGATAGGGTACAATTCAAAACAAGAAGAAAGAGTTGCAATCATCCATTAATAATTGGAAAGTGGAATTTGCAAAATATGAATTTAGGATATGTCAACTTGTCAAAATTAAATAGAACAAAGAATGGTCCACATGTAGGTACTAGTGAAGTGAAATGAGCTGTTATTGGTCATTTTGAATCAGATAATCATATGGCCTACTGTGCCCCAAGTGGCAAATTAAAGAATGGTGTCACTTTCATTGTCATAAACCAACCAACAAACACACAAAAGCATTTCAAGATCTATCTTGAAGTATAATGCTGTCAGTGATAGGAAAATATCTATTTATCTAAAAGGAAGACCAATAATATAATGAAGGTCTTTTCCAAAGTACTCAACAACCACTAATGCCAAACATGAAGATTTTTATAAGCTTCTACAATTTGAAATTTATCATGCACACAATTAAGATGATATTCACTGTTGATCAGATTGTGAATGTTGGAAATACAGAAGAAGGATAAGAAATCGAAGAATATGGTCTTGGTCATAGATATTAAATCATTGCTACAATGTTCTATTATTAAAACATGATAGAATATTGTAAGACCAACAAGTTGTTCAACGTTATAACAACATGGAAACCGCCAATGACAGACGCATGGTAGCTGCATATCGCCAGAAATTGAACATGAATCTACCATAACCTATTATTGTTCCGATGCTGTTGCTAACCAAACGTTGGGAGGTTGGACTCCGTACAGATACGCCTCAGAAGAAAAGGAATCCACTCTTGAAAAACAAGTTGACTCAATGGCAACTGGTTGACTGTGCATAGATGTGAGGTCATCTGCATCACCATTTTCATTCTCCTGACTCTCTCATGAGAGAATCAGCTCATTTGTGTAATGAATTTATGGCACACACCGATGAGCTTTTCCACTGTAAACTGGAATCTATGTCTATGAAAAAAAGCAATATAAAACTCATATCTCCAATGCCCTTTTCCTCCTTTACCAGATCCTCTGTTTCTGTACAGAAAGACTGATGTGCTTCTTTGCTGCTCAATTTATTTGGATCTCATAATCTTATTTTATTGCTTGGGTTTGCTCAATATGCCTTAGGAGTTTTGCTCATACTTTCATCACTGTGTTTTCAGTGCTATGAAAAGTTGTCAGACTAAGGAAAATAAGACCTGAGCTATAACATTACAGGATAATAGCTATGGATACAGCCTTTAAGCCTCCTGGGCCTCAATTTCCTCTTGGGTTATAGAGCTCAATCTTACCTAGCTCACTGTTGTTAAAAGATAGTGGCAGCAGGGCACATCATAAAGTTTAAAGTTCTGTAAAAACTTGAGTTATCTGATTTGTAAGGCCTTCACATATTCTGAAGTCTCTGGATGACATGTAGCTGTAACAAAAAAGGGGTGGGGGTGGATCCCAGTCCATTTAAAGGCACATTTGATGTCACCCATTTAAAGCACTCTCACAGTTTTACTTTGATGTTCATGGTGTCACCATAAATTGGAGTCTATTCACACACATTGTTGGTTTCTGGTTTAGGCAGATTTAATCATAAAAATCTGAGATGGAGGAACTGTATTGATATAACAATATTTTTCATGAAAAGAATCATACTAGAAATTGTCATAAAGACAAATTAACAAAAATATTAATCTATTGTATATGAAACTGTGGCAAAATAAAGAGACATAGAATGAGAATTATTAGAGCAGAAGCTGTGGGAGCTTGGAGATTTCTCTCCTCTAGCAGGGACCAGCAGAAGTTGCTCAGGAAGACCTTAAGTTCTTCGACATTGGTTTTGGGTGTGACCTTGGCTAAGATATTCTTCCTCTGAGCCCTTATCCAGTGGTGGCTGATGTTTAACAGATATCTCTGGAAAAAATGCACGTGTATATGAATGCAAATTAATTATTAATTTACTGATATAAAGAATATGCAGCACATGTATCATAAGTAACAATAAATATTTAATCATCTTTGTTATAAATTCCACGTAACAAATTTCTTCTCCTAGATGGCTGTTATTGATTTCTACTGAACCCTTGGGTGTTGAGGGATTTCACTTCCATTCCGATTTTACTGTGGGCTGTATCAGAAAAGTGCAGCGGATTTTTTAAAAAGATTTTATTAGGGGCTCATACAACTCTTATCACAATCCATACATATACATACATCAATTGTGTCCAGCACATCTGTACATTCTTTGCCCTCATCATTTTCAAAGCATTTGCTCTCCACTTAAGCCCTTTGCATCAGGTCCTCTTTTTTCCCCTCCCTCATGAGCCCTTGATAATTTATAAATTATTATTCTGTCATATCTTGCCCTATCTGGTGTCTTCCTTCACCCACTTTTCTGTTGTCCATTCCCCAGGGAGGACGTCACATGTAGATCCTTGTAATCGGATTTTATCAACTTGTAAGTGGATTTGATAAATTGCCTTTCTACGCTGAATGAGAAAATGATGTGATTGTTCTTTTATAAAGGTTTGGGAAAGTTGTATTTTCCTTTCATAAATAATAGTGATTGCTTTTTTTAATGTTTAACCATCTTTGCATACATGGTATGAATTAAATTTTGGCAGGCTGTATTTTTTTCTATTCTATGTGCTATGAATTCTATAGGCTAAACATTACTAAAGAATGTTTGCATCTATATTCATTGTGGATATTGATCTTTGCTTGACTTTCAACTTCGGGTCATGTTGGCATCATAAAATGGGTTTGGTGTATTCCTTCCTGTTCCATATTGTGGCATAGTTTGACTAGAATTCATATCAATACTTATCAGAATGCTTAACTAGTAGAGTTTTCCTAGAAAGTGCTTCCACAGTTGTAGGTTTTCAAATTTGGAAGAGTATAATGCCTTCTAATATGTGTTATATTGTGATGACATCCACCTTTTTACTTATTTATGTTATTTTCTTCTCCTATTCATCAATCTGATCACGAGCCTATCCATTTCATTGGTCCTTTAAAGAACAACAAATCATTGATTCTTTGTATTGATTTCCTTCTTCTTGTTCCATCCATTTATAACTAATTGTTACTGTGTCCTTTTATAGGGGGACTGTGGATATCTTTTGCTACTTTTCATCTATTTGTTCAAGTTATAAAGTAAATGTGTTGACTTTAGACCACTTTTAATTCATTTTTTCATGGTGCACATTTATTGCTATAAATTTCCTCTTATTACTGCTTTACTGAGTCTGAAAGATTTAGGCATGTTATGTTTTCATTTCTGTTTCAATCTGGAACATTTTGTATTTTTCTCACCAATGTAAGATGTTGTACAGAGACTTAGTGAACTATCTTACATCAATCAATCGTGGTATTGCACAAAACCATGCTCCTGAGCCTCCGAGCCCACTGACTCATTCCCTCAAGGTGTTTGGTTAGGTCTGAGAAGGTTTCATAACCTTGTCTCTACATAAACAAATATACTCAAACCTACTTATGTTTATTCCTACTTTCATGCCCGCACATGTATAGCCATTGTGCCTATAGAAGCATCTACTTGTGGATCAAAGTTATTGGAGAATTTTCTATATATAAGTATTTGCCATACTTTCTATTTTTCTTACATACCTCCCAGCGTCTTCCCTTGCTATTTCTATTTCACATTTGATTTATTCTATAACCCATTTAATTTTAAGTAGGGTGGTATTCCTTCTTCATGTATTATTTTTCCCCTTGGCCTTATGTTACTGATTTATAATTTCATAGCATTGGGACCAAAGAAGATGCTTTCTACTTGTGGTAATAATTTTTTTAGAAGAATTAATAAAAGATTAGTCCCAAGGGCTTAAAGATTAAAGGTGACCCAAATATCCAACACTTCTAAGATGCTACTCTGCTCCATATTTCCCATTTCTTCCCTTCAGTATCTTCCTTCATCTTATATGATTTGCTGCAACATTTCACAGAAACCCATGAAATTTGAGGAAATGTCTCAGGTGATGGCGGGTGCTATTCACTCCAGAATCTGAAGGTCAAAGGTAAGCAAAAAAAACCCAAAAACATCACAGTGGATTGTTTCTCGGCCTTTTGGCTAAGATGAAGTGTAGTATCTATTCTTATCAGTTTAATGTCTGATACGTCCTCTATCCGAGGACAATATATTAAATGGATTTTTGGAGCAGGGAGTTGTAATAGGAGCTTGCTCCGTCCACTCCATGTATCAACCTCGTATTGCAGTACTTCCAGGAACAGTGCTCCCCCTCGGGGGAATCTTAAAAACAAAAGAAAAAAGTCACAGTGGATCTTCTTGCTTCTAAAAACTACAGGCAGTAAATACAGGCATCACTTACCAGGCGAGAGGATGTGTGTTAGAACCATACAGTAGTACCATGATATAATACCCATCCGAGAAAACAAAAGATGTCTTTAAATCACACCCTCTATTAAGGTAGAGGGAAAGAATCCACCAAGGAAACAAGGTGTATAGCTTGCACCACATTGTCTACTAAGGATAGGTCTCAATCTGACCCTAATCTTATCCATTATTTGTTTAGAGAATTCTATCTAAATGGTGACTATATCTACAGGTGATTGAGTCCAGAACTACAATATGTCACATTAGAACTTGTGGGTAGCAGAAGCATATTAATTTACTATAACTCAAATTACCATTGTCTGCCATCTTGTTATACTGTGTTGGCTTGTGTGTTGCTGTGATGTTGAAGGTTATTTCACTGGTATTGCAAATACTGGCAGGGCCACCCAAAGAGACTATCGTCTTTTGTGGGGATTCCAGACTAAAAACAGACACGAAAGAAGGAATTAGGGGCCCACTGCTGAGGAATTAGCCACTGAAAATCTTATGGATAGCATAGAAATGTTGCCAGATACTGAAAACTTGAAAAATAGCAGAATAACATTGTCATAAATGGTGACAGAAGATGAGCCCCTCAGGTCATATGGAACTCAAAATATGACTAAGCAAGAGCTGCCTTCTCAGAGTAGGGGCAACCCTAATGAGGATGGAGGAAAGCGTGTCAGGAGTGAAGCCTTCAGTATCTTCATTTTCTGATAGAAACAAATGAGAAGAAACAGCTGAAAATGCTATTAAAAATCAGAACATGCGTTCAGTGTAGCAACGATGAAACATACAACTTTTCTCTAATTCTTAAATGCTTCCTCCCCTCCACTATCATGATCCCAATTCTACCTTATAATTCTGGCTAGACCATAGGATGTACACTGCTACAGATAGGAACTGGAAACACAGGGATTCCAGGGCAGATGAACCCTTCAGGACCACTGGTGAGAGTGGTGATACCTGGAGGGTTGAGGGAAGGTGGATAGAAAGGGGGAACCGATTACAAGGATCTACATATAACCTCCTCTCTAGGGGACAGACAACAGAAAAGTGGGTGAAGAGAGATATCGGGCAGTGTAAGATATGACAAAATAGTAATAATTTATAAATTATCAAGGGTTCATGAGGGAGGGAGAGTGGGGAGGGAAGGGGATAAAATGAGGAGCTGATACCAAGGATTTTAGTAGAGAGAAAATATTTTGAGAATGATGAATGCAACGAATGTACAAATGTGCTCGACACAATTGAAGTATGTATGGATTGTGATAAGCCCCCAATAAAATGATTTTTTTAAAATTCATAACATGAAATAAATGAAATCTAAATCTAGGGAAACTGGAAGTTACAAAACTGAAATGAAATGCATAAAGATCAACATTCTAGGCATTAGTAAGCTGAAATGGACTGCTATTGGCTATTTTGAAACAGAAAATCATAGGGTGTGCTATGCCAAGAACAACAGATTCAAGAGCAAAGGTACTGCACTCATCAGGAAGGACATTTTTAGGTCTATCTGGAAGTACACTTCTGTCTGTGATAGGATAATATATATTTGCATACAAGGAAATGCAATTAATAAAACTATTCAAATTTATGTACCAACCACTAAAATTAGTTAGGCAAAATTGAAGAATTCTACCATTTCAGTTTAAATCTGATCAAACAATCCAATTCAATCAAGAACATTGATAATAATTGGCAATTGAAATGAAAAGGTTGGAAACAAAGTGAAAAGAAGAGTAACTGGAAAATATTGATTGGTGATAGAAATGAAGCTGGCGATCACGTGATAGAATTTTGCAAGACAAATGACTTCTTCATTGTCAAAGTCTTTTTTCATCAATGCAAACAGTGGTTATGTATGTGGTTGTGTCCAGAAGGAATGCCCAGGAATCAATTTGACTACATCTGTGGGGCGAGACTATGGAGAAACTCAATAACAGCAGCTAAAATCTCGTCAAAGGCTGACTCTGGAACACACTATCAATTGCTCGTCCGTAAATGTAGGTTGAAACTGAAGACAATGAAAGCAGGTAGCTGCTTTTTTAAATCGACACTGTGATAGTTAGGTTTTGTATCAATTTGACTGCGCCAGGCTTCTCAGTAGTTTGGTAGTTGGGACTTCCCTGTGATATGCTCTAACACAATATAATCAACTGCAGGAGTTGATTTACTGTGAGAAGTCTAGCAGTGGTGGAAGATTAGGGTGGAATACAATCCCTTACTTAGGCCGACATTCTTAATGATATTTCCTCAGAGCGTGGTCTACTTCATAAGATACTGTGTAATGATCCTTTGCTCGTCCTCCTTTTCTGGATCTTGCACCTGGCTCATCAACTTCCAGCTCTTTGGACTCGATCCAATGGTCTGCCCTATTGCCTGCCAAACCTGGGAGCCATCTGAGTAGCTGATGTTGAATTCAGCCACCTCTCCATCTACCACCTGTGTTCTTCCTGTGTTCTCTTGTTTCTCTTTCTCTTGTTCCTCCAGCTTTATGTCTGATCCATGGATTACAACCAGATTGGATTTACCTGCATCTACAGCTGTGAGAGCCACTTCCTTGATATAAATTTATATATAAATCACTGGCTTTGATAGTCTAGAAATCCAACATAACAAGGGCTTTTCTGAATTCAGCCTGCTTTGGGTTGTGCCATGCTGCATCTTGATTCTTATACAGTAACAGATTTCTTGAAAATTGCCGTTTCTAGTCTGTAAAACTAGGGATCATATGCATTTGATCATATGTATACCAAAGCTGTCTGTGGTGTGATAGAATAGGGATGCTATAAATTCTTAGACATCACAGTAGATTTTGACTCATATGGAAAATGATAGATTATTACCCAATCAGAAAATAAATGCACTTTTCTGTTCTTTGAAAGACACATTTCTACAGTTGTCGGAAGTCTGCTCTTAAAGAAAAATCTCAGAAAAAATATGGCTCTCACATTGTACCAGGCAACCTAACACACCAATAGTAGCTTAAAAATCATTTTAGAATGCTACTCCCCTTATCCTTTCTTTACATTTTCTGCAGATTTTCTATTTATTCTCTTTTGTAAATTTTCAATAGTTAAGATTAATCTCATAAATTAAAAATGGAATTATATGATGCTCATGAATTATTCTTTAAGCATACAACCCTTATGGGTAGATTTTGAGGGTCAGAGTGGTGGTAATAATGGATAGATGTGTACTATAACCCCAAAATAATTAATACCAGGTATTTTATTATATTGTCTTATAGGAATCTAAATAGGCAATGCTCTTTTTCATTAGAGTCCAGTCCAGATCCTCAACCCATGGAGAAAGACACAGCACATACAAGGACAATCCAAAGGGGGCCAGCTCATCTCACTGCCAGTAGCAAAGCTAAAATGCAGACTCTCGGTCTGAAACATGGACCTGGGGCTTTGTGAACCGCATCAAGGGGGGCAGTAGTGACAAGGACTATTAGGACATCTCTCTCTCATGCATTTCGTTAAAGATTTGGACAATAAGGTCATAGATTGCCCTATAGTCCAAGTTAATGGTCCAGTCGAGTTGTTTTTGTGGTTAGTTCCTGGATAATGAGGCTTTGAAAAGTTCTTTATGGCACATTTTTGCAATGACAGCTGTTTGCTGCTTCTTCAGTGGGCACTTGTCAATCCTGGAGAAAGATGGGGCAGAGGGAACTGGAGTTAGATTTAGGATGTTTCCAAATTGGCTCAAATTGGCTAAATACAACCCCAGGAATTGAGAGTTTGCTTCCTATTCAACAGACTCTGCTTAGTTCAGGCATTACCAAGTGGAGATTATGCTCTGTAGAACTGTGCAGGAAAGGGCAAGAATCTGGGAACAAGGCACTAAATTCAACAGAAGCATGGGAAAAGTCTTGATGAGAATGTCTCCTATAATATAGGAATAGAGTGCATGGAGAAATAAGACTGGAATCCTATTGCTTATAGGAGAATGTACCTTACTGTATTTAATATTATATATCCATGACTGTCGTTTTGTCAGACTCTGGTAGCCAGACTCTGGTAGCTTGTGTGTTTCTGTGAGGTTGGAAGCTATGTATGTCATTGGTATTTCAAATGCCAGCAGCCCCCCACCCCCAAATGAACAGGCTTCTGCAGAAATTCCAGACTACAAAAAAGGGTTCAGTTGCCTACTTGAGAGGAAGTTACCACTGAAAATTGTACGTAAAGCATGGAAACATTGTCAGATACTGAAAGCCTAATCAGTAGAGCAGAACATTGTCAGAGATAGTGCCAGATGATGGGCCCTTTGACCCAGAGGCATGCAAAATGTCACTCAGGAGGAGCCGCTTTCTCAAGAGAGTCAACTTGGTGACATGAACGGAGAAAAGCTCATGAGAGTGAAGCCTTCTAGACCTTGATTTGGTGCCGGGCACAGCTCAGAAAATGACATGGTTTACTATGGCAAAATCAAGAGGAATGGTGGTCATTTTCTAAGGGCATTTCAAGATCCAGTTTGAAGTACAATGCTGTCTGTGATGGGATTATATCTACTCAAAGAAATTCAATCAATAAAATTATTATTCAAGTTTATGCACCACCACCAAAAGCTAGGGATGAAGGAATTGAAGAATTTTACCACTGCCTTCAGTTGGAAATTGATCAATCAATATGCCTTGATAATTATTTGCAATTACAATGTGAAGCTTGGAAACCAAGAGGAAGGAATAGTGCAGGGAAATATAGCCTTGATAATGGGACTAAAACTAGGGATCATGATAGAATTTTTAAACACCAAAGACTTACTCATCTAAAATATTTTTATTCAACAACACAAATGGCGACTACAGATTTCTCCAGATGGAATACCCAGAAATAAAATTGGCTACATCTGTGTGAACTGACAGTTGAGAAGCTCAACATCATCAACAGCTAAAATCAGGCCATAAGCCGACTATCCATTGCTCACATATAAATTCAAGTTGAAACTGAAGAAAATTAAAACAAGTCCACACAGCCAAATTAAAACCTTGAGTATAGCCCATCCTAATGATCAGAGCATCTCAGGGACAGACTTTCTGCATTGAATACTAATGAAAGAGGACCTGATGAGTTGTGGGAAGACATCAAGCCCATCATTCATAAAGAAAGCAAAAAATCCCAAATCATTGTAAAAACATGAAAAAAGCAAAATGGCTGCCAGGAGAAACTCTGAAACTTGTTCTTAGTCATATAGTAGCTAAAGCAAATGGAAGAAAGGGTGAAGTCAAAGAATGGAATAGAAATTTTCAAAGGGCAGCTTGAGAAGAAAAAAATAAAATATTGTAATGAAATGTTCAATGACAAGAGTGAGGAAACTAAACTTCCTCTTTAGCACATTCTGTTTATCTTAAACTGAAAGAACTTAAGAAAAAGAATTCAAGCCTCCAGGTGACTATGGGAAGATTCTATGTGCAAATATTGAGTGATGCAGGAAGCATCCAAAGAACACACAGAGTCACTGTACCAAAAAGAACTAGTCATTATTCCCCCATTCCGCCATTTCAGGAGGTGTCAGATGAACAAGAACCAATGGTATTAAAAGATCTTCAAGCTGCACTGAAAGCATTAGCCCAAACCATGTCTCCAGGAATTGACGCAATACCAACAAGCCTATGAAATACTTGAAACGCTTACTTTTTGATACCAGGAAATTTGGAAGAAAGTCAATTTATTAAAATTGATGCACATTTGTACCCATTCCAAAGAAAGTTGATCCAGTAAAATGCTCAAATTATACAATATCATTAATGTCCCATGCAAGGAGAATTTTGCTGAGGATCACACAAAGTGCTTGCAGCAGCACATTGGACAAAGAAGAGGGAGAGAGTGGAGCTGGATTCAGAAGACAATGTGGAGTAAGGAATATCGTTTCTGATACCATATGGATCTTGGCTGAAAGCAGAGAATACCGGAAATATGTTTGCTTGTGTTTTATTGATTATGCAAAAGCATTTGGCTGTGTGGCTCATAACAAAATATGAATAGGCTGTGGAGAACTGGGTGAGGGAGATGTCAGATGGTGTAAGATATGATAAAATAATAATTATTTATAAATTATCAAGGGTTCATGGGGAGGGGGGAGGGGCGAGGGAGGGGGAAAAATGAGGAGCAGATACCAAGTTCTCAAGTAGAAAGCAGGTTTATTTGAGAATGATGATGGCAACCTACGTACAAATGTGCTGGACATAAATGATGTATGTACGGATTGTGAAAAGAGTTGTATGAGCACCTAATAAAATGAGTAAAAAAAAAAATGAATGGGTATTCCAGAGTGCTTTATTGTGCCCATGCAGATCTTGTGCATGGATCAAAAGCAGCTGTGCAAACAGACTATGAAAATGTCGCATGATTTCAAATCAGGAAAGGTGGATACCAGGGATGTATTTTCTTATCGAGTTTTTTCCAGCTCTTTGCTGGGCACATAAACAGAGAATTTGGATTTTGTTAAAAGAGTGGGCACCCTCTAAAATTGGAGAAGGCTTTTTAAGAACCTGTGATAAAGAGATGGTACAACTTTCTTGCTAAAATGAGTAGGATTTGAAGCACTCACTGAAAAGATCAAGCATTGAAGCCCTACCTGTGTAAAGAAGAACAAAATCCCCACAACAGAACCAATAGGTAACATCACGATAAATGGGGAAAAGGTTGAAGTCAAATATTTCGTTTTGCTTGGACTCACCATCAATGACCATGGAAGCAGCAGTCATGAGATCAAAGGACAGGTTGCATTGGGTAAATCTGTAGTAGAAGATCTCTTTAGAGTACTGGACAGCAAGGGTGTTACTTCGTGCCTGATCCAAGCCATGATATTTTCCATTGCCGCATAGGTGTGTGAAAGTTGGACTTTGAATGAAGAAGACTGAAGAAGAATTGATGTGTTTGAATTGTGGTGCTAAAAAAGAATATTGAAAGTATCAGGCACTGTCAAAGGACAAAACAAATCCAGGGATACATATGGTACCCAAATAAAAAGGAGGGGGTAGAAAGAAAAAATTTAAAAAGAAATGAGTAGCAGGGGAACAGGGCACTAACCCATCCAAGAGGAGGCTATTGTTTATATCTCCACAAGGAAAGAGGGACCGAAGTTCAACCAGGTGCTCCAAGATGTGAAGGCAACATACCAGCAAGAAGCAGGGAATCAATAGATAGGACTGAGAGGACAGCCCCAATCCCAACTACATGGACAGCCCTCCCTCCCCCCAGAAGAATTTACTTCAGAGGACAGCACTGAAGCTACAGCTCAGGGAGAGGGACATGTCTGATCAGAGCACGCAAGAACAAATGGAGGGGGAAGAGAGAGTGGAGGACACCCTGGCCCACCAAGCCTTGAGGACGATGTTCCTGTTCAGAGCAGTCAATGCACAGAAAGGACCATATGGCCAGCTGCACTAGGAGACACGTCATCCCTCACTGATACATAGTCCTACAGGGGACAATTCTGGAGATACAGTGTGGGAATGACACTCAAACTGACCCCACCACACCTAGGCAAAACACTAAGGGCATGCAACAGAACAGCAAGAGGAACAGAGCAACAAAGTCTGCAGGAAATACCAAAAATCAACTTTGGGCCAGAGCGTGGGTCTCCATCAGACTTCACTGGAAAACATTCCTAAAGGTCATCAAACAGACTTTGAACTATTTACAGGCTTTTCTTTGTTTGTCATTGGTTTTTGGTTTTTGTTGTTTTGTTTTCTTTTGTTGTTTTGCTTTGCTATTTCTTGCTTTTTTTGTGCATATCATTATCTTTGCAGGTCTATCTAGATAAGATAGGTGGGATAAACAATCTGGAGGAGAAAACAATGGAATCAATGGCTCCAGGGAAACATGGGAGAGGGGGAGGTGGGGGAAGGAAGTAGGTGTTAACAAACCCAGGGACAAGGGAACAATCCAAAGTCAGTGGTGAGAAGAGTATAGGATGCCTGGTAGGGCTGGATCAAGGGCAATGTAACTGGGAGGAATTACTGAAATCCAAATGAAGGCTGAGCATGATAGTGAGACAGAGGAAAGTAAAAGGAAATAGAGGAAAGAACTAGGAGGCAATGGGCATTTATAAAGGTTTAAATACCATCATGTAAATATGTAATATATTTATATATAATTATGGGGAAATAGATGCATGTATACCTATTTATAGGTTTAGTATTAAGCTAGCAGATGGACATTGGGCCTCTACTCAAGTACTCGCGCAATGCAAGAACACTTTGTTCTATTAAACTGGCATTTCGTGATGCTTACCTTCCCGAAAGGATCACTGAGGACAAAGCTGGTTCATAAGCAAATGTGGTGAAAGGTGATGGTGCCAGGCTATCAAAAGATACAACATCTGGGGTCTTAAAGGCTTGAAGATAAACAAGCAGCCATCTACTGGTAGCTCAGAAGCAACAAAGCCCACATGGAAGAAGCACACCAGCCTGTGTGATCATGAGGTGTCAATGGGATCAAGTATGAGGCATCAAAGAACAAAAAAATCGTATCTTTGTGAATGAGGGGGAGTGTGGAGTGGAGATCCAAAGCCCATCTGTAGGCAACTGGACATCCACTTACAGAAGGGTTGCGGGGAGGAGATGAACCAGTCAGGGTGTAGGGTAGCAACGATGAATCATACAATTTTCTTCTAGTTCTTAAATGCTTCCTCCCCCGCCCTCCCCACTATCATGATCCCAATTCTTACAAATCCGGGTAGACCAGAGGATGTACCCTGATACAGATAGGAACCGGAAACACAGGGAATCCAGGACAGATAACCCCCCTGAAGACCAATAATGAGAATAGAGATACCATGAGGGTAAGGAGAAGATGGGGTAAGAAGGGGTAACCCATCACAAGGATCTACATATAACCTCCTCCCTGGGGGATAGACAACAGAAAAGTGGATTAAGGGAGACATCAGAGTGTATGAGGCATGACAAAAAATAATAATTTAATAATTATTAAGGGTTCATGAGGGAGGGGGCAGTGGGGAGAGAGAGGGAAAATGAGGAGCTGATATGAAGGGCATAGGTATAATATGTTTTGAGAACAATGATGGCAAGAAATGTACACATGTGCTTGACACAATGGATGGATATATGGATTGTGATGAGTTGTATGAGCCCCCAATAAAGTTATTTTTAGAAGAAAAAAAAAGAAACCTATCGGACTTGGATGAAGTTTGGCCAGAGTGCTTCCGAAGAGAAAGGATGTCAAGACTTCGTCTTTGTGTGTGTGTGTGTGTGTGTGTGTGTGTGATTTCGTCTTATATATGTTGGTCATGTGAGCAGGAGAAACCAGTGAGTGGAAAAGGCTTCCATGCTCGATCAAGTACAGGGTCAGTATTGAAAAAGAAGTCCGTCAACCAGATGGACTGACAACATGTCTGCCGCAATGGGCTCCAACATCAGAACAATTGTGCGGGTGGCAGAGGCGGGGCTGTGTTGCTTAGGGCCACGATGGGCTGGGACCGACTCGATGGCACCTCATGGAAAAGACATGTGATGTGTGTTCGCCCTCTTGCAGTATTGGAAAGTAAGAAAGAGAAAACCATAGTTGAATTAAGTCACCCCGGACATTTCAGTGTTCATGTCTCAAGTAGAATCTGCAGTTCAAGGTTTGCAAAATGTGTTCCACTTACTCAAGCGCCCTCCATGGGTAGGATGAGGGCGGTCAGAGAGGAGGGAGTGTGTGTCCCCTTCTCTTTCAGAGGGGATCCCAGCTGCAGAAGCTCATGTGGTGGACTTTCAGAAATGTTTCATGACGGGCATGGGAAGTGTGAGGATATTTTCTCTAGATTCTGACTCTGCACGGTTTATTTGTTCTCTCTTATTTTTTTTTTGCTTGTTTATTTTTTTGATAATATTTTGCTGAAGCTAATTTCAGAAATTGTTGTGGCGGCACATTGACAGGGAGCTGCCCTAAATCCAATCAAGGTCCAGAAAAGAACCTGTCATGCGGCATCTCAATGCTGACATCAGGTGGCTCCAGGCTGAAAGCAGAGAACATCAGAAACATGTTCCCTTGTGTTCCATTGACCATGTGGACCACGGCAATCCATGGGTAACATCATGAAGACAGGAGTTGCAGGCCACCCAAATCCACTCATGTGGCACCTGTACATTGACCCAGGTGGCGTCATTTGAACTGAACAAAGGACTATCGCATGGTGAAAATTCTAGGCTTTGAAAGAAGAGACTCCTCCGCTTGTTCTGACATCATGTACACTGCCTTGGAATAAATGCTAACTTTCATTTCTTCCACAGACCTCTGGACCCACTTTTATGGCTGGTCCTGCTTTTCTTACCTTATTGCCAGGGTATTGTGAGGCACCTAAACCCTTCATGGCACCTGCCGTTGCTATTAGGCACTGTGGAGCTGGCCCTAACTCCTATCCACCTTCTGTATAAGAGAATGAATCCTTACACAGCACTTACATGCAATGAATGTTCATTTCCAGCTAAACTTGCTTTCATATCGACTCTAACAGCTTGATTCTACATTTTCTCCCTGCCACTCTGTCCCCTAAATATATGTGTAACAATCATTTTCAGATAAAGAAACTTAAGCTTGCAGAAGGGTTGGCCAGGCTGAGTCATAGGGCTGGGCTCTCACTTGGGTCTCACAGAGAAAAGCCATAGCTGTCAGTTTTCAAGAAACATGTTGTCTGACTTCATGAGACTCAGTTACCTTGCCAGGAAAAAAAAAGAATATGCTAATGAGTCAATAGATTTCAAACACCTTCCATAATGTGGAATCCTATGCAGGATTCATTTGCTTTCATTAGGTAAAGCAAAGTGGAGATGCTTGATGTGAAGACTGGCAGCCCCTTGTGTCCCTCCCCACATATCCCACCTATCCATGCTTCCCATGTAGCTTTGAAAACTCTGGGTACCCTGAATCACTGTGTGAAAACTCAGAGCTAAATTATACCCAAATTTTATCACATCGTGAACATTCTCGATTTCATGGAGATCTCAGAGTGGAAGCTGACACTCCAGCTGAGCTGTCTGGCTGCTCTCCTCAGACCTGTCGTTGATCCCACACTGCCTCCTATCATGCGCTAGTCAAGGCCAAGGTTGTGCTTTAGTGAGACACATGGAGGAAACACACAGTTCCCCATGCAGCTTTGTGAAGTTGAAGGTAATGTACCATTGGGAGAAATCTAGGAAAGTCCCTATGGTTTGGGCCATCTTCTGCATGCAGTCACCTGAAAAGATCTGTCCACCTGGAACCACATTGCCCTGCCACTGTGACTTCTTTTTTCTCACTTTCCATGTCTAAAAGAACTTTTCCTTACAAGGTCTTCATGTATACTGTCCAACCTATATACACATTCTTCACCCTGCTCCTCCGATCAATTGCTACTTATTATCTAATTCTTAGCTCAATTGTTTGTTTCCCAGACAAGATTTTTCTGACTTTCTTGTGTCGGCAGAATGAGTCTTCAGAGACCACTCACAGTCCACCCGTCTCATCCATAGATCTTAGTCCAAGCACAATTTCACAATTTCCAAATTATGATCACAAATGATCTCTCTTATAACCTGATAACAAATTTAGTTCACCCTCTAGAATAGGAATTGACAAATTATAGCTTTCAGGCCATATCCAGCTATTACCCATTTTGTAGCTATTTTTTTTCCTGGAACAAAAGCATACTTTATGCATGGGATTCCCCCATTTCTCTGCATGTTGTCTATGACTTCTTTCACACTATGGCTGCACAGCTAGATAATTGCAAAGACTTCCAGGCCCCCAAACCTAAAATATTTAGTTTATGGCCTCTTACAAAAATAAATAAAGTTCCGTCCAGACCACAAACTATATCCTAGTAGGGAACGTGTCCTTTTTTGCTCTTTCCACTGTGAACATCGTTCCTGGCGCACAGTAGCTCAATAAATACATGTTTCATGAGTGTGTCTATTTTCACGGTTCAGTATATATGTGAAATGTAGTAAAAATTATATGGTAACAACAGTATTGAGGGAAAAACGCCCTGTTTCTAAATGCATTCTTTAAAGTCTTTCTCATGCTTACATGAACAAAAATGAAAATAAAAGAATATTGCCCCCAAATTGTTATGATCAGTCATATGAGAATTGAATTAATTAAAATTATTGTGACACCGGGTTAAAACGAAAAGTCCCAACCGGCTCTCAGAGCATGTATTTCCATGCAGGAGCTAATGCTCTCAAGTTACCAGCCGAAGAGTGAGCTGTTTTCAATGAAGCATGTAACTACAGATGCTATTCCTTAATGCTGTTATGAAACATGAGCTGCTCCTGGTTGATTTGAAAACATTTTGTTTACTGGTTATACAAATGGCCTAAATTCATAAGAAATAAGCACTGCACAGATGTCGCTACTTGGTGGGCGGGCCTGAGTATGCGTCAATCTTTCCGCCCTGGAAAAATTGCTGTGTTAGCTGCCCCTTTTGAAAACACAATCTCCAGGACGAGACTAGAACTCAATATGTTGAACGAACAGCATACGTGTAGATGCACCATATGTTATCAAAGTAGAATTTCATTTCATTTTCAAATCTTGTTTTAAAATGGTATTTATAGAAAAACCATCAACGCAACGACTTGAATCTGCCCTGTAGTAAGGGAGACTTGATTGTGTATTGACAGGTCCCTATTTGGGGAAAATCTTCAGCCTTTCAAATGCCACGGAGAGTTATTTATGACGGCCCTAAATAGCTGAGCGTTTTCTGTATTCAAGGCAGTTGTCTCGTTCTGGAAGAATCATGGCCCCGCTTTCA